>NC_139726.1:15202685-17602685 GCF_964211835.1 Anser anser | reverse complement strand
AGACTGTTGCAGTTGTAAATGCTGGAACGATATAGGCTGCATTTCCCCCTCTCCTCATTTCCTAGAGGTTTTTTCTTCTGGATGCTTCTCTCCCCATTCATGATTGCACAACATCCTTATGACAACTGCAGGAGTTGTTTATATGAAGTTGGATTCTAGGAAAACACTCTTCTATTCCTAGCCATTTTTAGTACAATGCGTGTTTTCTTTCAAATCTCTTTCATACTCTTTCCTTCTGCTCAAGGAAAATCCCCACAAAGTCAATCCATCAACTACTGGTCTTTATTTCTTCTTCTTGCTTGTTCTGTTTTTCTCAGAAAGAAACTAAGTGTACTAGCACCCGTAACCTGTCAGCTCAAGAGAGGCCAGCATCACATTCTTTGTAGTTCAACCGAGAACTCCAGACCACAACTTGGCAGTTCCTAAAGCAATCTATAACAATCTCATCACGTATCTGGGCTGTGGCAACATACTTCCCCGTGAAGCTGTGAAACTTCATTTCTACTATCCTCTCACCATGCTCTGCCCCGGAGCCATATTACCTTGCATTCTTCAGATATAATTGCAGCTTGTAAGCTTTTTCCACTGCGTAAACACCAGTATAGTCAACTGAAGGCAGCTGATTTTGGCCATGGTCATTCCAACTTTTGCAGATACACATTCTCAACCCTCCCACCTATGTGATATTTCTCTTTTGCTCAGCTTTTCCCCAGCTTTAATCTCTGTCCCTCCCACAGGAAGTTACAGTGGACACAAAAAGATTACCATCTCTTAGCCTTTTTTGTGCTCCCCCTTCTTTTCATAGTTATTCTAGTCATGTGTTCACCTAAAACAACCAGGCAAACAAGAAACAAACCCCAAACCTCCCATACAGCTTTCCTGGAGAAAAAGCCCTCTCCTAAAGACGCAGGTAGTCTTTTAATCTGTGTGGCCTATAAAGGACATACACATTTCCTCCCTGGAAAAAAACTGTAACGAGATCTTAATGGCTAGCCAGGTAAGCTGCAATGTCACTTGGATCTGCAGCTCCCTGTCATTGCTCAGCCTGCACCAGGGATTCATGGCTGCAGAAACGCTGCCTTTGCTATTGCACTGGGATGCACAAATCCCTAAGTTTCTAAATCCTTCTTTCCGCTATTGCCGCATTTAGCTTGGTTAACGCTAATATATTCCGCAGTTTTGGTGAACCTGGCATGTATGTTTTATTAATAAAACAGCACAGCGAGACAAAAATGACTGTGATTAATGTGACAAAGAAATGGCATCTGCTTAATATTGTGGGCTCAGTTTATCATCGGGTAGCAAAGAGCCACGGTTGTCAGAGGTAAGCGCGCTGGGCCAAGTGTCTGTATTACAAATAACGGCAGATTGTGGTGTGCTGCTGGTCCCTGCTTCTGATGCTTGGGAGATTATCTTGTAGAGAGGAAACCCAAGTGAAAGAATTGTAACTCTTATTGACTACAGGAGGATTTTCTCCCGTTGGAGAAGGAGGCGTACTCAGCACAGCTGGCAAAAGTACAAACGCAAGGACGCGCCGTGGACCAGACGGAGCACTCGGTCTGCTCTTGCGGCTGCTGTTCTCTAAACTGATTTTAGCACTGCAGTCCCTCCTGCTGCCGGCAGACAAACGGACCCTCCGCTGCCAGGCAGACCCGAAGCCAGACGTACTTTTCCCAAATCGCCTCCCATTCTCCGCCGAGCCGCACAAAGAGCCGCGGCGCTAACAAAGCCCCCGGCTAATTAGGTCAGAGCCGCGCCGGCTGCGACCACCGCCCCCCCCCAGCAGCCGGAGCCCCCCTCAGCTCCCTGCCACGGCCCGCCCCGGCTGCCAGGCGGCTCCCCCCTGCCCCGGCCGGGCCCGGGGCTCTCCCGGCGGGCGCCGAGCGGGGCCAAGCGCCGCCCCTCGCCCCCTCCTTCCCCCGTCCCCTCCCTCCCTCCCTCCCTCCCTCCCCGCCGCCGCCAGCCCTGCCCCGCCGCCTGGCACCGCCGCCGCTCCGCCAGCCGGCCCGCCGCTGCTCGGCCTCGGCCGGGCGGGGACTTGGCAGCGACTCCCGGGGCCGGAGGGAGAGCAGGGAGAGCGCCTGCCCCCCGCTGCCCGCTCCGCTGCGGCTTTTGGGCGGAGGAGGAGGAGGAGGAAGGTCTGGGCTCGGCCGAGGAGCAGCCGCCGCCGCCGCCGCCAGGGAGGAGAGAGACGGAGAGGCGGCTGGAGCCCCCCAAAGTGCCCCCCCGTCCCTGCGCTGCAGGCTACATTTCCAGCTTCATGGGCAAAGTGTGGAAACAGCAGATGTACCCCCAGTACACCACCTACTACTACCCCCAGTATCTGCAGGCGAAGGTAGGGCACGGCGCGGCGGCTGGCCCCGCTCCCGGGCGGCCGGCCGGGGGCTGGGGGGTGGCGGTCACCTTACGGCGGGGGACGGGGACAGGAAAGAGCCCGCAGCCCCTTCCTGCCCGCAGCCCCCCCCTCAACCGGCCCCGCTCCTGCCTGCGCGGCCCCGAGCTGCCCCCTCGCCTTCCTCCCGCCCTCCTGTTCCTCGCCGCTCCCGGTGGCCTCTCCCCCCCGGCCGGCCCGCTGCCAAGCCGGGCCCCAAACTTCACCCGGCGGGCCCCAAAGCGGGGCCCCAAAGCTCTGGGGGCCGGGGCCGGGGCCGGGCCGCCCCCACGGGCCGCGGGTGGCAGCGAGCCCCGCGGCGGTCACCGGCTGGGTGCTCGTCTGCGGGCTCGGAGCCTTGTGGCAGGCACAGTTCAGGAAAGTGGCTTCAGAAGGGGTCAGGGAGCCGGCTGGCGATGGCTGGTGCTGCGCGCGCTTGGCTGCTGGTTGCAGGAGAATTGATTTGGGGAGTTCTTGTGGTGCTTCTCCAGCTCTTTCTCTCTCTCTTTTTTTTTTTTTTTTCTTTCTCCTTTGAGTCTGTAAGGGCAGCCAGCCCCACTGCTCTAGAAGCATCATACTGCAAACTGGCAGATGCAGAGGTGGTTGCATCAGCTGTCTGGAACATTTAGCATAAGCCTCTCCAACCACCAGTGTCACTCCTCACAAATCAAAACAGACCCATATGAGGCTTCAACGTGTGAACTTTTTTTTTAGAGGTTATAACTGTGGTGTGGTTTCCCTCTTTTCTTTTTTCTTCATTTTACTTCTTTTTTTGCTATTGAAGTGCCCAGCCTCTGTGGCAAAAAGAGGACAATTCTCCTCTTTATCTGCACCTATGATAGGCTTCTGTTTATTGTGCCCTGCGTTACTGTATCGTGAAATGTAATTTATAGTGCTTGGCTGAAAAATAAATTCAGTTTGACAGTCATGAGACCTTTTACAAGTCAGCAATGAAGAGGCTTTGAAATGTGCTTTCATATATAAAGAAACTGACAGGAATAAGATGAAGGTCTTTAGGTGATCTGATGCGACTAATTAGCTCTTAAATGTGTAACTGACATCAGGCTAGATAGCGGAGTATGTAGCCATTTAAAGATGATGCTGCAGAGTAGTCAGTTTGGATACGTATATTTCAATGTGTTTTTTTTAGGAAAGGTACAATGCCTGACAGAGCCTTTTGCATCTCTCAGCTGTATGACTATATAAATACTCTCAAATGAAAAAAATGTCTTTGTTCAGAAGCGTTTACTTTTGTGATTTTCTGTGGCATTAGTAAGTTACAAACCAAGTACATAACATTGAATATACATAAAGCAATGTCACTTGGCTTTTTTGACCTGTAAATAATTGAAGAGGGAGACAAGCTGTAATAGCTTACTGTAGTTATTAGAATATGATCCTAGAAATCCATGATCCTATGAGAAAGCTTGATGGACCATCTTTTGAAAATGTTTCCTGTACAGATAATTTAATATTGATCCGTATTACAGTCAATGACATCTTCAAAACGTCTTGCAGTCTTTGCTATAAAATTATACAGCCTGAAATCACATTACTTTGTGCTCTCGCTCTCCCTGCTGAAACACAGACATTTAACCTACACACATGAAATCAAATGTTTGGGATCCAAAGCTTCCTATTTTAAGAGATCTTGATTTTAAAGAAGAAATAAAAGAAAAAAGATGGCCCCTTATTGTAGATAGAAGGTCTAGTAACCAAGAGTTTTGATATTGCAGTATGCAGAATTCAGTAGTATAAGAAATCTCCTCATTATGGATTCTGTCTGAACATATAAAAAAAAATTATTTAATTCATCATTTTCACTTGTTTTATTCTTTGGGTCCTAAAATGAACCATTGTCCATTACATGAAATATTTCACTAATTCTGGAGGTTGGTTTTTATCAAACACAAATTGTGATAGAACTGAGTAGCCTTTGCTGAATGTATGATGGGTGATGGTACATGATCATACTGAGGGAAGGAAGAGATTTTGAGACTAGAAGTTTTGCTTCCTGGCTTGTCCTTATTTAAGTGACGATGGAAAATCTGCTGACTAATAAGCCACGAATTGATAATTAGGAGATGACAGGAGTTGCTTGAAGATGGATTTTTTTTCTGTAGAGAGTTTAGAAAATACCCATTAGAAATTGCATGCATTGCTAATGGTTCTTTGGGGTGAAATGTTGGTATGGTCAACTTTTAATTGCTACAAAATATGTTAGAGATTTTAAAAACAGATTTTGTGTTTATCTGTTATGATCTTCACAATCTTATTCATGAAGTATTCAGGCTGTTTCAGTCATATTTTCTGGGAGGAAATACAAACTTTTGTCGTGATTCAGCACCTCCCTCCCACTGGGAGTTCAGCATTAAAAGACATTAGGGGAACCATGGACTTAAATAAAATGAACAAAATAAACACTGGAAGTAGGTGTAAGGCCTTTAATATGAAAAAAAATAATTATGGCAATGGAAAGAGAAAGTTTGAAATGGTTACACGTTAAAGCTTTTAAGGCCTTCATTTTCTGGGCTGCCACAATTTTTGCTCTGTTTTACTCAATGTTTGACATACCTATTTTGTGTGTGTCTTCTAATAAGCGTATGCTTTAGGACAGCTCCTGTATTGCAACATTGTTTGGTGTATCAGAGAGCATCAAAAATACTTTCCAAGTACAATGGATGTTTCTTCACTTCTGATGAAGAGATCGTGTATGTCAACATTTAGAAAATGATGCTAATTAAAACTTATACATTTTACCAATGCTTAAAGGCCTCTCTGACTAGGAGTAAAAAAGACCCAGGTGTGCTCAGCAGAGTGATGTAACATTTAGCAAGGCAGTTAAAGTGCAGATAAGCAAATATAAATGTACATTGCTAGGCCACAATCTGTTTGTTTTGGTCAAGTTAGAAATATTAGTGAATTTCTGCTTTGTTTTCCTTTACCTGGATATCAAAAGGAATTCAGAGATGCAACGGACACAATGATTTACAAATAAATCGTGCTAACTGTCTGTGTCGCTGGTTTTTCCTTGGACTGTAATGTGACAATATAGCTGTCTAATTCTAGTGATAGACTTCAGTATCATAAAGCAAATTTCTTTGGATAAGAAAGTGTTAGTAGAAAAAGGCAATGTTTCCTATGGATAGCATGATTTATTTAAAGTGCAGGCATTTCATAGTGATGGATAGTATGTGATAGCTGATTTTTTATTTTATTTTTATTTTTTGTATGGCATTGAATTAGAACAACTCAGAAGAAATGAAATCTTGTGAATTTTGCTAAGCTACCTTACAGTGTGCTTCTACCTCCGTAATTTGGTGGCTGCATAGTCAGTACGCTGGCAGCTCGGAAAAGAACTAATATTTCCAGAACTTTGTCGAGGTTTGTAGGCAGTTCTGCAGACTGATGTAAACCTGTAGTGAGCAGGCAGGTTCTGCCATGCCAAAAACTTATTTTCAGGCTGCCAACATCAAATTTTAAGGGGAGAACGCTGAGTTTTTCTGCAAACCTGTTGATGGGAGAGTAAGTGGGACATCAGTTAAAAGAGAACTTGCGGTTGTAACACTACAAAGCAGATATGAAACTTTCATATGAGGAGACACTGGGTAATTCACAGTTTAGTGTCCCAGGTATGAAGCTAAGAGACTGATGTAGGAGCTGCTGGTTCTAAAGCAGAAGCTGTAGGACCCTCTAATGGTTTGCTGCTCATGAACGCCTTTACTCACAGCTTTCTGTGCCCAGCACAGGTCTGTTGCCCTTTAAAGAATTTTACTAGCTTTTGAGCTGATTTTAATCAGTGTAAATGATTACTAATTCTAATCAGTTTGGTTTAGATTTATTCCGTATGCTCTATGACTGCAAAATCTGTACACAGTGAAAGACGAGTCAGGTTTATAGTAACACAGAGAATGGGTGAATCTGTTTATAAAGTCTGATAGAAATGTTTTGCACACTTTGTAGCATGGGAAGTTATTTTAATTGTCCATAATTCTGAATCTCTCTGATTCTGGAATGGGTTTGGAAATCCATTGAGGTGGGGGGAAAAAAAAACAACACAGGTTAGCTGCTGGCAAACTGTTTTTTTTTTTTTGTCTCCAGACAGATATCTAATCCTGTTAGCCTCATTAGTCTATTGAATGTGTTCTCTCCTATTCCTGCAAGGCTAGGATTTTATTGTGTCCCGTAGGTGTAACTGCCCAAAGAATTCCTTCAAAAAGTGTACCACATCATGGAAGAGAAAGAAATGTAAATTACAGGAATTTTAAGAAATACTTGAGAGCGATAGGTGGTCCCTTCAGCTCTGTAAAATAATCTCAGGGACGTAAAAAAACGGAAAAGTGAAGAGTGCTTCCCAAGGACAGGTTTTCTCTTCTCCCAGACATCCCAGTCCAGAAGTGGCAGTGCTTGTTTGTATCCATCTGAAAGGCTGCTGACTTTTTGTCACTGATCACAATGGTTCTTTTATGTATTTGTCCAAGCTAGCTTAGTGTGAGTGGAAATCTCAGTTCTTGTCCCAGTTAAAGCTCCTTTTAACTTTTGAAGTTTAGTTTGTGTAGCTTGCTGTGAACTAGAAATGTGTTCTTCAGCAAGTATTTCTAGAAACTATTGCTAAGATAATTCTTGTATTTTCAGATGTTGAATCCTTTCTAGAAATGGATCATGCAAAGTTTGTCCATTGCTCTGCACGTGTTTGTCCTCCTTGCTTTGAAATACTCCAGTTTTCCCTTGAATTATTCTGTTACAGGGCCTCTCTTGAGATGTAATGGCAGATTAGCCTGATGGGCAAATACACATTAGAAGCAGGATGTAACCAGATATATTGTTAATAGCAATAGCTTAAAGGGTGAACCCAGATGTTCCACATGGCATTGTTTGGTGGGTTCAGGAGGACATATGCGAATGTAT
This sequence comes from Anser anser, assembly GCF_964211835.1. Classification (NCBI taxonomy): domain Eukaryota; kingdom Metazoa; phylum Chordata; class Aves; order Anseriformes; family Anatidae; genus Anser; species Anser anser. The sequence goes on along the minus strand of NC_139726.1, from coordinate 17,595,406 downwards.
CGTGTGTTAATGTACATCATTGCTGTAACTTTATAAATCATGCTGATGATGATAAAGATGCACTCAGTGTAGACGCGCTTCATGATTTTTGTCTTGAAGATTGACTTCATTGAAGTTAGCACGAGTTTTGCCTTTGATTTTAGATAAGCAACGTTTTATTCTCTAGGAAATTGATTCATTCGTGGGATACGCTGACCATGCTTGATTTGGAGGTGATCTGCAATAACATGATATTCATAATCTTCATTTTGAAGGAGTGAAAGTTAGGCAGTATGGCATGTAGATGGTGTGATGGGGGCTGTAATCAAGAAGTGGTTGCAATGGCAGCTGCTTAAGTTATGCTGATTTTGTATTTTTTTCTAAGAAATCTTTTTAAGAGAGGTTTTAAAAAGCCATGACTTTCCTCCCTTAATGCAGCCTCCTTAGGGGGAGGAATTGTATAAATATACATGCACTTAGAGGCTGAATTTGCAAATTACAAAAGAAAAAATATTTTCCTCACATCATTAATGGTAGAAATGACAGATTCTTATTAGCTTTGTAATTTCAAGAAGTTTGAGACTAAACTCATCCCTGGAGTATGCTGTGCTTGGGGCTTAATTTGATACTGCATGATTGGCCTCATTTAACAAATGTCAACAAAATCTCGGTCCCTCTTCTTGATTCAGTAGTAAATTTACTGCTGATGTATGAGTCAGATCTTGAGTCTGGTAATATTATGGGATTGACTTTTACACATACGTGATAAACCAATATATGAGTTGAAAAAGGCTTGAAAAACTTAGTGTAGTTTTCGTTTTGTGTTTGGTTGTAAATCCCCCAGGCAGCAGGTATATTCCAAAACTGTGTTCAAATCATTTTTTTTCAGTGATCAGGGTCTATGAAATAAGTAGGCAACAACTGTAGGAGATGGGAATTGTACAATATGTCTGATGTGTACTAGTGCATTTTCTAGCTTTGTCTTCAATGCAGTATCCCAAGGCAGTCATGAAAAGCATGCAATAAGTTTGTGGGGAGAGATGTTAAATTTCTTTCAATAAAAGAGTTCTTTAAAGTATGTTTTCTTTCACAACTTTACTGTTACTCATGGTAATGACTGTAGTTTTTTCTGATTACTTGCAGACCAGAGTTGAGCATGCTGTTTAGGTTCTTGCCCTGATTTGTAAAGGGGAACCCCACACTTCAAAATACTTTGCTTCTACTTCAGGGATAAAATTGCAGGTCTCAGAATCAATGATGAAATTTTGTGAGAGTAAATTTCTAAGTTTCCACTTCATGTTGAAGGAACAAAGAAAAGATTTGCAAAATTATTGAAATTTTCTAGTGAAGAATAATACATGTAGTAAAGCAGCGTTCATTTATAATAGTTTATTAAAACTATTTTTTCTATTAAAAAAAAACAACGAACAATTCATTTCAGAAAAAAATGCCTATATATATATATATATATTCACCCCCCAAACAACAATAAACCTGTCAGAATTTTTAAGCTGCTTTGAAGTCTAAGCAAGAATGTGTGCTATCAATGTTGATACTAGATCCATCACTCTTACTCAGAAACATAATTGATGCTACTGATTCAGTGCTCCTAATGAAGAATGCTTGATTGTGATATCAATAAGGAGGTCTGAACAAAGGCATGGTAATAAACTGGAAAATAAAGCTTGGTACAGTCGCATATTTCAGTTGCAGTCTTCCAAATACGCATAATCAAGAACTGATAACAATTCAAAAATTGCTTTTCATGAAATGATACTTTTGGTTTGAGAAAGTTTCAAGATACATGCTGAGACTTAGCCAAAAACATGCTACAAATGATATACTCATTTTTTGTTGTCGTTGTTGTATTGTGTGTTTCCTATGGCCAGTGCAAAGCAGTGATCACAACTATTTCTACTGGAAAAGCACCTGCTCAGTCAAATAAATGAACGATGTCGGACAAAGATGCTGATAAAGATTGGTTTTGTCTGAGTTTAATTCATTTCAGCCAAAATGCAGGCACATAATAGATTCAGATCATATTTACTGTGCCTAATAGGTGATAATAATTATCTGCCTTCATGTACTTGCTTAGTCTCCCTCAACTGAAAATACTGAGACTTGCCTTTAAATTTAATTTGGTTAAGATCTAAGCTGAATTATGTTATCTCATAATTGAGGGAGGCTAAGAGCTTGGACATGGATGTAATCAGGTACCATGGCTTACATTTTTTCATGGTAGCTTTTGGGAAGCTATTGTGCTCTGTTCATGGTCTGAGACCATATTTAGTCTCAATTGCTCTGACTTGATGAAAACATTTCAGAATATATTTTAGCTAAGTTTCTGAAATGTCAATGTATGGATGAGGCCTGTGAGAAGTGCTTTGTAACCATTCCAAGTAGATGCACAGAGGGCACTGATGCGAAACGCAACCCAAAGTGTGCAGGGTGACTCCTGCATTGAGAGTGAAGTATTGATCTGCCATCCCGAAGTGGAGTGAATGGGCTTTACTTCGTGGATTTTACAGGTTAAGAACTGAATTCCCTTGCTTGTCTCTTGGCAACATACGCTGACACAATTTCTATGGCAGTATATAGGCTGTGGTAGTATCTGTGACCTCTTCCATCCCTCAGGCCATAGCTACATAATCACTTTAATTTCACATAGCTATGCACAGCAGCCAAAAAGGGCAGCCTTCTCTTTCCCCATTGCCCCGAGCAACTCATTCCTGTCCCTTCCCTTGTGCTGGCACTAGCACTCGTGTGGTCGGTCGGTGAGCTGAATCAAGAAACAAGTCTGGCTGAAAACTAACCCCAAGTGCCCCAAATATAAAGCATTTTTGCAGTGGAGCCACCAATGAGATACACAAGGAGTTTGAGATTTGCGATTTACTGTGGGTGAAGTTGTCCCCCTGAAAGTATTCCCTCTTGGGTCTCACATTTGTGCAACAAAATGGTGGTGCTTGCTTCTCTTAACTAAAAGGTTTTCCATGCCCTTAGCAGAAAGGGTGAAAGATCCAAGCCAAAGGAAGATGCAGCATAGCTCCGCAGATTGCCTATATATGCAGATAGCTGCTAGCATCATTTTAATACGATTTTATTTTCTCTTTTACTGTTTTAAATTGTGTTAGGTATTGGTGCACTGAGTGTTAAAAATCATTTGAGTATGTGTTTCATTCTTACAACCAATGAATGTGGAAGAAAGTGTGAACTAAGTTGCTGACTGGGCTTAAGTTAGGTACAGGCCTGTGTGAAAAGAAAGAATCAAAGGTAAATGGGACTTCCAGAGGCCTTGTAGCATAATGTTACATCTAACTTTCCATTTTCAGCACAGTGCAACATTGATATTTTATTTCATTCTGGGGAAAGAGGGGAGAAGGCTGGCACTCCAAATTAGCAGCAGCTGCAGAATTAAGACAAGGGTGTTAGTGACTCATTTGGAAAAGTACTAGCTAAAACATTCTGTCTCCTAGAAAAAACATTTAGAAAGGGTTTATGATATAAACTTTGAATTTCATGAATAGTGTCTGTGACCTTCTGGTTTCCTCCAGGTAGCTTTTGTGATTAGTAACCATTTGCTTTTGACAATTGCATTTTATAATGAGGGGAATACATGAGGATATTTTGGAGCAGGGAGCATCTCTGTTAATGGGGTCAAAGACTCCAGAATGCCTCTTATGTCTTTTCAGCTAGTCAGCCATCCAAAGGTTCAGATTCTTTGGTTGTTCCAGGTAGAAGGAGAAATTGATGATAGTTGTTTCTTTGACCTAGCTGAGTTATTTTGATCTATCAAATACTGAGGAGGGGGGGGGGGGGGGCGGGATGATGGCTTCCCTCACCCTACAGGCTGTGCTGCCAGAGCACATTGCTGGCTTGTGCTCAACCCCAAGGTCTGTTCCAGCAGAGCTGCTCCCAGCCTCTCTCATTGCAAGGGACTCTTCTTTCCCAGGTGCAGGACTTTCCATTTCTTTGATATAAATGTGTTAAGCAGGCCAGTTGCAGGATAGACTCCTGAGGTGCTCCACTTGTTACTGGCCTCCAGGTAGAGCATGACCCATTAACTGAGATACTCAGGGCCTGACTGTCCCATTAGTTTCATTCCCACCTAGTTGGCTGCCCATCCAGACTATAATGTCCAAGCTTGGGCACAAGGGTATAGTGCGAGATAGTGTCAAACCCGTACCAAAATCAATGTGAATGACATTTGCTGCTCTCCCCTTGTGTACAGATTCAGTAATTTTCTCAGAGAAGGGAATAGTCAGTAGGACGCAAGACTCTGCATGCAAGTTGTAGCATAAGAAAATGAATTAAATATGAAGAATTTTTATTTCACCATAAGGGTGTCAAAGCAACTGAACAAGTGCTGAGATAGGTTGTGGTATTTCTGTCTTTGCTCAGCCTGATCAAGTTGAGGCTGCTCTCGTAGGGAAGTTGGGCTAGATGACCTCCAGACATCCCTTCCAAACTGAATTAGTGTGTGATTCTGTAAGGTAGGCCCTGATAACTGAATCATCAGTGTAAGAGGTTCTAAAGTAACTGTTATCATTCTGTTTCCTCATTGTAAGCTGTGGTGGGCATTTGGAAAGGAAAGGTATAGAAGGAATTCCCTTTTGCTGTTAATAGAACATGCATTCTACAAGTATGCAAATGCTATTTCCATAATCTCTTCAGCATGCAAATACCTTTATCCCATTTCAGCAAATATCTTGTTTAAGCAGCTTAAAATTTAAGATTTCAGGTTTGTCTTTTTGTTTTTCTTCTGGCAGAGCATTATAGTGCTATGAAAACTATGCTGTAGATTGTGACAGACATGTATACATTCTCATACCAAATCACTTCTTTAGGCTGATGTTTCCATGAAATATGAATTTGCTGGTAAGTTTTTGTCTTGGGCATGGATTAAAAAATAAATAAAACAACAACAACAATAAAGGGCAGTGTTCTGACTTTCTAGTAGAGAAGACAAGAAGAATTAGCATGTTGCCCTTCACTGACAGTTCAGCTATATCTCAGATGATTTTTCTTGGAAACAGCAGTAAGTTCATCAGCTGTTGAAGCTACGGAGGTGTGAAAGGCTTCCAAACCCACCTATCCAGCTCCTTTATCCTAGTCTGCTTTTATTAGCACCTCTTTCTATTATTTTTCATATACTCACTCCCCCATATTCTCTGAGGATTTTCACTTGCAAATATAATAATAGGTAGCTTTCACGATCCCAAACCCTGAAGTTAATCTTAAAGATGCAGCCTCTAGTAAAAAAAAAAAAAACAATCAACCCCACGAAGACAAAGAAACAAAGAGCTTTAGTTAGTAGCCAGGTTGATGATTAGGAAAAAAAAAGTATAACTCACTAAATATCATTTTTTGTTTTGTTTGTTTGTTTTTTACATTGCTAACTAAATAGTGGGACTGTGGTTGTTCATTAATTCTGAAATCAGGTTTCTTGTTGGGTGTCAGAATATATATTTAGGGACCTAAGATAGGATAATGTTGGCCTTAAGATGACGTCCTCATGGCCAGAAAGTTGCAGAGACAGTGGCATTATCACTCCAACTTGTTATCATGGAAATGGAATTATGTAATTGAACATTTCTTTATTTCTTTATTTTCCTTCTTTATCTTAGAGCATTTGCCTTGATGGTGACTGGGCTATCTGAACATAAATAAAAGTGAAGATTTTTACAAAAATACAGGATTGAAGAGAAATTAAGAGAGATTCATGCATATGGGACATTTGTGCTCTTAGAAATTATAAATGCTAGTCTTGGACTTCTTTTTAGTTGCGTACCTGGGACCAGGGGGGTGTGTTGTCTAATATCTGACACTTTACATGCTAAATAGCTATGCATCCTTCTGGGAGACATAGGAAAGAACAAAAAACAAACAAACAAAAAAACTTAAAGGTAAAAATGGAAGAAGAATGGCAAAAGCTTACTTTGTCATGTTGCCCCCAAAAGAGGCAGAAAAGCAGCTATGCATATTTTATATCTCTACTAATTTCCTTCTCTGAAAACTGCAAGTGGAATTCCATGTTAAATGAATAATTGAGTAATGAAGAGATGAATCATAAATATTTATTTTTTACTCCTATGAAATATAATAGCCCATTTTCCATGTTTACTTATCTCCATCAAGGTTAGTATAAATGGCTCCTCTTTTATTGACATTTATGTTTAAAAGTCTAGAAATACATATATGTTGAACAATGCAGCGCCTTGCATTTCTGCAGTGGACCTTTTTAAAAGAAGGGTTTTATATGAGTGTCTTCTTCAAACGCTTATTCCATCTTTGTAATTGATGGAAAGCGTGCTGCATCTCACCCAACTTGTCATCCAGAGAGGATGCTGCAGATCCCTGTGTTCTGGTAGTGGTTGCTAATACTTGCATACACACATTTTTAATGTGTTGAATATATAATTAACTTTACAGTTACATGCCAATTGTTAGAAAATACTGCTGATTCATTTTCCTTGATGGACTAGATATTATTACTATTGGATTCTTGACAGTGCATTGTCTACTCTGCAGGGTGATCTATGTTTCAAGATATTGGGCAATTTAGTGAAGTACGTATATGCATGTATTATTTATAAAATCCTGGGCTGCTGTGTTTAATGAAGGCATTCATGTGTAAAATGGGCACTTTGTTGTGATTTTCTCATAAATTAAGACCTTAGTCCTTCCGCTGACACTGATACTGAGCTCCATGTATTCTCTAATTTCATGGCCATGGAATCTTGTCTTTGCAGAAAAATCATGCAGCAGAATTTTAATTTTATTTTTAGTGGCAAACTAATCTCAGTAAATGAAAAAACATTTTAATATTAATTTTCATATTTATTTCATTACAGCCACCTTTTTCTCAATTTAGATGAGGTAGCTGCAAAATCTCCAGACCGTACCAGACTATTGTTTGTGCCAGCCAAAGCTGAATTCAGGAGCAATTTACTGTGGATTCCTTGGAGACAAGGGAAGGAAGGCCTGCTGGTATCAAGGGTTGCTGTGTATAACTCTGAGCACCTCTGGCTTGCCTAATTACTGGAGGATGTCAGGAGACTGAGCTGGGCTTTCTGGGAGCGGAAAGCTGAGCGCCATTTCGGGAAATGACAAGTGTTTCACAGTTTTAGTGAGGATCTTTTGATAATTGGTACTTTTAGGAATAGCATTGGGAAAAGAGGAAGGAATGGATCAAGATACCAACAAGATAGCTACCAATAGCAAGTAGTCTGGTTACTGCAATTGTATATAATTGTGGCTTCACTGAAGCAACAGAGATCTTTGGGAGAACTACCCGCTGTTAGTCCTCACTTCTGCACTGAGAGCCCATGCAGCTGACAGTGGGAGCAGTGGGTTTGCCCAAAACTGGGGTTGTTCCACAGGGACCATCAGCTTGGCTTTCTCTGCACTTGTAGCTCTGAGCTCAGCTCTGAACGTGGGTTAAATAGTCTCTTAAATCTGGCTATAGATCTGTCTCTTGAGCCTTGTGTTGTCATTTGAGATAGGAAAAGAGGAGAAGGTAAGTGAGAAAAACAAAGCTAGATGGAGGGAAAATGAGAACTAATTTTTGAAAGAGGTAAATTGCTGTAGAAAAAAGATAAGGGGAAAGAGTAAGACAGAAAAGGGCAGGAAAGAGAAAAGGCACAGAGCTGAGTGGAGAGGCTGTGGCTTGTGTGCCAGAGCATGGCATGAGAAGGCGTCTCTGGCTGCCAGGCCATCCTGCGGGAGCTGCATTTCCCACAAAAGCAATTTAAAGCAGTGTTCTGCAAGAACTCGTTTTGGGACAGCTAAAGTTCAGCAAGAATTAAAGGTTATTTTACAAAAACAATGGAGAGATTTGGGGAATAGACAGGCAAGAGCTCTGGGAAAGGTCTTGTTTCATATAGATTGCGAGAGGACAAAAGATACTCGTGGGGTAAATTTGGCAGTTATCTTTGCCTCAAAACTGGTGTGGCCATACTATGATGCTGTGGAAATACATTACAGAGGTAAGCTTGTCAGAACTGAAGACTTTGCCATTTCTTCTTATTTCTTGTAGTTTATACATCTGTTTTCTTATTACACTGAAACTAGAGTAAGTGTAAGGACTTCCTAGACACTGGTAAGTGACATGGTGATGTCGCTATTCTTTTTGATATTTTATGTGATCAGAAACTGTCTTATCCTGATAGGTCTGGCATGAATCTGATTCCAAGAAAGTATACAATATAGTATAGACTAAATGCAGATGCAGTTGGCATCTACTAAGCAGCCAGAGTATCATCAAACTGTATCACACTATGCTAAACAAAAGAAAAATCAGATAACATCCATCTTTATATATACATATATATAAAAATCAATAAATATATAAAAACTAGAAGAGTATGCATGTAAAATAGAGTTCAGCTGAATTATACAGGATAGCAGCCCGAGTGAAACTTTGGATTTATAACAACATATTTTCATGTCTTTAAACTTCACACATAGAGCCGTGCTTTCTCATATTAGAGTTTTCATCATTCATTTGTACTGTTGGTACTATGCCAGAACCCGTATGTGTCCAAGCATGCTGTTCTGGTCATGTGTCAGTCAGATGGAAAATCTGAGGCTAATGTCCTTGCTGGCAGCCTAAGCAAATCCACTGTTTGGGCTAGAAATAACATTGCAGCCTGCTTTGGTGAGCAGAGAGATGGGCTTTCTGCTCAGATTAAGATCACTTGGAGGGAAAAGCGGGACCAAGAGCAGGTTTGAAGTGCTAAAGTCACCACCAGAGAATAGCATTTTCAGTTCCTAATACTGAAATGGGATGCGTATTTTAATTCATATTTTTTGTGAAGTGGCCACAATGACTCTCAACTTTGCTGTAGCTTATGGAAGTGGTGGAAATCATGATATTACAAAGGGGTAACACAGAGCTTGCGTTTTCTGTCAGTCTACCACTACGGAGCAACACAGCCCAAAAAAGGGCTTTAGTTTTATGGAGAAGGAGTCACAAATAATAAATAATGATTTCACACTTTGAGTATGCTATCCTGAAGCTACATCTGACCGAAAGAAGATCATTTTTCTTTTGTTCAGGTTTAATATTTCTTGTTTGTGGCTTTTGCTTTCTTTTTTTTTTTTTAATCATTACTTGTATTGGTGGTGTTAGCTGTCAAAAAATCTAAAAATCCAGAGTTTTGTAGCATGTGTTTTCTTCCTGCATCTCTCTCATGTGCAGTGATCCTCTGAGAATGGTATTTGGCATCTAGTTGCTTTATTCTGACAGTAGGGATCTTTGAGAGGCAACCGCTTTGCAAGCACTGCACAATACTAGCACAGCAAGTGCTGGTGGAAGGCCAGGTATAAGGATTTATTAGGTATTCTGGAATAATTATCCCCAAATAATTTCAAGTGAGTGGGGCTTTCTTCTTGAATAAGAGCACCATTGTCCAAAACAGCTTAATCTACTTTCAAAGCCAGCTAAATAAGAAAAGGCATTCTTATTTGGAAATGTGATTACCTTCTCATGGAGTTACTTACAAATGTTATGTTTTTAACTATTTCCCCTTTAATCTGATACAATTTTATGGATACACAATGGTTCAGTTCCTACTTCTTTTCAGGACAGAGTCTTACAGGTTTAACAGTGAAGTGTACGCAGCAGGGTGTTAGAGAATAAAAGTTATCAGAGGTGCAGCATATTGATGCTAACAAGATTTAGAGCTTGCCTGCACTCAAAAATGTAATGAAAGTTATAAGGAAATAGTTTGCTGCAGTTACTGAGTGTTATGAACTCCCGTATGGATGTACACCTATCTGCATGTCCATATCAGGGGTTATTTTGGAGTAGTTCTGGTGAATTTGCAAGTGTAGACAAGACAGACTTGGTGTGCTAAGCTCACGTCAACTAAAACTCTATTAACTGTATTGTCCTCTAATTAATAATTTTAATAGTTTTAATTATATGGCTAAATCCAGTAATACCAGAAGTAAATAAATGCATAATGAATATTCATTTACTTCAGCAAGTGAGAATTTTAGTTTTTAGCATCCTTTACAGAACATAGATGAGATTTCTCTGCATGCTTTTTGATGCCTCCTTTCTTGAAAATTATAAGTACTGAAGTTACATGGGTGTCTTGAATTTGATTTTATTTTGAAAGTTTTTTAGAACATGCAGTAGTGCAACACACAGGTACTTTCCTGATTGTGTGTATCATAATTATATTAACACATTTATCTTAAATTACAATTTATAAATAAAAACTTATGTTACACAGAAGGACAGATATGAAATTGCTTAACTTCATTAAAAACATTTACAATGATGTATAAATGTACATGTATTTAGCTTAATTACATTAAGTGTTGGCATGAGAGACCAACTCTGCTCAGTTATAGCTGTATAATTGGAGGCGAATGAAGCTAAATAAGTAATGCAGAGTACAATTTGACTCTAAATGCAGAAGAAAAAAAAATCAGTTATAGTCTACTTGTGTGACTCCTGTGGACTTCAAAGAGAATTGTACATTTGCATCCCAGGGCAGAAATTGGCCATGTGCTGGGAACCATGAAATCTCTCAAGGTAATACTTCATAAGTGTGGAATGTATCCCATGACTGATACGTAGCTAAGAACTGAGAATCAAATTACATATTAGAAATAGTTGAAATTAAATATATTTCTAGTAAAATAGAGTAATTATACTGGGTAACCAATATATGTTTTCTTTTTATAGGGATGCATTGGGGCATAAATATGTGAAGCATTTAAATTTGTATGTTTGTATTTCTTGCTTTTCTGAATTTTAGTAATATTTGTTTGAGAAATAAATAGCTTTTTTTCTTGAGTTCATTTGTTAGGGCTTTATGTTTGACTTCTTTGAGTATCTTTTTTAAAATTTTTTTCTTACATTCTTATTTTCTTCATTCTGATAATGTTTGGAATTCCTGATCTTTAGCAGCTTATTTCCAGACATACACATTTTTTGGCAGGGAGGGAGCAAACACTCATAAATTCTCACTGACGTCTGCACAGAAGCATCCACTAAGGCACTCCCAGTGATCATTTCTTTAAAAAAAAAAAAAAAAGCTGATAACAAAATATAAGTTGGTGAACTTTATTATCCATGTCAGTGCATCTAAGATCAACAAGAATTACCTGACTATTCAGTGTTTCAGTGGCCCAGATCCTTGCAGGTACAGAGAAGCTATTTATCCTTGGGGCAATAGACCTTCTGTAGTGTCAGCTCCACTCAATTTTCCTGAATCTGTTCCCAGAACAACCTGCAGCCCTGTTCTGGCTGGGCTTAACAGGAGGGTATTGGGCTCCATCCATCTTATCTTCTTGCCATGGTACTCCCACCTGCCTAGAACATTGTTGTGCCAGGTTGGGAAGGCGATGGTCACATATTTGGGTAAGCAGCTTTCTTTGTTTGGGAGATTCTTCTCTCTTGCCTTTGATCAGTGTAAGGAATTGTTGAGGATCTAGCCAAACCTATAGAGAGCAAATTCTTTTGGGAAATAAAAAGCAGATATGTGTTTGAAATAAAAGGAATAGTAAGCGAAATGCAGATTTTTTTAATAGTTGTGAATTTATTTTATTACTATTATTTTTTAACCTGAGGTTTTGCTCACATGAGCCCAGGTGATCAGGAGAATTTTCTCTGGAAGCTGGGTTAGCCTTAATGTGAGATGGACTGCAAGATACTTGATAATTGATTTAGCTTATCACTTGTCGCCGTTTGATTAAAGCACCCCATGAGCTCTCCACACAAGTCAGGAATCCTTTGCGTGAGGTGCGTGACTGCCACAGAGGGCTTAAATGTCTGCAGGAAACGCAGGAGGTGAGATGGGCATAGAAGGGCATAAACGGCGTAGCGGTAGTGTCTTGTGTGATGCTGCTTGGCTTTAAGGTAGGCTACTACCTTTTTGAACACTTTGTCGCATAATGTGTGTTCAGTGTCCCGTGACTATTGGGTTAGCAGCTGTGTTGTCACTTGGGTACTATTAGGGAAAATTCAATAGGAAGGTAGTTAGACTAGTTGGAAGCCTGATGGAGAATAAAGCAACACGTTCATATCATTGTCAAGTATATATATGTCAAGTATATATATTGTCAAGTATATATACACACACACACCTTATTTTCAACAAAATGAGATGTTATTCTTTGCTAATAATTCATTTATATCAACTTTAACAGCCTTCAGCTCAGTGTCGCAATTGTTAAAATGCTTGATCATGGGAATAGTATCATGTAGTTAAGAATATTCACGTGATTACAAATTTGAAGTTTTATCTGACCTCTGCAGGTCAAGTCCAAACTATTTTTACTATCTTTCCCATAGCCCTGCATTGTCTAGATTCTGACAAACATAGTAATAATAAAGGTATGTTAAATTTTGCATAAGCTTTTAGAGATACGTAGTTGGGGTGGAGAAATACTATAGTGGTTATTCTGTTATGTTGCAATGTGAAAGCTAATTACAGAAATCATATCTGGCAGTACTCCCTGAAAAGGGATTTCACATGAAGACTGTATGCTTGTATCAAATCTAATGATCATTTCATCAGTGAAATTTCACTGCCTTGCTGAGCATAAAATACAGAAGCACTTATATAATAGAAACTTGGAACATTATAAATGATGCCCTTTGAACAGTAAATGAACTCTCCTCTTATATTGAACTGAAGTTTAGGAATGTGGTGTTCTTTGTCTCATAATTGTCTGCCTACACACACCCAGTCTTCAGTTCTAATAACAACTCTCCCTTGAAGGAGCGCATATGTCCTATATTTTTGGCCTCGACTGTATATTTTTGTAGTTGGAAGATGTCTTTACATTAACAAAAATAACTTCATAATGATTATACATCAGAGCTAATTGTGCCAGTTTTATATTATAATGTGCATACATACTTGTTGGAACATGAATGTTATTTTCAGAATAACTATATAGCTTGTGAAACTATTAAGTGTCTTTGGCTCCATTAAAATATTCAGCAACATGTTTGTTGAATGTGCACTTTCATTTTTATTAATCTGTTGTTGCCATTTATTAGGCTGTGATGAGTATGTTCTCTAGACAAGGCAGCAAAAGGTGACAAATTAGTTTTCTGTCCAGGAAAATGACACCAAATAGAAATAATACTAGGCCAGGATTGTAGAGGGGAAACTCATCATTCTGTAAAACAAAAAGGTCAGCCTGGCATGATGTCTCTAACTGTGTTTCAGTACAGGTAAATAAATAAAAATAACAATTGTCATTTAAAGTTTAGCGTAAAAAGCATAAGCTTCATTATCGTGCTGATCTGGATGAACCTTAAAGAATGTTTACAGTAAGGTTTGGAGAGTTGCCTAGCACTGGAGTGTACACAATTAAACAACATAGCTGAACTTTTCTTTCATGTCAGCATACTGCTAAAAAGACCTCCATTGTACTCATATGATCGTCATTCCTGGAACTTACAACATAAACAGGAATAGAGAACATTCACTTGTAATTCTATCCCATGAGAGCCGAGTGCTTCAGGGGGCATAACTTCACATTTTCACCTGCAGAGCATAAGAAATAAATTAGATATTAAAAATGATTGTAAGGGCATAGCAAAACATGAACTGATGTCTGACATGTGAATGACACACGTCTGACAACCTGAATATGCGACTTTCAAGCATAGACTAGTAGGTGTTTGACATATTGCAAAATTAATTTTGATAGTGTTTGTGGCTGAGCAGCCAGATACTCATCCGTTCTTTGAACGGATCTGAATTGGGACTTCAGTTTGGCATGTCATTAGTCGCATAAATACTTGTATATTATAACAGTAGGAATTTCTAGGATCACCTGTATGATTTCATAGTCATACTGTATTTTTTCTATTTTTATTTGTTGAGATATTTTGGATATGAGTTTTGCATATATGTATGTTGTAATTCTGATGGGATCATAACTAATGTTATTTCATTAACTTGCCCAACTCAATTTCTATTGAGCTGTTTATTTTTATGTAGAGACCACACGGTGAATGTTTTTAATGAAGAACTGTTAATATTAATGGCTGTAGGTAAAAATGGAAGTTGATGTAGGATATGAATTTAAATGTGCAGTACATGACTTGTTTAAATCTAGGACAATTAACTAGGTTGTATGCAGTTGGTGATACTGCAGAAAGATGAATGCTAATTGTATTACATATGAAAAATGCTCTGAACTTTCATCAGCATTCAGAAGAGAACAGTTCAAAGTTTAGGAACAAATTATAAATGTGAATGCTTCTAATGTACAATGTTTTCTTTCAAATATTCTTTTTTTTTTAATTGAGACCTCTTGACCCTTGCTTTCTGTAATAGTAACATTAATCTGTGCAATTTCACGTAATCACAACACTTGCGCATTGGATATTTAAACATTTTTTGTAATATTTGTACACTTGTAATTAAAATGTTTAAACAGTATGTTCTCTTCACTTTCACTGAGCTGTTTTTTACTGCTCATTGACCAAAAATTATTCACACTATTGTCTGAAATTGCAGTCTATTACAGTTATGATAGAATAATTATATTCTTGTCTATACTAATGCTGATGGAAAGTGGAATAATCATCACTTTATGTTCACAGACCCTCAGTGGTGTCTGCTCTGGAATAATTTTTTTCATTTTGGGAAAAGTGGCATCTCGTTAGTCTGGATGGATATGCAGCTGGGGAATGGTGGCAGGCGAGCATTACTGCTTCACACAGAGAAATTAGAGAGAGCACGCGAGTCCTTGTGTAAGTAGTGATAAACACATTTGTTAGCAGTCCTGCCACGTTTGCTAACACTGTTAGATGATGCTCTTCCAAACACCATCATGATTATTTTTTTTTTTTACATTTCTGAATTTGCAGCAACTTTACTACCTTTAAAATGTATTTTCTCAGATTACATTCCTTTGAATCAGGCCTTTCCTCCAGATGGGCCTGATACTACATTGCCAACTATTGCCAGTACTTTTCTCTCATAGTTTAGTACAAAAAAGTTATTTTGGTATCTAATGAGTTCTTGCTTTTTAAATTAGATGGATCTTTGTACGGTCTGGGAATCCACAGAAAGTCCCTGGCTTGCAAAGTGGAATTAATATGTTTGTGCTCTGAGTACATAAATTAATGGGCAGTAAGTGTGCAGACTGAGAGGAATTCACCGTATGCACAAATGTGCATGGTGCTTGTAGGGTGAAAACAAACCAGGGGCACTCTTGGGATTTAGGCAGTGACTGGTATTTAGATGTGCAAGAACTGTAGGCTGCTGTGACTAAAAGGAAATGCTAAACCTAAAAGGCACATGGCTGCTGCAAATCACAGCTGTGTCCACTGCGAGCTACAGAGACTTGCCTGCCAGCTTAGATAGGGATTTGTGTGTGTGTTCATGGTATTCGTGCATGCATCATGACTCTTAAGTGGTAAGCATCCTTCATAGTAGCAAACATACTGCAACAAATCTCATTCCTTTTGCTTACTCAGAAACTTCCTAGTAGCTCCTGTCCTTGGCAGTTCCAAAGTATCACCAAGCAGCACAGAAAATAGGGTGGGAGGGTGTGCCATGGCTGGTGGAAAAATTACTGCAGCCAACTCTGGGAGTTAGAGGTAGAAAATCTCCCCATCTGTACTCTGTTGTATCTTCCTGGTACCTAATACTTGGGTTTCAACCTGAGATGGAGCTATGGTTCGTCATGATATCTTCCCCATTGAGCTTTTCATTCTCTCAGACAGGAGATGCCAAGCAGCAAGTCCGAGTCATGTTGGTCACTGTGAGATAATATATATGAAAATGGATCCAAACAACTGGTGCAACAGCCATGGCAATTCTCTCAGTGTCAAAATTCTGTATTTTTAAAGCTGGCATACAATGATTTGGTTTTAATTAGCCAATATAAGTCTATATATTTAACCATTTTTATATCAAAGTATATTCTGTGCAAGTGTTTGAATAAACAACAATAAATCAGTTTAAAAACTTAATTTAAACCAAAGGCTTTCCTCATCTTGGCGCAGAGGTCGGACATTTCAACATCTCACTTCAAAGCATTTTGAAACAGAAAAGGCAGAAGGACCAGGCAGGGACTTACGTGCATCTCCAAATACTGGCCCTGTGGATAAGCTGGTGGTGTCTCTGACTAACTTCACCGGCTTCAACCCAGAGTATTTCCACCAGTTTGAATGGGCTTGTGCCTAGTGAATAAATCGGTAAACTCTGAAAGCCATTACAATCAGTTCAGTTTGAATAGCAGTCGTCATGTTTCCTTTAAGGCAGTAAAAATATTGTACTATGCTGAATGTCTTGTGGCTGTAAATAATTGACTTAATAAACTTTTTGGACCTGCTAATATAAATCTACCTTCTCACAGGCAGCACATTTTTCTTTTAATAATACCTAATGGCATGCATTTGTAGCTAGTTCCTCCGTGTACTGGTGCCAGCCAGCCCAGCGCAGATAAGGGCTTGTCAGTGCTTCCATGATAAATCTGTATTAGCTAGGTTCAGAGCTTGGCTGTATTTTATTTGTTATGGTAACTCATGAACTGCAACTTAGCTCAAAATGAATTTATAGAAAATATTACATACAAGATATGTTTCTCTATCCTTTTCAATTGTAAAAGGAAGGTAGCATTTTATTTTAGTGATATTTTTCTTTCACCTTTGATTTAAATTATTTTTTTACAGTAAGGGGAAAGATGTTACCTGATATTTCAAAATGTGAGCCAAATGTATTTATGTTAGAATGATAACATATGATGGTTTGATATTTTTTTAAAGGCATTCACTCAAGTATTAATAAAATAAGTATTACAACAATTATCAAATAGTAACATCTAAATAAACTGCATGGTGAGGCTGTACAGTGAATACTGTGTTCAGTTTTGGGTCCCTCACTACAAGAAAGACACAGAGGTGCTAGATTGTGTGTAGAGACAGGCAACAAAGCTGGTGAAGGGTCTAGAGAACGTGTCTTATGAGGAGCAGCTGAGGGAGCTGGACGTATTTAGCCTAGAGGAAAGGAAGCTTAGGGGAGTCCTTATTGTGCTTTACACCTGCCTCAAAGGAGTCTCTTCTCCCAGGCAACAAGCAATAGGACGAGGAAATGGCCTCAGGTTGCACCAGGGAGGTTTAGGTTGTATATTAGAAAGAATTTCTTCACTGAAAGTGCTGCACAGCATTGGAACAGGCTGCTCACGGAATTATTTGAGTTATCATCCCTGGAGGTATTCAAAAGATGTGTAGATGTGGTGCTTAGGCATGAGGTCTGGTGGTAGACTTGGCAGTGCTAGGTTAACAGTTGGACATCGTAGAGGTGTTTTCTAACCTAAAAGGTTCTCTTTTTCTATATTTTCTGGTATGTGCTTGGATCCATAGAGAGGTGCTGTACAAACAGTAGGTCTTATTTTATGTTCCAAAATATTGCCCTAAAATGATACGTAAGTAATGCCCACGTATTGCATTGGCTGCCAGTCTAGATCCATGAACCAGTTTGTGTTTCTGTGATTATCTCGGTAGACTTGATATATCCAGTTGGTACACATCCGTGTTACACTCCCTTCAGCTACTCAGATCATCGCTTCAGTGGCATTAATAATAGTCCCATGTTGTACCTTAGAAAGTCAGTGATATGTTCGCTCGGTCTCTTCACTGTTTCCAGGGAAAACTAAAATGCATTTTTAGACCTTTCTGTCTAATACACCCAGATGCGCAGGTCTAACTTTGTGCAAGCATTCTTTATTTGCCAAGTCCCTAACCACTGATGTGATTGGAATTAGATAAATGAGGAATCCAGATACAGGTCGTACAATAGGTTACCCTCCCACTAGTAGTCACCATAAAATCTTGATCTTTAACTTTTGAATTGTTCAAATAGTTGTTGGGTTTTTTTTTGAGAAATTCTAAGTATGAATTGTCAGAAAGCTGCAGTCATAAAATTTCACTGTTTAATGAATTAAATTTCTTCATGAATTCTCCCTGAAATTCATTGCTGTTTATTTTTTCCTAATACAAAAAACATGAGTTTTTTGTTCAGCTTGTAGATCTTTTTTAAAAAACAAAACAACAACGAAAACACCACCATAACCCATTAAGCTAATTATGGTAATAAAAATTAACCTCTCCAGACTCCATGCTTCCATTTTTTCTTTTTAACTTCTGCACATGGACAAAAATGGATGTGGCATCCATGTGAAGCAACATGATTTTGCAGTCAGAAGGAAGGACTATTAACAATAAACCCCCAAGGATGCAGTCCTGAAAAAGACTTTCTTTCCAAATGTGCCCTGTTGTAAAGCCCTGGGATTACTCATAGTAGTAAGGATTTGATCTGTGACATTGCAGGGTTGCCACCCAACCATTTTGTGGCTCCCAAGATATGCAGACCTTCTATAAAACATAGAGGAGCTGAAGAACAAATGGAAAATACCTCTTTATACGTAGCTGTGCTACTATTGAGAGACCAGGACCTCCGGGCTTTCTGGTACCACCACAGTTTAAGCAGAATTCTCCTGCGCTCCCAATAGCAAGTTCTGCTCGCGAATTGATGGCAAGGATGTGACCCCTGTGTCGTGCGCTCGCAGGCTGCAGGGTGGTGGGAGGCCAGCTGTGGAATGTGGGAAAGTGGCTGAGCTGCTCGAGTCATGCAGGGAATGTTAAATGTGTCTCCAGCTGGCAGGGAGCTGCAGCTTAAGCACAAGGGCTGGATCCTGGGCATGGCTGAGCCTTCCCGGCATCCCCAGCTCCCGCTGCATGGAGCACGGCGCCGATACTTGTCACAGATGGATTTAGAGGAAAATGAAATGCCTGTTGCCTTTTAGTGGAGTTTTAATGGCAAATGAAGGGAGGCAGTGGGGGCTTAAACTTCTTTA
The DNA here is from genome assembly GCF_964211835.1 of Anser anser. Classification (NCBI taxonomy): domain Eukaryota; kingdom Metazoa; phylum Chordata; class Aves; order Anseriformes; family Anatidae; genus Anser; species Anser anser. Next base: position 17,576,581 of record NC_139726.1, on the reverse strand, counting down.
TTATAAACTAGACTGTAACAGTAGCACTGCCCAGACAGTGAGAAAAGTTAATTCTACAACTCTCAGTGGAAAGAGAAAGGGTTCTCGTATTTTTCTTTTTTTATTTCCTCAGGGTACGTTCCTCTCAGAGAAAATGCAATTTTCCCTTCTTTAGCAACCCTCTAATTTAGTGGGGGTATTCTCCCATTTCCCTTTCCAGCAACTTAATTGATGAGTTCCTCATTCACAGTAATAGCAACACGGACAGGGATCGCTGTGGTATCACAGAGCAAAACTTATTAATATCCTGAGATCCTCGATTAGCAGTGTAGCTGCTATAAAACCCCCTAAGGAGAACCTGCAGGTATTTTCATGTGTGTGTTTTTCATGCTGCCATAAGCTCACTTTTGTCTTAGGTGTGAGCTGAAGGGAAACCACATTGGAGCATTACTTAGCCTGAGCTAGAAAGTCCTGCTGAAACGTCAGCTCAGTGACTGCAGGTCCAGGGGTACAGACAGTGCAATGTGAGGGCTGTTGAAGAAGGCAGAATAGATGCATACTGTGTGTTGGCTGAAGGTATAATGAGGATAGAGAGAACGTGACAGTAAATCTCAGAGGCAGGAACTGTTTGCTGGCAGCGCCATGGTGGTTACCTCTGGAGGAATGGAAGGGAATTATCATAAAATCTATGAAACCAAATGCAGAATTAGGCTTTTTTGGGGGGTTTCTAGTTCAAGAGGAGTATTTCAGTCCTTCACTGAAGAGGTCAATTGAAATAGCACAGGTTACTGAAGACTTTACGTGTAGGCACCATTTTGCATTCTGCAATTTCTGGATAGTAGAAAAAGCAAGGTAGCAAGCAGGGATTGGAGCTTGATCTTTCTACTCACTGAGTATCTACTGCACAGGGGCATCAGAAGACAGCATGTTTGTAAGTTTTCTGCTTGGGAATAGCAGTACAAAAGACTTACTCATTTTTGCTTAACCGTTGTTGGTGGTGGATTTTTTATTTTTGTTTTTTGATGTCTAATTCTGGAAGATGTATTTAAACCTATGGTAGAAACGTATCTAAGATCAGTATGGACCGAAGAGCTCTCTGTAAAAGATGTTTTCTTTGTTTGCAGCTATTCTTGGTAATTTTATATATATTTTTTCAAAAGTGTTATGAATAACATAGGAGTTCAGCTATGTATTAAATGTGACATAATCATCAATAGCAAATGAATTATTACAAAATGCTGCATAAAACTGCCAAACCCTGTAAGGCATTAGCGACAGTCCTCTGGTGATTACTTGATGCCTTCCTAAGGTTCATTTTCATAATAAGATTACAAGTTCAAATCATCAGGAGAAAGCATTGATTGGCTGTTTTTCAGCTTTTGTTTAGCTAAAGGCTCCACCCAAGTAACTCTGGTCATGAGACATTTTCTTCTGTTAGAGTCATAACTCAGAATGTGTCACAAATGGCATTAACATTGAAACAGCAATGGGCTGCGCCTCCTTATTTCTAATCCTGACCACAAAACTCTTGACTATGATTCAGTAACAGAATGGAGAAACATAAGAAAAATGCATTTTTAAACTTTTCCTATGCAAGCAATAATTTACATTTTATTCAAGATTAACTCTGGTGAATCTTGCTCCACAGATTTCAGACATTACTTTCCCCAGCTAACCACATACCCTCCACTGTCCAGCCTCTCCCAGCTCGTATACTTTCTTAGGGGAGACAGCACCAAGGGGACATCTGCCCATGCCTCAGCTGTTCCCTTGCAGAGCTTGGTACTACCGCTCAGGTTCACTTTCCTGGGTCATAAGACACTGCACCACCGGTAACTAGCTGGCAGCAGAGAAGAAAGTTTGCTGTAGGCAGTAGGTGAAAAAGGAGTGTGCCTGAGACTGAAATAGGGCTTCACTGAAAAAAAAAAAAGTTGGGAAAGGGATTGGGGTCAGTGCAGCCAAGGGAATAGAGAACAGCAGAGATACTTTGTAAGCACCTGAAAGCTCACCTTCTGGCTGCCTCCTCAGTCTGTCCTGTGGGAATAAAAGGATACTCACAGTAAGGAGGTGGAGTGGCTGGAAAGTAACTGTAGTCTTGTGTGAGGGAGATGTGGGAGAAAGCTTAAAGGTTGCTGAGCTAAGATACTGCACTTTGCACTTGGAGCAGCTGGGGCTCAAGCATTCCCTTCTGCTCTCTGCTACTCATTTTTGGCAGAAGAGCAAAAAGGACACCTGGAGGCAGCAATACCTCAAACTACTAGAGGAAGATTTGCAAATGCTCATCTGTCAAAGCCTAACTTGCAGTAAGAGCATTCACTGCTCTGCAGTAGTCCACAAACAGAGTTTGGGCTGGATGTTATCAATAGAAGCAGCTGGTGCAAGTAGCGGTTCTAAGGAGACGAACGTTAAGTGCTCATAATTTGTGCTCTGAGGTCTACAGCTCAATTCAGATTACTATCCCATTATAGAGAAGACGCATTGTAGTACTAAAGCTGTGTTTTCAGATGGTATCCTTTTGTAGCAGTACCGACTTTAAGTATCCCTCTTTGTCTCCAGCCATTCTTTCTCCCAACGTTACTCCATCAGCAATGCCAGCATAGCTGTTAGTGGGGCCGTACAATGAAATAGATCTGGGAATTGGTCCAGGTTAAAAATAAACAGCAAAAATGAATACCAGGAACAAGCAGGATAAGGGGGGAAATGTTTATGCTAGCACCGTTGTGGAAAGAAATGTGTAAGAAACTTTCTGCTAGCAAATTCTCATTTACTGGTGGCGAAACAACACCCAGGGATCAGCAAAGCAGACCATTAGATCTATGTCCTGACAGTCAGAGAGTGATCGTGGTTATCGTGTATCTAGACCTCTTTCTTCTGAAAGGGGTTATGTTAATGTGGGCTAGTATTTATTTATTACATACGAGCTATTACCATGGAGAACATGGCCTAATCGGGCCCCACCATAATCTGTAAGTACAAAGGGGATAGAGAAATTAGGTATTAAAAATGGCTTTTGTGCTGCAGCAAAAGGAGAAGTAATTAGGAAACCAGGACTGGAATTAGGGAGTTTCTGGAGAAAAGCCTGTGGTATAGTATTAGAGTATTCCAATACCAGATTTTTTACTCTTTGGTATAAAGTAGCCCAACAATCATGATAAAAGGCTTAATGAAATATATAGAGAATAGATACTTATTTTCATTATTACAAATGAAATGAGGAAATTAATTTAATCAAAGTATGGAAATAGGAGAAAAATGAGCTAATTTTTCTGAGTAAAGATTAATGATTGCTGTTGTAGGGCTTTAAAAATAATCCAGTCAGTCTGTTCTTACTGGTGAAATCATGCCATGGGACATGAAATAAGCTCATAAAAGGAAAATGAAATGAGGAAAGCATGCTATATTTGGGGAAGACTCAGATCTACAAAGGCTGGGATATCCTATCTGCTGTATTTGTCTTCTGATTCATGTAAATAGGGCACGGTACACTGCATTTCATATTTGTGGTCAGTTAATAACAAACAAAAAAGTAGTGGCAAATGGCTGGGTGTGTGGATGCTGAGATACCAGCCTGTCCTGAGTACTTAGAGAAACAACGTGCCACAGACAGAGGTCTTCCTGCACCCAAGAAACTTTGTCAGCCACCTCTACCATCCCGGCACTTTGAAGAAGTATATTTTGCTTCAAAGCAGAGATTCATTCTATTAAACAGTTCCAAACACAGTCATATCTAATCTCTGTGGTTTTTATGCCTTATAAAGTGGATCAAAGGACTGGATAGTTTAGGGGACTAACAGTGGCTTCAAACATTTCTCTTATAAAAGAACTATCTGAATAAATATTTTTTTGAGTTGTTGACATTTGAAAAATGGGAGTGGAAGGCAATACATTGAATCGACCAGAACTGGAACGTTAGTGTTAGGTCAGAGGTTGGACTAGGTGATCTTGGAGGTCTCTTCCAACCTAGGTGATTCTGTGATTTTTAGAAATTTCAATGAAGTAAGAAGTTTAGAATGTGCTGCCTCAGGCTGAGTTAAATGTTTCTTTGACCCAATTAATTTTCAAGATGTTAAAAATTAAAATTAAAGATCATTTTGAAATGTTATATTTAATCATTTAATAAGAAAAATGTTAGAATGCTGTAACTGGGTGTATTATCAGTAACCTTTGTGAGGATTGTTGTGCAGTTGTCATCCCTGATACCAAGTTAATGGTAGGACTTAAATCAAATTTGTGGGTGTGGGGTCTCTGGATACTCCCTGGGCTTTCATCTTCTAGATGAAATGCCTCCTTATATGTTTAAAGCTTTGTCCTTATTTCTATGCCCTGATTTCTGGAAGATGGGGTATGTTGTTCATCTTGTTCCTGGCTGATAAAAGGTTTGATTGAACTATATTGCTGTAGGATAAATATTTTTTAATCAACTTCTGCCTCTGTGGCCTGCTCCTCTGTGTCTTTGCTTTTTGTAAATTTTGCAAAAAAAAAAAACAAAAAAAAAAAACTTTAGCAAAAGTGACATGGTCCTGAGAGTTCAGTTTTTACTTATTTTACATCTATCATCTCATTTATAATGTTTAAGATTTTAGAATGAGGGTGTGGTTTATAAAGGTGTGAATGATGCTGACATATCTTGGTTCATTTTGCAACTGATTTAAAAAAATATATCTTTATGTCTCCAAAATATGTGATTTCCAACCTGATGTTACTGTCTAAAGTCATAGCTTGTAGGAAGTGAAGAAAGTTGTCAGCATTCAATGGCTTTTTGTTGGCAATGTGAAATAAGAAGCTGATTTCCTTCTGCGTTTGTTGTTACACAGGCCCACAGGCCACTGTCTCAGCTGTCACCCTTCCCTGTACTTTCAGCAGGGAGTTTAAAAAAAAAAATAAAAGAAAAAAATCGGATACTCGTCCCTTTCTGAGGAGGGAAAGGCAGGCCTACAAAACAGTTCTGAAGTAAATCAGCAGGGCCCACTGTCGTACCTCTTCCTGTGGAAAATAGGATATTGTCATTTCCAGAGCTGCTAAACTAGCTCTTGGGGATCACAGAATCACAGAGTGGTTGAGGTTGGAAGGGACCTCTGGAGATCATCTAGTCCAAATCCCCTGCCAAGCGTGGTCACCTAGAGCACGTTGCACAAGATGGCATCCGGCCTCTCTGGGCAACCTGTGTCAATGCTCTGTCAGCCTCACAGGAATTAAGTGTTTCCTCATATTCAGATGGAACCTCCTGTGTTTCAGTTTGTGCCCTTTGCCTCTTGTCCTGTCACTGGGCACCACTGAAAAGAGTCTGGCCCCATCCTCTTGACACCCTCCCTTCAGTTCTTTATATACATCAATAAGATGGCCTCTCAGTCTTCTCTTCTCCAAGCTAAACAGGCCCAGCTCTCAGCCTCTCCTCGTATGACAGATGCTCCAGTCTGCTAATCATCTTAGTAGCCCTCCGCTGGCCTCACTCCAGTAGCTCCATGTTCCTCTTGTACCTGGTGGCAAGACAATCCCTCAAATCACCAGGTAGGCCTTAAGGCCATAAAGAGACGGAGAATGACACGTTCATTCTTTGAGGTGGTGGAGTCACTGTCCCTGGGGGTGTTCAAGGAAAGGTTGGACGTGGTACTTAGGGACATGGTGTAGTGGGTGATCTTGGAGGTAGGGGGACGGTTGGACCAGATGAGCTTGGAGGTCTTTTCCAATCTTAATGATTCTATGATTCAATAACACAGGTGCCCTGGAATGAACTGTTAGAGCTAATTTTGGGAGCTGTTACTTATTCTTTGTTCACTCTGGAAAGTTTAAGACTAGATGACATTTATCTGCTAGCTGCTCTCAGGTTGAATGGTAGCATAAATGAGCAAAAGATTTAATTGTGAAGGTGTTAAGACACCGAGTATTCAACTTCATGCTTAGTTAATGAACAGACTTCTAAAAACTAGTGCACAAATGGGGAAAAGTTTTAAAAGCTTGCTGTCCTCTGTTTACTCTAGAGGATAGCCACTTAAAATGGTTACAGATGTTCTACCATCTGTAAATGAAGAGTTTAGTAATAGTAGTGAACAGTAATAATAAATATTAATAGTATTAATAGAGTTGATGAGATTCATTATTTGTGCAGTGCTTCAAGAATGAAGAGTGTTAAATAAATCCTATTAGTAATTTAAGTTTGTATGTATAAGAGAAAATATGCTCAATGAGTTAGATTGGAAAATAATTAGACAAAATTATCATTCCCTCTTTGGCCCATCTTTTGTGGAAAGAACCCCAGGACTGTTATTTTAAACGCTATGAAAACTGAGTAAGAAATAATGGGTGTTTTATAGTAAAGTGACAACATATCTTGTTCATTAGCATGTGTTTTGGAACTACGATATTCCCATATGTGAGTATAAGGTATTTTAATTTTTCTAAAACATTTATGCACTTATGTACTTGAGTGCTACATACAATCACAACTTCCATGAAGCACAACTTTTAGTTGCATGGTGAGATCTGACATTTCAAATATAGAGGAAACAAATTGCTGTCTGAAATAGCAGACAACAGGCTTTCAGAACTTTGTACTTGAAAATAATGAATTCAGGAAATACCTAGTGCCTGACTCCAGCAACAATCTTTTCCTTCCTAAGTGATCCCTGCTCTGTGTTCCCCAGTCATGGCAAACACACAGGCTAAAGGGACAAAATGGAAAAAGAGTCAATAGCTGGTCCAAATGTTGTCTTTCCGTATGGGTCTGTGTCAGAGTTTTTGCTTACATGGGGCTAAGTTCTTTACTTCTCTCAAGAGAGCTCTGCATTCTGCAGCTGACGACACCATTTTATTCTCAAAGAGCAGGCAAATGCATCTTAAAGCTGTCTAGGATAGCAGCCACTGTAGGATAACGTTTTAAATCTAATCTGTTCCTGCTCTTCAGCCACCATTTCCAAGTCAGTATTGAATTATTTCCATAATTCTCCTCCTCTCTGACCTGACTTCTGCACTTTATGACTAAGTGAGCAGGTAATCTTTACATAGATCAAGAGAGTCAGCATTATTTTATGCTGTGAACTTCTCTCTGAATTTTCAAGAAAATGATACTGTAGAGTTGTTCATTTTATCTCTAGAATTGGTTTTATCTATTGATACACCTCTGAAAGGAACAACAACAAAAAAAGGTAGTAACATGGGTTAAAAAAGCAGTGTTTTGTGTTGGTGAACAGCCACTTTCCCTGAGAGTCTTGATTAAAAATACCAGTGTGCTTGGCTATACCACCTTTCAAGCCAGACCTCCTTGTACCCTGGAGAAAATAATACTGCTGTGTTTAGCTGGGGAAGGCAGTGGGGAGAAGGCAATGAAGTTTCTTTTTGGAAGCTCCATTTGAAAGAAGAATCATTGCGCTCAGATACAGTGATAGGAACTTAAAGAGCAGAAATACAGATGACATGACATACATGCCTTCTTCTACAGAGAAACTATCAAAGGATTTTTAAACCTCAGTAATGTCACAATGCTTAGGACCACTTTTATGCCATATGAAAGCAGACCTCATCAATGCCTAAATTTGCTCAGCGCTGCATAAATACTCTCTGAGAGTTGGCAGCTTATTATTGGTCTCTTTCCTATTATTTTTAAATAAATGGAAATACTAAGTTTAAATTGGTAAATAACAGTTTGTTCCTTTCCTTTTCACTCTGCTGGATTTGGAAATGGCATGTGAAACCAAATATATTTATTTTAGTCCAATTTTTTAAATCCTATGACATTTCCAACTTAATTCAGTATTTATTAAAAAAAAGATTCTATAATTTAATCCAGATTAAGGCATATAGTACTTTTTACTATATGCAGATTTTTAATAAAGCATTGTTTAATAAGTTTTTGAATGAGTAGTTTTGAATATAGAATATTGGTTGAAATTCGTATTTAGCATCCTTTTTGTAAGTCTCTTGAAGTGAAACATCTGCTCTGAAGGAGCATGGCCATGTCCTCATGGGCAAAAGAAGCTGACACCCAAAGAAAGCAAACATCAAACTCAGCCTCCCTATATATGGGATTGAGCCAAGTATACAAGAAACAAGGAATATCTTTATATTGTATGCTGATAATCATGGTTTTCCTGTGTGTTCCTAAATAAGACAGCAGGGGCTGTGATTCTTTATTGCCCTGACCCACATGAAATTTATAGCAAAACAAAGTGGGCATAAGTTATCTGTTATCCAGAGTCTTCATATAAATCTAAGTCAAATCTTCAATAGTCTTCCAACATTAGAATAAATGACTACCTGGGGCATGGGGAGTGATGAGTCAGGTCCCAGTTCTGCTCCATCCCACATTACCTGTTAGCCTTCAGTTTTCCAGTAATGGATATAGTAGGTAACCTGCAAATTAAACAAAAGGTTGGTCCAAGAGTGCCCAAGACATTAGAAATTTTAGCAGCAGGGGCAGCTCTTAGAACATTGCAATTCCTAAACTGTCCTTTTAGTTGAAACCCTTTAGTACCTTCAGAGAAATAAATCCCTATTTCTGCATTTGGAAGAGCCACACTGCAACTCTGTAATTCCCTGTTTGCCCTAATTTGCTTTCAGACTGAGGTCAGCTTTCCTGTTGCAAGATCGGCCTGTCAATACAATGTCTGGCTCTCTTGTCTAAACTAAAAACCTGGATTTGTCCAGTAATATATATATATATTTGACAATCAGATGCTAAAATCAGATCTATTCCCCATTATGAACATCTGCAGGCTGCAAATGCAAAGCTTCCTGTCTGGTGACTGCCTCCATATTTCCATTTTCCGTATTTCATGTAAGCATTATCTATTTTATGATATTTCCAGTAGCCTGCCAGTTCACTTCAGAAAGGGAGAGGGAAGAACGTCACTTTCCCTATGTGACTTTCACTGTTTCTGTCATGTGCCTTTATCTTTCCCAGTTAAAACCAGCAGCAATTGAATATGAGTAAGTTAACAGATAACCACCATTTCCATTTGTTCTTGTATCATCTCTATAATCTTTCAGACTCTTCTGTTTTCTTTTAGATCATAGGCTAAATTACCCCCAATTCATTGGTATGTGTAAGTTCGAATGGCAATTTGTGAATGGAATGGTACTGTCCCCAGTTCTTAGTTCATCTCTGCAGTGCAAGGAACTTCTCATTGTCCTACTTGAATGTATGTAATGTCTCCCATTTGACCATTTCCAAAAGCCATCTGGACATGGCCTTGGGCAACCTGCTGTAGGTGGCCCTGACACTGAGTATGGGGGTTGGACAGGATGACCTCCAGAAGTCTCTTCCAACTTTAACCATTCTATGATTCTGCAACCGTGGAGGTCTTGGGGCTCTATCGTAATGATTAGGTGATGGTTAGTGATCAGCAGGGCTGATGTTCATTCTGTCATGATTGCTGAAAGAAAAGTATTCACTTACTCATTACTTCTTACCCTGTTTTGACATTCATAAATGATACAGGTATCAAGACCTGAGTTCAAATCAAGAATCAAAACATCATTCCACCTAGTGGCTTTCTTGACCTTAGCTGAATCAGTGCTTGTCAACAGACTCTTCATGGCACTTTTCATTTTATTTTGTGTAGATTTCATTTTGTTCAATAGTAATGTTTTTGAAATACTTTGAAGTATTATACTCTCTTTTTTATGGTATGAAGGATTCAAAAGCAGTACTAGGTTGAGAAAAAGATTGAAATAGTCAACTACTTAAAAGAGATCGGCATGAACATCAAGATTCCAAACAAGTAACATGATACATGGACAAAACTACTAGCTATTGTACTGCTTGGGTAATGCTAGAAGTGTACAAGCAGAACTGCTTTAAAGTCAACATTAGTAACCAATATTGGATCAAATAAAAAGTCAAAGTACATCAAATCTTATTTAAATTCCAAGCGTAGAAAAATGTTGCTAGAGTTGTATGCCAGAGTGTTTTTTTCAATGTTGAAGTATGAATGGAAAAGTATCAGTAGATGAAGAACAGGCATAGCTCGAATATTGTAGTAAAAATACCTACTTTTTTATTGATAGAACCAGAATCACTTTAAGTAAGATCCCAGGATTATCAAGAGAATGAATGCACTGTGGAGGAATCACACAATGGCAGGAGTAGAAACTGTATATAGCTCTCTTGCATCCTAGTGTGGTCTATTAATCACTAGACCACCTTACCATGAACATCCTTATTTACTACAGGCATACTTGTGTATGTTTTCATCTCCCTTTTATGTTAGCTTTGGATATCTAGATATTTGTACTGTAGTCCTTTTGTTGAAAGAAAATAAGTTTGAAATTAGTGTATGGTTTAGAATCTGAGAAGTAGTAAACTGTAACTGTTCGCTCTCTACAGATACCTTAAAGGAGGCTGTAGCAAGGTGGGGATTGGTCTGTTCTCCCACATGCCCGGTGACAGGATGAGGGGGAATGGGCTAAAGTTGCGCCAGGGGAGGTTTAGGTTGGATATTAGGAAAAACGTCTTTACTGAAAGGGTTGATAGGCATTGGAATGGGCTGCCCAGGGAAGTGGTTGAGTCACCATCCCTGGAGGTCTTTAAAAGACGTTTAGATGTAGAGCTTAGTGATATGGTTTAGTGGAGGACTTGTTAGTGTTAGGTCAGAGGTTGGACTAGGGGATCTTGGAGGTCTCTTCCAACCTAGAGGATTCTGTGATTCTGTAATGGTGGGTAACAGATACTTGATTAAACTGATAAATGATGTTTCAAGTATATCAGCAACCTGTTACTAAATTTTTAAGCAAAGGGGCAATAACATGGATTTCAGTGGATGCTGAAATAAAAACATGTATCAAAGGATCAAACTGCATATGAATAGACCCCAATCTATTGTCACAAATAGTACCATTTGACTGCTCAAATGTGTATCTCAAGCTTTTGTGTGAAGTGGCTTTCTATTCCTTTCCCTCCTTATAGTACCTGTTTTCTAAGGAGAAATGTTTAATGGGGAAAGCAGAAACTTGTAGTTATGCTGTTAGTTCATTTGATAAAAGTGAAACACAGCTCTTCGGCACAAAACCCATGCTGTGAAGGTGCTTAAGAGCATTTTGGATAGATGGAAATGAACTGACAAATACATCCCAGGACTGTATCCATCTGTATCTGCTTCTTTAGCTGATGTGCTGTCCCAAGAGTGCCCTGGAACCCATGTTTTGGAGAAGTGCCTAGGGACCCTACCAGTTCAGTGCATCTAGAGCTCAGTTCTGTTGCCACTGGCTTCAGAGGTAAAATACCTGACTGACTTTAGCAAAACCAGAATTTAATCCCCATTCCAGGACATCTGCCAGGGGAGCCCTATGAGGGTTGGAAAAATGGGTGTTTATGGCCTTCATCTGTGCATGTGTGTGTACAAGCACATTTATCTGTCTCTCAGACTAAGAATATGCATATAGAAAATATTTCAGGGAGAGTTTTGACTTCCATGCTATGTTTAAGTGCGTTATGAACTGGTGAGTTTATATAAATACTGCGTAACGGTGATAGCCTCAAAACTTCAGGGTAGCTTTATATATTGCGATGAGTCAGTGAGACTGCTGGCAGTACCCAGAGGCAACTCTGCCGAGCGGGAGGCTGTGGGCGGGTGGTGAGGTGCTCTAAATACATCAAAGGCGAACTTTCGGGATAAGTAAAAATTCAATTTCCTTAATTGAATATACTTTTATTCTCTCTATCATAGGGAATTGTGAGCTCCCTCTAGCGGGTGATTGTAACAGCGGAGCTTTGCTGAGGTGCTTCTAGGAGCGTGCACAGCTGACGAACAAGATGGCTGACAGGCTGCTCGGGGCTCAGAGCTCCGCCGGTGGTGCTGGTCAGCCCGCTGCTCTCCCTGTTCGCAGAAAAGTTCAAGGAAAAGTTACACGGCGCATAGAGCGCAGCCGCTATAACCCAGTCTGCATGAAAGCAGAGGCTGTGGAGGGAGTCCTGCATTGCGAACTGCTCTCGCCTGGCCCCCAGCGTGCGTTTTTTAAAGGTGCCAGGGTACAAACCGCAGTGGCGGCCGGCTCCCTTCGGGGCCGTGCTGCGGTGGGGGAAGGAAACGCGGCGGGGCCCCGCTCCCCGCCGTCCCTCCCCGGGCACCGGGCTGGGCTCTGCCCGCCCGGCCCGCAGCGCTGCCGGCCTGCCCCCTGCGCCTCGCCCCGTAGCGGGGCCACGCGAGGGATCGGCCGGGCCGGGGCTGGTGCCGTGCCACGGCGGCGGCCGGGCCCCCGGCCTGCTCGGGCCCTGCAGGGCGGGGGCTAGGCCGCGGGCTAAAAGCAAATTTCAGACGCTCTAGGTGGATTGTGGCGAATACCGTGTGTTGTTGAAACTGGAAGGGTTTTAGAAACCTCATTTACTCTTGATGACGTTAAGGAAAACTTGCTACAGAAAAGAAACTAATTGGTTTAGCCTCTATGCAGTTCTCTAGTCAGTTTGACTTCCTGGTTCTCTTCACACAAAGCTGTAGTTTGGGATACAAACACCGATAGGAAGTTTGATTATTAGTGTTTATTTCTACTTGTCTTAAATTTTAATTTACTTATTACTTTTCTAAATACCTTTTTTTTTTCTTCCCCTCCCTGAGTGGATTTTAATAGGGTTTTAAATTAAGCATTTGGGCCTAATTTGAGCAGATAATGTCCTGCTGAAGACATTTCATGAGGAGTATGAGTTTGTCATTCAAGATGTGTGTAAAACAAACAGTGAGCTACTTTGAGGAGAAATGAACTGCCTGGCCTTGTGAATGAATGCTGAATACCAAAGTTATCTTAGCTGCAAATGTAATTAAGTTTGATTATTTTTGTTCTCATTATATTGGCACAAAATAAGAGTGGGAGAATGTCACTGAAACAATTAAAACTGGCAGTGAAAAATAAGACTTTTTTTCTTTCCCATACCTCCAGCATAGTTACATTTATAACTGAGTATGTGTCTCTTGTGGTCTCGATTACATCCTGTGTTTTTAGCTGGCAGCGTTTCCTCTGCAGAGGCCCTGCTCTGTATGCCAGCATACATTTCTGTGCATATTAAAACAACGGAATCAAGATGAAATAGGACATGAAACAACCCCCTGTAAGTGGCTTTTTAATACTAATGCTTGGAACAAAACAAGAAGCAGTGTATTTACCATCATGTTTCTTTTCATAAAAGCAGCAAGTATGCTAGTTCTGTGCTGTCAGAAAAGATTGGGCAACTCCTGTAAGTCATCAAACACATTACCCAGACTTTTCTCCCATTCTTTAAATATTTGAAGAATGTATTTCTTCAGGAATATTTTTCTGAGGATGGAGCCTGGCTTCAACAAAGTAATCTCTACTTTGAGAGTTAAAATGCGAATCTGCACCTCAAGAAATGTTTCTTTTTTCCGTTTGCATAAAGCATTTTTGGAACAGTGAACTCCGCTAACAGCTGTATTCAATCTTGAGTAAAATCACTTCCTGAAAAAAGTGAAATTAAACTTAATATACAAGCTTGCTTGGAATATAATACCGGGGAGTTAGGGAACTTTGTGATTATGAAACCGAATCCATTCACCCTGCTGAGGTAATTTCTTGTAAATTGTTCACTATGGAAATCTTTAATCAATGTCAATGTTTTTAAAGCTAAAATTCATACGTTTCAAATGTGCTTTTTATTTCCCCTCAACCAAAGAGTGCATAAGTTTGCCCTTTTTTTTAAAAAAAAAAAAAAAAAAAGTAAGAATTTTCATCTGTGGCTGCATGAGGTGCATGAGGAAAGGAGCTAAGGCGTGAAGAATGGCAGTTACCTGCCCTCAGTGTTTGGCATCCTTAGTCTGGTCATGAAAATCATAAGACTAATATTAAAAAAAAAAAAAAAGGAAAAAAAAGACAGGTATTTAAAAACCATATCTGATTTACTTAAAAAAAAAATAAAAATAAATCAGTCTATTCTTTAGGGTAATGGTACGGTCTTGCATGGAAGGCGTCAGGCATATTCTGCATTTTTATATATTTAAAATGAAATGTGAGATTCTGGGTATATTTATATTGCAATCCAAAGGTAGAAACTGAGCTAACCTGAGCACTGCTAAGTGTCACTCTTGTGGTGCAGACTATAAACCACTGAATAATGCTTAGCTCGCAGCTAGACTTACACCAGTGAATCCGAAACCCACCTTGCGGTGGCTCGGCTGCTCAGAGTCTGCAAGCTAGCTTTAAAATGCACAACAAAACAAAAAACTTCCTCAGAGTGAAGCTGCACATCAGAACTGTTGCCATAACTTTGTCATTACTCTGACTTCCTGATCTAGGGCTTAAGTGCAATACCAAGAAGAACAACCCACGTTGTGTAGTTGTATTTAAATTTCAAATAGAGGAACAGAATGTTTAAATCCTTCCAGGTGCTGAGCAGCTGAGTCACTCATAGGCGCACTCCAGTGGTTCTTACAGTCCCGTCTTAGCTGGTACTTAGGTCTGTATGTACCTAAGGATCTAAATATATTTTGCTGCAACTCTTAGGTTGGTTCTGTATTCAGTAGCCTGGAAGCAGAATGTAAGGGCAAAGATTCAAATGTGATTTACTTATATTTGGGTTGAATGCCCTAGCCAAGGGGTTATAGACTCTATTCCCCTTCTTTCTTGCTAGTATTTCATTATTTTTATAGGACTGTGACTGACAGCAGAAATCAAAAGGTAGCAATTTCCAAGGCAGCAGTGGTAGCAGACGCTAGGATGGGGTGCAGGAGAATTTGGGATTCTCGTTTTCCCCTGGGATGTTCTGAAACTCCTAGCATGTATGGTTTCCTTCTAAAGCATGTGTGGTTTCCCTTCCTTTCCCTTCACGCATGGCATGAGTAACCTAAGGGCCTACCTTGGAGCAGGAAATTCCAGGAGGGGGAAGGCCACCTACCATGTGCTACAATGGCTAGCCAAGTGACTGACAAACTGCCATTTAACTTCTCATACCATCAGCTTTAAGGATAAACCCTGCTTCCCACAATATTTTGCTTTTCAAATCAACTTTAACTTCCTGATTTACCAGGGATGAACAGAAAAAAAAATATTTCAAAATACTGTAAATTCTAAGAAAAGTTAAATTTTGTGCAAGCACTGAACTTTTCACTATACTTAGCTAACAAAACATAAGCAAAATGTCTCCTGTGTGTCACATGTGGAATTTAGGAAAAGTAAAAAAGGTAAATATTTTAACTCTTAACCCACATATTCATATGCACAAAATTCCCTGTTTGATAAGGACAGTTTAACTTTAGCAATGTTTGCTATTTTTCTGATTTGTCAGTCTAGAGAGCTTTCAGGGCAGGTTAATTATCTAGTGTGAAGTGGTGGGGTTCTCTTGTCATTGCTTTATATGTTATTCTACTTCTTTTTCAGATTCTCTTAGTTTTCCCTGGAAAATCTAGGTGTAAATTACAGTAATGCAATGGTCTACTTATTTCAGTAGGAACACTTTCTTATTTAAAAAAAACAAACAACTACATGTTGGAAGTTTTAATGCAAATACAAATATTTGATTTCACCAGACAGTTGCTTCAGCGCAGTTATGGCTCTTAAAGAAACAGACCTTAGGGCTTCAGCTGCTTTATGGTTGGAACACCATATTTTAGTTGACTGTCTTGTAAAATGTAGATTATGTACTCATCTGTTGGACGATAAAGCCCTCTTGGGAACAAAATGTGTTTCCTTCTTAGCATGATTTCTCTTTATTTTCTCCAAGTTCATACAGCTAAAATCAAAATTCTGCCCACCCCGACCATTTTTTTCCTTCTTACTGCCAACAAAAGAACTGAGCATTTTTTCCATTCCTTGTCCAAATTGTTAAGATGCCCCTGAGGACCTTTGTTTACAGTGTCTTCTCATTCTTTTTTTCCTTGACATTCTCCCCTCCCTCCAGCAGTGAGATACTAATTAAAGAGAGGACACAGTGACCCTGGGTTGTTTAGAAGTCACTGGGGAGGGGTGGTGGCACAATGACAAAACCATCCCTGCAGGAAGTAATCAGGCCTGAGACCTAGCACAATGCTCACTTCTATCACCTGAAAAACCCTTTCAGTTTGGAGATCCAGCCCAAAAGCAGATTTATTTTCTCTTTATTAAAGCATCTTCATTATAAACAAAGCCTCAGTATCTCTGTGTGTCAGTCTGTTTAACAGGGTGGTTATATAAGTACTGTTTCTTTTTTCATAAACATTTACTGAAAAGTATTTATCTAAATAGTTTGTAAAGTAAAAGCAGTGTTACTAGTAGCATGGTACTGAATATCATGGGCTTTTCTCTTTGGTTTCAAGGGGAAAGTAGTTAGTTGGCATGGTATCATTCAGCAAGATTAGGGTCTGGTCTTGTACATACGGATTTCACAATATTATTATGGCTATTGTTACGTAGTTATTATCCCATTGATACTTGTGGTGCTTTACGAGCACCTAGCAACACAGAAATCCAGAATTCATTCCAAACCAGATTTGTAAACCTGACCAAAAAGTCATCACTTTGGATTTACACCTGTGAAAATAAGGTTTCTGTTTATCTGGAGATCTCTGCTGCAGGGCATTCCCAATGCAAAGGCACGGTCCCATGCAGCAATCTGCTGGCAAAGTCCGGGAGGCTGCATTGATGTGTTACTGCAGCCAACTAGAAAAATCAGCAGGCTCTAACCCTAACACCCAGTCTTCACTGTTATCTGCACGGTTTTATCTCGTACCCATAAAAGGGTCCAGCTGATTTCAGGAGCTATCCACTTGGGTTGGCCTGCGTAAATCAGATTGCAGTGTTGAAGTTAGCAACGTGATACCATTCCTGTTGAATACATGGAAAAAAAAATCCCACCGTCTGGGAGCTAGATCAAACTGCAGACAATATGCACTTTAAAATTCTGCTATTAAGGACTTTTTATATTTATCTTTCTGGATATGTATATATATTAATAATTAAGAATAAAATGAGAAACATTTGGAAGAGCCCTGATCGAAGTAGAGGAGAGAACATTGTTGTCTTACTCCACTACTTGAATAAATCTTTGTCTTTTTGGTAGTAATCTCTTAATTCACAGTTTTTTGGTTTGTTTTAATTCTTGGATGTATGGGGATACCTGGAAAAGCTGTGGGTTGTAGTATGCCCATTTCAGTGAGTATCAGCCTGTACTGCAAAATTTAAGCTGAACAATTAGCCGTTGTCTCTTCAGCTCAATTTAAAGTCTAAGTGCAACCCAGGCAGGGGAAGAATGGTGCTTATTTAAGGACCCACTTGATCAGTTAGTTCCAAGTAGCTAATGTGCCTGATGAGGTAAGGACTTGTGTGAGTGTACCAGCAGCCCTTCCCCGAGCTCCTGGCATCCTGCGTGCGTTGGTGCCCCCTTTCTCTGGTAAAGGCCGGCAGCTATTATCAGCTCCTGAGCTTTGGCTGGGTTTCTGGCACTGCTAAGGGCACAGGCTCTTGTGAGCAGTGCTGACCAGTATACTCCACGGTGGTAGTAGCTTTTTGGATGTTTACATCGTTTTGGGGAGGCAGAGACAGGTGTGATTGCAGGGGTTGTCCGGGGAAAGAACATGCTTAAAATGAGAGCAGCAACATTTTGGGCAGCACTGGGTGCCAAAAACTGACCAAGAAATGCCTCACCCTGGGTGATCATCAGTTACGGAGCAGTGCAGATGTTGGAGATTATGGTGTAGTGTATGTATCACTGGACTAAAAGTGTTGCCTTCAAAAAATTTGGGAAAAAAAAATGACATTTTTTTTCCAACAACTTTACCAAGGAGAGCACCTTTGTGCTGATTTTTCACTGCATCACATCATGTGGCTAATGCGTGTTTGATCTGAGTTTCCTAAAACTTGATTTAGTATCTCAGGGAATTGATTTAGTATCTCAGTGTAATTGATTAAGACCAAAAAGTATCAGGCAGGATTCTTTACATTTGGTTATTGCACTGCCCATTTGACTGGATTGTTATTGTTCAGATTCCTTTCTGGTTTTGTAATGGCTGTATTTCACATTAAAGTTCAATGGTTTAATTAAGGAAATGACTGAATAGGAAGTTACTGTAACCATGATTTCAGCTTTTAAAGAAAGATTTGCCGTACACGTGAGGAAATTTGTGGACTTAAGCTTTTTGTTAAATGTGCAACATCTCCACTGCGCTTTTTAAACCACTGATATTCAGATAAACTCAGATGGATAAATCACATTTTTCTGCTCTTTGGGGAGCTTTTTAAATTTGTTTTCAACCATATAATATATTGCAGTGTCTTTCACTAAAGTATGGCTTTAAACAAAGATGATTTCATTTGCAAGTTTGACTGAGATCTCAGGACAGAACTAAGGACATTCGGTGTTTGGAAATGTCTGCTGAAATTAAAATATTTTATGTTCTGCTGCCTGAGCTCTGAGTAGCTGCTTGCTTTCAGTTTTGACTCTGGTCAGGGCTTTGCAGTCAGGCTGCATCTCGGCAGCTGGGCGGGATTTCGAAGTTCCTGTCTCCGTGCCCAAGTCCAGCCAGGATGGACTTGTGCTCCACATCACAACCGGGAAACCAACCAGCTAGGAAAATATATATATATGTATATTTAAATTTAAGCTGAATCGGTTTAATTTTCTGCTTCGTAGCACACCCAGATGAGCAGTTGATTCAATGCAGCGAGGCAGCGTGGCAACGTCTGCTGCAAAGTGGCTGGCATGGCTGGGGAGAGGGAAGGCCGTGGTGGGGAGAGGCATCTAGTAGGGCAGATCTGGTAGGAAAGGAGTAGCAGAGTGGAACTGCAGTCTCTGAAAAAACAGCAGCTCGCATCTACTCACTGCCACATGTACCCACTGCCAAATTGTATGTTTATTGGTTTGATCAGCTACTGAATAATTATAGTAGTACAGTAAATAGCATTAAGTGCTATGCGTCATCCGTAGCCTGGAGTTTCTCAGCATGAAAAGGCATGACTTTTTTTTTTTCTTTCTCCTTTTCAGTGTGTTTATTTTATAGTTTAAAGTTCTTGAAAGGAGCAAGAAACAGTCTAGTAGTCCAGCACAAGGTAAGATCTCTAGGTAGGTATCATAAAATCATTTCCATTGTGAGCTGCCTACCAGGCAGCCAGCACCAGCAGTCAGCAAGCAGCTGGTGGTTGCTGTGTGGCGCATTGCCTGGCAGCCTTCACATTTCCACAAAGGACTTCTAGCACGGTTTTGACATCAATTCTTGAATTTTATCAGCCAGACATAATAGGAAATCAGTGATTAGACAATTTAAAGCAATTAAACCAACTGTAACCAAGGAATCTGAAATACATGTTATAGAATACAGATTATAATATCATGTATTATTTTAAATGGAAATGTTATGGTAATGCATTCTAAAATTAACCTTTCAAGTTAATTTACGACTGCCTTTTGTTTTGTTAAAAAAAAAATTAAAGGTTGTCTAAACTGGTGACATTTCAGAGACTTAACCTGAATTTTCTTAGGAAAATAAACGTATTTTTGCCATATTCTACAATGACATGGTAAAAACCACAGTAAGGGAGCTTAATATGAATTACTTGCTTTGTGTGATTGTGCTCAAATGTATGTATGGTCAAATTGTACATGTTTTGATACAAAATATGTCCTTTTTTTCTTCAAAATTTTTTAAATGAAGAATCATAGTGGACTTTGTTTTGCGATTTAAGTTATTTATATCTCAAAGTTTTAGCTTCTCCTATTTTTCTGTTCCATAGTGAGAGATGTTTGGTCCAGTATTCTGGTTTAGCCAACGCACAGCCCATTGAATATAGTCACCAAGGGATTAATTCAGCTCTCTGGCTTTTTTTCCGCTCTGGCCTAGTTCCTGCAAAATCATGTGCCTACATGATTAACTGACATGAACCATTATATTGTATGTCTTCACTAGGAAAAAGGGTCTATTCTTTCTCAGGTTACTGAATATTGAACTAGATAAAAGAAACTAAAATTGTAGTCACGTCTAAAAGTTAGTAGTTTACACAGGTTTTATAAAATGGCGTCAGAAGCTTGCCATTTGCTTGAAATTAGGAATATAACATAAGGACTTTTCTTTACTCATAGCCCTTGTCAGTACCTTCGTAGTTGATTTAAGAGTGCTTCTTTTTTCCAGGTAATGTCACTAGATTGCATACATGTAAGTGTGTGAGTTATGCGTATGCTAAAATGGTCTGAGGCAGTGTTAGGAACAACCCTTCTGTGGAATGAAGTAACAACTTTAGTGGAAATATAATGAACCAGGGGATTAAAATACAAGCTTTTAGGCATATTTAGATTTTCAACTTTCTTTTCATATCTTTTTAAATGGTGTGTCTGTAATTCTGATGAAAATTCTTCTTGAGTTGTGAAACAGTGGGCTGTACTCATAAAACAATCTGAAATTTCTTGGATGCAAAATGTATTTTTTCAGTTTGTGCAGAATGTGATTTATATAACATCTCGGCTGACATGATCTGACATGTTTTTATGAATTCCTTTGCAAGGCAAAAATGCCTCTAGTTGCAATTTATAGTAATGAGACTGTCTGCTGTAAAGTAACTGATTACAATGAAGGTATAAGAAGTAAGCATGTTTACCCTTCAAAATCATTAACCTCTCCTCTCCTCTAGAGTACATCCGCCTGTGTTCTGCAGTAATGTTGTCTGCACGTATCGAAAATCCATCTGTTTGTCCAAACATCATTTTGTCTGTACTTTACCAAATACATTTGGATGGTATTTTGGACTAGGTTTTGGCCAATCGAGTTAATAATGTATCTGGCAGATAACTGTGAAAAATGCAGCAAAGCTCAATGTATAATTATGCAAACAAATACGCGCGTGGAAACTTTTCAATATTGTTTAGAATAGTGAGGAGTAAATTGTGTCTCTTAGGGCTGGAAGCAATGTTGTGATATTACCCAGTTGTCTTTATTCATGTACTACTGATTACATCAGGGAGCACCTGGATCAGGTCCTAAAGTAGGAAGTTGTTTATTTGGTGGTTTTGATGGGTAGGTAACAAAACCCTCCGATGTACATGCAAGGGCACATGTTCACGTTGATTCATGGTAAAATACCATGGAGAAACTTACCCAGATCTGCTTCTCGCTAGAAGAGCATCCATTTCCTCCTAGTAAGTAGTCCTAGAAGGTTGCTGTAGCCATTTGCTGAAATCTTTCTTGTCTTAGAGCCCTGCTCAGCAAATTCTGCTGGGAGTTTTCCACCCCTGAATTCCACGGGCACAGCAAGTTGTACTGCAAGCACGGAAACGCTGTGAAGATCCTGTCCCTGGGGAGCTTAGTGCAAAATTCTTTTCTGAAGATCCCAGAACTGAGAAAATCCTGGCTCTGCAGAGCCTCGGACAGAAGCTGTAATGGGGAAGATAGAGGAAGGAGCTGCCGAGGCAGTGAAGAACTTCAAAGACTGTTCAAACAGGGGGCGAAAGTTCAGCCTAATTCCTGTGCTATCCAGACTCACTCACCCACCTCTGTTGCAGCCCATCCATGCAACGTGGCTGGGGTCTGGTTGCTGCAGTAACCTCATTTTTCAGGAATCTGACTGGAAATGCGTGGTTAAAAAACTGGTTGCTAGTGAAAAATGTTCCAAGTAGAACTCCTTGAGGTAGCCGTGGCTGGAGGGAAGCCACCCATCCAGCAGCGCCTCCCCCAGAGGGACACACACACAGTGTCTTCCCCACAGTGCCTTCTCCTGCCTGTGCCCTCCTGCCACTTCACTTGTGATGGTCCTGCCAGACACCTCGGTGCCCCAGCTCAGCTCCCTGTCATGGCAGAACAAAGAGAGGAAAGATTTCTGTTGGGTTACTGAGTCGAACCAGCAAGCAAAGGAACCAAAGGATCAGACAGAGTTCGAAACCGTGATGCTCAGAGCAGGAAGGGGAAAAGGAGCAGAAGATTTCCTCCTTTTCAGCATCCCTGAGGGATTACGTGCTGTGAGTAGTTCACAAAAGCACAGTGTAAATGCTTTCATTCTGGGTGAAACCTGGGACCTGCTGGTGAAGCTCCTGCTGACCAGGCCAGGCCTTCATTCTGTTTTATCTTTGATTTATGTCCATGAGTACTGGCAAACAGGCATGTGAAATAAGGTTGTGAGGCATCTGATGGATAGTTTGAATCCAAATTGCGAGAATGTGTTGGAAACAGCTTTAAGAATCTATTTACCTAAATAAATATACAATTTAATTATGATGCAATGAAATATTTTCCCACCATGATTTGTGCTGCTGCCAGCCCCTGACACTTAGTATAGAACAATTAGTTCAGTAACTCTGTGAATTACTCCTGCAATAAATTGTCCCAGCCATCTTGATTAATTTACTGATTACTGTGCATAAATATTCAGATCGTCTCTGCATTTAAAATTACAGGAACTGAAATGATGGTGCTAATGGTGAATGCTACAAGTACTGAACACAAATGGGAAACAGGAATCTTACTTGGGGGACTGCTGTGTGAAATGCATCTCAGAACAAAGTCAAATCCTTGAGGGCAGTGATTCGTGCTTTAAAAATGCATGTGAAGAGGCATTTACTTCATGGCCTGGAAGGTAAAGACAGACTTGGGACAGCTCTAAAGTCTGTTGCTAGCTTAGCTCAGAGTGGTGGTGGCAAAAAAATAACAAAACCTGATCGTAGCCGATGGCTGTATGGTGTGTTAGATATGTTAGATAATGGCTTTGGTGTCCTGCTGCTGCTTTTCAGGTGTTTGCGATGCACCAGCCACATCTCACACCTTCACAGCAGCAGCACGGGAGGAAGGGCTGCATTAGCAGAGAGCAAGCTTTTGCTCTTTCATCCCGGAGAGTGGTCTCTGCAAATTGCAGAGAAGCACAGGGTGTGAGGAACTTTCCACAGCAGATGCCAAACATCGTGCTAGTGGAGATTTTTACTGTCATGACCACCAGGTGGATGACATTTATGAGCGCTGAATATACATGGGAGGGAGAATTTTCTTACTCTGAACGTACCTGCTGATCGTTTTGTTCGGTGTTACATGGTGTTGTGTAGCTGATGCGAACATAACAGGTATGCAATTTCAAGCCTCAGAGAGGGAGAGTGTGTGTTTTTAGAGGGGAGAAAAAAAAGCAGTTTCAGACCCCCACAATCACAGGAAGGTTGAGGTTGGAAGGGACCTCTGGAGGGCATTTGGTCCAGCCCCCCCAGTCAGTTTACAGCTTCTTTGGATGACTAAAAACTGTAACGTCTGTCAGAGATATAAGCTACAGCAGGTACTTCAGGAACAGTTCTATCAAGGTTTATGTAGATACTTTTATTTTAAAGATACTGAAAAAGAGATAATATTCAGACTCAGCTGAATATTTGCTCAACTCCTGCCACATGATCTTGTTTCTTTCCTTCTTACTCTAAATTAGGTCATTGTAATCAGATTGTGTATTATAAACTAATGTCTTTCTGTTTATATGTGATTATAAAACAAACTCTCAGGGTAAAGGCTATAATTTTGAAACAGATAAAATTGATAGGCTGCCTTGAAACCTATATGGAAATTAGTTTCTCACCCTCCCAGTGAGACGAAATAAACCAACCCCACAGAACCAGTGCCGTGCTGTCAGTGTGCTCAGGGGAGTCTGAGCGCTGTGAAGACATTTGCAGGTCAGAAATGAGGTTAATTGACAAGGAAGTGTGTGAGGACAGAAAAAATTTGCACAGTGCTTGTCAGTAGGTGCGGCTGCCAGTTCTTCACTTGACCACCAGTATTTGTCAAACAAATACAGCAGTGCTTCGTTCTAGGGAAAGAAAAAAATAGCAAGAAGAGTCATCTTAGGACAGTATCATTGTTTGGAAAGAGAGGTGTTTTGTGTTTTTGTTCCAAGATATCAACATGTATACACCTACTATACAAAATCTCCAGCCTGGCTTGTCTCTCTTGCCAGTGTGGAGAAGACGACTGCTGTCTGCAGCAGCGGTTTGCAGAACGGGGTTTGGTTAGGTTTTTCCTCATGTTTTCTTCAAGTATGTGGCTTAAATGCACAAGCCTGGCTTTGCACTAGTGACATTAACTCCATCCTTTTTGGCATATCATATTGTGAGTGACTTTTTCTGCCTTTTTCCATGATAACCTATTTCAGGTATAAAGTGTACTGTGATTACAGACTGCTTCTCATTTTTTATTACCAAATCGGTTCATAATGCCTAGAGTGCATGTTTCATTTGAGGGTTTAACGTATATGTCCCATTTTATAGATATGGAAAGAACAAATAAGGGCCTTACTTATTTTTTTTTTTGTTTTCTCCCCCATAAGTGCAGAGCACTGACAAATCTGAAGCTGCTTCGTGCACTTAGATACCAAGACAATGACACACAAAGGAATAAAATTGATGTCTGGCTGATTTTCGGTCAGACCTTCCACTCTAGCTACTGTCTAGTGATTTATCTTTTCACTGTCATTAACTGTTCTCAGCCTTAAACATATTTTAATTGCAGGAGACTTTTAGTTTCTTTCATTACTTCTAAGATTCTAATAAAAAGTTTAAAAGATAACCATGTAAATCTGGTCCACATACTGAAAGTTTTTATCCAGAAAAATCTCATACACCAAAACCGAATGAACTGTGGATAGAAAGAGCCTCTTTTCTATTGGAAAACCAGCAAATATAAAATACAACTCCGCTTTAAAACCAAAATAATTCTGAAGTTTTAGAAAAAATATTTGTGCATTTCCAGATTTTTCGTCATCCTTTGTTAATATTTGTATTAAAAATGTAAATATGTAAAAATAAAATACAATAAACAGCCACATAAATTCATTGATTGTTTGTAGAAAATATCTAGCAGATATTTTTCACTTTCTTCTCCTGCTGGTCCATAAATTTACTCTATTCAAAATGGAAAAAAAGTCAAAGAAGTATTTCAAAACAGAGAGCTCTTCTTAGTTTCACATAAAGCATAAATGTTGTAATGTAATGATGAACAACTTCCTACACTGTTAATAACAAAGTAGAAAAAAAACCCACAAAAACAAAAAAACCCCACACAATATACTTTGTCATTTCAGACTTCATTTTTTTGTCCTATAATAAATCTGGCAACTGTTTACAGACTTTGTTTGCTTTATAGTTTCAAACAAGTGTTTGGCAATGTTGTCAAGCTAAAGAGAGAATTCAGATCTTTTGGAGTCATTTTAGTTAATTCCACAAATCAAGATTGGATTTTGTCCTGTGTTTCAATTACCAATTACGAACAGCTTCCTTAAATTCCCATTGTATAATAATTCTTTACAGTAATTCTCTTTTGTACTTGTGCTTCCCAGAATATACAGGATATATTTAGGAAGGGGGTGTTTGTTTGACAGTGGAAATAACTTCTATAAAGTAGCATTTTGTCATAGCTTTCAAAGAATAAATAATGCATGCCATAATGTAAAATGCTGGCATGGCATTAAACAATAGATTGTGTTGCTCTCTATGTTCATGTTCTTAACGCCAGTAATCATTGAAGAAATGACAACAATTACTTGTAATTGTGCAATTTATGAAGTGTCCGTCCAGGAACATTTAAGGAAGCATGGAAGGAATGAAGTGCGAGCTAAAATGAATAGGAGGAGTCTGAGCATGCCAAGGGAGGCACAACCCAGTGGCCAAAGCAGAGGCATTCGGTGCGCGCTAAATGGAGTAGAGAACTGGTCTTTGTTTCACAGGAAGGTGTTGGATTTAAGGGAAAAAAACAATACAAAAACCACAGCGGTGATGGGAAAATTAAAGACTTAGGTGGGAGGATTCCCAGAGAGAATGAGCTGATTGGTGCTAATCACGAGTTTTCAACAGAAATCTGTGATAGTGACTCTGAGCTGGTATATTGTACAGTGCTAAAATAGCATTTACTTTTATATGTTCTAATCCGGAATATAAATAATTTGGTATCTTGTTACCAATATTTGAAGCAGTACAGCTGGGAAAGATGATTTGTCTTCCCCTTTCAGTTCTGATTGTCATGGAGATTCTTTTCTTATTGTTGAATATACTCCTGTGATTATTTTCAAGATGGCGTTCTTAGACAATAGCTTCTCATTGTGTGTGCAATACCTGGTTCTTAGTAGATCATATGCTTCTGCAGAAGCCATTGTTTCTTAATAATTTTCTTTTTCTACAAAAAAAAACAAACAAAAAAACCCCACAACTTTGCGTGTTCATGGCTCTAGTGTGTCCCATTTCTACTGACCCTTTCTTCTCTTCTTCACTTAGGAAGATACCGATTTTGTTGTTGTTCCTGCATACTTGGGATATTTAAATAACAACAAAAACAATGAGGAGATTATCTCTAAAGTAGCTTCCCATGTAATGAAGTTTACCTTGTTCCTTCAGCTATTATAAATGCTTTTCTTCGTCTCAGTTCTGAATAGATGAATTTAATGCTAAAATTAAAAATCTGCTTCTATATGATACTCAGCTTCCCCTACCCCACTATTAACACATTTCAGGAAATGCTTAATATCTCTCAAAGTTCAGCCCTGCATACTGTTTCCTTAGCTTGCATAGGGTATTCGAATGTATTTTTACATTTCTGTGGCTCAGCCTCCAGCCTACTCTGTTTTGTATCTTTTTACATATGACAGGGTGTGATGAGAGAGTGGATCCTCAACCAAATGAGCATTGTGGTGGAAAGCTCGTAGGCCTTTCAGGGGCTGTCCACGTGGAGAAGTAAGGTGCCCACAATCGCCTCACCACCGATGGGGCTTCAGGAGGTCCTCACATGGCCAGCCTCACTTGTGCTGGCACGAGAGTGGGGTTATGAGGAAGCTCAGGACGTCCAATCTGGACTCCGAGGGTTTTGCAACAGAATAAAGTTTCCTTTTTTAAAGCAGATCCAAGCCTGAGGAACCATCTGTCCTGCAGAGGCACTGAATGCCCTATGGGGAGCTAACTGCTTCAGCTGAAGGTTGAGATAAATAAGGGAAGCCATGGATTTGATTTAGAACAGAAATGAAAAAGTAGCAGTTTAAGTGTGTAGAACTGTTTTTAAAGCAATGGGTTAGTTTTACCAGCCTCTTGTTTGTTAAGACTGACAAATGTTACTTGAAAGATCCTTGAGGACTTCCAGTTGTCTTCAGGTTTTCAGAGAAATCTTCCTGTATTTACCCAGTCTCTCTGCAAACCTACATTTCTGACTGTACATAAAATCACGTAATCACAACGTTTTAGATCAAAAATGCACCAGATCTACTCGGCAAGTTTTCCTTTTTTCTAAATAAGCAACTCTGGGTTATTTAAAGAAGCTCTGGACATAATTTGTACAGACAATTAACATGGATATTCTTAGCCCCCCCGGTCACCTTTTCCCGCAGGAACAAAATGAGTTGCTCCTTTATAACTGTAACCAGCAAGATGCCTGCCTACCTGCAAGTCTGTTTCAATTTTGGAACTGCTAAGCCTGTAAAACTAAAAGTCTTCTTTGCCTACAAGGCATGCTTGCATCCCAGAAAATGCGTAGGGGAACTAGTTATCAGTATCTTGAATTGAGGTGTCATATCTACTGAAAAGTCCAGGGAATTATCTAGAACCTTGTCAACTTAATCTGAAATGCAGGGATTTACACAGAAATCCTTTTGCCTGTGTTCTGGGAAAGACCAAAGCAGCTTTTTCAGGTGAGCAGAGGTTCAGGTTGGAAGGGACCTTGGCAGTGCTCTTGTCCAGCCGATGCTCAAAGTGGCATCAGCAAAGAGATCAGATCAGGTAGCTTAGGGCTGGATGCAGTCTCATCTTGAAAATGTTCAAGGTTGCAGACTGCACAACCTCTCTGGGCAGTGCCTGACCCTCCTTGTGTCCAGTCATTTCAATTTTTTAAGCCTGCTGTTCCTTTTCCTCCAGCCATGCTCTGCTGCAAAGGGCCTGGCTCTGTCTTCTTGATAACCTCTGAGGAGGTAGCGCGAGGCAGCTGGTTCCCCATTTAAGACAAGAGTGGGGACACATTGCTCAGGCCCTGTGTCAGAACAGCAGAAAACATCGATAGGTAGATTAGCACATAGGCTAGGACACCAAGGTTTTCTTCCCAGAAAAATCTATAATGTATTTTCCTATAACAAAAACAAACAAGCAGGTATCACTTGATGGCGATCTAGCAGATGTTTACAGAATTATTTGCTGTTACATATTTTTATGGTGTGTTAGAAAAGAGCAAGGGTAAGCGAGTGAGATGTGTCACATACTGAACCCAGCTGAGGGAAATCCCTGTTGGACTCACAAATGGTGTGGGTCGGTGTGGCAGCGGAGCAGGGCAGGAATTTCAGCCACTGCATTGGGTTGTTCTTGAGCTTGTTCCCGGTGCCTCCGAATAGGCCCAATATAGCACACATTGTGTGCATCCCTTCTGCTGGCCCGGGGGTGGGACAGGAAGAGGAGAGGGGAGGAAGCAGGGAATGACTGATGTTTTTTGAAAAGGTTTTTCCCTGAGATGGAAAGGTGTGGCCATTCCGCGCATCCCCAGCTAACAGAGACCTGGTGGAGGTGTAGCAGATTGAAGCTTTGTCACCCCTTTGTTAACCAGAATGCCGTGCAGAATAATACCGCTTTTATTCTTCATTTGGGAGCACGGTTTGGAGCAGAAGTAGCCTTTCACTGTTCCGTTTATACTGCTTTAAGACGGTGTTTCGCCACCGAAGCTGATTACAGACCCATGGTGCCATCTGTGACCATGGGTCTGTAGCAAGTAAGACTGGTGCGCAGCTCACCTACTGCACTACACCCAGGGCAGGCATGAGCACACAGCTACATTTCTATCAAATTAAGCCACAGGTACACGAACAGATTAAGCCAATATAATCTGATGCTGCTGCCAAAACAAGCAGTCATATCCACCCTCTTGTGCCTGCCTATCTTTGCTCCCGTGCTACCTCCTCCATTACGCACAAGCTGTAGCACAGCCACATACTGAACCAGACAAAGGAAACAATCTGAGGAAAACTAATCTGATCAGAGGGGGAAAAAAAAAAGGGTTCACCCAGAATCAATTGCCCAACCGGTGCCTTTTCCGGCAGCGTAGCCACCACTATTGATGTACAGTGTGCATGAAGCTACACCTCAACCAGAGCGGGGGATATGACTTTATCCTAGGTTCAGCTTCTGTGCTAGCTCCGTGGCAGCAGGGGGAATGCAAGTGGTGTGTGATCCCGCAGGAACAGTGGCACAGACAGACGGTACCTGACCTGGCGCACAGTCTGCCGGTGAAAACCCACTCCATCAAACGTTTTTCGAGAGCAGCGATTGCCACTTGTGTCAGGTGCTTTTGGTACTGGCAGCCCTCAGGCGTGTTCTGGAGTTGGGGCTGGGCCCAAGGAGACCCACTGCAGGGCTTGGAGAGGAGGAAAAGGCAAGTTATGCAGAACGTAGCTCTGCCAAGTGGCACTGCTGTCTTGTGCTGCAGTGCTCAGATGAACTCAAATGGGTGGTGGCAGTATATCAGGATGCCAAAATAGTTGGTGATTATTTCTCATGAAGAGTAACAGAAGATGATGGCGTCAAACAATCGCATGATGCTGCTCGACCTGTGAGGAATGAGCTACCTGGCAAGTTGTTGTTTCTTCCCAGCTGTTTTCATTGTAATTGTGTGTGAGATTAGGGCCACCTTACTACCAGAAAGAGGAAGAAGAACCAAAAGGTGCTTGGTGATGCATGTCTGCACCAGAAGGTCTTTGGCAGTGTCGCCAATCAGGAGCTCAGCGGCTTGACAGCACTGTAATTGTGGGCTTCTTCAAAGCCAGAGCGCCGGCACCGCCGAGGAACGCGATGTAAACAGGGCAGAGTAAGAGCGAGTGGACCTGGAAATCTTTTCTCTCAGCGCGTCTTTCTGTCTCCCGGCCTTGTTGCCCAACAGCTGTTATTATGCAACGTGTCCTAGGCCCGAATTCTGTGCAGACAACACCAAGCCTTCTGTGCTTCCAAAGCAGCCTCCACGAAGGCTGTGACCAGTTCCCCCAAACAGCCTTCCCTTCCCTTCCCTTCCCTTCCCTTCCCTTCCCTTCCCTTCCCTTCCCTTCCCTTCCCTTCCCTTCCCTTCCCTTCCCTTCCCTTCCCTTCCCTTCCCTTCCCTTCCCTTCCCTTCCCTTCCCTTCCCTTCCCTTCCCTTCCCTTCCCTTCCCTTCCCTCAGCAAAACTTCTCCCTTCCAAACTCCACCGTTCGTGAGGTGAAAGTCAGCGGCGGGCCCGCGGCGGAATGCGCGGCACGCGGGGACGGGCGCAACTTGCGCCCGTCCCCGCGTGCCGCGCATTCCGCCGCGGGCCCGCCGCGCCTCCCCCCCCCCCCCCCCCAGGCGCAACCATTCCGCGCCGCGGGGGCGCGCCCTTCGCCCCGCTCCGCTCCGCGCCGCCCCGCGGCCGCGCCCCGGCCCCGCGACCGCGCCTCCGCCGCTGCCGCCGCCGCCCGCGCAAGGCCCCGGGGGCGGTCGCCGGGCGCCGTGCCCGCTCCGCGCTTCCCCGCTCTGCGGCTCGGCCCTCGCTCGCTCGCTCGCTCCCTCCTCCTGGGCGGTGGTTGAGGCCGGCGGGAGGTGGGATCGGCCGGGCCGGGGAAGCCGCCGGCGGTCAATGGGCGCCCGTTGATGGCAGGCTGGGCGGCCGCGGAGGGCTAGGGTCGGCGCGGAGCGGAGCGGAGCCGCGCGGGGGGCCGGGGGGGTCGCGCCGCAGCCGGCGGGGAGGCACGGAGGCGGGGGGCGCCCTGCAGCCCCGCCGCGCCGCAGCCCGGCGGCCGCCAAAGTTGCTCCCCATCCCGGGGGGGAGCTGGGGATCAGGCGGGGCGATGATCTTCCCCAGCGGCAACAGCAGCGCGGCGGGCGGCAGCCGGACGCCGTATAGGAAGCAGGTAAGGGCGGCGGGGTGCCGTGGGCCCCCCCACCCCCGCTTTTTTTTTTTTTTCTTGCCTTTTTTTTTTCTTTTCTTTTTTTTTTTTTTCTCCGTCCTGGGGAGCGGGGAGGGGGTGGCGACTCGCCTTCGGCTGCAACTTGCAGCCCCGCCGCTCGCTTCTGCAGAGCCGGGATTCGCAAAAAAGACACCACCGCCCCCCTTCCCTCCACCCCCCCCCCCCCTCCCCAAGTCTCCTCTTAAAAACGGCGCCGTGACCTTGCCGAGTGCCCGGGCGGCCTCCGCCGGGTGACCTTAGCGGCGGGGCCGGGCCGGGCGCTGCGGGCGGCGGGGCGCCCAGGGCCGGGCGGCTGCCGGCCCCGCCGAGCTCGGCAACAAGTTAAAAAAGCCCTGCCCGGTGTCGCAACCCGGGCTGCAAAGCGAAACTTGGGGCCGGGTGTGTTTTTTTTTTTTTTTTCGCCTCGCGTGAAATGGCCAAAAGGCTCGGGGCTCGCCCGTTCGCTGGGACGTGCCTCCGGGAACACTCTGGCGCAGCCCAGCCTCAGACTTTCCCCTTCTCTCCCCCTTGAAGTACACAAGGGAAATCCTGTGACATTTTCTGGGCAGACAGATCATTGCGATAAGCTCGGAGCGCTCGCATCTATGGAGCCGTACTGAGAGAGGTATTTGCTTGCTTGCTTGCTTGTTCAGCCGCCGAAAATAAAATAGTGAGACTGCAACCTTGCTGGGTCGCTGGCTCTTCGGCTGCGCTTTTAACATGTATCCCCCACCAGAAACGCTGGCACTAACATGACCGTATTTAGTAAGAAACGCTTACTTCTCATTGAATCTGCGATATTTTTCAAAAAGTGCGTCCTTAAGCTGGTTGGAAAACGCGCTCTGTAGCTGTGCCCCAAAGGGCAAATGGAGGAGAGGTCGCCGGCGAGATCTGTGGGTGACAGCGCGCGCCGATGCCGCCGTGGCAGGCTTCTTCCAGGTGGAGAAACCCCTCCGCAGGTGGGCGCGGGCGGCTGCGCGTGGAGCCGCTGAACTGGGCGGCAGGGCTGCGGGCCCTCCGTGCGCTGCTCTGCGCAGGGAACCCCCGCGACAGCGCAAGTTCGGTTTCTGCGTTTTCTTAGAGTTTAAGTTGTAGCTTACAAAAATTGCTATTTCCTTTTTCCTCCGCCCTCGTTTTAGAGAAATATCTTTTTGATAAGAATCGCTCGTGTGCTATCTCAGTGGCGCTCTGCAGATGCTGCCTGACAGCGTACGGAGTTATCTTTGTATCTTGTACTTGAAGCGTTCAAGTCCATACGTAATAAAACATGCTTATTGTGTGTGCTGGTTTTAGTTTGGTTTTAATAAATGCCCTGGATACACCCACGCTGACGATCTTGTCTGGCGCTTCTGCATACTTTGTAAATGAAGCCAATTTATTCGATCCTCTCCCTGAAAGGGCCATTAATGCCGGCACGGTGGGGCCTTGGCGGGCCCGGGCGCGGGGCGAGGCTCCCGCTGCCCGCGGATGTGAGCGAGCGGCCGGCCTGCGGCGCGCCGATAAGCCAGGGGCTCCTCGCGCCGCCGTGCGCTCCTTGGGCTCGGAGGGCTGAAAGGGCACACTGAATCGGAAAAACAAACAGACCCTTTTTTCCTGTCAATAGGCAGGGAAAGAGGTGAACGCGGGGGTATTATGTGGTCTTAAGACCCTGGGTACCAGAGGTTTCTTTTGTTAGCGTGTAGCCATTCTCCGCTCAAACGCTTCCTACACGAGGAGCTGGGGCCTGCGCCTTTCTCCGTTGAAGTCCCTGGAAAACTCCCATTAACTTCATTCATGTAGGCTGAGGCCGTTCAAAGATTGACTTTCCGATCTCCCTTTCACTCAGGCTTCACCTGCAGGGGTGAGCTGATGTCAGACAATACCGAGGAGTGTTATGAGCCTAATTCTTCATTTTTTTCGTGATAACTAGAAACAGTCCAGATTAATTCCTCGTGCGCTCTGTGCAATCCATATTCAGACAATAGAGTTATAATTGTATTTTAGTCTAAGAGACCAGATATTGTAGGAAAAGTAGCCTGCCATCGTCTGTAAAAGGAGCAGCTAGATGTCCTCTGCTTAACAGCACCTAGTATATGAGCCTGGGGAAAAAATAAGTAACTTCAAAATGAAACTAAAATGTTTTGAGCAGTTTGTGTGTCTCTGTATAGTAACATACATGATATCAGAATGATGGTATAAGAGCACTTCATTTTCAGTATTTTTCTGTTACATTTTTAAGACTCTAACAGATTCAGATAGTTTAATACTAGATACTGTGTTGAAAAGGCGAGGGATTTGCTGGTTAAAGTCATTGTGATGCTATTGATTTATTTTAAGGCATTGTAATGTAATGTGAAATTCTGTCTTCATTTAAAATGCTGGCAAACCTCTAGTTATCTATAGTAGGTCCAGAGTTTTGCCCATACTCTCTCTTTGTTTTCCCAAAGAACTCTATTTTGTTTTATAAACGAATCTGTGCTTACACTATTACGCTTGCTATCTGTTGTATCTGTTTCAGTGTGTAACTCAGGCATGTAGAAGCCAGTCGGCATCCTCAGTTTCAGGTCAGATGCGATTAGGTGGTGTCTAATCCTTTCTGTGTTTTAGGGTGCTTGTAAGAATGCTAAAATAGGGTGTCTGAAGTTGTATTTCCAATAGCGTTTCCTGCATTATGGGTAAATGGACATATTTAAAAAATAAATAAAACAAAAAAGCGCCTCTTGCCGGGTTGTGTTAAAAGTTAGGCATGATCAAAATGAGTAGCAACTCTGATGATTTTCTTGAAATGCAGGCTCAAGTCTAGTTAAAGGCTAAAACCCATGCAGTATCTGCAATAATAACCTATCACAGTGCTCGTGACCACGCATCCTCTCTGAAGAAGGTAGGCGTAATCTAATATTTTTGCTAACAAGGTTACGCGAGTTATGCAAAGAGCGCACATGTGTGCATCCGTGAGGCTGAGGAAGCGACGCGACACACAATATCCTGCTCAGCCCCGGCGTGCTGTGCTGAGAGCTGATGGCTCCATCCCTGCTCCCGCCTTCGGTATTCTCATGTAAATCGGGAGGCGCTCCTCCGAAGTAAATATTTCTACACACTGTAAAATTATCGTAAATGGGAAAATTAGGCTTCCTCCTGCCATCTGCTCCTTGAATCCACAGAGCTAGCGCAGATATCTGACGGAAGCGCTCCGTGCAGCGAGGCTGCTCCCCTTGGGCTTCTGGCAGAGGCAGAGCCGGCAGCTGCCCAGGGCTGGGACGGAGGTGACCGCGGTGGCCCACCCGCCACAGCCCGCTGTGGTCAGGCCTCCCGGCTGCTTGGCCCGGTAACAGTGCTTCTTGTTACGTTTTGATGAGTGTCGTATTTATCTCGCCTGTGTAAGTAGATTTACATAGTTTGCTGCTTTCAAGCAGATTAGCTGGGCGTAGCTGCACGTGAGGAATTTAACACTGATTTGGTGTTTGGCCTGTTTAAGGGCAGACATGCAAAGCTGTTGATTAACCTTTCCGTGCAGCTCTGTTAACATCAGGCGCTGTGCCACAGGTTGGGTTTTGTTCGAGGCGCAAGAAGGGGGTTAAACGAAGAAAGCCTTGGCCGGTCTTAGGCTAAAAATACAGCTGAGCTTTTCACTCTGTCTGTAGGTTTAAGGTACTGAGAAGCTCCACCTGTAACCCTACTTCATCGTTTCAGTTTCCTGTGTCTGCGTGTGAGAGGGAGCCACACTGAACTTGGTGTGGCCCCCTCACGGCACGCAGCCCCCCCAGCAGCAGCGAGACCAGGTGGCTGTGGTGCCCTTACCGAGCACTTACCTGATTGCATGGGATTAGTTTATTTTTGTTTCTTTCTGAGTTTCAAGACTTGGTTACTTTCTTTTGTCAGTTTGCCCCGACCAGGTCAATTTCCCTTCAAATTGTACTCAATCTGTACAGTCTACCTCCGTTTAAGGAGACTTGGCTGTTATGTTAAGCACCATCTCTTTTAAATTTTTAAGTGCATCTCCAAGATTGTAAAGTACTGCTTTGTTCTCAGGAGAGCAAAACTGCTCAGGCAGTGGGTTTCCATACTTGTAAGACAAACGTGAATGAAAGAAATAAAAGGAAGCATCTTATCTTGTCAGGCATGATGGTACAGATTATGAAAAGCGATACGATTCTTATCTGTATTTGGCAATTTAAAGTTTTTGTTTAGTATTTCTAAAAGGGTAAATAGTATATTTTTATCTCTTTGGAAGTTTTATTGTTTAAAGTTTGTATCTTTGTCAGTAAGCTTCACGTGGAAGGGAAAATGGAAGCCTGGGTCTTGAACATCTGCTGTTTTCTTTTGGGTTCATTTTTTTTCCCTGAAACTTCCAACTGTTTAAAGAAAAAAAAAAGTGCTTGAGTTAACACATTTCAGAAGGGTTAGATCCTTTAAACTAGGATTACTGGTGGGGTGGAGAGGGGAAGGAAGGGAGGGGAAAATCCTTTCCCAAGAGCTTGTGATGGCTCCTAAAACAGCAGCACGGTACTGCAATCAAGTTAATAAAAGTAATGGGAATTTGCCATGCATTTTTTTCTGGTAACTAACAAGAAAAGATAGCTGTTTCAGTCAGCGTTTTTTTTCCATCTCTAAAGTTTTCATTAAAATTGATGTTTGCTTGTTTTGTGAGATGGGATACAACAAAAGAAGTCAGTGGAGAATAGGAACTTGTTTGCTTCTCCCCTCACAGCTCCATTTCCGGGTTCTTAGGGATGTTTTTCTCTGTTTCTGCCTCAGATTGTTTTTAAAAGCGCTTATTTAGGGGACACTGTGAAGGCGTATAAAGCTGTAGTCCTAATGAAAAGGTGTTGGAAGTGTTTTGATCTTGGCTGGAGCATGTTGGTCAGAAGATTTCTAGAAAGCCAACAGAACCACATTTAAATGCCTTCAAAAACCTCGTTGAAGTAATTGTTACTTATTTTGCATACGTTTCAGAATTACAGTGTGCTGTGGTAATTATAACAGCACTGCAGAAGCCACTGTATTTGCAGCTTCCTGATGCAACAGGAAAGGGAAGGGATGAGTTACTAACAGAGGAGAAACATGGGGGAGAAGCATGTGTTAGATAAGCACAAGCCTTCAACCCAGCAACTTAGCAAAACATACACACAACAAGAAATCATGTGCTACAGGCGCTGGTTGCTGTGATTAGCACAGGTTTGGCTCTGCTTTCCTCGAGGGACTGTAGTTACAGCAGAGTAGCTGCAGCTGCGCGCTGACACACAGTGCTCTCAAACTCCAGCTGAAGTAACTGAGCGCTGGTCGGGGAGTGCTTAAAGCAGATTCAGCTTGTGCTAAGTTTCTGTCGGTTTGAGTTAGTTTGTGCATCACGGTTTAAATTTAGTAACATTTATTTTGGTTTATGTAAATTGATTTTAACAATAAAACTGTAGCAATTCTAAGGCCTAACTCATGCACTGAGATTCACTGGCTTAAAATATCCAGCCAATATTTTGAAATGTGATAAGCTCTTAAAAACACAAGTATAGTTACTGTGTTTCAAAAGTGTCCATTTTCCTGAATTTATGGCGTAGTATGATGATACATCAGCTTTCCGGTCTGTTGCAAAATCAGAGCTAATAACTATGAATACATACAAATAAATATATAATGTTAACAAAAATACTCTTTTGTTCATGCATCCTCATGAAAGCCCTGTTGTTCACTTAATTGTACTGGTTTAGGAAATCATTGCTCTGTGTCTTATTTGTTTAAAGTAATCTGCTTTGGGAAACTGATGTGTCAAATGGAGTGGGTGTTTTGATTTTCACGTGCTTGGTTGGTCGACCTGCAGAACTTCAGTGAAGTTGCGGTGGGAACAAATTGTGCTTTGTTCTGTGCAGCCCGATTTGGGCCTAATTTTCCTTGGTTGCTTGGTTGAAGAACAGCAGAAACAGCAGCGCAAGGTGAGCATCACGCTTAGTCTTGCCTGACGTTTCTCTGTTTGTGAAATGAAGCATTTCGTTTCGGCAGCTGAATGTACGGTGACTTTGGTTTATCACCGATGCCGTTCCTTGACAGTGTCTCTTAGCGGCACTCTCACATGCTATTCTGGGCAGATTTTCTGTTTCCCCACTTAGATGAGAAGGAGGTTTGTTTCTTTTCTTACCTTCTATTGTTTTCTGTTCTTTTATATCTAAATCTCCTCTACCAGATGGTGCTTTGCTTCAATAAAGTGTAGATGTGACTCCACAGGTTAACTATATTTCATACATTCTGTCATCTGGGTACTACAGCGTAACAGTGTTAAGCTTCAGTCCTTTCAGACATCTGAGACACATGTGTGGCACTTCGATTTTTAGTGTGCCTGAGGAGTGAAACCCAGAATTGGGGTATGGGTTTGGGTGGCAGTTGCGGGGCACGTTCCCGAGGCTGGTTGGTTGCTGCGGGGCGCTGGCTTTGAGCTCGAGGAGCTGCCAGCTCCCAGGAAGGCTGCTGCAGCTGGCTGGAGAAGTATCCGGCTATCTCCAGAAATCTGAAGCAATGTTCTTGTATGCTTGACTCCTCCTAGGTGAATCAGAACCCTGTCGTAACATCTGTCTAACCCACAAGGAACCGTATCAGTTCATGCTTGTCAGTGCAGTAATCTGAAATCACTCAAAACACAAAGGCAGATGATGAAGGTAAAATCAAATATAAATCCATGTTTACAAACCTTCAAACAAAAAATACAAGGTTCTTAAAACTGGCAAACAGAAGAAAAAAAAGCAGCACACAGCAGTAGAGCACTGGAAAGTTATCTTTACCTTGTATGTAGAGCTGTGGCAGATGACTTCCAGTCTTCCCAGGGAGAATCTGGTTATTGCACAACCCTGGTCCCTCAGGTTGCCTTCAGAGAGAAGTCTCTGATTTAAGGCTCTGTATGCTGTTTTTTCTTCTCAGGAGGTACTAACATCTCCTGGGCACAGCCAGGTGCAACGCTGCCCACCCAGGCTTTGTAGTACTCTTCAGCCCAGCATTAAGAAGATGGTTGGCGTGTTGCAAAGGAGATTATGCTTTCATGCTATGATGGATTAATTTCAAGTCTTGGAGTGGTGTTTTTCTTTCTCCTACCTATATGCATAATTTGCTAATAATGCTTTATACAGTTGTGCAACAGGAATTTTCTCTTGGCTTCTGTCGGTGGCCTGGAACATGCCTCTTGTGAGCCCGGGAGGACAGCACCCCCACCAAATAAACCTGGGCTCTGGCAGAGCTGGGCAAACAGTTGCATAGATTTCTGCCCGATGTAGAAGCTACTGCCGGCAGGATGAGGCCCTTTGAAGTGTTTCGTGGTCTGTGTTCCAGATGAGTTCAAGAAGAGGTCTGAAAATGTGGGTCTGAGCTTTAAGACTCTTGCTTATGCCACTGCATATTTGCATACCCAGTGGTGCCACTGAGTGCGGCGAGACTACTGATGTGAATAAGTGCTTATTGAGACAGAGAATCAGAAGACCTTTGAATTTGCCTCATGAGAAACCTGAGATGAATGGTTGGCGTATCCTAGGGTTGGTATTAGATTGACATTCAGCAGAATCAAATGGTATTTAAATTGCTTTAATATTATTCCATCCAATCTACTTGGCTTACACGATCCCCATTACAGTAGTACTTGTGCTTATTTAAAAATCCTTCTGCGTAATTTGGGAAAAAACATTGGAGTTAGGTATTTAATACAGCTACTTAGCTACTAACCTTTGAAACAGTGACTGTTTTTGGCCTTTTTTCAGCGTTCCAGGAGATGTAGTTCTGGGTGCTGCTTGTGAGAAATGCTTAGCAAAACCAGATTTTCTCAAAAGTATTTCTACGGTGTTTAGCTTAAATAAAAAAATAAGTGATAACTGATCCTTTAGTGTGTTGGGGAAACAGTGCTTCCAATGTGTGTGTGTCCATAGAAATATTCCAGAACTGGGGACAGTTTTTGAAAGGAGAGTAACAGCGGTATCCTGGGATATGGAGGAACTGCGGAGAATGTTGAAAATCTTGAGTAATTTTAATGGTGAAGAATACTGGGACGTAATTCACCGTGTAGAGCTTTTGTTGGTTAACAGTGCTGGTGAACTTTAGGGCACACTGTGGCACTAAGAGATAAACAGAATGTTTTTTTTGGTGCCCTGGGAGCTGCTTCCATTCCCAGTTATGATATTCCACAATCCTACAAAGGCTAATGCGTGATGGAAATGGTTGAGGAAGTCATTCATTGTTTCAGCATTATGGTGATATTTTAATTGCTATAGTGACAAAATCAGGTTAACTCTTGGACCAGATTTTGTCACATTGCCAACAAACATACTGTTCTTAGATCTGTCACGTGCATGGTGTTGTGGTCTCAGGGAAGTCACCAAGAGCTGAGGACTGGCTTAGTCATTATAGGAGGCATTTTGGCTTTTCATGTAACCCTTCTTCTTTACATCTTCTGATCAGTTGATAGGAATTCCCTGTTCTAAAGCTCTTGACCTTTTTGTGCTTTCAGTTTTAACATTTCACTTGCAACTTTATTGTTGTTTCAGAATTAACATATGGTTTATATTCCTGTATACAAAATGGTGGAAATAACCTATCTGTGTTTTTCATTCTTCAGTCAAAAAATGTTTTCTTTTCGGTGTTACACTTCTCTGGTGAACCCCTTCCAAAATTACTGAATCCACAGAGCTGGTTTCCTTTCTCCACCTTCTTCCTCCCCTAAAGTAAGTTCTGTGTTGAGCCATTGTCTAGGGTGATGCTAAAAGTGCCAGGTCAGCCACACCTATAATGTTTATCCAAGGACAGTACCGGGATTAAGGTAGTGACATAAAGTTCAAATTTCATTGTCTTGTCAAAGACCTTTGGATAATCTTAGGTAAATTGTTTAGGTTTGGCTCTTCAAAAGGTATTTGGTAATAGTGGTTTTCCTCCCTCGCACAGATTTTGTTCAGAAATCTACTAAGATACTGAAGTGGGTCAGATATTACTATAACTAAGGCTAAAATGCTTAATGTATATATATGCATACACACCATATATATACATGTCTACGTTTAAGCCTGTTCTTCAAAGCTCAGGATAGAGCGGATTATTCAGAGTGGTAAAACCTCATGTTCAAATTTTGCTCGTCATTGACTCTGTGAGTAGTTCCTTCACAGTCTGGGGGAACGTTCACATGAATACTCTTCTGGATGTTTCCAGATTAATAACAATGACGGAGTTCATTTTGGCAAGAAACTGGACTGGTAGACCTGTCCACAACTTCAGTATTAGGAAGATGATGTATTTTTGTCAGCAATAGCCTTCCTTTCCAAGCAGAATTTTTGTATGCAGACAACTACGTAGAACAGGAGTAACTCCATGAAGTTTCATGGCCTAGATTTTGCAGGTTTTTTTTTTTTTTTTCTAGGTAGTTATAGTGCTTTATGGCTTCATCTCTCCTGCTAAATTAACCCCATATTTTTTTCTCCTTTGGGAAGTTCCCCTTTCCAATATTCTGTTGTCCCATTTTAATTTTGAAGTCCAGTTAAATCATGTATACTCAGAGGTTTGGTTTATTCTTTTTAGCAAATGCGATGTGCAGTCTGACTTCAATTTACCATGGCTGTTGTAGCAAACTAATAATGACTTACAAGATTATTAGTGTTAAACATCAACAGTTGCACAGATTGACAAGCTGTAAAGGTAGGACCTGAGTATTCTGGTTAAAAATACAATTTATTGAAATTGCCCACAACGTAGGACAAATCTGAAAGCAGTTGTTCAGGATGATATTTGTGCAGTAAGTAAAGGCAAGTGATTAATTTATCTTAAAATGTTCACTGTTAGCTGTGCAGATACCTGTTCATTACAGTGTTTTAAAGTTAATAATTCAGAGTGTACTTATCGAAAGTATTTTCTTTTATCCGTAATTTTTGATGTACTCAGAGGTAAGATTCCTCAGCTGAATTCTTGTGCCAAGGACAAGAACACAATTAATAAAAGCATGGATGGGTCAGGCTCTGTGCCCAAATGGAGTAGTTTATTTCTGACTCGTGTTTGGCATGAAAGTATTCATCATCCTTTGCCATAGCACCAGATGTGGTTCAAGTGAAACATCCCCTCCCCTCGCAGAAACAGAGGCTCTTGCACAGGTGCTGCAGTTGTATGTGCCAGCTGTGCTCGTACACGGCTGCACGTGCATCTAACTGTGCTGGTGACTGCTGTAGGCACTGCTTGCTTCACTTCTGCAATTCTAGCTCTAGCTGTTTGTATGTCTGAGCTAGACTATTGTCTGTGCTGCCAGGACCGCCCCATCTTGGCTGTGGAATTCCTCATGTATTTAGAGTGTTGTACTAGCAGTACATCTGGAAGCCTTCCTAGGTGTTATCTAATTCTTGTAATTTTCATTTCAGAATTAACAATGCTCTGTAGTGTCTATGGGTGATTCATTATGCAGGCAGACATTCTCTCCAGCAGCAGTCTGGAGTATTGCTTCCTTTAACTTTTAAGATACACCAAAGACCACCTCCTGCATTTGCTCAGCTTACTGCTGCTAAACATTCATAATTTAACTTAAAAATGAAGTTTTGTGATATAAAAGGAATTATTAATTGTCATGCACTGTGAAGTCACCGACATTTTAATGCTAAAGTCATACTATACTGCTTGAGTTTCAGATATCTGAACAATATTCTTAACCACTTAAACCTACTTTTCTCTTGGAATTAAAAATCTCTTGGAATTAAAAGCTAGTTGCATGAGTTATCATTATAGTTTACAAGTGTGTGTGTGGCTATATATTTAATGTGTTTATCTCTTGGTTCGAACCAAGAAAGCTTCAAATTAGAAGGCAAAATGAGAAGGAAGTTCAAGTACCATGGAAAAGAGTTAGAAGAGGTCGTCTGTTTGCATTATTCAAATATAAATTCCAGATTTTGAGAAGAACAGGAAATGATAAATAAAACAGGCTTAAGTACAGAAGTTTTTTTGGAAGTGTATGCTCAAGGATTTGGGAAAAGATTGTCATTAAAAAGAAGGGGGGGAGGAGGAAATGTTTTCAGCAGTCATAAAGTATTGGATCTAATAAGTGATAAGCATCTACTAAAACATCTTTCTTTAAAGAACGAAAAAAGACTGACTCAGATTTGTTTCAGATACAGTGATAAGTAAAATCTGTCCCTGAAGCCAGAGCAGCATTGCTGCCTATGGTACGTACACAGGTTTTCACCAAAGTTTTAGCAGCTGGACTTGTACATGCTGCTTTTTGTCATACTTTTAAAGGCTTAATTGCAGAGGTAGGTACCAAATGTATTTTCTGCAGTTACATAGTTTGTGTATGTAAAGCTGAAGCTGGTTTAATTTCTGATTGTTTTACTGCCTAACGCTGTACTGTTACCACTTCCACGAGTCAGCACTGATGGTAAAAGAGGCAGTCTGAACTTCCCTTTTTTTTTTTTCTTTTTTTTTTCAGTGCAGTCAAGACTGCTGCTTTGGGCCAGCTTAAGCTATTCCTTGAACTAGTCTCAGTTTGTGGTCCCACAGGGACTGGGACCCAGCTGGCTGAAATGCAGTTGGCCAGCAATTGCTGCTGGTGCACGTATTTGGGGCCCCTGAGCCAAACCGAGGGAAAGGTGGTCTCTAAAGCTGAGCTGCTGACAGGGCTAACAAAGTCATCCATGCTTGTTATTTGGTTCTGCATCAAAACCAACTTATCAGAGCAGCAGATCTAGCTAGTGGTGATGAAGCTGTTTGACTTCTTTATACCACCTTTTTCCTTTTCTCTAACTGCAAATCTGAGGTCTTCCAGAAAGTTCAGCTTCTACTTCACAACTCTATTAAAGAGTTGAATTTTCATGTTTAAGACACCTCATCAGTAACATCTGAAAGATTTCAGCTTTTTGTGCTGCTCTTAATCGGCCCGATGGCATGGTCAGAGGTTGGTATGGACAAATCATCCTGAAGGTACAACTGGAAATTTCCTAGGGAGCTCCACCACAGCTTAATGACCTCTGGAAATCTTGCCCTCGTTTTTATGGATGAGTCTTCAGTTTTAATCTTGCTTACCTTTACAAGTTCAAGAGCGTCATCCTATTGAAGGAATCCTGATTTCCCTATTTACAAAAAGAAGGAAGCTACTATTTATAAAATTTGGCTCATGTGCTCAATTCTGTTTACGCTGATTTTTGCAAATTCCTTGCTGTGTTTCATCAAGTCCCATATCCGTTTTGTTCACAGTATTGTGAATTGTCTTAATGTATGGAAGGACTCCTCCCTGTGCAACCTTAATCACTTGCATTTAGGGAAACATTTTTTTTATAATAACTTTGCATAAAGTGGATTAGATTCACTAATTGTTTAGATTCCGTAATACTTTTTAACTACATGTCACGCTTCTCTTTTTTTATGGCTTAAAATTCAAAAGAGTTCACCCACAGACTGGTTTAAATCAGTGTTTGGTAACTTTGTGCTTTAAGGGGACTTCTAAACTCAACTTCTGTGGGCCGTGGAGCTATACATGCTTCCCGAAGTAGCTTTCATCAAACAACTATCTTTAATCTGAAAGCTATTGGTTTTGATACAAACTAGGACAAGTTAACTTTTTCTATGGCATAAGGAGACCTCAAGAATTAGATTATGCCCTGTAAAGTCTAGTAGACATTTGTCCTCTGCAAGAATGTAAAGGCACTGGCCATAAATGAGGGGTGCAGCTGGGGATGCTAAGTGGTTCTCTCAGTAAGAGCCACAGGCAGAGGTATTTGTACCTCCAACCTCGCTCTGCGTTCCTTTGACCCCAAAGTGGGCTGGCTCAGAGCCACGTTATTGCAGTCGTTGCAGAGGCAGAGATTTCCTAATGGAAGCGTGCTGTTAGGGAAGGGACACATCTGAGCATTACATTCATTATTTCACATTCATTATTCTGGGTTACCTTCACTGTGGGTCCAGACCCTTAATGTTAGGTTATGGGAGTACGCGAGAAGTACAAGCAGTACATGAGAAGAATGGAAATATCATTGATCCTTGGAGCAATACTGCTAATACAGAAAATGTGAAGTGGTTTTTTTTTTTTGTTTTTTTTTTTTTAAGGAACATGTTAAAAAGTCAGTTCTCAGTTATTGATGACTGGTTTGTCTGACTGCAGATTTGGTGTGCCCTTGGTTCAGACCTTCCAAACTTGGTTTTAAGTAGGACCTGCTAGAATGCCGCAGAGATGGTTCTGCTAGAGGAGGGCATCATCCCTTCTGGGGCCAGCCGCTCTTGAAAACCATACAGCTGCCATCTCATAATATAGTATTACCAGAGTCTGGAGGACCTAGTCTGGGTGTATGGCTTATAGACTCTGTCTGCACAGTGCTCTTGGCTCTGCGATAGCAGTAGAGAAGCACCCTTGTTTGGATTGGATCTACCCAGTTGAGCTGCCAGCTCTGGCAGAATATTGCACGTGTGGGCCTGGAACAGCGGTGCTTAGGTAGCTGGGCACTGTGATCTTGAGCACTACAAGCTGCAGGAGGCCTTAAGTTAGGTACAGCACCTCATCAGTGTATTAGTGCCATCCTGTGCTTTATTTAACAGA
The DNA here is from genome assembly GCF_964211835.1 of Anser anser. Lineage (NCBI taxonomy): Eukaryota > Metazoa > Chordata > Aves > Anseriformes > Anatidae > Anser > Anser anser. Next base: position 17,532,352 of record NC_139726.1, on the reverse strand, counting down.
TCTTCTGGGAACATGCCGTACTGCAGCAAGCATTGTTGCCGTTGTATGGTTTTGTTGGAAACAGCCTGAATGTGTTGAGGCTGATGCTGAGCAAATGCTACCAAGCCCTGCTTCATCCAAGTTGAATGTGATTAGATAGCGTTTGTACCATACTCGGCATTGTGTCCTGGAGTATCCTAGTCCCTGTTTGCTCAAACTGTGATGGAAAATTACTTGGTGACCCCTCCATTAGGAATCCTGGTAATAAAACAAGTGATAGGTGTATTACTGTAACATCCGAAACTATTCTTAAACTAAATACTCTTTTTCCACTCTTGAGCATGGAAATTATGTAGCTGGAGAGAAAAAAAGGTGTGAGAGGGCATAATTGCTAAGTGTCGTGAGGTGCATGAGGCATGCTGATCGTAAAGGTGAGAAGAAAGTGCTTCCCTCTAACTTCTAGGAACCTGAACTGAGCTACAACTGCAAGATACGAATTTAGAGACATTTAGAGAAAAAAATGACTTTTTTTTTTTTTCCCCTCAGGAGAAAATTGTCCAGATGTTAACATTTTTGTTATTTCTTATAGCACATAGTTGCAAGAAAACGTGTGATAAAAGCCTTTGGAAGAAAAAGTAGAAAGTGTGTGATGCTGCCTGTCTTAGGTCACCTGAACACTGATCACTGTAGCTGGATTCAGGATCCAGGTAGATGGCATGCACAGATCTGGCCGAAGGCAGATATCACCACCGTACCCGTATACACACCCGCTTCTTAAAGGCCAAGGGGCACTATGCTGATAATAAGGCATAGAAACATCTTCATAGTTTCTTGTTGCTTGTCAAGTTACATCTTCTGCAACTAGTGTTTGCTGATCAGCTGAGGCAGTCATAAGTTGTCTGTAATATCTCCAACATTGTACTCCAACAGCATTTTCTGTAGGAACAGCAGCCTCAGGATAAGTGTTGGTTGGTATCTGTCCAGACCACTCATCGACCAGATGAGCTGTTCCTTGTTTCTGAATTTCCCAGGAGTTAAACATAGTTGATCATGCTCAATTGATTTTAGATTTGTTTTGTGGTGCCTGTGCATAGGTAAATCACTGCGTGCTATGTAGGGGAGAGCTGTGGGAGTCTTTCTGGCCACAACAGACCAGCCTTCTATTCCTGAGGAGCAAAGGAGTGTTCTGTGCATGAATGAGCATATTTTGTCATATGCCTGTAGAAATGGACCATTTATGCCACTAGAATATGTTGCAGTGAACCCTAGGCCAAACACGTTGGGTGTGGTGGGCTTTCCTAAAGCTTTGTAACAATGCAAGGTCATCTTTGAGAAATATCAAAAGGTGACAGATAGCCACTGCCCCCCCCAAATTTAGAAATAGTTGTCGTTGATGCTGAAGTCAAGTCTTTCCACACACAGCTCTTCCTCAGTTCTTGGTTTAAATTGGTTTTTCTTTGGCTGAGTTGAAGTACAATAAAACAAAGCATTGCTTCATCACCTCCCATGAGACTACAACTAGCAGCTTGTCCATCCTGCCGTTGTTAGTACGTGCATGACTGCGGATGCAGTTGCATTGAGGAGAATCGTGGGTGAGTACCACTCCTACATCTCACCACACTGTGGGCAGCACAGCCAGGCGCCTGCACTGCTGCTTGCATGGGGTCTGCAACACCAGCCTTGCAATGGGAAACAATGCAAGAGGGGCGAACATTTTAAGAGCAATGAAGTCCGACTACAGTTCTTTTCTAATGAGATTTGAACTTCCAAGGTTTATTTTAGGAAGCCATATAGAGTCTCAGGAATCATTTAGAAGACTTCAGGAATTTCATTTGCAGCCATGTACGTGCTACACGTAACCTCATTAAAATCCAAAGAAAACTGGCACACGTATTGCAGCGTGCAAACCAAGTAGAGTTTGCTCTCTACTATTCTGTAGAGAAGCCTTATGTTGAAAGGTTTGCCAACATCATACGCTCGTGCTTTTTGGTCTGTCAGCTTTATACAACATTGAAATTTATAAAGCTTTTGGGCAAATTTGTGCAAATGAAGGTAGAACCCCTGGGTGAAAGCAGGCTGATGTATGTAAATGCAGAAGACTGACAACTCCTTACATAAGAGTCTGATTATTTTAAAAGTTGCTACTGATCTTGCTCTTGTTCTAAAATCAGCTGCGTTGCTAATTTAGCAATACTTGGCTGCTTCCATTCAGCTAGGGTTTTCTTCCTGTAAGGGAGAATCACACTTTGGAGGTGTGTTCACCCTGACAAAGAATTGCACGCTGAGTGTCAGACATTGTATGTAGACCAGTTGCAGTAGCATGGTCTCAACTATGGTCTTCCTGAATGTCAAAATACTTACCATGGCAAAGTTAGCACAAATTCTTAGCATTCCTTACTGTTTCTACTGAAAGTGGCTATCAGCTATCTGCTGATAGCCACCTCAACCTGTGCTGAAGTAATTGTAAAAATGTTATGCTTCCCTTATACATGGCTTCAGAGCAGAGAAGGCAGTGGAGTACCAAATCCTGTGTTGCATTTACTGTGCACTGTTGGTGCTTCTTGAATTAGTTGGAATGTCATTAAAATATGGTTACTTTGGTTTTCAAATCAAAGTCAGGTTGCTTTAGAACTCAAATGTTATACAAAGTCAGTTTTGGGGGGAAAAAACCACAACAAGGAGATTTCAAGTACACACAGTCCTGTGCATGCCTGAAGTTAGATTTCTTTTTAGATTTTTACTCCGGTTATATTTTATAGCTGCCATCACAGCTACAAGACACTCATTAGAAACATTACATTCAAAATTTGAGTTCTGAATTCAGGTTTTTAAAACTGTTGGTTACTTATGAAAGGATACCAGTATATGAACTTTGTCACGATTTGAAAAGGAGATGAGTAGAAGGGTAAAGTACAGAAGGTTACCATACGTGCCCCTGGTCATCCCTGATGGTATTGCAGACGTAGACTAGCTTATAGCTTTATCTGTCTGGGAGCCTGCTGGAAGAAAGATACTATTGATCTCTGTACCCGTTTTGTTAGATGGATGGGCAGCTTTCAAACATTTGGGGAATAGATAACATGCTGTGGCTAGGGGTAATACAAAAGGGTCTGAAGTCAGTGTTAAAGTGGAATACTTGATCTTCTCCGATGTTTGTGTCAGTGGCTGCTTGCATCCTCAGAGTGCACCACAGCAGCCAAAAGCTACATTCAGTTTTTCAGGAAAAGAAAGGAAATCAAAATTTCCCCCTGAAATAAAAGTCCAGTCAAAAGTCTATTTTTTGGGGGGTGGGGTGGAGGTAGTCATGGTAGCAAAAAAGGAAACAATTGTTTTACTGAGTACTTCTAAATCCGTATAAAAGTACACTTCTAAATCCGTATAAAAATACTAGGGAAAACTAGCAGTCAACTTTGAAATGTAGAGAATCTTTCATAGTTCTTTTTTCTCTGCTGTATTCTGTGTTTTTTTTTTTTTTTTAATGTTGACTAAATATACATTAATATCACCAGGACTTTTCTTAATTACATATAATATTAACATAAAATAATTATACCATTTCTGTCTGTGTTTTCCTAGGAGTTATGCCTGAGACTTGCTTTACTACATTACCAGTAATATTGTGTATGTCCTCTTCCAGTCTATTGGTTATAATGAGTTGTATCTGCTGCGTTTTTATCGTATTGCAGAATGTAAGTACCACAAGGGCACTTTCTGAAATTTCAAAAGTGAGTAACATAAAGATGAAAAGAACTTCCAGCACAGCACAGATGAGTTCGATGGCAAATGTTATAAAGGACTGCGCAAATACTTGCAGTGAAGTAGCCAGGGAGTGCAGTGATGCTCAGAGTCGTGTTCTTCTGATGAGGAGTCATTCGTTGCCATGGACAGGGTGTAGACTTACGCAGGCTTAACTGTAACGTAGCACAGGGACATAAGCTGCTGAGCAACAGAATTGGATCTTCTTGGCATTGGTGTTATGCTAACCTTCATGATGCGCTTGCGTGGTGCTTCTATACTAGCACGTTCTTTGTTGATGACCTCTAAAGTAGTTAGGTCTGAAGACACAATGCATTAGGCAATTTAAAAAGGAAAAACATTAGCAAACTGAATATGAAGGATAAAATGTCTCAACTGATCTATACATTAAAGCATAAGCTGTGTATCTCAGGAGAACGTGTTGCTGGGGTTGTCTGGATTCCATCTTGATGACGAAGTGTTACAAAACTGGCTTCTTTTCTAGAGGGCTTTTTCTGACGTGCCACCTTTCCTTCTGCTGGAGCTGCTGGCTGCAGTGAGATGGGCGTTGTCTGCCAGAGAAAGATTAAGATTTAGGAATGTAGAAAAAAGGGCCAGAGCCAGCTGCCTTTACGGTCCCATCTATGTCTTCAAAGAACACAGCAGGAGAAGCAGGAATGGGCTGGGGGCTGTACTGCACAGTGCTACTTATTGAATACTGGCGTAACAGAACGGTGGCCTTGCCAAAAAGAAGGTATGTTTTGTTCTTTAAAACAGCATGGAGGGGAGCACAGTAACAATGATGCCACAGTGCTGGTATGGTATACTGCCCATATGGAACCAGCAGTCGTAAACAAAGGGATTTGAATAAGAATTGACTCCCTCATACATGGTCAGGCACAAGTTCTTCAATTTATTTTTTAACTTCAATAAACAGAAAATGACACAGCGGATCCCATGTCAGCCAAAAGAGCCATCTGTGGTCTAACCCTGTGACAAACAGTATAGCAATAATTCCAATGCCACCAACAGTGTGGAGTTTGCCAAAAAAGCAGATGCTTCTTTTGACATGCATCTTCAATGCCGTTTCTGTCCTGTGATTGCCGTCGATGGAGGGAGGGGGGATAGGCTAGCCAGATGAGCAGAATGCTGAGATTGCAGTTTGGGGGGGAAAAATGAGAATTTGGAAAATAGAAACAAACAATAATAAACAGACACTATAAACAATAAAAAAGTCTGAAATAAAAAACTGCAGTTTATCTGTGTACCTCATGAAGCTTGTGATGCTTTATAAGTAAGAAACAATATTTAAAAGCTTATTACAAACCTTGTATTAATTTAATATAATATGGAAGAGCAGTAAAAAATATTTCAGGAAAGAGCAGATTTTTTTCTGCAGAATTTTTAATTTTCAAAAGAAAACATTTTTTTTCTATAGTCTCCTAAAGAAATAGAGGTTGAGCAGACATACTTTCTACTGTACTGCCAGTAATACCAGTATTCAAGCAGTTCTCTGAATAAGCCTGGGTGAGTATCTCCATGTCCATATTGTACTCCTTTTTTAATGTGATCCTAGGAATCCCATCAGCAACTTCATGAGTTATATGAATGTAGCTGGACTAATCACCAAAATGAGATGGTGGATGGCATCCTTAGTTGTTGAAAATGAGGATGGCTTCAAGAATGTTGCATATTTACTACTACCATTTATGAAACAAAGAACTTAATTACCTATGCCCATAAAAATATACATCTTAACATATCATAAACATAAATACTTGAAAACTCTAAGCTTTGGATTACATTGAATATTGTCCATGGCCCCATTTGTTAGCAGTGGAGGCAAAAGTTCAGAATAGCTAATGACACAAAGGGTGACCAGTATCACAGCTGTGCGGTGATCTGCCGTCTTCTAATGCAGGGGTCTGTCCTCTGAGCAGTAGCAACTGCCTTGTGTGATGCCATCTCACATCCACGGCTTAGTTTTGCAGGATTCACTTAGAGAAATGGTTACCTGCTATACATTGCTGTCTTATTTTCCTGCAAGGGAGCAAGAAAATACCCAGGGTATATCCACATCCTCCAGTTTCCATACATTTAAGTCCCACCTGTTGGTGCCGCTTCTGGTATGCTACTTCTCCCCATTACATACACTCTAAGTACAGTAAAAGGATAATGCATATTTTTTATTTTCAGATTTCAGTGCACTTGTTTCCAGATTTGATGAATAAGAATAATTAATTGCCACCTTCCTTTGGATTTTTGATCATAGTAGATGTCAGATTGTTTTTAGTTTTTCTTTCTTGAAAAAATGACAGGGGCATTGTATTACCATAGTCAGAGGTATTATCTATTTTGAGGGATCACTATGCCTTCTGATGTTCAGTCCTGTATAGAGTAATTTTACTTATTAAGAAGAGATTAAAAACAGCAAGGTTAGGATGCGCCATGAATTTAAGGGTTGGGAGGAAGAGGAAGTGATGGTATCAGTGATGCTGCTCAGTGTGCTTTTTGCTCTGCTTCTTCCCTTCCCGTGACAGTGCAAGCTAAAATCATGAGTGTATTTGCTTGTGGTCTCCACTCCATTCCATATCTCGCTTTCTGCTACAGAGTCCATTAGAAAGGAAACTGCTGATCAAGACTTTTTTTTTTTTTTCTGTTGAAAAATATCACCTGACGGTGTCAGAGGTCTCAATCAAGATCTATACATATTTACTGCTTCTACCTTATCCAGTAAGCTGGTTATCCTGGCAGTGAAGAAAATTAGATTGTTTTGATGATGTGATCTGTTTTTGACAGATCTTTTCTGTGTGCTTTTTTGTCATTCTGTTATCATCCAGATTCTTGTAAACCGATTGTTTAATAATTTGTTCCAGAATATTTCCGGGAATTGAAGTTTGGCTGACTGCTGTGAAATTCCCTGGGTCCTCCTCTTCCCCTTTAAAAAACAACAACAAAAAAAATTGCAAGACATTTGATGGCTGGCAGAGAAACGAAACTATTTATGGGAGTTCTATATGTGCCAGCTGCAGTTTGACTCATTTTTTTATTTTTTTTATGTCCTGGGAATTTGACTGCTTTCATGAAGTAGAACAATTGCCTGAAAACTTGTTCTTTTTATTTGATATTAATCTGTTTTGGGCTGACACCTGAAGAGCTTTTAAATTGTGGTAGTGAGTAGGAGTTTCCTGTTACATGAATGTTTAAGCAGAATCGTATATCCAGTGAGAAGCGACTGCTGTGACCATCTAGTTTAGGGATTTCTAAACCTCTTAACACTGTGAGCGCTGAAATAGTCGTTTGTCAGAGGCAGATGCTACTTTTCTGCACTTTTTCCCTTAAACCTCTTAGATGCTGCCTTCAGTGTGGTGAGAACGCCTCCACATGCTTGCCTTGGTGGCATTTTATGGGTTCCACTGGAAATCCGGCCCTTTCTGCTATGTAGGATTTTCCTGCTACCATGTGACCCGGTGCAGCGCCTCTCTTTTGGCATAACCTGAGCCATAAACTTACTGAGTCTTGTTGACTTAGCCTGGAAGTTCTGTCGTCTGAGCTGCCCTTGAGGTGCTTGTGAGCTGGATGTGACTTGCAGGCTCTGGACCATCCCCGGTCCAGTCGTACCTCCTGCATGGCACGGGAGTCCATAAGTGAAGTGCTGTTTCAACTGAGGAGTTTCTCCTACCACGGAAATACCTTGACTGGCTGTTTTTTGGTGTGAAGTATGTTGTAGGGTTTTATACCATGCTTGCAATGTCTACCAATAGATGTGTAACGCAAGGGAGAAATGATTTTTGTTAGTTGCATTCAGTGCCATGTGCTGGACTTGCTGCAGTTCAGGGCCTTGAGTAAACCCATTGGTGTGTGAGTTAAGCCTTTCTACAAAGGGATGTGTTTCCTTCTAATTGCAGCTTGAATCCTCAGCCTGGAACAAAAACTTCAACATAGGCTCGGGATTCAGTACTCTCTTCTGTCTGGATCCTGAGCAAAAGCCTTGGCTGGTTGCACTGGAGGAAGCAAGTCTGTGTTTTTACTAGAGTCAAGAAGGAAGCTGGCAGTGAATTCTTTTGTGTCTATTGCTCAATGAAGGGCTAACCGCAAAAACAGGCACATGTTTTTCTGTCCAGTAGATCTCAGTACCAAGCTCTCTTTCTTAGGTACTTCAGCATCTTGACTTTCTTTCTCTGTTGTTTTAACCTAGGTTGACTGTTGGCTTGCTGCGGCCTGTTCAGGTTTCAGAAGCTAAAACTCAAAATATTTTGCTTTAGATGTATCTACAACGTTGTCATGGCAAGGGCATGGTACCAATATTGTCCAGGGAATCCAGTATAAAACAGAGGGACAAGGATGCTGTGATTCATGATGAGCAAGCAGAAGGGAGAAGTACTAATAGCTTCTGCAAAAGAACAGGGGCTTAGCTAGTTCAGCACTGCCTTCTTTCTCCTTTGTGGTAGGTTTTGTGCTGTGGTGCGGCTAGTTTCTTGTACCCATCACATTCTGTTTGTCTCTGGATGAGGGGAGTCAGTCAGTGGAACGCTTGAAAATCCCCAGTGGGATGAACTTGATAGATGAGATGAGCTCCTTGGAGCTTTGAAGCTTTTCTGTTATCAATGAGAAGAGCTACCTGAACCAGGAGGAGCTTCTGCATCCCTTGCTTGCTCTGTTGTTGCAACTGCTCCTGCCATCCCCAAATTAGAGCTCCTTTTCTATTAAAAAATAATAAAAAATCATTCTTGGAGAAAAAAAACAATTCGGTAGCATCAGCATGGGTTTTGTCGTATGTTTCAATGTTGCTGTGATTATGCTCCCCTTTTTCAAGTGTCTTCCTAAAATGGAAATGCATAGATCTGGAGCTGTATTTATTTCCTTACTGGTAGGAGATTGCTGTTCTACTGAACCTTAGTATGTGTAATTTAAATACTATTAGTTTCAGCTCCTCTAAAAGTTCAGGAACACAACATTTTGTAACAGGCTGGAATGGTACCTTCTGTTGTTAGTTAGTAATCATTGCTTTCTGCTGAGAACAAATGTAGTCCAGAAAGTTACTGTGAAAGATGTTTTGTCCTCTTAACCATCCTGAGCAAAAGAGCTGTCAGAGGGGAGAGGACTTGGGTTATAAGCAGGACATTCTAGGATTGAAATTGTTAGGAGCCTCTGAACTGTGACTAAGGGTTTATGCTAAACTGTCTCATTTCAGTGCTAATAGAACCATGCTCTATAAACATCTTTTTACAGGGAGGCTAGGAAAAGCATCTATTCACTCTCGCATTTCTGTATTTTAAGGAAAGGCCTCTTAAATTTCTCAGAAAAAAAGCGTATTGGCTGCTTTCCTGGTTTTTACCAAAAGCTTTTCTGGTTCTTAATGGCAAGATAATTTAAATGACTTAGAACGTAATGGACTAGAGAAGAAAGACAATATTAATTTAAAAAGTCAAAGTGAAATTAACTGATTTTACTTTCATAGACATGTTATCCATATATGTATTTTTTGTTTCCTTATGTTTTCTTTCAGTGTGGAAAACACTGTTGTCTGTATTTTAGAAAAATAATTTTCAGAGGACTTGGCTTTAACATAAAGGCAGGCGAGGAACAGGGCATAACCCTCTCTTTATCTGCTAAAGCTCTTCTTAAAACTTATGTGCTAAGGAGTTACATGTGAGGGAGCGGGGTTCCAGTTCTGTGTGACTTTTGAGTACTTGAATCTCAGCCTTTTTGTTGCAGTTCATCTTTAGCGTAGTGCCAGCTGTAGTACTTTTGTCATAATTCTTCCATGCCAAAATAGGGAAGTTTTTGGTGTTTTTTTTTAAGAAACCCAGGGCTGGGTCTCCAGGTGTTCCTGGGTTGTCTATGATGTGTCATAACAGGGAGAGTCTCTGCTTGCTGCCAGCCTCCACCCACGGGGTCCTGCCTCTTCCAACACCTACTTGTTTCTTCTCCGTGTAGCTGGAGCACCAGCAGCCATCTCCACTGCATAAAGGAAGATGGAATAGGCTTGGATCCTGGCTGTGCAAACAGCTCTGTATGATCATGAGACACGATATCAATGGTCTCAGCTTTGTGCAGTAAACCAGCCCTTGCTGGAATCGCCCGGTTGATTCCCACAGCGTCACCGAGACCATGTTCTTCCCCCATTCATAGTGAACGTAAGGTCAGTGGTTTAAAGGAGGAGGGGGGAGGCCCTAGGGCTTTTTCTCCCGAGAAAGTTCTCAATGAGAGTCTGGAGGACAAGGCTCCCGAGAGTCTCTCTACATTTTATATTAGTACAATCTTGAAAATGCTTAGAAAGCAGCTGACTTGCTGCATCTTTGTGACAAGTGCTGACAGAGCGAAGAACAACAGTCAGAGAACCTACCCTAAGGGAGGAGATGGGAGTGCAGCAGCAGATCTTCCTTTTCCTACTGGTTGACTCACGTCCATTGAGAATTGGACTTGGAGAGGCCTCCAGAAATTCAGTTTTGCTTGCCATAACATTTCAGACATGATGATGGAAAACATGAAACAAAATAGTGCAGGACACTCAAAATGGCATCCCCGTACAGCTGTCAGTTTGCAGCATACACTAAACGGTCAGTTTAATGATGCCTGGTCTAAGGGGAGTTGATAAAGCAACTGTCTTCATCACAGAACAGTCATTTCTGTTGAACGTTTGGATTTCTTCCTTCAGTTCAGGACATGATTTTATTCCAGACAACCCGTTTCCTAAGCTGCTGAAGTGTGACACTGTTTTGCTTCACCAGATGTGGCATCTTCTATTTTCCTGAGCCCTAGCTTACATCGTCGGTTTTGAAACTACGGGATGATCCAAGCAGCAGTTCAGGCTAAATTGGATGATTAATGTGTGCTGTAATATATGGCTTGAGTTAGAGTAGATGTGTGAGAACTTACTCTATTGGTAGAAGTCATGGTATTTTTCCCATCAGGAATTTTAGCTGTGCAGAGGAGCTCGTAATTAAATGCTAGCGTGTTGTACAACTTCACAGAGATGCTTTTATAACACTAAGTTAGAGAAGTGAATGGATTGCTACCATAATAATCGTGGTCTGGTTTGGGACAATGGTTATCTGGGTCTGTGTCTTCAGCTTGCTGGAGTTTCCTTGGACTTTTGTAGTTTGAAAGTCACAAGGATCAGTATCGCTCAACTCCTAGGTCAAAGGAATTTCTCAGGGTTGTTCCTTTTTGTTTGGGTTGGGTGGTTTTTTGTGTGAGTTTTTCCTGTTGACAATGAAAAGATTCTTCTCCTTGGCAGACAAAATCCTGCTCTGACTCGTTTCCAGTCCTTAAGCACAACACAGTTTATAAGACAGACAAGAATGGTTCATATAAAGAGTATATTCTCCAGCTGTTTTTCCATACTTACTTGTGATCGTTCCCATTTTGCCTCTATATGCAGGCACAGACACAGGCAGGCGGCTCTCCTTGGTGTGAGGCGCTCCTCAGGGGCTCTTCTGCCATTGAGTGTTTCCCTTTCCTAACCTGTACCTGTGGTTTTCTGCCACTGCGATGGGGCTGTGGTGGGCCAGAGGGGGGTCCTGGAGCTGAGGGTCGGGTGGTGGCAGCTCCGTGCAGCTGGCTCCAGTATTGGGTGGGGAGCTCACGCGACATGTGGTGGGATCCTCAGGCCTTTTTTTGCTCAAATGTTTGTTGAAGATGGTAGGAAGGAAAGTGCTATGGAGAAAGAATGATCAACAATTGCCTTCGGGAATGAACTCCGAGGAAGAAATGGTAAACCAGCATGGCAGTTGATCCTTGTGAGCAGGAATGTTGTCACAAGAAAATGGTCTGCTCCTTAAGCTTGTTCCTCCTCTGTTCGTGTTCAGTGTTTTAATTTACGATGTAGTGATTAAAAAGAACAATTAATGAATGTGGTTTCGCTCCTATTACATTATTGCAAACTGTTGTGAAGTCCATATGATAAAATCTTAAGAACAGCTTTTGATACAAATTTGCAACAGAGACTACGGTTTGTACAACAAACTTTTTACAAAGCCTGAAATCAGTTTGGAAAAGCTTTCAGTTAATGTTCATGAAAGCTGTTTCCAAACAAACAACCCCAAACTTTGGCCAGGTCTCCGCAGCAAAACATCTTGCCAGCAAGCGCTGTATTAGCCAGGGGTGTGGAAAATAGTCATGCATCCTCACTGACATCGATACATTGGCAAAACCCCAGGCGTGGATGCAGCTGTGCCGGCGGAGGAGAACTTTTATCAGCTTAGCTTATGTCGTTTGGGGAGGTGATGCAACCAGGCCAGCAGAAAAACTCCTCTCTTGGCGCACGCTGCGGGCGTGGGAGGCTCTGCCAGCGCGGCTCCAGCAGCCGGGCTCCGCCAGGGCTGAGCCTCGTGCAGCAGCTGCGGCTGGACAAGGAAAGAAAAGCTGCCCTGAACCAAAGAGGGACCTCCATCTTCCAGGTTTACCAGTAGCTGATCAGGAGCCGAGCAGAAAGAGTGGTTCCAATTTTAAAATGAGGTTTTAATGTAAAAAATAATAGTAAAAAATGTTTAAGGTGTGTGGTTTTAAGATGTCACTGGCCCTTTGGTAGCTGTCCATGTGTTGCTGGGTTGCTGGGTTTTTCAGGCCGCAGCGTGCCAAACATCTGTGTTTTGCAAAGCTTTTTCAGGCCGGTAAAGGTATGAATTTCTGTGGAAGCAGTCAAAAACCTTCTGTCTGTAAACTTAGGAAGACAACTGTAATCACATTTGCATTCCCATCATATTTGGATGTAACCACTAGCACTAGAGCATCTTCATGTTTAACTAAAAGTTTAAATTTCTCAGAATGTAGTGTTTATGTTTTACGGGAAGAGAGATTTGGTATTCCTGCTCTCTGTGCTCGTTCACTCCTTCACTTTCCTCGCTTGCTTTTGCTGAGCAAGGCAGGACTTCACAAAACTGCTTCTTCATACCATAGAAAACCAAAGATTTTAAGGGCAAACAATTGTAATATGTTATAGCAAAGCCAAACTAAAGATGCTGCAAAACAGAGTAGAGGCTCCTTTTTCTCTAGTAGTAATTACTAGTTAAGGTTATGACTGATATGTACACGTTCACCTTTATCAAAGCTGTATACAGGTACATACGAGGCAATTGTTCTTTTTGAAACCTTGCACATTGGGTCACTTCATGTCTTGTGAGAACTCTGCTGAAGACTTCTTGAAGGGAAGAGTAGCACTGTGTCAGATCGCATTTGCTCAGTTTGTTATGAAAATGTTTTGAAACTAGTCGCTCTCTCATTCCACATTGCTTGTAACCCTAAAAATAATTGCCTGGCATTACTGGAAGCAGAGCAGTCTGACAGCCCAACTTGTGCTGCTATAGTTAAAATCCGTCAATGTTTCCATTACAAATTTGGAGGGAGGGTTTAATCTTTTTCCCATTTTAAATCATGCCTGGAAGAAACTCTGGATCAGCTTTTCAACTTGGAGTATAAATACATATTTTTTTAATGTTCCTAAAAATCTTTACTTAAAAAAACCACACAACCAACCAAACAACCCCAAAGCCCTATGACAATGAAATACTGATATTCAGTTCTGAGATTTTAAATTATCTTGAAGATATTTCATTCTTTTTGGTAATTTTCAGTACAATTAAATTAGGCAACAACTTTGTTTCTTCATGTCAGTGTTGATTCTCTAGTGAGCTTGTTCCAGTCTGGTATTGCTGCATAATAAACTTCGCAATATACTGAATTGGAAGATTTCAAAACCTTCCCAGGGAAACACGGAAAAGGAACACGTAATTATCATGAAGTATCTGATAGAATGCGTGCCTGTGTACTTTTTTTCCACTCCTGATTTCATTCTAATTTCCCAAGGTTTTCTCCAAAATGGTTTCACTTTTCTTGTGCATGAAGGCTGTAGTTTCATGAACGTTTCGAGCAGACGCAAACTGTAATCCCCTCCTCTCTGCCTACACGTTCCTGTTCCCTGCCTTGTGACAGCCAAAGCTTTTGCGTAGCATAAAACCACATGTGGTGAACCAGATCAGGGAAGATAATTTTTTGGTTCCAGCTGTGGCTACACAAGTGTTTGTACTAGTCCAAAGAAGAGGGTGGCACAGGGGCGGGAACAAGTGAGTCTACCCTCATGTTTCAATTTATATTCCAATCTTTTTTTCTTTCCTTTTTTTTTTCCTTCCTCCTTCAGTGCATTTCCTCTGCAGCTTGTAAGGTGGTTCTTTGCTATGAGCTTCTTGAGCTGTGGGGGGATCAAACTTTTGCAGGAAAGCGAATGTATGCAGTGATTTTTTTTGTCAGTGAAAAACCTTATTGTCCATGAGACTGGCAAACTCTAGCTATTATAATCAACTATTTTTCTCATACCATACCATAGACCTGTTTTTAGTACTTTCTGTACCATGCCATGCTATACTTTTGTTAAAATAAATGGTTAAGACTGTTCTCCTGCAGGTTTTCTCAGGGTCATTTTAAAGTTCCATTATGGTATGATTTTAAGAACAACTGCATCAGATATCCTGAGGACTATATAAAGTGTTTGTGTACTTACCTCCTTTAGAAACTTGGATTATTTGGAATTATATAGCATCTTTTTCTTGAGATTCTTGAAATAATTCACAAATACTGAGATAAGTGGCAGTAATTCTACTGAGGCATACAATTGAAAGTCTAGTCCTTAAGCTGTCTGTGCTCCCTATATTTTTTTTTAACGCATTGTGTGAAGTAGTAAAAGCCAGCAGAGAAACAAAAGAAGTTACTAATTATTTTTATATTTCTGGATAGATTAAGGAAATGTTATCTTCATGTCTGCTGCAATATTCCTTTATGATGCGGAATAGTCATAATGAAATAAACTTAGTTTGCACCTGTTAGAACAATATCTTTTACTTCATCTTTGTATCAGATGCCACAATGAAGAGTGATAAAATTCTACGAGTAGTACTCAGCAGAGGTTATATGTAACTTGAATCTGTGTCATGCACTGAGCGTGCTTCAGGTGGTAGTTGGGCATTTGGATGCACCCTGAGTCCTGTCCCAAACACGATGTGAAAGTGGGAGTATTTAAAATACATGAGTAACTATGTACGGATTTAACACAGTGCTCCAAATGGTCAACAGGCTGCTGTAGACTGAGATAATGTGCATGCTGTGATTGCTGTCTGTAGTTCACTCTAACACGCTTTTTCCTTTGCAGCAGTCCATTGTACCAGCCCACCCAATGGCTCCTCCTAGTCCCAGCACCACCAGCAGTAATAACAACAGTAGTAGCAGCAGCAACTCAGGATGGGATCAATTAAGTAAAACAAACCTTTACATCAGAGCACTGCCTCCAAACACCACTGATCAGGACCTGGTAAAATTATGCCAACCGTAAGTACTATACTTAAATACAGATTAAAAAATCATACCTTAAAAGCTAGTAGTAGGTATGCAAAATGAATGTTTGGGCTATGAGGGAAGAAAAACAAATTTGTAAATAAAATCATAATTCTGTAGTATGATGGCAAGTTTCAGCTTGCATGGAAATCAGTAGGAACAGAATATGTTTGGCACTTTGAAGAAACAAAGAAAATTTAGATATAG
This sequence comes from Anser anser, assembly GCF_964211835.1. NCBI lineage: Eukaryota > Metazoa > Chordata > Aves > Anseriformes > Anatidae > Anser > Anser anser. Next base: position 17,517,103 of record NC_139726.1, on the reverse strand, counting down.
TGGTGGACAGACCAATGTACTGCTTACGCAAAAGCAGTGGTCACCTGTACTGCTGCCTGATGCTGTTGATATGACAGGTAAATGAAAATTAACACCTGAATGTGAAACTTGCTATTAAGAACCTGCAATAGAGGTTCTCCTCTGTTTAGTGCTAACATAATCTGCTGATATAAACTCCTCGAGCAATTGTTTTGTATTGCTGTAAATTATAATGTGCATTTGAAATCTTATCCTAGTTTCAGACTAATTTATGTTGGCTGTACATTACTGTACAATTATATTATGATTTAAAGAAGTGGATCTGCACGAGGATACTCAGTGCTTCCGGGAGTTCCAGGTAGACTTGGCTTAGCAGAAGGTTTTCAGGCAATGTTGTTAACATGAGATTTCTGCTTGTGCGAGTTCTTGGGTTTGTTTTCTCATTTTTACAGCAATACGTGCCTTTTAGTTACTTTCAAATATGTGTCAGATGTCTAGAGACTGTGCAATTACATTGTGTATATAGTGTTTAAAATCATCTTTCTTAAATGTTTTACTGACTTTTTAAAGTACTTAGTAATTCTGAAATGCATAGTGCACATTGTGGATCATTTTGAAGTTAGTGTTTGTGCAATACCACCTTTAAGAAAACATCCCGATCTCTTCTGAACAAATGGAGAATCATTAGGTTTTACATATAACACCACTGTCCGAGATTCTCGAATAGTGTTATCTTCTGTTTAGCAGATATGGGACTAGGGGTATGTAAAAACGCGTCGAAGATCCCAATGCAAGTTAGCAAAATAGCCAGGGAAACTGTCAAAAAAAAATGTCTTGTATACCAGCTTACATTTGTTTTTGAATGCTGAAAAAAAAAATCTGATGCATAATTTATAGAGAAAAATTAAATCTTGTTTCTTTTCCAAACAAAACTTGGACCTTCAGGATAATAGTCGTATCAGTCATCTTACTATTACAATAAAAGCAACTTGCTACGTTATCTTGAAATAAAAAAAATATATTTCTATTTGGTCATTTTGCCAACAGTAAATGAAGTCAATATATTTTATGGAAAAGGGAACGTATTATCAGTCTTTGAAAGGGTTCATTGATAAATTGATTGTTTTTACAGCTTCCCATGTGACGATGACCTCTTGATACTTGAATTTTAGATCCTGTTACAAATCCTTATTTTACAGAAGTAGATTTTTCTTCACCATTTTTATCTCTTGAGATGATGAAGAAACCTTGGCCCACACACTGACATCAGGGTGGAGTTGTGAGGTTATTTTGCACTGGAGCCACCCGGTAACTACTATTTGGGCAGTGGTTACTATAGCTCCTGATCCTCTTTCTGAAGACATTGTGGTGTGCAGTCTTAGATGTCATCAATATGCATGAGCATCCTAGAAGAGACATGTTCGGTACTTTTCTGTAATTAGTCCTTTTCCTCTTGGATAGCCAAAGATGCTCATTTATTTTTAATATTTTTTTTCTGTTCAATATGTAATTCTAGTTGGATTGGCATGAACTTTGCAAGTTAGCAGCTGGCAAGAACTGCAGCCATGCAGTTATTAAATGAATTCTGAAGTGAATTTAAGCACCTGGAAGGTCGTTGCTTTTCTTTCTGTGAAGTATTTTTCTCTTTAACGTCTTGCTTGGGTGGAAAGGAAGTCCTGTCTCAAAATTCTCCATTTCTGCTGAGGAACCAAGTGAGATATCCAGAATTTTTAGGCTTGGGACATCTTTCAAAAATCTGGGTAATCTATTAAGAGCCTTAGACTTCACTGCCAACATAGCCCCTTAGCAACTCTGTTGATGTTTCAGTAAGATAGAAATGACCGCACTCTCTCATTGTTCACAGAAGCTCAGTAATTCATTTTTTTAGACTATGGAAAGTTTCATATGCATTTTTTTTCCTTCCTAAAAATCTGCCTAAACTTCTAGGACATAGAGGACAAGATATTGTTGAAAGCAAACGTGGTAACAGCCCGATACCTCACTGAACAACATTTCTGCTTGAGATACTTAAAATGTCTTAAAAACTTCTTGAAGTAAATAGTCTTTTACATGCATATCACTGAAAAGAGATGCAGATATATTCTGTGGTGTTTGAAATAGATTATATTATTGACAAATTAGGTACGTGCTTTTTCAAATTATTATTATGATTGAATTAATACCGCGAAGTTATTCATAGGGAAGAAAAGAAAAGGTTGAGGGTTTAAAAATTAATAAATGTATTTGTGGACTTCATTAATTTATTTTTTTGTTTGTTTTAGCTTAAAAGAACATTTTTGGTTTAGATTTGAACATTTCTTTGCAATATTTTCAGAAAAAGTGTAGAATATTGAACTATCAGATAACAGTAAGAAAGCAAAACTAGTTGTTCACAGTTGATCTGTAAGCTAATGTAACACAAAATAAATGAAGAATGTAATCTTGGACATAGAGGTCAATGAAGAAACTGCTGTTTACTCCAGATCTCTAAAGTGTTTTCTTGAGCTTTTTAAAAATGCCTTAGATGTTACTGGGAGTAATTTTAGCTCCTTTTCCCCATAGGCCTGATCTTGCTGTCCTACGGGAGCGTCCACCTTGGTGCTGAACTAATTACAGAATGGCTAGGAAGGCTGCTGTGTGCGCAGCAGAGGGGGGCTGGCTGGCTAGCAATCAGCCATTGTCAGTGGATGTACAGAAAAGGAACACTGGCTTTGCTTTCTGTCTTTGGTTGTTGTCAAACAAGATGGAAAAACACCTGTGGGCTGAGGAAATAATGATTGAAAAACGTCATTGTCACCACAAATGCCAGAAAGATCCCATCTGCACAGATTTTCCCTCTGATCGTCATGGATTTGTATCATACGCTGTACTGAAAAGTTATTTTCAGTGATGGTTATTGCAGAGAAATCCTATTTCCAATATAATCAACTCAGAATGCGAGGTAGAAAAATCTGCAGAGTTCTTGTGTACATGGGTCTGGCCATACAGTCCTTTGATTTCCTTTAGTCAATACGTTCACTTTAGTTACTGCTCACTACGGCTAGCAGTGCTAATTTTGGCCATGTTTATATTTTGAGTAATTATTTTTGGTGAATCACTAGAGAAACTTCTTATCAAATCATAGAAGCGTTGGGCTCGCTTTCCTGTTGCAGCACAGCTGTGCGGTACTTACCAGCACACCTAACAACTGTTCACCATTTCGGTGGAAACGTGCCCTTGTGGTGAGAGCGCGATTTTGCCAGTATATGGCTCTGCAAATCTACTCTCCACCTTCATCTGTGCGGTTCTTTTTTAGCACTTTGTCAGGTGAAGCTTTCTCCTTTTTTCCAAGATTAAAAGACCACGTTATAACGTTGTTGTGAAGGCTTACCTGGGAGCAGAGCCGTTTCCAGGCAGCATTACCGGCTTTTGTGCGGGAAATGAAGCCGCCACGTCTCTGAATAGCGCGTTCAAACTCAAGCCTGCTACTCCTGTTAGGCATTGGGAAAACAAATTTCTTCACAGCAGTCACGCCAGGGGCAAAATAAGATAGGTGTTGTGTTTGCTGCAGGAATGTCACGGAGTGTCACAACAGGCCTGGTTGTGAGGGGACGCGGCCTGAGTCACTCCTGTCTGTGACAGGAGCTCACCATGTGAGGTATGTGAGGGCAGGCAAAGCAAGAGGTGCAATGGCCCTCAGATACATCTTTTCTGTGGGATGCTAGGCAGGAGAAATCAGCTAAATAGAAGGACAAAAGCAGAGGAAAAGAGAAATCGGAGTAAACAGCCTGCAGGGGAAGCCTGCAGGAAGCTGCCTGACCTCAGCAGTGGCCATGGGATGTGGAGCGGTTTCAGCAGCCACTCGTTCTGCTTCCCTCCCTCCAGCTGACTTTGCGGCGCAGTGTCCTTTCCCAACCCATGAGGTCTGTTGTACTGAGTGAGCCCCTGTCACGCTGTGCTGGTTTTACAGGGTTGCTGGAGCAGTGGTGGCCTCTGCCATGCCTGATGGTACTCCCTTGCCCTGGGGCAGCTCTCAGTACTTGCTTGATGCGCCTCCTTCAGCTGTTTTTGTCTTAGCTTTTTGGTTATGAACACATTGTTTAGGCTTTGCTTGTACATTCCTATTCACTGGCTGTGAGACGGTCATTTCTTGTAACTCGTTTCGTATCTGCATCTCAAAAAATGTAAGATAAAATTCATTCAATTTATTTCACTGAAATCATTGAGACTGTTTATATGAATAGAGACTTAAGAGATAGGGTCTTGGGACATTCGGACAGGAGTCTAACGTGCTTTGACTCGTTTTCTGGGTGCTTTCCAGGCTTCCACTAAGTGCTGTGCTTCACTGCATATGACCTTTCTGCCCAAGCCTCATGGTTCCAAAGCCCTGAGCTTTCCACTTTCTTGCTTATGATTTACTTACTGGCCTGCAGCATGGCATCTCTATAGTGCTGCGTTTCTTCAGAGACCTCCTTTTGTGCCATTTACATGATTAAATCAGAATAATGCAGCAGAGCCTTCCTCTGTCTGACAATCCCCAGTCCCAGGGTGAGATTTCAATCTCTGAGGCTGAGCCCAGGTCTTGCCTGTTCAGTTCAGTGTAAATCATCGAGCCAGCCCACCCTTTGGGCTGCTCCCTTCCAGCCTGTTTGCTTGTGCTATGTTGCTTCTATTGAGCTGTCTTTTGTCTATATACTATTTTTGAAATCTGTTTTTTGCTCTGGACAGTTTCACTTAGGCCTTCCCCCTTAAATTATTCCTGGGTGGTTATAATGTGGATATTTAATGGGATTACAATTAGGAAAGCAGCTGTTTTAAGGTAACAAAGTTAGTGATATAATTAGCACGACAGACCATTGTTCTGTGCCAGGACAGTCAGAACGTAAAATCAGAACCTTGTAGTGGTTGCCTTTGCTTTGTGTGCACTGGGAAATCATATACCTTGCTGAGAGACTATTTTAAGAACTCTTTCCTAAATATTCAGCATAATGAACCCAGGCATAAGTAAAACAAATGGCAAGCTAATGGCCGTTTGAAACATTTTAGTCAGGTGTGTTATGTTTTCACAGCATGGGAACTTATTTTTTTTAATAGTTGCATACTGTAATGTTTCCCTGTTTTGGGACAGGAGCACCCAAATGTTGTTTCAGTTCCCTGTTCTTAATAAAATGCTATTTTTTTTATTAAGTTGTGCGACGGCCATTAGCATGTTAACATTTCCACATTGTTTGCTTCTCATGTAACTGTGACCTCTCCTGTGCTGCCATTTCCCATCTCATTCAAATATGCTCAGTGCTGAGAAGTTGTGAACTGGAGCTCAAGCATCTACTGTAGCAGGGAGCTGTCATCGCTGCAGTCAGTTCAGAGCAAGAAATCTGCTAATTTTACTCAGCATATCTCATTAGAAATCAGACATGGCTGGGCTTTAGGAAATAGTTCAACCATCTTTTGCATTTAACTCCTTTGGGAGAGTGGTCTGGACAGGTCTCTGCTGCTCAGTTCACAGTCTAAGGAGATGTCTGTAGCATGAGTATGACCCCTTCAGATAGATGGTTCAGGTCAGGGGAAGCTGAATTGAACATTTCAAACCTAAGTTCTCCAATTTTTTTCTTTGAAGTATTTTTCTTAGTTCCTTTCTTTCCTCTTTTCTTGCATTTTTCTTCCATGATTTGTCTGTCAGGTGCAGTGAAATATTGTGTTCATAATTATGTGGAATATCATTTCATGTCATGTAATTGTGTGATACATCTGTCCCTGAAACTGTTCCCTATGGGATCAGTGTTAGTACTGATTGTATTGGAAGAGAAGCCTATCTATTGTTCTTACTTTTTTTTCGGTGGAAAGAAGTTCTCTATGGATGAGTTCCTTTGGAGGCTTATGTGTGCGTTAATTTTTTAAATGGTATTACTGCAAACATCACTGAATAAATAATGCCCAGTTTACAGAATAGCATTTGGTTCTAGAAGGGTGAATCCTTTAGCCGCTCAGCAGCATGTGGTTTTAATGTTCAGCTCCATGCTGTGCGGTAAAAGCATCATTTTCTTTGTTCCTTCTTCAAGGACTGTGGCATGGTTTGGGTTTTGCTCAGTATGTGCAACCTGCAGCAGAATTCCTTTAACTGTACTTTTTCCATCCAGTTTTGCTCTTCAGAGCAAGCATATCACGGAAGATGGTGTAGGTGTGTTGCTCAGATGCAATAACTGATTACACCAGTGCTGCGCTGCCCATGCAGGCAGGCTTTTTTTTTTGATGTATGTGGGATGCAGAACAGCACCGAAATATCCCAGGTAGCCCCTGCTCCAGGGCCGGGCTCTATGGGTGCACCTCAGCAGGGCAGGCTGGCGGAGGAGCAGCTGGGTGCCAGCACGGGTGCATTGAACTGGCTCTGCTGGCTCCTGTGATGCTGCAGTCTGCCATGTAGGAACGGATACCTCACCTGATGAGCTTTTAATTGGTTGGTGTCAAAAGAAAGTATCCTGTTCCTACATCAGAGATGAAATAGCGTTCGGTTTTGTGTGTCCTTCAGCCAGTTGCTCCTGATACAGAGACTGCAGGACCTGGTATTGTTAGGGCTTGGCTTCCGCAGTCCGTGATGAGGCATCTGTGTGCTGTGCCATGGGAATTGGGACTGGCCTGCAGAGGTAATGTTTGGTTTGAACAGTAATTTCCTTTATTTTTCAGCAACTGCTTTCAGCAGTCATATTATGAAGTGACTGACATGGCATGATGCAAAGGATCTCTATCTTCCCCTGAATATTTGCACTTTAATTAGACAGAAATAAAATTCAGACAGCTTTATAGTCATGATCAAATGAAACCCACGCTGAAATCCTCTCTGAGGAGTTCAGGATGGTTTTTTTTTTTCTTCTTTGAACAATAATGTCTTTTTGTAGAATATCATTATATATTTATGTTATTTTTGGGGTGGGGAAATTGTAATTGGGGGGAAAAAAGTTGTCTTAGAGTCCTACCGTCTGGATGCAGAAAATCTCTTGAGATACCTTGAATTTAAAACAAGTATGATGGTTTTAATTTCCTCTTTCCATTTTGTGATCAGATTTCAAGTTTAAGGAAAAAATAAAGTTTTTTCTAGCACAGCATTTCATTTAGCGGCAATAGCCTAGCAGCAATCAGCCACTCTCCTCTGCACAGCCTCTTAAAACCAAAAACTAACTCCAAGTGCACTGAGCGGCCCGGCCCCCTTTGGGCTTTAGCTGCAGATGCTGGGACCCAGCGATTGCCCAAGCTCCATCTCCCCCAGGGGATGAGAGTTTTGTTGCAGCGTGGGGCCGGAGAAGAGGTGATCCCATGGAATTTCCTTTAGGAAGTGGGGGCGAGGAGAGGGGAAGGAATGCTTCAGCCGCAGCTGCTTGTAAAAGGAGCACTAGGAAAATAGATCTGCAAAAGTTACCACCGTGGAAGATCTCTAGCTGGGAAACAAAAAGCTGATTTGGTAGCATAGGGCCTGTAAAATGTGTAAGCATTTGCAAGTCTGCAGGTATTTGTTCTACAGAGATGCAACCCTTGTTCCCTATCGCAGAGCCGCAGGAAAAAAAAACTCTGTGGCAGCTGCTGGAATGCCTTTGATCAGGGTCCCAGTCCCAGTTTCCCCTGGTGGCAGGGGCCCATCTCAGATGGGAGGTGATAGCACCACAGTTGTTCATCAGAATAACCAGTAATTCAAGAACATTTTGAAGGGGGTTATTTAATTTCAGGAGACTACTGGAAGTGTTAACAAGCCCTAGTATGTTGTATAGTGAGAGCCACAATACGGATGCCAAACGCTGTCCCTCTTAAAGACAGCTTAGGCAGGAGTCTCACTCAGAAACCGCTTAAGAACTGAGTCGGCTTAGAGCCTAGGCTGATTTTTACCCCAGCATGCTGATGTTAAACTTTCCTTTTCCTCGGAATACCATTTGGAGTCGAAAGCAGGGTCTGTATTTGCAAACAGATTCTTGTATCTGATGTCTCATATCTAATGCATTTTCACATAACTCTTAGAAATCTTGTGAAGTCTGGCTGTTTGCTAAAGGTTAGTTCTGCTTAGCTCTGAATTATGTAATGCTAACTCCTTGAAAGGAAAAAATGAGCCATCTGATGTTGACACATTATAAGACCAGCCATTTCTTTCAGTAACCTTTCAACCTTTTTTTCCCACATTGCTGCCAAGCTGCATATAGGGTTGAAAAAGTAACACCCCCAGATTGTATGAAACCCAGATAATAAACATCTGTGTTCTACCTGCAGAGTGAAAGCAGTAGCAATTGTAGATTAACAAGTAAATTCAGATCTGTTACTTCCAGTGAAATTTGCAACTGAGGAAATTGGGAGAAAAATCAGTGTTTATCCTTAAAACAAATGAAGAGGAAAAAATCATCCCACAATGTTAGACCTAGGTCCTCAATTGTTTTCCCACAAGTTCTAAAATTCTATCATGTTTTCACATTCAAAAAACGCCAGCTGCCTTAGTTCACTTTGAACAGTGCCTTACTGAAGACTCAAACCAACCCTGTAGAAAATCAGGTTTCTAAAGGGCTGCTGGGAGAAGAATTAACATTTAAATACCTAATCTTTGCAGAGGGATGTGCAGTATCTGGGAAAAAAGTCAAATTTTAATTTGGATGTAGATAATATTATGATACATGGAAAAGGAAGAAAAAGCACCAATGAAAACACAAAAAAAGAAGACTTTGATTTGGGGTCTGTTTTGACACTGTTACTAGTACAAATATTCCACTTGAAATAACCTGTGTGGGTTGAGTTAATCATTAACGGAATCAATTTCAGTAGAAGAAGTATGTTTGAATTTGTACTCCTATCCTACACCTTCCATTTCAATTTCCTCTCTTACTCACTTTAGTATTTTATTTTCCCAAAAGAGGAAAATCTTGGAGTCTGTTGCTTTGCTGCCACAAGAAAAATCCCCTAAAATAAAAAAAGTGCATTATTTCACTTAACGATTTGGGTATTAACTTAATAAGTACATGGCATTAATTGATAATTGGTAATTCTTACCATCATAATTGACCTAATTAGCCCCAAATATGTATTTTTAATTTTTTTTGTTTTCTCTGTGTTCAGTACAGCTGTGTAATTGTGCATACTGTCTTTGAAAGACAGAGCAGCGGATCAGTGTTTTTGCCTAGGAGAACATTGTTCACTTAGACCTTACACATTGTCGGTATTTCAAGTCCCAGAGTAGCTTTTTGTTTTACATATAGTCACTAACAAGCTTTCAGAAGTCTCTCAGAATAGCACCAATTATTCTGGAGCATTAATAAGGATTTTTTTCTTTCATGTATGAGTGATCGCAATAGTGAAATAAATGTTATGGTATCAGAAGATATAAAATCATGATAAAAACAATTCTTTATACAAGGGTAATACAAATACTGCAGAAGTCTGAAGTCTTTTATTTGCAAACCCTAAATGTCAGAAATAAAAATATCTAAACCCCAGAAGAAGAGCCAGGCTATTTGCTTCTGGTTTTGAGGACGCTGCTGATAAACTGAAGAGCTGAAGAGCTTTTGGAGTCTGGAAACCAGCAGAACCTTGCTGTTCAGTACTTAGTTTTATTTATTTATTATTTGTTTATTTAGCATATTTGTGAAATCACCAAGGAACTGGTGTTTCTTGCTTCTTTCATTTTGTGTTAACAAACCCCATGTGAAACAGAAAAGCTTACATATGCCCACAAGACAATGGCAAGCTTAATTTCTGTTTGTTTGTAGTGTGCTCACAAAGAGTAATCCTAGAAAGCACCAAGCACCTGCAGGAGCCCACAGCTCCTAATGCCAGAGTTAGGATTTAAAACCACTTAGCACTCCATAACCTGAATTTGTTTGATAGCGAAGGCTGAGATTTTCAGCTACACAATTGCAGTGTGCCAGATAAACTCTGCGGTCTCTGGTTCTTTTTTTTTCTTTCTTTTTTTTTTCCCCCTTCCTCTTTTTGACCCATAGCTGTACAGTACCCCAGGGCAGAAACCTCCAATGTATTAAGTGGGAATAACTTGGTGAAGCTCTGGAGAAGCTGCTTGGCAGAGAGGAGAGAGAGACTCTTTCCCTGCCGGGCCTGCAGGTATCAGCCTGGCAGGGTATGCAGTGGAGCTGACGTAGCATCCTGCATTTCCTTCCCCACATCGTTGTATGCAGCTCTGTGACCTGGTAGGAGCATTTGTAAATCACCTTGATTTTTGTTTCTCACATAACCTGTATTCGACACCCCACATTTGTTGTATGCTTTTATTATGTTGCAGAGTGGTGGCAGGCTTTGTCTGAACTTTTATTGTTAAAGCTGTTTTTTTGTTGCTGAAAGTTTATTTGCTATATTTTGAAGATCTCAAATACTGTGAGGGAAAGTGTTGCTCCGTGTTCCTTTTTCCTCGGTGACAGTGGCAGCATACAGGGCTTTCATGTTGCAACAGGGAGGTACGTAGTACTAGTGAAAGGCCATTAGCCAGGACTGCCATTGAAAATAATCCATCATCATACCGTGGCCGCAGCAGGAATGTACTCTTTACTATGTAAATTAAGATCAATTCTTTTTGAACATCTTCCAAATATTCAGCTATGACATTATAAAAATACACAGTCATCTGTCCCAGTCTTCTGTTTCTTCCCAAGTGAATTGCATGTTACTTTGTTCCATGAGAAATTATAAAGGTTTTTCCACCCCTTCCATTAATTGCTTATTCAGTTACATATTTCTTAATTCTCTTTGAAGTCTAGGAGACTTGCTCTGAATTATACAGTCTTGCAAATATTAAGTATTTTGAAAAGAGTTTTTGTCCCACAATGATGAAATGTTTCCTGTCTAACGCTTGAACTGAGATTGTGGTAGCAGTCTAAGGAGCACAAGCTCACCGGTTTGTAAAACTGAGTTAGGTAGAGTTGATAAGGTGAAAAAATTAGGTAGGTGTCAGTAGATTACAGGCCCAAATTGTTAAGATGTTCTTGGGCAGATAGCCAGCGAAAAAAAAAAGCTTATGAGTCTGATTTCTTTTTGAGATAAGGGAAAGACAACGTCTGTATTCTCGGGGCAGAGCCCTCCACCTCAACTTGCTTGGATCCAAACCCCCCTCACCTAGCAGAGGGGATTAGGGACTGGGACTCCTCCATGGTTGTGTTTGTAGCTGAAACGTAAGCAAGATGTTACTTTCAAAGAGAACTGTTTGCTGACCAAGCATCCTAGTGATTTTTATATGGTGGATGTATGTTTTGAAAACTATGTGAGTTTCTTTTTCTTTTCTTTTTTTTTTTTTAATTCCATGAGATAATTATGTTAGAATATGTCCAAATATACTTCAGTGAACTGAGATGCTTAATTCCTTATAATTGGTCTGCAATGTACATCACAATATACTAATAAAAACACTTCTGAAAAAAGGATCCACTGCTGTTTACATCAGATCTTACCACAGCGATCTTATTAATTTTTCTTTTTCCACGAAAAAGGAGAGATTAATTTCTTTTTCTCTAGGAGAAAAATAATGAGTTCCTGTGACAGAAGACATTTTAGCGCCCTTAGGGTATATTTCTCTCTTCTTTTTGTGTTGGTTAGTGTGCCTTTTTTGTCCTTCCCTTACGTGAAGGGTAGGAGGCATCTCTGAGTACAGAAGAAAGAGCAAATCATTGTAATTTTGCACTGCAGTCAGGAAGGAGTACTTCTGAGGGCAGTGTTTTCTTCTGTTTGTTAGTGTCCTGTCCAAACTTCCATTTTGTATAGTGGGACAGAATTTGCAGGAATTTTAACTGCTCCTCAGGGGTTTAAATGGATTTGTATTTGGGCCTGGGTCACTGGTGTTCTGCCTTCTTCAGGATCTGGTAGTTGTCTTCTCATCCTGGTGCCAAAGACATTTGACGGCTCAAATGTTCAGCTTCTGCAACGACAGAGGAAACGTTGAGGCTATTTCTCTCAAATTGCTTTCCTGTCGTGGAGGTTGGCGTTTGGCCGTGACAGCTCTCCTCTGCTTTTTTGGCAGACAGTTCCTCGACATTCTTGTTGAGATCATCCCCACTAGGGCTTTCAGAAGAACATCTGACTGAGGCTCAAATTCTTCACCTTCTGCTGCTCAGACCCTATAGTATGTTATAGGAAAGGGCTCAGTCCTCTCTTCCTACTACTAAATTTGCTTCTAGATACCTTTTGTTGTCTCAAAGATCCATGAATTTGTGGTTTCTTCCTTTCACCCTGATTTGGTTTCATGTTGAGGGTGTGGATTCTTTTAATCCTGAGGATAATTTAAGAGAAACAAAGTGTCATTGAATTACTGCAGTCTGAGTCATACTTGGTCTGTGAGTTCAGTTCCCTGGCCTTCCCACACAGCGTTTCCGATGTGCAGCGAGCTGAGGCTGTGCAGGAAAGACTGTCGACTGACCTAGATACTGCTTAACTCCTTACTAATGAGTGGATTTCTGACTTTGGATACAGCCTTTTCCTCTTCGGATTCTCAGCCCTTTTCTGGGAAATAGCTGCATCCATGACATTTGCCTGCTTTTGAGTGGTTTTTGTCAGAAATACTCCAAGATTTCAATTTCGATTGATTTAAACATCTTAAGTTGCTTGGAAAAGTAGTAAATGAACTATTCTAGAATCCTAAGCATTGGCATTGAGATTCATCTTCAAGTGTAGAAGCTCTGGCTTCTTTCACTTAGCACTTCATTACTTTCAGGAAAAAAAATCATTTTGCTGTCCTACAAGAAAGGAATAGTCATCTCAGGCTCTCAGAAGACAAAAGAAATATGGTCTGTATAGGTCCGTAAAGCCCAGAAACACTGTGACCATACCGTATTAACTACCATCTTGTCATATGTTGTCGAATCTGTTCAAGAAAGTCGTGATGTGTGTGATACAGAACTAACTTTGCTGACTTTGGGCTTGTCTGTAGTGCATTGTCTGGTTGATTTTTTCCTGGTGCTGTACCAGAACGCGTTTTTTGTATAGTCCCTTCTGTGATTCTCTGGGTTTGTGAAACTGCCATGGCTGCTCTTTTTAAGCAATATTGTATCTGTCTTCATCTGTTTAATGTCTAGTTGGCCGAGTCTGGAGTCACTGTTGTGCAAAGCTACCCATGGACTGTGTTTTCCCTGCTCAGCTAGCATTAAGCTCCCTTGTCTGTGTTCCTCACAGTGAAACCCATCAATCCGAGTGCTTCCCAGTGCATATCAGCCAAAGTGCAGCCTGGGACACTTGACTTACCCTTCCATGGGGGTATTTGACATAGTCGTTATATTAAAAAAAAAATCACTGGAGAGGAGAATCTGGGGGATCACACTAGTTTCAGCCAGCTCAGTTATATTCTACATGACAGTCTGGTAGTGCAGTGTGCTGTGTCTGTATGTCTGTCTGCACCTCGTGAGTAAGAATAGGCTGAATGTGTGGTGGTTTCAGAAAACTTCAGTTATACTTGGCTAGCCACTACAGTGATGGGATCAGAACAGGTTAATGGTGTTTTTAAAGAAAATGGTATGTTTTAGCTACCAAAAGCAAATTTCCAGATAAGTATCTATTACATTCTCTTTGCAAAACTGCAGAAATCAAGCTCTGCCTCCTGCTTGCTTCAATCAATATTCAAAAGGCTGTCTATCTGAAGCAGTGTGAAACTGAAGAAGTGTCGCTGAATGTGACCTGACACATCAGCCGCAAAGGTTGCACATTAGATTTTGTGTTACAACTTGTGATTGCTCATGTATCTGAAATTTGGCAACAGATGGATAGTATTTTTTAATGCATAACACTCCTCTGTCCCTATCTCAGCACTTAATACTACTGCAGACATCTTTTCAACAGAGCCATGCGGCTATAATCAATAATATGTGAGCTGATGTTTCCGCTCAATAACATACAGCCACTTAAATGCCCTTCTGAAGTATTTTGACCCCTGGGGAGAACTACTTTAGTCCAACCATTTTCCCTATTGAAATGGAGATGTTTGCTATTCAGCACAGCTGGGACTTGAGAGTAGAGAAGCAAATTCAAATAGGGATCAAACCTACAAGCCGTGCTATTAAGGGGGCAAGGCCTCTGGAAGGACTAGCAGTGATTTTGGATAATTTGTCCATTTAGTGCCGTCTTAGTATGATTGACATTAAGTTACCAGAAATAAAAGGAGATCAGACTCTAGTATTAATTTTACAGTTGCTTCATAATTAGCTGTTAATTCCAGTACAGAATAGCTATTGAAAGCAGGATGTTATTATGAGCATTTCATAAAAGAAGCATTTTTGAAACGCAGTTCAGAGAGACTAGAAGTTACCTGAATGTGTTGAACTATTTGTTTTTTTTCCCTCTTGTGCCCTCTAAAAAGGAGAGGGGCAGTCAGCACTGTACAAGATTGGGTGTTAAATTAACGCAAGATGCAGGCAAAAGCAAATAGATATCTTTACGAAGGATGTATTTTAACCCAGCAGCTTGGTTTGTGTTGTTGGTTTTATGTCAACTTAGTATTACAAAAACAGAACATGCTTAAAAACAGTTACCAATGAGAGACATTATTCCAGTGACCAAGCATCTTCCATGCAAAATAAATGCAGCAACAATCAGTGTGTGTGTGTGTGTGTCTGTGTGTGTTCATATATATAGTATGTACTTACCTAGGTGTATATATATAATTTACATAATGTGTGAGACAATTTTCGTAGTTCAGAGCTAACAAGTGGGTCAGGGTTTAGGAAAGGGGATGTGGCCAGAAATGCCCTTGTATTTTAGCAATCCCCAATCCCGTGGCTTCCAAGCCTTTTTCAACATATTCCTTGGGGCATTGCTTATTTAAACTGAGGGTATAAGTGGAGGTTAGTGACCTCCTCTAGAAGTGACATTAATAGGTAAGAAAAAGTTAGAGTAACCTTTTGTAGATAATACAGGATTGTAGCATTAATAGGTGTCCGTCTGTCTATCCAGATAGGAGTTAGCCTAACACTACTTCGGATTGTAGCCACAAAAACACCTTTTGATTGAGACAGTTGTGATTAAAACAAGAGAAAAAAAGTATTGGGCAGTGATGATAAAAAATAATTTTACCCTTGCCTTGTACCTCATTCCCTCCTGCAAGAAAAAGAAATATACTTAGGAAAAGCCAAAAAAAAAAAGAAAAAAAGGACAGTGCATCACACGCTGAGAATGAGTGAGTTTGGCTTGCTTGGATGGAGGATGAGGAGGAATTTAAAAAAAAAAAAAAGCCTTTAGGTATACAATCTAGAGACTAATTTATGCTCCCAAGCTGATCTTGTACTTCTTAGCACAGGCAGGAGAAAGGAGTTATAAATTATGAATAACAAGAACTGCTCTCTTATGTCTTCGTAGTTTTATTCTTTCAAGCTGTTAGTGTAGGCTCTGCAAAATTGGTGAGGCTGGAATTTGCCAAGATTTATGCCTGGGTGTAGAAATACTGCCTTACTTTCAGATTAAAGCGGTTAGCAGTGGTAAATCAATACATGCAAGTCTGCAGAGCTGCCACAAGCTTGGCTTATAAATATGTATTAGCATTTATCTGTGGTTTAATTTCTCATCTTCCCAAACCATTGTCTTGATTGGTGATCATTTCTCAGTATGGAAAAAAGGGGATAAAAGAAATTGCCAGACAGTAGAAATAATATTCCAGAAATGTAATTTAAACCTGTTCAGAACTTTATTATTTTGCGTGCCAATGAATTATGATTTTCCAAAAAAACCTGCATCTTTCATGACTATGTGAAACTCTATGCTTTCTCATATTTTTTATATTCTTACTGTGAGCCACATGAACTATGGTAGTTTATCTTCAAAGAATATTGCTTTGGCTTTTGATGGGGGTTGGTTTAAAATGCAAATTTTTTCAGTATTTTAGTCTTAACCCAGACATACTTGGTGTCTGTTCTGTAGTGTTAAGGTAAGAGACCAACATTTGCGTTCTTAAAATAACGTGTTGTTCCACCTCGTAGCCGTAGGAAAGTGTAACCCCTTCCCGTGTACCCGAGCGTTGTCAGCAGATGCACAGGCAAGGTGCAGCAAACTGCTGTAGAACATGGAGATTATCCTATGTTTTATTTAAATAAGAATGATTGTGTAGTTCTAAAAAGTAGGTTAACTGAGAATTCCAAAATGTTTGAATTATTTATCTCTTTTTGTAAGATAAGGTTTCTCCAAGTTTACTTTGCTAAACTGGACAGTGAATGGTGTAGACTGGAAAGTGCTGGCTGCTTCGCGAGGCAGGACTTGAAAGGCAGACTTCTTGATTTTTTTCTAATGATGTACCATCTACCAATTGTTTCTTGTGTGAATGTTAATTTACAATAACTCAGGGATTTGTTTGTAATTAGCTGCTGAGTAATTGTACAAATCATTTTTGTATTATTGATCTTCATGTTTAGTGTCTTACGGTAAAACTTTCTGTAATACTTTCAACGTAAGAGTACTTCACATCAATTACATTGTACTGTGGTAGAAGTATCATAGTAGTACATAAGTTTCTAAACCATTCAATCTAACAATAATTTATTGCATCATTTCATATTCTATCCTTAAATAAATTGTAAGGCATTGTAATTAAAAATTATTTAAATATTTAAAACAAAACAAAAAACAGGTATAGTTGTTTTTTACTAATTTGGTCATTAAATTCAGTACCATGTTGCCAGGAAATAATGTTTTTAGTGTCAACCAGAATTTGCATCTATTCAAAAAGAAGTTTGAAAACTGTAGTTCACCACTTTTAAAATACTTAGCATGTAAGTCTTAACACAGGTAAACAGAAAAGCTCCTAAAAGTTTAGGCAAAACGAAGGTATCAAGTATTTACTGCTAAACTGTTAAAGATGATGATAAACATAATTTTCTTTTCTTACAGAACAGATACTTAGATTAATGCATTACTGTGATGGTTTTCCCCCCAGTTTAGGAGAAAGAAAGCTATGGTTACTTACACAATATTTGCACTTCAAAGTGTGTCAAAGAGGCAAATCCATTTGTGTTTCTGATAGGTTATTTATCCTGCTTAACCTATAAACTGTGGAGTAACAAGGCTACTGAGCTGGTAGGCAGCCTAGCAGATGGCTCAGAGATTATGCTAAATCACCTCAGCCTGTCAGAAGTCGGGCTGGGTTACTGCAGGGGCAGCGTCTGTAAGAGACGCTGAATGGGATCGTTTGTCTGAGTTTCTTGCCTTAAATTTCATTTTTCTTCACAGCATGTGACCTCTTCCTTCTTTCCGTCTTGTTACTACAACCTCTTCGAGTTAAAGCAGATGTGTGATCAGCAAGTTTGGGACCAGCCTGCTGGTATCCTGGCTTTCGTAAGAATCATTAGGGTGGTGAGAATCTTTAGGTGTCTGCAAGACATGGAAGATCCCCTCCGCGGGGACAAGGGGTTTGCTCAGGCACTTTCGCTGTTGTTGCCCTTCATTTTTCCACGTCTGGAGCTGTTGCTTCAGTCCCTACCTACTGTTGAGTTGAACATTGTCATCTCTCTGGCCTATGAAATATTAAATGGGAATTAAATATGAGCAGACTAAATTAAATTGAACAGCTTGCTGCTGTCCTCGTGTTGAACATCACAGGTGTATAATTTTTGGGTTGCTTTTCAATTCTGTGAAGAATGAAGAGTGTAATTTTCAAAAGTGATTAGCATGAGTGGCCCCCTCTAAGTGCTGGCTGAGGATGGCATTCTGCTGCAAAGGAAGAGAAGTCAGGGCATCATTAGCTAGCTTCAGCGAAAATACCTTGTGTTTAGGAGGAAAAATCGCGTTGCGGCTGAGTGAAGACAGGCCAAGACTCAGGGCTTAAAAAATCTCACCCCAAAGCGTGGGTGACTATTAATCATAGTTTTGCTAAATATCTGTATTCACATCTTCAGTGAAGCAGCAAAGGCAACAGATGCTTGTAAATCCTTCAGAATTTGCCATGTTTGTTTTTTAATTTTTGACATTTACATTTCATTAATTTACATTTCATTCGAAATTACATTTACATTTAATTTTGAAATTAACAAAAAAGTCACCACACTAATCTAAAGATTTTATACTTAGTATTTTTGATCTCATTATTTACATTCTACTGCTGTTGTTTCTTATTCACTTAGTACCCTTCTGAATTCTTCTTGAGACCTTCCAGAGAGGAAGTTCCGTCCAACTCCAAAAGCTATTTGAGGGGGAGGCTTCATAGATTTTTTTTTTCCATGGTCATGTTATCATAGTACTGACGAGTAACTGCTTTTTTTTCCCATATATTGCAAAATTCTTAACCTGTTAAAGAAAAACTAAATAAACACATTGCTAGATTTTTTCCCAGTGGCTTATGATTGATGGAGAATAAACCTCTACAGGGAATTGTTGGAAATCTGTTGTTTTGCTACACACATTAGGAATGCTGATTTAGTGTCAGCTATAATAACTCTTAAATGTTTAAAATACGTAGAGATACTAAAAAAGCAATTTTCATCAGTTGTGCTAAATGAAAGGGCATTGTAAAGTGGGTCATGCTTTTAAGATAATCAATCTGTTGTGCAAAAAGCAGCATACTAATTGAAAAACCTTTGCAAAATGTAGTAAAAATAGCTGTAGAATGCTAACATTTTTTTCCTTGACTTCTAGTCAGCCTCTATGCAATGGATAGAGATTATTCACATCTCTACAAAGCAAGAGGAAGCAAACATTTCCTGATTCTAAAAGCATTTCTTTCCTATCCCCACAGATCATCCTCTGCTAAACCAGGAAATAACTACTCTTTAAAAAAAAAAAAAAAAGTAGCTGGAAAATAATAATCTCCAAAATCTTCTTCCTGTGTATCACTTTACTGTTCATGACAGTTTTGAATTCCTCGTTCCTTTTAGCTATAAGGAGTAGAAACATTATGCAGAGCTAGAACACTGTAAAACCTATTCATAAAGTACTATTTTTCTGTTACCATCGATATTGTCCAAGAAACTAAGAAGGCATTTGTTCATACCTCACTGATAAGAATTGTATATATCTTTTGTACTAAGCATCTGTTCTTCTAAAGACTGATATCTGTAAGATCTGATAGCGTATTGCTGATTTTGCATCTGTTTTGCCACTTTTCTTTACTTCTCAGTGAAATCTGGAATTGTAACCTACTGAGCCTGAAAAAAGATCTTTTGTACCAAAGTAAGGCTAGTTTGCAGCATGCTAATGTTGGTAACTGTGTCAGTAACAATGATGGTATATCCTTTTACCCACTGATTTTTATTGAAAATGAAAATATGCCAAATTTAAATAAAGAATTAGAGAACAAAAAAATGTTCTTGTTCTTGCAAAGAATTTCCAGCAACATGTAAGACTACTGAATTGTCAGTAAAGCGAAGGTTTGTGTTGGATCTTTTTTTTTTTTTTTTTTTTGGTATGTAGATTCTAACTCATCAAAAAATAATCTTCTCATTAAAGAACAAAATGTAATTTTAGCAATTTTGCAAAGTGAAGTTGAAGTAAAACAGTAGTTAGTTTCTATCATAATAAATTATAACCTGCTTGGTTAGCTGTTATTTATTTGTAGAGTAAAACAGTTAAAAACAACACTGAGAGTTACTTGGCTGTTTCGAGAATGCCAGCTTTCTCTCTGAAGTACTGGAGATTCAAAGATATAATTAATAAGAAATAATGGAACTATCTTTGTCAAAACCACATGACCATACAACAGAAATGTCACCAAAGCAGAGCTTCAGCTTTAGTTTAGGTTCACGAGGAAGTCCTGTTTTCTGCATAATGAAATTTATGAACAGATGCCTGAAGCAGGGCACATCTGGCTGAGTTGATTAACCTAGTGCTTGAATATCTGAAGCTAAGGTAGGAAGGAATTTTTGCTAAACCAAACAAATTAGCCAGATCTAGAACAATTTTGAAACACAACTCATACTAAGCTATGTTATGCATACCTGTTAACTGTGCAAATGAAATTAATATAATTAATAAATGCAGCTTTTTTGTAATGTTAAATTACACACTAAAATGGTTGATCCAACTTTCAGTGATAGGTACTCATTGCACTCTGGTGAGCGAATGTTTATGTCTGATGAGCATAAAGCAAGTGACTTCCGAAGAGTTTGTCAAAGAGCAGTGTGCCTTCCAACAGCAGAAAACAAAACAGACAAAATGTTCCCATGATACCTCCTTCTACACTAGGGCATAAACATGATGAAGAAGAATTTAAAAATGGAAACCATATGGCTATAGATTGTGCAACCAGTGGTGCTGTTCTTCAAACCCAGTATTCATCTGGATGGAATAAGTTTCTGTATCAACTTTTTGTAACCAGAACGTTTACCCATAATTAAGTTGGAGCAGGATTGGAGTAGGCTATCACGAGGACTATCACTATTATATAGACATTTATTTTCTGCAGTTCCCCTTATTGGCAAAGACAAGATTTTATTCATGGAGAGACAACAACAACAAAGTGTTTATCTAGGCTTAAAAGGAAACAAGATCTTGAGGTTCGGTACAACACTTTTCCAAAATACAAGAGAGTATGGGAGCCAATTACAGCCTTTTGTACTGCTCAGTCACTGCTCTGAGTTTTTTTCTTGGATCCAGGAGGAAAGATTGCTGGGGCTGATTATGTTCCCTTGGCTGTGCTCTTGTCTTGGAAGTGCCCCGACCACTGGAAGATCAGTGAGGTATGGGAGCCAGCTGCACCAAGTCAGTTCTTGCTGGCAACTCCTTAGACTCTTTTCTCAGTTAAAGGAAATTTGTTTTCTTGATACCACCTGGTGCAGAAGGAGCAGAGAGACTGAGAACCGCAGCATAGGTGAGGCCTTCCCACAGACTGCTCAGGTTTCTCTCTTCGGGTCTCAATCCAAATGAACTGGTTGGGCTTCCACATAGACTACAAGTATGGTACAGACTGTGATGTAGGCTTGGCTATTACAATCCTTAGTTACACTTTTTTTTTTTTGAGTTGTACTGTTTCAAAATTAGAATGCTTTGGGTTTGGGGAGCTGAGGATGCTAGCTTAAAAGTTCAGTGATTCAGAGAAATCAGTAATGGTTACATGCATTTATTTGGGGTCATATAGAAGAACAATATTCCCTGTCAAGCAAAAATTTTCGACTTCTTGAATGCATGCAAGGTGCACACAGACCATGTTGTGCACTAATTCAGGCCATGTTTGAAGACAGTCATCTTTTTTTTTTTTTAAGCTCTTTTATGGACTAAGCATCCCCACCAGCATTTTCTATTCAGTATTACAATTAATATACAGCAATTACTTTTTTTAAATATTTCTCCCATTCTTTTTACCCAGTTCATTCTGTTTGTTTACCTTAGTCTAAAGTAAGGTTTATTTTGATGCAGATGCATGCAGCAACTGCAATGTATTGTAGGATTAACTGATCTGCTCTTCTCTATGGCCCTCCTGGCTGGATCAGACTGTTTATGTTCTCTCTTGTCTTTGGGTCAACCAGTGAGGACATGGGCTCCTTACTGGAATTTTTGTGCTTAGCCAGGTTCTCTCTCCTTTCACAGTTCCACCTTATAGTGAGTTCATGTACTCAGAGCCACGTGCATGTTATGAAATCCATGCCTGGCTTTACCTCATGATTCTGGCTCTTAAAAATAAAGAGCATTCCACTAATGGCAGTGATAAGATGCTAAGATTTAAAATATAATTCAGAATAAACACAGAAGGTATGCTGCATTGTTTCTGCATAGCACAGGTGTTCTTGTAGCACTATAGTAAGACAAGGGATAACAGCAGGATCTCTAGGAATGCTCTTTTTTACAGCTGGACTTGGCTTCAGCAAAGAGAGATTTACCGTCGATCTTCAGCACAAAGTTCTGCGCACTTCAGGATGGAGGAGCTAGGCAGCTCTAAAAGACTTTCCAGAATAGCAGAGGTCCTTTTGGCATGTGCAAGTCAAAGCTAGGTGGTAGAAAACCCTTAACTGCACAAGCTGAAAGACAGTTGGAAAATACTGCGAAGGGCAGTACTGAGCTTGGTGGAATGAGGTTAAGCTGTAGACAAAGACTTAAATGGTACATTCCAGACAACCCCTATCAAGCCTCTCCTCTCGCTACCTGTTCTTATTGTACCTCCCCTAATACACATACAGATAAGTTCTTTCAACACTCAAAATAGCACTTGTGGCTGAGCCTTCAAGCTACTTCATTCCCCATTCTTTGCCATGCTTATGATGGCACCTTATCACCCGCACATTTGCAAGTCTGTTCATTATACTAGCAGATGTACAAAGGGAGAAAAATAAACACTGGTTCAGTTTGATCAGCGTACAGAGTTTAAAGACCCTTTTCTTTCATCACCTCCATCATGGAGGTTGCCAAAATTATGCTCCAGAGATGTTTTAAATGTCTATAAGGTATTTCTAGCTATATGTAATAGATCTGTGTGCAGTTATTTGTACTGGATTTCATCACATTACTGAACAATGTAATTTTTTAAAAGTTTGTGTTGAGTTTTTTGTTTCAAGCTTTACACTTTAAAAGTATCTAAAGCAAAGCTATATTGCTGTATTTTGACATTCACATTGCCTGGCAGTAGATCTGAAGGAATTATGGGTTGGCAGAGTTACCCTTCCACTATCAGCAGCAATACTGATAGTTACGGAGAAATCTCCCTAACTTGAGCAAGTCTCTTCTTAATGTTCTATCCAAATATATGTTGTCTCGGTATTCTGTACTATAAAGATAGCTAGTTCACTGGTACGCAGCCTGTTACTGAACATACCTCCTTTAATGCCATAATGAATCCACCCTGGCAATTATTTACCTGGCTCTTACCCAAGCCCCCTCTTTCTTAATACATTATTTGATGCTAGTACAAGTGCTATACCAATGAAACAGAGAAAAGAGATGCAAAGCTGAAAACACCTTTCCATCTCCAAAGATAATTCAGACTAAAGAGAGAATGTGTTAGCAGGACTACAAAAAAAAATGTTGCTGTTGAACATGTGGCTTTACCCATTCACTGAATTTATTCGATGTTATTTTGGGAGCAAAAAACCCTACTTACTAAGTAATAGCTAGTTGCTTGTTATTAGCAAGATCAGCAGTTTTTCCGCAAGATGGGCACTAAATAAAGAAAAAAATTTGTTTGCTTTTAATTGCTTTAGAGGAAAGGGAATGAGCAATCACCTATCATCATAAAAGTGATTCTGCCAACCCTGAGAGATGTGCCCTGCCTTTGGTACAAGTCTTATCAAGCATGCAGTAATGCTTTGGAGCAGCAGGGCGGTAGCGTCAGCAGTGCCTAAGTCAGGTAGATGTGCTTGAGCTTCGTGAGGAATAGTGATCTGCAGGCAAGACCTAACATCACAGACACCTTTGGAATACAACTTTTCTCTTGCTTGCTATATTCCTTTTTGTAAGTTTGGACCACTTGCCCGCCAGTATGTATCAGTTTAGATCATTGATTTCTGGTAGATCTCAATTCAAATGAGCAGTTGAGTGCAGGAGCCTGTGGTAGCAGTAGTATTAGGGCTGCAGAATTCAGGAGGAAGGAAGTAGGTTTTCACGACAGTCATCCTTTGAAGGAAGTACTTAATGAGGAACTGTAAGGACTAATTTCCCCTAATACCAGACCACATGGTGGGAGCAAGGAGGGGTTTGTACTTCGCTGGTCAGGCTGAAGTAGGGCAAACTGCATTTCTGTGCTTCATGGCGACCGGAGAGCTATCACTTGGGAGCGGTATTTACAGGGAAAACTGTAGGAGAAACCCTGGCGATAGCTGCTATTGTTATACTGGTTCTCTGATTCGTTCCTGGACTCGCTGCTGATGTTTCTTGGCTGTCTTCCACAGCAGCTGGTTCTTTGCAGGAGCCGTGCTATCTAGGACAGTGGTTTAAATCACCAGCAGCCTTGCACACTGGAAGGCGGTCCGTGGGGTGGTTGTAAGGAGGATATACGCAGGCACGTGTTTCGGTGCTGCTGCCTGATGTGCATCAGTATCTGGGCCAGCACAGTCCATTGCCAGCCCCCAACTCCCCTCAGTGACCAAACTGACCGAGGGTTATACCTATTTTATTTGTCTACATGGATACCTGGTGAAGTACTTGCAAGACCTGAAACAGTAGCAGGGACAAGATCATCCTTTGTTGTTGTTTTTTTTCTTAAAAAAAAAAAAAAGAAAAAAAAAGGTTATGTAGCTTTTCACTTCAAGAAGGATAGGAAAGCTGGTGGGGTATGGAGAACGCTGGCCGTCAAGTGCTGGGTGCAAGTGATGGGACATGAGTTTAGTGGATCCTGAAGAGCCGTGCTCCTGAGCAGTTTGCCTCTTGTGTATTTACAACGTGTACATTTACTCTGTGCCTGCAGGAAAATTCCGGAGAAAGTTCAGAAATTTGAACTTAGAGGGCATAAAGCTTTCTCTATGGAATGACTCAATTGGAAAATAACTGCCACTAATAAGGAAGTATATGCTACAACTACTAGGCAAAATTTCTGATGCTCTACTACAACTTCTAGCATGGAAGTATACATGTATTTTCACAGACTCACGTACATTTTTAGGCTATAGATGGATGGTTCAATTTTATGTCAATGCAGATGTTCACAGTTCTAAATACAATAAGGGATCAAAACTGAAAGTGGTTGCGAAAATTGATAAATACACTGAAAAATGTATTTAAATGTTCTTTAGGAAGAAAGCACTTTATAGATAGGTTTCACCCTTAAATAACTATCATTTTACAATTAAACAGCGATTTGCGTACTCTTAAGTAGGCCTGACTAACCAACCTAACTTGAAAGCCTAACTTTATGTATTAGGCTTCTTACATCTTTTTAAGAACTTTTAAGACTAATACAGCTTCTGCTGAAATTGAGTTAGTCATCTTTTGAAATAATATCTTTTTGAAATGCTACTCCATAACTGCCACTCTGATGTTATATTTAGCAAGTGAGCTGGCAAAACTTCATTCTTCCCCAAACCCCACTTACTTATGCTGATAACATTTCTAATAGTTTTCAGTTCATTTTCAGTTCTTGTACGATGATAGAGAACCTCTCGGGACACAGTGCTTACGTATACCTATTAATGTTACCTTATTTTCTCATGTAAAAACAAACTCATGTTGCATAGTTCCTCTCCTGTATAGTAATGATGTTGTGCCAAACGTAGTTCAAAAGTGAACAAAGGAGGCTGGGGTAAGAAACTTGTGAACCTGTGCTGGTTTCTGATTCTGCTGCTGCTTTGCTCTGTAGCAGCCATCTCTGTGCTGGGGGAGTTGCATCCTCTGTATCAAGATAATTTAGGATTCGATTTCCAAAGGAAGGTGCAAATTTTCACCAACAGTATCAAATTCTACTTAAAGTCTACTCAAAAAAAAAAAACAAAGGGTCTTTCTTTTAAAAAACAAAATAGAAACTTTCCTGAGGGATGTTTTGCTTAGTTGAAATTGTTTACATTTCAATTTTCCATTTTAATGATACAGAAAATTCTTCATCAGCTTTGTTGATCAGCTTTCATAAACCTGACTTAGAGTTGTCACCTACCCATAACAGAGGTTTTCATCGCTTTCAGTTTGGGTCAATAATTAAAATATAATATTATTACTATTTTATTTTTATTTTGTACTGTGTTATCAAGCCTAGCACTGATGAGACATTTTCTTGTCTGCTTTATCTGGTGTATATGCTGACAGGAGGAGTCCCTGATTTTACCTATATTGTTTACCTATATTGGTGTGGGTTTTTTTGTTGTGGTTGTTTTTGTTTTGAGTAAAACACTTTCTTGTTTTGTCATTCTGCTGTGCTACTGGGAACACAGGAAGAGAGAGCATGATCACGCTTGAAATTCTTGATAATTTTTGTTACATCTATCTACATTATATCTTCCATTATACAGTCCATATATTATTGTAACTTGTTGAAAGTAAAGGATAATAGAATATAAAACAACATCTGTTGGCTATCTGTTGTAATAGAATGTTTTTTTCTTCTTGTTTCATTATGTATGTATCATACATTCTAGGTATGGGAAAATCGTATCCACAAAGGCAATTTTGGATAAGACAACAAACAAGTGCAAAGGTAGGTTTGTTTTAAATTGCGTTCACCTGATTAATTGATTGATTTTATAAAATTGACTATTTATTAGTTAACTAATTAATTGAGGTTATAAAATAAGCCATTGTTGTATTTTAAGTGCTTTTAATTTTTTTCTCCCCATTTTGACATGTAAGCTAGTCTCATTCTTGCCCATGGTCAGTGTGTTCAATACATTTGTTTCCAGTGGAGCTGGCAGACAGCCTGTGTCAGTGGTGCAGCCAAACCCGAGCGAAGCCAACACGCACACTGTTGTCTGGCAGTTAGCTTCTATTTGAGACACAAAAGTGAAGTTAAAAGCAGCTTTTCTCCTTTCGCCTGGAGAAACTAGGGAATCTTGCAGCAGACCTTTCGATTGTACTAAGCTCTGAAAAAATTATATATTGTGGAAATCAGCTCTGCTAATTAGAACAGTTTAAAGGAGCACTTAATTACATGTTCCAATACCAGTTGTGTTCAGTTATGTGCTGTTCAATGTATTGGGAGCAAAGAGGGAGTTCATTTTCACTATAGTAATTTCAACCAGAAGAAAAATATAAAAACTTCTTTAGATAAACTGGATATGTCGGTTCACTGATGTACAGCACTCCATGCAATTACAGTGAGATGTAATCTCATATCCCGGCAACGTGCGTGGTGGGAGAAGGTGTGACAGCAGACACTGAAGTATCGGATTTCAGACATTTCTGGTTTCTTAATTGTAAAAAAAAAATAATAAAAAAGGTAACTTCTAAGGAAAGCGAAGAATTGAGTCAGCTGATTTAGCAATGTTAATGAGTGTGCGGTTCATGAATGAGTGTAAAACTGATGGGCAGAGGCAAGAGAGGAGAGTTTATCATTAATCAAGTCTCATTTTTTGTGGAGAACTTGGAAGCAGTGCAGCAGCAAAGCTCCCTAGCTCCCCATCTTAAGCAATTAAGGAGGTGCTGACAGTGCAGAAACTGAAATTTCTAGAATTTTTTCCCCAGCTTATATGCAGATGTCGTCTGCATACATTGTGACTAGGAAATAGCGGATGCCCTTTTCGATTATTTCAATTCATTAGTACTTAAGACAGCACTTCACTGATTTACTCTGTCCATTCCCACAGTTCGTGAAGACTTCAGGAGCTCTGTCAGCAGTACTGCTTATGATCCTGACTGTTCAAAGATTTAAGCATAGAAATTCTTACATTAATGTTTTAAGATGTTTGAGCTGGCTTTTCCAATACAGATTTTAAATCTCAGCAGTGTGAAGCAGTAACTAACAGTCTATTGTGACAATATTCAGCAACTTGAGGCTCCAGGGAAGCTCACTGCATGTCTTTGGAGTTACAGTGGGAACATAAGTAGGCAGAATGCAGATATCTAACTGGAATTTAACCAAAACATTGACAGCATCTCTGGCTCTTGCCAAAAAAGCATACCATGGGATTTAAACTAACTGGAGCAATGAGCAATTAAGTTTACATATCATCAAAAAGATGGCAAAGCCAGCTTTGATGGCATGCTTGGTATCAGAATGTAACTTCATCTATTTTGCACCCTACAGTGTGGTGGTGGTGATAACCTGTGCTAGTGTGGGTACGGAAGGCTCGTTTTGTCTTGGCAGCACAAAACTTGATAGGAACTAATTCACTCTGTTTCGCGTCAAGATTTAACAGTCCACAACACCACATGTTACACAGAACAATATGCTGCTTTCTTCAGCTTCTTGGCAGGTTAAATAAGCTTGCACTGATGTACAAGGCAGCTCTGGTTGTTTTTCCTGAGTTAAGGACTTTAGAGCTGGTTCAGTTATAGTTTTGCACAACCTTTTTGTCTCCATATAGACATATTATAAGATAATAGTTACCTTCTGAAGAAATAGGTCAGTTTTCTACTCCTTTAGAATTGTTTTCATTAGTTTTGTTGTTTTTTTTTTTTATCCCAATTTAGGCATTGGAGAGGGATTTCTTTAATATTTGAGGCTGTTCACTGGTGGGAAGGAAAGGGGTTGAAAAATACAGAATGAGGCTTGCAGTAAGAAAAGTAGCTATGGGATGTAGCTTCCAAACTCTGATCAGCATTTGGTGAAACTTGAGCATTTAACTTCCAGATTCCCTTAAAAAATCCCAGCCTAGAAGGTCAGTGTCTGCACGGGCTGGGGCATGTTGCTGTTCAAATGTACTGGAAGCTATTACCTGTATATTTCTCTTCAGAATAAGAAAAAAAAAGTTTTGTATACATGGAAATTGTTATAATTAACTTTGGTTTTACATTAACATTTAAAGATTGCATTATATGACAGAAAAAATAGACTTTTTTACATTCTGGTTTCAGTAACAACAATAGGAAAAACTTATTTGATTTGCTGAAGCTGGGTTTTCACTCACTTTCTAGTTAAATTGTCTTTTATGTGTATACAGTGAAGGAACTAGTTTATCAGTTCACCAGAAATTGGGTTATGGTGCAGTAGATATGCATCTTTTAAACTAAACTGCCCTCCCAGTTCTGAGTAAATGACCTGGAACTTAAAGCCTTATTGGTCACCTACTTAAACCACACTAAGAATTTAGTTCAGAGAAATTAGCAGATTATGCTTTACTCGGTTGGCTCTGGCTCTATGAAATAAATTTATGATGTGATATTTGTTCTTCCTGGATATGTACCAGATAACACAAAGCAAAGCACTATACTGTTTGTATAGAAATTTTGACAAAATCCTGATAATGAATGGGCATGGAAATTGATTCTTTCCACTAGGGTAGGTCCCCATCATCACAAGGTCAAAGGACTTTGGTAGGTAGTATTACTGGGGACTCCATGAAGAAATTTGGAGTTAATGTTGGCCATTTTTACCAACAAGAAGATTGTATTAAGAAACCATGCTTGTAGCATATGAACTATTTGATTATAAGCTGGTTGCTCTCTTGTTGATGAAATTTGTTTTGTACTTCAGGTTATGGCTTTGTTGACTTTGACAGCCCAGCAGCTGCTCAGAAGGCAGTTTCTGCTCTCAAGGCTAGTGGAGTCCAAGCACAGATGGCAAAGGTGAGTTAAAATAACAGGCTAATTCTTGTAGTGGGTTGTGAAGATGAACAAGCTTGTATGGTAGCAGAGCATTGGCCATGTGCATTCTCAGGTTGCAGGACCATCACAGAGAGCGCAGAGCTCAAACCACGTGGCATATTAATGGCATATCCCAAATCTGCTCAACTCATGAAATAAAGAATAGTGTGGTCAAGTCTCCAAACAGATCCGGTTGGATTTCTCACTTTATTCATGATACTATTTTTCCATTGGCTTTTCATCAAAAGAGAGATTAGCAGTAATTTTAAAGAACTATAGAAGGCTTAATGGGTTAAATTCATCATGTTAATTTCTGGAACAAGTCAGTAGCTTAAACAGTTTACAGCATACAGGTGTAAGAGTTTATATACATTTTCCAATTGTAGTTCCTGAGGTTAACAGCCTTGCAATTTGGGAATGAATTTTTAGGCATAACAGCAAAATATAATCTTGTGGCTTTGTCTTCAGCATTTCTAATATATTTTGTGTTAACAGAAATAAAATGTAAATCTGAGCATTCATGATCTGTTTCTTGAAATTCCCATCCAAATCTTTGACAACCACTTTCTGCATCAGAGCAAACCCAGGCATTTAAAAATAAAGAAATATGATCTTTCTTCTTTTTCTACCATTAATACTGATCCTTACCTCTGAATTGAGTTATGAGTTAACATGATCTTCAGAGCAGAGCTCTGTCACCACAATATAAGTTTTGTAAATCTATAAAATCAGGGAAATGACATACTAATAATGGTTCTGTCATGCGCTGTTGTTAGGTCAGATGGCCAGTTTCCAATAGAATGGCATAGACACCACTACAAATTTATTTAAGAAAATATTTCCAACATAATCTGTTCATATAATTTATGTTACCTCTTAAAGTAAATTCTTGTTAGTTTGAAAATTATATTCTAATTAAATAAAAATATTCCAGTAATTAAACAGTAAACTAGGATGCTTTTTTATAAAATAGTCTGCAGCAGATCTAGCAAATCTTTTATAGTTATCCATTAGGTACAGATTGTTTTCAGATGAGATATTTTCCACAGCTTCTCAGTTGAGGAGAACAGTTAAGCTAACAACATAAAAAGTCTTTGGATAGGTTCCAGGGCAACAAAATGGAAACCATATGTTTCATACTTAATGCATGTTTCATTACAGCCATGATACAAACATACATGCTTACTGGAAAACACTGGACTTTTTTCTTTTTATAATATTTTATGAATGTTTAATAAAGACCTTTCAATTAATCTTTAGTTTTTAGTTAATCACTTTGAAATATACACCAGATTTTTCAAAGCTTCTGTCTGCCATCTTACAGATTTATCTAGGTAGGAGGGGAGAAAGCAGAATACAAGTCAAGTAAATTCATTTTGCTAATAAAGAATTTTAGGTGATTTAATTGTCTTCTTGAATTGACTAGATGGAGAAGCTTTAATAATTCACTGTAGTAATCTAATGAATAGTTTCTTAGTTTTTCCCTTAGTATATATTTTTGAATCATTTCCTCTGCCAGTTAGTTGCAATACTGGTAATATTTCTTTCTGTTAGCGTTAATGAAAAAATGTGCACCATACTACTTGACAGTTTTGATTGATTTTCTGACACTTTGAGTCTGTCAAGCCTGCTGACCTGTGGGAAATCTGTAACTATAAAGTTTGCATTAGAGTGAAACTTGTTATTCTGCTTCTTAACAGGATAAGTGTTTGAATTATTTTCAAAAGAAAACCCAACAAAACCCACAAAACAACAACAATCAATAGTGACAACAAACAGTCACAAGTGACAGAGTTTGAGTGCTTTGATTTTCGTCTTTTTATTTTGAGCCATTGAATTGGGACGGGGAGGGTAGCGGTGCCTTTTGTCTGAAAAATCGTATCTCCACTGGGATGCTCCAAAGTGAGGATCGCCACTCGCTTACAGTTCTTTTGACAAGATTAGCAAATCAGACTCTTCACATGCATGAAACTGTATGAAGTTTACTTGGATTTGTGTATTTTATATTCTCCTTTAACGTGTTAGCATTAGTGCTTTAAGGTGATTGTGCAGCAGTGAAGCTGTTTAATCTGGCACGTGCCTGAATGTCACTCAGAAAGGACACAGTTTGTCAGCTGTCTGCCCAGTGGGTTTCCTCACTGACCAGTGCAACTGCCTGAGTAACAAAGAGAAGTGCCTGCTGGCTGCGTTTGGGAAAGCATCCCCACACTGTGCTCATGGCTGTCAGTAGCACCGCTCCTAAGTCTTCACAACCTCCTCCTGGATTGCAGATGAAGCGGAAGGAAAAATTTTACTGTTGGGGCCTTGTTCTGAGTCTGACTGCCGTGAACCCCTTTTTGCAGCATCTTACTGTAGCTATATATAGATGAATTAAAAATTACTCAACTGTTGAAGGTCAGCTACAAATTGTAGTTTGGTAGAAACAGTCCAGATTATACTTATTAAAACTTCAGTTGTTTGTTTTGTAGAGATAATTTCAAATAATGACTGAGCTTTTCCTGTGCACTGGGTAAGCACGTGCTGTACTCAGCTGTCTGCTTCCAAGCTGATCTGACTCCAGAAAAGTATAGTCTCATTTGCTATGTTTCAGCTATTGCTGAGCAGACTTGGAGAATTTGGGGCCTGAGACATAGCTTCGAGTCACATCCTGTGAGATCTGTCCCAGTGGGGCTCATTGTTTTTGGAGAAGTGGCCACGTCCTGGGAGATGTCACAATGATAGTGTCAATTAAGGAACCAAGTGTTAGACCATTGCTTAAGAAACGTTATGTCTTCAATTATCCTGCTCTTTCAGAGATCTGGATTTGGAAAACTTTACTAAGACAATTAGACTCGAGCAACTTGAAATTTATTTATTTATTTTTTGCTGTGTGCTGGTTAATAGCATCTTCTGGTGACAGCTGAAATGGAAACGCCTCTAACAATTCCTGTTGGTCAGATAATTCTTCTGAGAGCTTACAGAAGATGGTTACTGTTACAGAAGATGGTTACTGCACTGCCAAGGCGATGGGAGTAGCTTTTTGACTGAAAATTAAAATGGGGGTGATGGGTAATATCCCCTTTCCTCATTTCCATTGGTGTATTTCCAGCATTCAGGTTTCTTTTCCAGTGTGCACCAGTGACTGTGGAAGGGGATGAGGAGATGACGTGAGCTGCGGTGGCAGCCAGTTTGTTTCAGGACGCAGTTCAAAACCAACAGCTTATCTCTTTACACTAGAGATGATGTACAGAAAGAGCAGATGCATGTCTTGCAAGAGTACGGTTATTTCTAAGCTAGATAGTAACTGGCTGAGAGTCTAATTTTTATTTTGGTTCATTTTAATTTCTTCTTGAAATTTCTTTTATTAGTTTATTGTCCTCGCTCCTCAAGGAACACTTCAATAAGAAACCAATAATAATGTTCAAAAATTCAGACTGTGCATAGCTGTGCATTCTTAGATAAGATTAGGAGTAGTATTGAACAGCTCTTACCATTTTCATAGCTAGTTTTGATCTTTTATTAAAGCTGGGCTGCTGAGTACCTCTCTGCTTTCATGAACTTATGAAAAATGGGATCTAAGATTTGTTCAGCAGTCCCCTGTTACTAAAGAATGACAAAGGAAAAAGATTTCTTTTTAAATGTCTTCATAGTTGTTTGAATACTGTAGCTTTCAGGGGATGTGGAGTTTGGGCACATGCTGACTCAAGAGGAATATAACACTGCTTAAAAGAGAATTTTGTAGAAATGGTATTTTAAAACAAGACCATTAAAATAACAAATCCTGTTTTGAAAACTAGTGAGGATGCTTAGAAACATTTGACTGAATTCCAGGTCTTTTTAATTTTGGGAGGGGAGACTATGACAATACATAACCTAGGATATATCTGAAATGTTACTTTTGTAGGATTTAGTCAATTAAGATTTAATTGTACCTTACATTTTTTCCTAAATAATTCACAAAATAGATCTTTGTGCATGAACAGTACAGACAATATCATAAACACTACCAATCTGTGTTAGAAAAGTTATGGTTGCTATCAGGGTGAATTTTTATTATCTGAGAAATTTCTCTCTCCTCTTCCCACGCCAACCCAAAAGCAAAAGTAGTGAGATAAGTGTAGAATTCTGCGCTGTTCAGAGCAGATAGCAAATGGCTTTGTATAGGAAGGTAGGTGCGTGCAGAAAATCTACTGTACATTGGCATTTTGAATGAAGATTTAAAAAAAAAAAAAAAAGAATCAGACAGCAAGGTCTGAAAGTTATGGAGATATGAGTATCCCAGATCCTCCTAAATTTTTGACCTTGAACTTAACATCAGGCATTTGAAGTCAATGTTACGAGATTTTCTCTCATTGAATAGTATTCAACTGTGTTTAGCTTGGTGCTACAGAAGTAACTGTGTTTCAGATGGGTGGACAAGTGATCCTTTTAACAGGAAAATTGGAATCAATTCTTATTCTTCCTGATGTAAACCATTATGTAAATATAAAAGGTAAAAATGAACTACTGAATAAGAAAGGTTTATAAAAAAAAACAAACACAACATAATTCTTGTCAGCTTTCTGTCTAGCAAACTTAAGCCATGAGAAGTACGATTGTGCTTGCAGCCTGGATAAAGCCAAGCTCTTTAGTGATATTTAGAATCATAGAATCATAGAATATCCTGAGTTGGAAGGGACCCTTAAGGATCATCAAGTCCAACTCTTGATACCGCACAGGTCTACCCAAAAGTTCAGACCATGTGACTAAGTGCACAGTCCAATCTCTTCTTAAATTCAGACAGGCTCGGTGCAGTGACCACTTCCCTGGGGAGCCTGTTCCAGTGTGCAACCACCCTCTCTGTGAAGAACCCCCTCCTGATGTCGAGCCTAAATTTCCCCTGCCTCAGCTTAACCCCGTTCCCGCGGGTCCTGTCACTGGTGTTAATGGAGAAAAGGTCTCCTGCCTCTCGACACCCCCTTACGAGGAAGTTGTAGACTGTGATGAGGTCTCCCCTCAGCCTCCTCTTCTCCAGGCTGAACAGGCCCAGTGACCTCAGCCGTTCCTCGTACGTCTTCCCCTCCAGGCCTTTCACCATCTTCGTAGCCCTCCTCTGTACACTCTCCAACAGTTTCATGTCCTTTTTATACTGTGGTGCCCAGAACTGCACACAGTACTCGAGGTGAGGCTGCACCAGCGCAGAGTAGAGCGGGACAATCACCTCCCTTGACCTACTAGCGATGCCGTGCTTGATGCACCCCAGGACACGGTTGGCCCTCCTGGCCGCCAGGGCACACTGGTCTTTTCCAGTTTAGTCTTTTCCATTTAGTCTTTTCCAGTTTGTGTTTTCCTTTTTTCTTTTTCCTACAGAAACACAAACTTATTTTTGGTAAATGTGAACTTACAACAGAACCCATGAAAGTAGTGCATGGGCTTGGAGGATTTCTGCGGACAATGAAATTTGTTAATTTGAGCCAAGGAATGTTGTTCCATTTACTAATGTGCATTTTTGGGGGAAGACTCATTGTTTATCCATTGAAAGATTTCCCCACAGTCACATATTTTTAGGACTTAGCTCTTCAGATTCATAATTTTATATTTTCTTCCTTAAAGTCTTCACTTCCTTAAAATCTTCGCATACTTACTGAAGCATTGAAGCAAGAAAGTATACTCATGCGTATTGCACTTGATCTTGCATTAACAAACCACTGAATGTTTTCCTGTATTTCAGGCATGTGCAAAACATTAGGGCCGCCTTTAGACTTGTTGTGTCAGAAGGATGCCCATGATAACAATGCAAAATAAGTTTTAAAGCATACTCTGACTGTTCAGCAGTCACGAGGTAACTGTTTCCATTTTCTGGAGCAGTCTCTTGACCCTTAAAGCAACACAAAACTCTGTCTTAAACGTGGGGGTGTTTTTTAGTTTCTTATAAATGTTAGCCCTTTGAGATCATGTTGATGCACCAGAACCCAGAGACGAATAAACTTGTCATCTTTATATTCTGTACAAATGGTTAGAAAGGCAGAACAGTGGAGCACTCCCCACGGGTTGGTAGCTGTATCTTTCTTTCCAGTTAAGTCCAATTTTTATATTCTAAACTTACTATAGATGACTTTTTTTCCAAACATGTTTGGAAAAGATGATCTGTAACACTAGAGTGTGAATTACACAGCAGGTATGTTTTTTGGGAGGAAAGGTCTGCTTAGCCACTTGTCTTTGTCTTTACAACAGAAGTCAAGGCTGTTCCATGGCTATTAAAAACAATGCATTAAGGGTAGTCTTCTTTCACGTCGCTGATGAAGAACATGGTTTTGAGTTACAAGAATGAGAAACAGCTAACTTTTATGACTTTTAATAATGTATTGCTTTTTGTACTTGTCTTCACTGTGGCAACCTTCTGGAGAATTAAATCAGTTTTCATTCCTACAGAGTAAAGTAAGAAAATAAGTTTAGGTTACCATGGTAGCATGTGCACTTAATCTAACTAGAGAAGGTAGGCATATTGCAGTAGTTTTTATTCTGCATCTGGGTTTCTGAATGCCAAAGAACAGATGACAAGCAAACAGGAGCAGATTTCTACAGCAGTTTTTAGAAACTCTCTTATAAGAGGAGTTTTCTTTTTACCTAGTTTGTAGTGCCTTCTGTAGGCAATAGTATTAAGTCCTATGGCAATAGATTGTCTTAAGTAAGTGTAATCAGTTTCCTTCCATTTGGGTACTTAAATTTCAATTAGCTATAATAAAAAAATAGAGGGTAGTTGTTTTAAATATAGTGGGCATTACTGCAGAACCGTGTTCTTACAAGTCATTTTACAATAAATTGAAAGTAAGCCTAATTTTGCTTACCTGTGGCCTAAATGACCGTCACTTCCGGAATTGCATTTGCATTAAATAAGCCAGTTAACAGCTGCTTCCCTTGAATATGCAGCTTCAGCCCACAAAAGTCTTAGCTCAGTTGCGAAGTAGTGCTGTGCGTTGTTCCGACCAGGGTCGATTGCCCTCTTAGGAGCTTTGGTGGGCTCATTCAGCTTTCTGCTGAAAACGATGGCATCCGTGAGCAATATCCAGCACTGGCAGGGTGCAAGTCAGTGCCCTTGGAGCAAAGGGCGCAAGGAATAAAAAGGAATATATGGCTGCAGTGATTGATTGCAAACTTGAACACAGTGCTTATTGTAGTTAAACATTACTTTTCAGACAGTTCTGATTTATAATACAGATGTGCTTGTGAAAATGAATTAAAATACTTAGCTTATTAATCATATACAGTGTTTGTGGAATTCTGGATAAGAAGTGAAGATCATGGCAGTGATTTTTCCACTGAATTGTCTTGTTAACAGTCTGTGGTCAGACAGTATTAAAACTGTGGCTAAAACAGACATATTTTGGTGAGACGCAGGCCAACTGTAAAATTTAAAGTAGTTTCTATATGTAGGCAGACAAGCATTTAATCCCTTCCCTATCAGCCAGAGGATCTTCCATGCTGTGAGCAGTGACTAGTCACATGTTTCTGAATGGCTATCTGTTAACTGTGACCTTACATAGAGCAAGAGAAAACAGATGTCTTATCATTTTGCCAAGTTTCTTGCTTGCAATTTAGGAACGGTTCCACACGCACAGGGAGGTTTTTGTTAATTTCTTTCAGATGATGGTAAAGCCTTTCACGTTATGTAGGACTCAAGATCACCACTTTTCTACAGAAATGAACGTTAGTGGTTGACCATTTCTATTCTCTTATTCCAGAGAAATACTTTATCTTGTAGTCAGCTTATTAAGTTAGTGTTGTAAGTGCTGTTTGGGAATAAGAAGGGCATTGAACTGAAGGTGCACTGTTCTGCAAGTTTTGTTTTACTGTGCCCCGCTAGAGAAGTTCTGGACGCACAACTAAAGGTGTTTGAGAAAAGACCAATAGAAACTTGCTGATGTGAATTGCTAAAAATAAGACTTCCTGGTTTCCTCAGTAATGTGCATTCTTATGGTAGCCCACAAATTCCCTAACATTGCTCGTAATCTGCAAAGTGCTGCATGCTTTCAGTGTCTTTCAGGACCTAGAATCATAGAATAACCCAAGTTGGAAGGGACCCACAAGGATCATTGAGTCCAACTCCCAACAACCTGCTGAAGGCTGTGTTAACTGAGGAGACCCTACATGAGATATGAAGACTCTCAAGCAGTTTTCCTAGATCATTTAGATCAAAAAAAAAAAAAGAAATCCCAATGGTTCAGTGGTTTATATTTTAATGTTGGCTTACTACCCTAAGTAGGAACCTCTCCACTGACTTCAGTAATTCTTCTTGATCATTCTCATAATATTGTACAAATAATTTCATGTATTGTACAAATAATTTTCATGAGATTTGAAATTCCTAAGGTGAAAGCAGATGATGTGGTTTCATGGATTTCAACCACAGAAAAATCTACCTTTGAAAGCACTTAGAATGATTACGGTCTATAGGCAAAGTTTGAGCAGGATGGTTATGTTTGCAGATATATTTGCCCGTTGCACTTCTTTGCTGAATTGCAGAACAAACATTAGAAACTTGTATATCAAAGGAGTTAATTTTCCCTTCTTAAACAGAAGTGTAATAACTATGTGAACTGTGTTATGGTGGGATGGGTTTCATTAAGGAAGGAAATCACAGAACTTAATGTATTAAACTGCTGTTTGCCAGAGAGAGACAGAGGGACAAGTTAAAAAGTTTCCCTCTCTCAAAACTTCCTGAATTTTTAACTGTTTAACCATTTTCCATGCCAAATCCTTTTATAAAAGCAAACATCTGTTTGTACAGTGCCTTTTGTGTAAGACAGGATAAAGATGGATGTGAAGTTCTGGTTGTGGTTGCCATTTGGAAGTCAGCTTGGAAATGCAGCGTGTTCTAAGGGAAAGGAAATGATTTGCTTCTTACAATCTCCTCACACTTACCAAGATAGCTGTTTTAAGACTTATTCTTGTGGAGAAGACAGAAGCTGCATGATGACATGAATAATTGAGATTGGGGGGGGGGAGGAGGAGGGTATTTTACATGCTAATGGGTGTAATTTTTCTACTGCCAAACTGCATAAAATTCCAGATATACTTTAGAAAGGAGTTTGGTCTTCCTTTACATCTACCCCAACAGTATTATCCTCATTTTGTAAACCAGCTATTCTGACTACTGATGGCAGTCTTTTTTTCCTGCAAAACGAAGAAGTGGGTTAAATGAATTTATCCTGTTAGATTGATCCTACGGTTGAATGACTTCCACTCTTGGGCAGCTGTGGGTTTGGGGTACTGCCGAAGCATCTGCAGTGTAGTTATAACCTCAGTGCACTTTGGCATGTGTTTGTTGGCATTTTAACTATTTTGTTCTGGGAGAATTACAGAGGAATGAAATTCCAGCTAGTATCCCAGAATTTCATTGTGACAGCCTGATCCATTGAACTTTTTGCCTTTCGTCTCCCATGTTAGCCTTTTTTTTTTTTTTAAACGAGCTATGGGCTTACCTAGAAGTATCTTCAAACTCCCTTTTTTCCACTGTGGTCAGTATGTCCCACTGGTGGACCAAAAGCAGAAATAACTGAATCCCTGGGAGTATTCAGGCTGTAACAGACTGACATAGAGAAAGTGTCAGGCAAGTAGAAGTAAGTCCTTACCAGTCACTCCTTCGGCACTTACCTGATAGAGACCCTATCAGTTACTAATACAAGGTAAGGATTGTTTCGTGGGAATCAAGCCAAATTTCTCCATCACTAATGCTTTCTGTCCTTAGAAAGACTTCCTGACACTGCCCCCATCCCCCCCTTTTCCCCCCACCCTTAGTTCCAAAGGGATTTGCAATTTGGGGTAGTGGTGACGTTGCTAATACTCTTAAAGAGTTAAGCATTCCCTTCATTTCCTCTAACAACATTGTGACACGATTTATGGCATGAAGCTCTCTGCTTAGGTGGACAGGTACAAGAACTGAGCTTCCCAGCATGTATGGAGGAGGATCTTCATGTGGTACAGTGAATTGCAGGAGGCTTTGTGTCCTTTGTGGCAAGGAAAGCTTGCGACCTCTCATCCTTAATACTCCACATATAATGCAAAAGTATGGTAACCCCACAGTCTGGAATAGGAGCTTGGGACAAGGGGAATGTGATCTCCCCAGTTACCCAAATAAAACATTGCTCTGACATTCTACGGTTAAGTGAGTTTCTTTCTCTATTATTTGTTTTTGAATGTGAGATTTATTTTTTAGCATGTATATTGCATTTTTATTAGTGTGAACAAAATCTGCTATTTATTTTCTCATCCTTCCAAAGATTGTTAGGCTTTTTAATGAGAACATTTTATAATATAATTCAGGCTTTCTGATAATATAGAATAAAAGAATTAGCAAAGTAGGTGAAAATATTCAAAGGATCTGATTTTCAGCCTGTATACTGTTTCAGGTTATTTAGAGAAGTTTTAGGATATTTGTGTGCAATATATTTCACAGCTTATAATAAAAAGTTTAAAAAATCCAAATTTTTCCTTTCAAATACTATTCTGAGTTTCAGGAAATTACGCTATAGCTAGAAGTGCAATTTTGTGATGCCTGTGGCTAAAACTTTCTATAGAAAGGTTTTGTTAATAGTGTTCGTTAAAGAAGAAAGTAAGCCTTCATATCTTAAGGTATAACCCCAAATTGTCTAACACAATCTAAGTAACAAACAAATTCTAAAAACTTGAAAGTTATCTTCACCTCACATTTCTAGCTGAGGAAATGTAAAATGTATGTCAAAAACGTAGCTGTTGTAACACAGATTTTTCCCTCACAGTTGAACACTCCCAGCAGTGAATATTAATGTGAACTATGGGTTCCCTGGGAATCTATTTTCTCATCTTCTCTTTCTGCTGATTTTTCTAATCCAAAAGACAAGTCAGGTGATCAAAGATAATTTAAATGACAAACTTATATGTGTACTGTACAGATTCACTATTACTGGTGGTGTTGTTCCCATTAGGTAACAAAAGGAAACGTGTGCTAATTAAATGCCACATGTAATGGACTGTAAAGGGACTGCATAGGATAACACTCAGGCACTTGAAAAAGTTTGTGTTTTGTAAATTGCATGGGATTTCAGTGTGGCTAGAAATTAAGAGTTGTATCAGTGGCATTGTGTGCAGATCGGGAGGGTGTAATGGGAACATTTCCCTTTTATAGATCCTATGATGCTAAATTTTCTTAAAAACAAAAAAACTTAAAGAAAACTTCAAAACATTAGCCCTTTCTAACTGAATGCAAGACTCGGTGAAAAAAAATAGAGTAGGTCTTTAAGCGGACAATTTGCTTCCCCATTTTTAACTTTCATTATTTTTTGGAGTGTGAGAACTCATTTCTGTACTTAAAATGCCCAAGACTTAGCTCTCTTTCCTTTTTTTATCCTTGGAAACAGCAGGACCAACTGAGAGGTGATATCCAGGATAGAAAATAAATTAATTATACAATAAGTTAGCAACAGTACTGTTAAGTTAGCCCTCCTGCACAGAATGAAAATATGCCAAGGCCTATGCCGATAAAATTATATTTCTTTCATGTCACGCCATTCCTAATGCCAGAGAAGTTCTGAGTATTCTGCATGCTGCAGACACATACATCTATACAGGAAGCCACAATGACATCATCAAGGTTTTACACAACTGTAAGGGCCAAATCATATAGATCTGTGTACATTAAGAATGTATTTCATCACAGAGCATGGCCAGCAATCAGCAGCATGAGAGAGATGCAAGAGATGCCTCCTTAACCACAGCTGGAGAATCTGTAGACAAACTGGAAATGATCGATTTCAGCAGAAATGTTTCTTTGATTAAGGTGGAATTTCTTGCTATGTACATAGATCACAAAAAGTAGATAGCCATAAGGTCAGCAGAATTGCAAAGATGTGACTACATTTGTCTTCTATATCTAATACGAGCCCTAATCACTCATCTACTGGCTGTCCTCTGTCATTTTATCTGTCTCTAGAAAAAAATTTGGAACACTTTTGTATTGTTTCAATGCATAATGCAAAAGTTTGATGAAAACTCAAAAATGTTTGTGTGTGGGAGAGAGCAAGTGTCCCACTCACTTTTGTGTACCTCATCCTATTATTATGGTAATATTTTGTCAATGTACATATTTCTAAATGCATTATTTCCTTGTTTCCCCATATTATTTTCATTTTCTTATTCTAATCTTTTCTGGCTTTAGTTTACATTTAGCTTTTTGTTTTGTTTTTGATTCTTTCCACCAGTGTTGTATTTCCTTTTATTTCCTCCTTTGTGTTGCTTTTGCTGCTGCTTCTTTCAAAAAAAAATCTGAAACATTAAGTTGTGATACGTACGATAAACTGGTCAATAATTCACCTTTATCTCCACTTTAAAAACTGTCCTTGTCAGCAGTATATAATATCAGGAGAAGGGGAGCTTCTCTTAGGAATACTATGTACAGTGACAAAAGATGGAGATTGCTAATCCAAGGGATCCAAGTCGCCTGAGAAGTAAACTCTGTAGCAGTATTTACATGTAATGGTTCTTATATTTTGTATTCAAAATGTCTTGCCC
This sequence comes from Anser anser, assembly GCF_964211835.1. NCBI lineage: Eukaryota > Metazoa > Chordata > Aves > Anseriformes > Anatidae > Anser > Anser anser. The sequence continues at coordinate 17,475,625 of NC_139726.1, read as the reverse complement.
ATTGCTAGGACAATAACACTTGTTTTTAATTCTGTTTCAGCAACAAGAACAGGATCCAACTAACTTATACATTTCCAATTTGCCGCTTTCAATGGATGAGCAGGAGCTTGAGAACATGCTTAAACCGTTTGGGCAGGTTATCTCTACGAGGATATTGCGTGACTCGAGTGGGACAAGCCGTGGTGTTGGCTTTGCCAGGTACTTCAGTGTCCTTAGCAGTGCTGGCTGCATTTTTCCTTTGTTAATTGAAGAGACCAGAATAGGAGGAAAATGGCAGAGGTTGTAAAAAAAATGATAATACTTTTAAAGAAAAGGGATACCTAGACAAATATATCAGCCGGGCTTTGTTAATTTATCCTATGCTTAAGCAAATATGGCTGTGTCTCATCTTGCTTATATGGTTAAATCTGCATCTGTTGTTCTTACTGGACAACTATCTAGAATAAGAGTTCACCCTCCACCACTTCCTTTTCTTCCTTATACTTCTCCTTTCTGCTCTGTGCCTGACGCAAGGGTTATGCGGGGCTTCACAGAAACTTCTGCTGTGACATTTCTGGCTTTAGAGGCCTGAATTCCAGACAGAGACCATAAGAAAGGACAGCAGCGCCCCCCCCCCCCTCCCCCCCCAATTTTTTCTTCGTTACTTCCTCTGAGAAAATCCACTTGTCATCACTCTTTGAATGTCAGTCCTTTGAATTTTCTGGCTCATTAAAGCTGTCATTTGGGAAACAAAATATTCATTTACTGTAAATCTCACCTTAAAATGTTTGGCAGCTCAGTCGATTATGCCTCCTAAATCAACAAGAATAAATATTTTCAATAAATGAGTAGATACCTCCCAGATATTCTCTTCATGTGTGTCTACCTTTTCTGTGGTTAAAAAGTAATTTCTTCCGGGGTCTTTTCATTGAAGCCTTTTCTGTATCTTTCTGGTATTTTTCCATCTCTGATTAAGTCATGCTTAAACCCAGTATGGCAATCATATTTAGTGTCTTTAGATTGGAGTTTTCCATTATCAAAAATAGGAGCATGCTTTGAGCAAAGAACTGGGATTCTCAAAAACATGTTGTGAAATTTCTGTCAACGGTCAAATTCCAATAATTCAGAAGTTTAGCCAATATTACAATAGCTCTTTATTTGAACAAATAGCAAAGTCTAAAATCAGTGCACAGAACGGAACTGGAGAAATTATATCTCCTGATGAAGCCGAAATTTTTAGGGACTGGTATCCTTGTGAGTTGGCTATAGGTAATTCACGGGACTGTAATTTTTTCCCCTCTCAAAATGATGTATTTGCTTGGAAAACTGTCTATTTTCAAGAAGACACAACAAAAGAATAAAATTAGAAAGAGTGGGATGATACTCCTTTATTTAATAGTGGTTCCTACCTATTTTTTCCTGTCCCCTTGAAATAAATCAGTAAGTGTTTCTAATACTTCCTGTGTACATTTAATTTGGCAATTTTTCATATAAGCATATGCATATGTTTGAATATGAACTCAGTACAAAACATATACAAAACATGCATACATGATTTTGGATCATGTACAAAGTATGTATCCAAAAATTGTATTTACTAATTTTGAAAATAGTGGTACTTGCTTAAGTACAGCATTCACTTTTTGGTATTATGAATGAAAGGGCAGAATCCAGTAACATTTCAGCTATATTTCAGTAGGCTTTATGAATTTATGCAGTCTTTTCTCTCTAAACTTTCTTACTAACTCTACCTTGAATCCACAGTGGTATTTTAGGAATGCTTTTATTCTAATATGGTCAGAAGAGTTTTAAAATTTTATGTAGAAGTCCAAAAGACTTGTTTGTATCCAAAATGTTACTGGTACTGAAAGCATTAGGAAAGATTAATTTTAAAGTATTTTATCAGTAGGTTCTTTATTATGCATTGTATGTTTTATATATACAGATGCATTATTATTTTATATATATTTATTTATTTATAGATACACACCTACATACATTATACATAATTTACAGAATAAGTTGTTACTGTGATACCTACTCAAAATTTCTTCCTTTCTGCAAGGTAGATATTGGAACATTATTACATAAATATTAAAATTGCATAAAGAAACATGTAGACATTAAATAAAGATTTTCATTTCTTGCCTTTGGGAGCATTTTACTAAGTTAATAAAGGATAATATATTTTATCAAGTCCAGGCTTGACTTTGAAACTAAGTTATATTGTTTGTTTCATATGAGAAAAAAAATAGATTTCTTTGATTCAGATCCAAGAATTCAGAACTTCTGTAAATTGTCTAGAAGGTGGTTTTGAAACCATAAAGAAAACTTTTTGTTTAGTCTGGCATTTTGATGATTTTGGTTGTTGTCTGTGACTACATTTCATAGGCCCATGCAGAAAGGCAATCAGAATTAAAAAGTGCTAGGACTTACTAACTTCTAGCACTGCTTCTTTGCTGCTGAGGTCATTGGGCATAATTTGTGGATCTGCATTACAGAACTCAGTGAGCAAATGAAAAGAAAATCCCTGTTAAACACCCAAACGTCATCTTGCAGACAGCTGCAAAATATATTCTTCTATTAAAATATGTTTTGTTTTCCTTGCACGTCTCAGTCATCTGTTCCAATTTAGTCCAAGCTGGTAGTTAGGGCCGACACATCTACATTGCAATGTAAGGATGTAGCTGCAACCTGTGGAGCCACTCCCAGTCTAGCAGTACCTCACCAATAGTCCACCCAGGCCATTAAGGCTAGTTTTGACAACGTAAGTGCACTAACCTGTTCAGGATGCTGGATAAATTCTCAGCAGCAGCCACAGCTGTTATGTTATTGGTCCTGTTTGGAAGGTAACAATGATTAAATTAGGGACAGGTACGTCATTTAGTTGTAATGATGCATATAAACTAAAAGCTGCAAAGGCAGTTTGGGTCATGCAGTCAGGCATGTTTATATTTCAGTTTTGTACTCTTAAACTGTACAGACACTTCAGTATCCTCTATCAGTAATGGCATTAACATTTGTTATATTCATCATGGACACTTAGAATTCAGTTGTGAATGTGTATTCATCTCCTTTCCTCAAGACAGCAAAAGTACTACAGCTATCCATGTTCTATGTAATCTCTAAATAAATAAGAGTGTTATATTTGAAGTTTGGCGTTAACTTTGGCATTTATACTGCATAAAAAGTTAACTGATTTCAGTTTTACCTTTCTGAAGCTGTGTATTCTCAGAAAACATTCTCTCTGTTGCTCTCATACAGGAAAACAAGCCACAAAAGTGAAGCAAGAATAAGAAAGAAGTATACTTTAAAAGGCAGAAATGTGGGAATCTGGATGAGTATTTAATTTATGTAAATTATTCTTTTTTTTTTTTCTTAGGATGGAATCAACAGAAAAATGTGAAGCAGTGATTGCTCATTTTAATGGAAAATTCATAAAGACACCAGCAGGAGTTTCTGGTATGTTGCATATATTTCTAACAAGATGAATGAATGGGTTACTGCTTACATAGTGGGAGCCTGTTAGGCTGATTGTTGTATCTGGTTTCTCATTCAGAGGCAGGCTTATTAAAATTAAACTGTTTCATGTTAGGTGACTGTAATACGTGCTCACTTGGAACACGGTATATCACTTTGCTACTCCAAAAATTTTCTAGGAATCTAGTACTGTTCTCTCCTAGCAGATAAGACAACCAGCTAAGATGCCTTGAGCCAGCTGTACACAAATTTACACACCACATAATCCCAGCTGAAGTCAGGAGACAAGTATGTGTTGTATGTGTATCAGAACTGAGTTTGGCTGATCGTCTGTGAACAATTTATCTTTTCAAAGAGGCAAAAGAATGGACTACTTTTGCCATCTGTTGATGATTTTTCCAAAGTAATTTTGTAAAAAGATTTGATCAAAAAAAAGTAGATTCTGAGCAGTGCATTTATGCCAGGCATTTTCATTCATTGGGAGATTTTACTCTCAAGTCAAAGCAGGTTTTGAGGTTCTTCAGGACGATGAAAGGAGATCAGCAAGAAAAATGGTTCTAGAAACATCATGCAAGGCAAAACGCAGAGAAACTACATAGTGCGATTTTTTTCTGTCATGCCACGTTCCCCGTCAGTGTGCCTGTTTTGTCAGCACTCTTTCTAAGAGAGTAAATGTACATTCCATAAACACTTGAAATGAGGAAAGGAAATTCAGAGCAGCAGAGTAAAACAGAAAGAGAACAGGACAATAAAAGAGGAAAGAATACATGCCTGACATTCCAGACTGCTTTTGGTAGCCATTTTATTGCAGATCCCAAGTGGGAATTTTACAAATTACATTGCTGATGTGGTTGCTTGAAGCCACCTTTATCCCGCTGGTGAAACGTTTTCCAGAGCCAGACCTTGACACAGAGAAAGAGGAAAGCAGCCATCAGCAGGCAGAAAAGAATGTAGCTTGTTTAGTAAAAATGCATACATGCTTCATCCCTGAAAGATTACTCCAGTTTGAGACAGTCTGTGCTGCGGTAGGGATGGCAGGCTGCTTCAGAGCACAGGAAACCACTCCCTTCACCAGCATTAATCTAATGCAGGGTTTTGACTTCACTAGCTTTTGTGGACCCTTTGCGCTGGGATTGATTGCCGAGGCTACAATTATTTTGTTGAAATTTCGTTATACGTAGGGGCTGTAACATTTATTTTTCTATTGCAGATATTTAGCAATCTGCGTTTTATGAGACGGAAAATCCCTCTAGGGGCAAGGAGATCATGGAATGATTTTCTCTGAACGCTGACTGTGCTCTGATCCGCCCTCCATGATTAGTTTTACAGTGCTGCTATGGCTTGGACATAATTAAGAGTAAAAAGTATGGAGAAACCAAGAGTTCAAATTAACATATAGGGCTTTCTATTCAATTAGAGACAGTAAAAAGCTGTAACAGAACCTCCTATTAGTGCTTTTTAGTTTGCTCATTCTTATCCTCACTTGCATTACGCTATTCTCAGGGAATGAGCCATCAGGCGTATCATTGTTAATCATTGTCCCTGGTGGGCCGCTGCTGAAGCTGGACTTGCACCCTTTTATTATCAGGTTCAAGCTGCTGCGCCGAGTTATAAGAACGGTTTCTGCAGAGTGTAGAGGAAAATGTTTACCAGGAAAGTAATTAATTTGCACGGATAGAGGGAAAAAGAGAGTGAAAATTTGCACAGAATTGACAGTTGTCAGAAAAGTGAAACTGAAGAGGGGTCTCAGGATGTAATCCACCTCCTGGACTTTAACCTGCGGTGCTGACTTACCAACTGCAGCGTAGTCATTTGGGCTCTCTGTCTAAAACATGTAAAGAAGCACACACCTCCAGAGACTGATGTATCTGTTGTCAGCTGTCTTCATGGCCACAGAGAGTATCTAGATGAGTGGCTCAGAATGAAATAACTCCAAATGTCTGAAAGTCAGTTAAGTGAGATGAGTCGTACACTCCATGATGCTGAAAAATGCTACAGATGAGTAGGTGTATAAAGGAGTCACGCGAACCAAGTTTGTTAAAGATCCTCAATTTTGTTGCACAGGTTATAGCCCCAGCTGTACTTTTCCATGCTGGTGTTGTGAAGTTGTGTTGCTCCTTTCCCTTTGATTTTTATAGTGTTCAATTTCATCCTGGAGTTCCTCACCACATAGCAGGCGTGTGTCCAATAATGCAGGCTTATAGGAGGGTGCAGCTTGCACACGATGATAATAGGCTGCAGTTTGCCAAAAAGTGGGGCAGAGTCATGGGGCTGCTGTGGTCTTAGACTACCTTCACAGAGAAGGGGGATGCAGTGGGAAAGCTCTTGCACAAACAAAGGCTAAGAAAATGTTTTGAAATAGATTAGCATCTTTGGGGGTTATAGAGCATCAAGATCAAATACATCCAAAATAAAATCGTAGAACTGGAACTATGTTTAAATTAAAACATTGTGTCCTAGAAACTTGGCTAAAATCAGCAAAGGGAGCTGGCTATAAAAACACTGCTATCAGGATGAGGAGGGTAGGAGAGAAGGGCCTGTAATGAAATAGGTGTGGGAGGAAGAACATCTGTTTAACAAAAACATGCTTTCATAATGCAGCTTTGTTATTTTAACTAAGTTTGCGTTTAAATAGTAGAGTGAGTTAAACACAGTTGTAGGAAACAGGAATACAGAACAGAAACTCTTCTGTGAGTCTGAGAGGGCTGAGGGTAGTGCAGGGGGTTCACAAACGCATCGGTTGTAGACTTTTTGAGTGACGTGTGCCTCATGCTGAGCATCGATGATGTTAATCAAGCTGGACCCAGATGCAGCAAGCTACTAAGATTTTATTTCCCTGCTTCATACTGGCTTAATGAAATATATTCGATATTTAGTGTGCCCTCTTTTGTCTTCAATCCGGAAGAAGGAAGGTTAGCTCAGAGAACAATTTCAAATGCACTGCAAGTTGGTATGATCCTGTAACTCCTAGGAGTGGTATATTAGTTTCACTGCTTGTTCTAGTCTGGGGTTTGTACTTTGGTTATGCAAGTTATTTTAATATCTTTTTCTGTTTTATGGGCTATTACGTTTTGTCCATTTCTCTCAGGACTTTGCTTTTGTATTGCACGCCCTTTTCAACTGAACATTTATTACATTATTGCTATAATCTTGAAATAACTTTTGCATTTAGTTCTGCTTTTGTCCGTAAAGAATTATTGTTTTCTTTGTGATATTTAAACTTTTCTGTTGCCCAGTGAATCATGAATCTCATGAGGTAAATCGGGGGAAAGAGAGACTAAACTAGTATAAGGAACCAGGACATAGAAGAAGAGTAGTGACGACAGAGACAACATGCTTAGCCTCCCTCACTAAAAATATATATTTAAGATTTACTATCTTCTTGTTTTGTGCTGGACCCAAAACAATTGCAGAAATGATCTGCTGGGCAAAATCATGAAAGGCATCTCCTCCCTATCACAGCAGCGTGTAGCTACATGATGATACATGAGAATAGTTGTATAAATAATTACAGAAAGCAGTTGTGTTGTAGAACACATAAGGACACACCAAGGTATTCAAGGCTGAGTGTATTTGTCTCCCTTAGCATTTTTTTCATTATAAAGGTAAAAAACTACAAAAGTTATATGTTTGTTAGATTCTTTCATACCTCTTTTACTGAAGAATAACATACATGATATTTTTGTTTTAATGGAAGAAAGGCAGAGAACATTTTTGCTGAGCAACCCATAGTATTTTTTCTTTGGCTTCAGGAATGGTGGGTTATGGTGATGACCCAAAGGTCACAGATCATCAGTTACCCACCTTCCTCTTCCCACTTAGAGTGAAGATATTGATCACTCCAGTTTTGTTTCAAGGAGGAAACTGGAGACAAGTGCGAGAGCCCTGCTCCTGCCAGTGCTCTTGACATAGGTTAGGGAGAGGTGTACCAGGTGTGGTAGGCATCACTGCTTGAAATGGTTCTGATCTTTGATGTCTGTCTAGTGCAGGAGGGGAATGAAAATGGAGCCTTGAAGTAGTTACCTTACTTGCTTACCTTTAAAAAGTATCCAGCACTGCAGATCTCTGTATAGTGACTTGCAGCCACTTGACCATAAACTCACCTTTCTTAGTTGTCTTCCACAGGCCCTTTAGGAATAGTCCATGAACCACAGTCTGACAACCACTGATAAAGGGTATCGAGAGGTCACAGTGCTGGTGTTAGTCCTGATTGATACACTGAAGACAGCAGAGCTAAGATTTTACCCATTAGAAAAAGGATTAGAAGCTTTTACTGCTCTAGTTCTCGTAGTTCATAATTAGTTTTAAGGAGCAACACTGGGAAAGGAAAAGAAAAATGCTGCTTAAAAACACTCAAAATGTAGCCCTTTGACAAATTATTAAATACTGTGTAAATTATCAAAGAAATGTAACCCTGAACACTGCATTTCAGTAAAGATTAGGATGGTGTGAGGAGCATATACTTTGTTTCTCTTTAAACATACAAAGCTACTGATATTTGAGATCTTGGGTTGCACAATTTCTTTTTTTAATTCCCACAGCTTTTGGCAAATGTTTCTAGCCTTACAGGCTTACTGCATCATTAAAGTGCTGTTAGAATTCATTAGTCTCATATGCTTTGTCACTAGAAAATATGCGATGAAAGTTTCTAAAAGATTCAGGTTAGCAGAAAACTGAATAAAGGAATAGTATTTTAAAGCTTCTGTTGCAATTTTTTGTACCTATAATGAGAACTTAGTGAAGTGTCGTTAAAATTAGCCATGTAAAGTCAAGAGTGCAGACATGAAGCCCAATACAAGAACATCAATCTTGTTCTCGTGTTTCATCATATCACCCAGTGTGTATTTGGTTAGACACTGAGCAGATGAAGACTGAATTCTAATGTACATATGTGCACAACATGTGTGTGACAGGGAAGTATTTACTCTCTAACGTTATGCTCACATCTTTCTTCTGTTAAGACATTAGTCCTAGAAGAGGGTGATTCGGGGCAAGGAGAGCTGCCCAGCACTTTCCACAGCCAGGTTTTAAAGCCCTGGGCTGCTGTTAAAGCACTGAGAAGTGCACAGTTACAGACAGTCTCTGTGGCAGTAGCTCATCAGACATCTCCATACTACAGAGGGTGTCTGCTGGTTTTCATTAAGTGTCAGCAGAGTGGGCATTTTACACATAGTGTTTCAGCTGTGGAAGCATAAATCCATTGTAAGTCATAGCCTTTAAAATCAGCCATCTCTTAGCCATGCATGCAACTCCGAATATTTATACTGTGCCTCTGTCGTGCACATACAGACAAATCACTGCGTGATTAATGGCTCCCTTCATTGCTGGGCCTGCACGCTTCCCAACAATTAAACAGTAAAAATGACTCTCCCTTCCTTCCTGAACCACAAAAAAAAAGATTGTTTGACTGGTCTGTAGGGCTTGCTGGAGCTTTTAGTTTGTATATATCTAACATATTCATGTTTGTATGTGTTTGAGAGAGAATAACTTAGGTATCTTATGACAAACAGGAGGGAAGCTAAGCTGAAGAAATAAATTTCTGAAGAGACTAAGGGCTGTGATCATTCTTCTGTGGGAGGGGGATCAATAGATCATACTCAGCTCCTCTGAAGGTTTATTTCCTTTGCATGAATCTCCCTCTGATGACCATCAGTCATTGTGTTCTTGAAGCGGTGAACGTAGGTGGTGCTCAGGTCACAAGTGTGGAAGAGCAGCCAAAAGCTGTAGTTTGGCTTTCCATTGCAGCAGTCCTTCCCATCAGCATTCAGATCTTGAACTGGAGTCAGGGAGGGCGAAGGCTATAGAGCATTCTCACAGCAGTTGGTGGTATTAAATAGACAGTTGGCTGGTTGTTTTTTTTTTAATGCAAACTGGAACTTTCATAGCATTTGGCTTCATTTATGGACACGGTTAGGAGCAAAGAAGCTGGAAGGTCAGAAACACACGGGTTCACATAACCAGATCTACATTCAATAAGATGGATAACAAACTTCTGGAAATCACAAATTGATTTATTTTTTCTTTTTCTTTTCTTTTTTATTTTTTTTCCACGGCTGCATGTGCTGGATATTACATATGCACAGTCCGACAGATGCAGATCGTTTTTCTTCAATTTTTTCTGTCTTTTTAAATTTGTCAGGGAGTGCTTCCGGTACACAAATGTTTCATCATTTAAAATTAAGTTGTTTTCAGTCACCTAATGACAAAAAATTAATATTTATTCTTAAAATAAGGTTTTATGAAATTTTTATTCAAACAGTTGAACAGATTTGCTCTGACTTTCAAAATAAATGATCTTTATCTTCAGACAATGATTGGAAATATAAGCCCAAATGACCATTTCAGAAGAGTTTTGGACAACTCATCATGGGGTCTTTTAACGAAGGCATAATGTGGCTTTAAATAAAGTATTTACTACCTGTGACTGCTATAATACAGAATCACAGGGCTAGAAACCTCTAGTATTTTCTGATGCCTTTATATGCTGTTCTCAAGCCACTTTCATTTGACTTTATCCAAAAATTTATAGTGTGTATTTTGGAAGTTGCATGTGCTTCTCACAGTACTAGATGGTTTGAAATAATTCATAAATAGTCAGAGACAAATACTCAACTTGGGGAATAGCTTTTTTCATCTAAGGTAGTTAACTATGCATATCTCAGTGTTCTCCTTCTGGTGTATTTTTTTCCTCACCATGTAAAATCAGAGAGTCAAAATAATTTCAGACCAGAACCTGACATCCTTAGCCATACTGAGCAATATCTCCTGAGATTAACTCCATTTTTCAGTAGGACTACATGTAGATTAAAATGCTGTGTGATCTGACCAACATCAGTTAGTCCTTCAGCATATCAATATAGTAACTTTCTGCCCCAGATATGCTAAGGCTTCTCTTTCTAGAAAACCCCAAAACGAAACTCACCTCTGGTAATGCAAAAAATCCCCTTAGAAATGCAAAATTTTGAAGACAATGCTGTCCAGTTTCTGTCTCCTGCTTTAGGGTTTCTGTTACTTCCTTGTGCGTTTACTCTTCATAGGTCTCCAATATCTTTTCCAGTGTCGTTAGCCTAACCTTCTCCTAGTTTATTTTATGATTGTAGGATTTTAATTACCATTCTCTGTAAGATAATCCATTTTAAGTTAATTCAGTTGTCATGTGCTAAAGTCTGCCTCTCGGAGATAAAAGTGATTTGACTGTTGACTAACAGCCTACCGGTTGCAGTGGTACACGTCTCTGAAGGATGTGTGGTCAAGCCCAGAGATGAGACGGGCAAACCCATACCAGTTCTGCCTCCCAGTCCATCCACCTTTTATGAAGAAGACAGTCAAAAATGTATCGTGTAGGAAGCATGATTTTTCCCAGTAGAACCAGAGCTAGTATTTCATGTATGCCATTCAAAACCAGTGATGACTCGGCGACCAGCAGGCTGTGTTAGTTTTGTGCCAATCATTTAAAAGTCGTGCTCTTTGCCAGGCTATCAGTCCTCTGAGGTTTTTAATACTCATTGTTACTCTGACTTAAGAGAAGAACTAATAATTTTTTTAAATGCAGGCAGAATGAAGGGTATGTCAGCGCTGGTCAAGGTTGTACTAATAGATTTTATTGCATGATATAGATACGCTAACATTTTCCTCTGGGTTGCCTTTTTGCGTGCAGTATCCCCCAGCCCCCATGTGTTTACTTTGCACTGGGACACTTGCATGTTGTCAGATCCAACCTCATCTCATTCAGGTGTTTCCACACAGAAAACGACTTAGAGGAGTGTCACGTTAAAGCTTAGACAGCTCATGTCTCAGGAATTATTGGCAGAGAAGTGTTCATATCCAAGTCATAACAGAGCTTCCACCCTGTGATTAGGGAGGGTGTGGTGTGATGGGGCTGTAGCAGAGCTGTGCCTCAGCCACGGATACACAGGAACTTCTGCACTTTAAGCCAGTCCTAGGGGAAGAACACTATGCAAACTTTTCTTTTTGATTGCTTGAATTTCAGCACTGATGTTGAAGTCATGGCAAGGATTATGTTATGACAAAACTTTAAAAAAAATACAGCAATCCCATTCCATGGCATTTTGCAAAGAACAAGATAGAATAAAAATCTTGAAGAATTTCTGGTTGCATTGTGTGCTCTTTATAGAGTGGAGATAAAAAGGGAATGGAAAGTTGTGGCATTTTTTCAGTGCAAGGTGGCAGGAGATAAAGGTACCACTCTGTCCAGCAGATTAGACTAAATGGAGGTACAGTGCCAGCTCCCAGGCCATCCTGGATGACCAGAGCCACTTGAAGTTTTGGGATATTGCTGAAACCTCCAAGGTCAGGGGGAAATATTTTAAAGCCCTTTTTGCAGATTTATTCTTCACCCTCCTTATAGGCAAAGCTCAGCGTTAAAATGACAGTTCTCATTAATACTCAGAACAGATGTAGTCAGGACATACAGACCGTGTTTCTTTCCAATAAGCTTTGGAGCAGTACTTTAAAATCAAAGACATAAGGTGTTCCAGGTGCTCTCTGTGTGTGTGGCAGCAAAACAGTCATTGGTGCTGTAGTGAGAATTTGTGCTATTTAACTGTAATATTCAAAATTTAAATTGCAAGACATATACCTCACTTGGAACACTGAATACCTGTATGTGAATACTACTGCAAGTAATGTTCTTTCTTTCTTCTCAGTTCCTGCAGAACCCTTATTGTGCAAGTTTGCTGATGGAGGACAGAAAAAGAGACAGAATCAGAACAAATATATACAGAATGGAAGAGCATGGCACAGAGAAGGCGAGGTGAGACTTGTAAGTCCTCCCTTCAAGCTCTAGTGTGGGTGTACAATAATGAATACTTATGGAAATGATAGGCATTGAGACTTCTTGGCTCGGCACTTTGGCATATTAAAAATGTGCAAGCAACTCTTGCCTGACAGTTTGCAACTCTATAAAATACTTAAATGTACCTTCCTTAAGGGGGGGAGGGGGGGGGGGGGGGGAGCAAAATGTGAAACACTAAATCCTACCTCATTAAAGTGAACAATAACATTTCCTTCACCTTGGTCAGGAATATACCTGAACTATCTTTCGGATACTGTAAAGCAATCTGGAACACAACTTCATTTACGTATAGTAAATAATCCCTTTTTTTAATGAAGAACTGAAATGCATGTCCATTTTCTAAAATTAAAATAGTGTACTAGTGCAGTGCAGCATTAAATTTTTGGTTTTGTCAAAACTTTTTAAAATCTTTAATGTTCAAGATAATACTTTCATAGACTTTCTGTGGTTATCAAACCTAGACAACTCTTATGTATGAGACAACAAAATTCAAATGTGTCTTCTGAAAAACAGCACTCTCCATTCATTTTTATAGTTAATATGTTGTAGGCAACACCCTAACATAATCATCTTCATGCCCCACCTCTCAAACACATGCATGTTCTGTAAGCCAGGTATTTCATAGATTGCATTTTGTTCTCGCTGGGACCTTGGAAACTTGTACTTTTAGCCAATATCACTGACTGTCTTTATAATTAGTTCTGTCAATTAACCTTTCCCTAACTGTACAATAATAAACTATCTCAGTACAAATTTTCACTTGAAAACAATACAGCTAATGAAAGACTAAGAGAAATAATTTACAATCAAAATAGATCATGTCAACTCTTTCTTTCCACTTTTTTTTTAAAGGCTGGAATGACACTCACTTATGATCCAACCACAGCTGCTTTACAAAATGGGTATGTTAAATACTGGCACACTAAGAAAAAATGTTTGCATTATGAAAAATGCATAAAACTGGCATTTAATAAATATTTCTGTATTTTTCTAGATTTTATCCATCACCCTACAGTATTACAGCAAACAGAATGATCACTCAAACATCTATTACGCCATATATTGCTTCGCCGGTTTCCACATACCAGGTTTGTATTTAGAACTTAGTAGCTGAAATGATTCACTGGAGTTTATTTATCAGTTGCTACATACATCTGGTTTTCTGCATTCTCTAATAATGCTGCATTTTAATGGTCTCCATGCTGTACAGCATGAGACTGAAGGCCTTAAAAACTAAAGGTGTGTTTGTTTCAGGAAGCACAGCAATTTAATGACATGTGTTGTCCTGCCAAACAAAGGCTCTAAATTGTGTGGTGATGGCTACGGTGTTTGCAGCCACTTCTGCATATCATGGTCACATTCTTTTAATGTCAACAATGTATAATCATTTTTTATTTAAACCTTTCTTGGTTTAGGTAAATATTACGTCAAAGATATTTCTCCATGATTTTGAACTTTTCTTCAAGTTGTTTCAGCCCACACAAAAAGAAGTCCAGCAATCGTGTTTCATAGGTGGTCTAAGAAAGCTACAGAAACAGGCTTAACATTAGAGAAGGAAACTTGAAAAAGAGTTCTGAATTGATTGTATGAGCATTCAAATTCAGTGCTTTCACATTAGGAGTAAAGCGTTTAATAGTTGTTGTTTTTTTTAAAACCAAAAGTTACTTTATTTTGGACAATAGATATTAATCATGTACATATTCTGTTCTTAGGGCCCAATCCAAAGTTTTCCTGAAAAGGGGTCTCTTTTCTCATTTTTATAGGTCTTGTCTCAGGTCCCCACTATGGGGTATTGACAATGCAACACGCTGAGAAATGGCATGAAGCAGTTTTTGTACTTTGATGTAAATCAGTTAGGAATGCTCAATTTTATGCCATCGTACACTTCAGTTTGCAAACAACTTGCATTTAATCAACTAGCATGGCAGTCTCAGCTGTCTGATTGGTAATTACTACTTGAGACATGCCAATTACCACAACACTAGCTAAATGATTACCTATTTTGGCATTTCACTGTCTAACACCTAAGTTTTCTACCTGTGGGCCATCTTGTCAGTATTTTTGGGCAGATATACCCATGTACTCTCCCATTCTAGGTGAGAGCAATGAGGAATATTGTCTAATATTAGTCTGGAGGTCTATTGCCTTCTTGCATGAGCAGAGTTATGTAGGAGGTGTGTGCTCTGGGATAAAGGGCAGCTGGATTCATTTTGTATGAATTTCTGAGGTGACTTAAGCAACAAAATGTTTGCTCTCAGTACTGTATTTTTCAGTATATGGGATCATTCTGCTTTGTACAGCAGTATCTTAAAAATTACAGCAATCTCTTCCCCAGAAAAGTATTCCAGTGGAATTAGCAGCTGTTCTTTATTAAAACATAAATTATGAATCAATATAAGACTCTCAGATATTCAGAATCTAAGTGAAAGTTGAAAGTTGGCATGGAAACATGCTTCTTGGGGAGTACAGTGTCGCTTTTCTGGGCTTATTGAGACAGGCAGGCCACAATACTGTATGTTTCCCAAAATGTTGTTACCAGTGTTTCGGTATACATGACATAGAGCTTAAATTGTTGTGGATGGAGTTACTAACGTCATGATATCTAAAGTGCCACAGTAATAGGAATTGAAAATTAAATTGAGGCATTCTGTAGCGGGGAGGAAGGAGGTTCCTGGCCAGGAGAATTTCACAATGTAAGCATTAGTCACATCGCCATCACTGATCTGTTCCACTGAAACTGGCAGCATTCTGTCATCTACCCAACAGAACATATCATGAAAGCATGATTTATTTATTTTTTCTTTGAGGCATGGTATAACCTGTTCCTAGACATATTCTTATTAAAGGTAAACAAATTTAATAAAACTTCGGCTAGTGTTTGTTTCTACAACTCCTGTATACCCAAATGACAGTACTAAGCCAGTTACTATCATAGAGGGAGTAGATTAGCCAAAGCTTTAGTCAGGCTGTACCAGTATTTTTTGCCATTAAGCTTTTGCCTGGGGAAAGGGAGGGTTCAAGTGTTTTCTCTTTTTTACCATTCCGTTTTTGAACTCCTGGTTGCACTTTTTCTTCTTGAAAAATAATAATAATAATAAAAAATTACTTTGATTTGAAAGTCAATGCCAAAAGCAGGGAAGAAATGTTTCAGTCTTGCAGAAAGCACCTCACCTCACCTTGATTTTTTCAAGTGGTCTGTGTATCTGTCCTGTTCACAGGACACTGGGGAAGATGATGGAGGCATTTAAGGGGTTTTAAATGTCTAGCAGCAGTGGTGAGTCACTTCTGCATGGTGCAGGTCAGAATCCTGCTTTATCCTACACAAATGGTACCTACAGGACAAGAAGAGGAAGCATTTTCATCTAGCCTTCAATATTTCTTGCAGCGCATTTTTTCAAAGAGCTGTTGCAACCAGCTCTTTTTAACTAAGACAATCATATAACCTATTAGAGTACCTTTTACTCCTTTTAATTTACCTTGTTATGCAAAGTTAGGCATCTTGCCTTGATTTAAGCATTTGGGTAATCATTTTTTTTTGAGACAAAACGCGCCAGCTGCAAGAGGAGGGGAATAACATACTGCAATGTCTTCATTAAAAAGAATATTAAAATGCCAATTTTGTTCTAGGTTCAGAGTCCTTCTTGGATGCAGCCTCAACCGTATATAATGCAGCACCCAGTAAGTTTTTATGCTTCTCCATTGTTGTGTTACTGATTGTGTAAATACTTTATGTAGTTTAAACAACAAGAAATAGGCTACTTCCCACCCATTATCTTCCAGAGTCTTGACAATTGCATCATGATGATTAAATCATGGATGAAAACAGAAGAGAGAAGGGATGATCCTGACCTGAACTGGGGCCTCATCTTATTAGGAAAAAAAAAGATAACTGCCTTCAGGGTATCAAGATGATGAGGACAATTAGATTTACCAAGTTAACATCCTGAGGAAACTTTTTAAATTTGTTTTTTTAAATGAAGAACATTTTGCAGATACCAATGCTTTACATACTGTGTACCTATCAAAAGCTGCAGTTGAAGACTCAAGGTTTTAGAATAGCTCTAGAGTAGTTCAGACTGGATAATTTGTGACAGATAGATGGATGTGGCGATATAAATGGCACCACAGGCACTCAGTTGAAAAAACCTGCATAGCCTGTTCTGGCTACACCACTCATGAGTAATGCTATTCCCCTTATACTTTTGGTTGTGGCATCTATACCAGACTGTCAGGTATTCTAATCTATACTCTCACGTGATGTTTTGCTTCTTATCTATGTCATTTGCCAATTGAGTACTATTCTGTCTGCGAACTATAAGACTTGTTGATATGAGCATTACAAATAAGAACAGGCACTTTTCATATATCTCCTGCAGTTAACAAACAAGTCTGTTTCCAGGTATAGAAAGGCTATTGTCCTGACTTTAGTTAACCTCTCCATGCAGATTATGGAACGTAAATCTTTGTGGCAGAACATTTTCTTCTTGTGCGTGCAGAGAAGGTGGTACTGAACCAGAGCACCTTCTCACGCACTTCATTGTTGTTGCATTTGTGTTTTTTGAATGTTAAACACATGCACAACTGGTTTCAACTTTTCTCTGTCAACACAGATTTTCATAAAAAATAATCTTACAAATTATGCTGTAAAAGACACAAGTTAATATGTTTTAACACTATATCGGTTTTAGAGGTACACAATATGAGATTTTGTAGCTGAAAATAAAGATCTAGATTCCTGCCTTAAGTTTTAGTTTTGGCCTGTGCAAAGACTAGTGCTGTCTTACTCATTTGCTTTGCAGAGAAGCCTGCAGTCTACAGACAGGAAATTCTTTCAGTGTTTGATGTGCCTGTGACTCATTTCAGCTACACTGGTCACATGGTTGTTTTTCCAGCTATACTCTGTAGGGTTTTTTTTTTTTCTTTTTAAGGAATAGTTACAGATTCTAAATACTGGCTTTCAGTACACCACAATTATTTCTGTTAGTTTTGAACTTCCATCAGTTTTAATCAACACTTCTGCAAGCACAACTCATACAAAGTGTTTGGAAATGTGTTTTTGCAGAACATGACTGGTAAAATGAGATCTGTTGATAATCTTCCATTTCAGATAACTCTGAAAACCCTACAAGTGTGCCCTGCATATTAAGCAATCTTGAGTGTTTAAAAATTATAATTCACTCTTTATAGAGTTAACAAAATAGTACAAGAGTGATAGAGCCGTTCTGGTAGTTGGTATTTTCACAAAAGAACCAATCAGCTTTGCTAACCCACTCTTTAAAAATTTGTGTGCTAGTGAAACCTGCCTTTCAGTAGGGCAGCTCTGTCTTGTGTGTGAACATCCTATGTGTGCAGGTAGAATTCCCCTAACAGAGATGTTCCTCCAAAGCCCCCATTTCTAAAGATGAGACAAAAGTTTCTCCTTAAAACCTGAAATTCCAAAGCTTAAGCTAAGCAAATCTGTACCTGGTAACGGTGCCAGTTTTTAGTGTAAGGTCAACATGTGGTTAAACTCAGATGTTAAACTAATTTTACAGTGTTTTCAGCAGGTGTCTCAAGTGCACTGTGTGTAAGTTGCACATTCAATAGGAAGTCAATGCAGTACAATTATCAAACTGTGCAAAACGTATGTGCAACAAAATGCCCAAGACCTGTGTCCTGAGTCAGTCAGTGCCTTGGACTAAGGAGATTTTGTGGTATATCCCCTTGGAAGGATAGCTTATACTTAGACTCAAATCAAAAATGTAATTAAAATCTGAGTGTTGCCTTAATCATTTCTTTCTCTGTTTTAATAGGGTGCTGTACTGACTCCCTCCATGGACCATACCATGTCACTACAGCCTGCATCAATGATAAGCCCTCTGACACAGCAGATGAGTCATCTTTCATTAGGCAGTACTGGAACAGTATGTAGCAATTTAATACAAAATAGAACTTTTGCAAGTGGAAAATATTGCGTGTAGATCAAAATATGCATGTGCATTTTACATGTTAAAAAAATCCTCTGTCGTTCAATAAAACATTAAGAACAGTCTCCATATATAAATCAGATTCAGCATTTTTTATTCAGTCTATTAACTGGTCAGAAATAATGTAAACAAACTAGATAAAGCAAATGAGAAGAACCCAGGAGGTGACTCCAGAGCCGGAATGTAAAAGAACCAACAGTTAATTTTACTCTTCAGAAGATCAGAGTTGGTGAAAGTTATACATAGGGTGCAACAGAAACTAGACCAAAAGAAGAGATGCAGGCTAGCCTCTAAACTGAAGGACCCATCTTTTCTGAGTAGAGAGTATTTAGAAAAAGAAAAAAAAAGATGATGATAGGGATTAACTGAGAGAAAAATACTTTGCTTAGTCTTTGAAGGCTAAATTTGATTTTTTTTAAAGAACATATCTCACTTTTCTGAAAAAGCAGTTGATTTCAAACAGAAAAGTTTTTCTCATGCATTATTTTGAGGGAAACATTCAATATCTATTAAATAATGTCATGGCAGGTATTTTGAATACTCTTAAATTGACACTGGATTTCAACTCAACTTAATGGACTGTCTCTTTTTAGTACATGCCAGCCACAACAGCTATGCAAGGAGCCTACATACCCCAATATACACATGTCCAGACAGCAGCGGTTCCTGTTGAGGTCAGTATATGTTATAAAAGACCAGAAATAAGAGACATAAATATACTCTTTTTTGTTATTATTATTTTTCCCAATGAGAATTACCAATCAAAGCATTTTAACTGTGAACATACTATGATTACAATGTATATTAAAACTATGAAGTGTCATTATTCTCAACTCAAATGATTAGTATTATAACAAAGAATGGTTTGTACTTTTAGCAGATAGGTCTCCTGTATGACTGTGGCTCAGCCAAGCTTTGCGTTCTGTGAAATGTAACTGCCAATAGGAACAAGGCCGGGGGGGATACTGTAGTTTTGATCTCCATTTAGTTTTCCAGTGAACAACAAACCCTGATTGTGATTTTTTGGAAAGAATCCTAATTTTGCCCTAGGATTTCAGGGTACTGTTCATATTCACCAAAGAAAACCCTCTGCAACTCCGGCTAAAAAGCACAGCTAAATGCTAGACAGTAGTCTGCCTGCTGTTTTGACTTACCTTCCACTTTTTTATGGATCAGTATTTTCTTAACAGAGGAGCTAGAGAAGGCATACTGCAGCTCTTTTATACAGAGTGAGTGCTAGACAGTCTCTTCCAGAGTTTATAAGAAAAATGTTTAATTTCACAGTGTATTTTTGAGAAACACTAAAACTTGTTTGGTTCGGTTTACTCATCTGCTAGAGTGGGTCAGAGAAAGACACTCAGTAATTAGCTGCTTGCACACTATCAGAGCACCTCAGCTGAATTAATTCCCTGGTCTCTGGGGGTTCATGTGCAAAGTTCCAACTAGAATTCTTTGTCTTATCTAGTGCCAATGACACCATGATACTCAAAGAGATAGTGTTTATACATGTAGTAAGTAGATCTCATTCTTCTTGCTGCCCCTCAAAACAGAGGGCAGAATGCTCTTTAACATTTGCAGGTAGAAAATATACAGGCAGTTATTTGCTCCCCTTATGTATTTATTTCTATAAGGTGAAGGTTTTTAAATTAATGTCAAAACAGCTGAAGAAATAGAAGGTTTGCATGATCATTTTGCTTTTCTTATTTACTTAAATGTAAATCAATGTGAAGTTAACAATTTAAATCTGGAATTGGAATACCCCACTTGGGAAATGTGGGGTTTTAGACTTTAAGACTGTTAATTACACAAATTGCATGGAGATACAGATTGCAGGTAATGCTACCTGATTTTGTTTCCCATGTCTTTTCTCCCTCTTCCTTCGCAGGAAGCCAGTGGTCAACAGCAGGTTACAGTAGAGACGTCCAGTGACCATTCTCCATATACATATCAACAAAATAAGTAACTGTGAGGTAGGGGCTCATCCTGTCGCATGAAAGATGTGAATTCAAGGATGTTTTTTCCATAACATACAGTACTCTGTATGAAAATTCTTTTTTATGTCATATAAATAACATTGATAATATTTGGGGCCGGACACTTAATTCAAATTTGGCCAGATTAGAAGCAAGGAAGAGGAGTTCCAGAAGTGACTTAATGAATTATGAGTTATAGCACTTTAATACTTTCTCTATAGCATATCTGGATTATGTTCTATTTTAATTTGTTCATCTTGTATACAGCATGCTGTGTACAAGAATAACAATGAATTAGTGAAAAAACAACTAAGCAGAACATACCAGGTTTGCAAGCAGCTTTGCAACTGACTTACTGAGTAAGCAGGGGGGTGGTCTGGTAGAAATCCTTGCTTTCACCTATTCTCTTAAAGACTTCCCTGTTCATCCTTTATTCTGTGAAGCAGTAGTTTGGTCCAGAATTTTGTCAATTACTTTTTAATCCATGTCCTAGTTTGGCTCTAATTCCAGAGTTATTTATTTATCTTCCTGCTGCAGGTTTCCTGTGTTTCTGCTTGCATGGCCTTTCCCTACTAACCATTCACTAGTTTTATCCTAACTCCTTCCATATAGCATTTTGCTTTCTGTAGATTGCCATTCTGAAAACACTGTTTGCAGTAACCAATCCCATCTCCATCCTCCATGTTTTAGAATGCTGAAATTTAGTTCTTTCCTAACTCATCTTTTTCTGGGTGCTTTGTAAATCAGGCAACTGGACTATGTAATATTTTATCAAATCTTATTAGACCTCATACTGAAAAATTCCATTCAGCTACAATAATGTACTAGAGGTGGTCTTAGAAGTGTTTGTTTAAAGCCCTCATGGCATTTCTAAGGTACTTAAAAACTATAAACAGTTATGTGCGAGGGTTTTCTAATTGTGTGATACTCTCTTTAAAATGTATTGATCTAACAGTACACACATTTTGCCATCACCTTTGATTTTGCAGGTCAGCTGTGTTATTTGACAACACTGTTCTCATCCCCATTATTGGCATAACAACTTCTTATATGTTCAAGTATGTAAAGATAGAAATGAACCAATTGGGAAACTTCGCACATTCAACAGATGGCACAGTCTGCATAGCACAACATATGACCTGTGTTTATTATTTTAGTCTGGCCAAATGCCTGCATCTAGAGAAAGCCCACATCCTTGATTTTCTTCCAGGGCAGGGAGAAAGCAAAGCCACAGACTCTTCTCGTTCTCCATCTCCTAGCGTTAAAACCATGGCTCCTGCATGTTTCCCATGCCAAGGTTATTGGCTGGTGTTAACCACTTTTCAAGGAATTATTTGTTTTGCCTTAAGTCTTCCCTGTGGGCATGTAAAACCTTCTTACAAACAGAGATCTGTGGTAGACGGGGAAGCAGAATCCTGCACGGCATCTCCGCACCCTGCCTCTCCATCAGCGTGTCGGTCTCTTTCCCAT
This sequence comes from Anser anser, assembly GCF_964211835.1. Taxonomy (NCBI): domain Eukaryota; kingdom Metazoa; phylum Chordata; class Aves; order Anseriformes; family Anatidae; genus Anser; species Anser anser. The sequence goes on along the minus strand of NC_139726.1, from coordinate 17,453,942 downwards.
AGACTGGGTCCATAGGAGGAGCAGCACGTAGTCTCCTGAAAGGATGAGATGTGCTGCCATCTGAGACGCGTTCTGTAACGACGACTCTGTAGCATACTGAGCTCTGTGAGCAGCTCTGGGCTTTTTCTGTAAGCCAGTCCTCCGTGTATTTTTATTCTTCAGAAGTACTGCTACCCGCGTTTATCTGCACAGGGAAATCTGTGTGTGCAGTGACTGTGGCAGTGGGAGCGGGCACGTGGGGAAGGTTAATATGGTTCAACTGATTTCAGCCTCGGAGTATGGCGTTTGGTATTTCTGTCCCTAGAGCATGCCGGTACTTGTCACTTTTCAGACAGGTGAAGGGGAGGGAATTGACGGTTATTTCTTGCCCTAAATACAGTGAACACTGCGGTCTCTTAATTGTTGTGGTTTTGTCACTATTGACAAATTGAAACTTTGTTCTAAATGCGTGCACAGCACTTTTGGAAATGCCCTGTTGAAAGTCAGCATACATATTGCCATAAATAAGTGGTAAATGACAACTAGAACATTCACACAAGCTGATGCGGTCTATCAGAAATACCCAGCATCTTACCAAATACATTTAGTATACCCTTACCAAATACATTTAGTAGCTGTATAGCTTCTTTTCAAAAAAGCTGCTACTATATCAAAATAGTCAAAGGGACTTGAAAAAAGTGTGTTATAATTGTATATGCACCTACAAATATACAAACCTTAAATTAACAGACTTTGTCTTGCCTTGAAAAATTCAAAAGTTGTCTTAACTTTTCATTAGCTGAGCATTTTTAAAAACCCATCTGGCAATATAAGCCAATATAGTAAATGGAGAAGTCTCCCTTAAAGTTTAATGAACCCTGAATTACTGTTAAATATTAACTATCTACCAGGCACAGTAGCTGTCTTTGCATTAGCTGCAGTACCTTGTGCTTAGCCTCCCTACGGCTGCACCAGAAGGAAATTGTGTTCCTTTTCCAGAGATCAAAAGCCTTCGGGATGCAGCAGCAGTATGCTCACATACTCAGCTACTTTTGGTCAGCTAAAAGGAAACAAAGCAAGAAAGGAGATAGCTTTGAATGCAGCCTTCCAGTTCCTCGGTGGGCATTCTGCATGCTTATCTTTATTAGAGATAAAGGGGGAAAATATGCTGGAAGACTGTATCCTGGCAAGTGACAAGCACCTGTAGAGCCGCCTGTGTTTGCTTCTCAGATCTGTGCTCAGATTCACGTAGTCTGCTCACAGCTGTCTGAAATAGGAAATAATTCAGCTTGTAGACAGCTACAGTAGAAAAATGAATGCAATTCGCAACTCTGCTCTAGCTCTGACCTTTCTGTGTTGCAGATGTCCAGTGTTGACCTGGCCTGGAGAAGGGTGCAAAGGCTGAAACAATCATGGATTTTACTGATCAATTGTGCTTTAGGAATTATTGACAGTTTTGCACAGGTTCTTGAAAATGTTATTTATAATGAAATCAACTAAAACTATTTTTGCTATAAGTTCTATAAGGTGCATAAGAAAAACCTTAAATTCATCTAGTAGCTGTTCCCATGAACAGGTTTATTTTAGTAAAAAAAAAATTTTTATCAAGTGTTATGACGCAAAAAAGAAAAAAAAAATCAAATTTCTGGGTATGCACAGATGACCACAAAGACTTATTCACGTGCATGACAGAATTTGTGTTTTGGTTTATTTTTATTTTGTTTCCTTTTTTTTTCTTTTTTTCTTTTTCTTCTTTTTTTTTAATTGTATGAAATGGGTTTTCTGAAGTTTCAAATAGTAAAACATCTAAGATGATGTTCTGTGCTTGCAGTGTGTGAGTGTTGCTTTAGTGCTGTGTTGCAGTTATAGTGTCTGGTCTTTTAGCTTTCTGTTTTTCTTTTAATGTAGTGTGAAGTGTCTTATCCTTTTCTATAAATTCCAATTTGCCTTAAATCTTTCGATGCTGTAGCTGTTTCAGTAAGTAGTCCAAACTAATGGTGTAGAATGCTTTGACCAAATGAGCTGGTCTATTATGCCTTGTAAAACAGCAGCATAGGGCTTTTAAAGGTAGTCAATAAAAATTGCTGAAAATTTGGCTTTTTTAATGTGTAGTAAGTGTTTTTAATGATTTTTCACATAATATGTAAGGTAGTGAAATGCAAGAGGGGGAAAAATGTTTTGTGTGAAACACATTTTCTGACTGGGGAAATTTTAATAGGATAAATTGTTTGTAAGGCCATATGCCAATAGTTCCCTCTGGTAGTTTGAATGACTTAGGAACTCTGCTGTATGATGCAATGTAAAATCTTTTTTTGCCTTTTTTCAAAAACTAACTTGATGTTCTAGTTTTAGCGTAGGTAGAGTAGGGAGTTTGGGGTGGGGATCTCACCGAATGTTTTTGTCCTTCCTTTATACTAATGATAGTGCTTTAGGATGAGGATCATGCTGAGACTTAGCAAACAGAAAAGTTGCTGTTAAAGCAAAATGGCAAAAGCTAAAGGACTCGTTTTCAAACATAAGCTGAGATGTGAGTAAAGGATAATTGATTGGGTACTAGCTCTCTATAGTAGGTAAATAAAAATAAAAAGACTTGGCACTTTTAAAAGGTAACTTTACCAAAGAACAAAGAGCCAGTAACCAATAATTCTGATTTGTCTCAGCATTACGTCTTCTGTACTCTTTATTTTTGCCGGACCAGTTTGCGGTTAGGAGAATGTGCCTTTTTTGTACATTTGCATTTAGGTTTTATAATTTTAATTGATGTATGGACACAAAAGCATGAAGGAAGACTTGGATCCAAGCAGTGCCACACTTTACATCATCACTACAAGTGTTAAGTGTAAAGAAAACCAATTTTGAAACTATGAAATTCCTGATTCATAAATACACAGTTATTTGTACTTCACATATTAGATAATTCACTGCTACTAAAGCTCTTTATTACGATTGCATATGTTTTAAATCAAATGATAAATTAAGTTGTCTTCCAAAACTGTGTACTTCTCTGGTCAGCTGTATATGATCAGTTATCTACCTCAAAGTTTATTTCCTTTTGTATTGGGACAGGTTGCTGGCCCTCCCTGTTTCCACAGACCAAATCATCCTAGCTCGGGAGCTAGGGCTAAGCAGTTGTTTCTTTCAAGTATTTTTTAGTTTTTAAATTTTGTGTGAGTATTGGAGTATAGATGTCGGTGACATTTCATAGTTTCAAAAGTAAATTGCTGCTCTGAGAAGTGTAGATTCTAGTGAAATACATAGTCATAAGAGATGTGTTTTTGTTTTTTCTTTTTTTAAAAAGTTGTGGTATTATTGGTTCTATGCTCCCTGGAATATTACTGCTTTGTCAAAGTCCAGACTTTCTGCAGCACCTTTCCTGTATCTGGTGAATTTCCAAGCCTAGATCTCTCACTACTTGATACTTTTGCGTTAATTAAAACTGCAGTATGATAGGTGTGTTAGAGGGAGGGAAGAGCTGCTGCCAGAAATGTCTGAACTAAGTGCCATACTCATTGTCTGGGTAAGATTTGGGAAATTTAACCTCTGTACATAAAGAAATAATCAGTTACTTAAACATCACATAGTAGACAGCCATTAAATTATAAAAAATTAATTTATGAAGAAAGACCTTTTGTACAGATTGAAAAAAAAAGATTTTCATAGAGATATCTATATGATCAAGAGAGTTAATTTTTTATTTTTGTTTTACTAGTGCCACAAACTTGCCAGTGGTAACTTATTTGTCCGGTTCAAGATAACTCTGTAGTTTTGTTTCCTAGGACTTGTTGTTAAACGCCAAAAGACATTTTTGAACTGTAAATTTGATTAGATTGTTAGCTTTTTTCTGTTTTATTTCTTTGAAAACTTTTGAATAAAAAAGATCCAAAAAAAAAGAAAATGCATTGTCTTTCCTTCAGCTGTTCCTTTACTGGGGGACAACCCAAACAGGTTATCATAAAGACTTCACCTTCACTTTGAAGTGTTCAGCCTTGCTTTGTGCTTGACGGTCTGGGTTTTTCCCTCCTTTATCATTCTTTACAATCAGATTTTAACTCTTTCAAACCACATTACAAGTCACTCACTCTTTCAGACAAAACAGGAAAGACAAAAAATAAATGATCAAATACATCTGATTTGAATGCAAGAACGGTGTTGTTCTCTTCCTCAGCCTGCACTGGGAGGGCTGCACACTGCACTTGTGAATGCAAGCCGGTGTTGTGGGAGTATGGGTGGAGGTGGGGGTCTCTGGTAGCTCCTAGCATTGAATTGTAGCCTACAAGTGCTCCCGTTGTCCCAGCTGTAGCGGAGTTGGCTGGAATACCCCGTTCTGGAGAGCAGAAGTGGAATTCAAAATCATCCCGAGTGTCTGTCTTCCAGCTGCAATCTTTAAGCACCTTTTTTCTCTAAAGGTAATCTCTGATTTTATCATCCTTTTGGCAAGATCACCACTGCCGATGCTGTATATCAGACAGAGGATTGCCCTGCTCAAAGTAAGGCTTGGAAATGAAATAGACTAAAATATCAACGAGCGTGTCTCTTCAGCTAAATAAATGATCTACCGCTCACATGGTCCACGTCATTTTGTGTCTGACTCTCTCTTGGGCACCCATGCGTGCTCTGGATGGCAGAGAACAGGGGCTTGAAGGCCCAGTGCCATCAGCACTGAGCAGGCAGCAGGGAGGCTTGCTGACGCCGGGCTGTGCTGCTCCAGAGAACACATTTTACATTATAGCCATATTTTGGACATATTCCAAGTGTTCCGCCAGCCCTGCAATAGGGTAGGCAGCCTTTTGGATGGGTTGGCTGGGGCCACCCTACAGACAATGTGCAGCCCAGGCTCCCAGTTACATGATGCTGATGTGAGATACTGAGCCTACATGTGTTTTCAGTGGAACGAGTGAAAGAGACTCACCTAGTGGTTAGGAAACTCATGATTTACATTAGCTTAAGGCAATAAAGATGTCCTCCTTTTATTAATGAGGAGAAAAAATCTCACACTGTGTGCTACTGAACACACTCCTGTAACTGAAAAAATAAAATGCCAGTTTACTGTTTTGTAATAACACTGACTGGCCCAGTGTGTTTTCTGTGTAAAATGCCATGGATGAGAAGATGAATACAGCAAACTTTCAGAGGGTTTTGTTACGTTATTCCTTTCACCATCATACTGAGTTTATTTCAAATTACAAGTAGGCTTTCTGAATTAAGTATGGATACTACCTCACAAAAGCTCTTTGGAACAAACTTAGAATAATGCATGTTGGAAGGGCTTTTTCTATTTGCTTTTCTAATTAGCACTATGATAAACTTAGTTCTCTTACTGTAACTCCAACTATATTTGATAAGAATGAGCGCTTTCAGATTAGTGCCTTTTGCCTGGTATTATAAGGTGGTGTGTATCATTTCTATCAGGCAATCTGCAATAATGCAATATTTATATGTAATATACTTTATTATAGATAATAAAATTATTATCAACTGGCTTGTTCAAACATTGATTCCACTCTGATGCATATAATTTGTTTTTGAACCCTCCTTGCAATCATGCTGCTAATAAAGTCTTTTCGCTGTTAGCAAATACTGATAAGTATCATACTCATGGAGGATGATTCTTATCCTGATACAAGTATTTTCTGAAAGAGTATGGACGGGCCCTACTGTTTGTTGGTGGTTAGTTATTAGAAACTAGTCTTTCTGTACGGGATGAACAAAATATTTTATCTTTCTCTATTTTCTAAATTAACCAAACTGGGCAGGTATAAGATTATTGCAAGCAATGCATTAACTGCAAGTTAACAAAGTGCTGTTGATCAGCTCAGCTCTGCTAATGACTGTTTGCATGTATTGGGCTAGAATAATTGTGATGAAAGTCAGGATAAAGCACTTTCCTGGTACTCTGTCAGTGTTTTCTTGTTGCTGATTAGTTTTTGTTGTTTGTTTGTTTTTGCCACTCCCCCCTTCTAGGTTTAATTTATGTTATGGTACCTCCACCACACAAGACAATCTGGATGATTGGCCAGAACTGTGCCACCTCACTTACCTCAGCAACAGCTAACACCATATGAGAAATCCATTTAAGTGCCAGAATATTTATGTGAGTTCAGTACTCCTACTCCTGCCATGCACACTGCACTGCGCTTGCTCCTTTTGCTTTGATCAACCATTCCAAAATTATTTGCAAACTTGCACATGCGTTGGAATAAGATACTCAATCCTACCCTGTCCAGCAACGTCTTTTTCTGAAAGCCAATGTGTTATTTGATGGCGTTTAAGACATATATGCTATTACCTTCCAGACACTTGCAACACTGACGTACTCTTTCAACTGTGAAAGATCATCTGTATCATTTCCTAGCCAACAAATTCTGGCATTGATTAACCCAAACAAATCTGAGGCTTTTGGCTTTCGCACTTGGACCATTAATTCTCTCCAGAATAGGGGTTAGAATATACAAAACCTATTCTATTTGGCAACTTCTTCTCCGGCTTGTAAGAAAAGCCATACTGATGTCAGAACAGTGAAGATTTACAAAGCAGTGACCAGAGGGAGTGTGTAAAAGCCTGCATGTGGAGTGAGTAAGTCTTTCCTTTTCAGGACAGCTCTAACTGCATTTACCATCTGAGAAATCATATCACAGGAAAACACTACTGCATTTTTTCCCCTGCCACAGAAGAAAGGACAGCTTGTCAACAGGCAAGCTTTAACTGCTTAAGTTATCCATCTTGCCTTTTTCAACAGTATCCCTTCACTCAATGCGTACATCAGTGTTGTTCTGAATTCTGCTGTATTTCGTCAGTCTCCCTTCAGCTGAATAATATGTTCTCTTTCAGCAGCTTCACTGGGATAGAGATTTTGCCAACTTCATGAATGAAGACATGTGGCACCCTGAAGACTTCCCGCATGCACACTATAGGTGTTCAGATCAGCTTGCTCAGGCAGCTTTATAAGTATTGATTTAGAGACCACCATGCTAATGTAACCAAGAGGAAACAAAAATTGGAAAATGATTTCTGCGTGTACACTCTACTGACCCTAAAGAAGTAATTCGCAGTAGGAATTTTCCCCAGTATTCTCACCACCTGAAATTCAAAAGTGAAATTCAACACCTGAAATACATAGGGTTGATGCTTTCAGGCACTATCTGTAAAGCACATAAGGGTAAAAGCAAGGGTTTAAAGAAAGCCAAAAGAAAATTTACAACTAAATAAGATGTTTTGGTAAATAAGCAACAGTAATAACAGTAAATAACTTTTCCTTTGTGTACTTCAGTCCTTCCCCAGTAGGAAATATTTTTATACTGACAAGAAAATACTCTGCTTTTCTTTTTTCTTTCTTTCTAGTGAATGTGAAAAATCTGAAAATGTATTTACAGCTATTTGTTACAACCTCTCCTTTGTATCAGGCTGTTCAGGCTCAGAGTACCTGTAAGCAGCGCAGCGGTACCTAGGAGCATAAAGCGGTTACTGCACACCACGCAGAAAGGAAAGGGAGGCCTTCCCAAGCCACCAGCCCTGCTCACCCAGCAAGGCCCCTGCATGGCTCTGTGGGCCAGGCAGGCATGGCGTGGTGGGGAAGGGTCAGTCCTGCAGCAGACCTTCACCACATTTCCACCTTCTGCCGAGCTGTGTCAATGCTGCTGGCACTGGTGATTTGCCCCTGCAACCCGTGACGCTGCCTGAGCTGCCTCAGTTCTCTCGAGATGGTATTTACACATTTCCACGGTGCTGCTTTCCCTCCTGAATCCCTGAGCTACCGGCAACCTGTCTCAACAATTCTACCCCTGTCTGCAGTTTTACCTTTCTTAACTCTCCCCGGGCTTTCTCACAGCTCTGCCCTAGCAGCCTGCCAAGGCCCGGCAGCTGGGCTGTGTCAGGCTGGGATGCAGGGTGCACAGGCAGCTAACCCCGGGGAGAGGGGGGCTGGCGGCAGGGGCTGCAGGGTGACATGCTCCAGGCCTCTCTGGTATCAAGAAAATCTTGTTCGGGTGCAACCAGGGGAGTGGGTATTCAAAGAGCTCCAGGTGTCGCTGCTTTTTGCCAGTACAGAACAAAAAGTGGATTTTAAACAGCTTTAAGAGGGGCTGGTGTAGCTTGCAAGAAGTAAAAAATGTTCCAGAAGTTACAAGCTGCGTGTATCTTAGGTTCATGACCTCCTTCAGCCGTGCTCTGCTCACTTTCCATAGTTCCAGCTGTCAGTAGGATGCTGCCTATGTGAGTGGAAAGGAGGCAGCTCGACACCAAGTTACGGGCTTCACACCAGAAAAAGTACATTGCTGCTCATGCAGTCGCTGTTCAGTGAGCTCCTGAACCACAGCAATTATTGAGCAAAAAGAGTAGTAGGGAAGTAAGCTTTCATACAAAAATGGGAAAATAAATCTTAAAAACCAAGGCCAAGTTTCAACTTTTTTTTTTTAATATAGTTGTTTCTTAGTAAATTGTATTTAAGAGAGTGGTCTAGCTTCATCTGCACTGTGATGTCTCTAAAAATTGCAAAGATTTACCCTCCATTTGAGGGCAAATTTTTGGTACTGGAGTGTTGAATGTCCAGAGTTCACATATATATGTATTTATATATATGAAAGAAAAGAAAAAAAAAAAAAAAAAAAGCAGTTCCAGGAATTCCTCTCCTGAAAATATTTTGCAGATGAAACTAGCCAGTCATCTCTGGGAAAACAATTCAGGACACAACATACCATTGCGTGTATTACAGTAAGCGTATGCACAGCTCATCTGTTCCAGATGGGGACATGTGATCAGCCCTGCAATGCGCAGTCCTGCCCCGCTTCAAGGCTGCAGTTAATTTGCTCAGCAACATTGTGCTCATCAACAAACCCAACCTTGGGGAGCCGTCCTTTTTCAGTGGGACTTGCACAAGTGAACGGGAGGTGCAGAGCCCTGGGCTTGGGGGGAGCACTCTGTGCTGGTCTTGATCTCAGCGCCGCCATAGCCTCCTCCTCTGACTGCTGGTGCAGTCGGGGAACAGACTGCGGAGACCCCCCCATCTATCCCGGTGCTGTTCCTACCCGAGATTAAATACCTTATCTCGCAGCCAGCAGAGGGCATCTTCGTTATAAGCTGAAATAATCAAAAAGGTGAACTCCCATTTGTAGGCTGTAATTAGGGTGCATTTATAGTTACATATTATTAAAAACACCGCGTCTTCTCACCTTTGCAAGATAAAATGCAAGTGCTCACATTTCCAATAATGTGTTATTATTCATCATTAAGCCATCAGTAGGATTGTGTCCTACTATCAGAGAGGGAAAAACAAAATAAAACAAAACAAAACCTACTTTTATTTTGGGCAATGAAATGCATAAGGGTGCTTGTCATTGTCCAGTGGGGAAATAAATAAATAAATAAATAAATAAATAAATAAATAAATAAATAAATAAATAAATAAATCAGGAGTCTAATCAAAACCAAACATCACCAAAAACACAAGTGTTCCAGGCAGGGTCAGGGAAAATCGACAAGTAGCATGGACGTGACAGGAATACAACAGGAACAAAACAGCAAAGGAATTTTGGAGAAGTCAAGCACACTGCAAAGCTTCTACTCAGAAGAGACCTAGAAACCTTGTTCCCCATTAACTCAAAGCCAGTCTATTTGCATATACTCTTGGCAGCATCCCTATATTACAGTTTTATTTTCATAAGAGCCAAGACAATTAAAATTATATTCACTCATAACAAAGCATAAAAGAGACAAACACCTTTTTCAGGAATGAAATAAAGCTCTGAAAATAAATTGGTATCTTGAGGGCTAAATGAAACTTCTATATCAAAAACAAAAGTGTGCTAAATATTTAGGTTGATACAGAAAAGTCTGCTCGTTTTTGCAAAGTTCATTCAAGAAGACCTTTCAGTGGTCATCAAAGATGAATTCTTCTGTATCTATCCAGATTGCTAATAGAGATGAGGAAGGAGGGAGGAGGGCAACAGAAATGATAGTTATTTTTGCTGCTTTGTCTCTGTCTGCAGTACAGCTTGAATCTAATGAATAAATTAACCATAATCCCCACAGGATGTTAGTGCTGCAAGTCTCAGAAGCCTTTTGTAGCATCCCTTTTGATCAAGAGAAATCAGCTTGCGTACAGATTTCAGACGGTTCACCTCTAATTCTGCTGGGTACTCAGCCTTATACTGTATCATTAATGACCAAGGCGAGGCCAGCAATTTTGACCTACACAATCTTTTTCTTAGATGTGGACTACAAGAAGTATTTGTTAATCTCTGCCAGGGATTTTGTCACTCTTCAAAGTAATTAGATGAATCACTTCTGGACAGGCCAATTGCTGTATCAGACAAAATAAAAGACCCAAAGAGCAAGCAGAACAAATAGGACAGTTCATAGACATTAGTGAATAACAAGTACAAAATATTGTAAGTCTGGAAATATAAAGTACTTTTCTGTTTTGCATACGCCCTAGCCTTAGGCTAAACAGTGAACAGACAGAGATCTGTATTTCTGGGCAAGGATCTGATCCAGGCGTGTGTTTGTAATTTTTGAAGATTGCTTTTTATATTGAACCAGGATTGGGGAGAAAAAGAAGTCCAATAATTTTATTTTATTTTGCAAACTTCAGACCTGGAAGCTTTTTTTTTTTTTTTCCTCTGCATTTCTTTCTTTTCCTTTGCAGTCTCGAGCACTTGCGATTATCTTCTTTTGGCAGCCACCTCAATGTCAGCATGACTATGTTTGTCACAGGTTTTATATGCTGCTGCAAGCAGGACTCAAATTAGGATTGGTGTGACCAAAGGACAATAGCTCTGCCAACGAGACAGACTTTTTTTGATCTAACTAGCAGATGCTCTGCTAGCGTCTCTCACTTTTTGCCTCTCTTTTGCCTAGAGGACTGAAACCAGCCTGTCAGTGTGATCATATTCACAGGAACTACAACTGTTTGTACAAGATCTGAATCTAGGCTAATACCTGCTTTAATAGCTGCTTCCAACAGTTACTTGTGAAGACTCAGATGGTAAATTCCATTCAATATATTATAGCTTTTAAAAGCAGAGATTTTTCCAGAAATAGTTACTCTTTTTATAGAGGCTATTTTGCACCCTAGTGGATTATTTTAGATAGTAACAAGTTGCTCTTACGTGTCCCTGGTCATCACTCACTTGCAAGAATAATATTGCTGGGGGAGGAGGCTAGAAGGAGACCCTGCTGCGATTCAGACCTTGGGTTCCCCTTTTTCCTCCCTTGTTACCTGACAGTAGTTTTGGAAGAAGAAGAAGAAACTACTAGACATATTAAAGACCTGGCATAAAATATTGGACCAGTTTTTCAGGTGTCACCAAGGGGTAGCAAGTCTAAAGGTGTCTCTCCATTCCACACTTAAGGAGATCTTAACTAGCTTTAGCTTTTCAAGCAAGTCTGAAGTCTACTGGCTGCCAGTCATCCTGACAAGGTGATGACTAACAGGGACAATTAGCTCCCTCTCCTAACATGCTGTCTGTCATGACTATTTGAAAGGGAATAAGAACATTTTTTTCCCAAGGAAACAGGTTGACAAATGGGTTTGGGTCTGTTAAGGCTTTAACGTAGCTTCATATTAACAAAATGTCAAAAAAGTTGTTCCAGTGAGGAATGGGATCAAGCAATATTGTCTGCTTTGTAAAATCCTATTTAATTCATGTTTACATATTTAAAAATTCATCCTATAGCCTGTAATTCCACAGGAGTGAGCTGCTGAATTTCCATTAATGTCAGAGATCCTGGTATTGTCCACCTGATAAAGTAACAACTTTATTAATTTTAAGTATTAAGTAGTTAAGCTGTGAGTTAAAAAGTAGAAGCTGTCAGTAATTTAACTCATTTCCATCTCTTTCAGAATCTTATTTCCAGTCTGTAGACAAAATTGAGACACATCTGACTGGTAATTATTCATTATCACCATTATCCAGCTGCTATTTATTAAAGCTAATGCTTACAGAAGCATTCTGCATCCCTGACATGATGGTTTTAGCACCCATCTCTCATACAGCTTTATTTTCAGATCTGCTGAGTGCCCAGAGCAAAAAGGTTAGGCTGTGATGCATGTTTGCTGCTGAATTTTAAGAACTAAAGTGTCTTCAGTCAGACAAGTAATTTTTTTTTTTCTCAGACAACACTTCTAAACGAAGTGATTCATGTAGCTGACTGCATGGATCTCAGGAGAACTTGCTTAAAAGAAAGGAGAAAGACAAAGGAATTACCATCACTTAACTAGGCTACTCCTCACAATGACTGAGAAACAATCAGACCATAGTCTGAGAGCCACGGTGAAAAGTTACATGACTAATTTGTATTTGCATTGTCTAACTGGTAGGAGGAAGGAGGACGTAGCCACAATAGTCAATTTATCGGAAGAACAATGTAGTCATTCAACAGGGCATTATTCTGAACTAATTTAAATGACAGCACAGCAGCCTGCTCTTGACTTAAGAAATCATAAGTCTTTCAAATTCCGTATCTAATAATCAAATTTTACCACTGACTTATTTGTTGACAGAAATTACTTATAGCTAATATGTTCCTGTTGCAGACCCTGAGGACTCTTTGTTTATGCTAAACGTGAATGTATTCTAGCACATGAATTACTATCCTCCTGCTTGTTTCTTGGGCGCCTCCAGAATAAGTAATACATTGGCATAACTTTGCCATTTGTCAGCCAGCAGTCTGGTAGCACATTTGCTCGTCAATCTAATTTTAACCTTTTCTCATATGAGCACTTGGTACTTCATGTAAATCAACCAGACAGTCTGTCATTCGATAGGACACTATCTTCATAGTCTTCTAAACTATGTGCTCTATCATATGTGTTCATTTTTAAATAGCAGAGGAAAATTAAAACTAATATATTACTTCTGGTTTCTTAATACCAGAATGCCAGGAATCTCTTTATTACCACAATAGAGATAAATGATACGTCTAGCAGAGTTTTTTGACAATGGGCACAGTAATGCATTCAGCAGTTTCTGAATTGGAAGGTCTGTCCTGAATGGTAAGTAGTGCAATGTGTGGCTAAAGGCTTCATAGCACATAGAGTAGGTCTGTTCCTATTATCGCTGTAATTTGCAGCTAGGAATACAAAACATACATTCAACTGATTAGTGAAAAATATATTTATAAATAATTACATTACGGTTCCGGTAAGTTTCTTGTTAAAATGCTGAAGCTGACTCTGAGAAGGAGAACATAATTCATTCCTAAATATAGGTAAGTTTGTCAATGTTCATTTATTTTGATAATTTGTGTAAATAACATGTAAGGCTTACTGGTATGTCCTTTACTTTGTGAGGTTTTTCAGAAATTGATTTGGCTATGAAATAGTATGTTTGAAGTTACACTTTTAGCTGTTTTCTCAGGGTTGCTGTAACTATGCATCACTTCAATATCTTTTATTTTTTTAAACATGAAATGAAGAAGGTCATAGTCCACTTATACAGCCTAAACACATTCTGGCTTTTTCAGCTTTTTTACTGCATGAAGAATGTTTTTAAAATGAAATTTTAAAGTGGTACGGAAATGATCTGCAACTTCTGCCAAAAAATCAGTACCATACAACACCTGTAATCGTTCACTGGATGGTACTAGGTGGATTAACTGTTTTAACAGTTATGAAAACTAGAGTTTGACTGATCTAGATTTTCCTTATTAATACTTTGAGACTATTAAAGCTGCATTGCATTTCACTCAGGCTTGTGATAGATAAAATTACTTATATTTAATACTAGATTCCGTTCTAATGATTTATGACATTGTACTTGGTCTGGGGCAGACAATGAAGGGTGCCTGCATTTCTCCCCAGCACAGTACTTAGTAGTCCCTTTACCAAAGAGCAGAAGTGAAGCTCATTGACTCCTGTAACTCACAAATGCACCTCCTCAGGCCATTTTTTGCTGTGCTGCTGTTTACTTACAAACTTGATCATGCTTTCAGTCCATCCCTACTGCCATGCTTCCTTTCTAGCAACTTCTGTACACTGTATGCACCCCTTTATTACTGTGGAATTCTCACCTCTGTTGTGTCCCTGGTGAATGAGTTCTAATTATAATTAATTTTATTTCTTATTAAATTAATTTAATTGTATTAATATCATAAGTAATTATATTTGTACAATCTCTACCACAAAGATCTGCTTCTGATTGAGGTTGTAGTGTAATAGAAGTAATAACATATGAATTGCTTCCACTATCAGCTTCAGTATCTTTTTTAATCTACAAATCAAGTGCAGGCAATATTTGTTGCTCAAGATCTAAAGTTACATATGACTTCATTTAACACAAAAATTGCAGAAAGTGTTAGCCAGAGTTTGATTAAGTATCTTCAGGAACACAGGCCTGAGATATCTGACCATAAGTTTTATCTTCAATAAATAAATACACAGCAGCAAGAATTTGTCCCAGAAAATGGTCAGGTAGTTCTATCACTTAATTTTGCATAGTGGAGTTATACGTGAGTTTATCTTCCATGTTCTGATGAACTTTTCACATGGGAGTTTGTTGGTCTTCCAGATCTAGATCTTTTGGGGCCAGTCCTAGATCTTTTGGGGCCAGTCATCTGCAGTTTCAGCTCTCAGGGATGTATCTAGGCAAATTCAATATGGTTGGTGAGGTAGACTGTCACAAGCAGTAACAGCACTTGATTTCACTGAGCTTGTCAAAAGTAATTTTAGATGTATTTTGTTCACTGTATATGAGATCCTCTGTTTTGCCACCATTGATCTTACAGCTGTGAGGTTTACCTAGTTCAGGGTAGTGCACAGAACTAATAAATGTTTTCTCTGAGGAAAAACAGTGAATTTCTGGGGATGGAGAGGCTGCATTATAACACAGGAAAAGTATTTTCTGGTCTTACTTATTGTTTGTGCATTGGAGCACGTGTTTGACAAACATCTTTTTTTTTTTTTCCTTCAAAATTTCCATGACACTTGGTCTTTATGGATAACTGAAGAAACAACTGATCAGAAGTAACAGAATTATACATGGTATGAATCTGTTCTCAGATCTTGTATATTTTGTTTGTTTGTTTCATGCTTGTATGAAGGAAAGAGAAAAATCATGGTAACACAACTCGAGTAATATTTTTCCCTGGAGTGCATATCTAAGGACAAACGGTTATAGTTCTTAGCAATATATTCCTCCAGGAATCAAAGGCAAAATTCAACCATCTCTACTCAATTGGCTCAGTCTTCTTCTGTCACTTTGCATGTAGTTTTTTGTTTATATATCATTCAAAAAACCACCCCACCCTTAAATGTGTTTTCAGCTGCTGCTAGTGAGATGGCTTTAAAAATGTCTTTGTCCCCAAGCCATTAATCATACAGATTCTGCTACTGTCCATTGGTTTCTTAACCTTGATTCACTCCCACTTGTTAGATGACAAGTCTAGGTATCAGAGTATAAATTTGGCTTACTTCATTGCTTACGTAATGTTTCCTCAAAAAAAAAAAAAAAAGGTGGTGGTGGGGAATGCAAGCCATATGAGGGACAAAGAAAGCTCAGTTATTATTTGCAGCAACCTCTGTATTAAATTGGTGCAAAAAAGGTAAGTGCCACAACAATGTACTGTCAACCTGAGCTGCAGGTATTTAGGCCCCATACGGAAACTAAGGAAAATGGAGATTATTCTGTCCTCCCTAGCATGTGTCTGGCATCCTGACTTGTTGGAGTTTATTTTTATACCTATCCTCCCCAAATCATCAGATTTAAAAAAAAATAAATAAAGTGAAAAAAATAATGTTCTAAAAACGTAGCTAGACTACTCTAGTGAAAGGAGGACTTTGGGTGTTTCACTTAGAAACTAAGTTTACACTTATTTAAGTAAATAAAAATACCAAAAATAAAGAACATCACCACCCCAGCTCTAATGAACTACGTGATATAATTATAATTGAAAGTCATTCTTTAGGCATTTAAATTCTGTTTTCAAGGGCACTTAATAGTATTCCCTAATGTGCCACTCCCCAAGTATCACATCGACAGTAAAAGCCCAGGAAAAGGGCCTTTATGACTTGTATTTCAGAAGTATGTATAAACACATATCAGAGCCTGCCCCACAGAGCTCAGCTGGTGGGTTTGTGTGATGCCGAGGCAGATGCCATGCGCTGCAGCCATGTTGTATCTCAGCGGCCTGCACCAGCTCCGTCCAGCTTCCTTCATCCCATGCATCCTGGTCACTGCGAGCAGCTCTTGAGTTCGGCATGTGGTAGGCACTGCTCGGTGACCCTGTGCGCCAAGCACAGCTTGCCAAGGTGATTAGTGGTTTGTGTATGACTGAGGCTAAAAGCTGGAAATGGGGTGGGCAGGGAAGTGCCTCCCACCACCTTGCTCCGCATACATGTTCTCCAGACAGTTCTGGCCTCCAAGTCAGCTGCCAATTTACAACTTTAGGCCCTAATTAGCTCTCAGGGATGTATCAATAAAAAGCCACAATTCAGGTTTATAGGTGGTAACGAGTGTTACTGTTCCTCCTCAGCAAAATTTATTCTCTGACAGTTTTTCCATCCAGTCCTAAGGCACTTTTCTCTTACAGTGCAACTTAGTACTCCACTCTGACCTCACTGCTGCTACTGTCACCTCCATTTTGGGTCCATGCACGGTTCCCTGAAGCTTTCCTGCCTGCTGTTTGCTCCCCTCCTCCCTTTCACCTGAACCACCTCCACAGACTGAATGCTCTCAGAGGAAATAGCCTTCCACCCCTCTCCTTTCACACCCCAGCTGTACTCAATGCAAAGCTATCTCGGGCCCAAGGCAAGTTTCTGTCAAAAAGCAGGTGTAGGCAATACTGGTATTAAAGTAACCTCCAGCAGGCCCCAAACCTTGCAGCAGGGAGAGAGTGATCTTGGGCCTGTTTTCTCCCCACCTGTGGGCATCAGCTGAAAGGCCTGTGCACCAGGCAGGGTGAGGTGGTTGTTACATTTCTACTTGGGCCTAGCAGAGAGGTGTTTGGCTTTATTTAGTATAGCGGATAGGAAGAAGCAGCAGCAGCATCAACACCACAACTGCTGGTGGTGAGAGGTCTCCAGCTGGGGCCTAGGCCTGTGGTGGAGTTCTGGGGCCCTCTGCCCCTGCAGTGGGCAGGCTGGTGTGGTGAGGGGGCCCGTGGCTGCTGCCCTGCTGGTCCACCTCAGGGTGTCCTGGGCACAGCAGTCCCCAGCCGTGTTACACATAATGTCCCCTGCTTGATCTTTCACTCCTGCTTTTCCAATTCTCCTCCATGTGTTCCCAGAATAGATCCTGACCTCACCCTGCTTACTTTCTGTTTGCTTTCCCTTTTCATACAGTGCTGCCCCAGCTCTTCATCCCCTGCCCAGAAAAATAAGACATATGCTGGGGTGCTTTTGTTCTGTGTGCCCACTTAGTGTGTTAGAAGAGAGATAAGGTGTTTGTTCTTCTATGTTGTGATCCGTTTGGTGCTGATGCTTTCTTGCTCATATCCCAAGGTAACTCTGCCTCAGTGCTTTTTCTGATTTTGTCTGGGGTTTGTCTGGGATTCTTTTGTGCATCCCAAACTAAGCATGTTCTGCTAACCTGGTCAAAGAACCTAAATTTTGATCTGTTACAATGAACTTACAGTGCAATGGGAAAACGCACCTTCAAAAACCACAAGTGACCTGATCGGAAAGTAAGTGAGCTGGAGGCAGAAGCACTGAATTTACAGGAATAGAGTAGATTAAGATTATAGCAAATAAAAGCATTTAAAAATCAGAATGGCCTTAACATCACTCTCTAAAGTAATGGATTAATTATTCCAGAGAGATTGTTCTGTGTGTCCCTGTGCTAACAGGGCTTTTATTTCTTCCCCCTGGCGAGAGGCAAGAAAGTGGTTGCTTAAATCACTATTGACATACAGCATATGAATTCCAGTTTTGATTTTATGAACAGCCTCTATCATCACGTCTTCTGTGGACTGTCTCATGCTCATTGTGCTATGGGGTTAGACACACTGTCACCATCCCTATAAATAGCCTGCTTGGTTATGAAGGACTAGCAGTATTTCCTCTGGGAAGAATAGGACTTTTGACTGGTGGCATTTTAGGCCAGTTCTCTTTAAACCTCCTAGAGGAGATAGGGTTTGGACAGTGAGAAACCTGATAAAGAAAGCCAACAATCAAGGTATTAATCGTTGAAGTGCAGCCACCCAATGAGCGTGGAGGGTCCACAGAGAAAATTGAAGTTAGGAGTAGGACAGTGGTGTGCTTTTAAAAACAAAGGTCAGCTGCAGGGCTGGTAAGGAGCAAGAAAGCTGCCATGCAGAGAAAGAGAAGCTCCCTGTGATACAGCGGGAAGCAGAGCTGCTGCGCAAGACTGTTGCAGCGTTGGACAGGTCTGCTCCGTGCCCAAAAAATGCTCAAGCGTATTGGAGAATGGAAGGTAAGCTGACATTGTTTTCTGTATCTTTATTTTTGGAACAAAGTAGGAGGTAATTATGTATAGAAAATGCGGTGTTTCAGCTATCAACTGTTTAGCTATCAGTATGGTCTTTTGAGTGTGGAGAACACCTTCGAGCAAATACACAGCACCCTCTCAAGGTAGGTTTGGTAGGGGTGGATGCTTTTAAGCTTGTCAAGAGAAGTTCTAGAGATACAGGTCATCTGGTCTGTACAACCCTGTTTCTGTGAAGAAATGTGCTGGAGACACCAAAGAGAGCACAGGTTCAGCTGACTGTGCAGTGAGGCAAATTCCACTGCACACAGTGTGAGAGGTCAAATACAGCATGGCGTTGACAGATAACAAAGCTTCCTAGGTGTCTTCTCCTGGCTATTGAAAGTAACAAATGCCAAGGTATCTGGGGGTTTTCCTTACAATTAACAATTCATCTGGAATTCAGACATCACCTTCCACAACTTGGGAAGTTTCCAACAGTGCATTTAATTGTCAGAAGAACCCTTTGTGCAAATCGTGAGTCTGTACACAAAAAGATTGCTCTGCCAAAAGGAATGAAATAGACCATTACATTTAAGGATGACTAACTTTTTCTGAATAGTGAAGAAAACACCACACTTGCCAGTTATCTCTTCTGTGCATTTCCTCAGTTGTGGCTGAGGCCATCTGATGACTGTTTCCCTTTCACTCCCAGCGCAGTGCAGTCTGTCTGCTGTCAGCAGTTAATGAAGTCACTCACAAGCCTCCATTCCCCGGGGAAAAGCACTTCTATGAATAGACCTGTTACTTACGTCTCTGTTTGCAATGCTCTCAGCGCTTCTTTTGCTGTGCCACCATTTCTAATGATTGTGCCATTTTTGAACAATGGCCTTTCATTGTAGAGCTACTGCTATTCAGGATGCCAAAAAAGCTCTTGCTTTTGGCACAGCTGTTAGAGTTCTCTGAAGGCTTCTGTGTTGTCCTCAGTGACAGACACATGTTCTGAGGTACCACAGACTTACCAAAAATGTGCAGAAAGTGAATGAATAGTCTTATTGCTGCACGTATTTTCAATAATATTCCACAGGGAATTTCATCATGAGATACTTCATCAACACGTGTCCTACAATAAGGAGGAAATAAAGGCTTTTGTTTCTGAGAACAAAATATTTCCATCCTACTGAAATAGAAAGGGAAACTTGATCTGATGAGAAGTACTAGAGAACATCACATATTTGCCCAGCTGAGCTTGCATGTCTGGTTGTGATTAAGCTTGTGTTTATAAGGAGTTATGTGTTGGTCTAGACAGAGGTGAGCTATAAAAGAAATGAAGATAAAAAGACAGATAAAGAATAATGAATCATGATAATGTATTATCCCAAGGACAGAAATATAAGACCTTGTAAATACTACAATTTGTAGGGTCTACCAGTGAAGTCAAAGACTACTCAGTGGAGTTAAGTCACTGGTTTGTGTTTTCATGACTGAGTTGTGTGGTTGAGGTCTAACCCCAAATAATTTTAGTTGAACACCTGTCTAAGAAAATTTAGCTACGAATACCAATAAATGGTCAAAAGGAGAGGGACTGAGTAAAATAGCTTTTGGTTTGAACATTGCTTATTCTTTCTTTCGGAGATGTGGGAGACATTTTTTTTTAAAAGGTGTTTTTTATATCCACTTTTTTTTTTTTTTACTGGACTTATTCTTAACAGGCTCCCCCAACATCAAGTTGTCAAAATTTTAGTTCTCAGAGAGTTATGATAAGCTCTTCGATAAAGTGCAAACTGTCAATTTCTCTGCACCATGAATGTTGGAACTGTTCCTATGTCAGCAGAGTTCAAGTTGTTTTCGTATATGAACCTTTGTTCATGTTCCTCATCCTCCTACTTATATAAAGCCAAAACAAAAGAAACTTGTTACCCAGACTTCTCATTTGATATTAATTCTGGGTGGCTGAATAAGTCTGTGATTCATGACCCATGTTAAAATTTAACGTCAGCCTTTAATGTGTTCAGCCTGACACATGGTGTGTCTTATAATATTGATATATCTCATCGACCTAGCAATCTGCATCAGCTTGCTGAAACATGCCACGAAAGGAAAATGATACAGTTGTCCTGATCTACTTCTCTGTCAAAGCTTTAATTAAAACATTCACACTGTCTGCTAAGGGTTTGGGGGAAACTCATAAGATGCCTGTGCAGTCATTCACAACATTTCATTTTGAAAGTTTAGGAGGATAGGAATATGCCTCATAAATCAGACTCCTGTGACCTGGTCAGCATCTCAACAGCATCCAAAACTTATCTGACTTGCTCTCTGGAATCCTGTATCTAAGAAAACACAAATTCACGCATCAGATATTTCCCTGATGCATTTGCCAAGCATTTACTTCCAGTAACAACCCAAGCAGTTGCAGTGAATTCAGCAGACCTGCAGAGCCAGAGCAGTGCTGTTCTCACAGTGGTTGGCATCCTTTTCTCAGAGATACAGAGGTACAGACCTGAGGACAGATTTCCCCTTCAGTTTTTTGTTTTGTTTTTTTTTTTTTTTTTACATTGCTGGCACACAGACAGCCTGAAGGCTGTGACAAGGCAATACTCAGCCATCTGTAGGTTTGTCAGCTGGGAGGTAGAGCTTGATCAAAATGAGGTTTCATTTACTGTTAGCTGCTCCTGAAATGAGACCCTACCAGACCACCTAGGAACAGCACTTGTATGATAAAGCCTAATGGCTATGTCTGCAGAAGTTTCTTATTAAGGTCATATAGAGATATTTTTTTTTTTTCTTACCCAAACAGAACTGTCTAGAGGGTAGGACTGCAAATGCTGCTGTCATCTTCCCACCCCCAGGACAGAAAACCGACTTGTAACAGTGATCCTTATCATCATTGGAAGGTGCTTCTTGCTTCCTTCGGTCCCACAGTGCCATGCTAGCATCAGTTCCTCTGATCCAGTAGCAATGGATGTTAAAAGCACAGCCAATACCTCAATTGGCTGTTTAAAATCAGCTTCAGCAAGCATTGCTCCCTCTCTGACCTTTTCCTGGCTTCTGTGTCCCCTGTGTTTGGCTGTCTTCCACCCAGGCATTTAGGCTCAGATTTGGAAATCCCCTGTTCTCAACACTGGACTGTTGTTTTTCTGGCAGAATTTACCTGCTGTCCTTGTAGAATCAGGGCATCTGTGATGCCAGAGTATTAATAGAAATTATAAACAGAAAGAGGTCTCAGCTACAGGCTGTGAAGGCAGGAGCTTGTGATGCTCTGTCTGAGCCTGAACTAGTTGCAAGAGAGGAGCAGCTTCTTCCAGTGAGTGATCTTCCTCAAGCACTCTTCATCACTATAATAACAGAAGAAGCACAGTACCAGGACCATTAAGGAAACAGTATGCTATGAAGACTGTGAACTTAGAAGAATGTAAACAAAAGGCCAAGACTTGAAAGATTCATTACTATGTGAGTTCAGAAGCACTGGCTAAATCAAACCATCACTGTTCAACACAAAAACATAGCAAATAAAACCAAGAGGTGTTTTTTGAAGAAGCAGGGGGGAGAGAAAAGAAAAATACCACTGTAGAAGTGGTAAGAATAAATCAGATAGTAACACATGAGAACATAGATATCAGTGGAGAATGAAGGGAAAAATAGGCTTTATTATTCTATATAAGCAAAACGATGTTAAACGAGACTTGTGAAATGAATGCCTTTATCAGTAATGTGACTTCGCAGTGCTATCATGAATAGCTGTTTATCAGCAGGTTCTAAAAACCCAGTCACACTCTGAATAAGTAAATGCAATGTTCTTGTTGGCTTTTCTATAGGTTTTAAACCATAAATATTGAGCAGCTTACAAAAAATGAGAGAGAAAATGATGACTTCATGAGAACAGATAAATATGTAGTTTTTTCCAAGCCACTGCTAGCATATTCAATTTGCTACTGGCACTCTTTTTTATATAATCTTACTTGAAATTGTTACCATGATTTTCGGTAGTAAGTCGTGTACCATTGCCTTTTATCTTTAAGTTAACGTGAAACAGGGAGATGTGGGCATTTGTGGTTTTCCCTTGTTCAAGAAGGGTCAAACTACAGAACAATATAGGAATATCCATAACTTTGAATTCCACAAAGATAGCTGAGAAAAATATATAAAATTAACAGTTGATATGTTGGATTATTAATTTTCTGGCCCAGATTTGTTCTGTGTAACAGTGAACACCTAATGTGCCCAGCTTTGGAGCCAGTCTATTTTTGACTGTTGTCTATAGAAAATGCAGAGAAAGGGGCACCTCCTGTGTG
This sequence comes from Anser anser, assembly GCF_964211835.1. Classification (NCBI taxonomy): domain Eukaryota; kingdom Metazoa; phylum Chordata; class Aves; order Anseriformes; family Anatidae; genus Anser; species Anser anser. The sequence goes on along the minus strand of NC_139726.1, from coordinate 17,431,315 downwards.
CGAGCCCAAGACCTGTGTTTACTGTTCCCTGGAGGTTTGCTTATAACATGTTCATGGCCTGGCACGCTCCCCGGGCGTAGTCATAGCACCAGTGTACAACCTGTTTGAATTCCTCCTTGGTCTCTACTGTTCCTCTCAGACATTCCTGAGCACAGCTATTGTTCTCTGATTTAAAAGGGCATTCAGATGCCTCTTCCAAATTAACAGTAACTCAGCTGTTGCTCATCCTTTGTGCTGGCTGCAGGCTGCACAGCTTCATCAGACTGCAGCAACTGCACGCTTCTCCTTCAAATCTGTAGACCATCAGTGAGTGGTGGACGTTTGTTTGTTGTAGACACAGGGTGCAAATTCCCTTGGATATTAACCAATTTGGGGGAGTTTTACGGTGCTGAGTTATGTCTGTCTTACCTGTTTATGGACACATGCTGTAGTTACCTCCAGGCCAATAACATTGCTAAAGCAGCACAGTGAAACAGCAGATTCTGCAGTAATGGTTGTTTTCCACAGAGTTTCTCCTGAATCAGTTTCATGAGCTAGACATGCTAAATTATAATAGTTTCAGGGTTGGTTCTTCAGGTGCTAAAGCTACCAGCATAGGCATTCCTAAAGCCTTCACTCTTCATAAATAAATCCTGTATTCCTCTCTGGGAAGAAATTATATCATTCTCTGTTAGATTTTGTCAATAAGGCTTTCTATGCCATTTTGCAATCCATGCGGAGAACTGGATTTTTATGTATCTTTTCTTCCTATCTCACATGGTAATTATTAGGTTGACTAATAGTATGTTCACTAACCTCTTTACCCTTATTTATGTTTTTCATATGATGACCTTACAGTAGACTCTCCAGTGTCTCGCCTGATTAGGGTGGGTAGGGTCTTGCCCTAACACAGAGTCTCATCCACCAGGTCAAGTAACATACGGTAAATCAAAAGTAAGAGTAATGTTGGGAAGAGTCACATCATAACTGACTGACTGTATAATGAATAACTGATAGCTATGACTCAGTGTCTGCATTTCTTTCCTAAACACAACACTGTATTGTAGGCTGGCTTTGAATAGTTTTTTTTTCTTTTTTTTTTTTTTTTTTCCCTACATAGTTCCAGGTAATGGTTAACTCCAAATGACTAAAATACCTTCAGGAGACCTGATGAGATTTCTTTCAGGTACTCAGATTCAAAAGTAAATTCAGGCTTTTACTTTATCACTTTTTTTAAAAAAACATATTTTTCTTATCTGAAGCTATTTTAAAAGTAGCCAACAAATAAAAAGTCATCAGTATTACTACTGATGCATAATTTCAAGGTGAAATGATTGTATTCCAGGCAAATGCATGCACAGTATGTGCATCCATTTTTAAATTTTTTATTTTTTTAATAAAACAAGACATTTTAGCATCTGTGGCAATGCAGTCATTTCTGAGATGAAACACGACTTTGCATCAGCTTACATTGTAGGATAAAAGGTGGAAGGAGAGACCACTGAGAAGAACACAAACTGGGAAATCTGTCTGAAGGAAAAGCTACCATTACAGAGTTTCATTCCTGAAGAGGGTGTGTGAAAGTATGCAAGACAATAAAGAGTAGCAGATGTCTTAAGAATTGATGTTATGGGGAGTGTTTTAAGGCATTTATCTTTTGAGAGGACAGAGGATTTTTCACAAAAAGTAGATGAACTCCATCTGAGCAAGTGTGGTGTTCATTTTCTGGAAGTAGGATTCCTGTAGCTGATATCAATATAGTATAACATGATTACATCATGTTACAATACTACAAAATATCACATGCAGACAATATACATTTATATATCTGTATAACCAGTAAAAGTATTGCAAGCAAGAAAATAGGAAAGAAGGTTGGGGGACACTTGTAAGTAATTTCCATGTGTGGTCCTGAAAAGAAGGAAATGATGAATGCATGCAGGAGAAAAAGGTATGATGGATGCAACACGAACAGGAAAAATAAGTATTAACATGGGTGGGAACATGAGGTGGATGGTCTCGATGTCGGGAATAAAAAGAATGTGAACAATGTAATTAAAAAAAAAAGTGCAATGTCATTGAAGACAATCTGAGGTATTTATATACAAAAACTGCATGCAGGAAAACATAGGCTAGAAGTGCAAGGCCCAGGATGACCCTGAATCTCTCAATGATAACAAAGTATGGTTGATGACTAGTGTATGACTGAAACACTCTTAAACTGATGCGTAGACAGTTATGAAAACTAAAAATAAAAGCAAATGTACAAAGGCATCACTCAGTAACAATGCAGAGACGGCATGGGTGGGGTGGAATTTGTCAAACTTTTGGGGCAAAGTATGGTGAATAAGGGTCTTCTGAAGGACCACTAAAGGACTCTTACATATATTTCTAATACAGATAACTTCAGGCATGAAGGCAAAACTTTCAAGCATTGTCTCATTACGGGAAATTTTGATTGAACAGAAATAGAGTATAAAACAAATGTTACTGATAACAGCAGAGCCAGTTATTCCAGGGTGTGATAGCTGGCAGATTTCATCACTATGCAGTCACTGGACTAATATGATGCTATTCTAGGTGGTCTTTGTTAGGTAGTGATGCCATAGAGCAGCTGGTTGTAGAAAATAACATAGCTAATGTTATCCCAACTTGATTAAATTGAAAATAAGTGAAAGAATAAACATAAATAGGTCTGTTAAATACAGTACTTCAGAAAAACAAATTTTGAGAAACTGGAGAAACTAGCTAGTGTTGTCAATTGGATGAAAGTTCCAAGCGTGAGGATTAGAATTTCTTTAATTTAAATATATATAAAAATAATAATAAATCTGCACTTTCTGCTGTAAGTAGAGAATGAAGTGTGTTAACACCTTGCTGGAGAAATAATATGTGTGTGTGTATATATATATATATATATAAATAATTATATTAACAGTGAGGAAAAAAATATATGAAGAATGAGCAAAGAGTGAAAGACATAGGGGAAGCAGCTGTATCTTGGAAACCAAGAAGTGTAGAGTGCAGTCTTATTTGTTACGTGGCGAGCAGACTTACCATCTGTAAACCAAAGCACAAAGACTAAAAACTTCTTATACCAGAAAGATGAAGGGAGGTCTGCCATGTGGTAAGGACGGGGTGTTGATTAAAGACAGTGTAAATACTGCCCAAGCCAACTAATTTTTTTTTTTTTTTCTGTGAAGAGGATGGTATAGATCACAGAGGAAAATAAACAAGATGGTAAGAATCCACAGAAATAAGAACTAACGTTTGCAAACTTGAAAATTAAATCCAAAGAACAGAGTAGGCTCACAGTGGAATGATGTCCATCATCCATCCTAAAATGCTGAAAGAACACCAAATTAAATTTCAAATACAGGAGCAAGTTTTTCTTAAAAGACCTATCAAATCAAAGGAGAGAGAAAAGTGGAGGAAAAGTGACCTCACATCTACAGTTTCATTAATTTGACCTTAACCATATGCAAATTGTGTACACGTTTTCCTAGAAATAATAAATAAAGATGTGAATATAAAAAGGAAAAAAAATAGAATGAAAGCAGTAAATGTTTGATTAAATATATAAGGGCTGAGAATATGTATGGATGATACCATCTGTTCTGAAAAGGGAATTATTGGGCTATCAGAGATTACAAACAGATTTTCAAGTATCACAGTTTCAGCTAATCTCTGAAATTATTAATGCTTTCATTGCTGCTAAAAATGGCATGCTCAAATAAGAAAAATATCCATCCTGTTACATAGACAGAGAGGAGAAATTGAGAGCTGGAGGCGTGGGATTGAATTTAATAGCACAAACTGAGGTGGAAATAATTTCTGTTATAAACTGCAGATTATCAAGTGGACAGGAGAAGGACCATAATGTCTTGATCAGTCATAGAAGGATGCTCACAGAGCTGGGATGGAGCCCTGGAAAAGGCAAAAATGATCCTCCTTAGATATGATGCAGGCGGCTGAGGAAGGAATACTACGTAGAGGCTCCAGTGTAGGAGGCATTGGTCAGAGCTCTTCTGGAGTGCTGTGAACAGTCTGTCACCCATAATTAGGAAAGAGCATTGAAAGAAATGCAGAGAAGTAGTACTACACAAACCAAAGAATGAGCGATATACAATTGCTGTCTATAAATACATCAAGGGGAGGGGAACGAAGGGCAGGGCAAATACTAGGAAAGGAAAGAAGTTATTTAAGTTACCAGACAATGTTGTCACTAAAACAAATGGATATAAATTAGTTAGTCCATCTAGGCTGGAGTTTAGAAGGTCTCCAGCGATGAGAAGAGTAAAGTTGCTGAAACAGTCTTCTAGTGAGAGTAACAGGAACAAAGCACCGTGACTGCGGGTATCACAGTAAAATGGAGCTTATTTGCTTGTGAGCTGGATAATGCAGAATTCACCTTGTTCTTGCATATACCGCAAAGGTGAGTAGAGCCACTTCGTATTTGCCTATCTGCCAGGAAGAGAAACTGTCTGAGCTGTCTTATGACGGATTTTGATAAGTTCATGAACTCAGCTGTATAAGGTATAAGGACACGTATTTGGTATCTATGAGATCCTTCACAGTGCTGAACTATTGAAATTTCTGTTAATCTATTGGTTCAAAGAGAAAACATGACTTTATGTCCTTCTGGGACATGTTGACATGCTGCAAAATATTATGAATGAATTTTTTTAAAAAAATGTTTTAAATTGTGGTAATTCTGGTCTTGCTAATTGTCCAGCCAAAACAAGGCGATGCTGTTGTATGTCTGAGGTAAGCATAAGGTATCAGTCAATCGAATATTATTAATAGGCTTTACATCATCAATCGTTTTGAACTCCTAGAAAGCCCTGTTAGGGAAACTCTGCTCTGCCTCATTCCTATTGTATTACTCAGTCAAGCTAATTGAAACTGATTTAGTTGGTTTTATTTTTACTTAGAGATGTTTCATTTGCATGTTCTTGGTCCTGCATGGTTTTTGTTTAGGTATATAATATCAACATTTCTTACCAGTTCTTTAAGAATTGTAGAAATACTAATCTTTCTGTAAAGGGTCATTCTCCCAATATCCCTGTTTACATATCAATGTACCCTGCTGGTTTAAATTTCCTTCCTACACGTGCTCATAGCAATAAAACAAGATTTGCAAAATACAGGAATAATTTATATCAACAAAGATATTGGAAACAGTTCTGACATTTCAGAATCATGTTAACTGAGCTTATAACAAAGACTGGAAATAATGTTCTGTTTACTGTGGTAGAGGAGAGAGGAATTAAAAAAAAAAAAAAAAGAAGAAGCTGGTAACAAAAAATTATAACCTGAATATAACATAAATGACCAAATCAGTTAACAAAGATATGAGTGTTTCCAAAGATTCTTAAATATGTAGCCAGGCAAAATATTGCCAAAAGGTCATAGGGGAGTTAGTACTGACCACCTTTATGCCTGCCGGTTTTAAAGTAATACCTACTCCAGAATAGCAGAATAGCCATAAGATGGCAGCATGCTGCTCAAAGAGCTCCTGAAACCCTAAATCCTGTTTTTTCCCCAGAAGCAGACTGGGCCCTGTGACAGGAGGAGTGGACTGAATTCTGCGTGTCTGTAAATAGAAACCATACCGTCAATGTTCAGAATAACTTGAAAGCTTCATAAATCTAGCTGGTTTCAGTCAGCGTCTTGGCCCACTTTCTCAGTTATTAGCAGCTGTTTGGATGCTGAAGTAAACATGCTTATCTATTTTGGCTACTCTAGATTAACATTATTCAAACCCTATGTTTGAGCAAAGCTCTGGAGTTCCATACCCCTAAGTATAGCAAGGTCAACTATAACAAGTAGAGGTCTATTTTCTCTGTGTAAGACCAGAGTGGAAAAGGTACTTTTTACAAATGATTTAGTCCCAGCCTCATAGTTTAGAATTTACATCTGGACAAATCAGGCCTGCATACATCGTGATTACACATTCCTTCCAGCTTTTTCAAAAGCAAGGCATTTGCACCTAGCTCATTTTGCTTATTCATCACATTTCATGCTATACAGCTGCAACATGCGTGTCGCAGGGCTGCCTTTGGCCCTTTGTGTAAGAGGGGAAGTAGGTAGAGTTTGCACTCAGCATTAATCTGAATGGAGGAAGCTGCAGAAAGCTCCCAGTTAAAGGGCAGAGACCTGACATCTTGTGGATTTAAGTGCTGTGGGGTTAATGCTAATGCTCAGAGCAGTTCCAGCCACCAGCACAGAGCTGAGGTGCTTCCTCTGGGGTCCCACCACCTCACTCTTATAGGGCAGGGAGGTGTACAATGCAACTGTGAAAATCAAACAGAAACTTAGGCCAGATTCAAAAGGCTGTGTGGCATCCCTGGCATGTTTTGAGTGCTGTGGGCTGGCTGACAGTCCTGGTTGGAAACCATGTGATTTTTCCACTGGTTCCACCTGAGTCCTGGTGCAGTTGGGAGATTTGATTATTTGGCTTTGAGTGTGATAGTTTATTCAAATCTGAAAATCAAACAGACCTTTCAGAGTGCTCAACCATGCAAAGGAAATTGAGGACAAAGGTTTGCTCACGCCCTCAGCTGAAACCAGCTGGGTCAGAGCTGTGGGTGAGGTGAACATGGGTTGAAAACACCCTGGGTTGTCTGCCTGCTGTTCACTGCACAGTTGGTGAGCAATTCATCCTTCTTCCTCCTCTTCCTCTCTGTTTGTTCAGAGGTAGGTTGTTGACTTGGCTTTGCCTTCATCTAGCAACAGCGCACTGCTCCGGAAACAAGAGGAGACCAGAGCATGAGTCATGACCTGAGTCATGGATCTGCAACACCCCACTTTGTTCAGGGCCGGAGGGAAAAAATTCCTTTCCTACATGTGGCCGTTCAGCTCGTGCAACCCTCTGGAAGGAACTGCAGACTCTGTTCATCTTCTAAAACTGCTCTCTACCATCTGTGTAGCAGTGCTTGCAAACAAAACATGAAGAGAGTTATGAGAAGCCTTCGTCTTTTCACGCACTTGCCCACATGTTGGCAGGGGTCTGTGCCTTAACCTACACAGTAGTGTTTTGGTGCGAGTCCCGTAGCTGGGAATGAGGTTAGTACACATCCCAACAGGGGCGGCTCAGCCGCTGTACATGCACGTCTTCATGTACCGCAGGCTCTGTGTCATTTATACAGGACCCAAATGCTTACAGCAGCTTCTTTGGGCTGAGGCTGTTTTCTGTTTCAAGCAATACCCGTGTCGCATGGGTGCCATTTAACAAAGAATGATAGCAAATAGTATCAAACAACACTAATATGCATAAATCCAAATACATTTATTTATTTTGCACAGTGATTTGGTAGGTGATACTGTTGTTTTCTAAAAAAAAGAAAGTAAAGTTTAGAGAAAAAATGTAAAGTTACCGATTAGTTGCATTCACCATCATTAAATTTGATGAATTTCCCCATTAAACACAAGTGTTCATTAGGGATTGTTGTTTCCTCTTTAAATGTTTTTGCCAGATCTCCCCAAAGTATTGCCAGCAAAGGCGGGGGCAGGACTGTCCTTCCAGTGTTGTCGCCATATTTGCGTGCAATCTGTGCTGGATTGTCTGATATTCCCATTGCTATGTGGCTACTCAAACCACCTCGGTTTCCTTAGAGCTCAATCTAAGTTTGGAAACTTTTTTTCAGGCTTCCTTGCCTAGCTAATTGACAGTCATCCTCTGAAACATCTGTCATAGTTGTTCTTTGGAACTAGGGCTGTCAGGCTGGTGAGGGATATATTTTTGGGAAGATTTTTTTCTAAAAGTGCCTTCCATTTCTGCTGGCCCAAGAGTCAGGAACCACTTGACTGTGCAGCTATAGAACAGCTTCATCTTTTTAAGATATTTTTTTTCTCAGTTATTCCATAATATTTGCATAATCTTCAGTTACCGTCTTTCTGGTCAAAAGGTTTGCCCTAAGTTTTGATCTCTATCTCACTGCTTCCATTCCTACAGGACTTGGCAGATGAGGGACAGGAAGAGAGAAATGTTTTCTGAAGGGCAGGAGACACTTCCCCCACCTTTGTAAATACTCACAGAACCATTTCATCGTGTGGGACATCCAGACTTCAAATTACTCAGTATTTTTCCAGGCTTTCAGATTGCGTGTGTATGAGAAGAGCATTGACAATTAAGTGTTGGTTTGTGTGTGGAGCTGAGAGATCACTTACAAGAATTTCTCCTCCATGTGAATAGCTCTCCAGCTTCTAATTCAAAGAGATTTTCCTTGCTCCAATGAGCTTGGGACATACTGATCTTTTATATTGACTGATAGGCTTTTACTGGAGCTAACATGCCGCCTCTTCCAGGCTTTGTCTAGCACAGGAGGAACTAATTGTTGATTTCTGTTGGACTGGTCTTCCTGTATGTGTAATTATGCTACACCAGTTCATGCCCTGTATGCAGGAGAGGCTGGTATTTTTTTCTAAAATGAAGTCATTTTTTAGATTTGAATGAGCCAATGATGAGGCATGCTTTTGTATGCAAACACTTCCCATTCTGGAACTTTTACAGACCCAATCAACAGGCTGACTTTTGGATTCAGCTAAATGGCCCAGAAAAGCCATACATTAGTAGCTTTTTCTAAAGAGGAAAAAAAAGCCTTATTAATGAAATGCTACCTGAGGCTAATATTTTTGTTTTATTTCTTATCCCCTGTCCACATCATTAGCTTTCTTTTATTATTTTTCTGCATTCTCTATGTTTAATGTTGGCTACTCACTAATGAATTTGTTAAAGGTTGGTTGGATGACCAGCATATCTTTCTGTGCTATCTTTCACGTATTATAAGTGCCAGGTATGGGGAAAAATGCAGTAAAGATTTTATCCTGTACAAATTTTATTACCTTCTAGAGAAGGACAGACGTGCATTGTTCAGTGCTGCCCATAGTGAAAGATAAACAGCTGTATTCTGCTGGGATGTGTCATTGTAAAACCATAACCCTGATTTAAGCAAGACCAAAATTTGCTCCAAAATGAGCATGTAGTGGCTGATAAAAACAGTAATAACTGCATTGTCTGTACTATAAGCTACCATTTGTTATACCTCATTGGGCTGATACCTCTAGTTTGAGTTAACAGAACAAGACTGTCTTATAAACCGTATATTCCTTATAAAGGGGAATCTTGCTGTCAGATCAAGCAGTGCCAGGACCTCAGAGGCCATCCTTCCCACATCAGCATGGCTATTTCTGATTGTGCTCTTCTAGCGTCTGTGATAGCTAAAGCTAGTAAAACAGTACATTAATAGACAAACTTCCTGGTCAACTTATCTTTAGATATCGAATAAGATGTTTAGTGACATTGCAAAACAAATCTATTATATCAGCGCCCTACCTGGGTTTTCTTGCCTTGCCCAAGATCCACTCTTTGTAGATGCTATCTCCCTTCCCGGACCTCTCTTATCATCCTGTGCCCCTGTCGCTGAGATTGTCAGTCCCACTCCGTCCAGTCCTGTGATCTTCTCATCGTGGGTGCTTTTAAAAGTCAAAACTAACCTTGGTTCTTCTCTCCTTATATTTTCCTTTGTGTTTTTGTGGTTGTTTTGCTGTTGTCTATTCTTCCTCTGCTCTACAGTCTGGGGAGGTCTGTTCTTAATAATTTGCAGAAACTTAGTTATTTTACTCAAGGCAAGACTTAACTCAGATTTGGCAGCCATCCCATTCAGAGGCAGGCACTTAGCCTCCAGTCATGCTGTCCTTGCCAAGACCTATATAAAATATTACCACACAAACAAATGGAGAACCGATGCTATCAAACCGAATTTGTAAGTTTTATGTAGGTTGTATTATTCTTTCTGCACTAAAAAATGATATCTTGAATCTAAAAATAAGCCTTTACTAACTGCCAGGTGTTCAGCTGGCTGGCCCTTAACCTGGGAGACTTCTGGTGTCTTTTGGTGGCTGAAGAACTGTCATCAAGTCCTTCGAGTGCAGGCTTTGAGGTGTTGTTATATTACCAGGGGCTAGTGAGAGCTGCAAAATGAACTTGTACGTTGAAAGGGCAAGCACTAGTTTTTGGAGTTCTGCAAGGCTGTAGGCATAGCAACAGTAGTACAGGACGTACACACAAATGTAAGCTAAAGACAGGGAAATAAAATGTGTTGGATGGCTCTTATAGGAGGATTTTTTTCTCTGTATGAGTAAACATTTTCAGTCAACTCCACTTCATTTTGACCTTGTGTAGTTACGGACATTGTCCTCATAGACCTGTGTCTTCACCAGCCAAGGGAACATAATTTAATTGATGCTTTTTTCATGCCACAAGAAATTGTTGTAGGTGAACACATGGCTCACAAAGGATACTCCAAGATATAGAAAGCAGTTGAAGGAGACTTAAGAATTTACTGTTGTAAATAGAAGTGTTAGGATGTGGTTCCACAAGAGTTAGCTGGGCTAAATTCAAATTATCATGCTGCCACCTTCCCTGTCAGCTCTGCCTGCCTTTCCTGTTCCCTCTCCTGAGCTGGTGCTCACACTGGGCTGGGCAGTGACACAGTTCAGGGGACCCACCCAGGGGAAGATTAGCCCCCCGGCCTTCCCCACGGAAGGTGCTTGGCTTTTAATTGGATCAGGCTGAATCAGCTCACTGCTTGTTTGGACATCAGTACTGGTAAGAGCAAAGGGGTGTGAGCAGGGCAAAGGTAGGCTTGACGTAATCCAGTTTGAGCTGCTATGAAAATACCCGTAGACTGTGTAAATACTAGTAAAATCGGATGTGCCTGGGAATATGTCCAGGCACTAGAATGAGATTCTCTGTGCTATTAAACTGTTAAAATGCTCCCTGGCATGAATTTGACCTCTTCCAATTAACACTCTCTGCAAACAATTTCTGGGCACATTTTGGTTGCTAGAATGGTCCCAATAGGCAATTTGCAAGCATAAACTCAGGTCTTTCTGTGCCAATTGGCCTCAATGCCCAGGAATGTTTCCAGGCATGTTGAGCTTACTAGTATAGACCTATCCCTACTGTCAGATCCTGCCCCAAAATTGCAGCTACCACCAGGTTTGAAAAGGGAGGTCTGATCCTGCCAGTTCTCATGGTGAGAGCAGCCTAGGTTTTTTTACAAGCTAGCTTCCCAGCTTCAGTAGGATTCTGACTGTGGAAAAACAGGATATATTTTTTTTAGGGTAGACCAGCAACACAACTGATGAAATTTTAATTTTATGCTGCAGTGTGTAGTCAGTTGCAAACTCTTAAGATAAGAGAGGACTTGTCCTGAACAAATTATTTTCAAAACAAACAATAGCGAAGCATAAAAGATGAGAAGAGATGGAATCGAGACATAAGAAATTTTATTTCCTTTAATAATGCAATAATGCTGTAAGAAGGGCATATTTTGCCTTCATTCCAAGGGGTGGGGGGGAGCAAAAACTTGTTATGTTGTTGTATCCGTGCTCTACTGCCATAGAATATTTAGCCACTTACTACACAGAATTGAAGCTGAAGTGATTTTTTTTCAAGTCAGTTGCAAAACTGGGAATACATTTATTCCTTCCTCTACATATTAAAAATTCCACAATTGCAGCATTTCCTTTCCAGTTTGCAATGCTAATAAAATAAATGTACTCTGTATCTTGAATTACCAAAGCCAGGTCCTCAATTATAACAATTGATTGCTTTTTGTTTTTTTCGCAGTTGCCTTTACAAGTTTCCCTCCACACCAGGGAATCTGAAAAAATGGGATTTTTACATCTCTCCAGGTATATTCACTTAGCAATCGTACGACCTGTCTGCCTAACACACTCTCTCAGGGAACAATTAAAGGAGTTATTTTAGAAGAGCATTTTAGAGTTCCTGTATATGCCAAAAACGCTCGCTTGGATGGCTTGCTCTAGGACCCAGAGTGACTGCAATTGACAGAAGTCTTCACCTGAATGAATTTTCCTTCTGATTGTATACCTTATAAGGAGTACAGGAAAACAAGGAAGTGATAACCATGTTCAGGTTACTTTTATGCAAAGCTTGCCGTCTTTACCTGCTCAGGTAGCTGTTGTTTTTATTTTCATTCATGTTCTGCCCTGATAGGTTTGAAGATTCCTCGCAGTCCAGTGTAGGTGACTTCTTAAAACGTACACTTTGGGAATGTATGGATTTTATGATGTTCTGTCTTTCCACAGACGATAAATAATACGTTAATATTTTTTTGTCACACAGCCAGCACTGAAAACGAATGGGGATTGAATTGTTTTGCCTCTTTTTCTTATTTCTGCAAAGAAGTAACAATGTTCAAGGTAAGACTCCGGGGCAGTGGGATCCATTTCTAAACCATTTTTGCTTTGTCTCTTGCTTTAAGTTGATACTAAATAGCTTTCTGTCTTCTGTATTTAATCACTCCTTTCTCTTTGGCGACTGGTGGTTTTTTTTGACATACCGCTGTAGGGCAACCCTGTGAATTCATCCAAGATTTATGTGGTCATTACATAGCAGAACATGTAAAAGAGACAGGCATTTGAGCAATTGTGGTTATACTAATCAATGTCTGAACTGAGAAACTTAATACTGCATATGTGACTGAATGTTTCACCAGTACTTACACAATAAATTAAAATCACATCATGTATCTACAGATGTTGGTGAAGCAATTTTAAGTATATACAGTGAACATACATAATATTGTGGTTTTAGTATCTCTGGTTATGTTGGCAATGTCGTACATGACCTATACCAGAAACAAATATAAAGTTTTATCAAGTGCCCTCGATCAAACAAGTAGCGTGTTCTCAGTGAATGCACATCTATAAAGCATGCAAAAGTAAGTATGTTAATTGTCAGTAATTGTATTGTTTCTCCAGAGAGTTAATATTCTACCGATAGAAACATCTCTATGAAATAACGTTATCAGTAATCCTAAATATGGCTAAATGTGTGCATTTTTCACTTCCCACATTCTCTAACTAGCCAGATTCATCATAAAGCGAATGATTAAGCACATTATTAACAGTCTTTTGTCTTCTTTGATTTAAATTTAGGGACCTGTTCTCAGGAAAGTGCAGTGACTTGTGAAGATTGTGTGCTTTCCGGACCACACTGTGCTTGGTGTTTCCAAGAGGTAGATGATACAAAAAATTTCAAAGTAAAACTTGAAATGTTTGTAGTAGCTCTGAGTGATGAAGTATTGACTTAATTGGGTTAGCCTGTGGTTTTGTAATGCATGCAGTGCTTAGTGAAGCCTTTCTGAGGATCAAAAGTGGAATTCAAATATAGACTTTAAGCCGTATTATTCTTTTTTTTTTTTAAACTAAAGGCAGAAATAAACTTAAAGGCAGAAATAAAAGTGCTTTTAGAGGGGCTCAGGTCATCAGCCCCAGGGCTGACTCACCCAGAGCACTAAGGATGAAGCATCAAGTGCCAGACCAGACTGCATCTTACATTATATCGTCATATACCAATTCAGACAGTATAAACAGAAAGTACTTCAGTCAGTCAGTTTGCACATGCAAATGATCAATCTTATTATCAAAATTAGTGTTTGCAAAATAGTTAACTATCACAATTAAAAACTTGCCAGAAATAGTAGAGAGATAAAATCAGTACTTTTAATGGTAGTTTCTGATTTACACTTTTGTTGCTATTGCTAAGCAGCAAAATGATATATAGGATGGTACTAATGTGCTGCTGCATGAAGTATCTGACAAAGATCAAAAAGTACCTTCTTTTTAAAGAAGTTTGCTAAAAATAATTTAGCAATTTGCATATAATGTTACCATGGGGGGAAAAGTAATAATTAAAAAAATATATTTTTTTTCAGCAGTTTTTGTTTGTACTTAACATCCAAAACAGGTTTTACTTGAAATGAAATTTGATCACATGATTTCAACTATTGTCACATATTTTTTTTTAAAAAAATCTCTACAGGATAAAAACATGTCATCTAGCTATATTTGAAATATTAGTTTGCTTCTGTATGCATGTTCTAAAAAGCCAGCAATTCTAAGTGTGTAACTACCAGAGATGATATTCTCCCTGCAAAATTTTTGGAATCTTACATGATCTCTATGTGTGCTGTAATCAAGAAGCAATTGGTGAGAGTCTTCTCCAGGCAAAGACGTCAGACTTGGTCTGAAGCACAATAAACAGCTGCTCCCACCAGGTGTCTCAGTGTTGCTTCCACAAAAATACACAAGATCTTTGACAGTCTTCATCCATGCAGGATGAAATTTTGGTTGGAAAGGAGAGGCCAAGTTCTATTTTTAATAAGTTTAAAGTAAAATTGTTTTGCTGTGGATAGGGAGTTTCTCAGTTACTGAATTCAGAGAGTATTTGTGGTGTAATGGCTGAACCCAAGATTGCTTGCCCAAACCTGGGAGAAAAGAATGGTCCCATGCTATGGGCCTGTGACCATCAACCAGGTATTGCCAGTTCTGCCAGGCATTTCCCAGGTTTTGACCAAAAAGAGTGGTTTCCAGTTCAGGAGGCAGCTGACTGATTCTGCAGATCTAAATTCTAGACATAACTCTAGGAAATGCTAATAAGGCACAGAAGCTTCTTTGTAAAACTGACCATTAACTTCACTACTACATGGGGATAATACCCACCTTGCAGCAGTGTTGTGGAGAAGAATGCATAACAAGTGCTTTGAAATGACGAAAAAAAATAAACTGCAAGATATCCAAGTGATATTGATAGGCTTGTGGTTCCCTCCGTGGGGGAGAAGGTCAAGGAGGGCGCTGAGCCAAATGTGAGCAGACAAACGTGAGCACAGTGGGAGCCCAACGAGTGCTGGAGAGCAAGGGGAGCTGTGGTGCTTGCTGGGCACCAGTCAGGGTAATGCGGACATTCCACCTGCTTCAGTGAATGAGTAAAATGAGTGTTGAGGAGAAAGAGTAGGTCAGAAGGAAACAAAGTGATCAGTGAACTCTAGGCACCCCACCTCCAGTTTCTCAGAAAATGTGTAGGAGTTTATTATTTGCTTTAGTGTTATTAAATATTCCACCAGCAGTTCAAACACTGTTTAGGAATTTGTGGCATAGTCCTGTAAGTGATTTCCTTAGGAAAAAAAAAGCTCACAGGGGCTTTGTGTTCCCATTCCCAGTGCTGAGAGAAGCCAAATGTAAGTGGCACAATTCCCATTCCCCAACAATAGAGCAGTTTCTTCCAGGACACCAGACTGGTGTAAGTTACATTAATTATACACCTGTGCGACATGACCCATGAAGGGCAAATTTAGCTTTCCATGCCACCTAGTTCTCTTTCTGCACTAGTCTGCACTTATTGTATAACTTGCACCTTTTGTTTCTGGTTCCCCTGCATTGGATTGACCTTTTGTCAGCCAGGTGCTGGTGGCCAGTCAGTAAATACATTTAACTCATCCATTCCTTTTCCTGTTTGCTTTAGAATTACACCGACTCAGCTGGAATTCATGGGAGGTGTGATACCCCAGAAAACCTTTTATCAAAAGGATGCCAGTTGAATTTCATTGAATTTCCCATTTCAGAAGTGGAAATTCACAGAAACAAGCCACTAACTATATTGACCCAGAAGAACAATTCTGATGTCACGCAGATTTCTCCTCAAAAATTAACTCTCAAACTGCGACCAGGTAAATCACTCAGTTCGTAAATACAGGATTTATTTTTTTCTGCTGATGTGATATACTGAGATACTGTGATATACTCAGACTGAATGGTGTAAAAAAAATCTTGATAAAATACAAAATACCTGTGTTGAGTCCAAAATTATCTGTCATTTGACTCATCAAATGAAATCTATGTTCGGTTCAAAATCCTTCAGAAGTGCTGGGTATATCATAAAAGTAAGGATTTAATTTTTAGTTCATCTATTCTCTGTCAATTAAGGTGGCTTTGAGAGAATGGAAAGCCCCATACCTCTCCAGCCCTGTTTTTGTTGCCTCTCCCTCTGCAGGTCTGGCAAATAGCATATATGCAGTATAAAAATCTTGCCTTGAGGATTTACAAGGTACTAGCGACATTTATGGAAGTACTCCAGACCTACTCTGGGGTCCGTGATGTGAATTTTTCATGGAGAAAATTTGGTATAAAGAAACATAAGAAACATCCAGTTAGGTCATACTATGCGACTAAGATTGCATGTTGCAATTGTGTTGCAATTGAGAATAAAACCTGGTGTACGCTCTGTTTTTCTTTGTTTTTCTAACATACATGGCGTATTCCATAAGTGTTACCTTCAGTTTTAATTAGCTTCCTATCTGAATTTTTCTGCATACTGCTCAAAAGATGTTCTTATATTTTATATAATAGCAATCAGTTGTAGTCCATGGCTACGGCCTTACTAAAGAACAGTTTAGAAAAAACACTAGAACAGCTTTAATTTTTCGGACAGTCAATTTGAGATTTTTGTTGCCAGGGAATTATTTTCTTAATTGTACTGATGATTTCAAAAACTGAATGATTTTCAGTATATGTGTAAGTTTATGAACTAACTGACCTTGTTCTTAACTTCTACCTAGAAGTACTAAGATGTATCCCATTTTCCCATGACCTTCACAGGACATGAAGAAACAATACAGATCAAGGTTCGCCAAAGTGAAGATTATCCAATTGATCTCTATTACCTCATGGATCTATCAGCTTCCATGGATGATGATTTGAATACAATAAAAGAGTTAGGCTCAACTCTTTCCAAAGAAATGTCAAAGCTGACAAGCAACTTCAGGCTGGGTTTTGGATCTTTTGTTGAAAAACCAGTTTCACCATTTATCAAAACTACAGCTGAAGAAATAAACAACCCTTGCAGGTAGGCAGGGAAAGTACCTGCATCTGTTTGCATGCCAACATTAAGTCATAATATTAATCTTGAGGGTAAAATCCAATTTAACAGCCTCACTGGAATCTCTTCTCCATTCTAGGAGTAACTGAGTCAGTTTGGGAAACAAGATTTGATTCTTTTAGTTTCACACTCTGAAACTGTTGTGTCTTATGTTATTTAAAGAGAGGAATTTGGATAAGCAAATAATAATTGATTAGCAAATAGGTATTCTACATATATATATATATAAAAGATTTTTATGACACTGCTATCCTAAACGGATTCACACTAATACCCAACACAGAATAGCAGTTTCATTCATTTACCTGTCAACGTTGTTTTCCTGTTTTTGTGTGTGTCTTTTTCCTTGAGGCCTAGCAGTATCCTCTAAACCTGTGCTCCAGTCCTTTCTACAAGGAGGAGAAGATGGCTCTCCAGCCTTCGCTGCTCTGCAGTCTGAAGCAGGAATGGAGAAGCCTGATGGTATTTTCTAAATGTCATTAAGGGACTACAGATCCAAAGTGCTTCTGAGTATGAAAACAAAATGTGGCAAAGAGCACAGGCTAAATTACTCTGCTTTAAGTGGCATTTCCTATGCTTTATGCAGGCTTGCGTGCAACCCAACTGAGTGTATCTGTGCTCTGTGATTCTCTTATGCTTTTCACTGGACTTATCTCAGACACAGAAGAGAGATGCATAACCAAAAACTAATCCAGACAGGCCTGCAAAGTAGCCATTGTAGTGATTTTCTCTCTGCGTCATCCATAAACTGTCTCATTTCTTATGCAGAAGTGTACCATATGAGTGCTTACCCACCTTTGGATACAAACATGTTTTGCCACTAACAAATGATGCTGAAAGATTCAATGAAATTGTGAAAGGACAAAAAATCTCTGCTAATATAGATACTCCAGAGGGAGGATTTGATGCAATTATGCAGGCAGCTGTTTGCAAGGTAATTGAAAACTGTAGGTATGATATCAGTTATTCTGTATGTTTCCACTTCCACTACTGTGTGTGTGGTTATATATCAAATAAGCAGATCATTATTTTTCAAGATTTTTTAATGCAGTCCAAGAGCCTCATTAGGTTTGTGTGAAAATACTTTTGGCTGTATCACGTTAAACATGCATATTGCAATATTTTAGTGTTTCTTTTTAATTGCCAGGGATAATTATTAGGTCTGTGTTCTTGATTGTTTTTTCTTTAAATATTTTTGATTAACTATGTTTAGAGTAGTAAGCAGATTGAATTGAACATGGCCAGCACATTTTAGTAAACAAGAGAATGGGAATATGAAATGTTAGCCAAACAATAGAATGAACACCAACATCTCTTTCAAGATAATGAGACTCGGTCTTACAAGAGATGAAGTGACGTTTTTGATTTACCTTTTAAGATGTTTCTCTTCATTTGTTTTGAGATGTCATTCTCTAAATCTTTTGATGCTTTTCTATTTGTGAGTATAATACAGCCTGCTAAACTAATGTTTTTTTAATGGCAGGAAAAAATTGGATGGAGGAATGATTCTCTGCATTTGCTGGTGTTTGTGAGTGATGCCGATTCCCACTTCGGGATGGACAGTAAGCTGGCAGGGATTGTTATTCCTAATGATGGAAACTGTCATTTGGACCACAACAATGAATATTCCATGTCAACTGTTCTGGTAATTTGCTATGAACTTTGTATAACTCTTACATTCTGTAAAAATTAAAGATAAATTTAAATAAGCAAATTTGAAAGCTAGTGAAAGTATACCTTTACCACTGAAGTTTGTAAAAGTTGTGGAATCCAGACATTTGCCATTATCTATTTTATTAGTAGTTGCAAATTTTTGTAAAAAGAGAACAATTTGTTTGTATGGAATTATGATAGATTATAACTGTGAAAGAAAAAAAGCATATATCTTATTCCTGATAACCTGGAAAACATGTGGGACAGGACTGACTAGTATTTCCTCATACAGGGAATTTTGTCATACTCATTAATCTTGTTCCCTGTAAGGGTGTGAATTCAAGAGTTCAGAAAGCTTTAGGACACTGTTCATGTGGGAAAATTTCCCAGCTTAAGATGCAGTGACCAAAACTAGTACAAATTCCAATTTCCTTTGGCACAGTGTTGTTATTCAGACTGTATCACAGATGCTACTGAACCCAGTGTCCCAGTGTGGAGGTCAACACTGTACTTTTCTCAAAGGAACTTTCTTAAAATCAAGGCAAGGAAATTACATACACTTCTATTTTGTATACATCTACTGCCCAACTATAGTTTATTTTATGCTGATAATATAGTATTAATTATGTTCAGTTGACTGTGTTTTATGGGAGATAATTAGCAACTGGACGTACGTGAAAAATGCATTGATGTGGCTCTCTTCTGTTTGTTTTCAGGAGTATCCCACAATTGGACAATTAATTGACAAACTTGTGCAAAACAATGTTTTATTAATTTTTGCAGTAACAAATGAACAAGTTCACATATATGAGGTGAGGAAACTAAAATGTTCAGTTCTTTAGTATTTGCTTTAAGGTTCACTGTTTTTCATAGCTAATATAATAATTTCAGTATTAAGGATCCAATTCTGCAAGGTATTTATGTAATAAAAATATCTAGGAAATTACATATCAGAGGCATAGAAAGGCTCTTTTACTTGGAAAATGCTTCTTCACATACTGATTTTGAAGTTCTTATGTAACTTTCAAATTGGATTTCAAGCTGAATCACACTGCAATTTTTAAGTCGATAGACAAGGACTGTCAAACTAAGCATTTCTAAACTATTCAGTGTAATCAGTATGATCAACCTTTCGTATTTTGTGAGGCTAGGTAAGGACAGTTGAGCCTGTTAATCCTTTTATAAAACAAGAAAGTGAGCATCTTCATGTTCAACTCTGAGATAATTCTTTTTTTCAGCTGACCTGAGAGTTTTATTTATTTTTCTTTCAGTACACACCAGTACTGTTTTCTGTTTCTATTTTCCTATTTTCTGTCCTCTCTGTAGCCCAGAGAAGGCCCTCAGTGCTTCTGTGGCTGGTTCCAGTTGTAGAGGTGTCTTGAATAAGGATAATACTCCAGGTGTTGGACAAAAGTTATAAGAGTGAGATCTTTCACAAAATGATTCTCAGATTATAACCTTAGCAATGGAGGAAGCACTCTTCATCTTGGAGCATTTTTAAAAAATATATTGAATTCTGAGCTGAAGAGTGAAAATTCAAATCAATAATAGTAGAAGGCAATCACTTTCAAATTTAGTGGGATTCTACAATCATAGTGTAGCATAGTTAAAATTTGTGCATTAAGAAACTTTTACTAAATCTTATTGTTCAACCATTTCTTAATAGGGGCCCAATTTATGACAAGTGAAATATTTACACTAATTTCAATAGGCACTGAACGACTAAGGGCTGTTCTAGAAAGTAGCTTGGAAGTATCTTTGATTTACAGAGCCTTATTTTGTCCAAAGAAATTTTCTTTTACTGATGGCATTATATTTTCCCTTGAAAATTGCTGGTGGTCACCCTCAGAGTTGGCCAACAGTGTTCTTATCAGGGGGTTTATATTTCAGTATCCCTCTGTCAGTGTTATTCCAGTATCTGTTATCAAGTGGCACCCTTTGTTCACTGGGAACACTAAACAAAGATTTATACCTTACAAAAAAAAAATGCAAGTCATTGTTAAAGCAACTGTAGAAATTTTTGTTCTTGTTACTTTCTTAGAAAAGAAAAAAGCTACTAGCTATCTCCTATCTTGTAGGGCATATAGGAATCCCATTGAATATATTCTATCTGCTACTTTCATCTTTTCAGTACTGCTTTCTGTCACTTAATTGGATTTCTGTAGTTGGTATGCTCTGCTTTCTATTCTGTAGATGTAAAAAATCTGACAAAGCAAATACAAAAATCGAGTCTCGCAGTGTCATTTTTTTTTTTTAAAAAAAGCATACTTTCAAGGGTGTATGTAGGACATGCAAACGGGACTCTAGTGTCATGTTTTCATCTGCATGATTCAAATTTATAAATGTAAACATGCAGTCATCTGTGTTTAAGAGTGCAAAAAGAATAAAGCAAGGCAATAAGATTTATTCTTGTGTTAAGGCCGGTGTTCATATGGCCTGGAAGAGCTGGGAGAGGAGACTAAACTGGCACTTGGGTGTCACCATTAAACCCCTCTGTTTTGTTTTTTTTTGTTGTTTTGGTTTGGTTTTTTTGAAGCCTCAGTGATGGAGATTCTGCAGTTTCCCATATTCTCCCGTATTAAAAAAACCCTCCCAAGCTTAATTATCGTTTGAGGTAGAAAACTTCTCCCCAGATACTTTATCTAAAATCTACTTGAACTCAGCATCTAATTATATCAGACCCAAAATTGACTGCTCTTATTTATAATTCAGTTATTGGGGACAAATGTGCATTAAAACGACTGTGAGGACTTAGAAAGCATCTTTTTAAATAGACTTGATAGATTCCAGTAGTCTTAAGTGCAGTGTTCAGACTGGCAAATATATATTTTATATTTCTAGCCCTGTGTAATCTCCAACAGTTTAGCCCAAAATAATTTGGTCATTTAATATTCTCAATCCTCTTCAACTGAATTTTCAGTTTATACACTTAAATGTGTACATATTACCTAACACAAAAATATTATGGATTGCATGAGCACAAAATATATATCCCTGTAATACAGCTGGTTTTAGTTTTGATCCTCCCATACGACATACAGCTACTTCCCTTAAAAGAGGGGGAAGTTTTAGGTCTGATGCTCTCCCTGTCAAGTTTGTCGTGATTTGCCTGATCACAAGAACTTTAAAAGCAGTCATGTGGAAACATTTGTAAAGCCACTCAAAATTAAATGCAAGAGAGTGGAGGAAGGTCCTTATGCTGAGCCCTGATCATTTGAGATTTTATTTATGAGAAAAGATTTTAAAAACAAAATGTATATTCCTTTAAAATATATTCACATCTAAGGTTTCATATCATTAGTTTCAACTGAGTCTTACCAAAGAAGCAAGGAATATACTTATTTTTTTAAAACTATTCACTTAGAAAGTGTCTGTGAATATTGCAATTACAGTGATATTTTGATGAACTGTAAATCCTATTTTGGTACAAAAGAAAACACTAGTCTTCAAGGTTTCATCAAGTAATTATTATTATTGATATTATTTGTTTTCAAGCAGAATTCTTTAAAAATTATTCAAACTAGTTGAGCGAAAAGGTTATCTCTTTAATCCTAACAAAGAGCACTGCTTAAAAAAGCAGAAATTACTCTTTTTTGAAAAAATATTTGTTTTTATATCACAGAAGAATACAGCTTGAAAATTGACTTATTTCAGATTGTATTTCAGTGCTGAAAATTGAATTAAAAATATTAGTCTCCAAACTTATTCAGAATTTCAAATTTATTTTTTTTTTAATAAATTTGGTATGACACTTTATGCTGAAAATCCTTCTGTCATTTACACTGCTAAAAGTTAAACATAGCCCTACTGAACTAAAACGTATAATTCTCAAATTGCATTAACATGAATGAGAGAATCTCTAGAAAAAGGCAGGTCATCTTTTGATGAATATTTGCTTGAAGACTAAATTCAATGGCATCCTCTGGATAGTTTTGTGGTGGTAGCACTCCAAAAGCATCAGTATGTCTCATCCTGTTAATGGTTATTAGAAATTGTGCTAAAAAGTAGGGTTTAACCAATGAGCTGGAGGTTCACACTTAGACTGGGAATGCACCATCATCTTTGTATTAGCATGCAGTGAGTTTTTCTTCAAAGAGGAGATGAAGTCTTCAGAACGGGATATCCCCGCTGTTTGGTTTGCATGCCACAGATTAAAGGATGCTAGACTTTAAATTCCAAGTCTATTGTCTTTTTTTATAATTGGCTCTTGGAAGGTCCACATTTACAAAATGGAGACTTTCAGTATTCTCAGAATACTTGAGAGAGCACTACTCACAAGAGGAGGCAGGAATGCAAAGTCACCAGCTGTAACATAAAATGTAGTTAATCCCACTGATTTACAATAGCACTTGAGAAATCTAACGAATGATAAGTATTCCATACATAATGTATAAAGTAATCACAGTGCTTTTGGAGATTGAAGTATAGGGCGATATAAGAGTATCAAATTATCCATGTTTATTAATAGTTATCTGGAATTTTTTAAATTAACAGCATTGATATTATGATAAATTACAGATGAAAACGAATGCTACAATGTGTGCTTTTAACTATGACCATCTACTATTCTCAAAAGGCATAGGTACAAACAAGTGAAATTCACGTAGTTAACAATCAGGCAAGATAAATTTTAATCAAGCATATTTAAAGTCTATCTGCTAGATGTCATTTTAGTGTCACAATACTATTTAATGAAAAAAAAAAGAGAAAGAAAACTTACCACTGAAATAAATTCTTAAATTGGCACTATATTATTAACATAAAGTCAACATACAACATAAATATCAACATAAAGTCATAGCCCCTGATCACTGGAAAATGTGTGGGGTGTTACAGCAATCAGAAACCAGCAGCAGTTTTTTAAGGGCCTTTGTTTGAAGTTCTTGTAACCCTTAGTTGAAACTTCTTAACTTTTGTGTGTTCACTAACAAGATTCCAAGATTCTCAGTTGCTTGCAAGGACAAAAAAAAGTGACTGCTGTCATTGAATGTAGGGTTCAAGACTCAAATGTTACAGCAACAGTTGAGCAGCTGAATCTCTTTTTTTGTTTATTTTTTGTTTTTGTTTTTAAAGAAAATCACAATGGTTGAAAGAACCATTCTATCAACAGTTGAGAATTGAAAATTTAGAATTTTTCATTCTAAATCTTAAAAAATTTAGCTAGAAAATACTACAGCATCAAACTTCCAAGCACACTTAGCAGTTCCTGTCCCACTAATTGTCAGTGAAACTAGCACTTATCAATAGGATTTTTACTAATATTGCAAGTGTGTTATTGAGTCAGCAAGAGTCCTTGAAAATGTGACTATTATTTATTTCAGTTGCCTCCAAAGTATTTCATTCTTTTTCAGATGATAGCTCCTTGTCACCTACCTTATCATCTAGTCTTTATTTATGTTTAATTTTTTTCATTTTTTCATGTTTTCAGAACTATGCGAAGCTTATTCCTGGAGCTACTGTTGGACGACTGCAGAAGGATTCTGGAAATATTCTTCAGTTGATAATTGCTGCATATCAGGTAAGGTGTTTATAATGTGTTTTCTTCCTGCATGTCTGTATTTTCACAGTCAGATTGCAATTTGGTAAATACAAGCGTCTTTGATTTTTTTTTTTTGATTTTTTTTTCTGCGCTGATTATAAGAACATAATTTTTTGTGCTTAGTTGTTGACCTTTCCTGTAAAGATTTTGTAAAGATTTCCTGTGAAGATTTTGTTCACCCTGAGGACTAAGTGAGCATAGAAACAGTAGTTTTACTTGTAAAACTTTAACTCGTTACACTCTATTGAAATGCTTAGTTAACCAAATTAAATTTTGACTTTCTAATCTACAGAGTGAATGCTTTGGCAACGTTCACTCTGTAGATTAGAAAGTCAAAATTACCATTTATTAATTGTTGTTAAAAATCGGGATTTAGAGCCACAACAGTAAGACACCAGTCATGCAATTCACTATTAACTTCTGATAACTGTTAGCTATCAAACTGTCACCAGGCAAAGAAAATGGGACACGATCTGTAACTAGCACTTGCTTTTGCTATGCAGTGCACTACGGAGAGTGACTGAGAGGTGGTAGCAGGTACCATGGCATAGGCAGTATTGTAGCAGTGCTTTGCTGAAAAGCTTTTTTTATAGGTTTATTCTGGATTCTGCATGCTTAGTTAGGTTTATTTCCAAAGTACGTTGAATCTCCATTAACCAGTGATACCACATTCACTTAAGGTTGAGTGTTCTGTTACTTAGAACTATATCCATATAGTTCATGGTTTTCCAAACAGAATTCCCATAAATTTCTGTCACTCCTTACTTGTGCTGGAATGCTAAACTCACATTAGTATGTCTTCTGTCTTGCCTTTCTCATAGTCCTCTATTTCATGCTTACTCTAAAGCCTTCTTTAATATAGGAATTCAGGTCTTCCAGTTCAATACTTCTGCAGTGACACAGTTCTCTTCCTATCAGTAACTGTCACTGGAGTGTAGATCCAATAGTTCTGCAGGAATATGTGGGAGAAGAAAGCACTAGTGTGTGATCAGTGCTGTTTTCTGCGTTAGCAATTTGATGCTGCCCCTGTGAGGCTGTTCTGAGGTTTTTAAAAAGCAGAACATAGGAGACAAGAGAAGACTTGAATGTGTTTGTTTGTTTAGATAATACCAAGAAAGACTGTAAAGATGACAGGAACATAAACATAGGGCTGCTCTTCAGAGTTGCATTTGTATAATGCATCCTGGCTGCCTGGCTCTCTTCTTTCAGAGGAATATTTTTTAGACAGTTTTACAGGTTTTTACACAGATATATACATTTACTTGTATGATGATATGCCACAGATCTCTCTCTTCACTCTCACCCTCCTTTTCATTAAAAACCTGCTCTAACAGTTAGCTGTAATGAAAAATAACTCATTGCAAGAAACATTTTGTTTCTTTCCCTGTTGTTTTCTTTTCTTTTTTTCCTTTCTTTAAAAAAAATTGTTTGTTTGTTTGTTTTTCTGTCTGATGTTCCTCCTCTGATCTGCAGCATAAGACCATCATTATTATGCCCCCAAATTATTTTGGTACTGATGACAGAAAAGCAAAGCAAACCAAATTCTTTTAAGTTTTTTAAGAGCAGTAAAATTGCTTGGTTATGATTTTAAAATGAAATATAAAATACCAGAAGACTCTCTATCACGTGTAAAATTAGATAAGTGAAGAACTTTAAAGTTGATCTTGGAAGTCTATTAATTGTAACAAGTATGAGGGGAAACTTTTGCACAAGTAAAGTTACCTCTAAACATCTAGTAGCACCAGAATTTCACTTCCGGAGTCTAACCTGTCATTAGTCACATCTGCCTCCTATCAGGATTTCTTCAGGGTGATACTCTAACTTATAGACAGAGGTTACTACATTTAATAGCTGAAATACTTTTTTTTTTTTTTTTTTGGCCAGTGAGTAATGGAAAAATGTAAATAATTGTCCCAGTGTTGTGTCCTAGAGACTTTGTTGTAACGTTGTGTTAAGTGCAGAACAGTGCTTCCTCTAATTGTATTTTTATGGTCTCTTCTGTCTTGCTAGAAGCTGGGAAGATATATATCTATATATAGATATAGATATGAGGCAAGATAGATATCTATCTTGCCTCTTTCCCTTAGCGTCTGCTCATGTATGCTATGTTTTTTTTTCTACTTCCCTGTTTGAACCTAATGATATTTTCTGTCTCCAACACCTCCTGCAGCAAAAAGGAGTTCAGTTGCTCTCTCCCAAGTTTAGCCAAGCTGTGGGCAGGGTCTGGAGGAGGTTATGAGCTTGATGCTTGGTCCTCTCCAGTCATGGCAGGAAGGCAGCTGCAGGAGCTGTGCTCTTACCTTCAGGTCGTAGCTCATCCTGTCCTAGAGCAGGTACTGGACCATCCACCAGAGTTGCTCATAGGTTCTTGAAGTCCCATATAGGTTTCAAAGTGTACAAACTGTACAAGTAGCAACAAGTCACACTTTCAAAAATTCCCAGAGCCCATTTTATTGCACTTAACCTTAAAGGTTAACAACATTATTGCTTCATGATTGAAAGTTTTCCAGGCAGGAAACACTGAAAAACACTTTATTTGACATAAGTGAAGACATCTGAATTTTTGGAGTGGGAAACGGGAAATGAGGGTAGACCTATGGTTAAAAATTACATGTGGAACAGAAAATCTAATTCCAATTTTGTCACAGACCTTTTATGATACTCCTAGAAGTGTAATTTGATTCCCTGTGTTTCTGTTCCTTTAACTGCAAAAAAGGAATAAATAACTATTTGCCCCAGAAGAGTAGTGTTAGGCTAAATCTTTTAACAGTTTTAAAGTGCTTTAGAGCCTTTGCTGTACAAGCACAAGGTTTGTTAATATCATTTACCATGTGTTGCTATCTAAAAGCTTCAGAGAGGAAGTAAGCAAGTTAAGAAAGTCTGAGCTGTCAAAATATTTGTTACAAGGAGTTCTCGTGTTCTTTCCAAGTATGATTCATTTTCTTTTGAAAGCGTATTTCTGCCTGCCAGACATTAAATTCTGTATAGCTTTGTATTGCAGAATCATAGTCTATCTTGCATTGTGGCACATACCAGGCCTTTTGATTGAAGTTATTCCAGGATTTTAAAATTTTAGAAAAATTTCATTCCACAATCACCCTGCTCCCTCATTCCCCCCACTGCTTTGCTCCCTTTTAACTTACAGGATAATAACACAAAGGAGTAATATGTTAAAACAGGACAGGTAACACAAGGGAACAAGTTTGAAACACTGCTTTCTCTATTGATTAATTCAGAAAAATTTTTGAACTGCAAATATTTCTTTGTGAATGGCTCAAAGCTCACTAAACTGCTTGCTATTTGTCCCTAGGCAGTGGCCAGGCAGCTTAGGAGATTTAAACCACCATTAGAAGTCTCCACAGATATAGATCTAAGAAAGCGGAGTTTATCACAGTTCATGCATTCATTTTCAGTGGATTAAGGTGTGTGTTTGGACGTCTCACAACAGCTAAGGGAAGCATGTTCATATTGACCCGGTACAAACAACACAATTCAATGTATTACGAATTTGTGTTCAGCAGCATTGAATTTTCTCTCCTAGCTGCGCTCTATTTGAACTTCATAGTTTTGCAGCTGACAGAAGAGGGACTATTTGGTGATACATCCTATAATGTTAACGCATACCAACTTTCACAGTTTTATCTTGAGGCTCGCCATATTTGGTCATTTTTTGAGAGTCCAGCTATTGCAAACAAATCATTTTCTAAGAATCTCTGCATTGTTTCAATAGCAACATAAGCACCGTACTCCAAGACAAATGTGAGGGGAAAATTGGACACATCCACACAACATGAATAACCTGATGCCCAGTGCACAGTTTTACTGCTGTGGATGCATGCTGGAAAGAGTATTGGGTGTTATGTGAGTAGGTCTTGTATGACAGGTGTTGCTATCCTTTATTAAAGTGCTATGGTTTACTGACAAGGTTTTCCAAATAAAAAGGAATTTAAAAATAAAAACAAACAAACCAAAAATCCAGCCATGACTCTAAGACGAACTTCCAGAGAATCTAGGATGTTTGGAAAGGACAGGGAGTTGTTTTCTATGCAGGTCTGTAACTACTCTACTTTTAGTTTTGGGTAGTGTCATTGTTTTCACCCCACCAGACCTTTACTCCAGTGAATCATCCTGATGCCTTTACTAGAGTGACTCACTGAGGTAAGGTCAGCAAGATCCTCACTCTCTGATTGAAGTACAGTGGGTATTTTGTAAGGCAATTAAACTTGCAAGAGCAGAAAGCCAAGTGTTTTGCTCTGTAATTGCTTAGGTGCTTTTGAAAAATTTCCATTTACTGGATCGACAGTCTGATGAAGTCATAGGGAATTTCCCCATGGTCTGCTCTAGGCTTTGGTTAAGGCTAAGTTGTATAACCAAAGTTGCTATAAAAATACTTTAAAGAGTTAAATATTAAAAAAAACAACTGGGTATGAGAGCATTCAGGAAGTAAAATGAAGAGCCTTTTTCACTTAAGAAATGAAAGTTTGATTTAACAAATTGATTTAAGAAATGAGAGCGTTGTTGAATACATCTTGAAACAGCACC
This sequence comes from Anser anser, assembly GCF_964211835.1. Taxonomy (NCBI): domain Eukaryota; kingdom Metazoa; phylum Chordata; class Aves; order Anseriformes; family Anatidae; genus Anser; species Anser anser. The sequence goes on along the minus strand of NC_139726.1, from coordinate 17,402,852 downwards.
AACAGCTCATGAAGCAAGAATTTCCATCGGGAGAAGAAAGGAACTGAGTGAGCCGCCCGGCTGTGTGAGCTAATCGTGGAGATAGACTCTGGCTCTTGCTCTGGAAACATTGGGTGAAGTCATGGAGGCCCTGCATTAAGGCAAAACTGAGCTTGGAGCCTGCCCTGCTGGAAGGGAGATTGTAAGGTTTGATTCTAATAGCAGAGATAAACAGGGACCAATATTGGCATAGGCTGGCTAATCAAGAAAAGCTCAGCGCTAGCAAAGCAATCAGAAACACAAATCCATTCCTCGGTAAGACCAGAGCTAAAGAAAAGCCTGCATCAGTCAACAGAGCACTTAGTAATGAAAGATGATTTAATAAAACATTGAATTTGTTCTTCTACAAGAGCAGGAAATAAGCACCATGATACCGGATATTAAACTGATACCACCATTGCTTTTAACTGAAAGCCAGCTCTGTCGGCACTTTCTTTGTTTCGGTTGCTCTCCATTTTTCTTGCAATAAAGAAGTATGTAAATAAAGCGCCAAAACCATGAATTTACTCCCATGTAGGTTGGGATAAGTTACAAGCCATGTTACACAGATGTGGAACATTAGCAGCATTTGGCAATGTTATCACTTCATTCATCACACTCCTTTTCCTTTAAGGAGCTGAGGTCTGAAGTAGAGCTGGAGGTCTTTGGAGACACAGAAGGACTCAATCTCTCTTTCACTGCAATCTGTAACAATGGGACCTTTTTTCCACATCAGAGGAAGTGCTCTCATGTGAAAGTGGGAGACACGGTAAGTAAGGAACAGATTCTTAAAAGATACTAATTCCTGAGAATTTAGAACACTTTTTTTTTTTTTAATTTATAAAATAAACTTCCTCCAAGCAAGTTACAAAAAACAGGCAGTATCTAAGACACTCTCGTTCTGTGTTATTCATGTATCTCCAGAATATCCTGCAGACCTAGGTATGCTGCAGGTCTGATCAGACACCATTTTCTCTTCCAGGTCTCTTTCAACGTGAACATAAGTCTATCAGCTTGTGAAAAAAATAGAAGGCACATTGTGATAAAACCTGTGGGTCTCAGTGATACACTGGAAATTGAAATCCAACCCCAATGCAGCTGTAACTGTCAGGCCGATGCTAAGATGAACAGCTCAAAGTGTAGCAAGGGGAAAGGCTATTTTGAGTGTGGAGTGTGCATCTGCAACCCTGGGTACATGGGTCCACACTGCGAGTGTGATGAGAACTCCCTCAGCACAGGTTCTTGCAAGGGCTCTGTGGAGCAGAGCTCCTGCAGTGGGAGAGGTAACTGCTATTGTGGGCAGTGCATTTGCCACCCATCAATGTATGGAAAAGTGTATGGGCCTCACTGTGAATGCGATGACTTCTCATGTGTGAGACACAGAGGACTTCAGTGTGGAGGTATGTTCCCTTTGAGCTATTTCTAGTGTCTGTGGTTTAGAGCACTACTGTCCCACTCTTACTTATGAGCTTGTGAATCTCTATTCATTATATATTCAATTATAATCAGTTCTGTATAAAGTGCTATAATGTAGTATTTCTGAATGATCTTTAGATTTGAAACAATAAATATTTTTTTACCCTATTTTCAATTTTAAAATGAGACACTTAGCTACTCCATAGCTAGTATAAATTGTCATAGCTTTCTTGGACCATACCAGCTTCCATCACACCGGGTCAGACTTCTAATGGTTGCAAACAGTTGTAGCTCAGAAGAAATTTAAGTTTATTGACATATGTTGATATTAAGCAGTGTACAATTTCACCCTGACATAATTATTAAAGTATAGCCATCTTAACCATTTTGGGGCTAATTCTGATTTTTTTAATTTTTTTATTGTAATTGCAACCAAGTAATCTAAATGACTTCAACTATTCTTGGTTATGTGAGTATGATACAACCAGAATTTGAGGATTTGTATTCATATCTTTTTCCTGGGCTATACCATTATCAGTCAGAAGTGATTCTACTGAAACAATAGGAATAGTGTTAAACTGGCAGGAACAAGCAACGAGATTGTGTTGAATAGACAGCCTGGATTTATGCTGCTATAAATGAAAGAAGATTTACCCATTAAGTTGAGCGCTGTTGGGAGATAAGTATCTATGTGGAAGACTCCAATGAAGAGAACAGAGTTGCACTGGCTTATGGCCAAAGCTTAAAAAAAAAAAAAAAAGAAAAGATCCTCTGGCTTAAAACTAAAAATGCTAGAGGAGGAAGAAAGAGGTTTAAGAGTGAGAAGAGTTGGAGTGGTGAAAATATCTGTTATTAAGGAGAATTATTTTAAAGGTCATCATTCCGATTCATACTGAGAGACTGTTCTGAAGTATAATATATGTTTTCCCAGGCAATGGTGACTGTGACTGTGGGGAATGCGTGTGCCACAGTGGATGGACTGGTGAATATTGTAATTGCACAACTGACACTGGCTCCTGCATTTCTGAGGATGGGACACTGTGCAGTGGGAGAGGCGAATGCATCTGTGGGGTGTGTGCTTGCACACATCCAGGGGCTTCAGGCCAAACATGTGAAAAATGCCCTCTGTGTGGTGACCCTTGCAGCTCTAGACGGTAATGTGCTGGGTTTGTGTCTCTGATTTTGGTATCATCGAGCTATTTCCTATACTGCCTCAGCAATGTGCTTACTGCCACAACCATAAATTGGATTTACAGGCCAGAACCCAAGAACTTCTTTCCCCTTAGAGAGAGGTAGTCATAAATCATACATCAACCATTTATTATCAGTTTATCTTGTATATAAAAAAAAAAAAAGTTAAGGGAAACAATTTAATCACCTTCATGCAGCACAAGTAAAACATACTTTCACTGCCATCTCTGGCTATACTAATAATCAGAATGGTGGCTTTATCTGATAACATCAGACAAATACAGATGAATCTCCTTGCAGTCCAAAATACAGAATGAAACCATTCCAGCATAGCAACTATAGCAAAAATGAGGACTCACAGGGAAGAAACTCAGAAAAGTTTGGAATTTGCATTACAGTTCTCATATGTATGAACTAATAAGGTCATGCTGTCTGCTCACACTTTACACATGAGCAAATTTACAGTCCAAATTCAGTTAATCTTGGTTGAATTACAGAGGCCCAACCATGATAAAACTAGGTCATAGTCTGGGGATAAAATCAGTGGGTAGCTGTATGTCATGTATAAGTTGATGATAAATTGATTGTAAATAGTGAAGTGTCTTCTGTTTACTGAGCATACAAAATTTATGTAGCTTTTCTTCTGCGATGCATGGTGTAGGCTGTGGTGCATGATAAGAAAAGGAATGAAAAAATGTGACTTAAAGTTGACCACTCTAAATACACACGTTTGTACTTGCATTTGGTGAGCTATTCCAGGGCTAAAATCAGCCTAAAATGAGTGAACTTTAGTGGAAATTTAAGGTAGAGGTTGAAATAGGCTGCACAGAATGTGTTACTAATGACACTTTTTGCCTGCTGAGTACTGAGTCAGAGTAAGCTGCGTTATTGTTTGATCACTAAGTCGCATCTACTTACTCGGAGTTGAGGCCCATTCCTCCTCCACACCAGCTCTCCACCACTATTTTCACGCCTGTCTTTCCAGTCTACACTATATCTGAGATGAGAATCTTCTCTATGGCATGCATTGTAATTATCATTTGTGTTAGTGCTGAATTTGACCTATAAAAGCAAGCCAAACAGTTTGTTCAAAGCTCACGCGCACAGGCCTCAGTTTATAGAAACTTCTGCATGCAGCTGCTCTAAACATGAAGTACAATGCTGCTGCTTTGCTCTGCCCAATTTGGCGGAGAATAAGAGTATAAAGTTACATGATGGGCATTACACTAGCCTATTTAAACATGCATATGCTATGCAGTGTTAGATCTTTTGTCTCCGTTGCAGTCACTTCCCTTGCTGAGACGCAGGGCAGGGGCAGCCAGAAGAGTGGCACTTGACGTACCTGGGTAGCATAACCGAGAGCACTAGAAGGCCAGGTCAGAGGGGACTGAGATGAATGGTTCAGCAGCTGAGAAAAAGAGAGTGGTAGTATGAGAAACATGGCAAATATGACAAAAACACCAACAACACTGAATTTGCCCCTGTGAGATAGGGGCTATCCCATTACCCACTCGCTTTTACTATTCATCATCTCCAGAGTGAGTGAGTGTTAAGGTCATCTCCATCCAGTGAAGATAATCTCAGTAGCCTCAGCATATTCTCATGGATATATGTAACTCAGTGCAACAGGAGATGGCCAGGTGTTCTTGGGTCATTTTGTTGCTGTTACTCTCTTTTCTTTTCTTTAAGCTATCAGTTCTTCAGGGTAGTTCTTAAAGTCTCAGCTCCTGAATCTGGCTGAAGCTAATCATGAAGAATCAGCAAGATACCTTTTTCATCAAGATTTTCTTATATGACTTCTGTTTATTTTATTTTATTTTATTTTTTTCATGAATGAACTCTGTGTTTATTAAAATCCTCATTGAATTTCTGGGAAGATTTTTAGAGACTTTTAAAGGAATTGGTTTAAACTCTGTGGTTTTAATAATATTTTAGTCGTTGCACCATTAAATAAAGTAAATAATTTGAAATTCTTTTACAATAAATTGCATTAGTATAATTAGCATCTAAATAATTCCTGAGACAAGTAAACACATTCGAGAGACATCTGTTGAGATGCCTGAAATGTGTTTTAATACATTATTGAATCGACTTTCAACAAAGGAAGACTTAGAACAGGTGCCCCAGCTTGATCTCTCTGAAGTTGATTTCAAATATTCTTCATCTGATAGGCATTCCTTTGGCTGGTATTTAGTGTAAGCTTACTTCAGAATATTTATTCATGAAAATGAATGTTATGTCTGAGTAACCCCATGTCTTTGATAGCCCCACATGAATAATGTTGCCTGGGGTTCTGTCTGATAGCTAATAAGCTGGGAGAGAAGGAGGACAAGAGGGAGCTTATCCACAATACCTTTATTCAGGTAGGGTTTTTTTTTTTTTTTTTTTTTGTGGCAATCCCTATCATATTTCTGAGAACTACTGTATCCATAGCACAAGACCTTTTGTTTAGCCTCTTTTTAAAATGCAGATGCATACATACTTGCTTTTATATTGGTGCTGTGTGACAGACAGAGATTGATGAGCTGCTGAATTGTTTTCTGCAGGAGCTGTGTGGAATGTCATTTGGCTTCTGATGACAAGTCGCAGGGAGAATGCAGTGAAAAATGCAAATCAGTTGATGCAACTGTCAGCACTGCAGAGGGTTTGTATACTCAGTCTCTCTTTTGTGTATGTGTGATTAGTGATAGCTTCCACTTTTGGTAATTTTATCTTTGAAAGTAGCCTTGTTTTTCTGCTGTGGAATTATATTAGGGCCCATAAGGCAATCACTCTCTATCTATGGTCATTCTGCGTAAGTAGGAAATGTAGATCAGGGCTGATATTACCCCTCCAATTAACTCACTGGATCATGCCTACTTTATAAGCAGTTTATGTAAGAAAGGACAGAATTTAATAAATACCAGTCACTGAAAATCAGTTGCTGATGAAAGCCCCTGAGGTTGTCATGCCTGTACTGTCAGTTCCAGTGGGGCTTCTTTTGCCAATCAAATTCAAAACCCGACTCCAATCCTTATGCAGATGGTTGATTACATTTGGCAACTAGACACAGTCCTTTAACCTATGGCAAAGACGTTCTGCTGCTTGTCAGGTTTTATTGAGACATTTCTGGTATCCTAAAGGCTAAGCACATCTTTCAGTTGACCACAGTAATTCAAAGTTGCGCTCCATCAATGAGAGTTCCTGAAATAGGAATTGACCTTGAATGAAATATTACCCTCAGTAAGAAACATAACTAAATGGAATTGTGCATTGAAGCATTTTTCACTCCTGTAGAGGAAGGTCCTTGCCTGTACGGTAGGTAGGCTCTTTATTCTAAACGCAACTAACCCAATCCTATGGCAAAAAGCAATTCCTAGGTGAGGTAGGACACAGGTGTGTTAGACCCATATCATAAATGTAACGTAAGCATTAAATCTGATAAACGTGATAACTAGGATAGAAACACAGAATGTTGTATGCATAAATAAGGATTGAATCTGCTAAACTGTTGGAAGTCCATCTGCATACATGCAAAAATTTCATGGATACATATCTTTTCTACAAAGCTCCAACTTTTGTTTTTGATAACATCACTCGATAATATAGAGCTTGAAAGTTGCAAATATTTCCCTGTCATGGAAAGCTAATTCAAATGTTGTATTTTTATTACATTATTATTTTACTATGCCTTTCAAGATGTCAGTATTTATTTATAAATAAGAAAATGTCTTGACATGTTTCAAAACGTGTAAGAGCTTTTATTGTACCTATGTAGTTAGCAAAGTTTTCAGGTTGATATCACCATATAGCAGATGTTTGCAGGTAGGAATATATGAGGCATTCTGCTTTCAGATATAAGGAATACTAATCAATAACAGGAACAGTCACTCGTGGTTCTGTTCACACACACACATGAAAAAGGAATATGAGAATGACAGTAGCATGTTCTGTTCCTGTATATCTTCTTTTTCAAGCCCTGTGTTTTCCCGATCAAGGATGTCAGCTACTTCTTTAGGTTTAAAATTTACTTACAGCAGCTATAGCTATAGCAACTGCTGTATTGAAGACTGGATAGTTGTTCCTGTCCTAACCCCTCAAAATAAAAATAAAAATAAAAAAAGAAGCCGATGCAAATTGTTTCATCTTAATTTACTTGTGTAATAGTACAAATGATTAGTTTTGGCATCAAGGTAGCCTCATTAAGATGTCTGGGATGGGGGACTTGAAAAAAAAAATAAATATCTAAAATAAAAACCATATGCCCCAAACAAAAGGATTTTGAAAGTAGTATAACTAGAGCACCACACAGTATTTGACAGATTTTTAATGTGATTTCACATGGTAGCATAATGCTTCATTCTGTTTTAAACTTCAGTTTCTTTAATTTGTCATGGCATTTTGAAAACTAGAAATATCTCTAGGCTAGAATGAATATTAGCACTTTAAAAGTTTACTTTCTCTTTTGCATGCATATGTTGCAACACGGTGGCTAGAACTGGGGAGCCATAAAAAAGCATACGCTTTACATTTTTCTGTTTCCTGGGAATGCCTGTTTTAGACTCTAGGCAGTGCCTTTCGCCTGCTCTGTGGCAGTTCATCTGTTCTGTGGGTTTCTCTTCCTGCTTTCCTGCAGCGAGGTCACTCGCACTGCTGTGCTGCAGGAAGCCTCTGGGCCTGGAGATCGAGTAGGGCACGTGATGACACAGCGGCTTTGGAGGTGCTGATGTGCTCACATTTTCTGAGCTGGGGCTCATCTCAATGGCAGGCACCTCTTGACTATTTACTTTAATCTGTTTTGAATATTTATGCAAAAAAGAGGCTAACCACTCCTTTGCGTGATGAGTCTAAGAGGAGCTGCTGTTGCTCTACCTGCTACCCAGGGGAAATCGCAATTCCTAAAAAGTGACTCATGCCACCACCCTGGCCACAGAGCACCAGGCTGCTCGTGCCACAAGGCCAGCAGGGACAGTTACGCTTTCCTAGGAGAAAATGAGTTTTTTCCCACCCCACAGTATTGACACCACACAAATTCACTGTGCAACAACAAAGAGAATGCTGGAGCCTGAAAAAAAAAAAAAATCTCAATCAGTGCTGCTCTGTGATTCTATCTCAAAGTGAAGTGAAACTGCCCCCCAAAACAACGATTCTGTTGAGTAAAACACAAACAAGAAAGGGCATAATGACATTTAAATTTCCAGACAGATTTTTGTTGATTCTTTTATCTAATTGTCTGTTAAGACACAGGTAGTCTTTCATACTTTGAGATACCGTCTTGCCACTGTTACCCAATTCTTCTTCCTGTGTGACTCCAGTGATGTCAAATCAAATCGAAATTAATGGAATTAGGCTGCAAGCACAAGATGGAAAGGTTTTACGTTTCACTACAAAACACAGAAAATGATATAGGTGTAAATTACAGAAATTTACCTACCTAGGTGAATTTTTGCACCTATGAAATGAAAATATTCTAGTTAGTAGTCTCCCTTAGTGATCCATCATCCTAGAAATAATATCAGAGAAATAAAAATACTAAGTATAAATTGTTTTCTGAATAGTCTGAACTGGCATCTTCATCTTCATTTCTGTGTCCTTGCACATAATCACATTTCTTCATGCCTTGGTCTGAAATTATGACGTTAAATTAAATATAATTTAAAAATAATTAATATATTTGTAGTTTTTACCTGCTGTTTGTTTGTGTTTTATATTTGGAATATGCTTGCAAGGTTTTCTCTGCTTTCAGGAGGGCTAAAAACTACCCTTTTTAAAGAAAAAGCTAATATTCTTTGGATCTGCTTGCTTAAAGGAGTTGGGAAACAACAAATATTGCAAAACTTGTGATAGCATTACTGGAACTGTGACCTAGCATTGAGTGTCATTAATTCAGTACATTCAGTCTGGAGGTTTTAGTCCTTTTAACAAAAACAAATCTTGATAAATTGGCACGTCTTGTCTGCCTGTCACCTTGATAGATAACGTGTTGTTCTGACATCAAGGACAGGCAACAGGTTAAATACAAGATTACCACAAATCAAGAATATGTTTCTATTAAAATCCAACCGGATGTGATTCTCACTTTATAACAAGCAGAGAAAAGGGCAGTCAAATGTTTATACTTTTGTACCCTCTTTACTGTCTAATAGTGTTTGCTATAAGACCAAACCTTATGATCAAAAAAAGGTGAGAATTTATTTCTTCATGTACGATAGATACTTTAAAATCCATTGTTCTTCTCAGATTCCTACTGTATATTTCATTACTCTTCTTGATGCCAAAGTTTGAGGACTGAAGATTTTTAGCACAGTTGCTGTGAAATTTCAGTAAACATTTTGACTGGATAAGAAATAATGGAAGGGTTATAGTTACAATTGATCATTTTCACAAAAATGTTTCAGAAGCTTACTGTTGTGGGCTTTTTTTGATATATTTTTTTTAACCTCTGCAAATAGAAATTGAACAAGTTTTTCTAAAAATATATTGAAAAGCATACCTAGCTTTCCAATGGTCTTTTAATCACGGGTTATATGGAAACATAATAAGCATTCAGCCACAGAGGTATTTGTGCACAAAGCTATAAGGTAGGATATTTTTGCCCTGTGAAAATATTATATAATGGTTAGGCTCAGAATTACAGCATTTCTGGCATTGGACCGGTAGTCTCAATTTTCAATTGTCCTATTTGCTTTATATTGCCTGTCACAGGTAGCTTTCTCCTGTCTCCCTCTTGCCTTTTGAATGAACTTTTCTCAGCAGAAAAGGTTTCCCAGTTAGGAATCATTTAAAAAAAAAAAAAAAAAAAAAAAGGATTGAATTTTCCAGCAGATCTGCATTAAATGAAGAGACAAATAAACCGGGGCAGGCTGTCATCTCAGGTTACTTTTTATCTGCTTCCCTTTGAATCACATTACAAAGATCCCAGAATCACAGCTTTCTGTTATTAATTTATATTACTGTTGTTTATATTACTGTCATGACAACATTTGGCATATTGATCGTTGAAGTAACTATTGCTGAAGACATAAATGTCTTTAAACAGTTTCCATTTCTGTTTGATATGTATGTATCTACTTTTGAAACATAATCTAGGCATGTGACTAGCTCTAAACCAAAGAGAACATACTGTTTACTTTGTCCTATAATTGGGGACTATTACATTTCCCAGACAGCTGGTGGCTAAGCACATTAGAATTACTTCCAATTCATTGAAATTCACACTACAGCAGATTAGCAAAGTGCACTGGATGGTCAGTGCAGATTGACAACACCTGGATCAGTTCTTCTGAAATGCAAGTGAAAAATCTGAAGGAAAAAAAAAAAAGACAAAACAAAACCTGGAGTGGGAAAAAAGTATTTAAAATTAGTAGAAATTATGAGGGTATTTCTGCTTTCATCTTTCACTCTTTACCATATACAGACAAGGTTGTGACAAATGTTACACCAGCAGTGTCTCTTGTTATTGCATGTTAAATTTCACTTGATTTGATGGATGACTTTTTTCCCCCCTTGCAGATTTTTCAGAGGATAAATCCATTCCTTGCTCTTTGCAGGGAGAAAATGAATGTATAACCACATTTCTACTGGCTGTGGATGAACAGGGAAGGACAGTAATTCATAGCATAAAGCAGAAAGGTAAGCAGTTATGTTACCTCTTCTACGTGAAATCTGGTTTAAAAGCGCAGATGGGACAGACAATCAGTTTGAGCAATGCCAGAAGCTGAGCTCTTTTGAACAGCACTGCACCTCCTTGTGTTTGTAACTGTCCTCTGCCCAGCCAAAAGAGCACCTCCTGAAGCATTTATTTAATGCTGCAGTAAAATAAGTGCTTGGTCTCCCATGGAAGATGGGCAGAATGATCCACTGGATTAATCAGACATTGCTGAACTCTGCTCCTCAGCCCTGCCTCTCTCTGTGGGTTGAAACGAGCCACTTCACCTCTCTCTGAGTTTCATACCCATAAACCTCTTATCACCCCAACGGCTGCAAGAGTTTGTTAACTTTTCTAAAGTACTGTGCTATTCTAAGATGACAATAACAAATGTCCTGTGTGTTATATCAGAAAACTGTAATCCACTTTGAAATGACATACATTTTGCAAATTGAACTATTTATTCAAAACACTGGCTATATGACGAAATGCATCTTTATAATTATGTTTAATGTTGTAGTAGTATTAAGTTTTGAGTGTCGTGCATAAATAACAAATATTCAACAGATCTTTTTATATGCTTTCATTTAACTTTTTTATTTATTTATTTATTTATTTATTTACTGCTATTTCACTACTGATTTTTTTTCACTAACACTTCTAACCTTGTGGGACAGGAGAGAACACAGACACCACTTTTCAGCTGCCAAGCAGTTTGGCTTCCAGGCAATAAAATTAAATTTTTTTGGTCACACCCAGTGTCTCAGTACTAAATGTTGGTTATGTTTTAGGGAAAGCCATGCAAATTTGTAACTTAGCTCTGTTAGTATAAATGGCATTTATTTTGTTAACCCTTTGTGTAGGTTTTCTCTAGCATACATGTGATAATGAAAGTGATTTCACTGCACAAAAAAGCAGCTCTTATTATAATATCAGTAGTGTGGTTTTATATAAATTATGATTGCAGCAAAGATTGCTGTACTAAAAATTAAAACTAAAGAAACACATTTGTTTGTAAACTATACCCCTAACACTCAAGATTTGAAAGGTAAGCCACTGAGAGATTTTCTCTTTATTAAATACACATAAATACAACCCAGCCCTATTTTTGTAATTATAAAGACACAAATAGGAAAATAATTTTCTAACTTTCCTCATCAGAATCTGGGTCTGTATTCAGCAGCTGCTAATCAACATGGTAAAAAAGCTTTTACTTTTTTAATTTTTTTACATTTCAAGGCAGTATTTTTCAGGCTTGCTAACTCTTTAGCAAGCTAGTAGGAGTAAAACAATATGGGCTTGGAGGAAAATGCATGCACAGCTCCCAGCAAATGAGAACCACAGAATGCCTCTTGGTTGTTTTTAATTGCCTAAAACTTACTGATTGGATATCTGCAGTCATAATTATTTCTGTTTTCACAGATTGCCCACAGCTTCCAAATATCCCGATGATAATGGTGGGTGTCACCCTTGCTATCCTCCTGATTGGCATTGTTTTGCTTTGTATATGGAAATTGCTGGTGTCAGTTCAAGACCGAAAAGAGGTGGCCAAGTTCGAAGCAGAAAAATCAAAAGTTAAATGGCACACGGTATGTTAAATGCATTAATTTTATATGAGGTTCTTTAATTTTGTTGCATGATGCACAAATATCTTTAAACTCTGTCTTGGTTGTGTTCTTTTAAATTGATAGGCTTTATTCGTAGATTTTCATTACTTTTAGTATTCTATAAAGTTGAAAAATTCTATTAAATCTCTAATATTTTTTAGGGATGAAGAATAGCTAGTGTTCAACCTCTCGGTTTAATTTCTTCCACATGTAAAATGGTGTACATAATACTTTTATGAGTTGTTTTTTTAATTAGTACCTCAACTCTGATTAATCTTAGCCAAGTTGCTCACTGCCTACGTAATTATCAGAGGTATACTCCTTAGATATAGAGCCTGCTGTAGGAAAGTGAGGTTATCAATGGCCTCTATAACAATGACAGCCCACTTACACTTAGCAGCAATGTAAGCTGTCCAAAATGTAGGTAAAAGGACAGAGCAATCTAGCCCTTAGCTTCTATCTATAGCGTGCATATGTCTAATGCAAGCTGATACCACGTTCCGTTTTCCTATTTCCCTTCTGCCCTTGGCTTTTTTGCTCTTCTGCAACAGTTCTATGACTTCTGAGACTTTTTGAAAAAAAATCATGTTGAGTAAGCATTTCTGATGGGTGTCAGGAGGATATGCAATATGCTACAGTTTACTTAGCTACATTCCTCTACAGAACTTGATGATTGCAACATTTCTGCAAGAATGGACACTGCCTGCCTTTCAGTTTTTGAGATGGGAAAAATTAGTTACTTACAGGCAAGGCCACTTGAAAATGTTTTCCTAATCCTTCAGGAGGGCTGTGTGTGGTAAGAGGGAAGAGAAGGACACAGTTGATAGAAATATTTTAATTTTCTTTTCTGTCACAAGAGGAAATGATACAAAGGGAATGATGTGAGGCCAGTATTAAAAGCCTAGGTGGGACTTCTAGTACGTGGCAGTTGGTGGGGCTCACACAAGAAGACCCTGACAAGTCACATCTCACAGTTGAGTTTTCTTCATATTTCTGTGCATTTTCTCTGTGTTTTTAGAATGGTTCAATCACAACATTTAGGACACAATAACTTATGTATTTGATAAAGTATTGTTTGAGTATGTGCCTTACTTTAATCTGGGAGGCAGATGCGGAAGGAAGTATGTTTCTGACCCTAGACTGACTTGTGTTGCCTGAGACAGACTGGATTAATTTTTAGTATCTTGGAATATCAGAAAGTTGCTAAAGTCTATACTGAAATGATCAAAGGTACAAAATTACTTCTGTACAAAGAATAGACCAGAAGTCCTCACTAGGGAGAAGAAATTGCGGGAGGAGAATGTGATACTGGTCTATAAAATTATCACTGGAGAAATTGAATATGGGACATTTTTTCACTGACTTTTTCCTGTACAAGAACAGTGAGATAGCAGGCTCCAAAGAAGCAAAAGACATCTTTACACAATATCTGTCTGAGGCAAATTATTTATTTCCACAGATATTTTAGATGATAAAATTTGCGTAGATACAAAATATCTTTACACAAATCTGTAGAAGGATGACATCCACTCTGATCTGGGAGGTTTGCAAAACACATGGTAGCTCTCCACGGTCAGCCTGCATTGCCCACTGCTGGGAACAAATTGCTGTGCTAGGCAGGTGTCTGGCCTGGGTTTCCCACAAAGTAGAGTACTAATCATCTTCTGCACATTGGGAAGCAGAGTGGTACCAGCTGGTGTGTGTAAGACTTGTATCACAACACTGGGCTAGCAATTGTTGAAATCATGGATCAAAATTAACCCTTTGCTAAAGAGGTATGTTAAAAGCAGTGGTTTGCAGCAATATATGCTTGCAGCTGAAGCAATGGCAAGATGAGTTAAACACTGTGAGATTTGCATTTCTTCTTCTTTTTTTTTTTTTTTAAAGGAAACAAATCCACTGTACAGAGGCTCAACAAGCACTTTTAAAAATGTCACTTACAAGAACCAAGAAAAGCAAAAAGGAGCCACGGCTGCAGATTTCTATTAGCACTTTGGACACTACAAACTTAATTTTACTGGCAGGAAATCTAAAAACTCTATTTGTTTCTTCTCAGCTGATTATGTGATATTTGTTCGCATGTTGCAGTAGTATAATCATTCTGTTAGAGACAATATATCTTATGTTGGGAAAACTATAGATAGCACCAGTGGTAAAGGTTAACAGAAATTAAAAACAAACAGCTTTGATATTAAACCACCCCCACCTTAGAAAAAAAAAATCACCATTTTTAATTTGCTCATTACTACCGAGGATTAAAAATTATCAAAGTAAGCTTATTTTTGTGAAGTTAAGTGTATAAAATGAGCTGTATACTACTTTGTTCATCCACAGAACCCGAATACATTTGTGTTTAGGAATGTATTTACACCAGTCTGTTTGGTGGGCTGGTTTAAATTCAATACCATAAATTTTTCATCAATGCTGCTTAAACTACTGTGGTTAGAGATTCCTCATATCACCTGTTTGACTGAACAGTTTTTCATCAGAAACAACTACTGCTATGGCCTACCTTCCATGTATCTAAGGTATAGAGATACCTCCTCTTTAATTCTTCTTTCTTGTCCTGCTTTCCTCTTTCCTTGTCCTTGAATTGGTTGCTGTTTGATGTTCTTTAAGAATCCTCCACTCCCTGAGGTTATCTCAGGGAAAACTAAATCAACCTCATATTCACTTGCGTAGTTGTTTTCTGTTCAGGTATAAAGTTCTTTTTTCCCCCCTTTCCCTTAAATTCCAGTAGAGAGGATCAAGAGCAAAACAGAAATATTTTTAAATTAGTGGCCCTGGTAGAGAAACTTTAAATGAGAGGATTACCAGATTTCACCCCCCCCCCCCCCCCCCAAGTCTTTTTACCATTTATCTCCTGTTTAGGCACTGAAAATAAACCTCTCATGCTGGACCATTGCATGAACTGTTGCATGAGCTCTTTATGTGCAGGAAAATTCCATACATCAAGACTTAGTGTCACACAAAAAGGCAGTATTTTTTCGTTGATATATCCTAAACTGGGAGGTTCTTTTAATGCCCAGCAGCCAAACATTTTATTCATGTGTGAAATAATTAATTCATCTCTTTTAGTCATTTTTTTCATACTAAGCAACAAATAGATCTATGAATTCCACTTGATATTCATTTCCATGACACTAATGAGGATTTTTAAATCTCAGTTTTAACTAGTTACTAATGACTTACCATAACTTCTTAAATTGTAATGTGGATATCGTGAATATCATTAAGAAAAAAAAAATCCTCAACAAAATCAGCTAACATGATGGCATAAAAAAGTTACAGTATTTGGCTATTTAAAGCTAACAATAGTGTAGTTTACTTTTTAATATCACTTTTCCTCTGCATTTTTAATTATCTGGAATAGATGGTCAAAATGTACATACAAACATACTTACAGGAAAAGACTTAGAAAACACAGGTACATTGATACAGTCACAGACAAACAGTTATGTACATTCCCTATGGTAAACTATGTATTTGATCTAAAAACTTGTCCATTTTGTAATGAATATTTACAAAGTCTGTGCAACCTCAGTCTCTATATCCTCTGCCACTACTGGATATGAGACTGATATATCAGCTAGGTCTGACCCATGCCTGTTTTAGGGCCTGATCCAAAGCCTACTGGAGTCAATGGCTACAGATGAGGATCTAGTTTCAGTGAAACTATTAGTTTTGGTTTACAAAGATTGTTTTGTTTAAACAAACCAGTTAATACTGTCTATTAGTGGATTAGAACCTATAGTATATATTTCTATGCAAATAAACAATATCTGATGCCTTTGGAAAGGAACTGATGCTATAAACACATAAGAAATGATTGCAGTGTGAAGGGAATGATGGCTGTCATTAAACCGGAACAAGTTAATTACAGGTTCACATCTTTAGTCTTCAGTACTCTTGCATATCTCAAGGTGAAAATGTGCTTGACAAAGACCTGCATCTGCAGCCCTTCCAACCACTAAAGTCCTACAAATGTTAGTGCAAGCTACATGTGGTACCAAATCCTACTTCCCTGGCACATGGATAAAAACCTATTGCAGGTAAAGCTGGCACCTGAAGTCTGTCTCAAATTCCATTTAGGCCAGGAATGCCCAAAGGATCAGGGAAATCTGGATTTAGCCCATGTGAATTATCTGTTACTCTTCTATTTTTCAAATAGAAGTCATCTTTTTCTAGAAGAAATTAGTGTTTTGGTTTTTTTTTTTTAAGTATAAAAAAAATCTTTACTCTTTATTAAGTATCTTTTAAGTTCTGCGTCTGAAAAGGCTGATTTTGCAGCTCGGTATGAGGGTTGAAAGCCCTTCTTCTGTAGGTCACCCATTTCAACATTGAACTACTTTTCAGTATTCAGACATTCTCAAAGTGGTGTTCACGTTTCATATAAAATGTTCAGTGGTCTATGTTCCCTGTTCCTACAGGAACTTTTATTTCATAAAGCTACACAATCTGTTACCATCACTTACATCTTCTGCTCATCAGCAAAGATCTGATTTGGTATGGAGGCAATGTTTACATTCCAATTAATTCTCCTAGCAATCTCTCTGCAAATTATCAAAAACGTACAGAAATTTAGGCAGTATATTCTTCAATTTCCCTGCTGTAACTGAGTGCACTACAAATGTGCTGTGCACCTTCAAAATTTTCAGGATGAAAATCACTCAGATAATTAAGAATTCATCAGACAAGAGAAAATAGAAGGGCTTAGTGAGAAAGATTTCTGTTATTGAGGGATGAGCCATTCTTTTAACAGCAGTAATTTAGATCATAAATTTTGACAAAAAAGAAAACAATAGATTTCAGGATCTTACTTTACATTCACCCTAGAAAAAGAGTGGTGTTCATATCTTTTTATTAATTATATCATTTTATCTTGTAGTATTTGTATCAAAGTTCTCCTTTTCTTTTTTCCTCCACCAAATTCTGAGTGGGTTTGTGTGTGGTGAGTGGGATGAAAAAGTCTTTCTGCTGTTTTCATGAATATTGTTTTGACCTGGGGCTGGACCTTGAGAGTGGCCAAAACATTTTTAATAGAAAATCTACTCACTGAAGAGTTAATCTAAATAAAAACAAAAATCATTAGCAATTTTGTTGTATTGGTGTATCTTTTGTAAAATGGTATTTTCAGTAATGTATATTAAGTGGTTAATTCTTCCTTTGATTTATAGAAGTTACATGTTAACCTGTATTGTATATGTTCGGATTGCATTCAGCTTTGGTTTGTAATATAACTAGTGGGTAATAAGTCGGGATACAAGAGCAAAACGTCAAGTGCAATACTCTCCATGTGTTGTCTAATGTTATACAGAAGTCCAGGTTTCTTTTGCAATGGGTGTAAGGGATTTATTGCCCCACAGTACTTATCACACACAATCTAAAAGTAAATAAGAGGTATTTTTTATCTTGGTCTATTTGCAAAAAAACAGGTAAATGCCTCAACTTCTTTCTGTAAAAGAAGGATTATTTAATCTTCAATAAAGATTACAAAATATAATGCATTTTTATATACTTTTATTCTTTCTTCACTTTCCATTTTATCATGTGTCTCTATCTTTTTTTTTTAAGTGATTTGATTAATCTTAGCAACTTTTTCATGCTTCGGCATACCCTACAGCTAATTTGATAAATTCCTTCTCTACCTTTCTTAAGATAGTACATGAGATTTAAGATGTCTGGATGATCTTTTATTTGTGATCCTTTTACTTTTCAAGGAAGTGATTAATGGGTGAATCCTGTAAGCAACTGATTTCTGGAGATATGATTGATTACGTATACATACAATGGCACCTAAAATACACAACTTGCTTAAAGCTAAAGATCCATAGATCCATTAATTTTGTAAGTCTAATAATAGTAACATCTTTTTGGAACTACATGGCAAAGTGCATGTTTTCTGTTTAATATGAAAGTTACCTCTACTTTTTTATTTCTAATCAAGACTAATGTATTTTGATGTCTGCTAATTTCCTGCTCTGAGGAAGCGAACATTCCTTTGCATCCTTGAATGAGCTGTATTTAAAGCCAATTCTATTCTCCAGGCACATAATAATATCACGTTCTCTTGAATTTCACAGTGGATTGTTAAAACTGAAATTGATATAAATGTGTAATGTATACTTATTTTATGTAATTTAGAATTTATTCTACCTCAAGGATTTCTATGCATTCTTATTTTGTTTGGTTTGTAGGAATGGTTCATGCTTAGAAACTTTTCTTCTGTGTTTTCACTGAGGTATATACCAGCTAACACTGACAAATAGCAACAAAAGCACAATAATTACACACGGTGTGGCTAAATGAAAAAGCTTTGGCTTTTCAAAGATTTTAGTAGATCAGAACATTGTTTCTTGAAGCTGGCTCAGTCTCTTTGTTCTACCAATCACTATGCACAAAGCAGACAGAACCGAAAGCTGATTTTTGTTGGAACCTCTGCCTACCTCATGTTATTTACACTACAGTTTAGCTTTATTTCTAATCAAATTAGATAATTTAAAATTGTTTCAAGACACTTCTGTATTCAGATAGATTAAGTTCTCAAGCTGTGATATATTTTTAAAAATGCTGTTTTTCCACAGGTTGGTTAACTTTGCTCAACAGTGGCTTTTTCATTACTGTTTCCATATTTAGACAAGGTACAAATGTAAATAAAAATGAGGTCTTTATGTATGAAAAACAGGAAATTTCTATTTAGTGTTCAGCAGTTGGATGTTACTTGTGTTTGGAAAAGTGTGTACCATCAACTTCTGGCTTCGAAGTTAACAACTCTAGTTCAAAGGCAAATTATGGCTGCTGTTGCTCATCTTAGGTGAGAGGTTAAGACTTGCCTTCTCTAAAACTCTCAACTGACTTGAAAATCAGACCTATAATTATAGCATAATTACCATGTAACAAACCATGTAAAGGTTGCTTCTATTTTAAGTTATGATCAATTTGAAAAAAAGACAGATACAAAAAACACACAAACAAAAACAAAAAATAGAAAAACAAGCACACAAACAAATCCCCAATAATGTTAAAAATGTTAGAGAAATTGATCCAGAAAATATATCAAACCAGGAAAAGGAACTGTTCAAACGAAGGGTACTAGCAATCCTTAAAATCAATGAACTGTTACAGAAATATTTGACAACACCCCCTCAGTGTCTGCAGGGGAAGTCCTCTGTAGTAATGTGTCATGAGCCAATTCGCAAGGTGACAATCAAATGAACCATAGGCAAGCAAGAGAATTTGAATGTTTATAGATGCAGTGGTCTGTACCTCATGTTCATCCTAGAGTACCTGCAGCTACTGCTTCAAGCTGTCTGGGACAGCAGCTACAAGAAACCAGTTCAACATCTTCCTGTAAACTATAGATTTTGTATTCTCCTTCTTATGGTCCCTGAATTTGGAAGATACAGGTGTTAATCACTAGAGCTTTATCAGAGATAGAGACTTGTCACGGGACGTGGTGATTACTGTGTTCATAGTGGATGATCAGTTAGTATTCCCAAAGAGTGTGTGGAAAGACTCTACATCAGGGTTTGTCCACAAGTGGCACTCAGGAAATTCATTTCAAAATAAATCTAGGAATTTAATGAGGGTTGGCTAATTCCCATGAAAACTGTGTAGACAACATCCATTTTGAATTGAACTGGTCTTAGTTAATCTGTATTCCAAGGTAAGGACAGGAGTGTCTGAACATGTTTAATTTAGTTTGTTATTTTCTGTACAGCTACCAATTTAATTAATTTAGATTAAATTTTGAATCCTTGCATGGTGAGATTCTAAAGAGATAAAGAAAGATGAATAACAGAACTCCTCTGTCTTTCTCCATATCAAAGGCCAAGATACCTGAACTGACTGGTTTAATAGCATCGGTGGCAAGTCATTCCCATTGGTTATAAAGTTGTTAGAGCCTTTCCATGACTCATAACCAGAGTCTATTTCAATTCAAGCATTTAAGTATTTTGACTGTGCGTTTGCACCTGATGATAAACTCAAGTCTCATTACAGTGAACAGAATTCCCTGCAGAAATATGATGCTATTCTGCATAATGTGTCCAGGTCTTTCACAAGAAAACAATCCACCAGCAAATGTTATTCTCCTCCTACCTGAAATGAGCAGTAGCTAAAGAGCTTTGGATTTTACCAATGAAGTTACATTTCTTGTCTTTAATTTTTCAGTTTGTGTATGGGAGAATGCAAAGGAAAAATAATTTCATTTTCTGCTTTCTTACCAGCATAAAGTTTAGAGAAAACACCAGAAATGTTAACAAGTGTTTCCCTGGTGCATACTCTTATGTGTGCATGTCTGTAGATATAATACAAAATATAATTATATAAAGTAGCGAAGACATATTCTACCACTGTGTAAAGCCAATGGGAGTCCTGGTTTCCAGACTTTCTTAAATCCAAGTTCTTAAATCCTCAGATATGAGACTGACCACATATCGGATTTACCACAATAAATAAATAAATAAGAGAAGAAAAATATAAATGTATATGCATTTTTATTGAGTGCAAAGTAAGATAGCTAATGTATTTTTTTTTCACCTGAAAACAAATTGGTTAAAGGAAAGAGGCAAAGTATAATTAATTTGGGTTTCTCTGTGTGCATATTCTCCAAAGAGCGTGGACATTCTTTTGCACTACCTGTAGGATTTCTCTCAGTCTAAATGTGCATGCACGGCTGGAAAAAAGGTAAGCTCTTCTGGGAAAGAGTGTACATGCTTCAGGGGCACACCCTCTGCCAGCCTGTAAAGTCATGCCAGTGTTAGCACCGGGTACGCCTTGTGTCCTGGCATTCCTGCCAGCACTTATCCTCGTTCTGAATGTCACACCCAGTGTGTTTTGGGGTATTAGACTGATGGCACGTTGCTAGAGGCTGTCTATCCTTCCCAAGTAGACATTTTTGGTCTCTTAGTACACTGTGGCTTCCATCACCTCCAGTTTAGACCAAACCAAGCCCAAACTCCGCCACGCTCCCGTGTCAGACACCATTAAATCAGCAGGATGCACGGCGGGGCAATGAGGCCTGGCAAGAGGCCTGTGGTGTGGTGGCAGCTGGAGGGCAGCAGCTGCAGGTTTGAGTTTCAGCCAGGTCCTGTTGTGCTGCCAAACCACCCCAGCTTTTTGGCGGGACAGCATGGCCCTGCAGGTGTGGGGGGAACACAGACTGAAGGACTTGGGCCTGAAGGCATCCGCTTGCCTGGAGCTGATAAAGAACAGTATTCTCTGTAGCTCACTGTCAAAATCAGCGTCCACTCCCATTTTTGTTCTAGAGGAACCTGCTTATTCCCTGCTACCCTGATTTATGAAGCATTTTTCTGATAAAATGAAAGGGGGGAGGGATCTGCTTAAGGAAGTGGTTAGCATGGTGTGAAGACACAAACTGGTCAAGCAAATCTAGAATGGTTTGCGCCTACAGGCCCACTTGCATATGATCAAAGAACACGGAGAAAACTATCAGTCTCTCAGGTATGTTTTAAACCACAAAACAAAAGTTGTGAAGGGTTTATGGGATTTTTATTTATTCTAAAATGTCTGCTAAGCGGTTATATGATGATTTTTATTAGTTTGTTTAAGAAGTGTAATGTGTAGATTCTTGATCACAGTATGTGTGGGTTTTGGTATTGACAAAATGTCACAGGTCTGTTTAGTAATTAAGTCTACTGTTACTAGCTCTTCTTGGGAACACACTAACTACTCCTTTGTATCAGATCTTTGCAAAAATTTTTAGTCTTATTCCAACATTGATTTCACTCTAGCAGTACTAACAACAGGAGGCTGCCTATATATGCCTTGATGGCAGTCATGTATATCTCAAGTATACTGACCTGAGGTTAGCAGAAGCAACAAGTCTGAGAAAATTGAATTAGTGTGAATTTGACAAGGGCTTGTATTTGTGGATGTGTATGGGCCTCATACAGAAGGCTGAGTTAATTGCTAAGAAAAGGTACCGGGAGATATAGAACACGTATGCAGAATACCTAAATAGTGAAGGCAGAGGAACTCAGACAAGTGCATCTATAGGTGTCCAAACAGAAAATAGATATAGAAAATAGATCATCAATTCAGAAATGAAGATGCAAATACTTTTTTAAAAAGAGAGTTCCAGACAGAAAAGGAAATAAAAGCCAAATCACTACAATGAATGCCTTGAAGGAAAGCGTAGAATAAATAAATTTACAATTTACTTTGCAAAATAATACAAACTGTCATCAAGTTTGCTTCAGAAAATGTTGCTAACCATGTTGCCAGCACTATGCCAGCAAAGATGTCTCATTACTGTAAGGCAGCTAGTACAGCTTAGCTATAAATACAGAGGCCAGTATAATGCAGCCGCACTAGAAAGAATTTAATGGTTTAGTAAGAACAGAATATACCCACGACAGCAAAGAATTGTTTAGTCAAAGAGGAAAATGTGAATAATAAAGAAAAAAAAAGAGGAAGTAAAGCTACTCAGAACTATTAAGTTGCTAACTCATATTCAGTAAAATATTTACATAAATATTTTTGATAAGTCCATTGTTAGATATCTGTAATCGGAACATGCTTATTTCAGTCTTAGTGAAATGAGCAGAAAAATCCACCTGTGGCAGTGCTCCCCATAGCTTGGAGCAGCCCTGTTTTTGCTCTCTGGCACTGTTTTCTTCAAATGTAGGAGTGCAAACGCACTGTGAGAGTCAGCGGCAGGTTTTCCGGAGCTCAGGACTCAAAATAGTAGCCAACGCTCCTGAAGAGATTTAGACAGTTCAGAGTGGCCAATTTTTCAAAAACAGCTCGGTAACAAGCTTCTCTCTCAAAATCTGAAATTCTCTGAAGGCTGCAGTTCTCCTGGGGGTCACATTACATTTTCTTGAGAGTTAGAGCCCTTCGGTCTTCTAAAGTCAGGTCACTTCTAGGACAGCTTGTTCAGAGATGTTTTCTGCTGCTTGTTCTTCTCTGCCAGATATTTTTATCATCTGTAAAACAGGGAGAAAACCCTCCACTCATCTGCTTCTTTGTAAGTGTTGGGCTTCCCTCATTTCTCAATACTTTCTACCAAACTACCCATCTGGAGCTCCCCCAGGCCCAGCGGTTTCTGTTCCTGTCCCTGTACCGTAACTGAAGTGGGCATGGGGCAACAGAGGCCAGTCGTTTCGGCTCTGCTTTGGCACTGTATGCTTTACGCTTATACATTTATATATAAATGTAGATACTTATTTGCCTGCTATGAATGAAGAACAATGCAGAAACATGCCCACACTGATTAAAACCAAACTGTGATGTGGATTCCAGTAAAGCTACTCTATCTTAAAACCCAGAGCTTCTGCTTTCGCCTTTCCACCCGCTATTCATAGCTTCCGTAAGACTGAAACTGTCCCCAAAGGGGGGGACTTCCTATGAATCCTTCCTTGACCTAAGGACAGCGATGTACAAGAGGGAAGAAGGAAATTACTTTTCCCCATGCCAAAAAAGTAAAGTGCCTTGAGTTGACATGCTGACCTAGCTAAAAACCAAGTCTCTGTAAAAGTTTGTGTGAGGACATGCAGCGATGGAGCAACAAGGCGACGAACACGAGCTGCGCTGTCGATGTTTTCCTGCCTCCAGCATCTTTGTGTCACTCGCCTCTTTTTAGGAAAAGCGGACTGGAAAGCAGACTCCAGAAAGCGCTTAGGGACTGCAAAGGAGGCGCGTGTGGCTCTTTTTGACCGCCTCAGCCCACGGCCGCGGCCTGGGCGGCCGGCCCGAAGGCGCCTCCGCAGCGGGCCCGAGGGGGTGGCTCCGGGGCCGGAGAAGCTCCGCGGGCGGCTGCCGCGCTCCCCCCTCACGCCCGGCGCTTCTCCCGCCCTCCGCGGGGTGGGGTCGCTCCTCCGCCCTCCCCGGGGCCGGGCTCGGCGGGGCCTGGCCCCTGGCGTGGAGAGGAGCGGGTGAGCGCCGGGCCGGGCCGGGCCGAGCCGAGGCGATGCTGGTCGTGCGGCTGCGGCTCCTGGCGTGTTGCCTGCTGCTGCTCGGCGGCCGCAGCCCGCCGCGGGGCGCCGCCGCCCTCAGCCCCGACGAGGTGCCCGCCCTGCGGAGTGAGTGGGGGTCCCGGGGCGGCGGGGGGGGGGGGGGGGGACACGGCGGGGCAGGGAGGGGCTTCTTCAGCTGGCGTCCCCGGTGAGGTGTGCGTGGGGGGGGGACACACGAATATTTCGCCTCCCTCCCGGTCCTGTCCCTTCTTGCGGAGGAAGCCCCCGGGCTTCGCCGTGCCCTCCTCAGGGCGGCCCGCGGGAGCGAGGGGCCCAGGGCAGTGCCCGAGCACACGCCTTGCTGTCCTCGCACCTGGTCCCGGAGGTCGTGCCGAGGGGTTTTCCTCGCGCCCGATAAGTTCCAGCTGTTTTCCTTACTGACACTTAAGCAGTTCTCACTGCTGTTTTTTGGGGACAGGGGTGGGTGGGAAGGAAATGGGAGGTGAAGAGGAAGGAAGAGAAAAAATCTTGCTCTCCTCGCTCTGTTATACATTATTTGTAGTGGCGAACCTAAGTAAACAGGAACCCGGACAGCTCTCGGCGCTTACAGCTTCGCTTCTGGCACTTTGCTTGGTGTCACCTTGCCCTTGTACGGAGGGGCCTGGACGTCAGGAGAAGGGGGATGTTCCCAAAGGGCTCCCTCCACCCCGTCAAATCCTTCAGAGCAGGGTTTAGGATCTTCTCCTTGGCCCCTCTGGGGTGTGCAAGCTCATGGAGCGCCTCGTGGTTCTTCACCCGCAGGGTCGTGGGCACAGGAATCCTGTGTGGTGTGGGCTTGGTGCCGCTCCGGGTGTGTCCTTTCCCACCTCATTAAGACCCTTATCTTTCCTCTGCAGTCATCGCAGCTCTTAAGAGCCTTACGGATAAAGGCATTCGGATGCGGATAAGGGCATTCGGATGCCTTTCATGAAGGCAGAGACCCCTTCACCTCTGAGTTGTTTCTCGTTGTTGTTCATGCTGTTACATGGGAGGCACCACGGGTGCAAGTGGAGATAAATTGGGAACTTGTATTAGAACTTTAAGTGTGAATCCCGGTATCACGGTGAATTAACCTCATTAATCAGTGTTTACTGGTGCTAACAACATCACAGCTTCTACTTATCTAGTAAATTAACAACGTAGTTTCTTGGCCAGCCAAGATAAGACTGCTGTAGGAAAGCCCTCCCCTAGCATGAGAAGCAGAAACCCTGTCTGACCTTGTAGTCTGTGCTTGTAGATAGACTGTGTGGCCCATGGAGGACTGGGATGGGTAAGAAGAAGGAAGCACAAGCTGCACAGCTTCACAGAAAACTCGAAAGCGAAGTCCCCTGCTGGGTGTCTGTCACAGAGTGATGGTGTTCCAGTGAGCTTGTGGTCGGAGGGCTGTAGAGATGTGATGGGCTAAAGGAGCATAGGAAGCTCCTTTAGGAGGCTTGCTCTGCCCCCAGAGAGTTAAGGACTTAAAGCCAGGCCGCTGCCAGGTGCTTGGAAATGCAATTACATGCAGCAGGCTTGTTCCTGCCTGCTGTCAGTCAGAAAGGCTTGCCCACGCTCCTGCACCATCATGAGCTACAGACAACCTTAGCCACATGGCAAACAGCACCCGATCCCAGAGTTACAGCTTGCAGGGGGACTTCTGTCCTCGCTGTATGTCTGGCCACTAGCAGGTTCTGTGCAGGACCTGTAACCAAACTTCTCTCTGTAACCTGTATCTTGCCTGGGCCGCTTGTGTGTGCCATGTGATGATGAGCTGGTCTTCAGCCTGTCACGCAGCACTGCTGGCTGAAGGCTTTCTTTTGGAGAGCTACACCTAAAACATAGGTGCTGAACCCTGACACAGCATCTGGGTGGGCTTCTGCATCTCGTACTCTAGATTTGGAGTATCTTTTTGTTATTGTTACTTCGTCAGGATGTTAGGGGTAGTGAATTACAGATAGAAAGCACACGTGGTAGAAATTAGTATTGCAAAATTTCATGGCAAAATGGAAGTGCTAATCAGGTTTTCAGGGAATAATCTCCCGAGACATAAAATAAGTATCTCACCTATAATGTGAGAGGAACTCCATGGGTTAATCATCACTGGATTTCAGAACAAATGAAATAGCCGAGCTGTTACAGATTTTATTTTGCTGATTTCCTTAGCCCCTCTCATTTTTTCAGTCTATATGCACAGTTAGACATTTGTTCCCAAGGCGTTAAACAGCTGATTTTTTTCACATGCTTATAGTGTGATGTCACATTGTTCAGTGAATTTCTACACAATTCCAAGAAAGCTGGGACATCAGGCTAACCTTCCTACGTCTGCTGTGGTCCAGCCAGGGCAGTCATCTATAGCTCAACAATATGCATCCAGTAGTTAAGGCATGCTTTAACTCTTGACCACCAGTTCTTGGATTGAGATAAATCCTACCTTTCCTGTATCATACATACAATGCAAGACACATTTTCTGCCTCTATAGTTGCAGAGAGTGAGGCTTGAAAATGTCAGAGAATATGACAATTTCAGACTTAAACTTTTTAGCCTTTAATTGGAATCTCCAGTCCCTCACAGAGAATTATTTTACAGCTCTCAATATGACTTGCTGTAACACTGAAACCTGTACCACATTATGTAGTATTTCTTGGTGAATGATGCTTTAATTCTTCAAATGTGACTGATGTTTTTTGGATGACCAACTTGAGAAATACTGCCTAATCTCACAGTGATCTGTCAGATGGTCCACATGTTACAAACTTTGCTGGCAGTGAATTTAGACAAGTATTCTTATTTTTGAAGTGTCAGATATTCTGATGGATATTTTCAGTTTTCTTCATAAATAGCTAAAACATGTCTTACAATACTATTTCATCATCTGTAGCGTTCTGCAAACTGAGAGGGTTTTTTTCTTTTTTTTTTCCCCCCATACAGATAAGGGGATATTTATTATACAAAGTTCAGGCTCCAACTTGTGCATCAAGGTGGATCCAGCTGGCCTTGTTCTGGAAGACTGCAGTCAACTCTCCAAATACGTGCTATGGAAATGGGTATCCAATCGTCGGCTTTTCAATATAGGCAGAAGTGCCTGTCTAGGACTGAACATCAGTAGACCAGAACAGCCATTGACTATGCTTGAATGTGATTCAACTCAATACTCACTATGGTGGAATTGTGATGGAAGAGCGTTGGTTGGTGTATCAGAGTACAAATTAGCTGTTGAAAACAGCAAACATATTGTTGCCAAAAAAAATTCTAATTATCAGTGGACACAGTACATGTCTTATGATGAAGACCTTTGTGAACATCCTTTCCAAGGTAAAAATCAAATTTGTCATAGAAATGTATAAAGGAAAAATTTTCAGAAGTTGTTTTTTAAGGAAGGTCCGATTATTTTTTTAATAGGCGATAATTGAATTGAGTACACTGCACAATTAATTTTTCTCCTCATCTGTTAAATGGGCCCCCCAAAAGGCCCTAGTGTCCTTGTGAATCCTTGCCCCTTCCAAATGGTCTATAAAATTAAAAGCTGAACTAAGTATTTGCAGTCCCACAGCTCTCATTGTCAAGTAAACCCAAAGAGAGATAAAGAAGGATTTGGAATTCAGATTACTGACGGTCAGCCTGCAATCTCAGTGTGCATTATCCAAACGTTTGCAACATTCAGCACCTGGACTCTGAACATGCCAAACTTTGGAGCAGAAATCAGGCTTTTGATTAATCCTGTTGTACAGCTAGTCAAGGCATAGGAATTTAAGTCAGGATCCAGACCTGCAAACCTTAACAGTTTTCCAGGAAAAAGGATGAAGATAAACCCATTTTCCACGAACAGCCAGTCAGGCTGCACCTTGACCCCTTCCTCAGCCTCTCCTTCAGCATTTCTTTAGAAGAATGGCTTAATGTTTGCATAGCATGTCTCAGGCTGGAGCGGTTGATTCTCCCCATTTGAACTGTTTTTATGGGGTTGCAGAGCTCTGGTCTCCACATATTTGGGTTGTGGAGCTTTGATCTTGGTGGTTTCCTCTGTAGGTGCAGCTGGGCTTGGCTTCTGCTCTCTCCAGGGGGTTCCTCTGGGAGCTGCGTTGTCTATGGAAGCGTGGTAGCATCCAACATCTCTAAAACCTAGCAGAGTTTATACTTAAGACCAGACAGAAAACATTTAAAACCATGAAGTCTTAAAAGTTTGCTATGTACATTGAGGGAGATGGAGGTAGATCTGGTCTAGTCCTAGAGCTGCAACAACCTGGGAGTTTCAGGATGAAAATAAGTGACTGTCGTGGCAAAGCTTCTTTCCCTTCCAGTTTCTGTTTCCTTCTTTCCACTTCAGCTTATGCACATGCAAATACAAGCTACCTGTCAGTCCAACAGGCTGGAGGGGTCCCTACCTTCAAAACAAGTGTGTCTAACTAGGGTGAGAGGAACGTAGCTGTCAAATTTTGTTTCTTCTCAGAACTGAGATAATCCCTTGAACCTCTGTAGCTAGCATCATGGTAGCACGCAGAGGTGCAAACTTGATTTCTTTTAACCCATTTTATTTGTATTATCTGTTGGAAGGCTTTGAAGGGGATTTACAATCTATAAACTGCATTTTTTGCATGTGCGCAGCCAGCCATTATCTCTGGGAAACTGGCAGCGTGTCCTTATTCTGTAGTTGAAGGACTTTGATCTTAGCATATCAACATGGGATCTTTGGCAAACAGTTTAATTCCAAGTATGGTTGTGGTTCTTTGACCTTTCATAGAAGCATGTGCTCTGAGGTTAAGGAGATACTGAGGAAAATCTTTTACAACTTTGGGTTGCACTTGATTCTCTCAGTACTCAAAATACAACAGGGCAACATTTTAAATATTTTATAAGCTAATAATTGATGTGACAACAAAGGTATGTAACATCAGTTCTTTAGATTACTATTCCCCATGGTATAAAAAATATTTTTAAAAGTTTATTTAATTTTCCTTTGTCTTTCATATTTCCTTTCCCATAGAATGACAATAAGAATGGAAAAAACATCAGAAATCCATTTAAACAAGAGTGGGAGGAGCAGAGGAAATTATGCTAAATTGCTTGTCTATCACAGGCTAGGAAACAAGAAATACACAGAGCGTGCATTTGAGCATGTCCTGATTATGCTAACTATAGTTTTATGTAGTTGTTCTCAAATTTAAGTGCAGGATAATAGGATATAGGATAATTGATCATTTTTTTAGTTGCAGTAAGTTATGGGAATGTGCCTTGTTTCATGGTGATAAATTTCATAAACTAACATTTCCAAATTCTATTCACTGCAGTTATGCTTCTCATACTTGTCTCAATGTTGTGGTATTAATTATGAATTCAAATAACCATAGATATTTTTATTTTATTGTTGCCGTTAAAACCAAAAATGATGAAATATGGGGGGAAGTTTCAGTGAATATGTTCTTTTAGTCTCTACTTTTCTTTTATTACAGAAACATATACCTTATTGGGAAATTCTTTTGGTTTCCCATGCGTTTTTCCATTTAAATATAACAACAAGTGGTATTATGAGTGTACCAGAGATGGAAGGGAATTTGACTGGTGTGCCACAACAAGTTACTATGATCAAGATGAAAAATGGGGGTTTTGCCCAAATGCTGGTAAGATGTTGCTTCTCCCTCCCTACCTGCCTCCTACGGTATCCGTGATCCTTATGAATAATTCTAGGATGCACTCTGTTTTGGAATACAAGATTACTTCTGTTAGAGGGGAATGTCTCTTAAATAAGAGAAAACTTCAGGTTTTATTATAGTCTACCGTGTATGGTCTTTGGAGACCCAAGTCCTCATCCCAAAAGCACAACTCCAGGAGGTGAGCTACAGGATGTGAAGCGCTCACTGCTCTGTGCCACCCACTGACCTTGTCCTGCAGCTAACCCACGGCTGTCTCTGCTCTCCCCAGCAATCCATAGGGGGTTTCTCTGAAGCGTGCAAAGGAAGGATTGCTCCTGCAAAGTTAGATTATGCTTTTGACTTTATTCCGTCTTTTATATTCCTTTTCTTCCAGGCAGTCCTTGGACACTTATGTTTTGGACCTAAAACACTTAGAAGCAATATTTTTGAAAATATTTTTTGAAAGATTTTGGACGTATGGTATTCATGAATATTAAAATTATAAATAGCAACTTGTAGCTTCTTCCATAAATATGTAAAAAATATCTTCTATCAGCAGAAGTGGTTTGGAAAAGCCCTCCCTGTTCAGGCTGTCTCTCAGATCTCTGGTCCAAAGCATGTTATAAACAGCTGGAAATGTGATTTCATAGTGGGAATTTCCAGGGAACCATTATAATGAGAAGTATTTTCAGCCCTGCTTCTATATTGTAATTAGAATAGCTTTAATCTCTTGAGTACTGGGTAGAAGGAGATCCAGGTGACTGCTCCTCCACAAGTTGGGTGAGGCACTTATAGCGTGACTGTTCCAACATCCAGCTTTAGGAACAAATGATCAGCTGGTGCGAATTAAAATGTAGCTCTGTTGGCTTCATGCAAGCTATGAAAATCACCACCAGCTGCAGATGAGCTCCCGAGAATTTATCAACCACCTGAAAAATGGAGCAGTGTTTTATTCAGTTAGTGTCCTATTTCCATACATACTTTAATAAAGGAACACTGGAGGAGTTCATCATCATGCTTCCATTGAGATGCTACTGTCGTTAATTAAATTTCTAAAGATGCTGTACTTCCAATTAGCTTGTAGCCTTGTGCTGTTGGTGACGAATCTGTTTCTGAGCAGAGAGCGGCTGTGATGCTTTTTGGAAGAAGAACCCCGCCACGCACCTCTGCTACCAGTTCAACCTGGCGTCCGTGCTGTCATGGCATGAGGCACGGGCTGCGTGCCAGATGCAAGGAGGAGATCTGCTCAGCATCACCAGCCTGGAAGAGCAGAGCTACGTCAGTGATTTAAGCCGTGAGTAGGCACAGCGCACTGCTAACAGTGGGTGTAGGCACATGCTTAGTGTGTTCATATGGGAATCCTGACTTGGAAGGCTGTTGAATTTTGTCGTAGCCTTTGGAAAGGTGCAGAGTGCACTTTGTAGCAGGAGTCTTCTGTTCCCACTGTGAGGACATATTGCGCTCCTCTGGGAAGTGGGTCAGCTTGACTTTCTCTGGGGACTGCGTAGGAAGCCTGTAGTTAGATTTCCATTTTACCAGTGAAAAGGTTTGGAGCTTAACACTATGTATTGCATCTCTCCCATTGCTGCTGGCAAGGCTTTGTCACATAGCACGCCTAAGTACCTGACAAAGCAAGAATGAAGGTAAGTTACAGCCTTAATAAACCGAGTTCAAAAGCAGTGGTATGTGTTATGTGAGGCTGTAATTGTCTTAATTCCTGCTCGCACGGTGACTTCTATTCATATTTGCAGCTGTGGTTATGGACATGTGGGTCGTTAGGTGTTTGTTTTTGTTTTTTGGAAATTATACAGATGTTTACCTTCTCTGCAGTGCACCATAGTGTCATTTTATTCCTGCAAGGTTTCCTTTGCAAACTGTACTTCACCAAATCTAAATGACTAGAATATTTCTGCAGGCTTGAAATAAATTACCTCTATAGGGAAAAAAAAAGACAACTTTGTTTTTATAAACAGACGGTATTCCTTCTTTGATAAGCTCGTTGGTGTCCCTCATGCAGAAAGTCTCAGACCAGTTCTGCATAGTCCTCTGATGGCATTGCTTGTGTGGCTATTTTGGTGTTGGTGAAGAGGACTGAGCGAAGGACCGGGCACTAAAAACCGCGTTGTGAAAGGCAGCTTCAGGTTTCTTTCCCATTGCTTCCCGTTATTGCTGGTTTTCAATTGCAGGATATAAGCTAACAGGAAGTTTTTAAAATAATTTCATTAGCTTTTTGATATGTATACAGGCTGTAGAGGGATTGGAAGTTGTTTGTTTTGTGTCTGACAGCAGGCTGAGACAGGCTGGCGTTTCTGTAGCTGGTGTTACAGATGTAATATCTAAGGCCACCAAGAGCTTATATGGGGAGGGTTTGCAGGATGGGCAGTTTTTGAAGGGATGCAGACCTCTTGAGTTTATTCCTCCTCAGCTGTGTTGATTAACAAACTAATAGACTTTCTAAGGACAGAAAAAAAATAAGTCTGAGCCTTCTGGAGACAGATCTGAAATATTGTTTTATTCTGATTGTAACAAGTCAGGACAGTATATCTATACCCGTAGATATTTTAAAACATGGGGAATGTGTGAAGTGTCACTTTGTTTATTTTTTCTGTTTCAGGGCAGTTAAACGCCACAGACATCATGCTTTGGACGGGCCTGAATAGGCTGGGGGAAGATACTGGCTGGCAGTGGTCAGATGGAGCGCCATTGATGTTTGTGAACTGGAGAGCAAGTACATGATGTTCCTCTTGGATTTGTTATAGCAGTGTAATTACATGCTCTCTGTAATTGCAGCACAAGAGAGCTGTACAGCTTCGTTTGAAAAGTGAATAGAGTGGACCAGTGTACCTCTCTTTTTGTAGACATATCTATTCATGTTCATGAACTAAAGCCCCTTCTAGGGATGTGGGTGGCATCCATGGAGATGCATTTATTCAAAGCATTAATGATTTAGTCCTTCTGTCATTTGCTTTTAAGGGTATTTTTGAGATTCCAGCTGCATATTTAAAAACTATGTTCTACCTGGTTGCATGGAGGAAAGGAGTTTTAATTTGTTTACATTAACAGCTGTAATTAACAGTAGCACATTAACATGAGCTTTGAGACTTGGTTTGCTACATTTTGAGGTTTGTCCTCCAGCACATGTAACATTGACACCAGAACTGGATTCAGTCTCTCATCTGATAGCAGCAGGCAAGGAAAGATTGCCATATATGTGTAAGTGGTGGTTAATGTTCAGCTGTCCATAGGGTCGGTGTAACACTGCTAGAAGTTTGGGTGTGCAGGGCTGATTATACATTTGTTCAATAAGAATACAGCGCCATTTTACAAGAACTGAATTTTTGTAATTGCATGCTTCTCAAAAAAATGCATTTGCAGATGTCTCTGATGACCGTTTTAGCGAAAATCATTGTGCGGTGATTAATTCAAAATTGAAGTACGGCTGGCAAAGTTACTTATGTGAATCTGGATTGCCTTTTGTATGCAAGAAATATTTAACTAAGACAGAGCATGAAACGTTTGGTAAGTCTCTCAGTGTTAATGTGTCCTTTTTGTCAGTATGGAAGGAGAACAAGAGGAAGCTACCTGAATATAAATTTATGAGAACAGTCTTAGCTGCAGTATAGGTTTGCTAGTTTAAGTTGAATGCCATTTACATTAACTGAAGTGGTAACATGTTCTTCTGTTCAAATGCAGTTCTGGATAACACGTTGAGAGTCTTAAAACCGACAAATTATTTTAATATGCATAGCATTTAATTGGTTCCTTACATCATCAGAGGCTTACAGAATGCTCATTCTCTTTGTATTACAACAGAGCAACACTGCTGAGTTTAAAAATAGGCTTTCAGCTTAGAATGGAATTAGCCAGTTGCCCACAGAAGATAAAGTTGCATAAATGCAGCTCTAAATTTGCAGTTATTTTTATGACGTGCTGTGCTTTTCATATACCAAAAAAGCATTGTACATATGTTTTTAAAGGTGTTTATATAATGACAGTAAGTTATATAGTATGTAGAATGTCTCAGATGCCCATTCTGTGGGAAACAAACACAATTTTGTGTTTATTAGGACATTAATTTCTGTTTTGATAAGAAAAGTTAGATAGGTTCAACTTTTTCCTGATAAATTAAAAGAAAGTTTCCCTACTTGTTTCAGATACTGAAAAGGGATTTACCAAACTCTTTGTAGGTAATACATGTGAAAAAGCTTCAGCTGGTTTTGGATCAGGCCCAAAGGTAATAAGGCAGATAAAGGAAGTTCTAAACTGAATAACAGTTCTGTAAGTGTGTTTGTACTAGTCCAGTGGCCTGCATGGTTGAGTCATAAAATAAGGTGGGAAAAAAATCAGTTTGCTCTGTGGGTAGTGATCCGTAGAGCATGTGTTTTGTCCTCGAGATGACCCTGTTTTCAGCATTTGAAGATAGGAAAATAGTCTAATGCAGCACAACCTTTGTATTTCTGTCTAATATACTTTAACCTTGCATGGTTAATTAAAAGATACATGGAAGTATTATGCCACTCGTTGTGATGCTGGCTGGTACCCACACAATCGCAACTGCTATAGACTTCATAAAGAGGAGAAGAGCTGGAACGATGCTTTGATCTCATGCCAAAGTGACAACAGCAGACTCATTAGTATATCCTCCATGGCAGATGCGGAGCTGCTCCGTAACTTGCTTGAACGTGGTGAGTTTTGAGAGTTAGTTTAAGCTGTGCTATGTTTCTTGAAGTGTTTCTTCTGTGAAGCCATTTAACGTTGTTAGCCTTGTAAGCCCAATATTACGTGGCACATCCAGATGATATTTCTAAAAAAAAAAGTGTGATGCACGTGCCTTCTAGGAGTCTTTAAAATGTAAGACATCACCTTCAATAAACATAATAAAGAAACGAATCAACATGTTGGAACACAATGAGAAACTCTATGCTTCCCTTGGTGTTCCAGGATTACCTCACACCCGGGCTTTTCTAAGACTGCAGCTTGTGCTTTATGGGAGTGCAGCACTTGCCCTGGAGCATGCTGGGCAAATGGCAGTCAGTGGTTATACCAAAAGTCAGAGATCCCCGTAAAACGGCGTCAGTTTTCTTGGGCATTACCGTACTTCTCATGAACCCTCAACAGTCTGGCTTTTGTCCTTTCCTGTTCTTGACTGGTTCCATGCAAACTGTTGCAAAATACTCAATTATTGTCCTCATGCAAGAATTGTGCTTAGAAGCAACAACAGTTCAGAGTGTCTTTTGCTTTGCAAGCTGGCCGTGTTCATGCTGCAGAGTTTCTGCTGCTGCAAGTGTGTTGGTGGAGTCCCCTTTGATGGGCACCATCAAAGCAGCTCTATTTGTCCATGTTGCCTTAAAAGGTAGCATAATTATAGAAGGAACTTAATGAACAAAAGCTCTTAGGCACAACCGTGTGAAGAATTTTATTGTCATAACTGTAGCAAATAAGTGTAAATATTTTGTGCCTCCAGCTGGCATCCCTATCCTGGCAGAACTGCGTAGTTTTGCCATGAATTGTAGCTTCCTTGAGCTGGGGGCATAGTGACATGTTTTATCAGCTCTGTCCCATCAGCTGTGGTTGCGGAGTGGTCCCTTATACTGGAATTACTGGACATGATCACCCATTCTCCTCCCTCACACCACCCATCCTCTCTGCTGTCCTGTTTATCTTTTTTGGGAGATTAACCACGGGTCATCTTTCTCACCTCTGTTAGCACCCTCCATAGATACCAAACACCATTTTTTCCAGAGATGCTGTAGTAGATAGAATTAATTATTGCAGTCAGCTTCAAAATCTGCTGCTGGTGTTTCAGCCCTCCTTTATCCTTCTTTTCAGGAGAAGGGCTTATGCGCCTGAAAGCTTGTCTGCTTTCACTGACTATAGTAGCTAGTCAAGTAAGGCATTACGTCAAACCTCAAGACTCATCTTTCATGGATTTATTAACCACTGTGGCTACAACTGTGCTCTCCCTGGGACATAAAGCCATTGCTCAGAGAAAACCTAAAGCTGAATGAGCCATGAAAGATTATAAAAATAAATCTTTCCCTTCCGTGTCAGGCTTTCTGCCCCATGCAAGCTTCAAGAGCATATGCTCTTGATTTGTATTTTTCTGGGTTTCAAGGCATATTATTGCATATGTTGATCTACTTTTGAAACTATTTAGTCTTGAAGGGAAGTAGGATATTATCTCATCAGTAAGGTTTCCTAAAGTTCATACAACTATTTCTTTTTTCATGCAATAAGATAATTCTTACTGAAATCCCATGAATAATTTTAATAGTGGTGTTGATATTACAGGAACAATAGGCATCATTTCTTCATCATTAAAATATGAAATCTTTTATTCTTTTACAGAAAACGTAACTGAAACATGGATTGGGTTATACAGTAATAATACCCCAGTTGTTTTCAAGTGGTCAGATAGCACCCCAGTGAAGCTGTCCAACTGGCACAGCCTAGAACCTAATACCTTTCAAAGAACAGGACAACTCTGTGTTTCAGCACAAGGACCTGTAAGTGTTCTTTTCCTTTTGAAAGAACAAGACAGACACTCTTATTTCACCTCACAATAATTTATTTTCTCACTATGTATACTCTTGTAAACCCTGACCTGCAGTATGACGTTGTCTTTTTATTCCTAATATATTCAAGCTGAAATAAAAATAATGTAGCCTTTAGAAACCAATACATTTTGTTGTGCTGCTACACAGAAAAGTTAATCATTGTTTTTGAGGTTATGTTCAATTTAAAAAAAAAAGTTACATATGTAAAGCTTGCCAAATGGAAGCAAGCAAATATTCATAGGTATTTTGATAAAGACAAAGTAATTTAAAATCCAGGTGGTGTATATTATAAGTCATGACTCATTAGTTCCAGTCTTTAAAGCTTCAAGTTGATATTTTGAAAAATGTTCAACTGTGCTAATTCTATGTTGCTGTCAGCATTTATAACTTTCATGAAGCATCTTTCAAAAAAAGGGAGTATCATAGATCTACATAAAACTATCGATGTTGAGAGTGGTAAGATCGATCCCAAATCAGTCAGGTCTTGTAAGATCGGGAGTAACGTTCAAATAAGCTTAGACTAGGCCCTGTCAAACCATGGCTTATGACAGACAGCTTTTTTCTTAATTTGATCATAAATGTGCTTTACTTTTACAATTTACAATACTTAAATATGCTCAGACCTGATTTAAGTGGCACTATAGTTCAGTTTTTCGGTAAAGTAAATTTTGGGAAAGCATGAAAGCTGTATCAAAAAGTGTTTTCTGTTGTTTCTCCAGTAGTAGGTCCAAGTTGCAATCTTTAATTCATAGATAAGAAAGCCAAAACAATTACAACGACCTGGTGAAGTCAGCTCTCATTTGAAGCAGAAAATGGTAAAAGCCTGGTTTTAGATGCACAAAGCTATATTTTACTAATTTTGCAAGTGTAAGCAAACAAAGCATAAAACACAGTAGTGGAAAAGGAGGAATCAGTATTGGTACATGTCCAGTATTCATAGATGTCTAAAAGTTGTATTATACAAATGTAGTATTTTGAGTAAGGGCTGTTCAAATATAAATGTTAATCTTACAAAGAACTACAGTAGATTGGAAGAAGGATCAGTATATGATTCTGAAAAGCGTTCTGGCATGCCCATAGTTTTAGTTAATTAAAATGCATTACATCCCAAGGAGTGATTCAAAGAGACAATCTCCTTTGTGTGATTGTCAACAGGACTTTTCAGATCAGTGTTGGTAGAAGTAAGTGATCCATCTAAAGGTAAATAAAGGAATAGAGTGAGAAAAAATTGTCTGTTGCTTGTTTTTATTAAAAAGTTAAAATAGGAAGAGAACTTGTATAATCTAACGTCATCTGTGTATTACATACGTATGAGAATGAGTATGTAGAGAACATACTTTGTTTTTCCTCCCCCTCAGGAGGGACATTGGAAAGTTAAAAAATGTGAAGACAGATCTTTCTATGTTTGCAAAAAAGCAGGGGAATTTAATAATGTTTCTTCTGAGATGGAATCAAGTTGTCCAGAGGTAAGGGAATTCGTGTTTTTTTGTTTGTTTCAGAACCTTACTGATAAAACAGAATTATAAATAGAGGTGTAGAGTATATGGATATAAGTAAGTAGATAGATAATTTTAGTTTTTCATACTGAAGACATGCATGTTTTGCTAGGAAAAATCTCATTGTTTGCCTTAAAAATATGTAAACTAAAATGTAAGGTAAGATTAAAAGCTTTCCCCAAATGCCTCTCATGGTTCGTTGCATTGTCAGCAGTTGTGACCCAAGTTCCTATTTCTTTCTAGATCAAAAGTGAAAACCCTTTTGTACGCCATCTGTGCAAATAATGGCTGTTATATGATGCTTCATCCCACACATGGTTTTCATACATTTAAAAGGAATGTCAGGGTGAAAAACAATCGGTTTCATTGACATGGAGAATGAACTCTTCCACTCATACATTAGCATTCCTTTCACTTTCAAGCAAAAATGGGAAGGAGCACAACTAGCTACCTAATAGGACATTACAATAGGTTTTCATGCTTTTAGGCTTGACATTTTGCTAGTAATATGTAACTCGTTAAAGTATGATTTTATTTGCCATTGGTTCCTTTCCCTATGTATACAACAGTGTAAACAACAAACTTGTGGAATTTATGTTCTTAAAATGTTGTTATTCAAAACTCTGGAGAAGTTCTGTGAACCTCTTCTTCTTTTTCTATCAATAAAAATATATCCCCTCTGACTTCTTTACCCTTTAGGTCATTATCTTCCTTTTTTTCATTTTTGGCCTCTTTTCTCAGTTCAGTTAAATTGTAAGAAGGTGGAAGCTAAACTGTTCAGAGCCGGATGCTGCTTTTCCCCAAATGTACAGCGGTCAGGTCCAGCGTTCTGGTCATATTATTACTGCTTTGTTCCAGGTTAAAATTTCCAAAAGTTTAGGATGATTGATTCATTTGGACCAATGTATTTTATCACTCAAGAATGCCGTGTGTTAAAAGTGTTAAGAAAAGTTTGTTAAAGTCCTGACCATGTGAAAAAATGTGCTGAGCATCAGGACTTCCAGTTGTAGTTAGGAGCTGACAGCACTTGAACTTTGGGTACCTCGCAGGAGTGAGATTTAAGTCATTGATCTTAAGTAGTATGGTATGCTCTGGCAAGCTTCCTGTTCAGGATAAATTTCTGCTTGTTAATGTTTCGTACCCTCTAGAAATATATAGTGAACGCTCTTATAGTCTCTTGATTTCTATAGATTCTTTTCTTTCTGATGCAAAAGAGTCATATTCATTTAATCAAGTGAAGTCAGTTCTAAGCTTATTGAAAGTTGAATTTTATTTCAGACATTTTGTCTTAACAATACTCTTTTAATATTCAATATATATATTTTTGTTACTTGTTGGCCTAGTTTTCTAGGGCTAGCTCTTTATTTCATACAGTTACACTTTTTTTTCTTTTTTCTGTTGCTAATCTACCCTAAATGTATAGAGTATCTGTTGGTGTTTCTCACATTTGATCTTTTGCATTGTTAACCTGTTACTGTCATCCATGTTTGATGGTTGATAGACTCAGGGAGCTTTGGCCTTGGTCATAATTATTTATTTTGCAAAGCTTTATAGTCTTATCTGTTATTACTGAGCTTTTATCTCATGTTGATTTTATGACTTGTGAATTGGATGAACTAGTCCTTAAAATTTTCTGTGGTTCTGCTGAGTGAAGTTTTTGCAATATCAAGTTACAGCAGAAACCTACACTTCTGTCTTTTGAAGACACAAAAAGTGTTAAGCACTTTTTTCCCTTAGCAGGTCAACTATTCTTTTTCCTAGTTGGCAGGCTATTAGTGACATTAAATGTTGTATTGCAAAGGTCACATTCTCTAGGCATTTTTTCCCAAAACTGAAATAACAGCGTTAGACATTTTCTTTAAATCAGCTTTTGAAACAGGCGGTGGAGTTGTCAGCTGTTTGATAATTGAGTTGGGAGTTTCTGTGTACAGAACTGACAGTATTGGTACTAGTAACTTTCTTCAGTCTTCTACGCTTTAATTAGTGCATTAAAAGATAACAGTATAGTACTAAATCAAGCATTTGTCTTTATGGATGTTGTAGCAGGAGAGAACTGCACTTTTGAGAAGAGAATAGCTATTAAAGCTATAAAACCTCATAAGGAGAAGGACAGCTGCTCAGAATAAGGGTCCATTCAGGTCGTGTTCTGCTTCCCATCAGTGGCCACAAGCAATGTCTGGGGAAGAGCAGAAAAGGGCAAATGTGGGTAACACATCCCCCAATTTCCCTTGACTTCCAGCCATTCAGGGGATTTCCAGAGCCTTTTATGATTTGTGTATCTAACAGCCCACACTGGATTTCCCCTCCAAGTGCTTGTCCAATTTTCCCTTGAACTCATGCTAATTCTTTGAGTTCAAAACATTACTTACTGATATCTATAAATCTGCTGCCCTTTGTGTGGAAAAACGCTATCTTCCATGTTGAACCCACCTCCTGCTTGCTCAGCTTCATTTGTTGTCCCCAGAGTCTCCTGTTGGAGTAGTCACACGTGCCTCCATGGCACTACTGATTTTGTAGATGTGTATTGTACCTTCCTTAAGGCATCACTTCTCCAGACTGAAGAGACCCAGCCTGCTCGGTTATTATTTATGTGGAAGCAATTACGTATGTTTGGTCATCCTTGTTGCACTTTTTTTCTAACATCCTTTTTTTGAGATTGGGGGCTGCAACTCCAAAAAATGAGAAAAACTGAATTTTAAAGGACATAATTACTTTCTCTGTTCTCTCTCTCCTTCTAATTCTTAATGTTTGATTTGACTTCCTGACTAAGCTGGTGTTTCCATGGAAGGTAACCCCCAAATCTCATTCCTGTCTGGTAGGAGCAAGGCAGCTGTCTCTTACGCCACACGTGAAATGATTTGGTGGGGACAGGAGAGGTCCCCATAATACATCACATCATATTTATCTGCACTGAATGCCATTTTGTTGACTGATTACTCAGCCTTTAAAGTTTGGAATTTCTCAACCTGTGCTTGCCCTCAATGCAAACTTATCATCATCTAGTTACTCCACAGTTGTTATTATTTTTAATAAAGATTAGTGTCAAATTTCCTTCCTCCAGACTTAAGGCACCAAGAAAGCTTTCAGAAGAAGGTTATGAGGTGCCATTTGTTCCCAATTAAAATTTCCAAGAGGTTAGGATGATTGTGTTTACTTAATTTCATGCAATTCACTTGATCACTGGAGGACTCCAGCCAAAGGGAACCAGAGCTTTGCTGTTTCTCACCTGCCCTCCCACAGAGCGCTTGGGTGGCTGAGGGCCAGGCCAGGTGATTTGTTGCTCTGACTGTTTGGATGACAGCCTCTCCCACAGTTAATTCGATTTCTGACCTCTCTACCCTGCCAAAAAGGACAGAGAAGTGGTAATGAGAAGGGGAAATTTGTTGAGTAGCTAAACATGCCAAGAGTTGAACAAGGAAGAAATGCACATGAGCATGCTGTGTGAAGGAGGAGGCCTTGTGTCGCTATAGCTTTTTTTTTTATAAAGTTTTTTTCTGTAGTTGCCAGGAATGGTGTAGAGGGGCTTTTTAGTCAATACTTTAAACCTCTTCCATCCCCCAAATCCCAGAGTTTACATACATATTTCAATTTACACTTGAAAACAAAGGGCATATGTAATGCTTTTTTGTTTTTTTTTTTTAAGCAACTTAACTGAATCTAACAGGGCAATGTTTACCTTGCACTTCAGATATTCAATATCAGGAATGAGCTACCACAGCTATAAACCAGAGTGCTACTACATGCTTTGTGCCAAAAAGCTTGGCGTACGTCCCCAGACTAAGTCAGTAAATCAATGTTCAAAGTATAAAATGCAAACAGAAGTAGTGTGTGTAGGGAGTGCCTTTAAGTTGCCCATATCTGTGTCCTACCCATGAAAGATGTTACCGCCTGTGTGTATTTAGCCAGTTTTTGCACAGTTTAAGGATTTCAACTTTCTTTTGTTAAATTCACCCACCTTTTCAGTGACCTTGAGGGTAACTTCTCTGGAGCCACAGTGGAATGGAAGAGGGCTGTAGGGTCATGAGTGATGAACAGAGATAAACAACAAAAGGGGATCAAGTTTTTAACAGCTATATAATAATCTATAAAACAATGTTCATTTCTTTAAAGGGATGGGAAAG
This sequence comes from Anser anser, assembly GCF_964211835.1. NCBI lineage: Eukaryota > Metazoa > Chordata > Aves > Anseriformes > Anatidae > Anser > Anser anser. The sequence continues at coordinate 17,361,255 of NC_139726.1, read as the reverse complement.
ACATGGTGGATATTGTTACAAAATCGACAGTACCCCTCGAAGTTTTGAACATGCTTCCAGTGGTTATTTCTGCCCATCTGCACTTGTATCAGTAACAAACAGGTAGTTAATCCTATCAGACAGTGTAAAGATGCTTTTAATAAAAGCTATTCTAACTTCAGAAAGCGTTGCATGGCAAAAGATATTACTATTATGAAATAATGTTTGTGTGAGAGTTGAGCATAATTACTAACATCGGCTAGAATAAAAAGTTTGTTCTGCTTTATTTTTTAATTGAAAATAATTTTAATAAAAAGCAATTGTTAGTGTACTTTAGATTTGTAGCAATGTGCACACATGAGCATGCAGGAATCTAAACAAAGCACTTTATACAGAGGTATGTAACATCTTTAAGAAATTTGATCAGTGTACTTGGAAGCTATACTGAAAAATGTCAGTGTATTTAACTTTTATAATCAAAATCCTTAAAATTTTAATCCAAATCAATTACTGTTTTATAGATGTTTCTATTTAGTTTTGCATTTTATGTGAATCCTCAGCAAACCCAGGGGAGAGCGTAAATGTTTGAAGAGCATCTGACCTCTGTCTTCCCTTTTTTTCTATCTACCTATATTCCAGCCTCAGCAAAGCTTCCTTCTTTTCAGATGTCCGGATGCTTGGGTTTTCTCTGATCTGCTTATGACTTACCCCATATGTTGGATTCCAATTAGTTTATAACATACTGATATATCAAATAGATATATTTTATGCGTACTTTAATCTACACGTTTTTTTAAACCACAACAATAACAACAAAAACAAACAAACAAAAAAACTTAAAGAGGAAATCTTCCATCCCTTTAGGACAGGGAAAGCACTGTAACCACTCATAATCATATGTGTGATAGCTAGAAACTTCAGGAAAACATGGGCTACCCATCGTCAGATTTTAAATTAATGGAAATTTGGCCTGCTAGGTGATTTCAGTATTGTGCATAGTGAATACAATGGTATACTGCAATGCAGCAATAATCCTTACTAAGAGAATAAAGGCCAAATTCTGGGCAGCTGAGTGTTTGCAACTCAAATTTCAAAGGGAGCTAAGGGCATGCTGCACGTCACTGGAAGCATGTGTTCTGTGTTTTTCTGTTTACTTGTTTTTATTTTATTTCTGCTGGGTGTAGCCATCACTGTTTATTACGGTAGTTTCCAGTTCCAGTGTTGGAGCAACAAGGGAAGCTAGGTGTTAGTTTAGCTTAAGTTTTAATTACTGCTTAGCTTTGTTGCTCTGATGTGACAAATACAAAAACTTCTCAGTGGGTTGATCCTAAAATATTCATTAAAATTATATTGGATACAAAGAGTTGATATAAAAAGAGAACATGCAAAGGAAATGAAAAATAAATGAAGAAGTTCTCAGTCACTCAGTGTTATAGATACATTCAGTTTTTTACATTAACATCATTCTTACGGTATTTAGCAGTTCTTTTCACAATCTGGAGGAAAAAAATAGAGAAGTTTTATAAGTCTTTATCAAGCTGAGAACTTTGACGTATATTTTCATAAGCTGATTAAATGTGCTTATAAACTAAAACATTTTTGTATAATGCTATACCAATTATATCTGAATAAATTACATTGAAGTGACAAGGGGCTGCTGTATGCAACCATTATTACTTGAAAAAGATCTAAATGTCTCATCTAAGTTTCTAAATGAATAAATTTCAGAAGGAAAAACTAATTGCTGCTGCAGTCAAAACAGCTCGGAACAGCTGGTGCTTTGAATTCTTCAGCTCTGATTTTTAGTGCCATTTTGTGTGTCCAGTTCTAATAAGATACTTCTGTGCAAAGCTTTTGCTTTTCTTTATTCTGTATCTTTTTGTGACCCTACTATCTTTTCTACTTTAAAGACTTCCTTACTTTTATCTGTTCATCATGAATATATTTTGTTTTAACATTTTGTATCAGAAGCATTGAGAGATTTCAATCTATGGTTCCTTGAATGTGCACAAATGCTGGAGAGGAAAAAATAAAAAGGAAGAAGAAGGAGGAAAAATTATGCTTGCTTTATACTACACAGTTTTGTGTGAAATTTACCACAGAATTCTATAAAGAAAATTAAATACCTTTTAGATATTTTTCTATTATTGGGTGATTAAATTGTTTCATGATGCCTACTTACCACAACACCAATTGACCTATATTCTAACAAGCTTTTTGTCCTGATCATTTTATTAAGGTTTGAACAAGCTTTTATCACCAGCATGATTCATAGCATGGTAAAATCTGAGAGAACTTATTTTTGGATAGGCCTGCAAGACCTTAACAACACAGGAGAATACTTTTGGCTAACAACAGATGGGAAGAATCACTCTGTGAGCTACACAAACTGGAACAAGCATCAGCCACGTGAGTAACGCACTGATTTAAAAACAAAAAAACACAACAAAACAAATGACTTGTGGGGAGCAAAATACTCTCACTACACATGGTTTGCCATGTTGCATTTTATATGAAGAAGAGGGTATTGTCTTCCATACACTTCTGACAATAAGGACACTGTGTGGAGGTTTTTTTTCTTCTTCTTCAGTTTGCTGATACTTAGTTTGCTTGTTTGATTTTTGTTTGCTTTATAGTAATACAAAGGAAAACTTTACAAGAAAATAGAAATGAGAAAATTAAACAGCAGGTTAATGTACAGAACATTTGAACATTCAAATATGACCACTGATGTTGTTGCCAGGCTTTTGACTCTTTAGATGACTAGAATTTAAGTTCTTTATCTTTTGAAGCATAAACCTCTTAAAGATACCTGAGAAGAGAGACATGAAAATAAGTACATGCCATTTCACTAGTTTCTTCCAAGTTTTTGACTCTACATTTATTGCTTTGCTACTGCAGTTTGTTAAAGTACTATTTTAAGTCACATTTTATCTCCTGCATTTTGTGAAAGGAATCCTTTGTTCATTTTACAAGCTCAAGTCAGCCAAGACAGGCTTACAACCTGGTCACTGACCAGAGAACTTGCTAGCTTTGTAATCCCATCAAGGTTTTATATAGAACCGGATGCCAATAAAACAGACATTTCACCAAAAATTCACAAAATTCCAGTGCTTTATTCCAACACTTGATGCTTACTTCTGTGCGTTAGGTCATTCTGGAGGATGTGTGGCAATGCGCGGAGAGAACCCTGTTGGTTATTGGGAGGTAAAAAGCTGTAGGAACTTCAAAGCAATGTCACTGTGCAAGCAAAAAATCAATTCTTATGAAGAACCTGAACTTACTTTTCAAAGACATTTGAGTTCCTGCTACTTTGGATGGGAGTCAGAAGCCAACCTATTCAACTGCTACAAGGTAAGTGGCAAACTTGAATTCAGTTTCTCAGATTCTGCGTCAGTTTAGGAATAAACTGTTCCAAAAATATTTTGATAAAACATTTCTTCTACTTAACTGTTACCTTCCTTCACTGCATTTTAAAATGAATAAAAGTCTGAAGACTTCAATTGGAACTACGCTAGAAATGTATAAGACTTTATTGTAGGAAAAACTGCAAATAATATTTGATTTTTATGGGCTTCTGAAACAACTTGCTCTCCAAAATCAACTACATTTATGACAGTGTTTATTTTACTGCAGGTATTTCACAGTGAAAAAGTTCTGATGAAAAGAACATGGGATGAAGCAGAAACATTATGCCAAGATTTTGGAGCACATCTTGCTAGTTTTTCCCATATCTATGAAGAGACGTTTCTAAACAATTTGTTATATACAATTTTTGATAGGTAAGTACACTTTATTAACATCAACAAGGTTTATCTTAAATGTACTAATCTGTAAAAATAATGTATGATTTAAGGCCTTCCATGCTCTTTAATAGTATCTAAGGAAGTCTCTGCTCTTGACTCATGAATTTAGAAATGGGTGAAAAGAAGTGTAATACCAACACTGTAATGTGATTGTTTTTGGAGATGATCTTCGTAGTAGGTGTCAAATGACTATTAATGTCAAAGTGTCGTGTGAGTTAACGTTCCCTGTAGAACTGAAGATTCTGCAATTTGATCCTACTTTAAACATTTTCTTCTTTAAAATACAATCTGACATTTTAGAAACAAAACCAGATACTAAAATATTAATACATGTATTACAGTATGATACATGAGTTAAAGAAATGAATAGGAGTATTTGCACTAATTAAAAAGTAATCTGTGAAATAGCTAAGGAACAAGTGTGTGAGAAGTACGTTTCTGTTCCCATCACAGGACAGAAGAAAGACAATTCTGGATTGGATTTAATAAAAGAAACCCACTTTCTGGAGGGACGTGGCAGTGGTCTGACAGAACACCTGTAAATACATGTATACTATATATTTCAGAAACCTCTCGAGTAATATCTGTGCATCAGTTCCCCAAAATAAGCTGTGTGAACTGACAAATGTTGGCCAGGAACGTTCTGTTTTTTTCACAACCACATACTACATTTAAAATAATTGTTACAGTAGGGTTAACATTATACTACTGTTAAAACAGCCTGTGCAAAAGGGTTGTACAACTGCAAAAGGAATTTAGTAGAATTATAAAGTTTTGTGAATGTGTGCTTTTCTGCAAAGCATGTTGTGGTTAGCCCAGGATATGTCACACTGCATTGTAAAAGATTTCTGAACAAGCATGTGGATTTTGGAGTACACAGAAGGGTCAGTTTTTAAACTGTAATTAATTTTCAGCCTTAAGGAAAAGTGCCAGCTCTGCCGTCACTACTTAAGTAATTGCAGAATATGAGTGCAAAGTTCAGTCATGTAAGGTGCTGAACAGCAAAGGCTGTTAGGCTTGGACAACCACTGCTAATCATAGAATCCTAGAATGTCCCGAGTTGTAAGGGACCCACAAGGATCATTGAGTCCAACTCCTGGTTCCACACAGCACCACCCAAAATCAAACCATATGTCTGAGAACGTTGTCCAAATGCTTCTTGGCAAGCTTGGGGCCATGACCACTTCCCTGGGGATCCCGTTCCAGTGCCATGTCAAAAAACTGTTACGTTTTATAGCTATTCAATTTCTTTTACAAAGGTGGAGTCTGATTTAAGATGGGAAATTGAACAGGACGTTGCAAGAAAATGAGTATGGATCCCATTTTTAATATTTTACCACCGTAATTTAGGTAATCCCCTAGTTCCTTAGTCTGGAAGTTACTTCTCATGTTCTTACAACACGCACATCTCCATATCCTTCCTTTTTTTCCACTATAATAATTTTGAAATGCTTTATCTTGAATTTTCCCTGAAAAATAATGGCTGTGCTGTTTACAGGTTGTATCTTCATTTTTGGAGAGCAAATATGTTGAAGACGATTCAAGAAACTGTGGTGTGTTCAGAGTAAATAAAACAGTCTTTCCTGCCCACTGCAATGAAAAACGTGAATGGATATGCAAAATACCAAAAGGTGAAATTTTAATTAGCACACATTGCCTATTACACCCTTGACTTGTAATTCAGAAGAGACAAGAAAAAATATCTAAAAGACTGCTTTTTGTCCAAATCTGGAGTTCTCTTCATTGGTCTTCTGCATGAAATCGTGGCAAAGCTACATGCAGCCATTAGGGTTTGTTGGCCAGTTACAAGGACTTATCTGTGCAGGCAGGTTAAAAATGGGTAGCAATGATTAGCAGTTAGTTAGCAGGAGTTAACCAAAGTCGTGATGTATAAAAGTTGTTAAAAATGTTAAGGTTGCTAGGTGTGGCAATTATTTTATTTCTTTATTTTTTTTTTTTGTCCCTGGACGCGAATAGCAACACTCTTCTTCATTTTGATTAAATTCTCACCATGTGGGGAAAGTAATTTCAGTGCAGTATCTCTTCTCATTATTAATCTGATATGTTTTAATTTATTTATGTGTTTTTGCAGGTGTTAAACCAAAGAATCCAGATTGGTACATAGCTGGTATGAAAACCTTTTTTAATTTTTTTGTCACATCTTGAAATATTATCATTTAAAAATGTAATTTAAGCTGTTGGTAAAAATAAATAACTAAACTGTTTTAAGTTAAAAATTTACATTGTGTAACCTTGTAGGAACTTCTTGTTGCTACAGAAGAAAACGTGCTGCTCTTTTGGTTAAGAATGCTGAAACATAAGATACTGCTTAGGTTAGATAAAGGAATGTTGCCAGTATTAAACACATGAATTTGATATCCTCTCAATAATATTGAAATTGCCTTTTTGCAAAGTCCAGGTAACCCTGTTAATATTGCTACATTAACACAGGATATAATATAAAGCCAAAAGTTGCTAATTATCCATTTGTTGTCATAATTCGATCTGTCAAATATGGTTCTACTCCTAGTTGTGGAATATTGTCCTGTGACAGGTGGCTGGAAGCAGGCCACGTGAGTCGCAAAGAACGTGAATTATAGTGAGGTTTTACGCCTGCACAGCTCTCGCTCTTCTGCTCATTTTCTAGAACTGCCATGGTCATATTACCAAGGAGCAGAGTATCTTTTCCACGTAAATCCTACGGACTGGGACACCTATGAGTTTATCTGTGGCTGGCTTCGTAGTGGAATGGCAACAATAAATTCTTCTGGTGAACAAGCATTTATTGAAAATAAAATTAAGAAGGTAACAAGACTGTAATTTTAAAAAATAAACCCTCTCACTTTTTTTTTACTGGTTATTTTCTATTGCATATTTTGGAAAGTCTGATTGCCTATTACTCCACGTAGAATCCAAAAGACATTTTACTTTAGAAATAATTCTCTGGCTGTCTTTATTTTCCATATCCCTCCTTGGGGCCCTGCTTAGCTAAAGAAGTCAGTGACATTTCAGAATCTGCAGAATCATTGTGCTAATGAGCAGGTCTCCCTCAAGAGTTGTAAAAGGAGCAAAAAACAGTTGTCTGTCCCAAAGTTATGAAACTAATTAGGTAGACATGAATTCGTATAAGCGAAAGACATGTCTCACATGTGTGTCCCACTTATCTTTTTCTGCTTCTACCCCTCCGTGACCAAGGGGATGCAGATACTAGCACAGCTGAGCTGAGTTCAAGTTTGCCCCTCATGGCTCCTCAGTTTTTCTTGTGGCAGTTCTGCACCCAGCAGGATTGCTCCTGATCCCACACTGCTTCATAATTGCAATTGGTTCCCATTCAGTGAGTGGCAGCTGGTCTGGGAGCAGCAATGGTGTGGGACACCTCAGTGGGTATATTAGCATGAGGTGGGCAGTGCATCCAGATGTTTGAAACTGTCTTCATAGTTTGAATCTTCAACACCATGATTGGAAAGATTACTCCTGGGCAGTGCTGGCCAAAATGATTCCTGAATACAGATTTCCCTGCACCTTAATTTAATCTAGAGTTCCAAACCCTAGCAATGGGTCCTTATGACCATGCAAAATACGTCAGTTTTTCTTCTGTGTATGTCATCTTGGGCAACATTCCCCTAGTTCTGCAGATTTATATGGTCTCTCCTGAATAAGTCCCCTTTAATACTGGACATATTTATATGGAAAAAGACACCTGCCTCTAAATTCCTCTCTGTAGGAAAGCAGAGTTTCTGTAGAGCTACAGTGAGGTAACACAAGTTGAGAAATAACTGCGGAAGCAGATGAATTTCCAAGAAACAGTGTGTTTTCTTTCAAGTGTTCTCAGTAAAATGAAAGAAGGAAAATACAAAAAAACCCTCATATAATAATTGAAAAACTCTGCCTTACTGAAGACAAAATCCTACAGTTGTAATGTAAAGGGATAGCAAAGTGTAATCATTAGAACAACAACCAGTGCTGAGCCAGAAAAGCTCTCGACTTATGCTTATGTAGTTTTGCTTGCGTTACGTACAGCCTTCTCTGCTTTTAACATAAAATAAAAACACAAGGACAGTTGTTCTCTAGTAAGATGGTGTTTTTAAGTTTCTAGTGAGTTATGTGTCATTTTTGTCTTTTGCTAAAGTAATTTTGTATCAAGACATGATGAACTGGATTTAAACCAGCAGTTCATGGCAGAAATAGCTTACAGTGGAAGAGCAGCATAACTGGATATAGCTGTCTTCATCCACGTCTACTAGAGACTACTGTGCTGTCATGAAATTACTGTCCTATCTAAAACTGTATGCTTATGACTTCAAAAATGACAAAGCTGTAAAAATGGATGTATTTTTCCAACTTAGGATCACTTAAAATAGCTAATCAGGATCCTTCTTTAAAGTCATATTTACTTACAAGAGATCTTTCAAAAGCAGCTTCATAACTGAAGTAGTGGATATCGTAGCATTTGATGGTGAGAATGCCAAGTTTACTCCATTTGCATTTGAAATTGGGTTAACTTCAAGTTTCATTTCAGAATATGACAGATTGAGCTATTTTAAAACCTGCTGCCTTTGGCTAAACTTTTGCAGTATAGCCAGGTGTGTCCTTAAATGCTTGTAACTGATTTTCTATGGAAGCAGGAGTAAGGAAGGCAGTCACTAAAATAATAACAAGGAGTCTGGATAGAATTTGTATGTGCTATTAGAAAACTTTGTAAAGATTTCTTCACACAGGATTTAAAATCACATTTTTCACTACTTCTGTAAAAAATGTGATGTATGCTGAGTGCTATGATTAGAAAGCTAAACTCAAGGACCAGTCAGTACCAAACCAGACAGCATTACCTAGAGTTTGTTCTTTGTCAAAAATGTCTATTTTTTTAATTTGATACTGTCATATAAGCTGTTAGCTTATGAAATCCTAACTAACTCTAAGGGCTGTATGGCTGCCATGATACATGGAGCACTTAAATGCTTTCTGGAGAAAAAGTAACGCTTCTAAATGGCCAGATAGCGTTTACAGTGCCCTGTAACATTCATAACTCTTTTTTTCCCTGGTGACTTTCCCAAAGACCCCCAAACTGTGACTCTTTGAGTGACTAATCTTGAAAGTGAAGGCTCGTTCATAGTTTAAATCAGAATCAAGTTAGCACAGTGGTAATAAGTGGCTGTTTGAATTACATTATTTCTGTGAATTATCCATAATACTTTGTCTTCTACAACTGGAAGTCTAGAACCTTTCATGAGCATAACAATCAGTCTAAAAAGCGTGTCTATGAATCCATTGTATGAGCTATAAGAAGTAATGTAAATACTCTCAGAAAGCATACTGGAAACATTAGGGCCATCAGTATTTTAATGCTCGGAGGAAATATTTGTACTTTATAACTTCAATAATTGTATATTTTTAGTAATTTTGAACCAAGACTGCAGTAAGTGGCAGATAGGCTGTAAATTCCTTAAATTGACAACCTAGTTTACATAAGTTACATCAGCAGTCCAGTGGAAACTGGGGGCTAAGTCATGCTTTACTTAGATGAATAACCTTGCTGAAGTCAGGCAGAAGTAGTCCCATAAATTCACACAGGCAGGATTCAGCACCTGTTTTTCCATCTGAACCCAAAAGGAGATGCTATTTGCCTGAATACAAACAGGGTCTGGTTTTAGGAGTTTGTTAATGCTTTGATAAGAGGGCAACAACAGTTAAACATATGGCAAAACATTTTTTTTTGTAGCTATCGAATAGTGATGTTCACTGGTGGATTGGATTGCATGCAGAAAATGCCAGCAATGAATTTCGGTAAGAGTGTGCTTCAGCTGCTCTGATTTGTACTTGGCATGTCTTGTTTACAAGCTGCTGTTCAGTTTGATGGGCTAAAACTGTTTGATGACTGAGTGGGATATAACTTCGGCTTTCATGTAAATACCTTTCAGAATATATTACCCTTCATTTATTTCCATGTTGCAGTATTTCTTCTGAAAGGGGTACAAAAGATGAAAGCCAAAGGCTTGACTACCAACCCATTCTTTGCTTGTTTTAACGCTTAGTTAATAAGTGGGCACTTTTTACCCTGTATCTACTTACAAACACTTTTAATGGGGGCTGTATTTTTAGGTCAGGACAGGGAAAAGTGTAACTACACTCTTAACATTTCTGTGCAGCTGGAGAGATGAATCACTAGTAACATATCAGAACTGGAATGAAGGGAGAGAACCAGATCTGCGTAAACCAGGGAAAAGATGTGGCTTCATTTCATCACAAACAGGTTTATTTTATATTTCATGTTTTGCAGGAGTTGTGAATTTATTCTGTTGTTGTCCAAAGGGGGTTATGTTTTTAATTGCTTTCAAGAAGTGCAGTTTGTATTACAATCTTGTTACATGGTTATAGATTGCATAGCTGTTTTTATGGTTAAGAAAAGAGCAGCAAAGTATCGTGAATTTGCTCAGAGACAAAGGTGATAGGGCTTAAAAGTATATTAATAGTTCTAGTATTTTAATGTCAAAATATAAATACTCCAGTGATACTGAATCGTTAATTTTACTTAAGAATCTATTATGTGGCACAGCAAAAAGTGTTGATGCGTTGCTGGTTTTCACAGTCACTTTTCTCAGAACCAAAAGAGCCAGATGGACTGAGCTGCAGTTTTTCTGACTTTCAAAAACTGTTTTTATATCAGCAAACATTTTTAAATACTCAGGTTTCTATCGCATTTTTGATCGCATAGCCAATCTGCTGAAGAATTTTGGGTACCACGTTTTGTTATCCAATGGTGCTAGCCTCTAGATCGTCACATAGATCTTTCTTTTGCTACTGTAATAAAAAAAAAAAATTAAAATGTTGCCAGTTCCAGTGATTTTTATCATTTCTCAGTCTCTGTTTTCTGATCTGTGAGTCATATGATAAGGTAAACATGTCAGGTTCCTTGGAAAGAAAAAATATCCAGCTTTGTGTTTATGAGAAGAGCTGAAAAAAAGTAATTCAGTTGCACTCCTGTAATCCAAAAGCCAAAACTGAACAGAAAAAAAAAGGGTAAGAGCATCCTGCCCACTCCCATCAGCTGGCCAACAGATGGGAGCAGGTCAGCAAATTGTTGAGTGCACTGTGTTCCACTGAAAAATCTGTTTTCCTTCTAAGCAGGTCAGCACTGGATGTCAGTACCTGCATCTTGCCAACAATTTTTAATGAAAGGAAGTCAAACTATTTTATCTGGAAGACATCATTTCTATATGTTTCCTTTTTTTTAATATAATTCATTTTTTGATATTTTTTTTTTAAATGATGATATAGGCATATGTTACATGACTCAGCGTAGAGGAATTGGTTTAACTTAATAAAATCAATCTGTGAATAAAAAAATATGAGCCCCGTGGACCATCATATGTAGTATAATGTGATATGTCCAAATGTATTTGATGTAGGATCTTGACTTGTTCAAGCAATAAAGGGGATACCCTTCTTAACAATATCTAAGCTAAAAAAACGTTCTTTCCAGTTCTCAGGTGAATATTGAACTCTGATTTTTTTTTTCTTTTTACACAGGACTCTGGGGTGATGAAAACTGTACTGTTTCTCTTCCTTGTATTTGTAAACGTAAAATTGCATGGAAAATTGAGAAAGAGATTTCAAAAGACCAGAACCAACAAGGAATATGTCCCAAGGGCTGGTTGCACTTTGGATTCAAAGTAAAATATTTTTTCCTGCTGTTTGACTATTCAAAATGCATTCCATATTTATGACAGTAATTGGACTTCTTAAAGATTATTCAGTATTTGAAGACTTTCTTCGTTTTTGAAAGGGCCCTTAGGTTTGTGAATACTGACATAGTGATATGAAGGTTTATGGCTGTTAAGTAGCTTTGTACACAGAAGTTGCCTTAATATGGTGTTAAATTTTACTTTAGTTAAAGGAAATGTATACTTATTTATGCAAAAGCTTTCTAAGCATATGTATACACATGCTATCAAAAAGCCTGTTCCATGCCTTTTCCCTTTATGACAGTTCTGTTATGGCCTAAAAACAGAACTCTGACCCCTTGGTGTACACAATGGATGTCATCCTCCTAAAGATGTGGTTTCAAATAGCGTTTGTCAAAGGTGCTTATAAACCAAAGCCTATTTGAAATTGAAGTTTCAAAGGCAGTCACTTCATTAGGCTTTTCTTAAACACATACATTCCTTAATGGTGACGTACATTGAGGTGACCAGGCTTATCCCAGCACTAAAATGCTGTGACTATAATGATAAATTTAGCCTAGATCACATTTACTTTTAAACAAACAGTTTGAATCCAAGCCTAAGTGCAGCTGAACACCAATACCAGGAACGTGGAAATGATCCAATACATGACAGAAACTAATGAAATATATAGGTTCAGTAAAGTGTGTGAAGTGTTTCAGTGGCAATGATTCAGATCCTAACTAGCCCACCTGATGGTATCCAGCGGTTCTCAGCAGGAGAGGTTAGACACTGAAAAAGCAGGGAAGGAGACCTGTGTCTTTATGTGAAATGCAGTAGTATGCTACTGACCGCATGGCATCATCGGAGGCTGTGGATCCAGCACTCTTAATAACTGGTGAGCAGTTTAAACTGGAGGAAAAACAAAGCGAGTCTTTTATTTTTTGAAACAGTGCTTTTTGATACAAATTCCAAAGGATCCAGACCACCTGAGGAGCTGGTACTCTGCACAAGCATTCTGCAGTAGATATGATGGTTCCCTCGCTTCCCTCGAAGATGAACTGGAACAAGGTAGAATACTGAAAATATTTTTAAATAAATGAAATTTCATCTTCACTGTGATGCTTTAGTAAAGTTTAATCTTGGATACAGACTTAGGAAAAAAGATCACACAAATCCCACTCAGGGTTCCACTGCTTTAAACAGATCAGTATGTGTTTTCTTTCCTGTTTTCCCAAAATATAAAGAATACAACATCACACTGTTGTCAAAGCAATCTCATTTTTATCCATTAATATTTCTTAAAATCTGATCTATAGTATAGCACAAAGTGCTAGTCTGGAAATGTCAGAGAAGTGAATGCTAGCACATTCAGGAATATTTAAAATCTGTATTCACAAAAATCTGTGGTTGAATTCCATGCATTTGTAAAACGTTCTGTTTGGAGGTGGCAAGAATCTAATTGGCTATCTTTATTTGAGAAATATTTCTTTTCACCAAAAATGAAAAAAGTTTTTTCAGTGATCCAGTACCCTGAATAAAGTTGTACTCCATCTTAAGTTGTTCAAGCTACTGTCACAATTTCTGGAAGACTTATTAGTTAATAGGCTAGATCCTAGACCCGGCTGAAGTTAATTAGTGTTACTGAATTTATAGCTAGATGACAATGAAATGCCACTCATGTTCCTACTTTCTAGTAAGTAGGTAACGCCTTTGATTGGTAGTTTAATTTTTCAGTGCTTTAATGTGTTGGAAGAGACTTCAGCCAAATGGTTACCAGTTTAATGTATTTGATATTTTACTTCTGTTTCATTTTTCAGCTTTCATAACAATGAATCTATTTGGACGGAAAACTAGTGTTTGGATAGGCTTCCAGAGTGATGATTATGAAAAGTGGGTGAATGAAAATCCTCCGATGTATTCCAATTGGTCTCCAATTCAAGCAGTGCATGTGAGTATTTCTGAGGGTTTTAAGGACGTTGAGTTGTTGTTTTGGCTGTAATCATCATAAATGCCACAAAGACAAGGCCTAACTTGTTATAGCAAATTAGTCTTCTCTTAATTTCTGCAACTTCAAACAACTGTGGGCACAATTTTATGAGCGTAGCTAGAGGTTGCAAAAAGAGCACTATCTGTACAGTTATTTATGTAATTTATGGCTGTAGTCCCATTATTTTACAATTTCAGTCAAGCACCAGGATTTAAATTACATGGTTGGTATCTTATACTAGGTCTGAGCAAAGTTTATGAATAATATTTTGAATTTCATATTTTAGTACATTTTCTACACCAAATTAGTTATTATTTTGGTTAATGTTTTAGTTTGTTCAGTGCAAGTTTGCAACATATTTTCCTATGAGGCCATTATTCCAAATAGTATTTATGTGAATGCTTATTGTTCTACCTATTTATAATAGTGACTTTCAGCTAATTATGAATTATGTCTTGTTTTACATGGTGGCTTTTATAATTAATGTAAAATTCTGTGTTGATTGCAGAGACAGCGTTATAATAGTGCCAATGTTGAAGAGCAAGTTCCACTTTGTACACTGGTATCAAATAGCCCGAATTTTTATTTTACGGGAAAATGGTACTTAGAAAACTGCGAGAAAAATTATGGGTTTGTTTGCCAAAAAAAGCAGGGTAAGAATTTGTTTTGGTTTGCTTCTATTCTCATTTGTTCTCATGTTGAATTCCACTTTATTCACTTTATTTTCATCTAGAAGCAGCTTGTTAGAGGTGTCTATAAAACCATAAAAGATTTTTAAGGTAGTTTTACTTTGATATTTCAACAGACTAGCTCTACACTATTTAATAAATCAATAGCTGTGATGTTGAAGTAATTTCTCAAAAATTCTTTTGCTGCTAAATTTTGTTCCTAGCTTTGAGCTACATATTGTGGATTTAAGACTAGAGATGGAATTTGATGTTGTCTGTCATTGTAAGCAGAGTAGCAGCATGAAATTACAAAAGGCAAAACAGGATAATTTGAATGAAAATATTTGTTGTTGTTGGACTTGCAATCTCGGACCAGACTAGACTCTAGAAGATGTATTTCTGTAAACAGTACAAGCCAATTGGCTGATCAGTCATAGCTTGGCTTTTCTTCTCCTGCTTTTCCAGTTCTGTCGCTGTAACATCCACTTGCCAGAAGCAGCAGGCTTTCACAGGGAACGCACGTTGTTTCTCTGTGCTTTTGCTCGAGCTGAGCGGCAGAGCTGCCTCTCAGGTGGGAGCTGCTGCTGACCCTGAGCACGTCGTGGGCATTGCTGGTGCTGCTGCTGCAGCATGTTTCCAAAATGGACTGGTGGCAAAGTGTGCACTCTAAAGCCAGGGCAGGGCTGTCGTCTGAGCCTTTGTGGAGCATCTCTGGGGGCTGTACTGGATGTGGTGGTGGTTTAGTATGGCTCAGCTTTATCTGTCACCTTATAGTTAAGCCCTAAAGAGGAAGTAGCTCCTGCGGCTCTCCGCAAGAGGCTCAATGGAGTAAATAGAGTAAACCAGCACACTTTGGGCAGAACTCACATGTGGCTCTTGCAAACCATAACCATGTTTGACATCATTTATTACAAAGCGTAGTTGTGGGGAGTGCAGGAGTAATCTTGCATACAGTATAGGGAAAAAAAAATGCATTTTCCTCCTCTGATTGGTTTGTGTTTACATTTTCATCTTAACCCCCTTGCTGCTGCTCCAAACAGGCAGAAATGGCTTTAAAAGGCTGTCCAGGAGGGAACCTGCCAGGAGGGAGATCTGAACTGGGCTCTAATCTCGCAGTGATGCTTGTGTTAGGATTATGTCAGCATTTTACTGCATTTCCTGATTTAATTTTTTAAGCAGTGACACACACTGAAAGCTGGAACAAAACAGAGCGCTTCAGTTAGCTCAAGAGCAGAACTTTTTCTGCTTAGAAATCTCAAACTGTAAATGATTTGTGGATTACAAAGAATCAGTTAACTTACTTCTTTAAGATGCTTTTTAACACTCTTGTTAGCTGTAAAGGAAACTGAATTTATAAACACTCCACATCTTAGCGAAGCAACTTTTTGTCATCCCCTCAGTTATGTCTGTACAATTATTTGTTAGTCCACATGTTGTGCTGTGAACTGAGCTTGGAAAAGATTACAAATAACCCTTCAGGAAAGAACTGCTCTAAATTACATGCAAGGAGTCAGGGTTAAGAGCATGCTGCAGCCCACATCTGGGATATGGCCAGATCCCATGTGATTTCCTGCAGACTTTCAAAGGTCCACTCAGTGGAACCAACTCGGTCCAGGTTTTTGTATTGGTACACATTATATTCATTCACTCCTGTCATGAGTTTTGTGCTATGATGGAATTTCAGATACCGTTCTAGTAGTCAGCTATTTTTTTGTTTGCTGTGCCTTCCTGAAATCAAGGAGTTTGCAATCTTTCGATTTGTTTTTATGCATAGTTTTAATTTTATTATGAGTTGTTCCACTGTGTTCAAGTTGTCCATTTAAAAAAGTAATCTTTTTTCTGTTTATAACAGACACATCCAGGCATGTCATCAACGCATCTGAAATGTACCCTGTGCCAGATACTTTAGAGTATGCAAACAGAACATATAACTTAATACGTGGGAATTTTACATGGTCTGCAGCTTTAAAAACCTGCATGGCACATGGAGCCGAGTTGGTCAGCATTGCAGACCAGTATCACCAAGCTTTCCTCACAGTCATTGTGAATCGGCTGGGATACAACCACTGGATCGGGCTGTTCACTGCGGATGTGCGTAATGGATTCACTGTCTATGTGATATTTTTTTTTTCATTAGCAAGCTAATAAGCTGTATCTTTCACTAGAACTTACGGGAAGTTTGCATCTGGAAGTGGAACTCCAGCTTGAGCCCTAGCTATGTTTTGCAACGTGATACATAGATTTAATGAGAGATGGTTTGGTGCAGTGAGTACTGAAAAATGAAAGCCATAGAAAACATTAAAAAAAAAAAACTAAAAAATTATATATATTGTAGTGTTAACATTCAAATTACGGTTCATTTCGAGCTGCTTTATGGCCCAGTAATCACTTGCACTTGATGACCCAAATACTCACCCACCAAACACAACAGCAAGTTAGATGTAGTTTGTGGTCTCGTAGAAATAAGTCGGGAGGGTCTTTGGAACTGCCTTGTGTTTATAACCCAGCCTTAGGAGGAGTAGAAGGAGCTCTGGTCAGGATGCCACCAGAAGAAAAGGCATTTGTATGGTGGTAAAAGTATATCAGAGGAATAATGTAAAATTTGGTTTGGCAGAACGGGCTTAACTTTGAATGGTCGGATGGGACTAGGTCCTTGTTCACCTTCTGGGAAGATGACGAGTCCCAGGCCTTTGGCAGCTGTGTGTATATGGATACCTCGGGGCACTGGAAGAGCGCAAACTGTGAACGACTTCTGCAAGGAGCAGTCTGCCATGTGCCACCTAGTAAGTTGGAGTTAAGTTTTATATTAAATCTTCGCAGCTGCAAATGTGTGTAGGGGCAGTGGAGGTATATAAAAGGAAATTAATCAGTTTGAGGTTAAGCAATGCTGATACTTTATTCAAAACTGAAATATATTTTTTGGTATTTTCTTGCTGTATCTCCTATTTGCAAAGCCTTTTTTTCCCTATAAAATATTGGCCATCAGGTCCAGTCCATCTGAAAATGGAAAGAGAACTGCCATAATAGGAAAGAAACAGGAAAATTACTTTCTCTCTTCAGTGAATACTATATTATCTGAGAAAAATGATGATTGTTAATAACTTGGCTTGAAGGGAAATAAATTCAGTTTATTACAATTAACTGTCGAATGGGAAAAGAGAAGTGTTTAGTGCAGAGTGAAAAATAAGTCACATCTTCACTGATTGCACATAAAAGATTTTGCAACTTTTTTTTTTTTTTAATAAAGGTGGGAATAATTTCCTGTATCCTAAAATACGTTTAGTTTCCTCAGAGCTCTATCAATTACCTGGTCTTCATTTGAACATAGAATTCAGGTCTGGAACACCACTCAGCCTAGGATTGCAGAGTCCTTGGCAGCATCCAGCTCTCCAAATTGTGGTCACCCTAGCTCAGGGAGGCTCTTTGGCACAGTACATTGTACGCTGGAGAGGCTGGCTGCTGCACTCCAATGGGTAGCTCTTATCTGCCTCCGTGCCATGGTATTTGGCATTCAGTTTTTGTGGCTTTGTGGAGAGAAGCTCTGCAGCCCCTGGAAATCCCTCAGAGATGCTGGGCAGCCCAGAGTGCCTGCCGGATGCTCCTTAACTCCCCGTGCACATCACTCTGTGTTAGATAAATATCCTGCTATTACTGTGCAAGCCCTCAAGGATTTTCATCTGGAATAAAAGCAGCTTTACCGTTCTAATACAAATGTATACAGTCACTAGATTTTCACTTTGAAAAATAGAGACGTAACAGAATAACATGCTTATTAGCATTATTCCAAAACAGTGTGTGGTATGTTATATTAATGTGTATGTTGTAGTGCCAATAAAGCTGTGCTGTTATTTCTATCACAGAGAAGAAACTCACTGACTATAAAGGCTTATGTTCAGAAAAAACTGTTCCCTGGATCAAATTCAAAAACAGTTGCTACAGTTTTACCACAGTTCTTCAGGGCACAAGTTTTGATACTGCATATGAAGTCTGCAGAAATCAAGGTAAGTGATTATTTTGTAGCTATAAAATGTCATCATGATATCTTAAAAACCCACATTCTTCTGAAAATCACAGCATGTATTTTCTCTAGTGCAAGATAACAACAGTGGAGATCATAAGTCAACTACAAAATTGGAGGCTACGTACATCAAAAAATGTTTCTTTCCACATGAAAATACTCATTTCTTGCATAAGACACAAAACTTATTTCTTCCCTTCAAAACTGTTTTAAAATGATGTGCGAAGAGTTTTATATCAACCTGAGGATTTTCACATTAGTTGCAAATTTAAGAAGTTATAATGTATAACCAGACATTTCAACCTTTTCAATTAAGGTTCTTCATATTAACTTTTTAAAAGGCAATGTTACCTTTTAATTGAAGGGATTGTTTGAAAAACTGTTTTGTGTTTAATCTGCAGGATCTAATCTTCTGACTATCCAAGATGAAGATGAAAACGCCTTCATTCTGGAAGAATTGCACAGTTTGGGTTATTCTGTGCAAATGGTTTGGTTGAACATCCTGCATGTTACAGATAGTAAGTTTTGGGTGGAAGCGAGCTGAATGTAAGAATATGGATTTTTTTTATTTTATTTTTTTTTAAATGCTGGTATAAGCCCCTTCCAAAGCAGTATTATCTTTTGAAACTTTTTTCACTGTTTATTACCTGTTTGTTGTGTACCAAAAATTTTCTGTAATTGTTACTTAATAGGTTTCTGAATAGTCAATATGTATGCATGTGTGTGAGGGCCTTTATTTCCTTCTTAAAGAAGCACTACAAGCTATCTTCTGTATCAGCTATGTAGTATGTTTTTAAATTCTTAAGCAACAAAAAAGGATTACAATAGCCAAGCAGACAAAATCCTGACATTCCTTTAATACAGTATTACTTTTTGTGTGTGTGAAGGTAAATCCAACTGAAACACAGATACTTACCAAAGCACAATGACATTTTGTAATGATTTATAACTTCTTCCCTTAGATGAGACAGTCTCCTGGTCTGATGGCTCTCCCTTAAATTATTCTAACTGGGGCATCAGAGAGCCTGAATTTGATCATCTCAGAGGGAATTTCTGTATCAGCCTGAGGACCACAGATGGTATATGGCAAATATCTCCGTGCAGAGAAAAAAAAGGATTTGTATGTAAAACGGATGCAGGTATGTGCTTTCATAGAAGCAGGTGATGGTGTCCTTATAACCATTGTTTAGGTGTTCCTTGTTACTTTCTCTTAGTTTTCATTTTAATAATTCTGTTGCTTTGTACTAGAAAAAATATCTGTGGAAGAACAAACCAGCCAGGGTAACCTCCCTATGAGGAACCTGTGCTGCCTTTTTGTTGCTGCATGCTGCAGTAAACTTTCTTTTGTACGGGTGTGCAGAGAGCCAGGCTGAGCTCCACAGACCGCGCAGTGTGTGCACCTGCACGGATGTGAGCAATGGGAAAACATATCTGCAAGAGACCTGAAGTGTTGTGAGAGCTCACCCAAAATGCCAAAATCACTGCAGGGACCAATAGCTCAAATAATCCACCACTGCACTCTTCTGTTCATGCATTTACACATTCTAAAGTGTGTAAGTACTGCTGTTCATCCTTGCCACAATGCCAAGTAATACATTCCTCTAAATTTAAGATATTTTAGGTAACAGACTTAGTCGTGTTTAACTTGGCCTGTTGTAATCCTATTGACATGAGTAAAGTTAAACAAGGAACAGCCTGCTCTTGTATGTTTTGGGGAAGATTGTCTTCTGAGTGTCAATGTTACACTGAGTGTATATATACTAATTTTTGTTAGTTCTGTCGATAGTTTTCTGACTGTTCTGATTCTATTTCAGATATTGATGCAACAGCACCCTCTGAAAAATGTAAGTTCCTTCTGGTCCTTTCTTAATTTTTATAAGGAATAATAATATGTTTTGGGTTGATATTTTGTGAGATTACTTTTTTAACTGTTAAACCTGTGATTTAAAATGCATATGAAGAGTGTTTTACATGAAATATTTGTATTTTTGTATTTAAAATAATTTATAAATGTAACTATATTTGCGTAATAATGATCTCTATTCTTCCATTTCAGCATCACACCCTGGGCTTGCAGCTCTGGCTGTTCTTGTAACATTAGTGATGCTGGCTGCCATTTCCATTTTTTTGTGGTGCCTGTACAAACAGAACAACAGATTCTTCAGCAGGATACTGTGGATTAGAAATGCCTATTTTCCACAGATTAACGCTGATGTTCCTGCTTTGGAAGAAAGCATCCTCATTTCTGATTTTGAGAGAGATGACAATTAATCCATCAGGAGTAACAAGCAGTCAGGTCTTCGGTGTTGAACTCCACATCCTACAGCGTTTTTCTTTCCATGAGCCAGTTGCAGCTCATCCTCTCAGCCATCAGCAAGGACACCTAAATGCTGCTGGAAGAGTGGTGAGAGGAGCGAAGCAGCAGCCACTGCTCTTTCCTTCGTTTTGAATTTGTTGCAGCATTTGTTGCAGTTTCTGAAAGGTTTTCATGGTGAGCAGTGAGGAGCTGAGCACCAGGCACATCTGATCTCACCAGCACCAAGCCCAAGCTTCCTCGGTGGCAGAGGGGTCTGCGGCCCCTTCTCAGGTGACCCAGGGCACCTAATTCTGGAGAAACCCTTGCAGCTCTGCTAGAAGCGTGCAGGGGCTGCTGTGCTTGGACTGCTTTGGCTTGGTGGGAGAATTTGTTGAGGATGCACAGAACAGTGGAGAAATTGGCTTCTTTGGGAAAAGCTGAGAACTGAAAACACTCCCGTACTATAAACCTCAAACCCCTCATGTAGAGCAATTGTGTCCAAGCCCCTGAGCAGTGGGCATTTCCATGCAGCTTCCTCCTTCGGGAACATTTGGGCTTTTTGTGCTTTGTTTTTACGTGTTGCAGAAGCTGCTCACGAGCCAGCATTAAAATTTGTCCTTGAATTTAGGAACTCTGAAACCTATTCCAAGGATTATAGGTTAGTTCTTTCTAATAGCCATTGCATCTGTAAAATGAAGAGTTAATTTTCAGGCAGTGGATCCTTGCCAGGTGGATTTCCAAGCCTGCAGAAAAATGAAGTGACTTCTGATTTGGGAGTGTCAGAGCTGTGGTAGTTTGGCCCATGATGTCTGGTTTACGTTATAAAATATATTAGGCTAGAGATACAAAGATGTATGGACTTTGTCATCCTAAAGTTAATATATTCAGTCGAGATGCTTCTGGTGCTCTGTTAGAAAGCAATGTGATCTCTCACCCAGGTTATTTCAGAAATCGAATCCCATCAACCACTTTTAAAGACACTTTGGGGCAATATCCATTTGAAGAAGAATATTGTTATTGAGTCTTGTTAATGTTATAGTAATAAATGGCTTTAGTGTTCACCTACAGTATTACTGCAAGCAGTATTTATATGCACTCTTCTGAGACTCAGCTCTCCAAACATAAGGAGAATGAGGGAGAATCACATCTGCACTTCCCAAAGGATGCTCCTCTCTCTAGTCAGAGAGTCTTGTAATCCCAAAACACACCCTCAGAAGGCTGCTTTTCACTTTCAGTTGTCATACCAAGGTGCTAACGAAGGAGTGAGCTTGCACTGGCCAGTTGTTCCTCCCAGGCTGGTGGCTGTGCAAGACCCAGTTTCAGGTTACAGTGGTTCAAAGCGGACATGCTGACTCCCTGGGGGACTCCCACAACCCTACCCAATCCTCCAGCCACTTCTGTGAAAATATCTGAATGATTTTTGGAGGATTTTTTATTATTATTTTTGTTGCAGAATGGAAAAACAAAATGTTAGTCACAAAGAGTTACCTCAGCATGTAATTATTGTGCCTTCAGTCATCTCTAAAAGCTGCTGTGAAGGGCTGTGCATGTTGTTGGGTCGGTTTGTTTGTTTGTTATAAGGTGACTCATTCTAAGAATTTTGCAAGAGCCCTAAGATGGAGGCACATTTTTGAGAGCTTAGCAAGCAGCCAAAGCCAACTGCAGTGTTTTTATTTAGTATTTATGCACGTACAGAGGAATGTATGACTTCCTTTCAGTTAGATTTCACATGGCCAGTTCTATAAACATTGCAAAAATTGCCTTTTCATGTCATAACTATGTCTAGGGTTATATTTTTCTTAATTAGTTGATACATAGAATATTTCTGTGCTGGTTTACAGAATTCAAGAAACGTGGTCAAGGAGGCTACAGATGCATTTGATCCCAACACAATTTTCATCCGACTTTTTCAAAAAACTTCTGTGGCTGTAACTATTAGATGTTCTTGTTCTGAGTTTTTTCTGTCAGGGGATTTTTCCATCAGATTTTTTCATCAGAAAAGCTAAATAGCTTTTCTCTGTATATTTTGTCTTGTGGTTTGACCCCATCCATTAGTCTTCAGGAATGTTTTTGAAGCTTGGCTGTGGATCTGCAGATTTATGTATGGGACTGCTTGTACGTGAAGCCCACTATTACAGGTTGTGCACTGCAGCTTTTGAGTGCAGTTGCCAGACCATTTGCTATTTGTGTGTATGAAGTGTGATAGCTTCCATGGGGCTAATTTTGCAGTATCTCACATTTAAAAAAAATAAAAGATTGTGATCATCACTCCATTCCCCATGAGAATTTCACCTATTTAAATACAGTTGGAGGAGCTAAAACCAACATCTTTCCTTCATCACATTCACTGACACGTGTACGCACTGCCTTCTTACAGCAGTTAGAGTGGCTTGCAGGATGCTTTTTGCTTGCAAGAGTAAGCTGGGTCACCTCAGAGGACGTGCATTTATCAGGCTCTTACGTTGTTACCTAGTTAAGCATACTGTGTCAGATTTTGATGTTAATGAAGGTGTATATTTTTTTCAAAAAACTTACATAGACATTTTATCAATTTTCTTTGAAGTCTGTTGTAATCATTTTTAATATATTTGAAGGGCAGTTGTATAATAAATAACCCTAACCTCAAAATAGTGATTGTTGATTAACATAGACTATGATGTACGTGATCTTGCATTAAGGGAAAAATAGTTCAAGCAGTGTTTTCTTCATGCTTTGAAATAGTTCTGAGGGAACAGTCCTGTAAATATTTATTTTTAAAATCTTTCATCATTTAACTTTTCTAATTGCAAGTATTATTCACTCAAGAATGTACCTGTTGATTGTTTTCTATTCCTTGTTCTAAGAACTTTTTTTTACGGTGAGAACAATTATTTGCTGGAGCAACCTCCCCAGGGGTGTGGTAGAGTCCCCATCACTGGAGGTTTTCCAGATGTGATTCGACAGGGTGCTAGATAATCTCATCTAGGTTTCCTTCTGCCATAAAAGTTTGCACCTGCTGATCTTTTGAGGTCCCTTCCCATCTGGGTTGTTCTGTGATTCTATGGATTTTACCATAGCTCTCGTTTGTTTTCCCTTAATCCGAGATCTCCTACCCTGTTCCTGATCAGAGTATGCGGTGCCTACGTTTTGATTGCTGACTGTGATATTATTGGCAGTGACGTTCACTGTATTACTTCAACTGGAAAATTAAAGTGTGAATAATAACTCTCTGTGCTGCAGTTTTCCTTTCCCCAGCTTTAATTAGATGCCAGGCTTTACTGTCTTCTAGCAGCAGTTCCCAGGCTTTGCTCCAGGTTATCCTGGCAGGAGAGGGACAGCTCGCAGCAGGCTCCTTTCTGGCTACCTGGCAGCACCCAGCAGACCCACGCACGTGTGTGGTGGCTCCAGTGTTCCCCAGGCCATGAACAAGGGTGTCCTGGGACCTGCGTGCAGGAGGTGCTGGGAGGGGGAAGGAGCCACATGCTGTCAGTAGAGACAATGGACGCAAAGGAGCACGTTGGTGATGCACAGATATTCTCCCAGCCTGGTGCCTGTTCCCTGCAGCTGGGGAGCCAGGGCCTCCAGGCGGGTGACAGGCTGGAGGAATTTTCCTGCTGGACTACAGAGGCTGCGTAGTGTGGGATCCTGTTCATTTCTGCCACGAGCAAGGTGGAAATACACAGATGCAGAGCAGTAGCTTCTGCTGTAGCACCAGAGTGTTTCCTGTGTCCAAGAAACAGGTTCACCAGAGGCTGAGCAGGCAAGTGAAGGCTGCATTTTCCTCTGCACTGCCCATTTTTGTGAGTGTTTATTGAGAGGGAAGTGTTAGATGATTTTATACCACTCCCATGATTTGGAGAGGAAGAGTATCCCCGTCAGAGATGGGTGTACTCAGGCCAGCATATAACAAATCTTGTCTGCCAGATAGTAAGAAAAACAAACAAACAAAAAAAAAAAAAAGGAAAAGAACAAGAAAAAAAACACATGCTTATTTTTGCAGACTGCTTCAAGAGAGAGTTCACCTCCTGGTTGCTTAGGCAGTCCTTGCTGTGCATCTGTGAGGAAAAAGATGTGAGATGCTGACGAATTTGTTGCATCCCGGCTGGACAGGAGGCTGCGATAGGAACGTATGTATGCGAGACATGTCTGACACGACCGGGCGAAGCAAGGGTTGTGGCACAAGGCTGGAAGTGGGCAGCGTGTCTCCTAGGCTCAGCTGTCCAGTTGTGTCTCCTGGGTGCAGCGCTCTCCTGCCTTGCTCAGGTAGCCTCCTCCCTTCCCCAGCCTTCACACAGATGCTCACACTGCTGTGTCTGCATCGTGACGAGAGGCCATGGGGCTGCTTTAAATCTACACACTACTATCCAGAGGGGGTGTAAGGAAGAACAACTTTGCACGCTGTGTGAGACTTGACCAGCTCTGGTTCCCAGGGCGCCACGGCACAAAATCCCATTTAATTTAGCCTCCTACATTTTTCTTCCATCATGTTGCCCCTCCATTAGCTTAATAACAGGCATCCTCAGGCTCCTGTAATAATAAATCCCCCGTAATGAAATCCATGGCATACCCTCCCTCCAGGCCATTTTATATATAAGCAGGCTTTTTTTGGTGTAAAGCTAAATTGTGCCTATTCAGCAACTGGGTTCAAAATCCTCTCAATAAAAAGGCCTCTTGAGCTAGAATAATATTTCCTTTGGTGATCAGCGCAATGTTGATTTTAAACCCCCGAAGAGCAGTGCTGATCTCTTACAGTCTGACGCAGCCCTTGCTCGGGTAGCTGGCAGGAGCAGTTAGCAGAGCTGAAACAGTCGGAGTTGGTAACACTGAACAGGGAGCTTGGAAACACAGTCCCAGCCTGGCCAGTAGATGGTAGTGGCACACACAGAGCTGACAAAAAACTGTCTGAAAGTCACAGGGATCTGCTCTGGATCCTTCTGAAGATTAATTAAATGGGTAGCAAAACTCCCAGCTTTCAGGACTCTGCAAATAGCAGTGGCACACAAACCTGGCTGCTGCAAAGCTGTTTTATGAGAGCTTTTCAAATCCCAAAGCTCATTCTCAGAAACTTGAAAGGAATGCATCGAAATGTTCAGAACGGGGTAATGCAAGACTTTTTGTTCGTGGGTGGGTCTGGTTTTGTTCGGGGCGTGATGGGAAAAAGCCACCTGGGCTCCTGAGTATTAAAGAAATAAGTCAATATGTCTTTGTGGTATGTTTTGGGTTTGATCCTTTTGAGGAAAGGTAATTCACTGAAAATGCTAAAGCTGGGCTTCTTTACAGTAAACGGATTTATTTTAATGCTTTACTTCTTGGCTGTTTTGATGCAGGATTTTACTTAGTAACTTATGTAGGAAAAGGAAAATGAAGATATAAACAGACGCTTTAAATCCATTGCATAAGTAACCACTGCACTGTTGCAAGCAGATTTTTTTTCTTCCATTTCTCAACTAATTCTCCAAGTTGCTCAGACCTTAGGAGTTACTGATTCCTTTCCATAGCCATTATCTTTATGCAGGATGACGGTGATTTAGATTCTGGTTTTAGAAACTGAACTATTAAAAAGATCACTGAGGAACTTTTTTAATAAAGTCTCACTTCCATGCCTGCTTTTATAATCTTATTTCCTTGTGCTGCAGCTCTCCTATGCTTTCTTGATCCTTCAGTGACAAAGCAAATATGGGTGTCTGAGGCAACCGGCTAGACTCCATGTGCTGGAGTGCTTGCAAGTAGCGCTGCGGTAATTTATAACCTGGTTCTGAACTGCAATCATTTCCAAAATGTAGACTTAGATAATAGCGAAAACACTTCTACTGCTATTTCCTGTATTTCTGATGCTTGCTTCTGTTGGCTAAGTTGTTGCTCTTTTCTCAGCCTCAGCCTACAAGGTAAATCTCCACTCTGGTTCTCAGAAATAAATGCCTCAAACCATAGTTTTAGTAGAACAGCAGCTAAACCTGTAGATGCAAGATTAATCTTGGGCTAAAAGTTAGGCTCCTCTACATGCTAACAGAGGGAAATATGGAAGATGTTCTCTGAATTAGGCCCACACAGGGCCACCGACCTGCCTGCTTTCCCCAGGGACGCCAGACTGCAGCCACTGGTGGCCAGTCCCTGGCTACACCGGGCCATCCACGACTGGGTAACCAACAGAAGGCAATCGCTCTGGCAAAAGCAGGCATCTCAGACCACACTGACACAGTCATCTGGAAACCAAAACCCTCTCTCTGTCTTTTCAGATTTCTCACACATGGATGTTCATATTAAGAAATTAAAAGGTTCCACTTGCTCTGCACAAAAAAAAAAAAAAAAAAAAAAAGTTCTGTATTTTTTGTTCACTTTTTCCTTTTCTTTAGTGTGTATTGAAAATTATCCCACCAAATACATTCCTTTTGTGAAGCTATTTATACAGGCCATTTGTTCTAAAGCATGATCTTAGGACTTTGAAACTGATAACAGCCTGATTAAATCTGCTCTGCTACTTCCTCCTGCCATAAACTTTGTGTGCATTGTAGGTGAGAAGCCCCTGAAAAGTCCTTGCTGGAAGCCAAGACCAAGCGTGCGCAGAGCTGATAAAAGCTATAGGAAAGACAGACTCGACCTAATCAGCAGCTTTGGGCTGCGTGGCTTCACTGATGCTTGGTTTGAGATTGCATCCCAGAGCTTGATGCTTCCAGGATCACTCAGGTATGTAACCAGGATCCCTAACGCTGGATGCTGCCAATGAGCTGGGTGTGCATAAACTTTCAACATAAAGTAAAACAATATTCTGAGTCATGTGCAGCTTAATTTGTTATGGTCCTTGCACAGGCTGTGCATAATTCTGCCTTGGCTGCACTCCTTTCTTTTGGGAAGTTTCTCCTGATGCTAGCACGCTTCCCTGTTATGTATCCGAAATCTCATACCTACCTAAATGCTTAGGTGACCTAAATGTATTTTCTGGTGTTTAAAACTCAGTAACATCAGAAGGATTCTTTCTGAAAAGCTCTGAGAGAAGGTAATGTCTCTGCTGCTGCATATCATGTCCTGTTAGTCCTGTGGGATGTTGAGAGGCAAATTGAATTACTTTAAAAATTGTTTTAAAAGCAAGTACCAAAGATGAAGCTTTACATATGGGACACTGTGGCTGTCAAAACCGTAAGGTGCTTTTCAGTTAAATGTGGAAATGCATCAGAGAACCCTGGAGGCTTTCTATCTGGAAACAATGATTTATATAATACAGAAACATTAGCTAGCTTTCCCTTAAAATACTTGTAGAATAAATAGTGGAGTGGCTCTTTGCCCTGCACCGTGCCCAGGAAGGCTGCAGAGGCATTGGATTTATCACTGTTTGCTCCCGGGGTGCCCTGTCCCAGGGGCAGAGCCCCTCTGGAGCTCACACCCTGCCTGTCTCAGGCACACATCAGATACGGATGATGGGAGGAAAGCCGACGTGGGCTCCTCTCTCTCTCCTCTCCTATACCATCCATCCCCCCATGCCCCTCCAGAATGCGTACGGGTCAATGATTTTAAGTATTGCTATCTACATCTAATCTTGCTTCATTCTTGCCTGGAAGGAAGGCTGTAGAGTGGGTCTCGGCTGCTCTTCCACTTGCTCAGGTCTAGCACAAAGCCAAGCCCAACATGGGGGAAAGATGACACTTTCACATGAACAGATCCCTGGTGAAAGCAGAAGTATAAAGGGAACAGAGATCATTTATTCTGACTGGTAGAGATAACTAGAACAAGAAGCAACTGGCTGAAACCACAGCAGGAAATATGTGATAACCATGGGAAGAGCTGGACTGAACAACAAGCAGCCACCAGAAGTGGTAGGGTCACTTGCAATAGCAGTGTGCAGTGCTACATTTGATAGCTATTATTTAGAAATAAACAAATCAATCCACCACCGCTGCTGGGGAATAGATTCAAAACACTGTTGGATGTCCCTTTCAGCTCAGTCTGGGTCAAGATTAATTTAAAAAAAAAAAAAAAGAAAAGAAAAGAAAATACTGGAATACTGGTGTGTGTGATTGCTGATGCCTCATCCCACTGCCTTCTAGCCCAAGCTTTCTGCCCCCCGCCAGTGCTCAGCAGCCAGAATTTAGGATCTCTGCGGACACAAATTCCATGCAGCTGGGATATTGGGAACACCTCTGGTTACATTTGCGGCTAGCCTCAGGGTAGAAAGAGCCAGCTCTGAAATGAGCACAGCTGAATCATCCAATCGATCTGCTGCAGCAGCCAGCAGGCCATGGGCGCTCAGCCTGCCCCGCGTACCGAAAACCCACGCGCAGGATGGAGGAAGTGAGTGGCACTTCCCTCATTGGAAGTGAATGGCCTAATCAAGTGAAGGCCCAGAATGAAGAGCACATAAATAAAAGGATACGTGCAAAAAAGAAACCTTTTTTTTTGCTGTTGTTTCCTTTACTTTGTTAGGTTTTTTTTTGGTTTGGTTTTATTTTGTTTTGTTTTTCCAGAGAAGGCACAGACCCAGGTGCCAGGATGTCCGATAATCAATGTAACAGCACTAAAGAAAAAAAATAAAGAACTGTGGGGGAGAAGAAAATGAGTTCCGACGTGGATATTCCTCAAAGTTTCTGGAAGTGGTATTGAATCAGATCAAGCTGCACAGGGCACCCTGTGCAGGAATGAGGTGTGCAGGCATGAGGAGATTCCCCACCTTCCTGGGGCAAGCATTGCTCTGCCAAGCTCCTTTCTGCTGGGGCGCCCTTTTTCAGGGCTTTATCAGTGAGCTGTAGCTGTCTTGCCCCTGGAGACCCACATGCCTTCTTGAAAAACCCAAGAGGTAAGGAAAACCCACCAGAGCCCTAGCACCGCTCCGCGGCTTTCTGCCTCACTCTGGAGACAAAGAAAATTCATGGGAAGCTGAAAAACACCGGAGCTCCAGAAAGCCCACCTCGGAGAGTGTTGCCAAAGACAAGGACACCCACAACAGGCACAATACTCAAGCTAAGGTGCAGTGCTGTGTCAGTGCTCGTGTTTATTATTTTTACGACTGCGTTTTAAAGCAATGGATCTTTTGATCCGTATTAACTGCTGCTCGGGGAAAGGAAAATAAAGCTCACATAGAAAATAACAAAATTTTCTGGCTGGAGGCCAAAACTTCACAAGAGAATACTGGAGCATAATATGTTTTGTTTAACGTCTTTGTTTCTGATAGATGTTGACTGAATTCAGGGGGATGACGGCACTTCGAACAAAACCAGCTGGGGAAGTCACTCTGTTAAATATTAACCCTCTAAGGAAGAGACTAAACTTGAAATATGCATAAGAAGCATTCTGGGAAAATATACAAATAATTTAGATATCTCTGGAAAAGAAATACGCAATGGCTTGTATTTTTAGCAGAAAGGGAGGAGACAATTTGTGATCTATGACTGAATGCCTCACAAGGGATAACAATTCAGTCTTCATTTTCTCCCTGTAGTATGCTTCAGCAGCCCTTGGGCTGAAATAAGCCTAATATTAAGGAATGACTTTAGGGAATTAGTAGAAGTTATACATTTCTTGTAATATAAATCATACAGGGGAAAAAGACTATTGTGAGACTACTTTGCAATAATAAAGAAGTGGTGTGGGGGCCTCACAGGTGTAAAGAGAGGAACAGCAAACTCCATACTCTGTCTTAGAAAAGGTTATTTTGAAGCTACTGTGATAAATATTCAGATACCTAATGTAATAATGTAAAGCAAACCCAAAAAGCACCACTGTCTTTGGGCAGCAGGCTCTGCTGTGGTATATTTCTGTCTCTAACTGTACGCTCCAATGCTTCCTCTCCAACCTCACCAGAGGTGGCCGTATAGCATGTACAGGTATTCTATCCCATCGCAGGTGTTTTAGGGACAGGAGAAAGGAAGAGTTAAATTTGGGCACTACACCAAATTCCTGTGCAGTTCTATGTTTAACTTGTGGCCAGTCTTAGCTATAATTACAGCATGACATGGATGCAGAAAAAATAAATAAATAAATAAATAAATAAAAAAGGATTAAAGGAACAAATACCCTGGTACAAAAACAAGGATGGGGTAAGGAAAGAAATTTAGAAACAATTTTCACCATTTGCTTAACATGTTGGAGATCCTTCCCTGCCTGATACATTGGTTGCAGCACAGAGACATCTGCTGTTAGCAAGTAAGTGCCAAAATAGATGCAACAGAATGTGTTATTGTTTAAAACAAATAGATCATGTGGGATACTGAGCTGATTTTTGTTTTGTTCCCCATAATTCAGCGTGTAGTCATTTTAGGTATCTGATTGTTAGAGAAAAATCTCATTATTGTTCGGCAAGCTCTTTAAAGCCGAGTTGCTTAACAATTAATTTAATATCAGAGCTGTGCATATTTTTGACTTGTTAATGCTGTAGGTGGTATTACAGGCTTAGCGAAAGTATGATCCAGCAGGCAATAGAGTAATTAGCAAAGTACCTTCTAAGCTTGCCCGTTCTCTGATTATTTGCAACTCTAGTTGCTTTGATATAACTTGTCTGTGTGTGTGCTGACAGCTATTACGACTGATGAACTGAAGTAATTATAAAGTGTTCCCTTTCCAGAACGCTCTGCAGCGCCCTGCCTGTCCCACGACTGATTGAAATTACAACTGGTTATGTAAAGTGATCGCTTACAGTATTTGTGACAGGAAGCATTAGGCTCAAGCATCCCAGAGTGACCAAGAATGAGGTTCTTAATGCGGTACCATACATTTGAATGTCATGGGGGAAATCAACACATTTTGAGAGGAATTTGTGCAAAAGGGACCCAACCCTGACTCCTGCTGGTAAGGTGCCATTTGTAGCAGATATCTTAGATTCTGGGTCCTGCTGCTTTAATCCTGCCCTTGTGAAAACAGAACAAAACAGCAACCAGCCAACCAAATCCAGCAGGTGGACTGCTGAACATGTGTGGGCACGCACTGCTCTTTGTTTGCTTCGGCAGTCGCGATAGCAGTAACAACCAAGCGGCCGAATGACATGAGAGCAGCGGTCAGTCATTGACTCCAAACCTCAATCAGTCTTTATCTGTCTATTTCACAGAAAAACGTGGCAAAGAGAAAGGGAACACCACGCATTTTGCTGTTGTGCTGTTTGGTGGCAGGTACTCTCAGAAGAATTTGCCTGATGCTGGGAGTTGGGGAGGTCCAGGCTCTGTGTCCTGGCTTTGCTACTATCACGTCATCTTGGCCGACTCACCTCTTTCTTTCTTTGGGTATTCCACATACTCAAAAAGGAAAAAAATGATTGCTTGTGGAGGTTCTAGGGGAAATGATTGTACCATGCAAGTTGCAAAACCACCACATTATTACTAAGCGGAAAACCCCCTTGCAGTAACAGTTTGAAGCACCTGAGTCCATCGCTGTGTCCAGCCTGCTCCTAAGGACAGACAGATACATGTTCTGCTAGAAAATTGTTGGTAAGATTTAATTTCCAAAGTTCTTTTTTTAAAACCAAACTTGAAGTAACTTTTATTCTCAGTTCAGGCAAATAACAGTAACAGGAAGGAGCTAAAATGACAGTGTAATGAAGTGGATAAACTAACTGTATTTTCTGTAACGTATTGAGTTAAAATACAAGATTACTGTCCACAGCTTTTTTCATTACAGCATTGTTACGGTGTTATATTACAGCATTAACAATCTTTCAAAATCCATGGTATTGTTTATAAAACTAAACTGAATGAAGTCAACTTCAATTTAAAGTGATGTCTAGCACTATGTTTGTTCATGCTTTATTTTTGTGCCCAATGTTTCTGTTTAAACATGTTTTGCGAGATGAATAAAGTACACTCTGACTTGGTCTCTCCACTAACTTTTGCTTTTAAAGTCCAGACTCTTGGCTTGGCTTTTGCTCGTTCCTACTTTGCTATGTCTGCCGTGTCCTCTCTGGCAGTGCTTGTGGTTATAAAAGTGTGTGGGAATAAAGGTTAAAGATAAATGCTAGGTTTAACAAATATGGTTATTGTTGCCGTAAGGAGTCATTTCTGAAGTTAGTGGTTGGATCATTCTATTTTTGAGGTAGGATTAGAATTGCATTCAGCATTCATGCCTGAGTTAGAGTTAAAATTAGTATACTTTTAGCACTTTGTCTTTCTGAAGACTTCAGATTATTAAATCAAGGGCTAGATTCATAAGGGGAACATAGTCTAACCATTGGACTTTATACCAACAAGTAAATATTCAACAGGTCACAACGAGAACGTGAGACAGTGCTCCAGTAGTAACAGTACTCATCTGCGGGGAAAAGGAAGAGGAAGACCTAGATTTGTCTTTGTGCTCTAATAAATAGTTTTGTGCTTTGAATAAAGTGGATCTGCTCCAATGAGAACTTGCTTTAGTCTAGTAGTTACTAAATTCACTTGGATTGATGTGGGGTTCAGATTCCTCTTAGATAAAGGGATTACATTTGAGTCTCCCATAGCAAAGGTATCCAAACTGCCCATGTTTTTGCTAAAAAAGGGACAGCAGCATCTTCTCTTTCTGGGAACTTTCCTAGTGGACCAGTCCATTGATAAAGTCTATAGAAAAGTGAGGATCTGAATAACTGCACTGTCGGGACTTGTACAGGGGTATCAGGAGCAAAAGGAATGCTAGGGAAAACGTGGGCGCGCTGCTGAATGGTGTGGCGGTAACAAAGGACAGAGAAAAGACCTGTGCATTCTACACCTATGTCTTTACCGATAAGATTTGATTTCACAAATTCCAGGCCCCTGAGAACACCGGGAGCATTTGGAGCAATGAAGATTTATCCTCAGTAGAAAAGATCAGAACATTTAAAGAAATTGGACATAAGCAAGTCCCTGGGACATGATGGGCTGCATCCACAAGTACAAAGGGCAGATGTCATGGTGAGACCACTCTCAAGTAACTTTGAAAGGCCACAGTGATCAGAGAAGTCTCCTGAGGACTAGAAGAAAGCAAATGTCATGCCTCTCATCAACAAGAGAAGAATGAGGATGTGGACAACTACAGGCCAGTCAGCATCACCTTGATACCTGGGAAGGTGATGGAGCAAATAATTCCACAAACAAGTTCCAAATATATTAAGGACCTGAAAATGATTGGGAGTCATCAGTGTTGATTTATGAAGGGAAAATCATGCCTGACAGACCTGATAGCCTTCTGTGATGAAATGATTAGCTTGGTGGACAAGCAGAGAGTAGTGGATGTTAATCATCTTGATTTAGCAGGGCTTTCAACACCAGCTGCCATAACATCTTCATTAACAAACTGATGACTAGACAAGTGGACAGGGAGGTAGATTGAAAACTGGTTGAAATGCCAGCCTTGAAAGATTATAATCAACGGCACAAGGTCAACATTGGGGTCAGTGCCACTTAACGTGTTCATTAATGGTCCTTGATGATGGGTCAGAGTGCACCCTCAGCAAGTTTGCAGACAGCTGAAAACTGGGAGTGGCTGGTACACCAGGTGGTTGTGCTACCATCCAGGGGGATCTCAACAAGCTGGAGAAATCAGCCAAGAGGAATCTCACGGGGCTTAACAAAGGGAAATGCCAAATCCTACAACTGAGAGTAAGGCCCCAGCAAAGCAATGAACTCAAGTAACTCTGCCTAAGACGGAGACCAAACGACTGGGAAGTAACTTTACAGAAAAGGACCTGGGAGTCCTGGTGAACACCAGTCTGAACATGAACTAGCAATGTGCCTTGAGCAAAGAAGGCCAACAGCATCGTGGGCTGCATTAGGAGAAGAGTTGCCAGAAAGTCGAGGGAGTTGATGGTTCCCCCCTGCTCAGCATTGGTGCGATGCATCTGGAGTGCTGGATCCAGTTCTGGACTCCACAATACAAGAAAGATAGGGATTTGGTGGAGCAAGCCCAGCAAAAACCACAAAGATGATTAAGGGACTGGAACATTTGTCATATGAGGAGTGGCTGAGAGAGACTGTTCAGCCCGGAGGAAAGAAGGCTCAGGGAGATCTTATCAATTTACCTAAATACCTAAAGTTGGGGTGAGTAACTTAGATGCAGCCAGACTCTTCTGAGTGGCCTCCAGTGAAGGTACAAGATACAACAGGCACAAACCAACATACAGGAAGTTCTTTTTAAACAGAAGAAAAAGGTGGTTTTTTGTTTTGTTTTGTTTTTACTCTGGTGGTGGTTAAACACCGGAGTAAGTTGCCCAGAGAGGCTGTGGAGTCTCTGTCCTTGGAGATACTCAGGATACATCTGGACACAGTTCTGGGCAACCTGCTCTAGCTGACCCTGCTCTAAGCAAGGGCTTGCACTAGATGATCTCTAGAGATCCTGTGGTTCTTTGACTTAGTTACTTGCATTCATTTCAACAGCATCTAATTCTTCCAGGTTCACTGGCTGTAAAGACATTTCCGATGTTTGCGAAGTTGTGCGTGCCAATGGGACCTAACTATGGGGCACAGGTTCACACTGAGGCATGTAAATACTGCCTATTTAAATACTGCCTATGCAGCCCCAGGTTATTCTGTGTGGCCGAACTGTTCAAGTCCTGTGAAATATGAACAAACTTTAAGAAACATATGGATTTCAGAGTGAAATTTAGGACGTATGTAACAACGGATGTTTTGGTACTATAGGCATATTACTGCCAAAAAAAAAAAAATCTCCATAGAGAAATAAGGCTATTTAATTTAGCATGAATTAAATAGCTCACTATATGCAACTGCATTTTCTTTGCTACTGTAACTCTTTATTCATTCTCTCTATTTTTCCTTTTTTTTAAAAAGAATGTTATAATTAGGTATAATGAGAATAATGACGTATACAAATCAGAAAGTGATAATTATACTGTTTAGTTATTTTAGTGATTATATGGTATTACTACTTTTTTTTCATTTTTTTTGACACTGAAAAATAGAACTAGAAGTGCTCAAGTGTTGTAAGTTAAGTCTTCTATAAGACACCATAAGGAACAGGCTTACTACTTGACAGCCTTAGCAAAGGAAGGTAAGTACTGAAATGTGTTTGGAAAGTTAAAAAAAAAAAAGGGGGGGGGGGGGGGGGGGCTTTGAAATCAAAGCCAGAAACAGGTTGAGCTTGGACACAACTGATGGTTTCTGCAATGGGAATCAAAGGTGGCCTCTGGAGTGAGCAAATACAGAATAATTAGGCTTTATAGCTTAAAACCTACTTTTAAGTTCTGTCTAAATTCTTATTCGCAGTTAGTGCATGTGCAGAGCACAGCAGATCTGAGTCATAAGGGGTCTATGCTGTTCCGCATTATCTTCTCCCAAATTCTCCCTCTCATATTCTGCATCAAGTACACAAAACCAGCTCACCAGCAGTACTTGTGCAGTGATGAAAAGCTGATAGCGATACTCTCATAGTCTCTCCCTGATTTATCCGTGGTGTCAAGCACAGACAGAAGTTCTGTAAACTCATTTGTATGCACTGTCCACCCACAAACTTTATCTCGTTGTGTGAGTGTTGAGTCACAGACAGGTAGTTCTTGTTCAAGCCTCAGCTTCATGTAAGCTGTGGGTAATAACAAAAGATATTTCAGTCTCACTCTCAGTAATGATAAAAGTAAGGTACAAATAATTTCTTTACAGCAACCCCCCCTCAGATCAACAGAAAGAAGGGATGAGCAAATTCCATTTAGGAGCATCTGCTAATTTGTTCACCAAATAGGAGCTTTCATCCAGATCAAAAAAATCACTGGTGAACCATATCAACCAGATCACTGTTGCCCACATGCTTGCTGACCTTGTCAAAAAACTCACAGGAAGCCTAGAAGCTAAATACTAAGTTTAGAG
The DNA here is from genome assembly GCF_964211835.1 of Anser anser. Classification (NCBI taxonomy): domain Eukaryota; kingdom Metazoa; phylum Chordata; class Aves; order Anseriformes; family Anatidae; genus Anser; species Anser anser. The sequence continues at coordinate 17,325,118 of NC_139726.1, read as the reverse complement.
ATGATGTGTTGGCACCACCCAAAAAGATCATATTTATCCACGTGCATGCTAATTCTAGTCTTTATTGCACTTTCTACTGCTTTCCCTGGAACAGATGTCAGGCTCGCTGATCTTTAGTATTACCCATCCTGTCCCCCCTTTTTCTCTCTGGAATAATTGTAGAGATTGGTGTCACACTGCTACCCTGCAGCCCCCAGGCTCAGAGAAAGCTGTTTTTTTGCTGTCGTTAGCAGATCTGCTCCTTCTTAACTGCACTCCCTTGGGAAGCTCAGGCGCCCCGCACACAGTCCTGGGGATTTGCTGCTCCGCATGTTTTGGATGACAGCTCTTCCCAGTCAGTCCTGTTTCAGGCAGTCTCTGCTGGCTCCCCCAGAAAGGAGGGTTCAGTTATGGGAGTCACCTGCTTATTCCAGTAAATAGATGCAAATGCATCATTTAGCTTCTCTGCAAAGTTTTTGGCCTCTCTTCTCTTTTTCTCTGCAGTTATCTTTTGGTCCAATAGACTGGTGGTCTGCTTGGTCAGAGCTCTTCTTAGCTCTAATTCCTTTTGCTAGCTACTGTTCACACTTTTTATTGCTCTTTCAGTGTATTTTCTTATGTTTTGGGTTATGATCCTTTCTGGTTTTGTTGTTGTTGTTGTAATTTGAAGATGTCTTCAACTTCTTGTTTCTGATGACCTCCCTTGTGGTGACATTATTTTGTGCCTGCTTCCTCTCAGAACTTCTGAAGACTTCAACACGCACCGATGCTGCGTTTTGTGTCCTTACTGGTTCTAGCTGCTCCTTTTTGTTTCCTTTTCACAAACTTTCTCATTTCTACGTCTCTGTTCCTTTTGAAACTGAGCGTAGCTGCTGTGAATGCTTGACCTTTGTCAAGCCCATAGGAATTTGGAATATAAACCCAGGAACAGCTACCATAAGCTGAAGATCTACAATAAGATCTTGCACATTAATGACAACCAAATGAAGGTCTGCATCTTTTCTGTGGTTTCCTCATCCAGCTGCTCTGTGAAATGGTACTGGTGGAGTCAACGGCGGTTACCCAAAGCACAGTTTCTGCAGATTCATTGCTATATATGCTTTAAGCTGGCATTTCAATCCATGCAGAGCCTGTGTCACTTGCTGGGTTCCTGCTCTGTTCGTTTGATTTGATTATAAGAGCTCACTAGCAAATTTCCCTGCCCTATCACCAGCAGAGGTGATTCTTACATTTTCTGTATGTATATTATGTCCTGGTACTGTGATGTCCAATACATTTGGTATGTCACTGCCTTCCTGCAAGACTAGACATTTGATGTCCCTCAGTTTATTCATTAGATTTTTAGCATTTGTGTAAGAGTATGTTTGTTTGGAGGTTTCATTTCCTTCCTCACCTCCCATTTGAAAGGCACTCTCTTTGTTCTCTGTTCCCTGTTTCTGCTCTCCGGTCTCTTCTACAGTGAAAAAAGCAGAATTTCTATGGCTTTGTTCATGGCATACTGGACTGTTTGTTCCCCACACAGGCTGCTCTTCAATTTATAGCTTCATCACAACCTTCATGACTTTAAATGCCAGCAGCTTAGCCCCCTGTGAGCCCATCCTTTCCACACAAGCTCTTTTAATCCTAGATATGCTCCCAAATCCAGATTAATGTGAAATTTTGCTCTTTATACCATCCTCTCAGCTGTACTTTGAAAACTTGTTTCTTTCTGGTCACACACAGGGCAGTGGAGATAGCACTGTTGTAAAGGTCTCATCTTCAACTTCCCTCGGACAAGCTGCCTCCAGGATCTCATGTGAGCACCAAAACCACAGGCTTTTTAGGCAAGCAACAAAACCCTGGCACTTTTAGGAAACTCACCTGCTTTGCATGTTTAAAGATTAAAAACAAAACAAAATACCACTCTTTCATTTAATTTTAGAATCCCTTCCACCTGGATTAGTTTTTATTTGCTTAAAAACATTTCCCAAATTATAACTGGTTATCTTTTAAACCATCCCTCCAAACTTGGTTTTTCTTCAATAAATGTATTGTGTTACAAAATATTATCTGAGTAGCCAGATCCCACAAACATTGTTTGAAAAATAATCTTACACTGGCACAGTAACAACAGAAAGTGGCTTTTGAGAAGATCGAATGCATTTACGCTGTCAGTAGAACTACTACGCTGAGACACAGCTTCCATTAAAAAGCCACAATGCAGGTGTCAGAAACCCTTTCTTAAAGTGCTACGAAAGAGTATCATTCGGCACTTACTTTGGGGTTTTAAGCACGTATCTGAATGTTAAAGCATTGCTTTTATTATTTTGCTGTTGCTCCAGGAGCATGTAGAGATCCCAGCAAGAGTCAGAGCCAAACCAACATACACAGAAAGACATTCCCCACTGTAAACAGACAAGATGCAGAGGAGTGGATGCATCCACACGCCTTTCTTTGTCTTATTTCTCAAACCTGTTTCTAGTATTTCAGGAGGCCTTGTCTAATCTGAGTTTGAATATGCAGCAGGACAGAGCTGCAGGCAGCACTACAGAAGTTGGCACAGTCAAATTTGGGTAAAAAAGGAGGCTGGTATTAGAATGAAGTGTTGTAATTCCTTTTTATTGATTCTGGAAGTAACCTACCATGTTTCTGTGTAGTGGGAGAAAGAACAGTCTCTAAAATGCTACAGAAACACCAGGCCTATTTTTTTTTTAATTATGAAACTTTAAGAGAATCAGATGTAAGGACTCCTAACAATAATAGACTATTCAAACCCAGCTAAAAACTCAAAATCTTGGAACTTGTGCTAAAGATTCATTCAGATTGCTAAAGAAACACAAGATGCATACAAATTCAGATTGTGCAGTTTCATCTTAAGCTTACTGTGCAAAAGGATGATTTCAAAACATGCTAAAAGGGTAAGCCATTTCCACTGAAACAGGAAATCTAAAGCTACAACAAAGAAATGCCATTCCTCTTTGTGTTCCCTTTTTGCTAAAAATTAAATATTCTTTAATGTTTAAAAATAATTGTTCTCAACAGCCAGATAAAAAAGCAAGCCAGCAAATAGAGTAAGCATCCATGAAGAAAAGACCATCAGGTGGAGTTAATGCAAACAAACCAAAACCAAACCAAACCAAACCAAAAAAAAACAGAAACAATAACAACAATAACAAAAAACACCACCACCACCAAAACCAAAAGGTATTGCTTAAAAACCTTGTCATGATCTCTCTTTGTCCAAATCAGTTGCTGGATGCCTGTCACCTCACCTTTCAGTTTTACTAATTATTTTTTCCATGGCCACATGGGATTAACTCAACTAAACCAGACTTGTGTATGTGTCAAAAAAAAAAGAGTCATTTGGCTTTTGGCTACACTTATGGTAAAAGTTGCAATTGTCTGTTTTTTTGTTCCATTATTTAAATGCTCCCAGGGCTGGTATTTTGAGGACTTAGCAGGCACCCTACTAAAATCAGAGACATGCTTTAATATTAAGCTTAGCAGCAGAACCTAGGTAGGAATGAAATCTTTTTCTGCACCTGCAAATCTCTTAAGCCCTGATCTGTTTTGTTTTGTTTTGTTTTCTGTGAAGGCCTGGTTATTGCAAGCACTGATGTTGCAAGGTGGAAAAAGTAATAAACAACTTTTGTTCCCTGTTCAGATGTTCCAGTTTCAAAGTCATTGCTGGGGGGAGAAGAGAGAGGAAGAACTTATCATCTCCAAAGCCTCTTCCCAGTCTGGGGAGATGCTGGAGGTAGCAAATCCTTTTACAGCATTCCCTTTGTGCTCACTGCCATGGGATGCGCTCAACCTAGCCAGAAAAACCAGATTGCCAAAGTGTTGACTGTAAAAGAGGGAGGACAGCTGCTCAGGCAGAGTATTTAATGTGGTGAGCAGAAGAGATGGGGTGGAGATTTATGGGTAGATAGCTGTTGACACTTTCTGCAGGTAATGCTATTGTTATAAACATGTGGACAGAAAAGCAAAGAAAATATCTGTTGATGAGCAAGAAAACCCCTGCTAGAAGTACAAGGCTCTTAGTCACAATGTTGGTATCTCCAAAGGGTTTTTGATTGGGAAGGTAAAGTCATCTGCTTGGGAGTAATAGGAAAGGCTGCTTTGCATTAATGTCAGCTCTGTGGTGGAGTCCCTTTTGTATCTGAAGTTCTCTATTTGGCATGTTTCCTCTGTAGGCATGTTTGAAGTTTGCTCTGCTGTTAGTGCTGCTTTGCAATGAGCTGTAGGTAATGGGGACATGATAACATTTGTGATTTTCAATGCAGAAATTGTTCACTTATTATGCTGTGAGTATGCTGCTGTGCAGCTCACATTAAATGCAGAGGCCTCATCGACAAAGCTAGGATAGAGCCTTTAAAAATTAGGTTTTGACATTGTCATAATTTTGAGAAGTTTTAGCACAAAATTAGTTTTTCAATTAACAGAAAACTGTACGAGATTTTCATAGGTTATCATATGACACAAATGCACAGATTTTAATATTATTTTCTGCATTGTTCTCACTGGTCTCTCCTAAATGCTGCTCTTTTTTTTTTTTTTTTTGCTTGTTTGGTTTTGGTTAGTTTTTTTTGTTTTGTTTGTTTACAGAGTGATCATTCCATGTACAACCATCTAACTTAAAGAAAGACTTTCTCATCCTCCTTTTTTAAATCTGATGTAATTAAAACACAAGTGACAAGAGGGGGGCAATAGTCTTCCACAGGCAAGAGGCACATTTACTAGGTCAGAGGCCCAGCAAATTTAGCAGAGGAAAAGTTGTTTGAGATACTGCCTTTGAAAGCTGGCTTCATTAGGAGGAAAGGTGTAGGAGCTTTTTACCTTTTCAGGGACAGGGAAAGATGCTGTACCACGGAGGGAGAGGAATGAGAGGGCTTTTCAAGTTCTGTTCTCCAGCTGCCAGTAGCAGTGTTACCCAGAACTAATACCATAAATGGATAACCAGTTGTATAAATGTTGATGTGCACCAACTCTTTATGCAAACAGAAGCTGTTGACTCTACTCAGGTCAGAAGCAGGCAGCCTGGAAGCTACTGGTGGCAACTGGTAGTCTGGTAACGGATGCAGGGGCTGGTTTTTCTGGGTAGGTTGTTTGGATTTCTGGTTGAGCTCCTGGGATTCAACTCCTAGTCTTTGGGAGCATCTGGCTGCAAGGAATATTTGGCCTTGTTATTTGACTGCCACATATGCAGCTCCACCCAAATAGTATTTTCCAGCATGCAAATCCTTCTAATTCCTCTAGCCCTGATCAGTGTGTCCTACAGAGATCAGTGCTGTCACTGTGGACTTTGCCCTGTGCAGGCTGCCAGGTAGACTGACAGTCCTTTGCTGTAGTGGGGGACAGCATGGCATCAGAGCGCACAAAAGTTGGTTAGCCAGAGATGCTGCCCAAGCCCACTGAAGGGTTAACGGCCACAATTTGCTGATTAGCTTTTAGACGATCATTTCCACAGACTTCAGAACACTGTGCTGTGAAAGTTTTTTATCTTATTAGAAGACACAGAAAAAAAAAAAAAAGAAAAAGAAAAAAGAAAAAAAGAGTGTATTTGCATTTTTAAAAAAATATTCTTGATATAAAAAATAGCAAAACTACTGTATACATCTCAGTGAACACTGTGGTTTTCAATAGCTTCCTATTTTTGAAACCTCTGTCATCAAAACAGTCTTCTTGGATTGTGCTGGATAAGTAAAGCAGTAGCAGAGATCTGAGTATATATTCTTATTTGTCTGCTGCTTGACAGGGGGCAGAGGGAAAGGATGTATTTTGGTGGGCTTACAAAGGATGTATGTTGTGTATCTCCTTTTATATTAATGTATGAGAGTGTAAGTGTAGGGCACACACATGCACATGCAACTGAAACTACCAGCAAATAGTTCAAACACCAATTTTTACTATCCTTTGGCATTCTTTAATTTCTGAGTCAAGATCAGGGCCTGATCTTGTGTTATCTAGCATGGTATTATATATGCAGATAAATGAAAAAGGACCTCAAATTGGAAGAACACACTGAAGAGTATATGCTATATAAATTTAGATGTCTTAAGAGAACCTGCCCAGTATTAATACAAGTATTTGCTTATACATGTTTAGTAAATAGCATGCCGTTGATTTCAAAATTGCTGGTATATGTTCAGTAAATATGCCCTGCATGCTATTAGTTTCAAAGTTAAACTCTTTGCACTAAAACTGGGACAGTCAGTTATTACATTAAAAACAGCACTCATTTGGAAAGATTCATGGGGATGCAGGGTTCACACCTGGTGCTTCTCATTATGATGTTTTATTTAAAAAATATATGCGGTATCCCACCGCATATTTAATTTTAGTTTCAATAGCTTGCTTTTGTATCAGACCCTCCAGTTGGGAATTTCTGCCTCCCACTCTCTGCACAGAGACGTGAGTGCTTTGCTCTTCCAGAAAACAAACACTTTCTGGTAGTAGAGCTTCAGTTTTGCTGCAGCTATGGACCCCTCGCTGCCTGAAACCAATTTCTGATCTTAAGAATAGCTCCAGCCTTCGCAGCCAGGTCTGGCTCTGCGGTTTCCAGCAGCACAGAATAGTTGCTTACTTACAGATGCCTGGTTTTGTTCACTTTCTTTCCGCTCAATTCCCAGTCCGGCACACCCTCCACTCCTGCCTTCCCCGGGTGGCCAGATTCCTATGCGATGGGCACATCTGAAACGCATAAAACAGACTGCATGTTGCCCTTCCCAGCTTCGTGAAGATCTGTTTCTCTCCCTGAATGACTTCTCCTCCAAGCCAAATCAAAATAGATTTTTCTAGCCAAAATGTTTTTTCCTTGCAACTTCGCAAGTGCTTTCTTGCACAGCTGGGGTTACAGCCTTTCCAGGTCAGTGCTGAATCACAGAACACAGAGCTATAAACAGACACGATTTTATTTTACATACTTTGTCAGCTCTCCTTTCTCTTTTCCTCCTTCAGGCCAACTGGTTGTTCGTCTCTTTGTGCTTTTATTTTTGGTTTCTGTAACTTCCTGTATTCAGCATCATAATTTTCTCAGCAATAACTATTTCAACTGCTGCCTTTCTCTCCTCCCTCTTTCCCTTCCCTGGCAGAAGCAGATCAGCTCACTGCAGTTTTAGCTTCTAGCTACTTGAAAACGCCAACTCTTAGAAAGTATCGCGCGGCTGCCTGCCACTGTTCTGTTCCCTCCTCAGTGGTGCAGCCAGCACAGGTCTGGGACGGCAGGAGGGGAGGACTCAGTGGCCTTGCTGGGGGTGTCCCTACGGGAGGGAGCTGTGTCCCCTGGGCATGGCCACAACACAGAGCGACCCATGGGGGACACTGGGGCCCTCGGCTGCCGGCCAGGAGGGCAGGGACCCCTGCCTGCAGCCCGTGGGGACAAGCTGTGGGGACAGGCTGCTGGGACGGCCTGTGGGGACAGGCTGGGGTGACAGGCTGTGGGGACAGTGGGTGCCTGCAGCCCTTGGCCTGGTGCTGTGCGACCACAGCAGGACACAGGGGCCTCACGCCAGGCCCTGGCACGTGGCCCTGGTGCTGGGAAGGGGCGAGGGCCTCAGGGTGGCCTATAAAAAAAGGTGTGTTTCTATCCACCTTTAGTTATTTTACTTTAGCATCTGCTATTACTTGTTACTTCTGTTTTTTGTTGCCTTTTCTTCATTTCTACCACATACTCATTCCCTTTTAACTTTTTTAAAGCTTTGGTTTTAGCTTTAATTGCTATGTGTTAATTAGGTCTGGTTCTCTGCTTTTTCTTCACTTTTTTGTCCATTTAGAATTTCCACTTAATTTCCTTTTTACTTTAATTACTTTTTTGTTAGTTTGTTTTGAACACTATGAGGTAATTAGGCCGGGTTTTGTATTTTTTCTTGCTTTCTTCTCGATTTTGCTCGTTTTTTTCCCTCGCCTCTTTTTTCTTTCACTTTTCCCCTTTTTTCCCCTCCTCGTTCTCCTTCACTTTCCGCGTCCTTTCCTCACTTTCGCTCCCATTCCCCCGCTCGCGAGCCCCCTTTCCCTTTCCTTTGTCTCCCTTGCCCCCGCGCTAACTCCGCTCCGCCCGGGACGGCCGCCCCGGCCCTGCCCGGCCCGGCCCCGCGGCCCCGACCCCGCGGCCGCCGCCCGGCCCCGCCCCGCCCCTCGCCGCAAACCCGGAGCCTCTCTTCTCCTGGCAACAAGTGACGCGCCACGGGGGCGGACCAATCCGGCCGGCCGCTCGCCGCTCGGGCCAGCCGGCGGCAGGCGCGACGCTCGGGCACGGCGAGCCCCTCAGCGCGGCCGCTCCGCGCAACTTGCGCGCCGCGGGAGCATGGGGCGGCCGGCGGGACCCGGCCTGGCCGCCTGCGGGCTCGCCTGGCTCCTCGTCTGCTGCGCGGCCCGGCGGGACCCCGCAGGTAAGCCGGGAGCCCACCTGGCTGAGGGGTGAGGGGGCGAGGGGGGCAGCCGGCGCTGCGCGGGCGCGGAGCGGTGCGGAAGGCCCTGCGGTGCGGAGCGGGCCGGCTGCTGGGCGGGCAAGGGGTGAAGAGAAAAGCCGGGCTGCCCTGCTCCGCACGGGGCCTTCCTCCTCACGGGCAGCCCCGGGGGGTGACGCTGCCCTGCCTCCCCCGGCCGCGCCGTGGCTGAGGGGGGGGGCCGACCGGCTTTTTGGCTTGTCCGGCGTTGTGTGCGGAGGGGCAGGAGGAAGGCTTGTTCTTCACAAAGCAGCTCGGAAGTTTCCACCTCAAGGAAAGTCTCGGAGCTGCTGGGGCGGTGAGAGCTGGTGGCGAACAGCGCCAGCCCTTCGCCGAGCCCTGCCACCTCACGCCTTTCTGCGGCCCCTGCAGTGACAGGAGGGGGTTTGTAGCTGAGGGTGCCCCGTCAAGCTTTGTGGTAAGGGTTTGGAGCTAAAGGTGCCCCGTGAAGCTACCTGGTAAGAGTTTGTAGCTAAAAGTGCCCCGTGAAGCTACCTGGTAAGAGTTTGTAGCTAAAAGTGCCCCGTGAAGCTTCATGGTAAGAGTTTGTAGCTAAAGGTGCCCCGTGAAGCTTCATGGTAAGAGTTTGTAGCTAAAGGTGCCCCGTGAAGCTTCATGGTAAGAGTTTGTAGCTAAAGGTGCCCCGTGAAGCTTCATGGTAAGAGTTTGTAGCTAAAGGTGCCCCGTGAAGCTTCATGGTAAGAGTTTGTAGCTAAAGGTGCCCCGTGAAGCTTCATGGTAAGAGTTTGTAGCTAAAGGTGCCCCGTGAAGCTTCATGGTAAGAGTTTGTAGCTAAAGGTGCCCCGTGAAGCTTCATGGTAAGAGTTTGTAGCTAAAGGTGCCCCGTGAAGCTTCATGGTAAGAGTTTGTAGCTAAAGGTGCCCCGTGAAGCTTCATGGTAAGAGTTTGTAGCTAAAGGTGCCCCGTGAAGCTTCATGGTAAGAGTTTGTAGCTAAAAGTGCCCCGTGAAGCTTCGTGGTAAGGGCGCCGAATGGGAGGAACTGAGCACTGCTCTTCAAAAAGTGCTGCAAAGAGAGGTCCGATGAGAAAACTGGATTTTTTGGGGGGAAATTTTAAAAAGCGGTGGTTTTGCTCTTGATGTAAGAGTGAAGGTTATGCAGGAAGAAGTGAAAGAAGAATGAGGAAAGGGGAGATCTGGGGAAAAGCATAGAGCAATTTACAAGAAAATGAAAAGATGAAAGTCTGGAGGGGACAATAAGAAGCAAAAGGAAGATAAAGTGTGGCAAAAGCACAGGGTAAAAAGATACCACAAAAGCAGGATTGGCTGCTTAAAATATATTATTTAGTTAATAAAGAGGATGAAAGAGAGGGTTGGTTAAAACGTGCACTTAGAAAAAGTCACCTCCGTGGTGGCTGACTTAGAGATTCTTCTTTACAGTTTGACCAGCTCAGTACCATTTAGACTATTTGGCACTTATGCAGTGGAAAATACACTAGTATACTGGGAAATAGTGGTAAAATTCACTGAATAACATCACTGAATATTTTCCTTGCTGTTCAGCCAAACCTATTATTAAGTCATATTAAAAAAACGCAGTAGGAATGTGATTGACAGTGCATTACTATTAAATACAAAACACTACTCAGCAGATTCCTTATTTAAGCAGCAGAGTAATAGCCTTGTGGGTCTGGGACAGCAGAGGTCCTTTTCAGCCTGGTTAGCGAACATTTTATACTGGGGGGCCATCTTTACTGTGGCATAGAAATAGTTCTAGGCCACTTTTTTTCCTGGCTAGCTTAAACCTACTGGCACTTGTCATAGAGGTGTTACACTGTCAGAGGCGTCAGCTTGTAACAGTGAGGTGATCCATATCTCTTTAAAATTAAATGTTATGCATTGTCAGCTCTTCTTTTTTTTCTTTTTTTCTTTTAAGTGACAAGCTAAGTCTCAGCTGAAAGTGGAACTAGTGTTGCTGTGTCATTTTGAAAATGATACTCCTAATGTTTTGTCTGGGATCTTAGGGGCCCTGCATTTCGTCCTTGTGTAGTTTTGCAGTGAGCTGAATATTCATTCGAAAAGTCTCTCCCTCAAAAAGCAGTGCCAGTTTTTTTAGTAATGATGCAGTTGCACCCATGAGCTGGTTCAAGCGTGAGCCCATCCTGCTATCAGTCTTACACGGTACACAGTTTAGAAAAAAAAAAGTGCTTACTAACTGAGGATTATTATTAATTATATTTTATGTTGCCTGTGGTGTGTTACTGCATTTGCATCAAAGACAAGATTCTTAACTCACTAAGCTTGCAAATTAATCAGGGATTGATCCAATCAGTATGTGTTATAATTAAAAGATTATTTTTGTTTGATAGAATTGGACTTAGAAAGCAGCCTCATTTTATCCCCTTGTTTCATAATAACTTTGGAAGAGACTTTTTTGTTGTTGTTACTGAAGTAAAGAATACTCGCTAAAGTGCAGGAATATGTACTTACTGGTAAGCTGCAGTAAGAGACCGAGTATAATGTAAAAACAGCTGTCACTGTACTTTTGTGCTAGTGTGCCTCAGAATGTGATTAAACATTTTAAAAAGAACTTCCTCTGAAAGTGATACTGATTCATACTCTTACGTGGATATTGATTTGTTCCTACCCAGGCAACAATGCCTTTACCATTCGCCATGACACACTGAACAAGTGCATACAAGTTAAAAACTCACGGATAGTGATAGATGACTGCAAAGAGACAAGCGAAGCTTTATGGAAGTGGGTATCCCAGAATCGCCTTTTTCATCTGGGATCCAGGCAGTGCTTGGGACTTGATATATTCACCAAATTACCATCTCGCCTGAAAATGGTTGATTGTAACTCAGAACTAATGCTGTGGTGGCGATGTGCTGACGCTTCTATCATTGGTGCATCGCAGTACAAGGTGACTGTGAAGACTACCTATGTAACTGCAAACATAAATGCATCAGACCAGTGGAGAAGCAACAATTCCTCTGATGATATATGTCGGTATCCTTACCATGGTAAGTTTGTACTGGGGTTTGGATGGAGAACAGTTTTTTTCCCCCTACATTTATGACAATAAATTCAGAAAATTAATCATATGAAAAGACTGATCAGTAAAGCAATAGAGTGTTTTGCTCTAGAGAGATACTGATATTCAAGTATGAATCTTAACTATTTTAAGAAAAAAAATATATATCTACACAGCTGGAGAAGTTGTGTTACCAAGTAGCTTTCTCAGCATGTTTAAAACCACCCCCATATTTTTGTGACAACCTACGATGAAATATCAACCACATTGTATCAGAACTGAAACTGTCCCCTTCACAGATATGTGAATTTTTCTATTACCTTAAAAGTAGGATTTGTACAGCTGGTAGGCTGTACAATCAAATTCAGCATGTGCTGTCAGTTTGCAGCCTGTTGGACTGTTTGGAACCATGTTTGTTTTACTCTGGTAGTCTATTCACTTGCCACGGAAGCCAGTTTCATCTAAAATTTAATGAGCGCAGAAGTGGTAGAAACTTGCTTTATCCTATTTGGGAGGAGAATTTTCATTGTATTTGATTTTTTTTTTCAAAGTGGCGAGGCTGAAGAGCCCAGTAGGCTCCAGTTTGCAATACGTTTTCACTCTTCTGTGTCTGTTGATTACTACAACCTTGTTCTGTAGTATTCTGTGTGAACCATCTGGATTTCAACAGGACAACGTATTTGTCCCTGACTTACCAGGAAGGGGGGAGGATATTTCCAATGTGTTATGCATCACACAGAAGAAAAAGTACAGAAAAATATTTTCTTCTCATTTCTTTCAGTTCTGGCATTGCTACATATTATCTATAACAACAAGATACTGTGTTTTAAGTCCACAAGTGTGATTTGGGTGCTTTTAAATTAACCATGTCTGTACAACCAATAACAATATATTTGGTGTCCTTTGCTTGCCCAGACAACTTGTATCTAATCCTTTATTAATTTTTACTTTATTTTTCCCTGGTACAGAGGTTTATACCAAAGATGGGAACTCCTATGGGAAACCCTGTGAGTTCCCCTTTCTGTATAATGACACCTGGCATCATGACTGCATTCAGGATGAAACACACACGGGTGGGAAATGGTGCGCAACATCTGAAGATTATACTCATGATGGAAAATGGGGAATCTGCTTACAGCCAGGTGTGTTGGGTTTTTAAATAGTCATCCAAGCATTCTGTCACTTCATGTCTGTACGTACAGCTCCACCTTGGCGTAACACCTCACTGGTAAGCTGGGTAAAAACAGGTCACATTTCTTCTGCAGCCTTGACAGCACGCACTTACTCTGCAGTATATGTGATTTCAATGTAAAAATACATAAAGTTTCAATATTACAGTTTTTGTTTTGAAACATTCCTGATATTTCATTATAGCCATAGTTAAACGTACCTTCTGCTTCCTTTAAACAGAGGATGGCTGTCAGGATATCTGGGAACATGATCCGGGGGCTGAAAGTTGCTACCAATTTAATACACAGTCTGCTCTTTCTTGGAAGGAAGCTTATATTTCATGTCAAAAGCAAGGGGGAGATTTACTTAGCATCCAAGATGCGTCTGAATTGAGTTACGTACAAGGTAGGTGTATTTATTCACGCGTGAACATTAGGAAGTGTTGTTAAGTAACATCAGTGAAGACAACATTTTAGTTTCTGTCTTTAAATCCTGCGTTAAATGCCTTGGTGCTCTACTTAATGTAACAAAAACTGAGGTGCTGATCTAACTTTAGAAAAATGTGTTTCTTTTGTTTGTTTGTTTGCTTTTATCTGTGTGACTTCATTGCAGTGGCTAGCTCTTGTTCTTATATATAAGTAATGTTCCCAAAATCTCAAATATGGGCCAGAGTGGCAGTTCATTGGGGTGTATGCACATTTATTACACTGGTGTTTTAGCAGCATGTTAGCATCTTGTGTAATCATTCTCGCTGATGTTCAGGCTTGGCCTGGAGGAACTATCAGTGTGCTTTTGAGAATATAAAATCAAATGTTCAATACCTGGAGGCACTGGGAGGGGAGACGTGGTTGAATTCCTCCTCGATTCAAGAAAAGTTGCACATCTGATTGTAGCAGCAATTTTTTTCCCCTCTAATGCAAGCCCTGTTAACGTTTTTATTTTGGAAGATCCCAATAAGGGATAAGTATTTTATACTAATTGTTTTCTTGAATAATAATAAATATCCAGCTAAAGATGACATCGCTGAGATCTTTTGGATTGGCTTAAATCAACTGGACGTTTCTGGAGGTTGGCAGTGGTCAGATCACAAGCCTTTGAATTTTGTCAACTGGCATCCAGGTAATGATGTTTCTGGTGGTATTAACAATATTTAGAACAGAAACTAGCATTATCCTTTTTTCTTCTTTTTTTTTTTCTCCTCTTCTCTTTTTCATTGGACTTCATTAAAACAATCATTGCTCTATTTCTGTTAAAAGTTCAGAAGGCGTCCTTTCCTTCTAGAGAGTGAATCTTTCTCCACTAATTCTCTATTTATGGTATATTAGGGGAAATCTCTAACTTGAATGATATCTTTGAGGTCTGTTTTAGCAAAGGAGTCTACCGCAGCCGTAGCTGCTAAATTTCTCCTCTCACTGACAGATGGAGTTGACTTCCCTCAAATATTACAATGATTGATGTTTGTGCAAGAAATGACATTACTTAGAAGTCTTCAAGGTTGCTTACATTTGTTCTGAAGCGAAGATGAAAGAAGTGTAAAACCTTTGAAAACCCTTTTCTAATTACTTCCAAGTTCCTATAGAATCAGTGAGAGTCTTGTTTGATCGGAATTTTCAGCATGTATTTGTAATATTCTCAGAAATATGATGTGGATATTGATATATGAGAATCCTGTAGGAGTAATAGTCAGGAATACTGTAGCTAACATTGTTCTGTCATTCAAGCTGAACGTGACCTTTTTAAAATGGAATTCTCTTTTCCTTCAGTTTCTAGAATAGTTTTATTCCATTAGGCTGTGACATTAATTCTGTGAAAAGAGAAGTGGTTTCTGTTACTTTTTTAAAGATTTGCTGAAAAATGTCTGTTAGATTTTCCAAGTGTAGTCTCTTCTTCTTCTTTTTTTTTTTTTTCCTTTTTTTTTTTTTTGGAAAGCTTAAGGACTTTTCTGCTCCTTGCTGCATCTTCTGCAACTGTGGTGACCCTGTGGGACTGTAATGCAGTGCTAGAGACTAGACTATGCTGGGATACAGTAGGATAGTTCAGTCTGCAGTCCTGGCACACTTACTAATTTTACTGAGAAATTTTAGCTTAAATGTACAGGTATGAAATTGTAACAAATATGTTTTCAAGTCACCAGTATTATTTCAGCTGCTGGACTAGTCTTGTCATCAAAAAGTTAGAGCTGCAGGGCAGAAGGGATCTCAGATGGTTCCCAGTCTAGCTCCTGAGCCCTGTGCATCAGGTTGCTTGGGCCTGTCCAGCCACACTTCAGTGTTTCCTTAGATGGAGATACTTCAGCCTCTCTAGGCCACCTATTCTAGTTATTGAATACCCTTGTTATGAAAAATACTTAGGAATATCTACCTGGAATTTGTTATCTGCAAGCTGTCTCCTTTGCTTCTTGTCACTTCACTGTATACCTCTGAAAAAAGCCTGATCCTGTCTCCTCTTGCATGAAGAACTAAGCTCCACTCTGAGACTTTCCTGTGTGAGGCTGAACAAACTCAGTGCAGGGCAAACAGGTGCCTTGTGTGGGGCACAGGTGGGGTTTGCATTAGGCTTCAAAGAAAGAGAGGCAAAAGGTACTGTTGGAAGGGGGCTCCAGGGGAAGCTGGGGACTACAAAATGAGTTCTCCTGTGCAAAATTTTTGATTTGGGGCCTCATCCGTTAAGGTAAGAATTATGGTTGTATTTGCAAAACTGCAGAACTGTGTTTGGAGTTGGTCTGGAAAGAGGCTGCCAAAGGAAACTGAGAGCTGCAAAAAGGGTTCTCCCCTGAGATATTTCTCGTCTGGGAAAGTGCTCGGCCAAAGATTTGTTGTATTGTAAATAGAACATTCTGCCTGGTTAGATGATTAAATGTTGGAATGGAAGTCCTGATACCTTGGTTCTGTAACTTTCTCTCTCACAAAAAAGTTTCTCTGGGACCTGTGGTAGGACAGGAGCCTTCATTCAAAGCAAGTTATGTTCTTCAAATACAAGGTGCTGTAATATGCAACATATATTACTGCATTGAAAAGCTCACTGATAACGTGTGCTCTATTTTTTTCTGCCTATAGATATGCAGAGTTTGTCCCCTCTGGATGGAACTAGCTGTGTGGCGATGAATGCTGCCTCAGGTCAGTGGCAGAGTTATCACTGTGGGACTCAACTTCCGTATGTTTGCAAGAAGTCATTCGATGAAGCGTCAAACCTCCCAGGTAGGACAGCTTGCATGTTTGTTCCTGTGTGTTAGTATGTGAGTAATGTTCACTTATGCAGTCTTTTTCTTCCTTCCCAAGCCTTCATAGGCATCTCTGCCAAAACACTTCACGGCAGCTTTGGGTATTTTAGCAGAGCAGAATCAAACTCTCTATCTTCAGTCTCAAGACGATGTATCACAAACAGCTTTCATTTTTCACAGCTTTCTCATTCACACATAAAGCATTTCCCAGCACAGTCCTGCCCTTTTCATCATGTTTTTTCTCCATAGCTTGTGCTTTTTTTCATGTGCAGCTGGAAGTCTGGAACTGGCAATTGCACCTCAAAGCTTTCCATCACTGCATTAAGACCATTTCTCTCACTGTTGGAGTTTATTAACATAAAATGAGACCTACCTGGGACCAGGTTCAAACTCTGTTGAATTCAAATAAAAGTAATTAAATGACCTTACCATCTTTTGAAACCAGTTTTTTGGAAATCAAGAGTGCAAGAGTTGGTAATTCGCCCAGTGTGTAATCTTTATTGGATCTGTTACTTTTATCTTGCTAGAGCAGTTGATAACACAATGGGGAAAAACGGAACAGTTTAAAGCTTCATTCTTTCTTCCCGCCACACAAATACACATACAGTGCTTTAGTTCTTACAGTGTTCAGCTCTGACATATAACTTCTGCCATGCTTTTGGCAATTTACCTACACCTGGATGTCCAACCCTTCCCATGTCCACGGCCTGTTCTTCCATAGGTGCTTTGGCCATATGCAGTTCCCAGGGCTCAGAAGTGCGGTGCTCTCATGAGGAAACTTTCACTGGAAGATGATTGTCCTCGAATGAGGGGTAGAGATAGAGGATAAAGGGAATGAAACAGTGGCCTGGAGGTGGAAAGTGACATATAGTGTCTCTGGCTATGGCATGTTCTTTCCAGCTCCTCCAGGGAAGATATGTGCCATTAAGGAAAAAAAAAAAAAAAGTAAGCCATATAAATTAACTTAAACTGGGTCAAAATTATAAACGATCCCCGAAAAACTAATTTTCGGTTACCTAATCTGATTTTTTATCTTAACACTAATCCACATCAGTTCTCTGGCTACTCGCTGGGGTATGTGATGATGGTACTAATATTTATACATTGTTTTAATAATTATAAACCAAAATTCTTGTGATTTGAGCATATCATTTTATATTTTGAAACAGAAAAGCTTTTAACATACACCTTTTTCAGCATGCATAAAACCAGTCTGAATTCTTGAATATCTTAGTTTTCAGAATAAGAATTATTTAAAACTAAACATTTGTTTCATTCTGAGTTATTCAAAATTGTTCTTTTTCATGGTACTGCTCTAAATATGGATAATAATGCCCTATGAAAGTACAAACCCCCTGCTGGAGCAAAACAAGCAACTTTTTGTTGAAGCTGCTGTCCTGCAATGAAGTAACTTGTTTTGCCTTTAATTGCTCTTGTAATGTTACTTATAGTTACTTCTGAAACTTTCACTTACACTAAGACCAGCTTAGTAAGAATTCCAGCTTTTTACTCACTTCCACTAACTACTTTCTCCTCTTGCCCACCTTGTGGGCCCAGAATGCTACTAATCCCCATAATGTTGCTCAGTCAGGTTTATTTGCTTGACTAAATTGTGACCCTTTCTTAAAACATCAGCCCTGAAGAGCTGTGCTGTTTATCTGTGAACAAATTCTGCTTGCTGCTTTGTCTGCTTTCAGGGTGCTGGCAGATTTAAGACATGAACAAAATACCAACCCAATGCACCAGCCAATGTAAAATAAAACCTTCTAATTCACTTTTTCTTCACTATTAGAGTTCTGGAGACACTTGGATACTCAATGTGATATGGGCTGGCTTCCCCACAATGGTTTTTGCTACATGCTGATACACAACCAGGTTCCTTGGAGTTCAGCAGATCAACTGTGCAAAGCAAATAAGAGTAACCTCATCAGCATACACTCCTTGGCAGATGTCGAACTGGTTGTTACAAAGCTTCATAATGGTGAGTTGGGATACTTGTAAAAGTCAAGCACCAAGTGCTGTGCATCTTAAATTACAAACTGCTTTTCATGTTCCAGCGTATGATTGTGAGAACTTGTAGCTCTAAACGAAGGTGTTAATGCTGAGCTTGTACACAGGCTATTGCTGAGTTCAGGTCCAGTTCCTTTGTATTAGCTCTTGTTTTAATTTAATCTATTTTATTCATGTATTTATTTATTGAATGGGCCAGCTTGCCTAATTCCTAATGCCTAATACCTGTTCAATTTTCTCATTCGAACAGAATCTTAGATAGTTGGATTGGATATTTGACTGCTGGGTCATTGAACTAACAAACATGATCTGTACTTTGTAGTGTTACGTTTTTGTCTGCACTGTAAAAATGAGATTTCGTTTGAGCTTCTTTTCTTGTGCGTTCATTATTTTCTGTATTTTTTTCCTGTTTGTTACCTTCTCTGTGAAGTGTACTTACATTCATGAATATAATGTATGATTTAAAAAATAAATTGGGCTTGTCTCAAATTTCCTTTCTCATTGTAATAATAATAATAAAAAAGCATTATGCTTTTAAGTAGAATGTGAACTCAGCAAAATTATTTTTTATCACTCCTTTCTAATTAGTTTAAGGATTATTCTGAAACCTCTGTGTTGCCCTGATTTTAAATTACAGATGCTAAAGAAGAAGTGTGGATGGGTCTCAGGAATAAAGACGTACCAACATTGTTCAAATGGTCAGATCACTCAGCTGTGGATTTTACGTATTGGGATCAGAATGAACCAAAAGTTCCTTTTAACATCACTCCTAACTGTGTGTCATATTCAGGCAAGGTAGGAACATGGCGTTGGGTTTTTTATTTTTTTTTCCATCATAGTAGTGGTGACATTTATGTGTGTGAAAGTCAAGGGGGTAAATCAGAAGAATGATTTTATTTTTGGAATAATCTTTAAAATGCAGATAGCCATTTGATTAAAAGAGAACTTCTTAAAACTGTTTAGCCAGCACTTGTTAGTTGTGTGCCACAAAGAACAGCAGAAATTGCTTACAGCTCTGAGCCTGTCACTGCTGTTGACCAACTAGTTGTCCCTGTTGCTCGGAATTTTGGATTATGCTATTTTTGCTTGTCTATAGCAGAGAGCTGGGAAGGAGGTGGGCCCAGCTTTTGAGAGGAGAAGCTGTCTTCAGTCACTTCTGGGATCAATTTGGGCCTCCCTATTTAAGGATGGGCAGTGAGATATGTTGGTGAGAGAAGAGGAAGTGGATAAAGACAGCTGGGAGGGAGAGAACAGAAGCAGCAGGGAGTGGGTGGGGGAAAGAAGGTCTCAAAGATGAATGTTGGGAGAAGCAGGCTGTATCCCATCCTCCCACTTCCAGTAGAAAAGTGGGATGAGCAATTGCCTGCTGTGCTGTCCACTGAAGCTCACGTGCCCCTCAGTTCTGCAGTGAGCTGAGCCCACCTGCCCTGTACCCTCTCTGATCCACGAGAGAGCTGGCACTCCCCTGGCCTATTTCTTTCCTTTTCAGAGGTGATTCAGAATTATCCCATCTTCACGTTGTCAGTTTTCTCTCTTCCTTCAAAACATGTTTCTATGCATGTAATCCAGGGTATCCCACTCTCAATGTTTTTGCAAGTACAAGTAACTGAGGCATTGCGGCTTTCCCACTTCCAAAAACTCTGTTCCTGCACTATGGAAATATTTTAGTATTTTAAATACTCTTTTTTTCTTTCCTTCTAACAGTTGGGACAGTGGAGAGTCAAATCCTGTGAAGAAAAATTGAAATATGTGTGTAAGAAAAGAGGAGAGATTTTGAATGAAACAAAATCAGATAAAAGCTGCTCATATGATGAGGTAATAGCAAGTCTGCATATCTTTTACCTTCACTTAGTTCAGAAGCCTATATTAAATTACTTATTCTCTCTACTTCCTATTTCCTTAATGCCTGTAAAATAAAGCATGTGGAACATCTTGGCTGAAAAAGAACATTTTTATAGTATGAGCCAAATTTGGTGTGTCTTCAGATTCTCCTGTGAAGGGGCTGGATGTATTACCACTGTTTATGGGTGAAAGTGTTACGAGGTTGGATCCAGGAGGTGTGTTTTATTCATTTGTTTGGAAAAAAATAATAATCTGATTTTATTAGGTATATTGTTGCTAATGCCATTTGTTCTGTAGTTTCTGTTTTAAACATCGTTTTTAATTTAGGATAAGCACTTTGCAACATAAGGATGTGCAGAGAGAAATGTGCAGGGATAAATGAGAAAGATTAGGTTTCTGCTTTGTTTCACTAGGCTCTCATCTTTGTTTGTTGACTTGAATGAAGTTTTTTGTTTTGTTTAGTTTTTTTAGGTCTAACATGTTATAGTGTAAATAAGTCTGGAAGTCTTTTCTGTTTTGAACAATCTTGGGATGGAGTTACTAGCTACTCAGAATTCTTTTGTTAAGTTTTATGTGGTGTCTTGCCTGCAACAGAAAGCGTATTTACCCCATATCTTCCTTTCTTTACAACCTGGGGGTATTCTTACTCTGTCTTTTCAGAGACTGCCAGCGGTTACAGCTTTCTGTGCTGTTCAGACACCAGTGCATTGGTAGGCTAGCAAAGAGCACAGTAATATTCCTTGAAATTTCCATGTAACTATGGGGAAAAGATTTGAATAAGAGAATTTCTGTAAGTTCAAACATTTTCTGCATAAAGGATTTTTTTTTGGAAGTAAAGAAATGCTAATAACGCCCTTTTATTATTCCTCTGTTTGAATCCTGGCGTTGGTGGAACAGCATCAGAACTCCTATTGTTTTGAATAGGACTAGGCTGTCACCCTTGTGTTTCTCTCTCTAAATGCACATAGCAGTCAGAAGACTTTGCACAGTTGAGCTAAAACAGTGGTGTATTTTATTTCTGTGGTTGCATTATTTCTTAGAACTGTGAATCCGAGAGTTGATAATACTGCACCCTGTGTATGATGTGCTGCATTTCTTTCTTGTATATGCTTGTCAGCTTGCGTACACCAACCAATGTTAGCAGTGGTTCCTGTTCTGCAGATAATGCCTAAATTAGGTTGTTAAGTATAAATGTGGTTTTTTGTTCTTTAACCAGGGATGGGAGATGCATGGAAATTACTGTTACAGGATTTATAAAGCAGAAGTTTCATTTGGAGCACAGTGCAATCTTACAGTAACAAACAGGTAAAGTAACTTCTGTAATTTATTTGTGCGCTTTATAGTAGGATCCTGGAGATGCAGTCATCAAACCTCCATATTCTAAGCAATGGTTTAAAACAGAAAAAATAGATGTAGAATTGCTACTGCAGGGAACTGACAAACTATGTTTTCCATGGTGTGACCATGGCAAACCTACAGTGTAAAGACTTCTCAGATGTATTTGAATTCTCAGCCTGCTGACCCGTTATTGAATACAGGACTGCCTGGACAAGCATTTGAACTAACTCATGTAATAATATGCCTGGTTTTCAGATTGACTCAGTAGTTTCAGTTATCTTTCAAATATTGACTGAGATTAATCTGTGAATTTTCAGATTTGAGCAAGAATTTATAAACAGTCTGATTAGAAAGTACACCAAAGTTGAAGAAAAATACTTCTGGACTGGTTTGCAAGATATTAGCCATACAGGAACATATTCCTGGGGTGCAGTGGATGGGGAAAAAAATGAAGCTGTGACATACACTAACTGGAATACCTTGCAACCAGGTAAACATAACAAATTCTTAAAAAATTTAAAAATGCTATCATTTTACATTCAGCAAGCATTGGAGCACCATGTTAGGGGGCTCCAAGGATGAAATAAAATAGTCATTCAGAAATCTTTGTATTTTTGGAAAACCAACCAATGGCTTTAAATATTTTTTTTGGTGGCTTAAATTTTAGAGTTCTCAGGAGGATGTGTGGCCATGCCCAGTGGGACGTCTGTTGGAAAGTGGGAAACTAAGGACTGTAAAACCACAAAAGCATTTTCTGTCTGTAAAAAGTACATTGGGCTGCCCAAGGAACCAGAAGTGCTTCCGAAGCCATCTGATCCCTGTCCCCCTGGGTGGCACAATGGATCAGGCCTTGCCTGCTACAAGGTAAGAAGTTATTCCTATTGGATGTTAATTGTTTGTTACTGTCTTGCAGCAAGTATGTGATCAGCCATTTTATGTCTTATGACTGCTCTGAAGGATATTTCAAAGAGGATGTATTACACAGGGAGGAAAAATTCTTGCTGATTTACACTGATGCACAAGAACATCTGGAGGCATTCATCCTGTGCTGGTTTTCAAAAGATGCAGTGTGCCTCTCCCTCTTGATCTGTGGCCAGCTCTGCACATTAGAGCTGAGTGGGGTGACAGCATTCACCTCCTGCTTCCATCTCAGGAGCCCAGTACTGATGGAGGGTGCCATGTCTGTATCTTAGCCTGATTGCTATCATCCAGCACACAGACACCTGAATAAGAAAGGAAGGTGCTCTGAATCTCCTTCCCTTGTACTCTTAAGGGCGCAGATGGGGAAGATGAGATTTTTTTCTGGTTTGAATGTGGATATCAAACTTCTTAAAAAACAAAACAAAACAAAAAAACGCTGCCTTGGTTGCATTTTACTGTTCTTGAAATAAACAGTGGAAGTAAATAGTCATGCTGTTAGCTGGAATGGCTTAAATAAATTCGCATTTAGAAGTGCACTTTTTTCTTACTGTTAAGAATCTAATCAAGGTAAAACTGAGGCTGTTTATTGGATTGTATGTTCATTATTTCTAGATCCAGTGCCTGCAATGAGCTGTGTCCTGTACACAGCTCATGTAGCAAAGTCGGGAAACACAACTCGCATAACAAGGCTGTGGGCAAGGATCCCAAGTGTGTGGGTCTTGCTGATGTGCAGCATAGTTGTCCCTGCTCAGCCGATGGGGTGTGACAGCTGGCTCTGGCAGTTTCTCCAAAACTCTTGTTGACCAAGTGCAGCATGTCTGTGCAGGGAGATCCTGCTGACGGGAATTGGCTTGGACTGAAGTCAAGGGGATCAAGTGAATATGTTAGCTGAGGTGTATGAGCCAAGTATGAAACTGACACATGCAGGTAGCAAAGAAGGTGCTGAAGAACTTTTTTCACCTTTAGCACCCAAATGGGCTTGGTGTCAGTGGAAACTGGGTTTTGCAGTTCACCATACGTTTTAAAGAACACCATCGCTTAAAACATAATTTGGCTTGCGGTTTTGGAATGAGTTGGGTGTTGTTTTCTAAAAATCTTTCTGGTAAAGAAAAACAGAGAAATTCTGCCATATGGAATATGTTGCATTTGAAAGAAATTTTGTCAGCTAAACTTCAAAGTCTGGCTGTCGTTGAACAAACTGGAACAAATAAAATAATTAAGAAGTCAAGTTTAAAATCAAGATCTCTCCCTATGGAGATACGCGTTATTCATTCCAGCAAGAGGTGTCCATATCTGAGTAGTGCAACAGAGTTTTAAAAATGTTGTCACTTGTGTCATTTTCTACTCTGATGGCTGGTTGTTGCGAAGTTCTTCCACAGTGAAAGAGTGCTGCGAACCAGGACTTGGGAAGAGGCGGAAAGGTTCTGTGAAGCACTAGGAGGCCACCTTCCTAGCTTTACTAATACAGAAGAAATCAAGGCACTTCATTCTATCCTGAGAAGAATAATCAGGTAACAAAACAGCCATGGACTACAATTTTGATTTCAGTCACACACGGGTGTAGATCGTAAATGCTGCTGCTGACCCCAAATGGCAAGTATGAGACAGTGTACACTGTTTCCCACAGTAAACAGCTAGATGTGGCATTTGAACTGCTGGCATGTCACTGCCTTCCTGGAAAATGTCACGGGAGTACAGCTTGGGCAAATGTTTCACATTGCTAGGGGGAATGCAAGAAAAGAGATATTTACTTTGAGCATCTTCGATTGCTCAAATTTAAATCTGTGTTGTTTCCTTCTTTATGCTGAATTTTGGTACAACTGCATTGTAGTTGCTCCTATTCTTTACTGATACATTCTTTAAAGATGAGTTATTATTTCAGTTTTTCAAATAAGTCTCATTTTTATTCATGAAATGCTTCTTGACTAAATTGGGTGCTATTTTTTTTTGAAAATGTGAATAATGTAGTGTCCAGCAATCTGGTTGGCAGAGATCCCATTTGGCATAACGGCACTAACACTATATGGGCATTAGATGGGTGTGTTGAGTTTTCTGGTATCAACAAATGAAATGCTACATAATTTATGAATCTAAGGCTTTTTATTTATTCAAAGGAACTGTCACTGCAAAGCTTTATTAGGCACTGGTGTGATGTCAGATCCTTGTGTAATATGCTTTTTTGATTGGCAGCTTGGTTTTTCAGAACTTTTGCCAGCTTAAACTCAAATGCTGCCAGTTATGTGATCCTAATTTATTTCATCAACAAACAAAATCAGGATTATTTTAGAAGCTGCCAGTGTACAATGCTGTGATTAAATTTTAAAATTTGATGACTGAAGAGATGCCTTCTTGAAAACCCAGTGAACCTTTTTTTAGAAGTGCACAAGTCATGAAAATTATTTAATGTTTGTGTTACTAAAAGACAAAACCAAACTCATATGGTCTATAAATAGATGGCTTAGTTTGTTAAAAGCCACTTGTGACTCCTTTGCTAAAGTGACTAAAGTGCCTGAAATAAAAATCAGTGCAGAGATTATTTTTAGCTATAGATCTTAGTACACTGTTTTGCAATTACAGATTTTGTTTTAGTGTGCCTAATTTACTATCAAATATGAATAGAGAATTAACTAGTTTTATTTTCCTACTATTCCTACAAATATTTGGAAGTACATTTCAGCCTGAAGACTATCTCTGGTATTAATTATAGTTAATGGCCTTTTTTTGGTTAGGAGTTTAAAGCTGAAAACTTGTGTCATTCCAGAAAGCCATCTGACACATGATGCTTATGCAGTTCCCATATTTCAGAAACTCCCTGAAAGGAGGGTCCCAGTACTTCAGTATTATTTTAGCAGGGCTTAAACAAGGGGCAATATATTGAGCCCACTATGTAAATATGGGGCAATATATTGAATCCAGAATAAGTTGACTTTGTCAGAGTTGCAGTAACTGCATGTGTCCAGTATAAACCAAAACACAGTATTTTGTCAGGATTAACCTCTTTTGAAACGTTGCAGAACTTCCTGAATAGAAATACAATAGTTTTGATATTGCCTTGATAAAGCATTTTAAATAATGTTTGTTTAGACAATGTAATGAGATGTTTAATTTGGTTATACTTTCAAATTAATTACTCAGAAGTGGTGATTATATGAAGCATTTTAGAGATCAAGAGTGATGGGTAGCTTGTCTGAAAATAAGCTCATTTGATAAAGGAGAGAGGAAAACAAGTGAATTACTTCACCAAGAACAACAGACAGTTCAGGTAACTGGGAGAAATCATCCTAAGGTAATGTTAGGAGAGATTAGCTGCCAGAGTTCACTGGCGTGCAGTTTGTCCTGCATTTACTCAGTGCAAAGTCTGACCTGAAGTATTCATTCAGTGCAGTTATTTTGGCTCAGTGAAGGACCACACCTTGGCATTTTTTTTATTTTTTTTTCCCCTTGCACAGTTCTCCGGTGACTCATTGAGAACTGTTTGTTTTTAAACGTTAGCAAAAGTCAGTTTGGTTCACCAGGAAAAGGGCAGCTTGCCTAGTCCATTTTGTTCTTTACTCAGATTCCACCTTAGAGGCAAATAAGAACTAGAACTGTTCCAGCCAAATCAGGCAATTGCCATTGGAAAGGAAAATAAAATTTTCCTGCCAGCCTTCCTGTCTGAAAGAAATATGAGATAACATATTTTAACTTCAAGGGACACGGTACAGGCAGAACAGATCCTGGTAACTTACTTTCATTCTTCTAAGATTGTTTTTCTGAGCATTTTGCAGCTTATACGTGGCAGCGACATTGGATGCAAAGAGAGTAACAGCTTGGATTGGTTAGAAATAACATTTCAATGAGGACACCTTACTGGAAAGAAACCAGTTGCCTTTTATATGCACAGCACTGCTTGTATGATTGCACTGCATCTAGAAATCCTCATGAACACTTGAGTTTGCAAGAAAAGACTGATCATACTCTCAACACACTGACCAAAACAACAATAAAAATGAGATGCAAGCTGTAGTAATTGGGTTAATACAGCTTCTCTGCTCTTCCGCTAGGGAGTGGCTGATTAGCAGGATGGAGATTTGGTCAGTGGCAGTAGCCTGTTACGGAGGGAGGAGCAGCGATCAAATGGGCTTCATGCATACCGCCATCAGAAGCAGCAGTCCTTTTAAATTGCGCCATTCTGGCATTGGCCCAGATATATGCGTGTTTGTTATATTTCACCTCTTATCTAGAGTTAGGCTGTAACCTCACTTAGGCTCTTAATCTTGTGTTGGAGCTGACGTAAGGGACAAAAAAAATCCTTCTTCTATTTCAGCAGTTGGAATATGACAGTAGAAAAAGTACTGTTTTACATTACATTCACGTTGATCTAAACAGCATTTATTGACTTGTGCACAATGTTGCCTTTTATGATTTTTTTTCTGTATGAGAGAAAAAACACTGCAGGGTTTAGGGTCTTTCATTGTTAGTCAATGTGAAGTCTGTTATAAAGCACTAATTGCACTTACTTTTTAGGTTACAACTCAGGATAACCTAGGCTTTAGATGCAGTTCCAGGAAGGTAACTCAAAGAATACTTTGGCAGTGATACATCTATTTTGATAGCAGTCCACAAGATAGATTTTAAATGTTTTCCAGTGAGGATACGGACAACTGAAGTACAAGCAAATACCTTGCTGCAAGCTCAGTTGCAAGAGTCTTAATTTATACTTGTCTTACGTGGTTAATAGAACTCTTGCAATGCAGTGATAGTATTATTTTGGAGGGCTATCAGAAGTAATTACTTAAGGTTAAGTGTCATCAAGAATAGCATAGCAGTTACTGAACTATTAATTTTCATGTCTGAACAATTCCAAAGGATGAAAAAATGTATGTTAATGTGCAAATGCCTGATCAGCTGGGCAACATTGTTCTGTTGGCAGATTAATAGTTGGAAATTGGGAGACAGGCTGGACTTGACCTAGCACACCTTTTATATTTATTTATTTATTACATAAAAGCCTATACAAGTTAAAAGACTTTGGAAAAAGTTGCTCTAGCTCATCAGTTTATTACTGCAAATCCTTTTGAAATGAGTGTCTCAAACTTTCTTTTTAGCGGATATTCCTCTGTGATGATCAATTACTTAAACTGCATGAGGCCTGTAGGTGACGACCAGAAGGGGAGAGTTAAGCAGTGTCTGATTCATAACTGGAAAGAATAATCACAGAACAACAAAATCCTAAAGGCAGATTGCCAAAAGCCACTTAGCTGCTTGACAGCTGGTGAATGGCTTACAGTTTTCCCTCTGGAGTGATGTAGGACATTCAGGCTCTTTAAAGGCTTTTTAGTGATATTAAAAGACTAAAGACTGTTCAGTATGGTAAGATCACACTAGTGTGATCACAATATCACACTGATGTCAGAAATTAATGCTGGTATGTGGAAGGGTGAGATTTACTGGTGGCTGCTGCTTTTTCTTTTTTTTTTCCTCCCCCTAATGGGAGGCCTACCAAGTAAAATGCTGTTGCCCTTCCTGGTTCTCATGTGCTTTGCCTATGTACTCTGTCTGGGCTGTGCTGTCGTTTGTCATGGGCGTGAGTCCTAAAGGCAAGCTTCCAGATCTGTTGTCATGAACCCACTGTTGGAATGTGATGTTGTTGTTGTTGTTGTTTTTTTTATTTTTTTCACCCTTTGATACTAACGGTCTAGGAAACACATCCTTGAGATCTCCCAGGCTGTTTCAGTTATTTTCTTGGTGCTGCTGTGTCAGCCATTTCATGCTCAGTTTAGCATCTTTATGGTGATGTGTGTGGGAAGGCAGGGTCACGATCTTAGCAAAGAAATTTTTCATGTTGTCCTGGGATTTCTTAAAATTTCTTGTGCTGGTAAGCCTGGATTTAAGTCCATCCCTCCACGTAATAAAGTTATGTTCATAAAGTTGCCAAGTTCTATCTTAAAATCACTCTGATAATTTGTCATCACTACATTTTTGGGAGACTTCTCCAAGCCCTGACCTCTGGTCAGAAACCTATTTCCAGTTGAGTCTAAATTTACTTCTGATCTGTGGTTCCTTCAGACACAATGTCCTTTTTCCTCAGATGGTTCTTCCTCCTATGGGCCTAGTGTCCTAGTATAATGTAAAGAACAATTATCTCTCTTCCCTTTGTTTTTCAAGCCTAGAAAAGAAAACCCTTAATTCTTTTAAATAAACTAAACTTTCATTGCCTCAAATATTCTGCGTGGCCTCAAATATCCTTCTATGTATTTGGTGCAACATGAATTGATGGAGTAGTGCTCCAGATAAAGTTTTACAGGAGCCCTGTACTATGGCATTGATGCTTCATTATCTCAGTCAGAACATGTCGATGAGTGGGCCTTCTTCACTGCTGCACTGCAGTAGGACTTCACATCAGCTGTGATATCATTTCTAAAAACAAAACAAAAAAAAACCTTAGCGTCTTTCCTCTGCTGCTGTTAGGTGATATCATCTATTACTTTTCTTGGGCAGGGTAGTGGGTTGGAGTGAATTGTCATAAACTTCAGTAGCTAGAACCAAATTGATACTTCCAAAAGTAGAAGCTGCAGTACAAAACTAAACTTGCAGTTTGACACATGCTTCATTTTGTCATGGTATCCTGGATTCATAAGCAGTGGTAAAGAGTATGGTTAAAGTTGTTACTGCAAATATAAGTATTTCTGTTGTAAACACCTTTTTTTTTTTTTCTTATCAATTTGTGTCGTGCAGCATAACTGAAATTTTCAGTTTATAAATCCCTTGCTTATGAAAAACAAAAGTAAAATCTAATAAAAAAGTAAAAGTAAAAATGCAGTTCTGACTGTAATCCGGTACAGTGGAGCAAATATCTATCACCTTTCTTTTAAGCAAGTGTTGAGGTCAGTGATGTTACGGGCCTCTTTTATGAAGGTGCACAGTTGAAATACATACCTGTGTTTTGTTTGTATCACTGATAAGCGTAAGGGAAATGCAAAGTCAGTTACTTTGTGTAAGCAGAAGTTTTCATGTAGTTTGAGGAAGAGTGTATTTGAGCTGATGAGAGGTGACCTGGAGATGGACAAGGATAAGCAAGCCAAATAGATACAGTGTGTGATTCTGGAAGAAGAATATATCAAGAGACAATTGATGCAGTGAATGAAGGAACTACATAATTTAGTCTTCTGTCCCTGACCACATAGAAAACTAACCTACAAATCCTATTACAAGTGCGGAAGAGGACCTTGACTCTAGGCCCATTTTCCTCTTTGACCTGCTACAATTTGCAGGAGTAAACTTTTGGCTCTGCTGCTCAAACCTAAGTGATGCAATGACTTAGGTCAGTTTTTCTATTAAATGTGCTGAACCATATATTTGGCTTAAGATTTTACTTTGTTTATTTACAGTAATGACAGATGGGTATGGATTGGAATGAATAAGAGGAGTCCAGATTCTTTGGGAACCTGGCAATGGAGTGATGATAAACCCGTAAGTTAACCAAGAAATGTCACGTCCTCATTTGTTTTAGCTTGGGCTGAATTGAAAATAAATTGATAAATCCTCTAATTAAGATATGGCAGATCTTTCAACAGATGAGTAATCAGAAGATTGTGCACTTAAGAGCTACCATCCAGGCAGATTTCCAATTAAAAGCATAACTTTAATAAGGTTAACCTGATCTCTGTCTCTATCACATTAAAATACTTTAATGGAAATATAGTAATAAAAATCTAAGAGCTGGTGGAGAGAACAGGATGTCTTCATGCCACGGCAAGCGGGGGGGGGGGGCAGGGGTATGAGCTCATCTTCTTGATAGAGCAGGCTTCTCCAAAAATAACTTCTTAACTGCAAGTGATATATTTGTCTGAAATTGTGAGATATTTTATTTATTTTTCCCTCTATAATAACAGGTACACAGACTCAAAACTCTTCGATCTACTTACTGCCTTTTAATATGTATTTTAATAGTGATAAACTTAATGGGATCACAAGTTTAAACGGTTACCTTTGGGGACTATTGTAGCAAAAATAGTCATGAAGTAATTGTTCTTTCATCCTGTCTGTCCTGTAGGTAACTAGTATTATTATGCCACGTGATTTTCTGGAAGATGAATATAACACAAGAGATTGTGCAGCTTTAAAGGTTAGTTTCAAGTTTTTTAATAACAGCATGCTTATTTATACATGAAAGTACTTGGAAAAAATATTCCTGCCAGCTATATATTGGATTTAAGTTGACTGCTGAGATGTTTTCTTTGTATAGTAAAAAGTTGCTAGTGTTCCCTTTATTAATGTACAGCTAGTATTGCATTTCCCTTATTTAAGCGGTTTTAACAAACTGAGTGCTATGCTAATGATGACCTGTCATAAGACTTCTGATCTACAAAATATTTTAGTGATAATACAGTTCTCTATTACATAATGGCATGCTACATATCTGTTGAATGTTATAAGTGACACTTAAGAACATAACATGGAGTCTAAAACAAAACAAAAAAACCCACAACTCTACAAGTAAGTTTTAAAATCTAGATTTGTTTTTCTGAACTGCAAATTAAGAAAATCGTTGAAACATAAAGTAGAGGGATGCAGTAGCCAGGATAGAGTATTTATGCTTGTGTTTGCTTTGTGAAATAGACTGTAACTGCTGTGTCAGGTTTTAATTCAAAATGTCATGCCTCTAGTGAATTATGTTCTTCGTTGCTTATTTCAGTCTTGATGGCATGAGATGTAAAATGGCCTTTAACTTTTCTAAGTGTTACCTGAGCGTTTTTGTAAGATAATTCTAATACTCTCCTTTCTCCATTTCAACCGAAATGGAACCAATTCAGCTTTTCAGATTTATTGAAGGAAAGGATAGCTGTATCCCCTTGCTTCTGTTCACAGCCATTACTCCTCAATATTTTCTCTTGTGTTTGTGACCCCAGGCTGAGAAGCTGTCATCTTTAACATTAGGCTGATAGAAGCATCAGATGCGAGGAAAGCACTCTGAAGAGCATCATGAATATAGCAACCTCCCTTACCTACCTGCTAGGTCTAGGCATGTGTTCCTTCACTAAATGATACAAAATTCTTTTTATTGGAGAGATCAGCCAGAGTGAAGTCAGATCTTAAAGCTGATTGTAAGAAATAATCTTAGATAAGAAAGATTATTCCTATGCTGGATTCAGATGAGTGTTTCTTTTGAGGAGAAATGAAAATTTATTTCAGGGAAAGAAGTTCCAACAGATAATGCAATAATAAGCACAGATGAGATTGTGTGTGCTACAAAATAGTGAAGAAACAACATTGCAAGAATAGACTTGTATACCTAGAATGACCTTAAGCCCCTTACACAATTGCTTCACAATCTTGGCTAGCATGGTGAATTATAGTTTAAAGAGTTACAGTGGTATCTGTTCATTTTTTCAAGATGTATGGGGCTGATGCCACAATAACACATACTGATTTTGTCAAAGATATTTAATACAGTTTCATTTCACATTACAGAGGCCCATATTCTTTTAACTGATTTCTCTGTTCCTGCTTTTATACAGACCTTTCAATTTTCACGGCGATCATTTTGGAGATTTTATTTCCATGAGGGCAGAGATCTAGAATTTTATGTCAAGCCTTTTGATTGTGAAGCTAAACTGGAATGGGTCTGCCAGATCACAAAAGGTAAACTGCATTTACACACATTTCACATAAAAGAGTTTAGTGATGGGTTTTTAGTTCCTTTGTGTTAACAGCTTTTATGAAATACATCTAACTAGCTGAGAGGAGGTAAGCATATTTGAAATATTGCTCATTGTCAAATTGGAAGATATGAAACAGGCAGCAAAGAAATATGACCAAGAACTAGGGTTATAAACTTCAGAAATTCATCATTTTTCTTGGTATTCTTTGTGTTTCAGTAGTGAAAAGAAGGTATCTGCCACTGAGCTGTCATTATTGCCCAATAGCAGAAACTTTGCAACCAATGTTTTTTTTTTTTCTCTGTGGACCATTAGAAGTCAGTACTTGAGATGCCTTGCTTATGTGATATACAAACTGACATGCACCCAGAGTATTCAAAGATTTATCAAAAAATGACCATGAGGAGGAGGATGCAGTATCACTGCTTCCGTATTCTTCCTTTTCCCATGAAGTAAGAAGTGGTTTCTCAGTAGGTGAGGTGATATAAACCAAGTGATATTTGTAACTAAATGACTGTAGGCGTATTGGGTATACAGTCTGCTTCTGCTTTAGGTGAATGAGCCTCTTGCTTGTTCTTCTGGTAGTTAGTGTACTATAAAGTTAGTGTACTAGCTCCTCGTAGTAGTGAGACAGAGAGGTGGGAATGCAAAAGAATGGCATGGCATCTCTGCACAGATCCAGCTTTTTTCCTGCAGTATGAGACATGCTGTAATCCAGTAGGCTTTTGTGTTTTAGTTATTCATTGAAAGGCTTTTCAGGGCATGAGACTTTCCTGTCCTGGGGGGAAATGGGTAGATAAAATATTATTTTGCTTGTATTCTTTTAGAGGGAAACAAACAAAAATAAAAAGCACAGGTATTTAAGACAGAGGTATGGAAAACACCCATTAGTTTTGAATCAGCTTGTTTTAGACTATTTTATCTATGTATGATTTTTCACCTTCCTCCTCTGCCCCCCATCATGCATACCCAAAAGCATGAGTATAACCTATCATTTCCATTATTTGTGACCACAGTCTTATTATAGGATGAACTTGAAGTGACTGTTCTTTTTTTCCTCTGAACAGGTAGCACTCCAAAGACACCTGAGTGGTATGTACCAGGTAAATGGACTTTTTGTGTATTCTAACACTTTTTATATATAGTTGTTACTACTGTATATCTTTTATTAGTTTTGTAATATTACTACTGTAATATCTTTTTGGTGACAGCAAAGGTCACGACTGATAGGATTTGATTCTGAGAGAGATCCAAATGCAAGAATGAGTGTTGTTTTTTTTCCAGTGTTAAATTGAAATTTCTCATTACATTCAGAAAAAGAAAGAGTTTTTCAGAATTGATTTCTTATGCATGTGATACTTCTTCTGTATAGATGAAATTGGAATTCATGGGGCCCCACTTGTTGTTGATGGTGCGGAGCTATGGTTTGTACCAGATAAAAACCTGAGCTTCCAAGAAGCTATTTCCTACTGTCAAAAAAATGATAGCGATCTAGCCTCTGTGGAGTCTTACCCAAAACTCAGGACAATACTATCTCAAATAGAAAAGGTAAGGAAGTTTATCTAACAGATACTTTTCACTACAGGGAAATATCATTGCCAGTTTTTCCAATATAAGAAAATGTTAGTCCTTATTTTCTTTCTTCATCCCATTGGCCTGAATAGTTTTTAATTGTTTTTAAAACCAAAATACGAGTTGAAAGAGAATACAACATCAGTCTTGTAAAAGAATATTTAAATGTAAAAATAGCCTCAACAATTGGAAAAAAAAATCTCCGAATGGATAGAAAATGCCTTAACAGGACCATCAAATAAGCTTCATGTTTTCTGCAAATACTTGACTAACAATTGCCCCAGCTGTTAATTTTATGCATGGGGTAGCATGCAATTTTTACCTAAGGAGAGAATTAAATTAAAAATGCATGATAGCGTGATAGCTTTTACTGTGGAAGGAGTTTGTGGTGTTCATAACATGAGTGCGGTCTTCTAAGGAATCTTATAAAAATGTGAAATTAGCAGTTTGCAAAGTCTCTTAATGAAATTTTTCCTGAGAAGAAGAAATTATCTGGAAGGAGAAATGACAAAGTAGGAGAAATTGAGAATATAACCTGCAAAATCTCTAGCCTTTTTACAAACTATTAATTGCTGAGCTGTCTACTGGAGGAACGAGATTATTCTGAGGAAGGTCCTTAGATATTCTGTGGAACCACATCAGCTTTGGACAACTTGCAGCAATGTTCTGGTTGTCTGGTAGTGTTGCTGCTATGAATTTTGAAGGAATAATGCATGTAGCATGATGCACTTATGAAACTGATGCAAGATTTCTTATAGCTTTATCCAACAGAGTGGAAAGTGTCTTTTCTTATATTAGATGCAGGGGTCTGTTTATCTGGCATATGCGTCTTGAACTGTATCTTTTCCTATTCTTGAATAATTGTAAATCTGCACTATTTAAAAAAAATCATTTTAAATCAGATTAATTTTGTCATTGATTTATTAATGGTGGAGTCTGAAGATCTGTCTCTATGGATTGTAAAATACCATTTTGTTCTTTTTTTCCCACAGTTATCAAACAGTGAACAAAAGTGGTGGCTGAAGTTTATTGATTATGGCTACAGCTATCATTCACCGTATGTAGAATAATCCATTACTGTAAACTTTTTTCATGCCATTTTTAGGCATATAGTTAAGTAGAACAGTTTCTAAAGGAAAATGTTTTATCCCCAAATTTGTAAAAGGTCACTTCTTCTGTATCATCCTGAAGAAGTAAGATAAATTTGAACTAAGCTAGGAAACACTACAGCGCTGTTCAGCGAACACTGTTCTCCACATCTGCTTACATGTACCTGCACCTACTCCTGCAATGCTAAGCACAGTCAACAGAGTACCTAGGGCAGAGAGAGTAAGAGAACTATGTGGTGCTCAAAGCAAGTCATAATTAGCACAGTATGTGTATATATACTTAAAAAGTAAGTATATTTCAAAATATTGTTGAAATATTCTAATGAGTTGCCAATGCCTTAGTTCTGTTCCCGTTACAAAGCATCAACAATTTACACATAACTGTATGTGTGTAAATTAATAGTACAGACTTGGATGAAAAGAAACAACTTAATTCTTAATCCAATTCTTCTAAGTCTCTCCAGTCCTATAGATTTCAGGTTGTTGGGCTTTGACATCTTAGTCTTGTCATGTGAATCATTAATGTACAGGGCCCTAATAGCTAATGAATTCAATTGATCTTTAAAATAATTTTATTGGATTTTAGGCCCAGTTTTTTCTTGTTAATAATTGGGGAACTGAAAAAGAGATTCTGAAAAAGAAATCTCTGTTGGTTTTGAGGATAGGTGAGAATATCTGAGAACAGGAAATGTGAAATAGTTTGACATCTTTCTCCCAGTTAGGTAATGTGGAAGTCTTGGAGAGCTACTACTGTACTCCTGTAGAGCTGGGATGCTTCACAGCAAACCTTGCATTGTGCTGTCTGTGGCTTCAGCAAACAATCATGAGCTTCTTATAAGCAAAAATCTTAATTTGCCAAAATACTGTAGCGATATACTACTTCAAAAATATTTTAGAACGGATAAACGTGGGCTGTTGACCGTTATCCTCGCTTGTCTTCAGTGTGCTAGCAATTGCAGCATGCGATGGATAATTTACCCTTGTAGTGCACATCTCCTTAACACAGTTGATTTGGGCATGGTATATAACTTTTGAACGTACCACATGTTT
Source organism: Anser anser (assembly GCF_964211835.1). NCBI lineage: Eukaryota > Metazoa > Chordata > Aves > Anseriformes > Anatidae > Anser > Anser anser. Next base: position 17,289,844 of record NC_139726.1, on the reverse strand, counting down.
GTTCCTAGTCTAGTTTCTCCCCCTCTGTCCTTTCCAGTGTTGTAGGGCATCTCCTAGAAACAATTACCAGCCCAAATTTTTGTATGTACTGGCTCTGTTGATATCAGAGTTTCCACCTGAAGATCACACTGGATTGGAGATTGACTCTGAAATGTTTGTATCCAGTTTACAGTTATTTCCACGCTTCCATGATCGATTCCTGAGGGATTGCTGGTATGTTTCTAGAAAGAACTGGTACAGAGGTATGGTTGTTTTCAATTTTTCCCCCCCTGTCTGTCATTATTATGTTTAAAAAAAACAAGTGTTCTGCCAAAACTCTGATACTTGAATGCACACTGATACTGAGTTAGAAGTGAATGGCTTCTTGATGATTATCTGATTCAATTTCGAATAATTTGTTTCTTTATAGTAGAAGCCATTATAATATTTCTTGATGTCCAGAGGCAAGCCTGAATTCATATGACAATTTTTTTTACGATTGATTGTCACTCCTTCTGTGACATAAATTAATTTACGTGAAATCTGTTTCTCTGGTCTTTTTTGTGTGTATGCAACATATTCTGAGTTCTGGAAATTAAGAGTGGTGTTAGAGTAGTTTGACTGAACACCTGCAACTGAATATGCAGCTGGAGATGTAAATTTTATTAAGTAGTGGAGTCATACTGGAAAAGGTACACAAAGTAATGTAAATGCTATCTGGTGGTACTTGAGGCTTCTTCTTTTTCTTTTTTCAACATTGCTTTACATTGAGAAAATTTTGTAACCTCTAGAGACTAAATATGTCTATTATCATTTCCACTTTAAAGCACATTTCCCCCGTTATTCTGTTGTACGCTGCTGACCTGTTTTCATCCCTATTAGCCAAAAATTCAACTTTACTAGGAAGACAGTCCAGTTAATTCTGGAATCATGTAAAATAGTACAGGGCAGACTCAGAATTTCTTTTGGCTTTAGTGGACTTTAGATTACACACCCTCTATGCTAGAAAATGTCTTCATATTCAAAATCTTTTAATTTCATCTTTTGTCTGTTAAGTTACTTCTACTTATGTTAAGTGTTGCTACTGGAAGTAAGAGATCAGAATCTGTATCTTTAGGAATGATATATTATTCTCTGATATAAATCACTTACATTTGTCTCTTGCTCTCCTGTTACATTTAAAGCTTTATGTTGGATCATACTTCCCTATAGTTGCGCTAAAAAGGACTTTGCTTCACGTTTCATCATGTCAAAATATGTGTGGCAATTAGAGCATGACAGAAATTATCATAACTGTTTTTTAAAACTTATATTTTTGCAGACTACCCAGTTAACTGTAATATGAAACTGCCCTTCATTTGTGAGAAAAATAATGCCTCCTTACTGGAGAAACATGATCCCAGTTACCGCCCAGTCACAGGAGGTTGCCCTAAGGATTGGCTTCGGTTTCGGAATAAGGTACAGAAAAAACACAGATCAATTATCATTACTTAGTTTTCATTGTCTAGTAAGCTGGAGTGTCCTGCTGAAAGAGGCAAGGAAGTATCCAGTGTGTTCAGGAATGAACTGGGAGGTGGCTTTTGAAAACTACATACAGTGATTAAAATCACCTCCTCTACTTCTCTGTCCTTTTTTGATGGCTTTCAAATTTCAATGCAGTAATCTTCAGGATTTTCATTTTCCCCTCACCATACACTTAAGTCCAAGAACTTTGTTTTTATTATCTAATCTAATTTGAAGGAAAAGAAGTATTAGAAAGGGAAGGATGAGATTTCTGCTTCCCAAGTCACCTTAAGGATTTAACTTGCTTAGGAATTAGAGGAAATTTTTAAACAGAAATCAAAAGCCATACTATAGTGAATTTCAGTACTACGTTTCAAGGTAGTCATTTGAAATCTTAGACTGATTCCTCGTATGTGACCTGTTGCTGTTTCCTGTACGTAAGAAGGAGTGTGCATCAAATCTGCACATTGCATTGTGCCAAGACTTGCAAATTTACTTCGTCATTGCAGAATATAGCTTTTGAGTCCCTATGTAGTTTCTTGCAAAAGATAATGTGTTACAGTAAAAGGTTCTTGGCCCATCCCAGTCTGACTTTAGTTAACACGTGTGAATTCATTCTTAAAACAGTACATGATCCTGATAGAGCTGATTAAAAGTTATTGAATTCTAATCCTCTGCTGTGAATGAGGAGCTACTCAGGGAGATTATTAATCATTTTTGTATTTATCTATTCTACTTGCTAGTAATGGTTCCCATACTTTTTGAGAAAAATAATTACATTTTATTACAGGAAATGAAGTGAGATTTTAAGGCTGATTTAGAAACATTTTCGTATGAGTTTCTTCTTAGGTATGAAAAAAATCTTTTCTTATGTTTATTTTGCAGTGTTTTCGAAAGATGAAATCTGAATATTTAACATTTAATGCAGCTAATGAAAAATGTATAACTTTTGGAGGTTCACTTCCATCTATCTCAAATCAAGCTGAGCAAGGTATGGTGAACTGGGGGCACTTCTAGTGTGCAGCTTCTCTTCCAAACTCAATATAGTTCTGCCTAAGAACTAGAGCATAAAATCACTTGCTTATCTACAGGCATACCAGGAGCATTCTAAAAATCTAAGACTGGTTAAAAATGTGTTGTCTGTTGTTGTTTGTGCTGCTAGAAACGTGGAAATTCTGTCAGTAATAAATAAATAAATAAAGATCAAGGAGAGAAGGGTCACTGCTGAATGAAAATTTTCCATCTTTTGCTTTGCCTGTTTAAAAACTACTGAGACTGTAGACTTTGTACTGTGAAGACCACAGTTTTTATTTGTCCCCTGCCATTCCTCCCCCCAGTAGTGAAGTCCACACACACGGAAAAAAAGGTGCGATCTTAAAGGAGCTTGCCTTTTTCTGTGGGCTGGTCCCATTGGTGTTAGGAGAGTGGCTAGTTCTGACATGTAAATCTCCCATGGATTTGTATAGCTTAGAAAATAGGCTGAGGCTCACATGTGGCCAGTAGTTAAGACATGTCAGCAGTAGCTAATTACATAGCTTCAGTTTGTCTTCCTGATCTAGATAAGCTGAGTGAATGCCTTTGTTGCCTGGGGGGGTTCACTGAAGGCCATTGTTTCATTCCAGAATGCTTGGTAAGAGGGCTCTGGTTTAAGATTTCCTTGGCTGGATTTTTTTTCCATCTAATCCTCTCTTCCTTTGTCCAGTCTTTCTTCCTCTGATGATGGGGTGGGTAAACTCTGCTAGAATCTAAGAAATGGTTCTGCCTTATGAGGTATGTCAGTAGGAGAGAAAGATGGGAGCTATGACTTCCTTCATCACTTTGGAGAGGGAAGGAGAACTCTTGTGTTCTCTCTGCAGGGAGACAATAGAAGATCATGCAGACTTGTGGAAAAGCAGCTTCTGAAATTTGTGTAAGTGCAAGGGTACAAAGCACTGAAGGCAAAAACAAGTTATACTCCTTGCTCCTCAGCTGAAAATTTGGAGGACAAATACCAATAGACTGTTCTGTTCAGATAAAAGATAACACCTTCTGGGTTGATTATGAAAGAAGGCAATGATGAGCATTAGAGAACCTTAAAGGACTAGGAAAATGAAGCTGATAAAAATGGAGGTTGCAGTATCTTATTTATGCAAAGTGTTTTTTCAGGTGTTTGCTGTTGTCTGAACCACAATGTGTACATGTTTACTGTTTTGTCCAACAGATTTTATAACATCCTTGCTTCCTGAAATGCCAAAAGATATTTGGATTGGCTTGCAGTTCTTGTTCAGCACAAGAGAAAACAAATGGATAGATGGGAGTAAACTGTTGTATAGTAATTTTCACCCACTCCTGACAGGAAGACTAAGGAAAATTCCTCTGGATGTAAGTTCGGACTTCTGACTATTAAACTTCTCTTGACTAGTGAAAAATGAAAGTTGGAATACCGATTGTATCAAAAGAAAAGGGGAAAAAAAAGATTAAAAACAAAAACAACAAAAAGCAGACCAGATCCCTCAAGTGGTGATTTTAATTGGCAGACAAGGTGACTGACAGTAATGGAATTCTGTTTATTTGGACCTTTATTTGTATGATGTCTTCTGAACTGATATATGAAACGCTGAAAGGTGAAGGAAAAAAAATACAAAAAAAAACCAACTATTTAATGACTCTTCTGTAATTGCTATCTGCAATTAAAAAACTACATACAAACAGTCATCAAAAAGATGCCATCAATAATTATTAGTTCAGTTATACTTAGCATCTGTAAACCATCATACATCGGTATTTAGCATGCTGCTCTACCAAGGCAAAGCATAATAAATATAATGGAATCACACCCACGAACAAGATTTATTTTAAGTGTTAGTTTTTTTCATTTAATGTTCTTCCCCCGTATTTAGCTTATGAATTCTTTTTGAGTCTAAGCACCTGGTAGTGTTTGTAAAATAGGCAAGCTGTATTGCACCACTCCTTTGAAACTTCTTAAAACAAGTTCAGACAGATCAAGTTCTCCTAGCCTCATGTTTTTTTCACTTTCTCTACACAAGTATGTTTATACCTTATATTTGTGTGACATCTATGATTTTCAGCTTTTTGATGAAGAATTTAACAATCAATGTGGTGTAATCCTCAATGATCCCAAGTCTCAGTATGTTGGAACATGGAATTTCACTGCTTGCGCTGACAGGCATTTCTTGGGTATATGCCAGCGGCCTACAGGTAAGTCTGAAGAGTCAAAATAATTTAAATAAATTAGAGCCAGAGTTTGCTGTTGAGATGCGTATGCCAGTAGATCTCTTAATACATGTAAATCATTGCACTTGAAGAACAAGATTCTTGTAGACACCAAGCAGGTACATTTTGGAAAAGCATAGTGTGAAAGGGCAATGACGTGGGACAAATTTTATCAGCTATTCAGAATTTTCCCTTTTGTTTTTCATAGACCCCTTCAGAAGGTATCTGTTTTCCTGAGAGATTCTGACTGCATGGTTTCACTGGAACCATGCTTCGGCATATAGGAGCTTTAACATTCTGGGGATATAGATGTCATGTACATCAAGGGCTAGAACAAGTGACTCCTCCTTCCCCCTTGGAACTGGAAGATGGAAGTCCTGGGGAGGAATCTCACAATATTTTCACCATACTTAAACATCTCCTGTGCTTTTAGCACTACCAGAATATGAGGTATCATGTGCTCTTGAAGTTGAAATTGGTCTCCCCAGAGCAAACCTTGAGGGCATACATGAAGAGTGATAATTTGCAGTGATGTGGCTTTCCCTAGCTTCATAGATTTATTGGCATGAGTAGGGTTTCTTAATCTGAACTAAAAATAATATTCCGATACAGCCATGTAGGTTGCTCGGCACAAATTACTGGAACTAGATCAAACAAATATACCTACTCTTGCATTTAATTACTGCTATGGGCTAATATTCAGCATACCCACTTTTGAGTATGTACTTCTATGTAATTAATCCTCTTAAGTAACTAACTTGCTGTCTTCTTAGAAAAAAAAAAGCTGTGTAAAATAAACACACAAGAAAATATTCACCTTCTTTTTCGTCTTTTTCAAATAGGCAAAGCAAGCTTATCCCCCTTATTTAACATAAAAATATTCTTTATTCCAGTGCCAAATATTTTGGAAATTCCAAGTGTCAAAATTTGAAGTTTAGCTGGGAGAGATGTAGTCATTAAAAAAAAAATTAAATTAGATTTTTATTAATAGAAAGTTGATCTGCGTAGATCGGTGTATTATCAGTCTGGGTTAACTGGAATAGTAAGCATTTCCTCCTAGCCAGAACTGCAGAAGATGTAACGAGAAAGGGTTAGGGACTGTCAAGAGTATGTGTCCCGGTCATTGGTGATATGGGTCTTAAGGTAATTTGTGTGGAAAAGGACCTCAGAAGGTTGCAGGGATAGCTATGAGACCTGTCCAAGTTGCCTTCAGCTTTATCCTAGGGAAAAAGACAACTCAGATTCCTAAGAAATCTTGATGTGATTGTGATTTGCACAACTTCTTGAGACATTCATCATCAGTAATTTCTTCTTTTCTCTCTCAGAAATGAACACTTTCCTTACTAACTTGTTTCCAGTTTGGTACCCCTTGATATGTGGTGATTCTTCTGGTTCAATGGTTCTTTTTTACTAGCTGTATATTAAGTGAAAGCACTTGGCAGCAGACATAAGCAACTTAATTCAAACAGTCCATTTCAGCCTTGTCGCTTTTATGGTCTACTGAAAGTTGGAAATATAGTGCATAAATACCAGTTGTATATTATTTTTCTCTGTTCCTGTGTTTTGAAAAATGGCTCTGTCAGCCAACCAATTAGCCATTTTTACATTATTATTTATAGTGTTTTTTCCTCTCTCAGTGAGCCCTTTTATGCTTCCATGTCAAGTTTCTTCTGCCTTTTTTGGGGAAAAATGTATTTATTTATTATGTGTAAATTCTGGGGCGTTACTAGCTTTGCATGCTTTAATTTACCACCCATGGGAATGTTTGCATATTTTATTAACTGCAATTGCAACGCATCACTGAGCTATCTGCCTTCAGAATGATGCTGATAACTGTGGCAAGACTCAGTGCTAAGAACACAAACGGTAAATTACACCCCTCCCTATTCAACGTGGATTTTCTATAATTAACTAAGTGCATGTGGAAACAAAATCAATTCCCAATATACATGTGGATGGCAGAAAGGAACTCTGGGACTGTGCTGTACACTGTGAGATCTGTATAGACAAGTTTTATGGCCCATTGGATTTGCATAAGCGTAAATCCACAGGCTCCACAGAGATAAATGAATCAAGTATAGCAGTTGCTATCTTGCAGCAGAGAGCAGTCATTTTCTCCCACTGCTGTATCTAATTGAAGCTATGGAGTATGTTTTTTCTTCAATAAATGAAAGATAATAAATAAAAATAAATAAATAAATAAAATATATAATATAAAAAATAAAATAAAAACATTATATATAATATAAAAATAAAAAAAATAAAAAATATAAAATGAATAAAATAAAATAAAAAAATAAATAAAAATAAACATTATTTAGCAGTTAAATAAAAATAGCAGGTACAAAAAATGTGTGAAGCCAAGTTAAGAGAGAGAGATAAAAATAGAGTGGCTGAAAATAGCCCTTCCTGCATTTTTTGCTTTTATATATTTTCTGTCTAAAGTGTAAAAGATATTTGTTCCTAACTAAAATCATTAGCATAATCTACTTCCTAAGAAAGTATTTCTGATATTTTTTTCTGAGGGAATACAAACAGGTTTTTTTCTGTTTATTACAGAGAAATTGGGAGTTTAGAATGTATTCCATTGTTTAACCATCTAATAACTGGTTTTCTTATTTAGGCATAGGAGCTGCTGATAATCAGACAGAGCAAGTCCTTAATGAAAGGTTCACCTATCAAAATGTTCAATATGAAGTAATTCTGAAGAATTTGTCCTGGGATGATGCAATGGCTGCATGCATAAATCGCAAGATGCAGCTGGTTAGCATCACAGATCAGTTCCAGCAGGCTTTTCTCGCTGTTCAGGCTGCCCTTCATAATCACCCCCTGTGGATTGGGCTCTTCAGCAGAGATGTAAGTTTTATTTTCCATTCAGACTGTAGCTTAAAGTAATGTTTAGAGTTGTATGAAATAGAAACTGGGATTAAAAAATGCAGTAACATATTAATTTCCTGGGGTAATTTTTCATTTAGTGATAATCATCCGGAGGGTCTCAAGATTAACGTTCTAAATCTTTCTGCTCTCTGAGTTACATAGTCAGTTGTTGGACTCCACTGAATGGATTGATGAAGAGGAGACAATTGTTTTAAAAGATTATAGGAAGAAGGGACATATTGTAGGGTAGCATCAACACAGGTCACTGTGTTACTTTTTGCCTCTTTTGTTAATGAACGAATAATTGGCTTTTAGTATCATCAGCACCGCTTACAGTACCACTGTAAAAAGTTAACTCAAATCTGTTTTAAAAGGGAGAAACTAGAAGTGACAAATGAAAACCAGAATGAATAACTGAACACTTCTGGAGATACATTTGTGAAGTTTAACTTAAACTGTGCTGTTACTTCATGTTATTTGTACTTCTGTTTTGAATTTGAGGGAGACATCCCTGAGATGCATTAGGGTTTTTTTCTTCTCTTCTGTGGCTGTGTTTGTTTGTTTGTTTTTAAATTCTCTGGAAAAGTCAGTGCAGGAGGTACTGCTTTATTGTTTTGCCTTTATTAGCCAGAGGACCTCCTAGTGATCTTCAGTGTGGATTGAAAGCACTCTTAGCTGTTAATGAACAGGTCTGGGCTTGCTTGCAGGGTTTATCTTTTTGCTGAACACGAGTCTTGATAATTGCAAGAAAAAAGTTAAAACTGGTTTGAAAAAAGCCTTACCTGCAAAGGTTGGTGCTCACTTGGCATCTATGGTGTTAGGATCTTCCTATGTCAGTAATTGGCTACTGAGTATTCAAGGCAAAGCAGGAAACAAAATAGAAATTTCATGGTATACTTTATGGAGAATATTATTTAAAATGAAATAGGCATTTAATCTTAATGAAGATGAAGAGACCAGAACAACCTTTTTTTCCCTCCTCTTTTGAATCTTAATCTGTATGTGAAGATCAAAGGAATCATTTTACTGCATACAGCTCAGACATACACTAGCATTTCTATATTGGAACGCTTGGTTGTTCGGGCACAATTAAAAAGTCACATGAAAGGAAATTCTAATGAAATCGATCACCAAAACTTGTTAATCCAGTGCTGGAATCCTACACACAAAAGAAAGATACAAAATATGTTAAATTACAATGAGTCAAGGAGATTTCCTGAGGAAAACTTTAAAAATGCAAGATTCTTAAAGGGTACCATGGTTGTTGTTGCATGTGGACTTTTTCTTATTCCTCCTGCATCCTCCAGGGCAGAAACACATCTTATTTATTAAATTAGTTAAATACTTGATAGATTACTTTCAACTCTCTGTGAAGAAACTCTGTTTTCAGATATTATCAGTTTTCCAAGACCAGATAATTAGACCTGCCATTGATTTACAAGTGCAAATGACGTAATTTGGACATCTCATTGCCTGGCCTTCCTCCATAAGCATAGAAGTTAAACATCAACATTTGATAATTTGTCATCCACTTCAGCCGTTTCATATTCTTGCAATTGCAAAACTTAAAATAACAAAGCTTGTCATATTGTGAACAGATCAAAATGAAAGAGTAGCGGAACATTTAACAGTTCACACCAGAGAGAGACACTGTGAATGCCATCTGTTTAGCACTTTCTGGCCAATGTAAATGTGTTATCTTGTTTTCTGTACCTTATATATGCGTATTTTATATATATATATATATATTTATTTATTTACTACGTAAGCTGATCCATTTTATTTGCACAATGCTAGGGTGGAAAACATTACGGCTGGTTGGATGGGAAACACGTTAGTTTTAGTCGCTGGTCTGAAGATGATGAAGAAACAAGTGAAGAATGTGTGTTTTTGGATATTGATGGCTTCTGGAAAACTTCTGACTGTTCCTCTGAAAACCGAGGTGTTATTTGCTACTCATCAGAAAGTATGTATGCGAGCAAAATACTTCAAAAAGATGCATTTTTTTTATGGTGAAGCATAGTTGAAAATTTCAGATTGTAACTTCAAAATTAAAACTTTTTTTTTTAATTACATTCCCTCAGACTAGCTTGTTTAAAATAGGGTAGTGTGCACCTGTTGCTCTTAATCCACAGGCTACATAGAAACGAACTCAGCGTTAAGTGCTTTGGGATAGACTATACCCTTTATACTGTCAACTGATTCTGCCTTTGTACTGTTACTTTAATACCATTGCATACTAATCTCTCCCACTTGCATGCGGAAGATGACTGAGCTACCTCTGTACTATAAACATCTTAATATTGAGACCTCTTCAGTCATTCAAGTCTAAAAAGGGTAAGAGATACCTGACTATATGGAGGAGAAAGACAGCAGGCAGACACTGAATTGAAAGGTGCAAATTAAAGTCATCTTCAGTTCACATAAACTGTTCTAAATATACATCTATTATAGCAGGACAGCTTTTGGGGGGGATGCATATGAAGCATGACTCCCTTCTCAAAGAGAAAAACATCTCAGATTATCACAGATTTCTTCCCTAGGAGAACATTAATAATAATAGTATTTTGGTGAGAAGACAGTTAAACCATTGTTGTACGCACTGAGTCACAGTAAAGTATATACTTGAGATTACGACATCTTTAATTGGTGCTTCCACTCTAATCAACTACAAGAAGAGTTCTTCTCACTTATCAAGTATTAAACAAAGTCATAGAACTAGGATGTATTGCCAGCTATGGAACAGCTTATTTGTTATGGTGATCTACCTTCATACAAAAGGCAGTAAGAGCTTTTAGTTGCTCGTTCATGCTTAGCATTTTTATGTAGCGATTGTATTCTTAAACCTATATAACCCAACAGCTGTGCAAGCTGTAAGGGTTTGTATTCTTTTATAATGCTTACTGCTTATTTAGTTACTTAAAAACAAAACAACAACAAAAAACCCAAACCTCACTGTCATGAAAAAACTGAAAACAGTAACACATCACACATCCAGAGGGCAACACTTTTATTTGTCTTGATTGTTTTAAAATGCTACCTGAAAATGTACTGTGGTGTGCAAAAATTGTTTTAATAATGTCATGTCTTTCCTTCTTTAGAGAAGAATGAAAAAGAACAAGTTACACAAGTTAAGTGCCCACATAAGATTAAAAATACACCCTGGATATCATTTAGAAACAATTGTTACACTTTTATGATAACAAAAAATAGATGGCAAGAACTGAAGTCTCAAGAAGCTCATCATTTATGCAAGAAAATGAGTAAGTACTTCTTTATATTACAGATATCTAAGGACGTACCAGCTTGAAGGAGATTAGTTTTAGATCTGAGTCACTGTCTTAAAAAGACAGCAAAGTGAGGGTTTAGGAAGGCTGTGCATTTGGATATGTGTATTAGTGTTGCACTGCTTGATGCTGTTTGTGCTCATGCTACACTGATTAAAAGTGCAAGGCCATGTGTTTGAGAGGGAGATAACTAGGAACTAACGAATTCTGAGATCTCTGAAAAATGGAAAACACAATTTTTTTTATTTAAAATATGCAAATTTTAAATGGTTTGGGTAATTGTTATCCCCTTGGCAACATTCTGTCTTTACAGTCACAAGTACTTTTTTTTTCTCCCTTGTTCTGTGGAACAGTGAAGTGAACAAAGTAAACAGGCAGAGAATAGTCCAATTCAGAAAAGCACGTGGGCTTTTCCTGTTCATCCTGAACAAAGTGTACACTTAGGAACAGCTTCCCTCTTATATTAAGTAATTCTTTTAGCATTTCAAAGACGTGTCTTTCCATAAACTGATTTTTCATTAATTGACTTCAATTCAGTCTTTTTCTTAATCTGCCTACTAGATAAAAAGTATTAAGAACATTGTGAAAGATTGCTGATAGCTTTGTGTTCTATACACCCGATTTTTACTAAAAAAATAATAAAGGGAGGAATAGTAAAGGGAAAATAAAACTTTACAGATGATAGAACCCATAAAATCTCTGGAGCTGAGTCTTAGCCACAAAACCAGGGGAATTACTGTTGATAACATATTTGAGAATTGTTTTCCCATTATTCATTTGGTTCTTTTGTCTTGTTATTATGCGTTTTTAACCTATCTGTAGTAGTTAATAATAGTAGTGAAAAATACTTTGTTGTAACTGAAAGGTGAATCTGTAAGAAAGTAATTAAAAAAAATTTTCAACAGACCCAGAAGCATTTGTTCTGAGCGTTCGAGATGAAGAAGAGAATAACTTTGTTACTGAACAGCTTCATTCATTCAGCGGTCTGGCTATGTGGGTCTGGCTGGGTGTAATTTATGACGACAGTGGTAAGTTGTCTTTTCTTTTTTTGTAATAACTAGATTGAAGATGGTTTGCAGCATTAGGTACATGTTTCTTGCATGTTTCAGTATATAGCCAAAGTCAAACCATATACAAACATATAATAATGATTTATATTTGTATTTATCTTCTAGAAGGAAATAGTTATGGACATGGTTTCTGTTTGAGTGATAATTAGATCCAGCATGTTCTGTTTCATCTAGATTTGATTTCCCTGGAAAGCAGGATGTAAAAGGGCCTGGATGAGTAATACTAACGTATTTAGCATTGTACACAGAACTAATTTAGAGTAACTTAGAGCATCGCTGATTTTTTTCCAAAGTGAATATCTGTTAATGTCATTAAAAGCTAAATGGTATTTGTACGCATAATGACAACATTTTGATAAATATGCAATATTTTCCACAGATAAAGTTCTGAAGTGGTATGATGAAACTCATCTGGCTTACAATAACTGGAGGCTGGGAAGACCTACCATAAAGAAGAACAATTTTTTTGCTGGTGTAAATCTTGATGGTTTCTGGGATATTTATAATTATTCTCAAAGTTGGCATGCTCATCACTATAATGTGTACAGTATTCTTGCCTGTAAAATTGAAAGGGGTAAGTTGTAGAGAAGATTCATGTATAATTTATGGAGTGTTGGACGAGGCTCATAATTTAAGTTCTGGTCCTGCAGCACTTTCTGTACAAGGCTTTGGTTTTGCTCCCATTGAAACACGTGGCACAACTCTCACGGGCTCCTGTTGGTATAGGATCAGTCTGTGCATAACTACTGCAATATTCTGAGCAGACAATGTGTTTGCTGTACTCCGTCATTGGCTGTTTGTGATGTTCAAAATAACAAAAGATATTTTACATATTAAGTGGCTTGTACTGAAAAAAATTAACTCTTGCCTTGCAGTGTTACAGATTATTTTAATACTTTCTGTATGTTCCTAGTAATATTAATGAAGTGTACAGTTTGTCTTGTTTTTCTTTGAAATAGGACCCCAGCAGCACAAACCTCGACTGCCTGAGTCTATTCCACATGGAAACAGAACATACAGGATCCTTCAGAAAAAATTAACGTGGTATGAGGCACTGAGAGAATGCAAACAAAACAGGAGTGATCTAGCAAGTGTACACAGTGAATCACAACAGTTGTTTCTGGAAGATATTGTCAAGCAGGATGGGTATCCTCTGTGGCTTGGGTTGTCAATTCATGATGTAAGTATGTACTGTTGGTAACCTCAGTAAGAGTTTGTAAATAATATTCTGTACATGACATCAAATATTTTCCCATATTTTTCTTCCAGATCCTTAGCAGCTCCATTTCCATGTAACATATGTTAAAGCATATTAAATTTCAGTGTATGTAGAGACACTGCTACTATTTTTTCTGAATCTTTGAAACTTTAAAATAATACAATATGGAGCATGTTTAGTGCAGGTCAGGACTGGTTCTTCAAGGCCATTCAGGAATTGGCTCTTTAGCAAGTTATGCATCCCTTCTTTCAGAAGGCCAAGCTACAGATCATATTCCTTTGCTGGCTGCTTGTCCTGGGAGCAAAAGCACATGGTCCCAACCCTGTTTCCCACAATACTCCCCAAATCTGCCTCCAGAACTGGTAGTGGTTGGCAGGATAGTCCTCTGCAGAGAGAGCAGAAGTGTGTTTTCCATGCTTACCTTTCCTACCTGTGCCCCTCCTTTGATTGTGAATGGGGTCCCCACTTCTCACAACCGTCTCTTCAGTGTCAAGCTTCCATCGCTGTATCTGCAGTTTGAGCTGACACTGCAAACCATTGCTGAGCCTGGCCTGTTTTATGCACTGCAGCCATCCCAGCGGTTCAGCAGTTTGCAACACGTCTAGTAATCTCCACAGAAAGGAAGACAGGCTGCTTAAATGGAACAGCAGGATTACATTAAGTAAAACGTTCCCCATAGAATGTTACAAGGCACACTGCAGGTTTAAGCTTAGAAAGGTGCTGTGGTTTCTCAGTTCGCACAAACAGGTAGGATTCCTATGTTAAGGATTGCTTGGATTGAGAGAATGAGGTACCTCAATTTTAATTTATCACTCATCAAGTGATAACTATTGCTACATGACCTATTAATGACTGACAAGATTTAAACCACAACCATGTACTGCAGCTTAAAAATTGTAGTTTTCTTTCTTTAATTAGGGAAGCAAAGCTAATTTTGAATGGTCAGATGGAACTGACTTTGACTACTATCCATGGGAATTAGAAAACTCAAATACTACTGAGAATTGTGTTCTGTTGGATACTAAAGGATCTTGGAACCGTACAAAATGTACAAACGTTGCTGAAGGTGCCATTTGCTATAGCCCTCCAAACAGTAAGTGTTACTTTTCAACGTTTTATGTAGTTGTCTTCTGTATTCTATATTTACATGATTTATTTAGAACTAGAAACAAAGGCTGAAAGACCACTTTTTTTTTTTTTAAGAGTCTAGCAGGGATGATAGAATGATTTTAATAAATGTTGGAGACTCATCCTCTCTGTTCTAGAGGTGAAAATCTAAAAGAATCCTTGTCTTCTCTTGGTCACCTCTGACATACACGTAAGCGTTGGTCTTCTTCTTAATCAAATCTATATCAAACATAAACCAAACTTCAAAACACCCTAAAAGGCAAGGGGGAAAAAAAAAAGGTTCCCAAGTCTTTGGGACTTGTCTTATGTCCATTTTTAAATAATTCTACTAGACATGAAGAAGGAATATATACTAATTGAATAATGGATGTTGGTAGGAGAAGTAGTCCTTGTTAATACTTCCATGTTACTACAACAAAGAAACTGCACAAACTCCTGCAGCAGAAATAACATTGATATCTTTATCTTTCCAGACAGACAATTACAGCAAAAGCAAGTGAGCCAAGCCCCAGGATGCCCGCAAATTAGTGGAACACTACAGTGGATACAGTATAAGGATCACTGTTACGCATTTGACATGGCGTTCTACAATTTTTCAGTATATAATGTGGAAGATGCTAAGAAAGTCTGCCAGAAACTGAGTATGTTTAGACTCTTATCACATTACGATCTGTAATTAGTCTACTTTACCAAAAAAATTAAAAACAAGAATGAAAGCCATATACTAGCTATGCTTCAGCTTTTCAGCTAATCTTCTTTTATTTAGGAAAACTAATAGGTAGCTTTACCTTCGAACATCCGATTAAGGTCCTTGACAGAACTCTGCAGTAGGCTGACAATTTGGTTGGCACATGGATATCTGCAAAGGAAATGCAGATATTCATTCATAGAGGATTCAGAAACTTAAGGTTTACAATTTGGAAGAAAACATTTTATACAAATAACTTTTTTAGAAATAAAGTTAGTGCTTTTAGTAGTGCTTTCTTACACATTATATGCTTTCATTAATTGCCTGCCGATAGTCCAAAGATTATAATAATATATAGATGATACACATTTATAGATATTACTAAAAAACACACTTTTCCTGTCAAGTTAAAGGAGTCTCTCTCCTATTTCATAAGCTATGTGCGGATTGTATCGCAAAAGATAATGTTAAGCAGCCTCATGTACAGAATCTTTGATCACCTTAGTTTAGAAGGTAGTGACTGACATATTTTTTGTAATCATATGATATAACTTACTATGTAGGAGGAAGAAGAAAAGGTGCAAATAGACCCAGTTCTGGATTCACCTTTCTGTTGAGCCTGCCCTGGTGGCTGAAAGATAAAGTTATCACTCTCTAAATTAAACTTCTGGCTTATATTTGCATATAGTGGTAAAGAATGGGTACACTGAGTCTTGATGCCAGTGTACCCTTTCCTTCCTCTTACTCCTTAATTTAACACTGCATATAAAAAATGAGGTACGATTGATTTAGAAAAGAACTTGATTCAGCAAAATGCTGAGCCTTTTACAAAAGGTATTATCACTTGAACAAGACTAGAAATTCTGAATCAGTGACATATCTTTTGATATCTTCCATTTAAGTAGTCCACAGCTGCAGTAAGTTTACTCCATTTTATTTCATATGACCTGCTTGAATAACCAGTCATCTGAAGCTATCTAGTATAACATTACACTGTAATTTAGGGTGTGGAGGGTTTGTCTTTCTTTTGCAGGTTACTTCAACTAATCGTAGAAGCCCAGATCATCAATTTTTTTCTT
Source organism: Anser anser (assembly GCF_964211835.1). Classification (NCBI taxonomy): domain Eukaryota; kingdom Metazoa; phylum Chordata; class Aves; order Anseriformes; family Anatidae; genus Anser; species Anser anser. The sequence goes on along the minus strand of NC_139726.1, from coordinate 17,273,801 downwards.
GTTGTAATTGTTCCCACAGAAAGCTTAATGTATGAGCACAATGGAAATTTCTGAAGTTACGATTCTGACCATTTTCCTCTTCCCCTTAGATCCTTCAGCAACACTTCTGACCATAGGAGATGCTGAAGAAAATGCATTTGTGAGCACACACATAAAGGAGAATGATCTCATCACCAAGAAAGTATGGCTTGGACTGACTCAGAACTCTAAGGGTAAGAAGCAGCAACCATGTATGAACATGAGTGTTTCATGTGGTAAATAAAAATGTATAAATCCTCAAATAAGAATACAGTTTTGTAGCAGCAGTTGCCTACAATAACTCCTTTCTGAGGCTGGCATCCCTCACTTAGCAGGGCACAGCCCTTTGGACTTCATGCTGTGTTAAGTCTCTTCCTGTTGCTCACCTGAGATAACCAGGAAGCAGCGAAGTTCATTTTCTCCAACACTCTCATTGATGCTTGATTGTGCTGTCACTTCCATCCAAACGCATCGGGTCTGGAGAAGAGGTGTGGCTAAAAGTGATGTGTTCATATTTATTGCTTTAAATATACAGAATAGATATTCTCAGCTCTGATTCTTTTAGCAGTGTAAAGTAATAGTTCGATAGCTCTGAGCTACATTCATTGTAGTACTAGAGAATATTTTGGTGACCTAACTAAGCAAATTTTTCTCAACAGATCAGTCCCTGTACTGGCTCGATGGCTCATCAGTTAACTACGCCAACTGGGAAAACAAAAGCACAGAACTCAATGAAAAATGCAGTGTTATCCTGTCCACAACTGGCACATGGTCCAAAGTTGACTGCAGTCGTAGTCAAAGCAGAGTGGTCTGCAAAGCTCCTTTAGGTACGGAAAAATTGATTTTTAGCAGAGACTTAACACTGTAGTGACTATATTCAGGATTTTCTTTTTGTGGTGGGGAAATTCTCTTAAAGTAAAAAATAAAAAATAGTGCAATCCTCAAAAGAACCTATCAAGTAGCTCTGCCTTAAGCAGGAGCCTTCAGTGACTCTTCTGCCATAAAATTACATTCAGCTAAGACAGTATACTGATGAGAAACAAAGGACAAATTCTTTAGAAATTTACTTCTCCCAGCTCCCACTGTCCGCTTATAATAGGGTAAGGGAGAGAATTGAAATTCACACTTAAAAGACAGCGTAGAGTAGTTGCTGTGTTTTTAGTTCTTACCAGAGGGTGTCTTTCATGGGTGAGCCCATACAGGTAGGTACAGAAAGACTTCTGCTTGTAAGAGAAGCTGAGTAAACAGGTACTCAGATTGTTTTCAGTCTGGAGGAAGCTCCTGAAAACGGTCACACAGCTCCAGAAAAACAAAAACAAAAAAAACCTTAGGTCTCATGTTAATTCATCATATTCTGCTCTGTCCAGAAAAGGAAGCAGTCAGTTGAGCATTAAGCAGATTAATCAAAATAAACAATTAATAAATAATAAACAATTCATATGAGAACCTAACTTCCAGTTGATAAGGTGAAGTCTATTAATATGTTGAAACAGTTTGCCTTTACTCCAGCTAAATGACTCCTACATAAATGCGTACAGTATTAGTGTATAGGTACCTAAGCACCAACCCCATGAAAGCAATATTCTCCCCAAAACTCTTTAAATAACAACAATTTTTGTTTTGTTCTGTTACAGGTTCTAATCATACTGGGGTGGCTGTAGCATTTGCCCTGTTAATTATCCTAGTCTTCGCTGTCGGATTAGTGTGGTTTCTCTATAAAAAGAAACGTCTTCACTGGAGTGCCTTCTCTTCAGTACGTTACCAAAGAGGGATGAATGATGATGAAACTGATGATGTGTTCACAAAAGATAGCTATTGAGAACCTGTTCCTTCTAGGCAATTTAGCATGAACTTCACTGTGTGAAGCCACAAGGAATGAACTACTTGATGTTTTGTTACTTCTTTTTGAAAAAGTAATAAGGCTATTAATGGGGGCTAAATTTCATTCTTTTATACAAGCGTGCAATTTTTTTTTCAAGCCCATTTACATTTGGCCTCAGTTGTTTAAGGTACAAGGTTTCTGGAGTTCTGTAATATATTTTAATTTAGAGTATTATTTTCCTTCTCTTTACTGGAAAACGTTTTTAATGAAATAATTTGTGCCAATAGTACTTATGCAACATCACCGTATTGAATGCATGTAAAATTGCTACATGAATTCTGTCACTTTGTACAATTTTCACTCAATAACTTCAGGCCAAATGATGTAACATTTTGATAGCTAGCACTGGATTTACCCTGTAGCAGCTAGCACAAAGACTATAAATAGGAGACAAGCCATTTTTGTGTAGCAACTTTTCTAGAAAGCTATTACAAATTTTGATACAGTAGGGGAGAAAGGAGTTATAAGACAACTAAGCATTCTTTCCCATCCAACTAGACTTTAAATTTTCTTGTTGTAGTGGAGGAAGATCATACTGTTACTTTTTCCCCTCAAAGTCATGAAAAAAACCATGTTGTAATGGTGAGATAAGAATCTTAGAATGCACATTTTGAGCAAAGAATTATAGGGAATACCCTGCACTAAAGCCATGCTATCTAGGAGTAAATTAAATAAATGTAGAATATTTTAAGTCTGAGACTGGCAAGCTGGCAAATAACTAATCTTATCCCCCAAAGGCAGCAGGACTAGCAAAACTACCCACTAAGGGCTAACTGCAAGCACAAGCAAAACTCAAGACATAACAAAAGCCTTAGCCTTATAAAAGCAAAGGCATGAATGTTGTGTTTTATCCTGTGACATAACTGTTAAGTAAATTATTCAGTTTCTTTTCACAACTCCTTTCACAAAGTTTTGAAAGCACAAATAGCAGAAATGTTTACAGTGAAAATCAGTATCTAGACCTAAGCATTAATTAAGACAAACATTAAGAAAATTGCACCTAGAGTAGTATTTAGAGGAAGATCTATCACACTCTAGCTTGTCTTCAAACTACTCTGAAATTAGACCTGAGTGATTTTCTTGTGGATAAAACAGGGAAAAGACCTCCATTTATGATCTGTTGCACTGTGACACCTGAGGACAGGAGTTTGCAGTGATGGTGTTCCATGTTCTGTAACGAGATGCTCCTGACATTGTACCTCCAGTAATGCTCTTGTTTATACTAGGGTTAAATGCTGAACTATATAAGGTGAAATATCTGTTGTCTGTCCAAGAAATAAGATAAAGATATAAGGAAGGAGTGTGAAAGAATGTATGGTAAATTAAGTTGCGTATGTAAATGCTAAAAATACTTGAGTATTTTACATAAAACTTAAACTTGATTTTTGTATGGAATGTGTCGCTGTGGCCTTTTCTATGCACTCCGAAGAAAGTTATAAAGGGAAAAAGGGAAGACAGCACTGTAAATGTTATTCTAATGATTTGACTTTTTCAAAAGTCATTAGACTTCTTAAATGTGCAGTACGAAAGTCAGAACAGACACGATTACTTTTATGAAGGAGTATATGCAAAAGACCAAATACACTCCCCATCTAATGATGGTGTGATATGGTAAATAGGAATACATTTGGTCTGACATGCTGAAAAAGCGTACTACTGATTTCTCTAAAGCAACATTGCAAGGTCATAACATTCAGCTGCGTTTTTTCCCTGCGGTTTACTTACGTTGACAGCACTTTTCTTTGTTCCTGTTTGCACTATTTTGATAAGCAGGTGTTTATCATCTGTACTGAGAAATAGAGAACTTTCTGTAGATACCACTTTAGAGCCTGTTAAAATAGCAGAGTGAAGGGGCATAGTAAAGGAAACATTGTTTTAGTTTGCTGATGAAGAAATAAGCACTTTCATTGTTTATTTGGTACTTAGGCACAATTGTGAACGTTTTCTTTCTTCTTTCTTGATGCTAGTTACTATGTAATGAAAGTAATCCCCACCTCCCTTCTTAAGCCTCCTTGGTTCCAGAAGTGTGAAACATAACAAACCCTGGTGCCTGTCATCTTGGTTTAGCTTATAAGCATAAATGCTTTGCCAAACAATTTCTAAGTTAACAAACTTTAAAAGTGTTGTTTTATTGTCCTTTTCTAACAACAATAATAATTGGGGAAAAAATATTTACAAATTCATGTTTTTAGATTTACTAGTTTTATAGGTGTTTATACTTTGAAATTTTTTAGGTGCGAGTCTGAAATTAAAATTTGAAATTAGTGATAAAATCCTAATTACCCAACAAATGACTATATTCTTTTGATAATAAAACCAAATATTTGTATATTTTATTCTTACGAATGATGTAAATAATTTTGCAAGGCCCCTTTTCTCATGTTTGTTTTATCATACCCAAGTTGTCTAATCACTGGTGATTCTTATTTGAACAAGCACAACTGCCTTAGTGCAGATGAATAACCCACTTTATTTGAAATATATAGGAAAATTATTTAGCAGTATTGTTACTGAAAGAATAAAGTTAAATAAAACACTAAACTGCTTACACTGGTTTTATTTCCATGGAAGCAGTTATCAGAGCTAACGTACAGCTAACGTTATTAATCACTGCATAAAAAAGCACATAGCACAGGGGCTGTGATCACAATTAAAACAGATAAGTTTTACACAGATAAGGTTTGCCCAGAAAGGGAACATTCCTCTGTGCCTTTGTTTTTAAATCAAGGTATAGCTCAGTAGATTCACTAGATGAGACAGCTTAGCTTTCTTTGAAAAGCTTAGCTCTAATGCAGTTTATAAGGGCTCCTAACATAATTCCTCATAAAACAGAGGCAAAGTTAAAATACTTCCAGCCTTGTGACATTTGCAATTTAAGCATGAGCTGTGTTCATTTTAAGTATCACCTGAAACTCTCAATTCCAGACCCCTAAAATCCATAACACCTGGTCAGAGGGCAGTGTTACTAGCTACAGGTAGTGCCTTTTGCTGGGAGAAACATCCTATGATACAAGACTATGAACACGGTCATCTGCATCAAGAGAATGTAAAAGCTGAAGACCAAGGACGAGCAGGGAAACAGAAACACAAAAACAAAGTATGTTCCCCAGGTCACACAGCAGTGGAAGCGGGAAGACATCTTAAAACTCCTTCATCTTAAAGCACAGACTGTCTGCTGGACTGCAGGAGCTCGACACAAGAACTGTACAGCTTCAGCTAAATGCACAAAGGTTTTTGCACACCTACGACCTGATGTACGCATCACAGTCCTGTTACAACAGAAGACCTTACTCCTGTGGAAAGGACCCATAGCAAATGGAGCAGCACCTTTGGTTACTCTTCCTGATTTTTGCCCAGTCTCTGAAGCATCTCACCAAATCCTCTGTCAGTCTCTGAAGCATCTCACCAAATCCTCTGTCATAGAAAGGTTAAACTACATCTGACACTAGACCATCCATCATTTTCATTTTAACACTGTTTCTGTATCAGTAACTTAACTCATACAGATATCAACCACAAGTGCTTATGCATGAACACTGGGTCTGATGCATTTATTGCATTTTCTATCATTTTTTTTCCTTTTTATTTTTTTTAAACCAAACATACCATCTGCTCATCGCTCTGGACATACGTTACACATCCAAACATTTTTGAATGGCGGAAATAAATTGCAAGGCCTGTCAATGATATATATACACACACATATATATATTTGGTGGTTGCAGATAAAGACCACAGTTACAATTTGTATTGCTCAAAGTCAGAATTACAGTTTGGACACTTTATGCATGTGTTGTTGCTCCATGTATGGAGCACAGTGTAACCCTCACGTTCATAAAAGTTCATCTAATTCATAGACTGGCTTGGGTTGGAAGGGACCTTAAAGATCATCCAGTTCCAACCCCCTGCCATAGGCAGGGACACCACCACTAGATCAGGTAGCTCAGGGCCCCATCCAACCTGGCCTTGAACACCTCCAGGGATGGGGCATCCACAGCTTCTCTGGGCAACCTGTGCCAGTGCTCACCACCGTCTGAGTGAAGAATTTCCTGCTAATCTCTAATCTAAATCTCCCCTCTTAGTTTAAAACCACTCCCTCTTGTCCTGTCATTATCTGACTGAGCAAAAAGTTGCTCTCCATCTTTTTTACAAGCCCCCTTTAAGTACTGAAAAATCACAATTCATTCTGTTGTCAAGAAAATGTAAAGTTCTTATTGACCAAATTATTTAACGGACTTTGACAGAGAACTATGAGCAAAATTAAAGAACTAAGCTTAGGAAACGCAGGCCATCAGGTACACGAAAGAAAATTTCGGTTGTCACTGTAATGGACTTTTCCCATTTAGTCCTGAAGAGTTTTGAAATTGGCAATTGACCACTACAAAACATAATTTCACTATTGATATGAAATTAACTTGCAAATGCTCTATAGCATTAATGCCATTATCTTGTTTTTATCCCTTTATCGTATTTTCACATTGAAAATGCCTATGCCCACTATTGTAATACCTGCCAGTAACTAAGCTTTTTGACAGAACTTGGGGGGGCAGGGTTAGGGAATGGGGAAATACCAGATGAGGCATTTGTTGTGATTACATGGTAATACAAAATAGACTACAAGTCCTGGATTTCTATTTGCAGTGCAGAAAGGAATACAATCAAAACAATGGCTGGTTGGTAGCTTTGCTCCTTTTCAGCATAAATATAATAATTATCTCTATGGTAACTTTTAAGAAAGTAGCATTTCAGTGATAGAAAAAAATTATTCCAAAACGTGCTTTCTTCATTATGTTGGCCCCTTAACGTGCACATTTTTTGTGAGAATAAGTGAGAACAAAGATCTTTTCCTACATGCTGTATCTCAGGGCACTTGCATTAATTCTAAGAGAGTTCTTTCTACTCCTGCTTTCTCTTAGCTTCTCTTTTCGTATGCCCTGTGTTATTGTTCCCCTTTAACAGACGATATAGAATGAACATTTAAGCAAAAATGCAACACTTCTTACACTCTGTAAAACCCAGCAAGCATTGTATGCCTATTCAGATTAACTTAACAAAGCCATTGATTCAGAGGAAGCCACAAATATGCCTGCATGACTGTGCATGACTGAATGGCATCCCCATTAGCAACTGTACTGCCTGCTGCTTCATTGGCCTTTATTTTCCTAAGCATGGTATGGGTATTGGGGCACTCTGTTGCAAGGGAGAGCGTAAATTACACGAACACGGGTAACATGTGGACACATTTACCCAGGACTTGGATCAGGAGCTACTTTGAGGAAAAGGGCTGGGCTCCTGAAGTTCTGCTGTGTCTTACCTCCTGCGGCTGCTGCTGTGCTTCACACCTGTTCTGTTCTGTACCCGTCGCCCTGTCCCTCACAGGTTTTGCCCATCCACCTCGCACAGCCCTGTAGAGCCTCTGCCTCACCCTGCCCTGCCACCCTTTCACGTACCCCTCCTCCCACCGGCACCTGTTGTTCTGCCCTGCTCGGGCACGTTACAGGCTTAACGGGGGCATCTTGCTTGCCTGTATCCTCCAGATTTGTGACTTACCACCTGCAGGCACCCTAAATGCAAGTACTTAAAGAGAACGCATAGTTCTACTTAAGCTGTGGTGTGGGGTTCACGTGTAAACACCAGCACTGGCAGACAGAAAACCTCAGGCTTACTCGACAAGCACTATTAGGGCACCACTGGCGAACGCACCACCAGATAAACTCACCACCACACACGGGAGCCTGCCAGCGCGCACCAGCTGCGAGGGAAGGAGACCAGCAAGCACCACCGGCAGCCACCAGCCTGAGAGGCGCAGGACGAGCAGCCCCGCAACCCCACCGCGGGGTGCCGGGACACGGAGCCCGAGGAACGCCCAGAGGCTGCGGGACCCCCCCGGGGGCCGCCTCGGCCGGGGGACGGCCCCTGGGCGGGCCGCTGCGGCAGCGCCCAAAATGGCGGCGCAGCGCCGCGCAGGCGCAGTGAGTGCCCAGTGCCCGCCTCGCTGAGGGGCGACATGGCGGCTTGGGGCTGCTGGAAGGGGTTTTGGCGTGTATGCGGTGTTCAGGGGAGGGCTGCGGGATAAGAGGTCCGTGTTCGGTTCTGGCACTGCCCCCAAACCCACCCAGATAAGGGGGAGCTGCCTGCATTTGGGGCTTCCCAAGCAGAAAGGAAGGAGAGACCAAGTGGTTGTGAAATTAAGGCAGGAATGCACAACAGCTGAGGAAAGAAAAGCAACTGTTGAAGTAAACAGAGGCAGTCACCACCTAAAGTAAGGAACTGTAGACTACACAACGTGCTACAGATGAAGAAACTGAAAATCTGTGAACAGTTGGTAGTGAAATTCACAGAATCATAGAATCATTAAAGTTGGAAAAGACCTCCAAGATCATCTGGTCCAACCATCCCCCTACCACCAATGTCACCCACTACACCATGTCCCTAAGCACAAGGTCCAGCCTTTCCTTAAACACCCCCAGGGACAGTGACTCCACCACCTCCCTGGACAACCCATTCCAATACCTGACTGCTCTTTCTGAGAAGAAATGTCTCCTAATTTCCAACCTAAACCTCCCCTTGCATACAGTGATCTCCAGGGTCCCAGAGGGCTCTCAGAGCATCTGACTAAGGGATGTATAAGGGCACATTGATGGGGACTGTGCATCACTGTATTGTTTCCATACCTGTGGATGTATCGAAGGAGCTGTTGTCTGCTAGAGGATAGTCTGTCTGTATTGCTGATGATCAGCTGTTCCTATGCAGATTTACTGCTTCAGTGATGCTCCCTTGGGTGAACACCAGCCCCTGAGTGAGCAGCAGAACCTGGAAACAAACCTCACACCTTGTAGTGGCAAATTGCTTTCTGTTTGCCACAGAGGCAAATTTCCCTTCTGAGAGAAGGGCTGTTGTCCACTCATGCCGTTGATGCCTCCTTTATACTTACAAGTTCGGAGTATTAGATCGCTGAGTAAACACCTTAACGTGAGCACGCAATGTCTGAGAGTGAATACAGCCTGTGCAATCCAATAATTTATTAAACTTTCATCTTGTAAAGCCAGTTACAAATTAAAAAAGACAGCGGAAGGAATTCTGTAATAGAAATGAGCAAAATTACAACAAATACTAAACGGGAGTTACATTCCCAAGTGGGTTCAAGCTGCCTGCAGCAACCCAAGAGCCAGAACAGAAATAGTGCAGAGTTAGGACAGGGATAATCAAGGCTATTCTGATACATAAAGAGATCTAGTCAGTGTATGGACCAACACAAAGTGTTACTTTTCAGGTTGCCTCTGCATTCCTGTTCTCTCTCACTTGTGACCTGGCCATCTTTTTATTCTTTGTGATAAAAAGTGGATGTTTGTACGATCCTTCGGTAAAGCTATTTAAGGCAAAACTCCAGTTGAAAGTACGATATACAGTAGTGGCTATCCTCTTAGGCTGGATGTGTGGCAGGTGGACAGGGTGTTTGCACATGCTGCAGTGTATTGTGAGAGAAAAGCACAGATTAGGCACTGTGTTTTTTCTTGCATTGTCAGCCTCAAATCTGTAGTGTTACATGACAGTATTAGTGAAATGGCACAACTTGAAGTTTAATTTAAACTGAACCTGTTGCATACTGACTCCTAGTTTTCTTGTCTATGAAATTTCTATTTTATAGCTAACAGGCCTTAAGCTGCCACTTCTTCAGAAATACAAACATCTGATTTTAAACAAACCTGCAACAAGGTCCACATCACACACACAACTCTACAGTTTCATTAGGAAACTGAAAGGGCCTTTACATTTCGGGACCCCAAGACTTGACAGGGGTTGTAGAAAATGACAGCCTAGCCACAAGGTTTCTTGATTGCCAATGCAACCAATTTGTGATGCGACTAACAATACCAAATATTGTTTTAAACAATGAATTCAGGAGACTGAAGATGACTGTCATCTTTCATTGACAAGGAAAAAAAAATTGCTTCTTCAAATTGCAGATGACTATAAAAACCTCCAAGAAGCATTGTTTTGATATATATATATTTGCTGATGTCTAGGAACCTAAGAGAGACTGGAAGGGGATATGGAGATTCAGTGATGGGAGCAGTTCCAATTAGAACTCAGCAGAGAATGAAGGACTTGGCATCTGCTTGCAGTAGTACAAAGGAATTGAATTATTGCCTGTAAGAATTTATCTAGGCATCTCTTCACTCAGTATGAAACTGTTCATTTAAAGTTAACGTTCAGGGGTTCCAGTCATCCTAAAATCCCATCTAGAGAAATACGGAACTTAATGCAGGTAGGCTGCTGGCCATAAAAACCTCTGACCTCCATCTGAAACCTGGACTTCGTGAGGAACAGCTTCTCTGGTAATGCAACTAAATCAATCTTGTCTTCTGGGCTGTACCGGGGAAAAGACAATCATTAATTTTTAGGTAACAGGTGCTACACAGAATTACCAAAATGGTACCTGATGATATATTTCAGTGGTACTATTCTGCACGATTTTCTTCTATGTTCGAGTATTTAGAAATTTTTACTTAAAGTGCCATTTTTTACAGTCATGTACCTGTGAACTTCTGTTAGAAGGTAACAACTCCCCTCAAGTGTCTTTGTTTGTTTAATGGTCTCTCATGTAGGGTTTGACCTCTTCATTGGACTGTTTGGCTTGAATTACAAAAAGGCATTTTGTTTTAAGACCAGATGAGATCATTAGTATATCCTGAAGAGAAAACTCCAGAGTGACTTATTTTGGAGCTGCCTACAAAATAAATAAAAAACAAATATTCTCTTAGCAGACTGTGCTGTGATCCCCTGATCCCAGATGTTTGCATGTTGGAAATTCATAAGGAAGCTTAACTCTGCCTCCTGTAGTGCAGATTCTTGTGATATTTTCTGCCAGTATGACAGGTAATTGTGAAAGCAGCAGAGGGGACAGGCAGAAGGAGGATGCTTCTGACTTTGCTTCTTTAAGGTACATTGTTCATCAGACAAGCAAGGGAAAACAAGTTTTGGGCTGTTAATATTTAACAACAACAACAGTTGTTACTGTTCAGTGTCTTTGGGCAGAGGTGCAAATCCTACGGTACTGCAGATGCCACTTCAGGTCTTAAATACAGTAGTCAGTCAAGTGGAGTTCTTATAAACATCTTTGCTACACTTGTGCTGGCAAGTTGCAAATACCAATCATTAAACAACTGCCTCTCTCTCGTGGCAGTTCGTTCATATCACCTAGTCCAGACGCTAGCGTGACTGTCCACACTGGTGGCTGATTTGACGCTGCAGCGTTTCTTCACTATCATGTTGATGTATGCTTTCATGATCTTTATTATCTCACCCACCTAGAAAAAGAACATAATACTGGGATAAGCACATCAAAAACCTTCTTCCATTGATGTATACCAGACATTTTGCAGAAAAAGTTTCCCCTTGTCCAAACTCACGGCACTGTAAATTTTGCATGCAATGTTAATGTGAACATGACAGTAAGGATAAGCATGAAAGAGCTGGAGTCATTACCACTATACACAGGAAAGATATGGGAAATGAAAGCAAGGTCAGTAACAGGTATGCAATGGCTTCTTTACAAATAAACGTTAAAAAGAATGTGATTTTTCGATATGGAAAAAAGCTGACAGAAGGATATGGCAGAACTCCACAAAATCCTGGGCTGCCTGGGAAAGACAAATTGAGAATGACTGGTTCCAGTCTTTCCCAACACAAGAAAGGGACGATATCAAATGAAATACAGTGGTAGACTAACTGGGGAGAGTATTTTTTTACCCATAAACAGCAGAATTCATTGTCATATTTGCAAGCATTTTTGAAACATATATATGCCTCTCTAGATTACTCTAGCATGTTCTTTATTGTGCACACTGTGCATAAAAAGACCTAAGTTTCCTCTGAGGTACATTCAGGATAGAGTTAACAGCAGTTAGGACTGTGATTCTGGTGGGAGAGAGCTGTGATCTTACAGCAGCGCCTCTTAGTACTTGACAAGTGTGTGTTCTGGCTTGTAGCTCAAAGAAAAGCACCTTTAACGCTACTAAAAATTTTTATTTTCTGATTTTGTGAACTCCACATTTATAAACTGGAAGGGAATGAAGTAACTGACAGGATGCACACTCATGAGCACCCAAAATTTGAAATTCCGAGTGCCATGGGAGACACTCAACCTCCTTCACTTTTTAAACAGCATCATTCTTTTTTATGTGTATCTCTGTATTCAAGACAGACACCTCAACCCTTTAGGTTTAAGGTCCCTTCATCTTTTTCTTTGGCTGTCCTGTCCCTTCAGCAGAAGTTCTTGCCTATAACCTTGTCTTGTCCTTAGAAATCAGAGCTTTACTGGAGCGCTAGTAAAACTGCACATATAACAAGTCTCGTGCTTTCACATACCTGGGACGTTTCAAAGAACATTTCTCTCTCATCCACTGTAATTTTGAAGGTGTTAGGTTGTGGAGCTCCAAAGAAAACAATGTGCTCGTACTGGAAAGTTTCTAGTGGTTTAGGGTCTCCGCGCTTGTAGACAGACACATTCTCTGTGCTGACTCCAAGCCAAAGATCATTTGGAAATCCACCCTCCTTGCACTGCAGAAAACAGAAACACGAAATTTTGCTTAAATGCAGTGGAGTATCAAATCATCTTTGATTCAAGGAAAAGCCCTCCTTTTCTGGCTCCTGTAGGGCATTTAATTTCTCCAGCCCAATATAAAAATAGTATGTCTACAGAAGGAATCTTGTAGGCACTCCTCTGCTAAGATTTAGAAGTGACGTGGCTGTGCGTAAATACCATTTGAGTAATAAATAATTATAGTACTTAACACTTATCAGATTTTAAAGAGATTTAGGAAGTTAAGATTCTCCTCATTATTTTACAGATCATAGAGTAAGGGCAAGCAACGTCCCATGGTAATCCATCTAGGCAGCAACAGAAATGAAAAAAACTGGAGCTGTGGATTCCTGCAGTAGCAGGCTAATCCCAGCAGTCTAAGACACCCAGTTTGAGTGGTTTCTGTCACATTGCTACAGAACAGGGTTGTGCTTTTTGCCGTGAAGGACGATATGGCTTCATTTTACTACCACTTCTACTAGCTACCATCTTCTTAAGCCCAGAAAAGTTTCCCCAAATCTACTGCTTTCTGCATCACAACTTTTTGTATATGTGTTACTACAGGCTTACTGTCAGCTTATTACGACAAAATGCAGCCAATTCCTGAAATTCCCTTCTGCTGCTGAGCAATATAATATATATAGCTGTATCTATTCTACAGGCTGATGCCTCTCCTTGGCAGTAGTTAAATGAGATTATGTATCTCTCACCTCAACATCGAAGAGGGTTGACCCATAACCTGGCCACTCCTTTACGATGGACATGTATTTCACCATGGCCTGATGCTGAGAGAGTCCCTGCAGCTTGGTCCATTTCTGTGCTATGCTTGCACGAGCAGCTGACAGCTCTTCCTTCACCCACATCTCCATCATTTGCTCCTCTTCTACCTTCTGCTTCTTTACAGAGCCTGTCTTGAAGCTACGTTTCAATGTCCCTTCAAGAAAGCTGGTCCGCCTCCTCTCCAGAGTGTGACTGGTGGTGCCACTGCTCTTTGTTGACTGCAGTATTTTGGATTTTAGTCTGTTAACTGGGTAGATCCCATCAAGGGTCCAACTTATTTTAGAATAATCCCCATGAAGGTACTGCAGCCGTAGCGCTGCTAGGCGCTGCAGGGTGTCCTCTGGTGCAGGAAAATGACCATCTATGAGGCTTTCATGAGCCTACAAAAAAAACAAAAAACACCCACAAGTCATTAGAAAGCAGAAACACACTTTATTCATATCTGGGTCCATGTAGGGATTCTTATGGTATTTGCCATAATAGAAAGCCAATCCCTGCAGGAAAGACCTAATTCAGGAGGTCAAAGCACACATTATAATAAAGAATTCAAAGTCTGTAACTGGTGGATGAGCAGACTGGGGAGGGAATGCGTCTTTCTGCAAGCTTGGACAGAAAGGACAACTCTGAAGGACCTTTAGGCCTTTAACAGATCCTTTAGATCTGTAACATATAGGAGAGCCAGAAACTGAGACAATTTGTTTAGTGCTCTACCAGCTGCAGCTCCTGTGTGGAGATTATATTCAATTACAGATAAAGTTGGATGCAATAAACTCAAGACATTCAACCTCAGCCTCATTGCACACCAGCACCTTTCACCTCCTCCTCTTTCATCTGGTGCCTCCCCCAGTCTTCTTGCTTCCTTTGCTTGCTTTTCTGTGAAATGTATTATTATTATAATATATATATAATTTTTTTTATTTTTTTTTACTGCGTCCATCACACATCAAAAAATGTGAAATGAATATCTCAATAACTCCTGCTCTCCTGTTACTTCTTTTCTACCAACCTTTGCTAGTGAAAGCTGTCTAGACCGAAAGCCTTGTCAGTTGGGATTTTGGTACAACTGAGTTTCCACAGAGTACTGTGTCCTGTTCCTGACTGTTTCCTAGACATTTAGTTAACAATACTTAATCTTCATTTCAAGAAAGTCCTCTTGGGGAACAGTTGTCTGTGTGATGTACGTGCCAACAACTTGATCAACAGCCAGTTTTAATCTTCATGACACTGACCCCTTGAACACATATTAATTAAATTTCAACAGATATCATATTCTGAGGCAAGATCATAGTGTTCATTAGAAGTAACAAAGATGGGTTGAATCACACAGCTGGCTACTCCACTCAGTTTACTTTTGCATCCCTAATTGCGGGGTTATTTCATACCAGTGTGATCTCTGGCCTAACAAGCATCATGTTGCTACAAACTATACTGACTTAAAAAAAAATTAGTCAGCAAACTATTGTCAACAACATTCTCTTTTCTTTTTGTTATAGTACTGTATTCCGGTGCCTATTAATCAGGAGAAATTGCCTGAAAGATAATTTTCTTTGTCAATTCCCATAACACCCCAAGGTTTGACTATTCTTGTAAGCTGGATCCAGCATACAGCTAGATTTTTCAATTTTCTTTACACCTGCATTCTGCAAGCAACTACTTTAGAGGATCATCTTAAACTATTATCTAAATTTCCGTATCTTTCAAAATTAAAGATGAATTCTAAAAGCATTTTATTATAATTGGTGCTTCAGTTTTTGGAAGCCTCTGTTAATTTTTCTTGCTTTTGTTCCAATACTCCTATTCCTTCGAGAATTTCTCTGTGTATCTGTTTGTTAGATTCCAGGCAAAAGTCTGAGACAATAAATTCTTCTGTTCAGACCAGCATTCACACTTCTAGTGTGAAGGTAAACCAGTTTTCTGTTTACTCTGGTGTACTTCTGCTACCCTGGAAACTAAATTATTCTCCCACTGCCAGCTTACCTGCTCAAACATGAAAGCAAACTCCACTCCATCTTTGGGAACATTCTCAATATCCAAGAAGCAGTAAAGTTTAAAATACAGCTGCCATTGTCCTTCTTCCTCTTCTTCCTCAGAGCCAGCAAGTCTGTAAGATAGGAAAGAGAATAAGAGAGGAAAAAAAAAACAGTAACCAGAAGCACCATGGTACTGGGATGTCCACAGTGCAACTCGTGATATAAAAGTTCCTCTGGATTTCTGAAACAGAAAGCATACAGAACTACCCTGTTTACCAGGGCAATCTTTGTGCAGCAGACTTTTCTGGTGGATTCAATTTTTTTTCTCTGAGTCACCTCATGCTTTGATTCAGCAGGACCCAAAGTTCTTATCAGATAAAAAAAATTGGATCAATAGTTCTATATAAATGCAAGAGTTATGGGGACGACACAAAGTGCTTCCCATTTTTAATATATTGTTTCTGTGTAGTCTTGTGACTGTGAAAAGCATCAATCTTGCCACCATTTATAACGATTTTATTTTTGTCTTCAGAACCAATATAAAATAGGCAATGGCAATAGCAGCTTTCTCTACAAATTACTGCTTTCTTTATATGCCTAGCCACAAAATCACAGTCCAGAGTAAGAAATTAGAGCTGCTTTTCTATGCCCACTTAAATCTTTGCTCTCTCTTCTGATGAAGCTATTATGAGGTAAATTGACAAGATGTTATCAAAGCTAGTTGATATAAAGACATTTTCGTAGAGGGCACTGAGCTGAGTACCCTGAATCATTTATCCAAATAGATTAATTTTCATGTGTGACTAGTGGTGATGAAGCCAATTACTTCAAAGGAAGAAGCATTGAAACTTATATTGCTGAGATGGTCCCTAAGTAGGGTTCACATTCATAAACTGTGCAAGGAAGAGTCACTGTTTGCAGCTCAGAAACGTCTACACAAACATCAAAGCAAACACTGGTGGCTACAAAATTACAGTTCCAAAAATGTGAAAAGCAGCACCCGTATCATTTCTTAACGCTTTCATGTTATATCACTTCGTTGGTCAAGGAGCTTACAGATAGTGTTTGCTTTTGTAGCCCATATTAACCTGCCCCATTCATCGCAATGGCACAAGTTACTATGCCAGAAAATACCTTGGTTTGATGGCGCTTCATTTTATAAGCTGCTCCAATCTGCAGATAGCTGTTGGTACTTCTAAATACATTGACATTATGTAATAATTCACTTATCCTACCACAAACAAGCCATGAGACAGTATTCCCCTTTCAGAGAAAGAGAATGATCAACACAGTTACGTGACTTAACCATTCTCTGAGCTCGGGTAGGAAACCATTACTATTTGATAAAGGCACTACTAATTTTGTCCTGACAAGCCTGATAAGTAATGCTTCTTTTTCACCAAAACAGATGTGAACCTAGTTTTCCACATAGTAAAAAAGAGCACTTGAACCTTACCAAAGAGAAGTTCACACCAAAGTGAACTCTTGAAACACAACAGCTACTTTGGATAAAACCACCTGATGGTACTCTCACTTAACCAGGTAGGAGTTAAAGCAACGGTTCCATAAAACATTCTTCTACCTTTCGAATTTGGCCAAGATATCAGCCACAATCACTCGACTCTCAACAGCACGGTCCACCTGCTGATTATGTTCAAAGAGAGCAAACATGTTGCGGCTGTCCTCCATTGCTAAGCCTCGGATCAACTTTTCAACCACCTGCAAACATCAGAGACAGATCACAGGGTTGGCGTTACACACTTTCTTAAGTTAGCTTCTTGGAAAAAAGAAAGGAAAATAAACAGATATTTTGTGTTTCTGAGCTAGTGGAATCACTGGCTGTGCAGATGGACAAATGCTACCACCAGCAGAAAAGAACAGAATGGAGATAAACTGCTGAGAGCTGGATGGGGTGATGGAAGCCAGTGTGGCTTGGCTTAGGTCATAGGAACTACCAGTCTACATCAGACCACAGTCTACTAAGCCCACCTCTGACAGTAGTCAAATCATGTTCCCAGGAAAGAATATAGAGGAATACATTCCCTAAACCCTGAAAAATTGGAGATGAATGGGGAAAAGGAGTCCCTTCAGCAGGCTCAGTACCTAGACACAGAGGTGTGCTTAGATCTAGTTAATTAGTAAATGCATTACCTCCCCAGCGCTCGTGTGGGAATTGATGGTGATTTTACAGGAGCCACCGCCATGGCAGTATACTGTTGTGGTCATTTCTTCACGGGTGAGAAGAGCCTGTATTTCCTCCTGGGAGGGTACAAACTCCCTTGTCTTTGTCCTCTTCAGAGAATCACTGATGAATTGTGCATATCTGTCTATTTCTGAGCCTGGAAAGAGATCTTTTACCCTAATTGTAAAGAGAAGCAAAAAAGCCATTACACAGTGAAACAGAAAACAAGCTTATTGCCATGTAACTTGGAATATTGTAGGCAGGGAATTCAGTAGAGATGTCAAACGCAATCACCAGATGAATGATCCCAGTTATTTCCCAAACCATAGAACCTGCTTTCACTAGTCACTCCCAAGTCACTTCAGTGCCATTTGTCAGCACCTTATGAAATCAGAAGTTCAAACTTCCAAGAGTTTAGTACTGGCTGAAGATAGGAGGATTAACTATCTGAATTCACAAAATTAAGATTAAAAAGTATGGAATCAAATATAAGCTTTTAAAATTTATTCTCAATTATCTCTTTTTACTTGCTGGATGTGCTTGAGGAATTTTTATAGTGTTTTTCAGAAACATTTTCAAGAAGGTAGAAAGTAGATGCTCATACATGTTCTCTTCTCTCCAAGGCCAGAAGTTTTAAAGTATAACAGTACATGCAACTCCAGTGATAAAAACATGCAAAGGCAACATGGAGTATTGCTCAGCATCTTTTAGAACCAGGCCTTGGATGTCTGAAAGATTCAGCTATTTTGTGTATTTGCATGAATTTCAACTCACTCTCTCCTCACTTGGAAGGAATCAAATAGACTTTATATGCCTTTTTTTATCATTAATGAATGGAATGAAGCTACATAACTGCAGCTTAGTTCCAATGCAGACCTCTTCAGAAAGTTGCTTTAGATGCTGAACATAAATTGGGAAGAATGTAAACAATTTAGTTCATGAAAATTGGAGGTTAAAGCAGATTAGAAATACAAATTGTAAGCCTTACATGCTTCGTTAAGCAAACAAACACTGAAAAACAGTAAATTGGATTTAGGGTATATCTGCTACTCCACAGTACACACATTTTGCCTGTGGTTGCTGCAAGGCAGTACCTACTTCAGTGAATATGAAGTGTGTTTCTCACCTTTCCTGCAGGCTGAGAATGTTTATAGGGACATTAGTAAGCAGTAGGTGATCAGCTGTAAATCCACTTTAACACAGTTTCATGGTATTCTGTGTAGGTAGCCTTATTTCCACATCCTTTTGACACCACGGATGGGTAGCAAGGGGGACAGGGTTTGAATACACCAGAACAGCTGGTAGCAAGATTTGTGCACAAGGGTGGGAGGCTGCAACACTACCGAAAGATGTGCACAGGAGGAGGGTGAGACACACAACTACACCAGGCAGTGGAAGGTAAGTAGGGACAAAGGAAACGATGCAAATTAAAAGGGCTTTTACCTTCTCAGGTGGAACTTGAGGTAACGAAGGATTCCTCTACTTGGCAGAAAAGTGCAGCTCATACATGACATCAGCTGCCAGTGGTGCAGGTTCCCAGTACTGTTGGGATGTGGCATGTGATTAGTTTGTTTGATGAGCTGACAATACACTTCATCACGAAGGGGCTTTAGATCATGGCAGGTCTGCAGAATGCCTTGGATAATTGGTATGGGGTCAGACACCGTCTCGATCTCCTGAAGGGAGTTAAAGATCTTCACTGCTTCATCCTGTAAGCTGCTGTAACCCTTCTCTTGTTGCACTGAGGAATGATCATAAAGGTGACATCAGGTAAGAATCTCCCCCGTTTCCTACTGGCCCAGCAGTAGGACGAACAACTATAGTATAGTCTGTGATGGAAGAACAGCAACCTGAGAATCTGCATTAGCTCATCTCTTGAACCTAAATTTCTACTCAAAATTCATTAATGCTTCCCTTTTACATGTGTAAATGTAGTTTTAATTAGTATTTACCAACATCTAACTTGTCACCATTGCAAATCCATTTTTGGATATCCTGTACAGAAAAGGAGAATAATGTTTTTAAAGGAAATTAGTGTTGAAATCTAGTTCAGTTAAAGGAAAAAAACAATAGTGACAAACTGATCCCAAGTGCCAACCTATTCTTATCCATTTTACTTCCCCCCCCAAAAAAAGTTTTTGAACAACAGGGAAAATTTAGCACACACAGAACAGGAAAGACTCTTGCCTGTTTTTCTGGGCACCATTCTTTTATGTTCAGTCCTTCCCTCTCCAACCCCAAGGTAAGTTTGATGACTTCCTGAAACCATGCTCAGAACATGGCAAATTACAGGCAGTTTCCTCTACCTGCTAGTCCAAAGCAGAGCAACTCCAATATTGCTTCATCCCATATGGTCAAAAACAAACCATCTGGCATCTCTGGGAGGTCATGGAAGCTATTATAGACCTCTTAAAGAGTCAGGCATTGACCTTCCTGCTTCCCTGCTGTCTGCCTTTGCCACAAATGTGCACATTGTATATCATTTAGTCTTTCTTGTCTGGTATGTTTGTGCTCCTAAGACACTTTGGGAACCTTACAATACTGAACGTGTTGTACAAAAGAATTTGTTATTATTAAAAAGAGAGATATTGCTTGTTGTTATTAATAATTCAACTACTGCCCTCCTAAGCTCCTTTGCGTAGGTGACCAGTTGGTCCTGGCAGCTTGTTCTACTTATCTATTGACTTGCTACATAACCTCTGCTACTGACACTTCAATTGACATCCTTTGATGCATCTCTCAGAGGAAGAGTTTCCTACCAGAAATAACATTTCCCAACATAAGGTGTCTCTGTGTTGATACACACACACACACACCATTTACGACCCAGTTGCAACTCATAAAGACAGGCTGCACATCCCCCAGATGGATGGTAAGCTATCTTCTCCCCTTTACTATAAGATACAGTGTGCCTAAGACACAAGGCTGCAGATGAAGCACACATTCTGGGAAGAGAAAGGGTCTAATCCCTCTCTCTGAACACTGTGGGATACACTGCTCCAAAATGAACTTCACCTGCATAAAGAGAGCTTATATACCACTTTTGTGGTGCTCAGGCTCCTCACTGATCCTTAAAATGAGAGTGGATTTTGTCATATGGGTAAAATACTTACAGTTGACACTAACATCTCCATATGGTAACGGGAGCAAGGGAGAATGCAAAGGGTGCTGAGTGTACCGCAAGATTGGGTTCCTCCTGTATGTCTGTTCCACTACTTCAAAGTTTGTGCTGTTTTCCTGGAAAAAAAAAATCCTCAAATGAGGATAGTCATTCCTAAGATGTCCTTATACATTTGGAGTCAAATCAACCACCTTTATTGATATTCTGGAAGGTCCATAGAGGGATGAGGTGACTAAAGAATAATTTACATATAAAAATTACTCTGTACATTATTTCTGAAAATAAAATGTAAGAATAACGATACTGGGTCACCAAGCACAGGGTCTTGATTCCAAATGCAGCTTGTGACTAATGCCTACAGCAGGCATGTAACAGGCACATACGGCATGATTCCTCCTCCTTCCTTCTTTGCTAAAAAGTTGACAAAGCTTTTTGGAAATTAAAATAAACTTTATGACCAGGATCACCATCATCCACATGCTTGCTGATCCCCTCAAAGACCTTTAGGATATATGCCAAGTATGGCTGTTTTGTATTTCCCCAGATCCCCCCTGAATCTTTTCTTATAGCTTAGTCACATTAGCTGCCTCCCATTTCTTCAACGTTAGGACCACATAGCCTAGGGTTACATTCTACAGCCAGTAGTAATTCAGTAATTCATTTCAGTTCCTTTAGAGCTGTGGAGTTATTGCCAATTGATCTGGGCTATATTTCACACTCTGTTTTATTGATGTGTTCCACAATCCCTCTAACTGACACCTCAGCTGGCAAGTTTCTCAAATTCATCCCTTTTAGAGACAGGCTGCAATACTGGAATTTCCCTGCACTCCTCTGTAGTCATCAGTTATGCAGAGAATTAATTCAGGTTTTCAGATGTGTTACCATTATTACACACTTCCTTTTCGCCTCCATCAACTGGTCCTATCAATTTACTGGCAAGCCCCTTGTCTTAGATACCTTTCTTGGTCTGTCTTCTGATTATACATTTAATTTGCTAGAGTTTCTATTTATGTGTCCAGAAGATGCTTAGGCAAAGGAAAGGATGCAGCAGAGATTTGCACATACTTGATGGTATAAATCCTCCATGCAATTTGTAATTGCACAGCAGTTATAGCCTAGACTCAAGCAGATCAGTTAGCAAGCTGATTCAAAATAAAATTCACATAAGATTCGATTATTTAGTTATACAATCATTTAGGTTTCTTTTACTTTTTGGTTACCCCATGAGAGCAACCTCGTTTGTTGCCACAAGGGAATCAGCATGATGCTACCTACCCTGATGTCACGGATGAGTTGCTGTGTAGGTGTTTCTATGGGAACTTTGCTGTCAATGACACCTTGGATGGCAGAGGCCCAGCGCATGGCTTCATTCAGCAGCTTTGTGTACAGTCTGTAGGAGTGCTTTCGCCCATGGACAATTATGTTCCAGTAGCCTGTAGAGACACAAAGAATCTAGAAGGTTAAAGTTGCTTCCATTTTACCTTCTCTTTTTGTCTGTAACACCTGTCTGAGGAAAACCCTTGCTGCTTTGTTAGTTACATGTGGTGTGTGTGGTTAAAATGGACTGGGTAGACAGTAACATTCCCCGTTCCCAAAATGGACTTCACAGTAGGAAAGTCCCAATCCAGGTTTTGGCACAAATACAGCTTTCCAGGACACAAGTAGCTCACACTGTAACATAAATACTTTCCGGCCAACCAGGCAACTCACTTCCACAGTCAGGGTTTCGGCTACACTGTGCTATTAATGGCTCAGAAAATGACCAGCCTAAACACATGCACCCGGTCCCATTGCCAAATCAATTCTCGTAAATTTTAAAAATCATGCAGTTGACAAACTGAGAGAAAAGGTCAGGATGACGACAATTCACTCCACTACAGGCAGCCCTAGGTGTCTGTTGAGATCACAAATGTGGAAGATTTATTGCAAGTGAGCAGAAGAAACTTCCTCATCTCACTTTACTAAACACACCGCAGTATCCCACTGCTAGCAGTTTGCTTCCAGACCTCTTAAAAAATATCCCAGGTTACTCCAGTACTCAAAAATCCAGTATTTCAAGTTTTGTTCTAAGCTTCACCTTCTTTGTCAGGGGGGTTTACCCCTTGCCTCACAAGCTCATTTCCATCCCAAACTCAAGGTGCAAGCAGTGGAGAATGGTGGCAGACCCTGCCCTACCAGGACAGCGTCACACTGCACAGAAAGCAAACATAGGCCCCTGTCATCTTTCGGTTCTAGCAGGCTGAGTGCTACAAAAAAGACTGAGGTATATGACATTACTGTTATTTAAGGGAATAACATTGATCCGAGAGACAAACACAGCTCATGCTATATCACGGCAGCTACTTAGTGCTGATGGTATTTACATGTGAGCATTAAGAACTCGGACCTATTTGGAAAACATTTAGATAAATAGTGACACTACTCAGTGAAAAAATATAGGCACTGTACACCTCCATCAGGTGTGAGGGAACTACCATCACTTGCACGCTGTTCTCTCGTCCTTTGCAAGGCTCATATGGTTTGTGTGGGGAAGAAGTTTGCAACCACAATCACCAAGACTGTATCTCAGCAAGACACACCATTACATTCCTGCACCCTCCCCTCTTCAGGCAACTCCACCCATGCAACACCTGCTGATTACTGTTTGCTCCTCTTCTTACCTGTGTCTTTAAAGACCCTCTCATCGGGCTGCACCACGGAGCAGAGGCTGTTGAGCACAAGTGTGCCAAGCTTGGCAGCTGTGCGCTCGGATGACTTGTAGTAATCAAGTGCAGTGTTTGTCAGCACAAACCAGCGTTTCTTCATCTTCAGAGAGGACATCTTGTTGCTGCTCTGAACCTCTTTATGGAGCCAGCCTAGCAGAGGAACACAGGCACGTCAGTTCACCACAACAGCAACCTCGTCGCTTCCTGGTGGCTCTCTACCTCTGGGAGCAGAACTCAAACTCTCTGCAAAAACTTCATACTGGGACCTGCCAGTTCTGCTTTACCGGCTGGAGCAGTATCCCGCACAGTCACTCTAAGAAATTAGACAATTTTTTCATGGAACTGTTCTAATTTTCAGCCCCATGTATGGTTTTCTCATTGAGCTGTGGTTTAGTTTGACATCACCATTAGGGCATTCTCTGTCCAGGATGCTTCTCTCACAAGTCACAGCCATCTGAATAAATCATTTACAATTCATTTCTTCCAAAGAGATGCCAAATGCCTATCCAAACCTGGGTGGAAGAGGTTTGGTGGTACATTTCTTCTAGTAGAATGATCTGTAAGCATTACATGCATCTCTTCTTCCTATGATCAGGAAAATATTCTCTCTCTCATTTTAGATTCCTCACAGAGGAAAAAAAAAAGAAAAAAAAAGCAGAAAAAAAATTCAGTGCTATAAAAGAAAAAATTACAGTCGGTGTTACTAAACCTGTTGAAAAGATAGTTTTCTATTCAGAGCTGTAAAAAGCAATGCCCACCCACAAGGCAAAAAGTTCAAAGAACGTGGGACTGATCCCAGAGGTTGCATATAAAGAAAAAATAAAGAGACAGACTTTGCGGTTCTCAAATAGCCTCTCAAATAGCCATATGTTTTACTGTGAAGTGCAACACATACACTGACTTTGCAAAAGAATATTTAGACTTTTTTCTTTAATGAACAAAATGAAATAAAAGGAGCTGTTGCCTTGCAATTAAGTATTTTGAATTTAAGGGACTCCAGCTGATAATGTTAACACAGGTTATCAGACAATCTCCTTGAAATGTTTAAGACCTGGATTATAGAAGGCTTTGCCTCTTTTTGGTGACTCTCTTCTTCCTCTACTCCTGCTTTGCCATGACCACTCTCAGACCTTTATTCCGTCATAGATACTTTCTGGAAGATGTAGGGCAATTTGCTCAAATGCTTGCTTTCCACAGATTGAGACCCGAGTGTCTTTGTATATTAAAGAACATGTAACGAGCTAAAACTACTGAGGAAATTTAAAAATATTTGAGAAAAAAGGGAGAATATTTTGTATTATATGCACGAACATTACTCATGCATCAGTGCCTCTATGTCCAGCTGAGCTCCAACTAGAGACAGAATATAAATCTTTTGCTCAACCTTAGAGAATTATTCTCACTTCACTATGTCTATCAGAATCAGGTTAGTTTGTTCAGCTGAGGACAGCAGCAATCCTACAAAGATCTCTCTCCCTCCCTCTCAGCATGACAGGTGTCAGAAGGAACAGAGCTTTCTGAAAACAAAAGCTGCAGTGTCATGTCATAGTCAGTCTAAGCCAGCTGCTCTCAAGCAGCAGCCATGCTCCCTCCTATTCCCTGCTGGCATTTGCTCGACAACATGTTGAAACAGGCTATGGAACTAACACCAGAAAAATAAACATATAAAGAAATACTTATTTTTCCAGTGTTAGCTTTCTGAACCCACCTGATGTGGAGTCAGACAAGAGTCAGTGCCAGCAGAGCACAGGAGGCAGCCAACAGCAGGCAGGAAAATGGAGGGGGCAGGCAATGGTTGTGTTTTGGGAGCAGCTAAACGCTAGCTTGGATTAGCTACAGTCAAACCTCCCACTCAAATCACAAACAGAAGATGAGTTTCACATGTCATAACTGTGTGCATTTCCCTTTACCTCTCACAAGGAATTCCTGGCCATCAACCTTAGATTCGCCTTTTGGTTTCTGCAGAAGGGAGATCCAATGATGCATCTCCTCAGGGGTGTCGCTGTTGCAGTGAATCACTCGATTTGCTGTGATGATCACAAAAGAGTTTGGTCTGCCAGAAAATAAAAGCATTAGAAATCAGACGACGTCATACAAATATCTGAAATCACAGCACACCCAAAGCCATGTCCTTTACCTTTCCATAGGCACTGCAGAAAGATTCTTGGAATACAAACTACAGAGAAGTGAAGAAACTCTTAAGAGCATCCCCTGTGCAGTTGTTCTGCAAACTGATGAATGCAGAGTCCAGACAGATAGAATTAAACACTTTCCAAAAGCTATTTTCAAAGACTACAAAACATTCATTAGTTAATGCCCAGTTGTAAAATGTCCTGGGTTCGTAAGCACAGGACTTTGCTCTATCCTCTGATTGGGTTGAGCTAGTGCTAGTACCACTGGGCTAGGCTAGTACAGCTGTTCTGCTCATACTTACTAAAACCAGTAATGCAGTAGCAAATGTAGTTCCCAGCAGCAACAGCTAAAATGGGTCTGCGATTGGTTTTAGGAAGGATGAGCTGATCCTGACAAAAAAGCTATGGAAAATAAAAATAAGCTGCATAAAAACATGGTTGAAAAATAAGCATTCTCCTTAGAACTTAACATAATTCAAACACTGACACTCCAGAAGAGTGTACCTCAGCAGATTCATGAAGGAATTCTGCCTGTTCATCTTACTATTTGTGCCCTTTTATTTTTAAATTTTTACTGGCACACAGATTAACTCTGAGGAGTCCGGGCTGGGCAAAACACTTTTGCTTCAAAGAAATCTTAGTTTGCTACCAAGATATGCATTTTCTAAACTAGTAACCACAAAGTCCCTGCAATCTGGGAGAGAAAAAAAAAGCAACAACAACAACAACAGAGCACAGAAGTAAATAGCTTAATAGCTAACATTTTACTTCAGTACTGCAGTGAGAAGCTTGGCCCTGGCTGAACCTGTTAACACTGTAGGAAATAATTAAATGTTAATGTAAAATGATATGAAATGCTCCATAATCTCTTCTCTGAAGCTAACTTATCTGTGAACTAAAAGCCTGTGCTTTGCTGCATCACAAAGATTTCAAGTGGAGTACAGATTTTTAAATTCATTCCATGTTGTTTTGTGTTGTGTTGTTGTTTTTTTGTGTGTGTTGTTCTGTGTTTGTTTGTTTGTTTTTAATGTGTTGTTTTATTTTTTTCCTTAAATTTACAAGATTAGCTTGAAATTGCTCTGTTGAAAAACTGGAAGTACTGCTTTTGTTGGACATTTTTATTTAGTGTTAATAGTAGATAAGACTATAATTTCTTGACATTTAGATTACACTGTTCTCACTCTTCAGATGGAAACGTGTACTGAAACTTTCACTCAAAGACAATACACTTGTGAACTTTGTGCCTGGAAAGTAGCATAGCTTGGAAGAAACTAAGGACTTTTAGCTGAGTTTCTTTGTGAGATAAATTCTTAGGAGTTTAAACAAATGTAAACTTCAAACAAAACCTGGGCCTACCCACAAAAATAAGTCAGGGAGTTTCCAATCTAAGAAATGGCCATATTGCTATACATACCTGTCAGGGTTGTCAGAGGCACAGACAGAGTCAATAAGCCCAACATCCAGGGTTCCCTGTACAGTGAAAGAGACAGGTAACAGGAATTGCTTGCATCTTAAATTACGGACATTCTCCTTAGTGAATAGTATTGAACCTGAAAGCATTCTTCTGAATTCCAATAGCTTAAGTAGCAATGAGCATATGAGAAAGGCATGAGTGAGTCGCCTTTGCTCCCTAAACAACATGAAAAGGTGTGCAAGGACTCCAGAGAACTGCAAGAAAGAGAGCTACACATTTTCAGAGAGCATTATTAAGGTCTGCCTCCACATTTCAATACTCCTGAAATACATAAATACATTGTTCTTCTCTACTGTTTATCTTCTGTCTGGAAAACTGACACAGACTAGTCCCATAATCCCATCCAAAAACATTTTATCTGCAAGAG
The DNA here is from genome assembly GCF_964211835.1 of Anser anser. Taxonomy (NCBI): domain Eukaryota; kingdom Metazoa; phylum Chordata; class Aves; order Anseriformes; family Anatidae; genus Anser; species Anser anser. The sequence goes on along the minus strand of NC_139726.1, from coordinate 17,246,585 downwards.
GCAAAGCAAAGAACATAGCCAATGTTGATCATGTTGACACCCACCACAGCCGCCACGATCTTCACTTCTTACCCTCTTTTCTATCAGCTTCGCTGTTTCTTTTTAAAAAAATGTGTAACTTTCTTCTACTGCTCATGAACTACAGCACTGCATGTCCTTGAAAAACATGCACAAAATAGTTAAACACAGATGGCTCTGAACATGCCCACGGACTGGTTGCACAGTAACTCACCACAGCATTCTTTGGATTGGCCTGTTCATCTTGCATTTCCCTCAGCTGCTGTGCCGTAGCGCTGTGTACTCGGCTCAGGACATTAAACCAACCGCTGGCAATCAAAACAGACTCAAAGTTAAGATTTGGGTACTGAAACTAGCTCTGGAATATCATCAAGGAACCTGGAAAGCTGCCAGTGGGAAAATTTCTTCATTCACAATTTCCTGCAGACTATGCTGCAAAACATCTCTTGGGCTGATCATGCCATACCCTAATATCTTCCTTCCTCCCTATTTATCCATGAAAATTCTGTGCACGTTCTCCAACCCACTGACAGCTGCTCCCACAAAATCCAGTTTTCTACTTGCTATTCAAGAAACTGCAGGCAGGCGGTGGACTCACTGGGGAGCACGTGTCAGCAGAATAAGAGCATATAGCAGTTTGTAAAGACGGGGTCAGTTGGAATCTTTGGGGACTCTTAGTCCTAGAGACTCCTGGGAGCCTTCCTGACTAGGCTCTGTCTGATCCACTCATAAACTCGAGAGTCATATGGCTCTCTATTAATCATGGGGTTTTTATAAGTTCATTTGGAGTGAAGTTATTTGTCTGTGAAAGGGCTTCTCATTACAGGCATATCTGGAGGCTGAATCTCTGTTGCAGAACAAGCAGATTCTTATCTGCAGCTTCCAGTGAGATCAGCAAACATCTAGACTTTGTGGAGGGTTCTCAAACTGGAGACTGTACAACATCTGTCCTTTGCTAGTGCAAGCGTTGGTGCTTTCTTCTCCCCCAGAACAGAGACTGCTGTGGCACAGACAGAGCCCACATTCGGGTTACGCTTGTCCTAGCAATTCTATAATGGTATCTTAGGGCATGACTATTCCAATTGTGGAGGTTCTGAGTTAAGAAGATACTCTCTCTTTGGCTACTACCCCTTGAATTTGTCTGTTTCTCATTTATGTGGTTGCTCTGTAGTCTACTTCTGTTAATTTATTTGTGTCCAAACACTTTATCCCTTCCTCCCCCTACACCAAATGAAATAACAGACCCAAAATAACTTCACTGAATCAGATTAAACTAGATAAGGGAAACAGTTACACTAGCAAGAGCTTTGGTAAGAGTGGGAGAATGGTGCGGAAGACATAAGCAGACAGGGTTAGTAACCTCTTAACTTGGCTTTCTATAGCCCAAACAGGTTGTCCAACCTGCCCTTAAACAACTGATTCCCACTGCCTGGCCAGGACGCCAAGAAGGAAGGACATGAGTCATTTGTTTGCTTTGCACTGGGAAGATTTTATCGGATGACATTACAGACTCTGATAAGCCGCAGCCTTTTCTCTGTCTCCTGGATAAAACCCAGCTGCTCTTGCAATCATTTACAGGCAACATGAATAGACTTTTTGTTTGATTCAAGATTCCATTTAATAAATAAATCAGCTATTAGAAGTTCCAGTTTATGTTAAGGTTTTGTGTGTCTCCTGAAGTAACCCTTGAATTCAGCATGCTCACAGCCACGTGCAGAAGGTGGCAGTCCTGTGACTGTGAGGCTGAGCTACCATCTCAGTACCTGCAACAAGGAGTCCCCGAAGCAGAAGTGTACCTTACGGTAGGTGACACTCAGGAATGAATCCCCACTTTTCTCCAGCAAAAGGGAAGTGGTTGTGTTCCCCAGGCTCCCCCATGAGCAGCTGGGTCAGATCTAGACTGAACAAACTTAGCAAAACTCGCTCTTATACCTGGCATCTTCTGGTGACTCTGCCACAATGTGATAAACTCTGTCTTCTGTCACAATGTCCAAGGCATTCTCCTTCTCATGAATGTCCACGATCTCCCTGGAATACAGCAAATTACAAGACAGATGCCGAAAACCTTTTACAGGAATAAATTGTGTCAGATAGATTGCAACTTTGACAGAGATACAAAATTCCTTTAACACACATTACAACTTTTAGGGTCCCCTCATATAGATCTGTACAGTTAACCTACTATAAAACCAGAACTTAAGGAATTAAATGGATTTTCTTCAAGCCACCAGCAGACGGGATAGAAGAGAGAACTGGGAGGTTGATATGGAGGGCTGTTTACAAAGTGGGGTGTGCCACTTTTTTTTGGCACTTTACAGGGCCACAGAATGCCAAGAGGTGACTAGTCTCTCCTTTCCTTCAGCAGGAGCTGAGGAATTGGCTACGGTGGCAAAAAGAACATTCAAGGCTCAGGAAAAGGCACAGCACTTGCTGCCAAATTCAAATCCTGCTGCGTGCTTCATACCATCACAGTGAAATGCCTGGGGAGTCCAAGAAACAGATGGAACCAGGGTAGGGAAGGATGCATGGGGTATGTACTTAATTAGCTCCTCCTGGTCTGGCTCCATCCATGGCTTTGAAAGAGCTTCTGCCAGACTATGAAATGCAAGACTGGAAGAAGGACTACCAAATAATTCCAGACTCCCTCCAGAGTAAAACTAGAAGCTCTAATCATCTTTTCCTTCCCTTATGTTTCTGATTCTTCAGCCCTACAGGAGACCTGTAGAGGGATAAACTGGCTGCACCGGACACTTCATTATCAATTTAGAGCAAATACTAGGGATCAAAATGATTAATTCCTCACTCACTTTGCCCTTCTGATATCAATTGTCCCCTTCAGCTTTTCCTCGCTATCATTCTCAAAGTACATCAGCTTGGATTCTCGAAGCACAAACCAACGGCGTTTCCAGTTGCGGCGTGAAAGCGTCGACATGCCTCCGCCTTTTTTGTAGAGCCAGCCTGACTTCAGTGCCTCCTGCTTGGTGCGGAACCACATGAAGGCCTCGTTCTTCAGGACACACCAGCGCCGCCTCCATGGGTTCATGAGGCCTCCTGCAAAGCAAGGGAGCAAGATCTCATCAGACATGCAGCCATGACCATTTCTCCATTCTGATCCTGCTTCTTGGGCACTCAGTTGCCCCTGCAGTTCCTATGTGCAACGAGGGAGCTGAGGGAGAGAAACAACACTGTACTGAAGTTTGGAAAGAGGAAAAATAGAACCAGTGAAACAAACACAGAATATAGAAATATATGCATTACTCAAATATTTTTGTACTGTCTTCAGTCTTGTAGTTCAAAATGAGTCATGCAAGCCCGTACCAAGTGGGCATATCTCAGAGCCAAAGATATTCAGTCTAATTCCCTGACATCCACCTCCTCGCTCTTTGTTTTATTTGCTGGAAATAAGAGGGGGAAAAAAGAGTGAACAGAGAAGTAAGAGCAGAGGAAAATAGCGACTCTGAAGAAACAGAAGAGGAAAGCAGGTTTTCTGGATCCCATCCTACAACAGTTTTGGCTAAAGCTGCTTACCCTTCATGTAGAGATAGCTGTGAAAATAGGGTGGTCCTGAGCCATTGAAGATGGTGACTCGTCCGTTACAAAACTCTTCATCTGTATCTATGTAAACATCCACTTCCTCTTCGCTGTCCAGAAACTAAAAGGAAAAGAAGAAATCCTGGCTACTTGGGTCCCACAGGACAACTGGAGCAAAGTAACAAGACTGCAGAAGTCACATGAGCAGAAGGTGAAAAACTACACATACTCCCTTTATAAAAAAAAAAGAAAAAAAAAGCAGTAGAGTAAAATTAAAGGCTTGACAGATTACTCATTAATGCCTAAAGCAAGAGTCTCCAGAGAGCATGGAATTTTCATACCAGAAAGGAGAGTGACATTCAGCAGTGGACATGGCTAGAAAACTCCAGTTACCTGCAGAAGCAAACCTTCCTATTTCAGGGCAGAGCATACAGCCCAAAATCTAATTTAATGGGGTTAAGAGACAATTTTTCTTTCTGGAGGATTTTTCTGGCAGACAGGCCAGCATGCTGGACAAGATGGAACACTGACCTAACCCTCGCAAGGAAATGCCTTGCTTTGGGTTTACTGGAAAAAAAGCACATTCCAGAATAACTGAACCCTAAAAACAAAGATCTAAATTGCTGAAATAACAATACAATGTTTACTCATCCTTGTTCTCCAACTAAATAATTGCACTTAGCCGTAGGTACATCAACATGAAATCCCAAATTATGCTATCTCTGCCTTAAATACACTTTGTTATGATCAGCTTCATTAATTTAATATGAAGGCAGTTCCTTAGTCCTTTTCCTTCTCCAAACGCATGTTGCTTCTTTTCATTTTTCCCTTTCTGACCTGTCCCTCTGTGATCCTTTTGCCCTCCTCTTTTGTCTTACTCCTCTTTCACTTATTTGTTTTCCCTCTCTTGACATTAAGTTTGAAAAACCAGGTACTCCTGGATCGGCAGCTCCTGGTGCAATCCCGAGCCAGCTGCAGGTATCTCTTCCTGTGGCTCGTGCCATGACATAGAAGCACCTCCATTTTTTGTGAGTCTTACTCACTGAGGAGCCCAGTAAAATCTTCCACTTCCATTTGAATTTTAAGAATAGTAGAAACTGGCTGAGACTGTGATAAGCACTGTGACAGGGCGATTCATGACTTGACAGATTACTTGACAGTGATCTGTGAGTATATGCCCACAGAGAAGATACCTTTATTCAAGCAGATCACATCATAAAAAATTCTGATGGCTGGCAGCTGACACTAGGGAAATGCAAACAGGAAAAAACATACAACTTTTCAAGAGTCAAAATCTGCCACTGGAGAAGAAAAGCAAAGGAAATAAATTGAATTCCTTAAAAAAAAAATCAATAATTTTCTAAAAGGTATTTTGTAGTTTGAGCTCCTACTCACAGAGACATCATTTATCTGAGGTATTTTTATGGCTATCATTGGCTTCACACCTGAACTCTTTCAATCATTTGTGGGCTCATCTGACATGCTGGTCTACTGGGGGATTTACTGTGGCATTATTAAACAGCTAGCCTGAGGGCACTCACGAAGCTCAGGGCCCTGTGTGGAATCTGAGCCAGGATGCTTCAAGTGCAAGGCTAATAGCCCAGTTTTACTACCTGCCATCGCCCCTGCTGCAGGAAAGGAAAGCAAAGTGGTCTTTGTGTCCACCAGGACCCGCCAGGATCAGCACAGTTATTTCTTCTAGCCTTAGAATAGCTTATTTTGAAAATAAACCCTTGACTTTGAACACTAGGACTAGGACAAGAGAAGTTTTAGTGATGGGAACAAATTAAACCCCAGACTTTCCCATTTCCTCTTGTGATTGTCCACAGAAGTAGCCCAAGCTTTCAGTGAAATCTCTCTGAGGTAGGATATATACCTACAAGATGTTAGTTGCCTGCTTTCAGTCTTCCTAGATGATGTTACTCTTATATCTGGTGATGGAAACAATCCAAAATAGCCTAGGTATCTATGTACTAGATTGTGTACCAGTGACACTGGACAGTCACAAGCCTGCTGGCCTTCAGCCTATCACTCTTACCTTTTTTCATGCTGTTTATTGATGTAAGAGAGAGTTATATATCAGTAACTACACATAGAGCAAGCAGGCATGCAGTAAGAAGGCAAAGATGTTATAAATATCAACAAAGTCACACTAACGTCCAGAAAAATGAATGGAGGCAGATTCTTACCGAGTCCAGGCTGCCACGGTTGGAGTCCAGGCTGGTGCCATGGGAGTTTCTCAGACTCTCCTCACCATTCAGAGGCTCGGCTGAGGCACTGCCTGTGTCTCCACAGCCATCAAACTCCTCGTGGTCATAGTCAGACTCCACATCTTGGGGGGAATTGTAAATCAGCTCTCCCACCTCTCCGCTGTTACTCCTCAGTGTATCTGAGACAGTGCTGTAACTGCTTTCTGCTGGGTCACGTAGGGCACTCTGCTCCTTGGGGCTAGTGGCTCTTTCCACAGGTTGTCCTGGAGCAGGGACCACCTCTCCCACTTCCCTTTGGAGAAGTGAAACTCTTGTGTCCACATCTTTCTCCAAGTAGTTATCACTGTTTTTCATGTCACGTTGAGTCACGACCACCAAACTGGAAGTTGGTCGTCCTTCATCATCAGCATGAAACCCCTCATCCACCTCTTCCTCAGCCAGTGGTGCTACCAGGCTGCAGTCAACGTTGAGTGTTCCCTCACTAGAAAGCGAGCGCTCTAAGTTCTGCACACTTTCATCCAGATTGCCAAAATCCAGCAGCTCCAGAAACTCCTGGGCAACCCTAGATGCCTCCTTTTCTAGCCTTTGGATCTCTTCTTCCCGCTGCCGATTGATTTCATTCCTGGTGTTCTCACAGATGATAGACATGTGATCCTCCTTCTGTTGCTGCAACTTCTCAATCTCCTTCTCCAGCCTTAAGATCTCCTCCATCTGACGTCTTTCTTCTTCTTGCAGAGGAATATCTACTTCCTCAGTCTTTACTGTTTCCACCTTAAAGAATTTGTAATAGTATTAAAGCAGTTTCTTTAACCTATGTGTGTCCCTTCCTTGGACCTTTCATTTTTCCTATCTTTTGTGCTTGCCTTGTACTTCCCAACTACAAAATATGACCCTAAGCATCCTTTCCTTTTCTGTCTGGCATCTGCAATCACCCACAGTGTAAAAACTAAAGGTAGAACAACTGATCTTCAGGTACCTCAATTCTTCCAGCAGCCTGCCTTGTTTCTGAATTGTGCAAAGTAGCTCACTGGGATCACTGAATTTTTAGAAGAGCCCCTCTGTCGGCTGCTCATGTTACAGCTCTCTGTACACTAGAATTTTAACAGAAGCTTCCTTTCCTTTTGAACTATCACCCTCTCACACACACATATATATAGGAGAAAGCAACTATGTATGAATATGTATATGCATAACCTGCTAAAGAACGGAACATTTCCCATATATATCATGAAAAGATTTGGGGGTTTCGTTGCTTCCTGAGTTGGGTGTCTGACCACCAAAATTTGGCTCTGGAAAGGATATTTGCAATAAAGCAGGGCTATGCCCTCTCCAACCCCACCCAAACTCTATTCTGAATTTCTTGGCATTCTTAAGCATCACTGGATGGATAATAGCTAGCTGGGTGCTGAAGTCTCTTTCTTCTTCTATTCTCCACACTGAAATAACTGAGGAAACTTCTAGCAAGTACACAATAATTGGAAGACGGGAGACACTGGTAGCTTGCATTGAGGTTTAGCTATAAGATGAAGACATCCTCCCTTCCACTGAGGATGTTGAAAACAGACACACAGAATAAATAAATAAATAAATACATACATACATTCTAAAAGGATTTAATATACTCCCCAATAGGAATATGACAATGTAGACAATGAATTGGCCCCATCACGTCACAATTCGTATTTTCTTTAGGATTGCTCTATTGCTTGTTCTCCACTCAACTCTGACTTGTGGAGAAATAAATTTTCATATACTAATCTGTCATCTTTCCTGAACAGAGCTGGACTGAAACTAGGGAACAAATGGTCTGGGCAAAGGAATAAGATGACACCCAGCTGTTTTCACACACCTCAGGGTAGGTGGTCTGCTCTTTGATATATCAAGTACTAACAATTAGATCAGTTACCAGTGGGTTATTTTAGCCATGGTAGCTATCATCTGCACTCTTATTTGGGCTGTTATAGGCAACAATCCAACAAAACAGATTGTGTCACCGTGTAGCACATCACAAGGTCATGCAATAAGCCCAAGCAGTAGAGATAAAAAATGATGCTGCATGTTCGACACTGAAACTTTCAAATAGGAACCATGCAAGCTGGTACATGAACCTTGGGAAAAGAGAAAACAAACAAACAAACAAACAACAAACAAAAACCCTACCAAACAACCTTGTTAGCTCTAGGCACCTCTGTCAAAGCCAAACACCTGCAGGTTTTGAGTGAACAAGGCCATTTAATAAGTAGTGTTGCCATAATATAGATATTAGCTTCAGGCGAAGAGTGGGCAATGAAGGACCCTTCATATACTCAGAGAAGCCATATGGAAGGAATAACTCCTAAACTTACCTGAGACACCTGGAGTAGAGCATTCAGTTGTTCCTTTTCTCTGAAAAACAAACAAACGAGACATGATAGTCAGAGACAGACCTGGTTTTCCTAGGTAAGGCTTTTAGAATTACATGGACACGCCACCCCTCCATGGATAAGGTTAAAAAACTACCTGGTCTAAGACTGATTTAAAAGCTTTTACAGTTTAGTAAAAATACATTTCTCTGTGGTTTGCATGACCTTTGTGGATACAACAGATTTTCCCTACGCACTTAACTTTTGGATCAATCAGGAAATTGGATTAGTTGGAACACAGGAAGAAGGGCATTGGAAATAGTGACAGAAAGTCAGATCGTTTAGATTCATGTTAAATGTAAACTTAATCCTCTTAACACAGTGGGAAGCACTGTACGTCTACAGATATTAAATGAGGCTTTACATGTATAATTGACAGATTTCAGGAAACTGTTTTTAAACAAAGCAGAGTTATTGCAATGAATTTGTGTTTTGTTTTGCATTTACTATATTAAACCTAGAAAAAAAAATCAGATTTTAGTAATTTGTTAAATGACTAAGCTGAAGACTTTCTATTCTGAAGACCTGGGTGCTCCAGCTTGCCTAACTTCTCAGTGGTATGCAAAAACCTAACTTACTAGTAAAGGCCGTTAGAGTCAGAGTTTGTTAGTAAACACGAGTAGAGGAAAAAACTATCCCACGGTGCTCCATCTCCGCCCAGATCAAAAAGGTTGTACTCCAAGGGGATGCTTTCACCAGGACGAGGTTCTCCATAGCAAGCACACTACAAGCAACTGAACAGACAAATGTAGCAGACAGACAAATGCCAAGGTCATGCAAATGGAGTGGGGATGGGATGTGGCTGGGTGGAAGACTCTGCCTGTAGCAACCACTGCGTAGCTAAATTCAGACTGGCAGTGGTAACTTGCAAATCTGCAATTCAGTCTCATGCAGAACAGGAGGCAAGAGTATTTATTTCCCAGGCCCTACAGCTTTTCCCAGCCAAATTCTAAATTGCAGCTGCAAGTCACAAAGTCCTTAAAGCTCTCGCTCTTGCACTCTCTCTCATACACACAAATAAATCTGCAAAATATTTATAAATGAAAGCTGACATAAGTGGGATCCAGATGGCTCCAACTTTACTGAAAGATCTCTAAGAGTAGTCATGAGCTGAAAAACTGCCTTAAATCATTTGTGGGTGCAAGAAGCAGAGCCATTTTAAAAGAAATCAGAAACACCAACTACAATCTACACACTAATTCCTTCAACTGTTCCTCCCGTATTTTAGACCTCTGATATTTCTTGCTGCTTTCCATCCATCTGCAAGTGATCCACAGCCCTCCTGAAATGTGATACCCAAAACAAGGAACAGTATTCCAGCTGAAGCCTTACCAGTGCCAAGAGGAACAGAAGAATCACCCCATATCTTACAGAAACAATCTTGTTTATCTATGGCATTTGCTTTCTCCTCTCACTACAGCATGACACCAGTGACTAAAACTCAAATTAACCTTCAGACCTTCTTCCTGCTGTTGAACTAGTCGTTCCTACTCCTCTCTCTGTGCATTTGATTATTCCTAGCTGTAGATCTGCATGTGCCAGTACTGAACGTTATCCTATGTTTTCCAGACCACTTCTTTAATTTGCCAAAATTATTTGCATGGTAATCCTGTTTAGCTATACATTTGCAGACCCTCACCAGATGGTTTTATCTGCAAATTTAATAAAGATACTCGGATTTCCTCATCCAACTCATTATGAAAGCATTGCACTAGAACCATATCCAGCACAGACCCTGGAAGAGTCCCATTCAAGAGTGCTCTCCTATTTAACAAGTAACCACTACTGTTTACTAATTAAAATGCAATAATACAATGAAGTTAAAAAACAAGTTCTAGCCTTGTTTCACCTACTTTTATCTAAACCACCTTTCTTATAGTGTCTTAAGAGTATTGTCACAACGTCAAAGCCTTTACTGAAGTCAAGATACCTACCCTCTATGGCTTTTCTCTATCTACAAGATATGTCATAAGCTATCACAGAAGGAAACAGATAACTTTAATGCTGTTTGTTCTTCAAAAACCTATGTTGGTTCTTACCTCCTTTATCAAGCACTTACAATGGTTTGTTTCATTATTTGTTTCAGTATCTCCCTGAAAATGAGGTTAGGCTGACTGGTCCAAAATTCCGTTTCTTTCACTTCCCCATTTTAAAAAGAGGTCATTATGTTTAGACTTTTCCAGTTTTATGGAAAGTCCATTGCTATCCACAAAACAGGAGAAACAGAGTAGCTACTGATTCAAACTGCTTCAGCCAGTACTTCTCAAAGTACACAAATATTAATTTCATCAAGTCTGGATGACTTCTTTGTTACCTGATTTATATGAGCATTCACTAACTGCTTCGTTCCCTGCTACGTTCTGAATTCTTGCACATCTGTGCTAATTGTGTTTACTGTCCAGCAGCTAAGCCTTTTGGGAAGACAAATAAAAATAGCATCAAATACTTCAGCTTTCTCAACGTCATAATTTGTTCTTCCTGTTGAAGAGTAGACCAAATTGCTCCTTGTCTCCCTTTTACTAACACTGTATGCGCAATAACTGCATGTCAACTTTTAGTTTGCATCCCGGTCTTTCTGCTTTTGTCTCCGCATGTGTGTTTTTTATTTTTATTTTTGCTTGTTCTCAGTAGAGTAGCCAATTTGCAATTTTTATGGACTTCCACCTTGTTTTCGAGGTCCAGTGGAAGTTCAGGATTTAGACAAATTGGTCCCCTAGTACCGTTTTCAGGTACTCACTCTGCAGCAAGTCATCTGAGACCAAGTAGAAAGTGAAAGCAAAATGAGCAGCTCTCCTGATTCCTAGAAACACTGACATTTCTTTATAATGATGCTGGCTCAAACATTTCTTTCGTGGACAGGGAACTAGAGGGCAGGGGGGAGAAATAATAATAAACTAAACAAATCCTTTTATCTAAAACTAGATAGGGAACAGCTCTACGTAGTAGGAAGAGGACTTCAGACCCAAGAGAGCATCTGTGGCATTTGATCCCTGTAAGCTAGGTAATGCCATTCTGAACTTGTAGTTTTGCATTGATGATGAGGCTGCTGTTGAAAATTGACAATTGATAAAATGGAGCCTTTACTGATGTTCAACAGATTCTTTGATCAAACCATTCATCACTGGGGTCACTGACTCCATGTCTTTTCCCAGCACGTATGTTACCCTACTGTCTCCTGTGAAACTGTAGGCAATCTTTTTTCCTTGTGACATACTCCTAACAGACCTTTCTGATTTGTTGTCACAAATCTCAGTCTGCCAAGATCCAACCTCAGAACAAGTATGTGACTACAGTCCATCATAAAAAACATAATTAATTTATGAAATGCTTGAAATGACACAGGATTTATTTGTTAAAATGTATATAATTGTTGAAGCTCATATTTGAAGTTTTATGCTTAAAACAAAAGATTATCAGGAGCCAGCCAGTTTGGATAGGATGCAGGTAACCAGGGAGTGAACGGTAAGTAATGTATGAGGTGCAAGATTCTCAATGGGTGTGCTGTCACTGCTCACAGATTGCCTCTTTTTGTCAAGTCAGCATTTCCTTTCTCCTCCTGACCTCCCGACACATCTGTATCCCTGAAGAGAGGAGCAGAGCAGCAGGACAGGGGGCGCAGGTGTGTTCTCACGAGTGTAAGAGCTGCAATGGCAGCACAGGTGCACTGCTCATCTTCCACTCTGACCCAGCCTACTGAACACACCAAGACCCAGGAATTCTGGTACCTTCTCACAGGGCTAATCCCTCCAGGTTTTGGAAGACCTGCCTTTCTAAAATACATTTCAAAACAGAAAATCACTAAACAGAGGTAAAAATACACCAGAATCAGCTTTCCTACAGAAGTGGTATGCTCTTTTTCCAACCTGCTTTCCTATTCTGAGCTATGTGCAGCCCACCTCAACTCTTCCCCCGGCACTTTGACTCTGTCACAGGCAATTATTGTCCCACGTTACTGTCCTGCCAAGGCCCCAGACCTGCTCCTACACCTCAGCAGCTTTAGTGTTAGGGAACGATGAGTGTGAGAGACCATCTTGTACCTTTCCTTCACCTCTTCCTCCTCCTGCTTCCTCCTACGCTCCTCCTCTTCTTGCCATTGTCTTTCCTCTTCCTCTCTTCTGATCTGTTCTTCCTCCTCTCGCTGCCTTCTCTCCTCCGCTTCCTGCTGCCGCCTGAATTCCTGCTGCCGCAGGTGCCGGTAGAGGCTGCGAGCCTGGTGGCCACGCCAGTGCTTCTGCAGGACGACTGCAGACGCCTTCAGTCGCAGCAGGCTCTGCTTCCAGAAGTATGCTCGGTAGTTCTTTTGGATTATAACAACACTGGCTAGCACCTTTTGGTACTTCTTCCTAGAAAGAGAACCAGACACTTAATGTAACATGAAGCAACACATGCTTTGCATTTCTTGTGCCCTAGCGTGCTAACCGATCCTATCACATCCACCGAAAAAGGAACCTGGAACAATATTGCTCAGGAATGACAACTTCTCTTCCTCCACTGCTACTACCTATGAACTGTACTCTCCTTGATGTTCTCAGTCCCACGCCTACTGGTTTGTGTCCCTGGGCACCTACTTTTGTGAAGACTTTCTGAGGAACAGATATTTCACAACACAGAAAGAGAATGCCCACTGGCCAAAAGTCTACTCACGCTGCACGTACACACATTCACTGTGCAATTAATATAATCACTCAGTGTGGATTTATGATATAAAAACATATAAAAAGCCTGACTATGAGAACAAAGTCACATTTTGCCTCATCTTTTAAGTAGCCAAAACCAGAAAAACTCCAGAAAAAAATGTGAAAATGAGGCAGAAAGATCTGGTCACATTAATCTGGTATTGTCTAGGGGAAAACACCGTATTGCTGAATTTAACACTGTAACGCGCTCCCATAAAGTACGTACTTAAATTGCACAGCATTTTCCTTAAACAGTAATGATATAAAAATCAACTTGGCAGCACTTTTAAAACAAAACAACAAAAAAATGGTAGGACCCAAAATAAAAGAATCATCACTCAGTATTTTTGTACTCTAGTGAAGTACTAGAAAAATCACTTCTTGTCTCTGCGTTGCTAAATGCTTTTATCAAGGACCTGAAAAAAAAAAAAGCCACTGGTAGAAGTTTGTACATGATAGCAAAGCAGGCAAATAACAAAAGAGTTACTATTACACAGTAATCTGAATCAATTTGTACGCTAGATTCAAGCAAACATTAAACAATCCAAAAGAGCCAAATGTAAGGTCTTGTATCAAGGAACCAAAGGCCAAGCACACCTGATGTGAGACTATGTTAGGAAGCAGCAAGTCGAAGAGAGATTTATGGTTCACAGGGATCATCAGCTGAATGCAGACTCCCAACACAATGCTATAGAAAAATGAGACTGGGACTGTCACACTTGCAAGCAGAAATACTGTGTTGAAGGAGACTGCGCTGTACTTTCTTCCTGTGTTCAGTGTTAGCACCTATGTTGGACCCTCCAGTGATTTCTGACAAAGCAGGACTGAAACCAGAAATCCTGGCTTGCTGTAAGTGAGATTTAAGGCACTTGTTCCATTACTTTAGGAAACAGAAGGCTAAGGAATGGCTTAATCCCAGCAAAGTACTCACATGAGAACCATTTTTGGGTGGCGTTTCCATTTATCTGGCAGGGGATGTAACGTGATTTAGTTGACATGAAACTGAAGTCTATTCAGGCTGGAAATAAGCCTCCATTTTTTTAAACAATTGAGGATATTCAGATACCTTAATATCTTGCTGGAAGGAAATGATCATTGGTACTATTTAAATCAAAATTTTCTTTACTCCAGAGCAGAATCTGCAGAGGGAAAATCTATGGGCCTGCGCTACGCAGGAGCTCTGGACAGCAGGCTACAGTAGTCCTGCATGGTCTTAGTAATTCTAGAAAGCATGCTGGAGATAACAGAGTATTCTCACATATCCTTCCCATAGACCTTCTGCAGCCCCCTGAGGGAAAGGCACACCTCAAAATCCCCTTCCTAGCAAACATACCCTCTTTAGATGGCAACAGGGACCCATGCTGACAGCTTGCCACCTCCCTGCACATCAGATATAACAGCCTAGTCAAGAAAATCAGGAGAGAGATGCTAATAGCAATAGTACACAGAGGTCATACATTTTTTTTCCATAAGTATTAAGTCAAAGGGAGGAAACACAGAGAAAAGAGGAGGAAAGGGAAGAGGTGATAAGAATTGGGAGGTTTTTATAAGAATTGCTCCTTGGCTGCAGTCCCCTCACCCCTGCTCCCTCTGTCCTCCCTGTGCCCTGCACATGGGGTGTGAACAGCTGCACAGGCCCTCCCTGCCAAGGCAGATACAAGTGCATCAAAAAGGGCACACTGACTTCTACAAAATGCATCTGCCAGAAACTCTCTCCAGTGCAACGTGTGCCAAGCCCTGCCCAGCTACAGGCCTGCTCGGCCTGCTTATCTGCCAGGCTGAAGTGCCCCCTCGCTCCTCATGACCACAGCAAAGCTCGCAGACGCCCTTCAGCTGGAGCTGCTGCACGCAAGCCATGAATTTTATTCCCCTTGTTCAGCCCTCCGCTTACTTTCTTGCACTGCCCACAGAAGTTCAATCTCCAGCCCGTGCTGCAGAGCTGGAGGCATCCTGACCATGTATCACAAGGGCAAGCACGGTGGCTACAATGCTGCATTTGGAATTTAGTTAATTATTCTGCTGAGCTGCAGTTAGCAGTTATGCCTCCAAGGGCTAGAGACCACAACAAATATGGAGTCATTTCCTAACGTCTTCTTCCCCCGAGCAATAAGGTCCTGCAGGATCCAGGGGCACAGCCAAATTTATACCAGCTATTCCTCACAGATCCTGCAAGCCTGGGAATGGTTGTGTGTGTTTAGCTGGTGAGGCTGTTACCTGCAGCTCAGAGCTAAAACAAAAATGAGGTCATTTGAATGGGCTTGTTTCTCTCTTCTTACTTTTTTAGTGACCATTCAGAGATGGCTACGGGGAATGAGAGCAAAGCAAGCCTTATGCCCCTCAGGACTGGTCCTCCCGGTTCACAGAAAAAGTTTACAAAGGGTGAAAAACTAGTAAAATACTTCCTGTGGCATATATACCCTTCTTTGCCAAATACTTGGCATGAGATTTAGCAAATTTAAACACACTTGTCCTTGCAAAACTAAAAGAAATGGTACCAAGCCCAAGGCAGGGAATGCTGGTAACTTTTGACCTGTGTCCAACTCTGCACAGACCATACATCACTGGCCCAGATGAACTCCCTCTTACTGGACCTCCTCCAATACAGGTGCAATGCGACTGGAAATTCTTCACAGGGATGTTTTCCAGTATCCCTCCCTAGCTCTTTCTTCACTCCCTGCTATCCTCCCCTGCAAAGCCCAGTTGCATCCAGCTGCTTGAGAGGATTTCCACTCGGGCTGCACAAGCACAGCTTGTTCTAGAGAGGAGACGTGGAAGAGCAATGTGTGGGACAAGGAATCCAGATCTGAGCAGGCTGGAGGACCACAAGATCTCTAGCCAAGAGGAGCACTGCTGCACCTCTGCCTCCGTCACAGCCCTGCAGGGCAGCAGCTACCTTCCCAGGAACTCAGCAAAGCAATAATCCAGTTTGCTTGCAGTGATGTTTCCCAGAAAAATCATTTTTTCTGTGCTAATCCCTACCCCTCTCTCCAAATGCTAGACATAAAGTAATATAGAGCAGAGGCCCTGACACAAAGAACTTGCAATCTCATGTACAAACAACAGAGCTAGCTCATTTGTCTTCCTAAGGGGAAATAAATAAATGAGTAGAAGCCCCCGAGACCAAGCATGTGTTTTGCTGATATTCCACATCAGCAAGGCAGGGCACAACCCCTGCATGCATTTCCCAGTGAAAAAAGAAAAAAGAAAAAAAAATAAAGTGATCTACCTGGTATAACTGGGACTCTAATAAGAGTGCTTGCTGGGAGAGTTGAACTGGCCATGATTTCACCTCCTTGCACCCCTGACTGACAGGTGTCTGGAGCAGAGACCAGCCAGGAAAGAGCATCTTACTGGGATTAAGTGTGCATGCCACAGCCATTAAGGAGTCAGCTGTTGCCCCGACTGGAGGGGCAGAGGAGGGGTGCTTTGTCTGCAGTTGGTTCTCCCAGCCCTCCCCAGTCAGGTGCAAAAGGGAGCGGCAAGACGAGATTACTGGTGCAAAGCTGGCCAAAAACCAATTCTGAAGAGTTAATTAAAAGGAGAGGGAGATCACGAGGTGAGCAGGCAGGGCTAGGAAAGACTTCGAGCAAAGGCAGAGCTGTGAGCGAGGGCAAGCGATTTGCAGGAGCAGAAACAAGAGTTGACAGGCGTAAGGAAAAAGAGGGGACCCAAAGCATAGGTGGGGCCCAGCCAGGAGAGCCCTGAAGGCAAGGGAAAGGTGGCATCGGAGCTGAGCAGCAAATGCAGAGGTCCCCAAAGCAGCAGCAGTGGGGAGGGAGGGTGCAAGGCTTCAAGAAGAGCTGGCAAAGGCGCAGGGGTCTCCGCAGAAGCGGTGCGGGCAGGGAGGGCAGCTGAAGGCAGAGAGAAGGGAGCGATGAGAGGGGACTGGAGAGGGGCTCGGGGCGACCCAGGCAGGCAAGCAGAGGGACGGTGGGGCAGCCCCCAGCACTGACCTTGCCATGTAGCCCAAGACGTGGGCCCGGATGACTACAGCAGCTTTCCTCAACTCCTCTTCCCGATCCTTCTCCAGCTTCTGCTCGAGAGCTTCCTTCAGGAAAACCTGACGCCGCGGGGAGGAGTTTCAATAAACACAAAGAGAGGAAAGAAGTCAGTCCCGGGAGAGCCTGGAGGTTGCATCCCCAGCTGCGCTCCTCTCCGGGTGCCCGCAGCCGCTGCTGCACCCCGGCTGCTGCGGGAAAAGTTCAGCGGTGGGAGCCCCGCACCCAGCACCCAGCCCTGGCCCCCGCCTCCCTCCCGCCCTCCCTCCGTGGTCAAGACTTAAAAGAGAGCGAGGGAGGGAGCAGAGGAAGGAGGGAGAGAGGAGGAGGAGGAGAGCCCGTGCCTGCGCCTGGTATTAACTCCTTCCCTGCACGCCCTGGTACCGCCCCACAGCAGGCATGGATACCTGCTTCCCCCGTTAAGTTCTTTGCAAAGAAACTCCTCCACATGTCGAGGAAAGGGAGGAACACTGAGCTTTCCAGACTCCAGGGAGCAATCTTAGCAGCAGTCCTAACAGTGTAAGACAGTAGGGAAGCTAAAAGCCCTGCCGAGGGGCAGAGCTGAATGTACCCCGCACCCCCCGGCTCTGGGTGCAAGCTGAAGCCCTCCAGCGACCTCCAAAAAGCCAGTGGAGATTCCCCCTGCTGAAGCAGCTCAGCGCTGCAGTGTGCATTAGAGAGAACCGAGCCCCCACGGGAGAAGTCTCCAAGTATTGGAAGTTGCACTTCAGTGTCCTGTATTTTAATCCTCCGGCATCTTCCACCGCCTGTATTTCAAACCTCTGCTCTGCGCTAAATGCTTGCGTGAGGGATGGCAGTGCTATCTCGGAGACAAAAGGACTGAGATACAAGCAAGATAAGGGCATGTTTACAGGAATTGTGCTGACATATCCGAGCTAATTTAAATCAGCCGGCTCGCATTATGTTAGCACGGAATTCAGCACAAGTTGCTGAAATACATGCTTTGCCTTTTGAGAAGGTCTGCAGCCTGCACGGTGGGTGTGCTGTTAGCAGCGTTAGCCTAGATTAAAGTTGGCTACGGTCTGTCCACACAGGCTGCAGGCACAGCAGCTACTGCCGTGTGCCCGTGCCTGTGTGACCGGCTGCCTGCTGCTGGCTAAGCCACTGCCAAGGCCAGCAGAGGAGCGGGCTCCACCAGAGGAGTGCTGCCCCACTTACCAAAGCACGGTCACAAACACGGGCTGCGAGCTGACACTCGTCAGTCTGTAGGACTGCATTACTGGGTGAAAACTCCTTGTGGATTTATTGGTTCTGCATGGCTATGCTGAGGGGCCAGAGATGTCCAGAGGTTTGAACATTTACTCCAGTGTTCTGCATAAAGTCTCCCTTTCTCCACTTACCTCCTCTTATATCTCTGAGCACTTTCCTCTCCATCACTGCTTTTGGCCTCATCACCTATTTAGGCTCTTTTTCCCCCCCAACAATGACCACCACGTACTGAAATCTCTCCACGCATTAGCACCCATTGCCACTGACTTCCCTGCACTCCCATTTTTCCTGGAGAGCCATTTCTGTTAAGATGGCCCAAAGAAATGAGCTGTTTTGTAATGACTAAGTAACTGTGGGTAGCCTTAAAAGAAAGTTCATTATCAAGGTACTGCCAACCATGAAGTTGGCATCCTTCCCTGCAAGTTGTACATCCACTCCCTCTGTCAACTCAACAATCTTTTAAAGGCTTCTTTGAGGCAGGGATTGCTTTTTCCATTACATTCCAGAACCAAGCAGCAGTCACCCATTTCAAGAAGGCAGCTAGCAAAACATTGTCTCAGTCCATTATCTTCATCAAATTGCAAAAATACTCAATCTAGCAGTATTTTGCTAGCAAACATAGACTTTATTGTGCCAGTAAGGAGGGGGGGAAAACAACTTTGAAGTATGCAGAGTTCAAGACCTTACCCTAACCATGTAGGGTTTTCTGTATATGTTTATAGATTGAGATGTTAATCTCAAATAGCATACAACTCAAATACAATAGCTGTCTATAAGCTAATGGCATCCTGAAGGTGTTTTTTTAGCCTCCTTGTAGATAGCAAGGAAAAGTGAAATGAATTTGAATCCAGAAATATTTTTATGCTTTGTGGAAATAACCGTGAACGTCGCTATTTCTATGTCACAATTCATAGTTACTTTCTGAAAACATGAGATCACTTTCATCTGAGGAAGGAATGATTAGACAAAACCTACAGGCTATTTCTATGATATCTGCTCATATTATACACTGGCTAAGTTTAACACCACAGTGCAGCCCCAGTGCTCCTCACACAACCTCAATGCCTGCATGCACTGTCAGTGCAACAGCAAACATATGTTGAGGCTGGGTGTAGATCAGCAGGCACAAATGTAGCCATGCGTGCACCCATGTGTACATAAGTGGGATCATATGATTCTTAGGGGAAAACACTGGGAAAGCAGGAAGTGGGTCACTGTGACCTGGGTACCAATTAGTCTACAAAATCCTCCTCCTTCAAGCAGGCCCTGCAAAACAGCAGGTTGAAATGTGAAAACGAATGCATTCAAACAGCAAGGATTACTGCATCAAACAGCCTTAGGAAATTTGTGTTGAAGGTATAGGCAAATATGGCAGAAGGTCCAAGTGCACAGAGGAAAGGGACACAGAAGCTGCTGACGTGGAAGGAGTTGATGTGCTCCATCCCAGCACATCCCTAGTGAAGATGAGGGCACCTTGGTACAAGCCGTCATCACACTGCCTGTCTGCATGCAAGCCCTCACCTCTGCCATGCCACCGGATAAAACCTGCCTTCTATACATTAATACTTTTCATAAACACTAATTTGACAATTGCCAGCACAGCAGCTGCTCTATTCTTAATGAAAAACACAAAGATCATCCTGCCCTTCCTCCCCCATTTCCTTTCCCAAGCTTCACAATCCCCAGCACTAATTCACAGAGTCTTTTCCTTCCTCCTACAAACAATTGCTAGGGATATAATTATCCTTCCATTCATTTTGCAGGAAGTATTCCCCCTTCTATAAGCCTTGCTCTTCACCCACCCCTTGTACTTCTTCCTAGGTTACATCCCCATTGACCCATCACATCTTTCTGCAGTAGCTATTCCTGACTCTGTACCCCAGGTTGATTCTTACCTGGTGCTGGGAATGGCTACCTGGTACCAGAGCTGCACCTGTAGCAGCAAAAGTGGTAGCAAGGACATTCAGGAACTTCCTCTCCAGGATGATAACCTACACTATGTGCCCCTTAGCTGGTAGCTTCACTTCACCCTTACCTGAAAGCCTCTGGAAAAATCAGGTCTCTTTTCTTCATCAAGTACTTCACAAAGCACATTAAGCAACTCACCTGAAGAATGAAATGGCAGGGCAATGGCAACAGCACCTTGAGCAGCTGTGGGCTGCCCAGACTGTCAGGATGCTGAGAGGTGGCAGCAAGGGTGGAACAGGCCAGGACAGCCTTGGAGTGATGTATATTTTAGAATAAATAAAACTGCTCCCCTCTACCAGGATACACACCTCTAATCCAAATCATGGCACATATAAAGTAACTTCAACAACCAAATGAGATAGCTCAACTGCTTCCCGACTCCTTTCAGTTTTCCTTCTCAGCCATAAAGAAATAAAGAGATGCAAAGATTGTCATTCTTAATCATTTCTTTCTTCCTGCAGCATTCAGACACAACAGCAACCTGAGCTCTAGCAGAGAGACTGCTGTTCGCTAACATGCCCCCTACAGCCAACTTTTATTTTATAGAACAGAATCATTCAAAAAAGTTACATTACAGTATGGCTGGTGTTTTGGCAAAATACAATCACATTTTGTTTGCCATAATTTACCACCTATACTGCTTTTCCAAAATAATTTATCTGTGCAGGTCAAGGCGTGAGTGGAAAGAGTCAGATGGACTCAGCCGTTCAGGATGCACAATGGGAACTGAGGAGAAAACAGACCCTATTGCTGCCGGGGGCTCAAAGCAGCCTGGATTTCCTGGTTGTCACCATCCATGGACTCCAGCTACACTTACAACCTTTTATGCTCTAAACATCGGTCCTCACATGCATTTCGCTGCTGCCCTTGCTGTAGCCCAGCAATATACATTCCATCTCTTGACAAAGAAACTTCCAGTTCCCTGTTTACTAGCTCTAACCACCCCTCTTCTAGAGCTCTGCAACACACACACATGCCACACAGGCCTTAACACTAAAATTCTGGGAGACTGGCAGCCACCCAAGCAATGTGGGTTATCTAGGGACAGGAATGACAGAAATGGTTCCTGGTTTGCAGGGATCAGTGTGGAGAGAACAGATTCCCAGATCAAAGATGGGGGAACACTTGAATCACAGGCTGGAAATACTGCTACTTGATAAAAACGTCTCTCTTGAACATCAGTGCAGTCATACAAAGGAAGGCCTTAGAAACCAGGCCACCACCTGCTTTGGATATGGACTGCATACCCAGTGCTTAGAAATGCTGTCTGCTCTGGACACCATCTATCTTGGCATATTCTTCAAAGAATTTATTGGAGTATGTGTAAAGTTGTGATAGATACAATTCCCCACTCCTAGATTTCTAGAGCAATGTACCTCACAAAGCTCACACCCCTTTCTTTATGAAGCTGTCTCAAAGCTTGAAAAAAAACCAGACTGAATCAGCTCCCTCCCTATCACGTGAAAGATAATGGTATATTTCCAGCTAGATGTCTGGAGAAAAAAAATAACAACAACTTGCAGGCTGCACCAGAAAAGAGAGAAGTGTTAAGCATTCATGAAAACAGAAGGAAAATCTGAGTTATGCAAGTAGGAAGAAGCATGTGGATACCTTTGCCCAGAAAACGTATGCTAGTATCTGTGCTAACTGCACAACCATCAGCTAAGCTTCCACAGCAGAAAGCTGTCACACATCTGGTGGTCTAGCTACCTCTTCCTAGCTTAGATATAAACCAGGCAGCAGCTCACTGCCTCCTGCAAGAACTTCAGTTAGCCAAGCAGACCGAAATGTCAGGCAAAAGAGGCAAGAGTTAATGGCACACATTGCAGTTGCATACAATGACATCTTGCCTGGGATCCTTAAATTGGATCAGACACAACCAAATCAATCTGGTTGGATCAGTGAGAGAGTTTAGACAAAACCAGAAAGCCTTCTACGTCTCTAGGTACATAACATGGGAAACATTTGAGATGTTACAGGTCACTGGCACAGATCAATGCCTATGGGTCTAACAGGGTCATCACTACTCCGTCCTTCTACTGATCCGAGTCTCACCAGATACAACTGCATCCCCTTGCAGCTGGAACAAAGCCATATCCTGGTATTTCTCATACAAAGCCACACTGATGAAGTACCTTGGTTTTACCCAACTGCCATTCTTTCTTGCTGCTGTCATAGATCTGAAGAAAGTCTGCACATACAGCCTTGCTGTTGTCTGAGAAATGTGGTACCTTCACAAGCATCTTGTACCTAAGAACCAAACAGAATCTCATGAGATTATGTGTGACAGTAGCCCGCACACCTCCACCGCATCACACGGTTCCAGTAATCCTTTTCTCATTAGTCCTTCTCCCTCTGGGAGAGAAATCCCAGCTGGGACCTCCCTCCTTCACAATTTGGGAACCTCCATTCCCCAACTTTTATCTGTTATCACATTGGCTATTATTGTTGCGATCCCAGTAATAAAAGATAAACTCAACTTCATTTTTCAATAAAGAACAACTGTCTTTCTGAAACTTATGCTTTCACTGATCACAAGTTACTTTGTTCAGAATAGGGGTGGAATGTAATGCTCCAAGATACTTTCTTCTAGCCTTAAACTTCAAGAAATCCTTTTGGTGCAGATAATTAACAGAAATAATTACCATTTCCAATATTAATAATCAATTATATTGCCCATTAACATTTCCTTCAGCCTTTCAGATTAAAGGGCATGATACTGTCCCTTTACATGCTATGACCATCTGGATTTCACAGCATCACACAAGCTAATCTACGGCAAAACTACAAACAATGTGAGCTGTCTGGCTATTTTTCCATTCTTACTTTTACCCTAAAGGCAAGCAGTCTCCAAAAGAACATCCAAGTCAGTCTGTGATACAGTCAATAAGGACACGGTTAGAAAAACATCACACAAATGATCCATATCAGTAACGGCAGTTATAGAGGGAACAAACATATAAAATCGTATACCTTGGCACCGTTACAGCTTTTGGCACAATACTAGCAATTACCTGCTGAGGAAGTCCTGGAAAAGGCGCCGTATAGGGAAACCTGCTCTCCGGACCTTGACTGTCTCCAGCATCCCTGAGTACCGCAGCTGGTTCAGAACCACATCTGGATTGAAGAGGTTTGGTGCCTGCATTATGATCCAGATTCAAAAACACATCAGAAGAGAGCCAAAGTGTTCATCTTGGTATTACTTCTTTGCTGACTTGAATGGTTTCTCTGAGCACAGACACCCACAGGTTGTACGTCCATTTCTCTGTAGGAAGCCAACCCTTGGGCGTGCCATGTGAAGAGGGAAAAGTTTGGCTTAAGGGGAAAGCAACCTCATGACACTGCATGGTACAGCAAAAGGGATGACAAAAGGGAGTTGGGCAGATCCCAGAAAAAAGCAGTCTGCAGAGTGCTGTCATTGTCAGATCATGGCAGTAGAGCAATGATATTAACACATACAAAATGCAGAACCCTGACTCAGTTATCTTTGCAGTCGTGTAGCCTGCAAGACCCTATCAGCCTTCTACTGCCAAAAATGAAGATAAACTGCAGATTTTTTTTTCTGACACAAAGCCCCAGCAGGCTTTTCTCTGCCATAGCATACAGTTTCAAAACACACAAAGAAAATGATCAGCTTAGGGCTCTCCACCCAGTCTAGTCAGCAGCATATCCTCCTGCCACGGTTCACAGCACAAGCGGGAGCCAGCCTGTCTCTACGCACTGTGACTTGCTCATGAAGCATCCATCTCCTCTGCCTCAGAGCCAGGGAGCTGCAGGAGACACTTTCTACTGCACAAACCCTGCATTCCAGAACAAATCGTGTGCAGGCAACACAAGCAGGAGTGATTGCTTCTTCTACCACAGCTTTGGGCTCTACACAAGCCTGGTTCATCTTCCAGGTTTTGTAAGCACAGAAGGAGGTGGGAAAGGCTATATCATATTCAGCTTTTTTTTTTTTTTTTTAAATCTGGTTACTGACAGAAGAGCATATTTTTCCTAAACAATAAAACAACTAGAAGGAAAAACAGATGAGAAGGGTGAACTGCTTTTATCCCCAGTTTCGGATCTGCACAGAGGCACCTGCCAGGCAGGCATTTGTGCAAGCACTCATGGGCACCTGTATTGCATGTATACATTTTGTTGGGAGAAAGGCTTGCCTTTTCTGTATTTGGTTTGATGCAGCGGATGAAGAATGGGTTGGAAGTGCTCAGCGTTGCCATCAGTGAATGAAGAGAATCCTAAAAAGCAGTAAGACAAAACCCAAGGGCTGAGTCACTACAGGAGAGAAAAGTGCTACTCTTGATGCAACACAGTTTTCATGCAGCCCTCCCACTCCTGATGTGTTCCATTGACTCTGCCTACCAAAACCTGTTTTTTCTTACATCGTTTTCATCAAGTAAAAAAGTAAAGCTGTTCTAAGTTAAAAGTAATAAAACGATAAATCGTATCTCTGTCTGAAAAATGTTTTTCAGAGCTGGAACAAGGAATATCTGATCATGATTCTTTCCAACTATTTAACTTGTTTTAAAAATGCAGATAGATTCATTCATAAGTTTTTTTTCTTATGGGTTTTATAACTCACATATTGCATTATAACCTATTATTATACTATAGGTCTTAATGCTGCAACACAGTGAGCCTGCTCTCAGTAACCCAGGAGATTTCTTCCTGTCCAAAACATACCCAGAGTTTGTTTACTGCAACACTGTGTGCATAGCCATCCCTGCTTTCTAAGCTTTATAGCCAATTTGAATTATTTTTACATGTCTTTCAAGCTTTTTTATATAGGGATCTAAAACTGTGACATTAACATAAGTTTGCAGACAATCTTAATGGAGAAAATTCATACGTGCAGGTATGAACCTGGGGCTATGAAACCCCCCAACAAGGTTTTACTGTAATTGCCACTATGCTTGTAAAAGATGTGGCCTGAATTGAACACATACAACTAACTGAAACACCAGACCAACACAAATGATCAAAGAACATAAAAAGCTTCAGATATTTAACAAAATATTATTGATATTCTTTTCCTCTGCCACTATGCCCAGTCTTAACATCTCACATCTTACACCATACAGAGAAATCCTTCAGGCAGTGGCACTGTCTTTTTTTAGCTGTACCACATTCCTGCACATTTACAGTGCTGGACACAAAATGAGGATGAATGACTCCTCTTGGCCGCAGGCTTTGCTTTACCCATCTGCTCTTCCCCAGCAGCCTGCTGCTCTCTTGGAAAACATCCTACCCTGAACTGGGAACTGACAGTCGGTCTGCGCCTCTGGGTGCCCATCTTCAGTGTCTCTTCACTGCTACGGCTGCAGACTCTTTCAAAAAGGTCATAGATGAAGTCCAGCCTAAGGGTAAATAAAAGAATTAAAGAAGATGCAAGACACCAACCACCCGTGAGAAGATGGCTCTTATTCTTAGGTATTACCCCCGTCCCAGTAAGAAACACCTCATTTTTATTCCTGCCACCACAGAGTGTCTGCAGGAAGCAGTTCAGCTGGGTGATTCAGTGAGGAAATTAATACTTTCCATCTGTCTGCTCAGACCACATGGGCTGCCTTGTGTGCCACACTTGGCTGCAAAGCCAGAGACCCATCTCAGGCTGTAGAATAGGATATTAAACAAAGGAAGGTCTCCACTTTGCACTGGCCAGCACGCCTCCCTCTAGCTATATGCCCCCAAGCAAAACTGCCTTGAAGGCATTCCAGCTAAACTGTGTGCTATAACCCCCGTCCAGAGCTAGCTCTTGTACCTTATCAGCCATGGTGCCCAAGCCATGCCCCTGCACCTGCAAGCACAGCCCTTCCGTGGCCAGAGGACTTCTGGAGCTACCCACTGTGTAGGTCATCTCTGTGGGATCTTCTACGCCATTTTGCCTCTCCTTAGACAGTGGTGCTGGTTCGTACAAAATCTACACAACGATTTATTGTTATGACTGTTTGTAGCAGAATTTCCTTTTCTGGCTTGTTGAAATAGCCTGAGCCCTTCTGGTAATGCTGGACAATGACAACCACAATTCTGGCTTCAAGCCCTGTGTAAAATATTACGCAGATGCCACTGTCTGAGTAAGGCAGCTAAGAGCAGCTCGTCCTCTCAGCTCTCTCAGGTTGTGTCAAGTGCAAACTCTGCAGCTGTCTTCTGGGCAAATGCAATTCTGTAACAGCCCCATCAGGCTGGAGCCCAAAGGCAGTAAATATATGAACTGTGGTATAAAGCATGTGGTGGAGCTGCAACACAAAAAATTCTGGGGCCCACCATGTCATTTAACACCTCTCTCTTTCTAATACGTGCCATCTCTGCCTTGTAGACCTTGATCAAGGTGAAAGTCAGCTCATTTCTCTAGGTCACATTGCAGGGTCACTGGGGTATAAAACTGGGACCGCAGCTGGCCCCACAGTGATGGCTCAGTTTGGATCAGGATAAGGATGAAGCACACCATGGAAGCTCTCCACTAACAAGCAGGATGGAAACCAAACAGTCTCTGTGCAAAGGCAAGCATTTCACAATGTGACAAAGAGCCTTGACTTGTTCAGGTACAAATTTGCCATTGCTGGGACAGGGAGGCAGAAAGAAAAAGAGGAAAGAGGGAAGAAAAGAGGGAGACAACCAGAATTGCCTGTGGGAATTTCTGTCTTACTTTCATTGCTCTTTTCAAAACTGGGACAAGAGTACTGATAAATCATTCATCTGTGCCTCATCTGTCTTCTCCAGCTCTCTTTTCTTTTGTCAGGGCACTTAAGCACAAGGCGAAGAATAGTGAAGAACGACGCCTGATGTTCAGACAAAACAACTGTTTTCCTTGGCCTGGTTATTACATGAATGTGGCTTAGTCCAGCCCGGCAGTCGTGGCCTCTTCACAAGCATAAGGGAGACATACATACCTGCTGTCTTTCAGCATGTTTAAAATGTCGTCTCGAAAGGTGTCTCTGTTTTTCTCCAGAAACCCTCTCACATCATAGAGCACCTGCAACACAGACAGAGCCGCTGGAACAGAGCAGTACAAATCATTAAGCACTTCTACATTAACATGCCACTATACAAAGCCTCCAGCAGTGCTTCACAGTAACACCGCGGGCATGTGCCAGGATCCTAATTTTGGGGGTCAAAGAGTTCCAGCGCTCAGCAGTTACTAACAAGAAAGTGGCTTTTAGCCATCAATTAAAAAAAAATAATACTCAAAGCCAGGAGCTAAGCGAAAGAGCTGCAGAAATATGCCTGCAGTCACAGTGTGGGGAAATCCTCTGTGAGGTGTGAGCAGGAAATACTAACTGTGCCATGTAGTGCCCTGAGTTCCCAACCACCGCTGCCCAGCAGATGAGTCTAGGAGAAGATTAGTCCTTCTTTAGTGTGCAGGTGACTTCCCTTGACACGCCTCCATCTGTTCCATCCCCTCCATAACAAAGAGCAGCGTTTAACCTTGGAGGCCTTTTCCTTTCTGCAGTAGGCATGTAACCTTTTCTCCTCTTCCCCAACAATGAAAGTGTCCTTGTTATTTTTATTTTGGGTTTTGTTTGTTTGTGAATGTCCAAGAAAAGAAAACATGAATATCAGAAGTAAGGAGGAGATTATTATCTCCCAAGGCAAAAGTTACCTGAGAAAAACAAATGTCCAAGTTGGAGAATATACTGCTGGAGAATGATATGCTACTTTGAGCCCATTGCACCTCCTGTGCTCAGCTATGGGGGCACTATGATCAGAGCATACACACAGCTCAGAGAGATTCTTGACTTTGGGAATCTAAACGCTCCATAACCTCAAGCCCATGTGCAAGCATCTCACAGATACACCATGAGCTACCATGAACACCTACCTCTCCCGCATAATGCCTTATGCCAAACTGATGGTCTGTCACCCGAGGCTTCACATAGTAATGGTTGCTCTGAAATCAAAGGGAAAAAAAGGCTTCTTATAATGGCACCGTAAGAATACATAGCTTCAGTCAGAAACTCGGCCATGACTATGGCAATGCTGGGATGGCAAGTACCTTAGTTGTTGCAGAGCCTGACCACATGTGCAGCAGTTATCTGCAGCTATATTGCAAATACGTTATTCCAATAAGATGGAAAAATCCAGTCCTTCAAGGCATTCCTCATGTGAGCAAGGGTTTGCAGAATCAAGGTTGGGCAGGCATGCCATGGATGAAATGTTAATTCTTGCATGTCTGACACCCATGAAGACTGGGCTCCACACAAACCACGTGGGGCGGTACACGGGATCAGGATGCAGGGAAGATGGCAGCTTTGCAGAACACCTACACGCTTTTTCTTTGTCAAAGGAGGTACCATACCAATCTCCTGTTTTCCATCTTTCTTTGCACCTCTCTTTCTCTTTTTCCATATTAATTTTTACTTTCCCTTACTAGCTGTTCTAGTCTCTCCCTTTATTTTTCCTTCTTTTTTTAAAATAAGAATCCTTAAATATGCAAGAACAGCCATGCTACTTGAGATCAATGAACGATCCAGCTGAGCATCCTGCCTCCAGCAGTGACTATATAAGGTAGAGTAAGAAAAAGGCAAGTGAATGATAAGTTTATTCTCTTGCTATCTACAACTCTGATTATTTTCATAAGGTCTATCTAATTAGTAACCCAAAGTTGACTTCACTTCCAAATACTTGCCCAGTTCCCACCTACCAAGCCCATATGTTTTACCCATGCCTACAACACTCCTAGTTCCTTCTCCTGGATCCCCTGTTGCTGTTCATTAATATGACCCAGAGGTCATATTCTCTTAAATCCCAGCTCTCATGGTTTTCTTTCTTAAGCCTTTTGTGATCCACAAAAAAAAACACAGAGAAAACAGCTTGTTTTCCTTTAAGGTTCATCAGGCTTTCCAGCAACAGTGAGTGGATGCCTTCCAGTGCTCCTCCAGTCTGCACTAGAGACTTTAGTGGTATAAAGAACACTTTGCCTTCAAAAACCGCAAGCACTGGACTGCTGTCTACTTCACCTTTCCTCCCTGCACTCCAACTCCTCGGCATCTTCTATCTCTCCTATGCTCCCCGGGGTTCCACGTTAACTGCTATCTCCTCAAAGCAGACAGAAGTGACGCTATGAACAACTTAATGAGAAGGCTAGTCAATGAACAAAAATCACCAAAAATAGCAATCGAAATGTTGTGGGGCATAAAGGAATGCAAAATAATACTGACAGTCTCATGCTGCTGTACAATAAACCACAGGTACCTTCTTGCCAAGGGAACTGCTTTCTGGTTTGAATATTTATCTCAGAAAAGAATAGAGAAAACACCTAGAGGAGTTCAGAGACAAACAGCAGAAAGAAAGAGGAGCTTTGAAATTTCTCCATCTGGAGACAAACTGAAGAGGCTGGGACATTTCACAAAGAAAACAGAAAATAAGGGATGTATTAAAAATATTAATGTGACATTAAAATATATAAAACACCAACGACAATAAAAAAGGTAAATCAGGCATTCTTATATACCTTGACCTTTAATACAAGGGAAAACCATAATGGACTAAATTGAAGGCATCCACTTAAGCCTAAAGAAAGGAAATATTTCCTCAAAACTTGGAATAAATAGAAGCTGTTATTATATTCAATTTGCAGCCATGAGTATTACTAGCAGAGTTAGATGTACATTTGAAAAATGAGAGTATCTGCATCTATTCCAATTTTTAAAAAAATGTCTAATAAAGGCTACGAATTTGTATGTTTTCAGGCTTCGATGAAGCCTTAATTGGCAGACTAGGTAATGTATTAGCTGACTCTGTTCTTGCTAAAGTAGTAACTTATTCCTTAAGTGCCTGCTACGGGGTTTAACTTGCTTTGTTTTCAGTCTATTTACTGTGAGGATCAGAATGCTGCCTGTACTGGAGACAGGGTAAGGGACTGCTATAGTGATCTCACTGTGTTTTTTGTGTCCCCAGGGTAACTTTCAGACCTGTATGAAAAAGCCCTTCTACTCCCATGCCCAGAATACAAGAAAGAGGAGGAAAGAATATAATTAATTAGGAACAATAAGAGAGTTCCCATTAAAAAACATGAAGCCAAATCTGTCCCCAGCCCCAGGAGACAGATTTGAAGTGCTCTGGAGCTGGCTCCTGTGAGTCAGCTGGCAGAAGAAACCCAACCACACTGTGCAGCCACGTCCTGTGCCTGGGGTGCTGCCTCATGTCCCATCACAGACCAGCAGAACCTGACCTTCAACCCAAGCCACAAATTCAAATCTCCTCTACCTGCAGCCTGCAGTATGCACGCTCCCTCTCTCTCTGTGCAAGAGACCATCTGCAAGTTTCTTCACATACTACTTTTGTTCAATGTAGCCTTATTAAATACTTGCAGACTCGAGCCTAGGGCATTTCAAATTTCCTGCACAAAGAACATATTTTACATCAACAAAAACTTCACTTTCAGCTTTGAAATGCTGATGGGGCTAACATACTGATCATTTGCCTGCCGGGTTATTTTCTTACTTACCATATGCTGGCTGTGAAGTTTTTCCAGAAGGGTGTTGTCTGTGCCTTTGGGGAATCGACTCTCTTCATTCACCAAAGCCAATAGACCCAGTTTCTACAGCCAAACAAGAGACAAGCTTTTACAGACAGCAAAAGCTCTAACTACGCATCACCAAGCCAAAAACTGGAGATTTGGACAGCACATTGAGCAATAACCCGTGGTTATAAACCAGCAAAGCTTGAGTTGAAAGCAGAACTCTGGCTAGTCAACACATTCAGCAAGCAGAACAGAAGTGAAGAATTTATTAGAAAATCACATTAAGGTTTTACTTAAACCATGCTACCTGTCTTAAATTATGACACCCTCCCTAAGCTTGCTTTCACTCGCAAGCACAGATATGCTTTCTTGAGCTGAGACTACAGGTAGAACAGCTCATACTTTTGCCAGGTCATGAGGGAAAGAGGATCTAAGCAACCGCCTGTTTTTAAAACCAGGAGACCCCAGGGAAGGCCCCAAGACAATCAGCAGTCACCATTGTGGTCCCTGGAAACTGTCCCAGATAATTGCTCACCTTCTCAATAAGGTCCAGGCACTCTGCATTATCCATCCAGTCAATGGCTTCCCAGTTTATCCCTTCCCTGAAAGTCAGGAACAAACAGATCAAACATGAAAAGCAAGATCCAATGCCCCCATGAGCACTGAGAACAGAATAGGCTGAGAATGGCTTTCCCAGGACTGAAGAGGGTTTGCAGGAATTGGGCTCTGCCATGCCTGATGAAATAAAATAGGATATTCAAGGCGCTGCTAACACAAGGAGATGTAAGTTGGAGGCAGCCTTTCTTATCCATCCAGGTGATTTAGACTGATGCTTATCTTACAGTCATTGAACAAATTCCGCACCAAGCACTGACAAATTGTAGTTGCTCTCAGTTTCTGGTGCTTCCATTTTTCCAGGTGATGGAAAGCATTTCCTGCTAGTTCAGGAGAGATGAACATCAGCCCAAGTGGTGGTGATGTTGGACAGTTTGCTACACAGCTTCAAGAGTCAACTGATGACCCACAAATCCAGAAAGCCTGTGAGTAACTCGTGCTCAGGAAACCAAGGAAAACTACAGCTAGGTGTGAAGCTGCTTACTGACACTGATACAGACTCCTTTCAGGTAAAGGCTAATGTTCTGAAGACAGTGAAGCTGTTCCCTACAAACCCTTTAGCCTAGACGTTGTATGTTCAGGTTCAAAGCATTCGGAAACCTGTGGCCAACAGCTGGGAGCAGCAAACTAGAATCATTTCTAAAGAATGGAAAGAAGTTCCCTCCAAAGGGAACAGAATATCTTACCCCCTTAATGACAAAAAATACCAGTTCACAGTGTTTTAAATCTTTGCAACAATGGGTGTCAGAGAGGTGTGGTGGTTTTACCGTGCTAGGCAGCTGAACACCACAACTACTCTCTCACTCCCCCTCCTTAGATGAGGAGGGGAAGAAGTAAAGGAAAGAATAACTCATGGGTTGAGATAAGGATGATTTAATTAAAGGACAAAAGAAATAATTATTAAGGAAATATTATTATTAATTAAGCACTTTAGCTAAACAATTTAACTAAACAATTAACAATTTAACTAAAGGGGAAAAAAAAAGGAAAGGGGAAAAGGGAGGAGGAAAGGGAAAACTAAACAAAACAAGTACAGGCTATGTGGAAGTGCAGAGGAAAGAAATTACTCTCTACTTCCCA
This sequence comes from Anser anser, assembly GCF_964211835.1. Taxonomy (NCBI): domain Eukaryota; kingdom Metazoa; phylum Chordata; class Aves; order Anseriformes; family Anatidae; genus Anser; species Anser anser. Next base: position 17,214,395 of record NC_139726.1, on the reverse strand, counting down.
CAAATGAGCGATGCTTGACCACGTCCTTGAAGCAGGGCCTCAGCGCATGCAGCCGGTGTTCGGAAGGAGGACAGACATTTTCACAACGAGAGCCCACCCCTCCCCTCTTCTTCCTTTTTCCACCTTTTATTGCTGAGTGTGACATCATACGGTATGGAATATCCCTTTGGTTGGTTTAGGTCAGCTGCCCTGGTGATGTTTCTTTTCTCACATTTTTTATTGCCCACCCCCTAGGAGGGTTAGAGAGCGTCCTGATGCTGTGCCAGCACTGCTCAGCAGCAGACACAACACTGGTGTGATACCACTGCTGTTTTAGCTACAAGTGCAGAGCATAGCACTGTATGGGCTGATGCAGGGAAAGTTAACATCCCAGCCAGACCCAGTACAAGAGGCCGTATATTTTTACAAAAAGGCCTCTCGGATCACTTCTGAGGGCAAGAAGTCCTTCCAGAACTGAAGGAAGCAGAGTTATCTAAAACAAATGAAATCACACAAGTCGTCTCTAGTGCCACAGACCCCTTATCTAATTGAGTGACAAAATACATGGAGCTATTTATTAAACCTGAGGACATGAAGCTACTACTGTGAAATGTGAGCTTTAATCACATTACCCTACAATAATTGAAAAGTAGTTAATAATAAAATTCTCTCATCCTTTCCAAAGTTCAGACACAGAATTTAAACTCCTATGTAATCATCAGGAAAAAATCTTTTGTTGCAATGATACCATTCTTAACACAAGCTTCCTGCAATGGTGGAATTGGCCTGAGAAGTGAGTACATAAATAGTCTTGCAGTTTTGTAATCTTTAGAATTTCATGAATTGCCTATTCAGTTTCTCCCTTTACAAAGCTGCTCTCATTTGCCCTCACTGACCTGACTCAATTGCTTCATTCACAACATAAAGGCTTCTGTTTCAGAACAAGAACTGAAGTACTTCTCTAGCAGGCTTCTCTAGAAGCTGAGATAATCTAGAGCATCCCAGGTACTTTAAAAAATACAATCTAATACAAAGTCCACAAAGAGAATCAGCTGTGCAGAAAGCCCCATGCTCTTTAAGCTCAGGAAACAGTGATTTAAATCTCCTTGCTGAGTAAAAGAGCCATTTTCATAGCATAGGACTCTCTAGAACAGAAAGAGCTGCCAGATACCTATCTACTATTAGGGACTTTATTTTCTGCACACCAAGAATGCATCTGCATAACAATACCTTCACCTTAGGTAAATCATCAAAAGTTAGTAATCAGGCAAGTGACCATGTGTTCTAATGTGTTAGAGCCCAAGATCTTCCTGTTCAGCTTAGAAAAAGAAGAAAATCTAGACTAAGATTTTTGAAATTTCAAAATTGTGGAGGTCTGTTTTGTTGTTATTTTGCAAAACTACACATTGTGGGGGCATGGCATAATAGAGTTTGATAACATAAGTTGTGATACAAACAGAATGGATAGAGGCTAATGGTTTGCTCTCTTTTAACTCAAGAACTAGGAGTCATTACATGAAGCTAACAGCCATGATCAAAACAAACAAACAAAAGAAGGTTGCTCCTCATGCAATAGGTAGATGAGTTTAGGAGGCCCCCTCACCTGTTGTACTCTAGCTGCTCCAAGGAGAAGATGTGCTTGTTGAAATATTCCTGCAGCTTCTCGTTTGCATAGTTAATGTTAAACTGCTCAAAACGATTCACCTGTGAGAAGAAACAAAGATATAAAACTTAACATTCTTTTCCCTGGGCTATAAATGATCTCCTGCCACAGCTACAGGGAAGGTGCCAGGCCTGGAATAAAGCCACAGAGCACCGAGGCAAGGGTTGTTAGCTGGACATGAGGAGGACAGTATGGGGAGGCCCATCAGGAGAACAGCTTTTGTAGCTCATGCTAGCCTAATGCAGGAGGTCTATATGGTAGTAAATGATGATAAGAAAAATCACATTTCTCTTCTTCTTAGGAAGAAAGAAACATAGTTCCATAAATATCAATATTACCTACCACACCACATCTGCTTCAGGTCTGTGTCACAAATCAGACCTTGAACATCACTCTACACAATTAAAGCTACCAGAAATGGGCAGCTAAGTAGATTTTGCCACTCTCAGGGGTAGGGAGCAGTGGAGAAGTCCCAGAATGCCCTATGCTATCCTACACAAGATACAAACCTAAAAACTTCCTCCCTACATCCACTGACCTCTCCAAACCCAACACGCCCTGCAAAAGATAAAATTCTGACCTGAAAGTTCTCGAAGCCAAAGATATCCAGGATGCCCACAGACTTAAAGTTTTCCTTGCCTTTGATCTTCGTATTAATCTTGCTAATGAGCCATGAGAAACACTGAGAATACAGTGCCATAGAGAGGGAGTCCCTGGAGTCTGCTGCCTGTAAATGCAGAGAGGAAAAAATGAGTCACGGGGAGAACAGAAAGCATAAGGTGCACCAGGAATCTCTATGGGACTTCAGGTCCCTCCACTCCCTTTAGATGCCTCAGCATCTCTTATTCATTGTGCACAGTGCAATATTTATATGTACAGTCAACATTCAAATTTGCAAATAGCCCAGCCATGCACAGATATACCATTGTCGCTGACCTTTAGGTAACTGAACTTGAGAGGCTGAAGGAAGAGCTGGCCCTACATCTCATGCAGTGATCATTACCAAGAGTCATACACTGAAAAAAAGGCTCAAATTGTGAACACTAACTGGCAGCAGATAATTATTCCTATGTAAGTGTTGCAGTGAATGTCCAGAATTGAACTTTTGAACTTTCAAGCAGAAGTAACTGGAGTGGGCTGGTTGTACATTTTGATAACACTTGGACTAAACAAAAGTGTCATGCCCCAAATCCTCCAATTAACAGAGAGACATGAGACAGAACCGCAAATTAAGAGGCTGATCATATGCTCCGCTTCTGCCCACAGACTACTGAGGCTGGGAAATTGGGGTTTATGGTTCTGGAAAGAAGAGGAGGCCAAAAATAAGTGTTACTAAAAAGGAGGGGACCAGGAAAGACAAAGACAAAGATCTTGACTAGAAGAAAGATTCTGGATGGGGTGAAAGATCCTGGAGATCGGAGATGCCTGGAGACAAAAGCCAGAGTATGCCCAGGGACCTGGACTTGTAGTTTCTGAGACAGGTAACATGAGGAGCTGCACAGCATGGACCAGCACAGCTGCCTGCCTGACCCTCCTGGACAAGCAGTCATCTCCCTACTGGGAAAAGACATTTGATGAACATAATGCTGGGGGTGGTGGTAAGTGAAATAACCAAGTAACCAAGTAGGGTAAAAGCTCTAATCTCATAATGTCTTAAATAAATGCTGGTATCTAGATCAGTTATTGCCTGTTTACTCTCAGCCATGACACCAAGGTAATTCCTTCAGTAGCCCTGGGCAGCAATGTTAGAGGTCTTCTAAACATACCCTTGTCCTCTCCAGCTTTGCAAGCCTGAATAACGCCACCTCTCCTGTTCTGCTTCACTAAAGGCACAGGCCAGCCACCTCCAAATCCTCCCAGCCCTGCTCAGCTTGCCCCTGAGGCTCAGCCAGCAAGATCCTCCTTTTTACCCAGTCTCACCGGTACTTTCCTCCAGCAACCCTAGGCCTAGCAACCTCCCTTCTCCACGGCACATTTCAAAGCACAGTCATGCATGCCTTTTCTGGGTATTTCTTCTCTCCATCAGTTGGTCTGCCTTACTAGTCAGGAGGGAGAAAGCCCTCAGGGCCATGCCTCTGGCTGCACAGTAAGTTGGGCTCATGTCCCAGGAATGGGACCTCCCCATCCAGCTGTAAGCAAAGCCTCTTCCCCCACAGCATGGCTCAGATGAGATTTTCAAAGGCTCCTTTCATCCTCGCAGCCCTGCCCGCCCTCAGGCCAGTTCATCCATTCAACCCACTGAAATGTCAAAGCTCGGATGGGCAACCAGCCCGTTACAGAAGGAGAAATCCCTGGCAGCTCTATCGCCGCGTTCCAGCAACAGCAAGTGGGAAGAGGTGGGCACAGTACTTGAGGGCTACAGGCCTGTACAACCCTACACAGCTGCTGTTTGGTGCAACAGGAAATGACACCTAGAGATGACACCTAGGCAGTAGCATCCACTTGCTGTAATAGCTTTCTTCCAGTCTTAGTACCGGGCTTCACTGGGCTGCAGGGGTCCAACATGCAAGAATGTCGGGAATGGCCCTGCTTTCAGGGAAAGCTCTGCTCAGGGAGACTCCAGTAAAACCTACAACTGCATGCTCTTGCTCTGGACTGCATGGAACATCTCTGGCATTATTTGTTATCCATCCCTGCATGCTGCTACGGAAAGGTGTGGTTTATCTAGGACAGGCAGCGGAGAAGAGGAACCATGGTACTAGATACTGAGGGTATCTACCCCAGACTCAAGGCAAAAACGTAATTGTCACACAACAGCATTGCATGGACTATGACAAAAAGATAGCATTTCTTAAAGACAAAGCTCAGCTTGTGATATATTAGCAGTTGTGTCCAAAACAAGAAAAGAAGTGACTGCTCTGCTGAAATGGGCACTACTGAGACTTCAGCTTGAATATGATGTCCAAGAAGTGCATGCCACTTCTTGAAAGATGTGTGGAAACAGGGACAGTGGAAAAAAAGGTTTAGAAAATTACTGATGAGGAAGTGGAGGGAATTGGATTGTTTAGCTTAGAAAAGAGAATACCAAGTGAAAAACTTTACATAAACTGAAGCTTGTAAAGTGGATAGCTGGGATGCCAAAGGTAATCTAAATCCGAGAATAACTTTTCAGCTACAGTCTCCACTGTAGCTTGAGCAAGCATACTTAAAGAGGCCATGAAACTCCTTCAGTGGGAGACCGTAAGAATGGTTAGACTGATGTCTGTCAGAGGGATCCTGGAAACACTGGTTCCTCTGTTAGTGTAAGGGTTGGCATGATAACTCTCTGCTGTCCATGCCACCCCAAGCTTTCCATTAGAGTTGCTTATTTTCCTATAACATGATGTTTATTCCATCCTAGCTATATTATCCCTTGCTTCCCAGTGTCTTGCATCTTATTAATGACATAGGATGATTTTCCACAGTTATCTATGCATGGACCTAAAACACCAAGAGTGCCCTCAAGTGATCAGCATCACCACAAGTTACAGTTAGTAGGGACAACAGTGTAATGAACCACAGAGAAATGCAACAGATGAGTAGGACTGGCCCCCGCAGGCTGTACAGGTTCGGAGATGAGCATACATACAAGCCTGTTTAGTCCTCTTCTGCTCCTGTGGATACACAAACAAGCTGCTCTGGGGTAACAACCTAACATCTGCCAGATGTTTTGTGGTAACTGTGTTAAAGCTTTTTACAGTAAGTGCAGTAAGTGCAGCATAACCTGGGAGTTCTGCAAGGTAAAAGCATGCGCACATGCAATTACCACAAAGCACCTGATGCATCCTCTACACAATATGAGCATGGCCAATTCCTGGTGACTGAAGGTGACCTAAAACCAATATTGTGCATTGCCTTTTACAAATGAACTCCTCCTGCCCTGTGAGGCCTAAAAAGCAGAAGAGGCAATGCTGGGACCTGAACTACTGTTAAGGGCAAAAGACTGGAGGACACAGCTGAGCACTTAGCAGGAACGTAACAGGGATCCTTAAACTTGAGTGGATGGTAAAGGCCTGGAAATGTAGAAGTGACAGAAGCATATAGTAGGACACTCACCTGTTCCACAGTTAGAGGGGAGCTGATCTCTTCCCCACGCAGAATCATGGACCTCTGAGTCAGTACTTCGGAAAGCTGGAAGGCATCTAAGCCCAGGAGGTCACTGGCAATGTTCAGCACTAGTAAGAAAAATGGACATTCTCCTGTATGGGTCCCCACCACTTGCGAGGGATGCATGTTCTGCAGCTCGTTGTGGAAATCCCAGGGACTCCTCTAAGTCAAGCAACTAAATTCCAGCAGGAAGATCCTGTTTACTTAATTCCCCTTGGCATACCTGATGGTGTAAGCCTACATACCCAGTCTAAGGTAGGATCAGCATCCATTAGGGGCCACAGACAGACTCTTGTATAGGTCAGCCTTTATGCTGACAACAGGAAGAACAAAACACTGTGTAAAGCTCAGCACCAGCAAAGTATTTATTGAATAGGAAGGTATGTTTCCCTAAAGGCACAATAGTGCCGCCTGAGCTTGGGATTGCTAAACTTGGATGTCCAGAAGAGAGGAAATTAACTTGCGACTTAAACCATTTGTGATATATAGTTATTACTTCTGTTACTTCTGTCTGTCTAGACAGACTTTACCAGACCAGCTCAGATTGGTCCTCTGTAACAGAGTGCACACTAGCGATGCTTCAGAGGAGGGTTTTTAACAGCCTTATCTAAAACTCCTCCCTGTTCCTTTCTCTTCCTGCTCTTTCAATGCAAAAGAGAAACCGTGAGACTGTGGACTCAGCCTGAGTACCCAGGAGAAAAAATGGATCATAGCCCAGCTAAAACATTCCGGTGCTCTAGAGCCATGCCTGCTGTGGCAATATTTTTGTGGGGTTAAACTACAGGGAATCTGCTAGCAAAGGCACTGCTGACCAGGATAGAGGGAGAGGACTGTGGAGTGAAGGCCTTACAGGCCTTACTTTGCTGTAGGCCTTACAGGCCTTTGTGGGGTTGACCAAGTTGCGAGGGTCTCATTTACCTGCTTTTGTTGTAATCTGGGCCCCGCCAGCTGTCATGAACTCAACGTTTCCCAGATGAAGTGTGCCAGAAAGAAGTTTGAAGATGTCTCGGATCTCTTCTGTGCTGAAGTCCACCACCTTCATGGCAGTCTATGCAAAACCATACACCCAGTGTTGGCTGTAGGTACAGCCACAGTCCAACAACCACATCCATGCCCCGAGCCCTCTCCTCATCTGAAGTATAAATGCCATGTTAAAATTGAAACAGCTGCTGAATAGGAGATATTCCTTTCCTTTAAATCACATCTAAGCAGGAGCTATTGAAATCTTAAGCTGCCTCTTCTCACCCTGTGTATCTTGTTTCACCTACATTATTAGAACCCTCAGGCTGATAACACACCACTTATCAAACAAAACACGAATTGCATATTCATCCTGCTAAACACATAACCTCTCATAAAATTACGGATGTGTTTTGAAATCTGTGTGAAATGGCAGAATATGCCATTTATACCGCTGATATAACCAGAACATTTCTGGAGAACACTACCTTTAGGGCAAAGTGTTCCCCTTCTAATGGTCATTGTGAGGTTTCCTGGTTCAGGCCACCTAGAGGGCTCTCAAGAACCATTATGGGGTGGGGGTGAGGTTCATGCTCCCCAAAGGCTCTGTCATTCTAAAATATTATTCAACCTTGACTGTTTCCCAAACTCTCCCATTTCTGTACACTAGAAACATTTGTCTAGTCTTGTTTTTACCATAAACGGGTACAGCTGAGTTTCAAACTTGTTGAACACCAAATTTTGGCTTAGGGCAAATAAATTCTGCCTGTGAAATCTAGACCCTGCAGCACACTTAGTCCATGAGATTGTGTCTAAGGAGCTCAAGAGGTGTTAGAACAGGACTCACCATGACCTTACTGAACATCTCTATGTCATTCAGGTTCTCATCACTCACACAGCCAGACTGGTTCAAGTAACGGTAAGTCTCTGGCTCAGAGAGGGAGAGGCTCTCTGCAACAGAGGAGAAGGATGCAGGGAAAGAGAAAGACAACAATTTATTTAGCATTCATCACTTTCTTTCTATGATCTTAGTCCTCGAAAGCAATAGGTATATTCACCACAGGGGGAGTTCATCTGAACAGACTTCATATGCCTCAGAAGGCACACCTAGACAGTGAATGCACTTGGGAAGGGGAAGAGGAAGGTGTGCAGTAACAAAGCTTGCAGTTGTTTATACAAAATGATTTAGAACAATCAAATCCCAAGCTGACTGCAGAGTCGTGGAAAAATCTTTCAATCCTGAACTGACTCCACAAAAAAAAGGGAAGATGAAATTCAATCTTGTTAAGTGTACAGAAAAGTAGTCTTAACTATATACACATACAAGGAGCTCTAAATTAGGTATTACCACTTGAAACAGTTCAGAGAGTCACAGTAAGATTTCTGTAAACATCTCAGTGCTGAGCAGCAATCAAAAACTGATTACTAAAAACTACACAGAAGGAACACAGAGCAAAACATAAAAACTGATTTAGGTCTCTGCATGTATCTTTGGCACAACCATGTCTTGAACACTATCTGCAAGTTTGATCTCCCAATTCAGAAAGAACAGGGGAGAACTAGAAGATCTATGGAGAAAGGAGAAAAGGGTGATCAAGAAGTAGGAATGCATTACAGATGGGGGGAAGAGAAGCAGTCCGGGACACCAGCTTAGAAAGGGAGATGGGGAAGAATAGCAGAGGCCTGCAGAGATCTGCTGAAGAACAAAACTGTTTTTTGCATGCTTTTCCTGAGTATCTGGTACTACCCACAGCCCCGCTATTTCCCTTTGCTGTAGATGGATGTATGAATTGAGCCACATGGCCATTCCTTCATGAACTGCCTAGGACTGAAGCCATATTCCCTTCCACTCCATGTCAGGCCCAATTCTTCCATCTGGTTATTCTGGCACACATAGAATAAAGGCATTGAGAAATTCCCCTGTCCCCCCCAAACCCGAGTGCAGATGTAACATGTTCCTGCCTGTCTGTTTGACCTCCTCAGCAGACCATCAGTGCTCAGTGGTGCCAGGGGCAGGTTCTTGAAAGTGCTTGTAAGGGAATGCTGCACTAGAAAAAGGATTCTTCCACAGATTGCACCTGCTGCTTTCCCCACATGCCCTCCTCCAGACCCTTCTCTCCCTTCTCCATGTACAGAACTATAGACCCTTTGTTCAGATACTAGATGTGTTTTGACTCTAGTGATGCCACTGCACCCCTGGTCTCTTCTCTCTCTTACTACCTATGCTGACAGTTTGTTGCAAAAACATGCCTGTCAGACCAACTCTTGAACTCATCAAACAGCTCCATTCAGCATCTGAATCAAGACTCTTCACCTTTCCTTTGCCTGTAGCCAGTTCTATTATCTCATCTCTCTATACCCCCTCTTCACTTTGCACAGACTTTGCCCTCCATTTCAGAGTGCCTGAGGCATCTTTTCTCATATAGTATTTCTGTCATCCTCAGCCTCTTCCTCTCAACTCCCCTTTCTGTGTTTTCCATGAAATCACCGTACAGACTTCAGGAAAAAGTTATGTATCAAGTACCCGAAATATCAATGCTCTAATTGACTTACACCTGCCAAGGCTTCACACGCTGGACTGGAGAGAGGAAAGAGCACTATCCCAGAAAATTAAGTTACCTTTCATCTCCCCGCTCACGCCAGCCAGCAGAGCATAAAAGATGTGGTAATTCCTCTCTCCAGGGTTCTGGTGTACCACTCTGTTCTGAAACAAAGAACACAGGCATAGCCAGTGGAAAGAGATTGCACTTGTGGTCGCAAAGGCAGAGAGAGGACTGAGACGCAGGTAATTCTCTATGGCCAATGCACAAGAGGGGCTTCTTCCAGCTTAGTGATGGTGCTGTCTAAATAAGTTGTACATCAAGATCTTGTCTGGCGCAGCTGTGCATCTAAGCATGTAACTCACTGAGAGAGTGTGCTCATGGTCAAACTGCACCTTGCCAGCTCTGGCCCTGCTCCTCAGTGAGTTCCTGAGTCCAAATAAATCAGAGCAGAGTTGATGGCATTTGGAGTTGTGATCCCATAAGCCTCTCTACAGAATTGAGTTTCCAGGTACTCGCTCGCTCTCCCCTCAGTAAAGACTTTTTTTTTTTTTTTTGATTTTCTCTGTAGTGTCCGGTGTTTATCAAAGGCTGGAGAACAGGCTCCAATAAATACAGAACCTCCTATTCCTTCACCACCCTCTTCCTCACTTGGGACAGCTGTGGTAGTAAAACCTGAAGAGCTAAGGTCTGTGCTCCATCGCTGGGATGGAGGCAGCAGCATCCAGCAGGAGAGCTGGCACTGCTCCACTGGGGCTATTAGGAGAGGGCTCACCCAGCAGCCAGTAGAGGTGACACCTACCTTTTCCAGTAAATCTGAACAACATGTTAAGGAGAAAACATTCAAGTGGTATAGAAATACTCCTCCCCATTCCTTGTCCACAAAGGTATTATGTAGCAAAGAGACATTTAAAAGGGCAGGGTCAGATAGAGCATAGGACCTGCACAATGGTGGGATAACCTAACAAAGGATGAGGCACATCAGGGCTGCCTAGAGAGATTAGAGAGAGCACTCTAATCTGAAAGTCCATATTTCATACAGCAAGTCTTGCATCAGTTCTCATTGCTTCTGCAAGAGACAGCTATCTTTCATCTACCGACAACACAAAGAGCAGAGACCAAACAATCCCAGCCTGTTGTTTACAGCAGTAGTAAATTCATCTGGCTGCTACTCCAGTGGAAATTGGTGTGGTTTGCAGTGATCGGCAGCTTTGAACATCAACATCAATAAATGTAGCCAGGGCAGATTTAGCTGCCTCATGTAGACAAAAGATGTGTCACAGCCTTTGGGAGAGGGGTAGACGGGCAAACAAGGAAGAAAGTGGTCATAGCACAACATAATTTGACTCTTTCTTGTCCTTGATTAGGGTTTCAAGGTCCACTGGAGATGGGTGGCCCAAAACAAGGAGCTGTAATTGGCCCTCTGAATTCCTGTTGTCCTTTGCATCCAAATATTGTGCAGGATATACTGGCTCTTGGCTTGGGTTTCACTTTCCTAAATCATGAGTTCATTGGCAGATCTAACATAGGGAATGATCTTCTGGGAAAAACAGGGTGCAGTATACATGAAGGATCTTCCTAGGCAGCAAATTGTAGGGATTTAAGTATCAAGTGTTGTGCCTGTGTAAGTTAAAAGGAAAACTATGTTCCCACCTATTGCATAAACAAGGATTTTCCAGAGTTAGGAGCCACAGCCACAAAACAAACACATCTTTCCCCTTTAGGTTGCAGATTTACCCACATTCATAAACTGACTTTGAGTAATGGTGCTGTGGGATTTCCTGACCCACCCTGAGTTCCTCCCCTCATGTTCACTCACTCCAACCGTGTGGTCCACTGAAGAAAAGGATACAGTCAGTTACTCGTCCTCCCTGGATGTGTCCGTGTTGAGAGAAGTGCAGCTGGATGAACTTGCCAAAGCGGCTGGAGTTGTTGTTATAAACTGTCTTGGCGTTTCCAAAGGCCTCCAGAATAGGGCTGCAAGGAACAAGGCAATGAAGACATGACTGGTGACGCGATACCATTACAACAAAGCCCGTGCCCGGCCTTTTGCCATTTGCACAGCATGCACTGCCACGTGAGATTAATTTGTTGCAGCATCAGACTGGACAAGCAGGAAGAGCTCAAGGGCAAGGAAGGATGGCAAAAGCAATTTAACACACTGCTAGACAAATTTTAAACCTTTGGGATTGGAGCTAATTAAATCAGTCCCTGATCAGTGTGGGCAGCTGGTGTTCATGCTGTCTAGGGCATTCCCCACAAAAGCAGATTCGAAAACGAAAGGTGGCAAAACCCTGTCAGGTTGTGTGCTTAACACAGCAGCATCCCATGAAATAGGCTTGTATTTTTTTCAGGATTTTCAGAAACATCATTTAAGGCAAGTACTCTGTAGCTTTAAAGCACATACTTTTTTTGTTTCTGCTTCCTTCTCTGTAAGAGAAGACAATCTAAGCCATCTCTTAAAATTGCAAATAAACATTTTCAAACTACCAAACAAACATAGTACTAAACTGATTTGTCTGGTACTGGAACACAAACTTCTTTCTTGTTACTTAAAACTTGGTTAGGTTACAAGCCACATGATTTCCAAGCAGAGGGAATATATACACATCATATATTTGAAAACTTCATTCTAAGAGAGGAAAAAAAAGAAGTTGCAGGGAAAAAAAAATGGTGATGAGCTGAAAAACTTTGTCTCTTGGTCACCTTCCAGTCTTCGGTAGGTAGCATACAAATGGAAAATGGTGAGTTAAAATGCAGTTTGGTTCTTACTCCACAGAGCAGCACCAGGGAAAAAGCCTAATACCATTCAAACTGACACATCAAATGCAGGATTAAAATATTCATGTTTGAAATTTAGCCAATTCTAAAATAACCTGAAGGCCTGACAAGCAAGGAGTCTGGGAGATGCTACAAGCATGGCCTGTATGTGGTCATACTAAATTCTAAAACATACACAATTTTTAACAAAAATGACTGCAGTTGTTACCCTGAGAAAGACTGGCTTTTTAAATGTCTCCATCTATCTACTGTGTGGTTCCACTTAAAGAGAGGGATAGGTACAGCATTGTTCAAAATGTAATAATTATAACAGATTATAACACAACAAGTAATTACAACTATAGGTACCACAAAAAATGCTGAAAGTTTCACGCTTTGCAAGCGTTAGCTGCATGAGAAATGTGGTTATGGGAAAGGACCAACAACCTTTAAGAAACTTCAAGCAGTATTTTCATAATTTCTCCCAAACACTTTAAACAAACAAAAACATAGACATGAAATTTCTTTCTTATGATATATTGCAACCATAGAAAATCCAGTCACGGAAATCTGTAGGCATGGATCAGGAGGAGGCAAGTTCCTTGCCCTGGAGAATTTGAAATCCAAGACCCGTGCCTCTGGAACAAGTATGTAAATATTGGTATTGCACAGGAACATCCCGCTGTGCTCACCAACACCACAAATCAACAGAAACTAATGGGGACAACCAGAAGAAAGGAGGACAGGGTTATACGAACCCCACAGTTGCCGTGAGAGTGCAGTAACCAGCCAGCCAATCTTTACAGCTCTAAATCATGCTAAATTAGACAAGCAAAACACAAGGAAGTATCTTTATAGTTTAGTTTGGCCGTGGGCTCAGTGTATGGATGCAGAAGCCTTTTGGGGCATGGGGAGGAAGGAGGCAGGTGGATGTTGGAGGCCGGCGGCAGCTGCAAGGAGGAGCTGAACCACCACGGGACTAGGTGGGGTTGTGAGGAGTGGTAGCCGTCCTGGGACGGGCCTCTGCCTTCTCGTCCTCAGGGAGAAGGTGCCAAATCAGTCCTCCACACTCGTGTTGGAATGGCTCACGAGGCATACACAGAACAGGCCGTGAGTTCCTGCGCTAATTCACCTCGCAGCGGTGGGGTCTTGCAGGCTGGGGAACCACCTCCTGAGGTAAGCTTTCTGGATTACAGTCAAGTTACCACTTAACCGCTAAGCAGGCTTCAGCCTTTTAAGCCACTCTCCCCAAAGCAGATTTTGCAGGTCTTGACTCGTGACTGTATAGCACTTAAGAGCTTTTTTTCTACCTTTCCTTTTTTTTACACACACGGTTCAAAGGTTTCCAGCTTTATTCACCACGCTGCTATGCAGCAGGGAGGGAGGCTACCCACATAGCGGGGCGATGTGCCACAGAGACGTGGGCCTGAGACCTGGGTTGAGGGCAGCGCCGTGACTCAACGGCAAGGTTGAGGGTGGGCATGGCAGGGGAGTTACTACTGAAGGATGAAGAAATCTTAGCTCTGGCTGGAGTATTAATTCGCTAGCTGCCACACACACCCCACACTGTTATTGGAAGAAGCCTAATTCAAGGATATCTGAGATAGCAACCAGTTGGTGACATCCCAGCGAGACCACAACCTCCACACCTCCCTGACGCACCTCCATTTAGCTGCACGAGCATCCCAGCCCACATTCGACCCAACCCGCGCTCAGGCTCAAGCAGCCCAAATGCAAACACATCCAGAAGGCAGTGGCCTGCACACAGGCAGCTGTGGAGACCCACGGTATGGAGGTGAAGCACACCTGCTCTCCAGGATGGCTTCTTCCACGTGCGTGCTCTTCTCAGAGGCTGGGGCCCCAAGGGAGGTCTGGCTCATGGCTGACAGGAACTTCAGCAGCAGCTTGGTGCTCTCAGTCTTTCCGGCTCCACTTTCTCCGCTGTTGAGGAAAAGACATATGTTCCACTCACAGCTCCAGGGCAGACTGAGCTAACAGCCATCCCACCCACGGCAGAGAGGTGATCTCCAGGAATAAACATACAGCATGGCCTCTGCAGCAGGCAGGGGAGAGGCAAAGAGTAGGGTGGTGCAGGTATTTAGGCAAAAGTCATAGCAAATGGAGTAGCGAGAGCAAGGCATGTCATGCAGTCAGGGAGTAGCTGGTTCTCCCGTTTCTGACCTTATCAGAACACACTGGCTGTCATGGCGCTTCCACAAGCAGCAGTAGCACTCGTTAGCGGTGGCGAAGATATGGGGAGGCAGCTCACCCAGGCGGTGCTGTCTGTACAGGTCTATGGCATCCACACTGTACAGACCAGGGATGGGCTTGTAAGGATTTACTGATGCCAGGATGGAGCCAATGTTTGTCTAAGGGGAGAAAACAAAACACAGCAAAGAAATAAAGCTCCAGAAAAAAAAAAAAAAAAGGAAAAAAAAAAGACAACAAACCTCGTCCTGAAACAACTCATGGTGAAGGGAGGAAATGAGGAAACTGGGCTTCAGCAGAGAGCTCCCCAGTTTGGCAAAAAATGTCAAACCCCAGTGCAGGGGCTGCATCACTGGATCACTGGGACTGGGTATGGATGGGGTGGTTTGAGTTTCACTGTTTGACAATAAAATGTTCTTAGTCCGTTGTCTTTGCTAAATTATGCTTAAACAATTCAAAAACATGAAGCCATCTTCATACCCAGCTACCTTGTATGATGCTTGAAGCTGAAAAGCACAGTCGGGACTGAAGCGGGGTCAGAAGACACCTTCAAGGCCCCTCTCCAGGATTCTAAGTGGAGGGGGCTTGGCTGGGTTCAAGCAGCTCCTGGACAAGGAGGGGACACGGAGACACACACATGCAAAGAGCCACTTAAGCGTATCATTCATCTGCTGAAACGTACTGTTTGGAGCAGCTTAAATCAAGTGGTAAAGCCAAATCAAAATTGACAGCTGAAGCTCAAGGATTTCAGGACAAAAACACTGTTACATTTTCTAAACACTTTATTTTGAAAATATTTCTTTTGAAAATCTCCCAGTTTAAGAAGAGTTTACAAGGTTTAAAATTAAATACCCGAAGCCTAGTATCTAATTTCAAACATTTTCTTTTGTGAAGTCAGAAGGAAATTAATTCAGCTTTTTAGGGCATGTTTTTTTCAGTGCAGCCAACCAGCTCAAATCCAGTTATTCTCAGAGCTGCAGTTCAGAGCAATGGTGCCACCTCTCTCCTTAACAACGAATTTGTAATATGGTTAAAGTCCAGCTTAAATGCCGATGCTGGTGTGGTGGCATCCTTCACAGGGCTCCCACACCTTGGGCTGCTCTGCTCCAGGGACACCCATCCTCAGCAGAGGTGTCACAGGTAACCCTTAGAGAGCTGCATTAGGTAAAAAGCCTTGTGGCCAGGGGCAAGATCTAGCGTTATGTCCAAAACATGAACTATCAGTCACCACATATGGATATAAGGATTTGCACGCATCCACTGGATAAGCTGTAAATGAAACACTTGGTGTCGAGAAAGACACATGCATTCTCCCTGCCAAATGAAATCTGGGGACATACTGCAATGCTACGCTCCGAAGCCAGAAGCCAGACTGATAAGATGCTGTAGTCACCAAACTATATGAGTCATTTATTAAAGCAGCGATCACAGATCATCAGGGAAAAAACAGCACCTAGGCCTAATTGCGTTATCAGCAGTACCCGTATGAGCAGACTAGCATGGAACAAGTCTTGAAGATCGTCTTATATGGAACTTTGTAGGCAGAAATAAAATTAATTGGCAATAGAAGCAGTAAGCAAGCAGATGATCTTTGCAAGAAAAGTGGGAGGAAATGGGAAAGCACTGAGAAAGAGAAAATGGATTAGGAAAGAGCACCGTACAACCAGCTGAGCAACAGATACTGTGTGGAGACTGGATAACAGAGATGTCCAGAAATCCATCCTAACTCTTCTCCCAAATCTTCACAGAGCTTTTTCCTCTCATATGTGTTATTCTGCACTTCCCACTCTATTTTCATCTCTCCCATGGAACAGAGCTCCTGCCACAACCCTTCCCAGAACTACCACTGCAGCCATCTCTCAAAGGTGTTTCTAGGAAACTTTTCCATTTCCCAGTTGCACTCTTCATCACCTGAAGCCCCTTACAGATTGCTTCTGTTCACAATTTATAACAGCAGTAGCATTTGTGCATCAACCAGATACATACTGGCCACTGTATTAGCAAGGAGTGATCTTCCCCAGACACCTCTGCAGAGCAGGACATGCCATGTTTGGCATGTCTACTTCTCAGGTCCTACAAGGGTGGCTAGACATGGCAGAGCTAGAAACAGCAAAAAATGTGATGGTCCAGCTCCTGGCTCATTTATACATCACTCACATTATGTTGGGTATACTTTTATTAAAGGATTCGGGAAATGCAGGAATTGCTAAATGCTGCAGGCTGTTGCTGTGCTCACATAATTTTCTGAAACAGCTTGGTAGAGCCCGAAAAAAAAAATCTTTGGAAAACAAAAGATATCAATTTGACATCCTCTGATAATTATTATTACCCTAATTAATTAATATTATCATTGCCCTAATTACTATTATTATTAATAATTTATTAATATTATTTTAATACTGGTGTTTCCAGGTTACCCATTCATTCAGTGCTTTTGTTTTCCAGAAAATGATGATATTTCTCAGCTTTTTCTGATCTCTGTGATTTCCTTCGAAATATTTTTGGCCCTGACTGATGGGCATAACTCCACTCAGTACAGCTTTACCTGCAGCCTTAGCCTACTACATTCAATCTGTTGAGTCTGTTAAGGTGGTATTAAATAAACTCAGACATTCATTTCTGGTATTGGCGGATCACTGCAAATCATTAGGTGGCACTACAGCTGACATTCTCATGCTTAGCTGAAAACCGCACGCAGCAGCGCTATGGCAAAACTAACAGCTAGTGATGGGGTAGCTGTAGCGTTAACGTCTGCACTGCAGAAATGCATCACACGTGTCAGGTCTGGTGCCCGCCAGGTCGGGCAGTGCACAGCCATACACCAGATACAGCCCCACTACAGGAGGGGCTCGCAGTCCTTCACTGAGGTGTTCCAGAAGTCAGGGCCCTTCGTAAACCTCCCGGACACTCAGATCTGAGGCACGCAGCTGAGATGCATACACTAGGCGCAGGTGAAAAATGACACGACACCTGAACGTTAACCCCTTTACACACGGCTGGTGGAGGCACGGAGCTGGAAGAGGAGCAGGAGTGACAGACCAGCGCCAGAGGCTTACGGAGAGAGGGTCCTGTGACACGGTCACAGAGCACGTGGCGTGGCATTTCTGGCACGGGGCACTGACTGAGGAGACAGCCCTGCCTCACGTTGCAAAGCGTGAGGGAGAGCAAACGGGAGATGGACACCCAAAAAGGGGACTGTTCACTGGCAAAGAGCTGCACAGACACACTGCGGGTGTCAAGCACTGGTCAGGCAGGGCAGCAAGGCCAAGGGCTGCCCAAACAGTGTGTGCACATGGGGGCTGTGCTGAGAGACAACAGGCAGGGGTCTGCAGAAACCAGAAAGGATGCGCAGCATCCTCCACATCCCACTGCGGGAGATGTTTCAGAAACCGGGTCACTTTATTGATCATTTCCTGGAATACAGGTGCATAGGGTTCGGTTGCCCTAGTAACAGTTGCTACGCAACACAGATTTACATTTTTCCTGTCATCATCTGAAAAACTCTGGGTACACATACAGGACGGACAGGCAAGATAAGGGTAAAGAAGGCCAAGGCAGTCTTCACAATATTTCCTCCTTGTCCTCTCCAAGCCTCGCCAGAGCACGCTGCCATCCCAGCAGCCTCACGCCCAGTGTGCTTTCCCTCACGCATCCCTCTCCTGCCACTTATCTCCTTCCTGAGGGCCCAAGAGGGAATCAGGACATGCGTTGGGTATTCAGCTGTGCAAGGAGAGCAGAGCACCTAATAAAGACAGAACTGCTTGTACAAGCAGAAGTAGGCAACCGGTTTGCTTTCCTAGTTTAGTTGAGCTCTTTGTCCAAATCAGGAGGGTATCTCAACAACACCCTGTGTGCACTGCACTTTTCAGTCTACTTGGCCATCTATAAACTCTGAACTGCAACAACGGGGAATCTGGGGAACATGAACACCAGCTGGTAAAACACGGATGTTCATGGAGGATACAGAGCTGCACAACTACCACAGATCCTAGAGGTTCTAGGATTTGTGTTCATGTTTGGAAAGTTCTTCTAGATATGCAAAGAGGCGTCTCTGGTAGGGGTAGGATCTCATAGGGCTGATGGAGCTGGCAAGGCACAAAGCAGAAAAAATCTCCCCTTTTAACCACACGAAACAATGCTCAGGAAACAATGCTAAAATCAGTGTTTCCCATGAAAAGTGCCAGCCCCAAAGGTAAACAAAAATCGTCAGCCTGAAGGGATGTGGCCCAGTCGAGCACTTACATAGATGTTACCCTGCTGGTAGCGCTGGTGCAGGTTAAGCAGGATGGCAGCTTCGTGCAGATCTCCCAGCATGGACATGTCTTCTACCCCATCGATGCTGGTCTGGTGCATTGGCAAGACCTTTTCTCTGGAAAGGGAGGCCTTGGGGCACTGGAACACCTGGAGGAATGGGGAGAAGGACAAATAAGAGCATGCCACCTGGCCATACAGTTTGATTTCCTACCAGAAACAAGTGCTTTTCCACAGCTTTATCCTTCAGCACTGGAAAAGGAAATGAATAAGGCATGGATCCGTTCCCTATTTGTATAGTAGTTCCTCTATTCCTGTTCCTACCTATTTGAGCTCCTTGGCCAGAACCCATAAAGCACACACCCTTCCTTTGCTACAGAGTTGTTCTCTCACCTTCAGTACTGCCAGGAACAGACCAATACAGGGCTACCTGATTCCTACTGAAGCCCCCTTAGCAGGAGCAGGGCACCACCAGGTGCACCAGGCTAGGCACGTAGCACACGCTGTGCTCATGCCTGTGAGCAATGGTGGCAGCTGCTCCCAGGAGACCAAGAATGGTCTTTCAAAGAAGCACAGGGCGATCACGTCTCTGTCTGTAGCATGGTCTAGGCAACGCTCATTCACATTCCAGGTTTGGCCTTGGAGTAAACAGTGTCTGAGAGAGGGAGAGGTTTTTGTGTTGAGGGCAAAGGAAAGCGGGCAAAGCAGCTGAGAAGCCAAAGGAGTGACATCCTGTGTGCATGCTGGCATGGACATACGTGATGTGGCTTTCAAAGTGCTTGTACAATGACATCTATTAACTTCTGTCACTGCTCTGGGAAGTGCCTTCTCCTCTGTCAACAGAGTTGCAATGTTCCTGCCTCATTGCTGCAACCTTCTTCCTGCTAGAGCTTCCTCCTCCTCAATAACCCACTCTTCAGCTATCGGGTCATCTTCACACCCGTTCACACAGCTGAGATTACATTGCCGTTCCCCTCCACCATAGCCACATCCCAGCCCTCCTTTCCTCCTCCTCAGGCACGATGCTGGCATTTCACAATGCTATTTCAGTTGCTTCCCACTCTTGGATTCAACCGTGTGCCATCTCCCACCCATCCTCCCAGGCTGTGCTAGATAGCCAGACCCAAGCTGTGCAGATGGGACACTTCACACGGGCAGCCTGGAGGAGAGCAAACCAGCCCGCAGTAGCCTTTCCAAAGTAACTTGGGCTTTTCTTTCCCTTCCGAGGCGCCGGTCTCTACTTCTTCTTCATCCCTGCTTGTCAGCTCACCAGGTGCCACCAAAGGACCTGACGGACCCCACAGAGAGCGAGCCCTCGGTGTATAGCATGGATCTCAGTGCTTTCTCCTGCCTGCTCCCTTGCAGTCCTCGGGCTGCTGTAGCTGCTAAGAAGAGGCCAGCCCGGCAGCTGGAAGCTGCAGACAGAATCAGGTCACCCTGCCCCCTCCCAGCCACCTCGCCAGAGCTGGAGCTGCGGCAGGGAGCTCACGGCAGCAGCACCATGCAGGCGCCAGCCAGTGCCCCCTCCAGCCCCTACCCACACCGCTGATGGAGCAGGAGGGGGATAACCTGCTGCAGGATCTTTGTCTTTGGAGCAGACACTGCATACGCTTCCATGGGAGAAATAGGGGAGCAGGTTGGGAGAGTCGGACAGAGAAATCTGGGGGACAGCACAAGCTACAAAGGTATGTCTTGAGCAAAACCACTACAGCACTTTCAGACCATGAGGCAGCAAACCTGCCCACCTCTCTTCTCTCTGCTGACTCGGACTGATTTTGGAAGGGGACAAGTCCAAAACGGTATGATGTGATCTGCCTGGCAATTACCCATTTACCACCACACTGTCAGCACTTGTGGCTATTTGGGCCAGACAAGAAACAATAAAAAAATGTCTAGGGAAAAAGCTGAGTGCACAAGTGTCTCAAAAGATAGCAGACGTTTGGCAGCACCTGTGCCAAGAGGCTGCTATGCCTGAACAATAATTGTGTGATGGGTCAGAGCTTGTTTACTTCCTCCTGTAGAAAAAAAGGAGAAAATGGGACCCTGAAGAGTAACACGGCCCTGAATACAAGGCTAAATGATTAGTCAGGACTAGATCATCATCTATTAACCCTGTCTTGAGACTCTTGATTGTGGTTGTACATCATCCCTCCCTAAAGAAGAATCTGGTCCAAGACCCACAGTTACACAGGTACTCTGGCAGGACTGTAGCAAAGCCACAGCGAGAGGAGCGTTCATTACCTCTGGTACCCTCTGGACAGAAACACTGCATAGGTGAAATTATTCCCTGGAGGAGCAGACTGATGCTACATTGACACCCTAACTGAGTCCAAGATGTCACCTGTCTCTCCCCAAGGCTGGGGAAGTTCACCGATACCCTTGCCCATCACTGCGGTACTAGCAGCTCACCCTTCCTCAGGTGGAAACTGGGTCCTCCAGCCCCACTGGGATATGGGGGGGGGGAGTGTTCCCCATGCCTGTCAGAGGCATGTGGCACGGGGAAGAGCTTTCAGGTCTTCCCTAGCACTGGGAGAGGGCTGACTTTTAGCCTGTCCTCTGGCTTCCAGGGTGGACACTTTTCCTGTCTCCATATCACCAGGGATCATCCAGGGTCCTGGAGACAGGAGACGTGTTTTTTTGTTCTGCCCACTGTCGTGCCAAAGGGGTTTTCCCTGAGAGGAGCTCTGACGTTTCAAAGGCACAGACGTGACCCAGACACGATGACTCTCCACCCTTAGAGCTTGCAGGGTGCTGCACTGACTCTGGCCAGCCAGGCCCTTTCCCACCTCCAGCCACGCCAGGAAAGAGGCCTTCGCTACTCCCCCACTCAGTTCTGGACTCCTCCATCAGCCTGGAGCACAGTTCAGAGGGCTCGGCACTATCCTGCCTCAGGTATGGTAAGCCAGGGCTGGCTTCAGTGGTTTGCATTACTGAGCTGGTTCCCCTGGCTGATTTTCCCTGAAGCAAGTGAGAAAGCACAGACAAACCGATCTCGCAGCAGAGCTGCCTCTGGAATCCCCCTTTTCCAAGAACAGATAATGTTTAAAGGGAAAATTATAGGTATTAGCAAGCAGGTTTTTTTTAAATTTGGGAAGAAAAATATCTTTTAGTCTTCTAAGTGCAAACAAGCCATCAAATACCACACAGGTACTTCACAACACAGCCAAAGATTTCTGCTTTCTCCCCAGTAATGAAGTTTTCCTCCTCAACCCCAAGTTCACCCATTAGTGTGACCCTGAGCACACAAGCAAAGCTCCCACCCAGCATCTGTTATGTTTATTCATAACACTTTGGGCTGGTCTGTCTCGAATGCGGTTTCCAATCTCTTGTGTTTCATAAAGCGCCAGCTCCTCCTTTCCTTCCAGGAAGTCACATTTCTGATGGATTTGTTGCTTGAGAAGTTTTTAAAGAAACAAAAACAAATGGCAAAAGCCCTGAAGTGTAAGACTGGACATCTTACCTCAGAGCCGCAGGGAAGCTGGGCCAGAGCAAGCACGAGGACACTAGATTTAGAGATCAACTGGGTCATCCAGTCCAAACCCAAATGAAGATGTTTTCATCTGAGTTTTCACCAGGGATAAAACAGACGATCCCTCCTACAGCTGCCAAGCAACAAGCAATGAAGAAGCAAGGCAAGGGAAGCACACAGGACAGCTGTTGTGGAGGGCACTGACTAGAGAAAGCCCCAGAGCCACCACCATGTGCTTTTTCCTGAATAAGCCATAAAGCGCACAGCCAAATTTGACTCAGAAAAAACCCTCAGTGATGGCAGTTAATAGTTTTCCCAGGGTTAGCAAGCCGAGCTGACTCACTGAGGATTTGGACAGTCCCCAGAGGTCACTTCCTACCAACATAACTCCACGAGCACTGCAGCAGGCACACCAGGGAATTGCAAGGAGCACAGGGCTGGAAATAGGGCAGGGAAGAGGTTTGTTCCCCATTGCTGGCGGAGAGCAGGCAGAGCTGAACAGAACAGCCCTTACGGCCGCGTGGCTTGGAAGAACTGCATCCTGGCAAGAAGGGCTGATTACCTGGTGGGGCTCCATCCTTCCTAGGAGCCTTTTGCCAATATGGTGGTACCGTTAATGCAGCTTCGTCAGAGATGGCACAAGAACAGCCATGCAAAGTGAGGTGAGCAGACAAATGAAGAGAAGAAAGGGAGACCAATCTTCTTTCTAACCTTAGTTAGACCTTTGGCATGGTTTATAATAGAGTTGGGATACTTTTCAGACAGTGGCAGCACTTGAACTGATACATTTCCTTTTAACATAAATATGCAAGATCCTGAACTCCATCTTGCAACTTGGCGTAGGCTACAGCCTCATGCAAACCTCCACTTACCATGCCATAATCTGAGGTGAAGAGCACGTTTCCATCGGCACATGAGCCAACAGTGCATGGCTGCAGCTGGTCCTGCTCCCGCAGCCATACCCTGGCACCCTGCGAAAATCAAAAAAACTCCCATTAGAAAGAACTGGAGCCTGAGAGGTCTGCACGTGGGGTGTGAACACTCAAGGAAAGCTGGAGGAAGATGCAGTGTTCTAAGGCTACTTCCTAACTGCAGCTGCTTACAAGTTTTAAGTGAGTTCTACTTAAGTTTTCAGGGAAACTAGTTTGAACTTCTTTAATATAACATGAGAGGAACAAAAATCAGCTTTAATGAGCTTCGTGAAGAAACCAACATAAGAAAACATCAGTTTTTATAGAAAGTAACGGAAAGATACAAACACAAAATAGTGGGTTAGACTGTCTAAACATTTTTCAACTTAGAATAGCAAGTCATCAAAAGTCATGCTATAATAATAATAGAAAATGTAAATAAAGCCTGTTTACAATTTCATACACCCACACGTCACTATAGGTCAAAATGCTCTCAGAAACCATCAGCCAAAGCTAAGCAGATTTCACAGAGCTTTCTGCTTTCGTCTCTTGCAAGAGTTTCCTTGGGTAAGTGACATGATTTGCGTGTTTTTCTGATGTATATATACACTGATGTACATGCGATGTATACAGACTCACACACGCACTACAATATCTTAAATTGCTCAGTGTCTCCCCAGACAACCCTGAGCACAACGGCACACTTCTGGTAACACGCATATATGTCCAGTCGAAGTTGATTCTCAGCCTTGTGTTTCAAGACCTCAATACACAAAGCCAGGCTGTGTCACAGGAAAGGATGGGTGAATGGCTTTGCTGCGAAAACCTGGGCGGAGGGAAAGGTTCAGGGGAAGGTGTCAGGATGTGAGCAGAGATCAAAGTCTGGGGATCACCATACCAAATGTAAATCACATCTGCAGCGGCTGTTGCAAAGGCAAAGCTGTATGAATTGCATGGATCTTAAGTCATGAAATAGATTTAAGAATTACTGCTAAAAAAAGTATTAGAAACTAGGCTTGTGGATAAGAAGTCCTTAGATAGTACAATGGAAAAAAGGGGCCCAAAATGCAACTTTAATGGGTGCCAACTGACAAATAGGAAGCAGTGTGTGAGTTTCGTTTGAAAACTTTCTGGTTACATAGAAACACAGCCAAGGCAGCTGATCTGTGGCCTCCTAGTAGTCATCACTGCCCTGTGGCCACACCAAGACACCTCTGTCACCATGCAGATGATCTTAAACTTTACATGTTTATTTGGGCTAGGTAATAAAAAGGTCACGAAGACCAAAATTATTTTAGCTTTTTTGATGGAGCTTTCACCAGAATCATGCCCAAGATGTGTTGTGCAAGTATGCAGCCAGTCAGCATCTAGAAAAAAGAGATAAAATGCAAGAAGAACAAGCTGCCCCACCAGACACAGTCTGCATTATGCAGAATTAGGCACAACATCAAACTGCTCTTCAGTTATTGCAAACCAATGTGTTCTGTCTTCCCACAGAAATCAAACTCTGCTTAGCTAGGTATTCAGAAAAAGCCAAAGTGCTGAACTGTTCAGGAATATTAAGAACATCCCGCTTTTTTCAATCGATTCATAAACCTACTTTCTTCCTAATTTGTTTTATAACCCTAACATATTGATTATGAAAGCCCTCTTAAACATGTCAGCACCATTACCTCCTTTCTTATAGGCTTATTATATTTGAAGAGATATGATAGGATTTCCATATTAGACAGAATGTGGAACAATAGTTTATTCTTACTGGTTTATTTTTCTATTTTTAACTACTTTGGTCACTTTAAATACTTTAAAACCCTGGATTTTCCTTTCTGTATAAGATGGACCTATTGAACAACCTCCAGCCCTCCCAGTTAAGGAACAGGTTTTAATGAGATTAAGAAAGCCGGCATAATTCTAGTTTCACTGCTATGTTCTCCTTTAGATTTCCCACAGCAGGCAGACTGATTTCACATCACTAGATGAATGAAAAACACTAGTGCAAGGATGTATGCCAATGCAAGGATTGTGTGTGAAGCTCAGCCCCCACAACCAGTGAGCAATTGCAATAGAGAAATGTTTTCTTAATGTTACAGATTCGAGTTTCAAGATCCCAGAGAGATAGTAAGCAATGCATTGAATAGAGAATTTGAGGGACTGGTAGAGATCTTCATGACATCCTCTTAACATTTTCTGAATTTTTTGATGCTTTAGAGAGTGTCTTGAGGTACCCAGGCAAGACATTGGTGGTTAGAAATCATCCATGTCCCAAATCGTATTCAGACTGCACAAACATCTTCCACTAACACATGTTGCTGTTCACATCTTTTTCACTAAAGGCCCCTAGCTACCATCACAACATCAAGAGCAAAGAATAATCATCAGAAAACTGAAAATATGTTCCTGGAGCTCCCAACAAATAGCAAGATGAAAGAAAACCTCTTCTAATACACTTAGCACATTCTCAGCAGTGCACTCTCAACAGCCTGCAGACGCCACTAACCCACAAGATCATAGGTGGGAGCTCCATTAGTCAAGAGCTGGACCCACACCCTCCCCTGCACACACGCACAGCATTAGCAGCATGCCTTCCTCACAAGACCTCGTGCACACCTGCAGACAAAGAGAACCCGGGTTACACACACTTCCCGCTCACTAAGCTCAGAAATTAGTTTGGAGGAATAGGCAGCTGATGATCAGCCACACAAGAGATGCTCCATAGGCACCAACTCTGATTTTTTATTAGGTATCATTTAGAGGTGAGAAGGAGGGAGATGGACGGGGTGATCCCTCTTATCTTTGACTCCTAGGAATTATCAGAAAGTCCAGACTGACCCAGTTCCCTTTCCCAGCAGAAGTCCATGTACAAATATAGTAAGAAATACTCCCAAAAGCAGAAGACCTACTTCCCTTGTACAGTATTGCATCATTGTCTACACACTTAATGGGAGATCCTTCTCCTGCATGCTGCCCAAGAGCGGAGGGCAATGCGATGAAACTCCCAGGCACTAGGGCATTTCAGCTGCCCAGGACTTACTTCAGTCCACTTTGATGTTACAGTAGTTTTCGCAACAGCAATTGCCTCTGCCCAGTAGAAGTGCACTGCACCCATTTATTTTGTTTCCAGAAGGAGCATCGTGCTGAGACAGCCAGAATAGGAACCACAGAGCAAATTATTCTAACTTCTGCCCGGCATAACACCTATTTCCTGAAAGACTGAGTTTGTTTTAGTGCATCTCCTTCCATCAGCCCTTTTTTTCTAAACATGAAATTCCCCAAGGAGCCTTGACTAAATACAGAAACAGATGGCGACACCAAAGAAACTGCCCTCACATCATTCCCCTCTCCCCCAGTACCATGCATTTCATTGATCAGTTGAAAGGATTAAATTGAGCAGAAAACTTAAGAACTGCCAGGCAGTAAGACTAAGCTTCCATGGGAGAAGCAAGAGAAGCAAAGCAGAACAGCAATCTGCTGGGGTCGGGCGGGTCCCAGCTCCCACAGGCAATACAGATGATGGGAAAAACCCTGCTCTCCTAGCACGAGGTGGAAAAACCTCAGTTTTTTGACTGGGATAGAGAAATTCTTACCTGCATCCAGAAACAAAAAAATATCACAAAAAATGAAGCAACAAGCAATCACTGTTTGGAAAAGAATATATTAATGGACAGCTAAGGAATAGAGTGATGATTTTGTGTAACTGTTTTCAAATGAATAAAACTGGTAAAATACTAAAGATGTTTAACTTGAGTTCCTTTTATAATGAGAATAGCTCTTCCCCTCCTGATTCCTCTTTTAAGTAGGATTTTGTCAAATTACCCCAACACCTTCAAACAGAGCAACAACAGCAGCTACTAAAAGAAGAATAAAGTAGTAATGTACCAGAGTTCCTGTACCAAGAGGTCACTTGGATATTAAACAAACTCAGAGACCAGCATCCTCATTCCTACGGTCTCAGTGACAATCTGTCCACAATCTGGCCTTACCACAAAGTGCATAGCAAAGCACAATCCTGAAAACTGATCCCATAACAGGGAGTTATAATTTAGAAAATAAAGTTGCTTGCATACCAAGAGCAATGTTTCATCAGCCCTGTCTCACGCTCACAGCATTGTCTTTCACTGAGGACACTGAACTCCAGGACATAATTTTTCTGTTAACACAGCACCTGGCATCTGGAAATCCTTGTGCACGATCCTCCCTCCTTGTGCACAAATCTGCGCAGCTCCCAGGAGCAATGTGCTTGGTAGGGGTGCACCAGGTGGGTTTATCAATGTTCCAGGAGATACTCAAAGAGGAAAAATGCTTTTGGTTGAAAGATACTTTCCAGAGAACGAACCATGCACACAACTGCCTAGCTTGCTTCCATTATGGCATGTTTTTGTGATGTTTTCTTTGTGAATGAACAAGACTCTCAGCTTGCAGACCTATCTGCAGATACATACTATGAGAGGCCCTTGCAGGGCCTTGGTTTGGGCCAACTCCTCCATCAGCCATTCTGCAAGGGGCAGGGATGTCTCAGAAAAGGACTCCCCTGCGCTGTGAGTCCAAGTTAAACATCACTGTGGGTGCTACAAGTTTTTCAGCTATACATACTGTTGTGTATATGCATACCTTTGTCCTGAGGCTGTTCAGTAGGTATTAGGTATCCAAGCCTTGTGTTTTCCCTGCCGATGGATCCATATGCTCCTAGGCTTGGAAGCAGCATCATGCAAAGTCAGCTGTCTTCCTGGCCTCAGTGGGCTTTGTGGTTGAAAGCCAGGCAGCAGCACTTGGGCTAGAAAGGCCCGTGCCATGCAGACAAAGCCAGGCTCAGGTTTCAATAAATGCACTTTTCAACAGATTGATCTAGACGATCATGAATAAGTGATAGGACAGAAATAAAGAGACTTAGCTAATGGACACAAGACTGGTGGGGAGGGGGAGTCTGTGACACCCTAGATCCATATGGGAAGGGATGCAGAAACCCTGCGGCGTTTCTTGTGTCAGCCTGACATGAAGTCACCCGGCCAGCCCCCAGGCTAGGTCTGACCAGCAGGAGCGGTACCTCTGGGGGCCTGGGGAAACCCAGGAGACCACAGGTGGAGAGAGGCAGAAGCAGGAACAGCCGAGCCGGCAGCAGCCAACATGGAGCAGCTGGGAGGAGCAAAAATAACAACAACAAAAAATAATTTACTTCTTGTAAGGCACAAGGATGACCTGCTGTGAAGCTAGGAGGAACTGAATCTCACCTGGGAATGTGCTGTGGTTGCAGCCCCACAGACTGTACCTGTGGGGCTCAGGGAGCTCCACGGCCAGCACAGCTCGTGGGGCCAAGCACAGCTCGTGGGGCCAAGACCCAGCTCAGCCCCTGTCCCAGGCAAGTTCAGTTATCAGCCCTGTTCCTTACTAATTAAGGGGAAAAGTCCTCAGCGTGCCAGCTGATCTGCAGAATAACAGCTCTGCGTTATCAGGAAAAGGTTACGCGTCTTAAATCCTCTCAGAGCAGTTTGTCACTCCTGGTCACTTATGTATGTGCACCGATTCCCACCCCTCTTGCCACCCCCTCCCATCTGCTCTGCGCCTCTCTCCTCCCCCAGTTTGGCTGCTGCACTGCCTCTCTCCTCCTGCACGTCTCCCCGCCTCAGATATCCCCCAGGATGCGCCTGCTCCTTGAAGGCAAGGGGAGAAGCCACCAACTGCAGCACGCACACCGTCTCCTCGCCACGAGAGAATCTGACCAGCAGCTTCAGAGCTGCAGCTGGGCTGAGGTTTCCCACTTGTCCCCAGCACAGCTGTGCCCAAGGCCCACCAGGGTCTCGCAGCTTTCCCTGTAATCACTCCAACGCCGCGGCACCTGCTGCAGATCAGTGAGTCTGCGGGTGCCGAAGGCAAAGGGGCTGTGGAGTGACCATTCGTCCGAGGGGTGGCAGTGCCAATGCCCAGATGCGACACTTGAGCAGGAAGGCAGTCATTATCGAAACCAGAGGAAGGTCAGGAGGGGTGGTTTGTGCCCATCCTGCTGCGGATGACAGCACAGCTGCCGTGTGAAGCTGGAGACGGTGACAGCGTCACCTCTCCAAAACCCACTCAAAGCCGAAGCACTCTCACAGCACTCTCATGGCATTTAAGGTCCACAGAGGAGAGCTCAGTGCCTCAGGAGGCCACAGCAGCCTGTCAAAGAGAAGCCAGCCCCAGCATCCGTGCAATGCATTTTGTAGAAGTCTCAGGTGAGAGCCCTGAAACTATTTCTTCAGCAGTTTCTGTTAGGCATAAATCGGGATTATGTCCAATACCTTTCTGCATCTTGCCACATCCTTGACTCCAGTAATTCCCTGCCATGTGGAGTTGTACCATCTAGTCACACATTAAATGTAAAAGCACAGTTTTTAAATCAGTCTCATTCCCATGAAGCAGAAAATCCCCTTTTCTCGTGGTTAGAGGTGGAAGAACAGAGGATTCCAATCCACCTTCTGTGTCTCATCCATTATTTTCTGCTCTTTTGCCATGTCTCTCCCTGTTTGTCATCTCACTAATAAAGTATTCTCGGGTGTTTCAAACTCTTCACGTGAGACATTTTCCTGGTGTTTGATTGTCCTCGGTGTCCTTGCCTCAAACACCATGAAAAAAGCAAGTGGAGTGCCTCTGAACTGGGATGCACTTTCAGTCAATCTGAAATAAGGGTGGAAGTGGAAAAAAAAATAAAAAAAAAGGAAACAGCCCACATAAGTAAGATGTCGGGAAATGGAAAAGACAGTAGAGTCCAAGCTTCACTAATTTCTCTTCTAAAATCACTGGGGACAACAGCATGCGCTGGTGGCAGTATCCAGTTACTAGATGGGGATGAGAGCATTGTGAATAACAATGGAGGCATGCACAAATTTTTAATAGGCAGCCCTGGAAAGCACCCCTCCTGCATCACATTGAGATGCTGATGAACTTTCCCACATTCTTGTAAACGGAAAGGACACAAAACATTTTAAAAATCAACAGGTCCGAGCATTCCCAGAGATCTGAGTAATAAAGTTTCTCACCAGCTGATATTCATTTTTGATAAGCCTGGAAATGAAGAGGAAATACCATGAGACCGGAAGGGTCAGAGCCTAAATGAGGGCTCTGGCACGATTATCCCAAGTAGCCATGGGTTGCTTAATCTGACAACCCCAGGGAAGATAAAGAGTTTTTTGCCCCCAGCATTTTCAATTTAATGGTACTGTAGTGTCACTCATTTTCCAGCACCAGTCAGCATGCAGAAAGATGGCTAGTCAAACAGATCTCTTCATTCTTTCATTAGCATACAAGCATAAGAGATAAACTGGACAGTAATAGACTCTCACAGCACTGTTCACATAGAAAGCAGTGTTCTGATAGGTGCCAGACCCTGAAGAGCCAACAGGTAAAAATGCAGCAAACGGACCTCAAAGCAGTAGTTATGAATGGCAAAAATCATTACTAAGCGAGGGAGTTCCTAACAAAACTCTGCAGGGACAGGGCCAATACTATTCTGTATTCTCATCAAGGATGTAAAACCAAAAGCAGTGCTGCTAATGCTGGCAGATGCCAACATCTGGTAGATCAGTAAGTGTCCACGAGGATGAGACCATCAGAGCAGTGTGGATTCCACGCTTGTTTGGACAAAATGGGATTAAAATACAGCCAAACGGAAAGGTCAGATTCAGGGGAGAAGGAATGCAAGAACACTTCAAAGAGAGGAATGTCTACTGGAAAGTCACAGACCCAAAGAGGATTGTGAATTGCTGCACAGAAACTCCCAGGACATTTGGTTGCAACAAGAGCTGATGCGTGTCTTGGGCGGATAAACAGGAGCAAGGAAGTTTACTGCTTACTTAGGCTTTGAGGTGTGAGAAAGAACCCTTTCAGAGAGCATCTAAAAAATTCAGTCATTTTTGCTCTTCAGACAGATCCCTTGTAATGCAAAAGCACTTGTGAAAATGTTAACGTCATTATGTAGATTAGCCAGAGCCAGGGCTGCCCTATCTAGCCCAGACGCTGATAGCGCGGGGATGAGAGCAGCATGTGGCCCCGCACGGGCTGCAGCCCTCGCCTCGGTCCCTGCACGCTCAGCCCCCTCCTGCTTGCAGACCCCCGAGGCACTGCGGCGCTCCTGCTGCCCCTGCAGCGCCAGCACGCAGACAGACGGGGGCCCGGGAATGATTTCTTGCAGGCTGAAGAGATATTTGGGATGAAACAGCTCTCACGAAGCAGAAGCAGGACCCAAAAATGGATGTGGCTGCCAGACACTTCAGAAATGAAACGGGGTTTATTTTAAACCAAGGTTGTGTAACCGCTTGAAGAAACTGCAAAAAGCGGGGGATCCTCCAGAAATAAGACTTTCCAGAAAGCGTGATTCAGCCAAATCTTAATCATTGGTTCAATATGCAAGTAAGGGGAATGAGCAGGACTAAGACACAGCCCTGGTCCTAACGCCAGGGCCCGAATTTCCACCTCCTCCTCAAAGACACCAATCTGTGAGAGGCCTCGCCGCTGGTTCACTTCACCCAGACCCGCGGGGCAGAAGTTTCAATCTTAATGATCCCATTTAAATAGCTTGCCCATTTTCCCTAAAGTAAAATGGGAAACCAGACATTGCGAAACGTTCACAGTTATGGTGATACTGCCACGGGAGGCGAGAAGCGAAAGCGGTGTGGCACGAGGAGGGTCGGCAGGCAGCGGCGGGCTGCCACAGGCCGGCCTGCGGAGATGCAGCTCCACTTCGTGTGGGCCCCCCTGCACCCAAACTGCAATTGCTGCTCCTGAACAGGGCAGGGGCTCCTTTTGTCCCACCTCTACCTCCTTACAGCGCTGGGAGGTTTGGGGGAGGCGCAGCTGGGTTGGGGGATTCTGCATGTAGGACATCCGTGCTGAAGCGGTCCCATGGGTATCTTCAAGGACAGCGATACTTCTCTTTTGCTGAACCGCACAGACTGAATAGAGAGGGGTTGCTCTGTGTCATATTTACTTGGTGACCCTCGAGCATTACATGTGTAATGGTCAGCATTTCTCCTCTTCCCAGTCTCTTGAGATCCTCTTTTCTGGGAGGTCACGGTATTCTTGCTAAGCTATCAGGGAGCGTGGTGAGGCGTGTGGTCCTCAGGGAAGGAGAGGCTTGGTGGGATTTCTCCCCCGCAGAGCAGCCCCACTGCTGCAGGAGATGACGTTCTGCCTGTCATTCCTTCCCAAGCTGGCATTTCCCTAAGCCAACAGTTGTTAACACACAGGCCCTCATCTCACCATTATCTGGAAAGACAGCACATCACTCATGCTCAGCATCATCAAAGTCAGCTGGAGCATTTATTTCCCTGTGATGCAGACAAGGAGCTGCGGGAGGATTCTCCAGGCCACCCGGCCAGACGCCTCAAGCAGTTTGGGGCTGTGGAGGTAGCTCAGATGCACACATGGTTGCAAGTTGGGCAGCCCTTGTGCTCCAGACAGGCTGTTCCTCCATGGGCTTGGACCTGGGGCTGGTCCACATATACCCCTGGGGGAGGACAGGGTCAGTGAGCGAGGACCATGCCAGCTACTGGGAGGAGAGCAGAGACCACCACAGCCATGCGGGACATGAGCACAGGATCCCCCTGCGTTTCTGCCCCCACCTTAGAAAGCTTAAGGACTTTGGCGGATTTATTCTACAACATGGATTAAATGTGTTGCATTTCACCAGAAGAGCCATGAGGAAACATGTTTAACCCTTAAAAATGCCAGCATGTCTAGGCCGGTGGCACACGGGCAGGACAATGATGTCTGTGACTCCACCAGATGCTGCTGCCCGGTTCAGCCTGACGTGGGGCCACGTTGCTGGTCACTGGAGAGCAGAAAGAGCCTCAGAGAGGGACGGGATGGGAGCAGCGTCTCCTTTAACCCTGGTCATGGCACTCCTGCTCCTTGGGGAGAATCGGAGAGCGAGTCACATCCTCTGTGTCACCCCACATCCTGCCCACGCTCCAGACACACAGGGAAACCACCACCCGGCACCGCTGGCTGCAGCCCTTCCCTCCGGGGCCCCTCCTCCCTGAGTGCCAGGCATCTGATGGCAGGCGTGCGTCCACAGCTCTGTGCTCTGCCGCGTGCCGGG
Source organism: Anser anser (assembly GCF_964211835.1). Classification (NCBI taxonomy): domain Eukaryota; kingdom Metazoa; phylum Chordata; class Aves; order Anseriformes; family Anatidae; genus Anser; species Anser anser. The sequence continues at coordinate 17,181,502 of NC_139726.1, read as the reverse complement.
GATGAAAGGTTTCCAGCCCGGGGCACAGCAGGGGACAAGCCGTGGCAGCACGCACCCCGCCAGCTCGCTGTCAGTGGGTCGCAGCCAGGGGAGGGCACAGCCTGTGGGAAGTCCTGCGGCGGTGCCACGCTGGCACAACCTGTCCAAAGCACCCCCACAGACAGGACACATTGGCTGAACCCATCATCAAGCCGGTTATCATAGGTGGACTTCAAAGAATAAGAACTCCTATGGTCTCTGCCAAGCCGAGAGGGGAACCAGGGAAGCTGGGAAGACACACAGCATCTGCACCTAACCCCAGACACTGGCCGTGGGGCCCCGCATGCTGTCTGAACGCTGGCAGCACAGGGTGGGAGCCTGCTAAAGCCAGACCAGCAACGTGCTGGGGGTTAAGCTATCCATTGTGAGGGATGACATGCATCCCCCGGGACAATCTTGGCGTCTGCTGCAGCAGAAAGAGGTGGAGCAACTCCCTTCTGCTCAGGCGCTGCCCTCCCACCAAGAACCCCCATGGAGAAGGAGGAAGAGTGGCCGGGGTGCAGCAGATGCCAAACATTCCTGCTCCACGGAAGCCACGATCCCTGCTCTCGCCCCCACCGCCTTTCCTGCAAGGCTCGAGGCTTTCCCATGTGTGCTCGCCCTGGTTCTCCAGCCCTGGCCACCTTGCTGCACCAGGGTTTGAGCCCGTGACTTACAGAAGATGTAATAAGAGCCCTAGAGAGTCGGGGCTTCAGGACTGCCCCCAGACCTATCCTGGAAATCCCTGTTTCTCCAGGTAACGGCAGAATCACGCCTTGACGTGCGCAGCTGGACAAAGCTCAGCGCCCTGCTGGGTGCTGCTGCAGACACGCACCTCTGGGCACCCTCTCTGCCACTGCCTTTTTCCATCAGGCACTTCAGGCTCCTCAGTGGCTGTTCCTGGTTCCCTGTGACAGAGGGGTGGCCACAAAGGCTCTGGTGAAATGGCCCTTTGGGAAACCCTGGCCTCCATCTGATTAGATCCAGGCTGCCAGGAGCAGCAGGTTAATCAGTTAATGGCTGAAACGATCCTGGGCAATGCGCTGTGCCGGCCTCGGGGCAGCCCCTGCCGTGCAGCCCAGGGGCAGCGGCTCCTTCCTTCCCAGATCTGGGAAAACATCTGCTCCGATAAGGCCAGCGCTTCCCGGGGGAGGGTCAGGCCCCGGCCCATTAGCTGCTCCGCAGGGGCTGAAGTTTCCCCAGCGCACCCAGGGCAAGGCAGAGGCCAGACACTGGGTTTAATGGCCTGGAAACCAATGGGGACGGGAGCGGGGGTGCCTGATGGCCCCAGCCCCAAGGCCCCAAACATGAGGCTTTCAGAGCTCAGCCGCAGACCTCAGGACGGTCCCATGGCCCCACAGAGCCATGGGCGCTGTCGCCCGTGGGGCCAGCACGGGCTGTCCCCAGCCTCGTGGGAGAGACCCTCACAACCAAAGGCAGCACCAGGCCAGGCTGGCAGCGTGTCGAGGACAGAGGCAGAGAGCATTTCGGGAGGGCTGGGGCGCACATGGCACCAGGCACGTGCATTAGGGCCGCGCACCTCTGTCTCCCGAAGGCGCGATGGATGCCCCGCGTGCTGCTGCAGAGCGCCTGAGGCAGGAGCGCTGCGGGTGCTCGCAGGACCACAGCCCACGTCTGACGGGGACCAGGCTGGCTCCGAGGAGCCCGCCGGTGTGACGGTGACTGGGCAGCGGCCCTGGCGAGGCAGAGGCCGGAGGCGGGCGCACCCTCACGCCGCACGCTCCCCGGCTCCTCGCCGGCTTCGGCTCTGGCGCGGTGCCACGCGCGGCGAGCCGAGCCGTGACATGCACACGCAGGCAGGAGCAGGCTCCGGACCTTTAAGTCGCTCCGGGGGATTAAAGCAGCATGCGAGCGTCTGCGGGCAGCCATGACTATGGTACGGCACACGCACCGAGCCCGCAGCGCGAGCGGCTGGAGCCACGCATCCCTTGGGCTCCGGCTCCCCCAGCCCACGCGTGGGCTCCCGGGCTCCACGCAGGGCCCGGGCGGTGCTCGGGAGCCCCGCACGCCGCCTCCGAGCGCTGATTAAAATTAAAAAAAAAAAAAAAAAAAAAAAGTGAAACTTGGGCTCCGCTGCTGCGGGCAGCATCCTCCCCGAGCCCCCGCCGAGCCGCTCCCCGCGGCGTGAGCATCCCACCGGTGTCCCCCCCGCGCCCACCTGGCGGAGAGAGGCGTCCATCTCAGCGCCGCATCGCCGTGCCGAGCCGTGCCGTGCCGTGCCGTGCCGAGCCGTGCCGAGCCGTGCCGTGCCGTGCCGAGCCGTGCCGAGCCGTGCCGGGCTGGGCTGGGCTGGCCGCGTCCCGCCGCCGCTCGCCGGCCCCGCGCCGCGCTGGCTCCGCCTTGCGGGGAGCGGGGGGAGGCCGGGGCCGCCCCCTCCGCCCCGCCCCGGGCAGCGGGCACCGGCGGGGGGACGGGGGCACCGGGCCGGGGGGGGCCGAGCAAGCGGGGGGCTGCTCCGGGGGCAGCACGCCCCGGGAGGGCGGCGCGGAGAGGGGCAGGGGGCCGGGGGCGGGCGGGGCGGTGGGAGTAGGGTCGTGCTGGGGAAGGGGTGGTGGTGTGTGCGGACGTGTTCCTGGCAGTGGGAAGAAGTTGGTTCGTTTTTCTGGAAGAAGGAAGGAGATCTAGCTGAGGAGGGGAACAGGGCTTTTTTTCTTTTTTTTCCCCCTTTTTTTTCCTTTTTTTTTTTTTCTTCTCCTTTTTTTTTTTTTTTTCCCCGGTGAATAATGTGCTTTTAAAACTACTTAAAAGACAGCAAAGGCTCTGAGGGAGGTGGCGGTATCTTGGCCAGCCTCTGCCACAAGACAGTCACACCAGGCCACTACAACCTGCGCAGACTGCCCTCACCACTCCGCTCCGCCTTCACTGTCCGGACTCTTCGGTGAGGTTTCCTGTGGTGTGAGTCACTGGCAGCGTGTCCTTCCACTTTGATACCAGATCGCCGGGCACGACCATCCAACCTCTCTTGCACTCGTGCGGGATTAGCTGAAGCTACACCACTTTCCCCGTCTTATGCAAGACAGTGCCAGAAGCCCAACCCCGGTCCTTATCTCACATCTAATACTCCTATCCTCAAGGCCAATTACCCTGTTAGCAGAGGGGATTGGATCGACTGCATGCTGACTTGTCCTTGACAGTCCCCTCTGCAGCCAGGCACTTGTCATCGGGCTGTTTGTGCCTCAGCCAGCCTTCCCCGGCGGGAGGCAGCTCCTCCTCCGGTGCCGCGGCTCCCGCGGGCGATGCTGGCTGACCAGCTTCTCCTCCGGGTGCTCAGCGGGGAGCTGGTGGGCTCCTCACAGCCATGGCCAAACTGGGGAGCACACAGACGGCCTTTACCTCTTCTGCCTACCTGTCAAGGGTCTCCGCCTGGGTCTCCAGAAGTCCCCCCTCGGACTTCTTCAGTGGGGAAGCTTTGGCTATGGTTCCTGTCCCCGAGGCCATCAAGGTGTGACCCTCACAGCCCGTGCTAAGAGAGATCGGAGAGTGAGGTGGGCAAGGAACCCACCTTTTAAAAGAGAAGGTTTTCGGTATTAACCACTGTCTGAGTGACATGTGAAGAAGGATAAAAATGGTGGCTCAGCCTGGTCCTCAGAACAAAGTCGCTTTCCAAACTGCCCAGGCCATAAATGTCAGGTTCTCCGAAGGCAGCGGCGGTAACTGGTGCTGTGAGCCCGGTGTTTCATCTGCCTGGTGGGAAAGGTCTCAAGAATCTTGATGAGAAACTCATGCCTGATATCTGCTCCTTTCAGTTACGGGATTAAATCGGTAGCCCTACATCCCTACGGCCCACCCGGGACATCTGCACAGCCTCCTAACTCTCCCTAGGTGCTGCTCGCCAGGGAGGGGCGGATGCGACCACCTGCAGCGCTTCGATGGGCGGCCGCACGCCAGCTCATCGCCGACCCCTGGCCACATGCAGGGGCAGCGTGGGGTGGTGGGGCGATGGCAGGCTCCCGGCAGCCACCACGGCCTGGTGCACAGCGCGGGGCTGGGGAGCTGCAGCGGCAGAGCCCCGCACCCAGCCGCGGAGGCAGCAGCCCGTGAGTCAGCTTCCTGCTGGGCTCCGCACCGAGGGGAGCTGGCGGGAGGCTGGCAGGAACAAGCGGAGGCAGGAATTCCTCCTGGACACCAGACAATATCCCGGTTTCCTCTGCCACGGGTCTGGCACACGGCTGGGGGCAGGCAGGCCGGCGTGGCCCCGCCGTGGGCAGTGAGCATCTGCCGGGCTCGCTGTCCCGCAGCCTGCGTGGGGACAGCTGTGACACTGTGGTCGTGGGTGCCACCTCCCCGGTGGCTCCTTGGAGTTGTGCTGGCACAGAGGTGCATCATCACTGTTGCAGCCCTGCTGCTTCATCAGGGGATCCCCCCCTTGCCAAAAACCCAGGAGAAGCTTCTCCGAAGTGGGGGGGGACTACTGAGAAGCAGCAGCCAAAAATCAACCTCATCCCCTTGCAAAAAGGTGACACAGAGCAGGGCGCACGCTGTCCCTGCAGCCCTGGCCTCCTCCCAGCTCTGCTTTCACAGTCATTTGAAAAATGACTTAAAAGATGACTCCTGCAAATGGCACTTCCCCCTCCTCCCTCTCCCCCTGCTCACAAGCCAGCCCTGTCCCCAGCAAGGTGAGGCTGGTGGCAATCAAGGCTGCACCAAAGCTCTTGCTGCCCGGGGCTGCGCTGGGGCTGTGCAGCAGGAATTAGCCCGGGCTCCCTGGGGACAGGATCATGTTCGTGCCAGATGTGTCCCTGCTCCAGAGGAATGTGATTAAGGCCACCTGGAGAGGCTCTCACAGGGCGACATCCAGCACTGCGGCACCTGCTCCCCCTGAGAGCACGAGTGTGAGCAGGGCAGCAGGAGATGTGCCCCCCTGCAAGGGGGGGCAGCTCGGGGCGGGCATCCTTTGTCCATCCTGGGCACCCATCTCACTGCAGCCGCTGATGGCAGCACACCCATCTCTGCCTTTGTGTGCCGCAGAGCTCGGGACCAGTGTGGCTGCACCCTTGTTTGTTTGACTGCGGAGGAAAGAGCCCTCCAGTTCTGCCCCTTCTCCACAGGTGAGAAACGCAGGACGCCTTCTGCATTGTCGGTCTGGGTGCAGGAACAGAGAGCTGGAGCAGAGGGCAGATATTGGGAATGGCCACCCCGCTGTTACTGGTGCCTTGGCCCCCACGGCATCCTCCCTGGCTGCATCTCTGAGCAGCTTCCCGGGGCCAGCATTAGCTGTGACTCTCCTGGCCCCATGTGTGCTGTGTTGTGCCGGACAGACCAAACCCGTAAGCAGGGATCTCCAGCTTCCCCCGCAGACAGGGGTCCTGCCCTTCCCGTGCTTGCCCTGTCTGAGGGCCCCTACCACACCGCTCGTTGTGCTGGTGCAGATCTGCCTGCGGCCAAAGCATCCTCGCTTGTGGCTTCTACAGCTGGGTCATGAGAAACGCAGCCCTGACGGCGAGATCATGGAATAAGGGAGCTGCGCTGCACAAGGCTGTAATTACAGTCGGAACATGCGGGGATGAGGCCAGCCAAGCACATCCACCTAATTTCCTCTCCTATTAAGCCTGCCCTGCTTTTGTTTGACCCAGGCCCAGCCTTGCTGCTAATGGCGTGTTGCTGCGGAGGTCACAGCTGGCTCTGTAACAGCCTCGCAGACTCTGCGTAACTGCGCGTGTGAGCAGGGCTCTGCTCGCAGATACCATTACTGCGGCGTTCGTGCTTCAGAAAGTGTGTCAGCCGGCTGCCGTGCAGCGGTTTCGCAGGCGAGGCCATTCTACCAGGCACGAGCAGCTCTGTCTTTGTCTCCGGCTGCGCGATGAACCCAGGCAGGCAAGCAGCGAGGTTACGTGGTGTCGTGTCATCACCCCTGGCAGCCGCCGAGGTCTGCTGGTAGCCCGCGCTCAGGACATTTCCTCTTCCTGATCTCTCCTGTGCGGCCTCAGCCTGCAAAATCAGTCCTGGTTCCCCTCCCTGCGTGCTCCCTGGCACGCCGGCTCCATCCTCCTCCTCCTCCCAGGCTGGGACGAGAGCCTGCCGCAGGTCCCCCCTCGGCCAAGACCATGTGAGGGAGAGGGGCTGGAGGCAGCCAGCCCGGGGCAATGCCCGTGGGGACGGCAGCCAGCTCTGGGGAAGGCCGGGGACAGGTCCGAGCCTGCCGTTCCCATGGGGAGGCAGGTTTGTGGCCGTGCCCACGAGGGCAGGTGCCTCCCGGCTCAGCCCTTTCTCCTCTCCCCGGAGCCTGTCCTGGGGCTGGTGAGTCCATTTTTTTGGCGGATGGAGGGCAGAAAGGGGGCAGAGCGGGGGGCTGGCACTGTGACAGGGACGTGTGGGGTCCAAGTGAACTGTGATATGCTTTCTGTGTTTTTTTTCAATTTACATTTATGAAGTTTGAGGGACTGGGAAGCAGACACAACAGCCCAGGCAAGGACCTACAGAGATACAGGGGGAAGGGGAAACTTTGCCAGCGGCATTGGCTCCCAGCTTTGCCATGGGGCTGGTCTTGACCAGCAACTTCCCAACAGCACGGCCGTGTGATGGTGCCAATGTTATCTCCTAACAGAGATGTGTCAGCCCCTCCTGGCTGCAGAGAGTAAAAATAGCTGGAGAAGAGAGCTCAAGCGTATTGAACCCAGCTGGCAGAAACAGAAACCCAAATAGTTTGCCTAAACACACAAGGGTTTAAAATAATTCGGGTGATAATTTTGGGAGTGGACTTCCTATTTTTAAGATTTCTCCAGACAGACAAGGGTGGGCGCTAACTTCTGTAAAGATAAACCTCTCAGACAGCAGAGGTGGGAGAAGCTGGCAGTCAGAGTGCGGCCCTGGTCCGGCAGCACCGAGCCCCTCTCAGGGAGCAGGACACTTGCACATCCCAGCGCATCCCCCAGGGCTGGGCCGGGGCAGCCCCTTGGCTCCTCTCCTGCGCTACACGGGCATTCGGTGGTGTGGCAAAATAACCCTGCTGGTTATGGCAGCACCCAGCAGCCTCCTGCGCTGGTCCTGCGAAGTGGGGGTACCCCCCGAGCTCACCTCTTGCAGCTCCTGCGTGTCCTTCCACCCCACCCCATCCCCGCCAGCCTCCTCCCCACCCACCTGCTGTCTCTTCCCCAGCAGAGCAATCCGCGGGGCTCAGGACCACGCAGGTGAGCTCCGATCCCAGCTGCCTCCCCTCTGCCCATGGAGGCCCTCTACGCTGCCCTGGAAGGCGAGATTGACACCTTCGTGGGGCACGTGCAGCAGTGCCGGCAGGACTTCGACCTGCGCGCCCTGTACGATGTGCTGCTGCTGGTGCTGCCGCGGAGCCCCTCGGGGCAGGTGGAGAGCTGGGAGCACCTGGAGAGGCTCGCCGAGCGCCAGCCCGGCTCGCCGAGCCCTGACGTAGCTGGCTACGTGGGCTGGCTGGCCTCCTACCTGCAGCACCTGCGGGCGCTGAAGGAGAGGTTTGACGCCAGGGTGGTGTTCCCGCTGTGCGAGAACTTGTACGTGCACGAGGACTCGCCCCCCTCGGCCTCCATCCCGCGCCTGGCCACGCACCTCTTCGCCCGCCGCCGGAGCTGGGCGCTGCTGCTGCGGGGGGGGCCTGTCCATGAGCAGACCTTCAGCCCCCGCAGCCTGCACGACCTGCACGGCTTCACCAACACAGGGCCTGTCGTGCAGGTCTTGAGGCTGGTGCCTGACGTTTTTCACCAGAGCTTGGCCACAGCAGAGCTCGCCCGGCGCTGGGTCTGTCTCCACCGGAGCCGGTACAGCCTCTCCCCGCCACTGGCTCCAGGCTCTGTGCAGCCCCCGCCTTGCAGCAGGACCCCCCGGCCGCCCAGCCCTGCTGGCTTGACACAATTTTGGGGAGCGGGGAGCAGTGCCGGGGTGCTGCGAGCCCAGCTGCAGGAGAGCCAGGAGGAGCTGCTGGCCCTGCTGCCCCGCGCGCAGCGGGCGGCCGCCCTGCGTGCCCAGATCCGCGGTGTCACCCGGCGCATCCGCGCCCTGCGCCTGCAGCAGCAGTGCGAGGGGATGGGGATGGCGATGGAGCCCCAGGATGTGGGACCCGGGGGCTGCCCGCGCCACGCTGCCCTGCTGGAGGAGCTGCAGAAGCGCCTGGAGCTGGAGGAGTACCACCGCAGCATCCTGGAGGCCGACTGGCTGCTGGAGCTGGAGGTCAGGCCCATCCTCGTCCGCAGGATCGATGCGGTAAGCGGTGCGGGCTGTCTCCGCAGGCACTCCCTGTCCCAGGGTGACAGCAGGGGCACTGCCACATGCAGGGGCTCGGGGAGGTGCACAGAAAGGGCTGGACATCCATCTGGGGGGAGGAAGGACCTCTGCAGAGCTGAGGAAGGCGGCGGGGAGCATGCAGGTGGAGCAGCCTGCGGGCAGAGCTCATGAATGCTCCTGTCCAGGCTGCATCTGACCACGCTGCACATGCTGTACCTGGGCACTCGTACTGCCTCCCTCCTCTTCTGCAGGTTCAGCAGCGCTGCTGGGACCTGGAGAGGGTGCTGCGGGGCCAGGCGCTGGCTGTCCCACTGCGGGGCCAGCCCAGGAGCAGGACAGCCACCACCCCTGCGCCTGGGCAAGCTCAGCCCTCTGCCACGAGCCCCACGCCAGCAGCCAAACCCAGCCCCAGCAAGAACCAGCGACCCTGACTGCGGGAAGTGGGGGCCACCTCCTGCCCCCCAGAGCAGCGCCAGCACCTGCCCCAGGCTGAGCGTGGCTGGAGGGCGTCTGACCCAGTGCTGCACGGGCCGTGGCTTCCCTGCGGCAGGAGCAGGCAGCAGCTCGGGGAGATGCGGAAGGGTGCTGGGTCAGGCCTGTCTGTCTGCCTGGTTTGGCTCCCGTCTGAGAAGAAACCGTGGAGGGAACGTGTATTTATTGAGATGTTTCCTCTGAACTCAACCCGTGACCCCACTGTTCGGCATGTGCCTACAGGCTGGGTAAAGAAACAGGCACGTGTGCGGCTGAGCGTGCAGGCACACGCATGTATGGATGCACGCAGGCACGAGTGCACATTCCTGGTTAAACATGGGGCTCTTGACCGCTGTTTGCAGCGGCCAGCATGAGGTCTCCAACTCCGCCAGCTTGGTTTCCTGCAGTAACCAGCCCACTTCGTGATGGTGGAGAGCCTACCCCTGTGCGGGTGGTGGTTTGATACCCCCTGCTCCAGCCAGGCTTGTTCCCTCACTGCCTGCTGTTGCAGGCAAGAAACAATTTTTTGTTGGGGAATTTCAATCAATTTAATCTATTCCCAGTTACCAAACTTTTAGTTACTGATTCTGGTGGTGAAGTAAAACAACCAATAAACAAATGGTTAGGGAAAAGACCCCCCTGCTTCCTGCTCTCCAGCCTCTTGCCCCCCTTCGCTCGGTCCCAACCCACCCCTGCCATTACACCCTGCAGCGCTGCCCAGTTCATTTGGGAACAGAGCCAGACGTGGTTCCTGTGAAGAGTTTATTGGTGTAGCTGTTTCCACTACAGTCAGAGGAGTCACAACACGCAGCGACAACAGGCCTCCTACACTACACAGGGAGGACAGGACACACACGGCCACATACACACACGGAGACGCTCGTCTCTCCGCCCCGGGCCCTGCGGTGGGTCGGGCTGCGGGGCAGGAGCCTGCTGCTGGAGGGGTTTCCCTCTCTGGCAGGTATTTCTGCAGCCTCCTGGGGAGATGTGGGACCCTCCCGGCAGCGACACACCCACCTTCTCCTGCAGGAGCCATGCTGATAAACAGGAACCAGGGCAGTGGCTTATCCCAAATTTGATGGCCAGTCAATGTTGGAGGGAGAGGCTGGGCTGCCCATCTCCTTGGGCACTACCCTCAGAGCTGCCCACGTGCCAGAGCTGCTAGCTGCAGCCAAGGTGGCCGCTACGTCTGCCTTGGCCCCAGGCAGCGAGGGCACCATCAGTGGTGTCCAAGGCAGCTCTGAAAGGAGGCTGCTGGTCCAGGAGACCCCAGGAGACTTCCCTGCCAGGAGGGAAGGTGGTCAGAGCTGCCCGGAGGTGACCAGGGGGGCGAGTGCTGGGCGTACTGAATGCTGCTCCTTCCCGGTCAGCGGGGACCCCTGGAGATGACAAGTCACCCCAGTATGTGAGCAGAAATGGGGCCATGGGGCTCAGTGACTTCACTGCAGGGCTGCAGGGAGCCAGCCCTTGCGGATCACTGCGCAGGGAAAAACAGGGGAACCACAGCACTGTTTTATGCTCCAGCACTAAATCTCTTGTATAGCTTCTTAAATGTGGTTTGTGCTCAAGGACAGGGAGCTGGGGATCAGGAACTGGGACATAACCCTGTGAGGAATTTTTACTCAGACCCCTGTAACCCTTTTAAATGTGCAGAATGGCACAGGACTCCTTAGTCCCTGCAACAGGGCACACACCCAAGGCAGCCTGAAGGGTACCTGCTCATCTCCTCCCAGTGCTGTTTTCCTTTTGGGAAGAGTGTTGGGAAAGTTAGGAGGAAATGATCAGCCTCCCGCATGCCAAACAAGAGTGGAAACAAGTCCTGTGGGAGAGTGACTGGGCAGATGAAGGCCTAGAGGACAGGGCCTGCAGAGCACCCCTCATCTGCAAGACGTCAGGGCCCAGAAAGTGCCTGTCCCACTGGTGCGGGGGGAGCTGTGCTGGCCGGAGAAGAGCACTGGTCCCTCCTCACCTGTGTACTGGGGCACACACTGAGGGGGTGGTGGCAGAGCCTCCCAGGGAACCCCAGGCTCAGGAGGGTGCGTGGGATGGCAGTTTGGCTGTGAAGGCAGAGGGAGCAGGAGGAAGGCATCTGCCCCGCTGAGCATGGAGGCTGCTCTCGTTGCCCAGCCTGCGAGGAGCCCGCTGGCCATCCACCGGCCTGTCCCTGTGACTGCTCGATGGTGCGTGGTGCTGTGACACCCAAGCTTCGTGGTAGTGGAGTGGGACACAGTGGTACCAGCTGGCATGGCTCCCCTTCACCGCCTGCAGACTGAACACAGGCTGCCTCCAGCAGGGACAGGGCAGCCCCCTGACCCACGGGCACTCTGGAACCACACCGCTTCAGGATGTGAGAGGCATCTCTCGGCCCACCAGGTCCGAAAAGAGAGAGACTCACAGCTTCTGCTGAGCGAGTGATGGGGCAGCAGGAGCCAGGGCCGCCTCCTGCGGGGCTATGGAACAGCCATTCGTTGGTCCAGGCAAGACTGCATGGCTCACGGCAAGTCTCCAGTTAGTCCTCAGGAGCGACAAGCAGGCGTGAGCAGCTGTCCCGCGAGTGGGGACGGCAGGCCCCAGCTCACACAGGCATGTGCAGCTCGTTGTACTCATCCCGGCCGTCCTCGTCAAAGTTTGGTTCCGCATCCTCTGAGTCCAACTGGGGAGAGACAGAGACAGGGCTTTGAGGGCCACAGCAGCCCCCAGCACGGGGCACACCTGGTGCTGAGGGAACAGCGTGCAGCGAGCCAGGCAGTTCTCCTCTCTGGGAAGAGCAAAGCTCTCGCTTCTTTCCCTCCCAAAAGGCCTGTCTTTTCTAACCTTCATGCCCACCCATGCTTCCCCAGCCCAATGCTATAAGCATTTTATTCTGACAGTGCCTGATCACTGGGGCTTTGGTCCAGCACAGAAGCTCCTGCCTCCTGCCCTGCCAGCAACACCCAGGCACGCAGCACTTCTGGGTGCTGCTCCAGGCCTCTCACCAAAGGGAACTCAGGAGTTTGGCAGCACTCAAGGAGCTGCCAGCACCTAAGGTGCTGGCTCTGTGGTAAAGTGCTCCTCTGCCAAGCAGCTGCAGGCTCTGGTGTGTTGCTGGGCTGTCCCTGCTGCTGCCTCAGTGGGGAAATAGGGTGTCTCCTTGATGAAGTAGCCACAAAAGAGGAGGAGAAGGGAAAAGAAAGCTCTTACTGTGTGGCAGGATCCTCTGTTTCCTTACCCTAGGCTGGCCATCCATCCCCTGTTCCATTCCCAGGGCTAGAAGCTCTGAGGAAGCCACCAGCCCACCTAACTGCCGTTGAACAAAGACCACTGGACAACAGCAGGGAAAGGCAAAGCTTTGCTGGCCAAGGATCTCCAAGCTAGCCATGGATCTCCTCAACCTCACAACAGTGTTGCAAGCAAGAGTGCAGGGACAGTTATCTGCTTACGGCTTTGAGCTCCCTGTCATGGAAGAAGCGGGGCAGCACGAAGCGTCGCAACGGCACTGTCATGATCAGGACGAAGGGGAAGGCCAGGGACGCCACTGTCGATTTCACCACCCAAAGCAGCACAATGCAGGCCAGTTGGATGCAGGTGAAGAGATTCATTCTCCAGGTCTTTACCTAGGGAGGTAAATCCAGTCTGAGAACACATTATCCTCCCGCACAGGTTAACAAAGGCCCAGCTGGCCAAACATAACCCTTTTGCATAGCACAGTACAGTAATGCAACGCTGTGCTGTGCATTCTACCTGTTTGTACGCTACAGCAAGGCTGCAGTACATCAGCATCCATGCAGCCTAGCAGCATATCTGTCAGTGTAGTGCCTCTACAGCCATTCAAGCAACGCATTACCCCTGTGAACACTGTCTGTCCAATATCCTGGCAACACACTTCTGTGTGCAGCCTGTCAGCATGCTATCCTGGCATTGTATCACCTCCATGTGCATCCTGCACTACCTCTGGACACAACTTTGCAGCACACCACCCCTCGGGGGTCACCAGACTAAGCATCACTAGCATCCTCTCTCACCCTCCTCTTCTTTCTCTGCTCTCCTGCAGCCTGCCTTCGCTCACCTTAACAACGTAGATGTGGTCAGGGTGGTGCTTGGATGGCATGAAGATCAGGAGCAGTCGCTCGTAGAGCTGGATGCCGGTGAGGGACGTAACCCCCATGTAGAGGAAGATGCCGAAGAGCACAGCCAGCGGGATCTGCCGCAGCATGTTCCCCATCACAATGGACAGGCCTGCAGAGACAGAGCTCAGGGCATGGCTCATCTCAGGCCAGCCCCTCCACACCCAGCCCTCTCCCGCCTCCTCTCTATCTGTCCTGGGGTTCAGAGGGGTCTGGCTGGAGGGGTTTTGAAGAAGGACTGATCGTGGGGGGTTACCCAAGGCTTCCAGAGGGGAGCTGGTGTGAGGGTAGGCAGGGGCAGTCCTGCAGCAAGTGGGCAAAGTGCAAGCTGGTCTGTGGGGTAGGGACACAGCCAGGGTGAGATCTGAGTGGCCAGCCCTGACCCCCCCCTCACTCCTTCCCCCAAGCAGAGGCTCACCGACGAGGGCAGCAATAAGCACTCCTGTCACACGCTGCTCCTTCACCTCCTCAATCTTGGGCTTCTCCCCTGGTGCAATGGCCTTGCTCATGACCGTCAGGGCGTTGACGTGGGTGACGGAGCGCACCGTTGCTGCGGTCAGCCAGGGCAGCCCAAAGAGGGCACAGAGCCCCCCCATAGTGCCAATGAGCAACAGGTCCAGGTGGAAGCCAGAGCCTTTCAGCAGCTTCCTCTCCTTTTTGCTCACAATCAGCCTGGGAGGAAAGAGAGTTTGTGTCAGCCAGGCACAACTTACATACGTCACAGGAAGTGTCCAGTGCCCATGGACAGCATCGCAGCTGGGGACAACGATCATTCCCTGAACAGGGCACACGTGGGGACAACAAGGAGATGGCCAGGAGATGGCAGATGCCAACCTCAGATTAGAGGTTTTGTCCTGTGCTCGTCTGAGGCAGGTCTCCACCACACTGTATCCCAGAAGGAGAGCCACGAGACAGTGGAAGAACCCAAGAAGGTGTGGTCTGAAATGGGCAGGGTCCTGCCCTTGCTATCCCACCGGGATATGAGGTACACCCACACACCAATGGCGCCAGCACCCATCCCAGCCCTGCCTGCCTGGAGGTGAGCGATGGTTGGTGTTGGCAGGGGAGGTACTCACGTAGTGATCTGTGTCTCCATGAAGATAAGGATGAAGACCAGGAGGGCAGGGATGGCAGAGGCAAACATCATCCACAACGGAAAGGTGCCACTGCTGCCCATGGGGTGAATGAACCAACCACGCTTGTGAGGAGATGTGACTGACAGGCCAGATGGGACATTCAGCTTCTGGTGGTGTAGGCGCAAAACCGAGCAGTTATTCATCAATACACACATGCCCACAGCCTCACACTGGTCTAGCCTTGATCCTCCCAGCCTCCCTGGTCTGAAGCTTCAAATTATAAGACAGCAACCCTGACCCAAGCTGGACTTTCTCATGGATAATCCCCTTCAGTGTAAAATATCCCATGTCCCCTGTTTCTAACAAGGGCCTCATTTCCTCTTTCAGCTACAGGAATTCACTTGGTTTTTGTCCAAAAGATCAACATCTTCCCTCAAGAACCTCGCCCCTATGTCAGGGCTTGCAGACCATGTTTAAAATGCTCCTTGACCTCTGCTTGGAGCAACCAAGTGCCCTGAACTGGTCACTCTTCTCTGAGGTGGTTTTCCAGACACTAAGCCTTTTCTGAGACATTTTTCAATGTTGTTTTTGCACTGTGGACTCCAGAACTAGGCACATTCTCTGGAAATGTCCTCACTCTTATCATGTTCAGGGGGAATATCATGTTTGCGCTCTCATCAGAGACCACACAGACTCCTATTTGTACATGGCCCCAACCCTGCGTTCACTAGCATTTGAAGTCTTGGCTCTGCCCTGCTTTACAGCAGTTCTTGCTATCTGTCAGCATGAACACTGCAGTGAGAGTTTATGATTTGCATTTATGTTAATCAGCATAAGTATGAATAATATTTCTGGAATGCTTGTACTTGAGCTAAGCTGTGCAACTAAGTACTGTTTTCTCAGAAAGCCATGTACATATGCTGAGTTGATAGTGAAATGATAATGCTTCTGATATTAATTGTAGAAGTGTAGAACGGTATGAAAAGGATGTAACAAAGTGTATGATTTTACTAACATCCGATAAAACCAGATTTTACATTGAGATTTAAATGAAAAAGAATGCATTTGGAATCCATTAAGCCTTGGGCTGTCTTGATAGAGAGCTTGCATGCTGAACAGGAATTACCTTTCACCCTCTCCCTAGCATTAGTTGATAGAAATACCAAAACAAAAGGATAAAACTATGCATCTATTAAAAAGGGGGAAAAAAAGGAAACCAGAGAGATGGGTATGTTTGATAATATTTAAGCTTGTGCATAAACTAGGAAAGAGATCCCTGTGTTTGAGATAAAATGATCAAAACACTTAGTAGCCTATAGCCAAGGAGAGCATACATATGAAGTACTAAAAACTTGACGGAGTACACCACTGAAAACACTCTATATGCCACCCCTTTCAGTGTGAATAAATTGTTTATGTCTTGTTGAATGAAAATAAGTTTTTAGAGTTACAAACATGGGATTAACTGCACTGGTTCCCTCTGATCTTCTAAAACCTCCCCTACTAACCACAGGAATATCGGAGGGGTATCAGGGGCACTCCGGTCCCTGTAGCTCTGGTCTCTGTCTCAGCAAGACCCTTGGAGCTTCCTTTCAGCGTGGGAGTAAGGGCAAGGGGAGCGTCTCTGTTTGCTTTGCGCTGTTATGACTAACAAGGCAGGAAATATAAATCCCCAGTTGCACAAGAGCATGCTACGGTGTGGCATGGATCGCTGGCTGTGCTGGAGGAGGGGCTCCGAGGGCAGCGCTGGCACCTACCTGCGTGTACGTGTCTGTGATGGTGTAATCCACCAGCACCATGACCAGGATTGAGATGGGGATCCCAAAGTCTCCGATGATCCGCCGAGCCTGCAGAACAAACACTCTCAGTGGCAAAGAGCACAGGCCAGCTCCTTACACCCACCTTGCTAGGGGGAACTCAGGGCAAAGCCAAGGGCCTGATGGGGCCAAGCACCACTGTAAACCTGAGCACTGCTAACGAGCAGGATAAGGAGCCCAGCCCTGGCCCACTGGGCTGTGCATCCCACTGCCCATATAACACCCAGTCATCCAGCCATTCTGAAGTGATTCACTCAGCTAATTGCTCCAAGTGGCCTATTTTGATGGTGCTCCAGGTATTACACAGATGCCTTGTGTGTACAGATGTGAAAAGGGAAAAAATTGTAAGTTTCCTCCTACATTCTAGTTTAACAGACTTGTATCCAGCCAAAGGAGCTTTCCCTAGGCCCACGGGACTTTTCAGAAAAGCTCACTGGAGCAGGACAGTGCAGATACCATCAACAGCCAGCTCTCACCCACAGCCTAGGTCATGCTACCATCCCTTCTGCATGGTATTTAAAGGACTGTTGGTGTTTCTTTGTCGGACGGCCCCTAACAGCACCAGCTGTTACCACCATACATGTTACCACCATGGAGTAAAGCAACACTCCAGGGTGCAGTTGTGATCATATAGGGCTGGTTAAGACACAAAGGGGACAGAGTACTGTGGTCATGTTCATTCAAACTTTCAACAAGCAATCATTCTGCAGAACAAAAGGCTGCAGCAAGAAGCATTATTTGTTTGGCACATCCCTTATCCCTAACGTCTGGGTCCCACAAACCTCTCACCTTTCCTCCTAAGAAACGGCTGTTCTTGAACTTGCGCATGAAGAAGGCAATGAAGAAGGTGCCCAGCATGAGGATGAGGGAGAGGAGAGCAGTGTTGGGCTGCATCCTGATTCCCAGTGACATCGCATCCGCAGAAAGCATGCTGGCATTCAGGCTGCTCTGCACATTTGGTGGGTAAAACTTCAGCAGAGGATGTTCTGCAAACACCTGGGCAGGTGAGAGAAGCAGCAGGCACTGTCACAACAAGAAGGGGCAGGGGACACTGTCGCTGTTGGGGACGGGCATGTAGAAGGTGCCCAAATGGGGGCCCGAGAGACATGGCAGCCCATCTCCCCGGGGAAGGTTCACCTTGTACAGTTTGTAGAAGGTCTCGTAGATGAAGATGAGGGAGATGAGGAAAGCAAAGATTTCCTGGGTGAAGGGCGAGATGTAGCGCACCAAGAAGCTTCCCTCAGCTGCCACGATAATGAAGATGAAGACGATGAGCCACAAACCAATCCAGACTCTGCCTGTCAGATACTCAATGCCTTGTGTCTGGCAGAACTGAAATGGAAAGGGCAACAAGTTACCCACACCTCCTCAGGCTGCCTCCCTCATCTCCTCCCCATTAAGATCACAGACTCTCCTGGAAAAAGGCATCCTCATCTCCACAGGCAACCAACACAGAGACCGTGAATTCAAGGCTGGAATCACAGGTAAAGCTGCAGACCTTTCATTAACACCAGCCAGGTCACCCCAAGCAGGTGTACAGAGGTACACCTTTGTACACCATGACTGGGCAAAGCAAAACCAGTCAATGGAAAGTGAGGTTACAGAACAGAAGAGAAATCCCCACCACACAATGGCATCACCAGCTCCAAACTCTTGACACCCCAAGATGAAAACCTAGCTGTAGGAAAAAACATGCTTTATACACCCAGACATGTCAGCAGCCAGAAAAAAAGAAGGATTAAACCCACTGTTTGGAGGTAAGGTGACACAAGGATGCTTTAACAGTGAAGAGATCAAGCTACTTGAGAAAAAAACACATGTCCATCCTGTCTGGCCAAGGTATCACTGCATGCACCCTTGGGCTCATCCTCAGAGGCAGGAGTAACGTGCATGGGACTTCCAAAATGGGTGACACACTGAATGTTTTTGGGTTCCTATACAAGGAAATCTGGGTACGGATAACAGTTGTGAAACTGTCTTCAAAGGAAGCCTCAAGAACAAGGAAGTACTGTGGAGCAGTATTTTAGGAAGCAGCTACAAGTGCCCACTGGGCTGCAGCACAGGGCTGGGGGACAAAGCCTCCCTTGCAGTCAGCAGGTAAAGGAGTGCTGTCACCATTGTCACACCTCAACAGGGTCAGCCCACGGGATACAGCAACAGGAGACAGAAATCCCAGCAGTGTGACCTGGAAAGGGTCAGCACAGATAAGGCCAGCCCCAGCTGAACTGAGGACAGCCTGGTAGGAAGCAGGGTGTCCACAGTAACACAGTCCCTTGGGAGAGCTGAGAAATGCTGGCTGCCCTCTGCAGCGCATGGGCAGAGCGAACGGGTGCCAAGCATGGGCACTGCTTCACAAGTACCTTGTAAAAAGCTTCTTCAAACACCAGCAGAGGCCCTGAGAAGCCAATGACCAGGAGTGGCTGGGCTCCAAGCAGGGAGAAGAGGATCCCTAAAACCGAGGTGGAGATTATCAGCTCGGAGACCCCCATGAGACCCTCAGTTTTCTCTCCTGGGAAAGAGAACAGCATGTAAGTGTTACAGACAGACACAGGCGCTGTCTCCATAGACAGGTAGTCTGTAGACTCCACGCAGGGGAGGCAGGTCCCTGTCCCACCAGTCAGAGGTCCCCTGCGCTGGGCAGGGAATGCAGACGGAGACCAGGGAGCCTTGGGTGATGGCTCCCAGTGCCTGCCTCCAGCCCTGGGCTCCTCTGGCTGGAACAGCACAGCCTGCCTGGAGAGCGCTCAGAGAGGGGCAGTGAGCCGAGGCTGGAGAGGCTGAGCAGCAGCAAGGGGACAAGGCAGCGGCCACAGCGCAGCACCGCTGCGCTCCCTCAGCAAGCGGCACCGAAGCCCACCCCAGCACAGCATCACACAGACACAGCCAGTGTTCCAGCGTGCAAAGAGCAGACCAGAAAGCAGGCCCATTACCTAGGAGTCCCCCGAAGGTGATGGCAGGAGAGAGAGCAGCAAAGTAGATGAAGAGAACGGCCGCGAGACACTGGCTGTGCAAGGCGTCTCTGATGTCACTGAGGTATTTGGGGTACCTGCGCTTTATGTCCCGAACCAGACCTCCAAAAAATATTCCAGTCCGCTTCAAAGGGTCGTCCTCAGCTTCCTCCTCCTCTTCCTCAGCTTTCACTTCACACAGCTCTGGAGGTGCATGGAGGGCAGGGCTTGAGCGAGGGAATTCAGGGCCACCCTTGGGCTGCCCCATGGAGACCTTTCTCCTGCAGTGCTAACCTGGTGGGCCCCCCAGGACTGCACATCCCACCGCCTCCAGCTGCCCCAGCCACTATCCTGCGTCCCCTTTGCCCCCCTCTCTGCTGCCCCCCACCAATGCTGCCCACTGCTGGAGCCAGGCCCCGCTCACCCCTCTGCCAGGCTCTGTGAGGGGAGGGCCCACTGGGGCACGGAGGGCACTAGGCACAAACTCTTTTGCCCAAATTTGAGTGGAGAGACCTTTGGCTTCCTGGACATCCCCCTCTTTCATGGACTTCTGCTCCCTCTCCTTCCTCTTCCTTAGCAGCAACTTCTGGAAGGTGGCAATGGATTTGAGCAAGTCTTTCCCCTCCACCTCTGACGGGGGGATGACAATGCTGCAGTCCAAGAACTCATTGATTGCGTTGAGGAGGTCTTGACGGTCATCTGCCATGTATGCAGCCTCATGGAAGTGCTGAGGGGGCAGAGAAAAGAAGAAAGGGAGAAGGCTTAGACCAAGACTGCACTCAGCTATCTACAGACTGGAATCACAAAGCTTGCTGTGACCCTTCAGTAACATCCCAGTCCCTCCACCCACTATTGTTTCACTACTGCCACTCTGTGACCCACACTCCTGAATACGTTCTCCCACCGCTTCTTCACCTAATGCCACTTCCCTATATATCCTCCCTTCCCTATAAAACTATCTCAGTGACCTCCTTGCTTTTCCCCCCCCCAGGCCCCACTGCTCTAGCCCATCTCTGGTAGCTACGTGTTCCACCGGACCACAGGGCTCCCCTCCTGTGACCTCTCCATCAAACAACATCAGACCTGCACTTCCCAGCTATCCTGGTGCCTCTTTCCCTAGCTTAGATGCTTTACTTTGCCAGCCTGTGACAGTGTTTACTCCAGACCACTTGCTGTATTGGGCCAAATCCTTCTCCTTACAAGCTCTGTGTGCCATCTCTTGGTCCTGCAGGGCTCTAGTGCAGAGCCCAGCTCAGTAATATTTCAGAAGCCCCACACCACAGAGATGAAAGACTTCAGGTGTCCCCTGTCCCTGCAGCTCAAAATTAGGACTACGCAACAGATAGAGGTCCTTTTAGTCTGAACCTGGATTGGTTTTGAGGGACAAGCTGGTGGAGTCCTAACATACTGCAGATAAAGTATGAACCAAGAAGCAGAGCGTGAGACATGTAAGCGAGGAGCAAGCATAAGAGACTCTTGGGAGACTTTGACATAAAGATACAAAATACGGGAGAGGAAGGCAAAATGGGAGTCTACAGCATGAGGGAAGCTGTGCAGGTGAAACCAGGCAGAAAAAAATGGAGATGCTCCTGACAGCAAGGACGAGATGACAAGGAAGGTCTCTGAGGAGACCATGAGGGGACAGCACTACTACAGGTAGTAGGGGAGCTGGCTGGCAACTGGGCAGAAGTGCTGCATTGCCTCCTGAATATCGCTGCAGTGAAAGGGCTAGAAGGAGATGGACAAGTGAGCAGCCTGTCTGTAAAGCAGGTAGGCGACAGCTAAG
Organism: Anser anser; assembly: GCF_964211835.1. Taxonomy (NCBI): domain Eukaryota; kingdom Metazoa; phylum Chordata; class Aves; order Anseriformes; family Anatidae; genus Anser; species Anser anser. The sequence goes on along the minus strand of NC_139726.1, from coordinate 17,161,072 downwards.
GTCTCTGCAGTACACAGACTCCCTGGAGCCACAGCTTCCAGCTGTAAATGATACCGTTCTCTCTTCACGGCGCCAGCCGCGAAGTAACCTTGCTACGGCCAGCCTCAGCTGCAGCAGCTGACTCCCCTGCTCCAGCAACAGAGCAGCAGGGCTCAGATGAGGAGATCAGCCTACAAACACGGCATTGAAGCTGGAATATGGCAGCTCACCTCTTCTGGGTCTAAGCATGGTCTCAGCTGACTCCTGGGGAAGGATTTTTCAGCTGGGGGCCCTTGTTGCCCACAACCCACCTGCTCTGAGTGGACCTTTCAGTCCCCCTTCCAGGGAGAGGTCTGCACTGATGCCAGGAAAGGCAGTTTGTTATTTGGTTAAAGTTGCATGGCACCAGCCAGAAAGACCCTGTGAACCTCTGATTCTCCTGTCTTGGATGTATGCAGCAGATGCTCAGATTATCTTTTCTTTGTCTTTAATTCCTTACCAGGATAATAAATTTCAGTTTCCTGCCATCTAGCCAGATGGGGAACTTCCAGCCGTGTCTGTGCCTGGCAGAAAAACCTTTCCGCCTCCTCATCTCTCCTGCATTGATGTGCTCCTCTGCATGGACGCTGCAGCCATGGGACTTAGAAAGCTTTGGCAAAACTCTTGATGAACAGTTCCCAGGCACTGCTAGGCCTTCTTTTCAGTGTCGCCTGGGCCAGATGTCATGGTCACATACACCACTCAGCCTCCCCTCCTCTGTTTGTGAAATGTAAACTGAACACAACTCTTCTAACCTCGGGCAGCCCTTTGCTCCTGCTTTTATGTATACCCCCCTTTCTTCACCTCCCAGCCTAGCGCGCTCTGTCCCAGCCAAACATCTACCCTACTCTTCCCTCTGTACTGGAGCATCCTACCTTGGTTTAGCCAGGCTGCTCTTAAAAATGCTAGCTGCTCAGGCCTGTCTTTCCCACCTGGGCCTTTGCACAGCATCTCAGCAGCACTCCTGTCCCAGGACTGACTTCTGAGGAACCACTGAAGCTCCCTTGCATTGTGTCAGCGTTGCCGCTGGTCAGCTCCTCACCTTGTCAGACATGAGGGTGGAGATCGACCGGCCAATTTCATGGTAATCCATGTTGGCCTGGCTCGGTCCCAGCAGCACAAAGATGAATCTGACAGGGATTGGGACCTCCAAGACAGATTCCAGGAAGACGGCCTCATTTAGTCGGACAAAGGCCATAGTTGGCTGCTCCAGGAACTGCACACAACCTACCGGGAGGCAATGTTTTGAGCATAGTTAATCATTGGGGTGAGCTGTACTGGGCTGCCTTCAACACTGGAAACAGCAATGTAGGAGGTTCCCATGAGCCCTGCAGTCCCGTACTTGTTTCCAGACCACTGAAAGGACACCAAGCTTCATGCTGAGGACTGCTCAAAGTCCCTTGTTCACTGATCGTTCCCCAGCAATGCTACTTACTCTTTTTAGCTCTCCCAGTTAGCACATTCTCAATCTCTTACACATGGGCTCTACTTACATTATAAGGGGCTGATTTTAAATCAGAAGGTTGTTTTCCACTAAGCCGCTGCCTTATGGAAGGAAACCTCTTACATGTTGGCAGTTAGTTTTATCACACAAACTTCTAATTTCATCAAAGAATGAAATCAGGTTTGCTTGACATGACCTATTTCCCATAAACCTCACTGCTTGGCAATAATTACATTCTTATCCTTTAGCTCTTTATTAATTGAATCCCATATTAGCTCTGCCATTATTTTGGCCGAGAGGGACGTCAGGTTAAACAACCTATAGGTACTGGATCACTGTACTTTGTTTCTTGAGCACTGACACCGTTAGCTTTATTCTGTTTTTCTCGTGTGTTCCCTGCATTCCTAAACCTTTTTCGGATGAAAAATAAGCCAGTTCTCTAAAGACTCATAGGTACAAATTACAGTTTGTTTGATGATGTCCGCATCTCATGAATGTGTTTGGCAGCCTTCTCAGTACCTAACAGATTGGGAAGCAGTCCCGCATCCTCCAGCATACCAGCCGCTTCCTTCTGATACTGAACACAAATGTTTATTGAGTACTTTTATTTCTCTGGCATTATTACTGATCTTTCTGCCATCTGTGTCCAGCAAAGAGCTGTGTTCTGTGTTAGACTTGCAAATCTGGGCCATCTCAACAGCCGTGAGAATCCCAAGATACAGAAATGACCTGTGTGTAGTTATCTGAGTATTCAAAGTGCATTTATCAAATGGATCTGGTCTCATCATGGTTTAGCATCAGCTTGGTTAAGCGGCCAAATCTCTTTGCCCAAGTTTTCTATCTCCTAGACAGGCAATGACATTTACTTTGCTCGTAGCATAGTTCTGTTTGCTCAGATGTTAATGCCAGCAAAGTGCTGAAGAGGACTTCTCTTGTGGCCAGAAGGCACTAAACGCACTGATGCTCGATGCTGCCTGTCCACAGCCCTCAATTGTATAGAGAAATATCTCTAGGCAGTGACATGGCAGATACCAGAGGCCTTGCCAGCTGCTGGGCCCTGCTCCCAAAAACTCCAAGCTCCTTGGCACATACAGCCAACAACCAAAACTAGCCAGGGGCAGGACCTAGGTGCTGGCAAGGTGTAATGGGTTAACCAGGCTGGGGGCAGCAATGGTCAGAGAACAACACAAGGCCCTACAGCAGTGCTGGCAATCAGTCCCTTGGGCACCGTTTATCCACTTCTGAGCTGCAAAATGGGATGTTTTGGTGAGGTGGCTAAACTTTCTCCTCTAAGCTGGGCACCAGTCCCCAACAGCAGTGTCTATCAACCTCTTCACGTTCAGTACTTCTTAATTTTAGAAAAAAACTACCCAGTCACCCTTTACATTTACTACTGACAAACAAAATGTGCATTATCTCTACAGAAGAGAGCGTACAAGGCTCCCTTCTCACTTAAATTTTGGGAACGTGTACTGGATGTCTAAATACACCTCATGAGGGAGAACACCCACAGCTGGGCCCAGATCAGGATCTGAACTGGTCTCTTTTGGTGTCAGGGGAGTCCACTTGTTGCCTCTTACCCACGAGGACCACTGTGGCCTCTGCATCTTCAGGAATCTTCTCCATCAGCTTCAGGTATTTACGGTGCCCCTCAGAGTTATGGAGATGTAGGTTTTTCTGCCAGGGGAGAATATGAACAAGTAAGTACTGTGCCCTTGTACCTTGGTTTCCCTACACTAGTAAGGCATCCTTGCAGTGAAAGGTCATCCTGCAAACACCAGGGCTGTTGCTGCCATTGCAAGCTCCAGCAGACATTCACATGCAGCGTGAGGCTATAATTAGGTCCCAAAATCATAACGCAGTGACCTGATTTCCAGCACTCCAGGTGATCTAGGGGAGCTCAGTCCTTGCAATGATGAGGCCTCCCGTGACGGAGCCCAGAAGTGGGCATCAAGAGTTGCTGTGTGCCATCACAGGCCAAAGGGTGACCTTAGGGTGTGTTTGGAAAAGAGTGGTAACCCCTCACATCGCTCTTACCTCTTTGCACTCGGTCTCGTGGGCCTTGGGGTCAGCCATCTCTATGCGCTCCTCCCCCATGAGGGGCACGCAGGTGTCCATGGTGTGGTTGTGGTGGTGGTTCCCCACAATGGAGTTCATGCTGGAGCTGGAGTGGTTCCTTGGAAAGAAGCCCTCTTTCTCATCATTTGGATGGCTGGGGGATGGAGTGGCACAGCCTCATTTTCTTGCTCTAGATGGTCTCCCTGCCCTATCCCACCACCTGCCCCACCATGGCAGTGATCCAGCTGTCTGAGGTACAGCCAGATCCTTGCCAGCCTCCCTTGCTGCCTGGGGCTTGCAGATAAGCCTTAAGCCTCCCGCAGCCCTCGTCTGTGTCTCACCCACCTGTGCTTGAGCAGCAGGGCACGCAGCACGTTGGCTCGGTCCTCCGCTCTGATCTGGTCAGAGATGATCATGGTCTCCACCATGAGGTGAGCGATGCCAGGCAGTGTGGTCTGCTCCAGGTCGAGAAGGACGGCGCCTGCCAGCAGGAGGGGAAGAGCCCTGCTCCTAGTGTGCAGCACTCCCTGCTGCACACGTGCTCTGGGGACACAGCAATCCCACAACAGCCCCACCAGCACCAGGCCCTCCTCCCACTGGAGGCACCTCTCAGCCCTTCTTGCTTCCCCTCTGCAGCCAGTCTCGGTGCCCGCACACAGGGCAGGGGCCTCAGACCAGCCAACTGCTGGGAAGCCTTTCTCCAGCGCAATTTTGGTCTGTGCTCTTGATAAATGTGTGTTTGTGGGGACACCAGGAGCCAGGCTTTGTTTGGGGCACAGATTTTAATGCTCTCAGCTGAAAAATGCCCCAAGCCCAAGTGTTCCACGTCCTCCATGTAAACCTTTGTCCCAAGAGAAACCACAAGCTTCTGTCTTGGCATGCTGAGAGCTTTCAGAAAAACTTGCCACCCCATCACCTGTGGGATGTGAGCACTTCTCACTAAAATAGCACAAACACCATGTCAATATACAAACAGCAAGACATCCCACTCAGTGAGATGTACGTGTGCAGCAGACTGCATGGGCTCTGACTCCAGACTCTCATCCCACGGGGATCTCTCTCTGCTCTCCAGGGAGAAAGTGTCTCCCTTCAGTGAATTAACCAGGCCCAGAAGGACTGGAAGCTCTGTAGCTCTCTCTCATCCACCCTGACAGGCCTTGCCTTCTCACACAAAAGATCTCCAGCCCAGACAGAGCTGGGTGTCACAGCTGTCACATGCCTGAGAGCAGTAAAGCAGAGCAAGGAACCAACATGGACATCCTCGGGCTACCCTGGAAAATGGGGTGCAGGACTGTCTGTCTCCCCACACCCTACAAGGAGCAGGGACAGAGACACTGCTGGCATGTCTTCAGTAAGTGGCCAAACAGCAACAGAAGCTGCCCAGCACAGCCTGTCCCTGAGCAATACACAAACCCTGGCTGGTGGCACAAAGCAGTTCCTGACTCACCATGGGCAATTGTCTTCCTGAGCTCCAGCAGGCTGCGGAAGGACAGTGAAGCCACGTGGGGTTTCCCCCACCTTGCTGTATCCTCCTCCACATCCTCCTCAAACTTGATCCAGCGGGCTGTCTCCCTCCAGTGCATCTCCTGGTTCTTATCCACCACCAGCTCGTTCAGCTCCACAAAAACCTAGCAGAAATTACAGCAGGGATGTGAGACTTCCCCTGATGCAGAGAGTTCTATGAGCCATATGTAGAAAGCCTCAGCTTTGTCCTCAGTGCGCTACTTGGTCTATAGCAATGCCTGGGTAAACCTGCCTTAGTTAACCAGAGGGCTGGTGAACAGAAACAGACAGGACAAATATCACTGGCAGCAGGGCAGGAGCTTCCATCAGCACATGGAGCAGCAGAAAGCTTCAATTTAGATGACACAGGCAGAGAAGAGAGAAAGAGGCAAACCTGGATCCCTCTCTACCGAAACAAACATCTTTTTCCTTTGCCTGCTTCTTGGCTAGAATAAGTTTCCCCCCAGGTTTCCTATATTAACTTTCTTACCAGAGGTGGTGAAATCACTGTGCTGCCGACTTCCAAACCAGCACTATCATTTCTCTGGCTTTTTTTACATGTCTTTCCTAAAGTTGAAGCTCTGTGATTTCAGAGAAATCTCAACTTCTGTTGAAAAAGTACTTGTTCAGCCCTCATGACAATGGATAAGAGCTTGAAATGTCACTCCCAAGGCCATGTAAAAAATTAATTATATTGAAACCACATTTATCACTTTATAAAATGCCTGTTTCTCATCCTGATTTATGGCTTCTGAACAAGTGTGGGAGGACAGAACATGGATACCTCATGAGGCTTTCTATCCAACTTCTTCTTCTTCTTCTTTTTCTTGACAGATGGGGTTGATGCTAATTTTTTGCTTGTCCTGGTGATCTGGCTCCGAGACGGTTTCTTCATCAGATGCCTCCTCACACCAGGGTTATCTTCAAAACGGTGGCCTGAACGCAAGGGAAAGGAGAAAAGACCACCGGTGTGTCTAGTGGAAACACACAGTTTGGCACAGAACCACATCCCAGCCCACCCTTCTCCCATTAGATTACACTAGCAAAGCCCTGGCAGCTGGAGCACTCACCATCACCCTCCAGACCTTTGAAGATCTTTCCTGTCTCACCTGCCTACTTCTAGCTGTTCCTGATGTTTAAGAGCTAATGCCTTCCGAAGGAGGTTTCCTCCCAGGCTGCGCGTATGCTGAAGCTTCACTGCAAAAGCTTATTCACGGTACCTGAACGAGTGCTGGGCGAACCCTCCCCATACTGCCCCAACAAAAAGCAGTCTGAAGCCTTGCCCGCCCAGCTCTGCACCCCGACAGCACCGGCAGGCAGCTGCCTGGGGCTCACTTCTCCCCCTGGAGAAAGGCTTGGTGCTCAGCAAGCATAAAGGGAAGCTCAGCAAGCAGTGAAAGGGAAGGATATTTAGCTGCTGGTCTGGGAGACGCATGGAAATATCAATGGCCGTTTTATTTAATTGTGTGGTAAGACTGCAGTGTAACAGAGCAGACCTGGGACTGGCATGTAGGCTGTGCAACTAACTCCAGCTATCACCGTTTCTAGACGATCCATGGTGGTGCTGCAGTGCCCCTTGAAAGGTCTGCGTTACAGGGCTTGGCTGGCTGAATCACAGCCTCCTGAAGCCTCCAGAGAGGCTGCATTTACAGACCCACCACCAAAGTACAGCAGTGCTATTAGCTAGCCAGCGCTCACCAAGACCTGGCCAGCCCATCTGCAATGCCTGAGAAACAGCACCTGGGCAAGAGAGAGCACGTGTATCTTCCTCAGCACATACAGACCGTGAGCTCTCTGGGCATGAGAGGTAGTGAAAAGCATTGGGCTTGAAGGCCACATGCTCTCCTTGACGTTGCAGGAAGATATCTGTGCATCTATGGCATGGAAAGAAACAGCCCAGCACCAGGCCAGGCCTAACGTGGCTTTGCTTCTTGGAAATCTGGGTTGCTAAATTAAATATAAAATGAATCAATAGTGAGCCTCAGGGGATTTTCACCCACTGGCTGCCCTGCTGATGCAAGTCCTGCTGTCAGCTGGACTCCTCCCTGCTCCACTTACTGCACTGCAATGTCAATAGGAGCCAATAACCGCCCGCTGATACAAACGTTTGTGGGAGCTGTGTGTGGGGGGCTTCCTCAGACTTTTGCATAGATTTTGCAGTTCCTGCATGCTCCGCAGCCACTTCCCCCAAATGAATGTCAAGTTCAAGTGGGAGCCTGAAGCCTGGGGTCCTTACTCAGGATACAATCTTGGACTGACATCCAAGGGTGATGTTCCTAGAGAATACCTCTTCCCTTCTTGCTTGAAGCCAAATTCCCCAGGGCAGCTTCCTCTCGCCAAGTACAGCTCTTGCCATAGCTACCTCCACTAGCTCCCCATGAGCAGAGCACGAGACAGTGACAGTGTCTGAGGACAGTTTATGGAGCATGATTCCTACGGTGGCTCCACTACAACAGCCTGGTGTGTCACCCTCCCACACAGCTTCTCCCACAGTCTCTTTCAGAAGATCATCTTGCCACGTTGGCTTCCATCAGTCAGATTTCTCGGGCTGACCAAGTATCTTTTCCTCCAGATAAATCTGAAGATGACAAATGTTACTTTCCACTGGTTAAAGGCTTCCTCCAGAATCAGTCCCAGCCAGTCCAACTCAGCAGAATGCCTTCAACCCATGTGTTAGCTCCCACTTTCCTCCTTTCTTTACCCTCCATCCACAAGCAGAAAGACCAGAACGAGGCGTCAGAGTAGTTGTATCAGTACTAGAGAGCAACTTGCTAGCCCAGCATCACAGCAAGGGTGAACATTTCCTATTTGCCTCAATGGTAAGCTATAGCATCACCTCTAGGAAGAAGAGATTGAAACCCTATCTCTTGGAATATTTAAAGTTAGACTAAACAAAATGCTACTCAACATATAAAAAGTCACATATATCAACACATAAAAAGCCCTGTGCTGGCTTCTGGAAACAGCTGTTGCCCTTGCCACAGCTTTCCCAGTTTTAGCTGGAGTGGGACAGTATGCTTGTGGGTAAATATGAATATATAGAGACACACAAACACCACCAGCCCCAAAGTATGTACATGCATGTGGGATGTGTATTACAACTATACGGCCAAGTGTGCGCAGACATGTAGCAGAGCATGTGTAAGCGGGAAGGTGAAGGCAGAGACAGGACATACCTGTGCAGACACACACACAAGTATGTGAGGATGAGACTGGGCCACGCCTGTTGCGTCTACAGAATACCTGTGTCACTGTGAAAAGGAAGGTAAGACACGAGAGGAGCTAAGAAGACGCAAGCTCTCTGTGCTTCAGTTACCAGCTAGCATCAGAGAAAGAACAAACCTGCAACCTGCCATGCATCTCTGGAGGCTGTGACAAGAGGCGTACCAGCAGTCCTGAATGGGGGCCTGGGACTAAGAATGAGCTCTGTGGACCTAACACAGAGAGCAGGAGCAAGACAACTTTCCTGGCTGCTGTTTGCACACACACTCAGCCAAGACAGGATGTACTTTTTTACCTCACACAGACCAACCAAGGCAGAAATAGCAGACTGAAGGCCTGTCACTTCTCCGTCATTCAGATGTCAGCATGCACTGCATAGTGGAAAAACATGAATAAAGCAGATACTAGGGAAACGCAATACAGAATCCCTGGATGGCTTGGCACAGAATCCTGGTCTGTCCTGGATGGTGCTGAGTTCAAGATAACAGAGCCAGCTGGACCCCAGCTAATCCTTGTTACCACCCAGGTGTCCCTGCATAGCGTCCCCATGCTCCAGTCACTAAAACGAGTATAAAGAGACCGGCTCAGGTCCAACAAGGACTCTGCTCTGCAGAATCTATTCCTCCTCGATTGAAGATGATCCTGGAAGAGCTACTGCCATGTAGCAAGTAGCTGAGCACGTGGCACTAGCTGGACATGAGCTGCCTCTGTACAGACCTGACACTGTTGTCTCTGCCGTCTCTGTCTCTGCCGTATCTCTGCGGGATTAATTCACAGTGTGGATTTATTGTGCAGAAATAATTAAGAGTTGACTGGACAGTACATCCTATTTCAAGCACCTGCAGCATTAGCTGTAGCAATCAATGAATGTGTTAACTGCTAGCAAGCCAAATATCCCCCCCTTCATAAGTGATGCATATCACACCTTCTAGAAGCAATCTGCCCCTTCCACCTTCCCAAGAGCCGCCATCGTTTCTTGGGTGAAACTGGGGCAATTTCTCACACTTTTAATGCATAGGTTGCTCTGCCTGGGACAGCTGACAGTGACAATTTGCTCCAGGTTTGTTTTGAACTTTGCTCCTATTAAATTGTCTGTGACTTTACAGTAACAAGTATCAGACCTAGCCAGAAGCAAATCCCCACTTGCTGGTCCCTGTACAAGCACACAGCCAGACGTTTCCTCCCCAGAGGCTACATGGTTTATAAGGATGGACTAGCTGAAACAGAGAAAATGATGCTGGGACTGGGAGGAATGGCGAGTTAAATGTTTTGCCTAAGATCATACTGGCATGCTGTGGCAGAGCCAGAAACTGAACCAAGCCTCCTGAGTCTGTGTTGCACTCTGCCTCCCCACTCCCGCTTGCAAAGCCTGCAAGCGAGCTAGTTCTGGGGCCACGTCACCTTCCCTTGCGTGCTTGTACAATGCCTTGAAAAATCAGAACACTATCTAGACGAGGACATTTGGGCAGCTGCCACAGAGCTACGACTATGAATAGTGTCACTCCCAAGGTGACATGCAAAGCCATCTTTTAACTGTGAGTGACCACCGCCTGCTGAGAAAAGAAAGGAGAAGAAAGGTGGGAGTGAGGCTCCAGTTCCTGTGCAGTCCCTGGGATGGCTCAGAGAGCCAGTTTTTCACAAGGGCTGCACGGGTAAGGAAACAGATGCAGAGAATAGAAAGGTGCTCTTTGCTCTAGGGATTCCTGTTCTCTCCTTCCCTGCTTTTCTCGCTCTCACTTCCTTCCTCTTTTCCCCTTTCCAGGCACCCCAGCCAGCCTGCCATTAGCTGATTTCACAAACAACACTCAAGCCTGCAGACACAGGGACTAGTTTATGTCCTCCTCAGTGCAGAGCTGAGAATCTGATACCTACTGCTTCTGTCGGATCTGTGGCCCAGCTCAAATTCCAGCAAAGAGCAACAGCTCATTGTCACTCTGTGCCACAGATGGAAGGAAAATTTCTCTGTTCTTATACATGCCTTGGAGCAGCAGCTTTTCCTCTGGCCACAGCATAGGCTACATCCCGATAAGCACAAACTAAAGATGCAGCTGCCTCCAGAACTACTTGAGCAAGACACACACAGGGAAGCACCTCAACACTACGAAATGGATCTGTACGGACCTCAGACAGACACACAGACAGCTCCTCCAGCATCCCCAGGCACAGGGTTGCATGCAGCGGGGCAGACAATCCCTTCTCTAAACTAGGAGACAAACCTGACACAGAGGGGGCAGCAGACAGCAAACACAGGGTGAGGGATACTTAGATCGGGGCTCTGATCTACAGCTGCAACTGGGGGTCACTGCTCTGGTACTTACAGGTGGGCTCCCCGCCTGGGTAGCCCAGATGGTTTCTGATGGCCTCCCATAAATCATAGTCTTCAAAATTGAAGGCAAATTCATCAAAGTCTTCATAGCCGAGCGAGTTGCGAATGCAGGTACTCATTGCTACCTCAGGGCTGCTGCCCCCTTCCGATTCCCTCGCTGCCTCCTCTCCCTCCTGAAGGGTTGTCATTTTGTCCTTGCGAAGGTCAGGGGTCAGGCGCCATGAGCCACTCACCTTCAGAGGAGGGGCCGGGGTAGCCAGGCTGAAGTGCAGAAAGCAAGCTGCCCCGGGAGGGCTTCACCGGAGCCCTGGGGCCAGCCCCGGTGCCTCGCTCCCCTGGGCACGGGGCATGAAGGTGCTGGCTGCTGCAGCCCCTGGCGACTGAGGAGGTCCTGGAAAGGACGGTTCCCCCCAGGGATGTTCCTGTGGGGGCTGCCCCACTGGCTCCTCGGGAGCGGGATCCTCGCTCTGCCGCGGGGCCTCTCGCTGGATGCCCGGGGACGCGCTGCCCGTGGCCCAGGGACAGCCCGGCTCCGCACGCAGCTCCGCTTCTCTCCCTCACTCCCCTCTGGTGTCTCCCTCCCTCTCCAGCCTGCAGAGCAACCTATTGAATTCTCCATGTCCTCAGGCCCGGAGCGTGCATTTCCATGACGTCTCTCCTGTCTGCCCTCACTCGCGCACGGGGGCAGTCCCCTCGGAGGCGCTTCGGAAGGGGCAGCTGCCTCTCGGCGAGCAGCGCGGAGGAGAGGGGAGGCTCCTCACATCGGGTGCCTGCCGTGTGAGAGCTGGCGTGGCACACGGAGGGCTGGTAACCGGGAAAGTGTGTCAGGGAAGGAGAGAGCTGGGTCTCAGGGAAGCACAGGGAGCCCTGAAACGGAGAGGGCAGCGGGGTGGGTGGAGGAGGGCCAGCACCTGTGGCTTGGGTGGGAGGAGAGGTGCTGGGCTCACGTGGAAACATGGGGACTGGTGCTCAGGGTGCTCCCAAAACTGATAGAGTGGAGTCAGAGCTAGAAAAGCAGGGGCTGAGAAACAGGGAGATGAGGACCAGGTCCTTGGGGAAGGCTGATGACCATGCCTGGAGCTGTTAGGGAAGAGGGCAAAGCAGAGAGATGCAAGGAACACGCGCACTATAGTACCACAGAGCCTCACTTTTCATGCCGTCCAAGTCAGCAGATGCCAGCATCTGGGCCTCAGCCTCATCTGTGGGGACACGCTGGTACGCTGCGCTCTCCAGCGTGGTCATGCTGCCGATGCACATTCTCTCCTTCAGGTCGTAGGTAACTCGTTGTCCACTTGCCACCTGGCCCCAGGGCTTGCGCTTCTCCCACCCTCGGGACAGACGTTCCCGAGGCCCAGGGAGGCTGTAGGGAGCAAAGAGACTGATGGTAGCAAATAGGGGGGTGGCAACAGGCTCTGCTTCTTCGCAGGGGATGAGGACCTGATGGTCCTCAACTCAGTTTCCCAGCTTGCAGGTCAGCATGAGCTAACTGGGAGGAAGAAGACTCCACATGCACAGTCCAGTGCCCCTAAACCCACATCCTGGGGATCCCACGGGCCCAAGGGGGTCCCAGGAAGCGACCATCCTGCTGGGGAGCAGCACTGTTGCTGCAGCCACGGAGCCATGGGGCCCCTCTGGTTCAGCAGGAGAGCGGAGGCTGGGCACAGCCACACACCTCCCCGTGCTACCCCAGGGGCAGGGCAGGGCAGTGACCCCCCAGACTGGAGGGTGGCAGCAGCTCAGCAGCCGCTCTCCTACCTGGGGAGGGAAGCAGAGCTCTTGTCCGGCTGCAGGTCAGTGAAGCATGGCACGGGGGACAGGACGCCACACTCCTCCTCCACGTGGAACTGCGCTGGGGCCAGAGCGCTGCCAGACTCATCCTCATCGCTGCCGATGGTGAACTGCAGAGACGACAGCCCTGAGAGCACGAGCCAGGCCAGGCAGCCCTTGGCACAGTCCTTGGCACACAGATCCTCCCCGTGTCCCCACAGACTAGTAAAGGCCACTCCAACGTCCCCCACGTGCCCCACACACCCTGGGACTGGCCATATTAAGCCCCCCCATCTGATACACCCCGGGAACAGACACATTGATCTTCCCCCACGTCTTACACCCCCAAAATGGCCATGCACACCCTCCCCAGCATCCACCCTGGGCAATGGCTTACCTGTCATTGTCCCCTGCTGCCCATCTCTGCTAGGCAGGGACAGCACCACTCTTCCCACGATATCTCACAGCTTTGAGGCTCTCCTCTACAAACTCTTCCACTCAAACAGCTCGCTCCCTTGACCACACACCCTTTATTGACCTGCCCTCCATGTCCCCCAGCCTCCCACACCCACCCAGGCAGGGATGCCCTAGCCTTGCCTTTGGTTTGCTTGGGGGCTCCAGCTTAGGGGACGTGTCCTTCCCACGAGCTTCGCCCTCAGACTCTGCAGAGACCTCTTTCTCCTGGGCCTCCTCTGCCTCAGACTCTCCTTCTTCCTCCTCTTCCTCCTCTTCTTCCTCCTCTTCTCCCCCTTCCTCGTCCACTTCCTGGATGGTGGGGGTGACCTCTGAGGGGGGTACTGAGGTTTTCTTCTTTTTCTTTCTCCTTTTCTTCCTCCTGCTGGCACGGGGGGGCCTCTTTTGGTACTTGAGGGCAGAAGGGAGGTGAGTGGAAAGGAGATGATGGATGTGGTGCGAGGTTTGGCGGTGAACTGAGAGAGAAAAAGAGAGTCAGGGGCAGGAAGAGGCTGGGAGGAACCTGCCAGACGCCCCTCCAGGAAACAGCATGGTCTGGAGATCAAGGGCCAGGAAGGGCAAGGAGAGCCACCAGCCCGCAGGGACATAGCAAAGCTCTTTCAGTGATGTGGCAGGCTGATGCATCCAGCCCGGGGTGGCCATGGAGGCAGCCCTCATGCAGTGCCAAACCACCCCAACCCAGCTTCACCACCCTGGGCAAGGCAGGACTCCCCCAGGGCTGCTGAAAGCCATTCGCACGGCTAGGCAGAGCTGCAGTGACCTGCCAGAGACACTACCCCCTTCCTAAACATGGGGAAACACTTCTCACGTTATCAAATAAGCAGAGTTTGGGCCATTTACAAACATCTCTTTCCTGCATAGTGTTCTTTAGTTCAGTTTAAACAGATGTGCCTTATTTTACTCGCAGGCTTTGACAGGAATTACAGACCAAGTCTTTTAGTGCAGATGCGACATAAATCCGTGTCCCAGGTTCGGGGGGGGCTTGTGCCTACCAGCCCCTGAAATGCAGGTTCAGTTAGGAGGTTCTCTTTATAAACCAGGGTAAAAAACAGGGCAGAAGGACTTTTCGTCAAACTAATCTACAAAGAGAAATTCATACAGGGTTGACCTGGGTGTCGTGGGAATTACACAGCGAGAAGAAATTAATAGCATTTCTGAGCCATCACTCAAAAACAATGATAATGCACCATGCAGGGAGCAGGGTAAGCTCAGCACCTCCCTGCAAGAGATAGAAAGCCATTTCTGCCTGGTCTATCTGCAGGCACAAAGCCTCCCATAGACAGCCTGCAGGATGCACAGACCCTGGGGCTGCACCCGGAGCAGCTGAAATCACGGGGGCACCAGCCGCTTTGCAAGGGGGCTTTGCTCAGCAGCTCTTCCTGAGGAATTGTTTCCAGTCTGTTTTGATTTGGTTCCTTCCCAGCTTTCCTGTGACATGGCAGCAAAATCTGTTTATAGTGAAAACTACCTTCAAAGGACGTTTTCAATGGAAGCTGTAACCTTCTCCCTGGGAGAGCCAGGCAGGTTCATTGTTCTGGTGTCATGTTTCCTTTCCTTTGGTTTCTCAAGTCTTTTCTCCCTTGTTTCCCCCCTTGGGAACAGACGGAATATTTCACACACCCCCTTGGTTCAGCAGGAGAGCCTCGTGGCAAGATTAGAAGAGATTGGGAATGGCCATACATGCAAAATGGGAAGAGTTTGGTCTCTTTACAAACTCTTTTTCTTCCAAAGAGTTCTTTAGTTCTTTGACTTAAATATACCCTTTAGATGTACCCTTTTCACTAGTAGGTTTTGGCATAAAGGCGCTCCTGTCCTGCTACTGCACTCCCTTAGCACTGCTCTGCCTGCCATGGGTAGGGCAGGCATTAATTTCTAATGTAACAAGAAGCAAGGAAGGCCCCAACTGTGCATGTGTTGCTCCTACAGCACGAAGCTGCTGCTGAAGACACAGCCCATTCACTCCTGGATTGATTGTATAAGCCCAAGACAGAAATGTCTGCATTTCGGACCATGTTAGTAATTCCGGGCTTTGAATGTGGCAGGAAACATTTCTAAACCCAGAGAACCACTTCTATGGGCTCGCAGAATATCTTCCGATGTCTAATGACCTAACCAGATCTTCCCATTTCATGAATACAAATTGCATAAAATTTCCAATAGCCAGGTTTGACAAAGTTCTAAATAACCGGGATACACCAGGATCTCAAAGGAAAACAAGCTTGATTCTGACAAAGAGAGGATACTTCTATCGAGAAAAAAACAAAACCAAAGCAAAACTGTACAAGCCTGTAGGCAAATTTTCCAAGAAGCTTCTGCCATGCATGCTCAAGCAGATCATCTGTGTACTCTGAGCCAATTCGCACAGCTGTGCACACAGGCAGAGCTCCAGAGCAGGTAAGTCCCACCAGCACAGTACAGGTATTCAACCCGCAGCAAAGCTATCAGCATCTTGCAGCCATGTGTGCGGGTGACTGTGTGCTTAGGTGGAAAGTGCTGTTTTAATGTAGCCTCTGTAGAGAAATGGCACAAGCAGAAAGTAGCAGCCAGGGTGCATTATAGTAGTAGACTTCTACTAGCAAACTTCTACAGCACCAATTGGAAAGGAGTGGCCAAGCAGAAACCAGCCTGGTGATGTACTAAGGACAAAATGTTCCTGAGGTTGCATCCTATCACAGCTGAGTTGTAAAATAAGCAGCATCTGATTGTGGAGAGCCAGAGACTGGGAAAATGACCCAACCATTGCTACTCATCTTCCACACAAACAGCCTGCTGGCTGGGGTACTCCTCTTCCTGCCCATTACTGTTACTACTAGCTAATGCAACCAGTCTACACCAGGCAATAGCTTATGGCGGCTCTTGTGGGCACACTCTCATTTTACAGCCAAAGTGACTTTGACTGTTGCCATCTTCATGGAAAGGTGATCAGTGGAATAAATGTGCTGATCAGAGGATTTCAGGGGAGATGGCTACAGCATTTTAAACACTCCGTTTTTATTTTTCAGTCCTTTCTTTGAGCAGATAAACCTGATGGTTTCATGGTTGCTATTTAGAAATACACAGGCATGTCTGACTGGAGCCATCTGCTTTCAGATTGGGGAGGACAGCCTGGCTTCTAGCCATGTTTGGATGTTTCTTTGCAGCCATATGGAAGAAAAATAGTTTCAGACTGGAAACTTGAGTTTGGCGGAAGTGGCTGCAGAGGTCCCTGAGACTGGGTGGGGAGGTGAGCGAGCACCCAGGCCTGGGCTATGCTGTCACCTGGGCTGGGCAGTAGCTGTGCCTCCAGGGACAGGGGACACTGGTCGGGAGCAGACTGGGATGAGGGGAGCAGACTGGGATGAGGCAGTGGGCACTGGGTGTAGCACTCAGGGATTGCTCTGAAGGGAGGAAGGGTCTGCAGGGACCCCAGCACAAGGCTGCAGAGCACGTGGGGCTGAGCAAGGGTTAGCAGTGAGGGTGGAAGTGGGTACAACGGTTCAGACCTACGTACATTCAAAATCTCTCTCACTGTAGCTGCGTCTCTGCTTCTCCAGATTGCTTGATGCTGACTTGCTTATCAGGTCCCCAAATCTCTCGACTGACAAAGTCTTATCCAAGTCCTCATCGTCCTCGGCACCAGGAGAGGCTTTCTCTGCGTGATCTCTGCCCTGCACAGAAATCACCAGATAACAATCAAACACTGCAGACTTCTACAGTCCTCTGGGTCCTCATGTCCTGCAAATGGGGTTGAGCTTGCTGAAGAGCAGTGGGCGTCGCACCACAGGGCTGGGGAACAGTTACTCATTCATGGGCACAGCTCCACTGAGAGTCAAGAGTCAGAACAGATCAGCAAGCCTCTGAGCTACCAGCCGAGATGCGTAGCTTTCTTTCAGCTGGAATTTCTCTTTCCTCACACCTTACTGCTACCCTGCGGCCTTCCCTTTGCTCAGTCTGACAGCCCTCCCTCTTGAGGTTTCTCTCTGGGAAACAGCATCCCTGCTCTGGTGAGGCAGCTTTTAAAGCTGCTCTTACTGCTCTGGTGAGCTGCCCTTGGGGCACTGACCACCCTGTACATCCCCCACCTCTCCTGCAATCCCAGGGCTCCCGTGTTTCCTTTAGCATGCCTTCTTCAGGCTTTTCTGCCTGAAAAGCCTCACATTTCAGGCCGTGGGCACTCCTCTGCCTTTTGCTGGTAGAGATGCTCTGAGAAGAGCACCGCCAGGTGACTCCTGTCCTTTCTGCCTCCTGAGCAGCTGCAGCTGGTAAAATTTTCCGTCAATAGAGCCGAAATGCCAGTGCTGAGCTGTTGTGGACTCCCGTGTTTCCATGGAAACAGGAGGAGGCCCAACTGTGACAAATCTGTGCTGGGCGGAAAGAGGGAGCGAAGCGGCCTGGGCCGTGTTCTGCCTCCCCCCACGTCCCCCAGCTGTCCCCAGCTGTGCCCCAGCACCACCAGCCCCCGCGGCTATGGTGGGGCCTGGGTAATGAAGGAGGTGTGAGAGGGAGAGGCAAGAATAAAAAAGAGCTGGGGAGTGGGATGGAGGCAGGGCCCATGGGTGAGTGGTGCCAGCTACAGCGCTCTCAGGTCTGTACCTCGGACATATCTGTGTACGTGGGGATGAGGCCGCTTCGCTGTCCACCTCAGCACGGGTGTCCCAGGCGTGGTCAAAATGGGGAGAGTCTAACTGCAAGCTGCCCAGCTCCTCCTGTGCAAGCAGGGCCTCATGGAGACCATCTCTGGAGCTGCAGGCACCGTGCGCTCCCAGAGGCTCCTGCCACTCGCCTACTCCACCCAACAGCATCCGAAGGCAACCTCTGGCCTTCTTGACCACAGGAGAGCAGATCTGGCCTTGTAGGCAGCCTCAGGGCACGCTTGGAGCCAACACAGCCCCGGTGAGCGGAGGCTTTGTGCTGCTGCAGCAGGCTGCCAGGACGCAGGTCCCGCACACAGCCTGACAGGAGCGCGGTTCCCGGGGCAGACACGGCACCGCTGCCGCTGGATTCCCACCTCACCTGCTGCAGGTCGATGAAGACTTCTCCTACGGGAGGGGACTCTCCAGCTGCCATTTTGGTTCAGGACCTAAGGGCCTGGGCAAAATATCAACCCTTCTCTTTCACCGGCAGGCACCCAGCAAACCTGGAGAGTGGCATAACCTGTGGAGAGAGGGCAGGACAAGGGAATGTCGTGGGAGACTGCCACCCACTGCCCTCAGCCCCTGTGGCCCCTAACCCAGAGAGGCCACCTTGGGAAACCTCCCCAGCACCACCAGGACAGGGCTGTCCCTCAGCACGGTGCGGTGAGGGGGTGGGAATGGCACGGACCACGCTGCTTTGGTGTCAGCTCTGCTATTTCAAGGCCATGTGAGGCCCTGACACCTCCCTGTCCTCCTCCAAATGAGCTGCTGCTCCGAGACGTGCTGTGCAAGGGAAGGGAAGGTTTCCTGCTCAGTCACCTCTCCACCAGCACATCTGGGCAAAGCTGGAGCATGGCTGAGCAGCGGGCAAGGGTAAAATGGGAAAGGCAAGGTGCTGAGAGGGTATGCCAGCAGCAGGCAGTGGAGTGGTCCTGTGCCACGTAGCCTTAAAATGGGCAGACCCCAAAACAGCCACGAGGAACCTCAGAAAAATCCATGCAGGCCAGAGAGACGGCACAAGGACAAACAGTTCTGCATTCACACAACAGACACAAAGCAATACATGTTATGGGGGAAGAGGCCCACACGGACTGCAGAGATGTGCACTGTCTGCACCAGCTTGGTTAAGGGACCGATAACCCCGTGGGCAGCCCGAGGGAGTGCTCAGCTCAACATTCAATTGCAAGGGAAGAAGGCAACGAGGTTCCACAAGTCATAAGGAATGGGATTGAGAGTAACACAGAAACAGCTATAGTCGTGTCATATCTACAGCAACAGGGCAGGCTGAGCCCAGCATGGGCTGCACCATCTGCTGTCACATCAGGGAGAGCTGGAGATGGTTCAGAGGCTGGCACTGGGAAGATTTGGGCCTCTGAAAACTCATCTGAACTCCTACGGAGACAGACAGAAGATGCATGCACATCCACAGTAGTTTGGGCAGAGGGATGGCTAAGCAAAGTGTTCTCATTTCATGGAGCAAGAAAAGGGACATTCATTAAAACTGCAAGGGAAGAATACAAATTAATAGAAAATGGGCAAAAGAGAAGATTTTTTCATTGACGTTATAAGGGGAAAAATACTGCAAAATTAGAGGACAGCTTGGCCATCTCTCTGGGTAACAAGTCATATTTATTACAAAACTCATCTTTCAGAACAAGCTATTCTATAGCTATGAAGCTTTGGAAGAAGTAGTAGAGGAGTGCAGGCTACAGCCTGGAGAGCTGCTAAGGCATTTCTCACCATCTCATCTGAAGTACCTGGCATGGGCCCTGTTCAGGACAAGACACTAAAACAGGTGGTCTCAAGGTGACACCAGTAAGGCCACTTTGTCATCCCTCCTCCTATCTTTGAAGACCTTCAGAAGGTGCTACCACAGTCTCTGCTTATCCTGCCTACCCAAAGGCACACATTTATGAAGCCAAAAAATTCTGGGGCCATCTCTAAGGCAACTTCTTGAGGAGCTAATGTCATCACTGATGAAGCACGTTCTCTTGTTCCAAGCCGTCTTCTCTCAAACCATTTTTATAAATTTAGCAGCTATCTCAGGATGCAGTCATGCAAATGAACAAACTATTGAGCAGTGCCAGAAGCGGTACAGCTACAAGTTACATGCTGCAATAGGATAGGGCTGCAAGCAGCTAGAGCACGATTTTGGGGCTGCACACCCAGGCCTTGCAGGCATGAATGACAACAGTTCCTTCCTGTGGTATCAAGAGGACTCCACATGCAATGTTTGCTCAGTACTGGACAGGGAGAACAAGCATGAAAGGACCAAATTTTATTAAACATGAGGAATACTGGAGGCACTGACACAGCTACGTGGATGGGGATAGGAGGACAATTAAAATTTATGGTGAATAACCTGAGATTTTTGCTATTCTTTTCCTCCCTTTGAACGCCACCATCTTAATTATCGTCAAAAAGGCAAAACTTAGTGGATGAAATTCCTCAAACAGACCTCACTGAAATCTACAGTGACTGAACCCTTCTATGAGACCTGAGCAGCTCAAGAGAAATACGCTGCCAAGACAGAAGTCTAAAAAGCAAATGGAGAGTCCCAACCATAAGGAACAGAATGAAACAATGAAAATACCCAATTCACTCTGTAGATCTGTTAAGGCTCCTACTTTAAGGTGTAATCTTCAGGTTTCCACTCTGTTTTCCAAGACAGATGGAGCAAAAGGGTTCAGAGAGAAAAAAAAAACAGAAAAGGGAGAAAGGTCTGGAAATGAGCTGTAAGAGGAGACTGAGCTGCTTTTTTAGTAGGAGACAAGATAGAGAGAAGGGTAATACATGTCTTTTATTTCCTTTCGCTTTTAACTCAGAAAAAGGGTATCATTCCATGAAATCAAACAGCAGCAAATTTGAAACTGAAGGAAGGGAACACTTTATTACAGCGAGGAGAGCTGGCAGGTGGACCCTGGCTCTGCAGTCCCTCAGGGCCACAGCAGCGTGTGCATTAAAAAAAAAAAAGGGCTGGGTATTTGTGAGGAACATAACATCCACATCCACAGCTGCAGCAGAGAGGACTGCCGGCAAAAACGTGCTACAAGTACTACTACTTCACGGCTTTGGAAGGTAGTCCTGGTAGTGGCAGAATGCCTAAAAACTAGCAAAATGCTAACGGTAATTTAACAAAAAAGAATACTAATACTCAGCTCCACCTCTGTGCCACTAATGTATCTTATGGGACCTCGAAAGGAAACTGCAAACTATCAGCAATGTTGAAAAACAATGTGCTTTGTTTCAGGTCGGCTGCAGGTTGGTCTGAAGCTATGCAAAGGCTCACAGGGGTATTCAGGATCAGGGTGGGAGGAAACCCGCAGACAGGAGACCTGCTGGATGCGACGAGCTCTTCTGGCGTGATCTTTGCAAAACATTACGCTGAGTTTACAACTACAGCCTGACTGCCTAAATGAAGTTAAAAGGGTTGGAAAATTCAACGCTTAATCTCTCTTTACCCAACCAAGCGGCGTATTCTCAAACATGCTGAAAATATGTCACTCTAATGACTCTGCTGAGCAGCTAAAAGCAAGACAGCTGTACTAGCAGTAAAGCAAGGGAGCCCTTGGGACCCGTTTTGAGGTTTCAGGGGGGCTATGCGGTGTGCGGGGGTTTCCCCCCATCCCCGCTCACCCTGTGGAAGCGGGAGGTGAGGCATGGCAGCCCCCAGCACATGTTGGGATCTGAACCATACAAGGTCTCCTCTGTCCTCTTCCCATCCCAACAACGTAATAACACATTTAACGGGCACACTGAGACTACACGAGCTTTTTTTGTTCCCAATTTAACCCCCCCCCCCAGGAAAAACCAAGCCTGCGTGCAAATGCTGCACAGATGCTCCCCCAAAGGCAGCAATCCCTTCCCAGGGCGGACGTGCTGCCCACGGGGCACGCGGCGTCCCGAAGGTGCTGAACGGCTCCCGAGAGCTGCAGCACACGCCGCGCCGTCAGGAAATCGGTTTAAGAACTGGTAACGCTACAAAGCACTTCCAGCACTGAGGGGATTTTGAGGGATGCCAAAAGCCGAGCGCTGCGGTTCGTAGCGCCGATTCGGCGCGTTCCTTGGTGGCTGGCCACTAGAGGCCACTTGCCCCTTACTCTGCAGCGCCTGGTGCAACCTGTCGTAGAAAGGCTGGAGAGACATCGCCTCGGATCCAGCCTGGCATTTTCTATTACCTGCAACAGAAGGAGTTCAGGGAAGAGCAACAAAAATTGCCAGTAGGCCAGGGGGATTGATTTATGAGGAAAGGTTAGGAGCTAAATTTGTCTAGCGCAAGATGGGATGACTAAGATGGGGAGGGGACGTGCCAGCAGTCTGGAAAGATCTCAAGGGTGTAAAACACAAACGAAGATATTTTTTTTTCAGGCGGACCCACACAAAGAGACTCAGAAACGGGTTAAAATTTAAAAGAGAAATTTAAAAAGAACATCAGGGAGAATTCTGCTAATAAGCATCACGCTGAACCACCCAGCCTGCTGGGATCGCTGCCTGGGCTGTCATGAGAAGAGCACAAGACAAAAGGGGGATAAAAAACAATACGCCGAAAGAAAACTGAATGAATGATACCTTCATCCTACTCTATCTCACGCGTGTCAGGAGTACGTGATTCAGCATTCCCGCTAGAAGTAATTTTCAGCCACAGAAGCATAACGCCAGCAGGCCAGATTCGAAGGGAGGCCAGAAACATCCACAGACTGCTGACTCGTGCGCACTCACACCTTCCTTCTCTCTCCACAAGTGCATCACCCTCGCTTACGCCAATTCCTGCAGGGGCTCTCCCCTCCGAGCGCAGCCTTCGGCACCAGTAAACACAACAGCGCTCACCCGAACCTCCGCGTCTCACACCCACCACCTAGGCTAAACGAAGGCTGGAGGAAGCCGGGCAGGCACGTCCCGCGACGCCGGCAGCGCAGGGATCTCCCCAGGGCCACATGTTGCTGGCAGCCTCCAGCAGGGCTCCCCCCGGTCCCCAAAGGCCACTTGACAGCAGCGTGCTGGCGGAGCCTTGCCAGCCTGCTGACCTAGCGCGGCTCCGAGGGGCAGGGGCGAGGCGAGCAGCCCACGGAGCCCCTCGGCAGGTCGAGTCTGGGCAGGAGAGCTACAGCCGGCCGTCCCACAAACGCGGGCGAGCGGAGGAGCATCCCGGCTCTTCCCTAATGTGCCGGCAGCCGGGCGGGGAATCCTTTAGCCGCGGGGCGTGCGGCCAGGGAGCCGGTGCCGGGAGAGGAGCAAAGGCAGCAGCGGGACGCGGGAGGGCCGGCGGGCACGGGCGGAGGGCTCCGAGGGGAGGAGGAGGGCTGTGCGGGGCGCAGCGCCCGGGGGGCGGCAGGAGGGGAGCCGCGGGGACGGGCCCGCGAAAGCCGAACGGAAACGAGCCGGGACCGCGCCGCGGGGCGAGACGGCAGCGCGCGGGGCGGCGGGCACGGAAACTTTCCGGGCGTGACGGAAGCCGCGGGCCCGGCCGCCTGGCAGCACCGGCACCCGGCACGGGGCGGGGGCTGAGGGACCGAGCCTGGGGGGCAGCCGGGGCAGCCCGGCACACCCAGCCCTGCGCCCCGGTGCCCTACCGGGGGGGTAACGGTAACGGGTCCCGCAGGGCAGACGTGCGGACACACGGACACACACACACACGGACGGACACACGGACGGACGGACACACGGCCCCGCGGGGCCCCTACCTCGCACCGCCGGACGAGGAGGAGGAGGAGAGCCGCGCTCCGCCCGCGCCGCGCCGGTACCGGGCAGGCGGCGCTGCTGCCCGCCGCCCCCTTTGTGCCGCCCCCGCCCGCAGGTAGGGCTGCGGCGGCGCGGCCCCCCCCCCCCCCCGCCCCGGGCCGGTGGCGGCGGCGGCGGCGCCCCCCTCCCCTCCCGTCCCCTCCCTCCCTCCCTCCGTCCGCTGCCGGCGGCGGGCGGGAGGGGGACGCCGGGGCGGGCTCCATGGCAACCGGATGTAAGCGGCGGCGCTCTAGGCGCGGCGGAAGGGCGCGTCTCGGTGGTAACGCGGAAGCGCGGCGGGGCCGTACCGGCGCTGTACCGGCGGCGGGCCGCGGCCTGCCCCCTGCCCCCCCCCCCGGTGCTAATGGCGGAGGCGGCGGTGCGCGGCCTGGCGCGGCTGCTGCGCGACGCCGGTGGGTGAGCGGCTGCCGCCGGGCTGCGGGCACCCCCCGGGCTGCGGGCACCCCCTGGGCCGGCGGCGGCGCTCACGGCCCGGCTCCCCCCCCCCCCCCGCTCTCTTCCCGTTCCCGTCCCGTTGTCGCCCGCAGGGGACCTGGTCCTGGACGGCTCCAGCACGCTGACGCTGCTCGCCGGCACCCTGCAGCACCTCACGCGGCTCTTCGAGCAGCTCCTGGGCCCCCGCGACCAGAACCGCGGCTTCGTGGCCCTGCCCTCGCACCCCGCCGAGACGGCCGCCGTGCTCCAGGCGCAGTTCCTCTTCGACGTCCTGCAGAAGACCCGCTCCCTCAAGGTCCGTGCGGACGGGGGCGGCCGCCCCCGGCGCCCCGACGCCCGGCTGCCTCACCCGGGGCCGGGGGGAGCAGCAGGGGTTTAACGGCAGCCTGACCGTGGCGGGGCGGTGCTGGGAAGAGGCACCGGTTGTCTCCTGAAATGCTCGAGCAGCGCCGTGTCGGGCGGCTGGGCGCTCCCCGAGCGGTGGCTGATCCCCACGAGGCTCCCGGCGGGGGTATCTGAGCGGAACGGCTTAGCCGTCCTGTCCTCCTGCTACCTGATGCTTCGTGTTTCTGG
Organism: Anser anser; assembly: GCF_964211835.1. Classification (NCBI taxonomy): domain Eukaryota; kingdom Metazoa; phylum Chordata; class Aves; order Anseriformes; family Anatidae; genus Anser; species Anser anser. The sequence continues at coordinate 17,136,900 of NC_139726.1, read as the reverse complement.
GTTTTACACGCTCTTGCCCGGGCACAGGTTCTGGCTGAGCTGTTTCACAGCACGGTAGGTTGCTCGTAAGGTGTCCCTGTTCATCTTAGGGAGGCTGTGATAGAAATAGAAGCGTGGAGCGAGGGATCCTTCAGAGAGCCTTCTGAAAGGCGGCATGTGTCATGAGGCTGCACGCAATTATACTTGGCACTGGGGCACCACGAGGAGGGCAGAGGGTAGGGATTTTCACCAGGGCTGGAACGGGCCCAAAAGGAGAAAGGGAATTACCTGCCCCTACATCCCACAGTGGTGCTCAGGAGGTGTTGTGGCTGGGCCTTCAAGTCTGGTACTACAGCCTGCAGTGTCTTTAAAAGTGTTTTCCGCTAGAGACAACTATCTGAGCGTTGTTGGGAGAGTTTTACAGCAATACCCTGAGGCTGGAGATCGGAGTGGGGGCCCAGAGCTGTGCAGAAATACAGGCTCTCTGACCGGACAAGGAGGGGAAGGGTGTTGCAGTCAGGAGACTGTTGTGGTGAGTGCTCGTGTTAGCCAAATAACGGGCTATTTTTGTAACAGGCCCAGAACAGAGGGGAAGCTGCTCGTTGCGGTGCAGGGACCGATTTGCTTGGGGAAACTAATAATTTGCAGCAGCCTGCTCAGATTCTTAAGCCAGCGGGAAGAGAGGAGAGAAGGAGACAATTAAGTTGTCAAGACACAGGGCAAGGCTGGCGTCTGACATAAACGTTGTTAAAACTGACCATCAGAGCTTCCCAGAACAAGCTTCCCCTGCAAATGGCCCTGCGCAACATGCTGCATTAGTGCTGGCAGAAGCGGGGCAGTGATTCATCACTGCCGTGGCTGGAGCTGTGGAAGCGGTGAGGAGGCCTTGGGACGTCTGTTCTGCACCTGATGAGTCACTTCTGCGCGAATGTAGCTGGCAGAGATGGTCTCTCCGGTTGTACTCTGCAGTGGGAGCGTTACCTGCTTCGTCTGAAATCCTGCTTATGCAGTGTCCACAGAAGGCATAAGGAGCTGGGTTTAATAAGCTCTGTGGCATATGAACACAGTCTTACCTACCCTGTGGTGAAAGAGCCTGTGGCTGCCCTGCAAAATGCAAAGAGGAGGTTTGCAGCTACCTCAGCCTAATGCTAACTGTGTCTTGGAGACAAGCTCTGTTTTCCATTGTATCTGCTTGTGATTTGCCTTATTTGGCTTGTTCTAGTGAAACACACGTGCACACCTTCCACCAGTGTGCTAGTTCAGCTCAGCTGCTTGATAAACATAGCTCCAGCGGCTAGATTTGTCTTTATTTAGTTAGTGGTGGCTGATGAGGAACCCGGCTGTCAGATCTCCCTGTGACTCTGACAGTGGTGATGCCACATGAGCAAAGGAGAAGAAATGGAGATAAATGGTCTGGCAGTCTTGTGCTAGCTAGCATGCTTTTCTGTTTGACCTTTATTGAACTGTGGGACTGTGAGAGTGCAGATGCCAGCACGGAGAGCATTAGGTAATGTTAAATAACAGGCTGTTAGTTAACACCTGAGCTGGAGAAGGAGCCTGTTCACGGTAGTGCAGTTGGTGCGTCAGGGCAGTGCTGTTGCTTCACAAACTGAGATTAATAAGAGCCTTCTTTTCTGATTTTTCTAGCTCATTCATGTTCCAAACTGTGTTTTGCAATCTACTGTGAAGATCTTCCCTTTCAAGTCCCTCCGGCATTTGGAAGTAAGTACAGGAGGCTGAATGGGCTCCGAGCCTTGCCGTTTGGCTGTTCTTTACTTATTTTTGCGGTTGCAGAATGCCTCTACTCCTAAAAACTGGGTAGGCTTTTGTGGCCTTCCTACAAGGCGTAGTTTAAACTCCTGCAACACCTGCTTGGGGTAAAGCTGGGAATGAACGATGGCTAGAGTGCTGCGGAGGGAGGCTCCAGCAGGGAAGTGGGAGATCTCTTACAAAAATGGGTCTGGGATGGCAGCTGCTCTTGCACTGTAATGTTTTGATGTATGTTGTCCTTACTTTCTCATCACTGCTGCAGTTGAGGTCTGTCCCTCCACACTGCCTCCGGGGTCTGCGATTTGTCTATTCTCAGCTGGAGTCTTTAACCTGTTGCAAATGTATCAGTACACTGGAGGTGAGTGTCTCTGCAGCCCGTGGGGAGCTACGCAGGAGAATGCCTCCCATATCTGAAGGGCTGTTCGGCCGAGATAGGCCATGTGAACCACCTTCTCAATCCGCATTCTGTATGGCTTTTTCTCCCTTCCCCATTCTGGGGTCCTACCCCGACTGAAATGAAGTATTCCCTGGTTAATTATGTGCTCAGTAGCCTCCTCTTTAGCTGCTTGAGGATTTCTGGCTCCAGCCAATATTCATATCTGCTAAGTTTCACTGTTCTCTGTGTTTACCCATTTCTCCATTCAAAGTCCTGCAGCTCATCAAGGTTTATTTGGTTGCAGCTGATCAAGGTTTATTTGGTTGCACCTTAGCGATCGTAAATTAGAGCTGATTGTAAGGGAGAAACGCTGTGTCCCAGTGTTTTAACTAGCATTTGTGCCCAGCAGATCTCTGAGACATGAAGCTCCAACCATGAAGAACTAATAGTGTGGGTTGCGTTAGCAGTGGGGCTCTGGGCTTCTGTCTGGCATGGAAGCAACTGCCTGCTGGGGAACAATGGCTGCTGACACAGAGTGCCTTGAGAGATTCTTCTGCCTGCCAGAGCATGAGTTGTTTGACCAGAGCATGTGTGTCTTATTGCTGGGTGCTCTGATGAAGGTCTGGAAAAGTTTTCATTAGGATGAGTCTCTGTGCTTAGTTTTCAGAGTCTCCAGCTTGTAACCATTAGGTTAACTACTGCCACTTGCGCGTAGGAAGCAAGAGCATCTCCTTTCTGCATATCTAGTCATGGAATTTTCACCACCTCCAAATACTTGGCAATGACTTCTAAGTCACTGATCCATTCCAGGGTCTGTGAGGCACAATATGCCATCCTTGTTCTAGACTAGCTGTTCTCCTTTGTTCATCTGCTGTTACGGTAACAGCCAGTACTAACCAGGGAACGGCTCCTCGCTTCTTCCTAGGAAATCATTTCAGCGTGTGGTGGAGATCTGAGCTGTGCTCTCCCCTGGTTGGAATTGCATACTCTCAACTTCAGCTACAACTCGATCACTGCCTTGGATGACTCACTGGTGAGTGGGGCATCCTTCCTGCGTGACTGGGTGCAAGTGAGGAGATGATCACGGCCAGAAATTGGCCACTGCTTGACTGATGCTGCTGGGTCTGGGTGGGAGGGAGCGAGCAATGTTAATTCTGCTGGCCTCTCCCAGCAGGACAGGGTTTCCATGCTGCAGTGAAGACATTTGTAGGATCTGATCTTGTGTCTTTTCATCCTTCAGCAATTACTAAATGCTCTGAGAGTCTTGGATTTGAGTCATAACAAGGTCCAGGATTGTGAGCACTATTTAACGGTGAGTATCTGGAGCTGAGCACCAGTTTCCTTGCAGGGAGAGGACACTGCTGAAGTGCTGCAACCATTGACCTGCTAGGTCAGCGTGAGCCTGCTAAGCGAAGTATAACGCAGGAGATTGGAGACATGGTCCGGCAGGCGTGTGATTTAGAGCCAGTGCTTGCAGCCTTGAAACCGTTTCCCTGTACGTGCAGCCGCTGTCGCGGCGGGGCAGGGAAGGCAGTGTACCTCATCGCTCTGAGACAGGCACCTTTGCTGTGCGCATCGCTGTGCGTATCGCTTGGCTGCAATTCAGCGTGGCTGACGCTTTGTTGTAATCTGTGCAGCAGGTGAGAATTAGGTAGCCAGGCACAGGGCTGTTGAGATTTGTTGTTTCGTTTATCTAGGCAGACACTAGCATTTTTTTCTTGCTCTTAGAAATCTCCTGTCAGTTAATTTAGAGAGGTGGTAATCCATCACAGTGACATGTGCGTCTCTGGGGAAAGGCACTGAAATCTAGACTCTGCTGGGCTGGATATGTTTCCTTTAAGAGAAGCTGTGAAACAGCTTTTCACAGAGTTGGTAAGGCTCATAATATGTCATTCACCATTGTCTTTCTGAAAGTAGGAAAGGGCTTCTTTTGGTAGCAAGTTCAGCTCTTCGCCTGAGGCAGGGAGTCCAGTCCCTATCTATGCTCCATTAAAATTGTTGGGGAAGGGAAAAGCTGCTCCTAGCAAATTCTGTAAAGCACTTAGATTGTGCTGAGCACCTCTAGACATACCACTCCAAATGTGAACGGTGAAGTCTTGATGCAGAAGTAGTCTTAAGAAAATCAATTTTTAAGTGGCATTGGTGGGATTGAGAGAATGGCACGGACCAGTGCTCTGTCTTGAGTTCAGGATCAGGCTTTGACCGAAGGTCTCAATTGATCCAGTGCTGCTTTTCTCTCTAAACAGACCCTTACAGAACTTGAGTACCTCAATCTGGCTTATAACTTCCTGTCCAAAGTGCCAAACCTCGGCATCTTCAGCCGATCCAAGCTGGTGACTCTGATCTTGCGCAACAATGAACTTGACAGCATTAATGGTGAGCCTGCAGTGGAGGAACACTCGGGTCTGACGTCTTTATCTCTTCTTCAAGGAGGAGCAGAACTTGAAATCTTGGGCACAGCTATTTTTACAAGGGTTCAGTGTTGGGGGAGAGGGGCAGGGGGAAGCTTCCTAAGTCGTATCTTCTGTTAAGCTGATGGCTTCTTGCTTTGTTTGCAGGGGTTGAACAGCTGGTGAATCTGCAGCACCTGGATGTGGCCTATAACCTGCTGCTGGAACATGCCCAGTTGGCACCATTGTCCACTCTGCACTGTTTAAAAAAAGTAAGCATGAAAGCTGGTGGGTTGGTAGATTGGAGATGTTGTGGTCTGGAAGGGTGCAAAGTAGAGACTGTGTGGTAAGATGAGAGTTTTGGAAGATAAATTCAACTCCTGAGCATTTAATTTTAACGAGGAAAGCTGATGGGGAAACCTTGGAAAAACACGTGCATTTTAGTCTTTGTTTTCTCTGACACCTGCTCATTTTTCTGTATATTTATTCCCACATCCTTTTTTCCCCCTTTCCAATTTTAACACCATCAAGTTCAGTAAGGATCCTCTCCTAGTGCTTTTGTGGATTTGTAGAATTTGGAGAAGTCTGAAGGAGGATAACTACAGTCACTGTAGTGTCTGTGAAGGAAAATAGCCTACAAAGTATTGTTCTCCCAAGACTTCTCAGAGTCAGTATTGAAGAGCCTCCTGATGATTTAGGGGCTTGAGTAAAAAATACTTTAATTTCATTCTGCATTGCCGAACAAATTCCAGGAGGCGTTGTGAAAATTTAGTCCTCTCCTGGGTTGATCAGCATTCCACTACTAAGATATTTCCTGAGGCAGAGAGAAATCCTGGAGCCTCCAGGGAGATTAAATCAAGGTATAGAGTGTTTCTTTCTCATAACTATTTCTCTATTTCCTCCACCCAGCTGCACCTAGAGGGAAACCCGTTATGGTTCCATCAAAACCACCGGTCTGCAACCCTTGTACATTTGTCTCCCAGAGCAGCTTCCTCCAATGTGAGTATCAGCCACGTGCCTTCTGCCAATGCTTGCTGAAGGTGTAGGGTATCCTGGTGTTCATGGGCAAATGAGTGGAAAGAATCTTGTAAACCTGAAGACCAATTTCAGTGGTTCTGTGGTGTGTGTGGGGGATTTGTTTGGTTGGTTGGTTGGTTTTTTAGGTAGGGCAATTTTAATAACCTTAAATTTTTGTAAGGTGTGCTGGCCAAGGCAGGCACAGTTGAATATTGATCTCAGATTTGCAAGACCTCAAATCTGAATATTTCTTCCCTGTCTACTTTATCAGTTCTGCTGAAGTTCCCCAAACTTTCCTCTGTTCTGCCAGGTAGTAACTACGTAGCTGGACTTCGCAAAAAGAAACTCACTGTCTCAACCTACCTTGCCTAATTACATACTCCGTTGACAACAGTGACCACCTCTTTCTTTCCCCACATTCCTCTGCTCTCAGTTAGGTGTCATCACCGTTTCCTTTGTGCTCTGGTGCTTAAGTCAATTCTTGGTAATCTGATTTTAAATAATGAAGCCAGCAAAGACAGTGTTCTGGCAATTTAGCAAAGTAAATTGTCTTGCTAAGGGGTCAGAGGTGTTCCAGAGCTGGTCTGCCATTTATGTTAGCAGCAAATTGCTAGACTCGTTGTCATCAAACTGCAAATTGGAACAAGCTTTCACTGAGCTCCAGTTACTGGAAGCTAGTTAGACTCAAATTAGAAGTAGGGTACCAACTTTGAGGAAGAAGTGAGTAGCTGCCAAAACAGTTTGAGTTCTTGCAGAACAATCTATCAGATCTCTTCTGCAAACCTTCTTGGATGCATTTCTGGGAGTTAAAAGGTCTGTAAACAGGAAAACCACAGTAGTCCCTTCTGGCCTTATATGCTCTTAGGTAGCTACAGGTAAAGGCCTGATGGATAGGCAGGAACAGCGCTGTTTCTGGAAGTCTTTGCAATTTTGTGCCAACCCTATGATGACCTGAAGGGAAATAGAGTCAGTAGGTGTTGTCCTGAATATGTGCCAGTCAAGTGGAATCTGACTGCAAATGGGTCTCTAATTACAGTTCCTCTTGGATGGAGAACCACTCTCTTCCTCGGACCTAATGGTAAGTACAGTCGCTGTAAACTGATCTTATTGCCTTTGGGAGTGGGAAGTCTGACAGGTTTTGCATCCTCATGTGTCCCATAAAATCTGTACTGGCTGCCTTTTCCCTGTGAAGCAGTTCGTTTTGGCTCAGTCCGTGCAGATTCCTAGTAATTGCTGGGACTGGTCGGTGTAACTTATTCTGTCCTAAGTACCCTTGCCGAACTTGGAGCCTTGCCGGTTTCCCTTTCACGTACTATCTGGCACTTGACACTTGAATTACATTTTAGCAAAACAAATGTTTTTCAACATCCCATCTGCTGTTTTTAAGGGACACAGAGGGTGAGTTAAATTGGAGCAGCCATGATAAACAGTCCAATCAGCCGGGTAGGATCTGTTGTCACTGCTCCTACTGCGATGGTGGAAGTTTGGGGTGAGGGACAGGGAAACTGTTAGCCTGAATTGTGGCCTGGTTACTTTGTCTCCCCTTCACACTCAGTAGACAGCTTTCTCTTCTTTTGGATTCAGCACCTTCCAAAACTTGTGCAGAGTGTGTCACAGTCCATCCACACATCTACCTCGGAGAGGACCGCGCTGGACCGCAGTGCTCTGGACAGTTCCTGTGCTGCAGACTTCAGTGACAGCCAGTCCCCAGCAGAGAATGTGGCTGTCAGGCTCCCTCGGAAGAAGTGCAAGGTCTGGGACTGAGACAGCTTCTTAACCATGTTGCTGGCATGTTGGGTGAAGGGGCTGCAGCAGCATGAAAGCCCCGTGCTGGGGGATGTGGTTTTGTACCGAGTCTCTACACTGCTCTGTGTTAGGAAGAGGCTCAGTTTAAAGTCAGTCTTGATATACTGTAACAAATGTTTCATGGTGTGCTTCTGCACTCTAACAGCCGTGAATCCTTTGGCTTGTCAGAGGGGGCTGTGATCAGACGCTGTGTTGGTTGTTCTGTTGCCTCCCAACTGTTCTTATCCTGTTTGTTCCAGGGAAAAGTCAAAGTGCGCAGAGCGAGCATTTCAGAGCCCAGTGACACGGAACATGAGTCCCAGACTTTACCTCTCTCTGCTGGTGAGGCTTGTCTTCTTTCTCACTAACACAGCAGCTGAACTGCCTGCAGTTCAGAGGAGTGCTCTGGAATGGTGATTATTTTCATACTTCCCAAGTTTTCTCTCTGCAGGCCTGGTTTTACAGCATCAGAAGGAGATGGAACGCATGGACAGCTTCAGAGATCGCTTTGGTGTTGACTGGCTGCAGTACAAGAGACTGGAGGAGCATGACCAACTACCTGTCATCTGCCGGAGCCGTTCTGCGGATGAGATCTCAGGCAGACCTGCAGCAATAGACTTGCAGAGTGAGAACTTTGAACCAGAGCAAGTAAAACCCCAAGTATCCCCAAAAGAATTCTCTCCTGCTGTGGATGATACTCAGAAGGAGGAAGACCTTGAAGTGGATGAGCATGTGGGAGGAGAGCTGAGAGGAAAAGAGGAGGCAGATGAGCTACTGCTGGGGGAAGAAGAAGATGAGAAGCCAGAAGGTAAATGGGTCTTCACCGCCTTGCGTGAGGGCTTGGTAGATTAGGTGGGTTGAACGTGGTATCCTTGAAGCTTTGTCATACTGCCCAGCAATGTGGGACTTGTAAAGGTTTTGTTCAAGCAGGCCTGAAGGCCTGTTGTGTGTATTGACTTGTGCTGTGTCTTGTTTGGCAGTGGACCTTTGCCAGCCCGTGCTGGTGAGCCAAATAGAAGGTGAAGGGGACCCAGAGTTAGACTGGATCTTCCTGCGGGTCACAGCTAGGCATGTGATTGAGGTGGAACTGAAGGCTGCCAGAGTCCTCCACAAGCTGGAGCTGAAATGCTTGCAGAAGATAGAGACCTCTGAGATGAATTGGAAGAGGATGGTGAGTCATGTCTCATGCCTTTGGCTTCTTATTCCCTGTATGGGTCAACATTTTGGATTTTTACTTCTGTTAAAGGACCCTGCAGGTATTTTCCTAATGCCTGCAAAGCCTGATTGATCATCTCTTCCACCCTATGCAGAAGTATTTAACAGCATCAGTATTGCTTAGAGTATCTGTGATAATGCAGCAGTAGTCAGCACCAATTCTCTTCTAAAGGTGGGGTTGAAAGACTTGTCCCAGTGACAGGAATAAGAGACTTCTTGAGGGGAGCCTAAATCAAATGAAGGAGAACTCTTTCCTGTCCATTCCTTACTGGGATATCTTCCTGTCCTTGCAGAGCTATTTGTGGATTGCACTTTTTCTTGGACAGTGCAGCACTGAGTCTAATGTGACATTTGGAAAGCTACTGGCAGCTCAGTGGGCAGCTCTCTATCCATGCTGGATGTGTGTTTTATTGCTCACAGCCCTATTTTGCTTTTGTGGCCTTTTAGAAAGGGAGTGTAGTAATCTCTCTTTCTCACAGTAGGGTTTAAAGAATATTAAATATGTGCATGAACTTGATCACAGGCTTTCCTAATACTGTTCCCCAAAAGCTCAGACTTTTTCTTTTTCTTCCTACCTTTGTACCTCTTGAATGTTTGTGGCTTGATTTGAGATGCTTCATTCTGGGCCTTGTAATTCACTGTTGTACCTAGCACATGAACTTTTTTTTTGTGCACATTTTACCAAATGCTATCAGGGCTTTTCCGGGAGAACTGTTACAGGCTCACTAAATTAAGTTATTGTATGTCCATGTTTCCAACACTTGCAAACAAACCTAGTCTGGATGCTGCGCCATCTTTCTGGAAGGGGTGTTTTCTGTCTCCTGCAGGACCTGGAGCGAGTTTTCCCTGTCCTCACGTTGCACTTTAGCTACATTCGCAAGGACCGGCAGAAGCGCAAATACGTGGTGCTGGATGACTGCCCGGAGCAGTGTCTGCAGGTTGGAGGGGCTGGGAGGAAGCATAGGGAAGTGGACAATTTTCTTGGAAGATGCTGGATTCTGCCAGCCAGTACAGAGCCTCTGTTCTTAGAGCACGTGCACATCTACTGTCCTGTAACTATCTAGGTAGCCCATGTCTTGTTTGTAAGCTCAGGGTTTCTTTCTGTATAAATGACCTGTGGGGGGCCCTATGAGCATGGCCATGAGCAGTAGATCTCCTGGAGCATAAAGGGTGCTCTCAAGGAGAAAACCGTGCAGTTTCGTCCCACTGGGAAAAGGCACGCTGAGTTCTAGTAGTCAAGCTATGTTGCATGTCCATAACAAGGAAGGACAGCTGTATATGCCCGCCAACACTCTTTCCCTGTCTTGCTACTTCTAGTGTGTGCTTGAAGTGTTGTCCCCAGCCGTGGAAGAGAATCGGCAAAATCAGGACCAGGAGAAAGGATCCATGAGGCTCCAGTGCCTGAAATGCAAGCACGAGTTTTTGCAGTCGCTGGCTCCCTGGCAGCAAGGTCCTTATCCTGCACGAGCTGGAGACACCGAAAGCCTAGAGACCCTAGTTGCCTCAAATCAAGGTAGGTTGTGGTCCCTGGAGAAAGGATACTCCCTAGTGCCCGAGCAGACTACGAGAGTGGCAGCTGTGCTGCAAAGCATAGAACGTACAGGAGAAGGTGATGCTTTGGTTGTACTGGAATTACAACCTGTGTGGAGTGTACTCTGTCGGCCCACTTGGACTGGGCTAGAGAAGAGCCTGCCTTCTTCACCAGCAGGAATAAGTCACTGTTTTACTGTTAAGCAAGTGCCACCCCTGTTGTGGGCTGCTTTGGGTCTAGGAGAACGTTAGGGGTGCTGGAAACTGCCAATTGGTCTGCAGAAGTCTGGAAGAGGCCTTAAAGGTCATGTCGTGTCTCATCTTATTGAATCCATGGCCAGTTCTGGCACAGAGACTAATTTGTTCTAAAATGCCTTTGCTAATGGAGGCTTTTGGGGAATCTGCTCCAGTATTTCAGATAAAACTTTGGCTGTTAGGTATCAGAAAAACAACCCCAACCTAAGTCTTCCTAGTTATAATCTTGAGCTCTCTCTTGCTTCCCTTACAGGGAGTGATTTATTTCTTTTTTGTACTGGAGGGCTGTTGTTCTCCCCCCACAGCTAGTCCTGTGTTCTGTCCACTAGACTAAATAAGCTCAACTCCCTAGATAATTTGCTTGTCACTCATATCTCATACAATCCAGTTATTCTTGCTGGTCTCCTCTGTACTCTTCCCCACTTGTCCACATTTTTCTTTGGGTGTCTGAAATTAGATGTGGTATTTTGGCTGAGGCATTGCTAGTGCTGAATAAGCATCTTCTGATGGCTGAGTTTTTCAAAGCTCAGGTTTTATTTGAAGTGTCAGGGGAGTGTTAGCTCGGAAGATGCTTCTGGTATGTGGAAGTATCCTGGGACTGGAGAACTCTGCAATGAGGGCAGAGGTGCGGTCCTGGTTGCAGCACTTTCCTTCATCCTGAGACACTTTCTTCTTCCCCCCGAGCTAGTGGGAGTTCCAGGATCCAGCTCAGAGTGTGGTGTGGGTGAAGTGAACTTCAGGAATTGGGGTCAGGAGGGATAAGGACAGCTGGGAACAGACACAGTGGGCTTGTAGGTTGGCTGGCTGAGGATAAGCCAGTTTGGGATGGAGGTGACTAAGAATGGTTGGATTAACTGAGTGTGAGTTGGGGCTTCAAAGGCAATGTGAGCATTTGTGGATGTGAAGTGGAAGAAAGAGATGAGTCAAAGAACTGATGTAGTTTCAGTTGCAGCTACAGTACACCCTGGTCACCCTAGTTCCGAACATGGCTGTTTTGGGTGGATGTTGACACTGATCTAGAATTTCTCATTGATTTGCCAAGGGGAGGTGTGTCGGATATGGTTCTGAATAGAGCCGCTCAACAAGCCTCTCAGGTCACGCTGTACCTACCTAGCATCTGCTCTGAAAGGGATTGCTTGTGGTTTGCAGACGTTAAGGGGAAAGTAAAATCTTGTTGCCTGACAGCTATTCTGCTTTTTTCTGTATCCCTTACGAAATCTGCCACAGGTGCTGCAGCAGCTGGTGAGCCCATCGCCTGTCCCAGTTGTTCCAGTGACCATGTGGTCATCCTGCCTTCAGAGGTATGCTCCTGCACGCCCCTGCCGCCTAGCCGTGATGGCACAAGCGAGGACCTGTCAAACTCCCTCCTGGAAGGAGGCAGCCAGCAGGAGGGCCCAGAGGAAGCACCTGCTCTGGCCAGTGAGAGCAGCAAGTTCTACATCGGTGGGGAGGACAGCTCGGAGGTGGATACCAGCAACAGCGCCAGGACCCCGGAGCTGAGTGGCGAGCATGACGGCACTCTCCATTCCAGTTCCCGCAGTTTGGACGGGGTCTGTGGGAATAAGGAGCTGGGAACAAAGAGCCAGCACTTGTCCCTCAGCCGCACGGACACCAACGGGAGCAGCGTGATGGGGAGCTATCATTACAGTGTTTCTCACGGGCCCACTCCTTCCCAGCTCTCTTTGAACTCCGAGTCAGAGGAAACGTGGAACCTCAGTCCCCGTGAGTATGCCAGAGCTGTGCGGGGTTTAGGGGTGTTGAGTGCTATTGCTGGTGCTTGCAGGCTGCGCTGCCTCCTGCTTCATGTGGAAGGAGATCATCAAACATGAGCACCAGTGACTGGTTCTTGTGAGCTGGGTGCTTCGTGCCCCTCTCTGTTCAACTCTCATGCCTGAAGGTAGGGAAAACTGAGTCAGCTCCTAATCCCGAGTATTGCTCAGACTTTGAGTAATTGGATCTTGCTGCGGGAGCTGCACCGCTCGGTTACCAGTGCACTTGGGTTCCTGTGGCACTAGTAAGCTGCCAGCTGGAGCATCACCTTTGGAGAACAGTAGTCACTTTCTGATTGTAGGTTCTGGCCTAAGTGTGGTGTGAGGCTAGCATGTTTATAGGAGGCTGTGGTTAGTGGTTTTACAGACACTTGTGTTCTTCCCACTGGGTTTTGTGAGCTCAGATGACAAAGCTTGTCCAAAAGAAGAGACTGCGTGCTGGCTGTGTGAGGCCTATCCTGCAGGATAGCAGTTAACAGGAGGTCCATGCATGCTTTATGTGAAAGGCCTTGGATTTCTGGTGTGGCAGAGACTGCTTTTGCTTGGGTAGTAGTATGAAAAGCCTTGTACATCTGAAAGGGCAAACGTCAGTGTTGGGATCCCCTCGTGTTTCAGTATTGAGACCTGTGGCCTGGGAAGCGCTAGTTCTGGCCCCCTGTATTGAGGAGAGGCTTGATGGAGGCAGGTATGCAGAGAGGGTGATGCTGCTGCCCTAGTGGCAGTCCGTATGCTTTGGGCAGCTTCTGATCAGTGGGAAGAGTGCTGATCCCACCCTTTGCTCTCCTCAGCTGCAAACAGCGCCCTGAACACAAGGGACTTCCGTTCCGTGGATCACCGCCTGAAGCTCTACCTGGACATGGAGGTTTTTGAGGAGAACGACGAGGAGTTCCAGTGCTTCCTCAAGGTGAGCTCCTGCAGCGCCGCTCCTACAGCCCTGCTCCTTGGCTGTCCTCGCCACCCTGCAAGTTCTGCTCTGGGGTGGCGACTGGAGACTGGAGTCTGAAGGGAGCTGCAGCGTGCCTGGGTCAGTCTTGTCCGCGGGTGGGCAGCGCTGTGACTTGCCTTCTCTGTGCTCTAGGTGGCCATGGTGAAGTTCGGCCGGCAAGGAGAGTTCCTCTCGATCCTGGTTGCCTCTGACCTCAGGATTTATGTGCTGGAAGTCACTGGGGTTATCAGGTGAGGAGAGCGGTGGCAGTGAGACCCTGCAGCAAGGCTGTGAGCACTGGGTGGTGCCAGCCTTTGCTAGCCTTACCCTGGAGGTGTGGTGACATGCAAAGGCTCCGCTGGTTAAAACCCCCCTGCTGCAATCCAAAGCGGGAGAGGAGATGGGGCAGCCTGCTGCAGCTGAGGGCTGTGCTCTGTGATTAGGGGACAACCTGCAGAGTGGCTGAAGAAGAACGACTCTCACTACCTGTCCGATGTTTCCCATCTGGAAGTGGGACTCTGCCACCAGAGCCTTCGAATGGAGTTTGAGAACCCTAAAGCCTCCTACAACCTGCTGATCCGAAACCAAAGCTGCTGTGACCAGTTTCTGCAGACCCTGACATGTAAGAGTAGAGCTGTAGCAGAGGGGAGGGTGAGGATTTGGAGGATTTTTCTCTAGGAGAGCTACCAGGAGATCTGTAGCTGGGTGTGTATGGCAAATTCATTTCTTGCCAGCTCAGAAAATAGTTGGGGGAGAACCCCACTGGCATCGTATCTTCCAATATCTCTCTTATAGACTTGGAGAACTATCCTGAGCTGTTATGTACTGCCCGTGGGCTTGCAATAAGTCATCTACCTTCTACCCCTCTTTAGATCTCATACAAGAGCTGCCTGCCAAGCACAGCAATAAGGTGAAGGAAATCCCCACTGTGGAAATGAATCCACAACATTGGCTATGGTAAGAGCAGCATATGAGGTGGGGGTTTGGATAGAAAAGGGTGCTTGTCCCGCCGTAGCAGGGAAGCGCAGTGCTCAGCACAGGGCAGCAGGAGGCACCGCTTGAGTGGCAGCCAGGCCTGTGGGATAGGTTTATGGCAGCTGGCTCAGGTGCCTGCGGCACAGGGGGTGCAACTCCAGCTCTCATGGAGGAACCTGAGCAGAACACAACGGAAGGTGGAAAAGGGGGAGCCACAGGGCTGCCTCCCCCTTTGTGGGGAACATTTGGTTCCGAATTAGCAAGGTGGCGGACAGAAAAAATAGCAGGAGAGAGAGGTATTTTGGAAAAACTGTAAGAGGTGGGTCCCTCCCTTCCTCAAGTGGACAGCAAAAAGTAACTAGCTCACAGCAAGCCTAGACTGGGAACAGCACACTTCCTTGAGTGGCCCTCTGTGTCTCCTCCAGGCCTCTGCTGGACTCCAAGACCACAGGTTCTGCAGCTGCAGATGGCACTTGTTTCTTCTACCTGCTGGCCTACCTGATCCAAGGTACAGGAGATCTCGGTGGCAGATATCCCACACGCTGTGCTCTCTGCTTACATGCTTGTGTTCACAGTGTAGAGTGTGTGGGAACATGGCTGGGCCATGGCTCCATCAGCGAGATGGGGCAGGGGCATGGGTAAGGGCTTTTTTAGCATTGAGACATACAAGAAAGTCTCAAAGCCCTTTTCTACATGGAAATCCAAACTGTAGGGAGCGTTTGGTCTTGAGCACCAGGCTTGGTGAAAACTCAGAACGACTTCTGAGAAGCTGGAAGTGATCCAAGGGCTGTATTACTGCCACAAGCTTGAGGGGTCATGCACACAGCTGGTTAGTGTGTGTGGGAGCTGAAAGGGTCCGTGCTTTAGGAGAACAGAAGCAGGTGTCTGAACCCCTCGACAGCAGGACAAGAAGAGCCTGCTGGAGTCCACTGAGTTCTGTGCCAGGTTTTGCCGAGGTCCAAATGTGGTATCTGAGGGTGGGAGGGAGAACTTAAAGTACGTTTTTCTCCTTTTTTAGAGTACAGTACCCAGAACCGGACACAGTTCCAGCTGAGGCCTCGCTGCCAAGTAGACAGGACTAATTAAACATGCCATCTCTGATATTCCTGCTAATTCCCAAGAGTGAGATGTGACAAGAAAAACAACATGTTGCTGTAGCAGCTTGTGATCCCTGTGACCTCAGCTAGTGGTTTCCTACTTCTGTGCTTCTGACTTATTCTCAAATTCTAGTGCTTTTTATTTGCATCCACTGAAGTCAGCTGGATGATATTTATGCTCCCTCTAGTTTATCAAAACTCTTCTGCTTTCTGCTGTACTTACTACCAAGATGGAACGCATCTTAAACTTTATTTATGCTGTGTTCCATCCACCAGATCTGCAGCCAGGCAAATCAAGGCCAAAAAGGGTGGCCTTTTAGCTGGAGCTGCTGACTTAAATAAGGAATAGTGGTGGTGTTTATGAGGTCAAAGGGCTTGAGTTCCTTTTCCTGCCTCACATGAGGGTATTGCCTAGAAAACGCCGGCTGAGTGGTGGTCTTTCATATGCATGCTCCAGAAATGAGCTTGATCAAGCCCAGGTACATCTATTTACTACCCTGCTCTCCGCCTTTAGTCCAGAAGCTGTGTTAAGCTGTTCACCCAGTTACTGTTGCTGAAAAGGGTTTCCCCAGGGAAGGAATGGAAAGCAAAGCTTGTTCTATGGTGACTCAGGCTCCGAGCAAAGCCTCTCATGTTCCCTTGTATCCTTTTAGGGGCATCTGCTTTCCCTGTGACCCTGCTGAGCACCCGAAGCATGTTGTTTCTGCTGGAGGAGAATCACCAGTGGCAGGTGCAGCCTCCTTCGGATGCAGATCGTGAGGCAGAAATGCCTTCCGGGAGCAATATCCACTTGAAGGAGAAGCAGCCGATCAGCAGTATCAGCAATGTCATAACCTATCGCCTGTGTCCTTGCGACATCAAGCTGATGCTTTATGATGAGGTAACCAAAAGGAGGTCATGGGGCACACGAGATGTTGGGGGCTGGGTTGTGCTCAGATCCTGTTCCTGCCAAGAGCGTGTTGGGGCTGTCATCTCCCATCCTAACCCAGGGCCTTGCACCACGGAGGCAGGGGAGCACAGAGAATTGCTGCTGTGCAAAAGTCATGCAGGGACGCTTTCACGGCTGGCAGCAGAGGGAGAGGAGGATATCACTTAGAAACAGAAAAAAATGGGGAGAGCTGGCTGTGGCACTGGGGAGTGGCAGCTCGGGGCTGCTCAGTGCCTTTGAGGCTGGGCCCTGCTCACCCACCTCTGTGTCTTTCCTCCTTTCCAGGTGCTGAAGGTGGAGAGCACGTGGCACATCCGCACAGAGTGCCCTGAGCTCCTGGTAGAGCTGGTGGAGTGGATCCGCGGGCCCTGGGAGGAGATGTTCTCTATCGAGCTACGGAGGGCTGTGTATGAGGGCCTGGAGTGAGCCTGCCCGCTGTAGGCAGGCGGGACTTGGGGTCAGAAGTGCTGCTGTGCTGGCAGTGGTGCACAAAAGTCTCCCCTCCCATCTCACCTTGCTGTCCTGTGGCCTCTGCCTTCTAACGTACTCTTGCCCCTGGCCCTTTCTGGTGAGGAGGAGGTGAGCACATGATGGTCCAGACTTCGTACAGTCACTCGCTGGCACTCGGCTGGCCGTGAAAGGAGGCGGTGGAGGGTGTTCCTTGTAACACTGTGTAAGCTACAGGGTTTTAACTTGGTGGTTTCTGCTAGTTTCCTTCAGGATGGTACGAAATGTGACTGAAGGAAGAAGGGAGCCGAGCCAGAGCATGTTCGGTGGTACTCAGGCAATCGGCAGGCCAGAGGCAGTTGGACACTGCGGTCTCTCCAGCAGGTTTATTTGCTGCCTTCCAAGCTGTCTCGGAACAGCTGCCATTATCTGCTGCTAATATTTTTTTCTTTTTCTTTCTCCCTCTTCCCTCTTATCCACAGCTTCCCTAAAGCTGCCTGCTTCAATCAGGAGCCTAGTTGCACAAAGGGATAAGGCACATTGTACTGATAACCCCACAGAGAGCCCATACCTGCGTGGCAGGGCATGGCTCAGTCTGCTGCTGTAGTCCTTCACTGTCACGGGGGAGGGAGGAGCCGTGCAGCTCTTAGCACAGTCGTGTTGCTCATCGCTTAGGGGTCAGGACCCTCATGGGCACTGGCAGGTAAAAGTGAGGCTTAGGCTTTTCTGAGCAGTCCAAAAGCAAGAGTCTATTTTAACATGAGTTTTACTTTTTTCTATTGCAATAAAAGCTTATATTTATTGAATCACCACGTTTTTTCTTGTCTCACTACCTTGTCTCACTATAATGTCCTTGTAAGGTCTTGCATGCTAGCTTCGCAGTAGTCTCAAGCAGTCCCCAAGATCCCACGGAGTGTGAGCCATTTCCCTCATCCTCTTTAGGGTGGTTACGATCTTTGGGCTCCCAGCCCCAGCATGTTGTTTACTGGCTGTACCAAATCTCAGAGGCATGCCTCTTGCAGGAGCTGTTGCTGCCGTGGCTGTGGAGGTGTGAATACCTGCCCCTGCAGCGCTCTAAGTCCTCTGGTCGTGCATCATCATCTACTTCCAGGAGTCAGTTCTGGGGCCAGCCGAGGGGCAAGGCTGCAACCAACCCAGCTATACCATCCTCAGAGCCTTAGCGGAGGGGGAAGTTTAGTTTCTATACTTTGTCGTGGTCTAAGGGCTACCTCACAGCGCACTGTTGGGCGCTTTCTTGGAAATCTCCTTCTTTTTAGGCTTTCTCCTGTCACTTCGAGAAGCAGTTGAGTTGCTGAAGGCCCACAGTCGCCAATATTTTTATCTAGCCTTCTATAGACTGGGTTGACAAGATCTATACTGTCTTGAGGCAGATGTCACAACACATTCCACTTTGTCCCCGCTTCCTAAATGGGCATATGGCTGCTGCTCTCCGTTCCTTTGGAGTGATCTCAAGCTGGGAAGCAGAGTGAGCTCAGTGAAAGCACTGCCAGCACCTAGCGCTTTGTCTGGGGCAAGGAGTCTCAGAGCTGAGCCAGTAAAGACCAGTAAGATTTCTCTGCCTTCATCTTGCCATTTAAGGAGCTTGTGTAAGTACAGTCTTCCCCTTCCATAATTGTGTTTTTCATAAAGGGCAAGAGTCAAAATCGGAGTCACTGGACCAGCTTGTTGATGTCTCCTCTGTGCCAGCTGATCTCCTGACACAGCTCACCCCCAGCTTGCTTTTTCCACCCTCAGAGCTGCACCTAGGTACACGTTGAGGGGCCTGACAAAGTGTGGACTGCCAGAACCAAAGGCTTCATCTGTTTGCCTGCCCATAGCTGTTCCCAAGCTATTTCTTTGTTTTACCATAGAGGTAACTACTCATTTTGCTTCTGCTCCTTGACTTGTCTCTGCAAGTCTGTGCCCTTGGCTCAGCACCAACACTTTGGACCCCTTAACAGCTCCCTGACCACTGACGGGAGAAGCTCACATGCAGTCGGCTTCTGCTGCTGCTTCTTGGAGTGCTTGCTTTGCTTTCCCTTAATCTGGGACCCACCAGGACATAACCCTAACCCCTTTGTGTTTGCTCCGTGATTGTGAACACTGCTGTAGAGCTGCTCAGGCTATAACTAGTGGTGGGATAGCCGGTCTCATTGCACCCATAGGGTGTGCGCAGGGGCTCGCCCCACATCTTCCTGTGCTCCAGCCTTGTGTGTGAGAAGAGGGGCTGTGCCGGTGAGCCAAGGTTTGCAAAAGGTGTGACATCTGTTGAACCAGTTGCAGACATCCGCTGCTTGTCACAGCTCTGAGCACACAGTCCCTCATCTTAGACACACTAGATTTCTTCCCCTCCTTCCTCTCTCCTTTTCTGGGTGTACTTGGCTCCAATACTCAGCCGCTAGCACTGCCTGAATCTCTGCTTTTCCCCACCTGGAGAAGGCTGCTCTGGAGGGGTGCCAAGGACTGGGGGTGGCCTTTGTTCCTTGCTGCCGGACTCCAGGGCTTTGTGGAAACAGGCCCCAGGGAACCGTGAGACTCAGGCTTTAGGCTGGCCATCGCCGCTATCCTGAAGCTACCAGCCTGCTTCCCTGGGATTAAAACTGGTCCCGTCTTACCTTGATAAGGATGATGCCTCAGACGTGGGTTTGAGTCTTTAGGCACTTACAGAATCACGGAATTACTTCCTGCTCTCTGCCCTCTAAAGCAGCTGTGCCATGAGCATACGTAGCCTGTAGGTCGCCTGTCAGCTCCCTCATGCTGTATCTAACTCAAGTAGCCTTGTTTCTTATCAAGCTGCGTGACTGGAGGGACCGGTTGTTTGCTTCCAGCGGGCCCTCCCTGCCTCAGCTCCAGCCCCTGCGGGACGTGGAGATGTAACAGCAAAAGGCACACGCACCCCGCTGCTGGCAGGCCCCTTCCCGTGGGGCTGCCCTACAGCTTGTAGGGGAGGGGGACAGCGGCAAGCGTAAGTCCAGGAGCTGGACTTGATTATCCTTGTGGGTCCCTTCCAGCTCGGGATATTCTGTGATTCCGAGCTTGGCGTGAGTGCCGCGGGCTGCTGGCAGTGCCCAGGAACCAGGGAGGAGAGCCTGGCAGGTGAGCACGGTGCCGTCTACCCGCTGCCATGCTTCATAATCGAGCCAGAAGAAAGGGAAGGGGACTTTATTTCGAATGGTCTCAGCCTTCCCTCGGCACCAGCTTGTGGCGTGGAAGCTGTTCATTGCCCTTTGTGCTCCTCTGATGGAGCGTGCCTCCGCCCGTTATCAAAAGGATACTAAAGGGGTTGTGGGGCTGTCCCGTATCAGGACAAACAGTCCCTAATGGAGCCGTCTGCTCCCTGTCCCAGTGCCAGGGCTGTTTAATCTGGGAAGAGCGTGTTTGCCGCTGGGACAGGATGCGTGCTGCAGCCCCGTGCCAAGCAGGCGGAGCTGGCTCACCCTGCGCCAACGCCAGACAGGCGGGCTCCTCTCCCACCTGGAGCAAACACCACGGGCAGCTGCCCCACCAGCGGAAAAAAAGGCTGTCACAGCAGAGCCAAGATGGAGAAACGAGGCTGCTGGCGATGCTGGGCACCCCGAGGCACGGTCTGGTGGTGGCAGAGTCCCAGAGGATGCCTCCGTCTGGCTGAACACCCAGCATGGACTGCCTGCAGGAGCTATTTCCATGAGCTGTGGGGCTTCCCGCAGAAGCAGGCGCTCTCCCCGTGGCCGGAGCTCTCCTTATCCCTGTGCTCACAGCCTCCTCCCCACTCCCCCTCAGCCACTATCGCCCCAATGACCGGCAGCGCTCTGCGCGCTGCGCACTTGCTCCAACGGCAGGCTTTGCCCCGCGGATGTGGTGGCTCGGGGCTGATCCTGGTTTTGTGGTCGGTGACTGTGCTCCTGCTTCCTCGTGAGCGGGACCCCACAAGGCTGCTGCTCTCGTACACCCTTCCTGCCCGAGGGGGGCCCGGCCCTGTCAGCCTCAGCTGATGTGGGGAGGGATGCGGGTGGGCAGCACCCTTCACCCACCGCCTTCCTGGCTCTGCGTGCTTGTGGCTTTTCCCTCTGCCCTGGGGAGAATGGGCGATGCCGCTGGCTCCGATGCTGTAAGCACACGCTGAGGCTAAAGCCTGGTGACACCACCACAGGGGGAAACGAGAGGGCTCCGAAGCCGATGGCTCTGTGGGGGCAAGCACCGTGATGCCTGCCATGAGGCAGGGGTGGCTGGCGCTGGCCTTGGGGCTCGGCCTCCCCAGCCTGCCTCAGGAGAGCGCTGCCCTGGCCCAGCCAGCGGCTCCCTTCGGCGCAGTGACCTCGCCTCGGGGAGCCTCGTCAGCACGTGCCTGTGGCACCAGCGAGGCCACCCGCCATGGGGGCAGGCCCTGCACGCGGGTCCCTTCTCAACCCGCGGTGTTTCCCCGCGTCCCCAGCTTCTGTTCTCCTCCCTTCTCCCCGTGCCTGGGGCTGCGCTGCCGTGGCTCTTGCTGACTTAGGGCACGGAAGTGACAAGGCCACCGTTACTCAGCGGGCCCAAAATAACCAAAAAGCGTGCTTCGGCAGGGCGAAGCGGCCTTTCACAACCTCACGCGGGCACCGGCTTTTCCCCGGCTCTCCGGGTTGCACAAGGAGCGGGCTGCTCTGCCCTGGATGAGGTGGGCCTGGCTGACCCGGCGTGGGGATCCCCAGCCTGACAAACACCTCCGGGGACAATTTTAGCAGCGGAGACAAAGCACGCGGCCGGGGTGCCGTGTGTGTGGGGTGCAGCTGGGGGTGCCTCAAAGCCAGGGAGCTGGCTGGGGGGGGGTGGGGGGAGAAAGCACCCCTCGCTCTGAAGAGATGGGGGCCGCCAGGAGCCCCCTGGCACGTTGTGCTCCACAGGAGAGCTCCTGCCTGCTCCCCGTCCCCCCGCTCCTCACGGGGAGGTCCGGCGGGGGAGACCTGGCACCAGACGCGGCAGCACCGTTACTCCGGGGGGCTCGCACGCCCGGAGCGCCGCCTCCCTCCCCTCTCGGACCAGGCTCCTGGGGACCCCCCCCCACGTCCCCAGACCCCACGACCCCCCGGGGTGCCCCAGCGGGAGCGGCCCCGACCGCCGTGCGCCCAGGGGGCTGAACCGGCCCCCCCCCGGGGGGGTGCTTCGGCGGCTCCCGGGGGCCCCCCCGGCCCTGAGTCACGGCCGGGCGGTGCGCCCCGCCCGCCGGGAAGTTGCGCGGCCGCGGCGGGCCGGGAGGTGAGAACCGGGCGGCGGCGGCGGGGCGGGGGTGGAGGCGGGGGGGGGGGGGGGGGGGCCGCGTACCGGCGGCGGGCGGGCGCGGGGCGGGGCGGCCCCGGGCCCCTTTGTTCGGCGGGAGGCGGCAGCGCCGTGCCGCCGCTTTGTGCGCCGCTCGTCCCGGAGCGCCGTGAGTGGGGCGGCGGGGGGCTGATGCGGGGCGGGGGGCTCGGGGGGTCGGGGCTCCGCGCTGCCCCGGCCGCGGGTGGGCTCCCCTCGGCCACCGGGGGCCCCCCGCTCCGGCCCTGGGGTCGGGGCGTTGCGGTGCGGGCGCAAAGCATCGTCCTGCCCGTTGGGGGGCTCCGGGGGGCTCCCGGGGGCCTGGTGCTGCGGGGACGTCGAGGGTGGGTGGCCCCAGGGAGCGTGGTGGCCCTGGTGGGCCGGGCCGGGGCGCCCGGTGCCACGCGCGGTGTCCCGCCTGGTGCTCGCGCCGGGCTCTTTGTGGGGAGGGCGCTGAGCCCGGCCACGCAGCCCCCCGGCTCTGGCGGAGGGCTGGGAGCACAACAATAGAGGCACCGGTGGTCTCCTGGGGACACCTGCCCGGAGGGAGAGGGGCTCGCCCGAGGCTGGGGACACGTCCCTTCTGCTGCTGCCCCCGAGCCCCCCGGCAGCCCCGCCACCTGCCTCCCTTGCACCAGCCCAGCGCGTGCTGCTGGGTGGCGGTGGCGTGGCTCCTCTTGCGCCTTTGGCCAGAAGCTGGGTTGCTTTCCTCCAAATTTCCTCCCCGACCTCCGGTGCCAGTGGCTTCTCTGGGACTTTTTGCAATTCCCCCGCCGCCCCATGCTGCCCTTTGCCGTCGCCCTCCTTCCCCGTGCTCTGCTCCCCCCGCCGTGCCCGCGCCACAGGGTGCAGCATGGCTCGGGGACCTGCCCGGGAGCAGGTGGCAGGCGGGTGCCGGCGCTGGGGTGGAGGGAGCTGTCCCCTCGCCCGCCCTCCTGGCGCTGCCATGCTCCCTTGTTTACCCAGGCCTTGCTGACTCTTCCCCCAGATGTGTCCTGTAAGGGACGGTAAGTGTCCTGGCTTTTCCCCTACTCCCCTGGCTGGCAGCAGCATGGGGAGGAGGTGCTGGGAGCTGCCGGGTGCTCCCCGCTCAGTGCTGCCCGGATGCTGCTGGTGGGTAGGGGAAGGGATGTCAGCGCTGGGGTGAAGGACGCTGCTTTGGGGGGGCCAGGCGAGGTGCACCGTAGTTTGTTCCGTGCCTTATTGCCTGCCCTTCCCCGCAGGGTTTGAGCCAACTGCCTGGTCAGGATGAGCTGGAGCTTCCTGACGCGGCTCCTGGAGGAGATCAACAACCACTCGACCTTCGTGGGTAAGATCTGGCTCAGCGTCCTCATCGTCTTCCGGATCGTGCTGACAGCCGTGGGGGGCGAGTCCATCTACTACGACGAGCAGAGCAAGTTTGTCTGCAACACGCAGCAGCCCGGCTGCGAGAACGTGTGCTACGACGCCTTCGCCCCGCTCTCCCATGTTCGCTTCTGGATCTTCCAGATCATCATGGTGGCCACCCCCTCGGTGCTCTACCTGGGCTTCGCCATGCACCGCATCGCCCGCATGCCCGAGTCCTCGCGGCGCCGGGCGCCGGTGGCCCCGCGGGGACGCATGCCGGTGGTGCGGCGGGGGGCCGGGCGGGACTACGAGGAGGCGGAGGACGATAACGAAGAGGACCCCATGATCTTCGAGGAGATCGAGGTGGAGAAGGAGAAGAGCACGGAGGGCGGGGAGAAGCACGATGGCCGGCGTCGCATCAAGCAGGACGGGCTGATGCGCGCCTATGTGCTGCACCTGCTGTGCCGCTCACTGCTGGAGATGGCTTTCCTCTTCGGGCAGTACCTGCTGTACCGCTTCGAGGTGAGCCCGTCCTACGTCTGCAGCCGCAGCCCCTGCCCGCACACCGTCGACTGCTTCGTCTCCCGCCCCACCGAGAAGACCATCTTCCTGCTCATCATGTACGCCGTCAGCGGGCTCTGCCTCTTCCTCAACCTCTGCGAGCTCCTGCACCTCGGCGTGGGGCGCATCCGCGACGCGCTCAGCCAGACCGCCAGCCCCCCGCACCCGCCCGGCGGCAGCCCCACGCCACAGTACGCCAAGAAAGCCCCCAGCGCGCCCCCCACCTACCACTCGCTGAAGAAGGAGACGCTGAAAGCCCCCCTGCCCAACGGCAAGCTGGACTACAGGGAGAACCTGGCCAACTCGGCGGCGGAGCGCTTCGCCCTGGCCGGCGCTCCCCCCGAGCACGAGCTGGAGCGGCTGCGCAAGCACCTGCGCATGGCGCAGGAGCACCTGGAGATGGCTTTCCACCTCCAGCCGCCCCCGCAGCCCCCCAGCCCCTCTCGCAGCAGCAGCCCCGAGGCCAACGGCATCGCCGCCGAGCAGAACCGCCTCAACCTGGCCCATGAGAAGGGCGGCAGCATCTGCGAGAGGACCACGGGTGAGCTGGAGGGGATGGGACGGGACGGATCCAGCTGGGCAGTGCAGGGTGGCGGGGCACCCCCAGGCACGGCTGCTAACCCTCCTCTTGTTCCTGCAGGGCTGTGAGCGCGGAGGACGGCGGGATCGGCCGGTCGGATGCGGCTGCCAGCTCGGGACGGTGACGTGCGTCTGTCCCGTGGGGCTGGCCGGGGCATCCCTGTCCCAGTGGGCAGCTATGGGGACTGGGGCTTGGGGAACCTTCCTTCACTGTTCTTAATTTTTTTTAACAAAGGGAATATCTTATTTTTGTACATTTTTATAAACTCAGCAGCGTGCACCCTGGCATTTTTATACTCCCTTAGTGGAACCCACTCTAGGCCTGCACCTCCCCTCCCTGTCTCCCATTTCACCCCCTTTTCCCTCTCCCACGCCCCATTCCTGCAGCATCTCCCACTTGTGCCTCTCCCCTGTGCCCCCCGTGCTCGCCGTCATCTGCTGCTGAGCGCGTGCAGGTCACGGCAGCAGTACTGATACCTGCGGCGTGGGGGCTGCACCCGGGCTCCGGCTGGCCGGGCCATCCCACGGGGCAGGGCACGGAGCTACAAGCAGAGGTGGCAGCAGGGACCTTTCCTGGTGGGAGGGACACGTCCTGGTGGCACTGCTGCTGGAAGGTGTGGTGGGGACACACAGGTCCCTCTTTGCCTCCTCTTTGCCTTTCCCCTTCCCGGCTGCTCTTTCCAGGGGACGAAGAGGTTTCTGGGTGCAGGGGGTTCCCTCTGTGGGATCCCACGCTGTCCCCGAGGGGCTGTGGCAGTGGGGGCAGAGCCGTGGGACACCCTCACACATGGGTACGTACGAGTGGCTGCGGCTGTCCTGCCGGGAATGTGTGCGCAGAGGGCAGGGGCCGGCCTTCCCGTCTCCTCCGCTTCCCTGCCAGCGGCTCCGCTCACCGCGGGGCCGGCCGGGCTTTGGACCAAAGCCGATCCCCTCCTGCTGTGGGGCTGGATCCCCGTCCCACGGCGGGGCTGTGCAGCGCCCGAGCCGGGGTCGGCAGGGAGCCGGTTGGGCATTTCTGATCATCTCAGCACGGGTCGCGCAGTGATTTTGTAGCGTTGTTTTGTACTTGGATGATTGTGACTTTTTTTTTTTTTTTAATATCTATATTCAGTAAAGGCTGGAGACGTTTTGTACTGAACTTCTGCATCCGGTCCTCTGGGAGGAAGGGGTGGGAAGGGGATCCTACGCAGATGGGCTGGGGCGGGCCGGCTGCCGCTGCCGAGGGGAGGGAAGGGGCGCTGGGGGCCGTGGTGGGACCCGGCCGTCCCCACTCGGCCTGGGCTGACTCAGTTGCTCCAGCTGTGCGGGGGCGGCTTCGGCTGGGGCAGCCTCTGCTGGCGTGGCGTGCGGGATTGCTCCAGCAGCCCGTTCCTGCACAGCTGGAGCAGGGGTTTCCTCGCACACCCCAGTCTGCCGCAGCTGGGTGGGATCCTGCCCTCTGGCTCCGGCTCTCCCCTGCCCCACGGCTGGATCAGCCGCGGGTTTCCACCAGCCACCCCGTGCCCCGGTTTTGGCCAGCACACCCCATTCCCTCCCCGGGACAGGGGGTTGGAGCCGGACCCCTCTCAGCAGACCGTTCCCCGCTGTCGCATGCTGGGTGCGTGCAGCTCGCCTGTCCCCTCCCTCCTCCAGCCTAAAGCCTCCGGGGAGTTTGCGTCCCGCTGCATAACCACACGCTGCCTCTGCAGCCATTTCTTGTGGAAGCTGGCACTTTGAGGCTGCTTTTGTAAAAACAGCTTTATTTCACTCCTCCCGCTAATCTCACAAACAGGTTGTGCCGCTGGCAGCGGGCTGGCTCGCAGCGCCACGTGCCACCAGCCTTGCCACCTGTGTGAGCCCGTGGCACACCCATCCCACCCCAGCCCTGTCCCCGTCCCTGCCCAGCAGGTGGCTGCGCTCTGCTGCAGGAGCAGGGACCTGCTTCTGCAGCCCCGGTCTTTTATTTTGGGGTGGGGGGAGAAATTTGGGGTGAGCCGGCTGCTGGCACAAGGCTGCCTCTGTGGGGCACGTATCGTGCCGGCAGCTCTGCAGGAGGCACTGCTGGCCCTGAGCCCCGTGCCCTGGCTTGCTGCGGGCTGGGCACAGCCCCGGGGCAGGGCTGGCAGCACCAACACACCCAGGACAGCCTGGGGCCACGAAACCCGGCTGGCACAGAGGAGGGTGGCACCGCCGAAACCTCCCCTCCGCGTCCTTCTCATCCCTGCCCCGGGCCGCGCAGCTCCCAAGCAAGCGACTCCTCCACCCCCTGGGATGGGATCATCATCTGGGGCTGGGGCAGGGCTGCGGGGGCCCTGGGGGCCAGGGGGGAGCCCCGCGTGGGTCTGGCCGTGCCGTGCCAGGCGCTAGACGCAGGTGCAGTCCTGGGCCAGGATGTTGGGCACCGTCTCGTACTTGAAGGAGTAGCCGCCGTCGGAGGTGGTGCGGACGCGCAGCGAGCGCATGGTGCCGGGCAGCGCGGCGCAGCAGAGCTGCACGCCCAGCCGGTGGCTCAGCCCGTGGCCCTCGGCGCAGCTCCCGTGGCAGTAGTGGAAAACGAAGCTGCTGGGGTGCACGATCCACTTGTCCCAGCCCAGCTCCTCGAAGGAGATGTTGAGGGACGCCCGGCGGCAGTTGGTGTGGGCGGCCAGGTCCTCGGACGGGCGCTGCAGCAGGCTGAGGGCGGCCGGGGACCAGGGCACGGCGGAGCGGCGAGCCCTCTCGCCGCCCTTGGCACGCGTGGTGGCCACCAGGAAGGGCATCTTGTCCCCGTCGGCCAGGCAGGGGCAGCGGGGGCAGCGCACCAGGAGCACGAAGAGCGGCTGCACCAGGTGAGGCAGCGCGGCGGGGGCAAAGTCAAACACCGTCCAGTGCTCGGGCGTCCGGGACACCGTGGCCGCCACCGGCACCCGGCCCTGCGGGGAGAGGGTCAGCACGTCGGGGGCAGAGTGGTTGGGGGCGGCCGAGGGGCCGGTGTAAAACCAGAGCTGGGCGGACGTCACCGTGCGGCTCAGGGCGTGTGCCGAGGGCTGGAAGAGGTAGGTGAAGATCCCTTCTTCCTCCAGCAGCTTGTCCGGCTGCGTGGGCTCGCACGGCACGTCTGCGGGGAGAGAAAACGGCTCAGGGTGCCGTGCCTGAAGCGGGGGACGGGGCATGGAGGGACCTGTGGGTGTTGCGGGGGGGCGCCCTGCTGCTGGCACCGTGCAGCTGACACCTAGTGCCACCCAGCAGCAGCTGCGCTGCGCCCGAGCCCTGCGGCATGGCTCTGCCTGGCTCTGCTCAGCCCTGCCTGAGGCCAGCCTGGCACGGCTGTGGCACCCCGCACCGAGCTCCCCATGGCCTAGGGGCGGGGGATTCAGTCCCCCGGAGCAGCTGGGTCCGTGCACCAGGCAGTGCTCCACGGGAACGGGGTTGGCTGAGCTGCGCAGGGAGGTCACCGAGCCCCCCTGTGCCATCGGATGCTGTTAATGTGTCCCCTTCCCGTAGCATCCTGTCCTACACCCCAGCACCCTGCCCCAACCCCGAGCATCCTGCCCGCTCTGCCAGCGTCCTGCCCCATCCCTGGGCACCTCACTCCATCCTTCAGCATCTTGCTCCATCCTTCAGCATCATGCCCCATCCCTTAGCATCCTATCCCCCTACATCCTGCCCCATTCCCAAGCACCCCGTGCCCCAGCCCAGCACGCCTCCACCCTCTCCATCCCAGCAGGGGATGCATCTCTCACCTGTGGAAGGGAAGAGGATCACCTGCGATGTGTCCTCCGGCTCCTCGGGCTGCACGTCGGCGCTTTCCAGGACGTCTCTGCGGTGCACCCTCCTCGCCTCCTTCTGGGGCTCCTCCTGCAGGACGGGGGGGCTCAGGTGCTCCAGCACCCGCGCCCGCACCTTGGCCAGGACGAGCTGCCGCTCGGCACCGGCCCCGCTGCAGCTGGCCAGGGCGGCGGGGGGCAGCACGGCGGGCAGCAGGTGCAGGAGGAGCAGCATGGCCGGGGGGCTCGGGGGGCTCTGCCGTGGGGCGCTGCCTGCCAGCCCAGCCCGTCTGCCCGCGGCGCTCCGCCCGGGGCAGGGTGGCATTGAGACGTATCTGACACTGACGCAAACGTCTGCTCGCCCTGAATATTATCTCTGGGCAGCGAGAGCGCTGAGACGTCTGGAATGTGAGGACTGCAAGGACAGTGTGGTCTGGGGGGGGGGGGGGGGGGGGCACGGCGCCCGGGCAGGGGGGCGCAGGGGGGATGCTGCGGTGGGTGCGTGGGGCTGGGGGAGCAGGCTGCGGGTGGGAAGGCGCCGCTGGGATGGACGGGGTGCTCTGGGACAGCTCTGCAGCTCCTGGTGCTGGGTGTCCCCGGGCTGGTGGAAATGCAGATTTTATTTTTTTTTTGGGGGGGGGGGGAGGACAGCAGGAGGCTGAGAGCGCGTTTTGGGCAGGGTGATGGTGTGCAGAGCCCTGTGAGGTCCCAGCATGGGGAGGCGCATGGGGGAGGCAGGCTGGGCACCCTGGTGCTGCGCATGGCTGAGACACCCCGAGGTCGCAGGGTGGGGGGCTGCCAACGGCAGGGCGCGGGGACAGCAGGGACAGCCCCGGCTCTGCACCCACCCGGCTGCAGCCCGCCAGCCGTGCGTCCCGCATCCTGTGTGGCTCGTCCCGTCCCCGCGCCGTGCGCCCCATCCAACGTGCTGCCTGCTGCCCCTGGCCGAGCCCGCACCCAGACCGGGGCTGCTGCACCCCAGAGCCTCCGGGCTGCGGCGCCCTGCCGCCGGGTGCTATACATAGGCCAGCCCTGCCCCGCCGAGGCGCTGAATGGAGCAGGCTCGGCCTTATCAACCCGGCGTGTCATCAGAGGGTATTTTTGGGGACAGCAGCTGCAGGCGTTTGTAACGCTCGGTGCCCGCGTGTTGACGCTGGGGAGCGGAGCTGGGGAAGCGGCAGGAGCAGGGTGCCGGTGCGGGAGCCGCGGGGAAGAGGCGTCGGAGCGAGGTGTGTGTGGGGCAGGGCACGGCGGGGTGACTGGCGAAGGGGGTGGCTGGGGGGGGGAGAGGAGCAGCCGAGCCATCGGGGCTGCCTGTGTCTTTCTGGGGGGGTTGCCAGGGGGTGGCCCGTGGGTCTGGGGAAGGTGGCAGGGATGTGTCTGTGTGGGTGCACCGACTGGGGTAGGGTTTGGGGCAGAAGCTGGCCCTCGGGGACGGGCTCTGTCCTACCTTCACCTTTGGCCCAGCCAGGGAATATTTGGGTTTCTCTTTGCTCCTGCTCTCCCCAGGGGAGGCACAAAGGCTTCTGCCCGGCTTGGCCGTGGTGTAGACAGAGGCCAAAGTGCATGCTCACCCCGGGGGGGTACCGAGCACGCTGCCCTGTGCTGGTGGACACGGTTACCTGCAGTGCTGCAGACAGAGGCAGTGCCCTCCGAAAGCAGGACCCGTCCCTCCGGCCATCCCCCTGTCCCGCGGGGGCTTGAGCGATGGATTATGTCCAGTCCTGGCCTTGGCCACCCCCGGTGGGGATCCTGCCCATGGGACCACCTCTTCCCGGGGACCCCCAGCTCCCCTGCCCCGCTGAGCCCAGCGGGAAGCGCCCGGATGCGGCCGGATGCCTCTAGCCCCATGACAGCCCCTTATCAGCACCTGTGCGCTGAGCCAGCCCAGATGCTGCAGGAATGCAGCCCTGCCACCACCCGATACTGCAGGAATGCCCCAGCGGGTGGGGACGGGCCCGGGCCGGGGCCAGGCCTTCCTTGGCCCCCCCCATCCCCAGCACCCTGGGGCCCAGCGAGCGGCTGCCTGCGCCCATCTGGGCAGGGCCCCCCCCTCTGACCCTGGGCTCGGTGGCTTTGCTCAGGGCACGATGCTCCACACAGGTCCCCCTGCCGCAGCCTGAGCCCCCTCCCTGCTCTCTGTGCCCCCAGGCTGATGCTGCCCGCTGGCCTCCTGCCTTGAGCCAGTGATGGAGGGGCTTGGGGGAGCCCCCAGGTTCCTGGCCTACCCGCGCGCCTTCACGGTGCAAAGTGGCGCTGACGCTGTGCTGAAGTGCCAGATCACGGGCGAGCCCCGTCCGAGCATCCTCTGGGAGAAGGACAAGGCCCCCATCGAGCCCTCGGGCCGCTTCCACGTGGAGGCCGAGGGGAACGTGTACAGCCTGCTGGTGTCCCGGGTCACCCCCCAGGACAGCGGCCTCTACGTCTGCAAGGCCAAGAACAGCGTTGGCGAGACCTATGCCGCGGCCACGCTCAAAGTGGAGGCGGGGGAGTCACGGCAGGAGGAGGAGGAGGAGGAGGAAGGATGCCCAGGCAGCCAGGCACCCATCTTCCTGGTCGGGCCCTCGTCCCTGCGGGTGTGCCGGGGGGAGGACGTGACCTTCTCCTGCCGGGTGTCCGGGCAGCCCTGCCCGCTGCTGGAGTGGGAGAAGGACGGGCACAAGCTCGGTGACCTCTTCGAGAGCAGCCACTTTGCGGTGGGGCAGGCGCCGGAGGACTGGCACTTCCTCAAGCTGTTCGGCGCCCGGCCCCCGGACGCAGGGGTCTATGTGTGCCGGGCACGCAGCGGCTCCCGGGAGGCCCTGGCCGCGGCCGTGCTCCTGGTGGAGCCGCGGGCGATGGATGGGACCCCCGGCAGCTCCCCCTCCAATGGCCCCCAGCTGCTGGCCGAGCGGCAGCCGCGGCGGCACCGGCACGCAGGGGCGGACACCTGGGCACCGGTGCCCAACGGGGTGCCGGGGGCCAAGGCGTTCGCCGTGAGCGCGGGGAAGCACGCCAAGTTTCGCTGCTATGTCACCGGCAAGCCCAAGCCGGAGATCGTCTGGCAGAAGGACGGCAAGCCCCTGGCGCCGAGCCGCCGGCACCTCATCTACGAGGACCGGGAGGGCTACTTCATCCTGAAGGTGCTGTATTGCAAGCCCCAGGACCAGGGGCTGTACGTCTGCACCGCCTCCAACACGGCCGGGCAGACCCTCAGCGCCGTGCAGCTCCAGGTGAAGGGTAGGTGCATGCCCGGGGATGGGCTTGTGGGGTCAGGGTTTTTTTGCCTGGCAGGCATCTGTGCACACTGGGGCACCCGGGGTGCATGCAGCGCTTTGGGGTCCCTCCCAGATGGGGCTGTGGGATCAAGGCTGTGGGACCATCCCCACCCCTCACCTCCCTCGTGCCCGGTGCTGCCCTGCTCCCCGCAGCCCCTGCTGCAAGATGCCCCCTCCTGCAGCCCCAACAACTAGCTGCTGAGGTGCTGGTGGTGGCATCCTTTTGTTTCCCCAGTCCATGCTGTGCTTCAGCACAGGGAGGCATTGCTTCCTGAGGCTCTGGGTGCTCCCCATACCAAATTCCTCCTTCCCAGCTGCTGCGACCCAAAATAGCTGGCGGGAGCAGGGGTCTGCCGTCTGCCACCCCCGCGGCCGTGCTCCTGACATGGGAGGAATGCGGGGGCCCTGCACACGTGGGTGCTCACGCTCGGCGAGCAGGACGTGGGTGCAGCCTCCCGGTGGTGGGCAGGCTGGCGGTGGCGGTCCCTGGTGCCCAAGGAGGTGGGCAGGAGGGTGCTGTGCACCCTCAGCGCCCCTCTCTCCCGGCGGCAGAGCACCGGGTGAGGTTCCAGGTGCAGCTGGAGGATGTGGAGGTGGCGGAGCGGGAGGACGCGGTGCTGGAGTGCCACGTGCCGCTGGAGACCATCCCCACCGCCTGGTTCCTGGAGGACCGGGAGCTGCAGCCCAGCCACAAGTACGTGATGGAGGACCACGGCGTGGTGCGGCGCCTGACCATCCGCGACGCCCGCACCGACGACGACGGCATCTACCTCTGCCAGATGAAGGACAAGGGGCGCAGCATCGCAGAGGTCTCCGTCCGAGGTGACCTTTTTCAACCACCTCCTCCTCTGTCCCAGCCCTGCTCCTTGCTTTCCGGCCAGCCCAGCCTGCTCCCCAGCGTCCTCACACGTCTCTTCTCCTAGGGGTGATTGTGAAGAGGCTGCCGCGGAAGCTGGACGTGATGGAGGGGGAGAACGCGGCTTTCTGCGTGGAGACGCGGGAGGCCGTGGAGGGGATCTGCTGGAGCCACAACGGGTTGCAGCTGCACGAGTCGCCCCGCATCGTGCTGAAGAGCTTCGGCAGGACGCACCTCCTGGTGCTGGTGCACGTCACCCGCGAGGACGCGGGCGTCATCTCCTTCACCATCGGGGAGTCGCAGACGTCCTCCCAGCTCCGGGTCAAGTGTAAGGGCCAGGCTGCGTGGAGCTGCCCCACACCCTCCGTCCTCCCCGTTCACTGGGGGCTGACACGGGGGAGAGGTGGGCTGGCTGCAATGGCACTTTGGGGACAAGGTGTTGAGCAGGGCTCCCGTCTCGCTGGCAGGCTGCAGAGCTTCATCACAAGCACTGCGCTGCACTGGAGCACATCCCAGTGAAAAAGGCTGCCTGCCCCCCGTTATGCCCCCCCAACCACCCTGCTGGGAGCCTCGCTGCAGCCAACGCAGGCTGTGCGTTGCAGGTGTGAAGCGGGACCCCCCCAGTGCGCCGGTGGTGGCCCAGATGAGCACGGAGCAGAGCAACGCGGCCCTGCTGACGTGGTGCCCCGCGCCCGACGTGCACCACCGCCCGCCCAGCACCTACGTCCTGGAGCGTCGGGAGGCGGCGGGCGGCGAGTGGGTGCAGTGCCTCACCACTGACCTGGCCGGCCGGGTGCAGGTGCTGGGTGACAGCGTGCCCCGCGAGGCCGACTACTGCTTCCGCGTCTGCGCCGTCAACAAGCACGGCCGCAGCGGCCCCGTGGAGTTCCCTGGATCCGTGCATCTCGGTGAGGGTGCAAAGCCCCTTGGGGACCCCTTTGGGGATGCGGGGTGCCCTGCACAGCGCGGGAGCTGCGTGTGGGTGCTGGCTGCTGGCAGGCTGCCGGAGCTGAGCTCCCGCTGTGCTGCAGCCCCCGCGGCTCGCCTGGAGAGGGGCTTGCAGGACGCGTGGGTGCGGGACGGCGAGGACGCGCGCTTCTCCCTGGAGCTGTCGGCCTCGGTGCAGGGCGCCTGGTTCCTGAACGGTGCGAGGCTGGGGGATGAGGAGGGTGGCCGGTACGGCGTGCAGCACTGCAGGACGGAGCACTCGCTGCTGATCCGGGGAGCGCAGCTGGCCGAGAGCGGTGCCACGGTCACCTTCATGGCTGGCGGTGTGCGAGACTCGGCCACGCTGCACGTGCAAGGTGAGCGGGCGCTCGCCCTGGGGTCCTGCAAGTGAAAGAGCAGCAGGTGGGGAGCTGCCTCTAATGTTTTTATCCTCTGTGCTGGTTCCCAGCCCCGCCGGCCCGCATCGCCCCGGTGCCCGAAGCCCAGCGGCTCCGGGAGCTGCCAGCGGGGCTGCCGGTGCTGCTGGAGTGCGAGGTGTCCCCGGAGGGAGCCCCCGTCCGCTGGCTGAAGGACGGCGAGGCCGTGCCCCTGGATGGTGTTATCGCCATGCAGGCGGAGGGCCGCGTGCGGAGGCTGCTCATCCGCTCGGCCACCCCCGCGGACGCCGGTACCTACACCTGCGACACCGGGGACGACGCCGTGAGCTTCGTGGTGACCGTGACGGGTGAGCTGGGCGCCGCAGGCACGAGCTTGGATGTGACTTCATGTGCCCTTGCCCCTCTCCTTCTCCCCGGCGCTGGGAGCTGCCACCACGTGGGTGCCGCGCTGAGCCCCCTGTCCCCGGGCAGAGGCGCCGGTGAGGATCGTCAGCTCCAACGAGGGCGCCCCCCACGCCTACACGGCCGGGCAGCGCGTGGAGCTGTGGTGCCAGCTGTCCCGCGCCGAGGCCCCAGTGTGCTGGTACAAGGACGGGGAGGAGGTGGAGGAGGGCGAGAGCCTGGTGCTGGAGCGCGAGGGGCCGCGGTGCCGGCTGGTGCTGCCCTGCGCCCGGCCGCAGGACGCGGGAGAGTTCGTCTGCGACGTGGGCGGCGACTCCGTCTTCTACAACATCACCGTGGCAGGTGGGTGTGTGGGGACGCGTCCCGGGGTGGGGCATGGCCAGAACCAAAGGGGAAAGGTGTTGGTGGCACATCAGAGATGCTCTTGGTGCGTGCTCAGCAGCATACCTGTCAGGCAGGGGTCTCTGTGGCAGTTTTGGTGCGTAAAACCACCAGGGCTGGCTGGCAAACCAGGCAGCTTGCTCGGTAACCCTGCAGCCCTGCGGGCTGGCACCCAGCATCCCTGCACTGGGGTGTTTGCTGCTCGGTAAACAAAACCTCCCTCAAGGGTCTAAAAATAGTGGGTAGGAGCACCGGCACCTGGCGTGGGGTGGCTCGCAGCTGGAGGCTGAGCTGACGGACAGCGTTAATTGCTGACCTAAAAATTAGTGGTTGCTTGGATACTGGTGATCCAGCCGGGTTTGCTGCCTGCACGCGGGGCCGGCACCGTGCAGCGGCTCCCATGGTCACGGGGCGGTTGTTGGCACGGGTGGGTGGCGGCTCAGATGGCAAAAGATAATGAAACCTGAAAAGGAGTGAAAGGCTTCCTGTTGCTGGCCCCAAAACACACAATCCCACAAACACAGGAAGGCCACGGGGGCAGAGGGAAAGCCTGGTGACAGGGCAGTTTGAGCGAAGCGATAAAAGCTCTCCGCAACAGCAGGAGATAGCCAAGGGGGGGGAGTTAATGGCAGGGGATGCAGGTGCACGGTGTGATGGGTGATAAGAGAGGCTGGGAGAAACAGCGAAACGGTGGCTGCTGGGAGGGGGAAGAAAGAAGGGATTTTAGCGTGATGGAGTCAAAATCACCCACGGAAAGGACAGGCAGTGGCTGGAGTGCTTTGGATGCAGGAGGCATCATCCGTCCCGCGGCAGTTTGGTGCATGGGAAGTTCAGCTCCTGTAACGCCAGGAAGGGGAAGCACCAGCTGCTGGAGCTCGGCCTTTCAGCCCGGCAGCTTGGCATACCACAGGCTCAAGGGTCTTAGGGAGCCCGGCTCGGTCAGCTCAGTGCTGGGTCACTGGGTAACGGGTACTGGTGTCAGTGGGGCGCGAGGGGGTGCCGCAGCCTGGGGCTGTGCCCGCTCTGGCAAGGAGGCAGGTTTAGCTGGGGGCAGCGGCGCTGCCGCTGCGGCACGCTTGGATTCCCCCAGGCATCCCAGCTATCCCCCGGGCTGCTGCAGTGCACGAGCCCAGCTGCCCACAGCCCCGACATCCCCAGATGCCTCCGGGTTTTCTGGCGGCTGCCAGGCGCTGGGGGTCCCTGGGGCCATCGGTGGGGCTGGAGCATCACCCCCTCCTCCTTCGTGTCGGGCTTCCTGCATGCAGAGCCCTCCGGGTGGTGGCTGCGGGTGGATTTGCACCGTGGCTGTGCTTCCTCAGCTTCAGAGGTTTTTGTTTGTGGGGCCCATTTCCACCTCCGCATCTCCGTGCCGGAGCTCTCGGCCCGTCTCACTCTGTCTGGCCCTGCTGTGGGCTCGCTGCCCGCTTCCCAAGGGATTAACACCGCCCGCTGCTCTGAAGGGGGCTCTGGGGGCATGGGGAAATAGCGGACCCAAGCAGGAGGTCGGGGGTTTCAGGTTCAGTGTCCCCAGTGACGTGATTGCTTTTAGCAGGCCCCTCTGGGCAGGGAGCCGCGGGGCGTTTGATCGGGGCGCGGGACGGATGCAGGCTCGGCGTGGTGCAGCTCAGTCCCTGCGAGCTGGCCGGCTGCCACTGCTGCCCTGCGGTGCGCTGCCGAGTGCCGGCACCGAGCCCTGACGGGGCCGAAAACCCCTCGGATGGTGGCAGAGCAGACACCCAGCACGGGGCCGGGACAAGGGCAGGTCGCTGCGTCGGGTGCCGGCAGGGTGCTTTAGTGCCAGCCGTGCCACCCGCAGCCGGGCTGAGCACCTGCGGCACAGCCCTGGCCAGCTGCAGCCCGCTGCAATGTGGGACGTGGTGGTGGGAGCACCCGTGGCCACACAGGGGCCGCATCCTGACCTCTTGAGGGCTTCTCAGCAGGGTGTCCCAGGGGGTGAGCAGGAAGGATGGGGACTGGCACCATGCGGGGATTTACAGCCAGGCTCGAAGTTGGGGCACCGGAGGGGTGAGAGCAGAGGGAGCCCCGGGGCAGGGCAGCCCAACCGCTTGTGCCATGCAGGACATGGATCAGATGTTGGCTTCCAGCTTTAAAACCAGTGAGCAGGGGAAGCCATTGCCCCACGTGGGGCTTTGCATTGCCACACTTTCAGCTCGGGTCGACCCACCCGCGCTGAGCCCCCTGTCCCCGGGCAGAGGCGCCGGTGAGGATCGTCAGCTCCAACGAGGGGGCCCCCCACGCCTACACGGCCGGGCAGCGCGTGGAGCTGTGGTGCCAGCTGTCCCGCGCCGAGGCCCCAGTGTGCTGGTACAAGGACGGGGAGGAGGTGGAGGAGGGCGAGAGCCTGGTGCTGGAGCGCGAGGGGCCGCGGTGCCGGCTGGTGCTGCCCTGCGCCCGGCCGCAGGACGCGGGAGAGTTCGTCTGCGACGTGGGCGGCGACTCCGTCTTCTACAACATCACCATGGCAGGTGGGTGTGTGGCACAGCGGCAGCCCCCTGCCCCTTCTCCTGCCCTCGCCTCCCCCTTGCTGCCTGCGCTGGCTCCCTGCTGTCCCATTGCGGGGTGCAGCAGCTGCAGCTCCTCGGCAGGGCCGGCTGCTCCATCTCCTGCCGGGGCAGCCCGGGGGCCCCGCAGCCCACCCTGTGTGTGGGCCAGGCACGGGGGATACAGCCCAATCCCTGGTCCTCTTGGTCCTCCCAGCCCCGCCGGCCCGCATCACCCCGGTGCCCGAAGGCCGGCGGCTCCAGGAGGTGCCGGCAGGGCTGCCGGTGCTGCTGGAGTGCGAGGTGTCCCCGGAGGGAGCCCCCGTCCGCTGGCTGAAGGACGGCGAGGCCGTGGTGCCCTCCGAGACCCTGGCCATCCAGTCGGAGAGATGCCTGCGGAGGCTGCACGTCCCCGCAGCCGCACTGTCGGACTCAGGGACGTACACCTGCGATGCCGGGGACGATGCCGCCAGCTTCAGGCTGACTGTGATCGGTGAGCTGCCGGGGGTGACATCCTCGCCTGGGGCTCACGCACCGCCTTGTCACCGCGCTGAGCCCCCTGTCCCCGGGCAGAGGCGCCGGTGAGGATCGTCAGCTCCAACGAGGGGGCCCC
Organism: Anser anser; assembly: GCF_964211835.1. Taxonomy (NCBI): domain Eukaryota; kingdom Metazoa; phylum Chordata; class Aves; order Anseriformes; family Anatidae; genus Anser; species Anser anser. Next base: position 17,099,666 of record NC_139726.1, on the reverse strand, counting down.
CCACGCCTACACGGCCGGGCAGCGCGTGGAGCTGTGGTGCCACCTGTCCCGCGCCGAGGCCCCAGTGTGCTGGTACAAGGACAGGGAGGAGGTGGAGGCGGGCGAGAGCCTGGTGCTGGAGCGCGAGGGGCCGCGGTGCCGGCTGGTGCTGCCCTGCGCCCGGCCGCAGGACGCGGGAGAGTTCGTCTGCGATGCTGGAGACACTTCTGTGTCCTACCACGTCGTGGTGGCAGGTTGGTGGCACAGCTGGGATGCCATAGGGGAAGGGAAGCTGGGCTGCGATGTGTGCTCCTGCCCTGCAGCAGCTCTGCCGCCGTGTGCTGGGGGGAGAGGCTGTGACCCGGCACCTGCACAGCCCCGGGGACGGGGACACAGGTGAGGGTAAGCAGCGGGAGGAGCGGCGTGGCGAGCAGCTCTCACCCTTCCTCTGTGCCCCGCCAGAGCCGCGAGTCAGGATCCTGCACCCCGCGCAGCGCTCGCTGGAGCTGCCGGTGCTGGCGCCGGGGCGCGTGGAGCTGCGGTGTGAGCTGTCCGTGCCCCACGCCCCCGTGCGCTGGTTCAAGGACGGGCTGGAGGTGGACGAGTCCGACAACCTGCGGCTGCTGGTGGAGGGCGCCCGGCGCTGCCTCCTCATCCCCAGGAGCAGCGCGGAGGACACGGGCGAGTACATCTGCGAGAGCAAGGACGAGGCCGTCTCCTTCGACGTCAAGGTGTCAGGTTAGTGGGGAGCCTTTCCCAGCCCGGGTGAGGGTGACTGGCTCCTGCTTGGAGCTGTGGGTGCCGCTGTCCTTGCAGAGCCCCCGGTGATGATCCTGCAGCCACGGAGACCTCCCCCGGCTGTGAAGGCGTCCCCGGGGGACACGGTGACGCTGGCCTGCGAGCTGTCCCGCGCGGACGCGCCCGTGCGCTGGGCCAAGGAGGGCGTCAGGCTGGAGGCTGGGGGCAGCCTGGTGCTGGAGGAGGAGGGCGCCCACCGGCGCCTGCTCATCCCTGCTGCTCGAGCCGAGCACTCTGGAAAATATGCCTGCGATGCTGGTGATGACATGGTGACCTTCACCGTCCAAGTGTCCGGTGAGCGAGGGGCTGGGGCGCTGGGTGCTGGGCGCGTGGACACGGGGCACTGTGCACCCATGGATATGGGGGGCTGTGGTCAAAGCTGGAGGGGGGGGTCCTCCCCTCAGCACCCGTGCTGTGGGCAGCCCCCCGGCACGGCTCCCCACGGGCCAGACCTCGCACGAGGGGCTCCCGGCCGTGGTTAATGGTAGCTGTGGTGCTGAGCGGTGCCGCAGACCCCCCCGTCAGGATTCTGGAGAGGGATGCGCTGCTGACCCGCCGGCGCTGCCGGGCCATGGAGGACCTGGTGTTGGAGGTGCTCCTCTCGCACGCCCACGGGGAGGTGAAGTGGTACAAGGACGGGGAGAAGCTGCAGGACACGGGGCGCGTGCGGCTGGAGGAGGACGGGGCGCGCCGCTCGCTCGTCGTCCTGGGTGCCATGGGCGGGGATGCAGGGGAGTACCTCTGCGACACCCGTGACGACAGCATCATCTTCTGTGTCACCGTGGAAGGTAAGGGGGAGCTCCCTCGCGGGACGGCACCACCCAGGGGTGCAGTGGATCCTCCCAAGGGTGCACTTGGTGGTGACAGAGGCTGAATGCTCAGGACAGGACGCAGGGAGCCTTCCTCTCCCCCCACCCCACAACGTCACCCTGCAGCCGGAGCCACCGGCTGTGGCTCCCGGTGCCACACCATGTCTCTCTCTCCAGCTCCAGAACCGCCGGTGACCATCGTGGGGAACACGGGCACCACGCAGCACCGCTGCCTGGTGGCTGGGGAGGACCTGGTGCTGGCCTGCGAGCTGTCCCGGCCCGATGCTGCCGTGCGCTGGCTGCGGGACGGCCGCGAGGTGCAGCCGGGGGAGCGGGTGCAGGCGGTGTCCCGCGGGGCGCTGCGGGAGCTCACCGTGCAGGCGGCACAGCCCGGGGACTCGGGCTGCTACGTCTGCGACGCTGCCAGCGACCGCATGGTGACGAGCGTGGAGGTGGCAGGTGAGAGGGCGGATGTCCCTCGCTCCCCCGGTGCCGCGTCCTCCTCTCCTGTGTGTCCTGAGGCTAACCCAGCGCCGGCGAGGGGAGGGGACAGCTCTGTGACCTGCTGGTGGCAGGGGACAGGGTAGCAGCACCAGGGGAGGGGGGGAGTCCTGTCCCCAAGTCCTGCTGGAGTTGTCAGCCAAGAAGGGGCATGTCAGGGCCGTCAGACGCATACCTCCTGCCTCCCCAGGCAGAGGCTGGTTAAATTTATCCTTGGCCGGCTCCCAGGCGCCTCTCCTCCTGCTCTGGCTGCCAAGGGCTGAACTCAGCCCCAGGCTTTATCAGCTGGGGATAGCGGGCCGCACGGGGTGGGAGAGGGGTGGTGCAGGCAGGTATCCCCGATCCCAGCAAGGTGCTTGGGCTGGGGAGGGGAGTGGAAATTAATGGCCCCAACCCAGCTGCTGGGCTGCTTGTGCGGGGGGGGGGGGGTGCGGGAGCGGGCTCTGTCAGCATTCCTGCCTGGGGCCCCGTCCTCGGGGGGAGCTTAGCTGCCAGATGTGACCAGCCTGCCTCACAGAGACCCCCAGTCAGCCCCGCTGTGACCCACTGCAACCCCCAGTGACTCGGGCATCCCTCAGCTGGTTGCACTGTCACCCCACTGCCCCTGCTCTGCGGCGATGTGCTGTGGCACCGCAGCAGTCCCCCCCATCAGCAGCATCACCCTGTCCCTGCGGTGCTCACCCCTGACCCGTGCCGTGTCCCCCCGCGCACCGCAGCGCAGCCCGTGCGCATCGTGAACAAGGAGGAGGCGCAGAGCCCGCTGGAGGTGCTGGAGGGGGACAGCGTCACGCTGGTGGCCCGGCTGTCCCCGGAGGCGGCGGCGGTGCAGTGGCAGAAGGACGGGCAGACGCTGCGCTCGGGCGGGCGGCTGCTGGTGTGCAGCGAGGGCCCCGCGCGCAGCCTCACCATCAAGCAAGCGGAGCTGGGCGACGCCGGCGTCTTCCTCTGCGATGCCGGCGACGACGAGGTGAACTTCACGCTGCTCGTCAAGGGTAAGCCCGCCGAGACGTCCCCCGGGGGGGGCAGGACCGGTGTCCCTCGTCCCAACACCGGGCTGAGCCCCCGCTCCCCATCACAGAGGCGCCCGTGCTGTTCGTGAACAAGCAGGAGGAGCGGGAGAAGCTGCTGGTGCTGGAGGGTGGCAGTGCCGTGCTCTCCGCCGTCGTGTCCAAGGAGCGAGCCGACGTCACCTGGCTGGGTCCCCAGCGGCACGTGGTGGCCGGCGAGCGCTGCCAGCTGCGGCAGGACGGCCGCGTGCACAGCCTGGTCCTCTGCAACGTGGCCAAGGAGGACGCCGGTGTCTACACCTGCCTGTCCCCCCACGACCAGATGCAGTTCGACGTCAGCGTCCGGGGTGAGCATCGCTGGGGGGGACACGCCGCGGCGCACGGGGGGGGGGACCCTCCTGCTGATGCACGGGGCTGGGCTGTGCAGAGCTGCAGGTGAAGTTCCTGCGCGGCCTCTCGGACGTGCGTGCGCGGCAGGGCGAGACGGTGGTGCTGTGGTGTGAGCTGTGCAAGGCCAGAGGCGACGTGGTGTGGCTGAAGGACGGGCGGCCGCTGGCGCCCGGCGCCCGCCGGGAGGTCCGGGTGCAGGGGCGAGAGCGCTCGCTGGTGCTGAGCCGCGTGGGGCCCGAGGACGCCGGCGAGTACTGCTGCGAGTCCAACGATGACCGGACGCTGGCCACGCTGACGGTGCAGGGTGAGCACAAGCCCCCTGCGCTGGGGGTCCCCAAAACTCCAGCCCCCGCCCCGTGCTGGGGGGCACTCGCCCTGACGCCCCCGCTGCAGTGCCCAGGGTGGTGGAGATCATCGCGGAGCTGCACAGCCTGACGGTGCTGGAGGGGGACGACGCCACCTTCAAGTGCATGGTGTCTCCCGAGGACGTGGCCGTGGCGTGGCAGCTGAACGGGCAGCCCGTGGTCCCCGGCGAGCGGCTGCTGGTGGCCAGGAGCGGGCTGTGCCACAGCCTCACCGTCCGGCGGTGCCAGCCGGCTGATGCGGCCACCGTGACGGCCAACGCCGAGGGGCTGCTGAGCACGGCCCGGCTGAGTGTGCAAGGTGAGTGTGAAGGGGACGGACCCGCACGGGCAGCCCCGGGGCCGCACGCCGACCCCGTGCCCACGCCTTGGCCCTGCAGAGGCGCAGGTGCTGTTCGTGCAGAAGCTGCAGGACGTGGTGGTGGAGGAGGAGCAGGATGCGTGCCTGGAGGTGGAGGTGAGCCACGAGGCGGCCGAGGTGCAGTGGCTGAAGCAGGGCGTCCTCCTCCAGCCCGGCGGCAAGCACCAGCTGCAGGAGTCGGGGCGCCGGCGCACCCTCACCATCCGCAGCGTCGGCCCCTCCGACCGCGGCACCTACCGCTGTGAGAGCCTGCACGACCGCACGCAGGCCAAGCTCAGCGTGGAGCGTGAGTACCGCCTGGCCCCCCGGGGACGGGGACGGGGACGTGGGCACCGCCTGCTGCAGGGAAGGGCTGTGCTCGGACAGGGAGGTGGGCAGCAGGGCTGGGGATGGGCAGTGGGAAGGCAGCAGTGGGAGCCTGGTAAACAGGGCTGAATTCGGGGCTTGCTCCAGCAAGGACTGGGTAGGTGGAGGCTCTGGGGCATGGGTGAGCACCGCTCATCAGCGTGGTCCCTCGCAGCCCGGAAGGTGTCGATCCGGAGGCCGCTGGCAGACGTGGAGACCTTCGAGAAGGAGACGGCCACCTTCCTCCTGGAGCTGTCCCACGCTGGCGTGCCCGGGGTGTGGGCACGGGGCGGCGTGCGGGTGAAGCCCAGCAGCACGTGCCGGATCAGCGCCGCGGGCTGCACGCACAGCCTGACGCTGGAGGGGCTCACGCTGCAGGACTCGGGCACCGTCACCTTCACCACCGACACCCTGCGCTGCAGCGCCTGCCTGCTCGTGCGGGGTACGGCACTGGGGGGACATGGGGACCCAGCACTGCTTGTCCTCCACCCGGGGAGGTGGCAGGGCTGAGCAGGGCCACTCTGGGCACGTGCTGGCACATGGGGAGCTTGCCCATAGCGGTGCCTGGAAGCTCTGGGATGAGATTCCCCAGGCACCGCTCCCCATCCCTGCACCCCCGAGCCGAAGCCTTTCTCCCCTGAAGCTCTCCGCCCCATGTCCTCTCCCCTCAGAGCCTCCCATCACCATGCTGAAGCTCCCGCGGGATCTGGGGGTCCCGGAGTCGGGGGTCGCCACCTTCGAGTGCGAGCTGTCTCGCCCCACCGCCGAGGTGAAGTGGCTCAAGGTGAGGCCTCACAGCCACCCCACCCGGGCTGACAGCAGCACCCTCATCCCCCGGCCGGGGCTGCGGGCAGGGGACACGCAGCCCCCCCGGCGCCCCCTGACCCCGCTGCCCGCACAGGACGGGAGGGAGCTGCGGCCAGGGCCCCACTGCCGCATCTACTCCGTGGGTCGGCGCCGCCTCCTGCAGCTGGGCCACTGCGAGCTGGCCGACGCCGGGGTCTACACCTGCGATGCAGGCGACTGCCAGGCCTCCGCCACGCTGCACGTCCATGGTACGGCCCCTGGACACCCTCCCCCTGCGGAGGTGCTGGCGCCCGCCCGGTCCCAGCACCCTGCCCCTGTCCCGCAGAGCACCAGGTCCGCGTGGTGCAGGAGCTGCAGGACGCCCGCGTGCGAGAGGGTGACAACGCCGTCTTCACGTGCGAGGTGTCCCACGGGGACGTGGCGGGCGAGTGGCTCCGCGACGGGGAGAAGATCAAGGTGTCCAGCACGGTGAAGATACGGCAAGAAGGTGCCACATGCACCGCGCACCGGGCAGCCAGCGCACCCATTTTGGGGCTGGGAAAGGGAGAGCTCCATTTGGCGTGGATCGTAGGGCCGGGCAGGGTCCCAGCACCCCGCTTACTGGGGTGCCCATCTCCACCCCCCGCAGGGACCCGGCACTTCTTGCTGCTCTGCGCCGTGCGCCCCGAGGACGCGGGACGCATCCGTTTTGCGGCCAGGACAGCCGCCTCCGAGGCCAGCCTGCAGGTGGAAGGTAGCTCGTGCGCGGGGTGGCCGGGCTCTAGCGCCGCGACGGTGACACGGTCGGCCCCTGGGGTCCTGATGCTGATGTCCCTGCCCCGCACGCCAGCGCTGCCCATCAGGATCGTGAAGCCGCTGCGGGACAAGACGGTGCTGGCGCGGCACAAGGCGACGCTGGAGTGCACGGTGTCGCACGCCCGGGGCCGCGTGCGCTGGCTGCGCGGGGACACCGAGATCTTCGCCGGGGACAAGTACGAGATCTGCAACCTGGACTGCTACCGCACGCTCATCATCCACCGCGTGGGCCCCGAGGATGAGGACTCGTACACCTGCGACGCCTTCGATGACCGCTCTACCGCGCGGCTCCTCGTGGAGGGTGAGCGGGGAGGGGACCCCACGGGGACGGGGTCACGCTGGGAGCCCCCAGCAGTGACCCCACAGCCTCCCTCGCCCCTGCGCCCACCCCTGGCACCCTGCCCTCACCCACCATCGCTTGGAGGGGCTGATGCCCGCGGTGGTGCCCTGTTGGGACACCCCGAGTGTGCCCACTACCCCCAAGGACGCTGACACGCTCCGTCCCCGCAGGGAGCTAGGCGCCGGGATGCAGCACGGGGGCTGCGTGCAGACAGAAGGACAGACGGCGGTGCTGGGAGACGGGGGTCACATTTCCCCCGGGACGCACAGACAGAGGGAGACCATCTCCGTCCTGCCCCAGCCTCATGGCTCTGCATTAAACAGCCTTTTTTTTTTCCCGACGTGGCTTCTTCCTCCCCAGCGCTGGGTCCCAGCCCAGCACGGCAGGGCAGCGGGTCCCCGCGGGGCACAGACCTCGGGGTCCCGCTCCCCCCTGCCCCCCCGGCGCAGCCCCCACCTTGGCACGCCGGCTCCGAAAGGCTCTTTACTGTGCGGCCCGTGGCCTCAGCAGCGTTTGGCACATTTACAAAAGAGGCTGGGAAGGGGGACGGCGGCGCGGCGCTGCGGACACGGCGTGGCAGAAACATGCAGTTCCTGGGGCAGCAGCCGGGGACGAGATGGCACCCCGGGGGGGGGGGCACCCCGCTCTGGTCCCAGCGCCGTCCCGCCTGCCCGGCTGCGGGGAAGTCCTGGCTCACTCCGTAATAAATTAATACAAATCACAGCAAGAGAAGTTATGTACAAGGCGGGAGCCTCTGTCTGCAGCAGCGCTCTGGGCGGGGGCTCCTGCCCTGCCCCACAGAGGTGCTGCTCCCAGGCCCCCCCAGCCGCTATAAAACCCAGTCGCCAGCAACACCGCGATGGCCTCTGGTGCTGCAGGGGTCCCCGAGGCAGCCCGGCCTCACCCAAAAGCTGGATCCCTCGTCCTGTCTCCCGTCAAAACCTTTGAGGGAGATGTACGCGGTGCCCTGCCAGTGCAGCTCCTGCTGGATGGGTGCCGCCTGCTCCCCGGTGCCTCCACCCCACGGCGGCATCCCCACGGGGAGCGCTGGGCCTGGGCAGCCTCTGCCCCAGCACTGCCCCGGTCCAGCCCAGGAAAAGCGAGGTGGGGCAGGCAGAGCTGCTCTGGGGGCAAGGAGGGTGGCTAGGGCAGGGGGTCCCTCGAGGAGGCAGGATTTTGGGGAGCGCTGCCCGGGGGCTGCTCTTGGGGCTGGGGTGGGATGGGGCACACATGCTCGGGGAGTCACTCGGGGCAAGGGCTCGGAGAGGTGCTCTCTGAGACAGAGACGCGGGGCACAGGCACTTGGGGAGTTGCTGTGGGGGCACGACGGGGAGGGAACAGGCACGGGGAGCTGCTCTGGGGGACGGGGAGCTGGAGGACGGGGAGGGGGGTGTGGGGATGCAGGACGAGCCTGGGCCATGGAGAAAGGCGCAGCAGAGCCGCTCACACCGCGCTCCACGAGTCCGCGGGTGCTCGTGTCCCCAGTCCTTGGGCTCAGTCCCTGCCCAAGGGTGTCCCCAGCACCGCCGGACCCGCGGGCATCCTGGGCTTGCCGAGCCAAGTCCCACGCTGCCCCGAGAAGGGTCTCCATCCGCAGCCTCCACAACGCCGGGGCCGCACACGGCCACCCGAGGCCAAAGGAGCAGCCCCGCGTGTCCCAGGGGGTCTGCGGGAGCAGGCTGGGGTGCTGGTGTCGCTCGAGGTCACCGGGTTGGCTTATACCCGCACAGCGGGGCCGGAGCCCGTGGTGAGGGGCACGGTGGAGCTGCAGTCATAGTCCAGGTCCACCACGGCGTGGGAGCTGGCCATCAGGCTGTTGAGGGACGGGCCCGTCTGCCGCTCCCGGAAACTCTGGATGTAGCTCTGCTTGAGAGAGGGGGGTCAAAGTCAGGGGGCTCTGCTCCCAGCCCGCTCCATCCCGTGCCACCCCAGCCCACCCTGAGCTCTGCCAGCCCCCAAACCCAGCGCCCCCAGCCAAGCACACGCTCCGGGCCCTCGGGGACGACCGGCGGCTCGGACGCCGCCTGGCACCCGGGCACCTCTCCCCCTGCGCCCCAGCCCGCCCGCGCGGAGAAGGAAGGGGCGGCCGAGGCCCGGGGAGATCTCTACCCTGGGCGCAGGACTCACTGGGGAGAGCACGTCCCCATCGAAGCGGCGCACGGGGTTGGGCTTGCGGCGGTAGGCGGGCTCGGGCGGGTGGGCCTTGTGCTGGTGGGGCGGCGGGTGGTGGGGCCGCCGCTTCTTCTTCTTCTCCTTTCGGTCCTCCCGCTGCTTGATGCGCATCAGCTGCACGCGGCGCTGCTGCCGGCTGATGATCACTGCGGGGCGAGGGGGGCGGTCAGCGCTGGGGAGCGCCGCGGCTGCGCCCCAAAACGCCACGTCCACCCCCTCCCCGTCCCCGTTTCCCCCCCCCCCCCCCCCAGCCCCTGCACACCTTCAGTGTGAGAGTAACCCTCGGCCGTGACCTTCCACTGGACCAGGACGCCCAGCGTGGTGAGCAGCGGCCAGACGCCCAGGATGACCCAGCTGTACCAGCACACAGGGCGGGCGGGGGCCACCTTGATGCGCTCGTAGATGTACTGCACCAGCAGGAAGAGCTCGATGAAGTAGTCGACGGTGACGGTCATGATGGCGCTGCCGAAGACGGCGGTGGAGAGGGTGGTGAAGAAGCGCTGCCACTGCAGGGTGAGCACGGCGAAGAGCATCCCCACGCCCAGGAGCAGCGCGATGGGGATCCACACCGTGGGCGGGTGGTAGAACTGCTCCATCACCACCAGCGTGGCCACCGCCAGCAGCAGCCCCAGCAGCAGCCCCACCATGAAGAGGCCGACGCTGCGCACCAGCATGGTGACCAGCCCGCACAGCACCCCGATGCCCAGCCCGATGCCCACCGAGGCCTCCACGCTCAGCTGCGTGTCCAGCACCCGCTCCTTGTAGCACAGCATGAAGATGATGATGGAGCCGAACATCAGCCCCGTCAGGAACATGACGGCCTTGAAGCAGCGGTAGCCTGCGGAGAGACCGCCGCCGTCAGCGGGGGCACGGCCAGCCCCGTGCCCCGCCGCCTCCACGGGGGCCACGAGGGCAAATATCGCCTTTCTGCCCCTCGCCCAGCTCTCCGCTCGCCCCACCGGCTCACCGAAGAAGCAGTAGATGATGCCGAAGAGGCAGCACATGGCGCACACCACCGAGGGCACCACCTGGTAGCGACGCTCGATCTCCTGCTGGCAGCTGTGCGCCCACTCCTGGCCCGCCTCGTGCGGCGGCAGCAGCTTGAAGCGCAGCGTCTGCACCGTTGCAGTCATGGCTCTGGGAACTCCTGGGGATGGCGTCAAAACCTCCGCTCCTGCCCCATCGCTTGCGGGCAAAGCTGCGCCCTGGCGCCGGCTCCAGCTGGAGAGAGAGGGTGGGAGAAAGGGGACGTGGGCACCGCTGGCAAGCGCTCGCCGGCGATGGGCACCCGGCCGCGGAAAAACACCCCAGCCCATTGCTGCTGGGCTGGGGAGAAAGGGAGCTGGGGAACGGCAGCGGCGACGTGCTGCTGTGCTGGCACCGAGTAGGAGCTGGCCATCGCCCAGGAAGGTGGCTGCAAGGATGCTCCGTCCCCGGGGGGCCGTGCCCGCCCCCGGGGAGCTTCGCGGCTAGGATGCTGCGCCTCGCAATTTGCCTGCAGCTTCAATTTCCTGCCCCTGGCTCCCGCGTGTCCTTCCCCTGCTAGATTAGAGAGACTTTTACTACCTGGTATTTTCTGCCTGTGAAGTAATTATGCTCAGTAATTAAGTCACCCCTCAATCTTCTATTTTTATAGGCCAAACAGATTGAGCTCTTAACGCTTGTACTCTAAGGCATTTTCACCAATCCTCTAATCATATTTCTGGCTATTTTTCATCCCCGCTCCAGCTCCTAGCGTCCTCAGAGAACAGCAGGTCCCCGCACCAGACCCGGCCCTCCCACGCCGACCTGCGGGGGCCGGTGGGGAGCTCTGCCCCTTCCCCAAGACCCCACGCACGGCTCCCGTGTAGCCCCAGGGCTTCCCCCAGCATGGGCACGCCACGGCCACGCTGCCAGGACGCGGAGCAGGAGGACCCTGGGGCCCCTGCGGTGCCTCCACAGACGGAGGGGCCATAATCCCTCGCAAAGACTGATCCAGCTCCAGCCTAAGCCCAAGTAAGCCTGCTGTCTGCCCGCTCCCACCTGGAGGCCGCTCCAGCATCTCTTTGTTCCCGTGGCGCGTTTCCAGGCTCGGTTTGTTTGGGATCAGTTTAATGTCACCACTTGTCCCCGCGCCAGCTCCGTCCTTCCGAGTGTCACTTTACAGCAGCCAGCTCGGGGCCGGCCACAAAAACAAACGCCCCACCAAGTTACTGGGGAGGGCCCGGAAAGAGGGCACAGGCTGCAATTATGCCACGTTTTCCCCCCCTGCCCTGGACACGGGCAGCTCATGACAAGGCGAGGACGTCCTCCCACGCAGGACCTGCAGTGACTTCAACGCCTCTCTGTCTTTGCGGGGCCAGCACGGGCTCGGGCCCTCCACCAGCAGCCCCAGCTGCCGGTGCTGCCGCCAGCCTCGCGCCCTGCACTGTGCCAGGCTTTAACCCCCCCGATGCTTCACTTTGCTCCTCTCCGTGCGCGTTGCCTCCTCCCCAGGGCAGCAGCCGGGCGCATTTTCCTTGCTGCCCTCTGGCCCCACCCTCGCACCGCTGCACCCCACCTGCCGCCAGCCCCTTTATTTGGGGATAAACCGCGGGCAGCCCGGGCCGGGCAGGGCAAACCCGCCCGGGGCAGGCCGCGAGGGAGGGCTGAGCGCGGCGCCTAATCCCGGGGGGATCAGGGGGGCCGCCTAAGCCCCTCAGTCCGTCCCCGGCGAGGATGCTAAGCAGGATCGGACTTTAACCGCTGAGCCCGGGCGCGACGACCGACGGCAGCGTGCGGGGTGCGAGCAGGCTTCCCCCGCCGGCGGGGCCGAGCAGAAGGAGGGCAGGCGGCCCTGTGCCCCCCGCCCCGCGCGTGGCCGGAGCACGCTGCCCGTGGCGGGGACGGGTGTCCCGGGGGTCCGGGCGCAGGCAGCGTTGCAGGCAGCGTTGCAGCAGCTGCGGGCGCCCATTGGCGCGGGCAGTGTTGCTAGGGGAGCCCAGCGCCTGCTCATTGGCGCCGGCAACGCTCGCCCACCTGCTGCCGCCCTCCCCGCCGCTGCCCCCGGTCCCGGTGCTGCTGCCCCCGCTGCCCCCGGCCCTACGACGCGGTGACCCCGCTGCGCAGCCCCTCGCGCCTCGCTAAGGGCTCGGCGCCCCACGCCTGGCACCGCGCTGCGCCCCTTGCCGTGCCACACAGGCCACTGCCCCCCGCCCCACTGGGCGCCCACACCGCCACGTCCCGCCCCAAATACCCACGCGCGGGACCCCCACGGGTGGGCACCCCAAAAGCGCCCCCAGCCCATCCCAGCCCGGCACCGGGCTCCGGCTGCCGCGGGCACCACCGGCCGGGGGGCTGCCCTCCAGCCCCGGTGCCCCGGGTCCCCACGCGGGGTCACGCGTGGCAGTGCCCACGGGGGGGCCCGGCGTGACGGCGGCGCCTCGCACAAAGCCGCTAACGAGCCAAGCCTATTAGCGGCCCGCCACGGGGGGGGGGGGGGGGTTGAGCTCCGCGTCCCCGGCGCTGCCCGCTCCGCGCCCCCGCGGGCCCGTCCCCACGCGGGCCGCCCGCCGCCCCCTCCCCGCTGCCGGCCCCCGGCCCCCGGTCCCCGTCGGGGCCCCCCGGCCCCCCGGCGGGCTGGGCGCGGCGTTGCTCCGCGACGGCCGCAAGGGCTGCCGGGCGGCACGGCCGCTCCGCCCCGCTCTTTGTTCGGCCCGGGGGCCGCCGGCAGCCCCCCGGCCGGGCAGCGCCGCCCCGCTCGGCGGCACCCCGCCGGGGGCAGCCCGGGGACGCCCGGCACGGAGCCCCCCCCCCCCCTCCCCGGCCCCGCGCCGCCCTCCCGCGGCCCCGCCGCCGCCCGGGGGCCGGCCCCGTCCCGGGGGCTGCCGCCGGGCCCCGCTCCCCGCCGCCGGCCCCGCCCCGCCCCGCACCTGCGCTCCCGGCCCCGCAGCGGCGGCGGCCCCGCGGCGCGCGGCGCTCCCGGCCCCGGGCCCCGGCCCCGCGCATGGTGGCGGCGGTGCTGAGCGGACAGCTCCGCCTGACGTCACGCGGGGCGGGGCTTCGGGGGCGGGGCTTCGGGGGAGGGGGCGGGGCTTCGGGGAGGGGCGGGGCTTCGGGGGAGGTGGGCGGGGCTTCGGGGAGGGGGCGGGGCTTGGGGGGGTGGGCGGGGCTTGGGGGGGTGGGCGGGGCTTCGGGGTGGGGAGGGGCTTCGGGGTGGGGAGGGGCTTTGCCCGTGGGGTGTGAGTGGGGACGTGCAGTGGGGTGTGCGGTGGGGATGTGTAATGGGGTGGGCGATGGGGACGTGCAATGGGGTGGGCGATGGGGACGTGCAGTGGGGTGGGCGATGGGGACGTGCAATGGGGTGGGCGATGGGGACGTGCAATGGGGTGGGCGATGGGGACGTGCAGTGGGGTGTGCGGTGGGGATGTGTAATGGGGTGGGCAATGGGGACGTGCAATGGGGTGGGCGATGGGGCATGCAGCGGGACACGTGCTGGGGAGTGCGAACCACGCTGTGTGCGCGACGTGCTCTGCGCGATGTGTGCAGGGTGCGCTTGGTGGCTTGGGGTTTTTTAAACTAAACGCGAGGGGATTTAGGTTGGAGGCGATGAGGACATTCTTCACTCAGAGAGGGTGGCGAGGCGCTGAACAGGCTGCCCGGAGAAGCTGTGGGTGCCCCATCCCCGGAGGTGTTCAAGGCCAGGTTACGTGAGTCCCTGGGCAACCTGATCCAGTGGTGGTGTCCCTGCCCATAGCAGGGGGTTGGAACTGGGTGGTCTTTAAGGTCCCTTCCAACCCAACCCATTCTCTGATTCTATGACTGGTGGGAGGTGGCTGCAAGGGCTGTGGGCCCTAGGCACCGTGCAAAGGGGACAGAGCGGTGCTGAGCACAGGGGGCACAGTGCAGGGGTCAGGTGTGAAAACTGCAGGGGTACAGTACCTCAGGCATGCAGGGGAAGACACACTGTCGGCGTGCAAGGTAGGTGCGGGGCACACACGGCCCTGCAGCACGAGGCGGCCTGGCCCAGGGCCATGGGGAATTTGGCACACGGGGGGTTTAACAAAGCGGGTTAGTTAGCTGCACATCCGGAGGCTGCTCCCCCCTGCAAGAGCCCGGAGGAGGCAGGCACAGCGGGTAAATGGGAGGGCACGGGGCTCTGCAGGGACGGAACCCCCCTGGGCTTGCATCTCCCGGCTGCGGCTCTGAGACCCCCGGGCACGGCCCCTCCTGGCAGGGAGCAGGCTCTTGGCAGCGACAGCCGTTCCCTGGCAGCCCCCTGCAGCCCCGCGCCAGCCCGAGACAAAGCGCGGAGCTGCAGCTGGCGGGGGCTGCGGAGGGGCTGCCAGAGGAACGGCAAAGCTGCCTGGGGGCTGCTTCCCCCCCCGGGAGCTCCTCGGGGCCATGCCTGGGGCCCTTGCCTCGGCCACTGCCCGGTGCGCGGGGACAGACGGAGCCTGGAGCGGCAGGGAGGGCACGGCCGGAAGGGCTGCGAGGGCAGGGGAGGCTGCCCCAGGACTTGCCAGCAGGCACGAGCCTTGCTTTGCCCGCGGCTTTGTCTCCATCCAGCTTTCCTAACTCCGTCCTGTTTGTGGAAGGCTTCGTGCTCCCGATCCCTACCTGTGTCTGCCTGCAAGCCCCGATCAGCAGCAGCACTTTCAGAATGAACCCCCCCCGCCCCGTTTTCCCATCACAAGTGTAAAATTATCTGGGTTCGTGTAAGGCAACTGATATCAACTATTTTAATCTGGGAGGGAAATCAAATATATCTATTTCTATTGCGTTTCCTTGTGTATAGAAAACAAAGGCGACTCTGGCTGTTTACGACCACGCTTGCTTTCTGGCCTTTTTCCATGGAAAATCTCTGCTCGTTTCTGCATCTCTTCCCTCTTGGCATCTCCCGGTGCCATCGTGCTCCCGCTGTTTGTATTTTTGATGTGCTCTTTGTTCAGCTGCTCTCCGTGTGACTGCCTCTGCCTCGTGCTAGCTATTCACGAGAGCAAGGCCCGTGAAAAGGAGCTGAACTTGGGCGATGGGCTTGTTCAGCCTGGAGAAGAGGAGGCTCAGGGGCGGCCTTATCGCTCTCCATAGGTAACTTAAAGGAGGCTGTGGCGAGGTGAGGGTTGGTCTGTTCTCCTACGTGCCTGGTGAGGTGGGACATGAGGTGGTGAGGTGGGACATGAGGTGGTGAGGTGGGACATGAGGTGGTGAGGTGGGACATGAGGTGGTGAGGTGGGACATGAGGTGGTGAGGTGGGACGTTAGGTGGTGAGGTGGGACGTTAGGTGGTGAGGCGGGACATTAGGAAGAACTTCTTTACCCAAAGGGTTGTTAGGCACTGGGATGGGCTGCCCAGGGAAGTGGTTGAGTCGCCATCCCTGGAGGTCTTTAGGAGACGTTTCGATGTGGAGCTTAGTGACAGGGCTTAGTGGGGGACCTGTTAGTGTTAGCTCGGAGGCTGGGCTGGGGGATGTTGGAGGTCCCTTCCGGCCGAGGTGACTCTGTGACCGTGTGACTGTGTCACCGCCACCCTGCCACCCCGCGGCGCGGCCGCGGCCCCCCCCAGGCCCGCCCCCCCCAGGCCGTGCCCCGCGGCAGCGCGGTCTCCTAGCAACCCCCCGTCCCCTCTCCCCCCCCCCTCCGCTCCGTGACGCGCTCCCCGCGGGCGCCTGCCATTGGCGGCGGGCGGCGGTGACGCGCGGGGCGGGGCGCGGGGGTGACACGTCGGACGGCGGCGCCGCCAGCGGGGCCGCGGGAGCCGCCCCCGCCCCTCCGCTCCCGTCCCGTCCCGGCGCGGCGCGGCCCCGGCCCCGGCCCCGGCCCCGCCATGCGGCTGTCGCTGCTGCTGTCGGTGCTGCGCCCCGCCGGCCCGGTGGCCATCGGCGTGTCGCTGGGCTTCACGCTCAGCCTGCTCAGCGTCACCTGGGTGGAGGAGCCCTGCGGGACGCCGCCGCGCACCGACGCCCGCCCCCGCACCGACGCCGCCGCCGCCGCCGGTTCCCCCGTCGGCCCCGCGGGCGGCCCGCACGACGGCGGGCGGCACAACGGCAACGCGGCCCGCAGGCCCAACGCCGTGCCCGCCGGGCTGGGAGCCGAGAGCTGGGAGCCGCGCGTCGTGCCCTACCGCCCGCCCAGCCCCGGCAGGGCCGCCAAGAAGGCCGTCAGGTGCGGGGCGGCGCCGGGGGGCGGCGGGGGGTGCGCAGCGGGGGAGCTGCCTCCTGCCGGGGCTCTGCTGCCCCTCCGTCACCTCCCCGGGGGCTGCTGGGGGGCTGCCTCATGGGACCTCAGCTCCGGCGGCGCCCCCGTAACCTTTCCCTGTGTCCCCCTTTCCCTGTGTCCCCCTTTCCCCGTGACCCTTCCCCGTGACCCTTCTCCGTGACCCTTCCCCGTAGCTCCTTCCCCATAACCTTTCCTTGTGGCCCCTTCCCCATGACCCGTCCCCTTGGCCTTTTCCCCATAACCTTTCCCCGTGGCCTTTCCCCATGACCCTTCCCCATGACCCGTCCCCTTGGCCCTTTCCCCATAGCCTTTGCCCGTGACCCTTCCCCGTGTGCCCCTCCCCATGACCCTTCCCCGTGTCCCCTTCCCCGTGTCCCCTTCCGTGTGACCCTTCCCCATAACCTTTCTCCATGACCTCTGCCCTGTCTCCCTCCCCATGATGCTTCCCCATGGCCCCTTCCCCATAACCTTTCCCCGTGGCCCCTACCCCATGACCCTTCCCCATGACCTCTCCCCGTGTCCCCTTCCCCATGACCCTTCCCTGTGTCCTCCTCCCCATAACCCTTCCCCATAACCCTTCCCCATAACCCTTCCCCGTGACCGTCCCCCGCTGCCTCCACCTGCCCGCCACCCCTGGGGAACCTTGTCCCCACGGTGCAAAGGTTGCGGGGCCGGGCGCAGCACGCTCTGCACGACGCCCAGCCCTAGCAGGGCCGCGTCCTTGCGGTGGCGTGTCCCCAGCCCTCACCCCGCCGATGGCACGGAGCGGGCGGTGAAAGGGCCTCCTTGTCCCCGCCAGGGGGTGGGCGGACTGGGGGGGGGGGGGAACCGTGGGGCTGAATGGGGCCAGTGTGTGAGCGGAGGCAGCGTGGGAGCCGGGGGGGGGGTGTTGCTTCCTGCCTCGGGGCCGGCTGGAAGAATTAAACCTGGAAGTCATTGTGAGCGCGGCAGCTGGGGGCGGCTGGGCCCTCCCCGTGCCAGCAGCTGGGCTCCGGCCCCGCTCCCACGTCGCAGCCGCCTGCCCGGCGCTGCAGGGTGCCGGCGCCGTCGGCTCAGGGGTGCTGTCCCTCCCGCAGGACCCGGTACATCAGCACGGAGCTGGGGATGCGGCAGCGGCTCTTCGTGGGCGTGCTGACCTCCAAGAGCACGCTGAGCACGCTGGCGGTGGCCGTGAACCGCACGCTGGCCCACCGCCTGGAGCGCCTGGTGTACTTCACGGGCACGCGGGGCCGCAAGGTGCCCCACGGCATGACGGTGGTGACCCACAGCGACGAGCGGCCCATCTGGAACATGTACCAGACCGTCAGGTACCTGCTGGACCACCACGTCAACGACTTCGACTGGTTCTTCCTGGTGCAGGACGACACCTACACGGAGGCGCACCGCATCAACCGCCTGGTCGCACACCTCAGCATCGACACCCTCCTCTACCTGGGCCGCCCCGAGGAGTTCATCGGCGGGGACACCGACGGGCGCTACTGCTACGGGGGCTTCGGGTACCTGCTGTCCCGCAGCCTCCTCCTGCGCCTGCAGCCCCACCTGGAGTCCTGCCGCAACGACATCCTCAGCTCCCGGCCCGACGAGTGGCTGGGGCGCTGCATCATCGACCACACGGCTGTCAGCTGCACCGAGGAGCACGAGGTAGGTCCTGCAGCGGAGCTGGGCTCCGGGAGCCCGATCCCTGCCTCCTCAGCCTGGCACGGGCTGCTGCTCTCCCTTTCCTTGCTGTCACGGAGCAGAGCCCCCTGGCAGCGTCTCGCCGGTGCTGCCTGCTCCCCATGGGCTCCCGGGGCCGTGGGACCAGCCCTGGTGTGCTGCTTTCCTTGGAGCTTGCCGTGCTTGTATGTGGTGGGGTGGGGCTGTGGGTCTGGATCGGCCGTAACCTCTCCCCCCTCGCTGACGCAGGGCCTGCTTTACCAATACTTTGAGCTGGGGAAGAACGTGGACCCTGAGCAGGAGACCGACCTCCGTTTCCAGAGCGCGTTCACCGTCCACCCTGTGCTGGATCCTGTCCAGATGTACCGGCTGCACAAGTACTTTGCCCAGGTGGAGCTGGAGAGGACGTACCTGGAAATTGAGCAGCTCCAGGTGAGACATGGCTTGGCTGGGAGGATCTGGGCTCCTCTTGGCATCGCTTTCTGGCATCACCCATCTTTCTGGTCTAATGTGAGGGCTTTCTGACCTGCAGGCACTCTGGGGTGCGATCACCTCAGCTTTTGTGACTGCAGCGGTGTCAGGAGAGCAGCTTTGGGTCCGGATGGGTCCTGCGGCTGGGGCGATTCAGGGTGCTAGAGCTGGCAGGGTGCTGAGGTCTGCCAGCAAAGGCAGCGCGGGGTGGGACAAGGTGCAGATCCTGTTGCTGAAGGTGGCGTGCTGTGCGCTCACTTTGTGCATGCTTTGCTCTAACTCCTCCACGTCTCTCCTTGCAGCTGGAAATCCAGAACGCCAGCAGTCTGTCCGCAGACGGGGACCACGGCGCCACATGGCCCGTTGGCATCCCTCCCCCGTTCCAGCCCAAAACCCGCTTCGAGGTTCTGCGCTGGGACTACTTCACGGAGGATCAGGTCTACGCCTGCGTGGACGGCTCCCCCAAGTGCGAGCTGCAGGGCGCGGACCTGGCCGACGTGGCCGACGTGGTGGCCACGGCCATGGAGGAGCTGAACCGCAAGTACCAGCCGGTGCTGCACGTCCGCAAGCAGCAGCTGGTGAACGGGTACCGGCGCTTCGACCCCACGCGCGGCATGGAGTACACGCTGGACCTGCAGGTGGAGGTGGTCACGCAGAAGGGGCACAGCCGCTCCGTCACCAAGCGCGTGCACCTGGTGCGGCCCCTCAGCGAGGTGGAGATCATCCCCATGCCCTACGTGACGGAGGCCAGCCGCATCAACGTCATCCTGCCGCTCACGGCCCACGACCGCGACCACGCCGCGCGCTTCCTGGAGGTTTACGCCGCCGCCGCTTTTGAGAGCAGCGAGAACGCCGTGCTCACCTTCCTCTTCATCTACGACCCCTTCGAGGCCCAGCAGGTGACCCAGAACGACATCTTTGCCCCCGTGAAGGCGCAGATCACCGAGTACGAGCGCAAGTACGCCGAGGTGAAGATCCCCTGGATCAGCGTGAAGACGGACGCCCCCTCCCAGATCAAGGTCATGGACATCATCTCCAAGAAGCACCCCGTGGACACGCTGTTCTTCGTGGCGGGCGTGGGCACGGAGGTCACCATCGACTTCCTGAACCGCTGCCGGATGAACACCATCAACAACTGGCAGGTCTTCTTCCCCATCCACTTCCAGGGCTACAACCCCGCCATCGCCTACCACAACCAGGTGCCGCCCCCCGCGCTGGACCTGCTGCGGGACGCGGGGCGCTTCGACCGCGACGTCTTCCACGAGGCCTGCTTCTACAACGCCGACTACATGGCGGCGCGCACCCGCATGGCCAGCGACGTGCAGGAGAACGAAGACATCCTGGAAACCCTGGACATCTACGACATGTTCATCAAGTACTCCAACCTGCACGTCTTCCGGGCCGTGGAGCCTGCCCTGCTGCAGCGCTACCGGCACCAGGCCTGCAACCCGCGGCTCAGCGAGGAGATCTACCACCGCTGCGTGCAGAGCAGCCTGGAGGGCGTCGGGTCCCGCTCCCAGCTCGCCATGGTGCTCTTCGAGCAGGAGCAGGGGAACAGCACCTGAGCCCGGGGCGCGGAGGGGCTGGCCCTGCCCAGCCTGCCTGCCCGCCCCGCCTGACCTGCTGCCCAAAATCTGTCTTCCTCCTTCCACTGCGGCTGTGGAGATCGGCCTCGGTGCTGCCCGGGCAGGGCTGGAGTCTGCCAGCATGGGGTGAGCCGAGCTGAGCTCTGGGACCCCCGCGTCCTCACCCCAAGCGGTGCCGGCCGCTGCCTCGCTCGCCGCCGGCCCGGCGGGGAGGAGCGGAGCCGTGCTGCCCCTTGCTTTGTCCTGTGAACTGCTCCACCTCCGGCTGCTGGAGGACACTGAGACCCCACCGCGGGGCTGTGGCTGCTGTGGGGGACCAGCCGGGGCTGGGGCAGATCCCACACACGTCTCCCCTTTCCCCCCCCACAATGCAGGGCTGTTCCTGGTGCTCATTCGGCTCTCCCGGCACCCTACAGCAGAAGGGACTGGAGCGTCGGCCCTGTGCTGCGGGGAGGGCTGCCTCCCTGTGCCCTTGCAGCCCTGAACAGTGGGACTGACCTCCCCAAAAAAAAGCAATAACGAGGTTGGTTTTAGCGTATGCCACTTGACAGGGAGACGGCTGCCTGAGCGCCCCTGGCTGCTGGGGCGGGGGGGGGAGCTGCGGCCCCCGGGGGCGCAGGGAGTGCTCCTGCCGTGTTCGTGTACCGTGAGCTGCTCCCCATGGGAACCCTGACCCGGGCCGCCTCGGCCTTCGCAGTATCCATAGGACAACGGAGGTCGCAGCCCTCCAACAGGAGCCGTCCCTGCCCTCGGGGACGTGCCCGCAGGCCGTGCTGCCCCCCTGCCGCCCCCCGGGCCCCCACTGTGCTCCCCGGGCCGAGGGGCTCCAGGGGCGGTTCGGCTGCGCATCTCCTAAGGAGAAAGCGACTGAGGAGCTGCTCTGTGCTCCTGGTTTGTATTTAATAGCGGGGAGAGGGGGTGGGGGGTGTTTACACTAATAAAATGGAGAGATGAACACCTGCCTCCGGCTGGTTCTTCCCTGGGGCACTGCTGCTGCGTGTGAGAGGGGCTCGGGCACACCGTGCGGGGTGAGGGGTTATGTATTTCGTTCCGAGGCTGCGTGCAGCACCTCAGCTGGGATGAGACAGCTCTGGCTTTGCTTTTGCGTGAGGCCAAGCAACCCCTCGGAAACGCCCCCGTGAGCAGCAGGAGCCCGGCACCCCCCGCGCTGCCCGCGGTCCCCGGGGCTGCCCTGCTGTCAGCAGCTGCTGGCAGTGCCTGGGGGGCAGCGCTGGGGGCACGGGGCTGGCGTTGGACCCAGGGGTGCGGAGCTCGGGCTGTGCTGTGGCGTCCCTGCTGCCCTAAATTCCCACAGGGCTGGCTTTCAGGCCTTCACTGAGACAGCGTTAAAAAGGATTTTGATGGCTCCCATGTGCTCTGTTCCCACAGGAGGGCTGTGCGAGCAGCGCAGGACCAGGAGCCCACCTTATGGCAGCGGCCAGGCGTGCGCGGCACGGAGATGTGCAGTGGGTGCACAGCGGGGTCCAGCCCTGCTCTGCCCTCCCAGGACCTGCTCCAAGGGAGCTCCCGGGCCAGAAACCCCATCTGAGAGCCATGGTGAATCAGCACTGCTTGGCCTGCCCTCTCCACCCCTTTTTGCTCCCCAGTCTGCTTCCCAACATCGCATGGGGTGGGCAGTGGGGCTGCTCGTGGTCCCCGGCGTGGGCACGCTCGCTGCAGCAAGCACACTTCATGGGGCAGCTGCTTTCAGCACTTGGTCACGGAATTCCCATATCAAAGAGAAATCCCCCAGAAAATTAACTAAAAGTGCTTACTTTTAGTTAACAAGTGCTCAGCAAAACCCTCGGAAATCCCCAGGGCTGTATGGCAGTCCTTGCCCGAAGAAAGATATCTCAGCTATACACGTGTCCCTGCTCCTTCCTTGTAACCAGGCGTAGGAACGCATGTGTTTAAATGCACGGGTGTTACAGTTCGGATGCTAACCATTAGCTCGCCCCAAATATTTCTATTTCTGATCTTCCCCGAGCACATCCTTAATTCCCTTTAAATGCGAATCTGGGACAGAAGGGAGCGAGGCGGGTGCAGGTGCGTTACAGATACATTTATTCTCCCGAGAGCAGACCCAGGAGCCTAGTTTGATCACACGTTGGAAGAGTATCCGATGCTAATGTAAAGCAAACTAGCGTCAAACGAAGTTGGCTGCAAAAAGAAATCGTGGACTGTCGTCTCGTCGTGGCAAGGCGGTCTAGATAGAGCCGCTCTCGTCTCCTTGCTGCTTACCCAGACTGAGTTAGAGCTGTTTGCGTACTTAAAGCTTTGCGCTACCCAAACCAGCGAACCACCCCCTGCTCGAGCGAAAGAATGAACAAATTACGCTTCTTGTGGCGCTTCTGGAAGAGTTTATTGGCAGCCTGGCCCGTGGATGGGGGCCCTGGGGCCACGGCACCAGGTTTGGGGCCGGCCCCGGGAGCAGGACAGGGGCAGGTGAAAGCAGCTCGCCCTGGGCTCCGTGCCGTCAGAGGGCCCCCGGGGCGCATCCCATCGCCTCGCTGGCAGCCGTCCAGGGGCGGCCACGTGTGAGGCTCGGCCTTTCCTTCCGCCCGGCCTCACTCCTGCTCCTCCAAGATGAGGTTTATTTTCTGGCAGAACTCGTCGATGACGCCGAACTCCCTCTCCAGCACGCAGGCCGCCGCGCGGATGCTCCCCGCCAGCTCTGCCCGCGCGCCGCGGGACAGGTGAGCCGAGTCCTTGGTGACAAAAAAGATGTCCAGGGCCAAGGAGAGGCCGAGGAGGAGCTGCGTGGCCGTCCCGGCGAGGCTCACGGCGCGGCTGGCCCCAGCCAGCGCCGCGCTGGCCTTGGCCACGCTGCTGCCGTTGAGGACGCTGCGCCCCAGCCCTGTCACCACCCTGAACACCCCCAGGATGACGTCCAGGCTCTCGTCCTTCCCCAGCACCTCCAGCAGCCTCCGCGCCCTCTCCACGTGCTCCCGGCTGCCCGTGAACACCTCCGCCTGCTCCCCGAACTCCTCCAGCAGCGCCTCCACCCCCTCCTTCCTCGCCAGGCACCCGAGGCTGTCGCTGACGGTGGCGGTGGCACCGACGAGGCTCCCGACCAGCGAGACGCCGAAGCCCACGGCCGACAGCAGCAGCGCGGTGCCCAGCGCCGCGGGGGCCAGCAGCAGCCCCGCCATGGCCGTGGCCCCCCCCGCCGCCCCCAGCGCCCCGCCGGTGACGTTGGCCACCGCCGCCGCCCGGTGGCACCGCTCCGTGGCCTCCGCCGCTCGCCGCATGTCCCGCAGGCAGCTCCGCATGGCGTCCCGGGCGGGCAGCAGGGACAGCCGCACCGTGTCCCCGATGGTGCTGCGGCTGGGTGCTGGGCTGGGGCGAGACAGCGGGGCCGTCAGCTTGGGGGCAGCTTCAGCCGGGCCCACCCAGCGCGTAAAGGTGCCCGCGCAGCAAAACCCGCGGGATATAGGGACCTGGCCCCTGGCTGGGGTGGGATGTGGGGCTGGGGGAGCCCAGGAAGCGTTTCCCGCCCCGCCGCCCCCCGTGTCCCCCGCCACCACGTCACCCCGCTGCTGGCAGTGCCCACCCCGGGGCCGCGCTCACCTCTCGGGGGTCCCGCAGGAGAGCCCCCCGTGGGGCAGGGCGTTCTCGCAGACGGAGTTCCTGGCCGTCTCCCCGCAGCAGGCGTAGCGTCCGCCCCGGTAGGGCTGCCGGTGCCTCAGCACGATCTCGAACTCGTACTCGATGCTGTTGGCGTTGAGCAGCGCCTTCCGCAGGGACTCGAAGAGGGGCACGCGGCGGTCGGTCCATATCGCCGCGCCGCCGCCTCCGGCCCGAAAGCTGGCAGTGGCGTAGGTGATGTCGTGCAAGCCCAGGAAGTGCGATGCCTCGTGGATGAGCGTCCCGGGCTGCGAGTCCTTCTCCAGCTCGCCGGGGGCCTGCCAGAAGAGGGGGCACAGGTAGATGGTGCGGTCCCAGGCGTTCTTCTTGACGTAGGCGTAGGACCTGGCCCTGCGGGGGTTTTTGCGGAAAGCCGCCTGCTGGAGCTGCGAGACGAGGCTGCGCAGCAGCTTCTTGGTGAGCATGGCGTAGCGCTCCACCCAGCCCTCGCCCCCCTGGCCCTCCCCGGCCAGCACCACCACGTCCTTCAGGTTCTTCATCAGCACCCGGTCCTTCCTCAGCGCGTCCTCCAGCACCTCCAGCGCCGCGCGCTGGGCTCGCCGCGCGATCCCGCTCTCCTCCTCGCTCAGCTCCTCCGACACGTCCTCGCTGCAGGGCAGGGCGCAGCACGAGCTGCCCGTCACCGCCTTGGTGTGGATGAGGGTGGCCTTCTGGGGGGACATCCTGCAGGGGCGGCTGGGTCAGGACATGGCGGCAGGGGACCCAAAGACCCCAAGGGGACCTCTGCCGGTGCTGGCACACCACCACAGGGCCACCTCCGGCCTCCCCCTGTCCCCTCCCTGTGCCGCAGGATTGCCCAGGGGGACAGAGCAGGGCCAGGAGGAGGCAGGAGAGCCCTGCTCCCCACAGCACCGTGGATTTTCCCCACTTCGCCCCCGCCTCCAGCCCAGACCCCACCCTCCACCTCCCACCTCTGGGCTCCACCAGCACCCCGAGGGCCCCACCGTGGTGTCCCCGACCTCACCTGCGCCGTGCCCCCAGCTGGGGGACGGGTGACAGAGGAGCAGACGGCTGGCGGCCCCGTGGGAGCGCAGTGCCGGGGAAAGCAAGCAGCGGCCTCTCATCGATAGGGGCCGTGCCTGGCCCTGATAACACGCCCGGGAGCCCAGGGGCTGCCAGCACCGCTGCTGGGGGCACCCCAATGCCCAGCACCTCCTGGCAGAGCCCTGGCCACGGGCAGGGCTGTGGGCTGCAGCCCCGGCATGGGGAGCACCCACCGCAGCCCCTCTGCCCCCCCTGGCTCCCGGTGAGCTTTTGGCAGCCCCTGGGGTGGGCAGAGCCCGACCTCCCCCCCGGCACCGCCTGCACGGGGCTGATAGAGCCCGGCCGGGTGCTGCCGGGGCGCCCGCCCTGCCGCGGCACACCCGTTGTGCTCCGGCCCACGGAGACGACGTGCGGGCTTCTGGTGCCAGTGCGCAGCCAGCAGGCACAGCTCTTTTGGGGAATGCATGAGGATCCCCACACCTCCGCGCCCCCCCACCCACCCCAGCCACGCAGGCAGCTCTGGACCTACTTGTGCCTCTTTATTAGGGAGCTTTTGTACATCTATAAAACAGTGACGCGCATCACCCACGGTCACCTCCCGCCGCCGTGCCCGTGCCCGCCCTGCCCGGGGCTCGCTCCCGCTGGCAGGGAGGGGGCCGCATCCTGCACCCGGCACCCAGGCACCCTCCTGCCCGCGTGGGGCTGGGTGGGGGGCCTGGCACGGCCCTGGCTGACGCCTAGCATCGCTGCAGGGACGCTTCTGCTTGCAGCCGGGTGATGGTGCAGGAGCACGGGGTGGGCGTGGGGCGGCTGTTCCCTGGGGCTGGGGTCCCACGCCACGTGTGTTGCCACCCCATGGGGACCAGGACGCCCTCCAGGGCACACCGCTGCGGTGGAGGGGCTCCTCCTGCATCTATGGCTTTGGCCACGGCACGGCTGTGCCCTCTCGGGTTTTGGGGCACTAGGGATGGGACCCAGCCTGGCCACGCCCCCATCTCCCCCCGATGTCACCAATTCCTGCCGCGGGTCCCCCTCTTTGCCGTGTGTGCGTGTCAAGGGGGGCTTTGCCAGCTGCCCCCCCCCTCCTGAGATATTTTGGGGCTGTTTGCCCTGCGCTGGTGTCTGCTACAGTGGAGGGGGAGGAGGAGATGTCCTACAGGAAGGGGTCACCGGGGAGGGGTCCTGATGGGGTCCTGCCACCCCCCCGGGCTGTGCTGGGCACGGAGCACCCTCCTGACCGTGTCCGGGCTGGGGGAGGCACAGCGGGTGCTCAGCACCCGGGGGGGAGGAAATGGCAGGGGTGGGTACGTGCACGGTGCAAAAGAGCTGCGACAGCCAGGGGAGCGAGGACGGGTGCCCCCGCGCCGCCCGGGCCGTGCCGGGTGGCTGTGCCTGAGGACAGTCTGCTTTGGGCGATGCACGGGTGCGGAGAGGCTGGAGGGGGCTGGGGGGCACTGGGAGGAGAGGGTTTGGGGCAGGAGAGCGGGGAGAGGGGTCTGCGGGGCTGGGGGGGCTAACACTGGAGTGTGGGGGGGTCACAGTGCAGGGGTCTGGCTGGGGGCGGCTACGGGGTGGGGGGGGCTGCAGCCCTGGGGGAGGCCGCGTGGGGCTGGGGAAGGAGGGGAGATGTTGGTGGGGGTGTCACAGTGGTGGTGGTGCCAGGGGCCGGAGGGGCGGCAGGGTGGTGCCATGCAGGTGTGACTGCAGGTGGGAGCCCCTGACCCTGCGACATTCCCTGGGAGGGGACCGGTGGTCCGGGCACGGCCCTCCCCTGGGGGGACGGGGCAGGGCAGAGACCCCCCCCCAGGAGGGGTCAGCAGGGAAGGGCCCGGAGGGGTTCGCGGGAAACCCAGCTCCCCCCTCGCATGCTCTGCATCGCGGGGGCCCCTCTGCTCCCTGGCATGCAGCTGGGGGCCCGGGGCTGCTCTTGCTGCTGGATGGGGGCGGCCCCCCCATACCGTGTGCTTGAGACAGGGCTGACCCCGCACGCCGGGGGCAAGCGGAGGGGCTGGACGGAGGGGCTGGGGGGCCGCGGCGGTGCCGGTGCCCAGGTGGCTCCGGTGGCACGGCTGGGGGCGAGCGGCGCGGCGGTTCCCGGTGCCGCGGTCCCTCTCCGTGAGGACAGCGGGGAGGGGACGGCAGGGGGTGGGGGCTGGCCGCCCCCTGTCCCCAGCTGGCCTAGCAGGCGAAGTCCTCGAAGACGCCCTGGTGCGGGTAGTGGTGGCGGTGGTGGTGGTTGGGCAGGATGCCCGCGTTGTAGGCGCCCTCCACGTGCCGGCCCAGCGTCTCGCAGGGGCTCTGCGGGGACGGCAGCGTCAGGGGGGCGCCCTCCCGCCCCCCTGTCCCTTCTCCCCATCCGTCCCAGAGCTCGGCAGCCTGAGGCCACCAAGCCCCCTGGCTCTAGGGAGCAACGTCCCGTCCCCACGGGGCTGGGGTGACCCTGCCCAGGTCCCTGCCCTCGCAGCCCACCCCGGCAGGGTACCTGGTCCTTGAGCTCCTCCAGCCCCAGCGTGGCGATGCTGCCCGAGGGCTTCTTCAGGGGCGGCTTGGAGCGGCGCAGGAGGCGGCTCACCCTGTCACGGATCACCTGGGGGCGGAGGGGGGGTCAGCCCCAGAGCCACGCGCACCCGGCACCCCGGGGGAGCACCCCGCTCTGCACGGACCCGCGCGCGGCTCCCCCTCCCCGGGGAGCCCGGCCCCTGCTTGGCACCTTGCCATGCCCCCGGGGGCTCAGCGCACCTCGTAGATGTAGTCCAGGATCTCCAGGATGGTGAGGATGCTGGCGCCGATGAACAGGCCCATCTGTCCCCCGATGTCCCCTGGGGAGGAGGGGGGAGAGAGGGTCACCGGCAGCTGCTGCACAGCCCGCTTGGGCTGGGGAGGGAGGGCAGTGCCAGGGCAGCAGGGCAGAGGGGGACGGCGTGGGGATGGGGTCTGGGGCTGCAGGACGGGGGGGAGCAGGGGTGCGCAGGGGAAGGGACGGGCAGCTGTGCGGGGGTCCCGCGGGAAGGCTGGGGAGTCACCGAGAAGCCCGGCAAGGTCGTAGGCTTTCTTCTGCTCAATGGCCTCGTAGCTGAGCGCCTCGAAGAAGATGTCCAGCACCAGGAAGTTCTCCCTGTGGGGACACCGTGGGGCCGGTCACCACCCACGTTGTCCCCAGCCTCCCCCTGCCTCCCACCCACCCCGTCCCAGGGTGCTCCCAGGGCCCTTGTGAGTTACATAGGCTGGGTTCGCAGTGCCCTGGGTGTGGAGGGGACACAGAAGGGACACGTCCTGGGCTGGGTGGGACTGCGGGGTGGGGACATGCAGGCTGGGAAGACACCAAGGAGATGGTGTCCCCCCCCCTAACCACAACCCCCCGGGGGAGAGGATGCTGCAGGGACCGTGCGTGCCAGGACCTGCACCACAAACTGCCAGGAGCAGGGTGGGGGTCCCCCGGATTTCCAGTGTCCCCCACCCCCGCACGCCTCCGGGAGCCCCCCCAGCCCCCTGCCCAGCCCCAGCCCCGGCGGCTCACCGAATGTAGGTCTCGTTCTTGTTGTACTTGCGGGCCAGGTAGCGCGCCGAGCCCTTGTTGGGGATGCGCACCATGGAGATCTCCTTGCCGTAGCGGGTCAGGTTGCACGGCGTGGGGCAGCTGCAGCGCTCCTGGCTGTCCTCCACCGCCGCGTCTGGGGGCACGCACCGCTGGGCACGGCTGCGCCCCCCCCCAAAAAGCCCCCCCCGAGCCACCCAACCTCCCTCCCGGCCCCGCACCTACCCAGCGTGTGGTCAGCACACTCGATGTACACGTTGGGAGAGCAGATGGACTCGTTGCCTGCGGGGAAGCTGCAGGTCAGGGGGTGGGAGTCTGAGCCACCCCATCCCGGGCTCGCTCCCCTATATCCCTATCCCCCGTAGGGCACGGGGGGCAGATTGGGCAGGGGCTGGGCGATGGGGTGGGGGTGAGCCTTGGGTGCAGGCTGCAAGGTGCAGGGGTGGGTAGGACCCTCACCTGGCATGTGGACCATGCGGCAGTGGCAGCTCCGCACCACGGCCTCCTTCTCGCACTGCAGGCGGCAGGCGGCAATGCTGTAGGTGTCGTAGCCGGGCAGCGTCTGCTCCCCCTGCACGCTGGCCCGGCAGTTCCCCCACGGCTGCGGCAGGTAGGTGAGCTGCCGGGGCGAGAGGGCGTCGCTGCAGGGACGCACGGGGCTGGGTGCCCGGCTGCATCCCCAGGGCTGTGGGACATGGTGCGCTGCCCGGCAGAGGTTGGGGCTGCACGGGGCGAAGCGGCATCCCCAGGAACGGCACCGCCCCGCTGCCCCCCCCTGCTTGGCCCCATACGGCCAGCCCCCCCGAGCTGGCCTTACCCGCTGCTCCTGGCAGGACACGAAGGTCTGGAAGCCAGGCGAAACGCCGAAGCCCAGCTGATGGATGTAGGGCGGCTCGTCCTGGCTGTGGATCTGGACTCGGATGCCAGCTTCGAATGATGTCTCGTCTGCGGGGGACGGAAGGGGAGCGTGGGCAGCCGGTCCCAGGGGACAGCCCTCAGCCCCTGCACCCCGGCACCCCCCGCCCTGCCCCTGCCCGCAGCCCCACTCACTGGTCTCCCTCCAGATGGGCAGGTATTCCTCCTGCTGGATGTCCAGCATGATCTCCAGCCCGTTGCCCATGCCGCCCTGGCGGGTGACCCGCGGGTTCCTCCGGTCCCCGTTGAAGGTGTAGCATTTGCCGTAGCGTGTATAGACCTGGGGATGGAGAGAGGGAGGGTGAGGGATGGGGAAGAGCTCAGGCAGGGCGCTCTGCAAGCAGGATAAGGTCCAGGCCCCCCTTTACAGTCCCGCAGGGCCCCTGGGGCACAGGCCGGTGCCGGGCACCCGAGGCGGGGACTCACGGGGATGAAGTGCTGGGGGCCGCAGCGCTCGCCCTGGAAGCGGCACTCCACCAGCATGTCCTCGATCTGGTGGCCCAGGCGGTGGAAGAAGCTCTGCATGGTGTGCTCGGAGCGGCGGGGCGGCAGGAAGCGCGAGTAGTTGGCCAGGCGCGTGAGCCAGCGGCGCCGCTCGTCCCCCAGCACGGCCAGCAGCTCGGGCACCAGCGAGCGGTCCTCCCGCGAGAGCCCCAGCCACTGCCCCACCGAGTAGAGGTCGGGCTTGGTGAGCTGCAGGAAGCGCGCCCGGTTGGGGTTGCAGAGGGTGACGGCCGGGAAGCGGAGCTGGGGCGCCCGGGCCAGGCGTGCCCGCGTGTGCACGGGGCGCGAGAGCAGGTGGCGCAGGCGGTCGGTGGCCCCGGTGGCCAGCAGCCCGGCGGAGGCCAGGAAGGCCAGGCTCCAGAGGAGGCGGCGCAGGCGGGACTGGGGCCGGGTGCCCATGTAGTGCAGCCCGGGGATGCGGGTGGCACGCAGGAAGCCGCCCTGCGCTGGTGCCAGGACTTCTCCGGCGGGGCAGCAGGAGAGGGGCAGCGGCATCGCTGCGCTGGGGTGGGGGGGGGGGGCTCCTGCCCGCTCCCCGCTCCTCGTCTACCCTCCCGGGAGGCTTTTTCTGCTCCGCACCTTCCCGGAGCTGAACGTGGCAGGCGCCTTCCCGAGCTGTGACGGGCGAGGGGAGGGAGAGGAGGGGGCTGGTGCAAACGCACGCCTTCCCCCAACCTCGATTCGGGAGTGGAAAATTCCTCCCCGAGCCGGGACGGGGGTGGTGGTGGTGGGGGGGGGCGTCGTGCTACCCCAGGCAGGGGGTCCCTGCAGCCCCAGCACGGGGATGCCCTGACCCAGCAGTGCCATGTGAGCCCCTCGCCCAGGGGTGCTGCACCCTGGAGCATCCCTGCCCATTGCTGCGGGGCCACGCAGCCCCCCCAGAGCCCTGCCTGCCCCCCCGAAACCTCCCACCCAACGCGGTGCAAAGCGGCTGCGGGGCTGGGGGCCCTGCCCCACGCGGGCAGGACGGTGCCAGGCCCGGAGGGGGCGGGGGGGAGGGTCACCTCCTGCGTACCCCGCTCCCCAGTGCCGTACCCCAAACCCCCGCAGCGTGGGGGCCCCCACCCCGTCCCCGCGGGGCTGCTGCTGCGTGGGAGCCCTGCGGGCGCTTTGAAGTGCCGGCTGCGGCTCTGATCACAGCGGTGGCGGCGGGGGGGGGGGGGGGGACGGCGACGACGGCGACGACGGCGACATCTGCGCACCCCCGGCGGCTCCTCAAAGGCTCGGGGCCGGCGGCGGGGCCCCGGCTGCCCGTCAGGGGGGCTTCAAAGCGCCGGGAGGGGAGCGGGGGGGGGGCCCGGAGGGCCGGGATCCAGCAGGGGGCAGCAGGGCCCCGCTTTTGGGCAGCTCCGTCCGGCCCCGGCTGCGCCCGAGCCCCCCCGCCGGGCTACCGGTGCCCGGTCCCCCCCCCGGGGCGGGGGGTGGGGGGTGCGCAGCCGGAGCTCGCCGGGCTGCGGGAGGGCTGCGGGGGGGCTGCTGGAGCCGCTGGCCGGGGTTTTATTGCGGCTCGGGGAGCCCGAGCCCGCCGGCCCGATAGCATCAGCGCCTGGCGCGCCGGGGCAGCTTCGATGTCAGTTTTCTGCGAAGGGAGGAGGAGCCCCCCCGGGCGCAGGACGCGGCAGGTCTCTGCTCGCTGCCAGCTCCTGGCGGCTCGCACACCGCCGGGCAGCGCCGCGGTCACCGTGCGGAGGGGCGAGGGATGGGGACAGGGCGCGGCGGAGAGGGCACCTGGGGACACGGCCCGGGGCTGGCAGAGAGGGAGAGGTGCTGGGGTGGCGGGGGGGCCCCCTCCCCGTCCCCGTCCCCATCTCCATCCCCACGGCGCAGGGGCGCGCGGGGAGGGCAGGGGTGCCCGCGGCGCCCAGCTGAGCTACTCGCTTGTCGGCTGCCGGGGTGCCGAGGACAGCTGTGAAATCTCGCCGCCGAGAGCACAGCGCAGTCCTGAAGGGCTTCGGCTTTCCGGCACGACAAACCCAGTTAGGTAACAGGGAGCGCGGGAGGAAAAGGAGGAGGAGGAGGAGGGAGGGCAGAGGAGAGGCTGCCTGCTCTGGAAGATGTTTTTTTTTCCCCGCAGCTGACCCAGAAAAGTGCCTCGCGGGGTGGAATGGAGCGCACGTGTCCTGCCGGGCACGGCGGCTGGGGGCACGGCCCCCTGGGCACCCTGCTCCTCTCGCGGGGCACCCAAGGGTGCCGTGGGCCTTGGGGCTGGGAGGCAGGGCTCCCGCACCGCCTCCAGGCCTCCCCGCTCAGCTGCCACACACCGGCATCCCCGCGCAGGGGAGACCCCATTAGGGAGGTAATTTCTCGACACGATTCCTCATTTCCCTGCTCTGTGCCGTGGAGACACTTTGACCTTGACAGAAATAGCTGCCGGCGCCGCGGCAGGCAGATCCCAGCTGGGGATCGCTGCTGCCAGGGGGCTGAAGGATCCCCTTCCCTGCCCCATACGGCCCTGGGACCCCGCTGCCCCCACCCCATGGGGCCCCCCCTTCTGCCCCCTGTGTATGGGCACCCCATGGGTGCCAGTTCCCAGCATCCTGACCACAGCCCACCCACCAGCACCGGGGCTTCCCATGGCAGGGGGCACCAGGGCCGGCCCCGCACATGCCCGAGCCCCCCCACGCCCGCCGCTACAAGCCCATTGTGCCTGCCTCCGGCTGATCCCGGCTCACGCAGGTATTTCCGCGGCTTACACGGCTCCCCACGGTATTTAGCCTCTGGAAGACGACGTTAAACGTTGCAAGCAGCGACAAATCCTGATTGCTCTGCAGAGACAAGAGGCCGCGCTAAGCTGCCAGCCGCGTGTTTGCATGCAAAGGAGACGAGCTGCAGCACCACGCGTGGGGCTCCTGCACGCCTGGGACACGCGCTCCTGTCCCACGTCCCCGCTGCGACACGCAGCCGGCAGGGCACGGGCACGCCACGCAGGAGCGGGCGCCCCCCCGGCGACAAATGTCACTGGGCATGATGGGGACAGGGGTGGGGAGAGCCCTGTACGATGCCCATCCAGGGGGACCCGGGGGTGTCCTTGGGTACAGCAACCCAGCAGCAGCTGGGGCACAGGCTGCAGCCCCCCCACTTTGCAAACGATGCTCCCTGAGTGAGCACACGGAGCTGGAGGCACGGGGTGCTGCTTGTCCTGGGGTGATACGGGCAGGGCTGGGTGATGCCGTGCCCACAGACACTGCCCCCCGCTCTGCTGTCGCCCCCCCGCTGCAACCAGCCCTGGCCAGGCCCTGCTGGAGCCCCCCCCCCAGTCCCCGGCCGTGTCCCCGGCGTCCCGCTCCCCCCGCGCGGTGCTGACAGCCCCCGCCTGGGTGCCCACGGAGGGAAGCCGCAGCGCTGACGCCAGCATTGCAACTGCCCGGGATATGAGATCCGCTTGGATTCAGCAATTTCAACTCATTTCAAGCCCGATTCTGCAGCAATTTTCTGAGCCAGTGGGATGTTTTCGCCTCTGCAAACGTCCCTCTCACGCACGGTCGCACCATTTCCCTTCCCCGATCCCCGGAGGGGTGAGGACTGGAGCCGGTTTGGCTCCATCCCAGCTCCAGCACCGGTGCCACCGCCCCCCCAAACCCGCAGCCCCCCTGCACCGCGTCCTTGCCCCGCGCAGGGCTGCTGCTGGCAGCGGGGACGGCTCCTGCAGGACACAGCCCTGCACCGGGGCTGCCACCCCCACGGGGTCCCCAGGACACCTTTGTCCCCAGGCAGGGCCCTCCAGCACTGAGCTGGGCTCCGCTATGGGATGTTCCGCATGCCCCCCAGCATCCCAACCCACCTCCCATACCCCCGACCCACGGGCACGCCCCGGGGGGGGCTGCACCCCTCCTGCCACCTCCTCGCACAGATGTGCTGGGCCAGCCCGTGCCAGCTGAGCCCCGCGGACGTGTCCCCGGAGCCAGCAGGGAGACGTGGGAGCCCCGGCGGTGCCAAGCGGGCTCGCGGCTGGAATACCAAGTGCTCAGCTGTGCTGCAGGCTGTGCTGCCAGCGGGGCAGAGCTGGGGCACCCGGACCTGCGTGGACCCACGGGGCCAGCACACAGCTGCCCTTGCCAGCTCGGCGAGCTCAGCGCTGCGCTTTCCCCTCCTGGGGGGAGTCCGGCCCAGGACCTCGCTGATCTCCTGCTTTCCAACCTCAGTTTATTCGCGGCCGGTTTGTACCATTTGTTCTCGCGCCAGCATTGTCCCCCAGCTGAAACAGCTCTCTTCCCTCCGTTGTGTTTACTCCCTTGATGTATTTATAAACAGCAATCCCATCCTCTCGCAGCGTTCCTCCTGCCAGCCCGCGCGTGCCAATCGCTCCCATTTCCTCTCCTAATTCAGGCTCTGCTCGCCGGCACAGCCCGCCTGCCCCGCGCAGCAGCTGCTCCAGCGCCGTGCCGCGCTCAGCCCCGGCTGCCCAGGGCACCTTTCCACCCCACAGCAGCCGTGGGGCAGCGTCCCACCCGGGGCTGGACGGCTGCTGGCAGCAGCCTGCAAGCCCCCTGGGGTGCTGAGCACGTGGCTGGGTGCTGGCCGCCAGGGGGTTCTGCCCCACGGTGGGGGCAGCTGCGGGGGCAGAGCCGGAGGCACTGAGGGGCTGGGAGAGGTGCACCGACAGCAGGTGATAGAGAGATTTTGCTGCTCGTACAGCCCCCGGCACGGGTTTGGCCTGTGCCCAGCAGCGCTCCGCGCACCCCTCCCGCGCTCCCCAGCCCGTTTTGCATCCTCAGACACCCCCGCACGCAGCCCCCGGGCACACAGCACACATCGAGCCGCGGAAAATCGCCGTGACGGGCTGCAGCCCAGCCTCGCTGCTGCACACCAAACAAAAACACGCGCACCCAGAGCAGTAACTGGGGTTTGGGTACTGGGCTCCCAGCGGCGCCCGGAGGGAACATCGAGGATGCCCAGTGGGGCACCGGGGTCCATGGGGCCAGACCTGGGCAAGCCTCGCTCTCTGGCTGCTGTCACCCCGCGCGCCCCATGACGGTGCTCCCCCCCCCCGCCACTGGATGCTGGTGGCTTTTGGCGGAGGCAGCACCAGATCCTAAATACCACCAGCCCCTTTGCGTGCAGCCCCATGGGGACCACGGGGCCACCACGGGGCAGCAGGGACGCTGGGCTGGGGACGCAGGGGGGAGGCACCGCGGCCCCCACTGCTCTGCCTGCCCCGCTCGGCAGGCAGCGTCGTCCCCGGGGAACGCTCCTCTTTGAAAGCAGCCGTGCAGGCAGCCCCGCGCCCGTCCCCAAAGGGTTAACAAGCAATTTCCTTTGCTGACAGCTCCGAGACCGTTCACTATCGACTGCGGGAGAATAAGAGGGGAGAAGCAGCGAGATAAAAAGGCAGCAGAGCTGGCACCGCCTGCTTAATCCCAGCGTTTAATCTGCTGGGGCAGCGCAGGCAGCCTTATCTCGCCGTCCTTCTGCTGCTCCATCTCATTACGGCTCCCACGGCTGCGCGGCCGCACCGCCAGCGAACGCAGGAGCCGAGCTGGGGCGGCCAGCCCGGGGCAGCAGCTCCTGCCAGCACACCTCGCCGCCCCCCCCGGCCGCAGCATCCGCGCCGGCTGGCACCGCCGCGCTGCTGGCACGGCACCCGCGGCTGGCACCGTCCCCCCGCCCGGCCAAAGCGGGGTGAGGGCACGGGGGATGCGCTGCCGGCATCACATGTGTCTCTGTCCCTGCACACGCGCTCTGGTGGCAGAGAGGCTCCGAGCAGGGGTGGCCGCGGGGTGCCCCCGGGACCCCGCAGGTGCCGGCACAGGCCCGGTCCCTCCAGCCTTATTGTTATTTATCTGTAAATCCGCAGCGCCGACTCTGTGCAGATGAGGCCGGGTTGTCACAGGGGTTATCCTGCTGCCTGCGGATGGGTTTACGCTGATAAGATTTATTGTCACCCCGGCTGAGAGGCTGCCAGCGCCTCGCTGCCTGCTCCCCCAGCGGGGCGATGGCAAGGCTGTGCCGCCACGCGGGGATGCTGTCAGAGCCACCGGCGGCACCGAACCCCAGCCCAAACCTCTCCCTGCGCCGGTCCTCCTGAGCGCCCCGCCGTGCAGAGGGATGCTGCGGGGTGCGTGCTGCTCCCCGAGCCGGACCAGGCACATCGGGGCCTGCGCGGGGCTGGAAGTGCTGTGCTGGCACCCGGGCAGTGGTGCGTGCCTCTCCGCCAGGGTCCCGGGTGAGCCGTGCCCCGGCGCTGGCAGCCCATCTGTGCTGCCCGAGATCTGCTGACGGTGCTGGCAGCTCAGCTCCTGTCACAGCTCGACGGCTTCACGGCTTCCAGCGTGCTGGGGCGCTGATGGGAGCCCCCACCCTGCAGCTGGCCTCGGCACTGCGCGGGAGCCGGGGCCTCGTGCACGGGCAGGAATACCCCAGAAAGAGGAACGCGGCCCCAGGGCGCCCTGCCCAAGCCCTGCCGCCTGCCCCCCCGCCACGTCCCCAGCCCTGATTTCCCTGGGGCCGGCAGGGATTGACCTGAGCCACCTGGTGCAGCCACACCGGGGCTAAATCCACGAGCAGAGGGAAGGAAGCCACCTGGCAGCACCCCCCCGCTCCCAAAGTCTCTGCGCGAGCCCTGCGCAGCCCTCACCACCCCAGCCCCTGCCCCTCTCCCTTCTTGCCCCCTCTGCCCGCTGGCCAGCGGCTCCCCGGGGCTTTGCTCTCTGCGCCGGCACAGATCTGAGAGCAGCGTGTCAGAGCCGCAGGCAGCAAGGCGCAAACAAACAGCCTGGGTCCCCTCCGCGCCCTCGTCCCCAGGGTCAGCGCGGGGGCCAGGGGCACGGCACAACGTGCCGCGCGTCGGGACAGGAGTGAAGTGGGGTGATCACAGCCCAGCGGGAAAGGGCTCGTTAATAGCTGAGCCCTTTTAGTAGAGATTAGGGAGCCGCACGGCTTTGATCTTTGATTGCCAATTTGCATCTTGAAGGCGCTGGGACCTCATCCAGCCTCAGCGCAACCCTTTGTGGTTATCTCGTGGCTAATGGATTTGTTCTTAATGCTGGAGCGTGCAGGCTAAAGGCTGATTAAACCCTCTCCACGGCACTAAATCAATGGAACAAACATGATAGGGGCTGGCTTTCCCCAGCCCGCGCGCTCCTGGGTGCGGGGGCCGATGGATGGGGCCTCCTGGCTGGGTGCTGGGGGGGGGGACACCCCTCCTGGGGCTGCAGGGTGCCCCCAAGGAGCCCAGGTGGCAATCAGGGCCCACATGGAGAAGCTGCCCGGGGAGGGGACCTGGGTGCAGGCTCCAGCACGGGAAGAGATGCTCCAGGTGGTGCCCACACCTGGGGAAGCTCAGCCCCGTCGTGCTGGAGGCTGCGTGGGGCTGCGCAGGGTCCCCGGCACGGTGCACACATGTACGCCGGTGCTGCAGGGTGGGATAGGAGCTGCAGGGAAGCTGGGACCAGTGCCTTGCTGGGTACCAGCACAGGGGAAAAGCCCCCAGGATGCTGCCCAGAGCAGCCCCGTCCTGTCCCCGTGCCGTGCCCCCGCGAGGCTCAGCACCACAGAGCAGAGGCTGCTCCGGAGCAGGCGGGCTGCGGCACGGAGCCCGCGGGATCACACGCCGTGATTCCCATCTGCAAACTTTGCTATTGAATAATCTCCCCTCCGCCAATATTTGCCAAGCTTGGGAGATAACGTGGCTAGAGAAGTCGTCAGTGCCAGCATTTCAATCCGCCCGGGCTGGCGGCAGTGTCCCTGCGCTGCCTGCCCTGCGCAGCCCTTTGTGCCCTGCTCGGTGCCGCCTGTGCCGCCTGTGCAGAGGTCCTGCAGCAGGTGAAGCATGGCACGGTGCTGAGATCCAGCTCCTGGAGGAGAAGCCCGGAGTGCTATCAGCCTGGGGAGTAAATTAAGGTCATGTCAGGTGATAAGGAAAGAGGATGTCGGAGCAGCAGCAGCGCCGGGGGGGTCAGAGCAGAAAAACTCCCTCTGCAAGGCAGCTCCACCACGATAAGATCAGGCAGGCACTTGGGGATGGAGCGGCTGTCACTGCTGCACATTCCGGGGCTCCAGGGATGGCACCACGCACACTGCCGGGATGGGATGGGATGGGATGGGATGGGATGGGATGGGATGGGATGGGATGGGATGGGGATGGGCAGGTGGCCGTGGAGAGGCAGGGCAGGGAGAGCTGCCCAAGCAGCCCTGGTTTATCCGGCCCTGTCCTTGCACAGCAGCACCGTGCCGGCAGGGCAGGAACAGCCTGCAAACCTCTGCCCGTAATTAGCACATATCTGTGCAGACACTCTCTGATGAGCAGGACCTCGGAGCCGGGCTGCTCGACAGCGCCCGCACCGCTCCTGCCTCCTGCTCCCCCTGCTATTCACCTCCCTGGGGCCGGGCAGAGCAGGGCTGGCCGGCACGGCGCAGCGCGGGGCACGGCGGGGTGACAGAGCCAGCTGGGGACAGAGGGGCCAGGCGCAGAGCACATGCCACCGGTGTAACCCCTTTTCTCTGCACGAGCAGCCACAGCGGTGGCCGAGCAGCCAGGACATAATTAATGCTTGCATCCATCTCGGATTTGCATAGTGTCCTCGGTCCCCAGGGGGGCGGCTGCTCCCTGCCCTGCCCGGGGCAGCCGCAGATGCCGTGCCAGCCCTGCCTCCTGCGCAGAGGTGGCCTGGGGACAGCCCCGCTCGGGGGCCACCTTGGCCTCTCCAGCCGCTGAGCGCTGCAGACAGATGGAGACGCTTCCCGGCTCCTGCCGGGGCCCTGGCTCTGCGCGGCCCCCTCCCTCCTCCGGCCGGGAAGAAATAGCACAGACCGCAGCTCCGGAGCGAGGGCAGGGTTTGGGGGCAGGCGGCCGAGCTGCTCCCATCAAACCCCCTCCTGGCAGCCGGGACGCGTGGCCGTGCCCACCCCTGTGCGCCCAGGACGGGCCAGCTTTCTGCACGCCCCACTGCTCTGCGGGGGCACCCAGCTCCTGCCTGCCCCTGCCTGCTCTGCTGGCCCTGGTGGGCATCCCCAGCCTGTCCCAGCAGCTCAATCAGAGCCGTGCGGCCCTCCAGCGCGATGGGCACCAGGAATTAAACCGCTAATGAGCTGCTGGCTGGAGGGCTGGCAGCTAGCGATTAATCAGGGGCTCTGGCTGATGAGGCTGGTGCCAGCTCTCCCTCCCACCCTGGGGCCCCGGCCCCGCACACCCCACGGGCTCGCGACCGGCGGCGTCTCTGAGCTCCCCGACGCAGACAGGGCACCCGCAGCTCTCCCGGCCTCTGCCTTTCCTGCCCTCGCTTTTCACCTCTGCCTGCGTTCCCGGCTCTGCAATCAAGAAGGTAACCTTTTGTTCTGCTGGAAGAAAACCTGTTGACTCCATCAAAGCTCAGCCGGCGCTTAATGGCCGTTCAGCACCTAGCGAGCATCCGCTCCCAGGGAGGGAACGGAGAGCTCGGGGCGCCCAGGACCCTCCCCACCCGTGTGTGCTGCCCGTGGGGGACCGGCCATGCAGGCACAGAGCCCAGATGTGCCCCAGCTTGGCCCCGTAGCCCCGCTCCTCTTCTCCCTGCTGCAAGCCGGCAGCACGCAGAGGGGGCAGGCGATGCCCTGCCCGCAGCCGCGCTGGCGCAGCACACCGAGGGCACGGATCAGTGCACAGAGGGAAGGTTTTGCAGCGTAAGCAAGGGACAGCCTCGGACATCAGCCCGCAGCAATGTGCAGGGAGCTGCAAGAAAGCAGCTCAAGCACCAGCCTGACTGCTCTCCTGCTGTGAAGCCCTGCCTGGCTTCCCTCCCCTTGCAGGGTTAGGAGGGCAGCGAGGGATGTTTCAGCACCTCCTGCCCTCGCTGCGCACTGCCGAGCTCGCCGCTCGCTGCCCGTGCAGCCCCGGGGCCGTGCAGCACAGCGTGCCCTGGGGAAGAGCTCGCCCCCTTCTCCCCAGCTGCACTTGCAGCGAGGAAGAAAAGGGCAGCGATCAGCAAGGAGCAGGTTAGAGAGCTGCGTGTTCTCCCCTGTTGCGCAATTAATCATGAGAAGTTTTTCCTCCTTTCGTGCATGAAACGAAATTTGGCAGGGCGCTCTGACCACAGGGACGTGCTGCTCGCTCGCCAGCAAGAACCCGGCCACATCTGGCCAAGAAATAACCTCGGCACATCCCCCTGCGCGCAGGCGGGGAGATGCTGGCAGGGAAACCCAGCGAGCAGGGC
This sequence comes from Anser anser, assembly GCF_964211835.1. Classification (NCBI taxonomy): domain Eukaryota; kingdom Metazoa; phylum Chordata; class Aves; order Anseriformes; family Anatidae; genus Anser; species Anser anser. Next base: position 17,060,399 of record NC_139726.1, on the reverse strand, counting down.
TTTGTCTGCAGCCACCGCGCAGAGAGCATCCTCAGCCCCACGCCGTGCCCGCCTGCGCCCCTGGGGACAGCGAGCACGGGGCAGGGAGGGGACACGGTGCCCTGGGGGCGATGCCCAGCCGGAGCCCCACGGTCCCAGCGTGCGCCCCCCTTCTCCACTGCCCCCCTCCTGGCCGTGCCGCAGCCTCAGCCGGCTCTTTGCAGGCGCCGAGCGAGCCCAAGCCTCCCCAGCAGCGCCTCAGCTATTTGTTATTGGAAAAAGGGGGAAATACGGTTTTCGACAATTATTGTTTTTTCCACCTGACTGGCTGCAAACTTGTTAATTTTTTTCTTTAATGTGTGAACACTGTCGACGGCAGCTGCATGTGAAATGACTCGACGTCCTATCTGCGGGCCCCTGGCTGGCGTTCAGCCCTCGCACCGCAAACATTGCCTTCTATAAATAAAGGCCTATATCTCATCAATGGCAGAACAGCGGAGCTTTATATAGTCGTCTTACATAAAACCGTCTCTCTTTATGGGCTTCAAACCATTTGCGTCACTTAGCGCAGCTCTGTAAACCTCCTGTTCCAGCGCAGGGAGACCCAGCCCCGCGCCCCGGGCTGCCCGCGGGGTGCCCGGGAACCCCTCTCCTTGGGACCGCCACCCCAGGCAGGGCCAGGTGGCAGCTGCGTCCCCCCCCACGTCACCGCCTTGGCACGCGGCTCCCCGCAGCCCGCCCGGCCTTGGCACCACGCGCTGGCACGGCAGCCGGCACCGCCAGGCAGCACGGGGACGGGCAGCTGCGTGCCAGCGCTGCGCCCTCGCCCTCCTCACCCTGGCGGTCCCGTCCCGGCTGTGGGGACCCGTGTGGGGCATGGCTGGGGGGGGTGCTGGGAGGTGCCCCCCCTGTGCTTTGTCACCTGGGAGTTCGGGAGCGGAGGGCGCGGGTATTGGGACAGGGTGCTGGGCTGGAGGGATCTGCTGCCTCCCTGCAGCTCTGTGCTGATGAGTGGGGACACGAGCCCCGCTGGTGGCTTTGTCACCCCCGCTGTGGCTGTGGGATGCTGGGGGCTCCCGCGTCCCCGGGGTGCCCGGCTCCACGTGGCAGAGGTTTCCTCTTGGGCTCACCACAAGCACCTGCAGCCCCCATGGCCCCAGGGGGGCTGGGGACGGCTGCTGGGGGCTGCAGCGACGCCCACACCCAGGGGAGCCCCCAGTTCCCAGCCCGTAGCACAGGGCCAAGGGGCAGAGCTGCAGAGGCTGCCATGTCCCTGGGAACACACGGGGGATTTGCTCCTCCTGCTCGCGGTGCTGGGGGGGGCCACGTGCCGCACGAGTGCATGCACACCAGGGTCAGCGGCAGCCCTCTGTCTGCCTCCCTGCCCCCCCCGGCTGGCTCTGCCCCCATGCCTGCCCCGCTGTCCCCACAGCAGCTGTGCCACTGGGATCCCTTGCCTTGTTTCAGTGAGCCCTGGGTGTGCCAGAGCAGGACGGACACGGGGAGCCAACAGCATCACGGCGCTGGGGGCCCACGGTGTGTGCTCTGCCCTGCGGCCGCCCCCAGCGCCTCCTGGCCACGGGGCTCCTGCCACGGGTGACAGTGGCGCTGGGGACAGGGTCCCAGCACTGCCCTGCCAGCCACACGGTGTCCGAGCCCAGTGCTGGCACCCCAGCCAGCCCTGCCCCGTGCCCTGAGTCCCCCCCAGCCAGCCTCCTGCACCCCGTGAGCCCCTCCAGCCCCGCAGGCAGTCACCTCGCCCCTAGCCAGCCCCATGGCCCCGCAGCCCCTGCACCAAGCCCCCAGGGGTGCCCTGGCCCCAGGGGACAGCGGTGTCCCCCGATCTGCCCGGCCCCGCACGCGGGGCCGGCCGCGCGGCACGTCCCGCGTCCCCGGGGAGCCACACCAGGCGCGGGCGTCGTGGCCGCTGGCTCCCCCCCGTATCGGAGACAGGCTTATTAAGTGTGTGATATTAAATTACCCAGATAAGAGTGTAAGAGCTTTTAAAGTCAATTCATTAAATATAATTATGAAGAGAGCTTTTTTATGCTCGCGGTGATCCGATCTCAATCAGGGAGACGGTGGGAAAGCCGCCGGCTCCTCCAGCATCTCCGCTCCCCCGCCGCGCCGCCCCCGCGCCCCTGCTCCCCCGCCCGTGGGCTCCCGCAGCCCTCGCAGCCCACCCGCTGCCCCGGGGACCCGGTCCCCACGTTGCCACCGGGGCTGGTGCCACCCCGCGTGGACGGGCATCAGAACGGGATTTTTCCCCACCCCGGCTCCGCTTCCCGGCAGGATCCCACCCTCTCCCCGTCCCCTGCGTCCTTAGGGAGGTAAGGATGCATCCAGGCAGCCCAGGCAGATGGGGTATGAGTTTCTCTGTGCTCCCACATAAATTAAAGGTGCCTTACAACATATTCATGTCTACCAGCTACGCGGGGGCTGTCCCGACCCGCGGCCGGACCCAGCACACACAGCTCTGTTGTCCCCATGCCAGCCCCTGGCACCGGGCGCCTCTTTGGCACCAGGGCTCTCGCCTTGAGCGCTGTCAGCTGCAGCTGCACGCCGGGCCAGGCTGCCCTCCCTGGGGAAAGCCCCGGGAATCGGGCCCCAAAGACACCTCCCACCTCCCAGTCCATCCCAAAAGCAGGCCAAGCCACCGTGACACCCGGCATCTCCTTGCCACGGAGCCCCGAGACCACTGCGGTGAGGGGCTGTGTGGCGACACCCGTGGGACCAGCCAGCCCCTCGCTGTGCTGCCATGGCACCCCGTAACCCCGATCGCCCCACATCCACCAGCCCCGTGGCTGCACCCCAAGGTCCGGGCGCCTCGGGGGTGTGCCCCGGGCTGGGGTCCCCCGCACGAGGCTCCGGCGGGGGCTGGGGGGAGCAGCTCCCCACTGCTGGGAGCTGCTGGACTGACATTTATTTTTAGACGTGAATTGTATAAATTAGCATTTCTCAGCGGATTAAGCAGCAGGAATTGTGTAAAATTAAATGGCAACGAATTGCATTAAAGTCCCCCGGTTTCTGGCACAAGCAGCGCCTCGAGCCGTGCCCGGGCGGCTCATGTGTAACCGCGCCACAGCCACCGCCGCCGCTGCGGACGGGAGCACGAGGAGCCAGAGCCCATCTGTGCCACCAGAGACACGGACCCGGGGACGTGCCAGCACGGCACGGCACGGCACGGTGACAAATCCTGCCCGGTCCCGAGCTCTGCTCGGGGGCTGCAGCGAGCAGGAGGCTCTTGCAGGGCCAGCGCGGAAGGGAAACGCGTGCCCCCAGCCCCCTGCTCCCCGTGGTGAACAGACCACGAAGAGGCAAAATGGGGCGGCCGAGCGCCGCGTTGGGTGAGCGGCAGCACCAGGTGGGGCAGGGGCAGGCGGAGGGGAACGAGCCCAGCTTTTCCCAGGTGTAAAAACAGGCCGAAAATGCGACATTTATTAAACATGGCTCTGACGGAAAGGTCAGAGAGAGTCCCCGCGTCGGGAGCGGCGCTGATTGCAGGGGGGAAGGAGGCAGCTGGGGAAGTGCCCTCCCCGCCGGGGGGCTGCAGGGATCGGCCCCACGCAGCGCTTTGTGGCCCCCCACCGCCAGCAGCACGCAGCCGGCGCTGCCCACCCGGTGTAGGGTTTTCTTCTGGGGGTCAGCACAGGGCGCAGAGAGCCCCGCACAGCCCACGTCCCGGGGGGGCCCTGCCGGGAGAGCCGGGGCCGCTGCCAGCTCCGAGGCCGCTGCCAGCTCTGGGCAACCTCTGCGCTCCCCCCAGCTCCAGCCCTCGCAGGAGCAGCCTCGGCAGCGGCGGCTCCCAAACAAAAGGCTTTTGATGGGGGAACGTGGTTTTGAGAGAGGCTCCAGCGCAATCACCAGCAGAGCCAGCGAGGAGGTGGGGTGACGATGCTGTCCGGGGGGGGGGGGACCACCTCCCGCAGCCCCTCCTGCAGCCCCCTGCCTGCCTGCCTGGCCTGGCCACCACCTGCCCTGACCTGCCAAAAAGCCGCCTCCCCGCTGTCCCCACTGCCGCCGTGCACCCAGGGGTGGCCAGCATCGCCCCGGGGCTGGGTGCCAGCGGGCTACCGGGCGGCCGCGGGCCACCTGCCGCAGCTGAGCCCCGGCCCCGCGGGGACGCCTCCCGCTTAATGGCGCGGAAAGCAAGCTATTGATTCCCTGCACCATCTCCGCACGCCTCGCACCCTCGCTGCTGCAGCTGCGCCCGCCCGGCCGGGCTCGGCCCCTGGCGCCCTGCCCCAGGCAGCGGGCAGCGTGCCCGTGGGCACGGGGCCGTGCACCCCAGGGGATGGGGCTGCCCCCCGGTAAGGGATGCAGAGGGGTAGGAAAGGGCTCTGCCCGGGGTTCCCGGCAGCCTGCGCACGGGGCACATTTGTCAGCAGGCTGCAGGGGAGCCTCGCTGCGGCTCGGTGCTGTCCCTGCCGCCTGGGGAGATTTACAGCCCAGCCGGGCTTTATTACACGGAAGATGCTTACGCTGGGGATTTTTCTCCCCATAGTTTCTTAATTTGCTATCCCATAAAGAATGAGGATTTGTGACGTTAAATAGGGGAAGATCATTTACCACTCGCGGCGCTTACTTAAAGGACCCGCGCGAGCTATTTATCCTGTGCTCACCGGCTGCGAGCTCCACGCTCCGGCTCGGCAGCGCTGCTGGCCCCGGCGGGCAGGCTGCCCACGGCCACCCACGAGCCGTCACGCTTGCGGCCTCCGGGTGAAGCCCACCGTGCGCACAGAGCAGAGGATCGACGCCGGCACCCCTGTAAGCACAGCTCCGGGGAGCTGCAAGGGAAAACCTCCCTTCCTTGCCTTCCCCGGGGACACAACCTCTGCTCCCGGCGCTGCGAGCCCTGCGAGCCCTCCATCCCTGCTGGGACCCTCGCAGAGGCACCCGCTGCGGTGGGCTTACAGGAGCCTTGCGAGCAGAAAGGCGCGCGGGGCACCCAGGGCCAGGAGCACGGTGTGGCGGCGGGGTGCGGCGCAGCACCGGGTGCTCCTGCACCGGGGCCACAGCTGGCAGGCACGGCGCTCCCAAGCCCACACGTGGCGGCTGGGACTCACCCGTGCCCGCCAAGCTGCTCGCACCGTGTTTGAGTCATCCCCAGGAGGAGGCACAGGGGACAGACTGGGCTCGGGGAACGGGAGCAGCAGGCTCCAGATGCAAATGGTGCGCTGCCTCGGCAGGTCCCGCCGCTGCCTGGCACGGCTTTGGGACGTGCTGTGCGGCACAGAGAGGCTGCCGAATCCCTCCCCTCTGCTCCTGCCTTCCCCTCCCCTTCCCAAGCCCGTGCCTTGCACCTTATTCTGCCCCAAAATCGCCCTTTTGCTCCAGGTGCATCAGGAAAAGTGGCCAGCGAGAGGCGGCGGGGACAGCCCTGCCTGCTGAGCGCTCCGGGTGCCTCAAGCTCTGGGCTCCCCGTCCGGACACCCCCTGCCTGAAGCCTGCTCCTGCACACGGGGACGGCACACCGGACAGTCCCGGTGACTGTCCCCATGCGTGTCCATGCTCTGGCAAGCTTGTACCCAGCCCAAATCCCACTGCCGTGCCATGCTGCTACCCGGCACGATGCTGGGCTCACCACCTTCCCACCGGCCCGCGTGGCTGAGCCCCACATGCCACGTGCGGGATTGCCCAGCACCGGGGCTCCCTGCGCTCTCCCCACAGGATCGCACTTTCCCCCCGGCACCCAAACTCGGGTAGCTCGGCTACAGCAGGCACAGAGCCCAGCAAAACCCCAGGAGGAGGGGGGTCCCCCCTGCTGCCCCCCGCTCCTCCCCACCCCACCGCAGGCAAGCGCTCCCCACGGCACCCCAGCACAGGGCAGCCCCCCTGCAGCACCCCCCCCCCCCCGAAACAGCACCCTGCACGAGAGCAGGCTTTGTAGCGACGGGCACGAAGTGAAGCAGGACGTGCTGCATCAGCCATTTCCAGCCCCACGGAGCCTCCTCTCCCCTCAGCAGACTGCGCAGCCCCCCGTATCGCATCCCCCTCCCCGGCACGCAGCGGGCTCCGGCTGGCAGCGCTGCTCCGGGGAGCGCAGCGAGCAAGCAGAGCAGCAGCCCCTGGCAGCCGGAGGAGAGAGGCGGCTCATTTCCAGAGTCATTACGGGCTGAAAGGGGTCCCATCAGGTATTCCGCCCGTTCAGCACATTTATTTCCCCAAACCACAGCGGGGATTTGTGATTCCAGGCTCAACGTTAGCCAGAGCTGCACAGTCGTGGTGCCCGGCTGGGAGCTCGCTGCCTGGGTGGGCACGGTGCTGCCAGGGGGCTGGGGACCCCCAGCTGTGGGGGGTGGCCCCCAGGGCACCTGGACATGGCCGTGCCCCAGAGCAGACCCTCTGGGGGTGCTGGGCACGTGCATTTGCACACACACACAAGTGTGCAATGCTGACAGCCTCCCTCATTCACGCACACCCCCAAAGGCAGGAGGGCTCTCCTACGTGCAAAGGGGTCCCGGCCCCCCCATTCCTCTCTCGCTGTGCAAAACGCCCTGCGACGGAGCAGCTCGGCCCGCAGTGAAGAGAGGCTGGAGCAGGGCTCCGTGCCACTGCTTTTCCCCTTCCCGCTGCTCGCCCACCCCAGGGACTGCTGCGCCCCGCTCCCCCATCCGCCCCCGCTCCTGCCCACGACCCCCTCCTGCAGCCCCGGAGCTGCCGGCAGCACGGTCCTGCAGCAGAGAGCTCCCACGGAGGATCCTCTCTCTCTCTCCGTGTGAAACTTGGAGAGAAACTCGAACACGGAGAGATGCAAAACTTCAGCAGCCGGAGCGAGCCGGGGAGCCCCGCTGCGGCGAGGCACGGCGGGGTCAGAGCCCCCCGTGCCGGCGGGGTCCCCGGGGGAGCCGGGCCGGCTGTGCACTCACCACAGTGAAATCCCGGGAGGAGCAGTTCTCGCCGCTGAAGTTGCAGCTCTTGAGCATGTCGTCGAGCTGGTGGCCGGTGCGGTTGACGATGTCGGCCATGTCGGGGTCGGGGTAGAGCAGGTCCGTGGCCTTGTGGCCGTCGCGGTCCTTGGGGGGCAGCCCGGTCATGTTGGCCAGGTGGAAGATGTCGGCGTCGGTGAGCGCCGAGTGGCGGTAGCGGTTGATGTTGCAGATGGTGATGGCGGGGAAGACCATCTCGCGGATGGCCTCCTCGTCCAAGGCCATGACGTGGGGGTGCTCCAGGTAGAGCAGCGCCGACTTGGCCGCCTGGTAGAGGAAGAAGGCGAGCGAGGCCAGGAAGGCGAGCGCCCAGAGGGTCTGGCGCATGCCCAGCCGCCCCGAGCGGCAGATGTGCCCCAGGCCGTGCAGCGTGCTGGCGCTGGCGAAGGCGGCCAGGTCCCGGGAACGGGGCCGCGCGGGCTCCTCGATCAGGCTCTCCTTGTCCCCTTCTTCTTTCTCCTTCTGCTTCTCATCCTCCTCGGCAAATTTGATTTTACACACGATCTCAATCGGCATCTGCCCCGCGCGGCCGGCGTGCCCAGCCAGCGGGCTGCCTCCCGGCACGGGCACCGGCCGAGAGCCCGGCCAGGCGCTGGGAGGGGGCTCGGGTCCCCCCCAAGCCCCAGCACGGCGCCGGGAGGGCCGAGCCGTCTCGGGAGGGAAGCGCAGCCCCTCTCAGCAGCTCCGAGCCGCCGCTTCCCTCTTGTCTCACTAGTCGATCGTCTCCTTGTGCCTTCGCTTATCAGCACAAATACAGCTGTCAAAAACCCCTCTCTCTCCTCTCCCTCGCTCTGTGTCTCTGCCTCTCTCCTTCGCTCCTCTCTGGTTAAGACCCCGGCAGATACAGGCAGCATTTAGGCATCATGTGCTAATAAAATCCAGGGAATACTTAATAATTCAAGACATGTCAACATTATTTCATCGTCAAATAAAGAGCGAGCGCCAGAGAAAGAGGCAGTGTGAAGGGCCCGGCGCCTCCGGGGCAGGGGGAGCCGCTCTGCGCCCTCTCTCCAGCCCCGGCTCCCAAGTGCTGCCGGAGCCACTTGTTTGAATGGCTCGGGACCTGCCGGAGCCGTGCCGAGCCGCGCCGTGCCGAGCCGAGCGGAACCGAGCCGCGCCGAGCGGTGCCGAGCTGAGCCGTGCCGCGCCAAGCCAAGCCGTGCGATGCCGAGCCGTGCCGTGCCGTGCCGTGCGATGCCGTGGCCGCGCCGTGCCGTGCCGTGCCGTGCCGTGCCGTGCCGTGCCGTGCCGTGCCGTGCCGAGGCGGGCGGGGCACGGTGCCTGCCCCCCGCCGCCGCAGCCGCCGCCGCCGCCGCCGCCGCGCTGTGCGCCTCGCCCCGGCCCGTGCGCCCCGGGGCAGCGCGGCTCGGCTCGGCTCGGCACGGCGCGGCGCGGCTCGGCGCGGCTCGGGGCGGCTCGGCGGGGGCGGGCAGCCTGCGGGCAGCTCGCCCGGCGGCCCCCTCCTGCTCGCCCGCCCGCGGACTCCTCCTGCCTCGGCGGCTCCCTGGCCGTTAACCGCCTCCCTGCCACGGCCCGCTGCGCCCCAACGCGGCAGGCGCCGAGCCCCGGGACGGGGAGCCGCCGGGCTTCCCCGCAGCACCCCCGGCACCCCCGGCCTCCTCCTGCCCCGTCCTGCCCGCAGCTGGAGGGGCTCTGCCTGTGCTTCTCGGTGGGCTGGGGGCCGGGGTGAGGTTGGGGGGCACCGGCACCAGGGTCCGGCCGCTCCCCCGCACGGCACCGTGGTGTCCCTGCCTCAGTTTCCCCACCGCTTCCCTGTCTCCACCAGGCAGCCCCCCCAGGAGATGCGGCTCTTGCCGGGGAGGTGCGTGCCCGATGGGGAAGGCCGGGGTCTGGGTGCACAGGCAGTGAGACCCCCCCCAGCAGCTCGGCAGCGGCCTCGCCTCTCCCCGGGGACTGTGCCGCAGGTCAGCGTGACCTTCACTGCGCTGCCGGTGCCAACGGCAAAGCTTTCCCCAGTCGTCCGGCGAGCGCACACGCATCTTCAATCTTCCCATCGATCCGTGCATGGCACACATGTTCCTGCCTCCAGTGCGGGTCAATACAGCATGATAGGCTGCCTCCGGCGGGGAGCACGCACGGCCCCGGCCGCCTGCTTCCCCCTGCCCATGGGATGCGGTGTGCACGTGCCAACCCCGTGCCCCCGGCCCACCGAAGCGTGGCAGGGAGCACCGCCACCACGAGCGGCCCCGGCCACGCAGTGACAAGCCCCAGGCTGCTTCCGCAGGGCTGGGGGGAGGCTTGGTCCTGCAAGGATCACAGGCAGCAAGGGCCTGATCCTGCGGGGAGGAGGTGCTGTGGTGCGGCACTGGGGTCGGGTCTTTGATCTGCTGAGTCTGGCGTGGAGACCCCTGCCTGTGTCTCCCAGGGCCACGGTGGAAGGGGTGTGAGGACACCGAGGGTCTGCCGGGCAGGTCCATGCCATCAGCCAGCCCCTGCTGTGTCCGTGGTGTAGGGGCAGGATCTGTGCCCCAGATCCTGAGGGCAAACCACACTGTGTGACTACAGGACATCTGCATGGCCCCCTCCATCGTGCTCAAAGAGACGTGTCCCCTCCTCCCTCCTCTCCTCTGTCTCCTACCCTGCTGTGCCCTGCTCCTGCCTGGCCACCAGGCCCACTGGACCCTGGGAACGGGCTGAAGCGTGGCTGGGCTGGGATTGGGATCAAGCTGTGTCCAAATTTGCAGCACCCAGGACACAAGCCCCATCCCGTGGCTGTGGGCAGCGCTCTGCAGGGCAGGGCAATGAGCAGGACCATGGGCTGTGCACCATGGATGGAGCTGGCAAGGAGGCTGAGAGCTGGTGGAGATGCCTGCTGCCCAAATGGGGCCAAACACAGGCAGCTAACGCTGGGGTGGGAGGGCCAGGGAGAGGGGTGGCAGCAAGGCTCAGGGGCTGCTTTTCCTTGGGACCAGACAAGGCAGCGAGAAAAGCACCAGCTGGGAACAGCCCTCGCTGCGACTTGGCAGCGTGTCTTGCGTCTCGCCGTTCTGCACCGGAGCCTCCCACCTGCGGCCGAGCGCGGCACGCGTGCACGGAGGGCGAGAGGCGGCGGGGGGGGGACGCTGCAGCGCTGCCACCGTGCAAGTGAGCAGGCAGCGGGGGAGAGACGGTCGAGGGCTCGCTGGCAGGTTGGGGAATTGGGATCCCCCTGGCTTGCCCCCACCCCCAGGCTTGGGTGGTTGAGCGGCGAGGTCCTGGCGTGCCGTGCTTGGATGGCGGGGGGGGGAGCTGCGAGGGCTGGAGAAAACAGGGCTGGAAGCTGAAATGATGTTGACAAATCGGAGAAATGGCCTGAAAACAATCAGATCCGATTCGAAAGGACAAGCGCAAAGATCTGGGCTGGGTCGGGGAGTAGAAAAGAGCCCCGGCAGTGGGCAGCGGTGATGTTGGCTTCTCCGAATTTAACACCCAGGGTGGCTCCAGCCGGGTGCGCATCGCGTGCGGGGGGCTGAACCCCCAGGCAGGAGGCACTGTGCAGGTGCGGGTGTCTGTGCACGCAGAAGCCAGGTTCCCAGATGCCCAGCCGTTTGGAGAAGCAGCCAGGAGCTAGGGAAGAAGAGAAGAAGCCTTGCTTTTTGGGGGGGATGTGCCCCTGTCACAGGGGATGAGTGGCTGCCCTGCGGCTGCGCCGAGCGCTGTGGAAAGGAGGACGGTGCCGAGGGCTGCGTGAGGAGGGGCAGCAATCGCGAGGCAGCTGAAGCTCTTGCTGCTGGCGAGGCCTCGGCGGGCGCCCTGTGCCTGGTCCAGGACCAGACGTCAAGAAAAATCCAGACTAATTGGAAAGAGTGCAGAGGATGGCAATAACAGATAGCAGTGACGGAGACCGGCTGGAGGCACTGGGGGTTTGGGCGAGAGCAGAGGCTGCAACCTCAGACAAAATAAATGCTGTGAGCACAGAAGAAGCGGGGGTTTCTGGAGTTTCGCGGCCCCTCTACGCTGTAAGAGGCAGAAGGGGTTAGGTGGAGTCCCCACACGGGGGAAGCTGCCCCCCAGCTGGAGGGGTGTTTACGTGGGACTGATCCTGCCCTGGTGCCCTGCAGCACGCTCGCGATGATTCATCCCCTCCGAGACACAGCCACTGCCCTCGTCTATTCTCAGGCCAATCTGGAAGAGGATTTGTTTGTGGTTTTCCTGCCTTGCCACCGAGACGAGAGATCGATTATTTGCTGTGCGCCCTCCCCTGGAGGGGCCACGCACACAAAGACCCCAGTGAGAGTCCCCCTGTCCCCTCCCCAGCCACCAGCACCAGCTCTGGGCACAGGAGGCGGCAGGACGGGGGGACAGGGCAACCTGTCGGAGGGACGAGCCCCAGCAGCAGCCCCCATCACCTCCCCTCATCCCAGCTGGCCTGGGCCCCGACCTGCCTGCTCGGTGTCGGTGTCACCACCCCAAGCCCACAGAGCTGGGCTGTGCAGAGGCACCCGGCCGCCGCACCTCCCTCACCAGCTCCACGTGCTCCGGAGCAACGGATCTGGGGCGATCATTAATTTTGATCTGATCGGAGGAAACGTGGCTGCGGAGCCCAGCTGGCCGCAGCGCTCGTCTCTGCCTCGGAAGCTCCCAGACCCCTGCGAAGGTGGCGGCTTTGACGAGCCGGGCGGCGTGCCCCTGCGCCCGCCTCGCGGGTCGTGCGCGTGCCTCGGCTTCGGGGAGGTGCAGGATGATGAGGTGTCCGCTCCCGTTACGGCAGAGCGGGGCTGGTGCGGGGAGCGTGCCAGGCACGGCTGCTGGCTGCACCAGGGGAGCCAGCCGAGGGGCGGGCACGGGGGCATCCTGCTCGCAACAGGGAGCACCCAGGGGGGCACCCAGGGGGGCAGTGGTGCTGGCAGGGCTGGGGAGGGTGGCTGGGGAGCTGTGCGGCACCACGGGCAGGAGCACAGCGGTGGTCACAAGCAGCATTAGCAGCCACGCATGCTAGGATGGGGAGGGCAGCAGCTCTTCCTCCTGCTCCTGTCCCTTGGGAGGTGGCCGGGCTGTGCCAGACCCCCCGGGTGTGTGGGGCCCCGGTCCCTGGTTGGCACCACGGCCACAGGTGAGATCTGCCAGGGCCAGCAGGCGCACCTGCGATGCAACACCCCCATTAAAGCACGGACCCCGCTCACATAAAACACCCGATTAAATGCAGTACCTTATTAAATGCTTTACCCCAACGAAGTGCAATACCTTAATTAATGCAACACCCCAATTAAGGACAACACTCCCATTCAATTTATTCCTTCATTAAGCGCAAAACCTCAATTACGAAGTCCCTATTGTGAGCTATGTGCACGAGCTCTCACAAGGTGCCCTGGACACCTTTTGCTGTTGCCTGAAAAATATCGCTGGGTTCCTGTGGCTTTGGGGCTGTTCCTGCGGGAATTTAGGGGGTGGCTTTCAGTAGGGTCCGGGTGTCAGACTCCCATCATGGCTGGGAGGAAGATGTCATCTCATCGCAGCCGGGTCAGATCCTATGGGCTCTGAATGGGATAACAGATCAAATCCCAGCCCTGTTCTTGGGAGAGAAGGCTCTGTGCTGGGCCAGACTGATCCCCCAGTAACTGATCCCACAGAGCAGCTGGGACCTTGCTGGCTGCCCTGACTCCCACCACGGGGCGGGCTGGCGACCGGCTGGTGGCTGCGTGGCAGCAGGAGCCTGGCCCCATGCACGGGGTGAGCGCGGGGTCCCTCCTGTCCCGGTGCTCTTAGGAAGGGGAGGGCGTCTGGGGAAGCATCGCTGCAGCCTGCAGAGAGGCTCGCTTGCTTTTATAGCCTTTCATTGCTGCAGCTGGCTGCTCCTCCGTGGTCTCTGCCATCTTGAGGAGGGCGGCCGGGCACGTGGCCACGCTGCGCCAAGCAGCTCCGTGGTGATGTGCGTGCCTGCTCCGGGGTGCCACTGGTTTGTAGTGCCCATGAAAGCACCAGCACAGGGGCAAACCAGTCCCTGCACCCCGCTGGGGCAGCCCCCAGCACCATCCCCGTGCAGCCCCCTGCCCGCAGCTTGGCCCCCCCCCCCCCGTCACTTGTCACCTGCCTGGTGGTTTATAAAACTTTAAAGCTAATGGTGTAATAAACGCCAATAATGATATTGCAGCTGCACCGGGGCACCCTGGGATGAATACATTACGGGAGCTGCAGCGGTTGCGCGGGGAGGGCAGCACCGGGGCCGGGAGATGCTCCAGCCACGCTGCTCTGCCACGCAGCACAGCGATGCCATCCTTCCCCCAGCAGGATGTCCCCTCGCTTGGCTCTCTCGCGGGTGACAAGCGAGCAAAGGCAACCAGCGGGCAGCCCTCTTGGCCCAAAGCCGTGCCCGATGGTGAGCCAGGGCAGGAGGCCCCCGGGGCAAAAGGAGCTGGGGGGAGCGTGAGCCCCTAACGCAGCCTGCTGGGGCTCTGACCCACGGGCAGGGGGTGCTCTGCTGGGGGACAAGCGCAATCCCAGCACTGGGAGGCACCCACAGCGCTGGGTGCTCCCCAGCAGGGCAGGTACCCGCAGGATGCGTCTCCTCGGACTGACCCCCTGCCCTGGGGACGTGAGGAGCTGGGAGGGAGCGTGCCCAGCCAGCAGAGCGTGAGGATCGGCTCTTCATGCTCCGTGAGACATTGCTCAGCTGCTCCCTCTCACTCGGCTGCACCCGCGGGCCCCGTCCTGTCCCCTGCAGCCACCAGGACTGTGCCATTGCCGTTGGGATGGTGCACGGGGCAGTGCCTGCCTGCTCCTCCTGCCCTCGGACCCGGGGTGCTGACCCCAAGCCCTCCTGCCCGGACCGCTCCTCCTGCCTCATCAGCAGGGCTCAGCCCGGGCGGCTCCTGCCTCCCGTTTACCTTCCCTAAAACAACAGAGCTGTAAACTGCCAGCAGAGCTGCCTCGGCGCGGCATTAAGGCTGAGGTTTTAAATGCACCCAAGTCAGGAAATTCAAAGTTATGGGTCCCCGAGCAGCCGTAGCTCAGCCACATGGTGCCCATTACGGCCCCGCGCGCGCACAGCCGCCGCGCCACGGGCAAGGGGCAGAGTTAGCGTTACCATGGGAACCATCGCTCCCGATTTCCTGACATCTGTGTGATTAAAACCTCAACCTTCATGCCACGTCCCCACCAACGGCGAGAGCACCCCGTCTGCCCTCTGGGCTGCTGGGCAAAGCGGCCGGGAGCAGAGTGCCCTTATCTCTCCTCGCCCAGAGCAACGCCCGCGGGAGCAGCGCCCTGGGGGTGCACAGCCCTCTCCCTGTCCCTCTGTCCCACCCCCACGACAGGGACCCAGGGCTGTGGCCACGTGCTGTGGGGAAGCTGTAGGGCTGCACGTCCCCACGGAGGCTGCCAGTGCCTGGGCAGGGTGTGCAGGGGGGGAGCGGGAATTCGGAGGAGCCCCCAGCACGTCCCGGGGCTGCGCACGCTGCCGGCACGGCGCCCAGCTGGGCACCGAGCACGCGGCATCAATCAGCCCCAGCATGGGCTGCGAGCGCTGCCGGCACGGATCCTGCCTGCTGCTGAGCACGTGGCACGCAGCAAACACCGCGCGTGCCAGGCTGGGTGCTGCGGAGACGGGCACCCTTGGGGACCCCGTGCTGCAAAACCTGGGCACCGAGCGCCGAGCACAGCACAGACACCTTGCTGGGCTTTGTCCTGGTCATGCTGTGGGTGCAGAAAGCGTCTGGGTGCCCAGCATCCTGGAAGGGGAACCACAAATGTGCACTGGGATATCACAAATATATAGCTTCAGGCACCGAGCACCAGCTCCCGGCAAGCGCACGGCTGATGCTGAGCACTGAGGGCGCTGTCCGTGCCGCGGGCACTGAGGACTGAGCTGTGAGTGCAGGGTGCACCAGAAATGGTGTGCAGCAAGCTTTGTAAATAGCAAAACATCAGGAAGCTGGGAAAAACCTCACTGTGGGCAGCAGTCACAAAGCACGCAGCGAGAGGAGCGTGCACCACAGGTCCTGAGGGCCGAGAGCACAGCAAGCAGCCAGCACGCCCCGGGGAGCGAGCGGGGAGTGCACGGTCAGCGGGATCACACCGAGAGCTCCACAGGCTGGGCCCCTGCAAACATCAGTGGTGGCCTTGGCACTGAGAGCCGGACACGGCGCCAGCAGCCTGCTGCGAGCACTGATCACACCACGGGGAGCAAAACACCAGGCACCGAGCACGGCGCAGACAGCAGGCCAGTGCGAGCGCCGGCTGCGCTGCAAATGCCAAATATAACAGGCGCTGGGCACACCTGGAATACAAAACCCTGCCTACGGAGATCACCGAGCGCTCGGCAAATAGGAAACCACAGCTGACACCGAGCGCTGAAGGCGCTGAAGCATCAGACACCGCGGGTCCCGCTCTCTGAGCACACTGCATGCGCCGAGCACTTTAGACACAGGGTGAGCGCTGTGCAAATAACAAACATGCCACAGGTATTAAGTGCTGAGCACTCTGCAATTACCAAGCAAACCCTGGGCATCAAGCACTGCGCACACCATGAGCGCAAACACGCTGCAGGCACCAATTTGACAAATACACGCCTGATAACAAGTGTGCTGCTGGTGCTGAGCGCCGAGCGCGCTGAAAATAGCCGTACGGGTGTGGGTACCGAGTGCCATGGGCTACTGCAAACACCAAACGTGGCGTGGGCTCTGGGGATGCTGCATACATCAGACCCAGCTCAGGCACTGTGTGTGTGTGTGCTCCAAAGCCCCAGCGCGGCACGGGCACCGTGAATACCGAACAAACCCTCGCTCCTCGCTATGTGCTGTGCTGTGAACAGGACCCACAGCAGGGCACCGACCTCCGAGTGTGTCGCAGACACCAGAGAGGCGCAGAGCCCCCACGCTGACCACCCAGAGCTGTGCACGCTGCAATACCAGCCCTCTTCTGACACCCGCCTCGATGCCCGCTGCAGGCACCGCGTGCTCTGCAAACCTCAAACCCCGGGCGCTGGGCACGCTGCGCGCAGCAAACACACCACAGGTGTCCAGCAGTGACCCGACCCACAGCCGGGGCTCGGGGGGCAGCCCCATGGCTCCCCCACCCATGGGTGCTCGGGGCCCTGCCCGTCTCTGCGGGAGTGAGAGCCGTGCAGCAGGGCTGCTGCTGCGGCGCGTGCCGGTGTGCTCAGGGCCTGTTATTTCATTTTCACTTGTCCCATCCCATTAGCACAGCTGTCTGCCACCAGAGAAGGGAAAATTGATGCTAAACGGGATATCAATTTATCATGGAGTGTGTCACCCGCCGCACGGCTCTGCGAGCCGAGCAGCAGAGACGCGCTGCAGCAGCCAAGCAGCACCTGTAATTAACAGCTCGTCAGCCTCCCCCGCGCACGCAGCCCGGGCACCCTCCGGCGGGTGCAGCGCGGGGAATCCCGGCTGCGGTGACACCCCCGGGGGCAGCGTCACCCTTGGGTGCCACCTGTGCCCACCGCGCTGCCAGGGACAGAGGTGTTGGGCATGCTGGGGTTGCCCGTGATGCCCACAGGGATGGCTTTGTCCCCGTCCCAGCGCTGCGTCCCCTCGTCCTGACCCCCTGCGGGTGACATGTCCCCGCCAGCGCCCGCCGTAACTCACGGGGTGTCGGTGCCCGGTGAGTAACGAGCTGGGAGCCCGGCTCCCGGGTGTGAGTTATGGCCTCTGCCTGCGTGCAGTGAGACATCAATCCTGCCGGGCGGCTCGGATAAAAACGTAGCATCGGGACGGGCCATCAGTCCTGGGCGGCGGGGTGGCACGCTGGCACCGGCACGGAGCGGGCAGGGCTGGGGGCACCGCTGGGGACAGCCCTGCGTGTCGGCCACCTCCCAGCCCCGACGTGCCCTGAGAGCAGCAGGACCAAAGGCCAGCTCTGCTCAGCCAGGAGCCCGCAGAGCCGAGGCTGTTTGCTGCTTTGATGTTAAACACCCAGAGATGAAATGTGTGCCCCGGGGCTGGGTCCCTCGCAGCCAGCCGGCCGGCCAGCCTCTGGCTGCGGAGCCGTGCCAACGCTGGGGCCGATAATTGGATGCATGTTTCTTCCAATGAGTTTGTATCATTTTTATGTAAATTTGACATTTTCCTGATGTTCTGTAATGTGCACAAAGCAAGTGCCGCTCCTGCCGTCGGCAAAGCCTATTTCCTTCCTGTCTGAAGTGCTGTGTTGATTTAAGGGCCTGCTAATACGCGCAGCCGGGCCCCCCCCGTGCACATGCACGCGGGCGCACGTGTCTCTCCAGCGCCGATCCGTCTCCATCAGGCTGTTGGGCAGCCCCGCCGCCCGCTGCCCTGACCGACAGCCCGTTGGGGTTGGCAATAGGATTGCTGGGCCCCCCGGGTGGCGGGGCACCTTCTCCATCCCCGTACCTCCTGCCGGCCTCGCCAGGACAAGCCCAGGGATTCCTTCCAGGTCTCTGTGCTCCTCTGCACAAGGTTTATGGGCAGGAGCAGGGGGTGCTCATCCTTGTGCCCCCCCTGTGTGGGTCCTGCAGCCCTCCAAAGCACTCCCAGCCCCATCCTGAGAGCCCTGCACTAGGGGATGCCCTGGTACCCTGCCCTTGCCAGTGCCTGCCCAGTGCGCTCAGCACCGGGCAGCTCCGCATGCCCCTCGGGGAGGCACCAGCACCAAACCAGTGCCTGCAAGCCCGCTCCTGGGGCCCTGTCCCCCATCCAGCCTGGGGCATGATGCTTCAGACATGAGACATATCTATCGTGGGCTAAAAAGACAGGACCAGGGCCTGGAAAATGAGAGGCGGGTGCTGCCCTGCGATTCAGCTCATCCTCGCAGAGGTGCCCCCGCCACCCCGCACAGGGGGGGCTGGCAAGCCGGCGGCTCTTTCATCTCCTGGATAAAGGCAGGAGGAGATCAGAGCCCTGCGGCCAGAGCGAGAGAAAACGAGATGGGACCAAGGGGCACCTTCCTGGCAGCGCAAGGAATTGCTGCTAATTAACCGTGTGCCCAGGGCTGCGGGGATTGTGCGGCGGAGAGCTTTGAACTCGGCCGCTCCGGGAGCTGCCGGGGTGCAGCCCGCTGCAGCGGGACGTCCTGGCGGCCTCCGCGTGTCCTGGCCCGGCACCGCCTGCCACGCCGCACCACCACGCAGATCCCAGCCGCGGGGACACTTCCCGGGGCCGGCGTGTCCCCCTCCCGCGTCCTTCTGCTTCTCGCGCCGTGGAATTTTCCCGGGCTCCATCTCCGGCGCAGGCGAGCGGGTTTCAAAGGCAGCGCTGCTATTTAAAGCCCTTATTGTTCGCGTCCTTGACACCGGCAGCTACATCCTGCCGTCGCCTGATGCGAGCGCATCCTGGCCCGGCCAGCCAGAGGAAGGCAGCTAATGAAGAGCGAGCGCAAAGCCGCCTCTTCTTTGTCCTGATCACAAAGCGGCTTCCCAAGCAGCCCCACCGCCCCGCTCCGGGCGGTTATTTATAGCTGCCTTCCCCGGGGCACGCCGGGACTTTCCTCCAGACAGCGGCGCCCCTGGCATCCCGCTGGCAGGGATGGAGGCTGGCCGGGCTGCAGCCAGACGGGCGCTTTGCTCCGGGTGAGGCAGGGAGAGGGACGGCATCTCCCCGGGGCTGCCTGGCACTGGGCTGGTGTCTCCCAGCCTCGGGAGCTTCTCCATCTGGGCGGCCTCGCCGCCTCCCTCCTCTTCCTCCCCGCTGCGTGGGCATGCATCTGGTGCCAAATCTCCCATGGTGTGGGGCTGTAGGGCTGCGGGATGAGGCAGACGTCTGGGTCACCTCCCCGCAGCCACCAGGCTGGCCACCACGGTAGTGCCTGGTGCACTGAGCAGCGAGCAGGTAGCGGGACACCAGCACCCAGAGGGGATCACGCTCAGCCTGTCTCTGACAGCCACTGGGGCGGGGTGGCAGTGTCCCTGCACCCTTCTCTCCCCAAAGCTGCAAGGGCAGTGGTGCCCATTCCTCCACCGCGTGCCCTGCGCTCGCGCCCGCTGTGACCGCAGGTCTCTCCTCCGCTTCCTCGGGAGCACCCCTTGGTGTGCGGGGCCATGGTTTTGTGAAATATGGCCCCTATAAATCCCGCCGGGTGTGAGCTGTAATTCTCAATATATTTTCAAATATAGTTCAATTATTTTTCCCATATATCACAGGGAAATTGCATTGGCGAGTGGCGGTGCTAAGCAGGGAGCGCGTGGCGGGGCGGCGTTAATAGGATTGTGCATGGTATTATGCATGAGGTCGTTCAGGACACAGTGGGGAACCTCGCGTGCTCCGGAGAGACGGGAAGGAATAAATCAGGCTATTAGCCCAGCACCTTGGTCAGGTTTGCAGGGGATTAATCTTCACAGCATGCGGGGATCCACAGGGGAGCACAGCTGGGACTCCAGCACCTGAGAGCGCCAGGGTCACCAAAGCGGGTCCCCAAAGTGTCCCGAGCGCCATGGCATGGCACCGCAGGGACCCAGCATTTTGGGACCTCCCCTGGAGAAGCCTCATCCTTGGCGTGGGCTGGTGGAGGGGCTGAGGACCAGCGCTGTCCCCAGCCCAGGGCCTGGATCCCGCCGTGTGCGGGGTGCCGTGGCTGTGCTGGGCAGGCAGGCGCTGCGGGGTGCCCTCCTTGTGGTTCACCTCGCGGCGAGCGCTCGGCCAGCAGCACCCAGGGAGCAGCCGCAGCCTTCAGGACGGGTGCGTGTAATCAGCCGGGACAGGCACATTTCTCTGTGTTCGCCATGAATATTTATGCAATTTGTGCAGAGCTGCTGCGCCTGGTGCAGGGATGGAGCCCAGCATGCAGGGAGCAGGAGGACCCGGTAGCGTCTCTCCATGATATCGCTAATTTTGAAGCACCTGGAATTGCTCCAGGACCCACCAGCACGCGCCCACGTGTGCTTGCAGCCCGCTCTGGGCACGGGAAGGGGAGGAGGGACAGCTCTGGGACAGCACTGCCCAGAGACGTGGGACAGCACGGCTTGGAGGACAAGTGCTGGAGGAGAAGCTCTGAGCAGAGCTGAAGTGAGCGGTTTGGGAAGCGGACACCAGGCTTGCAGCAGGGAGGCTGGTGAAGACGGACAGATAAATCCTAGCCGATTGGGGTGGAGGCTGAGCCCACGGCATGCCTGTGGGCTGCAGACCCCTCTGGGATGGTGGGCATAAGGTCCTGGGGCTGCTTTGCAGAGCCTGGGCAGACGTTTGCTCACATTGCTTCGGTCCCAGCAGACTCGGAGCAATAAATAGGCTTCCTGGTGCTTGGCAGGGTGTGATGTGGCCACGATTTGGTGACAAACCACTGCACGTCCCATTGAACAGCAGGCGTCCCTGATCCACATCTGCCTGCCCACCCTTCCCCTCCCAGCTCCCAGCCCCATGCCCACCCCAGGCTGGGGCAGACGGGGCAGGACATTTACCCCAGGGTACATGGGCTGGTTCCCGAGCTGGAGGGGTGCTGCTCTGCACCCCTGCCGCTGGCACCGCTGTCCCCCCACCCCGGCTGTGTCACAGGGGTGTCCCAGGGCCGGGGCGGAGGTGACGGACCCGCTGGTGGGGACGTGGGTGCTCCCAGCAGCAGCGGGGCTGGAGCAAGCAGCGAGTGCAGGTGAGGTTTACAGTAACGGGAAAAACAAATTATTAATCATGAGAGCAGCCCCAGCCGGGCTGTCAGGGCCGCATGGGCTCATGAATATTCAGCGTCGGGCTGAGCACTAAATCTCATTTAAATGTCAGGGACCATTAGGCAGACAGGGAGGGGGCTGGGACGGCAGCTCCCCACTGGTGCTGAGCCCCGCGCCAGCCGGCTGGACTGTCCTGCTGGGGCACGGCCACCTGGGGACCTGGGGCCACCCCAGGGCGCGGCTGGGCAGGGGCTGCGCTGGCATTTGGGGTGCCCCGAGCCCAGCACCCGGGTGCCCTTGGGGTGTCTGAGTCCCCAAAGGGCACCTCCGAGCACCCAAAACCTCTTCTGATTGCTGATGACCACCAAAAACTCGCACTGAGTGCCCAGGAGATCCTGACGCCACCAGCCGTGCCTCCGTCACCGTGGGGACCTGCCTCGTGTGGTGGCAGCGGGGGGGCCTGGTGCTGGCACTCACGCGCTCTCCAGCTCAGCAGGGGCCTGGCAATTACACGGATACGTTTAAGCTCTTAATCCTACTGAAGATTATTCCAAGGTCGGGGTGCGAGGCAGGTCCCCCCGCGCTGCCGGGCTGCGACGCGTCCCTGCTGCCATCTGCCGGGACAGGGTGGCCGAGGGGACACGGGCACCGTGGTGCGCAGCGGCTGTCCCCACGCCTGGGCCACCAGCACCCCTCTGCTCATGGCACTGCCACAGCCACCAGCCCATCGGTGCCTCCTGAAGGGTCTCGTGGTGTGGGAGGCCAGGTAAGGGGCCAGCCCGGCCCCACCAGCTGCCCGCAGGTTGCCCCACGTCGCTCCATGGGGAGCACGAGGGTGGCCTGAGCCCTCCTGCGAGGGAGGCAGAGAGGGACAAGGTGACTTTGAAGAGGACACCGTCTCTAGCAGAGGGGGCATCTGGGACTTGTCGTGGATGTGGCTGGGGGTCCAGGCCTGCTGTGTGCACATCCTGGAGGATGCTGAAGCTCGAGATGCAGTCGAGTGTCTCAGCCAGGTCTGAGGGACCTGCTGGCCACGGTTTCAGCTGACCAAGGAGATGGGTCACAAGCCGTAAAAACGTCGTCATCCCCAGGTGATGGTCAAACAGCGGCGAGTGGCTTGAAGACGTGCCAAGTAGCCCGGGGCAGGTCTGAAGCAGGCTGGCGAGGAGGAGCACTAACCGCTGTGGGGCATCCCACAGGCTGTGCTGCTGTGCTCCGGGCACCTTCCCATGAGAGCAGGCCCGAGGCAGCAGCGGGGCTGCTGATGCTCGCCCAAAGGAGCCGACGTGCCCAGGAGATGGAGGAGGCACCAGTCTGGCCGGGGCACCCAGGATTCCCCCTCCCTGCCCTTGTCAGAAGCTGGCACCCGCTGCCGGCACGGCCGTGGTCCTGCCCACTGCCAACAGCTTAAGGAGCCCCGCGGGACCCAACATTTCCTCCCGGGGAAGGTGTGGAAGTGCCGCAATCCATCACAGTCCTGCCTCCCTCGGCACGGCCGGGGCTCTGTGGGGCGGGAGCACCGGGGGGATTGGTGTCCCCTGGGACTGATCAATGGAGGTTGAGAGGGCACCACGGCCGGCGTGCTTACACAGACACTGCACCCTTGGGTGCTACCTGCAGCCACGCTGCACCCTCCCCGTTCACACCCGTGAGCCAGCCCTGCTTGCCCTTCCTCGCCCCCCGGAGCCCCTGCACCCCGCACGCTCGCCCTGCTGTGAGATCCACTGGGGGCAAGCACTAGATTTGGCTGGGTCTGCTGCTTTCCCCGCAGGACACGCGTCCCCCTGTCCCCACGCTGCCCAGCCACCACACAAGGGAGCTGTCCCACACAGAGGCACACCACCGACACCCCTTCGCACCCCCCCGCGAGCCCCGCGGCGCTGCCTGCGCCCCAAACTGCCGCATCTCCTCCTGCGACTGGTTGGGAAGGTAAAAAAAAAAAATATTAATGATTATTACGAAGAGCTAAAGCGGAATTGCAAATGTTATTTCTCCTGTAGATGGATGATAGCGGGGTGGATGATAGATAGCTGGATGGATGGATCGCTCTCCCTCCAAGCTGTAACCCCCTTCCAATCGCTCCCTCCGGAGCGCTGCTGTCACCTTGTCTCTGCTCAGAAGGGCTTTTACTGGCTCACTGGGGGATGCACGAGAACAGGTTATTAATACACGGAGAGGGGGATGGAATCCATTTGACTTGAAAATAGCTGAGAAACTGAGCTGCACTTTTAAAATCTGCTTTTAATCAGAGGGAAAAGAAGAGAAGTTTGAACAATTAGGGAGTAATGAAGAGCTTCGGAAAAAAAAAAAAAAAGCTCTCTGAAGATTAGCTAAGATTTTTACAGCACTTTGAGAATTTAAAGAGCTCTGCCAGCATCAAGCAAAATGATACAAATATTCCCTGTGAAAAGCGCACGCGGTGGTGCTGGCACCGAGCGCCGGAGCCTGGATGTCCACGTGGAGAGGAGAGAGAACCCCGGCCGGCACCGCCAGAGTGAAGGGGAGCCTAGCCGGGGGAGAGGTGGTGGGGAGCCCGCGGGAGGCTTGCAGCAGGGAGAACACACAGCCACCACCACGGGCAGGAGGCCGGGCTGGCGGATTTGGGCGTAGGGTGGAGTAGGCAGGTGCTGCTGATGGCACGTCCCTGGAGAAGGGCACGTGGAAAAGCATCCCTGCCGCTCGGGTGCGCCCATGGGAACGGCAGCCCCGAAGCTGGCGCCTCCATCCCTGAGCTCGCCGGCACAGCCCCATCCTGCTGCCAGCCTCCAAAAAATCCCCGGCACGGCACGGCACGGCACAGCAAGGCACGGCACGGTTCAGCCTGCGCCTGGTGCAATGACGGGGCACGGGGAAGCCCTGGGCTGGCGCGGCCGCCTGCAGCGTGCCGGTGGCTGCGCCCCACGGGTGGGTGCCAGGGGCCCGTCACGGGAGCGGAGCGCGGGGGCTGCACAGCCGCTCGCAGCAGCAGCTGGGTAATTTTCATGCTAAGTGAAAAGTAAAGTGCACAGACTCTTTATTAGAGTGAGCACGGTGCGGGGAACAATGAAGGCAGTGATGATCGTTAACTTTCTAATCGGAGGAGAAAAGTCCTCAATGCAATTTTTATGGTAATAACATCGACACTAAAGATAATTGCTCCCCGCGTCGCGCTTAGCGCCGGGAAACTGTTTGGGAAAAAAACATTAATTTGCAGGAACTGAGCCAAAGTTTCCTTAAGGCAGCTGTTCCTGGTGCCACCCTGCCCCCAGCCCGCGCCGGCCATGCCCGCCGGCCGACCCCGTGCCCACGCCCGGGCTGGGTCTGCGCTGCGCTGCCGTCGGGAGGTGCTGGGAGCTCAGCACCCAACACTGCGGTGGTGGAAGAGGGCCAGGAACCATTTGGGTGACGTGCCGGCGCTGCGGCAAGGGGGACGGTTGGGGCTGCCCCGCGTGCCGGCACCGCTGCGGGCGGAGAGGGATGGGAGCTCGCGCTCCTCGGGGAATAATAAGCGCAGGAGGAATTACAGCCAGGTGACATTTTAACGAGCTGGCGTCCTGCGTGGCATTAATATTCCAGGGGCTGCAATTCCCTGGCGGGCGTTTGAGAGATGAAAAAAAAAAAAAAAAAATCCCCGAGCCCAGTAAAATCAAATAAATAAATCTCTGCCTGAGCGCGGCATCTCCCCCGCCCCCTGCGCGGGCGCGCGGTGTGATTTCCCCTGTGATCCCGTGCCGCCGAGCAAGCAATCGGCTCGGCTCCGAGCGCGGCGGCAGGATGATTTATCCCAGCTCCGGGCACCCCGGCCGGGGCGAGAGCGGGGGCTCGGGGATGATGCATTGGGCAGGAGCAGAGGTGGCAGCGGGGGGGAGACGGGGGAGCGCAGCGCGTGCACAGGCCACCGCTCAATCCTAAATTAATTTTAATATTTGACAAATCAAATCTACTTAGGTGAGCCATGGGCCATGCGAGGGAGATTTATGAGGGTTTGGGGCTGTTGGCTGCTCGTGCAGCCCGTGTTCTCCACTGCCCGGCGTGGCTCCGGCATCGCGGCCTCGCTGCTCCCCCCTCCCCAGCCATGTCCGAGCGGCCGGTCGGTGTGACAGCCACAAGAAAAATGCCCCGGCCTCTACACCGTGGCTCGTTGGGCTGGCAGGGGTGATGACACTTTGCCTGCCCTTGCTCTGCCAGGGGAGCCCCTCGTCCCCTGCAGCATGAGCTTGACAGTGCCGGGGTCCCCCCTCCCCATGTCCCTTCCATGGGGTGGTGGTGGGGAGGCTGCCCCGGAGGTGGCACCAGGTGCCCAGGTTGTCCCCACGGCCGAGGCAGCGAGGAGCAGCATCTTCACTGCGCACACAGCTCTCTGGGGGCTGCCGGAGCCATTCCCTGTGGTGCCGGGACAACCACAAATCCGCAGGCTGACAAGTCGTGCCGGGAGATGGAGGTGCTCCCTCTTCGGGGTGCACAGAGCCATTCCCCTGCAGGGTCATTTCGGTAACGGCTCTGCCAGCCAGCACCGAGATTCATGGGCCCCGGGAGGTGACAGGAAACCTGATAGGTTTTAAGACAGCAACATGCCCTGAATCTGCAAGGTGGCTGAGCAGGCGGAGCAGGAAATCCAAAGCGTTTACAGCCTCAGGGGATGCGGCGACCGCAGCGCTGGGCCACCAGGGATGGAGGAACCACCAGCATCCCTGACGTGCCTTTGGGATGCCCTCCCGTGTGCTGTGCATCTCTGTGGGACCAGCGGGACTGGCTCTGGGATGCCAAGTGCCCCCACACCGAGCCTGTCCCTGCGGCAAGGCTCCGAAGTGGGGGCAGCCCTGGGCTGCAGGGGCACCCCCAGGGTGCCAGAGAGGGGTCTTCAAGCCATGGGCCTTCAAAGCCCATCAGCGGGCTGACATTCATGCCTACGCCCAGCTCTTCTCATGGTGTAAAACAGGGATCTCAAAGGTCTCAAGGGATTTTAAGAGATGTCTACAGGTTGTCTGGGCCAGTGGGGGCTGGCTGTGAGAGGTGACGGACGTAAGGAGAGGACAGTTGGCAGCCCTTGCACCTTGTCCGCCCTGCCCCTGGTGCTTGGCCGGACCCAGCTGGGCACTGGTGCCAGCCCTGCTGTCCCACGGGCACGCAGCCCACGGCAGCACCCTGTCACCAAGAGCCCCACTCAGTTCCTAGCAGCTCTCTGCAGCCCAGCTCCAGCCCCCCGGGTGCATTTCTCTTTCCCCCTGCGCAGCAGTCACCCTGTGCCAGCAGTGATAAATGGCACGCAGAGAGGTGGGGAGGCCGGGTGGTGGGTGCTGTGCTCCAGCTCCAGCTTCCAGCAGGAGCGTATGCCGTAGTAAAACATCTACATTTGGATGAGGAGATTTCCAGGGATCTGAGAACGCTGTGCTGATAATTAAACATCTGCTCTGCATTTGTCTGCCTTCCTGCCGCTGCCGCGCTCCATCTCCGGCTGTGGGCGCGCAGCCTCGCTCCCCCTGCCCGTCCCCAGGTGCTGTCCCCTGCTCACCTCCCCCCACTTGGCCCCCCCGTGGCTTGGCCACGGGTGCTGGAGGAGGGCAGTGGGGCAGCTCCAGGCACCCTTTGCTGGTGCACGTGGGGTCAGATGCTGTGCTGTGACAGCGGCAGAGTGCCCTGCGCAGCCTTGCAGGGCCATGGCGAGAGGCTGGATGGGGCCAGCACGCTGCCCAGCCTCAGCCCCCAGGGCTTGTCCTCACCCTGCTCATCGTGCCTGGAGGCGGGTGCCCACCGGGGCATCCCCCAGCACCGCAGCCTTGGCAGGGCTGCAAAGCCAAGAGCCTGCCCTGTGGCTCCTACGAGCCCTGGGCAGCTTCTCCGGGCCTCTCCGTGCATGGCTAGCCAGCGCTCATCCACGCGCGGTCCCTTGGGCTGAGCAAGCAGCTGCCACGGCCAACCTGCAGCCAGGAGAGCATCAAAACAGCCTCCAAATTGATCCCGGAGACTCTTCTGCAAGCCCCAGTCACGTCCTGCTAGGAGCGAGCGTCCGCTCTAGTTACTGTCTCCTAGGAGAGCACCGAGGACTTCAGCCTGTCACAGGAGGAGCGGACCCAAGCATGACATCTCCATGGAGCCCAGGGGACGGCAGGCAGGGACACGGTGCCACCGAGCAGATGGCACCCGGCCTGGATCGATGGGAGCCGTGCCGGTGCCTGGGGGAGCCATCCCGGCCCCGTGGGGCTCCAATAAGCCACGGGGGTGGCACAAGATGGGGATGGGGACCGGCCACCCGCCCTCCTGCAGCCCCCCTGCCTGCAGCCCGGCGGGGTGGGAGCCCCGAGGTGCCCCGTGGCAGCAGGGCAGCCCGGTGCCTTGTCCCCCTCCTGCTCCCTGCCCTGGCGTCGGGGTGTTTGTCACACCTGTCACCGTGACAAGGGAGAGATTAGACCGTCCGCTCCCGCCCGGAGCCGCTGATTCATATTCATGAGACTTCAAAGCATCTCGCCCAGCTCTCCCTGCACCAAACCTAATCCTCCGCCGCAGCACCCTGCCAGCAGCCCCGGCTGCCAGCGGGGCCTGGCGGGTCGGGAGCGCTGCTGCTGGCAGCCACGCAGCCCTGCTGCCCCCGGAGGGGCGTGCTGCGTCCCCGTGCTGTGCCATGGGGGGTGGGAGGTGGGATGTGTGTCCTTCCGTGTGCCCAGCCAGCCAGCCAGCCATCCAAAGGATGGGGCCGTGCCTACACCACTCGCCCAGACTTGCATCCCCACAGGGATCTGTGATGCCACAGACAGCCCTTTTGGGGGGCACACAGTCCCCCCAGACCCTCGCCATGACCAAAAGCAAGCAGGTTTCAGGCAGGAGCTGTGCAGGGCATGCAAAACACGGGCAGCCTGCCTGCTCCTGCCAGGGACGGATCCCCAGAGCAGGGAGCATGCCAGAGATACGGGCAGCACCGGAGCTAAAACCCAGCCCTGTGCATCCCTGCGGAGGATCCCTGTGTGTCAGGGGCACCCATGGGTGCAGGGCGCCCCAGGTGGTGCCGGTGCAGGCACAGGACCCAGGGCCGTGCTGACCGGGAGCATGGGTCCTGGCGGAGGGCGGGCGGCGGGGCCCCCACGGAGCCGTCTCCTCCAGATGGCGAAGGCCATTAGAGCCGCTCTCGCGCGCACGGAGCCATAAAGTTTATGGGCCTCATCATTTAGCTGTAATGGAAATAGTTAAATCTGTCTCTGTTTAAGCAAACTGTGCCCTCGCGGGAGCGCTTGGTGCCGCGCAGCCTGGGGCCGTGCGCGGGAGGGAGGCTGCGGGCTCCAGCCAGGGGGTGCCTCCGCTGCCAACAAGGGAGGGTGCCCCTCTCCTTCCTCCTGCCCCTCTCCTTCCTCCTGCCCCTCATCTTCCTCCTGCCCCTTGCCTTCCTCCTGCCCCTCGCCTTCCTCCTGCCCCTCGCCTTCCTCCTGCCCCACGGCGGGCACCCGCAGCTGCACAGGGACAAGACAGGGACCCATCCCGGAGCCTGCCTGAGCGCACAGCACGGGGCAGAAGAGGATGCGATGCCTCGAAAGCCCCCTTTCACCCCCTGCCAGGCACCCCGGCAGCACAGCATGGGGTGGGGGCAGTGATCCAGGCCTCCCCCAGCTCCCACCCCAGCCCCGTGGGGTCAGCACCCTGCGGTGCCTCGCAGCATCCCCGAGCCCAGCCCTGGGGGTGAGGGGCCGGATCCCCACCTCACCCTTCCCAGCTCCTGGGGAGGCCATTTTCAACATTTACAGAGGGTCAGGGAGTTCCTCCCCGTCATCACAGGGGGGTGCTGACCCCATGCAGCCCCCCCAGGCCCCACGTCTCACCCCCCGTCCCAGTGGCCTCCCCACCCACCGTGCTCCGCTGCGGTGTCGGTGGGAGCTACCCCCTCCCCAGCAAGCAAAGCGTGATTAATTACAGAGTAAGTCATTAATATTCACAGCTAATTAAAGATCCTTATCATGAATAATGAAGCTCAGGCTCCAAATTATGGGACACGGATGGGGGGGGGAATGTGGGGAGAGGGGGCTGCAGGGGTGGAAAGCTGTGGGGCAGGGGCACAAGGAGTGCAGAGGCAGCCTCGCTGGGGGGTTGGGGAGCAGTGGGGGGCCGGGGGTGTAGGGGGGCACCTGGATCTGGCCATGCCCTGCCAGGGGATGTAGGAGCTGGGCGGTGGGTATGGGGCACGATGGGATCCGGGCAGGGGCAGGGCTGGGTCCGCGTGGCCCCTGCAGAGCATCCAGAGGGGAGGGCAGCAGCACTTTGCCTGAGCTCCTGTTATACAAATGAAAGGTTTTTAGTGGGAAAGACTCTGGGAGAGTAATACATCTCCCATATTGATCGCAGGCCAGGGACCAAGGCACGGCTTAAACAGTAATTGATTTCTAGCCGCCGAGATGTGTTGGGGAGCATTGATTTAACAGCACTGCAGACACACTGCTACTAATCTGATTAAAGTATTTAGCAGAAATGTTATTCTTTAAAAAAAAAACACAGGGAGGTGATGGCGCTGCCTGGGGCAGGGGGGCCGGAGCCGGGGCGGTGGAGCCGGGGCACAGGGTCCTGGTGCATGCCAGCGCCCCGCCGGGGGCGGCCCTGCACCCGTGCCCCCCGTTGGTGGCAGTGCCCGTGGCACACATCTGTAGCCAGCTGTGCTCCCAGCCGCCTCCGTGGGAGCTGTCAAGGACGCGCGCAGACGGAGCAGGCAACACGTGTGCAAGCGCTCAGCCGGCTGCCACAGAGCCTGGAGGTGCCAGGCAGGGCCACCGGCTGCCCTGGGACAGCGCGGATCCCTCGAGGAGCTGGGCACGAGGAGGGGACCCCCCGTACGGGGACCACGGCGCTGCTCCTGGCCACCCAGCGTCCTCGTGCATGGCCTCGGGCGGTCAGTGCGTTGTGGGAGCTCTTGCAAACCGTGCCCATCCCATCCCCTTGCTAGGTGCAGGGTGGGGATGGGTGCTGCCCAGGTGGAAACAGGGCTCTGCAACACCGATCCCAGCTCCGATGAGAGGCACCGGCTGAGCGGGTGGAGGGGCTGCTCCCCCCCCCCCCCCCCCCCCCGTGCCATTCCCATCACACACATCAGCCCAGTTAATTAACACACGATATCAAACAAATAAATTATTCCTGCTTCCTATTGATTCTAATTTACTGGCCCCTGGAGAGCCCGGGCTCGTTTATCCCACCTGTCACCCCTGCTTAGCAGCTGCGCTAACATCTGCCCCGCTCCCCTCACCTCTCCCGCTCCTCCGCCTCGGGGCAGGGCCCGGCACGGCCGTGGGGCTGCCCCATGTCACTGCCCCTCTTGGGGACCCATCCTGCAGAGTGTGGCCTCCCAGGCTGGGACCCAGCCCCGGGGCATCCCTGCCTCCCTCGCAGGACGGCAGCCGGATTTCCCCTCCATCCTGGGGAGATCCATCACTGCCCTCGCACCGGCCTCTGATGTCTGATGTCTGCCTCTTCTGTGCCAACCTGATCAAAGCCAGGGCTCCTCCCAGCTCCCTCCCCGTATTGATGCTGGATCGATGCATCGATCCTGCCCGGCTGCTGACTGCACAGCTCTTTGCTCCCAGCCGGGCTCGTCTGGGGGATCCCGCAAGGCACAGGACCCCGGCACACTGAGCACTGCGGGTCTTGGCTCACGGCCGATGCTGGCTCCCGGGCGCGATGGGGACAGCTGCCAGCCCCCAGTGGCCAGGACTGCCTCCTGCCCAGGTCTGGGCACTGCCCAGCCATGGGTCGCGGTCCTGCAGGGCTCCCCTGCCCAGCGCTGCCTGCACGGGGCTGCCCTTTGGCTGGCAGCACCCGGGCTTGCAGGCAGCGGGGCAGGGCGCAGGGTGCGTGTGCCTGTCCGTGGGATGCTCTTGGCAGCAGGTTGCAAGCAGGGATGGATGCGCCCAGCCCAGCTCGGGATTGCTCCCAGACATGCCGTGACAGGAGGAGCTGGAGGCTGGCCAGGGACACTGGACAGGGTCACCAGCCCAGCGTGCGTGCCTGCCTGCTGCTCTGCGCTCCGGTGCTCTCCAGCGCTGGCTCTCCTCTGGTTGGAAGCTTAAATCCAGCCAGGCCAGCAGCCAGCGGCAGGCTGCTTGCTGGCCTCGGGTGAGCCTGCCCAGAGCATCTAAAGCTGGGACAGGCACAGCCAGCACCTGGCTGGGGGACCCCGCAGCCACTCCCCGGCCCCATTTTGGGAGGGCACACGCAGAGCTCTGGAGATACGCAGCAGAGTCTGGGGACCCTGCCGAAGCCCCGGTGCATCCATCCCTCCCCAGATCCTTGGTTACTCCCCAGCTCCTCTCCTCCTGCAGAAACCTGGGCAGCCCCAGCCCCGTGACCGTGCTGAGGTGAGGCAGAGCCGAGGCGAGGCTGTGCCGAGCCCTGCTGCCAGGCGGCTTGGCTCTGGTCGGAGCAATGGGTGCCTCACCCAGCCCACGGGATTCATCCCGGCAGCTGCCAGGGCTGCAGGGAACCGGGCATCTCACCTGGAGCCGGCCCATCTCCCCGGCCAAGCCACGTGTGCTCTCACTCTGCTCCCCAAAACCTGCTCCCTGCAGTTGGGAGGCACCTACACCTCCTGGAGCTGCCAGCCTCCCCCTGCGGATGCTGCAGGGCACTCACCATGGGGTGCCCATAGCAGGGTGCTCATTGCAGGGTGCTCATCACGGGGTGCCCATAATGGGGTGCCTGTGATGGGGTGCCTGTGATGGGGTGCCCGTGGCGGGGTGCCCGTGGCGGGGTGCCGTCCTGGCACAGTCCCGCTGGCAGCACAAGCGGGTGCGCGTGGGAGGAGCGGCTGGCAGCGCGGCAGCCGGGAGATAAGCTCCCCTCTCATCCTCATTGTGTGTGACGGGAGGGAGATTTATGGCTCCAAGCTGCGATTTGTGCGCGGCTCAAGCACACGGTATTGATCACTCCTGGTTGCTCCCGCTGCTCCCTCGCCTCGCAGCCCCTCCTGCCTCAGCCCTGCCTGTTAACTCTTCCTGACCTGGGGGCTGGGGACGGGCTCCCCTCTGCTCCGCTGCAGCCAGGGCACCTAGGCACAGCCCGACTCTCCCTCCCCAAGCTCCCTCGCAGCCACGCTGTGTGGCTGTCTGATGAGAAAGTCCCGTGGAAATGGGGAGCCAGGGCCCTTCTCCCAGGAGAAGAGCAGGGCTCAGGGAGGTGAAGGCAGGGGCGGTTTGGTGGCGCTGGCAGCGGGGACGTCCCTTGGCAAGGGGCGAGGCTGGAGGAGCAGGGCTGGTGCCAAAAGGGTTGGGTTGCCAAAGGGTTGAGGGTGGTGGGCAGCGATAAGGGGACAGCTCACAGGGGGTGGGTCGTGGTGCCAGGGAGCGGTGCTGAGCACATGGGGATGGCAGGCGGTGACAAAGGGATGGCACGCGGGGACGGGGCGCCATGGCCATCAGTGGCCAAGGGCGCGCGGACAGCAGGGAGCACGGAGCAGCCCCCGGGGGGCAGGTGCTGAGGGGATGGGGCTGGGGGCAGCCGGGGGGGCTGGGGAGGGGTGGGGACGGGGACTGCGGGTGCCTCTGCAGCAGCAGCAGGAAACGATGTGTGAAATGAAGAGTTCCTGCCCAGTGCCCAGAGGGAGCGAGCAGCATACTGAGCAGGGGCTGGGGAGGGGGGAGCCGCAGCGGGGTGCACCAAGAGGGGGTCCCCAGCACCGCACGGGGACCCTGAGTGGAGGGGGGATGCTCCACGACACGAGGCCGTGCCGCTCCTGGAAGGGAGGCAGGACGGGGGCTCCTGGCAGTGGGCGGCTGCTGTGGGGACCCCCAGGATGGAGGCTTGGGGGGGCACAGCCCTGCTATATGAAGCCCTCTCCCCCCCCTCTCCATGATGCCCCAGCCCCGACCGCCCGCACCCCCTCCCCGCTCGCTGGTTTCCTGCTGCTCCGCGGAGATAATTAAATCCGCTATTTCGGCAGGTTCCGCATCCCCTGCCAGGCGGATCCGCAATCAGCGCCGAGTGCCCGGGGCTCCCCCCCACCTGCTTCGCCCCCCCCAACCTCCTCACCCCCCTACCAGCCCCCACGCCGGGCACCTTGTCCCGCCTCCCTCCTGCCTCACCCCCTGGCCCTCTCCTTGCCTGGCAGCACCCTCGGGGACACCCATGGGTGCTCACGGGAGGACAACAGGCTCCTCTCCGGCGCCGGTCACATCCCCCCAGCTCCGGGTGCCCTGGGGGTCGCAGCCCCCCGCTGGCTCCTCTGCAGGGCTTGGCACCGGGGCCGGAGGGATCAGCCCCTGCTCCCCATCCATCCCCGCGTCCGAATTTATCGTCTCCCCGCGGCACCAGGGGAAGCTTTAAATAATTCACCGGTGTGAGCTCCAGTACAGAGGCGGCCGCAGGGCGCACGGAGCCAGGCGGTGCCTGGGCGGCAGAGATAGCAGTGCCGTCCCCGCCAGCACCCTGCCTCGCGCCGACCCCCGTGCTGCCCCGAGCCTGCTGGCACCTCCGCCTGGGAAGGAGAAGGGTCGGCGTTCACAGAGGAAAGGCCCTGAGAGCATCATCCCGACATGGCCCAGCCGAAGCGGGAGGTGAGCAGGGTGCCCGGGGACCCCACGCCCAGCCCCGTGCCGTGCTTTCACCCTCACCTGCTGCTTTCCCCCCCGGCCTCCTGCGCAAGATTGATTCCTGGGGAGGCCCGCTGGTAAGCTGGCAGCTCTGGCTGTAAAGTCAGATCAATAATTTAAGGGGGTGAAACTATTAATAGAAGATTATAATACCCACGGTTGTCTGAGGCAGGAAGGTTGGAGTGAAGGTCGGGGTGCCCAGGTGGCAGGAGACGTGACACCTGGCCCGGGGGCACCCTGTGCTGGGGATGGAGAAGCCAGGACAGGCAGCACCTAGGGACCAGCCCGGTCACCGCGATGACCCCATACAAACCCCACAGCACCCTGCGGCTGGGCAAAGGGGTCTCCAGGGGGAGCGGGCTGGAGGAAACACCGCTGCACCAGCGCCTTTGGGCTCCTCCTTTTCCCCTGCTGTTGGGTGCTGCAAGCTGCCCTGCAGAGCTGCCTGTGCCCACCTGCACGCCCAGAGCTGGCGCACAGATCCTCACCGACCCGATGCCCCAAAGCCCTCCTGCACCCCTGCAGCGGTCCCTGCAGCCCTCACCATCCTCCACACCCTGCTCCTGCCCTGGCTGGATCTCAGCTCCGTGTAAAACCAGGCTCCCCCGCGTGCCGTGGGGCTCGCAGGAGCCATCGTGCTGTCACAGCGAGAGCTGCTGCAGCCCGGCTCATTTCGGGAGGATTAGTCCTGGTCCCACGCTGCCCAGCACTGGGAGGGCCCCCCCAGGACACAGGGAAGGTTAATTTCGGGGAGATTAACCCTGCGCCGCAGCGGGACGGGAAACAGAGGTAACGCTGCTCATCCGAATGGAAGGAACAACAGCCCCATGAGGGGAATGGATAAAAATAGGCTGCCGTTTACCTGCCAGCCCCGAGCAGGGCGGGCAGGGCGCCCGAGCCATGCCCGCAGAGGGACGCAGGCAGGCTGTCCTGCCTGGGCTGTGGGGGATGCCGTGTGCCCTGCCCAGGGCTCTTTGGTGGCTGCCCCAGCTCCCTGTCTGCCCCTGGGCAGAGCTGAGCATCCTCCTGCCACGGCACTGTCATCCTCGCTGGGCATCCCTCCCACCACCGATCACTGCTGGCCTCGCTGCTCGCCCTCGCCACCCAAAAGCCGGATGGCGGCCACGGGTGGGAAGGGTTAACGGCGCTGAAAGTGGAGCCTCCCCGTCCTCCCCCTCCGCGGTGTTTTACAGGCCGGAGCTATTAACAGGAAATGTTCCTATCAGCACCATTGATCCCCTTGTTTACAGCCCCGTAATCCTCACTCCGTTGACTCAGGAGCCGGGAGGAGAAGGGGAGGAGGTGGCTGGCTCTGGGCATCGCCTCTGCCCTGCCTGCGCAGCAGGACGTGTGCCCGAGCCCTGCAGCACCCGTCTGGGCGCCGGTGTCCCCGGTGGGGAGGCAGAGCAGGGTGGACGACGGTGGCGCCGTGGCATGAAACCAGCAATGTCCCCGCGGTGGCCTCCCGGCTCCCTCCAGCTGCGTGACACCTGGCCGTGGGCCCCGCGCGGCAGCGGCGCTTTGTTCTCATTAGTGCGATGAGCGGAGCCGTCACGGTAAATTAGGGACCCCCCCCGCCACGCAGCGCTGCAGCTGCCGTGCCAGCAGCAGCTGCCAGCCCGGGGAGCGCAGCACGGTGGCGGTGGGCACCCCAGTGGAGGAAGCACAGGATGGAGAGAGGTCGCGTCCCGTCCCTGCTGGGGTCTGACCCAGGTGGAGCCATCCCAGGGCTGTGCTCCCCGACCCAGCCTCTCCCCGCAGCTCCCAGCCCTGCCCGAGCATCCCCAGCCCGGCTCTGCACAGCCGCACCAAGCCACCCATCAGGGCTGTGCCTGCAAAACCTGCCCCCTGCCTGCTGTCCCCGTCCCCAAATCCAGGTCACCACCGCCTGGGGTGCCCCGTGCCCATCCCTCCCTGTCCCCAAAACTCGCCACCACTCACGGTCTGGAAGTCGCTGCTGGCGCACTCCTCGCCCCCAAAGGTGCAGCACACCAGCATCTCGCCCAGCTCCAGCTGGTGGCCCACGCGCCCGTAAAACTCCTCCAGGTCGAAGGGGCGGCTCTTCTCCTCCTCGCTCAGGTCCAGCTTCCCCTGCAGGGCCGCCAGCGTGCTCCGCTCCGTGCCTTCGGGGGCCAGGGGCCGGCCGGCCCCGTCCAGGAGCCCCAGCAGCTCCCCGGCCCAGTACAGGTCGTGGCCGGAGAGCCGCGAGAAGCGGGCAGGGTTGAGGTTGCAGAAGGTGACGGCGGGGAAGGTCTTGTTGCGCGTCGTCTCCTCCTCCAGCTGGGTGCTGTGGGGGTACTGGAAGTACAAGCCCACGCACTTGGTGTAGACGTGGACGAGGAGGCCGAGCGAGCCCAGGAAGGCCAGCAGCCAGAGCAGGTTGCGGGCGGTGTAGCGCCGGTGCCGCAGGACGTGCTGGATGCCGTGCAGCGTGCAGCGGCGGGCGAACTCCTCCAGGCTGCACGGCCGCTGCCGCGGGGCTGCCGCTTCAGCCGCCGGCTCGGCGAGGTGGTCACGGCACACGGGGCGCCCAGCAGGACAGCCCTCCAGGTGGAGGGGTGCCGAGGGCCGAGTGGGCACCCAGGGGCGCGGGGGGAGCCCGCGGGGTTCCTCCGGCCACATGCTGTGCAGGTGGGCGCGAGGTAAGAGAGGAGGTCTGAGCGCTGGGCGGGCGGCGTGGTGCTGCACCCTGCCCGAGCGGGGAGAGCAGGAAGCTCGCTAAGTGCTGAGCCCACAGACGTACTTAGCCATCCGGAGCCAGAGACTAAAGCATCCCTGGAAACCTCGGGGCACTCTCAGCCCGCATCCCCCAGGGGACCAGGCAATTAGCTGCAGTCCTGCTCGCTTCCTCCATCTCCGTGCACTTAGTGCAGGCTCCCCGGGGGGCAGAAGTGGGCAAACGCCTCGAGTCTCCCTGCCAGGACGTGGAGAAGGTGCCCAGGCAGGGCTGCACTGGGGTTGGGAGAGGTGTGTGGGCGTGCATGGGGGCAGCGTCACCGTGGGGAGGTGGCCGTGGGCACGTGGGGTCCCCAGGAGCCCCAGCTCTGCAGGAGCACAGTGCCATGACATTGCGCTGACACCGAGGAGCTGCGGTGCGTGGTATCACCCACGGCACATCTCCTGCACCTTTGGGCTCAACCACACTGTCCCCAAAGCCTGCAGTGGGGAGCACAGCGCAGGGCACTGGGGAGGCTGCGGGGGTGGCATCACCGCTGTGCCACTGCGGTGTGGTGGCTACCGCGAGGCCAGGAGCTCTGGCGCGGTGCAGAGGCCACATCCCTCAGCCCGGAGGCGTGCAGGCAGAGGCAATATCTTTGATTAGGCCAGTGATACAACTGCCGAAACACAGCTGCTTGCGAGCACAGAGAGAAGCGCCTTCATGCCCAAAAGCTTATCTCCCTTTCTGAGCCGTGCCTTTCTGAACCATCTCAGCTGGTCTAATAAAAGCTATTGCCTTTCGCTATCAGGCTCGCCACGCGTGCATCCACCCGGCCAGATCCAGCAGCACGGCTTTGCTGGCAGTGGGAGCGCAGGGCTGAGCTGTGCCCGTGGGGCAGGGGGGATGGAAAGCTGTCACGGGGCTGCTCCCCACACCGGGTGCAGGAGGCTGCAGGAAGGGACGATGGGGAAAGGAGAGGTTGAGGAGGGCATCAGGATGGGCATCAGGAGGAGGTGATGCCCAGGCCCGGGGGCTGGAGGAAAGCACAGGGTCTGGGCTCTCTCCCGTGGGTGCTCAGCCCTGGCCTGGCACCCAGCCACGTCCCGGAGCAGAGCACAAAGCTCTGCGAGCGCTGGGGTTCACGGGCCTGCGACGCTGGTCCTGCCCAGCTGCGTTCCTGTGGCCTGTGCTCCCCAGCACAGCTCTAAATCCATTAGCTTTGCATAATTAGATTTTTCTCAATTACCAGATTATGATAATTAACAGCTCATTTGTAGGAGGCAGTGCCTAATCCCGGCATCACGCCTGGCTCGGCGCCAGCTTGGCTCGCGAGGCTGTGGGCACCGGGGGCAGGCAGCCTGCGGGATGCTCCAGCACCCTGCACGGCCAGGACCCCCCAAAAACTCCCCGCCAGCACGGACCAGCCAGCCCGCGCCTCCCCTGCGCTGCCCGGCCAGCACAGCCTGGACGGAGGGGTCAGAGCTGAGGGGACAGTCCCCAAAAATGGGGCTGTGACAGCCCGTGCAGGGCCAGCATCCATCAGCAAGGGCGTCAGCGGGGACTCAGAAGCGGCTCAGCACCCACGTGGCTCCGGAGATGCAGAAAGCATCCTGCAGCATCTCCTGCAGCCGGCCGCCAAGGGAAACCACAGGAGAGGTTAGCTCCGTGGGCTGGGCTGGAGTGGCCGCAGTCATTAGGGGGGGTTGCTAATGAACTTTCCTAGTCAATAACGCTGCTGAGGAAGGACAGGAGAGCAGGGGAGGGGGAGGCAGCAGGCAGTAAGGTACCAATCTTCATCACGGGGAGGCAGGGCGGTCCAGGCAATTACTGCCCATCAACAGAGCTTCATCCCTAGTGAAATAATAGAACAAATATTAAGAGAAAAATGCTTCTGAGGACCTCGAGGGCAGGGGAATGGGGAGCAATAAAGATGTGCTCGGAGATCACAAAGAATAAATCTGCCCAGTCCTACTTGATTGCCTTTTTTGGGTAAAATTGCTAAATGAATCGATGGAGGGGAGACAAGAGGTGTGATATATCTGGCTTTTATTAAAGCGTTTGATGTAGTATCTCACGGAATTAGTTCCAGTTGGCGGGGACAGCCGTCCCTCGCCCTCGGGAGGCAGGGGGACGGGGCAGCCCTGGCGCACACGGGGGGCGCGGTGGCATTGCTCCGCTGCACGTGCCGCAGCTCCTGCTCTGCCACCTGGGGACCCAGCCCCGACGGCCCCAGAGCAGGGGGCTGGTGGCCAGCACCACCGCAGCCCACTGGGGGCCACCGCCTCCACGTGCCCAGTGCCACCCTGAGGCTCCAGGGCCGTGCCCCTGGAGCATCAGCAGCTTCCCCCGGTGCCCCTTGTTTTTGGGGCTGCAGAGGAAGCTGTGCAACGAGGCGCATCCGCAGCAGTGCCAGGAGCAGCGTCTCCCCATCCTGCTGTCTCCTCTCCCCCCGCAGCCTGGCTTCTCCCCGCACCAGCCTCCTTCCACCTCCTCCTGCCGGTGCTAATCCCCTAATCTGCGCACAGCAACGATTTCTTGCGTGGCACGGTGGCTGCTTCTCGCAGGCCCAGACAGCTGAAATCTGCATTCCTCCTCTTCCAAATCCCGGCTCCCTTATCAGCAGCAGGTATCAGGTGAGCCAGGCACCACCTACCTCCGATAAACCCATGTTTCATTTCGTCCTATTTCCATTTTATCTCCGAGCCTGCAATTATCGCTCATCTCACCGCACGCCGGGCTGCCTTGCGCGTGCAGGAGCGGGGCGGGCGCCTGCCTGGCGGGCAGCCCTGGAGCACAGCACCCTGCCGGAGGCACCAGGATGGCCAGGATGGCCGGGATGCCCCGGGGTGAAGCCTGCCCTCCGCTCGCTGCCACCCGGTCCCCAGCTGCCTTCCCTCTAACCTCGCGCAGCGGCGGCGATGGGCTCTCTCCCTGCGAGCCAGATGTGTTGCACGGAGCATAAACACCCGCGACAGTTGTTGTGCTTCTCGGCGTGAAGGCATCAGATGTCTGCGTTAAAACAAAGCTCTCCACTTAATTACTCAGGCTGATAATTCAGCGCGTGGAGGCGGCTCTGGCTGAGAGCAGAGGGCTGGATCACAGCTGGGACTGGATAGCCTTGGAGAGCACATTAATCCCGGCTCTCACAGCCCTGATTAACGGTGCTGGAAACCTGCCCACCCCGCTCGTTCCTGGAGGAAGGGTCCGTCCGTAGCACCCACCGGAGGGGCCTCTGTGCCTCCTTGGGCTGGCATCTGCTGGGCCAAGGCATCTCAGCACCTTCAGGGTGAGGTGGCCCAGGGCGTGGGGGACTTTGGCTGCCTGGGCGCACCCGTCCGTGGCACCTAGAGGCGTGGATTGGGGTCACCCTGGGCAGGGAGCTGGACCAGGCAGAGCACCCATGGGTGCAGGCTCTGTGGTCCGAGCTTCCAGCTCCTGGTGCCTGCGTTTCTGGCTCCCCAGCACCGTCCCCGCGGGACCCCAAGGGTTAAGCTGTCATGTATTCAGGGCCACGCGCTGGCCAGGAATTACACTTTTATCGGCACGCGGTGCTGCCGCCGCTTGAATTGGGACTGGGAACTCTATTTCCGAGCTCACCCAAATTATTCTCGAAGAGATAAAGCGCGGTGCAGAGCAGCGCCGGCGCTTCATTAACATTCCCCAGCCCATTCAGCTTTAAACGAAGATTGCCTGCCTCGGAAAATGATAAAATTGAACATGTGAAGCAGGGCATTATGTTCCATCAGCCGATATTATTTCCCACGCAGGGGCCGAGCGGAGACACAAACAGCTATTTATGCAGCGCCTGGCCGAGCCGGGAAGCAGGCAGGCGGGTGCAGGGGGTGGGGGGGTGCCCCCTGTCTGTCCATGGGCATGTGAAGGGCTCCCCGCAGTGTCCCTTGTGCCCGGGGTTGGATGTCCCCAGGGGCACAGCCGTGCCCTGTGCGTTGAGCCAGGGCACGCAGGTGGGGAAGGGGCTGGGCGGTGCGTGGGGTCCCAGCAACCCAGTGTGCGAGGATGGAGGCTTCCCAGCTCCCTGCCCCGTGTGGTGGCCGCAGCAAAGCCCCCCAGGGGAACAAATATCCCCGTGTCCCCTGCTAGGGCCGAGTGAGAAGGGTGCTGGGGTGCATGGGTGGGTGCTGGGGTGCACGGGATGGGTGCCACCCGGGGCTGGGCGCGGGGAGGCAGGTGTCAGGGAGGCAGGTGTCGGGGAGCCAGGCAGCGGAGGGCTGAGCAGGAAGGCTCCTGGGGCTGCAATTGGATTTTGCTTGGCCGTGCCAAGCCTATCGATCCAGCGGTAATTAAAGTCGCTCCAAAACCTGACTCATATTCAACCTTGGGAGGAAGGAGCTTCTCGGAGAAACAGCCTCTGCTCCCCGTGCGCCTCCCCAGCACAGGGTGGCCATCCCGGGGGCTGCCCTGGGACAGCTCTGTCCCACTGGGTCCCAGGGCAGCAGCACCCCGTCCAGCGATGTCCTGGCTGGTGTCCCCAGCACTGCACAGCCCCAAAGTGACCCTGACGAGTGTCAGCCCTTGGAGAGGGGGGTCTGGTTTAAGCCCTGCTCACCACCTGGATTTTACAGCCTAGGATTATCTCAAGCTAGTGCCTCTTTGAGCCTCTGGGACGCATCCCTGGGATGTGGGGGTGCTCCCTGCCCTGTCCCCACTGTCCCTCAGTTTTCAATTCCTGGGTCCCAGGATGTCCCAGGGGTGCACATCGGGGGATCTGAGAGCGTGTGTGTGTGCATGTGTGTGTGCGTGTGCAGGGCTCCCTGCACGCCCAGCCCTGCCGCCAGCCCCGCTGCTATTCCCGGTATTTGCAGCAGGTTGGGACAGGCGCTGAGGAGAGGCGGCTGCCATTCAGCGGGGCCCCACGAACCCACCCGGAGCCCCGCGAGAGCTCAGGGCCGGGGGGCACCTGGGGGCTGTGCCAGGGAGGGCGTGCGGGACCCCCTTGGCAGGGGTCCTGGGGGGCACAGCTTCCCTTCAGGGCCTGGAAGGGCAGCAGCTGGGCTTTGCAGCAGGGAGGTGGCTCCATCTGCAGGACACGGCCCTGGCCAGGAGCCCCGCAGTTTGGGGGCTCCAGGTCCCCCTGGCCAGCACAGCCGGAGGTGGCGGCAGGCCCAGCCGCGGCCTGACGTCCCCTGGGCTTTTCTGCTCCTGGGGGAGCCCAGACACCCCCCCGCCCAGGCAGCGGGGAGGGAGCACGGTGCTGGGAATGCTCATCGGGTGCTGGGCGCCGGGGTGACCCCATCGTCCCCACCAGCCACTTAGCATGCGTGGGGACAGCGGGCTGGGGACGCGCCATGTGCCAGCACGCACCGGCGAGACGAGGCAGCCAAGGACGCCCGCTCCTCCGCTCCCACCAAGGGCATCGCCTCCGCTCCCCCCGCAGCACCCACACCGCCAGCAGCACCCACCCTGGCAAACGGGGGGCTGCCCCCCTCACTGCCCCCCCGGGGCACCCCACGCCCCTTTTCTCCAACCCCCCCCGTCTCGCCCAGCGCCCGGCACCCCCGGCCCGCACCCGGCGCGCCCCCCCTGCTCCCCGCTGCCGGGGGGCCCGGGGCACCCCCGGCTCCGCTGCTCCGGGAGCCGTCGGGGCGGGGGGAGGCGGAGCCGGGCCGGGCTCCACCCCGACCCCCGGCCCACATAGGCCGGCCGGGAGGGGCCCCGAGCCCCCTGCAGCCCGCGCCATCCCGGGGGCGCACGGCGGAGCGCGGCGGCTGCAGCCTGGAGCCTGCGGGGCTGGGGACCCCCCCGGTGCGCCCCGTCCCTTCCCGTCCCGTCCCGTCCTTCGGTGCGGGGATGCTGCGGCAGCGCTGCAGGCGGCTGCTGGCCCAGCTGGAGCGGGCGCTGCAGCTGCTGGAGCT
The DNA here is from genome assembly GCF_964211835.1 of Anser anser. Lineage (NCBI taxonomy): Eukaryota > Metazoa > Chordata > Aves > Anseriformes > Anatidae > Anser > Anser anser. The sequence continues at coordinate 17,018,916 of NC_139726.1, read as the reverse complement.
GGGCGGCAGCCTGGAGGAAGGTGGGAGTGCGCAGCCCCTGGGTGTGGGTACCCCATAGCGCGTGGGGTGGGGGGCCTGGGGACGGTCACCGTGCCGCTCGGTGTTGCCCCCAGACTACATCCGCATCGCGCGGTGCTTCGAGGCGACGCGCCAGAAATGCTGCCGGCTGGAGCAGGACGGGCGGCGAGCCCGCGAGCAGCTGGCCCGCGCCGAGGCCGAGCGGGCGGCGCTGGAGGTGAAGCTCAAGCACGCCCGCAACCAGGTGGAGGTGGAGATGAAGAAGCGGCACCGAGCGGAGGCTGAGCTGGAGAAGCAGGTCAGCGGGGCCAGCAGCCCCTGAAATAGGGTACCGGGGGGGTGCCGGCCTCACCGCTGCCCTGTTTCGGCTCGCAGGAGCGCAAACTCCAGCTGGTCTTCGAGTCGCTGATGCAGGAGCCATGGGGAAACGGGGAGCAGCGCTCCATCCTCAGCGCCCTGGCTGGCCGGCGCCTTGGGGCGGCCCTGGCACCGGGCAGGAGGTGAGCAAAGCTGGTGGCCCTGTGTCCCCTGCCCCTCTCCTCTGTTGGGGCTGGGTGGGCTTGGGGCACGCTCAGGCTCTGCGGAGGTGCCCCAGGTGCTGGCTGGGGTCTGGGGGTGCCCCAGCTGCGCTGAGCCCCAGCTCTTCCCACAGGTCATCCATGGTGGACGACTCGTGCCAGTCTCTCCTGTCCCACTCGGACATCAGCTACGACCGCACCGAGGACGACGTGGTAAGGAGCGACCCCGCTCCCTGTCCCGTTTGGGCTGGGGATGGCAGAGCACAAATACCGGGGTGCTGCTCGCCCCACACAGCCCGGCCGGCCCCCAGCACCTCCTCTGCCTTCCAGGACGTCGACATGACGGTGGTGCGGGCCCTGAAGCGCAAAGCCCAGGAGAGGCAGGTAGGAGGGGGACGCTGGGGCACGCAGGCACCCGGACCCCTCCCTCCCCGCGCAGGAGGCTGCCAGGAGGCTGGCAGGGGGGGTAATTTATTGGCGCTGGGCTGGGAGCGTCGTCTCTCAGCAAACCGCCCGCGATCAATAGAAACTCCATTACCCTGTGCCGCGGCCCAGCTGGGCTCCTCAATAATTCATCCCCACGTGCGGGCATCCTGCACGCAGCTCCGCTCGCACCTCTGCATTGCAGGCCTGGCCTGCCCCTGCCCCAGCACAGGGGGGCTGGGTCCCCACGGTACCTGGTGTGGGGCAGGTGGTGCAAGGGCGCAGGATGCGACCGGCACCTTCTGTGGGGCTGGGAGCACTCGTTTTGGGCTCTTGGTGTGTGGGTGTTAGGGGCCTTGAGGGCCAGAGTCAGGCAGGGGTCCCCGCCCACCCTTCACCCCATCCATCTCTCTGTCCCCAGCGTGTGTCCCTGGCCCCGCAGATCGGCCCCGTGGTGGTGGCAAAGCGACACCGCTCCTCTGTGGCACCCCCGAGCACCGTGAGTAGCGACCCCAGCGCCCTGGGCAGGGCTGGGGGGCGGTGGGGGTGCAGGGCCCCGGTGCCAGCAGGACACAAGGTGCATCCTTTGGTCCTGCAGGGCTGTGAGGGCTTGGGGTGCACCTCAGTCCCCTCAGCCCCTGTCACCCTCTCCTGGGTGACAGCACCCCTGGCCATGCGGGACCACAGAGCTCATGGGGAGCGTTGTGGGGCTGCAGCCGGGCACATCCTCACTGCCCCCCTAAATCAGCAGGTAAGCGTCCCCCCTGCGCCCCCTCCTGCTGAGGTCCCGGAGCCCACCAGCAGCCTCCCGCCCGCCACGCTGGTGCCACCCCGCCGCTCTCGCCAGGGACACCGCGTCTCCACGCGTGCAGGTCGTGGACAGGGGGGCATGGGCAGGTGGTGAGATGCTCGGGGGGTGTGGGACCAGCCTGGGGGTGCTGCCATCGTGGGGGAGGGAGGAGATCTGCTGGGGGATGCTTGCTCCCACCATGGTGGGACTTGGGGTCTTGTGGATGTGCTGGGAGGCTGCAGGGGCTCCCCGGGATGGGGGAAGCCTCCCAGTGTCCCCTGCCTATGGGGTCCCCCACATATGGGGTCCCCTCCACTGCCTCCTCTCTCTGTAGAGCTGACCACGGTGTGGGGTGCCAGTGAGGATTTGGGTAGCCGTGCCCTGGGGCAGGACAGCCACACCGAGGGCGGCTCTGTGGGGCAGCCAGTGCCTGTCCCCTTTGCCTCCCCTCCACCGAGCCTCCTGCAGCCCCAGCACCAGTTCACCTCCAAAACGGTGCGTGCCCGGCTCCTCCCCACCTCCGACCCCGGGGAGAAGGGAGCCTCTGGGGGGAGCTGGGATGGATGGAGGCGGCAGAGGCTGGCTTGGGGGGCATGGAGGAGGGATGCAGGGGGGCGCTGACCCAGTTCTGCCACACCAGGTCATCCGCCCCGAGCCGTGCGGTGCCTGCGGCTCCCGCCTCCGTTTCGGGAAGGCCGCCCTCAAGTGCCGCCGGTGCCAGGTGCTGCTGCACGCCAAGTGCCGCCCGCGCTGCCCCGGGCCCTGCGCACCCCGGCCTCACCAGCACGCCTGGCCCCGCGAGGTGAGGGTGACATGGGGTCCCCACGGGCCGGGGTGTGATGTGGGGCTGGGGAGCGGGGTCGCATAGCTCTGGCGCTGCTCTCCCCTCTCCTTCTCCTCCCCAGGGCGTCCTGGCCGACTTCGCGCCCCCGACGCCTCCCCTGGTGCCCGCGCTGGTGGTGCAGTGTGTGACAGAGGTGGAGACGCGCGGCTTGGCCGAGGTAGGGACAGGGTGGTGACAATGTGGGGGCGGTGAGGCCGTGCTCCCCACGGGGCTGAGCCCCTCTGCGCCCCCAGGCAGGGCTGTACCGGGTGCCGGGCGCCGAGCCGCTGGTGCGGGAGTGGAAGCAGAGGCTGCTGCGTGCCGGCAGCGTGCCGCCCGCCCTGGGCAGCGTGGCCGACATCCACGTGGTGTGCGGGGTGCTCAAGGACTTCCTGCGGGGCCTCAAGGAGCCGCTGGTCACCTTCGGCCTGCACCCGGCCTTCCTGCGGGCCGCCGGTGAGTGGGGGGATGAGCAGGGGCTCGGGGTGGGGTTTGGGGCCGATCCTCCTCTAACGCCCCTGGTGCCACCGCAGACATCCCCGATGAGACCGCCTGCGGCACGGCCCTGCGGCACGTGGTCGGCAAGCTGCCCCCGGCCAACAGGGACACGTTGGCCTTCCTCATGCTGCACCTGCTCAGGTGAGGGGCTCTGGGGGCTCTGCGCCCACCTCCCTGCGCCCTATGGCGATGGGATCGCTGGGCCCGGCAGCACGCTCCCCCTGTCCGCCCCTCGCAGGGTGTCGCGCAGCCCCGACTGCAAGATGGACGTCCTCAACCTGTCCCGCGTCTTCGGCCCCACGCTGGTGGGGCACAGCTCGGCCAACCCCACGCCACTCGCCATCATGGAGGACACGCCGCGCCAGAGCAAGGTGAGGGGGGGGGGACCCCGGGTGCCGGTGGTGCCCCGGGTGCCGCCGGCAGCCCCGGCTCTATCCCTCCGTGCCCAGGTGGTGGCTCGGCTCCTCGCGCTGCCGCCCGACTTCTGGAGAGGCTTCGTGGGGACGGAGCAGGAGAACCTGGTGCCGACGCCTGCCAGCGCCCCGGACCCAGGGGGTGAACGCGGTGAGCCCACGGGACCCCCCCACCCCGGTGCCCACAGCGGGGCTGGGGTGTGACACCGTAACCCCAAATCTGCCTTCTGCCCCACAGAGCCCCTCTGCCGCCCCGTCGCCTCCCCGGAGCCCCACGCGGGGCAGCTGAGCCCCCCCGGGACCTGCTGCCTCCCCAGCGCCCTGCGGAGCTGCGTGGGCACGGCCCCACGGCCCCCGTGAGTGCTGCTGGAAGGGGTGGGGGGAACCAAGGGGGGGGGGAAAGACTTGTGCCCCTGACTCATCTCCTCTCCCCCCCAGGCAGGGGGCAGCCCCCGGGAAGGTGGGGCGGTTCTTCCCCTCCCCGGTGTAGCTGTGCTCCCCGGGGACGGAGCTGGCAGCGAGGAGGAGGACGAGGAGGAGGAGGGAAGCCTGTGGCAGTGAGCAGCGTGGGCCTGTGGTGCTGAGCTTGGTACGGTGGCCCAGCACTGTGCTCACGGGCTGGTTGGTGTTAAATGTTTGTATGAAGTGCTTGTATTAAACGTTTGCAGCAAAACCAGCCTGGCTGTGACTGGCGTCCGTCCCTCCCTGTGCCAGGAGGGCGGTGGGGCTCGCCGGCAGGATGGGGCCTGGGTGTGCTCAGGGAGAAGAGCCGTGCTTCCTTCAGGCACGGGTGAGCAGCCCTCCCCTGCGTCCCTGCACCACCGCCCGCCTGGGTGGGCAGGGGGCGGACAGGCAGGGTCCTGCTGCAGCACCCCCCTCTCCCCACCCCGCAGGGCGAGGGGCCCCTGTCAGCCCAGATGTTGGCCTCAAGTAATCAGAGCTGCTGGGGCAGGACGACCCTAAGCGCTTCCAGACTTCCTGGCACCTCCGCTGAGGCCCCGTTAACTCCTTCCTCCCCTCCGGCACAGAGCTGGAGCACAGCGGAGGTGTGCGGGGGGGGGGGGAGCTGGATGGGGCGAGGGCTTGTCTGCCCCGCAGCAGGGCTGAAAACTGCCCCCGAAACGGTACTAAAACCCAGGGCAGCTGTGGGATCTGGGGGAGAGAGAATTCAAGTACAGTCCTGACAGCGAGCAAGTCTTCTGGCCCAGTTTCCCTCCGCGCAGGGGTTGCTCACCAGAGGGCACAGAAATTAGCACATCCAAGGCAGAGGCAAAACTGAAGGAGTTTTAATGTGCTTAAAGTCAGGGAACAGCTAATCCCCGCCCAGGACCACAGCAGAGCTGGCACGGGAACGCGCAGGGCTGGGAGCAAGGATTTGCTGCAAATCCGTCGAGCTGGGCTGGTACGGGATGGATGGAGAATCCCTAATGCGGTGCCTGGTGGGAAGCACCAGGCGTGATGGGCCCTTGGCAGGCTGGGGCTTCAGCACGGGGGGAAGGCAGGGAGATAAGGGGCCGCGGGGCAGCGCTGTCACTGCCCCGTGCCAGGATCAGCACGGTGCCGCCTTCAACAAAACCAGGCTTTTCCAACCCCCAGAGCAAGCAAGGCGGTAGGTCTCTGCGGGAGCGAGATGATCGTTCCAGTGCCCTGTGGCCACAGCTGGTGAGGAGGGCAGGCACGCAGGGAGCCCCCCCTCCATCCCGGTGGGCCCCCAGGAGGGCAGGGGGCTGCTGCCATCGCTCAGCACTGCTCCTGCGCAGGTCTCGGCCTGCCGGGAGCACGCTGCGCTGGGCTGCCTGCTCTCCTGGCTGCTCTCCTGGCTCACGCTGAGCCTTGGGGGGGTGGAGGTGTTACTGGGTGACTCCACAGCTCCCCCCAGGAGCAGCGGTGGTGGGAAAGCGCTCGTCTCTCCCAGCCAACCCTCTTGCCCAGTGGCCTCAGGACAGCCCGGTGCTGCCGTCTTTGCCCCGTGGGAGGCAGGAGCCCAGCTCAGGCTGTTGCAATCACGCTGTTGACAGCGGGAGTCTCGCAACAGGCTCGTGCTGGGTGGGGTGCTGAGGCAGAACAGGCACATTCAAAGCTCCCTTGCCTCTTAGATAGGTCAAGACTCCTACTTAGGAGTTGGACTCGATGATCCTTATGGGTCCCTTCCAACTCGGGATATTCTATGATCCTAAAACCTTCCCAAGAATTGGAGATGCCAGCTGGGGGACAGCCTGGCATGGGGTACCAAGCCCTGGTGGGTAGTGCCCTTTGGTACAGAAGCACCCGAAGCTCAAGACCTGAGACACTGCAGGCAGCAGGAGCTCCCTGGGCAGGCTCGCAGCAGCTGGCCTGGAGCCTGAGCCACGTGCTGTCCCCAGGTTTCACCCAAATCCCTGGGCTCCGAGAGAAGCAGCAAGCGAGGCTGATGCTCACCAGCTTTAATGTCTGTCTGGAGCAGGAATCAGGCACTTGCAGGGCTCCTCACCTGCCCCCCGGGGGTGCTGGGAACCCCCAGGAGGTGGCAGAGGCGACAGAGGCCGCCCCAGCCCAGCAAGCAGCGAACTCAGAGGATAATCTGGTTCTTGTAGCTGCGGCTCAGCTCCTTGTGAGGAAGGACGATGGAGTTAAGAATAACAACCTCAGCAGGGATGGTGACACTGCAGCCTGCAGGGAGAGCACGAGGGGGGCAGTAATAGGGGAGCGGACCCTGCCCCATCCCTTAGAACCCAGGCTGCCGCTGGGACTCACCCAGGATCGTGATGGAAGGGGTGAGGCGGCCGTCCCTGAAGAGGGTCTCGCTGTCGATCTTGGCATAGGGATCGTTGGGGTTGGGGTCGCTGGGCGTTCCTTCAACCCGGGCCCAGCGCCCGATGGTGCTGTCCCAGCCCACGATGGTGTTGAGGACGCAGGTGTGGTCCTGGAGTGCGGGAGGGAGCAGTGATGGATGAGAGGAGCGGCAAGGTGCCGGGGGAGGACACCCCTTCCCTAGGGTAAGCCCTACTTACGTGCAGCGAGGCCCCGTGGAGGACGATGGACTCGCGCACACGCACGCCGGCTCCCACCGTCACCCCCTCCCCGATGGAGACGTTGGGGCCCAGCTGCAGGGGCAGAGGGACACGATGAGGTCAGGTAACGGCGCCCCCAGCCCCGCAGGGTCCCCCTGCACTCACCACTGCCGTGCTGTCGATGGAGGCCGTGGGGTGGATGTACACGTTCCCTGCAACACAAGGCCGGGTGTCAGGGAGGCAGCTCCCGGAGTACTGGGCTCTGTGAGTGGGGCAGGAGCTGCCCCGTGGGTCCCCTTCCTCCTCTGGCTGCATGGGGCAGCTCCTAGGGCCATTGGGGGGATGTCAGAGGGATACCTCGGATGATGGGGCCTCCAGGTTTGTTCTGGGCCAGCCTCTCCGGGTGGGTTTGGCTGTACTGGTTGAGGTAGAGGCGGCTGGCGTAGATAGCAGAGCTGGGGGACGAAAAGCAAGGCTGTTATTGTGTCTGTAGTGCCCTCAGGGCAGAGGAGGGTCCAAATTCAACGCCTGCCACCCCCACCCACGGGGCCGTGTCTGAGCACCCTCCTCTCCCTCTCGGTGCTCCTGCTGCCCCAGCCCGTACCCAGCCGATTTGATCTGGCTCCAGAAGCCATCGGTTTTGTAGACGTAGAGCTTGCCGCTCCCAGCCAGCGCTGTGAAGACGTCCTGCTCCAGCCGGATCACTTCTGCACGCTGCCAGCCGTTGGAGTTCTCCTCTCTGCAAGCGAGAGGACCGTTAGCCACCCACCCCGGCCAGGGACCCCCGCAGACTCTCCAAGTCTAGGGGCTCCTTGGTCATGGGGCTCTTCCTAGACTCCTTCCTAGCCGTGCACTTCTCCCCGAAGGCAGGGACGGAGTCGCTCTTCCAGCTGAAACAAGCTCTGGGCCAGAAGTGGATGGTGCAAGAGCTGCACCTGGCCCAGGTAGGAGTAAGTGTGCTGGACCCTGCCCTCACTGCACAGCCGGGTTTTTGCAGGGCGCTGGCACGGAGCTGAAGGGGGAGCAGAACGCTTCCCCCTGAACAGCCTCGGCCCCTTGTCCAGAGCTGCATGAGGATGGGGTGGGAGGAGAGGGAGGGAGAAGGGGAGCCTCAAGCTGGCTAGGAGGAGACACACAGAGGACAGCCTCGCAGGGCTGGAGCAGGAGGAAAGCACGCGTTACCGCCAGGCACGACCCAGCACAGAGAGCAGCCAGCGCAGACACAGAGGGACAGACTTACCCAAGGTAAGGACAGCTGGTGCAGGACCAGGAAACAAGTGAGTGATGGCAGAGGAGGAGAGAAGATAGAGAAAGAATGGAGGATGAGCGTGCCGCTGCAGCCCCGGGGAGCAGTGGGGTGGGAGGGACGCAGGGCGGGGGGGGCTCTCACAGCGCTAGCTCCTGCTGGTTCCGCTGGAAGACCTCGCCGATGTGCTGGAAGATGGCGGGCGTGAACAGGTAGATGCCGCAGTTGATCACCTCGCTGACAAAGGTGCTGGGCTTCTCCACGTAGTGCTGCACCTGATCAAGGGAGAGATGTGAAGGTTGGGGCACAGCACCCCTGCCCAGCACCGCTCTCTGCCCCACTGCACGTAGGAGTGGTGTGGCACCCACCACCCACCCCGTGCCCCTGCTGTACCTCCTGCGTGTCGGCGTTCGCCACGATGCAGCCGTAGTTCAGAGCCTGCGTCCTGTTAGCCTGTGGGGCGAGGCCGTATGAGTGCTGGAGTTTGCACCCAGGGCCTCATCCAGCGGCTCCTGGACGAGCCCAGGGCAGAGCAACGCCGCTCCCAGCCCCGCCACTCACCGTGGTGCCCAGGATGACAAAGCTGTGGGCGTCCCCGTGCTGCTGCCTGAAGTCCAGCATCTCCTGCAAGGGGAACTCGGAGCACACGTCCGCGTTGAGCACAAAGAAGGCCTCGGCGCCGCCCGACAGGATCTGGTCTCGGAAGTGGTAGATGCCACCGCCCGTGCCCAGCGCCGCGTACTCCTGCAGATACCTGCGGGCCGAGGGGGGCAGAGGGGACAAGGACAAGTGTGCTTAGAGCGGGAAGCAGCCAGGGGAAGGCGGCGGGAGGGTGGCAGGGGGCAGTGCAGCCGGGCACCCACCTGATGGGGATCTTGAACTCCTGCTGCGCCGCCACCAGGAAGCGGCTGAGGGCCTCGTGGGGCTGGTAGAAGCCCATCAGCAGGATCTCCTTCATGCCGGGCACCTGCGGGGCACAGGGGGCAGGGCAGCGCCGGGGCCCGACACCCCCTTACCCCCCGGGTCCCCCATTTCCTCTGACACCCCCTTTTCCCCCTGGCTGCCCCCTTTCCCCCCAACCTCCTAATTTCCCCCCAGCCCCCCTATTTCTCCCTGACCCCCCCTTACCCCCCAGGTCCCCCATTTCCCCTGACACCCCCCTTTCCCCCCAGCCCCCTATTTCCCCCAGGTCCCCCATTTCCCCCGACTTCCCCCTGACCCCTCATTTCCCCAGACACCCCCCTTTCCCCCCAACCTCCTAATTTCCCCCCAGCCCCCCCTTTCCCCCCCCGTACCCTGGCGCACGCCTCGATGTGGTGCTGCACCATGGGCACGCCGGCCACGGGGAACAGCGGCTTGGGCACCTCGAAGGACAGCGGCCGGAACCGGGTGCCTGCGGGCAGGGCAGGGCAGGGCAGGGCAGGGCGGTCAGCGGGGCCGGGCCGGGCCGGTCTCCGCCCGCAGCCCCCGGCACTCACCCTTCTGCGGGCCCCCGATGAGGATCACGGCCTTGAGCGGCATCGCGGCCCGGCCCGGCCCGGTCCCGGCGCTGCCCGGCGCGGCGCTTCCGCACACGTGTGGGACACGTCACCACGTCACCGCGCCGCCGCCGCCCCGCGCAGCCCGCAGCCCGCCGGCCGCCAGGGGGCGGCTGCGGGGCGGGGGGCGGGGCTTGTGGGTGGTGGGCGGGGCTTGTGGGGGTGGGCGGGGCTTGTGGGGGGGGTGGGCGGGGCTTGTGGGGGGTGGGCGGGGCTTGTGGGGGGTGTGGGCGGGGCTTGTGGGGGTGTGGGCGGGGCTTGTGGGGGGTGGGCGGGGCTTTGTGGGGGTGTGGGCGGGGCTTGTGGGGGGTGGGCGGGGCTTGTGGGGGGTGGGCGGGGCTTGTGGGCACGCTGCGGCGGCAGGGCGCGCTGTGCACGGCGCTGTGCGGGCACGCGTGTGTGTGTGTGTGTGTGTGTGTGTGTGTGCGTGTGTGTGTGTGTAAGCACGCGTGTACACCCGGGATGGTGCCTAGGCACAGGCCCTTGTGCGCGCACACGCGCCCGGGTGAGCAGGTGCACGCGCGCCTTTGCATGAGCATCTCGCCACGTGCACCCTTGCACACGCGTGTGCCACAGTGCGCTGCAGGTGCACGCCTCAGGGCGATGTGCACGGCCGGGTGCATGGTGCCAGCCCCCCCCCCCCCCACACACCAGTATTTCTGCCCCCATGATGGCAGCCCGGCCCCGCAGCCCTGGCACCATCCCCACCTTCCCACACCGCCCTCACCTTGCACGCCTTGCACACCCACACCTCACCCCCCCCCAGTAACGGCACAGAGACGGGAACCGGCTGCTCAGGGCCTTTATTGCTGCTCTGGCACGTCGCTTGCTCCAGACCACGGGGACGGTGGCGACTCCGGAGCCCGGCAGAGAGGCGGGGGCAGGCGCGGGGACAGGGGCAGAGCCGGGGCAGAAGCCTTCTCCCCGAAGTCAATAAATAAAAGCCCGAGCGATGCAGCAGCAGCTGGAAGGCGGTGCCCGAACGCTGCCCCCGACCCGCACCGGGGCACCCAGGGGAGGCGAAGGGGGTCTGGGCAGGGAGGGGCACGGAGCACGGAGCGCCCCGCACGGCCCTGGTGCGGGCAGCGCCTGTGCGTGTGCAAGGGCACGCGTGTGCAAGGGGGGGGGGGGTGCGTGGCTCAGCAAGGCACGTGTGGGGCCGTGCGTGAGCGCGCTGCGGGGCGGGAGGTGCTGCAGGGGTAGCCGGGGGGGGGGGGGGGGCTTTGCAGAAAGAGGCGCGTGTGCGAGCATCTCCACCCGCTCGGGGTGCCCCCAGGGAGCACGAGCAGCGTGGGCCTGAGCAGGCGCAGGAGTGTGCGTGGCACGGGGGTGCCCGGGTGCCGGCGGGGGTGGCACGCAGCCCCGGGGAAGGCACCGGCGTGGGTCCCGGGCTGCAGCCCCGCAGGGTGGGAGCGGGGCCGTGCTGGTGGCTGGCCCCTCTCTGCACAGCCCCCCCCTCCTCGGGCACTGCCGGGCAAAGCAGGGTGACCGCGGGCACCCTCGGTCCGTGCCGGGGGGCTTGTGCCCCTCGCCCCCTCTGCTTGTGGCCGGTGGGAGCCGCGGGTTGTGGTGTAAGGCACGCGGCTGAGCTGGAGGCTGCGGCGGGACCCGTGCTGTGGGGCCAGCCCCCCACCGACCGCGTGGCCCAGGCTGGCCGGCGTGCTGGCGGCTCTCCGAGACCCTCATCCGCATCTCGTCCCCATGCCGTCCTCCCCCCAACCCTCTGACACGTTCTCCATCCATCCATCCATCCATCCATCCATCCTGGCATCGCTGCCCGGCCCCGGCTGGGGCTCCGTTTTCCTTCTCTGTCGTCTCCACCTAAAGAGTCGCCGCCTGTCCCTGTCCCCGTCCCCTTCCCCGTCCTGCCCCGCCAGCATCCCCGGCATGTGGGGTCCGTGGGCTCATCCCGGCTCCTCGGCCGCCCCGTCCCGCGGCCCCTGGAATGTTCCTCTGGCTCCTCGCCCCTCGCGGCTACTGCGGCCCCGGCGGCTGGCCGCCCTGGTAGGAGCGGAGTAAGACCTTGTGCTTGGTGACGGCCTCGCCGCGGCGCCGCTGGTGCTCCACCAGGAACTCCTTGAGGCGGTTGGTGGTGAAGGTGAGGGTCTGGCGGCGCAGCTTCATCAGGTAGGCGTCCTGGAGCCAGGCGTTGGCAAAGCAGTCCTTCACCGTGGGGCGGCTCCTGGCGCAGGGGCGGCTCGGGGTCAGCGGCCACGGGGTGCCCGCCACCACCTCCGTGCCCCATGGCATCCCAAAACCGAATGCCAGTGCTTCCACCCCCCCAGCCATGGGGCGTCCCAGCCCTCTCCAGGAGCAGGGATGGGTCCCAGGGGTCACCGGGCTGGGGTGGGCACTCACCAGGGGTGGACGGTGAGGACCTTGCGGATGAAGAGGGCAGCGCTCTGCGAGACGTTGGGGTACAGCTTGAAGGCGTCAAAGCGCCCCGCCAGGATGCGGTTCTCCGTCTCGATGGGGTCCAGCTCGAAGAACGGCGACCGCCCGCTCAGCCTGGGAGGGAGGGAGGAGGTGGCACGGGACGGGGTGCAGCCGTGGGAGGGCACCCCGCACCCACACACCCCCACAGGGGGTCCAGTCGGGCAGGGTCTGTGGGGCTGCAGCACCCCCCGCAGCCCGGTGTCCCCCATGGCACCGAGCCCTGCTCGTCACACCTCAGGTGCTCGTGCCCACGGCCCCCTTCTCTTACATGATGTAGGTGAGGACGCCGACACCCCAGACATCCGCGGCAGAGCCCACCGGGTCACCCTTCACCACCTCCGGCGCTGCAAGGGAGCAAATCTGGCATGTGCACGGGGTGGCCAGCCCAGTGCCCCCAATGCACAGCACCCCCGGCATCCCCAGCACCCCATCTTTCACCCTCCAGTACCCCCATACCCCAACAGTGCCCAGCAACCCTAAAAAAAAAAATAGACACCCCCCAGCACCCCAAAGACACCCCAGCCTCCCCAAGAACCCCCCAGCCCCCCAGCCCGTGCCCACCTGGGGCTCACTGCGCCCCATCCCTGTGCCCCGTCCCCCTGCCCCACTCACACATGTACTCCAGCGTGCCCACGCGCCGGCCCAGCTGCCGCAGCACCAGGGGGTTGTAGGTCTGGGCGCTGCCGAAATCAATGATCTTGAGGGCGTTCATGCCCGAGACGACGACGTTGTCGGGCTTGATGTCGAGGTGCACGATGCGGCGGCCGTGCAGGTACTCGAGGCCCTGCAGCAGCTGCAGCACGTAGCTCACCACGTCGTCCTCCGAGTAGCGAAACCTGCGGGTGGGGGACGTGAGCGGGGTCCCCACGCCGCTCCCCAAACCCCAGCGCCCCCCCCCGCCCGCCCGCCCGCCGGGACCTGTCCACGATGCTGTAGAGGATTTCCTTGCCGGCGCAGTTCTCGCAGATGAGCACCAGGTAGCGGGGGGTGATGTACGCCTCGTGCAGGGCCATGATGCGCTCGTGGTGCAGCGCCTTCAGGATCTCGTACTCCTGCAGCACGCTCTGCTTCCTCTCCGCCTCGTAGGGCACGATCTTGGCTATGAAGTGCTTCCCCGTGGCGTTCTCCTTGCACAGCCGGATCACCCCGAAGCGGCCCCTGCAGCACAGGGCAATGCTCAGCCCCCCGGGCGGGATGTTTTGGGGTCACCCCGACACAGCACCCCATCCCGCCCTTCCTCACCTCGCCTTCTCGTCCAGGAAGGTGTACGGCTTCTGGGGGATGCCCTGCCGCAGCGCCGTGCCGTCCGGGGCCCTGCTGTCAGCCGGGGGCTCCTTGGAGGACGGGGCAGAGGTGGGGGCCTCTTGGGCAGGGGGCGAGGTGGGGGGCATGGAGACGAAGGAGGTGACCATGTAGGGGGGCATCTTCTTGGGGGGAGCAGCGTTGGAGGTGGTCGACGCCGGGGGAATGGGGGTGGATTTGGATGGGGAGGGTGCCTGGGGCTGGGGGGAGCCCTGGGTGGGCGAGGTGGGGGCGGATGTGTCCGTGGGAGCGGTGGGGGAGCCCCGGGCAGGGGAGCTGGCCTGGGGCACGGCGGCAGTCCGAGGGGGGGTGAACACCAGCTCTGGGGGCTCGCAGACGGTGATGTTGGGTGGCAGCTCGGGGTCTGGCCGCGGCCCCCCGGGGACGCCAGCCTGCGGTGGCCGCTCGGGCTTCTGCAGCGCTGCCTTGTGCTTGCGGGGCGGCGTGGTGGGGGGCAGCCCCGCGGCCGGGGGCTCCAGCTGTGCCTGGGGGGTCTGGGTCGAGCGGCTGGAGGCCACCTTGTCGGGGACAGGGATGGTGACGTCCTTGGCCGGGGCAGCTCGGGAATCTGCGGGGAGGAAGGGGAGCTGTGAGCCAGGAGGGGGGTGCAGGCAGCATCCCCCGGTCTGAAGCCCTCGGGGGAAGATCCCCCAGGACCAGGAACCCCCCGAGCAGCAGAGGCTGCAGCCCCACACCTGGCCCCACATCCCTGAGCTCGCCGTGGGTGCCGCCCTGCAGGAAGGGCTTTTGCTCACCTGCTGCCTCCAGGTGCACCTTGCCCGACGGGGTGCTGAAGGGCCCCTGCCCGGCCTTGTTGACGCAGGCCACCCGAAACTTGGGGGCGCTGCCGGGGGGCAGCTCCGTCACGTTGAAGTAGCAGTCGGCGATGCCGGTGCTGACCAGCTTCCACTCGTGCTCCCCTGCCGGCACGGAGGCATGGTGAGGCTCAGGGAGCTGAGAGGCAGGGCGCAGCATCCTGTCCCCCCCGCCCCCCCAGGACACTTCCCCAGGCCACCAGCACCCATCCATGCAAGGGCAAGGGTTGTAGCCCAGCCAGGGGGTGTCCCCAAGCAGCGTGGGGGGGTGGCCGGCTGGTGGCCACGCTTTTACTGGCCACATACCCTCTAGCCGGCACTCCAGCATGTAGGTGCAGGGGGCTTTGCTCTCTGCGGGCTTCCACAGCACCAGCACCGTATTCTTGTACTTCTGGGCGATCTCCGGGGTGCCCGGCCGCCCGGGGAGCCCTGCCGGCGGACAGACAGGGCAGGCTGGGACCCACGGGGAGATGCCTGTGCAACAGCAGCCTGCCCCTCTCGAAAGCCCCAGGTGGGGATGTGGAGAGCAGCGATCGAGTGCCCTGCCCCAGTGGATCCCCAGCCCCAGGGCTGTGCCACCAGGCGAGCAGCAGTGCCCAAGCGCGTCCCTCCTGCCAGAGCCAGCCCCCAGCAACCGGAGCAGGCAATCCCCAGTGCCTGGTGCATGCTCTGTCCCTGCAGGGCAGCGCCTCTGTCCCCCGAGGTCCCCCCCGCATCCTTACGTGCCACAGCCAGCGTGCAGGAGCTGATGGCTGTGCCCAGGGTGTTGGCGGCTGCGCACTCATACAGCCCCGCATCCTTCCTGGAGACCTTGGAGATGGTGAGCATCTGGCGGCCGTCCTTGCAGGAGACGATGCTCAGCGCGTTGTCCGGCTGCAGCGAGCGCTTGTCTGCCGGGGGAGCAGAGGAGAGCGATGCCGCCGCAGCTCCCCCGGCACCCACCGGCCCGGCAGCCCCGGCAGCAGCCCCCCACCTTTCATCCAGACGATCCTGGGGGTCGGGCTGCCGGCGGGCAGGCAGCAGAGGGTCAGCGCGTCGCCCTCCAGCAGCACCTGGTCCTTCAGCTTGATGTGGAAAACGGGGGGGAAGTCTGCAGGGCGGAGGGCAGGGTAAGGACGGGGGGGTGCCAGAGGGGGGACCCGAGCACCCTGCACCCCGGCCGTGCCTACCCGACTCGCTGGGCGCGTGCTGCCGGCCGGCCGCCGAGCCCTCCTCCCGCAGCAGGCTGGAGGGGATGCTGGGCTGCGAGGCCATCTTCTCCTTCTTAGCCCGGGACAGCCCCCAGCGCTCCCAGCGTGACCGCTTCTGCCCCTCACCTGCGGGGACGTGGACGGGGGGTGGCTCAGACAGGGGTCTGGGGACAGCCCGGGCTGCCCCGGCGGTGCCGTCAGCCCCCAGCTCACCTTTGGCGGAGGCGGAGGAGCGGGTGCTGCCCTCCGAGCGCAGGGACTCGGAGGAGGGCGCCGGTGCCGGGGGTGGGCCCACCTGGTCCTGCGTCGCGACGCCCACCCGCCGCAGACTGTCGCCCTCCGAAATGGAGCGGCGCAGCAGGGAGGGCCGCCGCTGCCCGGGCTCCCCCGGCTCCTCGTCCTCCGGCCGCTCGTCCGACAGGCTGCGGAGCCGCGAGGACACGCGCTCCATGGTGGCGCTGATCTTCCTGCGCACCGCCACCACCGGCGACTCGCTCTCCCCGCCGCCCCCCGGCTCCGACTTGAGGCTCTCCGAGTCCCTCCGCTCCTTGGAGCTGCCCAGGCCCAGGCTCCAGGAGAAGCGGCGCCCGCGGGTCGGGGTCTCGCCGCCCCCTTCCTCCCCCTTGCTCTTCCTCCTCTCGGCAGGCGGCGTGCGCTTGAGGAGCACGGACATCCTGCGGAGGAAGCCGCTGTCCTTCTGCACCTCGTGCAGGTCCTGCACGGACTTGGACTTCTCCGCCAAGCCGCTGGACTTGGACTTCTCCGCCAAGCCGTCAGGCTGGCTCCTGCGCAGCTCCAGGGGCACGCCGGCCGGTGTGGGCCGGTAGATGCCCTCGTCGTGGGCCGCGGGGCTGGCCAAGTGCCGGTCCTCAGAGCGGGAGCGGGTGAGGAGCTTCAGCCCGCGGCTGAGCGACGACTCGCGGCTCCGCTTGAACTTGGCCTCGAAGACCTCCTCCGAGTCGATGTCCTCGATGAGCAGGGAGCTGGAGGAGCCGCTGGCCTTCAGCTCCTTCTTCTCCGCCGGTGCCGGCGCGGGGGGCTCGACAGGGGCAGGGGCAGGGGCAGCGGCTGGGGGCTGCGGGGCCTCCTCGGTGGCCGGCTCCCCACCTTGCGTGGCTCCCATGGCTTGCATGACCTCAGCGTAGGAGGACGTCTTGGGGGCCCGGGCACCAGGGACTGCGGGCTGCTGTGGGGTGGCTGCTCTCGCCCTGGCAGCCCCCTCCCCAGCTGCCCCACCGGCTCTGGTGGTTTCGGCCTTGGTGGTCGCCTTCTCCTCCTGCCCTGCGGCTGCTGGTTTCTTCCCTGCAGTGGTGGTGGCTGCTTTGGCGGGGGGCTGGCCCCGCTCCTCGGGGACTCGCCTCTTCTCTTGGGCAGCCTTGGCCGTGGGGGGCCTGGGTAAGGTGGCCTCCAGCGCCTGGGGCCGGGCGTCAGAGAGCGCTGAGAGCGACGGGGACTCCTTGAGTCGCTGGGCCTCCGTGTGGGCCACCGGGATCTCCAGGGGCGCGCCGGAGCGGCGGTGCCGGACGACGGGCTCGGCGTCGCCCTGGCTGAAGGAGCTGCTCTTCTGCAGGACGCGCTCAGGAGGCAGAAGCTGCGACGAGGCGGCCTCGCTGGAGGCTGCCCGCACCAGCCTTGGCCCCGCCGGCACCAGCTGCTCCATGCGGGGCGGCCGCAGCCCCTTCTTGTCGGGGCTGACCCCCAGCGTCTCCAGGAGGGGACCCCGCAAGCCGCTGACCTTGCCGTCGGCGGGACCGCCCCGCAGCAGGCGCTGGCGCATCAGCTCCAGGCGCTGGGCGTGCTCCTCTTCGCCCCCCCGGCGCCGCGGCAGCTCCATGGAGGCCGCCTTGGCCAGGGCTCGGCGGGGCTCCCGGCCCGCCTCGGCCCCCTCCTCGGCCCCCGGGGGCTGCCCCAGCAGCAGGGCGCTGTCGGCCGAGCTGCCCCGCTTCAGCTCGCCCCTGCGGGCGCTCTCCGGGGACTCCAGGCTGGAGCCCTTCCTCATGGCTTTGCGGGGGTACTCCGTCCGCTTCTGGGCCTCGGGGGCTTCCTCGTCGGAGGAGCCGGGTGCCTCTGCCTCCGCGTACGGCCGCCGTGGCCCTGCGGCCCTCGGCCTCTTCCCCAGGGCCACCCCGGGCTTCCCCGCGCCCTCGCTTTGCCACTCCATGGCGGAGCCATCCCCTGGCACGGCCACCTCCTGCCTCGGGCCCTCGAGCGGCCCCAGTGCCTCGTCATCCGTGGGGATCTCGTTGAGGGACATGCGGGAGCCGGAGAACTCCACCTGGTGCGGCATGGGGATGAAGGGCAGCTCGTCCAGGTCATCGGAGTCCGAGGAGGATGACAGCGCCGGGGACTCCTTGAGGTGCCGGGGCACGGCGATGGAGAGGTGGTTGGAGGTGTCCTCCAGCAGCTCCGGGATGGGACGCAGCACCATGTTGCACTTGTAGCTGATCTGCGAGCGCTGCAGCACATGGACAGGGCTGGATCAGGCCCGGCTGGGCGGCACAGCACCATACAGCCCAGCACCCAGCCTCCCGCCCCGGCTCCTGCCTTCACCTGCCATTTCCGACGGGAGAGGAAGAGCTTCAGGTGGTCGGTGCTGATGACCTTCCCCTTGGCCAGCGTCTGCGGGGAAAGGGGACAGCAGCGTCACACGGACCCCGCACTGAGCTCTGAGGGTCCCTGCTGCCCCCAGGTGCTGCCCAGACTCACCTTGAACCAGGGGTGCTCCAGGGTCTGCTCCGCGTTGGGTCTCCTGTGAAGCAGCACCACCAGGTGAGGACTGCCCTGGCCAGGGTGTTTTGGCATCCCGTGCTGCCCCCTCACCCCAGCACCCTGGGGTGCAGAGCCGTGCACCCAGCCTGCCTGTATCCAGCCGTGCACCCACCACCACCACCAGGCTCCCTGGAGCACCAGGCTCATGCCATGGGGTGGCAGGATGGAGAGGGAGGGCATCACCTTCAGCAGGGACACAGGGACTTTGTCCGGCCCCAGCAGGACCCACCTGCTGATCTGGGGTGCCCTGAACCCCCAGGCACCCGTCACCACCCAGGAACACGGGTATGGGGCACACAGCCAGTGCCGTGCCCCCAGGAGGACCCCGTGGCACTCACAGCCTGTCGTTGACCAGCACTTTGATGACAAAACCCTTGGCCTCCCGGGTGAGCCCCTGGAACATCCTCTCCTCGAAGGCCACGTTGTAGTTGCGGATGTTCATCAGCGTCGTCTTGTCGTTCTCGCCCACGAAGGGGGAGATCCCTGTGAGGCTGCGAGGGGGGGACATGGTCACTGGGACATGGGGGAGCCGCACGGCAAGCCCTGGGGACTGAGGGACAGACCACAGCCCCAGTGCCACAGGGCAGGAGCAGCTGGGGAGGATCTGAGCATGGCCCCAGCTGGAAAGGGGGCAGAAATGGGGTCCCTTCCGTGGCGATACGGCAGGGCACTTACCACAGGTAGGCGATGACCCCCACAGGCCTGCGGAGAGGAGAGGGGGGTCACTGCACAGCCCGAGCCCCCCGGCACGGCGGGGATGCCGGGGTGCACCCGGGCAGGGGGCTGCCCTTACCAGACGTCGGTGACGCTGGAGACGGGGCTCTGGTTGACGATCTCGGGGCCCACGAACTCGGGGGTGCCGTACTTGCAGTACTGCGGCTCGTCGGGTGTCAGCTCCTGCGCGTTGCCGAAGTCGCAGATGCGGACCTGCTCGCTGCTCGAATCCGCCATCAGGAGGTTTTCTGGCTACAGGACAGCGCGGGGCGGGCGGGAGCTTGGCGGGAGGCTCCCGAGCTGGGCAGAGGCAGGGCAGGACACGGGGCACTCCCCGAGCATGGACCGGGGCCGTGGGGGGAGCACTCACTTTGATGTCCAGGTGCAGGACATGGTGCTGGTGCAGGTAGCTGATCCCCTCCAGGATCTGCCGCATGTAGGAGCGGACCTGCGAGAGGCCAGAGGCGGGGTGGGGATGGCACCCAGGGGACCATTGTGGTCCCCTCAGCCCCACGTGGGACCAGGCGGAGGAAGAAGAGGGTTGTCACCCCCCTTTGGGCATGATGCAATGTCCCTGGGCCCCCCACGTCCCCAGCCACCCTCTCCACCCCATGGCTTTGCCCTACCAGGGCTCACCCACCTCAGACTCGCACACCGAGGGCTTCCTCACCATCCTGTCCAGCAGCTCGTCCTCGGCACAGCTAGGCGCTGGTCAAGGAGCACAGGAACGTGGTACCCCCCTCGGCACCCCGCTCCCATGCACCCACCCTGCCCACCCATGTCCCCCAGCCCTCCCCTGGCCCCCAGGCCACGCAGTCCCAGAGGATACAGCTCCATCACCATGATGACGGCGTTCTTCTTCTCGAAGGCGTCGTGGAAGAAGACGATGCGCTCGTGGTCCAGCTGCGAGAGGATGTGCAGCTCCCGGTGTGCCGACTGCTTGGCCTTGGTCCTGCCGGGGACGAACTTGGCGGCGAAGTCCAGCCGGCTGCTCTTCTCCGTCACTCTCCGCAGGTAGGAGAAAGCCCCCCTGCGACAGGGGGAGGGATGGAAAGGGGCTGGCAGGGCAGCTGGAGACACCCCCGTCCCTGCAGGCACTTGGGTCTGCGGGGAGCTGCCCCAGGACCATCCCTGGAGGACCAGGACCACCCTTGGAGGACCCGGTGGCCCCATACCTCCCGATCTCCTCATGCACGTCGTAGTAGTCGGTCAGGCGTCGCGCCTTGTGCAGCGCATCCTCCTCCATGCTGGCATCGGCCGCGGGCTGGGCTGGGGGAAGGAGAGGTGCTGGGGGGGGCAGCAGGGGGCCGGGGGCTGCCCCGTGGGGCCGGGCAGGGTGGGGGCCGGGCGGCCGTACCTGAGCGCACCACCAGCTCCGCCTTGCAGGACACCTCCCCGGCCAGGTTCCTGGCTGTGCAGGTGTAGACCCCGCTGTCGGGCTCGGCGGCGCCCAGCACCACCAGGGAGCACTCGTTGTCCTCGTAGACAAAGCTCAGGTGGCTGCTCTCCTCCAGCAGCTCCCCGTCCTGGGGGCGCGGCGGGCGTCAGGGGGGCCCCTGCCGTCCCCCACCAGCTCCCACCACCGGCAGGGATGCAGCACCCTGCATCAGTTGGGGTGACACAAAGCCAAAGCCCCAGCGCGGGGACCCCGAGGCAGCGGAGGGGAGCAGGGAGCGTGGGTCTGGGGGTCGGGAGGAGGTGGCGGGGTCCCATCCCACCTTGTACCACATGATGTCCGGCAGCGGCTTCCCCTCCACCACCACGGCGAAGCGCGGCGTCTCCCCTTCCTGGGCATCGATGTCCTCCATGATGGACTCAAAGCGCGGTGCCTCTGCCAAGAAATGGGGCGTGGGGCACCATGGGGCAGTGCCATCCCCCTGCTGCGGGCATGGGGAGCTGTGGGGGACCGCCCCATGGCATCCGGCTATGGGGCACGGAGAGCAAGTGCCAGCCCATGGCATGGGGACATGGAGTGCCGCAGGGCTGTGACAACGTGATGGAAACAGGGCGCCGTGGGGCAGTGCCACTCAGCAGACATGGGGCAGAGTGGGGCTGCATCTCCCCGTTACACATGGGTGTGGGGCACTGCAGGGCAGCGCAACCCGTTACAGACAGGAATGGGGCACCATGCAGCAGTGCCACCCATAGCACGTGGCCAAGGGGCGCGATGGGACGGTGCACCCATGGCGCAGTGCCACCCACAGCGCAGTGCCACCCCGTGCACACACTCATGGGGCACACAGGACACCTCTGCCCAGGTCAGACAGAGGTGTAGGACGCCAGGCAGCACTAGCAGTGGTAGTACCAATGGTGGGTACCATGGTTTGAGGGCCTTCAGCCCTACAGGGTGACATACACGTATGGAGCACGGATGAGCAATGCCGTGCTCTGGGGCAGTGTCCCCACGGCACACAGCCACGGCGCGCCGTGGGGGCAGTGCCACCCTATGGGGCAACGCCACCCCCACGGCACACGGCCTCGGGGCACCGTAGGGCGATGCCCCCCATGGCAGAGGGGCACGGCCCCCCGGCGCGGGGGCACCTACCTGCGAGGCGGAGGCGGAGGGTGCAGCGGGCAGAGCCGTGGCGGTTGCTCACCTCGCAGGCCAGCGGCCCC
Source organism: Anser anser (assembly GCF_964211835.1). Taxonomy (NCBI): domain Eukaryota; kingdom Metazoa; phylum Chordata; class Aves; order Anseriformes; family Anatidae; genus Anser; species Anser anser. Next base: position 16,997,817 of record NC_139726.1, on the reverse strand, counting down.
GCGGCCCCCCGGCCCACGCGCAGCAGCCGCAGGCAGTGCTGGTCGTCGTCCGGCATCGTCACCTCGCACGTGCCGTCCTGCTCCCCCAGCACCTGCCCGCCCCTGCGGGCACACGCTGTCAGCCTGTGGCCGCCCCATGGCACCCCACAAGCTCTGCGCGTCGCCCTCGGGTGCGTGCCCAGCCCCAGGGGTGAGGCCGGGCATGGGGCACCGCACCGCGTCCCACCTACCTCTTCCAGGTGACGGTGGCCTCCACGTGGTTGATGGTGATGGTGATGGAGGCCGGCTGGCCCTCCACCACGTACACCACGTCCGGCTTGTCCAGGATGACCGGGGCCTCCTCCAGGTACGGACCTGCCACGCACATCGTCACCACCACCTCAGCACCCCGCGTCACCCAGCCCCGGGCAGCTCGCCATGCCGCTGGGCACGCAGACCCCCCACGTCCCACCCCAGCACCCCACCCTCGCCCCGCTGCCCTTCTCACCCCGATCCAGGAGCTGCACGGGCCCTACGAGCGGGGAGGGCTTGCTGTTGGTCTTGGGGGTGGAGGTGATGACACGGAAGAGGTACTGGGCCCCCTTGGTGAGCCCGTGCACCGTGTAGGTGGTGTCCCGCACGCCGCTCACCAGCACCACCCACTGCGTTGTGCCCAGCACTTGCATTTGCACCACGTAGGTCACCGAGCTGGGGTCTGCGTGGGGACAGGGTCAGTGCAGAGCCCCCAGCACCCCACCACGCTGCTGCCCACCCCCTGCCCGCCCCCGGCCCCCTCACCTATGGCAGTGTCCAGCCACTTGGGCTTGTTCCACGTCAGCGTGATGGCCCGGCCGGTCACCAAGGCCACCGTGGGGGGCCCGTCGGGGGGCGTGGGCACCACATCTGCATGGGAGAGGTGGGGAGCGGCGTGAGCCCCCGGGAGCCCCCCTCACACCACCAGCTGAACTTCCCTGTGGTCCTGTGCCCTGCCACCCCGGCACCGTGCTGCGGGGACGCCGAGCCCCATCTGTCACCTACCCGTGACGTAGAGGTGTGCGTAGCAGGTGGCCTTCCCGACTTTGTTGGCAATGACGCTTTTGTAGACGCCGGCATGCGCGTGGCTGACGGCCGTGAACACCAGGCGATGGATGTCCTTGTCTGCGGGGACAGGGGTAAGAGCCCGTCAGCAGCGCCCTGCCGAGCTCCCTTCCTGGAGCCCCCGGTGCCGCGGGGAGGGCGGGGGCCCTACACTGCATCATCTTGCGGTCGTCGGTGCTGTCGATGCGGGTGCCGTTGTGGAACCAGGTGATGGAGGGGTAGGGCAGCCCGGCCACCTGGCACTCCAGCACTGCCTCCTTCGACTCCACCACCTCCAGGTTGTGCAGAGGCTTCAGGAAGTCGGGCATGGTGAAGCACTCCGCCTCGGTCTCCGCCTGCTCCGGTTCCTCCGGGATGGACGGCATCTTCTCCAGCTTGGAGCTGCGACCACCCACACGTGCTCAACACGGGAGCGCGGTGCCCCCAGCCCGGCCCCAGGGGAGGGACCCCCCCAAATCCCAGGGGGCAGCGAGCAGGGGGACACCCATCTTACATCTGGGAGGCAGCAGACGGCCGTGGCTCCTCCACGTAGAGCTCGGCGGAGCACTCCACATGGCCATGGGCATTCCTGGCGGTCACCACGTAGTGCCCCTCGTCCTCACTGCCCACGTGCACGATGACCAGGGAGTGCAGCCCCCCGTCCCGCTGGATCCTCACGTTCTCCCCTTCCTGTACCGGCTGGCCTGCGCAGAGACATGGCCCTCGGCATTCCCAGCCCTGTGCCATCTGGGGCTCCAGGGGGGGCCGTGGGCGTGGGGATTACCGAAGTGGGTCCAGGTGACCGCCGGCGGGGGCGTCCCACTGACCATGCAGTCGAAGTGTGCCGTCCGCCCTTCCACCACATCCACGTCCTCCAGCTTGCGGGTGAAGAGCGGCTGCACCGAGGGCTTCACCGTCAGCCGGGCGCTGCAGGTCAGCTCGTCTGCAAGGAGAGCGGGCAGGGCTGAGCCCCAGATGGAAGCGGGGGGACAGCCACACGCGGGGGTGCAGGGGCAGGGCAGGACGCAGTGTGTCACCCCAGGGTGCTGCAGGGTGACCAAGGTGCCCGTGCGCAGGGATGGTGCTCTGCTGGCAGGGGGGTGCCTCTTCCCTGCCTTCAAACAAGAGATGCTGGCTGCTGGAGGGGTGAGGGGGTGCCCTGTCCTCCCCTGGGGCACGGGGTCGCAGCCCTGGGGACAGGGCGGTGACGCTGAAGCAGGCAGTGCCAGCACAGTGCCATGGGGCTCAGTGCGGGTGCAACGCTCCAGGTGGGGTGGTTGTGGCAGGGACCGCTTTGCACTGACAGGGTCTTCGCCCAGCCCGGGAGGGGAACGGGACAGGGATGTCCCTGCCCGATGAAGGGCACACAGGGCGATGTCGGAGGCACAGGGCAGGGCAGCATGCAGGAGGCTGGATGCTGCTGCCCCTCCCCAGCTGCCAGCTTGTGGGGAGAGGGCAGGCCACCCTCGCCCCTGCCCATTGCCCCCGCCAGGCCAGCAGGGACATGTTGGTAACTGGAGCTGGGTGCCCAGAGGCTCTGGAGCCAGCTGGGCTGAGGACAGCCGGGATGAAGGCAGGCAGCTCGGGGTGCGTGGTACAGCCGAGGTACAAACACGTCTCCCTGGGTGCCAGAGCTTCCACAGGGAGCCCAGGGAATGGCACACACCAGCTACGGGGGGCAGACGTCCCTCTCTATCCCCACACCCCCTCCAGCACTCACAGCCACGCTGGGGGGACCCTGAAGCCCCAAGCCCCAGGGGTGCCGGCCTCATCGACCACCACGGCGGGGCCGTCCCCCGAGCGAGACCCCCTGTGGGGGCTGCATGCCCGCCGCTTACCTTTGGCCGTGCTGAGCTTGCAGGTGTAGATGCCGCTGTCGTCCTCGTGCACGGAGGTGAGCAGCAGCTTGCACTTGCGCCCGTCAAAGTGCATCTTGCATTTGAGCAGGGCGGGCTGGAGCAGCCGGCCCCGCGACAACCAGTCCACGTCCATGTCTGGCGGGCCAGCCACCAGGCACTCAAAGAGCGCCAGCTCCCCCGCCCCGACCACCACGTCCTGCAGGGGAACCACCACGGCCAGGGACTGGCACTCGGGGCGAGCTGCCCGGGAAGGGGGGAGAAAGAGAGAGAAAGAGAGAGAGAGAGAGAGAGAGAGACGCGTCTCAGCAACTGAAAAGCAACCATGGGAGGTGGCGGGGAGGGGGCCGTGCGGGGCAGGGGCATGCGGGGAGGGGGCCCGGTGCCGCGGGCGGGTGCGCAGGGCGCAGGCAGGGGGGTGCAGCGGGGAGGAGGTGGGGGCAAGTTGTGGAAAGCGGAGCTGAGCCGGGGTGGGGGGCCGGGGGGGTGTGGGGGTGAGGGGAGGTGTCCGTGCCAGGAACACACCACACAGCGCTTTACCAAACAGATTTTATTAGAGCTACAAAAAGGGTCTCGGCCTCGCAGCCCACCCCCCGCCGAGCCCTCCCCAGGGAGAAGAGACCCAAGCCGGGGCTGCCTCTGCGGCCAGGAGCCGGGCGGACCCCGGGGACGTGGCCGGGCTGCGAGGGACTTCTGTGCCACCAGCCCCTGCCCCGGTGCGGGGGTCCCCGGGTCCCTCGTTCCCCACGCTCCCAGGTGACCGCTGTGGAGCCCCCACTGCACCACGTCCCCTTCCCTATGGACGCTGAGCCAACGGCGGGGCCGGGCTCCCCGCTCCCCGTCCCCTGGGCGGCGAGGAGAGGAGCAGCAGGACACACAGACACAGACAAACGGACGGAGCGAGAGACAAGACAGCATCGTACGGCCGCCCTGGCCCGGCTGAGGGGGTGCCTCCTGGCGCTACCCCGCCGTTCCCCCCCCTTCTCCCCCCCGCCCGCTGCTCGGCCTCGGCGCCGCCTCCCCCGGCCATCCAATGCACCCGCGCCCGCCGTCGAGGGCCCGCGCGTCCCCGCGGTGCGTCCAGGACGAGGCGGCGGATGGAGCAGAAGGTAATAACACAAGGTGAGGTCCACTGCCTAAGAGGTGTCCAACTAAGAGCCCCGCGGCCGCGGCTCTGAGAGATGCACCCCCTTATCGTACTCCCCCTGCGTACAGACAAAAACCGCAGTCAGCAAGCGGAAGGGTTAGTGCAGCGGAGACGGGGCCGGCACGCACACGAGGGGCGTGCACGCGCGAGGGGTGTGAGCGCACGCCGGCACGCAGCGCCGCGTGCCCCGGGCACGGACGTGGGCCACGCTGAGCCCGGTGCCCATCCGTCCGTCGGGCACGTGCCCGGCTCCCGCGGCCGCCCCCGCGCCGCTGCGCTTTGCCGGAGGCTGGAGCTGGGTCTGGCAGGACACAAGCGGTGCAGCGAAGGCTGGGGCGGGGTGGGGACAGCCCGGGGGGCTCAGGCAGCCGTCAGCAGGGAGGGCTGGGGGGAGCAGGGCACACAAGCAAAGGGCAAGAGAAAGGAGGCAGCATCGCTCGTCCCCGCGGGCTCCTTCCTTCCTGGCACGTGGTCCCCAGCCACCCGCCCCGTTTGCGCGCACGTTTTAGGGGATCTAGGAGGATGCTGAGCCCACAGCAGGGCTGCGGAGACACAGCCCAGCCCCGGGCACCCAGGCTAACGTGGGACCTGCTCTGGGCTGGGAACAAGCAGGGAGGAGACCTCTCCAAGCTGCCGGCTGGCTGGGCACAGCTTGCAGGCAGGGAGGGAGGGAGCTGTGGGTGTGCTGGGGGCAGATGTCCCCTGCAGGGCCACCGAGGGCATAAGCCCTCCCTGCACAGCCAGAGCCAGCACCCAGCCCCAGCAGGGGTGCCTGCGGGACAGGGGGCCATAGATGAAGCTGGGCTGGGGGAGCAGCAGACTCTGGGTCAGGCCGGGGACCCCGGCACAGCTAGGCAGCGGGACCCATGCTGTGGGGCCGCACATCTGGATGGGGCAGGGGGACAGCCCGTCTCCTGCAGCGGGGATGGGCTCTGCGGGCAGCACGGCCAAGCCACTGCTGCTCCGCGTCCCCTCCCTGCCACCTTATGCAGGGCCAGGCATGCAGGTCCATGGCCCTGCCGGGCCCTTCCTGCTCGGGCTCACGCCCGCCTGCTCTGCGGCAGGAAGGGGTGAGAAGCAGCACCGCCGAGAAGGGGTCTGCAGCGGCCCCTTCCCCGCCCAGCTCATGCAGGGTGCCGGAGCCGGCCAGTCCCATGGGGACGCGCTCAGGGAGCTTTACCTCTGACCTCCAGCTTGGCCTCGCACTGCTTGGTGCCGTACTCGTTGACAGCCTTGCAGGTGTAGAAGCCGGTGTCGGTGCGCTCCGCCGCCAGGATGTGCAGCGTGAAGAGCCCCCGGGCCCCCTCCGCCTCCTCCGCGTGGTGCCGCCGGCCGTACTTCACCGGCTGCCGGTTCCGCAGCCTGCGCAGGGACACGAGCACAGCGGCACGGTCACGCCTGGCCCCGCAGAAAGCCCCCTCTCCTCTACCCCAGTCCCTGCTCAGAGGCACAGCTCCCCGCCTTGGTGCCGCTCTGAGCTGGCAGGCCCCAAACGAGGAGGTCCCCGTGCCTGTCCCCTCCTTCCCTGCCCTGCTGTGACCCAGCGAGCACTGGGACTCACCAGTAAATGATGGGCTTGGGCTCCCCGCGGACGCGGACGCTCATGCTGACATCCTGCCCCTCCAGCACCGACTGGTCCGACAGGGCCACCTGGGGAAGCGGGGGTCAGGGAGCAGCCGGCACCCGCCACCCCAGGGCCACGTGTCCCCACCACTGCACCCGGGGCCACGCGTCCCCCAAAACACGGGCGGCCCCTCAGGGCTGCGGCCACGGGTCACGGCTCCCCCTCTGCCAGGTCCCGGGGGGGCCGTCAGCTCACCTCAAAGGTGGGCGCAGCCTTGAAGCTGCTCTCCGGGGAGCCGTGGGCAGCCCCGTGCTCCGCTCGAGGCTGCAGCTTCATGGCCGGTCGGTGCTGGGGCGTCCCGGCCTCGGGGAACTCCTCCAGCGGGCTCAGGTACTCCTCGTCCGACGTGATGGGGCTGGCCTGGCTGAGGGGGGGTGCCAAGTTCCCATGCCGCTCCACAGCGGGGGCTAGTGCAGGAGAGGCCGGGTAAGGAGCTGGCAGCAGCCAGAGCCGGGCAGGGGGCTCGGGGCCCCCCTCCCACCACCCTGCGCCCCTGGGGTGCCCGGGGAACCGGCCCCGCTGCTCATCCCGCGGGGCAGAGGCACGGCGGCCGGCAGCGAAGGGGTGCCGGGCTGTGCAGGGGGAGGGGGTGCGAAACACGCCACGGGGCCGATAAGGGGACGCGATATCCCGCAAGGCGACAGCAGGGCTCAAGTGGCTCTTACGCAGCAGGCCACGCTCCCATCCTTAAGCCGCCCGGATTCCCGGAATGGCTGCCCCTGCCCCGAGCCGGCGGAGGGCTGAAGGTGACATTGCAGCTGCGCTCCCCTCGCAGCCCAGCCTGGGGGGCCCGCACCCGGCATCGCAGCGAGCCCCCGTGGGTGGCAGGGGGGCTGTGGGGCCACGACAGGGGGGTGGAAAAGCGGGGAGGGGGGCGAGATGCGTGCGGAGCCGGGCGCGCGTGGCCGGGGGTGAGCGTGCAGAGCCCTGCCCGAGGTGGGGGGGCTGGCCCCCCTCCAGCCCGGGTGCCTCAGCCCTCCCCACTGCCCCCCCCCCCCCAGCCAGCAGCGGATCCCCTTACGGCGCTGCCCAAGCGGGGAGGCGGGCGGGCTGCCCGGTGCACGACGAGGGCTCGGCCCCCCCCGGCCCCCGCGATGCCCCCGGGCAGCACCAGGGCGGACAGCCGGGGGAAGAGGGGGGGCACCCCCCGGCTCCCTCCCCCCCCCCCCCCCCCCCCCACCCAGGCGGCGCCGGGCTCCCTGCCGCCCCTCCGCCCGCAGCCCCCCGGTGCCCCCCGCACTCACCGGGGGATGGGGACGGAGGGGGGGCGACCCCGGCAGCCCCCGCCCCGAGCCGGAGCGAACCGCGCCGCGGAACGGCCGCTGCCGTTGCCGGGACCGGGGCCGGTGCGGCGGCGGCGGCGGCGCCGGGCGCGCGTCCAGCCCGGAGCCGCTGCGCCCTCCCCGGCCGAGCGCCGCCCCGGGCCCGCTGCCGCCACCGCCCGGCCCCCGGGGCTGGGCCAGCAGCGCGGGGGAGGGCTCAGAGCCGGGCCGGGGGCTGCCGGCCCCTTCCCTGCCGGGGGCAGGGGCACGAAGCCCCGGCGGCGGGCAGGGCGCCCCGGGGTGCGGGGCGCGGCACCGGGGCGCACGGGGCGGCACCGGGGCGCACGGGGCTCCGCCGGCCCCCGGGGCGGCTGCGGGGCTCTGCGCGCTCCCCCCGGGGAAACGTCGGGGTGGGGAGAGCCCTGGGGATGCGTGGGACGGGTGTCCGCGGATGGAGGGGTGCAGGGTGCGCTGGGCGTCCCCTGGGGTGGGAGGCAAGGGTGTCCCCACAAATGGCAAGCTGGGGTGCCCCCGCAACCAGGGCAGGCTGGGGGGGGGGGACGCCAGCCGCTGGGCCGCTTGCTGGGCGCTGAGGGATGCTCAGAGCCTGACCCCGCTCCCCCCACGGCAGGATCCCGGCAGCGCGTCAGCTGCTTTGGTTCAGACCGAGCCTTGTAGGGTAAGGAAGCCGGTTTCTTCCCAGTGACAGCAGCGGCCGAGCTGGCAGCCAGCCTGCCTGCCGCCGCGCCGGCCCTCCCACCGTCCCCCGCTGCCTCCGGGCCGGCCGCCGGCACTCACCGGGCCGCACGCTGAGGATGGCACTGCAGCACGTGGCGCCCACCTCGTTGGCCGCGGTCACCGTGTAGAGCCCGGCGTCGGCCACCCGCGCGCTCCGCACCAGCAAGGTGTGACGCTCGCCCTCCGCCTTGATGGGCCGCGCCGTGCTGCTCCGCAGCGGCACCCCGTCCTTCCTCCAGGACACTGCGGGCAGACGCGGGGTCATTCCGGACCATCCCAGGGCAGGAGAGTCCCTGCTAGCCCCGGTGGTCAGCGTGGGGTCCCTGCCCGGCCTGGGGACCCCTTTGCCATGGGCAGCAGCCCCATGTCCCCACGGCCCCTGATGGGAGCGGGGCTGGCCCCTCTCCGGTTCCTGGCATCCTCCTGCCCTCCAGTGGAGGACGGAGGAGGGAACCAGAGCCAATTGCTTGTTCCCCATCTCTGCCGGCTGTGCTGTGCCTGGTGCCTTCTCCCTCTCTCCCCACAGCCCAGCCCCATGCGGGGGATCGCAGACGCTTTGCCCACACCCTGCCCTCCGCACCCTGCCCTGGCATGCGGTGCCCCCACCCTTTTTATTCCTGCCTGGGGATGCTCCCGAGGTGGGCACGGCATCTCCCTGAGGAGCACAGCCACAGCTCTGCCAGCCCCACGCCACCCAGCTTGGGCGGCCCCAAGGGACAAGGACACGCCGGGGGGTGGCTGTGCCAGAGCCCGTCATGCTCCCGAGCCCCGGGGCCGCTCACCTTCTGGCTGGGGGTTGGCCGTGACGATGCACTTGAGCAGCACCTCCACCCCCACGGCCACCGCCGTGTCCTGGATGGGGATCTCAAAGACGGGCGCTTCCAGGGGGTCCTCACCCGCCGAGACGTAGGAGTCGTCGGAGGACTCTGCACAGGGAGAGACGGCCCCGTGGCTGTGAGGGGGAGCAGCAGGCACGTCCTGTGCCGCGCAGCGCTGCAGCCCTCTGCCCGTCCCCAGGTGACAGTGGGGTGCAGAAGCAGGAGGGTTACAGAGCCCCCCCCCCGGCACCTTCCCCTGCTGGGTAGGAGGGACAGAGGCATCAGCAAGCATCGCGACCCCAAGGCCCAACTTGTTGCCAAAGCCCCCAGATCACGCTGTGCCCCCCCATCCCATCTCGGTGCTCCCCAGCCCCCGTGCCCCCCCCGGGGCAGGCTGGGGTCCCGCACCCCGCTCAGGGACATCGCTGTGCCCACAGGAGGGCCGTAAGCCATGCCCTACCTAGCTCTGGAGAGGTGGGCCGGGCTCGGCGCCCCTTCCCCTTGCTCCGCGTGCTCCTGCCCTCCTGAGCCACTGTCCGAACGCTCTCTTTCTTCTCCGCCACTTTCGTCTGCCTTCTCTCCACCTCCTTGCCCGCGCCGTGCTGCCCTGCCCAGCTCCTCTCCAGCCGGGCCTCCTGCTCCATCCCTGGCTTCGCCCAGGGCAGGAACCGCACCTCCGTGGGTGCCTCCGGCCTCCGGTACAGCCCGTGGGGCACGGCCAGCCTGGCGGCCAGGCCCTCGCTCGCCGCCCCGGGGGCCCTGGCTGCACTGGCGGGGCCCCCGTCCGGGCACGGGGTCCCTTCGGCGGCACCCCCTTGGGACAGGGCTGTCCGCCCCTGCGGGGTGGCTTGTGCCAACGGCCACTGCTCCTTCTTCCTCACTTCCCCAACGCTTTCTTGCTGCGCACCCTTCCTCGCCTCCTCTGCCACGCCGCCCCGCGCCAGGGCTTTCCGCCCCCGCTGCCCCCCCGGCTCCGGCTCCCCGTTGGGCCCCACCAGCGCCACGCTGGAGAGGGCCAGGTGCTGGATGACGTGCGTGCTCTCCGCTGCTGAAGAGGCCCTGGGCGGCTGCACCTTGCGCCCGCCGGTGCTTGGCAAGGAGGGGGTGCGGGGGGTGCGGGCGGCGGGGGGCTCGCTGGCCGGCTGGGGCGAGGGCGCCCGGGCTTTGCCCAGCTCCTGCGAGCGCCGCAGCTGCTGCTTGGACACCGTCCTCTTGATGCGGGTCAGCTCCTCCGAGAACTTGTGCTCGATGTCCTGCACGCGCCCGGCGAATTTGCCCCGCTCGTCGAAGGAGGCGGCTTTCTGCCGGAAGGCCAGGCGCCGGCTCGCCGCGCTGCTGCCCCCCGCCTCGTCCCGCCAGCCCCCCGGCGTGCCTGGCCGCCGCGTCTCCGAGCCGGGCTGGTCGAAGGAGCGCGTCTTGCGCAGGGGCAGCCAGGGCCGGGCGGGGAAGGGGCTGTCCGCCTGCTCCAGGCTCCTCCGGCGCTCCTCGAAGTACTGCAGCCGCTCGAAGATCCTGGAGCCGGCGCGCACCAGCTTGGGCGATGCCCGGACGGAGACGCGGCCGGACGCGTCGCTCATGGGCGTCGGGGGACGGGAGTCCTGCGTGCTGCCCTGCGAGTACCCCGAGGACTTGGGCTTCTTGATCTTCTCCTCGTACTCCTCGGGGACAGTGTCCTGGTACTCGGTCGGCACCGAGGACTTCTTGCGGGGGGTGACGGGCGTGCAGGAGGGGACGCCGGGGCTGCGGGCGGCCGGCTGGGGGGCGGCTCCGGAGGGCGGCAGCGGGCACGCGCCGGGTCGAGGTGATGGCGAGCGGATGATGGGTGGCTTGGTGGTCAGCGGCAGGGCAGCGGGGGACCGCGGGGGCTCAGCGCCGGGCTTCGGAGAGACGGGGCCGCTGTGGGGGTCATCCCTCCGGTAGCCCCCCTGGGGGATGCTGCTGCAAGGGGAGAGGACAGGGGAGAGCGGGTCAGAGCCCGTCCTCGTCTCCGTGCTGCACCAGGGGTCCCAGCCCAGTCCACAGCACCCTATGGGGCGGGTGGCCAGGGCAGCCCCAGAACCCTCAAGGGGCCATGGCAAGAGGATCCAGCCACCCGAAGATCACCGGGAGCTGGCTTGCTGATGTAACCCAGCAGTGCCTTTATTGTCGGGGGCCCCCTTCCCCAGGGACACCCCTGTGGCACAGCGACACTTGGGGCTGTGACGCCGGGGTACCCAGCCAGCCCCCTCCCCAGTGCTGCCATGCAGCCAGGACTGGGGCACCGGACAGAGGGGTACAGCCCAGTTTGCCTGCTGTGTCCCAGCATGCTGGGACCACGTGGCACAGGCCCACACTTCTGCAAGGCATAGAGGTCCCCGAGGCCACAAGCCATCAGCCCGTGGCACATGCTGCTGCGAGCACGTCCCCCTGCCCCTCCACCCCCCAGACCCCCGCCCGCCCCATCGGCAGCACAGCCGAGCGGCACCACCCCGCTCGGCGTGCGTGGTGCAGGAATCAGAGGGTGGAGATGAGGTTCTGGTGGTGGAACAAGCAGCCTCGAACACAAAGGGGAAGATGGAGGTCGAAGGAGAAGGCCTGCAGGGGTGGGGACCAAAGGCGGTGGGGAGGGACGGGGGCTCTGAGCATGTCAGCGGGCCCTGGGGAGGGAGCACGTCCCTCGTCCCTGCTGCCACCCATGGGTGGCGGGGACGGGTTGCCTGTAGGTGCCTCAGGCTGCTGTGCACCCCTATATCCCTGTGCAGAGCCCCCGCAGCCAGGCAGGAGGAGGGTCCGGGTTGGAGGTGCAGCAGCACAGGGGTTACCCCCAAACCCACACTGGCCACGGCAGAAAGTGTCCCCGCTCCAACCCCCCTGTATCCAACCCCAGGGCCTGTCCCCACCTCACCGGGGCCGGGCTGCCTACTGCTCAGAGCCTCCGTTCCTCATCCGGCCGTGGAGAAGGCAAAGGAAGCCCAGGCGGAGGGGAGGAGATGGCAGCGGGGAGGAGATGGCCCCAGCGCGATGTCCCCTCCGCGCACGTCCCCGGGCTACTTACACGTGGAGCGAGAGCGCCCGTCCTCGGTACAGGCTGAAGGCGCTGCCGTACGGGTCGCTGGCCACCGAGAGGCTATCCTCCGACCCCCAGCTTGTGCCCACCAGATTAGCCCGTGATGCCCGCACCAGCGGCTCCACGCCCAGGTGCCGGACCTCGGCGCCGCGCGGGGCCGGCGCGTTTGCTTGCCTTGGGGTTCCCTGCGGCTGCCAGGCACTGGGGCGCAGGTAGGGTCCCCGTGCGGGTAGGCTGGCATCCGGCTCCTTCTCCACCACGGTCTGCTGGCTGCCCGACCAGCTGGAGCGCTCCTCCGCCTGCGACAGGGCCAGCACCGAGGTCGGCGTCGTGTTCATGGAGGCGTCCACCAGGGTGTCGGACCCACCTGGAAGGAGAGGGGTGAGCCGCCAATGGGTGCCCCTGGGGGTCCCGGGCAGCACCCCGCTGACCTCCTCGCCGCACGGGGACCCCCAAGGCTGGGCTGGAAGAGCTCGAGGTGCCACCCGTGTCCGAGCTCCCGGTGCCACCCGTGCCCCCGCGGCTCACCCGTGGGGGTGCTGAAGGCCGTCTCATCCTGCAGCTCGCTGCGCTGCGTCACCTGGGGGTCGCTGGGCTCATCCTCGCCGGTCTCCGAGTCTGGGGGGGGGGGGGAGAGCAGGGGGTGAGGGGACGTGGGGATGGCAGGCCAGGCTGGCACTGCTCCTCGCAGAGCCACCAGCTCAGGTGGCAGACGAGCAGCGCCCGGGCAGCTCCAGGCAGCAGAAGGAGGATGCGGTGGGAGAGGCATGACTGTGACACAGGGGACACAAAAGGGACACGCTGCCAGCGGGGAAAGGCAGAACCAAGGTTGGAAAGTCCGTCGGGGCCAAGGGCAGGAGCAGCAGTAAATGGTCAGATGTGGGGTGGAGGCAGGAGGGGAGGTGGTGCCGGGGTTGCAATGCGGGGGAAGGCAGCTGAAATTGGGGTGGTGGATACGAGGGGGCAGCACAGGGGGACAGTGGTGGCGCTGCGACAGGGAGGGGGCACAGGGCCCGTTCCGGGAGCGGGGCTGGCAGGAGGTGGGCGTCTTCCTACCGTAGCTTTGTTTCCTGCAGGAGCGGAAAACTTCGCTTCCATAGGGGCAGCAAGAGAGAGAGAGACATCAACACCCGGTTATCGGCCCGGCCTGCAGAGACGCGTGGGGCACTGGGGAGGACGTTGTCCCCAGCATGTCCCCGCGCTGCCGCGGGGCACTGACCTGCCAGGGCAGCAGCCGGCTGGGCCATACGGCTCGGGGAGCCTGGCACCGTGTGCTGGCCTTGGGGGCCAGGGATGGGGCTGGGACTGGGCGTTTGCCCGACCCAGGACCCACGCTGGGCACCCCACGCCCTGCCCATTGCTATGGCAGGGTCAGGCACCCACAGGGCATGGAGACAGGTCTGGCACCCCCAGCCTTCCCCACCACGTCTGCTGTATGCCCATGGTCACTACGCACCTCTCCTAAACCACACATGTCCTCCCCTTCCTTCTATGCAGCATCCCCCCTGCGGAGCTAGTGGCATTGCCCCCTCCCCACCCCACGGTCACATCCTGCCCGCGCTGCAGCCAGCTCCTGCCCCTGCTGCTCCTCCTGCTGCCCCCTGGACTGGCTTTGTGCTGCAGCACCTGCACCTCCTGTGCTCTGCAGGGCACTGCAGCCCGTGGCCCTGCTGGGCACTCCTAGAGGTGCTGGTGCACATGGACTTGTGTGCCCAGGGGCGCACACACCACGTCAGGGGCTGGTGTGCAAACACACGTGCACAGCCATCCCCGAGGCAGCAAGTGCTGCGAGGCGTTGCCATGCCCTGCAGCACGGCTCTGGCATCGCTGCTCTCGGGTTAATGCTGTGTGCTGCTGTGTGCCCAAGCAGGGCATCAGTGACAGTCCCCAGAGGCACGATGAGGCCGTGCTGGCTCAGAGCCACCGCAATGTCCCATCCCAGGAAAGCAACCCCACGCAGCCACGGACGGTTGGCATTTCCTCCGCGCCACCATCCGAGCCACCACAAGCTGCCACAACAGAGCCCTCTGGCAAGGGACACGTCCCCTGCCCTGCAGCGCCCCCCTGCCCTGCCACATCTCTCAGCACACACCACGGCCCCGTGGGGGCCCATGCTGCTCCCCCTGCCCCTGGGTTGCAGCCCAGCACACCACCGTCTGCCCCGTCACTGCCACTGCAGCAGGCTGCCTGCCACCGTCCTGCGTCCCCAGCATGTGTCCAGACAAGAGCAGGCCCCCCGGGGGACACCAGGAGCCCCCAGCCCCATTTCGGAGCCGTGCCCAGCCCTGCGCAGCCTCAGCTTGCCGCCCCCTCCCCGGCAGGGCAGCGGGGCCAGATCCTGGTAACTCAACGCACCATGCGTGAAGCGCCCGAAGCGCCGTGAGTGGCCGGTCTTCTGCAAAGGAAAAGAGAAGAGAGCGTTATCCACGGCACGGCCCCCCGCGCCCGCCCGCGGGCACACGCGGCACCGCTCACACGCGCTCGCGCTGCACGCCCCCGGGGTACCTGCAGGCGCACGCCCCCGGGCGCACACCCCCCGCACGCAGCCGTGCACGGGTGTAGGTGGGCACGTGCGGCGCATGCCCAGCTGTGCACACAACCACACACACACACGCACACCCCGCGGTGCTGCTCCCCTCCTGGCACACACCTGGGCACCCTCAGGACACATAAACAGCCCCTGACACGGCCCTGCTGCCCACCCAAAACCCACCCTATAGCCTGCCCATGGGTGCCTGGCAGCCTCCACGCACTGCCCATGCCCAGGGGTGACACCGTGCACCCCACCTGCCCCAGCGCTGCCTGCAGCAGGGCTTCGCCCAGGCGGGTGCCCAAACGCACCGCAGCCCCTTCGAAGCCACCGCCTGCGCCAGCGCGGGGACCGAGCCAGCCAAGCGTCTTCCAGGCTCTGGCCCAGACTCAGCCCCGGGCATGGGCCCAGCACGGGGACAGCGTCCCCCAGCCCGGCGGTGGCCGTGCCAGCCGTGAGAGAGGCCGCCTGGCACAAGTGGCACGGGACGGCCAGCCCGCGCAGGGACGGGGCGTGGGAGCCACGCTCGCCCGCGCTGTCTGGGCAGGAGAGATGGGAGCACGGGGTGGAGGTGCCAGCAGCTCCCTGCCAGCTCCCTGCCCTCCTCCGCGCCACGGCTCGGGGCTGGACACACGCTTGCCAAGGGAGAGACCAGCCCGGGCCACCCGGCTGCCGAGCCCGGCGAGCTCACGGCAGGCAGGGCAGGGGATGCGGCGTGCAGACAGGCAGGGCTGGGCTGCCAGCAGCAGTCTGGGCGGCGGGGTCCCCCTGGGACACTAACACCCTGTGCCCTTGTTTCCCTGCCTGGAGCTCAGAGAGGCTCTCCTAGCCTCTCCTGCCTCTCCACAGCTCCCAAGCAAGCTGACAAACAGACAGCCCCAGGGACGGACAGACAGCCCCAGGGACGGACAGACAGCCCCAGGGACAGACAGCCCCCAGGGACGGACGCCCCCGGAGACAGGCAGCCGGGCACGGCCAGCAGTTAGTTGCCCTTGCAAGGGCAGCAGGCTCGTTTTGCAAGCCCCCAAGCTGCTGCCACTGCAGCGGCAGCCCCTGGCGGTGGGCAGCTCGAGGGGTCTCCCCCAGCCCCCTCCCTGCATGCGGCGCTGGCCGGAGGGCAGCGGCTGCACGAGACACATTTGTATTCAGGCTGAGCCAGGCTTCACCTCCCCTCCTCGGCTGACTGTGCCGGTGCTGGCTGGCAGCCCGTCTTCCAGGCCAGGGAAAGATATATGAGTGATTAACTGCACCATCGGCGGATAATTCCCCCATTAAAAAATGAAAATGCAATTGAATGCCATTATCGGGTGCTCTCCTGGCTTCCCCGGGGACTGGCGCCACCGGCTCCCCATCGGGTCTGGTGGCTGCACCCGGTGGGGCCGGGCTGGGCTCCCTCCCCCAGGGCTATGGGGTGCTCCCCTCCGCCCTGCAACAGGTCCCCACCGCCCGGACCCCCCCCGGGGCGCAGCACCCACGCGTGGCTCGGCAGGGAGCAGCACCCAGCCCCGCTCCGGGTGACGCAGGGTCACCTCCCAGCTGCTGCCCTGCTGCTTTCGAGGAGGGGAGCAGCCCCGGGAAGGAGGTGGAAAGGGGGCAGGAGCAGCTCGGGACAAACCCCGCGGGGCCAGGATCTGGGCGAATGGGCCAGCGGTGAGCGGGGGATGTGCGCCCTGCCTGGGATTTTCATTTGCAGCCTGCACAAAGGGGTGGGGGAGCCCCCCCGGAGCCCGCTCTGTGCCCACGGAGAGGGGGAAAGGAGGCAGCAGGGATCAGCACCTGGCTGCAGCCCTGCCCCGCTGCGCGGTGGGGTGAGACCTGGCCCTGCCGCGCTTCCCCCCACGTCCTGCCCACACGGGGGTCCTGGTGGGGGCTTCTCCATCCCTAGCCATGGCCGTGGGGTCAAGGGGAATGGTGGGGGAGAAGGGGCACTCGGGGCCATGGAGCACAGCCCTCGCAGCCTGCCAGAGCTGGGCACATGGAGCCCAGCACCGTGTGGTGCTGGTGCCACTGGCTGCGAGACAGACGGGGACAGGGGCCATGGGGAGGCGCGGGTGGCTCTCCTGGTGTCCCCAGCGCACAGCCGGTGAGGCAGGACCCTGCCCTGCCACGCAGGTGGCCCTGGGCTTGCTGCCCTATGGCAGATGGGGCAGCCGGGCGGTGCCCCAGGGAGAAGGATGCCCCCTTTTGGGCAGGGCTGTCACCTCCCCACCACGGCACGGGGCATCCGCGTGCCCAAACGCATCCCGCACCCCTCGGTGGGGACTGCGGGTGACGTCCCCTCCCCGGCCCCTGCGGGGACACCGGGCGGGGTGGCGGCAGGGTGGCTGCGTGCCCCACACCGGGGGGAGAAGCGGGGTGGTCTGGCGTGCCCCACGGGGGGGCTTCCTGGAAGGATGGCCCCCATCCTCCCCCCCCGCCGGGGCCGAGTGACGTCCTTGCTCCTTGCTCAGCGGCGGAGCGTGCGGCGAGGCCCGCGGAGGAGCTCTGCCTGTGCCAGGCATGCTCCTGACGCGGAGGGGATGACGCATGCAAAGCCTCGGCTCCAGCTCCGTGACCACCGGCGGCGGGGCCGGGGGGGCCACGGAGCCGCCTCCGTTTGCTCCGGAGGGCAGGGAGGGGAGAGGCCGGCTGGGGGGGACCCCCCCTCGGGGGCTCACAGCCGCGCCGCCGGGCCCGGGGCCGTGCCCAACGCGGCGCCGAGCACCTGCCCTCCGCTCCTCTCGGGCACCACCGGCGTGGCCCCGTTCGCCGGCGGCTCTGCAGGCGGGGCTGGGGCTGGCGAAGCCCCGGGGGGGCGCAGCGCGGGGCCGGGACCCCCCGTGCGCCGGGCGCGCTCCCTCTCCCCGCTGCCTCCTCCTGCGGGCGCTCGGCGGCGCAGCAGCCCGGAGCCCTTACCTGGAAGCGCTTCTTCACCCAGATCTTCTTCATGCTTCTGCAGAGCCCCGGCGGCCCGGCCCCGGCGGCTCAGGCCCGGCAGGACGCCCGCCCGCTGCCGGCGGGGGGCCCGGGCTCAGCGCGGCGCGGGGCCGGAGCCCCTCCGAGCATCCTCCGCGGCGGCAGCCGGGCACGGCCGAGGGAGAGGAAGGGGCTCGCCAGGTCGGGCTCTCGGGAGGGCTGGAGCTGCGAGCATGAAGCATCACTGGAGTGCTCCTCCCTCCATCCTTCCCCCGCCTGCCTCCGCCTCCGCCTCCCCGCCAGCCCCGGCACGCAGCGGCAGCGGCGCAGGTGGCGGGGGGCGAGGGGCGCACACGTCCCGCACCCCCCTCCCGGCCCCGGGGGACGCGGGGCTCTGAGCCCCCTGCCCAGCGCCGTGCCCTGCCGTGCCGCTGTCCCTGCCCCGCCGCCGGGGGCAGAGGCTCCCTGCCCTCCTGCGCTCGGCACCGTGGGGCGCAGCCCACGCCGGGGCTCCCACACGCACCCCAAGGCAGATAATGTCCACGCACCGTCCCCAACGTGCCCACAGACAGGCCAGCTCTGGTGCCACAACGGTGCCCAGCCCAGATCTGCTCAGCAACCCCCCCCCCAAGCCCTCCATCCATGGGTGACACCACCAGGACCCTCTCCAAGGTGTGGGTTTGGGTCCCGGCACTGCTGAGCCACCCATGAGCGTCCCCAGGGCGCCAGCACAACCCCTGCGCGCCCTCCCCAGCCCTGCCCGCCTGCCCCCGCTCTCCCCGGGTTCCCCCAGAGGCTGCCAAATTCCCTGCCCAGCAGCCAGCCACGCTGCTTCCTCCCACCGCGGGACACCCGTGGGGACGCGGCTGGAAGCCTCCCTGTCCCCGTGCTGCTCACCTGTCCCCTGGGGAGGAGGCCCCCCCGCGCCGCGCTGCACGCGGGCACCACGCACACCGGGGCGCACGGCAGCTCTCCTGCCAGCCCCTGACTCCCAACGTGAAGCTTTTCATGGCTTCATAATAACTTGCAAATTACCCAGCACAAAGGGAGCTGTTTATACAACATTTCTGACAGCCCCACGATCCGAGTGATGCTGCGGGGTTTCCACGGAGACCCCGCACGTCAGGCGAGTCACGCGAACGCCGGAGCTGGCACAAAGGGAACCTCCTGCCAGAGCCAGGGGACGCTGCTGTCCCCCGCAGCCTGGCACCCCTGAGCCGGAGCCCCCAGGTGCGGGGGCTGGCCGCACACCTGGGTGTCACCCTGCTGCCGCGCAGCCCCCCCGCAGCACCTGCCGCCCCATCGGTTCCCCGGGCCCGCAGCCCTTCCCTGCCGCCGCGGATCTGCTGCCTGGCCATCCCCGAGGAACGGCGCCAGGAGTGGCCCCAGCAGTGCCACAGGGATGCTGCACCCCTGGGAGCAGCTGGGTGACTTTGGAGGAGCTGGACCTGCTGCCGGTCTCCAAAGTCCCCTTTCCAGAGGCAGCAGCACCCTGCAAGCCCCACGCCTTGCCGGGTCTCCCCTGCACTCCCCCGGCATGGATCCTGCCCCTGCCACATGCTGCATCACCGACTGGCCACCGGCTGTGGCCACCAGCACCGTGGTCTTGGTGGTGCTGAGTGCTTGAGTAATTGGTGGCCGTGGGTGCACGCAGCCGGCTGGGATGCGAGGAGGGCTGGTCATGAACCTTTCACGTGTTTGTGCTGGGGATGCCCGGCAGAGGTGGGCAGGAGGTGGGGGGTGAGATTTATTTTTTTCCCAGGGGGAAATAAGCACAGCAGGCTTCAGCACGGTGCTGCCCATGGCTTGAGGAAGGGGAATCCTCCAGGCTGGGGACAGCATGGGATGCAAAGGCATTGCGCAGGTAAGATCTGCATGGGGACAGACCTTCGGGAACGAGTGTCACCAAGCCTAGTGCAAGCAGTGCCCACGTCCCCAGGAACTGGGGAGCAGGTCCTGAGCGTGCCACACACTCCCCCAGGCTATAAACCTGTCACCATCATCCCCCTGCTCCATCCCTTGTCACAGGGTGGGACAGCTCTGCAGCAGCTCTGTGGCCCCGGAGCACCAGAGACCACTGCTCTGCTGGCTGTCCCCTTGCCATGGAGCACGCTGTGGCACGGCCTGGCTGTGGGGACAGGCAGGGACACCCCAGCTCCCCAGCATCCCGTCCCCTTGCTGCCGCTAGAAGGATGCCTGAGCGCACGGTGCCCGCTGCAGGCAGAGGACACGGGGACGCAGGACGGCAATGTGACCTTGGCTGCGGGTGCCGGGCACGGGGTGGGATGGGAGGGGACATCTCCTCCCCGCCCTGCCAGCCCTGCTGCCAGCACCCCGTGGCCGAGGGACCGGGCGCAGAGGGCACAGGGGGAAGCGGACACGGTGCCGGAGGGGCGCGGGCGGTGGGGCAGGAGGAGCAAAGCCTCTCCCGGTGCCACCAGGGCAGGGAGCGGTGGGAGCCGGGGGGCAGCCCCGGGAGGAGGAAGGGGCCGTGGTCCCACACGCAGCCCCGAGCGGCGGTGCTATATTTATTGCACGCGGGCCCGGGTCTCGGCCTCTCGCGTTGTAACACAAGCCCTGCAGCCCGCGAGAATCCGAGGGGACGGCACATTCCTCAGCAAAAATAACCCCCCGGCAGCGGGAGAGAGGGCAGGGGTGGAGGTGACTGACTGGACAGCTGCACACGCTGCTCCCCTGCCCGGTCCCCTGTGCCCCAGGAGGGGACCCGGCCCCAGGGGCCACCGTGCGAGCCCCATGCCCAGGTGGCTGCAGGCAGAGCCACCTTGGGGATATCCCCAAGGGCTCCGTCCCCCCTGCACAGCCCGGCCTGGGGACCTGTCCCTGAAACCGAGGTGGCACCAGTTGTGCCAGGCTCAGGTGGGACATGGCAGCCCCCACAGACTCGGAGCCCACCCCATGGTGGGGCCAGGGTGGGCACAGCAGCCCCGGCTGGGACATGGGGCAGAGCTCCAAGGGGAAACCGAGGCAGCCCCGGAGAGTGCCACGGGAAGGAGGTGAAGGCAAAGGGAGGCGTTAGGCTGCGTGCAGCCCCAGGGTGCTCCGCAGGGCTGGCAGGGGCTCCGGAGGAAAGGGGCACCTGGCACTAGGCGCAGACACAGCTCTGCGAAGTAAGGGCCTAAAATTAGGCACCGAGATAAACGGCCAGAGGTGCTGAGCCACCGGGGACACTGTCGGCATGGCCGTCCCCACCGGGCTACCACCACCGCACGCCACCAGCCGCAGAGGCCCCACAGCAGGGGAAGAAACCAGGGGTCTGGGGTGGCACAGGGGGGGCCGGGACCGCAGCCACAGACTGCGTGGGCCGTGCCAAAATGCACAGAGCCCCCAGGGCGTCCCTGACGCTGCAAGAAGGCTTCACCCCCAGCACCGACAGAGGGAAGGGGCCGTGCAGGGCCGCCGCACACGGACAGCCCCGTGTGCCTCCCCTGCCCCTGCGCCCAGCCCGCTCCCCCAGGAGGAAAGGTTACAGGGCACCTTGATTGCTGGGTGCAGGTGGAGGCGAGCGGAGAGACCCTGCGCCGGGAGCCGGGACGGGCAAAGCCAACCTTGAAATAAGACGCAGCCCCGGCGGGGAGGAGGGGTCGGTGCTGGCACGGCGAGGGAGGGCTCGGCTCTTTAAAAGGAGATTAGCTGGAGTTTTTAAGAGGTGATTTAATCCGGCTTACGGGGAAAAATTCAGGAGATGCAGCTGAGAAGTGATACAGGCATTAGCGGGCCTGGAGACAATGGAACTACCGTGGGGACCTGGGGGAGCTCCAGGGCTGCCCAGAAGGGTCTGGGGTCTGCAGACCCATGAGACCCGAGAGCAACCTGGTCTTGGTGCCACTGGGAGAGGGGACACCATGCCCCACCTGCACCCACAGGGCCAGAAAGCGAGGGAGAACCTGCACTGGTGTTGCAGAGGCAAAAGGGTGGGACACAGGGGGGCCAGCCCACCCCGGGGAGCCCCTCCTGGCCAGCCCCACGCGCGTGCTCCCCGATCCCCACACCAGGCGCTGACACACGCAGGGGACCTGGGAGGGGAGCGGGAGAAAATCATTAGTGGGGTGGAGCGACAGATTCAGGGCAAGGGATTAGAAGAGCTAAATCGGGCTCGTGCGAGCAAGGGGGAATGCAGAGCCGGTGCAGGAGGACCTGCCGGGGCTGAGCGCGGAGCCGGGCAGCGCGGAGCCCCCCCACCCCACCAGCCGTGACCTGAGCCACCTTGGGAGAGCCGGCGTCAGCCCCATGGAGAGCTGCAGCTCAGGGGGAGGAGGAGGAGGCAGAGGACAGGGCTCTGCACCCACCAGAGTCCTCTGCACCCCCCAGACACCGAGGACAGGGCCCCCGAGCCCAGAGAAGCACCCCATCCTGCCGGGGCACCTTGCACTCGCCTGGCCATAGCCTGACCCGCAGGGCGCCCAGGGAACAAGGACAGGGTGTCCCTGCCTGGCACGGGCTGCCTCTGCCACCAGTGGGACACCCATGGCCCCTGGAGAGCCGGGTCTCCCCGAGGGGTGCTGGGGCCCCCCGAGCAGCCGGAGCCTCCGTGCTGGATGCCGGCGGGCGCAGGCGCCGGGGCCTGGCAGGGTGTCAGGACAGGGGGTGCAGGGCCATGGCACGGCTCCTCCATTTCACATGATGACCCGTCTCACCGCACAGCTCCCGGCACGGACAAAATGGACTCAGGGGAACAACACGCCGAGTGCCAGGGCCCGCACACGGGGCCAGGCTATAGGGCTGGCGCTTCGTGGGGGTGCTGCGCCTGCAGACCCCCACCAAACCCCCTCACCACCACCTCAGCACTGCCTCCCCAGCCTTTCCAGCACGGGTCCCTCTGCACCTGGGCATTAAACTCCACCCCACGCCCTCCTGTAGACCCCCAGCAAAGGGTTGGGGACGCGGCACTCCTCGGGCACTGCTGCAGCACGGCACAGAGAGCGCTGTGCCCCGGGGCAGGGCAGAGCCACGTCTCTGCCCCCGGGGTGGCTTTTTGGCGGCTGTTTGCTCAAGGCAGAGCATGCCCGCAGCCCCAGCACCAGCCCGGAGGAGCGCCTGGGACAGGGTGACATTAACCCAGCTCGAAGCCCCGGCTGCTCCGCGCCTCCCTCAGCTGCTCCAGAAACGTGGCCACGAGGGCCGGAGGCTGGGAATCGGGAGCAGGGAGGAGTGCGTCAGCACAACGGGAACGGGCACCGGGGGAAATCAGGGGGTGCCACGGCCGGGCAGAGGCAGGGCCTGGGCTCGTGGCGCCAGGCAGAGACACGCTGCTCGTCAGAGCGCAAGAGCAGGGTGAAACCCGGGGTGCAGGGAGCCTCCGGCACTCCACACACACAGCACCGTGCTCTGTGTCCCCTCAGCACCACCATCCCCAAAGTGGTGCAACGTGCAGCGATCCCACACCTCCGGGCACGACCGCTCCCATGCACTTCTGTCCCCACAGCAGGCTCCCTGGCAGCAGGAACGCCTTCCTCCACCCTACAGGGATGCTCCCCCAGCTGGGGGCTCCTGATGCCCCACCTGGCAAAACCCCGGTGCCCTCCTCGCCCGCAGCCTCAAGGCTCAGCACAGCCGCCCTCGCACAGTGGGGGACAGTGGCACATGGGGACAGTGCCATCGCTGTCCCCACGCCGATGCGCATCTCCGAGCAGCACCACCACGTGCTCCCCAACAGCGCTGCCGTCCCCGCAGTGCCCCAGGGATGTGGCATCTGTCCCCAAGCAGCAGGGGCTGCATCCGTGAGCACAAGGTAACCATGGGGCTCTGAAAACTCATCAATGACTGGCTCCTCCCACTGTTAATTAACCACCAGGCCCCGCCCACTGCAGTGCACGGGCTCCTCCCCCCTTCATCAGGCTCCTCCCCCAGTTCCCCACACCCAGGTGTCCCAGTTCCCCCAGTGCCCACCAGTGACGCCACGGCCATCTGTGCCTACAGGGGTGGCTCGGGTGGGTGGCGGGGGCCACGGGAGGTGGCACCGCCGGTGCCATGTGCCCAGACTGGGTGGTCTCTGTCTCTCTCTCTTTCCTGCTGCCCCACGCAGGCTCACCATCACATGCCCCCACCACCTGCATGCCCAGCGCTGGCACCCCGCCCGGCCTGGCAGCGGGTGCTGCAGCCACATGCTCGCTCCCAGGCCACCGAGCTGCCCCGCTGCTGCCGGCACCGGGACCCTTGCCTGCAGCGGGGTGGGCACGGCAGAGCCCAGCCCCGGCTATCTCCATGGCATGCAGCATGGGGGAAACCTGCAAAGCACAGCCACCACACTCGGCGCGGGGCTGCCGGTGTCCGTGGGGAAGCCGGAGCAGCGGTGCTGTTAGCCGCGCAGTCCTTACCTTCCATGTCGATGATGGCCAGCACGGCGCTGGTCATGGCCTCTCCCCGCTCGTTCTCGGCGATGCACGTGTACACGCCAGCGTCCTCCTTCTTGCTGTCCCGGATCCACAGTGTGCCATACTCCTCCTCGCGCGGGGCGAGCTGCTCCTCGTTCCTGTACCAGCGCAGGCTGGGCCGGGGGTTCCCCACCGCCACCACCCGCAGCCGGATGTCACAGCCGGTGCCGATGGCCGCGTTCTTCAGCTTCCGCACGAAGGCCGGCGCCGCCAGGCGAGCGGGGCCCCCCTCGGCCACCCCCTGCTCCGCCGTGACCTTGGCGCGCTTCGGGGGGATGCCGGGGCTCGGCGGGGCTGCCCCTGCTCTCCCCATCGGCCGCCCGGGCTCTCCGCCGGCCCCGCTCATGCCGCCGCGTGCCCGCGCCCGGTGCATGGCGCACGGCTCCCTGGTGCGCTCTGGCAGCCCTGCGGCCCCAATCCCACAGCCCCGCGCCCCTCTTCTCTTCTCGGGCCGCTGGGTGCCTGCCAAGGGGCGCCGGCGGCGAGGCGGCTCCCCGGTCCAGGTGCCGTCCGGTTCGGTGCCTCCCCCCGGCCGGCCGCAGCCCCGAAGGTCGCAGCGCCGTGGGCAAGCTGGGGGCTATTTTTAGGCCGGGGGCTCAGGTTGCTGCTCGCTGCGTCGCCGGTCACCAAGCGCCCCACGCGGTGCCGCGCCCGCGCCCCATGCTCCGCCGCGACCCCGGCCCTCCCCGCGCCTCGGCACCTGCTCCGCCGCCTGCCCCGGTGCGGGTCCCGCGGGTGCCGGCGCTGCCCCGGCGCTGGGGCCGTGGCGTCCCCCCCTCGCCCGTCCCGCGCGGCCCCCGCAGAGCTGCGCTCCCTCTGCCCCCTCTCCTCAAGTGGCAGCTGCCTCTGATATGTCACATTCCTTGGCCGGGCTCCCCCTCTCCGCGCCCGCCGCGCCGGCCCTGCAGCACAGCTCCGCTTGCAAAGATAGAAAGGGGCCAGGGCCTTTCCATATTAGCAGCGAGGCCGGGGGGGGGGGGGGAACCAGCCTTCCCCATCCCCGGCTGTGTCACCGGATCAGGACAGAGAGACCCTGGTGGCATGCGGAGGGAAAGGACACCGTAATGCTTCCTGCAACGCGAGACCCCGCGCAGGAGCCGGGGGCCGGCTGGCGGTGAGGCTGGGCAGGATCCGGCCCCGCAGGGCCCTCCATGCCATCCCCGAGAAGGGCCGCGGGCATGGAGAGCAAAGGGATGCTGGCTGGGGGTCCCCACGTCCCTCCTGTCACCAAACCAGCCCTGTGAAAGCAGCAAAACCTCTGTTCTCTGAGCCCTGCCTCTCTGCCCCAGCTCGCAGCACCCAGGGCGTGCTAGGAGCAGGAGCACCCCGCTGTCGGGGTTTGGGGTGCCCCACAAGGGCTCCCACACGCTGGGCTCCCTGCAGCCAGCAGCCCCGCGTGGCGCCTCGCCACCCCCGGGCAAGGCAGGGCTTCCCCGACCGGTGGATTTATGGCACCCGCCTCGTCACCTGGCCCTGGCCGCCCTCGCCAGGGGCTGTAAATCTGGGCGAGCAGGACGTTAACGGCACGGCACACCGCTTCCCCCGGCTGGCTGCGGCACAGCCCGCGGCCACCAGCCCAAGGGCACCGTCATTAGTGGCACATCCCCAGGGCTGGCGGCACGCGTGCCAGGGGGGCTGGCGGGCAGCCGGGATGCCCTGGGACGTGCCGGGGTGGGGGTCCCTGCTACCCACAGCCAGGGCTGCGGAGAGCCCAGGGGTCTGGAGGCTGGAGGAAAAGCTTGAGAGCCTTGGGGCACCTCTTCTGCTCCGAGGGATGCTCTTCCCCCTCCCTGTCCCCCCAGCTCGGTCTCTTGGCCCCACAGGTGACGGAGGGGGCGGCTGGCACAGGGGGGCAGCCAGTGCTGGGGGGCACGGGGCTGCGAGGGGGCTGGAGCCACGGACAAGGTGGGCAAGGAGGGGAAGGTGCCCCCAGCCCTGCCTGCCCCGGAGCTGCAGCAGAGCCCCGGCCCTGCCGGCCGGGCAGGGATGGGGCTGCCTGGTGTCATCCCTCCCCGGGGCCGTGCTCGATGTCACAGGGCCACCTGCTGGACGCAGCCCTTGAGGTCCGACCCCCTCCGGCCCTCCCTGGCCCCGCAGCCAAATCTGGGGATCCCCACGCTGGCACAAGGCCCGGGGGGCTGCGCTGCCTCCCTGGTGGCAGCCCCGTCCCCGCCGGTGGCAGCAGCACCCCGCGCCTGGCTGGTCCCCGTGGTGACCCCAGAGCCCCTGCGGACCTGCGCAGGGCTCAGCACCCTCGGGACACCCCCAGCAGTGGGACTGGGAACCCCACAGCCACGGGCAGAGAGATGTTTTGGGGTGCCTGCAGCGCGAGCAACCCGCTTTTCGGGGAGACCCTGCGTGATGGCGCAGGGGGACGTGCAGGGCTGGCCCTCACCCCTTCTGCTTCAGCAGCGGGGGGCCCTGCGATGCCCCCCGGGTGCCGCCACCCCACCACCCCACCCGTCCAACCCCCCCCCCCCCCAGATTTGCACTCGGAGGCAAGGCGATGCTCCGCTGTTTATTTCAGCCGCCTGAAGAGTCACGTACACGCGGTGGGGTGGGGGTGCAGTGGGGCGAGGGGTGGGGGCGCCTGCCCTGGCCCCCGGGCCTCTCTCCGGCTCCTCTCTTTCTCTCCCCCCTCTCTCCCACTCACTCACTCCTCCTCTCTCCCGTGTCCACCTACGGGTTTCCTCTCGGCTCACCCAGCCCGGCCGCCCCTGCGCAGCCTCCTGCTGCCGGGGACCCCCAGCACGGGGGGGCCGGGCGCTGCCCTCAGCCCCTCGGGGCTGCCTCTGGGGCGGGGGGGGGGGGGCGCAGGGCCCCGGCCCCCCCGGTGCGGGGGACGACGCGGGCTGGGTGCACCCCAGCCTCTCCCCATCCCCGGCATCGCTGCGGCCCCCCCAGGAGAAACGCCAGCTCCGGGGCGGGCGGCGATGCCGGCACGGGGAGACGGGTCCTGCTCCTGCGGGACCGACCCCGAGCCTGTGCCCGGCATGGGGAGGGGGCTGCGGGGCGCGGGGGGATCCAGAACCCGCTGCTGGGACCCTCCGGCTCTCCGGCGAGCTGGCCGAGGCCACCACCTGCTCCCCCCACCCCGTCCTGCCTGTCCCCTCCGTCCCTTGCTGCCGCCCCCCGGCCCGGCCCTGATCCTGACGCTGGCTGCCAAGCTGCAAAGCGCTGCGAAGCCGAAGGAGAGAGCCCGGGGGTGTAGGGGGGGGAGCCCGGGCCGTGCCCGGGGGGCGGGGGGGGGAAGGACGGGGGAGATGGGGGTCAGGACAGGGGCTGGGCGCCGGGGCGGCGGGACGGAGGAAGGGACGGAAGGTGCCGCTGGGCAGCGTCGTCTACAGCACCTCGTGCTGCTGCTGGGTCGCCTCGCTCACCACCTGCGGGGAGAGGCGGCGTGAGGTGCTGAGGTGGCCCCCCCCCGGGCCCCAGCCCCCAGCCCCGAGAGGGGGCGAGGCACCGAGCGTGGCCCCCGCCTCCCCTTCGGCCCCGTGCTCACCTCCCCATCCCGGGTTTCGATGGTTTTGATCATCACGGTCTTCTTGGTGTGCACTTCAGAGCCGCGCTGCTCCGGGCTGGTCTCTGCGGGCAGGGGACAAGGGGGTGACACCCGCCGTGGTGACGGCCACCGTGGGCAATATGTGGCACAGGGGGGGCGTTTGGGTTGCGGGCAGCGGGGCCGTTCTCCACGTGCCCTGCGATGGCCAGGGTCTCCGGGAGCCCTGGGTCACCCCCCCCTCACCCCCAGCTCATGGCAAGCACCCACAGGACCCCCGAGGACCTGCCCGAAGCCAGCCGAGG
Source organism: Anser anser (assembly GCF_964211835.1). Lineage (NCBI taxonomy): Eukaryota > Metazoa > Chordata > Aves > Anseriformes > Anatidae > Anser > Anser anser. Next base: position 16,970,649 of record NC_139726.1, on the reverse strand, counting down.
TGTGTCCCCCACGGTGGGGCCGTGCCCCCCCCCAGCTCACCTCGGAAATTGAGCGCAGAGGCGAAGGTCTGGTGCATGGGGATGCTGATCCTGCAGGGACGCGGACACAGGGAGAGCTCAGCGCCAGCCCACGCGGCGGGGTGGCAGCCACCCGCACACCCCGACCCCGCTGGCGTCTGGTCCTGCCCCCCTCCACCTCTCACCGGTTTTCCTCGCCCTCCAGCAGCTTGCGGTACGTGGCGATCTCCACGTCCAGGGCCATCTTGACGTTGAGCAGGTCCTGGTACTCGCGCAGGTGCCGGGCCATCTCGTCCTTCAGGTGCCGGATCTCCTCCTCCAGCCGCGCGATGGTGTCCTGGTACCCGCCGGCCTCCCCCGCGAAGCGCTCCTCCATCTCCCGCATCTGGCGCATCAGCGAGTCGTTCTGGGGGGGACAGGGGGGGTCAGCAGGGTGGGGGGGCTGGGGGGCACCTGGGGTAGGAGCTGGGCTCGATTCTGGGGCTCTAGGGGCTGGATCTGCAATGTGGGGTGCTTTTGGGGCACCCTAAGCAATGGGGACCTCAGGGTCCAGCTGATGTGGGGCTGTCACCCTCAGCAGCCTGGGCAGGGAGCGGGTGAGAGCCTCACCCAGGGTGCCCCGGAGCCTCCAGGGTGCCAAAACGACCCCTAGCAGGGCCGTAAGGAGGGAGGAGAGCCCAGCGCCCCGGCAAGGCCGTCCCTTGGAGGGTGGGGAGCGGTGCAGGAGCACAGGACAGCTGCCGGGGGGGGGCACTGCCACCCTGGTGGCTCCTGGCCGGCTCCTATGACCGTGCCCATGCCAGACCGGGACTGCTGTGCCCTGTTTGTTTGTGATTCCCACCCTGCAACCAGACACCCTGTGCCCTGCTCCGGTCTGCCTGGAGCCTCCCGTGCTGGGGCACCTTCTGCACGTCCTGCATCGACACCCGGGCTCTGCCAAAACCTGTTGCGGAGCCAGGGGAGGCACAGCTGGCTCAAATGTGGGGAATGATCCCCCACGGCAGCAGCTCTGAGAGCTGGGAGGAGCCCCCGAGGTCCCCAAGCACCCCGGAGCTGCACGTCCTTCCCGGGAGGCAGGCTTTGCTCCGTGCTGCCCGCGGCTTACCGTGCCCTTGAGGGCATCGATCTCGCAGGTGTAGGACTGGATCTGGTGCCGGTACTCCAGCATCTCCTGCTTCGCCTGCCGCAGCGCGTCGTTGTTCTTGTTGGCCGCCTGCGTCAGGTCGGACACCTGGGGAGAGGCTGGGGTCAGCGGGTGCAGGCAGCGGGCAGGATGCGACCCGCGGCCGCCCGGACCCGCACCTTGGACTTGTACCACTCCTCAGCCTCGGCGATGTTCTTGGCGGCGATGCTCTCGTACTGCGCGCGGATGTCTCGCAGCGCAGCCGTCAGGTCGGGCTTGGAGATGTCCATCTCCACCTGGATGTGCTGCTCCTGCAGCTGGGCCTGCAGCTCCCGGATTTCCTGGGGATACGGGGTGACGCGTCAGGGCACCCGCCCCGATCCCCGACCCCAGCGGTGCCCGCGGGAAGCGGGGCTGCCCGGGACCTACCTCTTCGTGCACCTTCTTGAGGAAGGCGATCTCCTCCTGCAGGGACTCGATGCGTCTCTCCAGGTCGATGCGTGCCAGCGTGGCCGCGTCCACGTCCTGGGGGGACACGGAGAGGTTGTGGTGACGAGCACCCCGTGGGGTGCCAGGGCTGGGAGCAGCAAAGCTGCATCCGTGGCCATGCCCTGGTGCCAGCAGGGGCACAGGGAGGGCGGGGGTCCCAGCCACGCCAGGTGGCCAGGCAGTGGGGGGGCGCGGGTACTCACAGCTCTGAAAGCGGCCAGGTTGTTCTCAGCCTCCTCCTTCAGCTGGATTTCCTCTTGCAGCCTAGGGGCAGAGAGGGGGGCATTAGGGGGACCCGGATGGAGCCCTGTCCCCCGGTGCTGGTGTCCCCGCTTGCTGTCCCCGAGCCCGGCGTGGCCTGGTGGGAACAGGGTGAATTGTCCTGCGCTCCCGGCAGGCGGAGGGAGGGCTGGCGGGGGGCCAGGGGCTCTTCCTCCCATTCCCTATTATAGTCATCGGCAGCGGGAGCACAAAGGCATGAGGTCAGCTCGGTGCCACGCTCACTGCCCCGGCCCTTATAGGGACGAGTGGCCGGCAGCCGGGGGGCACGGGGGGCCTGAGGGACGGCCGCCGGCTGAGCCCTTCGTGGGGACGGCAGCAGAGTGAGCTGGGCACACAGCTCGGGGTACGGGGCAGTGGAGGGAGCCACAGGGGGTCGCTGGGTTTTGGGATCTCCTCAATGCCACGGGACAGGGGGGCAGTGCCGGCGTGTGGGGGCAGCTCTGGGATGTGCCCCCTGGCTGGGCTGTGCCCAGGGAGGGGACCAGGTGCCCCAGGACGTGGCTCACAGAGCCTCAGGGGGACGGCGATGCCCAGCCGTGCTGGCACAGAGGGCAGCAGGAACCTGACACCCGTTTGCCCCGTGCCCTGCTCCTCCCCTGATATTTGGGGTCATCCCTCCAGGAGCTGGCACAGCAGGGTGGCAGGAGAGCCCTGCGGCCCCCAGCCTCACTGCATCAGGGGCCCCAGCTCCAGCTGCTGCCCCTGCCTGTCTGGGGCAGGGGCTGCTGCTCTGGGTGGGGGGCAGCAGGCTGGCTCACCCCAGGAGTTGGGTACACCACCCCCCTCGTCCACATCCCCACAGTGGCACAGCAGCCGGGGGGAAGAAGCCCCCAGCATCAGGGGTGCTGCCTGGTGCCATGGGGACCCCTGGGAGTCCCTCAGCACAGCCATCCCTCTGGCTGTGCCCCCCAGCCCCAGCCCCAGCAGGGCCTGCAGCATCCCTGGGGAGGCCGGGGGGGTCCCTGCGGCTCCCCTGGCACCACGGGCACCCAGGGCAGACCTGGCACCCCCGGCCTGCGGAAGCACGGCCGCTTCCTCCGCTCCCTCCTTCGCATCCGGAGCCGGTGGAGCACCCCCCTCCCACCCATCTTGCTTCCGCCTGCCCGGCTGCCCCTGTCCATCTGTCTGTCTGTCCATCTCTCCATCTGTCCATCCCCCGGAGCTCAGCACACTCACGGGCTGGCTGCCCCTTCCTGGTGTGAACAGGGCAGGGATCCCTGATCCCCCAGCTCTGGGGGTCCCGTGCCATCACGGCCCGGTCCCCAGCCCTGCTGCAGCATCTGGGAAGGGAGGGTACAGGGGACGCCCCCCTCTGCCGGGGACGTCCTCCCTGCTGGGTGCTCCCTGGGCACTTCACAAGGGTTGGTGTGTGCCGGCCGTGGCTCTCCTCTCCTGCTCACCCCGTGCCGTGGTTTGGGCAGCCTCAGCACCGGCACAGGGGGGCGCGGGTGCCCTCCTCCCTCCCAGGACTCACAGGACCGTGGGGCAGATGGGCGAGCGCCGTGGCCAGGGAGATGGGGCAAGGACAAGGGGATGGAGGAGCGGGACTACGACGGCAGCGAGCACCCGAGGGGGTGCCGGGGAGCAGTACCCGGGGATGGAGCCGTCCCCAGGGACGGAGCCACGGGGCGGAGAGGCAAGGGCCCCCCTCACCTCTGCTTGAGCTTCTGCAGGTCATCGAGCAGGTTGTCGCGCTCCACCTCCACACGTGCCCGCTGGCCGGTCAGCGCGTCCACCTGGCGGCGGAGCTCCCGCAGCTCCTCCTCGTACATCTCGGCCACGCGGGTGGGCTCCTTGCCCCGCAGGCGGTTCACCTCGGCCACCATCAGGGCGTTCTGCTGCTCCAGGAAGCGCACCTTCTCGATGTAGTTGGCGAAGCGGTCATTGAGCTCCTGCAGCTCCACCTTCTCGTTGGTGCGGGTCTGGAGGAACTCCTGGTTCATGGCATCGGCCAGGCTGAAGTCCAGCAGCTCGCCGGCACCCTGGTAGGCGCTCTGGTAGGAGCGCAGGGGCGTCACGCGGGTGGTGCGGAAGGTGGAGAAGCTGGGCACGGCCGAGGTGCGCGACACCTGGTAGACGCGGGAGGTGACGGAGCTGCCGCTGCCCTTGCTCCCGAAGGAGGCGCGGGGGAAGACCGGGGAGGTGCCGCCGAAGGTGCGGCGGTAGGAAGAGACCCGCTGGCTGGAGGAGTAGGACTGGCTCATGGTGGCGGCGGTGGCGGCGGCGGCGGCAGCGGCGAGGCTGGAGCAGGGAGCAGGGAGCAGGAGCAGGGCTGGCGAGCGGCCGGAGCTCGGCGAGGCGTCGGGAGGGGACCCGCGGCGCCGCTATTTGTATCCTGCTGACATCACCGGCCCCTCCTGCTCCGGGACAGCTGGGGGATGCTGGGGGGGACGGCTGCCAGCCCCCGCCCCCCGACGCTCACCTGCGGGCACCGCAGGGCCACGGCCTCCTCACGGCCCCCCCGTGGCTCACACCTCTGCCTGGGCACCCCTGGGCACCCCCAGACCTCTTGTTAGTTTGACTGACCCCCATGGACCCCCTTCATGCTGCCCCATCCTGGGCAGCGTCCCTGGGGGAACAAGGAGAGGATCGGGGGCAGCGGATGGTGGCCCCCCCCCAGATCCCCAATGGGGCGCAGTGCCCCCCCACAGGGGTGCCCAGGCAGACAGATGGTGCTGGGGGGAAAGAAGGGGGCTCAGCCATTCGCACCATCACTTGCCCCTCCTGGAGCCCAGACCCCATGTCCTGGTTGGCACACTCCCCAAATAGGCCGTGGGCACCCCAAAATGTCCCCGGGCACCCCTAAATGTCCCTGGTACCACCCTGACCTGCCCCATGGCAAGAGGCCCAGTCTCAGCTCCCCGCTTGGGGCCAGATAACAGTGACCCCCCCCCCGAGACCTGCCCCACAGAGAGGGGGACACAGGGGGGGCCCTTTGGAGGGGGCAACGTGGGGGGCCCTGCCCTGAGTGTGCTCGGGCTGACCCCCCAGGCAGACCCCCCCCCCTTTCTGACACAGAAGGGTCCGAGGTGGGGCCGGGCACCCGCGGGGAGGTGCTGAGTGACCCTGAGCAGGTGCCGGGGTGCGGAGCGCTCGGTGACGGTGACATCACCCGGGTCCCAGCTCCGGCACATTCCCGAAGCAGCAGGCACCCAACCAAAATAGCCTCCGTACTCATCCGCGTGGGACAGGCGTGGTATTTATAGCCGGGGGAGGCACCCTCTTAACCCTTCTTGTGCCGGGAGCGTGGACGGGGACCCTGCCCGGAGCAGCCCCAACACCTCCCTGGTCCCCGTCACCCCGAGAGCAGGGCGATGTCCCCAGGAGCAGCAGGCTCTGCCCTGTCTCCTCAGCTTTCCCCTTCGCCCTACAGTGCTTCGGGGAGCAGAACGCCTACCCTAACTCTCCAAAACCTCCCAGAGTGGGGCTGTGCTGGGGCGCCCCCTCCTCCCCAAGCCCCGCTGCCCACCCGCTGACCCCCCGCCCTGCCCAAACCAGGCTGCTTTGAGCGACAGCGGCTGGCACAGCCCCAGTGCCACTTGTCCCTGGGACGTCCTGGCGGGGGGCACGGCGGTGCCACCGGGCGCGTGGTGACTCAGCAGCAGGAGCAGCGCTCAGCCTCGCACGCCGCGCACCTCCTGGCCCCCTGCGCCGGCTGCAGCGGGGCACCGAGCGGTGCCAGGGCTCGGCGGCAGCATCCCCCGCTGCCCCGGCTCCCTGCCAGCCTGGGGGGGGGACAGCGAGGGTCTGGGTGCCGTGGCCATAAGGTGGGCAGAAGCTCGAGGCCCCAAATCTAGGCTGTGCCCCCCCCCCCCCCCAAGCCCTCTCAATCTCTGGAGCCCCTCCAGGCTGCTCAGACACAGCGTAATGCCGTGGCTTCCCGGACGGTGCACGCTGCCTGGCGGAGCCTGCCTTTAAAAGGGAAGGTATTTCCAGATGGGGCTGTTTCATCCCAGCACGGGGTGGGAGGGGTGGGGGGAGAAGAAGATGGAAAAACATACAGCATCCTTCCTCCTCCTGGCCCCGCTCCCGGAGTGCCCGGCGCATCCCTGACCCCGCACGTGTGCCCTGCCTGTCCCCACGCCGCCTCGGGCAGGCAGGGTGGGATGCCAGCCCCTGGATCGGGCACAGAGGGGCACGTGGGTCCCCACGCTGCCACAGGGACCCAGCCCCACTGCTCTGCTGCCCCTTCCCGTGACCCCATCCTGCCGGCAGGGTTGGGGTGCTCCTGGGCACCGCTGGGCGCAGGGGAAGTGGTTCCAAGGGGTTAAGGAGCCGCGTCGTGCCGATCCTGCTCTGGGACAAACTTTCTGAAGTGGCCTTTCCTCAGCCGCCCCGACAGCCTTCCGGGACATCTCTGCGAGGGCAGAGGCCCTGCGGCTGGCGTGGACAGGCAGACGCCTCTTAGGAAATCCCCTTCCCCGAGGAGCAGGCACAGGAAAGAGGCGGGGAGGAGCGGGAAGGAGGGGTCGGGGTGGACTGGCACCCCCAGAGAGGGACCCTCCACCACACTGGGGGGCTAACTCCTCCCTGCACCCCAGGGGCATGGCAGGGGCTCGTGGGGTCCCTCCAGTTGGGGAGGATGCCCAGCATCACCCAGCGGCCACGCAGCTCCAGCCCAGGCCAGGCTGACCCAGCCCGAGCCTGGGAACGGGGCCCCAGGCCCCAGTGCTGGCTTGGCCCCAGCTCCCGCAGGGCCCTGGGACGAGGCCGCAGCGGGAAGACGTCGGGAGCTGGAATGTCAAACAAGGCCCGTGAGCCAAGCCAGCTGCATCCCGCAGCCGCCCCTCCTCCCCGGCCCTCCCTCCCCGCTGCTCCCCCAGGATTTAAGGAGCGCGGGGAGCCGCGCACAGCCTCCCCGGGGCTGCGGGCACCGGGGGCCTGGAGCCGGGCAGGGTGCGGGGACGGGGTGCCGGCTCCTCCCCGGTGCCCTACCGCAGCACCGCGTGCCGCCGGGGCCGCTCTGGTTCTGCGCGCCCCCACGCCCGCCTCCCGCCCGGCGAGCAGGGGTGACCGGGCGGATGGGAATGAAGCAGCCAGGGCGTCCACCCCCTCCTTGCTGGCCCCCGGCCCTCTCCCTGCGTCCCGGTCCTTTTACAGCCACGAGCCTCCCAGGCGCCTTTACCCTAAGAGGGAAGGACCGTGCGCCCATTCCCCGGCGCTGACAGGCCCGGGGCGCGTGCTATTGTCTAAATAGGAGATCGCGCTCCTTCCCTGCCTGGACCACGGCCCAGGCAGCGTGCCGGGGTCCCAGGAGGTTGGGGGTGCGCCGCAGGCTGCAGCCCACCGCCCGCTGCTCCCCTCGGCTGACCCCGGGTCGTGGGGGTGCTGGGGACCACTGCCTGTCCCCCAGCGCCACAGGGATGCTGGGGGGGCCTGGCTGACCCCACGGCACGTGTGGATGCTGGGGGTGGCCGGCTATCCCCTGTAATTTACAGGGATGCTGGGGCGTGCTTGCTTGCCCCCCGTGGTCCACGTAGGTATCTGGGGCAAGTTGTTGCCTCTGTGGTCCATGAGGATGCCGGGGGGGACCTGTTGCCCCCAGGGCCTGTGGAGATGCTGGAGGAGACCGGCTGCCCCCAGAGTCCCTGCGGATGCCTGCACTGATCGGTCATACCCAGCTGCCCCCAGGATCCACGGTGGTGCTGGTGGTGTTCACCTGACCCACATCCCGAGGGGACACAGGGGATCCCCCACTGCCCCCGCGGTCCCTGGGGGCTGTCACCTCCCCCCGTGGCCGTGGGGATGCAGCCCAGCTGCCCTCGCAGGCCGCACGGACCCACGGTAACTGGCCGCCCCCATGGCCCAGGAGGATGCTGGGGGTATCCGTCTGCATGGCCTCGACGGCATCAGCCGTGCCAGTGAGATGAGGTAGTGCCCGCTGCCCGGCGTGGCTGGCGGCTCACGTCAGGCGCGGAGGCCGTGCGCTCAGCCCGCAGCAATGCCGGGCGCTGATTTCACTTCCCCATGCCCGGACACGTGGCCCGGGCTGGGGGCTCGGCGCCTCTCGCCGCTCCTGGGCGGCAGCGCGGGTGCCACCCCGGCCCTCGTCCTGGCAGAGCAGGGGTCCGGGCTGCGGAAGGAGGGGCGGCCCTTCCCGGAGCTCGGGCTGTGTTTACACACCCAGCCCGGGCCGTCTCTCCCTTAACTCTTTCCAGTGGGGCTCAGCGCTGGCCGCCCGTTCCCAGAGCCACCAGCCAGCCCAGGGAAGGCTTCCCGGTGCCCAGCCCGCACCGTGCTGCTCCCTGCACTGCTCAGCACCCTGCTCCCCGCCAGCTGCCCCTGGGCACATGCATGAGCCCTGCAGCGGGGTGCAAGCACCCCGAGGAGGAGCTGGAGCCTGCTCCGGGGGGCTGATGGGGCTGCCTGGGGCTCCCTGCGGCACCGGGGGGGCTGTGGGACACGGCGGTTCGGGGGCAGGGGCGGATCCTCCTGATGGGGCGGGGGGTGGCCGCGGCAGGTGCTGCGCAGACCCCAGCACCCAGCCAGGGGTGAGCCAGAGAGTGCCCAGAAATAGACTCCGGGAGCTTTTTCGGGAAGCCCCCGTGGCTCCAAGAATAGCTGCCGCATGCCAAGGCGCTGCCCTTTGCTCGCCGACCGTGGGGCTGGGCAGGGGCCACACCCGGCACTGCCACTCACCCACGCCCCCACCCCGGGCACCCCCACCCCGGGCACCCCAGCCCCAGGGCACCCCCCCGATCCCACACCCAGCCACTGGGGACACATCCATCCAGGGCACCCACATCCTACAGTCCATCCTGGGGTCCCCGTGGGCTCCGGGGGACACACCTGATGCAGGCACCCACTTCGGAAATGTCCCCAGAGCTGGGACCCAAGCAGCCGGGTGCCCGTAGCGGTGGGGGTGATGGTGGCAGGAGGAGCAGGGGGACGGTGGCACAGGGTCCCCTCAGAGGGAGGGTGAAGGGCAAGGGGTGCTGGGCGCCCAGCCCTGCCCTGGTGCAGTACCGGGCCCTGTGTTTTGCTGTAGTGGCTGCGGTTGACATGGAGACCCCCCAGCTGTCTGCTCGCGGGGTGCCAGGAGGTGGGGGCACTTGTTCCCCTCCGGGGGGGGGAGAGGCAGGTGCTGGGGGCTGGGAGCATAAATCCGGAGCTGTCGTGAGCTGCCGGCACGGCAGGTCCCGGGGTCAGGGGCGGCAGGACCGCCAGTTTCCAGTCCCCTGGACACGGACGACGTCTCAGGCTAACGGTGCCCGTGCTGGTGACTCAGGAGCTGGGAATCCGGCTGGCACCCAGCACCCGGCCCCTCTGTACCGCTCACGGGCTGCCACGTGCGTCCCACCCTGCGCCACGCTGCTTTCAGGGAAAACGGAGTCCTGCTGGGAAACGATGGGGGTGCTGGTGGGAGCCCTCATGCTGCTGACCCCGACCCGTGCCGGGGTCAGCAGGAGCCACCCCGAGTGCTCCCATTGCGGGCTGCCCCAGCTGGCGCAGCACGGCGGGCAGCGCCGCCGCCCGCGGCCACGGTCCCCTGGTGGACGTGGCACCGGGGGCTTGCTCCTTGCAAGGCCCAGGCGGCGCTGAAGCCGGGGTGAAGCAGTGCCACGGGGAGCCGTGCCCCCAGCGACTGACCCCAGAGCAACCCAGCGCGCACAGTCCCCTGCGGCGCCGGGCAGGATGGGCACAACCCCCGGGGGCACCCCCTGCTTGCACGCTGCCGGCAGCTGCAGCACCCTTGGGCACCGCGTCCCCGCAGGGCGCAGGGCGCAAGGTGCGGGGGGACGGTGCCCGGTGCCCGGTGCCCGGTGCCCGGTGCAAGGTGCCCGGAGCACGACGCAGGACGCCCGGCGCTCCCCGGCAGCGGTGGGGGGGGGACGGGGGAGGGCTGCCCGCCGCCTCCGGTCCTCCGCGGCACCGGGGGGCGCACGGGCGCGGGGCGGGCCGGGCCGGGGCGGTGGCGGCCATGCAGGTACCGGGCGGGAGGGAGCTGGCGGGGACGGGGTCCCCCCGAGGGGGGGGTCCAGCCGCCGCCCGGGAGCGGCTGGGGGGGGGTCTGGGGACGTCCGAGCCGCGGGGTGACCCCGGTGCCGGTCCCCGCAGGCGGCGACCCAAGCCCCGAAGCAGGCCGTGCAGGCGGCGGCGCAGGAGCTGGTGAGGTTCGTGAACCGGAGCCCCTCGCCCTACCATGGTAAGGAACCCTCCCCCCCGTCCTGCATCCCCCTCCCCAAACCCCCCCCAGCCCCCCGGTAACGGCGCCGTTTCCCCCCGCAGCGGTGGCCGAGTGCCGCAGCCGGCTGCTGCAGGCTGGCTTCCAGGAGCTGAAGGAGACGGAGCACTGGGACATCCGCCCCGCCAGCAAGGTGGGCCGGGGGCTCGGGCGTCCCCTTCCCCGCCAGGGGAGCCGTGGCGGCGAGGTGGGGACCCTCACCGTGCGCCTCTGCCCGCAGTACTTCGTCACCAGGAACCACTCGACGCTCATCGCCTTCGCCGTCGGAGGACGGTTCCAGCCGGGGAACGGCTTCAGCCTGCTCGGGGCGCACACCGACAGCCCCTGCCTCAGGGTGAGCGAGCGCCAGCAGCGCCCGGACACGCTTCGTGGGCAAAAGGGGAGCTCCCCCGGAGCCCCCATGCCTCCCGGAGCGGGGCCTGCCCGGTGCCCACCCGAGCCCCCCGGGGCGTCGCGGTGCCGGTGACGTCTCTGCCCTCACCCAGGTGAAGCGGCGCTCCAAGCGGGGCCAGGTGGGCACGGTGCAGGTCGGAGTGGAGACCTACGGAGGGGGCATCTGGAACACCTGGTTCGACCGCGACCTCACGGTGGCAGGGAGGGTGATCGTAAAGGTGAGCCCCGGCGCGGGGACGGTGGCTCGGGTGCATGCCCTCACCCCGAGCGGGGCCCGCTGCTGCCCCCGTGGCCCCGCAGGGCGGCCGAGCAGTGCTCCCTGTGTTTCAGGAGCCGGGCACGGGGCGCCTGCAGCAGCGCCTGGTGCACGTGGAGCGGCCCGTCCTGCGCATCCCCCACCTGGCCATCCATCTGCAGCGCAGCGTCAATGAGAGCTTCGGGCCCAACACCGAGCACCACCTGTAAGTCCTGTGCTTAACATTCGCTGTGTCCTCGCTGCGCTCGGCGAGGCGGTGGCTCCCTGGGGAGCCGGGCGGGCACGCCGGGAGGGCACGCTCGTGTGTGACCTGAGCGGGAGGGCTGAGCAAAGCCCCGTTTGCTGACGGCACCGTCTTCCCGCAGGGTCCCCATTCTGGCCACTGCTGTGCAGGAGGAGCTGGAAAAGGAGGTGCTCATGGAGGGCACACCGTGCAACGCTGCCGCCCAGGTGAGCTAGGCGTCCAGGACTGGAGGAGGCTCGTGCCAGGACCTCCATGTGCCACCTTTTGGTTGCCAGCCCTCAGGTTCCCCCTCTCCCCGTTCCCTGCTGGTAACCCCGAGCTTCACCACGTACACTGCACACCTGCTCCGCTGTGCTCTGTTCCCAGCCGTCACACAGAAAGGGGGGCAGCCCCCGTAAAGCTGTCACGGGTGGCTTCCCTGTGCTCCCAGGGGCGGTGGCGTGGCGGGGAGGTTTCCCGGTGGCCTGCCCACAGCCCTGCTTCCTTCCCAGACAGAGCGGCACAGCCCCGTGCTGCTTTCCCTGCTCTGCACCCAGCTGGGGGTGAAACCGGAGCAGATCGTGGAGCTGGAGCTGTGCCTGGCGGATACGCAGCCGGCGGTGAGTAGGGGCAGGAGCCTCCCCTGCCCGCCCGCAGCGTGCCTGCACAGGTTCCGCTGGGAGCCGGGCCCGCTGCGAGGAGGTGGCTCGTGAGGGGCCGGGTTTGGGACACATCCAGCTTACCTCTGGTGACCCGAAGCTCGTGTCCTGCTCCTCGCCCTCTGCCTGCAGACTCTCGGTGGTGCCTTTGACGAGTTCATCTTCTCCCCGCGCCTGGACAACCTGCACAGCTGCTACTGTGCCCTGCAGGTGAGCGGAGCAGGAAAGGAGCCTTGGGACTGCAACGTGGCCCCCAGGGGACTTGGTTTGGTTTAGTGGAGCCATGAGCTGGTTCCCAGGGGGGCCTTGCTCGTCAGAGGACCCGGGGCTGGATGGGGGCTGCGCTGCATGTGTGGCGTGCCCAGCAGCTCCCAAGGGTGCCGGCTTCACAGCTCCTCTCCCTGGTGCTTTGGGTTCTCCTGGGGAAATTCCCACCAGCTCGGTGTTGAGCTTCCTGCGATGGGCTGGCACTCAGGCTGGTGCCCTTTCTCCTCCTCCATGCCTCCAGGCCTTGATCGACTCATGCTCAGCACCCTCCTCCCTCTCCCAGGAGCCCAACGTGCGTCTCATTGCGCTCTACGACAACGAGGAGGTGAGGGCACAGCCAGGGGGCAGCCACACAGCAGGGCTCCGTCCTCTTTGCTCTCCGTTGCCGGTGTCTGGCAGGACCTGAGGGGCAAGACAGGCTTTGCTCACCCCACCACAAAGCCTGGTGTGGTTGGCAGCCTGCCTGCGGGCTGGGGGGAGCACCCCGTCACCCGGCTGTCCCCTGGGGTGGCGCTGGGTGCGGTGTGCTGATGGTGTCCTGGCAGGTGGGGTCAGAGAGCGCGCAGGGCGCGGAGTCCCTGCTGACGGAGCTGGTGCTGCGCCGGATCTCGGCGTCGCCGCAAAACCTCACGGCCTTTGAGGAGGCTGTGGCCAAGTCCTACATGATCAGCGCTGACATGGCCCACGCCGTGCACCCCAACTATGTGTGAGTATGCGGGAGCCCTGCCCCTCACCGGGGGGGACACCTCTCTCCCAGCGGCAGGAGGGAGGGCTGCGGCATGAAACTCGTGCTGCTCTTTTGCAGAGACAAGCACGAGGAGAACCATCGGCCAGCCTTCCACAAGGTGAGCACGGCTTCTGCTTCGTGCCAGACCCGGTGCTGTCCTGCGGCAGCACGAGGCACCCAGCCGCTCCCCAGAGTGCAGCCCCGGGTCCAACTCCAGCGTTTGTACTTTGTCCTGCCTCGTGGCTCCGCTGTGCCACGTATCCGCAGTTAGCTGCCTGGAACTGCAGCCCTCGCCCTGGAGCCCTTCCTGGCTCAGGGCTGGGGCCGGCCCCGTGGGGCTGTCCCAGGGAGGAGGGAACGGCCCGGTGGCGTGGGCTGTGGCGGTGTCTCTGAGCGTGCCTCTCTCCCGGGCACTCCTGAGCCCAGGTGCACAGCATGCCCCTGTGCGGTCCCAGGCCTCACCGTGCCTTCCCTTGCACAGGGCCCCGTCATCAAAGTGAACAGCAACCAGCGCTACGCCTCCACGGCTGTCACCGAGGCGGTCATCCGGGACATCGCCGCCCGCGTGGGCGTCCCCCTGCAGGTGAGTGGCCCTGCTGGGCCCCCCGAGGGGGGCTGCGGGGCGCTGGGGGCAGCCGCCGACGCCGTGTCCCCGCGCAGGAGTTCATGGTGCGCAACGACACGCCCTGCGGCACCACCATCGGCCCCATCCTGGCGTCCCGCCTGGGGCTGCGCGTGCTGGACATGGGCTGCCCGCAGCTGGCCATGCACTCCATCCGCGAGATGTGCTGCACCTCGGGGGTGCTGCAGAGCATCACCCTCTTCAAGGTGAGCCCGGTGCCCCCCCCCACTCCCCTTTTCCCCTCGAACCCCTGCCCCCACTGCTCCACATCCCCGCACTCCTTTATCCCCATCCCCCCCCCGGCTCGGGTCCCACCCTGCCGTGCTCCCCGCTTCCAGCGGTGCCCCCTCGCCTCCCCCCCCCCATCCCAGCCTTCCCGGTGCCTGCCATCCCCAAATGGTTCCTATGGCAACCGGCGCTGCCTTGACTCAGCGCTGGGTTTCTATGGTGACGTGGTCCTGCTCCGTGCGAGGCGGGGGCCGCGCTGCCGCCATGCCCCCTCCCCGGCGGGGGGCTCCCCCTGCTCCTCCTGATGGGCTGCCTCCTTCCAGGCCTTCTTCGAGCTCCTGCCAGCCGTCAGCGGCAGCCTGCTGGGGGACTGAGGGCGGCGAGGGGGCTTCCCGGGGGGGCTCAGCCCCGATTAAAGCTCCTCTTGTCTCAGCAGCGTGTCCGTGCGTGTGGTTGCAGTGGGAAAAGAGGGGCGTGGGTCCTGGGGGGCGCGGAGCCGCCCGGGCCGGGGGGGCCAGCGGTGGGGGTGCAGGGCGGGAGGTGACACGGGGCGGTGCGGGACGGCCCCAGGAGCCCGCAGTGCCGGGGGAGAGGGGGGTGCACAGCGCACGGCGGTGCCCGCCCGGCCCCGCAGCCCCCTGCTGCCGCGTTCCCGCGCTCCGGCTCCGGGCGCGCCACGGCGGCTTTCCCGCGGGACCGGGGTGTGAGGGCGTGGCCCGGCGCTCGCCGCCCATTGGCCCGGCTCCGGGGGCGTGGCCCAGGCGGGAGCCACTGGCGGCGCGGCGCGCCGACACACCCCCGGGGGGGCGTGGCCGGCCCCGGGGGACGCAGCGATTGGCGGCGGCGCGGGGCGCGGCGGGTTTGCCTCCGCCCCGTCGAAGGGGGGGGAGAGAAAAAAGCCGCGGCCTCCCGTTGGCCGCGGCACGGCGGCGGGCCGGCTGCGATTGGCGGGGCGGCGGCGGGGGGGCGTGGCCGGCGGCGCGGCGCGGCGGGGCGCGGGTTGGCGGCGGCGGCGGCGGGGGCGCGGCGGCGGGTGCGCCATGGTGCGGCCGTGAGCGGAGCATGGGGCGGCGGCTGCTCCGCGCGCTGCTCTGCCTCCTCCTCGTGGCCGCCCGCGGGCTGCTGCGGGCCGGCGGCGCCGCCACCGCCACCGCCGCGCACGGTGAGGCCGGGGCACCGGGACGGGGGGCGCTCGCCGGGGGTGGCCCTGCGCGGTGGGACCGGCACCGGCGCCGGGAGAGCTCCGCTGCTCCGGCGGGAGGGCCGCCGCTGCGGCCGGTTGGGCCGGCGGGGTCGGGCCCCGGGGTGCCGCCGGGATGGGGGCCGGGGCAGCGGTACCGAGCGGCGGCGGCGGCGGTTCCCCCCCCCCCCCCCCCCCCCCCCCCGGGACCCCGGCGCCCTTTGGCCGCCCTCTGCCGGGAGGCGAGAGCCGCCGGTGCACCCGCCCGCCCGTCCTGCACGGCCCCCGCCCGGGGCTCCGGGGCACCGGGTGCCGTTACCGGCCGCACGGTAGCCGCTGACTCACCACCGGCGGGCCGGTGCCGCTCCGTCCATCGCCCCCGAGGCCACCCCGGCGGGGACGGCAGCGCCTCGGGGCCGCCCCGCGGGGTCCCGCCAGCCCCGGGAGCAACCGGAGACGGCGCCGGAGCGGCCGCGGCCGAGCCCTGCCCTGCCCGGGGCGGCCTCCCGGGGCCGGTGCCTCCCCCGGCGGGACGCGGCGGCGCCGCTTCAGCACCGCGGACAGCGCCCGGCCGGCCCCGCCGCCCCGGGACCGGCACCCCCGGGGACCCCCGCCCCGGGGACCCCCCCCGAGACCCTCCCCCGGACCCCCTCTCACCCCTCCGGGGCCAAAGCCCCCCGCACTCCGCCGCCCCCTCCCCGCTCGCTGCCCCGTCCCCCCGTTTGTGTCCCCCCCCCGGGAGGTGGCGCGGCGCAGCCCGCGGGTGCCGGGCTTTGGGGGTTTTTGGGGGACCCCCCCAACACCTGCACCCCCACTTGCCCCCGTCCCCCCCGCGGCGGGCTCGGCGGGCCCCTCCCTCCCCTCCCCCCGGTTGTTTTCTCGTTCCTTCCTCGCCATCCGGGGCTGAGTCATCGCCTGCTGCCGTCTCGCTGCTGACGGTCTTGGACCGAGATGCGGGGGGGAGGAAGGGGGAAGCCGCCCCCCGCCCGAGTGCCACCCCCCGAAACGAGCGGAGAGCCCCCCTCTCCCCCCCCCCCCGCCCCATCTGCGTGCCTGGGGTCCCCCCGCGCAGGCAGAGCGGGTCCCCGCGTAGCGGGGCGCGGGGCTGCGTCCCCGCCTCGTAGTGCCACGTGTGGGTGGGCGACAGACGGGGTCTTGCGGCTCCCAGCCGTCCCTTCCCAACTGCTCCGGGCACCCCAAAGACTATCCGGGCTTCCCCCCCCCACCCCCAGAGCCCCCCTCGTGGCTTTGGGGACAGGGGGAGGCGTGCGCTGGGGCCCCGTGCCACCAGGCTTTGCCCCCCGCGGACACCTCTGTGCCCCCGTGGTGCTTACGCGCAGAGCAGAGCTCCCCAGGCAGGTGCCCGTCCTGCTGCTGCTGAGCAAACCCCATTGCCCCCCTCCCTTTCTGACCGTCCTGGCTCTGTCTGTCTGTCTGTCTGTCCGCCCCAGGCTGCCTGTTTGACCGGAGGCTGTGCGCCCCCCAGGAGGTGTGTGTGCAGGGTAAGTGCCTGGAGGCGCCGGGGGGGTCCCATCTCCCGGCCCTTTCCAAGGAGCTGGGGAGGACGCAGGGCGACTTGGGGTGTGCCGTGGGGGGGGGGGCACGGCAGGAGAAAGGTGCCCCCCTTCTCCCCCGCGGGGTGTTTGCTTGCCCCCCGTGCCCCAGCGCCCCGTTCTGTTGCAGATGGGCTGTTTGGGCAGTGCCAGGTGGGCTCGGCGCAGGACAGACCCTACTTCCAGGTCACCTCCCCGGTGCTCCAGCGCCTGCAGGATGTCTTGCGGCACCTCATGGCACAAGGTGAAGGGGCAGGGCGTCAGGCCGCGTTGTGCAGCGGCGCGATGGGGCGCAGGAGCGTTTGGGGTCCTGCTGGCCCGAGGCTGGGGCGGGGTGAGCAGGGATGCGGCTGACCCTGGGGGGAATGGGGCCGAACGCAGGGCCAGCTGGATCCCAGGGCAGCCTCCTGGTGTCTCACGGCCCCCTCCCCGCTCAGGGCTGTCGTGGCAGGACGGCGTCACCCAGTATGTGATCTCGCAGGAGATGGAGCGCATCCCCCGCCTCCGCCCGCCGCCCTCGCTGGAGCCCGCGGCCAGGGACAGGTAGGGCAGGGCCACCCTCCAGCCTCCTCCCTGCGGGGCCTTCCCCCCAAACGGGGCTGGGGGCACCCCGTACCCAGGAGGGTCACCCCGCACTGTTCCCTCCCAGGTTCCTGCCCCTGCGCGGCTCCCCCCGGCGAGCCCTGCTGCCCCCGGCCCCCGGCGTGCCCCCGGCCCCGCACGTGGGGCAGCCCCCGGCGCTGCTGCCCGCCGCCCTGCTGCAGCGCTACCTGGAGCACCTCCTGCTGCCCCCGCCGCCCCAGCTGGGCTACGAGGAGGCCCTGCTGCACCCCTACTCCTACCACAAGGTGTGCAGCCCCTCTCCTTTCCGCCCCCCCTGCCAGAAAGGTGGGGATGGGCAGGGGGCTGCTGCGCCCCCGGCACCATCCCGGTGCCGGGGATGGGGCGGTGGGAGCGCGGCGGGCTGTGACCCGAGGACACGGTTCTGGTTGCAGTTCGGCTACCAGGACAGCGCTCACCAGCTGCCCGGCAGCACGGCCAGGCAGAGCCCTGAAACCGCCTCGCTGCTGGGCCGGGTCCCTGCCCAGGCCCTTTTTGGGGCCGGCTCCGTGCCCTCCTACGGCGGGCAGCCGGGGGCGGACGGGGGGCACCTCTTCCAGGACCTGGGCATGCTCTCCCTGCCCCGGGAGAAGAACGGCCGCACGGACCCCCCCGGCACCCGGCTCCCGCACGGCTTGCGGCTTCCTGGAGACTTCAGGGACGTGGAGGAGCGGGAGCAGCCGGCGCCCCTGGCCGCCCAGCCACCCCTCGCGCAGACAGGTATGGGTTCCTCCCGGTCCCGGCTCTCCATCCCGTTTGCCTTCACGCCTGCTAGCCCCCTGGTGCAGCCTGTGAGCAGCATATCCCGCCCCAAACCCCTGCCTGCGGCTTCCCGAGCCCTTGGGCGCTGCAGGGCTCCGACCTGACGCTGCGCCCTCTTGCAGATGCCTCCCTGAAGAGGCTGGCCTCCCTCCTGGCCAGCTACGGGCTGGGGCTGCCCGAGCTGAGCCCCCAGCAGCTGAGCAGCCTCTCCGCCCTGCTCCAGCTGCTCCAGAGCTCTGGTGAGTCGGGCGTGGGGTCTCGCAGCGTGGGGCGCGGGGTGCTGCCTCTCCTTGGGGCTCCTTGTGGGATCTCCCTCTCTCCCCTTCCCAGGTGCTGCCAGCCCCGAAGCGCCCACAGCGAAACGTGTCAGCGTGCAGCAGGGCGCTGCCGTGCCGCAGGTGGGGTGTGCGTGCGTGGGGAGGGGGCGCAGCCCCCCCAGGGCTCCCCCCGGGGGTCCCAGCGCCTCCCTTCCCCTCCGTCCAGGTGACAGAAGGGGACATGCAGCACGGAGAGGAGCCGGTGCCCCCTTCCTCCGCGGCGCCGCCCCTCAAAACCACAGCCAGCAGCTCCCCCGCGGATGTGCCCAGGGGCCGGGGGGGCTACTCGCCAGCCCCCCCAGCAGAGCCGCAGCGGGGACGCGGGGGGGACACGCTCGGCCCCGGGACACTGGTGGCGGTGGAGAAGAAGAGCTACACGGAGGCGAAGGACGGCGCTGGGGCGCAGCGGGGCACGCGGCCGCCGGATGAGTACGGCTACATCGTCACGGACCAGAAGTGAGAGCCACGTCGGGGCTCCCTGAGCATGTGCAGACCCCATCCCCGGCATGGGGGCCGTGTACCCCCCCCTGCAGCCCCCTCCTCACCCTGCCTCTGCTCCCCGCAGGCCGCTGGGGCTGGCCGCCGGCGTGCGGCTGCTGGAGCTCCTCGCCAAGCGCGTGCACCTCTCCACCGCCAGCTTCATCAACATCAGGTGAGGGAGCGGGGCTGTACGGCCACCCGAGGAGCGGAGGGGATGGGGACGGGGTCTGCACGCCCCGGTCTCACCCTGTGTCCCCCGGCAGCGTCGTGGGTCCTGCGCTCACCTTCCGCGTCCGGCAGAACACCCAGAACCTCTCGCTGGCCGACGTGGCCAGCCGGGCTGGTGAGTGGGCTCGGGGCTGGGGTTCCCCTGCTCCTGCCCCCCCCCCCCCCCCATTTTTTTTTTTTTATTGCCCTCCGTCTGAGCGTCTTCCGTCCGCAGAGCAAATGAAGGCAGAGCTGGAGGCAGAGCTGGGCCTGAAGATCGTGCAGACGGGAGTGGGAGAGGTAGGGGCACGGCGGGGCTGTCCCTCGGGGCCGGGGCGGGCAGCGGGGTGCTGCGGTGAGCGTGGGGCTCTGGGGGTCCCCGGGGAGCAGAGGGCGGCGTCCTCCAGGACCAGGGGGGGCTACAGGCTGCGCCCCCCAGGGCTGATCTCGTACCCTCACTTCCCTACAGCCCGTGCACCCTCCTCTAGCGAGGGCCTGGCCGTCCTAGCTCCGCGCTGTGCCCTCAGCACCCTGGGGACCAGGCAGGGAAAACGCCGTCCCCCCAGGGACCAGCAAAGCAGCTGGGGGCAGGGATGGAGCAGCCGCCATCTGCTGGGAGGGGGGCACCCCCTCCCCGCGCCCCTCTGGGACCTCGGGAGCCGTCTCCTGGGGCGGGGAGCGGGGCCAGAGGTGGGGACCGAGCACAGCCCCCGCGTTTGCAGCCTGGGGGCGGGTACAGCAAGCCCCGAGCCACAGGTCCCCATTTCCCACCCGTCCTCCCCTGCGGAGAGATTTGGGGGCCCTGGTGGGGGGAAGGCCGTGGGGGGGGGCCCTGGGCTCCGTGGGCACCGTGGAGCATCGCTATGGCAACGCCGCTGGATGTGACGAGCGGCAGGAGCCGGGAGGTGAGGGAGCCGCTCTCGCTGCGGGGGCCTTCTCGGTCCCCGGCCCCGCTCCGGGCTCGGTGCGGGGGCAGGACGAGAGGTGGGGGCCTCACGCAGGGCTGCTGGCACCATGCTCGCCGCAGCCGAGGTCCCCTTGGGGAGGGGGGTGGCAAAAAGCTGTGCCCCCCCCCCCCACCCCGGGGCCTTCCCCCTCGCCCCCCGGGGCGGGGGCATCCCCGGCAGCGTGGGGGGTGACGTGGGGCTGGTGACGGTGAGGATGGTGATGGCGGTGACGCCGCATCCCCCCGGTAACCTCGCCGGGCCGTGGCCAATGGCAGCCCGAGGCAGTGAGGTAATGCCGGGCTCCGGCGCCGCGTTGGGTGTGTGGGGTTTTTTTTTTTTGGGGTGGGGGGGGGGATTGCCCCCGGACCCGGCAGAAGGGGGGCTCAGCCTTGGGGGGGTTCATCCAGCGAGGGCTCAGCACCCTCCTGCCACAGCGTGCGGGATGAGGGGTTGAGGAGGTTCAGCCTCTTGGGGTGGATGGGGCAGGAGCGCGCTGAGCCCAGGCTCCTGCCCCACGGAAGGGCCAGGAATGGGGCATCCCAGGCTGGGGGGGCCCAGGGAGCAGCCCCCGGGTGCTGGGAGCGGTAGGATGCAGGCTGCACCCCCCTGCATCCCCAGGGACGCGAGTGCGAGCCGTGCGCCATGCAGGCGGGTGCAAACCGCGGCACACACGTCCCCAGGGGGGCACCAGCTCCGCCCCAGCCGTGTGCTGGGAGGAGCAGCACAGCCCCGACCATCCTCGCTCTGCTTTAGCCCCCCAAAAACGATGCAGAACGGGGTCTTCCCCCCCCCCCGTGCAGATGCCCCCCGCTAATCCTTGCTCGGCTCTGCCCCCAGCGAAACGAGGCGGCTGCCTACCCGCACCCCTCCCGCTTCGGGGACGGCTTCCACTCGGTGCTGCTGACCTTCATCGCCCTGGCCTGCGTGGCCGGCGTCTCCATCGCGGCCGCCGCGGCCTTCTGCCTCCGGCAGCACGCCAAGCAGCGGGAGAAGGAGCGCCTGGCCGCCCTGGGGCCCGAGGGTGCCGCCGACAGCACCCTCGAGTACCAGGTAGGGGTGCTGGGCGCCGCGGGATGCGGCCAAACTGCATCGGCACTGCTCGGGGGGTGCGCAGCGGGGTGCCCCACAGCTGAGGGTTGGGGTCCTGGCCGGTGTCCCCAGGAGCTGTGCCGCCAGCACATGGCCACCAAGTCGCTGTTCGGCCGCGCCGAGGCCCCCGCAGCGCCGGCGGAGACGTCGCGGGTGAGCAGCGTCTCGTCGCAGTTCAGCGACGCCCCGCAGCCCAGCCCCAGCTCGCACAGCAGCACGCCGTCCTGGTGCGAGGAGCCCGTCCAGTCCAACATGGACATCTCCACCGGGCACATGATCCTGGTGAGCCCCCCCGGCGGGGATACGGCCCCTCGAGGGCCCCCCCCCCGTCACCGGGCTGACCGCCGCCTCTCTCCGTGCCAGGCCTACATGGAGGACCACCTCCGCAACCGGGACCGGCTGGCCAAGGAGTGGCAGGCTCTGTGCGCCTACCAGGCCGAGCCCAGCGTCTGCTCCGTCGCCCAGAGCGAAGCCAACCTGAAGAAGAACCGCAACCCGGACTACGTGCCCTGTGAGCGGCCCGGGGGCCTGCTGCCGGGGGGAGGCAGGAGGGCCGCGAGGGGCAGGGGGATGCTTGAGGCCGAGGCATGCTGCGGTGTGCCCCAGGTAGCTGGCAGGTGCTGCCCTGGGTGCTGACGGCCTCCCCGGCTCCTTTTCCCCAGATGACCACGTGCGGATCAAGCTGAAAGCCGAGAGCAACCCGTCCCGCAGCGACTTCATCAATGCCAGCCCCATCGTGAGTGAGCGGGGGGGGTCCCACGGGGGGTCCCACCTTGCCACGGGCTTGGCTCTGTGAGGTGGGGCCAGGCCCAGCGTGCAGCCATCTGGGCTATCCCAGGGCATACCCATCCCAGGATTCGGATGTTAAAATCCATCCCCCCCGGCTGTGGCAGCTGGAGCTCCCTTTCAGCCCTGTTGCCCCCCGGAGCCCCTCCCGGTGCCACATCCCCGTGACCCCCCCCCCTCCCCCTGCAGATCGAGCACGACCCGCGGATGCCGGCGTACATCGCCACGCAGGGACCGCTGTCCCACACCATCGCCGACTTCTGGCAGGTGAGCGTCCCCCGGCAATCTGGGGACGGGGGGGGCTGCCCCACGCACGCAGCCGGGGCTCCTCTGCCCTGGCCCTGGTGCCGCTCGCCGCGGTCCAGCCGGGTCCCAGCAGCTCGGCCACCGTGCCTGGGCCATCCGCCGGCGGTGACGGCCGCGGCGCTGTGCGCGCAGATGGTGTGGGAGCACGGCTGCACCGTCATCGTCATGCTGAGCCCCCTGGCCGAGGACAGCGTGAAGCAGTGTGACCGCTACTGGCCGGACGAGGGCTCCTCCCTGTACCACATCTACGAGGCAAGCGAGGGCTGGGAGCATCCCTGGGGGCTCCTGGGAGCACCGCCCTGCCCTGCTTCTCCAGCGTGGGGCTGTGCGGTGCGAGGCTCCCCCGCGGCCCCTGTCACCCCCATCCCGTGTGTCGTCCCCCCCTCCCCGGGCAGGTGAACCTGGTGTCGGAGCACATCTGGTGCGAGGACTTCCTGGTGCGCAGCTTCTACCTGAAGAACGTGCAGTCGCAGGAGACCCGCACCCTGACGCAGTTCCACTTCCTCAGCTGGCCGGCCGAGGGCATCCCCGCCACCACCCGGCCCCTCCTCGACTTCCGCAGGTGAGCGCCAGCCCCCCCGGGTTGGGGGGGGGGGGCACCGGTGTCCGGGCAGGGGGGGGCGCAGCTCGGCTCCGGGGCTGGGGGCTGGCGGTGGCGGGGGGCGACGGACAGGGACGAGCCACCAGGGGAAGAGGCTGGGGGCTCTCCAGCCCTCACGGTGGGGATGGCACAGCCCTGGCACCCTCCCCAGCCCTGGGTGCCAGAAGAAACACCCCGTGGGGCAGGCACAGAACTGGTCACCTCGTGGCTCAGCTCCGGCTTCACCTACAGCCGGGGGGGGGGGCTCCTGCTGGGGCCAGGGACCCTGCTTTTGGGGGCACCGGGGCTGTCCGGGCACGTCGCCCCGCTCACGCGCTCTGTCTCTCTGTCTGTCTCTGTCCCTCTCTCGCAGCTGCCGGCGTCATTTTTGTGATTTGCAGCTAGTAATCTGGCTCCAGTTGCATAGTCACAAAAGTGATCGTTGGCAGCCGTGCCTGCTGCATGGAGCGTGCCGGGAGCCCAGCCGGGGCCGGCACGCGGCTTCGTGCCCCCGCCGGACCAGAGCCACCCCCCCCCCCTTGCTCTCCCCCGTCCCATACCAGGGGGGTGGCAGGAGCCGAGGGCCGGACCCCCCCCCCCCCGTGCCACGTCGCTGCCCCCGTTTGCTCGGTGCAGCCTGCCCCCGGCAGGGCAGGGCGCTGATGTGCCGCTGCCTCTTGTCCTTGCAGGAAGGTGAACAAGTGCTACCGCGGCCGCTCCTGCCCGATCATCGTGCACTGCAGGTACCGCTGGGGCCGGGGGGGGCTGCGAGGCAGGGACAGGCTGGCCCCCGCCGCTGGCCACCCCGTGCCAAACACCCGCGTCTTGCAGTGATGGCGCAGGCAGGACCGGGACCTACATCCTCGTCGACATGGTCCTGAACCGCATGGCCAAAGGTACGGCGGTGCCGCGGGCGCTTCTGCCCCCTCTGGCTGGCGGCGGGGGGGGCTCAGCCCTGACCCCCGCCCTTCCTCGTGCCTCTCCCCCAGGGGTGAAGGAGATCGACATCGCCGCCACGCTGGAGCACATCCGCGACCAGCGGCCCGGCATGGTGCAGACCAAGGTACCCCAGGCCCCCTCCCTGGCTGCCCCCAGCCCCGGGCGGGGGCTGCCCCCAGGCTCACCCCCCCCCTCTGCGCCCCCAGGACCAGTTTGAGTTCGCGCTGACGGCCGTGGCCGAGGAGGTGAACGCCATCCTGAAGGCACTGCCGCAGTGATGGCAAGGACCCCCCACCTTCCCTCTCGTCTCCTCCACCCCCCGACAACCCCCTGCCCTCTGGCTTCGAGCGCTCTCCTCGCCCTGTAAATGCTGTCTGTGCTGCTCGCTGCCCCCCCCTGCCCCGTGGCACCGAGCCCCCCCTGCTGCCGCAGGACCTGCCTCTCGTCCCCTGCAGCGGAGGGGCCGGGGGGGCGATGCCGGGATGGTGCCATGGGGACGCGTCCTCACCCCCCCCCCCAGCCGGGGGAGCGCTGCGCTGGGGTCCTGGTCCTGCCCCCCCCCCCATCCCCTCCGTGTCGTTCCCACCTCGTCACTCGAGCAGAAGAGAAATTTCTAGAGAAATATAATTTTGTATCTGGATGTGAATAAAGTTCTCGTGTCGCGTTGGTGCAGCTGCAGCCCGGCCTGGCCTCCCTCTGTGTGGGCATGGGGGGGGGGGACACGCAGGGGTGGCGGGCTCTGAAGCACCCCCGGGAGCACAGCCTGCCCCCCCCCCCCCCCAGTGCTGCAGAGCCCAGAGCTGCCCCCAGGTAGGGGCAGGGGGGGAACCCTGCACCCCGCTTTGGGGCTGCCCCCACGCCAGAGACACCCCACATGCAGCAGCTCCTGCAAACAGTTTATTGACTGCTGTGGGCAGACGGGGTCTGGGGGGGCTACGGGGGCACAGCCTGGTACTGCTGCCTTGCTGCCCTTCGCTGCCTGCCCCCCCGTCCCCCCCATATCCCCCCACCCCTCGGGTGCACCCCAACAGCAGCCAGCTGGGGCTAAGCTACAGCACCCCCTGCTCCAGCCCCCCCATCACCCCCTTCTGCTGCCTCCCCGGGGCACGCTCGAGGTTCACCCCCCCCCAAAATCCCCCAAGTATTGCATGGCCATAGGGCCCGTCCCCCCCCCAACCCCACGGAGGCAGGGGGTGCTGGGGAAGGGGGTGGCAGGGGGTGGCCGTGCAGGGACAAAGCGGAGTCCTGGCTCGGAGAGCCTCCGTGGGCGAGCGGGCGTGCGCGGTCCCCCGGGCGCAGCAGCCTCAGAACACACCTGGGGAGACAAGCGGAGGGGGGGGGGGGACACAACACGACCGGTGAAACCCAGTGCTGGGAGCGCGTGGGACGTGGGGAAGGAAGGAGGAAGGTCGGAGGAGGAGAGCCAAGGCACAGTACAGCCGAGCTGGCACCCACCTCCCCGTGGGAGCGCGGCCGGGGGGGGATCACAGCTTTGGGGTGCCCCCCCCCGGGCCAAGGCAGGGGGTTGCCAGTGCCCTGTGGGGTGCGTGAGGGGTGGGAGAAGGGGGGTACGTGGTGGTGGGGAGGCAGCAGGGGGGCAGGCAGGGTCAGCAGCAGGAGGGACGGAGGAGGAGGTGAAGGCAGGAGCGGCGGCGTCCAGCCAGACACGAGGCACCAAGCAGAGTCCACGCACGCACACACCCTTCCTTGCGAGGAGGGAGACCCCCGAAGCCCCCTCCCCAGGCCCACCCAGGCCAGGCGGGGGGGGCGGCAGCGGGGGGGCACTGTCACAGCCCCTGCCCGGCGGCAGGGCAGGCAGGGGGAGAGGCACCCACCTGCCCCGGTCCCCGGGAGCCGGGGCACGGAGCTGCCCGTCCCACCGAGACCCCACCGAGGGCCCCTCACCCAGCAGCCAGCCTAACCCTGGCGGCCCCCCCAGCTCCAGGCCCCCCCCAGCCGCCTGCCCACCCGGGGAGGAGCAAGGAGGCAGGGCACAGACCCCGTCCCTTGCCGGGGGGAGGCAGGAGCCGAGCCGCGGGCAGCCCCGCCGTAACGGGGCCGCGCTGAACCCCGCGCACCCCTTCTCCCCTCCGTGCCCTACAGAGGGCCCTGCTCGTGGCGGGGGGGCACAGCCCCCGGCCCCGCGCTCACAGCAGGTGGCAGTGCCACTGCTTCGCTTTGGGGGCAGGCTCGTGCCCCGGTGCCAAGGGGCTGCCAGCCCTGGGGGGCTCCCGCTCGGGCCCCCCCCGGTTCCTGCGGGCCGTGCCGGCGGCAGGGGGGCCGGGGCTGCCCCCCGGGGCTGGGGGGGCACTGGGGCCGTGCCCACCTGCTCGGTGGTGCCCCGCGGCCTCCATCTCGGACAGGCTGTAGGCCATGGCCAGCTGCAAGTCCTCGTCCTCGTCCTCGCTGTCCGTGTAGAGGCAGACGGGCGAGGAGCTCTGGGGCCGGTGCGGGGCGGGCGGCGGGGGCGAGGGGGGGCGCGGGCTGGGGAAGGCTTGCTGCTCCCGCCGGCTCAGCTCCAGCCCCAGCGCCATGTCGTCTGGGACACCTGTGGGACGGGAGGGGGATTACTGGCACCGGGTCCCAACCTCCCCAAATCCCGGTCCCCCCCCTGCTCCATGCACCCCAGCGCAGAGCCGGGTTGGGTCCCCCCCCTGCTCAAAAATCCCAAACCTGCCCAAATCCAAGCTCTCACGCAGCACCCCACGGCCCCGCTAAGGGAGGAGGGGGTCCCCAAAAAGGGGCGCGGGCAGGTGGCACGGCCAGCCCCGAAGCAGCCTCTCACCGTCAATGTGGATCGACTTCAGCTCCCCGTCCTCCTCCACCTCCACGCGCTCCCGCCCGTTCTCGATGATCCTGCAGGCAGACAGACGGACGGACGGACGGACAGACAGACAGACAGTCAGTCAGCCGGCGGCCCAAGCACCCCGGCAGCAAGCAGCAGGGTGCGAGCAGCTCCCAGCACGGCCGGGGCCCTCACCGCTTGGTGGTGATGCGCCGGCCGTTGACGAAGGTGGTGGAGGTGGAGACGGAGCGGAAACCCAGCCCCGCGTCGGCACCGGAGCTGAAGGACGAGGCGAAGAAGTCTGCAGGAGGGAGCCACAGCATCAGTGCCCGCGGGGCTCGGGGCACACGGGGGCAAACCGGGCGCTGCCCAGGCGTGAGCAGCACCGGGGGCTGGTGATACCCCTACCTGAGGAGCCAGGGAACGGGGAGAAGAAGTGGCCCCCTCCGTGGTGCCGGTGGCCAGCTCCTCGCAGCTCGGAGAAGGGCAGCATCTCGTCTGCAAGGCAGGGAGCCCCCCTTCAGCAGCAGCCCCCAGACCCCACGGCATCCAACCGTCCCCGAGCTCCACGGCTGCCCCAGGACCCCAGCCCCGGCCCCTGTCCCCCTCCCACCCCACACGCACCAAAGAAGTCAGCGAAGGGGTCTCGCCCGCCGAAAAACTCCCGGAAAACATCGTGGGCGCTGCGGAAGGTGAAGGTGAACTCGGGGGCCCCGGCGTCGGCCCTGGAGCCCCCCGGTCCTGCTGGAGGGAAGAGGCAGAGGGTTAAGCGGAGCCCGGGGTGGGGACCCCCAAGAGGGCGGGAGCTCCAGGGGGTGCAGTAGCCCTCTGTAGCCCTCTTTTGCCCCCACTCACCTGCCCCCATGAGGCCCTCTTTGCCATAGCGGTCATAGATATCGCGCTTCTGCTCTGGAAGAAGAGAGGGAGGCTGGGGGGGAGCTGGGAGCCAGGCCTGGGCCCGAAAGCAGCAGCACGAGCACGAAGCGGCGATGTTCCCACAGCCAAGGTGGGTGCAGAGCAGTGGGGAGCGAGGCAAGGGGGGTGGCACAAGCCCCCGCTGCTCCCCCTGAGCCCCCAACACCGGTCAAGGCTGCGCCAGCCCCAGCGGGGAGACCTCCCCCTGGGCACCATCGCTCACGAGAGCCTTTTTGTGAGGAGGCAGCCCAGCCCCACAGGCTGCAGGAGAGACCTGCTGCCTCCTGGGGACGGGGGCTCTCACGCAGCCCAGGGGTGCCAGCCGGGTGAGCCCAGCAGGACACACGGGGTGTCAGGGTTAGCAGCCCCAAGGGCGGGGGGGGGGGACACGCGGCACAGCATCGTGGCCTCTTACTGTCTGACAGCACTTCGTAGGCCTCCGCAATTTCTTTGAACTTCTGCTCGGCGTATTCCTTGTTGTCGGGGTTTTTATCTGGGTGCCATTTCAGCGCTGCCTTCCTGTACCTGCACAGAGGACAGGCAGCGGTGGGCACACCACGGCCCCCAGGCCAGCCAAGCCCCTCTGAGCGCTCGCAGCTCCCGAGGTTTAAACCAGCCCCCGATGCCCTCCTGATTCACAGCCTCTCCCTTCAGCGCTTCACCCCAGCTTTGGTCGCAGGCCCTGTGCATACAGAGGTGGACTCGCTGCTCCTGCCCTCCCTGCAATGTCACCCGTATCAGCCACAAACCCTCCCACAGCTGTTGTCTATTCCCACCCCCTCAGATGGCCCCAGGCATCCCGCTCCCCTCCGCTGGCTGGGCAGGACGAGCGGGTCGATGTGGCACGCCAGCTCGGGCATCGGTCCCCACACCCTGTCCCTCCCTGGGGGCTAACGGGTCCCTGGAGCTGTGCTGGGCTCTGCTCGCTGCAGGATGCCTGGGCACGCAGCCATGGCTGTGCCGGGGGCACGGCTGGGCTCTGCG
The DNA here is from genome assembly GCF_964211835.1 of Anser anser. Classification (NCBI taxonomy): domain Eukaryota; kingdom Metazoa; phylum Chordata; class Aves; order Anseriformes; family Anatidae; genus Anser; species Anser anser. The sequence goes on along the minus strand of NC_139726.1, from coordinate 16,942,747 downwards.
AGCTCTCCCAGCACCCGGCCACACGGCTTCTCATCGACTTTTCTCCCTCTCCCCCTTTTAGCTGGGTCAGGGCTCTGGGTTGCTGCACAGCTCTTGGCAAGGAGGGGTCTTCCCAAGCTGGCTCTGCCAGCCGTCCTCTGCCACCCCCGTGTCCTTCGGAGGGGACAAGGAGACCCTCGTGAGCACCAGCAGGACCTCTGTGCCCATCCCGAGCCCTGCGCTGGCACCAGGGACGAGGGCACCAAACCCCAACAAGGGCAGCCTTTGTGCAGCGCCGCCCCGGCCTCTGCACGGACAGGCAGCGCCAACCCGCGCCGTTAGACGGACGGAAACAAAGGCCGGGGGGCCGCACCAGGGCGCGAGCCCACGCCTGGCACAGGCTTACGCCTTCTTGATGTCGTCGGCGGTGGCATTGCGGCTCACGCCCAGCGCCTCGTAGTAGTCCACCATGACGCGCGGCCGTCCCGCGGGGACGCTGGGGAGGAACGGCAGGGTCAGGCAGCGCAGGGCAACGGGAGCGCCGCGGGAGCACGCGCGGGCTGTCCCCCCGTCCCCACGTCCCGCGCGGACCCTCCCCACCGCCCTGGCTGCCTCCCAACCTGCCACCCCCCCCCGAACCTCGCGCAGCATCCCTGTCAGCTCCGGGGGCGCGCCGCTCTCTGCCCCCCTCCCGGCAGCTGCGTCACCTCTGTCCCCGGCTGCGCCCTCCCCAAATCCCCCCGCCCCGCACCGGGTGCCCCCCCCCAGCCCCGCAGCTCACCCAGGCAAGGGATGCCGGTGCACTGCACCCCGACGGGGCGGGGTATGGAGGCTGCCCTCGGTTCCCCCCACCCCCTCCCCGCCATAAGGCGCTTAGCGGCTATCAGGCCTTAGCGGATCAGGGGCTCCGCAGGGCGGCACGATCGGCACGGCAGCGGCCGGTGCCCCCCCGCCCCGGCACAGCCGCAGCAGGGGCCGGCGGCTCCGTCTCGCCCTGCCCGGCGCTGGCACCGGCACCGGCACCGGGACGGGGCCCGCCCCCGGCCGGGCTGTAAACACGGCGCCCTGCCCGCCGCCCGCCAGCCGCGGGGGGAGCGGCCCGGCCCGGTGTGACGGGCGCTGCGCAGCTGCTGGAAGTTTCCGTCTCTCCCCCCACCACCGGCGGGCAGCCCTGGGCTGCGGCCAGCGGATCTAGGCCACCGGCAGGGGAAGCACCGCCGCACCGGCCGCACGGGAAGGGCCCGGACCCGTGCGTCCCCGCTCCCCGCCGTGCGCCCCGGTCCCCCCGTGCGCCCCTGTTCCAAGCGCGTCCCCGCTCCCCGTGCGCCCCGGTCCCCCCGTGCGCCCCCGCCCCGCCGCCCCCCTGCCGCAGCCCGGTCCCCCCGGCGCCGTGCCCACCTCGCTGCCGCAGCCGAGCCCTCCCCGCCCGTACCGGGCCGCCCGCGCCCCGCGTCCCGCGTCCCCCGGCCCGGGCCGCAGCGGGGGCTGGAGGCGGCTCCCGCTGCTTGACGAGCACCGGCCGCAGCCAACCGAAGTGCGGCCGCCTCGTGACGTCCTGGGGCCGCCTTTCACGGCGGTGAGGTCATAGGGGGGAGTCGGTGCGGGAGCGGGGCCGGGGCGTTACGTCGTACCGTCCCCGTGTCCCCGGGTCCCCGTCCCCCCGTCCCCCCGGGGCGGCACCGGGCACGGCCCCGGCTCTCCCCGCTGTACGGGAGGACCGGAGGACCGGAGGACCGGAGGACGGGAGGACGGGGCTCCTCGGTGCTGCTGTCCCAGCCGTGTCCCGCAGCGGGGTCGCGGCCGCCCCGCCGGGGCGCACGCCTCCCGTGGTACCCCCGCGGCCCGTGGCGCCGAGGCACCGCCCGGCGCAGCCCCTGCTGGCACCGCCAGGAGGGGACAGCGGCGGGGACAGCGGCGGGGACGGCGGGGGTGACTCAGCGCCGGCACCGGGCTGGCCCGGGCACCAGGGGGAGCCGCAGGACGGGAGCCCGGGGTGCCGCCGCTGAGCGCCCCGCTGCGGCCGCAGCGCCCCGCCTGCCTTCGCGAAAAGGAGAGGGCAGGGAGAGCGCCCCGGGCGTGCCGGGGGGAGAGCTGCGGGGGGAGTGAGGCCCGACCCCGACGGAACGTTTCTGTTTAGTCCCGGTCGCCCCTTATCTCAGGAAGTCAGCTGAATTGCATCAGAAACCTTGCTATAATAATTGTGCAAGCCGCGCGGTAAGAGACGTGGGTTTTTTTTCTTTTCAGCACTGCACAACGTTTCAGCTTTTGATTTCCTCAGAACGCAACCCTTTCCACAGCCTCCTCAAAACTGGCGGTTACGTGCTACAGGACGATATTATCGCAGGCTACGGAACAGCATTCGTAGTGCTGGGTTTTGAACTGTGCAGGGAGCTGCATGGCCAGGGTCCCACGTCACATTCATCCATCTCCCCTCCCTTTCCCAGCTCCCCGTGGCAGCTCCCCATGCAACGCACCGGGAAGCACAGCCACAGCAGGCCGGTGGGCTCCCGGAGAGGAGAAAAGCCATCTCAGGAGGCAGTGCCACTCATCCCGATGGCAGCACCCTTGGCCAGCTGTGCCTGTGCTTCCCGATGCCCTGCTCTCCCCGGCAGCCTGCCCAAACCTAGGGGGGGAAAGTCATCCTGGTGCTTTCAGCAGAAGCAGGTGCAGAAGGATGGAGAAGCAAGAAACAGCCGCGGCAAGGTGACTTTTGTTCAAGCAGGGCCCTGCTCTGGGCTGGCTTCAGCAACCCGACAGACCCAGGCTGTGCGCGCGAGGCACCACCCCGCGGGACTGCTCGTGAGCGCTGACGCCAGGGCTGCTGCCCGAGCCAAGCCCAGGCAAAACTGAGGTGTTTGCAGATTTTAAATCAGCAAAGTCTGCGGCGGGTGGAGGTGGCAGGAGCGCGTGATTAAGTAGGTTATCTGCCGTGAGCGCACACATGTGCCCAGGCAGCACCGCAGCTGATTTCGTGTGCACACCAACATGCTCGTGCCTACACGCTCCCAAGACCCCACCACCCTTCAAATCCCTTCAAATCTCCCCAGGAGAGGTGAGGGGGATTTTCAGCGTTCTGCTGTTTTTCGTAGCCATTGGTGCCTAAATATCAGTGCAGTGCTGTGGATGCGATGGAGAAGGCTGTAGTTCTGATACCACCCATCACAAAACAGCAAGTAAAGCATCGCCTGCTAAAATGAACGTTTTCAATTCATCAGGGCCACGCTGGGATTATTAGTGGACCTGACTGAGGGTCTTGTAGAGCTGTTAGTAGTAATTTTGAACAGAGTTAGGAAAAGTAGGGTAATTCTGAAGGACAGAAATCACTCCAAGAGTTAAGAAAATAAGTCAGTCAAACCAGAAAACTCTAGATTACTGATAAAGCTGGAGGAAAAAAAAATGAGAGAATTTGGATTGTGTCAGCAAAGAATCAAAGACTGAAGAAATGCGTTTAATACTGACCAGTCTTGTCTCGGGGAGGGCAGGTATTGCGATGCAAATGTGTTGTCTCTTTCCAGCATGATTGCACGTCTGGCCGATGCAGATCAGCACTGCTGGCACAACACCCTGACTTGGAAGCTGGCAGGAGATAATGGTGACAGTTCACATAAATCCCAACATTGCTGCAAGGAGGACTACAATAATCCGTTTTCCAGTCCCACGGAAGAAGCAAAGGATAATATTGCAGCGAGAGAGGTTCCTCAAGGAGATACTTTCGGATGCTGCGGGTGGCAGAGCAGCGCAGCGGCTTGCTGGAGGCAGTGGCACGTCCTCGCCTTCCAGAGCTGCTTTCTGTGTTTTAGCAGAGGATTTACCTGGGCGAGCCAAGCCAGCCCATTTATTATCCTGCACTGCTAAGGACGCACCGGGTGCATCAATAGCAAATCTGTGCTTGTCAGCCAGGACGTGTACTGCTGGGGCCTTCGTAGTGGGGAGCCCCAGGGGGTGTTCATGGCCCACAGTGACAGGAGATGGCTGCTAAGAAAATGGGGGGATAACACAGCTTGGTGAGGTGGTGTCAGCATATCCCGAGTTGGGAGAGACTCACAAGGATCACGGGGTCCAGCTCCTGGCTCCACACGGACCCAGTCGGACACCCCGGGCTGGAGCCGTGCTGCATAGGGGAGCGCCCCGGGAGCCATTGCCCGCCCCGGTTATTAAATGCATCTTTTATCTCGTTAACTGTTTCCCTCTGAAATCCTCTGGTGTCTGGCCAGCCGCCAGCACCATCTTTCCGCTTTTAACGACTCTGCAGCAATCCCCGGGACTCCAGGCTGCTTTCATACCCTGCCCTCTGGCTGACAAGCTGCTTGCATTGCGCACAACGTAGAAGGGACCACGTGCAAAACCCCTTACACACATCTGTCCAAACCCCTTTCAATGAGCCCCTCCAGGAGCTCTAGCATCACCCGGCCACGCAGGATTCGTTGTCTGTTCCCAGCGGCAAGAGAGCAGGGGAAAGCAGCGCCGGCTCCTCCTTGCTGCCCGTACCCAGGAGCGTGGGGCACCTCGGCGGGCTCAGCCCCTCCATCACCTGCCTGGGGGCAGCTGGTTCACGCCAGGCGTGCTCAGAGCCCCGCCGTGAAGTCACCGCAATTAGCCAGCCGAGGTTTTGTTTCACTCCCGTGGGTGTGTAGCCGCTTTTCCCAGGACGTGAGGCAAGGCGGTGACACGCAGCCAGCCTCTGAGCGAGGGAGGCTGCTCACGCAGGGCTGGTGCACCCCAGGGACGGCCAGTCCCGACTCGTCCGCCCGGCCCTCGTAGCCTTGCAGGCTGGGGACGAGCGCGGGTGAGAGGCTGCGGCCCTGGGAGCGCCTCCCTGCCCTCGCTGCCGCCCGGTGATTCAGGGCTTAGGACTGCGGCGAGATCTGGAATTAGCTTTATTGTTCCTGTAACGCCGCGCACGCTCCGGGCCATGCAGCAGGCATTTCACAACTGACTTCATTTTATCTGAACCAGCAATTACGCTGCTCTAGCTCAGCTCCAGCAGAGATAGCTCCTGCCGGATCAGTTCGGTGCTCTGCATCCCATCCGCTCTTCTGGAGCAGAAGCCACGCTTGGTTATCAAAGACATCCACAAAGGAAGACTCCTTGGCCCCCGGGACAATCGTGCTTCAACGCCCTTACAGCCAGCAAGTCTCAAACATGTATCTTCTCACCTGAGCGCATAGAAAACGAATCCCTTCCTATCTGCATCTGCCTTAAATACACTTTAAGGCCTTTGCTGAGTCTCAGCTTGGCCCAGTGGGACCAGGTAACAGATTTCTGGAAGAGGTTTTGTTCTGGGGACAGCAAGCTCTGCTGGCAGCAGTTCCTCTACTAGCAGCAGCACTTCTCCTCTGGTGAGAAGTGCGTTTTCCCACCAAGAGACAACCTTTCATAATAACTTGCAACAAAGGGCTTTTTAGCGTAAATCAGGAACTAAGAAATACATTCACTCTCTAAATTTAGTGCCATAAACAACGGGGGTCTGTTGCAAGGCTGCGAGGCACTTGCGAGTGGCAAGTCCCTGGCAGGGTCTGCCTTTGTTGGAGGCACTGCAGACCTGCAAAATGTTACGCTGCCTCCTCCTCCTCCTTCTTCCCCTCCTCCTCCTCCTCCTCCTCGCGTAGCGGTGTCCAGGCTCTGCAGGCAGCAGCAAGCAGGGGCTCTGCCACCTGCACTACCTCCAACCTGTTTTTCTCATTCTTCCATCAAGAGCTTGTTGAATTCTGACTCACTGATGAAAGAAAAAAATTTCCATTGCTGGATCTTGCTCCTTGCAAATATATCCTTGGGATGAATACACGCGTTAGCGTTTTGTTGGGCTTGTCATTACACTTTCTGCTTGCTTCCCAGTCAAATACGACGTCAGTTTATACGACGTCAGTTCAGTGACTTCCCACAGCCTTGACGATCCGGCTGATCGCTGCTGCCCAGCTTTAGCCAGCTGCTCTGCAGCATTTCCGAAAGGCTCAGACATCTGTTCGGTGTTTTCAGATGGGAAGTGCGTGGCCGTGCGTGGCTCAGAATCACTCATGGCTCCCTTGTCACTCCCTGCCAGCCTGCTCTTAACATAACAGCATCTGAACGATATTTTTTCACCACGAGCATGCATTCACAGCAATGATCAATCAGTGTTGCCTCACCCCCAGCTCCCTACCAGAATGGTATATAAGCAGATCCCGGCACCTCTCGGAGACATATCACATCATTTAACACCCCGAGGTGCCATGGGATTATCAAACAAATCTTCCAAAGCTGGGTGAACTGCCCAAGTCTTGTTGCTCGCCTGAAAGGCCGCCCGCTGCCTAGCTCCGCTGCGTGTGTTCCAACCTGTGCTGCGAAGGACTCACGCTATAAACGCCCCAGATTTAATTGGCAAAAGTCGGGACGGTGCCAGGAGACACCCAGTCAGCACCGACGTCTTGCCATCTAGGACGTACTTCAGCGAGCGCCTTGGCAAAGGTTTTCGTGGGGAAAGATGATCCCACCGCTCCCCTTCACATCCATTAACTTACAGGGCTCAAACGCTGATGCCTCGTTACTGCCTCACGCCCCTGCACTGTGTGCACCAGCAAGCCCCGTGTTATCTGCTGATCTCTGAGGTCACTCAAAGGACATTTATAGCACAGGAGATTTGGGCGTTTCCAGAGCCATACGGTCGCCACAGCGCCCTGCTCAGCTCCGGCAGTGCTCACAACCAGGGGTATCTGTGGAAAAACGCCTTTTTCTGCTGGCTTGACGAAGCCCACCTTGATCATTTGGCTCGGCCATTTCAGCAGGGCTCAGGATGTGCTGCTCAGGCACAGCCGTACCGCTGCCTCCAGCCACTCGGCACGCCTTCATCAGCGAAGGTGACACCTTCCAGGTGACTCAGGCACAAAGAAGGACCCTTGTGAGTGGGTGATTTACGTCCAGCCTTCAGCTTTCAGCGTGAGCTGAGAGATGACGGCGCCTTTCAGTGAAAACTCATTAAGCCAGAGGCAGGGCTGGCTCTGCATCGCGGTGGATGCTGCAAATATTTGGCGGGGCGTAGGATGGAGCAGCCATCACTGAATCACAGCAAAGAAAAGTCCCAGCGGGTACCCCCCTTGAGGTTACTGGAAGCCCCCCTGCCGGGACCAGCCCGTGCGGGTGCAGGAGCAGCCTCGCAGCCCTCCTGTGCCCCCTGCCAGGCGGGGAGCTGGCGATGCCGCCCCTCGGTGGCCCTGCCTCCGCGCCCAGCCTCACCTACACAAACTCCAGCGAAATACAGGCGATGCATGCGAATTTATGCAAAGGCTGCGGGCGGGGCCGCCCGCCCCGAGCCCACGGTGCCGCCCCCGGTATAAGGCGGCGGCGCGGCCGGGCCGGGCGTGCGGAGCTGCGGCAGCCCCGGGAGAGGCGGTGCGGAGCGGTGCGGAGCGGTGCGGAGCGGAGCGGCAGCATGGTGAGTGCTGGGGCGCCCCGAGGTGCCGGGCAGCCCGGGCAGGGCCCCCCCCGGGGTGTCCGGGCATTGGCACCCGGCGTGCCCCCCCTGCCGGGTTTCAGCCTTTGCCCAGCTTCTGCTCGCACCCAGGCGCTCGGCGGCTCCTCGGAGCACCCCCTGCAGCCGTGTGAGCTGCTGGCGTCTGGCGGCTCCTGGGCGAGGCGCGGGGAGACCTGTGTTTTGGCCGAACCCGTCACCGCGCCTCCTTCTCCGTCCTCTGACAGCCCCTGGTCCCACGGCGTGAGGGCTTTGTGCCCGCTCTGCCGGGCTCCCGGGCTGCAACCCCGCAGCCGAGCTCTGGGATCTTCGCCCCCCACCCTGCTGCCGTGGTGCCAGCTCCGGCTCTGGAGAGCATCGGGGTGCCCCGGCGCCCTGCCTGCTGCCCCAGGCCTGTCGGGGAGGGAAGGCAGAGCGAGGAGCCCTGTCCCGTGTCTTTCTTCTGGCCATCCCAGGGTGCTCACAGCAGCGCTGGCTGCACGCTTCTGCTGGGGGTCCTGGAGTTTCCTCCCCGTTGGCTCGTTGTGATACCAAACCTCTACGGACCTGCTGGGGGGGACAGGGGAACTCCTCGGTCCTCAGCTTTGGGAAGGAAGGAGAGATGGACTTCTGGTCCTCACGAAGGGTACCAAGGCTTACCCCTGTCACTACAGCCTCAGGAGAGCAGCTCAGAAAGCTCCCCAGACGCACAGAGCCAGGGCGTGCGTGCCGTGACCCGCACAGCCTCCCCGGGCGGCCGTCGCTGCCGTACCCCTGCGCACAAAATGGCTCCAGCGCCTTCCTGCCAGCTGACTCACAGCGGGGCACTGGCTGCTCTGGAAATCCGGTCTGGTTTGGATGCTCCTCTGCCTCGGCTGTGCCTGATGACGCATCCAACCCTTGGCAACAACAGGACCGAGGCACCGGGCGTTTTGGTGCTTGTCGAGAGGGCTGCAGCTTCTGCGGTGCCTCACCTGGAGGGAAGGAGGGAAGGAGGCTGCAGGACTGACCTCAGCCGCACTTTCCCCGGGGCACTGCGCTGTAGGGGACCCTCCTGCATCAGCCCTTCAGCTCAGCTGCAAACTGAGCTAACGCCTCCCACTCCGGAGCTAATTTAGGGAAGCGGAGCCTCCGAGCATGGCAACCATTCACTGCTGCAAATTCCCCCCATGCTGGGCTTCCGTTCCCAACGCCGCCACCCCCCAGCTCTGGGGTCCGGGCGGTGCTGTGCCACCTCAGCCCGCAGCCATGCTGTAGGTGCAGCAGATGACCAGGGGCATGGCAGCTGCCGCGGGACCCCAGCCTCAGCTGCATGAGCGCTCATGCAATGGGGAAGGTGCTCCCTGGGTGCTGCCAGGGCTTCTGGCTGGGGCAGAGCAGGGAACGTGCTGGCCTGGTGTCCCCGGCTCCAGCAGATGGGTCTCCATCCCCCCCAGGTGGGCAGTGCGGCGATGGGAGACAGAGCATGGGGTTTTGGTCAGGTCAGCGGGCTGGGATGAAGGCACTGCGCTGTAGGGCAGTGCGATATGAACAAGCTCGCAAGGCTCCTGTGGGCACCTCGATGCCTGCAGCAGCTCCATCGTGGTCCCTGCTGACCTCTGTCCCATGCTTCCCCCTCCCCAGCGCGAGTGCATCTCCGTCCATGTCGGCCAGGCCGGCGTCCAGATGGGCAACACGTGCTGGGAGCTGTACTGCCTGGAGCACGGCATCCAGCCCGACGGGCAGATGCCCAGCGACAAGACCATCGGCGGGGGGGACGACTCCTTCACCACCTTCTTCTGCGAGACTGGCGCCGGGAAGCACGTCCCGCGGGCCATCTTCGTGGACCTGGAGCCCACCGTGATCGGTGAGTGCCGGGGCAGGGCTGTGCGCGGCATGGGGGGCAGCCACTGACTGCTCTCCTGTTCCTGTCTGCACGCCCCAGGTGGGCAGTGAGGGTGGTCACTAGTGCTAGGAGTAACCCAGCGTGTCTCCTGCCACCTTACCCCACGGCCTCTGATATTGTGCTAACCTCTCCTAGATGAGGTTCGGGGAGGAGTCTACCGGCAGCTCTTCCACCCCGAGCAGATGATCACCGGCAAGGAGGACGCTGCCAACAACTACGCCCGCGGGCACTACACCATCGGCAAGGAGATCATCGACCAAGTGCTGGACAGGATCCGGAAGCTGGTGGGTAACTGCTGCTGGGGACGTGTCCCCTGGGCTGGGATCCATCACTGCGGTGGAGGTGGGAGCGTGCAGCAGGCCCTGCTGTGCCCTGGCAGGGGTCTGCATTAGCCCAAGTGAAACTCAGACACTTCCCTCCACTAAAGTCAGTGCGTGGAAGACTCTCACTCGTCTCTCCCTGCAGGCTGACCAGTGCACGGGCCTCCAGGGCTTCCTCGTGTTTCGCAGCTTCGGAGGCGGCACCGGCTCTGGATTCACCTCCCTGCTGATGGAGCGCCTCTCTGTTGACTACGGCAAGAAGTCCAAGCTCGAGTTCTCCATTTACCCTGCCCCACAGGTCTCCACCGCCGTGGTGGAGCCCTACAACTCCATCCTTACCACGCACAGTACTTTAGAGCACTCGGACTGTGCCTTCATGGTGGACAACGAGGCCATCTACGACATCTGCCGCAGGAACCTGGACATCGAGCGCCCGACCTACACCAACCTCAACCGCCTCATCAGCCAGGTCGTCTCCTCCATCACCGCCTCGTTGAGGTTTGACGGGGCCCTGAACGTCGACCTGACCGAGTTCCAGACCAACCTGGTGCCCTACCCTCGCATCCACTTCCCCCTGGCCACCTACGCCCCGGTTGTTTCGGCCGAGAGGGCATATCACGAGCAGCTGTCGGTGGCCGAGATCACCAACTCGTGCTTCGAGCCGGCCAACCAGATGGTGAAGTGCGACCCTCGGCACGGCAAGTACATGGCGTGCTGCCTGCTGTACCGCGGGGACGTGGTGCCCAAGGACGTCAACGCCGCCATCGCCACCATCAAGACCAAGCGCAGCATCCAGTTCGTGGACTGGTGCCCCACGGGCTTCAAGGTGGGCATCAACTACCAGCCGCCCACCGTGGTGCCGGGGGGGGACCTGGCCAAGGTGCAGCGCGCCGTCTGCATGCTGAGCAACACCACGGCCATCGCCGAGGCCTGGGCTCGCCTCGACCACAAGTTCGACCTGATGTACGCCAAGCGCGCCTTCGTGCACTGGTACGTGGGCGAGGGCATGGAGGAGGGCGAGTTCTCCGAGGCGCGCGAGGACATGGCTGCCCTGGAGAAGGATTACGAGGAGGTGGGCCTGGACTCCTACGAGGACGAAGAGGAGGGCGAGGAGTAGAGACGCCGCGGCCCAAGGGGACCGTGCTCCTTCTCCCGTGTCTCCTGCGGGAACCCTTTGCAATAAACCGTTTGAGAGCCTCCGTGTCTCCCAGTAACCCCCCGGCTGCGTTGGTTTCTTGCCAGGTCAGGTGTGTGGTGAGCGCTGCTGCTGCTGCTGCTGCTGCTGCTATGCTTCCTCCCTGCTCTGCTCCTGCTCGTGTTTCAGCTCGCTCCCCACACAGGCAGGAGCCCCATACCTGGGGGAGGAGGAGAGGACACACAGCATGTTCTGGTTAAAAACCCAGCCATGTCCAGCAAAGGGATCAGGAGGAAACCTGATGCTGTGATGGGAGAGAAACCTAGCTCTGTTCCTGAATTCAAAGGGCAAGGAAGAAGAGGGAAATGTCTCCCCTTGGAGCTGCCTGCAATAGTTTTGAGTCTTCTCAGTGTGCTCTTGGTCTCTGTGAGCAGGGATTTGGGAAGGCACCCCAGGAGGCTGAACTCAACTGGAAAGAAGGATTAAAGTAGTTACAGCCTGGCCATTGCTTGTTCTTGTGCTGGAGCTGATGCCAGAGGGTTTCAAAGGAGCCCCATGACTTTTGGTTCCATTTTATGCCTCTCCTATGGTAGCTTCTGGGGATGCCATAGGCACATCCTGGTGGAGCAGCTCCCTTCTTCCCTCTTTGTCAGGACAGGGCAGTGCTGCTGCCAGCCCTTCCCTCACACCCACGGGCTCTGGCAGTGCCTGTGCCTGCTCCCAGCCTGACTCTGCCACTGGCACCACGCTGAGACCTCTCCCTGTGCTGCCTGGTGCCCGAACGTCCAGACCTCGTCTCCTTCCTCCAGCTGCAAACGGGAGATTTGTGTTACCCGTTATCCAGCACGCTGGGGCCGGAGATTAATTTTCCCTGCTTAACGCTTATGCTCCAGCTACGCTGACCCCCGGGGGCTGTCCTCCGCTGCTCTCCTGCTCCCGGCATGCACCCGTGTCCGCTGGAGGGGAAAGTGTGAGCCAGCAGCGGGCCGCACCGATTCCTGGAGCGGGGCCAGGCGCATGTCCCAGTGCGCAGGGCAGCTCCGTGGCTCCTGGCGCCGTTCCCCGTGTCCGGAGCACCAGGCTCAGACTGAGCGGTGCCGGCCGCTGCGCCAGGGCAGGAGCTGCTGCCCCTCGTGCTGGGCACTGCTCCCCACAGCTCCTTGCCAAGGTCTGAGTGCGGGGCGAGGAAGGACCCTGCTCCTCCAGGAGTAATCCCGCTGCATCGGTAACTCCTCCCCGTGCCTTCGGAGAGACCTGGCTGCTGCCAGGAGCACACAGGACACAACCGCAGCTCCTGTTTTTTTTTTTTTTATTATTATTTTCTGAAGGCTAGCCTGCACCTCTGCCTTAGACCCCACTGCAGGGGGTACCCAGCAGTTTCTCCTGGCATATTCCCAGGTAGCAGAGCCCCCGTCCCCAAGGGCAGGGAGTGCTGTGTGAGACCATGTCCTGATGGCAAGGACAGAGCCCTCTCCCTGCCGTGCTCAGTGCACAAGGCTGGAGTGCTGGGGTCTGCTTTTCCCCAGCCAGTGAGGCTGGCAGTGGCTCACACATCCCCAGCAGCAGCACCAGCCCTGGCCCCGGGGGGGCTGCACTCCCCCAGAGGGGTTTCTGTGTGTGCAGGCACGAGGAGTCACTTGGGTATCAACAAATGGGTGCAGCCACCCCTCTTTCCAGCCCCGCAGCCCAGACTGGCTGTGCCCTTCCTTAGTCTCAGCAGGTGCCCGGCGCTGCCTGCCTGTCCCCCCCCTCGGGGAACGGCAGCCCCTGGCCAGAGGATCCCCAAGTGCTGAGATGGCCGAGGGACGTTTTGGGGTACTCTGATCTCCAGACCTGGTCCTCATCTCTCACTTGTTTCTCTTCTTTTCTCCTGCTCTAGGGACCCAGGTGCTGCAGCCCTGGAGTCCTTGGGGTAGGGGTGGGGGGGGGTTAGCTCCCAGCAGAGCTTGGGGTGAGGGGGGGCTGGTGGCAGAGCAGGTATGGGGCTGCTGTACCCTGTCCCGTGGCTGAGCCCTGCCTCCTGGTGCCCGCAGCCCCGGCACCCTTGGGTCCCCCCCCCCGGTGCGCAGGGACCCAGGCAGGCTCCCGCCGCCCCGGGGGAGCTTCCCCCCGCCCCGCATGCAAATGTACCCAAATGAGGGGGGCGTGGCGGCACCAGACCCCTCCCCGCTATAAGAAGTTCGCTGCGGCGGGGATTGCAGCAGCCGCAGCTCCACACCGAGCCCCGCCGCACCGAGCCGCCGGGACAGCCCGGGCCCCCCCCGCAGCATGGTGAGTGCGCTCCGGGCACCGGGCACCGGGCACGGCGGGGGGGGCGCCCCGGTAGCGGCGGGGGGCACGGCGGAGCCACCGCGACGCGCCCCCTCCTTCCCTACCGTGACCTTGGGCAGCCCCACCGGGCCCTGCCTGGGGGCAGCCGCCCCCCGCCGCCCCGGTGTCCCCCCGGTGTCCTCCCGGTGTCCCCCCGGACCCGTCCCCGCTGCCCCCGCGGGGGGGGGGGGGCGCCGGTTTGGGGGGGGTGGCCGCGACCCCTCCGGTGGCGCCCGGTGCGCGGTGGCCGCGGACGGACGGGGACAGGTGCCGGGGGGAGGCGGCAGCCGGGCACCGGGGCCGGGGGGCTCGGCTCGGTTCCCCCCCCGCTGCACCGGGGGGTCCCCGTCGGGGCTGGGAGCGGGGGGCTCGCCCCGTCCCGTCCCGTCCCGTGCCATCCCGTGCCGTCCCGTCCCGCGGGGGCTCTGGCGGCGGCGGTGCGGGCAGGGGCCGCTGGCCAAAGCCGGCGACCGCCCGCGCCCTGTCCCGGGGGCCCGGGGCTATATTTAGAGTCCCGGCGGGGGCCGGGGCCGTGCCAGCAGCCGCAGCGCCCTGCCCCGGGCCGGCCCCGCTGCCCTTCGGCCCCGGCCCCCCCGGCCCCGCACCCCGGGGCCAGGAGCCCTTCGCCCTCCCCGGGGTGCCCGCGGCGGTGCCGCACCGTCCCCAGCACGGTGCCAGAGCCGGGGCAGGGGTGCCAGGGAGCCACCGGCATGTCCCCTGCCCGCTGCCCATCCCAGGGCTTTGCAGCCTGGGGACAGGGCTGAGTGACCCCCGGGGGAGTCCCCGTGCTGCCCCCCTGTCCCAAAGCCCCCTGCCCAGCTCCGGAGCAGGAAAGTTTTGGGGCTCCCCCGTGCTGGCTGCGTCTCCGGGACAGGAATGTGCCCGCGTCAGCTCGTCGGGCTGCCACGACGTGGGGAAGGGGCTGAGGCTGCCGGGGCAGCCCGGGAGGCCCGAGGCAGCGTGTGCACGGCTGGCGGCACGCAGCGATGGCCAGGCCGCCGGGAGGGACGCCAGGTCCCAACCCGAGGGCAGCGAGGGCAGAGCGGGGCCGCTCGGCGGCACGTAGCTTGTGCAAGAGGAAGCGTGCTCCCCGGCGGGCGGCCGTGGGGCGCCGGCACCAGGCAGGGCCCCCCGTGGGGTGGGCCGGAGGGCGCCGTGCCAGGCTCTGACCCTGCCTCCCCCTCCCCAGCGCGAGTGCATCTCCGTCCACGTCGGCCAGGCCGGCGTCCAGATGGGCAACACGTGCTGGGAGCTGTACTGCCTGGAGCACGGCATCCAGCCCGACGGGCAGATGCCCAGCGACAAGACCATCGGCGGGGGGGACGACTCCTTCACCACCTTCTTCTGCGAGACCGGCGCCGGGAAGCACGTCCCGCGGGCCATCTTCGTGGACCTGGAGCCCACCGTCATCGGTGAGCGCCGGGGCAGGGCCGTGTGTGACACGGGAGCAGCCCCGGGTGGGCAGTGAGCGGCTGCTGTGCGTTCCCTGCAGGGTGTCCTGCAACCCGTAACCCCAGGAGAAGCCACAAAGCTCCGCACCGGCTTTGTTACTGAAATGTCCTGGAGGCAGCGGTGCTGGTAGCCTCCGCTCTGCACGTGTGTGCGGAGAGAAACCAGCCCAACCGGCACAGCAGCTCCCACGGGTGGGAGAAGCCGAGCTCCTGCGCAGGGAGGTGGCAGCCACCTCCGTCTGGAGCAGAAACCTGCTGCCCGCGGTGGCCCCAGTGATATGCGGGTCCTGGGCTGTGCCCCGGGCAGGTGGAGCTGGGAGGAGGACGAGGGACGGGGCTCGCACCAGCCTGGCTGTTACCAGCAGCCTGCGCCAGGCTCAGCTCTCCCCGATCTCTCCTAGATGAGGTGCGGGCTGGGATCTACCGGCAGCTCTTCCACCCCGAGCAGCTCATCACCGGCAAGGAGGACGCTGCCAACAACTACGCCCGCGGGCACTACACCATCGGCAAGGAGATCATCGACCAAGTGCTGGACAGGATCCGGAAGCTGGTGGGTAACTGCTGCTGGGGACGTGTCCCCTGGGCTGGGCTGTGTCGTCCTGCCGGGGGTCAGAGCCCCCCTGTGCCCTGGGAGGGGTCTGCAGCTGCTCATGGCAGGGGTGGAGCAGGTCCTGAAGGACGTCTGGACAGGCAGGTGTTGACGGGGAGATCAGCAGCAGAGCAATCTCATGCTTCTCTCTCTCCCTGCAGGCTGACCAGTGCACGGGCCTCCAGGGCTTCCTCGTTTTTCATAGCTTTGGAGGCGGCACCGGCTCCGGATTCACCTCCCTGCTGATGGAGCGCCTCTCTGTTGACTACGGCAAGAAGTCCAAGCTCGAGTTCTCCATCTACCCTGCCCCACAGGTTTCCACCGCCGTGGTGGAGCCCTACAACTCCATCCTTACCACCCACACCACCCTGGAGCACTCGGACTGTGCCTTCATGGTGGACAACGAGGCCATCTACGACATCTGCCGCAGGAACCTGGACATCGAGCGCCCGACCTACACCAACCTCAACCGCCTCATCAGTCAGATCGTTTCATCCATCACCGCCTCGTTGAGGTTTGACGGGGCCCTGAACGTCGACCTGACCGAGTTCCAGACCAACCTGGTGCCCTACCCTCGCATCCACTTCCCCCTGGCCACCTACGCCCCCGTCATCTCTGCAGAGAAGGCCTACCACGAGCAGCTGTCGGTGGCCGAGATCACCAACTCGTGCTTCGAGCCGGCCAACCAGATGGTGAAGTGCGACCCTCGGCACGGCAAGTACATGGCGTGCTGCCTGCTGTACCGCGGGGACGTGGTGCCCAAGGACGTCAACGCCGCCATCGCCACCATCAAGACCAAGCGCAGCATCCAGTTCGTGGACTGGTGCCCCACGGGCTTCAAGGTGGGCATCAACTACCAGCCGCCCACCGTGGTGCCGGGGGGGGACCTGGCCAAGGTGCAGCGCGCCGTCTGCATGCTGAGCAACACCACGGCCATCGCCGAGGCCTGGGCTCGCCTCGACCACAAGTTCGACCTGATGTACGCCAAGCGCGCCTTCGTGCACTGGTACGTGGGCGAGGGCATGGAGGAGGGCGAGTTCTCCGAGGCGCGCGAGGACATGGCTGCCCTGGAGAAGGATTACGAGGAGGTGGGCCTGGACTCCTACGAGGATGAAGAGGAGGGCGAGGAGTAGAGACGCCGCGGCCCAAGGGGACCTTGCTCCTTCTCCCGTGTCTCCTGCGGGAACCCTTTGCAATAAACCGTTTGAGAGCCTCCGTGTCTCCCAGTAACACCCCGGCTGCGTTGGTTTCTTGCCAGGTCAGGTGTGTGGTGAGCGCTGCTGCTGCTGCTGCTGCTGCTATGCTTCCTCCCCGTGCTCTGCTCTTTCTCCTGTTTCAGCTCGCTCCCCACGCAAGTAAGTGTCCCCAGGGCCACAGCGCACGTCCCGCACTGCTCCCTGGTCCAGGCAGGGTGGGTACCGCTTCCTCCTGTGGATGGCCCTGCTTCGCACCTGGAGCCCAGAGGAGCACATTCAGCCAGAGCAACAAAACATCTGTGGCTGCTGAGACATCTCGCCACGTGCAGCCAGTGGGGTAGGTGGGCTGGGCTGGAAGGAGTGTGTTGGGAGCGGAGGGAGCAGCCCCGCGCCCCTGCCCCTGCAGCCACAGCACGGGGCGAGGGGCGTGCCCAAGCTCTGCGGTGCATCGGGTGCACCCTGCGAGGGCACCCAGCCTGTGAATCCCTGTGGCTGCTGTACTGCCGTGTTGTGGTGGAGGATTAAAGGAGGAGAACGCTCCCTGTGGAAACCACTTGGATGCATTGTTTATTTTCCCCCCCCTCGCCTGCGGGCATTGCACCTGCTGTGTGTCCCAGTGAGCCCTCCCAGCTACTAGGCTGCGGGTGCTCGTCGCGCTGGGGTGTTTGCAGAGCAGGCCCTGCTGTCCCAGAGCTGTCCTTGTCCCATAAAGCTGGGCTGCTGCTCCTTCTGCCCATTCCCTGCCCTGTGCTTACACTGTGCTGAGCCCCCTTCTCCTGCTGGTGCTGCCTCGGAGGGCCTGCACTGCAGTGCCCAGCCCCAGCTGTAGATGGGAGATTTGTGTTAACTCTCATCCATCTCATCTACGCTGGGGCCGGAGATTAATTTTCCCTGCTTAATGCTAATGCTGTGGCTGTGCCGACCCACCAGGGCTGTCCTCCCGTGCCCTTCCCCTCCGGCAGCGCTAGGCTGCAGGCTCTGGCTGCCTGCTCACCCCATGCCCCGGCAGGAACAGGGACACCATCCACACCTCTGCAATAAAGAACATCTTTTACTCAAAACACAAGGCAACGAAGGCGCTGAGGGCGGCGGTGGAGCAGGCACCAGGTCTCGCCTGCCCCCTGCCTCACTCCAGCACCAGGCTGGGCCCCAACCACGGCTCTGCCCTGGGCAGGAGTGCCCCCTTGGGGTGCCGTGCTGGACACCCTGCTCCTCTGTAAGCGCCTGTGTTTAGCAGCAGGTCGTGTGTACCAGTCCTGGGGCTCAGCCCTGGGCTGTGCGAGCCCCCAGCAACAGCGTTTGGGGCACAAACCCCCAGCACACAGCCCCAAAGGCCACGCTCCAAGTCCAACACACCTCCGGCACGGAGCAGCTCTCCCCCAGGTGCAGAAATCCCCTCTGAAATAAGCCCTGCAGGGAAGCAGGGCCGAGGGCAGCTGCTCTTCTCCCGGCTCGGCCTGTGCCGCCGCGGGGTGGGACGGGCTCAGATGCACGTGGTGACCTGGCCGGCCGGCGCGGGCTGCAGCCCCTCCAGCTGCTGCAGGACCTCGTCGATGCTGGGCCGCTCCTGGGGGTTCACCATCATCATGGAGGAGAGCAGGCGGCGCAGGGCGGCCGAGTACCTGCGGGGAGAGAGGG
This sequence comes from Anser anser, assembly GCF_964211835.1. NCBI lineage: Eukaryota > Metazoa > Chordata > Aves > Anseriformes > Anatidae > Anser > Anser anser. The sequence continues at coordinate 16,924,821 of NC_139726.1, read as the reverse complement.
AGAGGGGTCAGCACGGCCCTGCCACGGGGAGCTGGGCCCGGCCCCCCACCCTGGTGCCTCACCTGGAAGATGGGGGCACGGCGATGGGGTTCTGCACCGCCAGAGCAACGCTGTCACCCTTCTGGAAGACCATGTCGTAGGGGCCCTCCCCGAACATCATGCAGTACAGCACGCAGCCTAGGGACTGGAGCACGGTGGGGTCAGGGCAACCCCCCCCCACATGGCGTGGAGAGGAGGAGGGGGCCAGATCCTTACCCAAATATCCGTGCGCTCGTCTATGACGCACTGGCTGGGCACCGTGAAGAGCTCCGGGGCTCGGTAGGAGATGGTGCAGCGCTGGGCAGCCCAGTCCTGCAGAGAGGCAGAGGGGAGGGTGAGTGAAGCGACGAAGGGCTCGGGGCAGGGGTGAGCAGCGGGATGAGGCCCGGGGTGCTCCCCCTCCATGGGGCACCCACCTGCACGGCCACGGCCTCCCGAGAGCTGGTGACTTCGATGCGGGCCCGGTTCATGGAGCCCAGGTCCATCAGCACGGGCTGGTCGTCCTCATCCAGCAGCACGTTGGTGGGTTTGAGGTCCCTGCATGGGGGGGGGGCAAAAATGTCACCGGGCACCCTCCGGCCCCCCAGATGTCCACGTACCCGCCACGGGCAGGGCTGGCAGCCCCTACCTGTGCGCGTAGCCCTTGCTGTGGATGGCCTGCAGCCCGCAGCAGATGCCGTGGAGGATGAGGAGGACGCGCTGCTCCGGCATGAAGGCCCCTTTCTCTCGCAGCGCCTCCACCTCGCCCCAGAGGGTCCCCCCCTGCCGAAAGCAAGCGGCCGCTCGCCTCCACCGCCGCCCCACGCGGCGCGGGGCCGGGGGCTCCGCGCCCGCCTCACCTTGACGTAGGGCAGCAGCAGCCAGGCCTCGTGCTTGGCGCCCTTCTCCACCAGGCAGTGGGCCTCCAGCCGCAGGACGTTGGGGTGCCGCACGAGGCCGTGCATCTCCGCCTCGCGCAGGGCGGCCTGCCGGTCCTCCCCGTCGTGGCACACGATGCGCTTCAGGGCGTACAGCCGCCCGTCACGCAGCCCCTCCACCAGGTCCACGCAGCTGAAGCCCCTGCGGGGAGCCGAGCGCCGTTTGGGGCGGGCAGTCCCCGGGGAAGGGGAGCGGGGGGGGTGCCCGTTTTGGGGTACCCCCCCCCGAACCCCCCCGGCCCCCTGCGGGCTCAGCGCCCCCCCCCCGGCACAGCCCCCCCCCCCCCCCCCCCGTGCCCACCCCTCCGCCAGGCGGTGCAGCAGCAGGTAGCGCGCGCCCCCGAGGCTGACGGTGGCGCGCGAGCACACGCACAGCGCCTGCCCCATCGTCCGCGCGCGTCATCGCCGCGCGCCGCCGCCGCGCGCGTCACCGCCGCCACCCGCCGGGAGGGGGGGCGGGGCTTGGCGCGAGGGGCGGGGCCTAACGGGATGGGCGCGGCGCGTTGGAACGGGCGGTAACTGCGGAGGGGGCGTGGTTTGCGGGAAGGGGGCGGGGCTTGGCGGGAGGGGGCGGGGCCAAGCGGGGGGGGGCACCGCCATTGTGCGACCCCGCAGAGAGGCGGGAGGGAGCGCGGTGAGCGGCTCCGCGCCGCGCCGGGCCCGCCCGCAGGCATGGGGCTGCCGGGCCTCGCCCTGCTGCTGGCTGCGGGGCTGCTGCACGCCCAGGTCGGTGGAGGACCCCAAACCCCCAGGCCCAAACCCACTAGACCCCCAATCCCCTAGACCCCCAACCCCTGCACCCCAAACCCATGCACCCTAATCCCCTAGACCCCCAACCCCCCTGCACCCCCAACCCCTGCACCCTAATCCCCTAGACCCCCAACCCCCTGCACCCCCAACCCATGCACCCTAATCCCCCAGACCCCCAACCCCCCTGCACCCCAAACCCCCTGCACCCCAAACCCCCTGCGCCCCCAACCCATGCACCCTAATCCCCTAGACCCCCAACCCCCTGCATCCTCATCCCCTGCACGCCAACCCCCTGCACCCCAACCCCTAACTGTCTCCTCCTGCTGTAGCCACCCCGCTCAGCCCCTGCAGCGGACCCCAGTCCCCTAAACCCCAACCCCCTGCACTGCAAACCCCTGCACCCACAACCCCCTGCACCGCAAACCCCTGCACCCCAACCCCATAGACCCCCAGTCCCCCTGCACCCCAGTCCCCCTGCACCCCCAATCCCTGCACCCCAATCCCCCCACACCCCAACCCCTGCACCCCAACCCCCTAGACCCCCAACCCCTAACCATCTCCTCCCACTTGGCCCCGTCACTTGCCCCATGTCGAGGAAGGGTCCTCGGGGTCCGTGCAGGGCGTTTTGGGGATCCGCAGCCCTGCCTCTCCCCGCAGCCCACCGCCCCGCCGCGCTCCTTCCAGCTGGACTACGAGCAGGACTGCTTCCGCAAGGACGGCACCCCTTTTCGCTACGTCTCGGGCAGCATCCACTACGCCCGCGTCCCGCGCCCCGCCTGGCGCGACCGGCTGCTCAAGATGTACATGAGCGGGCTCAACGCCGTGCAGGTGTAAGTGCCGGGGCGACTCCTCACCCCACAACTGGGTTACTCGGTCACCAGGAGGGGGATCAGCCCGTACGCTGAGCTCTGGGACCCCCCTGCCGGGCACAACACGTGCCTGGGCTCCCCCCGTGCGTGCCCAGTCGCCATCCCCGTCTCGCCCCAGCTACGTGCCCTGGAACTACCACGAGCCGCTGCCGGGGGTGTACGACTTCTCCGGGGACCGGGACGTGGAAGCCTTCCTGGACCTGACAGCGGAGCTGGGGCTCCTGGTGATCCTGCGGCCGGGGCCCTACATCTGTGCCGAGTGGGAGATGGTGAGGCCCGTGGCCCCGCGCTGGGGGTGATGGGTGGCTGGGGGGGCACGGCGGGGCTGGCCCGCCTCTGGGGCTCTCTGAGCTGTTTGTCTCTCGTGCTGCTGCGGGTGTTCCCCTAGGGTGGCCTGCCTGCCTGGCTGCTGTGGAAATCAGACATCGTCCTGCGCTCCTCCGACCCCGGTGAGCCTCAGCACGGGGCCGGAGCCGTGGTGCTGCCCCCTCTCCCAGCGCCCCCCGGATTATTTCCATCCGCCGGGACCGGGGGGCTGCTAGCAGGCTGAGCTGCGCCCTGTCCCCCCAGCCTTCCTGGCAGCCGTCGACTCCTGGCTCCACGTCCTGCTCCCCAAGATCAAGCCTCGGCTCTACCAGCACGGGGGGAACATCATCAGCGTGCAGGTGGGGTGCTGCGGGGCTGCCGGGGTGCCCCCAGGTGCCTTGGGGGGAGGGATGGGGGGAGCTGGGTGCCCGTCAGGACCCGGCTGCATCGTGCCCGGCTCGCAGGTGGAGAACGAATACGGGAGCTACTACGCCTGCGACTACGACTACCTGCGGCACCTGCTGGGCTCCTTCCGAGCGCTGCTGGGCGGCGAGGCGCTGCTCTTCACCACCGACGGCGCGCGGGCGGAGGAGCTGCGCTGCGGCACCCTGCAGGGGCTCTACGCCACCGTCGACTTCGGGCCAGGTGCCGCCAAGGTGGAGGAGGAGAGGGGACAGGGGTCCCGTTCCCCTCCTGCTCCAACCTCTCGTCTTCTTCCCACTGCAGACTCCAACGTGACGGAGGCGTTCGGCGCGCAGCGCAGCATCGAGCCGAGGGGGCCCCTGGTGAGGCACCGAGGGAGAGGGCGAGCTGGGAGGCTAGGCTGCCTGGGGAGCGGGTCACTGGGGGATGTCACCGGCCCCTTGCCCCCCCAGGTGAACTCCGAGTACTACACGGGCTGGCTGGACTACTGGGGGGGCGCGCACGCCAGCACCAGCGCCGCGCAGGTGGCCCGGGGGCTCGCCGACATGCTGCGGCTGGGAGCCAATGTCAACATGCAAGTAGCCAGCCGGGGCGGGGGGCGCAGCCTGGGCCCCGGGGGGGCAGCGGGGGGGTCTGGGTTGGTGTGTGGGTGCTGAGGGCGCTCGCTGGGTGTCACGCAGGTACATGTTCCACGGGGGCACCAACTTCGCCTACTGGAGCGGTGAGTGGGGGCTGCCTGGGGGGCGCGCAGTGGTGCTGGGGTGGGGGGCTTTCCTCGGCACCCAGGGGCCTGCTCCAGGCTAACGCTCCATCCCGTGGGGTTCGCTGGCCCCCAGCCCCAGCTTGTCCCCCTGGGGACTCCTTCTGACCCTAAGACCACCAGTTCTGGGTCGTGCCCCCATTGCGTTGCGGCCAGCCCAGGGCTGGGGTCCAGGCTGTGCCGGAGAGCCCCTTCCTGCAGCGCCCATCGCTTCCCTGGCCAGGTGCTGACTTAAAGGCCCAGTACAAACCAGTGACCACCAGTTACGACTACGATGCACCGCTCTCGGAGGCCGGAGACCCCACGGAGAAGCTGTTTGCCATCCGCACGGTCATCAGCAAGGTGCTGAGCAGGGCAGGAGGGGGCAGCAGTGGGCACGGGAGGACCTGGCAGGGCAGGGACATCTCCCTGCTCGTCCCAGGGGACCCCTCAGCCCCGAGGGCCCCCTGACAGCCTGCCGTTCAGTTCCAGCCCCTGCCCGTGGGCCCGATGCCCCCCGCCACCCCCAAGTATGCCTACGGCCGGGTGGATCTGCACAAGGTGAGTGCGGGCTCGGGGGGCTGTGTGGCCCCTGCCCGGCACTGCCCGGCTGCCCAGCTCCCCTTCCTCTCTGCAGCATGCTGATCTCCTGGACGTCCTGCATGTCCTGTCCCCCTCCGGGCCCATCCGCAGCCAGTTCCCCCTCACCTTCGAGGCCATAAAGCAGGTGAGGGGCTGGGCGCACTGGGGCACATCGAGAGAGACGCTGGGGTGGGGGAAAGGGGCTCACGGCAGCCCCCTTTCCCTTTCTGTGCTGCCCTGCAGGCCCATGGCTTTGTGCTGTACCACACGCAGCTGCCCCGCGACGTCCCGGCCCCGGCCCCGCTGAGCGCTCCTCCCCACGGCGTCCGCGACCGCGGCTACGTGATGCTGCAGAAGGTGGGGTGCCTCTCAGGGGGGACGTGCAGGGCCAGGACCTCGGGGACAGGCAGGGTGCTGAGAGCCCCACTGAGCCCCCGAGGGGCACCCCGCTGGCCCGTTTGTGTCCCTTTGGGGGCAGCAGGCAGCCCTGGGCTGGCTCTGGGGGGAGAAGGCAGCGGGACGCTGTGCTGGCAGCATTTGGGGCGGTGGGACCGGGGTGTGGGGAGGCAGCGCTGACCACCCTGTGTCTGCAGGAGTACCAGGGGACGCTGGAGCGGGACGGGCAGACCACGCTGCGTGTGACCGGCAGGGCAGGGGACGCGCTGGACGTGCTCCTGGAGAACATGGGCAGGCTCAGCTTCGGGGCCAACTTCAGCGACTTCAAGGTGAGGGGAAACAGCCAAACAGCCCCCTCCTGCCCCCTCCCACAGACCCTATCCGGGCACCCTGAGCCCTGCTCCCTGGTTAACCTTGCACTGTCTCCCCCTTCCTCTGCACCCACCCACCGGTGTGACCCTGGGCAGGGGGCAAACCCCGCGGGACCAGGATAAAGCAGTGGGATTGGCATCGCCTTCTCCTGGTGCTGTGGCAGCCAGGATCGTGCAGCCGCTCCCATAGGATCCTATTCCGTTCCCAGGGCAAACCCCACTGCCTCATTTTCCCTCCTCCTCCACCACAGGGCTTGCTGGGGAACCTCTCCTTGGACTCCAGCCCGCTCAGCACCTGGCTCATCTACCCCCTGGCCATAGACGCTGCCGTCCAGCAGGGCTGGCCCCACGCTGCCCTGCCACAATCAAGCGGTAGGGGCAGATCGGGGCCAGCCTTCTACACCGGGACCTTTGAGACCCCTGGCATTGCCTGGGACACCTTTGTGAAGTTCCCAGGTTGGAGCAAGGTAAGGTCGTGCAGAGCGAGGAGAGCGGATGAGGGGGTGGAGAGGGGCACAGCTCAGTCCCATCTCCCTCTTCCAGGGCCAGCTGTGGATAAACGGCTTCAACCTGGGCCGGTACTGGCCCCGCCGTGGGCCCCAGCAGACCCTCTTTGTGCCTGGCTCAGTCCTGCGTGTTGGCTGCCCAAACAACATCACGGTGCTGGAGCTGGAGGGAGCACCTCCCACCCCCTTCCTGCTCTTCCTCGACCAACCCCTTCTCAACAGGACCCTCAGCCCCAGCACCTGGACTGCAGAATAAACGCGGGGCTGCCAGGCGCTGTCGTGTGCCTGGTATGTGTCTTGTGCACACCAGGGTACGTGGGTGAGGGCACGGAGGAGGGCGAGTTCTCTGAGGCACGTGAGGACATGGCTGCCCTGGAGAAGGATTACGAGGAGGTGGGCCTGGACTCCTACGAGGACGAAGAGGAGGCAAGGAGTAAAGAAGCCACAGCCAAAGAGGACTGTGCTCCTTCTCCTGTGTCTCCTGCGGGAACCCTTTGCAATAAACCGTTTGAGAGCCTCCGTGTCTCCCAGTAATCCCCCGGCTGCAGTGGTTTCTTGCCGGGTCAGGTGTGTGGTGAGCGCTGCTGCTGCTGCTGCTATGCTTCCTCCCTGCTTCCTCAACACCGTGCAGGTGCAAGTGCCAGGGCGATTCCTCGCCCCAAAACTGGGTTTCCCGGTCACCAGGAGGGGGATCAGCCCGTACACTGAGCTCCGTCACTGGGAGCAACTCTCTACCTGCAACTTTCCTCTTCCCTGAGTGAGAAAATACATGTTTACTGTTGTCTTCACTAGCAACCCACTACCATATCCTCTGTGTGACCAAGAGGGAAAAACAGTGAATTTGGGTTCTTCTCTCAGAAGAGGCATTTATTTGTAGACCAAATTCAGCTAGTGAACAGCAAACCCAGTGGATGGGGAGTAAGGCTGAAAACGTATGTGGTTTGAAAGCCTGCAAAATAAGGCAAGTAGGAAAGAGTGTGGTGTGGAGGTCCACTCAGAAGACATGTGCCCGTTCAGGCACATCAACTGCCAGTGCAATGACAACCTGGAAACTGAAACTCCCTACTCCTTTGGTTGGTTGGTTTTAAAAGAAATACTCTTGGGTGACAAAAGCCAACAGGCACCAGTGATAAGCTAGGTGTATAAGTTTTCAGAGGGGGTTGTAGCAGACCGTATTTCTCTTTAAGTAGGGGATTTGAGTAATCGATTGTGTTTCTCCTGAAGATCAAGAAACCACAGTGCTCCCTGAAACGTGGGATGATAAGCAAAACCAGCAACTCAAGGTAGTGGAACTCAAACCAGAAACGAAGGACTACAGAGAGGTGGCAGAAAGGTTTCTGAAGACCAGCTTCAGCTTCTAGAAATTGAAAAGGTAAAAGCACGTTACCATTTTAAGCATAAATACTTTGATAACAACTCATGAATAACGACTAGTAAACAGTGGAAAAATAAATCCTGTTAGGACTTATGGGACAAGACTCTATGGGAAAAGAAGCAGACACAGTTTTATCTGCTTTCCTGATTGACTTATGTTTATAATTAATTGTCTGAAGAGGATGCACAAAACTTTCAATACCTGCACAGGTATTTAATGTGATGTTTATGACCTTCAAACCTGTTGCAAAATATCTCCACTCTCAAGAAGAAGCTGCTTCTGACACAAGACTTACAATGCTGAAAACATGCCAAGTCAGGTGATTTTAATGGAAGTGCCTGTGTGTATGGTCTCTGTTCAGGTAGCTACTATGCATTTTTCTCTTCTGCTTATTCAAGTGTCAAAACTCAGCAAGCAGAGGGGATTCCCTGTCCAGAAACAAGGGAAAAGCAATTTGCTAATGAAGGCTGTTATTGCTTAGGTCTACGCAAATACTCTTCCTGAAAAACTTCCTGTTTGAGCACTACTGACTGTTCACTTCTGGTAGCATAGAAGCATGTGCCAGACTGCTTGCCAGTGTGTTAATCCTCCAGAGGGTAACCCTGATTTGAGCTGGCTTGATTATGTGAAGCCAGTTTTGACATTACGTTGGTATCCAGTAAATTTTTTGCAGTCAAGCTATTAGCTTCAAGCATTAGCTACTCCTGAAGTGACAAGGCTGCACACCTCTGCATGTAAGTGTCCCTTTTGCATAGGCATCAACTACTCAGCAGTCAAGTTACATGAGAGGTTATTCGGGACGTTTCCCCAAAGAATAAGAGATCAGTGGCAGTAATGCCATCTGTTTTACCAATTTTAATCAGCATCAATTTGACGTTGCATCAAGTTAAGGTATTTGGAGCAAGTCTTAAGCAATTGCTTCTAAAGTTTCATTAAATCACTTTTGCTATAGTAGAGCAGAGCATCTTCTGCCTTAACCCATATGTGCTTGGCAGGTGGGTGTTTTGCAAGTTTCTGGGTCATACACAAAACTATCCCATATTATTTCCCTGTTGCATTTTGGGTTGGGTTCTGCTATCTGTTGTGCTGAAGTCTGGAGTGATGTGCCTAACTTATTTTATAATGTAGCCTACATGTGTTGTAGCTAGGAGTAGAATCTTGGAACACTGAATTGTTGCTACACTGATGCTTTTCATGACAACAAGCTCAAAAAAAAAGAAAAAGTCTTAATTTCAAACTTTGCAGATTGAAAGGGTACAGAACCCATTTTTGCGGAAGATCTACCAAATAAAAAAGCATCAAATGGCTGAGAAAAATGTCAGTGGAGATGACAAGAAGCTTTTGTTTCATGGGACAGGTAAGGAGTCCTTAACCTTAATTAACAACTCTGGATTTAATTGGAGCTATGCTGGAATGCACAGTAATGTGAATTTCAAAACTGCTCATTTCCCTGAATAGGGCTAGGAATAACTCATGTCCTCTGTGTAGTCTTGCCTTGTATGCAAAATGTTCTGTTTTGTTAAATCTCCATATTGCCGTCATTAGAGCCTGTGAATCTCTTGGCAGATAAGTGATTGTTATTAATGAAATACACTTTTTTTTTCTGACTATAGCTGCAAACTTTGGAAATGGAATGAACTTTGCTGTTAATGCCAGCTATTCTGCCCACGACGCCTATTCTAAACCAGATGTGGATGGAAAGAAGTACATGTACGTGGCTCGAGTACTTGTTGGAGAATGTTCTCAAGGGACAAGAGGATCAATTACTCCAGCAGCAAAAAGTGCTAGCAACTCCATGGATCTGTTTGATAGTTCAACTGATAATGGAAACAATCCATCCATGTTTATCATATTTAATGACATTCAAGCTTACCCAGAATACCTTATCACTTTCACTACATGAGCATTTTGATTGCAGCCAAGTTTGCATGTCTCTTCATTTTATAAATCTGTCCTGCACATTAATATATGTATATATATATATATTAGTGAAAACAAATAGTTTTATCAAATTAGTTTCTTAAAGCTTGTTTATATTTAAGCAACCTTTAGCAATTTTTGACAGCACTGCCATAAACTACTTTTTTCCACTTGGAGCAGTTGAACGTATCTAACAGGTGTTCAATTTGACATGTAACCTAACAGTAGTTTTCAGTAGAAATCCTACACCTGTCCACCCCCTTTATACTATCTTGGCCTTTCTATGCAGCACTCTGGCCATCCTAGTTGCAATAAAGAGTGGGTAGTGCTGTTGGGGGATTGAAAGAGACATTCTCTCAACCACTGACTGCATGGCGTTGCATTTCTGATAGAGTATGAGAAGCTATCATTAATTATAATGCTGACTGTCATTTACTGTGGATTTCAATAAACGAACTAATTGTAGTTAACGGCTTGTGTTTGTCTAAAACAATCTCTCGAGATATTTAGCATTGGTTTTCAAAAGTTCACTTACAGGCAACTACTTAGGGATTGAATTCTCTAATATGGTGTTGCTTGATTTTAATATGATAGCCCTCCCGGGCATGTCAGTAAGAGGATTTGTAAACCTCACCCAACCTTCTGCAATTAGTTAATACCCAAATTAATTAGGTATAGCCTGAGAGAGCCAAGAAAATAAGCGTAAGGAAGGTGTTCCTGCTCTTGTACACTACCTGTAGTGCCCTTCCTGTGATGTTAAGGAGAAAAGAACAGGGCAAAGAAAGGCACGGGGTGCGTGTGTTGGAATAGGGGAGGGGAGGTTTGTTTGTGTGTTTGTTTCGTTGGGTTAAGGCCTTTTTGACAAGGCTTGAGGAAATAGTTCATTTCAAAGACCTAATCATTAACCAAGCCAATGTTCAGAGTTTCATTGGGGGTGGGGGGAGAATCAGAGCAATATAATCTCTATAGCCTACTGACAATAAAAAAAATACTTTTAACAGCATCAGGTGTCATGAGGTCTACTGAGAAAGCAGAATGCTGCAGCACCTCCAACTTTTTAGCAGTTCTTGGCTCTGCTGAATTTATCAGGTTTGTCTTTTTATTCGGTTGGATGATTAGGAGACAATTATCAATTACTTCTTTTTAATACTTAGGTTGCTACTAGTTGGAAGTTTTTGCTAATATAGTTTTCACATGTCCCCTGCAGCCATTCAAAAATGAAACTTCACGTGGGGTTCTAAAAGCAACTAGCTTTTCTCCAGTGTTATTAAGGGTTTATTAAGATTTTATTAAGAATTAATACTGTTTTGCAGATTGAAAGGATATGTATTTATCTCGGGTTAAAGAGGGTAATGCAGTTAACTAAACAGTGCTCAAAAAGCCCTCAAGTGAGTGCGGTTTACAGCACCAAGCACTCATAGCCTGTCTTGGCCATGATATAAACTCTTTTCACATTCCAATTTCTCTTTAGTCTTTCAAACTTTCACTTTTTATACTCACAGAGGTGGGGACACTTGCTGAACTTCAGAAGACTGGAAGAACTTTGATCATTACTGGATGTGCAGTGACTCAGTGGCTCTTAATTGGAAAACACTCCTTTTTCACGGCCCAAGTGCGGGACCTTGAAGAAGATAACTCCAGCTGTAGCGATGTGTGGGAGGTTACTGCATTTGTGAAGAAAAACAAGTATGGTTAAAGGAAAAGCCTTGCAAGCACAGCAGCGAGGAGCAGCGTGCCACTTTCCCAGGGAAAGGCCGTGGGGGTTTGTACAGGTGCAGGCTCAGGAGCTCCCCGTGAACAGTCACCAACGGCAAAGTGCCAGGGGCCCAAATGCTTGAAGTTTTCCTTTTGAAGCCAAGAGACACAAAGAAAGACCTCTGTTAGAAACGCAGGCGGTCGCTGTCTCAGCAGCGTGACAGGTGCTGGGGTTAACAGCCCTGGAGAAACTCGTTTTTGGTGGGGAAACACAAGCGTTGTGACCGTGACAACGCCTGAGGCGCGCTGTGGCTGAAGGCGCGCGGCCGCTGAGCGGCTGAGCTCGATGGCGGCCCCCGCCCGGCCGGTGCCCACCTCAGGCCTCGCCCCGATGGGCGACGGCGGCGGCTCCGCTGCGTGCCGGGAAATGTTCGGGACCCGCCCCGAGGGGAAACGAAAGCGAAAGGCGGAGGGGACGGCGGGGCCGAGGGACGGGACGGGACGGGGCCGCGGGGCGGCCATGTCGGGGCCGCGGGCGGCCGCCTTCCCGCTGCTGGTGCGCGGCGACTGGGGCGCGGGCGAGCCGCCGGCCGCCCTGCGCAAGAAGCTGCTCCTCTACTTCCAGAGCCACAAGCGCTCGGGCGGCGGCGAGTGCGAGCTGCGGGATGGGCCCGGCCACCTCCTCGTCTGCTTCGCCCGCCCCGACGGTGAGGGTTTGCTCTGAGGGGTCCCGGGGGCGAGCGAGGGGACGGGGAGGTGCTGGGATGAGGCCTCGGTGAGGTGAGGTGTAACTCAGGAGCGGTGACTTCGTGCAGGATTTCTATGTGTATGCACGCTCTGAGTTGTGCTGTTGTTTGTACTGTAAGTTGTGGGGTACTGCCCAGAGAGGCTGCGGATGTCCCGTCCCTGGGGGTGCCCGAGGCCAGGCGGGATGGGGTTTGGGCAGCCCGGGCTGGTGGGGGGCTTGGAGGGCTTTAAGGTCCCTGCCAACCCGAACCTCTCCGTGATTCACCATCTCATACGTGCTACGCAGATATATATACTGTATAATGCATAATATGGACCCTATAACATGTAATATAGAATATACAATATATGGATTTACGTAAATTCATACGTCTAAATTCAGTGCTTAGTACTATCCTCTAGGTGGCTTCTTGATTAAGGCTTAGTAGGCTACAAATTAATAAATCCAAGGAATTACAGGCCTGTCAGTCAGACCTCAGTGCCAGGGAAGGCCATAGATCAGATCACCTTGAGTGCCATCACACAGCACATACAGGACAACCAGGCCATCAGACCCAGTCAGCACGGCTTTACGAAAGGCAGGTCCTGCCTGACCAACCTGGTCTCCCTCTATGATAAGATGACCCGCTTAGTGGTCGACAGAAAGGCTGCGGGTGTTGTGGTCTTGGACTTAGCAAAGCGTTTGGTACTTGTTTCTGACAGCCTTCTCCTGGAGAAACCGGCCACTCGTGGCTTGGATGGATGTACTGTTTGCTGGGTAAAAAAGTGGCTGGATGGCCAGGCCCAAAGAGTTGTTGTGGATGGAGTTAAATCCGTTGGTGGTGTTCCGTAGAGCTTGCTGTTGGGGCTGGTTTTGTGTAACGTTTTTATCGATAACCTGTATGAGAGGATCGAGTGCACCCTCGGTAAGGCTGCAGATGACACCAAGCTGGGCAGGAGTGTTGACCTGCTGGAGGGGAGGGAGGCTCTGCAGAGGCACCTGCGTAGGCTGGACTGATGGGCCACGTCCAGCTGCACGGCCTTCAACAAGGCTGGGGGCCGGGTGCTGCTCTTGGGGCACACCACCCCACGCAGCGACACAGGCTCGGGGAAGAGGGGCTGGGAAGCTGCCCAGCAGAAAAGGACCTGGGGGAGCTGGTCGGCCGCTGGCTGAACGTGGGCCAGCCGTGTGCCAGGTGGCCTACAAGGCCGATGCCGTGCGGGCCTGCATCAGAAACAGCGTGGCCAGCAGGACCAGGGAAGGGATTGTCCCTCTGTACTCGGTCCTGGTGAGGCTGCACCTCGAGTACTGTGTTAGTTTTGGGCCCCTCACTACGGGAAAGATACGGAGTTGCTGAAATGCGTTCAGAGAAGAGCAAGGAAGCTGGTGAAGGGACTGGCAAATGATGTATGAGGAGCGGCTGGGGGGTTGTTGTTTCCAGAGAAAAGGAGGCTGAGGGGAGACCTCATCGCTCTCTATAACTACTGGAAAGGAGGTTGGAGCGAAGTGGGTTTCAGACTCTTCTCAGGTGACAAGCGACAGGATGCAGGGAAATGCCCTCAAGTTGCCTCAGGGGAAGTTTAGGTTGGATGTCAGGAAGAATTTCTTCACAGAGTGGTTAGGCATTGGCACAAGCTGCTCAGGGAAGTGGTAGAATCGCCATCCCTGGAGGTATTTAAGAGACACGTGGTGCTTTGGACCATGGTTTAGTGATAGACTTGGTAGCGCTAGGTGATGGTTGGACTTGATGATCATGAGGGTCTTTTCCAACTGAAATGATTCTGTGGTTGTATGAATCTTCTATATAGATCAATATATACACGTTTACTAAATTTGATGCACAGTAATATTCTCTAAATTGTAGTTGGAATAAAAAAAATCTATTAATCGAAGTTAACATACGATTACAGATATATATTAGAAATATGAAATATAAAACATAAACATGCAGCAGTGTGGAAAGCATTTAGTTGTAGTTATGTTAAATATACATACATATATGTGCATATATTTATATATATTTTTTTCTATCTTATCATGCTTCCCAGCTGCTGACTCTCCCCAGCTGGTAAGGTGAGGGAACACATCCCCATGCCGTTGTTTTGGCGCTGGCTGGAAGAGGGTGTGAGAGGCATGGGGACAGTCCTGGGACTCTGGTGCTGCAGTAGGGTGTGCCACATGATTTAAGTTATAAAGTTGTATTTCTATTCACATTGTCACTGTTTTCTTTGATTTTCCTTAGTGAAGCAACGTGTTCTTGAGAGACAGACTCATGAGCTGGATTTGGGAATACAAGGAAAATTGAAGTTGATCGTCACGGAGCTTGAAACAGCAGTAGCTACCAAAGAGGAAGCATTTGAAGAAAAATTAGTTCACACAGAGGTGAATAAAAATTGTTATCCTAACTAGAGTTTTGAAACAATGATGAGAGTGCCGAAGCAGTCATTCATAATTTGCTTTAATTTTATTTTAGGCTCCGGATGCCATGAGCAACCTTCAAAGAAAAGGTAAAATGTTATCCATCTCTCTGTGCGATGATTCTTTGTAGAACAAAACCAGTGCTTTTCTTCACACAGATCTCCCGTTCTGTGGGGAATTGTGCTGAAATGTTCTCTCTGAGTTTGGCAACCTGGCTCAGGTGATACAGGGAAACATAAACAGCCAGGCGTGTTCACCAAGGATGGAGTTCACCTTCCCAGACTTAGATCATGTGTCTGGTTTTAGCTTCTGAAATAGCCATTTTCTTCAGAGGAGCATCTCCAGAGAGGTGCTTAGTTCTCATATCTTGCATAACTGCTCTAAAATAAGCTATACATATAAGCACCTGTATGGATGGTCTTAATCCCAGGCCCAGTGTGTTGTGGTTTAACCTGGCAGACAGCTGAGCACCACACAGCACTCAAGTCACTCCCCCGCGGTGGCATGGGGAAGAGAATCAGAAATGTAAAAGTGAGAGGACTTGTGGGTTGAGATACAGTTTAATAAGAAAGGGAAAAAAGAAAAGAGAAAAAAAAAAAAAAGCAAGTGTTAAACAACATTATTGTTCTCCACCAGCTGACCAATGCCCAGCCAGTCCCTGAGCAATGCCGGTCCTCCTGCCCAACTCCCTTAGTTTTATTGCTGAGTACGATATCTTATAGTATGGAATATCCCTTCGGAGTATTTTGGTTAGCTCTCCTGCCTGTCTTCCCCCCAGCTTCTTGTGCACCCCTAGCCTCCTCGCTGAGAAGCAGAAAAGTCCTTGACTCAGTGTAAGCACTGTGCAGTAACTAAACATCGATGTGTTATCAGTATTATTCTCATCCTAAATCCAAAACACAGCACCATGCCAGCTACTGGGAAGAAAATTAACTCTATCGCAGCCAAAACTGGGACAGGAATTGTGCTGAAAATTTATTTCTGAGTTTGGCAACCTGGCTCATGTGATACAAGGAAGCGTAACTAGCCAGGTATGTTCACCAAGGATGGAGTTCACCTTGCCAGGCTTAGCCATTTTCACCGGAGGAGCATCTTTAGAGAGGGATTTAGTTCTCATATCCTGCATAACTGCTCTAAAAGGAGACAGGAACATATAAGCGCCTATATGGAAGGTCTTAATCCCAGACCTGGTGTTTTTGTACTCCTTGCAGTTAGGAGGCTTTGTAAAATGGCGCATCTCCCCAGTATCTCAGTGAGCTTGCCTAGATCCTCTTTCAGCAATATTCTAGCAAGTTTTATGACTCAAGAAGCAGTCATGTTTCTAGAACACAGTACTGCACATCAAAATACACCTGCATCGGTGAAAAGTAAACACTTAGCCACCAAGAAAGACTAGTTCATCAGAAAGTTTGTCAGTGCTTATGCTCGTACATTTTGCTTCCTGTTCAAAGCTACTTTGTATGTTTCTCCTCTTTTCGATGTCAAAGTTGACATGTGCTTTTTTTTTTTTTTAGTTATACCATAAAGGATCTTTAAAGTCAGTATGAGTGTTACAAAACACTCCAAACACTCCAGATGCTGCATTTAATTCTTTGGTTTCATCAGCCTAGCTTTCATTTTGGACTTTTTCACCCTTTCTTCGCTGGGCCTGGTGGCATAGTTGATTCCAGCGATCTGGAGAGGAGTAAAATCGCAGTAGCGTGCATAGAGCTGTGGCTTCTGCAGCTGTGCCTTTTGTTTTTCTCTTGTCAGGGTTATGCTGGTAAGCCTTTGAAGGAGCCTGTCTTCTGTAAATGTTGTGGCTGTGGTATCAGTTGTTGCTGTACGTCAGGGTCACTAATAAAACCGCCCAGCCAGCAGGGCGCGGCCTCTTGGCGCGTCCGCCAGCTCCAGCCCCATCACTCTGGATTTCTCCCTCTTGCCTGGGGCCTGCTCCCACTGCCAGCAGAGACCCCCGAGGGGACCGCGGGGCGAAGATGTCTGCCCCCACAGCGGGTGCAGGGGCAGAAGACGCTGCGGGGCCGGGACTGGTGCTGGGTGAGGCAAAGGAGAAGCTGTAGGGGTGGCTCTGAGGGATGGGGGTGCTGGGGGCCTGCGGCAGTGGCGATGCGGGGCTCCGGTGGCGTTGGGAGACCCTGGTCAGCCCCCAGAGCCATCTGTCAGGCGCTGTCCCAGGGTTTAGGGATTGCTGGATACTTTTGAGCATAAGCAAAGCAACGCTTGTCTGTCGGGACAGTGAGAGGAAAGCTGCCTCTGTTTGCATGGGTGGTGGCCCCAGAGGTGGTTGCTGGGTGGAAGCATCTTCTGGTGGGTCCTGCTGAGCCCTCTTCGGTTCTTTCTCACAGACCGCTGAAATCTGGAGTGTGTCAGGAACCTGAAAAGCCCCTCTGCCCCCTGTTGGCTCGTGGGGCAACTGTTCTCCCTCAGTTCCTGTTTGCTGCCGCTGATAGTCCCGGCAAGTAGAACGGTGGGGTGCGTGCCCCGTAACATCAGGCAGCCCCAGAGAGAGCTGCTGAGGTGAATCTGCCCCCCGTCATTTCTCCTCTGCAAAACTTTGTTGTGGCTGCACCAGCTGATGCCTTTTTTAATTTCCGTGTGTCGGGTGATGGCTGGTGATCCTTGGGCCGTGCAGGCTGGGGCAGGGGATGCTTCTGAGGACCTGCGGGAAAAGGATGTTTGGGTGTGCTGTGGTGAGCAGCTGTACGTCCCTGCCAAATGCTGTGCCCGCAGGTCCTTCAGTGCTGTTGTGCTGTGCTGGCAGCGGGGCATGGTGCTCGCCAGAAGGCTTTGTGTCCAGTCACACAGAGCTGCCTGTAGTGCATGCGGACGTACTGAGCTGTGCTGGGGCTTGTTGCGTCTGCGCCTGGGCCAAGAGAGCGACGCAGAACCCGCAGGGTCTCTTACAGCCCTCACCAATGCTCGAGGGGCCGTGGCAAATTATTTCACTGGATTTTATCACGGACTTGCCCCCATCCTGGAGGCGCACAGCAGTGCTTGTGTCAGTGGACTCATTTACTCGTGGATATTTTTGCTCCAC
Source organism: Anser anser (assembly GCF_964211835.1). Classification (NCBI taxonomy): domain Eukaryota; kingdom Metazoa; phylum Chordata; class Aves; order Anseriformes; family Anatidae; genus Anser; species Anser anser. Next base: position 16,907,751 of record NC_139726.1, on the reverse strand, counting down.
TAAGGAGACTGCCTGCAGCCCCTCAGACGGTGCAGTGTCTCCGCTGGTACATCGGTTACCACCAGGATGACTGGGTCCCCCTGCTACGGTTGGTGGAATTTGCCTGTACCAGCAGTGTCCCCTCTTCCCCACAGTGGACCCTTTTTTTTATGTGTAGTGTGGTTTTCTTCTCTGTGGTCACCCACCCACTGCGGTGACTCTCCAGGGTTTTCCTGTGAGCAGCTGCAGCATATACTTTTTTTTTTTTTTCTTTGGGAGCAGATGGAAAAAGCAAAGGCTGCTTGCAAGCACTCCACAGCTAGATGTCAGCAGATGCTGAGGACTCTGTTTGCTTGTCTGGTGTACATGTTCATTTGATGCAACCTTCTTCTAAGCTAAACTGCCATTACCTGACCCATATAAAATCATGGCCTGGGTTAGTCTGGCTACATTTCATTTACAGTTTCTGTGTATTCTCCAGATCCACTCTGTTGTTCATGTATCCCTGTTAAAATCTGTTCACTCAGATCCCTTTCAGCAGCAACCTTGACCTCCAGTTATGACTGGGGCTAGAGAGAACATCACCTCTAGGCTGTTTTAGATCCCAAAATGTCCCAGGGTGCCCTGCAGTATATGTTTGGTTAGACAATATCTCTTCATAGAAAGGAGAGAAAGTAACATACATTTATTCCAGGAAGCGTGTACTGATATGTAATATGGCTTATTTCTCTTTCTGTTAAAAAAGATGCAGAAGCCTTGCAGAAGACGGAGAGTTCTCCTCCAGACAGTGACCTTCAGGAGAGATCTCACTCTGTGGAGAGCATTGCAGAAAAGTCTGCAGAGATGTCGCCTTCAGTGGTGCTTGAAAATGTACAAGGATGCAATGCAAAATACATAAGTATGCTGTTGGAGAACATCAGCGGCTTAGGTGTAGATGATGAGTTCATTGTGGAAATGATACCTGAATTAAATGTTGCTGTAGCTACTTTTCTAAAAAGTATTGGTAAGTCACTGTGAATTCTGTCAATTATTTCCATGTATATGTACGGATAGTGGCTTTCAGAGCCTAATTCCTCTCCTGTTAGAGATTCAAACAGTTTCAAAAACATATCTGGGCTGTAGTCTCTCAAGGAAGATGAAAACTTTATATACAGCTCCATGACAATGTCTGTGCTCCAAATGTTACAAAGAAAAGACTATGACAACTTCATAAACTGAAACTGGAAGAGAATGTTTCCCTGTTTTTGTCTTTTCAGTCTTTGTCTCAGTTCCAGAGGACAATGAAACAGTGAGAAGTGCTTAGTATACGCAAGAGATGAATAAGAGTGGACCAGAAACATAGCAGTAATTGATAGCAGAAAGTAACATGACTGTGTCCATTTCCCCTTTTTTATTGCAACACAGAGTTATTCGGCACCAAAGGCAGCTCTGTTTCACATACCAGGAGAAGTAGATTCAGCTCATTCCTATGCCAGAAGTGATAGCTGGGACTGATATGGGTTCAGGAAAACATGTTCAGTTAATACTGCTTTTTCTGTTTACAGATACTCAAGAGTTTGTCAACAAATGTGAACAGAACAAAAGATTCAAAAAATTCAACATGACTGCCAGGCTTCTTGAAGTGACCTGCAGCATCAAGGCTGAAAACATACCAGATAACATTTCCACAGACTATATCACAGTTTATTTCGAGAGTGCACGAAACGGAGGTGGGCCCGTGTCAGACATCCAGCTCCTCCCTGAGGAGAGCTCAGCTATCATTACTTTCTGTGATCACAAAGGTAATGGCTGTCTCTGTCCCTTACCTAAGCTGAGAAAGGTGCTTCCAGGCAGAGGACCTGAAAGAAAATTACCAAAATTTGGGCTTTAGGAGAAGCCTGGCTTCCTGTTGCTAAAACCAGCGTACGCCGTCCTGTGCCTTTTTGAGAAGTGATTTGCAGCTCCTGCTCAAACCCTGGCCAGTAGTTTGAGCATCTTTCTGATCCTGTCTTATCAGGTGTTGTGACCGAGCATTAAGTAAATTCTGGGTCAGATCTCAGGGTTTAGAAATACTGCTGCACGTGCAGGGTTTCAGAATCTCTCTGTTTTTTTAAGTTACCTGGAGTTCACTTTAAGGCCTGCTTTGTGCATGGGTTGTTCCCATGGGTGTTTTTTTCCCTTTTACAGAAGTTTTTGTCTCTGATACAACATTAATTGTTCTTGGTGGTAGAGGAAGCAGGAGCTGTTAATGACTTGGACTTTCACAGTTAGCTTTCAGAAACTAATTAAGGTCAAATTTCTTCATTATCTGTGAAGTATAAAGCTAAATAACGGTCTTGTTACTACTCCTTGGGTGGAATCACTGCCCAATTTTGCTGTTAGCCTAAGCTCTGGTAAATACCTCTATGTAAGGAGACTCCTGATTTAGTAAATTCCTTTAGCATTAGTTAAATGCCAGGTGATTGCTTTTCTTCTGACATTCTGTATTTGCTTATGAATATTTTGTACATTAAGTTAATATGTAATTTGGCTTGTGGTAATGTGGTTTTAAGTCCCTGTCAACTTTATAATTCCTTTTCTTTGTCTGTTCCAACTTGGAAAAAAAATACTGGGACAATGAGTTTTATTTTAGGCTGAAGGTAAGGTACGTTTCACAGTAATAACTTGATTTGGCCCTGCTCTGTTCTGGGATTCCCTTAGAAAACGAAAGCCAGGCACAGGAAAATAAAGGCATAAGCATATTTACTAAACTACTTGGAGCCACACCTACAGAGTGGTTTGGGAAATTAGAAAGACATAAAAACAGCTCCTTCTAATGCAAAAAACCCACAAGTTATTTTATTTAACTTTTAGATCTAAAGACTGTTTTGGAAAAGCAGCATTTACTTGAACAGACTCCAATTTCTGTGCATCCATATTACCACTCCCTGGGAACAGCTCTATATGGAGAAGAAAGACCAGTTATCAAGATGCCAGACCCTGTTGTGGTACCACTAGATCCCTATGTCTGGCAATTTTTACAAAGGCAAGACAGACTGATACAAGACATAAACCAGGAAATGGCAATTTGCCATTGTTGTATAAAATGGCCACAGACAGATTGCGTGAACCCGGAAATTACGTTGTGTCCATCATCATCTATGTCTGAGCAGAAGAAGCTAATGGTTAAGTTGGTTAAGACATGGAAGCAAGATGCTTCCACTGAGTTCTCACGTATCATGTCACATTACACAGCTATAAAGTGTAAAGTAAATTCAGCGGACTGGAAAGATGTGAAAAACAGACTGGTGGAAGGCAGTGCTTTGATCACAACTGATATTTCTGAGGAGACGGTGGTGATAGCAGGCACCAGAGCAGCAGTGGACAGTGCAGAGAAAGAAGTGAGAAAATGCATGGAAAAAGCCATGAAGGAAAGTGAAAGGAAAAAACAAAGTATAGAAATTTCTGTGTCGGTGATCCCAGGGAAATACGCGCTTTTGCGCAATGCTGGGCTAGAAGAGAATATTCACAAAGAATATCCGCACTTAAAGATCTTCTATGATGACACAATAAAAACAGTTCAGTTGTGTGGATTACCTGCAGAAGTATATAAAATCAAAGCTGACTTACTGGAAAGGGTGCTGAATATGCCACGCACATCAATTAACATTGACCACTATGTCTTCCTATACCTACAGCGTGAAAATAATAAAACAATGTCAGACACATTATTTACTGTGAAAAATATTAATGCCTTTTATGAGCTTGAGGATGATACTGTGGTGCTATATGGAGATTCTCCTAAAGATCTTTTAGAAGCAGAAAAGCAAATAAAGACAGGCTTAGCATACAAAAGCATTGACGTGGAAGACTCTGCAGTCATTAAAAAGAAGGAGTGGAGTCGTCAGCTTGCCTTCTTGCATAAGAAGTACAATTCTTCCCAGGAAACTGTAGTCATTGATGAACATGTCGGAAAAGAAAGTAGAGTGGTTATTACTGGCTTTTCTAAGACTGTAGAAAAAGTCTATCAGAATCTTTATGATTTTATAGATAGAAACACACACGTGGAAAAAGTAATCCCAGCTAAGTCAGTGGCAGTACTGCAGTTTGTAGAGAAGGAAAAATCTGGTGTTTATCAAGAACTGGGAAAAAAAGGTGTGACAGTGCACTTTCACACCGAGACACTGTGTATTTCCCTGAGCGGACCAAAAGGAGAAGTGCTGAAAGCAGTCACCCTACTTGAAAAAATTCTCTCATCCCTTTACTGGAAAGATGTGCCGATTGATAAACCAGGAGCCAAAGAGTTCTTCACTGAGAGGAAAGATTCATTTGTTTTAGAGGCAAAGCAGAAATTTAACTGTTTGATTAGTCTGAAAGAAAAAGAACATCAGCAACAGAGTGAGAAAGTTGGTGATAAAGAGGAGAGAAAGCTCCACTACAAGCAAACCCTGCCAGATGGAGTTGAAATAGCAGTGTATAAAGGTAACTTGTGCAATTACCCAGCTGATGTTGTGGTGAGCGCATCAAACGAAGACTTGAAACACATCGGTGGCCTTGCTGAGGCGCTGCTACAAGCGGCAGGTCCAGAGCTGCAAATGGAGTATGATGAGCTGGTGAGGATGAATGAGGGATTGCAGCCTGGGCGTGCAGTTATCACAAGTGCTGGGAAACTCCCCTGCAAAAACATCATTCATGCTGTTGTGTGCAGGTGGAGGAAGGATGAAGCAGAAAAGTGCATGCATTTGTTGAAAGAAGCAGTTAAAAAGAGCCTAGAACTAGCTGAAACACATAATCATCGTTCTATAGCTTTCCCTTCTGTAAGTGGAGGGATCTTTGGCTTTCCACTGCAGATATCTGCAAATTCAATTGTGTCATCCATCAAGGAAACCTTGGAAGAATCCAGGGGGAAAAGCAGCTTGAAGGAGATTCATCTTGTGGATATCACAGAGGATAAGGTACGGGTTCTGAGTGAGATTGTAAAAAACATATTTACACCTAAGTCATTCTCCCTGTTCCTGCTGCCAACACAGTCTACAAGTCCTAGACTGCAGGAAGGCCAGAAGAAGAGAAAAGAGGCTCTTCAGGAGGCTAGAGACGATGAGCAGGTGGTTACAACAAATGAAGGACTGCTCATCAGAGTGGAGAAGAAGAACATTAAGGATGCCACGGTAGGTCTTTAATTTTCCACTCCTCTAAATTCATGTGAAGATTTTATTGAAATGTTAGTAGAAGAGGAAGCACATTAGGTTATATTGTTTTACAAGATAATTGCTATGTAGGGAAACAGAGACCACGTGCCTGCCAAACGAGGAATCGAGATGGCAGAATTGACAGATATCAGACTAGGATCTGTCATTCTGAAGCCATTTCTAGAGGGCAGCCATGAATTTAGAATGTTAAGTTCCTAGCTAGGTTTTATTTGTTCTCCAGATGTAGGATCAACATGTAAAACAGATAGATTTTTTCCTAAAAGGGAAATACTATAATACTTTCTAGGAGTATTTATGTGATCTGTAGCTAGCTAGGCTAGATATTAAGGGAAATCAGAAAAGCAGTCCCATAGATTAGCTTGTTTGCCAAAGTATAGACTTTTTTTTTTCTTTCCAATATTGGTTGCTTCCCCTGTCATTTTGGTGTCTGTAAAAGCCTGTTCCAACAGAAGAGCAATACTAGATGTAAAAAAAAAATCTCAGTGTGACACAAATTTTAAATAACTTGTAAATAAAACACCTCCAGTGGAACTACAAAGCAAACAACAGCCTTTGGAGATCTGCCTGTTTTACTACATGAAGGCACAGCAACCTTCTTTCACCTTTTTTTGGTGTGTGAGATGCTGCTTTTCTGACCAGGAGTATACAATCCCACTTCAGTGAAAGGGAGGAAAGATACATTAAAGTTTATACATCACATGTGCTTTATACAACACGTACATCTTGTATCTTGTGATGATGCTGGAGAAGGAGCAGTGCAGCCGCAGTTCATCAACAAGGAAATGTCGGAAAGGCTTGGGTCTGGGGAGAGGGGATAAGGCAGAGTGCAGGGGCTGGGTTTGTTTCACCTGCCCAGACACAGGCATCTGCTCAAGATGAGGTGAGTCACAGCCTAACCTCTGCTCAGCGTTTGGCGGCTCAGCGTTTACTGGCAATGGATGACCTGATCTCTCCTGGTTATAGATATTTCTGTTGTGATTTTGTTGCAGACGGATGTTGTTGTCAACAGCGTTGGCACAGATCTGCAGTTTGGTGTAGGGCCTCTTTGCAAAGCCTTGCTGGAAAAGGCTGGACCAGAACTCCATGCAGAGTTTGACAAGAAAAAACAAGGACATATATATGGGCAAGTGAATGTGCTCTGTACCGGTGGATGTGCTCTGGCTTGCAAGTTCGTGCTTCATGCTGTACTTCCTGGGTGGGACAGAGGAAAAGGACAGTCCCTGAAGGTACATTTTAATTATTTTTACAATATTTGGTTTTGAAAACAGATTCACTTTGGACCCCATCCTGAAGTTTCAGCATTTAAAATAGTTGTTTTAGGCAAACTGACTCCATTTACTTCTGTTTCAGTGAACCTAAAGATGCCCTAATGGACTAAAACCATTTTTTTATACCAGCATAGTCTCTAAAGATCTAATAACACATGAAACAAGTGTGTATTTTTTTTCTAAAAAAATAAAAAATAAAAAAATGATCTTTGCTGTGTTTTACAGATCCTAGAAGACGTAGTCAATTACTGCTTGAGGAAAACTGAAGAACTTGGACTGAATTCAATTGCTTTCCCAGCTATTGGAACTGGAGGATTTGGATTTCCTAAAACTGTTGTCTCTAAGATAATGTTTAATGAGGTATTCAAGTTCAGTAGCAGTCACACTCTGAAGACTCTGCAGGAAGTTCATTTTGTCTTGCACCCAAATGATACGGATAACATTCAGGTAGGTCTTCTCAGGGAAAGCCATCCGTGTTACACAATGTTCTAGTCCAACCTTAATAATGTATTTTAGCTACATATTGCTTTCTTAAGGTAATAACTTAGCACTTTCTTACTACTCTGGGCCAGTGAAAAGGGGATGGCACTCTGGTATCTCATTCAACATCTCTGAACTGTAAACTGTCAGCAAGCACAAGCTGCAGGTAAAATTTGCCTCGCTGTTGGCGCTGTAAACACCTGAAGATGCTCATTAATCTCTTCACAGGGCAATTGCCAGTTCTGGCAATGCAAAGACCGTATCTGTTATCACGCTGTCCACACTGAGGCTTCCACTATTGCTAATGATACCTAACGATTAATAATAAGAGTAGCGTTTACTACTGTAAAATGCAACAAGAGCTACGTGACTGCTAATTTTAATTTTAGAAATATTTGGTATATAAACCCTGAAATACTATCTTTAGTACCTTTTTTCTCTTCCTAGGCTTTTACCAGAGAACTAGAACATAGGGTAACTGAGAATTGCAGTAATGCAGCACCACAGCCAAGTAAGTTTTGTAGGGACAGGAGGTGGGACACGGGGGGGGATGTAAATACTGCAAAGTGTTTTTATTCTTACTAGGAAACAGATGAAATGTCATCAGAAGTAGAGCATTTGTTTCCTCCTAATGGACCATCATTCTTAAATTCTGTTTGTTAAAATATTGAAGAGGAATTTCTTTTGTTGAGGGCATGCTCATCCCTTAGTGAGACCAGCCTTATTACATGGAAGAGGATATCCTGGTAGGAGAACCAATAATACTCCAACTCAAAGGGTACGAGAACTTGGCATCACATTGCCAAGTAAGCCATAACTAACATGTATTTCTGTACTTTTTCTCTCCCGTATAGGGGTAATACAGAATGGATAATTTCCTTTCCACGCATTGACAGTAGCATGACACAGTAGCAAAATCATAGGAGTGAACTGCATCAACACCAGACACTTATTCTGAAGAATATATAGCTCTTTTTTTCTCACTTACTGGGAGTATCAGTGAGATAATGTTAAGAGTGTGCAGATAAAATATGAATTGGATACATTCAGACTAGAAATAAGGAATGGTATCCTTTCTGTAAGGGTAAAGATGAAATAATGTAGAAAAGTGGTGTAGTAGGATCTCCATCACTGGTAATGCTTAAGTTGGATGCTCCATGTCATTTAAGAGTTCATGCAGGAAAGTCTCTTCCAGAGCTGGTCTGATCAGATAACCCCAACGGTCCTTTCTGAATTGATATTGCATGAACTTACAGGAATCAAACTGGTTTCGCTTTCACATTATTTAAATGAGAAGAATACTGCACCTTCCTGCTTTCAGAAATTGAATAAAGAGAAGTAGGCAGTAAACTCCTCAAAAGGAGAAGTTAAAGTTTCCATCAACGAATGAGAATAATACCCCAAACTAGAATTGAAATGTTTTAAGATGCTCTTCTTTTCCTTGCAGATTTCATTAGTTCTGTTTCAACTGAAGTATTGGGAGTTTATGAAATGCAGATTGGTCCCATTATGCTCCAAGTAAATAGTGGAGATATTACGAAGGAGGCTACAGAGGTTATTGTAAATATATCAAACCCAACATTTGATGCCACATCAGGTATTGCACTGAATAAATATTTATTTAGTGGTTAAATTTGTGCTAGCTTTTAGGAGGGGGAAAGCGAAAGAATTGTTCATATGTGAAACATTTATGAAGTATTCTCCAGATGTGAAATAGAAAGTGGTGATTTGTCAGGAAATAGATAGTAAAATGTTTTAGCATATTCTGAATATTCCATGTAGGTTCCAAACTACTCAGAAGAGGTCTGTAGAGATTTCTCTAGTTTAAAACTAAAAATGCTTTTAAAAAAAGGGATTCTTGAGATCAGATATAATTCTGTAAAAATGCTCTTGTTCTAATATATTTCAATATAAGCCAAAGCTCTGCTTTAGTAAACCCACTTGTAAAAAGCAGAAGATTCTTTGGTGACATTGTGAATTGTAAGAATGAAGGACACCAAATGATATAATTCAAAGCAATTGGAGGGTTTGGTGAAGGGCATACTGTTGTCTGGTAGAACAATGAAACAAGTCATTTTTAATGATTTCTTATTAATAATGAAGGCAGTGTTCTCTTTGCATTCAGTACAGTGTGTCATAGAGGGAATTCAAAGGAACTGGCAAGCTTTTACACTTTGGTAGATCTTGAACCCTGAGAATTTAGGGGGGTTCACAGGGTACAGAATTTGGCTAGAGCTTTGAGTAGAAATAGCTCAGTTAATGAATGTGTATGCTTTTTTTCTGGTGTAATTTAAGGGGTTTTCAAAGCAATTATGGATGCTGCTGGTTCCCAGGTGAAAGAAGAATGTGCTCAGTATGGTATGTTAAATGCATTTTCTAATTAGATTTTTGTTTCTTCTCTCCAAAGACTTAATGTTGTTGTTATAACTCTCTATACTGATAACATAATTATTTTATCTTAAAAAAATAAGTTCACACTTCTAGGAATTTTGAAAAGTCCCATTGCCCTGACACACACTTTGAGAATTTCTGTTCTCACAACCAAACAGAAGTTCAATACAGTTTTCTGATGCTAATAAATGCTTGGAAAATAATATAAGTTTTTGTCCTCTGAAATTACTCAGGCATGTTCCTGACTTAAGAACAGAAACAGTCCCCTTGACAAGCAGGTGCAGGACTTGCTCTTTAAGAGCTAATAGCAAATCTGGTTTTATATTCACAAATACACAGTTACTTTTAATTGAAATAATGATTGCAAAACTGTGTTCTGCTTGCAAAAACAAAACGTTCCTGTTGTGAGTCCAGAAGATAACTTTCAGGATGGAGTTTCTTGGATATTTTTCCCCACTTTTGACTCTGCAAACTCTCCCTGTTTATCAGTCTGATCTCAGTACAAGCAGAGCATCTTACAATCAGTCATTACCTTTGTGACTAGTGAAGTGGTATGTAACTCTGTGTTCATGGGACCATTCATCCTCGTAATATGATGCCATTTGTAGGTGTTCATAACCAAATTTATTGCTCTCAAAAACACAAAAGTCTTTTAAAGATTCCATACCATGATTCTTAAATCAGTTGGTCACTAAAATAATGACAATATTTTAAACATTCAGCTCTTCTGCAGAATAACAGTTTGAGCTTTCAAGGAATAAGTGACACAAAAAAAAAGACTTCCACCTATAAATGAACTGTGCACATTTCCAGTGGTATGCTTTTAAATAAAAGTGAGCTGTATTTAAATTGAACGTGAATTGTTAAGTCTTACTTAATAGGAAACTACTTTGTAGGAAAGAACCCAGGATATTGCAGTCAAACAGAAAACACACAATCACTTGAATTACTGTCTCAAGAAAATCTGAAAACAGAATATTTACAGAGAAAACTCGAATCAACTAAAAGCAGGATAATAAAGCACACAGTGGATTTCTTTCTACTTTTTCCACTCCTAGTATTTATTACTCCACTGTACACTTGCATCAGTATAAACAGTTGTCTTATCAGAAAATAGCCTCTTTGAAAATGTTGTGTCTCCTTTTTTATCTTCTCTCTTCCAGCTGGGCAGGTTCAAAATGGTTTTATTACTACAAATTCTGGCAAACTGTCGTGCAGTAAAATCATCCACTTGATTCACAACATCAATGTGAAGAATCAGGTCTCCAAAGTGCTTAATGAGTGTGAGCTAAGGATGTACACATCTGTTGCCTTCCCAGCAATTGGAACAGGTTTGTATTTCTTGAGAAACCGATCAGGGCTGTGTTGGGGGGTATTTCAGAAACTGGGATGAAATTAACACCTCTGATAGAGGTGTTATGTAGACTTTTACAAGAAACTGTGTAAACTGTTATTTTGTGAAAGTTCGTTGTGGTCAGTTCAAACTTCATCAGCACATTTGAAAAATGCTGCTTTTTTAAAAACAGGAACAGGTAAGGAAAAGATACTGCTTCAGAAAAGACATTCTGCCCCCCAAAGAGACCGTGTGCCTCAGCTGGCCACCCCGCACCTTTCCTCAAACTTCCCATAGAGTTTGCTTTGGGATTTCAGTCCCACAGAAGGTCTGGGGTTGGGGGTTGTATATGAAGAGAGATGGAGTTCTGAGACCAAAACCCTTCCTGTCTGACTACAGAAACAGTGGGTTGGGTACAGAATACCTGCGGGTTCTGTTTCAGCCTACCTACTCCACCAGGGGGCTAAAGGCAGGCTAGTTTATTGGGCTTACGCTTGTGGTTAGTTTAGGAAGCAGGCCTTGAAGAAAGTAGGGTGTCTTTCTCAGTCCAAAGTTCCTCTTGACTGGAAAAAAGAAATTTTGACTTGTTCCTTGCTCAGTGTTCTAGATTAGGGTAGGAGCTTGGTCTGTGGGTCAGTGTTTGGACTCCACAGTAACGGTTACGGCAGGTCCCCTGGCCTCCCAATGTCATTTGTGTGCTGGTGCTGCAGCGGCTCTCCAAGGAATGTTGTGGCTGAAATTTGCAAGGGTCCCAGCAATGTTTCAGGACAAGCTTTAGGTTGCATTTCAGGTTTGGTGTATGGGAGTGAAAGGGAATGTTTCAAGCTTTATGTTCCCATTTCTATGTTGAAATAGGCTGCAGGATTGTGCCAAAATCCCGCACTGAATTTAATATGGCTTGGCTTTGGTACCCAGTTTAAAGACGCAGACAGAGATAGTGATCATAGAATCACAGAATATCCCGAGTTGGAAGGGACCCACATGGATCATCGAGTCCAACTCCTGGCACCACACAGGTCAACCCAAAATGAAGGAGATGAAGGTGGGGTTTAGAAATCTAGGGGATGCTAGGGCTGAAGTGCTCATTGAAGCTTCAGAGTAAACTGAGGGAGAGTCCCAGAATGTCTTCCCAAGTGTGCATTGGGTGTCAGCTCTTGGAACTCCCAAACTTAGATGTAATGCTCAGGTCAGGCAGTGGGCTTTAGTCAGAAAGCGTAGTGGGAGAGCAGTGACACCGATCTGTGTGAGCTGGGGATGTGATCTGCTTTCCGGATGCTGCCTTCATTTAAATATTGCTCACCGTCTGATATGTGTCTTTTATTTTTGTTTAGGTCAGGCAGGACAGAGTCCAGCCAAGGTAGCTGATGAGATGTTGGATGCTATAGTGGAATTTGCAAGCAAAAGAACGGTACAGCATTTGAAAGAAGTTAAAATAGTCATCTTCCAGACAAATATGCTCAAGGACTTTTATGAAAGCATGAAGAAAAGAGAAGATTCAAATTCATCCACACCAGAATCATTGATCTCTTTGTTAAAATGTAAGTAGGTGGGTTTTCCATGTGCCTGGGCTCACAAAACTAAAGATCTTTTAAATGAAACTAATAATTAACGTATATTTCTTTACAGCATTTTTCTGGGGCAGAAAAACATCCGCTGAGAAGAAAAAGCCCTTGGTTTTGGAGAAGAAAGTTGATATCGTTACATTTCAAATTTGTGGAGAAAGCCAAGAAAATGTGAATGCAACTGAGTCTTGGATAATAAAATTAATTTTAAAGGAGCAGTTTGAAAACTGTATTTCAGATGAGCTAATCGAAAGTTTTAATGAGAAACAAGTTGAGGCTTTGACAGATCTCCAGAGAAGAAAACATGTTACCATTCAGCTTGAGAAGAACTGTTCTCCCCCTTGCATTAAAATTTCTGGTCTTAGCAGGGATGTCTTTGAGGTTTCTGTGGAAATTCAGAAAATGATCAAAAAAATAAAGGATACTCAAGAAGAACAGTCCAAGTCAGAACTTGTTTATAACCTAGTAGAATGGAGGTATCAAAGAAACGATAAATTTGTTGCTTTTGATAAACTGACAAATATGCAGCTGGAGGATGCCAAAATAGCTAAAAAAACACATTTTACTGTCAGAATTATCAAGAAGAACTATGTGGTGGATCTGAATACTCTACAGGCTAGTGATGACCAAGGAAGTACTATAAACATTCAACGAGTGCCAAAGAATGAAGGTAACTTACAGCTTTGTTGATCAGAAAAACCTTTAATAGAGATTATTGAATGATAATTCTGATAATTACAAACATAGGTATTCCAAAGAAGTAGGCTACTCCCTATTTATTTATTCAGTTATTTATTTATTTAGCTGGGCATGCCATAGCCAGCAGTTCTACTTCCGTAATTCATAGTGGTACGTATGATCCAAATCAGAACTTTTATTTTAAATACAAAAATTATCCATACGTATGCGACTGGTGAGCATAGTTTTCATGCTTAAGTCTGACAAAGGAGGTAGTGCATGAAGAATGAGTATAATTCTTCTGTGGTTCTCAAACTTGTTTTGGTTAGGTATTGGTATGGGGATAATTAAACTAGAAATAATTTAGTCTTAACGGTACCAGTGATACACTGAAGAGAGAGAACATTTTTGGAATAAAGTATTGCATAATGTACTGCCCTCTCAGCTCCTTGCAAGCAGTCGAGTTTGTAAGACACCTACTAAACCAAGCTAGGTATCTCTGATAATAATTCAAGTCCTGTTTTTCAGATATGCAGTCAATAGAGCTCCCCGCAAAGTGGGAAGACATGCAAGATGAACGAGTCAAACTCATTACCCTCAAGCCATCGTGTCAGGAATATGTGGAAGTTCAGAACAGGTTTCAGAATACCTGTCACAACCTTGTCATAGAGAAGGTGAAATCCTATGGGGGAAAAAAGTGAACTTTGGGGCTAAAAACATCAATATGCTTTCTAAATGTCTGTTTGTAAAGTGTCTGCAACCTAAAACACCTTCCATGTCAGTCTCCTCAACACTGTACAGTGTGGGTATAAATCAAATGAAATTTCCTACGAGTTGCAGGGCCATTTCTGCCTTCCTAGTAATGCAAAATGAGTGACCCTCAGTCTTCAAGCTGACTCTCAAACTAACGTGGTATTTGCTAGTTAATGTGGTACATCCGATTATGTACATCCAAATGGAAGCATGAACAAATATTTTGTCCTTTTAATTCTGAAAGTTCTATTATATATTAGAAATACAATTTAAGAGAGAAAAAGGGTTTTGTCTTTCAGCTATGCATTGGATTAAACTTTGCCTCCTCTTCTGCAGTTCATTTCATTGCCAGAAGTTGACAAGATTTAATCACCAAATGCAGAACATATGCCTGTCGATCTGTAGGGTAGGAATCTGTCCTGTGGGAGATTTGGGAAACATTTGGGGCTGCAGAGAGGTCATTCTTCAGGTTTTTTTCCTAATGGGAGAGCCTGCTGCCCAGTTAGCTCTCTGCAGCCCTGTCCTTGCAGGCTGCTCATAAAGTTTTTCACTATTTTACTGCTGGAGGAATGGACTTCTGCCCTGTCAGTCCCAGGCAGAGCCTTTCAAGCTAGGGTGCTGGTTTGAACTGAAGTGCCATAATTTGATCCTTTTTATTGAAATGCCTGTAAAACAGTGTACAGCGATTTAATTGCCAGGGAGAAGATGGAATTCTTTAGAATCAAGAGGGGCTATAAGTAGGAGAAAATATGATGAAATTAAGAGTGAGAGCATCTGTTTGAAAAATTTTATCTAATGAGTATGGTCACTAAAATGGGAATAGAGCAATATATTAGTGTACAACGGACAGAAATCAGGTAATGACATGAAGTCTTTTTCCATTTAAAATTGAAAGCTCTTGCAGCAATACCTCTATGATTATACTTGGATGCAGACAGTTTCCTCCTAAGCCATATTCACTTTGTTGGCATAGGGAACCAGCAACTTCGATACTCCCACTGATTAATTTTTATATAGGATTTGCAAAGCTACAAACTAAAGGAAGTAATTATGGTTTCCATACTGAGGTCTAGAAAAGAAACTAAAGTTTGATACAATGCTATTGTTACAGCCTGCCCTTTAGAGGGAAAGTCATCAGTAAGGATGACTAGGATGTATAGGATGCATCTCGCATCAAAGCCCTGTTTCCTCTCATGGTGGTAAAGCATCCTATTCTAAAAGTACCAGTGCACCGCTACCATAGCTGCCTGTGTAACTGACAGAGTAGGCAAGACAAATGTATGCCAAAAATTACCAAGCTCAAAACCCTTTTGTAAGCTACTTCCCTTTCTGCGTTCCAGGAGGCTCATACATTCAGTCCCCTAACCCAAACGGCACTAACAGGGCATAGTGAAAATTACTGTCGTTCTTTCAGTTTGGTTTGCTTTTATTGTTTTGCTGTCATTATAAATATTGATCCCTACTAGCATAAATATAGCTCTTTTTTTGTAACTTTGCAGATTGAAAGAATACAAAATCCCTTCCTCTGGCAGACCTACCAAATCAAAAAAAAATCTCTGTGTTCGAAGAACAAAAATGAAGATAATGAGAAGTTGCTGTTTCATGGGACAGCTGCATCCTCATTGAGCACAATCAACTACAATGGATTTAATCGTGGTTTTGCTGGATTGAATGGTGAGTCATTATCCAAAGCAGTTAATTTCCTAAATTTCTATGCAGTGCTAGTTATAGTACTGTCAGCATGACATAAAAATGAAGTAAAGTTGGAGAACAAAATAAACAACACCAGAGAACAGTCTGCATGGACAGAGGAAATAACCTGTCTGATTAACCCCTTGTTTGTGAATTTCCCTGTTTCCAGGGTATCAAAGAAGGCTTTCCCATGCTGAAATCAAACCTAGGCAGCTTTTGAGAAATCTTTTGTATTATCTACCTGCAGAGAGGAATGGGGACTGTTGTTTAGCATCCCTGGATAAGATACCAACTAGCTGCTGGTATCTCCTTTCATCGTAGGCAAATCCAGCTAGCGAAGTAGAGGTGCAGATGCTTCTGTTGCTTCCAAAGATGACAGCACAAGCAGTCAGAAGATCCCATTCCCCTACCTTTTCTATGCAAATTAAATCAATTGAAATTAATGAATTAATTATTCCCCTTTAATAGTTGCTGGGGGCAACTGTTAAACATTTAGCTGAAAGACTGTCTGCATCAGTTTAAAGATTGTCTTGTCCAGTTCCTCTAGTACAGTAATGTAATGTTTCTATTCTGGTGGCATTCAGAGAAGAAGGACAGGACCCAAGGAAGTGGGACTTGGCCTGCAAGGTGCCAGTTGCTCTTAAAGGTTCTGCAACCTTACTTCCAAAGTCCTTACTTTTTGTTTGTAATGCTTTCTGCCTTAAGACTTAGGGAGAAACTAGGCAAGTTAGAAAGCCTTAAGACTAGACTTTTAGCCTAGGAGATACCTATGGCTGACTTGATCTTGAGAGACCTGGACAGCTTAACTCAGATCTGATGAACTCAGACCAGGCTGAAGTGTTAAAAAGTAGATATTTCTCTGTCTGGATCCTCTAGGCTGAAATTTTATTGAGAAAACGAAGCCTGATATGCACACTGAGTGAGGCTGTGTACAGACAGAAATAGCTGCCACCATTTCTTTTCAAAACGTAACCAGAGGAAACATAGTTTTGCTTTCCTGCTTTTTGATGCCAGGAACTTAGATTAACTCAGGATGTGAGACCTAGATTCATGTCCTCCCTCAGCCTGCAAGTATTGACATCTACCTCTCCATCTCAGCCATGATCTGCAATTGGAAAGGCACGCTTTCCTTCTTCTGTCAGACTGGGTAGCCATCTAAAATTACCAAAGATTAGAGCACCCAGATAGGACGGACCTATTTGGCTTGAACAGTTTTCTATCAGTGTCAGAAAAAACGAAATCCAGATCAGACAAAGGAACATGATTCCTCTAACTTCCTGCTGTGAAGTGTAACTAGAAAACTGTAATTACAATTATGTAGTCACTTTAAGTTGAAAAGACTCTGAAGAATTGTAATTTGGTAGGTTGCACTAGGCTAAACAGACAGAGGAACTCTTTTACCCTTAGGAAAGGGCAGTGAAAACCTGGTTATTGATAGCTCTGCTGATATTTACCTGATATCTAAGGGGATTCACGTTTGATTCTGATAGAAGGGATTATTACTAGACCTGTGTTGGTAAACTGTAGCCAATGTATAACTTCTACAGAATTAAAAAAAAAAAAAAGGGAGCTTTAGAAATTCTTATAGGAATAAGAATACTAATTATATTTGAAAATGTCTTTTCAAACAGCTGCAAGCATTGGGAATGGAACCTACTTTGCTGTTGATGCAAGTTACTCTGCTCAGGATACTTATTCAAGACCAGATACGAATGGCAGAAAATACATGTACCAGGCTCGGGTCCTCACTGGAGAATATTGTGTTGGGAGCGGAGGACTAATCATTCCACCACCAAAAAGTTCAGCAGATCCTACCAACCTCTATGACAGCGTGGTTGATAACATCAATTCACCAAAGATGTTTGTCATATTTAATGACATTCAGGCATATCCAGAATACCTTATTACTTTCAGGAGATAAAATATTCTTAATAGTCTGGAATATTGTGGTGCCTTTTATGTATAGAAAGTAACAGGGCCATTCTTGATTGTTCTTTACATTTAGTTTTTTTTGAAATGTTTGTTTATCTATCCATGTGTTTAAGTAAGTCTTCAAATTATCAGTGCAATGAGGCCAGGGCAAGCAAATATTTTAGAATGTACTATTTCAGTACTCACATTTCAAATTCAGTTTTGCAGAGATGTATGCAAGAGCTGTGACACCAGCCCAGACTTCTTCCTAGGCGAGGCAGATGAGAACTGGTGGGAAGGGCAGCTGCTCTGAATTCCCTGTGGCCTGAAGTAGGGGATGCATCTAAGCACACCCTTACTTCTAGTGTTCACCAGAAAGCACCGAGTGGCTGCCTGTGAAGATTTATTGAAAACGCTTGGTGTCAGTGGGAATAACCTTGTCTTCCAGCAGAGTGTTCAGTCATTCTTGGGGATCCACAGACCTTGGGTGCTAAGAGTCATGAAAACAAAAATCCGAGATGGAACTTTGAATTTGCACTCATCGTTTCACCGCTGCCTTATCTTGTTATGGCATACTTTGTGATTCCCTAATTTCCTAAATTCATACCTGTTTCTTAGGGGCATTATGGACATTATGTGTTCTCTGCATTACGTACAACCACGTACAAAGTCATTGCTCCTGGAATTTTCAAGATAGTAAAGAGGGACTCTAATTTCTTTGGGACGGTATTGCAACATTAACCCCCCTGTAGAAGAACCGCTCTGCACTTTCACCTATAGGGATGTACTTAGTTACCATGCTCAAACTGTAGGAAAATTTTTTAAGCTCTGTAAAGCAAGTAAGTAGAGATATTTGCACATCTGAACTCTTCGCTAACTGCACTTTTCCAGTGATGATCTTGCAACTGCCAACCAACCCCCTTGTATACCTGGTTTTAATAAAGGTAGATACAAATAGCTGATGTTGCGTTGCTGGGTCATGCTCTACATGAGGGAACGCACTTCGGGTAGAAATGCTCCGTTACTTTGGAATATGTTGATATTACAGTGGTGCTACACTTAGTAAGAAGCTTAAAAGACAAAACAGTTCTCGGGTGTTTCTGTGACAGACTCGGGCACTGCCCCCCCCAACTCCTCTACCACAGCCCTGAGGCGGCCGCCGCCGCCCAATCAGACACCGCCTCCCGCCTCCGCCCCGCCCTCCCCGCCGCTCAGCGCTCTCCTATTGGCGGGCGGCGCCGCCTCCATGGCGACGCGGCGGAGGGGCAGCCAAAATGGCCGCCGGCGGGCGGTGCGGGGCCGCGGGCTGGGCGATGCCGGCCGCGCTCCTCCTGCTGCTGCTGGGCGCCGCCGCCTCGCCCCGCTCCTCGTCCTGTCACCACCGGCCGCCCGGCGGCGGGGAGGTGAGGCCGGCGCGGCTGGGGAGGGGGGGGAAGCTCGGGGGCTGGGGTCGGCGGGGCCGTGAGGAGAACAAGAGGGGAGGGTGCGGCGGCGCCCACGGCTTTGCTCCCCGCCGGCAGGTCGTCTACGGGGTGCCCCTCGCGGAGGATCGCCTCGTCAGGAGGGACGTGGGCCAGCGGCTGCGGATTAAGATCGTGTACGACAGGAGCGTGGAGGAGTGAGTATGGTGTGGCGGTGACCCCTTTTTGTCCTTATCCCGCAGTGCAAACCCTATCGGCTAACGATCTTTTTTTTTCCTTCTTTCTTTTTAAACAGTTTGCTACCAGAGAAAAGACACCTTATAAAGGTACGCTGTGTTTGTTCCCTCTTTTATTTCTACGTACGTGGGTGAAGTCAAGGCTTTATCGATGTGATTAAGGCTGTGGATACCAGCGCTTTCATATCCTCTGGTCAGGGAAACCAGGGTTTGGGTACAGACTGTTTCTCTCTCCCAAATCCTCCCACTGTTACGTTACCTATTATTTAATAGGTGCTTACTGTGTCCCAGCACACAAAGGTGTCAATAAGCAGTATCTGTATGGTTTTTTAAAGGATTTTCATTATTATTTTTTGATACTGTTAGGAGTACTTTAAATGTGTCTGCTGGCGTCTTTTGATTTATTGTGCAAGTAGGCAGTAAAAGAGAGGGCAGCAGTCAGGCTTAGAGATCGCGGAGACAGAAGCTCCAGGGAAATTTGTGATGGACAGTTCCCAGTGACCTGTAAGATTGGGGCTGAAATAAAGTCAGCCTCTTTGAAGCTGTACATTCAAATTAATACTGGCTTCCATCTTGCTTTGTCATTCCAATAACAAAATATGGAAATGTTGGAACTAAATATTTCGGAACTTGGAAGTCTGGATCTCTGCTGTTCTGCTATACCACAGCATTAGCAAGTTTCTTGTACCTTGGTAGTTAATACTTGTAAGCTATGTCTGCACTACCACTGGGTGACTTTTATTTTTGTTCTATTTAGAACAAACTTTTTCCACAAGCTATATCTTACTTGGAGAAGACTTTTCAAGTGCGCAAATCAGCAGGTACTATATTGCTAAGCAGGTATGTAAAAGTTTGTTGAAAATCACTTACTGCATTCAATATTTAATGTTGCATTGTGTAGACATTAAAGTAAGAATAGAATAAGAGCATAAGAAATGTTCTCCTGGATCAGACCAGTGATCCATCTGGCCCAGTGGTGGGAGATGCTATTGAAGGAGAATGCACAAGTTTGCTGACCTTCCGTGATCAACAGCTATATTTTTTGTATCAGAGATGTTAAAGAGTATTATGCTGCTTATTTCCTTTTATGTGTACCCCTGTTTATGAACCTGTTCCAAATCTTTTTTTTTTTTTTTGCACCTGTAGATACTCTGTTAACAACTGGAAGTATTGTCTGCCAGAGTAGCATAACGTTTTTCAGCATGGAAGTTACAACATTGCTATATTAAACGCGTATTACAGTGTTGTTGGATGCTGTAAGATTATGCTACAGTTTCCTTTTAATTCTAAAACAGTGCTAACTGTCTTTCATGTTTGATTGAAGGCAGTGTGCAACAAACCAATATTTAAGGAGGAAAGCTGACCCTCACAGATACTGCCGAGTGGCCTGTGCAAACCATACTAGGTGCGGGCCAGTTGTAGTTCCTGAAAAACACCTCCAGGTAAGCGAAACCATCCAGGTGCTCCTTAACCTTTGGAGGATTGCAGTTTGTGGAAACTACTTAAAATGTTAGTACTGCTAGTACGTAAGTGACTCATAAGTGATTCAGCCTGGAGAAGAGAAGGCTCTGAGGAGACCTTATGACAACCTTCCGATCCCTAAAGGTATATATACTCTCTATCAGGCAGTGTAGTGATAGGACAAGGAGTAGTGGTTTTAAACTGCAAGAGGGTAGGTTTAGATTAGATATAAGGAAGAAATTCTTCACTGTGAGAGTGGTGAGACATTGAACAGGCTGCCCCGAGAAGCTGTGGCTGTCCCATCCCTGGAAGTGCTCAAGGTCAGGTTGGAGGTTGGATGGGGCTTTGGGCAACCTGGTGTGGTGGGAGGTGCCCATGCCCATGGCAGGGGATTGGAATTAGATGAGCTTTAAGGTCCCTTCCAACCCAAACCATTCTGTGATTCTGCAATTCATTTTGCAGGAGATAACTCAAGTTGTTCTATTCTGTCACTCAAATTCAGTTAGCAAGAGTGTCTTTAGTTTATGATGTTGAACCAAAAGTCATGGAAAACTGGAATGTTTACCGTTCTTTAAGTCTGTGATATAGCAAACTGTATACACATAATGAGATTCAAAGCTTATGAAATAGCATCTAGTTGCTTCATTATTCTCCTCAGTCAATTAGTCAGATTTTCACAGAATTAATCATAAGTTTTGATTTTTTGAATCAAAACAGTGGTATTCGATGAACGAGGAGCACGGTGCAGGAAATGCTTCTAACTTGTTTTCTTGCATGAATTTTTGATTCGACTACAGTATGTGATCACCAGATTTCTTTTAGCTTGACATTTCAACTGCAGCATTAAAAATATATTGCATTAAATGTGAAATGCAATGTCAGCTTATGTATATACTATTCCTGTGAGCCAAAACTTTTTAATTGATCTAGCTTGGCAAGCGCCTTTTTTTCAACAGCTGCCACCTTCCTAGCTTTTAATCAAAATGGCTAGTCATTTGAAAGTCGTTCCCTGGCTCTGGTTTTGTTTACTGTTGTCACAGGGAATTTTTTCGTCTTCAGCTATCATAGGCTGGGGTTTATTCTTGGCTTCAAGCTAGATGTGTTTTGTTCTACAAAATTTCTATCATAGCTGATATATTTTAATTGTTTCATTTGAACGTTGTCAAAGCAATGCAGGGTGTACAATCAGAACGAACGGCACTTTGGCTTACCTGACCAAGAAGGGGTTCGAGATGCTGACTTTGTGCTTTACGTCAGTGCTCTCACTACTGAAAGGTGTGGCCATGAGAACATCATTGCATATGCAGCCTACTGCCAACTGGAAGCGGAAATGGACAGGCAAGTATTCTGTCTGGTACAAACTTTAATTAAACTTTCAGTTGTATATATGGAGTTGAATTGTCTGCCTGTGTAGTGTATAGGACAGTACAGTATTGAAATAATGACAAGTGCTATAATATATGTAATGACAAATGCTATATTCAGCACAGCATTGAAATAATGACAAATGCTGTATTCACGTAAAAGCACAGAACAATCAGGTAACGCTTAACTCATAAAACTGAGACATCTAAGTCAAAAGTAATTTTCTGTTACAGTCTGAATTTTATCTCACAATCTTGCTTCTGTTGAAAAAAATGTCATACTTTCAAAAACTTAAAGAAAAATGCAAATAGACCCTGCTTACATGGCTTTTATTTCTCACTTGGCTGTAGTCATTTTAACAGACACATTGTACCTCTATAATGACTACACCTGAAATTCAGTTCTCCTATACTGTTGTCAGTAACATCTGTGCAGCATATTGGTATACAGACTGATCCCATTCCTTTTCCCCTATTTTAGCAATAAAGTAACAGTATTGTTAACAGACTAGTTATAATTAGTTAGGGGAACTTATCTAGAAGCACTTATTTTTACATTAGTCTTTAGTTTCCAGTGTTGCTTTCTGCCTCTTCAAGTGAATATGAATTGAATTTGCTAGTATTTTACTGAAAACAATATAATTTTAAAACTGTCTTCCAGGCCAATAGCAGGATATGCTAACTTGTGTCCAAACATGATTTCAACACAAGCTCAGGAATTTGTTGGCATGTTGTCTACAGTGAAACACGAGATTATCCATGCACTGGTAAGGGTTGGTGTTACAGAATACATTTCCCTGAAATTTGTGCCTTCCCCCTCACATCTGTCCAGCTTACTGCAAGAGAAGTGTGTCTGGTAGGGGTTAAGCTCTTGTGTTGCCTCTTTCAACTTGTGTGTTAATAGCCTTGAGGTGTGGTACTTCAAGTCTACCTGCTACGTACGAGAACTTTTCATGGCATTTGACTTGGTGTGTAAATGTCTTACCGAAGGTTTCTGTTTGATTTTTAACTTGCAGGGTTTCTCTGCTGGACTGTTTGCATTTTATCGTGATGATGATGGAAAACCTTTGACAACAAGATACGCAGATGGACTCCCTCCTTTTAATGAAAGGTATTTCATATTTTTGGACCTCTCAGTACTCCCAGTGAAGGATGTTTTCAGGTTGCCTTTTTAGATATATTCTTGCTGTGAGCCTGTTGAAAATCCAACTTGATACCTTTATTAGAATTCTTTGTATTTGTTATGTTCAAACATTGTTCTATTTTTATTTTAGTCTTCCTTTACGTTGGTATTAAACACCTTATAATGCATGGGAATGATTTAAGACACAATTTTTATTTATCAGGAAGCTTGAGGTTAAGCATTACAACAACCCTTGCTTAAATTTTGAGGTTTTCTGAGCACCTCACTCAACTGGGACTTACATTTTCTGTAGTCTGTCTAATGTCAGTCTTACATTTTCTGTAGTCTGTCTAATGTCAGTGGAGGTAGTTTTTTTTGAGGCATGTATCATTTGAGGTCTATAATTGCGCAGAAACGGCAATGCCTGTAGTCAGCTGCTTGATTTTTGACTTGTTATTGAATAAACAATTCACAGTACATTTTTGATAACTGTAGAAAATATGTCTTGAGTCTACAGACATCTTTTTAGTAATCTTGCTTTGGCATGTTAGATCACAGTTGGCTATATAATAAATCTTACAAAGGTTATAATGTATCTTACAAAGGAGAAGTGTTGCATAGTCAACTGAAACTTCACAAAGAAAGAAATGGAGATTCTTCTTAATTCTGGGTTTTAATGGAGATAAAGCTTTGCACAGTAGCATGTATTTATCAGAAAGATCTGTAACTAACACATTCTTCTTACAGTCTAGGTTTGTATCA
Organism: Anser anser; assembly: GCF_964211835.1. Taxonomy (NCBI): domain Eukaryota; kingdom Metazoa; phylum Chordata; class Aves; order Anseriformes; family Anatidae; genus Anser; species Anser anser. Next base: position 16,884,169 of record NC_139726.1, on the reverse strand, counting down.
GTGGAGCGATAAGGTTGTTCATAAAGCGGTGAGGTTATGGGATGTACGTGGTGGCCAAATGCTTCGCCATACTGTTCACCTTCTGGTAACACCTCGTGTAGTTGTAAGTGTTGATTAACTTAGTTATATGCTTTGTATGCCATCACATTCTTGAGTCACAAGTATTTCTTACTCTTTTTAAGCAGTAATAAGTTAACTTTAAATAGTTTTTTTTTTTCCTGAATGTATGGCCCAAAGACTATATAATTATGATGATATAATTAGTGGAAGGGACTATGCAAGGTGAAAAAGAAGTGAAGGAAAATGGTTGGCAGTATGAAATAAATAATTCAATAAAAGAGACAATGAAGGGATTGGGAAGTTAATTGTAAACAGTTGAGCAAAACTGATATTTTTGTTAATCTTACTCTTCAGAGGCTTTCCTGCAGACTTGGCACCTGGTATTCCTGTTGACTTAACAGATAGTGCTGTTACTGTCTTTCTAGTTTAATTTAATCCTATTTAATACTTATCTTTTAAAAATATTTTCATCTTTTTTTTTGTATTTTTATGCATTACTGTTGTGGTTTAACCCGGCTGGCAGCTAAACACCACACAGCCGTTCGCTCACCCTCCCCCCTCCCTCTCTGGGATGGGGGGAGAGAAACGGGAAAGTGAAGCCTGTGAGTTGAGATAAAGACGGTTTATTAAGACAGGAAAATAATAATAACAATAATAATAATAATAGTGATAATGGTAATAGTATTAACAATAATAATGTGTAAGAAAACAAGTGATGCACAATGCAATTGCTCACCACCCGCTGACCGATGCCCAGCCTATTCCCGAGCAGCCGGCCCCCCCACCCCGGCCAGCCACCCCTATATATTGTTTAGCATGACGTCAGATGGTATGGAATACCCCTTTGGCCAGTTTGGGTCAGCTGTCCTGGGTCTGTCCCCTCCCAGCTCCTGCTGCACCCCCAGCCTGCTCGCTGGCAGGACAGAGCAAGAAGCCGAAAAGTCCTTGGCCTGGTGTAAACACTGCTCTGCAACAATTAAAACATCAGCATGTTATCAGCGCTCTTCTCATCCTAATCCAAAACATAGCACCCTACCAGCTACTATGAGCTACTTAACTCTGTCCTAACTGGAACCAGGACAATTACGAAATAATGCATTTAAAATTTTGTCATGTTTAAAAAAAAGTACTTAAATATTTTTGGAAATCCTTCTGATTCCGACACCTCTGACTTTTTTTACCCCATTTAAGCATATGCTAAGTGTAAAAAATAGGTACTGAATGAAAATAACTTCTAATCATATTTGTCCGCAAATACTTATGAGTTGTGTTGAAATGTTTTCTTTCTAGGAAGAAGCTCGTAAACATTTTAATTGTCCAATCCTAGAGGGAATGGAGCTTGAAAATCAAGGTGGCATGGGTACTGAGCTCAATCACTGGGAGAAGAGGTTGTTGGAGGTTGGTGCTAATATTAGGGATGGAGGGGGATTTGGAAAAGCCTGCTCCCCCTGCCTTCATTTTTAGGTTTATAGTGGTACTCACCAGAGCCTTGAAAATATAAGTGTGTAAAATACCTCACTGAAATATATCACAAACAGTGCTGAACTGGAAACACTTAAATGTCCAATTTCTAGATAAATATTATTTTACTTCATTGCTAGATCTCAGAGTATGAATTACAGATAAGATGACTACTAAAAAATGAAATCTCTTACTTTTGTCTGCTATTTGCCCTTCTGAGAAGGCAGCTTGCTCTTTAGGGGGAAGTGGTTATTCCTTTGAGTCAATTCAGTTTTGTCATGCTTTTTGATTGTTCTGTCTCACGATCTAGATTTCATCTTTTTTCACATGTCTCATTAAGGTTAGGTTTTGCCATCCCTATTCCAGAACCTCATCTGATCAAGGAAACACTTATTTTCCTCCTGACGCTTAAGCTTATTTTTATTTATAACATTATGTGATATTTTGAGCAGAGGTATAGTTTCTAATTATTGTATGAAGTAAGGTAAACTATAAGGTAAATGCGTTAGGACAGACCTTTTCGTGGAAGTAAACATGAAAAAATACATATTTCAGGAGACCAAAACAGCTGATTTTTCCTGCTTTTCAGTAGCCTTTCTTGTAGAACAGTAGTTCAAAGTCAACTAGAAGGGCTGCCATTAAAGTAAGGATAATCTAAAGGATTGAATAAGATTAGCCCACGGGGCACTATTAGCAGTCTCGTTTCCAGAGAAAGTTAGTATCTGGAAAGTAACCCATATGGTTTGGTTTTGGTCTTGATCCTTCTCTCATTAAATATTTTAGTGATAGTGCCAGATTTGCGAAGTCTGCAGATGGTAACTCTTCCCAGCCATGCTAGTGGAGAGGGAAGGCTGGAAGACTACACTCTGAAGAAATAGTAAGTGAGAAAAGTTTGGTAATAGGAATCCCAGAGCTGTGTAATTAAGGGTGAGCAACTTTTGTTGTAAGCCTGAAGCTTATTAGCTGGAAATGACTGAGCAGGAAAAAGACACATGGGTGTTAAAACTGTCAGTTAAGATGATTAGGAAACTCAGACGTGTCCAGAGTTGCTCCTTGAGGATGTTGTGGGCTAGTGTATTTTAAAACAAGATGGAAAATACCACTACTGGACTAGTAAAGCTTCATGTAGAGTTCTGTGTTCCTTTAGTCCTGTGTCCTTCTCTCCTGAAAAGGACTTCTAGAAATATTGGGAAAATTAAAAATCAGTCTTACCCAAAAAAACATACCACTAAATGAGCTTGGCTTTCAGCTTACCCAAGAAAAAAGACAGAAAAGGGGGCATGATTGCTATGAATAAATACGCAAGGAGGAGTTTAGTTTACCTAAAGAAAAAGTAAGTACAGATTGGCCATGAATAAGGTTCAGCTGGAATTTGGAATAAGGTTTCTGACTCATGAAGCTTTGTAGGGCAGACTGGGAAGGGTGTTATACCTTTGATCCCTTTTATGAAAGAGGTTGGAAATGGAATGTCTATAATAAGAAGGGACTGGAACTTCTATGCCCTTGAATGCATGGCTCTAAAATGAAATGCTTCTTCAAAGCAGGTATTTTCTTACAATACTGATTTTTCAGGAGCTTACTAATAGTAACTTGTAACTTTCAGAATGAAGCTATGACTGGATCCCATACACAGAACCGAGTCTTTTCCAGGATTACCTTAGCATTAATGGAAGACACGGGGTAAGTGTTAATAGGAATAATAATGGTGTGGTGGTTTTTTTTGTTGTTGTTCAAGTGTGTTTGTTGCACTTGATGTTGTTTGGAGTTGATGCACTTGTGTTTATTCATCTGTCACACAGTAAATAATTGGCATAACCAGCATGACATTAGACAAGGAGTTATGCGAAGAAAAATTAATATACAAGGTATATTTAAAACCACTCTTAATATAGCCATAAAAGCATGCACTGCAATGCATAGTTCTGTTTGCAGAGTCTGTTTTCTATTTTTTCTTAATGTAAGTCTTCTGTCAGTTCCACGTAGCACACATTTTTTGTCTTTTTGTAGATAGAAAGCATATACGGAAGAAAAGCAAAATTGCCTAAAATTTCATCTTTCTGTATGCATTATTCCTTTGTAGACCAAGATGCATTGCTGTCAAACAAATAAACAATGAAGTTTTCTTTTAGCTCATTGTGAGTTGAAAAATAGTGAAATTATCATACTTCTTATTATTAGGCAGCAAGGAGTGTTATTTCCGTGTTTTATCATTCGAAAACCTTTAGGCATAGTATAAACTACCTTGAACTGCTCTTTTATTAATCATAACTCTAATTTTTAAATTGTATTCGCATTCCAAAATACCTTTACAGCTGGTATAAAGCAAATTACAGCATGGCGGAGAAATTAGACTGGGGACGTAATAAAGGCTGCGACTTTGTAATGAAGAGCTGTAAGTTCTGGATTGACCAAAAGAAACAAAAGTAAGTCTTTTTTAATATAAAAAAGGTGGAAGACCTGATGCTTGATTACATTTGTCCTTCTTCAAATGCAGCTCAGTAAAAAGTAATACACAATGCTCTCGTAAGAATCTTCAGAGTGCACCCAAAAAGGAGCACACCAAATGTATTAAGAACAGTACTATTTTAACCAATAAATACAAAGACGAGCATCTTAGGAATGTATTTGCTCTTTAAGGGAACTGTGTTTTGGAGTTGAGGGGAAGGACTTCATCTAAGTGTTGCTTTCTTATTTTGTCCTTTTTAATTGTAAATGCAGCCAATAACATTTCACATTACTGGATTTTACCCAAAGCACAAGAAATAGGCTTTGTTTTGGCTATCATACTTCTTGTTTGTTCATTTCAGTACTTGTAAATTTGCTCCATAGCAGCCCTGTTTTGTTTGTAATTTTTTCTTCAAAGTTTACAAAACAATGTCACTGAAACTAAATAATTAAGCACATTGTGGCTTTGTTTGCTGACCTGATATTCTTTAAACTAGGAAGTTTATAACCAAATAACAATAATTAACCTACAGACAAGATATTGCTGTTTCTTTATGTGATTGACCAAATATAAAGAAGAGCAGGGATAGTCAGAAAAACTGCATAGTTAAATTTACAAAAAGCAGTTAATCTAATGTTACTTTTTTTTTTTTTTTGAGGAGGCAATTAATCAGTCCATACTGTGACACTTTGAGAAGTAATCCTTTGCAGTTAACCTGCAGACAGGACCAAAGAGCAGTAGCAGTGTGCAACTTACAGAAGTTTCCAAAGCAGTTACCTCAGGAATATCAGGTATAATGAATCTTAGTTTACTAAATAACTAAGTATTTACATTACTGTGTTTTGCAGCCAGGATGTGTGTTTTTTCTTCTGAACTAGTAGATGAGAGTAGATATGGTGAAAAATGCGTACTCTATTATAAGAAGCCTGGAGGCTTAAAAAAAAAAAAAGCCTTGTGATTGTTAGTAAAACAATAAGGATGTCGCTTGACTGTCTAAGCACGTTTCAGTTGGAAATGTTGCTGTGTAACAGAAGTCCCCTGTAATGTTTTGTCTGAGGTATTTCTTCAGCTGATCTGTGCCCTTGTGTCACTGCATGCCGAGACATTTGCTTCCCAGAGATGGCTATGATTGCAAGAGGAGACAGGGGGCAGTGCGGGGCTGGGGAGTGTCTCTGTGCATTACTCATGTATTAAATAGTCTATGTTCATCTGGTTCAGGGGTATTCTAAGTTGCTGTTAATAGCGTTCCTGAGAAGTAGCTGACATACTTACAGCTTTAGTGATTGGTTCTATTAAAAAATAAATTAAATAAAAGCTGTAAAAGCAACAACAACAAAGTAACAGCTGTACACTTGTCTCTGCACCGTCTCACTGCCTATTTTGTTTTTGCAGTATTTTGACAATCTTAATGGAGTACCAGCAGAAGATTTGCCTTATTATGGTGGCTCAGTAGAAATTGCTGACTATTGTCCCTTCAGTCAAGAATTCAGTTGGCATTTAAGTGGTGAATTTCAGCGCAGCTCAGACTGCAGAATAATTGAAAACCAACCAGGTATGCTTCCAGGACTTTAGTTTTGTATTTAAGGGCCTATATTTGTTTATCTGGATTACCTTGTGAGCATTTGCTTCCTAGGTATATATGAAATAAAAAATTGCATAAGAGTTTTACAGAAATTATCCTCAAATAATCCAAATACAAGACGGAGGTTACAGGGGGAGTGTTGTTCAGTTGCTTTGGAGCCTCTGGAAGTAAATCTACTTTTCACCTTTGTAGTCTTCCCTGCAAAGCAGGGAGCCTGGCAAATTATCAGAGCATGGGCCTATCTCCTGGAATAGCACATGAACTCTCAATATAGCAGAGCTCCAGGACACTGCAGGATATTACCTGTGTGTGCAATTCTCTCAAAGCTAAATGAACAAACACGCTCTCCCCTCAAGCCAGCAATCACAGCTGGCACTCCCTGGGAGCAAACATTTCTGTAGAAGAGTGTGGATAGTATCTTTTTAAAAACTTCGTTTTCTTCATGCTTTACTCAGTCTGAGAATTATTGTTTTGAATATAATGATTAATGGTCTGAAACATCCCAAAAGTAAACCTGGAATTGCCTGTGGAGAGTGACTAATTATGGCAAATTAAATTAATGTGGAGTTCCTTTTCGCCTAGTAAATTGAGGTTCAATATGTTCTTTCCACCTTAGATCCTACCAAAAACTATGGTGCAGAAGAATATGGACCAAACTCTGTATGTCTTATTCAGAAATCAGCTTTTGTTATGGAACAATGCAGGAGGAAACTCAGCTACCCTGACTGGGGTAGTGGCTGTTACCAAGTAAGTACGTGTGTTATGTGGGTTTTTTGCTTGCTTCGTTTTTGTAGTGACACCAAAGGGAGAAGTCTGATACAAAATGCAGGTTATGACTGTTAAAACTATGCACCTGGGCGCTGTACATGATATTTGCTTCCTTTAAGTCACTAGATTATATGACGTGCTTTGGAAGTAAGTATTTTCCAACTGTAAGTCTGTAGTTCAGGTCATGAATCAAATCAAGTGCGTGGCCACTGGGCAGACTTGTGTGTTACTTCCAGTCTTGCTTGGACTTTACCTGTCTTAACTGAGGACAAAGTGTCACAGGAATAAGTGAGAACAGTTATGTTGGAATCTTCTGTTGTTGAAGTTTTACGTTAGTTAAATCACTCTGATTTTTCTGCAGTAGAAAGCACTGTGCACGTGTCACTTTTCATTATCCTTCCTCTCAGGACTGTTTCACTTAATGCTGTTTCTTTCAAAGGCAGCACAACTCTAAAAGCACGCTCATTAGCAGAAACGGAATTTTACTCGGTCTCAGTTGATTATCTATATAATTGCATGAAAAGTGTACAGTCAGTGCTTTAAAGCATTTTTAAACGAATAGCTGCTCTGAGTGCATTAAAATACCTGCACTTAATCCATGCTGTATGCAGGCTGTTTACTGGATATTTTATTTCCTTATTGAAAGAACTTCCAAACCCCCAAACGTATTTCCAATAAATCATAATACAGACGTTACTTTTATTCCTTTATTTTAAGGTTTCTTGTTCTCCACAAGGGCTGCATGTTTGGGTCAAGGACACTGTGTACTTGTGCAGCCGCTCAGGTCAAGTATTAACTGTGAGCATTCAGATGAATGGCTGGATCCACGTTGGAAATCTAATTTGTCCAGCCTGTTGGGACTTCTGTGACTCCTGTCCCCCAGAGCGGGATCCTCCAGCTTCTAACTTGTCAAGAGTTGCACCAATTGGTAGGTTGTCTCCTGATGTGCTGAACTTAAACCTAGTATGAAATGTCTGAGAACACTGAAGGTTCGTGTCAGCCCTGACTGTCAGGGGAACAGGAAAGGAGAGCTGTGGCCTTGCTATTTCAAGGTCCAAGATGCAGGAGTTAAGGGAAGGTGGCAAAGGTGCCCAGTCTTCTCCTGTACAGACACACTTTCGTTTCTGGGATGAGGATAGTGGCTAATACAGGAGAAATGTGTCTGAAATGGAAATACTTTTGTCATGTCTGCTTCTGGTGATCATCCCAGAAGTCTAGATTTAGCATAGTAACTTCTCTGAAAAATCAGTTCTCTGTTCTGGAGAGCGTATCATTTTTATAACCTTCAAAATCATCACCTTGGTGCAAAATTAGTACTCGCTTGTGTAAGTTACTATTGACAATATTAACACGGTAATCCAGGACACAAATGACAGGTGTCACTTTTTTTTTCTTTGAAGGGAGAAAAGAACCTCAAGTTGCTGACTACCAGTTACTGTTTTGTCTAGAGTTGATTATGTAAAAAGCCAATCAGTGAAAGAGAACAGTCTTTACAGTATTTTTCTCTAGAGGCTAATTTTTAAGCCTTTAATCAATTTTATAATTGTTGGATGTGCTGTCTCTACTGCAGGTTTTGAGGAAAAAATAAGCCTGTTTAGCTAACCTATATGTTTAATTCCTTTTTCAACATGTTCTTGGGTTTGTGTGTACCATTTGAAGTGGTGTTACTTTGTCTTTGAAATGGCAACGTTTCAGGGGTTGGTGGAAGGACTCCTACAGATCAGATTTTAGCATGAGAAAGCTGTAATGTAGGAGACTGACATCTCCCTCTCCCAGAGAAACACCAAGTGTGAATTCAAACAGATTCACATCCTAGGAGATGTGGGGGATTTTTTTAATATATTAATATATATGCTTATATATGTGCATTTATATAATATGCTTATATATAACATAAGATATAAAATGCTTATGTATCTAGTCTTCTGAGTCTGTGATTCTGAAATGCTGCTTATCCCCAGTCATGCCATAGTAAACTTCCTGTCCTTTTCTTGCCATACTGATACATTTTGCTCATTTGTTCTCCTAATTGTTCTTAGTTATTGCGGAAATTAATTTAATTTTAAAGGGAATAAATCATGTTATTCAGCTTTTATGAATTGCTGTCCTTGAAAACTAAAAGTAAATCAGTTCAGGTTACTACAAATATGTTTTTGCTCTCTGGTTATTTTATCTTCTGTTTAAATATGAAATATAAGCTTTATGCTGTCTTGTTTTTTATTTTAGACTTGTGCTCCTGCTCGTCTAACCTGGTTGTAACCCTTTGGCTGTTGATGGCTAACTTAATTCCCCTGCTAACGGGATTATTTCTCTGCGCATAGTTTCAGCAGGGACCAAGAAGATGTTCCAAGACGTTATACCACAGTGTTGTACTTCTTACTGTGGAGCACTGAGTTTTTTTGTCTCTGCAGGCAGCTGTCTTCTCCTGAACCTCATCTCTCCTGGCAAGTATCAGTGCAGACAGTAGTCGGGGAGTTACTGGCAAAAGCAGACAGAGTTTGAGAGGAGGAAAATTTACCTTGTCATCTCAATAAGTGCCAGTATTTTCCTGAATTGCAACCTTTGATTTTGACACAGTAACGAGATCCACTGTGCCAGCTGTGTTAGACTACCTGGCAACTCGATCAAGATTTGAAATGAGAACTCTTCTGTAGTAGAACTTGGGTTGTTTTTTTTATGTTCTCTGCGTGACCGGTAGCAAAGCATCCTCAAACTGGAAATATACCTCAGTGGTTTAGTCAAAAGCCATGTAAAAATCAGTTGCTGTTACTGCGAGTAACTCAGACCCAAACAGGTGTGGGAGGTTTTTTGTTTGGTTTTTGTCCATTCTTACAATGTATATGAGTAAAAATAATTTAATGGAGTAGAACAGTTGTTGGGAATTGTTTCCACAACTGGCTTCTGTAGCTTTGAGGCTTCTCAGAATTCATGTTTGTTTGCAGTAAGTTATTCACTTCTTGAGGTTCATTTAAACCTTAGTGAATGCACAAAGTAGACTTTCAGACTGATAACCATGACAACTGTATAGAAATCACATTTTCATTTAGCATGTGCCAGTTCTATTAACATCGAATTCTTGAATATTCTCAGAGTAATTTGCTAGGCAAATGCATTTCATTACTGATGCCAGTCTGTAAAATTGGGTGAGGTTTTCTGATTTATTTATTTATTTATTAAATAATGGCATTATTTCTTTAATAGTATGATCATAAATACATTTGTTTCACTTTTTGCTGAAGGCCAAGCCAGTAGCTATGGCAGCTATAATGTTACAGAACCATACTGACTCCTCTAGGCCAAAAAATGTATTGAGTATGTAGAGAAATGTCTAATCTGTCTTTTTTCCCCTTTTTTTGGACATAAAGTTGATATTATAAATACTCAATTTATAGCATTTGGATTATGTTAGAGAATCAGACGTTTTGAACCACACAAGGGCACACCTTGGTACAAAATTCATCTTTTGGAGGACAAAATCTACCTGAGGTAGGAAATGAGCAAAATCTGTCTTGCTGAGGACAGCTGCTCTCTACGACACTTGTGAAGGTGTTTTTCTTTGTTTCTGACCCTAGATGACATGTTACAAATAATCCTGCTTAGCATAAAAGAAACTTATGTGGTCCAATCCATTGTCTGTCCTGTTTGTCCAATTTTATTCTTGAGAAGGTACAAAACTTGAGGGAGCAGATGGGCCAGGTGCACTGAAAATACAAAGATGGGAGAAGGATGATGATACACGAAGGCTTGATCCCCTTCTAATATGGAAGGGGTAGGGAGTAAAATTTCTTTAGCTACAATTAAGCTTGTTTAATAAGAACTTCCATTGTAATCATAAGGATACTGAAGAAAATCTTTGTGCCTACCAGATTTTTTTTTAAAGATGCTTTTATGACACTGCTGAGGTGAGTAAGCTGCAACCTAAAACTGTCTGAAGGCATCATGGTTGAGAGAGTACCTTGCACTGGGCTAGTTCCCCTTCTTAAGCGCAGGTTATGCACAGTTTGCTTTGCGTTAAACAAGGCCTAGGTTAGCCTTAAATAGGTGTTTCTGAGAAGCAATACAAATTAGGGATCAAATGCTTTAAATGTGTACAACTTTGAATTAAGAAACACTCAGATTAGTAAGTGAACACTGATAATTTTAATATATGCACAATCAACAGTCAGTATAAATGGATTCCTTGAAAGCGTAAAGGTTTGAGAATATGTATTAGGTCCCAGAGGTTGTGATTGTCTTTTGTCTGTTGTGCAATAATACAGGTTAAATGGTATCACTCAACAACAACGCTTTTTATACTTGAAAAGAAATTATTGGTTATTTTTTCTTACTGTGAAATATTTGCACTGTCTGAACTTTCTGGTTAACTTTATAACTGTTAAACATTTTTAAATGGTGTTAATTTATTGCGCTTGGTATTTGATATGCTAGTCTCCTGTCTGTGGAAGTGAAATTTGTTATATTTAAGTGAAATTTTTTTATCTTCTACGCAGTTGTTTATCTTCAGGGCTTTTCTCCTCTCTTGCTGAGAATTAACTGAAAACTGAAAGATGGCTTGAAACATTGATGCTTACCTACTTCTGAATTGTATACATTTAATTAAAGAAAGAGGCTGTAATGCGTTGTACCTACAGGGAAAATCTGTCTGGCTGTCAGCATTCATGTAGTCAGATTCACCAGTACCTGCTGAGTAGCTGGATTAGTGAGTCCAGTGAAGTGAAACTACTAAAGCCTTAATAATCTGAGATTTCAGTTGTAATTTCTTTGACATGCAGTCCTTAAACTGGCTGTGAACTGCAGAATTGGAAGTGACTTTAGGGGACTGGGGAGGGAAGGTTAAAGTAGGCAAAATCCAGCGGGTGACCTTCTGTCAGTAAGTTAGCAGCTGTAGCCTTGGTGGAACTGCCAAGGAGTGTGTCATGTTCACTTTCAGGTGAGAATGAGCTGGTGACTGTCAAACAAGAGTTCGGGTAAAGCTGCCTACCTCAGTTCTGTTTGTCTTTCAGTTAAGCTTCTAACCCGTTGTTGTGAACTTCCAAGTCTTAAGATGAATTAAGTAAAAACATGTCTCGGGTTTTTAAGAGCAAAATAAACATAGTAGGGAGCATAAGCCATTTTTGAGTGTAGAACACAGCTAAAATTGTAGCTTAAAGCAACCATTCGTGTAGCCTTAAGTGTAGTTTCCCCAGTAAAAGTCACTACCAAATTTAAGTAAAAACAAAGTTTGCAGGCAGCTACTTTCAGTTTCCTGAACACACAGGGGCAAGTCCATCATATTGAATCTCTTACATGTGAAATCTTTTAAATAAAGCCCAAATAAGCTTTTGTGTTTTCACCAGGCTAGCTAGCATTATTCCCAGGACTTTTGCTGCCCTAAGAAATAAAGAAATCGTTTATCTGCAGCCAAAACATGCCCACTGCTTTAATGTTGTAAAAATATGTTCCATGTTTCCCTATGGAAGTAAATTAAGTCTTGCAGCCTTCTTTGTCCCTGCCAGCAGTTCAAGTTTCTAATATTTCAATTAGAAGTCAAGGCAATTCACACTTAAGAAAAAATTTTTTAGCGTTTCAAACAATTACAAGGAGGAAGGATAGCTTTTGGCTGGAGTATGCAGTGAGTAAATAACACAGAAAAGCAGGCAGTTCATTTCTTTTTGAAACGAGGTCTTGGGAGACTCTAAGGCCTCGGATATAGGTCGATTACCAAAACAGAACCTTGACCCCCCCCCATTAGCTGACTGCTGGTGCAACACAACTCATTATTTTTCTTGGGCTCTAGTAAATTAGGAAGGTTGATGTCACCTAAGAGCAGACATACCAACAATCCCTTGCTTGCAAGGGCCAGTTGTTTTTAAATCTTCCTGTCCTGCAAATCTTTCTGCTTTCAGTAGAGAGGAATGTGTACGTCCTTTCTTCCCCACGTTTCCCATGAATGACTTTCAGCCGAGCAGGTCAATGTCTTTCCCCTGCAAGATCTAACAACCAGCTTTTGCTTGGCTGAATGCTTGGGTGAACACTTGCACATACCGCTCTCTGGGACTGGGGTCTATTTTGTATATTAAGTGATGTGATCTTACACCATCAGGCTTCCAAGTGCAAGTGTTGCCTTTTTAATGTGAAGCTTACCTTGGAGATAAAACAACTGTTTTGAGAGAACTGGCTGACTTTGAATATGTGTTTCCTATTTTGGTACAGAATGTAAATACAGAACAAACTATTTTACTTAGATTTTGACTGGATTGAGATATAAGGGCTAATTTTTGTTATTTATGAAGTAAAAGTCATCTTATTTTACTGTGTAAAAGTATGTCATACAAAAGAAGAAAAAAAATGTTCATCAATAAAAATGCCTGTAGAAAACTGACTCTTCTTGTCCTTTTCTTTGAGCTCTACGAATAAGCACAATAACAGACCACTAGTAGAACAGTAATTTATTTTGTGAGAATTTTGAAAATGAAATTACATCAAGCCTGCGTTTACTGACCACTTTATTAAACTGTTGATACCTTTAACGTAAAATGTTCAGTATTACTACTAGCTCATAAATCGCTTATGAGAATTTCAGCCTGCCTGTGAAGCAAGGAGGTTTCTGAATTCTCTATCCCATCCTGATATATTTGATATTTAAGAATTACGTATTTGGCTTTCTTACTTGAAATTAAAGGTCATGACTTTTGTTTTCTTTTTTTCCCCTAATTCTGTATAAAGGATTTGGCCACGTGATTCCCATTTCAGCTAAAGGAATGTTTCCATCGCCCTGCAGAGCCCTGAGCTATTAGCCATGAACAGGCAGTTCCGTTCCTCCAGCTGAGTCTTCCCATGGGCTACCTTTGCTGCTCTTCAGAGATCAGGGATGCTACAGCCACTGTTTCTGGTACCAGAGCTAGCTTTGCTAGCTTTAAGACTGAGATTTTAAAAATTATTTATTTTTATAAGTAATATTTTTATACATATATATATATATATATATATAACTGATAAATGTGAAAGACAACAACATTCCTCCTAACATATAGAGGAGAGGATTTTATGATGTAGTTTTTTTTTTCTAAAATATGTCAGTGAATACAGAGAGATTAAAAAAAACAAACGCTGTTTTGGAAAATCAGATAAAACAGAAGTAGCTTACTCTTCCTGTTTGCTTGCCTTCTCTCTAAATATGAGTATTTTCAACAGGGTATTCAAGCTTAGAAAATGTGACACTGTTTATTTCATAGATGGCTTTAACTCTGAAAAACATCAGGTATGTAAAATTACCCAATATAGTTAGACGGCTTAAAAACTTTTATGCTTCTAAAATGAATGCCATTGGTAGCAAAATTAAACTGATATAGGAACCAGTTTGTGTGTGAAATTCAGACGTAGATAGAGGTATCTCCCTTCAGGAGTGCAGTGTGTGAGATAAATTGCTTAAGCGACAGCGGGATCGGGGAATTAGTCTGTTGGTTGCAGTCTGTGGAAAGATGCTTGGAGTTGCACTGGTGTCAGTCCAGTGGAGTTTCCTGGTAGCGCTGAAGTGTAGCCAAGTTTCAAATACAATTTTATAGGAATTCTGTGCGTCTGTAGCGGTCATTTTCATGTACGTATAAAAAGTCAAGTAATGCAGAGGGTGTTTCACTGCTGCTTCTTACATCCTCAAGATAAGTGTCATACAAGATGCAAGCTGAGCTGTGCCTGCATTCTAGTTGTCAATTTCTTCTTCAGTTTTCCCCACAGCTAGTATAAATACTAGTGGATAATGCTTGCTCAGAAATCCTGACGCTCAAATAAATGTATTTACGGTTATTCCATTTTTTTTCCCTGTGTTTCAACAGAATACAGTAAGTACGATGAAAGTCACATCACTACTGAAAATTCCTAGTGTCCTAAATAATAATAATTTTAAAAAGCCCTTCTTTCCTTTCCCACCAGAACCCCTTAAACTGCTTTATTTATACATCTGCTAAACATTTGCGTATGTCTGAGCACAGTAACAATACCTATTTTTCCAAAGTGGCTTACACTTTGAAATAAAGTCACGGAAGGACTAAATGTCACAAAATACAAAACATTATACTATTTGTGTTTGAGGGGGATTTACGAAAACCCATATTTGCCGATGTGACTGCCTCTTACTGCTGTAAGAACTTTTTTATCTGTAATTCTTTTGATCTTCAACTTTTCGGCATCTTGTGCTGTTCTGTTAACTAGCATTAGTAGGCACAATGCTGAGGTTCATGTGCGTTAATTTAACTCCTGTTATGAAAATTACGATGGGCACTGTTTGAAATCAACATGAAAGTAACCATAGGCAAATGCTTAAATTGCTAACTCAAATCAAAGTCTGTTACATTTTTACATTCGATTCCTGTTCTCGGATATAATGCTGAAAGGCAGATTTTCACCCCCAGAAAGAGGATACTGAAATACATTCTGTGTTGCTTTTACAGCAAGCATTGCCACACAACCTATTTGTCTACTTTATTTGCTGTGGAGTGGATAGAAGTCCTGAAAAGATGAGAGCACAACCAGATGAGGAGAGCAAACTTCTAAGTGTGTTCTGGGTGGTTTTGCAGACATGAGATGAAATCTTGGATCGATCTACCCTCGTAGCAAATCTTGTAGACGGTTGTAAATAATGGAAACCTAAAAGAAGCATGTAAAAATACCTTTTAAATTTTACATAAACATCCATTATGTTTATAGTGGGGAAAAAAATAGTTCTTTGTTGTTGTTGTTTTACATTGACTGGAAGACTGTAAATTGTAGATGAAAAAAACAAAGCAGTAGGAATGAAGTTAGGACAATAAAGAGGAGCTTAATGCCAATTTGAGGGGGGAGGGGTCAGAGAGGGTGACACCAGAGAAAATCTGTTTTGGAGACAAAATTGTTATCCAGTGTTTTCATTTACTGAAAAAATCTTGAAGTGCATATATCCCTTTCCCTTCTGTGCGCAGAATGCATATATTATTTGTATTCATAACTGATATCTGAAAGGCTAAAAAAGACTCAAAACAATGGAAATGTCTTAATGATTTCCTTTTCTTGGCTTGAAGGTGTTGTGTTTTTTTTTTTTAATACTTGTAAGCTGTCTTACCATCATTATGTGGTATAAATGATACCACTGAATGACTTGGAGCTGAGTCTGTAATTGACAGTAATTATAGGGATGCTCATTAGATTAAGTTTTGACATAGGTTTACATCCTGTCAAAATAAGCTTTTTTTATCTTCTGCTTTATTTGTTAATATTCTAACATTTTTTTAAGTATTTGTTTAGCAGTGTTTGACCTCTTTATATTACTAACATAGGACAGGCTGCAAGATGGAGGGAAAGTTTAATCTTTCCTTTGTATAACCTGAGACAAAGGCTTCAAATTATGAATAATCTTATTACCCCTCTTCCCAAACAATTACTAGTAGTTCTATATTTCAGCACTAGCTTCTTTTGTGGCACTAGAGCATTGATATCAGCACATATTATATATTCAATGTGTATACAATTTTTTGATTGTAAGCATACTCCTGAATTTTATACTGAGATGATTTAGTTCATATTTGCACCGAGAGCAGTATTGCTGCAACGCTGACATACTGAGAATGAGAGACCCTTTGATCATGTTCACAAGCTTACTCTGTATGTGTGCATCAGTCTTGTTCAGGGCGGACCAGTGATATCTAGGTAGCTCCCCTGGACTTCTTTGGTGTCTTATATGTCTGTGGCTTGTTTCTTTAACACCGTTTTGCCTTCATCCCATTCTACTGATCATGGTAATGAGGAGTCTTGCTAAGTTTAATGGTGGCCCGAGATGTAGAAACCAGTTGTGGAAATAACAGGGTAGTTAACCTCCTTAATGGTACTCGTGTTTATGAATCACTCGTAATTCTTGGTGATGCCTGTTGAGTCAGGTGTTTTTCTTGTTTGTCTTTTTAAATCAAAGCACTTACTTATCGAGCAGACTTCTCTGTTTCAGAATCTTGTAGACTTCAGCCGAAGTCTGAGGACCTTGTAGTTTTTGTCCATTCAGCATTTCATTCTCCAATTGCTCTATGGACTAGAAGAGAGGAGACTGAATACTTGCATCAGAGGAAATACTGCTGCAATACCAGCAGTTACTGAGCAGGTAAAAAGCTAATGATCGTAATGAACGGATTGTATCATTACACAGGATTTTTCTTTTTCTTTTTTTAGTTTAAAACACAGGGTTTCATTTTTTTTAGTTTAAAATATTTCAAAATCCTTCTTACTTTTCCTGTGCGTGCAAAGGCTTCTGCTACTTTTCTGTTGCGTCCTCCATAGCAGGTAGTGATCAGGTCAGCAACTCCACAGCTTTCCAGAAAAGTGGCTATTGATACCGGTCCCCTGCAGAACATCTTGGCAAAGGCCACCATTTCCATAAGGCCTAAACGTATAACTGCTGCCTTTGTGTTATCACCAAAATTCAGTCCGTCGCAGAACCCAGCTCCTACTGCTACAATGTTCTAAAAACAGTTTAGTGGATAGAGAACGAAAGGAAACTGTCAGATAAGACATACAATTCATCAACGTACATGAAACTTCAAGAAAATTCCACCAATCTGTCTGCACTTGATTCACTGGAATAAGGCCCCAGGTTCAATTCGCAGTGGCTATGGGTTTGTTATGAAGAAGGCAGGCATCTCATTCCAGTTGAAGAAAATTTGCTAGACTTTAAAAGCCTTTATAAAGTATCCACTTTACAAAGTTATTCCAGTGGGCAAAACACAGAGCAGCTTGTTTAATATTGTAACATTGCAATCATGTAGCATGCATGCAATTAATGTTTTGTTTTTCTGCTAGTTCCAAGCTGGAGCTCGCTGACTTTTCTGTTTTAACTGTTTAAACCATTCTCAGTGAAGACATGCCTCTGTCTTTTTTCTGTTGGTCTGTAGCTTAAACAGTTACTGGTTCTATGTACTGATGCTGTAATAGATGAAACCTTGTTTTTGCCTGCAAGAGTGGTCAGTAGAATTGACCTTTTCTACAGATCTAAACAAATGTCTTGAGATCCTAAACATCTTCGCAGTTGTCCTGCATGCGTCCCTCCGCATCCCCCAGTTTGCAGTCCCTGAAGAAGCATAGTTCATTTCATTTGAGTTGCATGTTAGTAGTACTGCCATTGAAGTATTTACTCCCAGACGTGCATGTGCCCCACTGCAGGTTTGTTTTGTTTGTTTGTTTTAGCAAAAGGAACGACTTCAGGGAGAAAAAACGTTTTCCACAAAACAGAAACAACTTCTCGCCTCTCTATGCCCTCTACTACTCCCAGTTCCAGTCTGTAGTTGAAAGCAAAATCTTTGGTTATTCCTATGTGAATAATTTGTTCATACCTGGGTTAAACAGGACCCATTCTTCACTAGCTGGTAATCCCTCCTCCAAGGAAAGGTGAATCGTTAAAGTACAAATGGCTGAATTTATGCAAGCTACAAAGATTGTAGCCTGGAGTCACTTTCGACATGTTTAAGAAAAACAACACCTAAATCTTACTAAAGTGCCCCTGCCATGGAAACCTGATGATTTTGGTATTTCTTTTGATGTAGTCTGGGATCTGTATGTGGATATGGCTGAATGCTGTACAGGTGTGCTTCCAACACTGAATGGTGCTTCTGACACAAACTTTCTAGTGGGTTGCTACTTGAACTGTGAAAATAAGTTATTAGTTGGAATTACTGTACATAGTAAAAGACTTTGTTCCATGCGTGTACAATGTAAAACAAGAAAATATAGGGGACTAAATTCTGCCCTCAGAAGCAGAGGTGACCGGTAAATTAAAATACAGCTATTTTGAAATGTTTTGCCACCAATTATATCTCTAAGTAAATTTTGCCTTTTTTTTTTTTCCAGATTGGAAAGCTGGCCTGTGAACTACGCGTTTTGTCTGTGCTCACTCAATCCTACAGTGGTCGGACTAATACTAGACCACGTGGCTTACAGAAGACTCAGGTGAGGGTAGAATTTAGCCCTAATGAAAACGAAATAGTTTGAAATCACTGACTTTTAAGGCTCCACAGATCTCCACTGTATCAACATCAGGCACCACGGTAATCCTGAAATTGGGGGTCTGCATTAATTCTTTAAAGATCTGCCCTTGGTTTTCATTTTTGCACCCTGCGGGAAGGAAAGATGAAAGTTAGAGCATTTGTAATGTTTGAGTGACATCAGTATGCACAACTAACTGAAACCTGAAGTAAGGTCCCAGGGACCACTTAGGTTTTGTGGTCCCAGTAACTGGAAATAACACTGCTGCTGGAAGCCAGGGTAAATATATACAAGTATATACAAATATATACAAGTCCTGGTGCACGGACTGAGTATTGCTTACTAATGCTTTGAAGAGCGTAAAAGTAGACAGCCCCTAGCAGAGATGTCTGCCTGAGGAAGCTTGTATAACCACAAACCTTGCAAGTGATTAAACTGAGAGGGACCTAATTAAAAATGAGACTCCTCAGGGTTTTTGCTCCAACCTGCCTTCAACTCGCCCTGCCCTGCCCTGGAGCCATGGTCCGCTGAGCCAGGGGCTCCTGTGACTCTGCGCTGTGAGCATGAGCTGGTCACCGCAATCCGTGCACCACCCTACTGCACGTTTAACAGGATAATATTTACAGATTGCTTTGTACAGCACCCCAGTATAATTGTTCCTTTGAAAATGTAAAAAGCTGTAATTGCTAAGTATTATTGTGGGGTGAAAATGATTAATGCCAAATTAATTCCCAGTTACAAGGAGATCCACAGATAATGAAGTTGAACGTTTGCTCTGCTGGAGCAATTTTGTTACCAATTTTACTAAGGTCATGTATCATGTCATTACAGCGCAAGCCCTAGGTAGTGAGAGGAAGGGTAGAAAGCCCTTGATGAAGTGGTTTAGGTTGACTTTATCCAAAGAGCCCTTGGCCAACAGGCAAAGATTTTTGAATGGAGTTTCACTTTGTTTTTATGTGAGGCAGTTTTGTTTCTTTCAGAGAGAGCTCAGCAGTGAGGCTCTAGCATTTTCCGGTTGTTGCTCCTGGAGGGGTTCTGGGGTAACACCAGTGTGGTGGCTGTGGGGTTTCTGCCCCACCTCATGAGAAACTTTGTGTTTGTTTCTCATCCTTTAAAAATAACTGATGGTAGGGGCTTTCTTTGAGGTGACTGTTTCTGGGCTATGTGGCTTTCCAAAAGCAGAAACACTTTGAGGCCCCACAAGCCTAGGGGCAAGCAGGCCTCTTTCCACAGCCATCATCATGGCATGGCTTAAAACTGGGCCAGCAGAAATTGAACCATCCCCAAGAAAATGAATATTGCTCAACTCCCCTAACCATGTCTAGTCCTATTCATGTCTAGTTTCTTTGCAGGCAACAAATACCCAGCTGGTACGGTTTTCACTATCACTATAACCTCTGCATGGCAATAGAACAGTACTGCAATAACAACTTTTATCTTCGCTAGCTATTGAAGAATGTAACTTTAATATCTGCTGACTTCAAAAAGCAAGTCAAAAATCAAGTGGATTTTAAAAGCTGCTGGCCGAACTTTCCAAGTCAGGTCAGACCCAGTTCCGGGAGCATCTGAGGCTGTGCCTTGGCAAGCAGCCCGAATGAGAGGGAGGAACAGAATGTTACTGCTGCTTTTTTAAACAAGGAAATTTGAAGATGGAGAAATACACTTCAGGGGGTGTGAGCACATAGGTAGCTCCTGATTATGCGTTTCTAGCTAAACTACATAGTGTATCACTGCCTAGTTACTCAGCATTGGGTTTTGCAGACAGGTGGCTTTTGATAACTCCTACAGGAATAGGATTAAGCTGTAATTTTTTTAATGGATGAAATGAGCGAACAGTTCTCAGTACTGAAATCTGCTCTCATTTTCAATCTGACCATGCCAGCACCAAACTCCCTGGAAGTTGTGCTGTCTCCTTGAATGAGTTCAGCGTGCAGTGTGGTTCCACTGCTGCCTCTAGAACACTATCGTGTTTCCCAGCCACAGGTGAAGTCAAACTGAAGATAGCAGCTATAATTTGCCCTTTGCAATAGTTACCAATGGTGGTTTCACAGAACTTTTCATCAGCCACTTCTTTGGCTATGTTGGCCCCCATAAGCACGCTGATTTCTATTTTCAGTCTCTCTCGAATGAGGTCAGATATGAGCTTCAGGCCTTCAGGACCCTCATCAATCCCCTGAATAAAAGACGATAGTCAAAGTTGTTAGAATAGGAAAATAACAGCAGCAAAGCACTGGTAACGCAGGTGTCCTATTGCCTGCAGCTCTCCCTGGTTTTAATTGGAAGAATCCAGGTGTTATATTCACTAGCGTTAGCCATTAGTACAAATGCTCTGCAAACTCAAGTAAAGTTCAGGGAGAAGGTGCAGTTGAGTTAACCCTGCCATAGGCCTCACATCCAATGCTACTGCCTTGAGGGTGGTTTTCTTTAAGCTGTATTTTTCCTTTGTGTTAAGCACCTGTAGTACAGAACCATACTTTTAAATTAAGCTTACAAGCAGTGGCTTTTTAGCAAGATCTTAAGTATTAATCTGAGTGCTTCCTTGGTATTAAAGGTTATACTGAACTGTCACTGTGTTTTTGGAGCTTAAGAAAGAAGTAAATTTCCATGAATTTCCTTCCTTTCCCCTCCCTTCCTCTGCGTACTGCTGCATGCAAGATATAATTTTGGGGGGGGGGGGGAGGGGGAAGAGGATCCAATATTCCAGTCTGAAAACTTGAATTAAATTTCCTTCATTCCTATTTTAAATGGGATGTTTCCTGTAACACAATCAACAGAGAAGCAGTAGACTATATTGCTACACTTTGCCTCTAGCTTTTAGTTTGAGATTCTCTTAAAATATTAATTCCTTTTAAAGTTATGATAACCTGGCACCTCTAACCTTTAAAAACAGATTACTCGTCTCATTACACAATGAAATTGCTTCAGTTCTGCAAAATTGTTAATGTTATGGTGCAGTTTTAATGTTGCCATGAACAGCTTTGCATGTACTCAGGACAGGTGCTCAGGCCCAGTGCTCTGTCCAGGTAAGAGTTAACTGAGGCTGTAGTCAGAATATGTTTTCTGGCAGCCGTGCCAGTTTATGCAGCCCTCACTCTGTGCATTTTCACCTCTGTGCTGGTCCAAGTGGGAACTGATCCAGGCTAAAGATGGGTGACAAAAATGGTTACTCTTAACCCAGTGGGGTTGCCCAATCCCTTCCCCTCTGGTCACATGAATGGCAGAAGGACTATCTGAGGCTTGGAGGCTTTAACTCTTGCAGAAAGAAATGCTCATACTTACCCAGAGCATGCAGCGAGGGCTGGAGTTCCTATCCTTAAGTTGAACATATTTATTTACTCTTTACACATTGATTCTTGTGGAGAGGACAACTTACCTTGATCAGTGAAATCCCAAATGTTCCAGGTTTTATCTGGTCTGCAATCTGTTCACAAACTCGCCCGATGAATTGATGTGGTAGAACAAATACTAAGATGTCTGCCCCATTTGCTGCTTCAGCCACGTCTGGTACAGCCACCTGGGACAAGCGTAACAATGGAAATGAGCCGCTCACACCAGGCAACAGTTCTCACACCTTGCAGGATAGCACCATTCCTGCAACATTCTTAATAACCAGCAAGCTGTAGCTTCCTCTAAATGCTAGTGTGACTCAGAACAATTAAAGCCAGGTTACAAAGGAAACAGCAGCTGCATTTAAGTTTGCTATTAAAATCAGAGAAAATATTGCCCTTAGTCTCAGCCTTAGAGCAAGTGTGATTCCCCGCAGAAGAATCAGTACTGCTACCAGCAAGGCTGTTTCTAAAGGAAAATGGCAAAGTGAGGCCAGGACAGCGGACCGCGCCCATAGCACTGTACAGACAGCATTTCCGTCTCTCCAAAACGTAGAGAAACAATATGAGGAAAAATATTTTTTTTTTCCTCAGTTGGAGCTGAAGATGTGAGGGGCCCTCCCTCTGGGCTTACTGCAACCAGCTGATTTCTGCTGGTAAAGTCTCAGAGGCTTTGTTATAGATAGGATGAAGCTGCTCTCAAATGATGAAAACAAGCTTGTTGATCTGTTTGTTACAGGACTGTGAAAATAACAACAGCAATTCAGTTTGAACCCAGGAGAGCTGCATGCCAAGTTCAAACCATGGGAGTGCAAAACTGCAATCCCAGCACTAAATGTGGTTCTATATATAACCACTCTCCAAGTAAGGAGACCCACCACGTGCAGCATCTTAACTTCCTTTTACAACTACGGCTATTCTAGAAATGCAGTGCTACTTTCTTTAATTTGCAGAGCTCTGTCGTTTGGCAAAATCTTGAACAGCCAAAAAGCCTCCCTTTGTTTGCTTCAATAGCTCTAAATGATCTAAGCTGATTAAATAGTGAGGTATAATTTGGTATTTCAAATGTATATGAAAATTAAATACCTTATATTTTGGTGGAACTTGCAGCGTTATTTAGTAACGTGTTGCTATCCTGACATCACCCAAAAACCATTAGCTCACTGTTCATCTCCTTGTTAGCCATGCTGTTGATTCCCTTTTTTAGAAGAAGGGAGAGCAGTAGCTTTCCCTCTTTATCCAGAAGATGCTGTGGGCTTAAAAATCTCTCTGCTCTGTGTATACGCAGCTCTAGAAATAGCAAGCAGAGATATGCTGATTTATGCTGGGGAGGAGGATGGCATATTATGTATCAGTATTCGACACAGTTGGCTGTTTGAAATTGCGTGACAAGAGAGGAGCAGAAGTCCCAGAAGTAAGTTATATTTCATACTTAAAATACTGGAGTGAGTTAGGTGGCAAACCACAACAAGGTGGTGAACTACTTCCTAGTTTAAAGATTGCCACTTGTTGCCTTCCTTATCAAAAATTAAAATAAATAAAATCAGTGATTTTTTTTTCCAACTTACCACATTTTTAGGTATCTTGTATCCAGGAAGATACTTAACATTTTCATGTTCCTGGTTGATTATTTCTGAGAGTTTTCTTCCATTGATAATCTCTTCAAATACCCACATCTTGACAGTGGGATCGAATCTGTTGGACTTCTGGACATTTTTGCCAATGATTCTTGCTATGGCTGATCCCCTTTTTAAAAAGAAAGATATAACTGATAGGAAACAAACTTTCATTGCCAACTGGAAACACAAGTTACTTTCAACATAATAACTCATAAAAAGCCTGTGCTACAAAGCTTCATCTGCTTCTAAATTTATCAGAAAGCTGTATCCATTACCCTCCATCAAACAAAACAAAAAAATAGTTTAAAATCACAAAAAGTAGAACTAGAGAAAACATTAATAAGGAATCTGGAGTCATAAGAAAGATTACAGAGTGGAAGTGTGATATACCATCAACAGCGCTAAAAATATACTCTCTGGGGCTAATTGAATATCTCTTGCTCCTGAGATTTTCTTTTTCTGAAAACCAACTCCGAAATAATCCAGGTAGTGAAGTACTCCTGAATGATCTCACTGTGCCAGTCTTTGTGCATCTCATCTAAAATAGATGCATGCCAAGTTCCTACCAATAGCCAAACAGTTGCAATAAGGATTTTATGTAAGATATAAAAACTAAGAAATTATCTTCAGAAAAAAAATCACCCTGGTGATTTCTCTTTAGATGTGATTCTAATTATCAGCGTAACAAGATCCAGAATATCTGAAGATATTTGAACCATCCGGTTTACTCGTGGTCGTGCTGAGCATTTTTTATCTTGGTTTAGGCAATAATTTTATTACCCCATCCAGCACTGCTGCCTTGTGAACTTTCACTTATTCTCTTAGCAAGAGAAAATTAAAAATCTGCAAAAAATACTGAGAATGTTGCTTGATGCCCTTTAAATTATTTTGGGGTAGGAAAGGGTGATTTTTATTTTTCCTCTTCTTTTTGCTTTAATACTACTTTAAAGTACTGGCTATTTTGCTAACATAACTGAAAGAGGGGTTCCAGTTATGACATTCTTGTCCTCTGACTCACTTGTGATATACCTGCAATTAGGAGCATGAACAGGATTTAGTTGCTTTCTGTAACTGATAAAAGTCTTAAGTACATCCAAGACGAAGTCCAGTCAGGTCTGTGCTGTGAATGGTTCAAAGGGAAGCCATGTTGTAACTGGCTTTCCTTGGCTCAACTTGATTTTTGATGTAACAGGCTTGCACAAGGCTAATTGCTCAATAAATAATAAAAGAATAAGGGCTTCATCTTAATCTTTAACTATAAAGAAACCCTACTGAGATCAATTTTCAGTTTCCCAGTGTTGACTGCATGCTATATCCTGAGCTGCTGTAATGCGTTCTTTCAAATTAAAAAGAAAAACAAAAAGGGGGGATAATTTGTTCTGGTCCTTTGTGAGTGTAAAATATGTACGTAAATATTTCCAGGGCAAACCTTTATTATTTTTTTTGAAAGAAAGGCGTATAATTACATCATATGTTCGTATTATCCGTAAAATTTCTTATGTTCTGGTTCTCTTCCCCTGTTCTCCAACAGCGAGCACAATCAAGGCCTGAACTGAAGAGGAATTGTGGCTCACCATCATAAGTATGTATTAATAAGAAAAGTTATTTTTACACATAAACACTAAGACTTGAGATCTAAATTCATTTTCTAGGTTGTGTTGTAGCCTTCTTTAGTGAGAGGTGATTTTTACCTGCTTCTTATCTACAAAACGGTAATAACTTTCCCTGCTTACACCCAGTATCACCTCTCCATTTTTCTTTCTTTCCTTAGACTAGAACTTTTTGAAAGCCCCAGTGGAGCCCCAACATTCTCTTTCACTCTGAAAAGCTGAAGACAAACCTAAAAAGACTGCAATATAGAAATGTTTAGAAGATGTACAGAATGTGCATCAAGGTGACTTCTTGGGGGGGGGGTAGTTGGGGGGGGCCTGTGACTGTACCAAATTTTTGTGGTCTTCTGTTGAAAGATGCAGGTTCCAGCTCTAACTTCTGAAATCCTGACTGGGACTTGCAGCTTTCAGTAGATAAAGCTTACCTTCCTGCAGAGCTGTCATTACCAATGTGCTTGGATGTTTCCGCCCAAGTATTCTCCCACTGACAAGATACCCATGAAGGTATCTCAGGCATAAAGCTAGCTTCACAAATCACCATGTTTTTGATTGGTTTCTCTGGGAATCTTGGGGAGACAAGGTGTAATGTTTAAATGGCATCCACTGGTCATCAGGGAAAATCTCTCTCCATGAAACAATTAAACAGTTCAAAAACTGACGCACTGTTTCATTTGGGCCATTTAAAATTTACAGTCACCACTAATCAGCCTTGGAAAGAAGAATTGCTTTGTCTGTGAAGCCAGTGCTCAGTAGACTTCACAGGCTTGGCAGAGAAGCTCTGCTTATGCAAACAAAACCAAGGACACACACACATGAAGACTGACATTCTATTTTATTTCTTCAAAACTCTTTGGTGAAGATTAATAGATAGCTGAGAACTCTACTTAGATCGTTTTTAAAAGTAAGTGAAAACTGCCAATCATTATTCTTCTCCAATTACATTCAATCATGGTGGAAGTGATTTACATATTGCTAAGAAAAAAAGCTCTCTTATTTGGAAATTTCTTATTGATACAATGGGTTTTTTTTTTTGATGAAGAATAATTTAAATAAGACCCATTATTTTTTATATGCAAATATGAAGGTATCTGTGACACACGTTGGAACTGGTGAAAAACAGAGCTGAGAGACCCCATGAAACCAGCTAATCCCTTTCAACTGCATCTTGCATAGGAAATGTACTCATGCCATTCCTAACAGGAGCTGTTCCAAGGAGGCCTTACAGACCTCAGCTACAGCCGCTACCTTCCCTTCCCTGAGCAGCCTCCTAGGGCTTTACTATCCTTATCCTTAGCGTTAGCAAGATTGTCCTTACATCTAACCTAAATCTTACTGCAGTTTAAGAATTTCTGTTCTAAGAGGGAAGGATATTGTTTCTCTCCTTCAGATACTTGATGAGGATCATATCTTCCTTCAGACTCTCTTAGCCAACCACCTCTTTTTTTTTTCTTTCTTTTTTTTTTTTTAATTGCTTAGGTTGTAATGGACCCCGAGAGGTCTCCAAAGCGGGAACAACACTGAATTCAGATCAGTTTGCTCAGGGCTTTGTTCACTTGAGTCTTGAAAACTCCCCAAGGACCAGCTCCTCTCTGGGCAGCCTGTCCCACTGCTTTATCATCCTCATAGATTTCCCCCCCTGTATATCCATTTGGAACCTCCCCAGTTCAATTTGTGGCCATTGACTCATTTTCCTTCCATGCACCTCAGTAAAAAGCCTGGCCATCTGTGCAGGGTAAGGACATATGCCTAGTTCAAGCTGAATCTTCACTGAGGAGAGTCCAAATGAATATAATTAGATTGGAAGAGCTTTTGGGTTCTGAAGGGTCAGGCAGTGAAATAAACCTGTATTTTTAAAAACAGATAACTGAACCGTGATTAACAAACGCAAAGCCTCCTGTACCTGGCTGACAACTACAAGATGTAACATAGCACTTGCTTTACTTAACCACATCAGTCATGAGTTTCCTGACAGTGTTGACTTAGTAAGCCAGTGTGACCTGCTGAACTTCTGCAGCTGACATTAGCTATTGCAAAATGTTGTGTCACATGTTGGCCATGTTTCTGAGCTGCAGGAAAGCCTCACGTGCAGTTATCTGAGCTGTCGCACAAATATTCGGGAGGAATATAAGGAGACAATGTTTGCCAAAGAAAAACATATTTCTGTGTTGTGCTAAGATTACCTGTACTGCCATAGGGGCTATGCATAGATGTAATTTAAACACTAGAGAACAACATTTATCTACTTCACAGAGATTTTACAGTCTGTCCGTACGGTAGGAAGTAAGAGATGAACCCAGGCAGACAGGTAGTACAAGTAAGCATAGTACTAAGCAATTTGCTGGGCTGGGGTCTCAGTATCTCCATGGCATAGCTCTTTTCAGTTTTGTAGATACACATTGTGAAAAAAAAGAAAAAAAAAGAAAACCAACCAACTGGCTTTTGAGAATGTTTTATGGAAAGAGAACAGCTTGGGAAAAGGCGTGAGATGCTTGCTTGAGGATGAGAGCAAGAGAGTAACTAAGTCTTTAATTGTTGGCTGATCAAAGGTAAAAGCTGACTCCTGGATGTTCAGCCATGGCTCTTGGGGGGCTTGGAAGCAATAACAAGCAGCTCATGCAGGCTGTGTTTAAGGCGAGGAGGAGGAGTGTGGCAAGGGAGGGAAGCAAGCGCTGGAATGACTTGGGAACAGCGGCAGTCAGGGAAGCAGGGTGCAGGAGTGATGGGTCCGTGAGGGCCAAGGAAGGGGATGCTGCAGTGAGCCAGCTGTGCGATGGTGGGTTCCCAGAGAAGGCCTAGCTGTACGGTTGTTTGTGAAAGACCATATGTTAGAGATGTCGTGCACGGGGAACCTGTGATCTGGAAGCATGTCATGCATGTAGGGACTCAAAAAGCCGTGGGCTGATTTTACCAGGCAGGAGGGTCCAGAGCCGCACTGTAACTACGCTGTGTTCTCAGCAGCTCACGACCAACCACTCCCTCACCTATTGACTTTTTTGGTATTTGCTTCCAATTAGCTGTCAGGTATTTAAAAAATCTTAAAGAACTTGCCCTCCTTGTACAAAAACAATCAAAGAACTACCTGGAGGCTGGGTTTGCTAATCACAAGCACATGCATATACATGTTGTTTGGTTTGTTTGGGCTTAGGTTATATAAACTGTAAGATGCGAAGTCCATTCAGACAGGGTTACTGACTTCGGTGAGTCTGCCAGAGCCAAGGAGCTTTTGCAAGCAGTGTTTTTGTCCAGGCTAGAAAGAACCGAGCAGTAGCAGGTATATTCTTATAAATGGGGGCAGGGATAAGCTGGGGACTCAATGCTTTTACAAGGCTGTGTCTCCTCCAAGATGCAAAACGACACGCTGAAGATGACAGAAATGAAGGCTACATTTAAGTCATGGTTTTAAATGAAACCTGTGTCCTGGTTCTTTCAAAGGAGTACGAACAGCATCACCGCTCTGCTCGCTGCTCCATGCTTGTATGTGGAGTGCCTGGGCTCTGCCACAGACAAACACAACCACAGAGGCACAGCTCGGGTCCTCTCTGGGATCTCGCTGTCCTGGTGCCAGGCTGGGAATGCTTTATACACTTACTGAAATCAAGTCGAAGCCTCATGTTTTTGCAGTTCTCATTGGCTCGGGCATCTCTTTGTTACTGGCATTTACTGGATGCGAGCATCCCGACAATTCCCATTTAGCTTACAAAACAAAGAGACCCCCAGCCCCAAAGCAAGAGGAGCTTTTGCCCTGGCTCCAAATCTTCTATTTCCCCGGGGTTATTGTGTTTAGCGGAGCGGGGGAGGGACGAGGTTCAGCCGGGACACCACCGGGCAGGGCCGGGTTTCAGGACCATGGAGATCTTTCGCCGAGCCCGGAGCCCCCCGGGACCCGCCGGGCACCTGTTGCGGAGCCCCCGGGACCCCCGGGCACCGAGGGGGCACCCTGCCCGGCTCCGGCGGTGCAGGTGCGGTGGGGAGGAGGGCAAGGAAGGAACGGGAAAAGGGAAGAAAAAAAGGCGATAGATAAAGGGAGAAAGGTAGGAAGGAAGGAAGGAAGGGGGGGTCCCCTGCGCGGCGCCCCGCGCTGCGGCACTCACCAGTTCCCCGAGCCCACGATGCAGACGCGGAGCGGCGACATGCTGCTGTGCCCGCGGCTCGGCTCGGTTCGGCTCGGCACGGCACGGCCCGGCCCGGCTGCCAGCACCGCCCCCGGCCCGGCCCCTGCGGGAGAAGACGGGCGTCAGGCAGCCTGCCAGGGCCGCGGCCCGGCCCTGCGCCCCGCCGGCTTCTCCTGCCCCACCGCCGGGCCTTTCTGCCCGGCCCCGAGGGGGAGTGGCGGCCCCGAGGGTCGCCTCAGCCCGAGCCTGGGCTGCGGCAACCCCGGGTGGGCACCCGGAGGGCCCCAGGCTCGGTGAGGAGCTCGCTGGGTCCCTCGCTGGGTCCCTCGGCGGGGCTCCTTGGGCTCGTCCCTCACGCCAGGGGCTGGCTCGCAAAGCCCTGGAGCGCGTTCCCAGAGCCAAACCCAGCCGACAGCACAGCTCCCGAGGTGGCACGGCAAATCAAAGTCCTCAGGACGAAGCACAGCGTCGTTCTTTTTCCCTACATGGTCTAACCATCCATCACTCCCTGCAAATTGTCTCCTCTCTGCCCTCCACGGCAGCCCATCTCCTCTCCAAAGCAGCCTTCTCCCCCATTTTGAAGCCCAAGAGCTGCCTTCTCCAGCCCCACGCTCCCACCCTGCCAAGCCTCTGTGCCCTGCACCCACCGGGCCCGACTCGGCGGCGCCTGGCTCCGCGACGAGGGGTTTGGAGAGGCAGGCCGGCTGCCAGCGCTTGAGAAGAGCCTGTGGGTGGTTTTGGAGGGAGGCATCAGCTCAGCCCGCCTGCTGCTCTCGGCTACAGCAGCTCAGCTGCTTGCCTGGTGCATCCTGCTGGTGGGGAGCGTGCCTGGGGCTCACAGAAAATACCACAAAACGATGCACTGAGGGTACAGCCTCCTGAAGGTGAAGGTAAGGCTGGGACCCTGGGCACGTGTGGGGCCTGACAGGGAGCTCTGTGAGGTTCTAGGTGCACCTTCCTCCACTCTCCTGCCTGTTCACCATGGTTAGCTCTTTCCCTGGCTGGATAGCTCCTCTGTGCCTCGTGGCTTTCTTCTCCCTTTAGCTTATCCCCTCCCTGTGAAGATCTCATGTGGAGGTGAAGAGGAGCCACCAACCCTCCTGATACTTCTCTGCTTGTCATAACCTCTTCAGTCCTGGTGGGTCCTCAGCCCCTAGGGTGTGGACACAGTCACCAAAGCGCTGTCTTCTGGATCTAATTCATGCAACTGAAGATCACAGAATTACAGAATGGTTTGGGTTGGAAGGGACCTTAAAGCCCATCTAATTCCAACCCCCTGCCATGGGCAGGGACACCTCCCACCAGCCCAGGTTGCCCAAAGCCCCATCCAGCCTGGCCTTGAGCACCTCCAGGGATGGGGCATCCACAGCTTCTCTGGGCAGCCTGTTCAGTGCCTCACCACCCTCACAGTAATTTATTCTTAATATCTAATCTAAATCTACCCAACCGTTACTCTCTGTCTTATCACTACACTCCCTGATAAAGAGTCCCTCCCCATAAGATGTCCCTAGTCTATGGAGTACTTGAGTATTGCAAACTGTAATGGTTTCCTCTAAATTAAAGCGCAAGTTTTTAATTACAAAATGCTGCTATATCAGTTCAGTAGCCTCTTGATCAATCGATTTATGAGACCTTCACGTGGGGTTTGCACTGACCAGGGGTGAGACTGACAGCGGGTGAGCAGTTTTAACCGGGGACACAGAACTGCCACAAGAAATGGGTCCTTTCTCAGATTTGAGCCCTGGAGCCATGTAGCACTGACTGTGCTGATGACTTGTTTCCTCAGGCGAGAAGAAGGATCTGTTCTTGCTGACATAGGCACAGTGTTTGTTTTTCCCATAAGCCCAGGAGAGCTCTCAAGTGTGAGTCATTAGTACATAGCAGACATAAAAGCTTGGTCCGCTTAGTAGGGAGGACAGAGACAACCCTCCCGAAGCCACCCCCACCCACGCTCACCTGGTCTGTTTCAGCACCTAATAGGCTGTGCACATGTCAACAGTCGGAGTTCACAAAGCCGACGGGTTTTCATCAGCCGAACAGCTGCTGCAAACAAACAAACAAACAAACCAGACCTGCTGTCAGTGGTGCGCTCTTTCTATGGGGGTGATGTGGTCTTTTAACATCCCTACAGATGTGAATGAGAAGTGCCAAACGCGGCAGGCACCAGGCAGAAGGTGGGGAGGGAGGAGATGTGGGGCTGGCTGCCCTGTGGGGAGCGAACCGAGGGCAGGGTAAAGCGCAGTACCCACTGGTGCTTTTCCTCCCTCTCTGCCCACCCCAAACACGTTTACGGGGAGGAATTGTATCCCTTCCCAGCACTCATTCAGCTAAGCTCATGCCCTCTCATCACCTCTTTGCTGTTTCTCTGATTATTCAGGTGACACTTCACTGTACCTGTTCCGGCATGAACCCCGGCTTGCTGAGGACTGATAACCTGAATGATGCCCTAAAACCTCAGTGGAGTTTCACCCAGTGCCTTGTATGTATTTACTAATTTCTCCTGGAAATACTCGCCTTGCTACATGTAAGCCTGCATTTATTATTTTAATAACTACATCGGGCATTGGCTTTTCCTCTTCTGTTCACAGCTGATGAATTTTAATTTTTACATTTAGGTTATTAGTCTCTCAGTGCACGTCCTTGCATTTTATATGGTTACATTTCACCCCATGTCTGTTCCCAGGGCACAGCAATCATATAGTCCTCCCTGTAAGACTTCTTCTCTATTGAAAATGTCTCCCAACTTTGTCGTTAGCAAACTTCATTACCCCACTTGTCATTTTTTGCACCAAGCTGACAATGCCATTATTCAGTAAGACAGATTCCTCCAGTCCTGTAACTTTGCTATCAGCACCATCAGCAGTTTTCACCCCTGTACTAGATTCCTTCAGCATTTTATAGTGTTTACGTTAATCCTCATCTTCTTGAGTTTAACTAATAAGTTTCCCAGTAATACCAAATCAAATGTTTTACCAAAGTCCAAGCTGATAAGATTTTACCAGTTTTCCTTTGGCCACAAAAGCAATTATCTTATCAAAGAAAGATATTGGGTTGGTCTGCACTTAACATGCCTATCTTGCACTTTAACCCATTTTCTCCTTCCCTCCACGACTTTTGTTACTCATTTGCCCTACAGCCCGTGTGCTAAAAAGCCTATAGATTTTGTGCTAAGCAGCCTATAGATTTTGCTGATAGCGATTATTCAGCCTTCAGAACTGAAGGGTGAGAAGCTTTGAGTTTTGTGGCGGTGTTACATGTAGCAATTTCCATACCCATGCCCTGGAGCCTGTTGACAGTGCTGCCTCTGCCTTCCGGGGTTGCATTATCTTCCCTATGGAAACTGAAGCAACATATTATCCCTTTAGCTTCTAGCTATCCAGCTTTCTACCCTGCTGTCATTGCTGGTGATCCTTTTCCTTTTTTTGCTTTATAGTGATGTAGCTAAAAGCCTTTTCCTCTTGATCTCCTTCCTTCTGATTTGTTTCCATTTTGAGCAGCTCTGAGTTTATACCTTTAACTGTTGATGTTTGAAGCATAGTTTTCTCTGTATATCATTCTTTTTTTTTTTTTTTTTCGTAACTAGGCTTTCTGTATTTTTCTGAGATGTTCTGCTCTGTCTGCATTGCAGTTCACATCCTAGATGGGCATATGGAGCTCGAGCTAATACTCTGCCTCTACCCAAACTGCAAGCACCACACCTGGCCCACGCCTTGAAGCAGACAGCCTGCTGGCTGGCATTAGCATCAAAATTACAAATATAACACGGGCCTCTTTGTTTTCCAGTGGAAAAATTTTTGGCACAAGTTTTCCCTGAATTATATTCTAAATGGAAGGTTTGCAGAATTTAAAATGTATATATAAACACTAGATTATTGCATGCAAAATTGCTATTAATTGTAGGTATTAAGTAGTAGCCATTTATACAGAGCCAGCCTGTAGCTCAGCGTAGCTCCTTCAGGATGTTGGATACAAATAAACAATGCCAGTTTATGTCCTTAAGAACTCACAGTCCAAGTCATTTCCAGCTTCCACATGGATTTCTTGCAGTCTGGCTTTACCAGTTCATGGGATACAGAAAATAAATCAACAGTGAAGTTTTTACTCCACTCATTCTATTCAGTTGAGTTCTCTGCTGCACCTTCTGGTTTGATTAGATAGCAAGATTTTTTTTTAATTATTATTATTTTTTCCCACACTTAAATAAGTTCTCCAAAAAGGTACTTAGCAGAAAATTAGGCTGAATTTTAGCCGTATAGAAATCAAAGTCAACTCCAAGCAATTTTCATAATCCAAGCAGAATGGACCAAGAAGCCAGTTGTAAACAGTCTGTAGCGTTTAGGTCTTCCTGCAATCCAATGGATAAGGTTTTCAGGCATAGTAAAATATTACAGGACTGTAACAGAAGTGAAAAATGCATCTTCTGGAAGGAAAACCGTACTGGTAACTTATTGTTAATTGTCTTCAAAATAGACGTCAAACCCCAGACAGCAGACCTACAGAGACTTTCCTGAATCCAAATATACCTACTCTGTAGGCAGCAGGGCAGCAATGAGAAGGAAGGATGTCATCTGGAAATTATGAAGTGGATGCAGAGTTGATTAGAGGAGCATGCAGGTACAATAGGACAACTGGTAGCAAGAAGAGCTCAGTATCGGTCTCCCATATGCAGATCTTACATATATAGTGATGGAGCAGTCGGATTACAAAGGACAGCTTCACCTACCAAAATTACTGAGTGCTTTGGCTTGGTTTCCAAACTGATCTTGTTATCATGATACACCTGGAAATAGCATTTGACTGAGATAACAAGAAGCAAACCATGATAATGGAGACCTACAGCAGATGGAGAGATACACAGGTTGCCATAGAAACCATGCAGAAAAAGCGTGTAGGAGTGGAGCAAGGGACAAAAAGAGAAGGGGTTAGAGACTGAAGAACTGAACTCGCTCAGCAGCCGTTCAGTTTTTCGAGACATTAACAAAAACATGTTAGCTTTACAGGGGATTGAGAGCCATGGAAGGCAGGAGTCCTAACAGTGAGCTGCAGAACAGCGGAAAGCAGCGATGCCGTGTTGTGCCATAGGGGAGGGCAGAAAAAGCCTTTGGAAAAAGGTCAGAGGTGAATGAGGTGGCTGAAACGGGTGGGAAGGCCTGCAGCACAGCTACAGCCCTCGCTCCCCTGTGCCTGGTGAGCACCCTGGTGAGAAGGGGTTGTGCTTGGCCTCCCCCCTCCCCATAGGGAGGCCGTAGGTGTGCAAGAGGTTGCCCTGCTTCCAGCTGTGCCTGCTTCCAGAAACCCTGCTGCAGTGTGCCGAGCAGCTTTGTGAGCACAGGAGAATGGATCCAGCTGCAATGCTCATCGGTGCTGTGGCTACGGAAATGTCTCACCCTCCGGTCATTGCACAGGTACCGCCTTCTGCGCTGGCGAGGCTGGCAGCAGGAGATAAAATGCAACGTGAGTGTGGTGGTCACAACACATAGGTGTGGAGAGCGGTGGGGGCTGCTGTAGTCTCTGACCCCGTGTGCTGGCTGTGGAGCATCTTTTGGCTGTGTTAGCTGCCCTGTGCCTGCTTGAGGAAGAGCTCCGGGCTCTCTCCATGCAGGAGCAGCAAGGAGAAACAGCCGTGCCCAGGCAGCAACTCTGAAGAAGCTGCTCCAGAGTCAGAATCAGGGCCCCTCAGTCCTGTCCTCCCTGAGCTCCCAGGGCACAATCCTTTCCTCAGAGGGTGCCCTGCTGGGATTACACAATATTCCAGCCCGGGTTCCCGGCTTCCAGCCAGACTGAGCCCCAGTTTACATTTCCAAGTCTGGGCTGTGCTGCGTGATGTAACGCTGGAGGCTGGAGCATGACTCAATGCACAGTCACACTGCGTGGAACTGGAAACGGTGCCAAATGTGACTGTGGGGGATGCAAGCGGGGAGGGAAACTTTGTAGGCAGCCTGAGCTGCTGCCATCTGTGACTCTGGTCCTGTCAGCTGGACATCTGAGATTCAGTGGAGCTGTGTTACAGCAGAGCACAATGCGCAGTGATGGATAGAGAAGGGGAAGGAAATTATGAGATGACTGATGGTGACTGAAAAGCCCAAACAAATAAAGGTTTTGACTCATTAAGACTACGGGAGTGATGAATAGCCATTAAAAGCAAGCACCAGTGACCCTGCACGTCAAACAGTGCAGCGTTTCGCATACGCGCTAACTTACAGCAAAGCCACGGGCCCAGTAACACAGTGATGTCTGTAAAGCTCCAGATTAGAGATTCTCAAACGATCTCAACAGTATAAAACACTCCAGAGGCTGAAGTAAATTGTATTACCTTTACCTGCCCTCCCTGGCCATTTTCACCTATGGTCAGAAAATTAGAGCTGTGAATTCAGTCTGCTATAGGAGAAAGGCTGGTCTTATAACTGTGTTCCTTTCCCTGTTCTCATGTCATGTTAGCTACTGCTGTAGTGGCTGGGTAGCTTTTATTCTTGATACAAGTAGGTGTTTTTTTTTTAAATGCTTATGATGCTTATGAGAAATAGCACTCCTCGTGCAAGAAAGGCAGGCGGTACTTTCCAGGATTTATGTTATTTCTCTAAGGGCCTGTAGGGGATGTAGTTCCCTTAGCAGATAGCAGCAGTGATTGCTTATCTCCCCTGGACCAGCTACCGGCTAGGATACAGGTTTAAAATTATATGAAGCTTGGTCTTATCCAAAGATAATTTTTAGGACAGGAAAAAGTCCTGACCAACTAACAAGGGAGTGACAGAAAACTCATATCATTTCTACTTAGAAAAAAACTAATATATATATATATTTAGGAATACAATTGATGAGGAAATATGTTGGATTTTAGAGCTTTAGTCTTTGAACATGGATAGATTTTGCTACTCTGAAGAAATGATTCTGATGTGAAGAAATGTTAAGCACATATAGCCAGACTATAAGCTTTGGAAGAAATCTGCAGGAGCAGTCCATGGTTTTCATCAGATCCTGGACAATTTTCTAAGAGTATCAGAGTGATAAATTTTAGCAAATATGGCAAATTTGCTTTAACATGAGTTACAATAAAATGCAATTCACTTCCTTTTGTAGCCATCATCAGGCCTACAAAGACAAATACTGATAAACGTGTATTATCCTTTTCATGCTTTCCTCCCCCAGAGCTGCAACACTTTCTGAGTTCTTCCAGGAAAGAAACTGGCAGCGCCAGAAATCACAGCGATGGGTAAGGGCCAGGCATGCTCGTGGCAGGGTGCTCTGCTGTGATTTTGGTCCTTTTGAGCCATTAAATTACAAGTGGGGAAGGAGACTAAGAGCAGTGAACCTGACCACAGGTTATAACTAGTAACAGACGTAAACTAAAGGTAAAGGACATCTTTAACGGAGCCTTCTTAGCAAAACTGGTTATGCAGTTGTTAAGCATTTTGTCAATGCCACCTTATGATAATCTCTGGTATTGCAAGTGCAGCACTTTTTAAAAAGAAAAATGCAAATGCATGGGGTTTGTCATCAGAGTTTACTCTCTGTACTTTCGGATCAGATCCTGAGAGGCTGCAGAAACACACAGTAAAAACACCGGCCTGTCTTCTGTGTTGGGGAGGTCGTGGGTGGTGTAACGTCCTGCTGCCTGTCTGACAGCAACAGAAGGTCTGGCACAGGTGAAGTTACATTTCTGTTGGGACCAGTGGTCCTCAAGCAAGGGGAAATAACATGGAAACATGGGACTCTTGCCTGAGTTGCTTTTGCTTCACGTTTTCCCAGGAACATTTCAGTGGTGTTGGCATGCATTACGATACAATACAATGGTATTGTATTTCCAGTTAAGGTTGCAAGTGATCAGCAGGAGAGGAACTAACATGTTTAGAGGGCAAGAGGAACGCAGTTTTGGCCCAAATGTTCTTCAATGGACAATCTGACTCTGCTGGTCTGTTCTCTTGTGGTTCCACAGGAGAAACACGCAGCTGAAAAAGCCTTTATTTTCCTGCAGTGATGAGTGTGCTTGTAAAAAGGCAGAAGCGGGGGATTTTATGCCTGTGCAGTGGTAATATATTATGTCTCTGTAAGACGTATTATAGCTGTAGGTGCAACAGGCAGTCCTCACTGGGGTCTGTTAGCCGAGATTGTGTGTGTGTGTGTGCTTGGCAAGGAGGAATGATACAGGCTAACTTAAAGCTGGCTTGGTACTTGTAAATACATTTTAAAGACACGATACTTGTAAAATCATATCCTCATCTGATGGCCAAATGCAAAAATGTTTTGAATGTTGCTGGGAAATCTGGAATGTGCTGATGGGAGAGACCAAGAGAGCCTTCAGGGTTATGAAGCTGCTGTCAGGGAGGGATGTACTCTGTACTGAAGGGTTGCAACTGGCCAAATGAACTGTTTGTCTGAAATAACTTCTCCTTTGCATTTTTTTTTCTGTCTGACTTACATGCATTCTCATGTAGGGCACTTTTAGCATCTTTTGTGTAACAGTTGTTTACCATAATATAGCTGTGCTGAAAGTGAGACCACAAAAAAGGTAGGTAGCTGTGTGTCCAAGCAACCTGCCTGTGAGCTGGGGAGGAGAGGATGAAGAAGTGATCAGATGAAATGGGATGTGGAGCAGAACCACAGCCTCGCTAACCACGGCAAGTATCCTTCGACCCGATTTTAAGCAATGCAGCCACAATCAACTGCATTTTGGTTTTGCAAAAGTGATGCCCGGCCTGAAAGAGTACACAAACCAAAAACTACTTTTCCCAGTTAGCTTTGTGTCATTCTGTGAAGGAAAAAAAATACTTAACTGTTGCCCACATGCAGTATTTGGTGGCAAAATAGAAAGAGGTATGTACTTCCTCTCAAGGTCAGGCTTTGCTTGGTGAATAAGGCTCTGTGAACTTCTAAATTTGGCCCTGTTTTATGGATCTCTGCAGAAGTTGAACTGGAGGACAGATGTGGGTTTCTTTGAATATTTGATATCAAGCTTGGCATCAAGTCTGGCGTTTGATTTGAAATGAAATATTCTTCCATGAAGACTGCCTAAATCTTTCACTAGAGGGCATCAGCCGGCCAGGAGAACCGCTCCCACGGGCAGAAAACCTTTTCCTGAAAAAAAATCCTGGTACCCGAGAGGCGTTTTATGCAAGCCTGCAGCTCACCGGGTCTTTGACAGAAACTTGTCTGGCAAGCTACCACAGAAACGTCCTTTAAACCGAGGTATCTTAAACAGCCCTAAACTCTTTGTGTAAGTAATGACCGTAACTACCAAATAGGTTGGCTTTGCCCAGTTGGAAGGGGAGTGATTCCCCGTCTTCTCTTTGCGGTGACAGTGTACTCACACAGAGGAAGGCTGCCTTCCTCCTAGATAACCCACCTGAAAGAGCAAGGCACCGGGGGCTGTATTCCACGGTGCTGCCCATAACAACCCTCACACGACAAAGCTTGGACTCCTCTCTCCCGCGTCCCTTGGGGCGGGCGGGCGTACTCTGATGTTTGTTTAAACTCATTTATTTTTGCACAGGTGTGCTCGCACTCTCCTGAGAGACGAGAGGTCTCCCAGGGGGTCCCAGACTGCCCATGACGGAGCGGGGAGATGGCGACCGCCGCCTCCGCCGGGCGCTGCCCGCACCAAAGATGGCGGCGGCGCTGAGGCGGAAGGGGCGGCCGGGCGGAGCGGGGCGGTGCGGGGCGGAGCGGAGCCGTCCGGCCTTCCCCGGCCGTGCGGGGAGCCGGGCCAGGCGGGGCGCGGGGGTCGCGGGCAACCGCCGCCATCTCAGCCCGCATGGGGCTGGCGCGGCCGGGCCCCGGCGCGCCTTGAGGAGGGGCGGGAGGCGCGGCGCCATGCAGTGCGCCGACCCCGCGGCCGCCATGAAGGGGCCGGAGGGCGAGGGCAAGGCGGAGCCGCCGGCGGCGGCGGGGCAGAGCGGCGGCGGCGGCAAGAGCGGCGGGGGCCGCGGCGCCAAGGGCTGGCACTACAGGTGGGCACGGCGGGGACGGCGCGGCGGGAGGCGGCTGCGGGAGCCGCCGCTGCCTGCGGGAGCCCGCGGAGCCCGCGGAGCCCGGGGCTGGTGCCGGGCTGGCGGTGCCCTCCGCCGGGATAGCTCGGGCAGCGCCCGGGGAGGCGGCAGCCAGCTGCAAGCCGACTCTTGTTTTAGTTTTTAATTTGTATTATTATTACTATTTTTTGTTAGATTGCCTCGCGGCTCCGGTGGCGGCGTGCGCCTTCGCTTTGAGGCGGCTCTCATGTGGTCGGGGGTGAGCAGAGCCACATGCTCACGGTGTGGGCGCTGCTGGGGACGCGCCCTGCTTGCTGCTGCTCCTTCTTTTTCCCCCCTGTTAGACTATGGAAACCCATTCAAAGTTGTTGGAGACCTTCCTTCCTCTCTTCGGCATTTCCAAAAAAAAAAAACCACCAACTTTGTGCTAAGCTCTAGCTTGGCCTGCCTTCTTTGAGGCTGTAACCTCGGTATTTTCATTGAAGCAGTGTGTTTCGGTTCCTGCCAGAAACTCGCCAAGTGGCACGGCTTTGCCTGGCGTGTTTTGGGGGTGGCCGCTCACCGCCAGCCTGGTTAGTCAGGTAGGGCGAGGGAAGCGTGGGGAAAGCTGACCACAGAGGGTTCATTAGAAATAGATTCAAATTAAAATGCTTCCTCTGAACAAGCGATCCCCCTGTGTGTTAAGGGGATTTTGGGGTTTTCATGTGTTTTTTTTTTTTTTTTTCCTAACGTGTCTTCTGGTTCAAGGAGTCTCTGCTCCCATCCAGATCGAGGGCATCTAAGGTTTGAGGGACTTGTGACTGCTTTAGGACTTTCATCCTTGACTGGAGTTGGGCTGTGTTGCCGTTGAAAACAGTGCAGCTGTGTGAAGTTTGCCCGTTTCTCCTGCTAATGGAGACCCTCCAGAGCAGTCAGTGGACACTCTGCTGTGTCCTGTGTCCTGCTCCTGGGGGCAGGAGAAGGGGCGCCTTGTGCTTCTGCACAGGACGGAAGGGGGTCACCCGCTTGCCTTAGAGAAACAAACGCCTAGGCCCAGCTTGCAAGGGTGCTTCATGCCTAATGATTTTAACAGGGAGCGAGCGGCGCAGGTATCTCTGAGCATCTAGATCGTAAGTAACTCCCTTTTGAAAGTCCCCTTTTTGAGATTACCCGCCCGGCTGTTCTGTTGCTCTTGCTCGGTGTTGTGGCTTGTAGGGCAGAGGTTGTGCTGACCTGCTGAGCCCACCTGCTTTGCGCCTTGCCGGGCTCACTGCAGCCAGCAGGAATTGCCCATGTTACGCCTTGCGACTACCAGTGTGTGGCTTAAATTGCTCTGATGCTCTAGTGGAAACTTTTTATTTTGCAGGTCTTTGGGACAAGTTTAATATATTAATTGTGTTATGGTGGACACGGAGGTACCTTGCTGTTAGTCTCTGCTCTGTTGGAAATCTATTTACAGCTCTGTTTGACTTTTTATATTTAATTAGGGACAAAACATCACCTTTTCCCCCTGCCTCCCTAGGATGGTTTCCTGTCGGGATGCTGCAGTTTAGTTTTTGCTCAGTGGATTGCTTTTATTATGGAATTTTGTTGAGTAAAGGAAGGCCTCTCTAGTAATAAATGGGTCAGTACCTAAAATACTGGGTTTAGAAACAGATTTCTGGTGGTGGAAGTTCTCCCATTTTAACTTTCCTGGCACAGGATGTAGGCAGTGCATGGTCATGCACTGTAGCAGAAGTAAGGTCCTGAAGTACTGTGTCAGCACAGACTGTATCTGGTGCAGAAGTGTAACTCTGTATTTGGTGAAGTGTCCTTTCCAAAACAGTTGGAGTGTGGTTGTAAGACAAATGGGACCAGTACTTCACACCCTACTGCTATGAATGGGGAGTTACGATGGTGTGTGTGGGGGAAGGGGACGGAAATCTTCAGCACTGCTGGAACCTGAAATAATGGCTCAGAGGGTTGGAAAGTCATGCTTCCTTGGTGTACGGTGCATGTCCAGAGAATATTAAAAAATGGAGCAGGAAGTCTAACTTTATATTTTTTGGAGGGAAATAGTAGGGAGGTTTTTAAAGAGCTGTAGTAAAGGGTTAGGCCTAATGTTTTTCAGTGGAGGAGAAACCACCAGAGGCAGCTGAATGCTTCAGGTTATGTAGAAGTATAGATAAATCTCTTTGCAGACATGTGCTACTCAGAGCCTGTGTGTGATGAGTTTGGGCAGCCCATACAGTGGTGCCTTCTGCAGCTTGTACGGCTCAGTTTCTTCAGAGTAAAGGAAGGTACTTTTTTATTTTTATTTTTTGACCTAGCAGAAGTTGAGTATGGGAGTCTGGAGAAACTGCACTTCTAGACATCTCACAGGAAATTATCTTGCTTACTTATGGATGTGTGATAAGTCTCAGAGTGTGTCTGAGAGCAGCCAATGCTAAGCTGCCTTTTCTTGACTGATACCAGTAACGGTGTGAACGTTTAGTTGCAGTGAAGTAGATAAGAAAGAGTCTGAGAGGCTGTGCTGCATGCTCAACTCTTTATCCCTATTTCCAGTTAGAAAAACAGTTAACGTGAGATGAGACTACTGAATAGCTTCAATTATTGAAGTTTACTTGGTAAAGTAATTTAAAATTATAACTTTTTGTTTTAAAACTGCTTCTTTATTTTCAGCAGTTATCAATTTAGGAAGTGGCATTTCCCATTTGCATTCAGCAATTCTACTTTTAATCTTGTCCATCTTCATTAATTTTTGCATTGCTCTAGATTGAGTGAACAGAGTAGCTTCAAAGCAGTGAGAGAAAGGGGACAGCTTTGGTAGGTACTTGTATGATGTGTGAATCATAGTCATTCAAATAACATAAAAATTTCACAAGCAGAATCTGTATCTGTGAGCTAAATAGAAAGCTGGTCAGAGTACTTGCCAAGGAAATATAACAAATCCTCTCAGCCTGCCTTGAGGGAATTTCAGATAATTTTGAGAGAAATGACTTGCAATAACTGGTTCTCGTTTATCTACGAAGCTAAAAGTTCAAGGCACTGCAGTTGACTAGAGAAATGAGATTGTCTTTCCCCATTGGAGATGTGCTAATGTGCTGTCCTCTCACATTTTTCTTCATGGTTCTGTTCTCAAATGCATAAATCAATTCAGTTTCTATTAAAAGGGCTCACAGCACTTCTTCCCATGCTGGTAGAAATATACGTACATGCTCATAAATTTCCTAGTGATAACTGATTTTAAGATTACAAGTTATATTTCAAAACCTGTTTGCTTTTTAGTTCCTCATGTCTTCTTTTTGGTAACTGTCGTTGTTCCCTATTTCTTAAACGGCTTAAGCATCTGTTCACTATGGATGTTGCCACAGATATTTATGAAGTGTTACAGGTCAGATGTCTTTTGCTGTTTTTCAAGGAAGCAAGTCAACTTTATCTGTTCTTGAAAGTTTACTAAATGCTGCAGGGTTGTGAATTAGTATATAAGAACATTTCAGTGGAAGTAGTTTCTAAGGCAGAGAGTCAGTTTCCTAGACTTTTCCCTCTAGGGATGACAATGACAGGTAAGAGAGTTCC
This sequence comes from Anser anser, assembly GCF_964211835.1. Taxonomy (NCBI): domain Eukaryota; kingdom Metazoa; phylum Chordata; class Aves; order Anseriformes; family Anatidae; genus Anser; species Anser anser. The sequence continues at coordinate 16,841,713 of NC_139726.1, read as the reverse complement.
TCATGCTGGATGCGTTCTGCGTGCTATTAGTTATCAGCTTAAGATGGTTTCTCTTGTTATACTACTCCATGGGCCTTTGGGCATGAGTAAAAGAGGCTGAGAGTGAGTAAACAGCAATGCAAACAAACAGCAGAGAGAGGGCTTTGGCAAAAAAAGCAGCATTATAGCATCATAACTCTTTTAAAAGTCAAATTCAAAAAGCTAAGAAATTTAACGCTGGGTGACAGTTGTCTTTTAAGGGCTTTGTTTTGCAATTGACACTGACTGCTCTTCATAAACGTGCACACACAAAAAAAACCCCAAACCAACAACAAGCGCTCCCCCCAAAAACAACCAACCAAAAAACGTAGAGAGTTACTGACCTTACGTCAGTCTTCTATTTGAGCAGATGAGCATGCAGTAGTGCAACAGAAGAACAGGCAGCTGAAACACATGGGTACATTTTAATTCTATATTTCAAGATGATCGTGGACCCTTCTCCATAAAATAATACCATGGGAATAGTGTTTTAAATGAGGTGGTTGTTGCACTTGTGAGTTTGATCTCAGTTAACTTGGGGTGACTAACAATCTGCTGCACTTCGGACAAGTGGAAGCAAAGTGTGTGAGACTGAGCTAGACTGTGGAAGTGCTTAATTACTATTATTTTTGTTCATGCTGTCTTGTGAAGTGAATTAATTACCTCTAACAAAGGGAAGTGTCTTGAAACTGATACCATCTTCTTGAGCAGATGTTGATAAGAGCCCTTTTTATTGAGGGTGGAGTTAATGTCGGTCTTAGTTGTGAGGAAAATATGTGGAGTTTTTCTAGTTTCTGTGTTTTTCTGTTCGCATTCCAAGAATGCTTAATCTTGGAGGATAAATTTCATGTGTTTCGCCCTTTAAAGCTGAAACCAGCTTGGCAGAAGCAGATAAACTGGGTAATGGCAACGTAATGTTTAACAACGCTTCCTACAGCGAACCTCTCCCTTGCTGATCCTTCACTCCTGTCTCTAAACCGGCGTTTCTCATTATAGCATTAATGTAAGCATCTAATTCTTGCTTAGGCTGCCATACGGTGTATTAGCTGGCCTAATTAACTTTGGACTCCTGAGAACAGGCTGGAATTTAAGTCCCTACCACTTGGAAAGTATAAAAAAAGAGATGTTACGCAAACGTCACACTGGGACAGCTCCCAGTAAGGAAGTACCAGGAGTGCAAGCATTTTTATTCTCTGTCTCCCATGTCCTGGGGTTTCTCCCTGTGCTGTCTGGAGCTGATTATTTGTGGTCACACGTGGGGTTTTGGTACTGGGTGTCCCCAAGCCCCCTCCAGGCCTTAACATGGCGTTACCTCAGGTTCCTCAGCTCGTGCGGCGTTTCCTCAGGTTCCCGCTGCCGCCCGGCTCTGTGACATCGCGGCAGCACCCACCGCTTCTATTTATGACTTATTACGGTTCTGTGGGGGGTTTGCCCATTGCATGGTGGCTCTGATGTCATGCTTGCGTCACGGTGACCTCAGCCTGTTTCTGAAGGCCTGTGATGGCACCCAAGCCGTCTGGCGGTGGAAGGCCCTGGCTGCTGGGGATCTCACAGCACCGGTGGTCGTGCGTGCTGCCCTCCGTTCTGGTGCCAGAAGTCAGGCGCAGATGGCTGTCACGTTCATTTACCGTGGTGGTGGGAAGTGGCTGAAAAGCCCTGTGCCTGCATTTATTTATCCTCGTTTGAGTCCTTGCTTAATGAGTATACCGTGTTCATAGCACCGACTGAGAAACGCTGCGCTCAACGTAGTTGCCTCTTCACAACACACAAGAAGGCCATGTTTAAAATGCTCAGCTGCTTATATCAACCCCATGATCTGTTCTTTGTTATTAAAACGTTAAGATCATTATTTATCGCGTTTATTTTTGTCCTTGCTGAAGCCCCAAGCACTTCTCAAAAGGCAGGTGAGCCGTTGGCGCTCACAAACTGGAAGAACAGAGATGGAGCAGATGACAGCTCAGATTCGTTGTGAATTGAAAGAAGTGTGTGTGTGAGTGTGTAATAAGTGGGTACAGTTGGGGAAACAGGTTTGGGCAACTTAAATAGACCGTGGTGATGGCTGGTGTTCTAGCAGGGACCCGAACTGGGGCGGTGAGCTCGGAGTTTGTGTCTCCAGCCCTGTGGCTGCTCTGTGAGAGCTCTCAAGAGCCATATCCCTCTCCTGCTTCCCAGAGCAGGCTGTAAAAGCTGCTGGGGCAGGAGCAACAAACGTGGGAGTTGGTTCTGACATGTGGGATACTTTTCTTAATACTGGGATATTCATTCAGAGTTAAAAATTAAGCTGAACAGAAAAAGCAGAAACTTTAAATAGCTTTTAACCGTCAAATAATTGGTGCTTTTTCCTGGAACAGATCTCTCCAGGAGCTAATGGCCATTACAAGTGCCAGTCCTGGAAGCGCAAAGGGTACTTTTTCAACTTGTCTTTTCTAATGTAATCGTGTAGCAGCATGTTAATTAAAATCGCCTACAATATTAATATCCTCCTCTGCCACACACACACTCTCCCTAGAGAGAAGATGAAAAACAAACTGCGTGTGACCTAATCACATGGCTTAATGTACAGGCAGAAAGTGCCTGCTGCTGCTGGTAGGCTGTCCTAGGCTGGTTCTTGTGCTGTACTCACAGTACCATGAAAATCACAGCACCTGTGCATGGACCCCTGTTTACTTAAGGATGTTGCCTTGACACACATGCCCATCATCAGCTGGTGCTGATGAGTTTTTATTGTAGGGGATCACTGCTTGCTGATAGCGCTGTCTGACAACTTTCATTTTAGGGTGCTTGCAAAGCTTGTATGGTTTCATGTTTTCTGTACTGCACATCTAACGATGAAATGCAACAGGCTGAAATGGGGTTGGAGAAGTGCTGTTATTTTGCGTGTTAAGCTGACAACCTCATGTTTGACAACCTGGGATGCCTCTCTGCTTTGGAGCAGGAACATCAGTGTCATGGGGAAGGCTTTTTGCAGTGGATGTGCCTTTCTGTCTTTCACATGTAAATTTCAAAGTTTTTGAGTCTGAAAATCGTTTAAAATGTGATTAGTGTTTAGCCACTGATGTTAATTTCCAACAGAGCTCAGTTTGCCGAAGTTGACTTCATTTGCAGTGGAGGAGCAAGGAGCGAGTGGTCTGCAACAGAAAGCCAAAAGTCTTCTGGATAGAGCTGCAGGATGCTGTGTTAATGTGCTCGTTTCTCACCCTGGCTCTGACCTCCTCTGTGCTAACAGTCACGTTGTTTAAGCTGTTTTTCCTCTGTAATCACTAATTGTATGTTCCTCTTTCTCAGAGGCCTAGTTTGGAACAGTTGGCTCTGATTTTGCAGAACTGTTGCAGGGTCACAGCTGCAGCTGAAATCACCAGAAGCTGTGATTTGAAAATATCAACTGCAAAGATATGGTAGGGAAAAAAAATTGGGCCACAGCGAGCTCAAAGCTAGGAAGGCTGAAAATTCACTGTACATCAGTTCCCTGTCAGTAAAATGGGATGACAGTATCCTCTTTCTTTATTGTTTGGTGCATCACTCCTTCATAAACATCGCTAACGAGCTAGGAGAAGAAAATCATAGGAAAGCTTTTTGTTGGAGCATGAATATCAAATGAATAATGCCTGATGTTCACTGTATGATGAACAGGAACGGTTTTGAGTAATTTCTTGTCTGGGGATCACTGTCCACTTAAAGCACTGAACGAGAAAGTAGTCCTGCTATTTTTGTTTGTTGTGATAACCATGAATGGTTAAACTAACACAGATGCTTTCTTAATTAGCGCTTAAACCTGCTGAGTACCTCATGCCTCAAGTTTAATGTAGGAATATTTTGGGTTAATTTCTGTGTATCTAAAAGCTATAGGATAGTTTGGGTTGGGATATCTCTACTCCAGCCTCATGCGCAGAGCAGGGCCAGCTTCACAGTTACAACAGGTCATTCAGGGCCTTCTCCAGTTAAGTTTTGAGCATATCCAAGGATGGATATATTTGTGCTTGCTTGGAAATAGTAATTTTTATCCTGTGTTTAACCTGGAGTGTCTCAAAGATTGTTCAAAAATAATAAATGTCTCTACTTTTTGTCTGGGTAGGTAATCAGTGTATGTACCTATGTTTATGAGCTCCTAGGTTAGAAGCAGACCAAAATGCCCGAGGGAGAAATATGCATAGCAGTTGATGAGCTAAAACATGCTGGAGTGTGCTTAGAGTAACTACCTGATGCAGAGGTTTTAACACCAGTGTCTGTGACTAGTACTTACCAGGGTCTGCCACTTTCTGAAGTGCTGTAGACAGCAGATATCGCAGAACTTCAGAGGTGCTCATCCATCAGTGTGTTTGCCCAGCTTACGTTGCGTTATGTTACGTTGCTGCTATTTGCTGAGCAGAGCAGCTTTAACTGGTCTGCTGCTTGAGCTTTATGAAACTAGACTTGAAGGGAGAGTTTTGGTTTCTGCTAACAATAATACGTGAAGTTGTGCATTGTGGTGTGCAGCCATAAACTGGTAACATAAATGCTGTTAGTTACAGGAAGCAATAGTTGTGCTCCAGGGACATAAGGTGGAGAGTTCATACCTCTTGAGCTGCCTGGTTTTTGTACCTTCCACCTCTAAGATGTTGCTGTGAGTTAAATCTACAGTTACTTGTTCAGCAATAGCTTGAGTACTGGTTATCCTTGCAGAATAATCTGCAGGGCTGGCTGCTGACTCTCAAGTCCAGCTTGAATTGTATTATGCTGATGCAAACCCACAAATAAATTGTGTGTGGGTAGAGTTCATGCTGACTTGAGCTCTTTACATACATGCAAGAGAAATTGCTTAGCTGAAACTCACTGCAGTTTTTTTTTACAGGCAGACGAGAGCTAAAGAGCTCTTTAAATGATAAAGTAGTTAAATATTACCAGCTTTACAGTAGTCCAGTGAGAGCAGTATTTTGATTCTTATTCATTAAATGGTCTCTCTCCTTTTCTTTTTCCCATTGCTACCCTACAAAAGCGTTACAGTATTGTTTCATTTGTGTATAATTGATCTGTGGCCTTTAACGCAGAAAAGAGAACTGCAAGTTTAATTAGTATGGCCTTAAAAAAACAACACAACAACAGCAGAAAATGTTGTAAGCTGGATTTGTCATGTTCCCCTGGAGAACTTAGTGCCGGTAGAAAATTTAGGTGTAAATGCAACTGCCTTGTCGATAACTTGGGCTTGCAGGGCTTGGGCTCATTTTGTGTCCTTCATGGCAGATCTGTGCTTCTCTTCCAGTTCGTGTGCGCGCTCCTAACAGTTTACAGGAATATGCGGAGAAGTTCTTATATTTAATACAGATGTGTGTTGCTAGCATGTTTTCATGCTTGCAGCCAGTCATTCAGTTCACAGGGTTTACTGTCAGTGTTGTTGTCATGTTGTTGGACCTTTCCTCTTTGCACTTGTTTGTTGGTTTCTAAACTCGCAGTCGAACACAATGGAAACAGATGAGCTGACAAACAGGAGCTCTTGCGGCTGCTCTACAGTTGACTGCATGATATTGTTGGTGAGTTGCATGGGCAGGTTAGCTTTTTATTTCTTCCAAAATCATTTGGAAAAGCGGAGCTAATGTGTTGCTGCAAGCTGGATGAAGGTTCCTGCCTTGCCTTGCTGGGTGTGCCGGCAAATCTGCTTTTGCCCCAGAGAGCCGTGGAGTTGGGGTGTGCTGAGCGTGCTGGCAGCTTCTTGGGACCCAGGGATCTTTGCAGTCACAGAAGATAATGTGCAAAGTTTCCACGCTGACATAACTTTTTTTCCCCTTTATCTTCTCTTCCTCCTCCCCGCCCCCTTTTAACGAAAAGGGGAACTAATACATTGTAGACAAGCACTTTGCAGTGGTATATGAGGAATAAGCAAGGTATTACAGACCAAGTTCAGTAAAAAAAGGTTCCTGCTGTTTTTTCAAACTGTGTAGTCAAAGCCATTCATTGGTTTGCATTGTTATGACCGTGCTTTCTTCAGATCCACATGCAGCCAGCAGCTGCTTGAAGCTTACGGAAATCCGCGGGGAAGCCTTTGGCTGCTGCTGTGCTCCTCAAGCAGCTGAGGGGCCTGCAGAGGCCTGGCCGCTTTGAGTGTCCCCCATGGTGCTGCCCGGGCCCCATCAAAATTAAAATTGGCCGAGGGACAGCCTTGAAGTGTGCTGCGAGCCCTGTCCTGGTGGATAGGTGAATTTTCGTGCTGCTGTTGGCAGCACCCTGCTTGTGAGGGGTGAGAAGAAGAGGTGGGGAGGTGCCTGCGCAGAGCCTTCCCCTTGGAGAAGATGTTGGCCCTGTGCCCGTCAGGTGCAAGTTGGCTTGGCTGGAGCTCCTGCAAGACGTCATCGTGGAGCTGCTGTGCCTCAGCATCTGTGTTCAAGACTTGGGTGCTGCATGTAAACAGGATACAGGAGGAATTTGGCCCTGCCATCACCCGCTCTCCTTCCTCCCCCGAGGAGGAAACCAGGCTGCAAGGCACCGACAGCTGCTGCAGCTTAAGGGGCATAGCAGAAAAGGACAAGTAAGGGGAGAAAGGATAAATAAACTAACGGTAATCCTTGGTGAATGTTTTATTCCTCTCGTCTTTGAGTGGTGCTTGGGTATCTAAAAATATGGCTTGTGGAAGACATCACTGGAGATGGGGCGGGGTTGTCCTCTGAGAAGAATACGAACCATTTTGTAATTTCTCATAAACTTTAATCACTTGCTTACAGAGACAATTTTAGTTTGTAAATATTGTCGAGTGGGCTGAAAAAGTGAGATAGGTGGGCAGCAAAGTTCAATAGTGCTCAGCCTTCAGGGGAAAAAAAAAAAACACAAACATTGAGGGGTAGATGTGCTGGGCTGAGGTTTGGGTGCTGTACCACAAGTGCCTGCATAGCTTTTTCTTGGATTATGATTTGCAAGGAGTCATTACTTAAAGTAATTCAGGAACTGTCCGTTTTTTTTAAACATGCTTAACATAAACTGGTGCAACACTTGCACTCATTTTTTGTCATCTTTTCAAACAAGGACACAAACTTCTATGTAAGTTGTTGACTCATTGTGGCTGAACTGTTCCTGTTCCTTTGACAATCTGAAACTGCTGTGAGCATTTTGAGTAGCAGCAGCAGCAAGTTGGCTATTAAAAGATATGCTACCCGTAGGTACACATGTATGCGTGTAGCTAGCAGCAGGTTTTGCTAAAAGGGAGAAAGATCCCAGTGCAGCCGGGCCTTGCTGTGAGTGTTGTGCGAAGTTGCTTAGTGGTTTTGGTCACTTCTGCAACCTGTTTTCTAAAAGTCAGAAACCCCAAAGTGGGGTATGATAGGGGCTTCTGAAGTTCTGCAGACAACTTTAAAACAAATTTCACTATTGTTTCCTAGGAATAAATGCTGGCAAGGGCTCTAAGGATGTTACTCATTTTACCACTGCTGGTGCTGTGGTTATCTGAGCAGAGCCAGCACCCAAACCACTTGCTCTCAAAATCTGCCATCTCAGAAGCTTTCTGTAGCTCCCTGAAGAGCCCTGTTTATTCTATTCTTGTGTAATATTACTTTTTTTTTTTTTAAACAGGGTCTTAGCTGCCTTATGACACTGCTTTAGCTGATGTTACAACATTTAATTTTAACTCTTGCTCTGGAGGCACTTACCTTAAAATGATTGAAGGGAATGCTCTGGTTACAATTCTGTGGCCTTGTTGTTTATTAATAATGTTGAGCATGTTTTGCTGTATTCCCAGGAAAGTACTCGTGTTTACACAAAAGAAGATCAGGAGGTTAGCTCTGTTCCTGTAAGAGGGGTGGACAATTACAAGATAGTAACAAAATCTATCTTTTGTGAATTATGATTTGCAGTCTGAGTTTAAACTTTTTTTTTAGTGTATAAAAATATTACTTATTTAAAAATAAACCTTCCTTCAAGTGTTGAAAACTCTGAGGCACACGGTGTGTGAATTTGTGCTGGGAGAGTGTGATTGATGCCTGTGAGGGCTATGTTCTTGCTCTTCTACTTGTTTGTTTGCTTCCAGGCTCTTACACTGTCAAGGAAATGTTTTAAATACCAGCCGAGCTTCTCATACCCTTTGGGCAGGTTAATCTGTGGCACGCATGGTTGCTAAAAGTTCGCTCAGCCTTTGGTGGGGTGAAACCTCAATATAGTCTCGATGGCTTTCACAGTTCTGTTGAGGGACACAGTCAAGGTAGAAAACAATGTGACCAATATTGCCTAGTCTGACAAAATCAGCTTTGCATTGAGTTACAGTTCATGCCTGAGACGTGGGGTCAAAGTTAAGGCTGCGTTACATGCGTGTACTTGCTGTCACCTTGAAGATGGGCACTGGCTCTCTTTGGGCACTTCCTCGGGCTTCTCTGAGGGGCTGTTGTCCATTTTCTTCAGCCAAGCCATCAGTCGTGGCACTACCCAGGCCAGAGGGAGTTGGCGAAGAGGAGGCTAGTATTCCTGGAGGAGCTGCTGTGTCCTGTTTAGCCGTGGGACTGGCTGGAGGGCTCCTCCCTGTGGGGAGAGACGCAGGTGAAGGGGAGGTTAGTCAGGTGCTGAGGCGACATGGCGGTACCGCTCTGGCAGTGCTGCAGGTGGTGTTTCCTACAGACGGACGGATCGGTTGTCTCATCATTCCCACTCAAAGCTGTGTAATAATTTTAATTAAAGACACTTTAAACTTTCCACTGTTGTCCAGTGAATGAACTTCCGAGGCCATACACACGGTCCTGCTGTATTCGTTTCAGTCTGAAGCCACTTCTCTCATTTTGTTCCCTTCTGTGGAGCGCGCCCCTGGTTGGGGCAGGCCCTCAGCGGGACAGGGCAGCAGCTCTTCCCTGAGCTCTGCAGGCTGTGGTTGAAAAGCAAGGGTGAAGTGTGGATTTGCTAGGCAAAATGGAAATCAATTAGCTGTGACTAGGGACAATTTTCAGAACATTAAAGACAAGTTCATGCACTTTTATGACTGCAATCTCACAGTTCTCGGCCTAATTGTGATGGTGAATAAGTCTAAACTGTGCTTCCCTTGTATGCCATAACAGCTAATGAGGACGTGTTTGGTCATGTCTCCTTAGCGTTTTTATGAGTTTAAGATGTATGATAGCCCAAATACTCTCTGCTCTCCTGGGTTTTGTTTTTGTCTGCATAGTACCACTTAATGAGCTATTCCTAATTAAATTCCTAGCTAGTCCCACCGGCTGCTTTCCATTGCAGGGTAGTACTGTCATACTGACAGCTAGTGTATGTGTTTTTCTGTTTTTAAATGTAACGTGAAAAATCAGCTACTTGGTTTTTCTTCAAAAACGTGCATTGCATCTCTTCGGATAATGTTACTGTATGCAGGGGCTTCCTCATATGGCAGTGACTTACTATGAGGTTGTTTTCAGTAGTGGTGTCCTAAACAGCTTCCTTTCGGATGAAACTTAGCGTAACATGTTAGATACCTGACAATTCAGTAAATGTAATCTGGTGATACTGACTGTGTTTAGAAATGAAGCATGGACAGCAGCTTCAGCTGTTCTGTAACATGTACACTGATACTTAGTGCAACTATATTGGGACCCAAATCCATGAATGAAGGTGTTCCCTTGGCTCTAGCAGGCCCGTGTGTCCCCACCTTTCCACCCCTTATGATAAGGGGGCACTTTGACCGCTTAATGACTGACACAGGCTGCTGCTCCAATCGACTCAATAATTTTCCCTTAATCTTCAACATTCTGTGAGCTACAGAAAATTTAAAATCTAGTAAGATAGCTTAAATGTTAGATTCTTTTAAAAAGCAAATGGTTAGCGTCTGATGTTTGGGTTGTTGTTTCAGTTCTTTGTTGGGATAAAATAGGAACTTAATTCTCATGTTGGACCTGAATTGTGTCTCAGAGTGCGCGTTTCGCAATAGGACTGTACTCTGCTGCACCAGTCAGGGGCATTGCAGTGGCATTTCTAGAGTTACGGGAGTGTGCTGTATAAAGTTGAGTTTTAAGCTGTGGTTTTAAGGAGATTAGTTTGTTGCTGTAAGACTTGTAAACCTTTCTTTGGACAACGGATTTTCAGAAGCGCCAATGTATTTTGTCTGTAGCGATGTTAAGTCTCCACACGAAGTGCGCCTTGTGGGTTCTTAGTTTTGGTGGATGTTGCAAGTTCAGACTTCGAAACAACAGGATATTCCTGCCAGGCCAGAGAAGGAGACATTTCAGGCTTGTTTTATATTTCAGAATATCTTGATATGGCCTGTACATGCATGTTGTCTTCTGCACAGCACCTGCACAATCAGGAAGGATTCTGGAAATTAAAGATGAACAGAACCATCCGTAGGAGTACCCAGGGGCAGGTTTTGGCTAGTGACCATGATCGAGGTTCTCTTAATAAGCTAACGAAAGTTAATTTTGTTTACAAAGCTTACTTAGGTGGGGGAACACAAAACAAAAGTATGCATGCTAAATATATTTACCTGAAACTAGGCTAGAATGACTGTTGAATGAATCTCAAGTGTTGGTGAAACTAATTATGCCTGAAAATTGTTTGGAGTTCAGTAAGTCCATTTAAACTGTCTTATGAAATAATCTCAGAAATGAGACTGAAAAATCTGTTAAGTATTGGTAGTTTTTTTAAAAGATAGTGCCACTCTAAAAAATGAAGGTGAAAATTAATTTTCAGGGAATAGATAATGATGCTTAGAAACTGAAGCTTTACTACTTGATATTATCTGATTGCTTTTCTTTTTGTTATAGTGATCACATGGAAAATATTTATGGCTACTTAATGAAATACACCAATCTCGTCACTGGTTGGCAATATCGGTAAGTTGTGGTTTTTTTTTTCCTGGTGGTTTTTAGTAATGTAGACTCTTGGCAGCACCTAAATGAGCGTATTTCAGTCTTTTTAAGTAGAAAATGGGAAATTTCAGTGTTATTAGGCAAACTTGATGAAAATGTCTTGTCCTTTTCTCTATATAGGTTGAGCTGTCATGTAGATGAATAATATTTGTATTAAAGTATGATTAAGAAGTTAAAAAATGATTAAGAAAACGTTCTTTTAATTCTCAAAATCTTGCAGTAGCATTCTTCTGTGAGCACAATTGTTCTCTTGTTCTATAGAAATCCCAATCTTTGAGAAAAATTTGGTACAAACTTAATTTGTCTGCAGTCATCTTGGGAAAATATTTCACGTGTTTGGGGTTGTACTGACACAAGTCTTTAAGGCTCAGTCCAATCTCTGTGAACTTATAATGCAAGTCTTGACTTCTCACATCTTTGCTCTCACCTACCCTTCTTAAAAGAAGAGGAAAATGCTGACTTTGTTTTGTGTGTTTGCTTTATCACCGTTGCAGATTTTTTGTTTTAAACAATGATGCTGGCCTACTGGAGTACTTTGTGAACGAGCAGTCGAGGCATCTGAAGCCCAGGGGTACCTTGCAGCTAGCAGGAGCTGTAATTTCGCCCAGTGATGAAGACTCTCACACCTTTACAGTCAATGCTGCCAGTGGGGAGCAGTATAAACTAAGAGGTAGGACCTCTGTTCTTGGCCAGGGGACTCTTCCGCTAGAGGCACTCCTGGCTCTCACCTGTGGCTGCTGCTCTGGGCTTGGCTGCGTGTCTAAAAGCAAAAGAATTTGTTTGACTGACTGCTGTAATGAGTGTTGCGTGTGAAACTTTCAGCCTGCTCTTCAGTTAGTTAAGAGCTATCCTTCTGTACAGATGGTTCCATACTCTTTGGGCTTGATGATGTACAGAAGACCATGAACTTAAGATGTGTAGGGTGGGGGGTTTAACCTTCATGTATAGTGTCCTTTAAACTGTATTGATGCAGAGCTTTCTAATTCATTGTAGGTAACATTACTATGTTGACACTTGTAAAGGATTATGTTATTCCTGATGTTCTGTGTGTTAGCTTTCTTGTGGCAGTTAGAGAAGCCCATTCTCTGATTTTGTAGGCTATTGAAATCTGGGCTGATATATTTTAGTACTTCTTTCTTTGAAGATATGCTGACTTTTTTAAAATTCAGGGCACCTTATTCTGCTTCCAGGAAAATATGGTACGTTGTTAAATTAAAATGTGTGTAGGGAGTAATTGATGAAGTTATTTTAGTTTTATATACAGAAGTTATTTCTGTGTTAGAGTTCTTTCTGTGTTACGAAATTAAAAAAAAAAAAGTACTTGCTACTTCTGTTGAACTTAATTTAATGTTATTGCTAATTACAGATCAGCTGAGCAAGTTTTAGAACAAAAAAAGTTTTGTACTGTTAATGTCCTGTGTCTATTTCAAAGTATCAAGCAGTCTTTTTTGCACATACTTTTAAGTGTCTTCATGTATGTATTTCTTTTGGTTTGTTTTTTTTCAGCTACTGATGCTAAAGAACGGCAACACTGGGTTAGCAGGCTACAAATATGCACGCAGCATCACACAGAAGCTATTGGAAAGGTATTGTACGGCTGATATTTTCTTGGGCAAAAATAATTTAGCGTGGTGGTAGAGGTAGTTGCAAATGCAACTGTGATCTAAGACAAATACTAGAAAAAGGGTGTGTGGTTGTGCTTGAAACTCATGACAAGAAAAATTCCTCTGAGTAATAGCTAACTTGTAATAGAAGTATGCTTTAGGAATGAGACAAAGTGAAGTCACTTTGCTCTGAAGAGCTGACTAGCCCTCCCTGGCCAGGTACTGGTCAGCTAGTGTTTGAACAGGAAGTGGAGCGTGAAGGTCAGAGTACTAGTCTAGTACTTTCCAACAGTTCTGCATTTTATTTATTTATCTGAATGTAACAGGAGACAGGTCTTTAGTCTTACTGAAGCCCTTCCACTTTGGGAGTTTTACTTAAACTTTTTTTTTTTGAACCACTCAACAGCTCACAAATGCATTTAGGATGAATTCTCAAGTTTGAGAATGTATCTGAGTGTTGCTTACGCTTGCTCACCATGTGGTGCTTGAGAACGTAATGCATTTTGTAGAAACTCTTGGTAACCACAAAACCTATATTGTAGCTGTATAAAATCTTGCTTTTCAGATAGAGCAAGCTACAAGAGATTGATCCTGAGTTAATGTTTACTTCAAGTAATAGTTGTGAATGAAATTCCATTCTCTTAAATGTGAACTCTATCCTTGCAGAATCCATTAGCAGTCAGTTTCTAGAACTATTGCAGATCAAGGGCTAATTTTCCAGTCAGAAGTGAAAAGTATTGATCTATCTCATTTCACTGGTTGTTTATAATTAGACTGTAAAACAGGGCAACTGTCAACAGATGGTACAAAATACTCTATTTAGAGATTGCTGCCAGTACATTGCTATGACTTTGTCATCTGTCCTTGCTCTATACAAGTTTAGAATTAAATGTTCTGCTGTATGGCTCAAATTAGAATATTTGCTGATTATTAGGAAGTAACTCTTTCTTAATATGTTTATTTATTCACTAGAACAACCCTCCTCTGAAATCTCGCAGCTTCTCTCTTGCATCTCAAGGAAGTGGCAGCTCTCCTGGTGTGCAAAGAAGACCCAGTCAAAATGCAGTTTCTTTTTTCAGCGTTGGGCATCACAGATTGTCAACTGGAAAAAGAGTTCCTATTCTGCAGCCAGATCACCTTGTAGATGTTCGAGAGGTTTGTCTTCTAAATTACCTAATAGTCTTCTGAAGGAACTGTCATCTTATATGTCCAACTAAGAATAGCAGGCTTCTCCACAATCCTAAATATATGTTGTCAGTTGCATGTCCCAAACTACTATTGCGTAGCCGTGTGAGGTTAACTAACTTGCCCTGGCTTGTTGTAGTGGTATGTGTTGTATACTCTGTGACTTTCATGCTCTGCAATAGTATCCTTGTGCTCAAAATGGACTTGTGTATTCTGATCTTTGCAAGTCCTAGGAGTGTAGATAATGAGGGTTTAACTGTTATGTCACTTACTGTGCTCTTCCTTTGTTGAGTTACAGAAGAATTGGCTATGCTGTTCTTGTACTTTGTATGGCTAAAGAGAAATTGGTCATGACTGATGCTTAAGAATACTAATACTACTATCTGGTATACTAATTCATGTGCCCAGGGATTGATGTGATTGAAAAAAAGAACAAAAGAAAACGAGCAATTTAGAAGTATATTTTTTTTCCCCGCTGCACATTCAGATGCAGTGTCTCTTGGGGATTATTACCAGATTATTACCATTCCTCCTGGAATGGAGATTATTACCTGTCCATCTTGTCTGACAGAATGGACTGACTGTTGGTTGATGTAACTCATGAGTATTGACAGTGTACAAATATAAAGCTCCTTCTAAAACAGTTAGTTGCTGAATTGTGAACCTGTGTGATTTTGTAGAAATTTTGCTATTAATGCGTATTTTATTGTTAGCAGTGTAATTAGCGTGGCATGATACGTTTCTTGGTAAAACAAAAAGTCTCAAATGGCAGGCTTTTTAATTTAGCGAAGAAGGGTCTAGCAAGCATGGATAATTAGAAAGGTGAGGACTTGCTTCAGAAATACGTTTTTCACTTTTCAGATGGCAATACAGCTTTCTAAATTTGAGGGAGGAAAGAGGAGAGTGTGTGAGTTGGAGCACTGAAGCAGTGCCTTGTGTCCTGTAATTGGGATTCTCACTGTGGAGGTTTTCTCAGAGTGAAGTGGAATGATTTTTCTTAACATTGCAAAGAGTGCAGAAAACTTTTTGTTGTTGTTACTTAGTTTAGTGACACGGTATGATTATGTATCAGTTTTAATTTCTGACCTGTACAGACAACACTCAGTAATGGTATCCCTTGTAAATGTCAGTCAGTTTGCTCACCATTTTGAAGATAAAATGCTTGGATACAACACCCACAATTTTTTTTTAGATACTGTTAAAATACTTGAAATTACAAAAGGCAGGTGCGTGCCTGTTACACTTGAGCATAATACAGCATGAACACTGCAAATTCAGTTTGAGAAGCTATGGGAAGAACCCTTCTCTTTAAAATTATCTGCTGCGGGGCGATTCTTTAATTTGCCCATGAGTTGCACTGTAGCTGGTTCTCCTGTCACTCCCTTTCCCTTCTCCTTCCCCTTGTTCTTGACTGAGTACGTCATGCTGCTGACTTGAAAAGAATGCCTTGCAAAACAGGAGTTCTAAGAGGATCTTTGTGCTGACTTGCAGTAAATACAGGTGCATGTGTTTGCAAAATGAGAGCTATAGCTTGCATACTTCTGACATCCAGTTTTCGACAGCAGTGCTTCTCTCTCCCACCCCCAGCACCATTTCTTTTTTATGCAAATCTGATTGAATAAGCAGAAGAATTTAGGATTGTTCAAAGTATGCTGTGTGAAAGGGGAGATGTCTGTTTGGACGTCAGTGCTGAATATGGCATGGGTTGTCCTGTTGTGTGACCTGATCCTGGAATGAGGCACTTGGGTGCTACTGCGTGGTGAATTACTTAAGAGCAAAGGTCACCAAAAGGGTTGTGGTTGTTTGTCAATCAATTTTGTGTCCTTTTCTTAACCCAGAAGAAGTTTTAAAAAAACATTAGAAAAAAAAACACAAAGACTTGAATTGCATTTATGACTGGAAAAAGACGAGGCAAGTATTCTGCTAGTTACATAGCCTTGTCTGTGCAAAACATCACCGTTTTGCTAGCTTTCTGGACTGCCATACTTGGGACAGGCTCAGTCTGACTGTGCACAGTGAACTCTACTTCCAAAGAGCCAAGTTATATGCAAATTCACACCGTAGCGTGCTCTGTAGCCAAGCCCTTAAATTTTCCAAATACCACGTACTGTGAAGTTGGATGAATACCTATTGCTTGAGTAGTGTAAAACCTTAAAAGCATAAAAGCAGTTCCTGGAGGAGATTGTAGGCAATGGTACAGCAAAAATAGTAAAATACTGCCAGAATTGCTAAATTAAAAACCTAAATAGTACCATAGCAGTGAAATGCATGAATGCATCTTGGATTCTTTTAAGAAATCCTTCTGCTCTGCTTAATCAATCTGTTTTTGTTTAACTTACCTGCCAGAATGTATAGTGATCAAAGGGTTAACGGTATCCAGTTGCATTAATGCTGTTTGTTGTTCCTCCTCAGAAAAGTGACTAGCAGGTAGAGGAGTCTGCTTTCATCCCCATGATTCAAAGTCAGGCAATCTTCTGCTTCTGTAAGCTCAAAGAGGAATTCAATTTTTTTTTTTTTCTGAAGACTAATGCTTGATAGCTGGTGTGCATTTCAGCTCTACTTCTTGCAGACAAATGGGCTGTTGCAAGTTCTGTGATGTTCCAGAGGGAGCAGGAAAGGGTCTTGGGGGAGAACAAGGGCAAAAATGACAACAGGAGAGCTGTAATTTCAGCGTGTAATTAAGGTGAAAATTCTGCCACTCTTCTTACTCCCTCTGCAAAGTAAACAGTGAGATAGTGATCCTATAGGCATAATGGCAGTGCTGATGATAAATGAGAATCCTGTGTAGTTTGAACTGAACTGAGTGGTAGAGCTCTTTTTCTTTAGAAGGCTGGATCCATTCTTGTAGGGAATGAAAAGATCTGGGTACGCATGGAAATGATCTAAGATTCTCTTGCAGGCTGTGCAAATCACAGAGCTTAATTTTCACATGGGGTGTGTGAAGTTTTTTTTTTGTCTCCCTACCAGCCAGCCAAGCCTGAAAGCGTTTGCTATTTACTGCAGCAAGTACTGTGTTCCAATTCCTCTTCACTTATTGCTGAAGTAACTGTGATACTCTTCTGTTCATTAATAAGGTGCCATGTATTTTAGTGGTTATTTTGTCATGTATTTAATGATGTTTTAGTGGCTGCACGAAGAAAAAAAAGTGTGGTTAAATTTATACACACCTATTACCTGTTAGTTTTATCATTGTAAAACTTTTATCATTTGGGGTTCTCTGTGTGTGTGTCTGGCACATCATGCAGCACACTTCCAGCACCTTCTGAAAAATACCTGCTTTGTTTGGTAGATGATGTCTCAGGCTGAGGGCCAGCAGAGAGACTTGATCAGGAGCATAGAATGCCTTCCTGTCTCCGGTCACCTCACGTCCTTGGATCAAGACCTACTAATGCTCAAAGCAACTTCCATGGCAACCATGAACTGCTTAAATGACTGCTTCCATATTCTCCAGTTACAACATGCTTCACAACAAAAGGGATCCTTACCAGCAGGTGGGTATAGATGCTCCCAGAGAGCTGGACTCTATCACAGATAAGAAGCCTTTCCTTCTTCAGTTGTGAAAAATGCTTGTTCCACTAAATCCAGTTTCCTATGGGCAGAGAAAACTGCTGGCTGCCTCTTTCCTTCTGAGCTTTTGTAGTGTTTCACTTACTGGTATTGTTTAGAACTCCTGTAAATATTTTCCTTTTTTTCTCTGGATTTCTTTATTTCTAATTGTTGTGGGTCATCTCACAACAGAAAAAAGTACGTAAGGCACAACGAGAAGGTGGCTGCCTTTGGGATATAACTGGCAGCTCAGGAACGGTAATAGTGGAGGCGAAACTTTATGGGGTCGCATATTCTAAGGATATGTGTTGTCCAGCAGAGCTCTGCTGAATCTCATGCTTTTCTGACTTCTTTTACATACTTAATGCCTATTGTAAGCATTTACATGAGTGTAGCTTTTATTTCTAGTTAAGCATTCAAAAACAAAGCTCTGAATTTGCATGGGATATTACTAATACTGTTTATGTATCAATATTCATATTTTGGCTTAACATACTAGTCTAAAGCATGAACTAAAATAAATATTGAATTCCTTTCTGAGGCGAGGACAGCCTTGCAGGCAAATGCAAATTGGCTAAAGGTTAAAACAAAAAAACCCACCCACCACCTACAAAAAGAACACGCCACAACAAACAAATATCCAAAACAAAACACAAAGCCTAATATGTTGCTATGCCTGCACAGTCAATTGGAGCAAGCAGGTGCTTACTAGAATTGTTCCACCAAATTTGTGTGCAGCGTACAGAACTGAGCGTGTCTTTTTTTATTTGAAAAATTGCAGTAAGATGCGAAGAATTTACAAGAGCTTACTCAGTGCCTTTTTGTAAACAAGAAGCTTTGTGGATACTCATGCTTGTATTATACAACAGATATGTCAGACATGATAAGTATGCCAAAAAGTACACTCATAACTTATCTCTTACCTTTCCCATATTCTTATCATATTTGTAGTACTTGCTTTGCCAATGCGTATTAGTTCAAAGGTGTAATTAATTGAGCTTTTAACGTGAAATAAAGAATTTATATTGTTTGTTAAATAGTTAAAACTAAAGTTATAGCTAAATTGTAGAGATGGATGGAGAGGGGAGGACCAGCGTAATTGATGCTGGAGTTTAAAATGATGCGTAATTGAGGCTGGAGTTAAAAACAGAACATTAAAAGCATGTATGCTGTTTTTATGCAGAGTTCCACTCTGTCACTGGTGTGACCTTTCTAGAGATACACCATAATTCATTTGTCCCCTTTAAGGGATTGCAAAAACAACTTAATTTTCTCTTTTTTTTTTCCGTTGTTGTCCATTTTAGCTTAGATTTACCCTTCCTCCTTCCCCTTCCTCCCCCCCAAACTCAGAAGAGGTACTTATCTTTCTGGTTTGAGAAGTGGAGTCCTCAGAAGTTCATATAGAAAGGAAAAGAATTGTGGTTTAATTCAAATGCTCTTTTATATTAATTCAAGGCACTTTTATATTAATGTGTAGGAAAAAATCTTGAACACAGACTGTGCTATCTAATAAAATATATACATGCACTATTTAATCTTCTTAGGATCAAAAAGCACTGCACTAGATGTGAGTGAGATGCAGCAAGGAGCGATGATGAAGAGGAAACTTGTGTAACAGAACATACTTTTTTCCACTTCAAGTTTAAATTTATTTCCAGGTCTGATAGAAATGGTACTTGACTGCTAGGAATGTGTTGGGCGAGTGCTTGTCAAGCTTAAAACACAAGGATTAGAAATTATGTAAGACTGTTGGTTTGCTAAAATTTTAGAAGGAAAAAGCAATCGAAAACAGTATTAGCCCAACGGCATCAAGGTGTATCAAAAATCAGACTTAAAGAAGAATGGTAAAGTTGACTTGAATTTAGGAGAAGTTAAATAATGAAAACATACTGGATTTTAAAAAAGTATTTTATCATAAAGGTGAATTGCAATAACAGTTTGCAACTCAAAGGAAAATATTGAAAGAGAAGGCTGCTGTAAAGTTTGAAATGTCCATCTTGTAGCAGAGGGGACATGCTGAGAAATGCTTTAAAAAAAAAAAAGAGGGTGGAGAGTTCTAGGGGATGAGGAGATCACAAGAAAAGAGAATAGCTTGTGCTACCTGCAGTAGTTGAGAACAGATTTGAATATGATCTTCCAGTGGCAGAGGTGTTAGTGCGATGTCTTGTCCATTCACATCACTGAAGCACAATTAGTATCTCAAATCACTTTAAAAAACAAAAACAAAAACAAAAAAAACTCAGAATTCAACAGTGAAATTAAACAGAACTTAATGACAAAGAAGGTTGTTTTAGAAGAAGCTGATAGGGAGCATAAAAGGAGGAATGCTTGTTAAATTCAAGCTAATATATAGGCACTGAGTGTGCATTAAATGCAGTTTAGAACATGCATTTAGAGATCCTTACACTGAAGGTTATAGTTCAGAGCAGGGGTTCTTCATGAAGGGATTTTAAAATGAGTAAAGCCTTTTCAAAAAGGTGTCAGTGTCATTCTGAGCATCTGTTTCTTGACTTCTTTGAAACTTGTGTTCAGGCTAAAACTTAAACTGAGGGTTTCTCATTTCTTACTATGTTAGTGAATTCAGTAGGAACAGACTTGATGGAAATAAGCTCCGTTGCTGAGGGAAAAGTCTTCTGGTACCATTAGTAAAGCTGTACTTTTTCTGTCCCAGTACTTTCCTGGTGGAACTGCTGCTGTTTATCTGGTTTTACTCAGTGGTGGTTGAGGATGTGACCTAGTTGCAGGCAACAGAGATCTGGAAATGAAGGACTGTGGATAACATAGGAAGGGACAGCAGCCTTCCCGGTGTTGGTTCCTAAGCCCGGGAAGCTGCTTTATTGGTGCTACAAGTTCTGGCTTCCTAATAACTTCTGTGTTTGCGACCTAACCAACATGGCTTGTCACAGTTTGTGTTTTTCTTCAACAAACCTTACTGGAGTCACCTGTACACTTATTAGCCTTTAAAACAGAATGGAACATTTGCATTATTGATGAGGAACTTGATCCATTGTGATAAATTAGCTGGGAGTAACTAGAGATGCTGGAATCATTGAGTGGGTAATAGCTTTCCAAGCCCTGCAGCCTTTTTTAAGCAACTATTATTTATTCAACAGCGTGTGCCTGCCTCCTTTGCAGCCAAGAAAAGGTGACTGCCCTCTCCAGAGAAAACATTGGCAGTGAAACTTTCCCTGCTCCAGCTTTTTTTAGTCTAGAATTGAGCTGGGTTTGAGAAGGTACAAAAAAGTGCACTGCTTACTTCCAGTTCAAGAAGACTGTCAGGGTTGAGTTCAGGTGATATTGGGTTCTTCCTGAAGTGTCTGATTACACCTTTCCTGACACCAACTAGTTCCTCCAGTACAAGTTGCACATATTACAGCTCGCCAATCGCAGGGTTTGTGCTAATGATCACTGGAGGTGGTGTCTCATTGCACCACCTTTGTTCAGTGGCTGCTGAAGGGATTGGCTGCAAAAGGAACTATCTGCTTTCAGCTTTTTCCTCAAAAAGCTGTTCTGTGAAAACTGCTGTTTACTGACCTTCCGGAGGATGAACAAGTTTCAGCGCAAACTTTCTTTTGCTTCAGGAACAACGATCAATTGGCTGGAACCAAAGATATCTCTGTCAAACCACTTCAAAAATGGAGCAGCTCAGAATTTCCCAGCAGAGATAAACAAGCCAGCATCTGTCAGAGAAGAGCAGTCCATTGCAGAGCCCTGCCAGCTAACAAGGGTAAGGTAATGTGAAAATCCTCTTTCTGTGGGGAGTTATTTTGAGGAATATCTGTAAATGTTTTGATCATATTATGTGAATATGATTTAAATACAATTCTTCTTACGCTTTTCAATTAGCTGTTTTAGAGGACGAGTGAGTGCAGTTGCAGTAAATTAAAAGTCTCATACCTTGCTTTTTCAATACATTTTGCTGCTTTCTCTAGCAAGCTGTCAAAAAGAGGGAGCCAATTGGGATGGTAATGTAAGGTGTTGAAATAGGCACTATTCCTTTGCATTTTGATCTAAAATAACTGGAAATTGAAGTGCAAAAAAACTAATTGGAATTCATGATGCTCTCAAAATAAGCCCAAGAAGAGCTGCCTGAGTAGATGAGACAAAATTGCCAGTCTCCAGCTATTAAATCTCCCAGTCTTTCTTTTCCAGTTCTTACTGCATCTGTTTTTCTTAATCTGAGCAACTCTCATCACTTGACTTCAGGATGGCTTGCTGTTTTGAAATACAGCTATAGCCTATATCATTATAACTGTCAAAAAGAATATGAAGTGCAAAACACTAAAGTAAAAGAACAGGATTATTTAAAAAGAACATGATTTCCCAACTGAGGTAGAAAATCGTAATTACGTTATTTCTATACCAGTTGTTTTCACACAGTTCTTTGCGTAAGACTATCGTTATGAAAAGGCAGTGTGCTGTTGTATGTCCCTGCAGCAGCATCTGTTTCACTTTGCTATCTTTTAGCAATATAAAACCTGAAGATTTTTCAGTTGCCATGGTTTATGTTTTTAAATAGTTCAGACTAGTTGTCACGAAGTATAAAAAAAAAAAAAAAAAAGGCAACAAAACACCAACAAACAAAAAGCAAATGAACCAAGAGCTTTCAAATTTATCACTTTGGTTCCTTCCTTCTTCTAATTAAGGGAGATAATTCCAGGCTGGATGGGGCCTTGGCCAACCTGATCTAGTGGATGGCATCCCTTCCTATGGCAGAGGGGATGGAGCTAGGTGATCCTTAAGGTCCCTTCCAACCCGAGCCATTCTGTGAGGCCAAGCGCTTAAAGTATGCTCCTGTCTGTAGTTGAGATACGACTAGTATTATCACACTCCATGGATATATTCAGCTCTGTTATTTACGATAGCAGAACAGTGTAGCATCCTTGGAAAGGACTCACCTGTGCGATACTGCGTTTTTCATCAGGTTATGGGCCCTGCACGAGGTTGCGGACCTTTGTGCTTTCTGTCGTGGTTGGGTGTGTCAAAAATTTGCCTTGAGCTGATGGCTGCTGATCCAGGGAAAAGGCCTTCCTTTGGGCAAATGCATATCGCTGCCCTCTTGTGGCGTTCAGTGCATCTCCCCTCTGCATCTGCCTCCTTCCAGCTGGTTGTCTCAAGAAGACGCTACTCAGAGAGCTGGAAATACACCCTCCCTTCTGCTGAAGCATTCATCCATCCTGCTTGTGGGATGGTGGTCATTAAAACGGTGCTCATTTTATTTCTGCTAGTCTGTCTGGGTACTTCGGTTATACTAACAGACGTGTGGTGTGTGGGTGGTGGCTTTGTGTGTGTTTTTTTTGTTGTTGTTGAACTTCTCCAAGTTGCTTTTCCTTTTTCCTTTATTGTTACACTTTTGGAACCATCAGCAACATGGATAATGCTTGTGGAGCCCGTAGATATGTTAATTGTTTGTCATCTTGAATGACAGAATGCAGGTAACTAGGAACTACTATTTCCTGCGACCTTTGGAGCGATGATGGCAACAACACTGGAAGTAGTTGAGGCAGTAGTGTAGAGGTGGAAGGGTGTCATCAAGGTGGCCAGAATTTCTGCTAGCTTTTGCTTCACTATTTTTGTGTATGTTTTAAAGACTTGCCATTCTGTTAGTTCACAAAGCTACAGGAAAACAAGTCATGTTTGCTTTTATACTTTTTTCTGACCTGTGTGAGAGATTATGAGAAATCTTAGCCAGAATATTCTAAGTAAAATCTGCACTGAGTGATCTCAATGGCCTTCTGAGTTCTTCAGCATCTTGGGAGAATATTCTACTCTGTAGGTCTTTGCAGGGATCTGGTTAGTCTCTTTTATCATACAGGGATAGTTACAATATGAAATCCTTTTTTGGATATTGTGTGGACAGTCCCATCTCTGAGCTGATGTTTATGGCTCTTATTGCAGGAACCTGAAGAAATAAATCCAGATGAGGAGCTGGAGGATATTGGTGATGATAAAGAAGATAACGTAGGAGCAGTGGAAGAGCAGCGCAGTGTTATCTTGCATCTCTTGTCTCAGCTGAAACTTGGCATGGATTTAACAAGAGTAAGTAACTGAAGTGTGAAGACACCTCTTTGAATGCAACTGATTTAAATGGACTTGTTGGATCTCATGGTTGAGACACCCTGTCTTGCTCATTACAACAGAGGTGAATTATGTGAGGTTAGTTGCCACTTCGGGGAAGGAAAAGACTGATACAGCCTCTTTCTTTAAAATGTTTTCATGTCCCAGCAAAAGATACCACTTCTTTTTTTGTAGTGGTGGATAAATATGAGAAAGTTATAAGATCCTCTGCTCAAAGGTAAAGGATTAATTTAAAGTTAATTTCTGATTGATGGTTGTCCTATTTTCTATGGTGAGAGACTCTGCAGGCTGTCAAGCATATTGGCATAGCTTGCATGCTTTTCTCTCCATTAGACAAAACCTTTCCTAACCTCTATTCTGAACCTTCCTTGCTATAGTTTGAGCTCCTTCCTGCTTGTTTTCTCTGCAGATGTGGAACACATTATCCCTTTCTTTGCAGTTGATTCCTTTATTTATTTTAAAGGGAGCTTAGTCCCTTTCAAATACTTGTCCTAATTGTACCTGTTATGTTCTTTTTCCTTGTAAATCCATTTTCTGAGACCTATGATCAACTCTGTTTCCCTCATACCTTTGAGGAGGGACTGTAAGGTTCAGTCTGAAAGTACAGTGTCTAAAGCAAGACAGAATCTTCCACCTGAGAACTTCCCTTATAAAAATGCCTGCCTCTTCATTTCACTTACGAGGTGTTCTGGGGTTTTGTTTTATTTCAGGTGGTTCTTCCTACTTTTATTTTAGAGAAGCGATCGTTGTTGGAGATGTACGCGGACTTCATGTCCCACCCGGATCTCTTCATTGCAATCACAAATGGCACCACCCCCGAGGAGAGGATGATCCGCTTTGTTGAGTATTATCTCACTTCGTTTCACGAAGGTCGCAAAGGAGCTATCGCAAAGAAACCGTACAATCCAATCATCGGGGAAACGTTTCACTGCTCTTGGAGGATGCCGAAGAGTGAAGTAGCTGCTGATGCTGGCAGTAACTTACCTGCTCACTCCCCTGCAGAGCAAGTAACTCTGTCTAAAGATCTGGAAGGCCAAACAGAGTCGGACTACTATACAGTAAAATTTGTGGCTGAGCAAGTGTCCCACCATCCTCCCGTCTCAGGGTTTTATGCTGAGTGTGTGGAGAGGAAGATGTGTGTCAATGCTCACGTCTGGACAAAAAGTAAATTCTTAGGAATGTCAATAGGAGTGACAATGGTTGGTGAGGGTAAGTGTAACGTTTTTCCTTTTCACTTTAGAATATTGTTTAAAATGCTAATATGAGAGAAAAACCTGATGTTGTATGCCTCTGGCAAAAGTACAAGTGAATGCTGCTTGGTAGTTTTGTTTCAAAGACTTTTCAGAAAAATCTGTTTGCGGAGGTGTCAGTTGCTGTTGTGGGTTTTCATTTTTTTTCTTGTACTTCTGGTTTTCCTTTAATCTCAGATCTGAGAGCCTTAATGTACAGTTGTTTGGTGATTTAGTACTTTACAAAGCACAGAGGATACCACAAGCTCTCATTATAAACAGCAGGTTTTCATACTGGGGGGGGGAGATGACTACATAAGTTTACTCTTTGCCAAAAATCAGGATTGTATTTGGAAATAAAATTTCGAATTTCGAACCGAAGGGCAGTTACTGTAAATCAGTGTTTGTGAATGTTCCCAAGCATTGGATGAATTAACTTCCATCAGATATTTATTAAATACAAGTGCTATTCATTTGCATGTATTGCTCTTATGTATCTTACTATTTAAGTTTTAATTTTCTTCTGCCACAGAAATTGGATCTATTAGGGACAGAGAAGGGTAACTGCCCTTGAGCTGTAATTTCCATTTAGCGCTAGTAATTCCTGCAAGAGATGAGACAGCATTGCCCACTCTGTGCTCCTTGGGTATATTGCCCAGCCACCGGCAATATATGGGGGCAGGCACTTAATCGCAAACTGCATACCTGACAAGAGAGCGAGCATGGCAGGAGATGTGGAAGGCACATCTCGATGCTTTGCCTGTAGCAGGTGACTTCAGAAGCTCATGTCTCCTCTAGGGTATTTCTCAAATCATGTCACGAGTCTGAAGAACAAGAGAAACTCTGAAAAGTAACGTCAGAGGTGCACAGTGATGGCATGCTGCAGAGGCATGGGTTGATGCAGACAGCAGTCAGTTGTCACACTATGATTTTGTAATGCTGAGAGGTAGATTTTGTATGGTGTGACTCTTTTTTTTAGTAGGACTCAAACAAAACCATGTATCTTAATGCCCAAAGAAAAATTCTAGTTTTTGTGAGATTCTTGACATTTATTGCAAAAGATACTGTCAGGAAAGAGTTGAGTTTCTCTTGGCAGGTAAGTGCAGCAGGGAAGGTTCTCTGCTACCTGCCTTCAGATAGGGTAGGATATATTAAATGTAGGGGAAATGGAACAGGAATATTACCCTCCCTCAAGAACTGCAGTTCAGGGTACTCACTCATTACTTCCTATTGGCAGCGTAAATCTTGTGTTGCTGTGTTCTGGAACTGTTCTTAAGACAGTGACAGCCCTTTCACATATGACTGAAAAGTATGTTGCACAGCACAATATTGTATTTTATGGATCAATATTGTACTTTATGGATCAATATTGTTAGGATAAATACATTTGTTTCTTTTTTGAAATGACGTGGTACTTAGGTTAGTACTTTCTAGGTAGAAACATTTTCCTGAATCTGTAATAAGTGTCATTTGTGTGAGGGGTCTATGAAGAAATGTAGTCAGATGCAGTATTGGATATATTTCAATAACTAACTTGATCATTTCTAAAATGGTGCTAATTAAGGTGTTCTAAATTTCTTCACACAGGTCTCTTAAGTCTCTTGGAACATGAGGAGGAATATACTTTCTCTCTGCCCTGCGCATACGCTCGATCAATTTTAACTGTTCCCTGGGTAGAACTGGGAGGAAAAGTCAACATTAACTGTGCGAAGACTGGCTATTCTGCAAGTATTAACTTCCACACCAAGCCCTTGTACGGTGGCAAATTGCATCGGTGAGGACACTTTCTTGTTCTATTTTTCCACGTAGTTTTGTGCTCTAGAACTCTAGTAGTTGTGTGGCTGCCCTGTTCTGGGTGCTGAGTAAGTGTTTTGATAGTCTGAGAGTTAGGTGGTTTTGCTGCTCATGAATACTTGAGGTATCACTGTGCTCTTAAATAATATCCCTGCTTCTCGTGATCCTCAAGGAAAAGTTAGATTGTGTGTAGAGGCAGTAAGGGAATTCCATGTTTGTATGACTCTTGGTTCAAACCACTGGGAAAACAGGGCTCCTGGCTTTTCTTCCTGGCTGCTGCAGATTTCTTAATACTGACATAAGTTGCTTAATATTTCTTGTTTTTCCATTTGCATGTTGTTTGAAATGAGGCTGATTCTACTGCCATAAAGGGTTACGTGTTTGTAATGTGCTTTGTAGTTGTATTGCCTTGCATTTCCTCACTGAATACCTCAGCAGTATTACTTGTCATATGGAAGGAGTCCCCAGCTGGCATTTAATGAAAAGGTAAAAATATCACAGAGAATGTTCGTAAATAGTCTTCTGTTAGTTAGTGGTCTTCCTCTTATGCTTCTTATACGGAAATCCTATCAAATTTAAGCAACTTAGGAAAAACTTCCAGGTAGAAGTACCTGTTTTTTGTTTTCAAAGACAAGAATGTTAGCTCTTGTAGCAGTGATTCTTCATTCTTCATGTATGCCCATGTTTAAAGACTAACTGGTGAAAGAAAGAAGACCCAGCAAAAGTTTGCTTGGGGTTACTTCCAGCAAATTCCAGGAAACGTCTGCATGCTTGGTACAAAATCTTTTGAAACTCATTAACAGTGATGTTTTCAGAGATTTTTATAGTAAGACTGCATGGTGCAGATTAGCCTCGTGCTAATATAGTGACAACAAATTAAGTAAGGAGAAAATGAAGTAGTAGTCACACAGAATATCTGATTGCAGAACATTTTGCTCTCAGCCGTTTATTGCACTTGTTTAAACCTTTCCTTAAAGTAAATGTCTGAGGCAGTAATGAAGTATGTAACTGCCTAGAGTATCAGGACGTCTTAAACGTTGGTTGCTTTCACAGGTTGCAAAAAAAATCAGTCTTCTATAAATTGCTTTTTCTGAAACATTAGGGTAAAGCTCCATTTAGTGTTAAAACCAACGAAAAAACACTCAAGTCTGCGTCTTGAATTGCTTTGCCCTTTAGACTCCCATACATGTTTTGAATTTAGCTTGCAGCCATAGCTCCCCATCCCAGTGGCATTTGGAGAACTGAAGCTTGTGTGATGAGAAAGCATCATGATTGAAACAGAGCAAAAATATATCATTTGGGATCCTTATTTCCATTGTTTAGACTATTCCTTCCACCTTTTGATAGCTCCTGTTATGCCATAAATATAAGCCATAACTTTTACTTTAATGGTTTGGTTTTGGAAAATGTTCTGTTATTTGTGTCTATGAAATTATGCACGGATATAGAGGCTTTCTTGGCCAGATCTGTTCAAGGTGCCGTAACTACTGGAAATGTGACATGGCTATGACTGGACATTTCCAAAAGGAACCTCTTGACAGGGAAGCAGCAGCGTTGTCATGGTTATGCAGAACGTGAGTGAGTTGCCATGGCAATGTTACAGATTTTTGTAGTGACTCTTGTTAGACCTCAGCTGGGTATTGGCTCCGTGGTCCTGCACCCCTTCAGCTTGCTGAAACTCAGGATTTAGTAATAACTAGGCATATAGCAATCATGCCAAGTTAGCAAATAAACGCTACCAGGTTTTTAATCACCATTAGTTCAGGCACATAATCATGATCTGCAATGCTGGGAATGGCTGTATGCCGTAGAGTAATGCAACAGGAGGAAACAGAGGTCACTATAAGAGTTTCATTTAGCTGCTCAGTGCTGCACCTTGTAACGCTGCACGAGTGGTAAAACCTCATTTGCTTTAAGCTAAGTAGAGACGACAATTTTATGATTAGTATTAAAGTACTGGGTTGTCAGTGTTGTCACCGCACAGCACTTGGAAAGACGAAGAGCTTAATCTTGGGGAAATGTAAGTGCAAAGCCTGGACATGCAGGTCTGCCGTTCTGTGGATGCAGCCTATTTGCAGATCTGCAGGAAGGAGGACAGGGGCTTTAGCAAGGGGTGAGAACCACAGGGTGAGAAGGCAACACAAAATGAAGGCTGCTTGCTTGTGGCCTGCTTTTTCAGTTATTTTCAGAAACTGTTACCATTTGTTAACTTCAGGATAAAACACCTGAATGTAAATGTGCTCTTATTGCCCATGTTACACTAACTCCGTCCTGTTTTCATGAATGAATCTTCTATTTTTGTAATAGAGAACTGTGTGCTTGAGCACTAGGGGACAGGTAGATACAGATGCAGATGGAGGTGATCAGTACATATGAAAGAGGGAACGGGGCACAGCTGCGTGCTGCTCTCCTCCTTCCTTGGAGCTTCTGGTGCTTTTGTGTGGCAGGGTGGGAGCACAGAGGAGCTGCTTTCCACTCCTCTGTGTGCAGCTGCCCAGGGTAAATGCGAGCAGACCAGCAGTGTGGAGTTGGATATGATTATAGAAGCTGTGCAAAGGTCATCGGAGTTTAACGGAAGCTGGAGATAGTGTCCTTTGAAACATGCAGCACCTGACAAGTGAGAGCATGTCTTAGGCATTGTTTGCACAGTTTGCAAATGCTATAGTTTGCTCTTTCTGGGAGGAAGAATCACAACTTCTGCTTGAACATGGCAATTTGCATGGTAAATTTCGTGCTCGGTAAATTTCTGCTCTTTAGTTCATGATGAAATGGGTGTCAGGTGGCCTTTGGACAGGTCTTGATGTTGAAAAGAAAAATGTGTGTGTGATTATTGCAATGCTTGAACGTCTGAGCGAGACTTTGGATGAAATGTTGGATATTAGAAAGACATTTTTAATACCTTGTTATCCTGGTTCATCTGGTAGTGTGGAATTTCCTACCTTCCCTTCTGCCTTTGTGTGTGTGATGCTTATGTGAGCAACATAGAAATGAGACCACTTACATATGGAGAACAGTGACATAAAATGAAGTGCCAGCAGGTAGGGAGATAGTCCTGGTAGAAAGCTTCATTTTTATTTGTATTTTTAAAATTTGAACTACACACCTGATGTGGTATTTCAAGTGGAAATGATCAACTCCTTGTTACGTGTGAGGTACCTTGTGTTAGTTCCTTTTTCACTTCAAATGCCATTAAAAGATTTGAAACAAGTTTAAGCTGCAGCCAAAAACTGAGTTTCCTGAGTAACATGAAGAGAACTGGAGCAATGAGTGAAAGTCACTTTGTTCTTTGAGCTTCTCCATGCAAATGCAATTCAAGTAACTGACATTTGTAAAGACAGTGTGACAAGTGTACAAACTCACTCAGAATGGAGTTGTGATTAATGCAATGAATAGTCTTAAGGTGGCTTTGGCCATGGCCTTTTAAGAATAAAAACTAACGCTTCCTAGAGTCACGGGTGAAGTGAAGCAGAACACGACAAACACAGTGGTGTGCAGAGTGCAAGGAGAGTGGAACAGCATGCTCGAATTCACCTACAGCAACGGGGAGACAAAACACGTGGACTTGACAAAACTGCTGGTGACAAGAAAACGAGTCCGGCCCATTGAGAAACAAGGACCATTTGAATCTAGGTAAAATATCTATTTATTACCATCTGACCCTTTTTGTCCTGAGCAGTCTGGTGAATACCTTGGGAGGATTTGCAAATGAAGATATTATTTGTGAATTATGCTTAGCAGCAGCGATCTTTATTTGCTTCTAAAAAACAAAACAACAATGAAACCCCCGAAATTAAGTGCATAATAGTGATGAGAAATCAGTACCACGGGTGTTTGGCTGTTTACCTTGTCCCTTTTGTTCATGGACATAGTCTTATGAGTTGAAGTGCTGCTAGAGCAAAGCCTCATTATCTGCTTTGTTTTTTAACCATCAGCTACGCAGCTGGGCAGTTCCAGCCAAGGGAGGTCCTCCCAAGAAACTGCCTGTTGAATTCCACTTCCGTAGCAGCTTCTAAAGGGTGTGCAAACAGATGTTAGACTGGCGCAGCCAAAACCACGGAGCCATTCTTATCTGCTCCTTACTGCTGCTGTAGATGTAAGGCTTGGCCACGAGCCCTTCCACCTGCGCTGCACCATTATGTTTTGTCCTGTGTTAGTTTGTCCTGTGTAAGTGGAGGGGAGTGCGCAATGATCCTGCTCTGCAGTGTGAGGCTGCATACCGAGAAAACTTTCGAAAACTGAAGTTACAAACTTGGTTTGTAGGAGGCTGTGGCAACGCGTAACAGAGTCTCTGCGGGATGGAGACATCGATAAGGCTACAGAGCACAAGCGAGCCCTTGAAGAACGACAGAGGAATGAAGAGAGGCTTCGTGCTGAAACAGAAACACCTTGGTGTACTAAATACTTCCTCAAAGAAGTAAGTCCCAAAGTAGATAGCTGTTGATGAAGGCAAAGGCAGAACTACACTCAAAGCAGGTGCACGTGTGGGTATGTGTCCTGTCAGAACAGAGTATTTGGCCTTGGGTCTTATAGATTAGCTCCGTGGGATCCAGAGGAGTAAGGTGACGTACCAGCTCCCAGGTGTGACTTTACCTTTCCTTTCCCAAATGCTCTTGTTTTCTAGTACTGTACAATGAAATATTTGCCTGTTCTGTGATTCTCCCTTTTACTGAGCTCTTCCCCATGGCATGTGGAAAATGGCTTTACGCGTATGTGCTGTATAAGCAGACTGCCACAGTAAATACCTGAGGAAAAGAATCAGTGGTACTAATTGCACTTATGTTGTGTCCATGTAAACGCAAAATATTATTGTTAGGAAGGAAGAGGAATTTATTCTGTATTTTGAACTTTCTGTTCTTGCACATTATGTTTTGGATGGAGCGTATTTGTTCAGTGGCTTATCCTGCATTGCAATAATGGTAGTAATAATAACATAGTAAGACTTAACAAGTTGAACTGCAGGCTGCCCAAAAGACAGGAGACTGCTGATGTGGTAACTTTAAAATAGGCTTTCCTTGTGATCCAGATGATAATGGAACTGCATCGAGATCTTTGAGACCCATGCAAGAGATTAGGACTCAGCTAAAACCTAACTGTGGAACCTTTACCTACTAAATTGCAGTAATGTGACTCCCCTGCCTTTTTCTTCAAGGTATCTGTGGTCTAGCAAGGTTTTAAAGTATAGGTTAAAAAGGTGATGTGTATGTGATTGGTTTTTTTAGGATCATTAGCTCCAATAAACTTTTTTGTTCCATAAAGCTATGTTAGCGTGATCAGCTCAGATTTAGACATTTATGTTGTTAGTATCTAGATTTAGATAAGGTCAACTTCTGTCACTAATGTGAGAGAGATCTACCCAGAAAATTTTAAACGTAGTCCAGAGGTACTTATTTCCAAGAAACCAGTTGGGCTGTGTTAGAGCTAATAACCACTGGATAGCTGCCCCTCTGCTGGTGCCTTATTTTGTCTTTTTAAAGAAATCTGGATCATGGAGTTGAGAAGAATGGCTTTCTATCTGGGTTAATTGCAAGTGCAGCCAGTTTCCAGAGTGCGCTGTAGCTCAGCGGGAGTCGTGCATGTTCTGAAGCAGTCTCAGAAGCCTGCAGAGTTGATCTGTCTTAGTCTGTGGGAGTTAAAGTTAGAAGCTATGTCCCTCTGGTTTTCACAGCTATCAGTCTACTAGCTGTGTGAAGAGACTTCTACCGAGGCAGTGTCTGTATTATAACTGTGTTTTCTCTTTAAATTGCAGGGAGACGGCTGGGTTTATCATAAACCCCTCTGGAAAGCAGTCTCTGCTGTGCAAGCTCAGCAAACGGACACTAACTAGAAAAGCTGCTTACAGATGAGTTTCCTGTTTCTGATATTCTCTCTTTCCCTGTCTCTCGAAACACAGTAATCACACTGAGTGTCCCCTTTTTATGTAATAGTGAAAACTTAAATGAGCGTAAAGAAATAAACTAGGGCACTTTAAAGCTGTTCAAAACGAGGTGGTAGAGACAAACTTGCCAGATACATTCAACCAACTTGTTTTTTTGTATGATCCAGAAGATTTTATCTGACTTCTATAAGATTCTTCTAAGTAGGTCTGATTGCAAAAGCTGCCTAAGAGAAGAAGGAACTGTTTGGTTTTTGGAGTGACGTGGGAACTTTTTTCTACATCAAGCTCTAATAACTGAAACATGCTCAGTACCCGTGTAGACAACAGCACCAACAAATTGCTGCTTTTATGCCCAGCATTAAACCTTTTTTGGCAAAAACTGGAGAGGTGTTTGGAAGACGTGCCTGAAATCAGTGTTAAGAAACAACTGGATTGCGACAACTTTTTTCTTCAGAGAGAATGCGTGCATGCATCAGAGGAATATGGAATATACGTAGAGACTACCGTTCTTTTTTATGGATTTATAAAAGCAATTAGAATTGTAACCATGGAGAAATTTTTCCTCTGAAACATTTTAATATACTTGAAATAATTGACTTGAATTGGAAAAGTAATTTGAACACTTTTCAACTCCTAGTTTTATTAAATCTTTGAGTGACTTTGATTTTTTTTTTCTCATGTTGTAATGTACTGAGGTTTGGCCTTTTCTCCTCCACCTTCTCTTCTAAGGACTAAGGCTTTCAAACAGAACAGAAACTACACGATTTTGTATTTAAACTTCTCTACCCATCAAATCATCGCAAAGGTGAAGTATCAGTGTTACAAACTATCCTTTGGATTGTTTTGGTTTTTCTCCTGTGGTGTTATTCAGAACAAAGCAGTGAAATGTGGCCTGTGAATACATGGACTGTAGGCTTTGGTTTTTCATCTTACCATTAAAAAAAAAAAAGGCAAAAAGCTGATTATACTGAAGACTGGGTATTGATTTGAAACACAATCAGATATCAGGAAACTGTATTCAGGTACAAACATCCTTTGTTTTTTATAACTATTTTATTGAAGTCTAAGAATTGCTGGCAATTAAGAATAGTACCTACTATGGCTTTCGTTATTGTTGTAACTACAAGCTACCTTAATTTTTCCAACAGTGGTGCCTTACTCTGTTTTTTCTTCTGATGTAGTCTTCCAGTCAGTGTATATAACATTATCTGCCACTTCCCAGCCATGGCAATGGCTGCACCTGATCCATCCTCATGAGAACTCACATCTTTGTGATCTGGTAAGGTGTTTTCTGCGGAGAAGATACAAGTGTAAGAATGCATCAGAAGGTTTAAATAACCATGTTAACTTTCAACACAAACTGTAAATTGTGCAAAAGAAAAAGTTGCATTTATGCACAACTATTTTGATTTTTTTTTGCTGTGAAATGCACTGAGATCTCCATGCGAGTCATAGTCCCTTTGTGAGAGGTGGGGGTGGGGACAATAAAACTACAAAATAAATAATTTGTTCTGTTTGCTTTCCCAGAGATCAGGTGGCCAGGAAGAATTGATTGTTGTCTTTTATGCTGGAGATCTGTCTGTCAGGGCTTTCACTGGCCCTTAAAGCGGGATATTTTGGCACTGTGCACTTCAGTAGTAACTCTATTCTCCAGCAGAAGAATGTGTTTTAGACCCTGCTGTCTTGTTTGTGATATTCTATACAACTACCCTGTCTTCTTAGTTTTGGTTATCTATTGGGCATTTTCATGTTCAACCAGGAATAAAAATAAAAATGAAAACCATGGGATTAGTTCCTCCTTGTTTCTGGTTCTGCAGCACATTTGGGACATGCTTCTCAGGCAATTCAAGGATTTGGGGTAGGAATCATGGTGGCAGCATGTGGGCCTCCTCTGTCTAGGAGTTCTTTGGTACCCGTACCAAGCTGGGGATGGGCAGAGGGGAAGAACATAGACTGACAGTGCTTTGTATGTTTCCTAGTTGTTTTATCTCTGTCACACGGTGGATGCTCTTTAAATAAACGGCAAGGGCTCTGGTGCAAAGTCCAAACGTATTCCCCTAGTGTATGCTCAGCTGATAAACTTGTGCTTATTAAAATACAGATCCATGGCTCAGTTGCTGAGCTCTGGTTGAAACTTTGATTTGTGAGTGTGTCAAGGTGATGGCTGTAAAGCAGACTGAAAAGCTCACATATTGACCCTAAACCCATTTGCATTCCTTATATTATATAAAGTCAAGTTATTTCTCTTCCACCGTTGTCTGGGATGCTTATGGTTTCACATTGAGAAAGCTGTTACTAGTTTTGTTGTGTAAAAAAAATACAGCAATGCTGAAGTAGTAGTCTTAAAACATGAGATGAATCCTTTTAACATGTGGGTGCTGCTAGGAAAAAAAGGTAAAATCTTCCTTTGCTCGGATGATCACAAGAACTGGAATGGCTTCATGGTGTGAGTTTAGCGATGATGCAAATTTCTTATTTCTGGAAACAGAGGATGTAGCTGAAAACAGTTTTTTTAAAAAAATCTAGCCACCTAATATCCAACATAAATTATGTGACATTTATTTGATTCTTCTAAGAGTTGCGAGTACTCAGCAGACTGCCATGTATTTTTCCCACTGACCAGATTTGGTTCTTGCATAACTACTCTTGTTCCCATCTTGTGATTTCTGGAGTGAAGGGAAGGGATCGCTGCTGCTTCCTGTATAGGTATTGTGTAGAACCACAGTGTGTTAAATGGGGAGCATGGCAAAATTTAGGATTTAGGCTTGTTCCCCCCCCCTTTTTTTTTTTTGGCTTGGTTGGGATCTACTGAATTTAAGAGCAAAGTTCTTACTGATCTCAGTGGTTTTAGGGCTCCTGGAGATATAGGTAGATCTTGGAGCTTAACTGGCCCTCTTCAGAGGTGCTGGGTATCCTGCTGCTCATGGAGAGCTGAGTGTGGCGTGTCACTTTTTAATGTGGGAATGCAAATGTATGATCCTGAAAGCTTGGTTATTGACTTGTTTTTCATTGGGGGGTGGGTGGAATGAATGCGTAAATGGCAGAGTTTGTTTGCAGGCATGGGGAGGGGAATAAATTAGGAGGCATTTCTTAAAATACTCTTCTGAGTGGAGTATCTACAGTGTAAACTATCGAGCCTAGGGCAAAATCTGTCTCCCTAGGAGAATTTCCAGCCTTCAGAATCGGAGCTGCAGCCTTCAGCTTTCAGTTCATACAGGCTGACCCCTCTGGGTCCTGGTCGCCTCTGGAAGAAGACCAGGTCAGAGTGCATTTTAAAGCCTCTTGAACTGAACTTGGAAGAAAAAGTGAATAAATTCACCAGTGCTATATCCAAACAACTTTGTGAAAAAATCAGTGGGGAAACTGCACTGAATATTACAGGAAGGAAGGATTTGACAGCGTAGAGGGAGTTTGGTGTGTTCTCAGTTTCTCTCTCTATTAGAAAAGCTGCATCATGCCCTCTGTTCCTCCTGGGCATACAGACAGAGCAGTGATTAATGCATTAAATAAATAAGGCTGAAGTTGGGTGGGTGGAAAGGGTGGTGTTTATGGTGAACCAGAGAAGATATGCTTCGAGAGACAGGATTAAATTGGTAAGATGACAGAGGTAGCAACCAGGTGGGTGACTGCGGAGAATGACAGGTAGGGTAACAGTTGCAAGTGGAAACTTGTACATCGCAGCTGATGCAGCTTTTTGTTATTTAGATTTGATGCAACCTAATTCATTCCCCTTCTGAGGGAATTAGAGACATTTTTGTGCTACCTTTAGTTTAGGGGCTGTGGAAGTGTTCCAAAAAGGCGGAAACAACAGTGAGACGAGAAGAGCTTTTTGTATGTGCTGGCGCTGTCGTAGCCATGTGTTTTGAGAAACCAAAGCAACCCTGCGGATCTCCTTTGCTGCTCCACATCGGGGAGCCTCGGCTGGAGGCTGCTTGTGGCCTTTACATGGTTTACTCCCTTCCCCTGGCGTCTGGAGGTTGATCCATGCCGTGCTGGCAAGCAAACTACTCCTCTTTCCTTTTCTCCTGGGAGAACCTCTGTGTAGGTGCATGTCAGGTATGGGCTTGCAGGGCTTCTTAGTAGCAGCTAAGGTTTTTGTTGCCTTTTGCTTGCAAGGATTAAGATTTGCAGTGCCAGGGTTCAGTGAGGTGTGACTTACCTTTCGTGTTGGGTTAATTGCCTTTCCACTGCAGAGGCTATCTGGCTTGGTCCGGTGGTTATGGGAAGGAAAGGTCCCAGCTCTGCCTGATCATGTTTCTTCAGGTTGAGTAACGCAGCGGGGTGCGTGTGAAAGAGCTGCAAGAAGAATTGGCCAACGTGCCTGTGTTGACAGGATTACTGTGGTACGGACCTGCTGGTTGGAGGCGGCTGGAAACCAGACTGGGTACCAGGGTGGTGGGAGGGGTGGTGGTGGTGGAAAGAACTGTCCAGACATCCTGAATGGAGACTTCTTAGGCTGGAACAGTAGTGCCTGCACATGCACGTTTTTCTTCTGTTCAAGAAATTCCACATGGCCACTTGAATCATTAAGGACACCCAGGAATTCCCCATTTGAAAAGGAAAAAAAAGTGTGGGGGAGTTGCAGCAAATCAGGCTTCGATAAACTGGATTATCGGGTATCTTCACAATGTATTAAGGACTGCCTGATCAACTGAATAACTTCTTGGGTGCTGGCTTTTGTTCCACTGAGAATCATTTCAAGTCACTACCTCATCTCTTTGCTGCTGCTACAACAGTTTTGTGTTTTTTTTTTTTTGGGGGGGGGGATGGTGAAGTGGCTTTACAGTCAGTGTTTTGACTTCTGTGGAATAAGCAGTTAGGGGAGAAACTCGTGATGACTGCATGGAAGGACTTCAAAAGATGAACGTGGAGTTCAGGTGCTTATTAATAAAAGATTAAACATTATTATTTTAAAAAATAATAAAAGAAATGCTTTGCATCATTATACATTTAAAGTAAGTACAAAATCAGTTCATATACACTGTTGCACTTTAACCAAAGTATTGATTCCACAGTTCACTGTATCTGTGGGAGGAAACAGATCTCATAAATAAGTTATGTACTAGATCTTAGTTCCATTTGGAAAAACGAAGGGAGGCTTTTTCCCCGTGAGCTGAACGCTCCTGGCGTATCCTCCTGCTTCTCCCGATGAGGCTTTTTGCCTGCTGTGTCACTGCACGTTTCTGCTCCCGTCGCTGTCCTGGTGCTCCCCGCCCGGGGAGGCCGTTTTGTCGGCCTCGTTGTCCGTGTTGTTGTTGAGGATGTCGTCGCAATCCATTTGCGCCATCAGGTTGAAGCGCTCGGCCACGCAGTGGGCGGTGAGGCGAGCCTCGGGGTCGTGGTCCCAGCACTCGGTGATGGTGTCGCACAGAAAACGCATTCCCTGCGGGTGGAAGGGCTGAAATTAAGGGCTGAAGGCAGGAGGAAGGGAAGCTAAAAGCTCATCTAAAGCAAGTGTTTTAGTAGGCTTTTGACAGCTTCCTGTGGAAATGCCTAAGCTTAAGCACAGGAGGAAAAAGCA
Organism: Anser anser; assembly: GCF_964211835.1. NCBI lineage: Eukaryota > Metazoa > Chordata > Aves > Anseriformes > Anatidae > Anser > Anser anser. The sequence continues at coordinate 16,804,076 of NC_139726.1, read as the reverse complement.
CTGGAAAGCTGTGGCAAATGCCAACATTTGTACTGGTACTGGCACCGCTCGGGTCGCAGCAGCATCCTCTGCGGACATGGGGTCTGGTCCCAAGCATTTTTCACCCTGCCAGGAAATCCTTCCTGAAAGCTGGCGTGTGATCACTTGGGGGGCTTTAACCAGGGCCCCAAGGGACTTATGCCCTCCATTTCCTCTCTGCCTTGGCCGTTCGCATGGAGCTCCCTAAAACCAGGAGGGCGAGGGGAAGTGCAGGTGGTGACCCGCAGGGCTGGGCGGAGGGGGCAGGCAGGGGCGGCTTGAAGGCAAGTTTGGAATTAAAAGTTTAAAATTAAACTTCTTCAAACATACTTCTTGTTTCAGCAGCTTCCTCAAAGGGCCAGCCATGCGAAATACTCCTTGCAGTGTGCAGCTGAACTTTTGTTTTCTTGCCACAAAATAGCGTGTTACGTGGGGCTGGGTGCTTTTCTGCGTGCTTCAGAACACGTTCAGTTCCTCTTGGCTACAATGGTTACAACCCCCAGTAACGTGTGTTTTTTTTTCCTCCGTTGATGTAGTGATGTGAAGAGTCCCAATATTTTTAATTAAACAGTAGTGTCCTGCTGGTGTTCCCCCCTTTTAAGCCAGTAATGCAGCTGCACCAGAAGCCCTGTTGAACCTCCCTTTGACTCTGTGATTCCTATCATGTGCTATTGCTTTTCTCATCATTGTCAACCAAGGTTGCACCACAGTGGAAAAATCATTATTCTAAATAAAGCATCATGTTTTTCAGTGGTTTTGTGCATTTCTTAATTTGCAATTAAGAGAACAACAAAAAAAAAATCTCATGAAGATGAAAGAAAACCGCGGGTCTCAGTGGTGTGCCACGAGTGTCGTCTGTCCTGCACCTTTCTCTGAACCCGCTGCTCTGTGCCAAGGTTTGTTGTACTGAATGTTGTACTAAATCTTCCGTAATGGACCCAGATTAGAAGTAACGGGCTTGTGCAGTGAAACTGACAGATGGTGCATTTCAGTGCTTCTGGTATCATTCATTTGCTAGCTTAATCGAGAGGATTTGAAGATAATTGATTAACGTGCGAAAATGAGCTAGTTTAGCTGAAGCTCTTTAAAATAAGCCTTTTCTCAACTAGAAGATGGCACTGTTAGATTGTTTAGTCACCAGCTCTCTGTGCTTGCTTTACGCTGGAATCAGGACATCTATTTGCAGCTTGCCTCATAAACGTGGTGATGCTCTCTTGACTGCTGCATTTTGTTACGCTCGTGAAGCGGGCTTAGTTTGGGTTTGGTACTTGATACCCCCGGTTTCTGAGGGATGCTGCTTGCTCTGTCTGGCTATAGTTAGTTTTACAAGTGTATTTTTAGTAGCAGTATTGACTTAAGCTCCCAGTGCTCCTTCCTGCCCTGCACCAGCCCTCCAGCAGTGACAGTACAGCAGTCTGCTCAGCAGCCTCATGAACCAGCTCTGGGAATTTATCTGGCCTAAATAATCACTTTTTTTTAAATGGCAAAATGAGCTGGAAGCATGGGCGTTTACAAATTGTCTGGGATACTTTGGGGATAATGTTCTTTAATGGGCTTTGTTGTGCAGCCTTGCAAGCAGCTGCGCGGTACGCTGGGTGAGTCAGCTCTCGGGGAAATTAGTGCTGTGACCCCAAGGATGGCAGCTGAAAATCCTAACCCATGACTAGCAGTCGCTTGAGTGAGAGGGAGCCCTATGTTGAAATGCAAAAGCAACCTTTGAAGTGATGTAACAAACTGGTTTTCTTCGACAGGACGATCTGTGGGTGCTTCTCCTGCAGGTGAGCACCTTGTCTCGCCAATGTTGGTGTCGCCCAGCGCACCTTGGAGGTAGCCCGGGGGCTGGAGGCACCGAGCGGCAGGAACTGGTGGAACTGGTGGACTTCTGCTGTTTCCCAGCAGATGGTGCTGCCCTGTGCTGCATCCTGGGGAGGCTCGTTGGGAAACGCTGGGAGTGTTTCTTAAAGCCAGGCTTGTAGGGAGATGTTTATTAGACCAGCTAATATTAGTCAGAGGCAAACTTTCAGGAACACAACATGGCTTTTCTGTTCCTCTTCCCCAGTGACTATTAGGTGGTCTAATAAAAGTCACTGGCTTATAAACCTCGCTCTGTTTGCGTGCTAGACCAACCCAACTACAGCGGCATTATTTCTCGGAGGTAATTGCAGTCAGCCCTTGTCCAGCTCCGCAAACAGCGCAGTTATGGTTAGGCTCTATCAGGGTGTGATTTCTGACAACCCAAGCCTCTGTATGTTTTTCTTGTGGTTTCAAAGTTTATCAGGGACCCTGGGAGGTGAATGTTTGAGATGAATACTCAAAGGCTTCAAACATGCAGCACTGCTGATTTAAGTTCCCGTATTTTTACTACATCAAGGGAAAAGGCTGGGTGAACTTCAGCTGTGAACTTGCTGACTGATAAACTCACCGATGGTCCAACAGAAACCATGGATTCATTTGATGCTGGTTGCAGCTTTGGTCAGCCAGGTACCTTGGGGCTTTGGACAAACACCTTTCTGAGAGAGATGTAGGGAATATGTGGCCTTCTGCAGTCATGAAACTGTGTCTTTCCTCTCAAAAAGTCTGGCTTTGTATGCTGTGCAGTCAGTGGAAGCAGTGTGTTTTAGGGGTGGATGGTGCAGAACGATCTGCAGCAATCAGTGGCCGAGCGCTGCAGGGCCCTGTGAGCCAGCAGTCCCAATGTTTCAGCTTGTTTTTCAGATGAGCTGAAATGTGGATGAGTTTATGGTGTTTTTCTATAAGACGTGAGATTTAAGAAGTGCCATTCGGCCAAGATTTAAAAATCACGCTCGGCGCGTGTTACCCCTCGTGTCCTCAATGCAGGGAGGAGAGTACTGGATGTGGGGAAGAGGACACCGTGTCATGGCCAGGAGGGAGCCGTGTGGGAGCAATATTTCTGGAGCTGGTTGTTCTGGGTGTGTTTGTGGGTGCCTTTAATAGCGTATCTCATTACCGCTGAAGTGTTTCTGTTCTAGAGCACTGGACTATGCTTCCTGTGCTGAGATGCTGTGCTCTCAGACCCTCTGAGCTAACGGCTGCTGGAAGGCTTTCCCTGGGGAAGACGTGAGCCTTTCAGTTTCCCTGTTTCTCAGCTTCACGCGTGTTTTCTGCCTGTGTCACTCAAGGGAGAGGCTGCCCATCTTCCCTTTTCTTGTAGAAGTGGACATCCTTCCTCCCGTGTCCCAGGTCCTGCCCTCAGAGGTCCGAGGTTACCTCTGAGCTTGAGATCTCCTCGACCAAGCGGGCAGAAGCCCGTATGCACCTTCCTCCCCGCCCTGCCTGCTGTGGGAAGGCTTGATGCAAGGGATGGCATGTTCCCTGAGCCACGGGTTTCTGGATGCAATGGTGATGGCAGAATTGGAGCAGACTCACAGGAGTTAGTGTTTCAGGAGACTTGTGCTGAAGTGCTCTGTTTTGCTGCACTACAGCACCCACGGGATGGCTGAATGCCATCGCTTGGCGTTCCTAGTTTCTGATTGTGGCCACTTATTCACCAATTAATTTTTCTCTACCTCTGGTTGATGGCTTTAAGTGGGTCTAGGGGGTTTATCTGAGCTCAGGCAGCCGTGCTGATTTGATTGCAGTTTTACTAATTTGCAGGATGGGTCAGTGAGGTGGGGCAAGGTGGGTTGCTCCTGCCTTACCTGATGTACCAGCCAGCTGCTAGGGATCTCAGGCCGCCCTCTGCCGTGCAGCACGATGTCTCTCATGGTGTCCACGCAGGGCTGCTCCTGGACTTTCGACCCAAAAGGCAGCTCGTAATTCTTTACCTCTGCAAGGAAGTGACAGCAGTGTAATAGGACAGTTTTTGTACGCTCGCTGCCTTACTTTGGTGTGTCCTACTGGACGTGAATAAATGTGTTTTTATCAGTCTGCAAAAACTGATCTGGAAACAATTTAGGATTTGAACACGCAAGTATAGTGCCAGGTTTTAAAGGTGGTTTTCAGACAGGTTGGGCGAACCCCCTGGCCACTTTCCTGAACGTAGGAGTGCTGCAAAGGACTTGCTCTTCCTTTGGGTGAAGCGTGTTTTCAGCAGGTAAAATGTGCCATGGGGGTGAAAGACAGGAGAGGCAACCCCAATCGGCCTGTGGGCAGGGGTCGGGCAAGAGGAGAAATGGCCCCTGCAGAAGAGCAGCCCCAAGTCAAGGCAGGCCAACGAGGAGCCCCACACTGCAGAGGTGAGAGGCCACCCTTTGTCTTTCCCAACCCCAATAGCTTTAATTAGCTTTAATTTTCTGGCTTCTCACCAGCACCTTGTGGGCCAAGCAAAGATGCTCGGTTGCCTACATTGTGCAGCTGCATCGTGCAGATGCAGCAGGGGGTGTGTTTATACTCTAAGGACAGCAGCTGAAGCCTGAATTGGGGGCTTTCTGATCCCCCAGGTGAAATTCTGGGTTCTGGGTCTGCGTTTACTGAATTTACCCCCCTCGTTCCCATTCTCTTTGCTTTGTAACACTTCATTACCAGGAGATGCTGAGCCCTGGGACAGCCACCCCCTCGTCCTGAAGACCTGAGCTGGAGACCTCCTTGAGCCATCCACCCCCACTAAGCTTTTCTGCAGCTGCAGCCGTAGATGTTGGGGTCCCCTCTGCTGCTCCTTGACCACGGTGCCAGCCCCTTTGAGCCACAGCACATGCAGTGAGAGCCTGGGCAAATGCCGGCCCTTGGCGGGATCTGCCACCAGCTCTTGGTGACCACCCAAAACCACATCCTGTGCCAACAGCCCTGCATCAAGGTGGAGCAGTGTCACCACCAGGGACATGAGGGCTAGGATGGTCCCTGTACGTGTGGGAAGGGAGCTACGAAGTACAAGACAAGCCTGGGTGCGACATTCCTACCTCCTACCACTTCACATCTGGAGGCCATCTCCCACAGAACGAGGGCCATGGAGTAGACGTCCATCTGCTTGAAAGACTCCAGATCTTCCAGGTTTACCCTGGACTCCAGGACCTCAGGAGCCATGTACCTGGCGGTGCCCACCTACCCACAAACAAGAGAAGAGTTAGCAGGGGCAGGGGAGCACACGGGTGAGGTCTCCTGGTGTGGATGGTCAGGTGTAGAGACCACTGCTCTGCCTCCATCAGCCTGCTGTGGCTGCGGGGCTGCCCTCTCTGTGGGCTCTGGAGGTGAGGACTCCCTTAAGGTACCCAAAAGCAGCACCTGGCAGAGCTGCCCTGTGTAATGGGGCTCATCCCGTAGGTTTAAGCTTTGACCACCCCAGGTCCCGTTTGTAAAAGCCACATCTCCCACCCGGTGCCACGCATCTGATGGCACGCGTGGCTTGCAAGGGGCCTCATCCAGGGGGGTGCTGAGGGGTCGTACTCGCCTGCCCGCTGTTGGCAAAGTCGTCTACCGTCAGGGAAGGGTCGAGGCGTATGGCGATGCCGAAGTCGCAGAGCACGCACTCCTGCTCGTTCTTCACGAGGACGTTGGTGCTTTTGATGTCCCGGTGGGCGATGGGGATTTTTGGCTGGCCGCAGGCGGTGTAGTCGCTGTGGAGGTGGGCCACCCCGTTCACCAGCGACCCTGCCATTTTTTGCAGGTCCATCCAGCTCAGGACGTGACTGGACAGGTAGTCCTTGAGGTTGCCCCGGCTGTGGTAGGCCGTGATGAGCCAGTACTCCCTGCGGGGCCCCGAGCCCCGGTCCTCGGCTGTGAGGAACTGCAGGACGCTGTCGTGCTTGAGGCTGGCGTCTGTGAAAATCTGGCTCTCGTTCTTCCAGGAGGAGTACTCCTCGCAGGGGAAGATCTTCACCGCCACCGTCTCGTACTGCCCCGAGCTGCTGTGGTTCAGCTTGGCCCTCCACACCTCGGCGAACTGCCCTTTGCCCACCATCTCGTCCAGCTCGATGGGCAGCAGCTCGGTGTTGTGGTTGAGGCTGTTGGCGCAGGTTGGGCTCAGGCTGGCAGGGCCGTCGTCCATCATCACGGACAGCTTCTCGTCCCGCTCCGCCGCCCTGCCCGGCTCCGGCAGCGCCGGGGGCTGCCCCTGCTTCCCACCCCATGCCTTGGCTCTCTTGCGGCGCTTCTGCGTGCGGCAGAGGTAGAAGATGACGGTGATCATCACCGCCACCAGCAGCGGCGGCAGGAGGCTGATGGCAGCCACCGGGATGACCTCCTTGCTCTGCAGCATGGAGTAGCCTGCAGGGAGGGAAGCGGAGAGGAAGGCGCTGCCGTGAGGGGCCCGCGACATCTTGTTTTGATCGCGGGTAGGAGGAAAATATGTGGAGCGGTTAATAAGGCGCAGCCGTTCGCGGGGCGGTAATGCAGGCTGCACACAAATCCCATCTGAGCAAAGGGTAAGAACCCAGATGTATGCAATTATTGAGAGGGCTGTTCATTTTAGGTCTCGAATTCAGGCCTGTTTGTCAAGCAAGGGCCTGGGAGGCCGGCCTGCACTCAGTGGGCTGGGGGCGCCGGACCCCGCTGCAGCCACAGCCTCTCCGTGCCGGGGCAGAAATAATGGTGGTAAAGCTGAAGCAAGGCTTGCATGTATCAAATATCTGAGATTGTTAGGGGCTGGGGTTTTGCTGGAGCCCTTCTGCGCACGGAGGGTGAGGAGGGATGCTGGAGGGGAGGACAGGATGGCATGGAGGACCACGAGCGATGCTGCCGTGAGGGAGCATTGCTTCAGTGCTGTCCGTGTGTTGTTTACCATCACGTTGCAGCACTGGCACCCAGCTACCCACCCTGGGCACACTCGCTTTTGTTTTATGTCTTCTAAGCCCCTGTCCGCCTTCAGATCACTGGAGTGTGGGGGGAAAAACCCTAACCCTCGCGCAACGTGTAATTGTCTGATGCTTTGATGTTCGCAATTCCTGGAATAAACATGCTGACTTCAGTAGAGATATTCAAGTAAAATCTTACTCAGAGGTTTTTCTGCCAAGTATAATAACCCAGGGGAAGAGGGATAAGAATCATTCCATAAGCAAAACTCTTGCTGCTTGACCTCAGTGTGTGCAGATCATAATTCAGGTTCTGGAAAAACAGAGCGTTTCGCTATTTTACTTGGCAAATTTCAAAAAACGTGCTGCAGCTAATTTCTGCGAGGCTGTGAAAGCGTTTCTAAAATAGGCATCAGGTTCAAACCACAAGATCAACCTAAACTGATATAAATCAATAACTAACTCAGGAATATGTTTATTTTGGAAAGCGCGAGGCCTGGATATCACCTACTGCTTTAATGGCTTTTCCCGATGCTTAAGATCCCATCTCTGAAACGCTGAAGAAAGAGAAGATATTTTTAAGGGCGTCGCGTGCACGAGTCCCGAAAGCAGTAAGTTACCACAGCTTCAGCAAATTCCTTCATGAGGATGCCCCTTCCCAATGCGAAACCCTTGCAATGAGGGGGCTGCAGCACGGCTCCCGCCCCTGCCACCGAGAGCAGAGGCAGCGGCTCTGCTCTCTGCAAAATACCCTGGGCCTCAGCCCACGCATTGCCCAGCTCTGGGGTTCGGCGTTTTGCGTGCTGGTTGGCAAAAGGAGGCTGTTTGTGAAAGTCCTGGCTGGGGGCGGCATTTCCAATGAGCCAGTTGTCATTTTGGTGTGAAATTATATATCCCAGCATCGGCTCTGGGATTTGACTATCTCTCTTTAGAAGTGTGTGTACCTGTTATGTTTGGCTCAGCGAGCAGCAAAGGACTGCCAAATTTAGCGTCATTTACTTTCATTAAAAGTGGCTTGTTTGTTCTGAGAATTTGCATTTTATATGCATTTTTTTTTCTTTTTTTCCCCCTAGCATTGTGGGAGAAGCTGTGCTGCTGGATCGTAGGTTATACTTAGTATCATTTTCAGCATCTCATGAATTATGGAAAATTAGAGAGGGTTTGCTTTGCCTCTGTTATGGGTCAGATGCCTGATGGGCACTTGGATAGACCTGGTCCAGTTGGAGCTCTGGAGGTCTGGACGAGACTCCAGAGGCTGACGATCTAGCTGGTAGCTTTTCCAAAGCACACCACCCTCCTGAGGAACAGACACGAGCTGCCTCTTTGTTTTCCCCAGCATGGATTTACAGCTGCTGTAGGGCCTGCAGCCATGTGCAGGGAGAATGCTGCTGCAGAAGCCCCAGGAGAGGTGGGGAAGGTGATGCCCAGCACCGCCGCCTGCTGAGCCCTGTCTCCCCGGCACCACCACGCTGCTGGGCAGCAGTCTGGTGCAGGATCTGATCTGGTGTGATTTTCTCAAAGCTTTTAGACTGACTCACTCTGGGTTACGTCAGCTTTTGGGTTCCCTGGCTGATTTGCCTCATGTCAAAGGGCGCAGCCTACTGAAGGACACAATGCATTTTCCATCTGGTGTTCTCAGGAGGCATTTCTTGGAGGGATGGGTGAGCCACTGGCAAACTGCCGGGCTCAGTGAGGGGGTACAAACTTTACCTACCTCACACAGAAGGTCAAAGAAGACATTGCATCTGCTACCGTTTCTTGGAAATGCAAAGCCACGTGCATAAGCCCAACGCATGACTTATTTATTGTTAGATTTGAGTGCTCCTACCCGCTTTAAATAACGCTAGCAAAGGTACTCACCATTGGTGTGGTTTTCAAAGATAAGCTTGTCATTGCACTCCTGCTCATCCACGCAGCCACAGATGTAGATGATCCCCTCCTCACTGGGCTGGTGGGTCATGATGCAGCGTGAGGTGTTGTAGTTCGGGACCATGAGGTTTTCTATGGGACGATGTGGGTTGTGGCAGAGCGTGCTGATCCTGATGCTGTCGTTGTCCTGTCTCCTGCCGGCGCCAAACGAACCAACAAAGCGTTAGCCTAGCGGTGCAGCCTTCAGAGAGCAGGCAGCACAGGGTTTCCAGCCCAACATCACCCGAGCATCAGTTTTAAATTGTGTATTGAATGACCTGTTTGTGGTGGCTCTGGTATAATTCTTATTGTATGTGCCTGTGGGCGGCTTTGTTAAATCTCTTTATCTCTTCCAAATGGTGGAAGAGAAATTTCTAATGCATGCCAGTAGTAGGATCTGAGCCAGGGACTCTGCTGTTTCCTGTAGATAATTCACAAGTTAATAGGTGTTGGGTCAGGTAGTGCCAGCCCTAAGGCTTAGTGCCCTGCGTGGGATCTGGGGCAAAATCCCTCCTTTCTCAGTGCCAGCAACCAAGCCAGGTGCAGGTGGAATTATTCCCTCCACATTGCTGCTGCACGGTCCAAAGGAAACCTCCAAAGCAAGGACAGCCTCTTCCCAACTAGTGCATTATTCCGCCGCAATCCCTGCCTCGGCAGGGCTCCAAAACCCCATCACCTCTGCAGGAGAGAGGTAGGGGACACAGTGACTGTGATGCCTGCCCTCGAGCAATGGCTTGGCTGTGCGCCTCCATCCTCCTCCTCTCGGCATGCATGTGTTGGCGGAGCTGGTTGGCCCCATCTCGTTGATGAATTCCTGGGCTAAATGCTGTTTTTTCAAGCACTGTCCTTGCGTGACCACTTATGCCCACCTGCAGGAGCAGAGCCGTTGGGTAGCTGGTGGGGACTATAATTTAGCAGCTCCAAAGGTCAGAACGTTTATAGAAATAATGTGATGTTGATACAGCTCCTGGGCACATAGCGACTGTACGGCTGTGTTTGTTTCTAAGCTGTGGAAATCTGTCACATGTATGGGGAAAGGAAGGGTTTGTTTTTGGCCTGTGGTCTGACTCTTCAAGCGCAGGGTGCTCATTTTGCTGGAGATTCCCCATTCTCCATGTCGATGCAGGCAACATTGGCTTAACAAGAGGGTCCAGCAAAACTCTGTCCTGGCACACGGGAGCCCCTTATTTCAGAGCACGGTGAAGCCATCCTTGCTGGTTAGCAGCCCAGAAAAGCCACCAGGGAAGTGCTTTGCTGTGAGGTCTCCTATGCTCGCCGTGCCCCGAGCGGGTTTTGGCAGTGGTGCAGCACACGGGGCAGGCAGCTTGCTTTGGGTGTGGGGGTTGTGGGGATGCGTGGCTCTGACGGCCAAGATGGGGTAAGGTACAGAGCATGTTATTTTTAATAATGTTGTATTGGGCCTGTGCTATTTGGCCTCTGCATTAGTTTATGGGGAGATAAGCCCAAACTAGAATCACACTTGTGAAACTCCCACCACAGATCCAGAAAAATGCAGATCACCATCCAAACCCCAGGCGCGAGCTCATCTCCACCCCTCGGTTAAGGTCGTGGAGCACCACCAGCAGCCCTCACCACGGGCAGCACGGACAATGGGGCGACTGAGAGAAGAGCCAGCTGGGCAGGGAAGGAGCGTGTTCAAACTGCACGGCTCTTTGGGCACCTTGTGGCCAGTCCCATTGGTAGCCTGGGTGACAATTTTCCCCCAGGGGCCGAGTATATTCCCTCCAGAGCTTTTGGTGGTAGCTGTGAGGAGCTGCCATGAAGAAGAGCTGGAGCAGAGCTAACCCAGGTGGTTTGCATGGTGAGCAAGGGGTGGCAGCTGCACCGGGCCCAGCAGACCTTCACCTAAGGAGGATCAGTGCCTACTCCTCTAGAGCCAGTGTGTAATTAAGGGCTAATGAGGAGCTGAGAGCAGCTGCCAAGAACACCAGGGTGTGACCCTTGTTTCTGGAGCAAAATGGAAGTACAGAGAGATTTCACAATGCCTTGCAGGTCAGCTGGGAAATCGGAAATAAAACTGAAGTGAAGAACCCAGCTTTGTCATCCTCGTCCTACTGGAGTGAGTGAAACAGCGCTGGCCTTAGTGCTGCCAGCATTTTCTTGGGAAGCCCAGGGAATTTGAAAGATGTTGGCTTTTCTATGCAGGATTTAAGGTCTTCTCCCCATCTGTGTGCAGGGGTAGTTGGGGCAGAGTGGCAGATTTTTCTGTTTTTGGGGGTGGGGGTGGTAAGGGGCATATTTTGTTTGTTTGTTTGGGTTTCTTGCTGGTCTTGTGTTTTTGTTATTTTTTTTTTTCAGTCCATAATGCAACAATTATGTTGAGGCAAAACCCTGCTGAAAGTGGGGCAGTCCAGTGTTCACACTAATTAGCAGGTTGATATAAAGCCCAGTGATATGTGCTTAGCTGGCTCTCACTCTGGCAGCCAAATTAAAAGGGACAGAGAAGAAAATCACTTTGGGTAGACCCAAAATGGACTTTTGTTTTAGTTTTGCTCATGGGGACCAAAAAGCTGGGGGAGGCGCTCATCCGGGTGTACGTTTGACCCGAAATGCCGGATCATGTTTCCTTTCCAGGCATTTCCAGGAAAATCAAAAAAGGGTTTTTCCCTGGGGATGATACCAGCAGCTTGGTACCAGCTCAAATTCCCAGTTCCCTGGATGGGGACAGACCTTTGGGGCTGTAAATCCTCATCCACACCCCAGCACCTGAACTGGGCTTTTCCCAGCCTGAGGCAGGAGGACATCACGGCTTTTGGGGTCAGCTTTGCCCAGCAGGCTCAGCCTGCAAAGCTAAATTCAGGTTTGTGTGTGCGTGGAGGTCCTGACTGCAGCACTGCATCAGGCATTTATATGCGTAATTTATTTAGAAAATAAACCAGTACTAATTATAGGAAAGACCAAATCACTTTGCAATTATGATTACAGCGGAGTCAACGGGGGAGAAATAGAAAGCCCTGAATGATTTTGGTGTCCAACAGCTCAAGCATGAGTGTCCCCACGAGCTCATTCCCACAACCCCTTTTTCCCCACATCCCCCTATTCCCTGGGGCTGCAGCTCACCATATGGCCACGCAGATCTCGTAGGGGTCCTCGCAGTAGGAGTTGAGGTTGCAGTTGCTGTAGCACACCTCCTGCTCGCAGGCCGGCGGCGTGGAGTCACACCACTTGCACAGGTTGGTCTTCAGGCTGCGGCGGGCGCCGGCGCACCAGGCTGCGGGGCACAGAGGGCAGCATCCATCTGATTTCAGCAATTCGCACATTGTTGGGGAAGGAGCCCAAAATGACTCTTTCTACATGGATTTGTAGCTTTTGTTTTGCCCAGCTGCTCAGTCCAACGTGCTTTAGCTGATGGCAAAGCTCGCAGGGAGCAGATGCAGCTCTGTTGGCCCCGCGGTGGCAGCTCCCACCGGACGGGAGCAAGTTATCTCTATTTTTATAGGAACTATTCTCAGTTAAGGAATAAATCCCGGCTAAATTTAAACTTCCTGTTAAGGCTGCTAAATGTCTTTTTTTTTTTTCAAGAAAAAAAGTAAAATGAAGCCACTAAATGGCTTATGTAGAAGTATATACTAATAAACATTTAGTCTAAGACACACATGCAGGAGTGCACAGGTGGGAGCTTGAACTACAGCAGCTATTTGTCAGAGGTGTGGGCTACCTGTACTTCGTGGGGAATTTTTATTGCATGCAGAGAAGGATTGCATGGGAAGTTTTAACCCCAAACAGGGCTTAAAAATAGTCATTTCTGTAGAAAGTCTGCCCAGTTTTAGGTTGCTGCTTCGTAAATCTTGATGGTCCAGGGGAAAAAAAGTTTTTTCCAGCTGGATTTGTCCAGAAAGACAAGTTTTGGTGCCCAGTCATGGCACACAGAGATGGAGCCCCAGCACCTCTGTTCTCCCCAGGGCTCCCTTCATGCAGTGCCCCACCAAAAATGGGCTGCTCCACACCAGCTTCAAAGCTGAGGTTTATTTTGGACTGCCAAGGCGTGAAAGTCTGGTGGGATAAAGGGGATTGCTGTGGCCAAATCCATGCCCGCTGGTGAGTCCCTTCCTCCCCTGCCTGCAATGCCCTTATTGCTTGATGCCCATCAAGGTTTTGCTATTTATTTATTCACACTCATGGGGCTGTCAGTTACTCATTAACACCCCATGTGAGGCTTTGCTGGAGGGCTCAGGGTGTGAGCACAACGCCCAGCATGCAGTGAGGATCCGGGTCTGCAGTCACCTGCGCTGCAAGGAGCAAGGGCTGATGAAAGAGTTAAACGTGGAAACGAGAGTCAGAAATACAGCAGTAACTGGACAAAATTCTTTGGAGACAAATTGTTCTAAACGAGCTCAGCCTGCGATGCTGTTATCTGCTCTGCAAGAAAGGTCAGAGCAGGAATCTCTCTCTTTTTTTTTTCCCCCTCCTTATTCTTTTAGTAAGCTCAACAGAAGTGCACAAAGCCCACTGTGAGTTTCCTCAGAACTTCGTGTCCTTGAACCACGAGCTCGTAGGTACAATTTAACTGCCACATCACTCGTCTTGGCCCTGATTAGACCCAGATGAACACTTTCAATATTAATACGTGGATGATTTAATAAAGCTGCACGAGCAGTAAAAGTAACAATACGCTTCCATAAAGGGGTTCCAGATGTTGCCAAGGCAAATGCTAAACATCAAAATATAAACTTCAAAAAAAAAAAAAAGAAAAAAAAAGAGCTGGATAAGCAAAACTTGGAACAAACTATAAACTAATTAAATGTGGGTTGAGTTTTCCAAAAATAAATTGAAGCCATAAGGATGTGATGTGAGCCAATAAATAGTACAGTTAGTCAAAGTTATTGTGGAACAACAGTTGGAAAGATGGTTTGAAGTCACCGATGAGGTGGGCTCGCAGTGAGTTTGGCTTCTTATCAATAGGAAGGCTTGTTCTGCTGTGCACGAGAACGGCATCAAATCTCCTGCTATCTATAACCAGGACCCTGGAGAGGCTACGGGGGGAATACAAGACAATCTTCAAGCAGGCGAGGGAAGGGAAAAACTACACCAAATGTGCCCGTGAGAGCAGCAGTGCTGATACCACCATCCAAGCACGTTGGGACGTCTTTCCTCCTGCCTGCTGCTGCCCACAGGGCATCCCCACTCTCCTGCAGGGCCCGTTGGAGCACGGCCACCGGGATGCGAGCGGTATCGGCGAGGAGCAAGCCTGGGTGCGAGGAGGTGGAAGCACGGTGCATTCGTTACGGGGAAGGAGACAGCGCTTCGCAGCCGAAGTGATGGCGTGCACAGGCAATTCGCTTCACTGCAGAGTAGAATGAGTGGTTTTCATTCTCAAATTTTATCTGCTGGGGTGTTTTGTGACAACCCAACGGCAGATGGGTGTAAGCAAAGGCACTCGGTGTGAGATGCTGAGGCACGCACTGTCCATCTTCCTCCCGCGGTGGAAGGGATCAAGGCTTCTGCCAGGCAGGACCTGCTCAGGTCTCCTCCTTACGCACATTACGCTCCATCTTTTGGTAGTAAATTGCCCTTAAATTGCACTTAATATTCAAGGGCGAAGAACAACTGATCATTTTGGGTCATAAGCACTTCGCGGCGAGGTTTGCCTCCTCCTTTCTGTGTGTCTGCGTGCATTGGGGCGCAGCTGGTGCTCGGCCAGCAGTTGCACAAGGCTTCCTTGCCGCTCCAGGAGCTCTGCATCCTCTTTCCCCAGCAGGTCAGCCCTGAGCCCCAGACTTTGTGCTGGGGGGAGACAAATCCCACTCTAACCAGTGGGATTTGGGAACTCTGGCATCTCAGCTGGCACCGCAACTGCAGGGCTGGGCACAGAGGGTGCACCAGGTGGGAATGCCCACTGTTTTGCGGGTTCATATCAGGGCTGGGATGTGGCAGGGACCCCTGGGCAGGTCGGCGGGTGCAGTTGGAGATGTGGGTGCAGCACGGGATGCAGGGCTCGGCCATGAGTCCTCCATCCACTCCCAGCTCAGGACGAGGCTTTTCGCCGGGCCCTCGTCCATGGCTAATGACATGACTGCATAATAACAGAGCCGCTCATAAAATTATTATGAGAACAAACAAATTCCTTCCCTATTATATACAGTACTTGTTTTCGAGACTAAAACAGCAGCGGGGCTGATGAGCTGTGGTTGCTCGCTGACCCACACGTGAGACCTTGAGGATCTGCCCCCATTACTTCCGAGCTGCCACGGGCAGGATGCAGCAGGGCAATTCCTACGTCCCTGATTTCCAGGCGATCCGTACAGGGCCAGACGTCCCCGTTGCAATTGTCCGGTGTGATCTGGCCAGCAGGGGCCCTGGGTTTCCTCATTTGGGGAGCCCAAGTTGAGCTGACAGGACTCATCACCCCACTCTCTGCACGTGAGGCTCTCTGGGGACAGCGGCAGCGCACGCACTGCGCTGGGCTCGGGGGAGCAGCTCTGCCCTCAGGTTTGTGGTCCTGCGCAGTCCCACAGAACAAATACTGTACTTGGCAGCGGACGTGTGGAGCGAGGAGCGAGCCAGTAACGTTTCCTGGTGAATAAAAAGGGGCTGATTTTGATTGCATTAGACATCGGTGCTTCCCCGTGCCAGAAAGACACACAGTATACATTTCTGGTTTATTTGGACCTTCTTCAAACAGGCTGGTAACTGACTTATTCTACCACTTATTTTTTTCTTTGTAAAAATAACCCTTTAAATTAAGTGTTTAGCAAATAATGCTTAGTCCTATTACAAAGTAAATTGGGTATGGACTGTACCAGCGGACCTCTCAAATCTCTTTCAGATGCTTGAATTACATCATGATCAAACTTCACCCCGGGGACAGAGGAGCTCTGCTGAATATTGTCTGTCCTTCTGCTGTGGCAGTCTCCGGTGTTGCTGGGGTACCTTTTGCAAACTACCTACGTGTCGGCAGAGTGACCTCGTGTTGTTTTGGGACACTGGGTCACTTCATGGCAAGGTACCTGGAGCCAGCGAGGAGAGGTTTCTCTTCGATTTTGGTCAGTCAGTGTCTTTGCCTGTGGGTGAGGACAGGGCGAGCGGTTCTCCATCTGCTCTTGGAGCTGCTCGTCTCCTCTGGCCACCTCCACTCCATCTTGTCCGTGCCCAAGGCACCGAGCTAGGCAGGGCACGTTCCCTGCGGGGGACCTCGAGCTCCCTGCCCCAGACCCCGTTCCCCACCCCCGGGGCTGCTGGAGCTGGGTTCGGGGCCGGCCGGGAGGGCTGCGCGGGCGATTGTCGCCCATATTGTGCTCTCGCTCGTGTTTAAAAACAACAACAGCTCAACTGACTCATAGATCCTACGGCCTCTGAGTCATTTCTTATTTCTGGATTTCACTGCTCTGCCCTTTGCAATGAGGGGAGTTGCATGCACACTCACACACACACACACACACATCAAGTTCACATTTGTTTTTCCCCTATAAAAACAAAACGATTTCCATACCATTAATGAAACAGAAATGACTTGACTTCGCATACCCTGGCTTTTATTTTCCATTGTATAAACTGTGCAGATGAAATAACGATGGCTGTAAAGTAAACCTTCTCTCTCTCTCTCTTTTTTCTTTCTTTCTTCTGTTTTTTTTTTTTTTTTCCTTTCCCTTTCCAGGCAGCCTCTTTTCGAAATAGCAAAGGGAGTCACTTACAGACTTGGCCCCAGCGCTGCGCCTGCTGGGATTAACCCCTGCGTCCCCAGCTCTGCTCTCTTTGCTGCAAAACCATGCAGGGCAGAGGCAATGCCAGCCCCGGCACCGTGCGGGGTGATGTCCAGGGTGCAAAGGTGGCAGGAGGCAGAGCGGGGCACAGAATGGGCAGGGAAGCTCAGGGATGGCAGGGGTGACCAGCGCTGACACCTTGGCCAAATGTCCGCTCTCCTCCATACCGCCCTGCAGCCACAGCCTGCGCTAACTAACCACCAAACCCCACTCTCGCTGCTTACAGGGCTTTTACGCTATTACAGAGCGCCCTGAGGACAATCAGCGGGGGCAGTGGTGCCGCTTACAGGGGCAGCAGATGCAGCTGGAGCTGGGTATGCAAGCACGTGCTTGGGAGAGCAGGACGGGGTGAGCAGCATGGAGATGCCCCCTGAGCATTGCCTGCAGTCTGTGCGTCCTCAGGGCTCACAAGCACAGCACAACCCCTTTTCCTGTTCGTACAGCTTGCAGCCCCCAGCACCAGGTCAGCCCTTTTGCCAAAAGCCAGTGGCCGGGTGGGTTGGTGACACAGCTGAGATACTGTTACTCTTCCCGGACTGGGCGATGTGTTTTATATTATTTCTCTTGGATTTATTAAGCATTATGTAACCAGCTAACTGATCCTGCATGCTACAAAATCGCTGCTGATTTCATGTCAGTGGAAAGTAAACAAAAAGCATTCTGAAGTGGCGGGGCTGAAATTCATTTCCACGTTCAAAGCAACCCGTGGAGGATTTTCCCCATCTCCTCGCCACCAGTTTGCATCCAGGCTCTGCTGCAACCCATCAGAAAAGAGTTATGGAAAGTTTGCATGTTGCACACAACAGGGTGTTATAAACAAATCCTCTCTGCTCGCTCTCCGCACGAAGTGATTAAGATAAAAGGTTATTTCACTTAATTATTTTTAAGCATCTTTGTGGATTTTCTGATACTCCTTGAAATGGGTTATGCTGGCACGTCGTTTGTCTTTCAGCTGGAGGATTCCTTTGAATATGAAAATCACTCACCAAAGAAGGTTTGGCATTAAAGTTTCAAAAAGAAACAAATGAAGTCCTGAGGTCCTGGAGCTCAGCAGGACCCCATCTAAAGTGAAGGGAAGGACACTCCGCATTGCTCAGCTTTGGAAGGATTATAAGCATCAGGTGAGGCAATAATGATGCTGGTACTGGGCAGTATCTGCAAGGAACTCTTCCAGGGGCTCTTCTTGCTGCTGTTACAGACCACAGACATCGTCCCTGCCACTAAAGCCAGTTTGCGTGCAGAGAAGTGGAATGGGTACAATGGGTCTGCGCTATTATTTTTTATTCTCTATGTCTTTGAAACCTTCAACAACGCCCCAAAATATTTTTTTTTGTATTTCTGCACTTAAACATCAGTAAGCCAGTGGCTGGGGGATGGCCCCATTGCATGCAGTTTGCGCCATTTGTCAGTAACCCCAAACACCACCTGCTTCACCCAGCCCAGTGTGGCTGCCACGACTGCGCGCAGCCTTGCACAGTCCCACGAGGAGGACAAAGCTGTCCTAAAACCAGGAGGCAGCCCCAAGCTAGGGCTCGTTCCCTGTCCTGGGGCTTACTTATATGGGACCCAGGGGAGGGTTGAGGAGGCCCTTGAGCTGCACAGGATGATAACTACGCCGTTTTCCTTGCCCCCTAAACGCTGAGTGAGTGCTGGCTGTTGCTGTGTAATTACAGTCACTGCCTCCAGAGCCGCTACCATGCCAAGCAGCGCTGCCTTGGCAGACAAAAACAACTGTGAGCAGGCCCAGCAATAACGGTACTTATCCCATTAAGCACTCGGTTAATTGCCAGGCCGAGAAAGTGAACGGCGAGGAGACGGGGAACCCAGCTTTCGGATGAGCAGCGAGGCGGGCGGAGGGTGCCACCGGCACCTCGCCAGGCACTAAAGCCCCTCCTCGCCCACCAGAGGCAGGTCAGGACAAGAAGGTGCCTGCCCGGGGCAGATGGAAGCAGATTTTTCAGGACAAGAAGGTGCCTCCCGGCACAGCCTGGCCGCGCCGGGCTGGTTTGGGGTCATCCTGTCGCAAGCCACCGCAGAGACCGCTGAGGACGTAAGAGCATTTGCTTGGGAGCTGGGTGGCGGAAGGTAAGAGCCAACCAACTGCGTGACGTTGTTGTCATTACTTTTGTTGTTCTCGTTTCTCCAGGGCCATCAACAGCATATCTTGTCTGCTTTATTTAACTGCAGCTTCTGCACCTCTCCCTCAGGAAGATGCAGCAGAGAGTCCCCGCTCTACACAGAAAAAGCAGCAGCGACAAAGCTGACAGCAGAATAAATCTGTGAGTCTGTTGCAGACATTGCTCGGCCTCTGACTACTGCTATCCAAGAAAAAGCACAGCTTTTTTTTTTTTTTTTTTTTTTACAATTATCATCATATTGTGCCTTAAAATTTAGTTCTGTGTATGCTTTACAGGCTCTGCAGGAACCTGGATCTTCATGAGCAGATCAAAGCCCAATTTAAAGATATCATCCAAATAGGTAAATGTGTCAGAAACATTATCTGGGTCACATTTGGGCAACAGGGTTCATTGGTTCATTCTGTTTTAAGTGCAAATGGCTTGCTGATGGTTTAGCTGAACTTCCTGAGGAGTGTTTGAAATTCCTGGCACACGTTCGATTTGCCATCTGTTAGGAGGACTTTGATGAGCCCACAAAGAGACATTTGACCAGAGCTGCACTTCATATCTCGTGTGGGTTCCTGTGACTGACCAGCTTGCATTTTCTATGTTTGCATTATTCTGATTCCCCGAGTGCTTGGAAGGAGTGGGGCTTGCAGGGGGCTGGGTGCTGAGCTCCGGGGCAGAGATGCACTGCTCCTTCTCCGCCAGTGCGCTGTCATCATCTTGTTCCAGCACTGCCTGTTCTTTATGTCTGCTAACATTATTATGTATAGTCAAGTTATGCCCTCATTTAGACCGGATCTGACAGTAATTAAGTAATTTGTACTGTCAGAGGGAACTTGAACTTGAGGGTAGCCTGGATACAGATGCTAAAATCTTCCTCGCTTTTCTGAAGGCATCCCCTGTTAAGCATGTAAGTAGGTAAATCGGTCTGGTCTCCTCTTTCATCTCTTTCCTGAAGACATAAAAAAAATCTCTTTTATGAAAATGGTATTATAATCTCTTGAAAAACACTGTCCAATAAGGTTGAATTCAACCTGAATATTTTTCCGAAACAGAAGAGACCAATTGCAACCTGGTCAGAGGGCAGGGGATGTGGTTTGGGCTGAGCGCAGACTGCGAGGATTTTTGCAGGAGTGGGACCAGGGCTTTGCAGGAGAGCTGTTGATGAGGCCTGAGGGGTATTTTTCCTGCACGTGAAAGCAGTGGGAGCTTGTGCGTGGGTGCAGTGCCTCAGGAGAGAGCCAAGAGCAGTCAGCAAATGTACCAAACCATCGTAACCATGCGCTGGGGCGAGTCCAGACCCCCCAAAATACTCTGTGCCTCTGGTGGGAATGTCTGCCACCATCTTCTACCAGCACCACCAAGTGCCTTTTGACATATTAAAGACACGACGGGAACTGGGCTCCCGGGGGATCCATCGGTCTGATTTCTGTGGATGCTCGTACCCTGGGTCTATTTGGAGCAGAATGATTCATTCGGCTGCCCGTTGCTTAGGGCTCTGTGTCACTTCCCACTGTAAGGCGAGGGGTCTTGTCTGCTATCGTGGACTGGCTGGGGCTAATTTTGGGATCGATCTAGCGTGGAAAAAAATACTTTATGCAGCAAGACAGCAGCTGATTAAGCCTCTTTCACATGGATACTGGTGTTCAGATGCTCCCAGGCAGTGAGAGTTATCCAGCGACATCAGGCAGATGTCCCACGTCGTGTCCCAGCTGCGCAGAGCGGCGACCTGTTGTGTCAGACCCTTGTCAAGGGGGACACGGGTGTTTGCTCTGCACGGGCACAGGAAAGCCATCTGGTTTGGGATGGCTGAAGTTGGGGGGGACCAATGCTCAGTGTTTGCATTGTTACTTGTAGGAAAAAAACCCACAGGACTGTAACAACCAGCAGGCCAGGAACTTCAGCAAATGTCTCTAGGCTTCCCAGAAGAAGAGATGTAAGAAAAGATTCTCATTCCCCAAAGGAGTTTTGGAACCGTGGAGTTAAAGGGAACATCTCCATCCCCAGTGTGGCAAGGTGAAAGGCACAGCAGCAGGGCCAGCATGTCCAGCATGACGCTGCTCCAACCACTTTGGGAGCCATGGCCAAGGTGTGGGTCAAGCTGGGGCTCTGCAGAGTGACCCCCACAGCTCTTCTCTGCAGCTCCTTTCTGCTGATAGCTGCAAATTGCACACTTGAAAGTTTTTTTTTTTTTTTTTTTCCCTTTAAATCTTGAATCCAGCTGTAAATAATCCTGTCTAGTGAAGGGTAAGACTTTGGTTAAGATATATTCCCAGAGCTTCTCGAGCCCATGTGGGCAGTAGCCCTGCGTTCAGTGCAGACGGGAAGGTTGCAGGGCACAGCTGGATGAATTAATTGCCCCACAGATGAGATGCATTTGCTGTGGTATAAATCAGCTGTCGCTTGTCAGGCATGTTCCTGGCTTATCAATGGGAAACAAAACATTGCAGCGTAACAGCTCCATGAAAGGCCGTGTCCTGGAGAGGCACAATTGGTGGGAGCATGGTCTGTGGAGGGGATTACAAGATAAGCAGGCTCTCCCACTTCTCCTAAAAGCTTGACAGCTACCAGCAGCTGGCAGGAGAATTCCAGCCCTACATGGGCTGTAATAAGAAGATGAACCAACCGGAGAACAAGAAATATGACTCTGATGGACCTTACAGAGCCTTTCTGGAAGCAGGATCACAGCGGTCTTCTCCGAATCCAGGGACGTGCACGCGGGCGGAGGCGGCTTGCAGCCACCCCTTCATTTCCTCTGAAGGTCCCTAAGGAAATGCCATCCCACAGCTGGGGTCCAGCACTGAGGAGATGTCGCTCTAACCCCCAGGGCTGATAAGGTAGGCAGCTGTCCGTGGCGTTACCTCCGCTGCCAACAGAGCCTCTTCCCACTGGAGGCTTTCACTTGGCACACAGCATTAAGTGTTAGATGTGGAAAGAACCAAGTGTGGGGGAGCTGCTGGTTTCATCTCCTTGGTGGGACTCTTGGTGGTTCTTTAGTTTTTTTTTCATAGCGAGATCAGATGTGGCACTTCCCTAAAAACATGGCAATCCACAGGAGAGTTCATTAGTTTGTGGCAAGTTGCAGCGCTGAGGAAGCCGGTGGAAAGCAAATGTTATTGCAAAGAGTTATCGTTAAGGGGAGAGGAAAACATGGTCCCAAGGAAATAAACTTGATGGAGCAAAACGTGGAACAATATAAAGCTGTAGAGGACAGGCAATAGGGTTGAATACTTCCTCAGAGTGAAAGCCCCCAGTCATCTGTTTTTAATGGCAATGATTGCTCTCTGCCTGTTCAGTGAATACATGGGACACATCTGTTTAGGACTCCACCTCTAATAGGACCAACAAATATCACGACTGCAGCTGGCTGAACTTTTTTTCACCACCATTATACATAAATGTCTTTGTGATCATCATCCAATATTGATAACAGCACCAAGAGCAAAAATCAGTTTTGCCTTTTTTTTTTTTTAGAAAAGAGTGTGTTTTAATTTCAAGTGCCATGGGATTATATCTCAAAAAGGACTTTCCCCTGAAAACAAACAAAAAAAGCAAAAAAAACCAAAAACACTAAAATGTAGATTTGAGCAGCTCTAATGACGACCAGCCTGCCTCAAGTCTGAGAAAAGTTTAAGAAGCAAGGAGAAAGGAGATGCCCACTTTCCTAAATTTGACACAGCTGTACACTGCCAACTTTCTTGGCCTTGAGTCTCCATCCAATTTGTACCAACAACCGAAAAAGCAGTATCAGGCTTAGAGAAGTGTTAAGGTGGATGAATCAAGCTCTTGCTGAGTCTCATGCCAGTTAAAACATTGCAGAGGACTTTGGTTTTGGATTGTCAGGGTTTTCCTTGTGCTTTCCCCTTTATTTACTGGAAAATATATTGCTACAAAGTCAAAGCAAAACAAGGTGCTTCTTGAGAAGGGTTGCTGTAGCCAGCCCTGCTGCTGTGGTGGGCAGCACCCATGTCCACGCACCACCGTGTGGCCTGGGAGAAGAGCCCTGTGCTTCAGCCTTGGGCTGTAAAGCCCTGCTCTGCGTATGGACGTATCTGCTGCTTGTGAGGCAGAGGGTGACTTCTTCTCCTTCCTTCCCTCATCTTCTCACCCAGGTTTCTGCCTCTGAGTTGTTGTGTGCTGCTGTTGGGGTGTAATCCTGGTAGGTCTCCTGCCTGAGGACCAGGCTGGTGTTTTGGTGGCAGCGCAGCCCCTGGTTTTAGCTCTGGTGACCTTAGAAATAAGAGCCCAACTTCTTGAACGAGCTGCTTGAGGAGCATGGGATAGGTCAGAGAATTCTTGGGCAGATCAAAAGCCAGAGATGTTTTTCTGACAGCCCTGGGGCTCCCTGTAATGATTTATGAATTATATATGCTCCACGTGTTTAGCCAAAGAGGTTCAGAGGGGGAACAGGGGCTGTTTGCGCAAGCAGGAAAGGGTGCGTGGCTTCAGAGAGCCACCATCCACCAAGAGGTACCATCTCCCCATCTGCAGAGCCATCACAGTGCAGAGGTGTTCATCCAGCAGCCATCACTGTGCTCCTCACCACAGATTTAAGGTACAACCGCAGGTCCTGAGCGAACATACTTGCTGAAATTCCTGGGCAGATGTTCTCCTCGGAGCTCTAGTGTATCCCACGGGGCACAGCTCTCCTCTGGCGAGTGCTACGTGCCCTGGCAGGCTTCAAGTTTCATGTCCTCCTTTGGAGGCTGGATGCCCAAAGGCGAGCTGCCGGGCTCCTTGAGCTGTCGTCACAGTGGTGACGAGGGAGGCTTTCCAGATTCTGATGCAAAACAGGACAGGAAAACTCCTAATTAAGAGGCCAGAGTGTTTCTGTGTGCACAGTACAGTAATCTCTGTATCCAGTCTGTGACTTCTGGATGGGTCGTAGTCCATCTAGCAGATAGTCTTGCAGTCATCGAAGGCTTTGAGCAACAAAAACCCACCACATCCTGAGTCTGAGTAATTACCTGCTGGAACAACTTTGCTGTTTTGTGATCTAACACAAAAGCACCCGGTTTCAGCTTCCAGCATGTAAATCTTGCTTTTCCTTTGTCTGATAGAAGGGGAAGCCCTCTGCCAGAAAGCATCTCTCTGGGAGTTTTTTGTGAGCGATTACTACTAGCTCACCTCCCAGCTCTCTCCTGCAACAACTAAAGGCACTGAGAGCTTTCAGTCCCTACTGTAGGACAGATTTTCCCGTCCTGAACGATCTTTGTATTATTTTGTTGCGGGTCCCTCTGCTAGGTAAATCCAGAGCCACTTGCTGGAGGTGACCAGGGGGAGTCAGGGAAATCCAGCAGCTGAAATTTCAGCGGTCAGGCTATAGCCCTTTTTTCCATCACGTATGGACCAAAGCGGTTGGAGACGCTGCTTGATGACCGCTCAACCATGCTGGTGATTGAAAGGATAGAGACAGGCAGCACAGAGCCCACATTAAAGTCTCAGCCATACTGGTGTTACCCCTTAGAGAGAACAACAAAGTCCCTGAGGACGCCCAGCCGGCGCTGAGGGAGCTATTCTGGGATAGCTGGGACACCATCACTGCCATTTTCTCTACAGTAATTCCTAAATCTGTGCTAGGACGAGTGACTTTGCTGCTGTCACCAACCCACCGCTGTCGCTCTTTGCAGAGAGGCTGAATGACTGGTGGGATTTGTTGCATGAAGAACAACCAAATGTGCATTTTCTGCCATTTTGGGAAACTTGCTGTTTCCTCTTCTCTTAATGTCAATGCAAAGTGGGCCCCCCAGGCACTTTTATTGTCTCAGAGTCACTGTAGGATTGATACTAACACTATATGTGATGGATGGGAGGTAACCCCAGTAAACGTTTATCACTGTTGAGCTGAATCAGAGAGAGAGAGAGTGCCTTGGCTTATTTTTTTTCCCTGTACCGAGACAAATGTTGTCATCGTATCATTCACGTAACCTTTCAGATGAACTTAGTAATCATGATATGTTTTGATTTGGCTTTTTTCAGATTAAAACCCTGCCCTTCAGAAAAAGGAAACCATAAGTTAAATAACTCCAAAATTAGGCATTTCTGAAGGATAATTAGTGGTCTTCTTTCTTACCAAAAACAACCCAAGACTGTGCTTTAAATAATGCCTTGTAGTAATTTCTTCAGTGCTGTTCCAAATGTGATTAATTTAGCAGGATGTTATCAGTATAGCATCCTACATTTCAACCCATACTTTAGGGTATTATCTACAGTAATGACTACTACATATTTCTGCAACTCTTTGGAAAGTCAGCCTGAGCTTATGTTGTAAGACCCATCTGGGTCTCCCTGCTTCAGCAGTCTCACCAAGGATTGTATTTAATACATGCAAATTACTGACTGACCGTATTCCTTCATTCCCTGTTTCTGTAGATAGGGGGACCCATGGAAAGTGGATGCAGATAAAGATCCCTGCCCCCAGTTATTTCAATTGCATGCAAATATACGGGCACTATAATCCTAGCACTTCATTGCTTTGAGCAAAAAGCAATTTTATTTGCATCGAAAGCTCTGTAGTGAGCAGAACGGGTCTGTGTTTGTAAAAGAGCTCACTGCAGAAAGTGCCATTGTCCGTGCAAATATATAAATATATACTATATAGGGATATATGCGTGTATACACATACATCGGCATTGTATATACAGAAAGACACACACACATACTTAGGAGATGTGTATATAACACTCACTTATATACAAATCTATTCCCTGTTATGAAACAATCATCGAGATATAAACAAGAGAATTTAAGCCATGGATGGGCACATTTTCAAGTGCTGCTGGAGGGTTTTATCTACAGTCCTGAAGAAGTGCTATCAAAACCTAAACAGGGCACTTATTACAAAGAAGTCTTTACGTAAGTGCTGGAAAGGTTTGCCGAATAGCCAGATGTTGTTGCAGAGACAGTTCTCCTCCCCCTCTCCCCGCTTCTTTCCGACTTTAACAGTTCGATTAACGTTGCACATAAACCGGGGCTGATAAAGCTGCAAACTCCACCACATCTGGACACTGTTGAAGCCAGATCATTCAACGGTGCACGTTAGTCGCCTTTAATCTCCCTCGAGAAAGTAAAAACTTCCACCAAATCGTGCTGACCTACGCATATACTTCTGCGCTGTAAACACTGACATCTGGGAGCCGCTCTCGGTGAGCACGCAGCGGTCTCCACCAAGCCAAGCGCTCGCCCTTCGCTGTACAACAAACCCGCAGCTGATGCCGTCGGAGCAGGGCTACAACCAGCTCGCTGCGAAATTCCCCTCTATTTCCAACCCTCCGACTAACTGCCTTCAGGGGACAAATCTAAGGTTTGCTATTTTTCTGGGGGAAGGAAAAATAAACGACTTCAAGCGTACGCTGGTTAACGTCGCCTAAGCAGAAACATTTCTCTACTCACAGAAGGACAGCAGCAGCAAGGAAAGCAGACCCGGTCTCCTCCAGCAACCCATTTTCGGGATTCCACCAGCGACCAGGAGCCCGGCTTCACGGTGTTGACCCGTTCATCCTCCCGTGCTCTCCTGCCTCGCTGCTGTCAACTCGGCAGCCCCGAATTTGCGAGGCTGCTGGCCGGGAAGGCGGACCCAGGCGCAGCAAGCCCAGCTGTGCGTGGGGTCCGCCCAGGAACTGCAGCTCATGAAGAAACTCAGCCCCGCTCTCCTCGCGAAATATATACAGATATGGGAGGGGGGGGGAGAGCTGGGGGAAGAGCTCCGGCTCCAGGAAAGGAGTTTGATTTTTCCAACGATGGCGCTGAACTGCTCTGAGCAGCCCGGGGAGCTTCGGAGGGGACCTAATGTCTACTGCGTGCATCTCATCAGAGCAGCCTGGGCACAGCTGCACGCCTCTTTCATCTGAATAAAACACAGAGGGGAACGCTTCTGTATGCTGAGCTGTCATTAATTTGCTGATTTTTCCCCTTTTAGAAATAAACTCTGTCTTTTAAGTAAGCTTCAACGGGCTCTGCTTTTCATAGGGATAACTGGAAGGTTTAGGACAACTTCTTCAGAAAGACCACATCACTATGAGCTTAGCCTAAAGTAGGTGCTTTCAACCCATTAAAGCAGCAGAATTTAAACATATCCTTATATGTTTTCCTGAATCAGGGCCTAAAATAATAACTCGGAGCCTTTAAATAGCTGCTTTCTCCCCGAGATCTCAAACTCCTGTACAAAAACTTGTGAGAAATATTATCCCCACTTACAAAAGGGAAACTGTGAAACATGGCAGAAATCTGACTGGCCTTGGTTGTTAACACAATCAATCAGCGGCAAAAGTAGGAGTAAAATCCTCAAACTCTTGCCCTATGATCTATCCCCATCCTTCAGAGCATGTTAAGATAATGATCAATGTAATCGAGTGGGGCAGAGAGAGAGACGATGTTATTAAGATTTTTTGCAGCCAAAAGCCTGCCCTAGGGTAAGGCTAATTTTTTATAGCTATTGATAAATACAGCTATTGCTCAGCATTCTGTGTCAGTGAGTCTCCAGCTTTCTATTTGCCCATTTCACATTTCATTTTTTAGTTCATTAATCAGTGTGTGGTGTATACATGATGTGGATACGCACATGCTTGCGTGTATGTGGATGTGTGGCCACTGAGCATTTTGCTCAGTTGGAATTGGAGGGCTGGGATTTGTATGGTCCTTTCTTTATAAGAATTTTTCCGATAAACTGCACCCACTTGTTTTGTGTATTATGTAAATTATGCTCCTAGGGAGTTAAGTTACAGTACCTTTTCCCTTCATCTGTACTTATAACACAAGGGGAGGTGTTAGATGGGGTACAGATGTGGCCAATAAATACATGGCTATGCCATGGCCACAGAAGCACGCCTCTGCAGAGAGCCGCTTGGTGTGCTCCCGGTTGCTTCAGAGTGCCCAGACGCAGCTTAGCCTGTCCTCCATGCAGAAATGGCCTTCTGTCCTTGCCGTCGGCTCACGTCCTGGGAAAGGTCCAAAATTGTTCTCCATCACTTGGTTGTCTTTAGATCAAGCTGGACATCTTCGCATGTGCTAAGTAGTATTAACATAGAAGGGATGGGTTGGCCTGAGCTGCGACAGCTGAGGTAGGGTTGTTTAGGAATAAAGGACAAGCAAATGCTTAGTCAACTTTCAGAAAGACATTATTTTCCAATCAGCATACTGAAACTGCAGTTTGCACGGTGGTTTCCTTGGGTGACCTGCCAGCTTTCTACTTTCTGGCTTACAGCATTTCAGTATGCCCACAGCTCACTCGGGCTGCCAGCTGGGTTTTTCCAATGGGAGCCCTTCGGCGCATTATGAGGAAGCTGGACAAGGCTTTTGCTGGGAACACCACAGATTATTCATGATCAATGGGAGCCTCTTTAAAACCAGGAAGGATCCCCTGCTGCGCCGGGAAACTTGGAGAGAAATAATGTCCTCAGCAGGAGCCCAGAGGGGCTTTTTAAACAATGGTGGACATTGAGAAAACACGCCGTATAGCTTGGAAGTGTGAGCATGGGCAGGCTGAAGTGCTGGGTATTATTTGCTGAACCGCAGGACCTGGGAAGCCAGCAGGAAGCCTGAGCAGCATCCTCGCAGCCAGGTGCCCGAGCCACGGGCAGTGGGGAGATTTCCAGGTGCCCAGTGCATCCCAGACAGCTTCTGGGCTAACCCAAATCCTCTGTGATGCTTCTCCGTTTACGCAAAATAATCTTGGGGAAAGATCTGTGGCCTGAGCCCACTCAAATGAGAGGAAAGGCAACAGCTGCCCCACATGGTGGCATCTTTATGAGGCAGTTGGGTTTCTACGGGAAGCTCTGCAATGGGAAGCTCTTGGCGATGATGTTTGTTCTGCTCTTCCTAAACAGCTGTACCCACTCTCCAATAAAGTTAATTTTCAATATGCTTAGCTGAGGCTATTGTAAGCAAACCTCAACTGCAAAATAGGAAGAAGACAAGGCTGGGAGCTTGTTTCTTTCCCAACACTGTGGTGTCACCCAGGGTTGGTTGGGAGCCCCCCAGCATGTGCCCCACCAAACTTGGCCTTTCTCCAGCCAACAGCTCCTCTCCAGAGCACCTGCCTATTTCTCAGACCTTATCCAAGGAAAGACTGCAAACTAAAAATCCACCAGTTACTTGGAGAAAAGTTAGCAAGAACTCTGGGACTTAGCCTGAAGTGTCTGAACTCACGTTATAGAGCTTTGCTTCAACGAGAGAACACAGTGACCTTTGGAATAAGGCACAGGGGAGGAAGAAGAGATAAATGGTTATTTTTATTGTTGACTTGTTTATGCCTTTTGGTGTAAATTCCCCTGCTCCTCTATTAGTGATCTGGACAGCCTCATAACTCAATACGTACTGAAGGCTGGATTTAAGCTGAGCAATGTAAGGTTTCTGCAGGGTGGTTTTTAAGTTGCATTGTGGGAGCAGTTTTCCCTAAGTTCTCATTTAGGAGCTGGAAGATATTTACTGGAGAAGTAAAATAAAACTGTGGCCACCTGAAACAATACAGCATATATTTAAACAAAGGTTTCAAACAGCCTGGGTTTCCACTGCAGGAGGCAAGGGTCTGCAATCCATCAATGGGTTGGAAGCTCCCAATGTGGACACTGAACACCCCTGTGCAGGGCACCATCATGAGGGACTTTGCCAGACCCAAAAAAAGATGCTGGGTTTACTTCTTCATCAGAAGGTGTTCCTTCAGCCCTTTTGATTGTTTGCATGTTGTGTGACCAGACTAATATCTCTTGCATTTTCTCCTATTTTTTTAAAATCTGTTGATATCAGTAGAAATTAGTGGTGATGCTAAGACTGAGTCCTGAGGCTTTGGATAAGGTCCATGAGTATTTTTGTTGTGGAGAGGTTTGTTCTACACTTCAAAAATTTCAAAGGCAGGCCTAAGCACAACGGCTACTTGACGGATCAGGGACTTTGCTTCTACTAGTGAGCACAAATCCAGGCTCATACTCTTAATTTATGTGCATGTATTGTGTGGTTGTATTGAAACATCACAACTACTCCTAAGTTGTCCTAGCAGTTAATTAAACCACGTGAATTTCAATGTCATCACTCCTCAATCTTATAAACGTGGAGTTAGTTTTACCGTGCCACTAGCCACAGCCACCTGAGGAGGATGGGTGTGCGCCCTGAAATGCAGATCTGATTCAGCAGGCATCCCCATCCTGTGTTCGTAAGGACACTGGCTTAATTTAATAGGGTTTAATAAATTCAGATGCCATTGCCTGGTGGGAGCTGAAGGCATTTGTCATAGAATTGTAGGATCAGAGAATCACAGACTGGTTTGTGTTGGAAGGGACCTTCCAGATCATCCGGTCCAACCCCCTGCCATGGGCAGGGACACCTCCAGAGGTGACCTAACCTCTCCTAGGCTGCATACAACAGGCTTCTTGACCAAAGATGCATCAAGATTAAGTAAATGCCTAATTTGCTCATCTCTACTGTTCACAACGTTACTACCTTGTTGTTGTTGTTACTCTTGTTCAATTCTGAACCAAATCTGCTTATTTGTTCATGTGAAGTTTCAGGTTTCTCTGCTTTCTTTTTGCTGTTTTTGGAGCCACTTTCAGTAATTTTTCACTCATACTGCTGATGTTCTTGTCCAGATTCTTTCAAAAATGTGGATTAGTTTTTGCTTTTTATCTTGTACGCATGGATACAGTTCTGCCATTGGTAAAGTTAATGGAAAACACTGCTACCAATTTCAGTTGCTTTTTTTTTCTCCCCCTGAAGAACACCCAAATCTCTTTTCCACTCTCCACTTTCCTTTCGATGAGTTTTTTTTTTTTTTCTGAATAATTAACTAAATATTGCTTTTTCTACTGTTTAATGGCCATTTCACACAGCCATTTAGATGATATAGAAGTATGTCTAGGAGGAAGATGGACCTATATGAGGAAAGGATTTCCCTTTTATTCTTTTTCAACCTACTTTTCCTCCTTCCTCCCGCACTCTTCCATGCTAAAGCAGCTATTCAAGTGTGATACTTTCTCCATTTCCCCTCTGTGTTTTCTTGGGAAACATACACAAACACTTTTTTCTGCACCATCCGTACCAGTGACACCACGTGCAGACAGACACCAGGGTCTTCAGTGAGAATCAGGCTTTGGAGACCAAAAGCTGTCATCACATCAGCTGGAGGCCTCCGGTTAGCAAGCACCTTCAGGTCTGAGGGAATAGCTGGCAGAAGGAGGCATGAACAGTTTGACAGCCTGACTCATGATCTTTGTATTGTGAAATTATCATAGGATCCAGGAGCCTGAACTGCAGATCAGAAATGTGCCTTTGAAGGCAAACTCCTGACCATCCTGCTTTGGCTCAGGGCAGGCGCGCACTGGGGTTATTTCAGCAGCAGCTGAACTGAGAGGTGCCCAGTCCCAGGGAGCAGGCTGGGGGAACCCTAAAAAACATCCCCTAAAATACATATGGAATGGATGCCAGGTCTAAAGAGAGCCTGACTGTGAGAGTGGTTGTGTCCAGCTTTGGGGGAAACACTAAAGCTTATTTTGACCAAATAGAAGTCTTGGAAGTACTCTTAAAAGCACTACTGTGCTGGAACCAGAGCTGGCTAAGATTTGGGTGCCGTGCCATGATAATGCACTGAAAAAATACCTTCCCAACCTAGACACTGGTGATAAATTCTGACCAACTCTCAGCCTTTCAGGTCCTTCAGGAAAAGTTGTGTGATCGGCTTGTTAGACCTAGAGACATTCTTGAATGTTGAGTTTTATTCACAGGTCTGACGATCACCCGGATGGAGAGACCTTTCACTTTGTCTCAGTTTATCTGTAAGAAAAGACTGTTAGCCCACTTTGCAGGCTGTGTGTGGGGGAAACATGGCTCAGGAGGAGCACTCTGTACAGCTGTGGGGCCTTTGATGCTTACCAAAGAGCTCTTTGTTGCACGCTAGTTTGTCATGAGGACATCCCACACTTCCCTCTAATGCTCCCCAGGCTATAATGTACGTGAGGGTTTCCCAGGCAGTTGATCATCTGATTTGGATCCTCTTACTGGTACCCTTTTCCAACCTACGTAGTGTATTCATTCTTCTCCAAATCTGTACTACGCCACATCTCTACTTTTTAGGAGTAATAAGAAAAATCAAAGCTGAAAATAGTTTTTGAAATGACTGGATGTTATAACTGCAAAATATTACTGTATGTTATTGATAATGTTGTTTCCATAATAAAAATATTTAATGCAAAGTATGATATCCTGTATGAGCTTCACATAAATATTTCCATTATGTTGCTGATATGGATCTGAAAAATTTCAGTATGCACATCCTGCAAATGCGAGTGTAATTGATACAAGGTATGTATCTTAATGTACATCTTGAGTAAACATAAGAAGACCATACCCTAATGGAAAACAGACTTTGTCTTACAATGTGCAATCGTGCTTTTACATCTAAACTGGACTTTGGGTTTAGAAAACAAATCTTAAATCAATCCTATTCAAAGGACAAATCAGAGTTCACATATTTGTAAAAAACTTTTGTTCTAGGCAAGCCTTTTGTGAAAAAGCTTGGGAAACTCCATCCAGCTACAGTGGTGGAGGGGTGGGAAAGGAGGTATCAGTTCAAACAATCTGAGGAAAAAGTTGAATAAACATTGAAGACAACAGAATAGAAACCAGACGCCAAATATTCATTCATGGGATCTTCAAAGGGGATTTTGTGATTTATTTTAATTGTTGTTGAAAGAGAAAGATTAATTTTTGGATGAAAAATGTATGCAAATTCAGCCCTGGTCAATACTAAAAAAAAATGTTTCCTGCTCAAAGCACGAGAAAGCAAAACAAAGAAACTCATAGTATCAGTTCTTCAGTCCCCCGAAGTGGCCTTTAACCTGGGTTTAAAAAGGGCAGGTAGGAAAAAAAAAAAGCTACATAAACA
Organism: Anser anser; assembly: GCF_964211835.1. Classification (NCBI taxonomy): domain Eukaryota; kingdom Metazoa; phylum Chordata; class Aves; order Anseriformes; family Anatidae; genus Anser; species Anser anser. Next base: position 16,771,753 of record NC_139726.1, on the reverse strand, counting down.
CATAAAAAATGTCATGCCTGAATCAAGGTACAAATCTGGTGCAAAAATGGAAAACCTTAGGGGAACGACGAGGCAGCTCCTGAGAGTCTGAAATGATGTTTGAACTACCAGGAACAGATAGGAAGAACCTCTTTGCCCAATTTGCCAGCTGGACAAGGACTGTGTGGGCACCATGGGGTTCTGAGGGAATAAAACCAAAGGCTATGGTATGGATCTGTCAAACCCAAAGGCTGCGATAATGGTATGGATCTGTCACATACACACTATGTGTATATATATGTATGTACACACACCAGGAACATTTTGGCAGTCTGATGTTCAGGAGGAGCTGAGGGGCAGGGCTGCTGAACATCCCTCTGAAAAGACAGCATCACATGAAAGCACAGTGAGGGCTTGTTCCTGCTCAATGAGAAGAAAGGAGATAGCTGAAGCTTTTATTAAATAACAGCAGAGATTTCCCAAGAGGTGAACTCAGGGGATTTTAACTACTCAGGTACCTCTCGGGCAAGCGTGGTGGCAGCCCATCCATGGTGGGACACACTTCAGGCACAATGGGAAGGGAAAAGAATGCCTATCTGGATTTCACAGCACCGCCTGGAAGGAGCCCATGGAGAACATAGGGCAGAAGAGAGGGTAAGTAAAAGCAAACAGAGCACGGAGGAGTCCTTTGGTGCCTGTAAAGGAGTGATGTAAAGGAGTAAGAGCAGAAAAATAACAGGCTGGTGGGCTTTACAAAAACGAAAACAAAATCGAGCTGCCAAATGTTAACAAACATCTCATGGGAAAGTTGACAGCTAGTGAGAGAAACTCTGTAAAGCAAAGTGCCAAGTTGTCTTGCTACAGAGGTCAGCTAGGATGGATGCTGCATGGAAAACCCCTGTGAGTGCATCAGAAACTCCTCGATGACCTGAGAACCAGGAGAGGAAGTCAAGAAGCATCTCCATGTTACAAACATGTAACTGAAGGAGGACGAGCACAGACACGACCACCCAGGGGACTGCTAAAGGCCGGTCCCTGCGGAGGGGAGGCATACAGCTGCTTCAGGGCGAACCGACTGAGGTCTCTCCCTCCTCACGGCCGAGGTGCCCGGCCGGGCCCTCCACGAGGGGACTCAGCAGGCGGCCGTGAAGCCGGGGCAGGGAGCCAGAGGCCTCGATACGCCCGGCGCCGGAGCACCGACCGCCGGCACCCGGGGCGGGCCGGGGCAGCGGCGCCACCTTCCCCCGGTGCCGCCGTGAGCCCGCCCCGGCCGCTCTCTCTAGGACCTGCGATGAGTTTGCCCGCCGGAGCCGGCCTCAGCGCCTGCGCGGAGGGAAGCGGCCGAGCCCCTTATCCCCATGGAGAGCTCCGAGGCCGAGCCGAGCGAGAGCCGCCCGGAGGAGGACGGCGCCGCGCCCGGCAGCGAGCCTCAGCCCCCGGACACGGTGAGGGTGCGGGGGCGGCCTCGGCCCGGCTGCCCCCCGCCGCGGGCCTCCGGCCTCGGCGCGGCCTACCCCGGGGGGCCGAGCACCGGCCTTTCCTGAGCGCGCTGCCCGGCCGCCGCGTCGCCGGCCCGGGGAGGGGTCGCGGGGCTCGGGCGGAGCGGGGAGGCCGGGCCCGGGGGGGAGGTGAAGCCCGGTGGCTCTGCGCTGCTCGCCGCGGGGGCTACAGGTGGGAAGAGCCGTTCTCGGCTGCCTCTCCGAGCAGGGGGTGCCAGCTTTTCTGGTCGGTGTCAGAGGGGTTTGTGCCTTGCCTGCCTGCTTCCGTGGCGATAATCATAATTGTTATTTTTTACTTCTCGGCGTTGCGCCCCCACGCCACCCCGAATTGCACAAAGGGATCCATCTCCTGGCTGGGTTCGGCTAGAGGTCCCCGGAGCTCTCTGCCTGCCCGGGGGGGCCGTGCGGTCCTAACCGACTTCTGCCTGGTTGTGTGAGAGATAACTATCGTCCTCACTGAGATTTAAAAACAACAATAACAAAAAAAAGTGGAATCTCATTCAGGATGTATTCTCCTCCCTGTGAAAGGGGAGTAGTGGCTGCACTCATCTCAGGCGTCTGGTGGGGGAATTCACTGGTGGTAGGGAAGTGGCTGAGTAGGAAGTACTGAGAACTATTTGTGTTTTTTTTTTTTAAAAAAAAGTTATTTCTTTACTTGTAGGAAAAATATTTCTTCATTATCTGTCTTCCCAGCTCCTGATGACTAAAGGTGTTCAAAGCTGTGTGTTGACTTTGTTTTATCCCCAAAGCAGGTTTTCTGTTTTCATTTGCACGTGTGGCACAAAGCAGAGGTATAAAACGAAACACTGCCTGAGCCTTTATTCTGTAGAGACCTGCCACTAAATGATAGTGGTGTGGGGGAAGGAGAGGTAGGGTTAGTAGCTTTTGCTTTGTGTGGCTAATGTTACATGAATCTTTATTTTCCTCCCCTAAAAAGATGGAAGACTGTTTAGCAAAAAAAATGGAAATCACTGTTTCAGAAGCAGAAAAGCGGACTGGGAGAAATGCCATGAACATGCAAGAAACATATACTGCTTACCTCATTGAGACAAGGTGGGTGATGAGAACTTGCTCTCAATTGACCTGGATGTGCCATTCCAAACAGGTTCTCCCTCCTTACCCCATGAAAATATTCAGGTACAGCTGATGAGGGGATTTAGTTGGTTTATGATTTGTTATGTGATAACAACGTACTCTAGAGGAGTTTTTCCTGCAAAAACTTGGCATCTGATCTGCAGTTCAGTACTAATGCTGGTTTTGCCTAACTCTGCACTGTAACTCTACGTCTGAAGCTAGGTGGAAAAATGTGTGCTCGGAAGGTACTGCTTTAACACAGTGTCAACAACTGTATGGGTTGGATAAATTTATATCTGTATATATAAGGTTGTATACGCAGCTTGTGTGTGAGAGAGGTTGTGCTTCGTGGTCTAAAGTAATGGTTAGACTTGTTTGGGATCACAAGGAAATAAAGAAGTCTCTTGACTTAGGTCATGTGGTCAAAATTTACTGCTCCACTAGTGTTTGAAGTGTATGTGGTGATCAGATCAAGCAGAACTCCTTGTAAATGTTCTAGGGTAAGGGTTAATTAACTATTTCCTTCCTTCATACTAGTTTGAACTTTCACTGGAGAATTTACTGCTTTCAGGCCTCTTCTGTTAGTAAGATTAATAATACCAAGTACGGTTAACGCATCTAGTACCCCAAATACAACTCGCAATTTTAAGTATCGAGTAGTGAACAAAGCTTAAAAATCCCTTACTTATAGCTCCTTCTCAAACAGTCACAGATGATCCTGCACAACAGGAGTCCGTTTATTCAGCTGAAGCAAGGATTTCAAAATTAAACTTTATTAGGAGTTTTGCATCTGTCTTTTGTACATTGACAGTTGTAACTGTTGGGCCTTGTCTCAGGAATGATGGGCTGTGTAGATAATACTCTCTGAAACAAAACAGTTTGAACTCTTCACAGCCTCAGCAAAATGCAGCCTAAGTTTTCTAGTTGCTAGCTCAAAGGCTTCTCAATTTGTTTAGCTGATGCAGAGACGTACCAGCCATACTGACCGTGGTGCAGACCTGTGGGGATACATTTATTGTATTTTGCTAAACTTCATACTGTACTTCTGCTTTGGATTTTAGTCACGTTTTTAAAATACTGTAGCTCTTTGACACTTGTTAAGATGTTTTAAAAATACTTTTAGAGTGTATTGATATCAAAGACCATATCTTCTCACGTAGCTAATGCTATTTTTCCTTTATTGGTATTTCTCAGTGGGAAGAGAAGGAAATTGGAATCACTGGTATCTAATTGTGATATGGAGTATACTCTGGGGGCATCTTTATGCAGCCCTAGAACATGCTGACTGCATCTCCTTTCTCAATCATCCTTGCATTACTTTAAACTCTTTCCCGCTGGTCTTTCCCAGTGGTTCCTTCCTAGTGGCAAAACTGTATTTTGCTGCCCAGATTGCCTTCTTTCATTAAGATTTATTTTGTTCTGTGGTCAGCAAATACCAAGACCAATTACATGTTTGTCACAGCACTATTGAAAATGTGGGTTTGTCACATCTCTAATAAAATAGGTTCTCTATTCCTTTTGCTGAGAAGGCAAAATTTCTTGCATAAATATAATTGCTGGCTATTAAATGTGCTTCCTGCTGAGCCTGTAGCCGTAGGTGGGCTTCACAGCAATTTGTCTGTGGGTAATAGGATATTTTGGAGCTGAAGAATAAAACTCAGTTTATAGTAATATAAAAGGACGACCACTTAATAGTTGTGTTACACTCATGTGAACTGGGGTTCCGCTGTTGCTGCTATCTAGGATTTAACTTCGATTTGAATCGAAGAGTTGTGTGCGGCTTGGTGAATGAGGCACAAGGTGGATGCAATTAAAGCCACCGTATATTTGTTACAGAACAGGAGCTGACTACTTCAACTTTTAACACGTTAGTTTTGCTAGCTCAGACAAAGCTGTTTTCAGAATATAATTGATGATATTGTGTCCTTTTTCTTTTCAAAATGAGAAGATTTATTACTATTCTTACATTTTCATGTGACTTGTTGATTTTTTTGTAAGTGATAGTGCACCTCGATGTAGTTTTTTTTTTTTTATGAGACAAAACAAACTTCACTGCTGTAGACCACCAGAGTCTCGGCAAATTCCAAGGGTCATGCTTCCTGAAAGCATCTCCTTTAGTCTTGGTTTACACCTTTTTGCATTAGCTTAGTGGATTTTTGTGGTGAGCTATTTCCGTTCAATTAGTCTTGAAGTCAGTTTGTTTCACAGCTTCCGTTAAACTATACAGTTATTTAAAAATAACTCAGCTCTTACATTCTCCCTGTGAGAACAGATGAACACTTCCACCTCTTTGTGTGAAATGGCATTAAGGGAAGTACAAATTCTTATCATTAAGATGTGTAACTAAATATTCCTTCTTGCAATGCAGGTGCTCAGGGTATCATTTGCTTCCTGTAAGGGAAAACGCAAATACCCAGGCCCTCTAAATTCACAGTTGTTTGCTTATTAGAAATTTAGGCATCTATGTCTCATACCAGAATCTTCAAGCTGCAAGAACTGAAATGGTATAAAACTGAGAATTTGACTCCCTGTCTCATACATTCTTGTTTTTTGTGACAGGGCTGAAAATTAACCAGGGTATAAAGGACCTCTAAATGCTCTGTGTTGATGAACTGCAATTTGTTTGTTTTAATTATAGTCCATACAGGGATGCCTTTCTTTCCCATACTCCATAAACAGCTTCTTCTGTAGTAGTGGGGCACTTCATCAAGCTAACTCTGCTTCCGTCCTTGCTTGCTTTCAGATCTCTAGCCTCGTCCTTGAGGTGAAGATAGTGAATGTAATTATTTTTTCTTTTGTGTGTGTGGCTTTAGGAAAAAGTAACACAACTTTGTGCAGCCTGGTAGCTGACTACATGAAGACTACTCTGAGAGAAATGGGCTTGAAAACCAGTAGCCAGCTAGGTCAGAGTTCAGTGGCACTGATGTAGCACCATGGGACTTCAAGAATTTATCCCTTGCTATGCTTTCTTTGAGTTCCTTTCCCAAAGTCTCCTGTTCCACGTTGCCTAGCATGTGTTTCCTGGGGGTAGCACAGAACAAATGCCAAAAGGGGCATGCTGTCTTCTAGTATAACTGCAAAAATGCAGCTTTCTGCTCATTGAGAGTCGGGAAGATCGTTTGCTCCATCCAAAGGAAGTGTTAGAAAGAACACAAGAAAGAAAGTCTGAATTCAGTATGAGGTTTAAACAGGGGAGAGTCAGGAGGCAGAAAAAAGATGGAAGAGTTGAAAACTCAGTTTACTGCTGGTTTTTACTCAATTGATATTATGAATCATTAGCCTGCCTAGTAGATGTGTATTTTAATTAAAAACAGCACTCTTCAGCTGATGATTTTCATGGTGAGGTGACTTTTTTTTTTTTTGGTCACCTTCTGACAGGAGAACTGCCTCTTTGCCATACAGCTTGCCAGGTGCCTTTTGGTGACTCACAAAGTACATAGTCGATCTGTAACAATCCTTTTTCTGTTTGTTGAGAGACCGAAATGCATAGACCGTTTTTAGATATCGAATAGAAAAAGCGTCCTTGAATGGTATTCGTCTTCACAGAGCGTGAACGTTGTCCACTGCAGGGGAGGGGAAGTAGCTGGAAGGTCAAAGGCTGAAAGCTCACTTACCGCCTCCGTAACTGAAGCGGTGATTGGCTTTACAGGGAAATAAACTAATATATTTCCTTCTCTTCTGATTTAATATTTTGCAGCCATTCCTCCTTTTATTGCATTAGGAATTGTTTAATGGCTCATTTAAGATAATTAGTTTTAAATGGCAAATGGGAAGAGGTTAATTAGATGGACTGAAGTTTTCACATTGGCACGTTGAATTAAGGCAAATGAACGCGGCTTTTGGAGTAATGTAATTTTCTAATCACTTACGATAACATCAGTTATGAACGTAAAAGCTGGAGGTTTCAATTTTGTCTTTTAATTTTTTTTTCAGGCAGGTTGGTTCATTCAATGAATAACGTGCATTGTTAAAACTGTACTTAGAGGGGAAACATATGGTTTTCCTGCCTGAACACTGTACAAGTATTATATTGTGTTTTTAAAACCAAAACAAATTGAGAAGTTTGACTGAATGTCAACAAGTGATTATAATCTTAATTGAAACTGGTCTGCAGTACTTGTATTTAATGGTAGAGTTCATAATGTGGTCTAAAAAATTAGATGGTAATGAAGGTATTAAGTGTAACGAGTACTTTTGTGGATTTCCACTTCCTTTCTGGAGCGGTGTTCCTGGGGAGAAACACTCTTGTAATTGGTGATATTTTATGGTCTCATAACGTAACCAGGTGGGGACATTTTTTGGTGCAATTAAAAAAAAAAAAGGGATTTCTCTTATTGTGCTTGCCTGTCCCAAATCCATCCTTGTAGTTTCAAACTCTTTTTTTATTTAAACCTTGTTTAAAAGGCAGTTGTGTGGATGTAGGCTTATAATTGAGGGCTGTTCAGTGCTTTCGTGCCACAGCTTTCCAAAGAACTGCTGCTCCTGTCCTTTACTCAGCTACGCAGTCTTGTGCAGAATCTGGCTGATTTTACTTTGTCAAGGCTTGGGTGGAAGGGGGATTTTAAACTAGCATTAATAACTTTAAAATGCATCTTAAACTTACTCAGATGGGTTAACTGGAGAAGCATGGCTGCTTTTTTGGATGTTGCGCAGCTGTCCTGAGATGTTGTCTTCCCCCTGCAGCTGTTACCAGGGAAGTTTCACTGCCTCTTGGAAAACAACTGGCGTGGGTGCTGCCAGGGCAGGGGCAGCAGCAATCCCCATCATGCAGACAAGGCACAGAGCGTAGTACGTGCATGGAAGACTCTTGCCGAGGTGTACCGCGATTAGGGTGTTGCTTTTTGCAATGGGAATTTGGGCAAAGAACTGCAAAAAAGAGCAAACTGTCCAGGCACGTTTGGCCTACAAGGTTCTCTAGTAGTCATCTAAACTGCAATTTACCCTGTTTCTTCAGGGTGCAAAGTGAGGCTTGTGTGCCCCTAATAAGGGCTGTAAAGCTTGAGTAACTTGGGTTTAGGGTAGCCTAGCCACCTGTGCACAGATCCATCTCCTCAGAACAAACTGAGGCTGGACCTTCAACTGGCCAGACCTCAGTGTGGACAGGGAAGATGTGGTGAGTAGCATGATCTGGGCGGCATCGTCAGTCTGTTTCCTTCCTCCTTGAGTTCTTGAGGCCTCTGTTGGACACAAAACTAAAGTAACAGGGTCCCCATGTCACTGCTGCAGTAGCACAAGTTGACTTTGACTTAGGGCTAGGTATCTATAGAGCTGTGGTCTTTTCCTGCTGAAGCCCTACACTTCTAGACAGCTTTTCAAAAAAAAGTAATTCCTATTTAATCTCTTGATTCTTTTTTCTTTTGGTGCGTAGACTGAGATGTTACTGTTGATTACTGTGTTATTTTTTTTCTTTTTAGATAACAAATGTGTTGTTAATTCTGGCAGGTATAAAGCTGTTGTAGCAGGCTGCTTGAAAAAGCAAAAAGCACATTTAAGACTCCAAATGGTCTGTCTTTGTGGCTTCTAGTGTATAGTTAACTCTGTAAAGCAGCCATGAAGCATTAAGGGCATAATTTACACTGGAGCATTCTTCTGTCAGAAGGCTGCTCTCTCTTACAGTGATAGCTTACTGATGGTGTGTTGACCTGAGCCATTGCAAGTGATAAATGAAGTGCTATGCTATTAAAATATGTGATGATCCTATTGATGTATTTGCCTTCCTTCAGTATTTGTAGGAACGGATAGGAACCTGGAATATAAGTGCGTTCTCTTCTGACCCGCAGTCTGTATTACAGATGTAGAGGACATGTTCTTTATCAAGCAGACCTGAGTCTATGAAGGAACTTTAAAATTTATAAATAGATTCTTCTTTATTTCATTTCTCTTTCTTCTGTTTGTAGCAGAGTGCTTTTTTTTGGTTCTTTTCCTAGACTTGTGGTGCTAGAATTAATGACAATAAAGTGCGGGAATTGAGAGTTTTAAGGAAAATACAGGTCAACTTCTTCATGATAAAGCTGACTTGGCAAAGATGGCTGTGGGGAGGAATGGCAAGCCTGAGCTGGGTAAGTGAAGGCAGATCAGCTATGGAAAACAAGTTACTTAACTTTATTCTACTTATTTATGTTATTATTATATTGGTATGAGAGTGCTATGTTGAGACCACTTCCAAATGCATGCTACCAGAATTTTGGATAGGTCTTTTCTAACATCTTGTGCAGCTGTACTTCTAAAGAAGTGCACTTGAAAATGGAGTAGGAATGTCTGGACCAGAAACTTTAGAGAAAGGAACTTTTCATTCTTCTGTGAGCTGACCTCATCGATGTTGTAGGGGCTCACAAGATTATTCAGAAGGTGATAAATGTAAGATTAGACCTGTACTGCCTTGGGAATTGGTTGGATTATAGGCAGACGAGAACTTCTAAGTACATGCTGTGTTGAAATGAGACACCCAAATGGACTTTTCTGAAGAGTTAGTACTCAGGAGATAGAAAACTTTATATTCCAAGTTGCTTACGGGAATAAAAACGTGTAGAATAAGTTAAGTGAAAATAACCACAATCAACAGTATCTTTCCTGTAGGGCTCATATTAACAGGGAGGAAAAACAAGAATGATATTAAAAAAAATAGAAAGCAAACTTCCTTTTTGCAGTTTACTTTGGGAGGGACTTATTAAGCCTCTGTCACTCTGATGTGTGTCTGAGTTGTGTTAGGCTTCCACAAACTGTCAGTAGGGTATGCATACCTAGCTGGCCTCTAGTTATAAGGTGATGCAGTCAGTTTTAAATGTGAGCTTATGATTTTAAATAAATGAGTAGCAAAGCTCTCCTTTTACAGGAAAAAAAAAACAACTGGAAAGAGGAGTCAGTTAAACTAACACATATGCCATCCCTGGGTTGCATTTGTTGTGTCCAGGATTGGTTGCACATAGGAGTGACGGAGATATTTAATAGCTGTGGACTAAATGCATCCTACAGTTTCTTCCTGATTTGTTTTGTTGTGGAGAACCCCTTGTTCCACACCTGAGGTTGGGATCAGAAATCCTCCTGCCTTCAGTGTGAGGGTAGCTGCAGTCTGTGTCGCTCGGTGTGGTGCATCTGCCTGGCTTCAGGCAAGTCTCTGCTGGACGCTGCTGCCCTACCAGTAGGACGCATCTGCGGTGTGGATGAACCCTTTTGCAACATGGCTGCGTTCTCAGAGCTGGCCTGGCCTGCATTTTTATTCTCTTCCTATTCCTGTTTGCTTGTGCAGTATGTTCTCAGGCAGGGTCTACGTAATCCTGTGGTGTATTGATGGCAGCAGTCTTGCTTAAGTGTCAGTAATAACCCAGAAGCAGAAGTAGTGCTCTTGAAGCATCTGTTGTAAGCTTGTGTAACTGAGTCACAGCTGCTGAAGTTGGAGATTTGAAGGTTCCCTAATTCTGAAGTACTTTTATGTGTGTGTCTCGAATGGTCAAATTATTTACCAAATCCTGTTGGGAGTTTCTTTTCTAGGAAAGACAGGTTTGCATCTTCAGCTTTCAGCCAAGCAACTAATTTACTGGGGTCTGATAGCTTAATTCCTTATCTACATAAATTAACCTCCGGCCCAGCAATAGTACAATCAGCAAATACGTGCTTTTCAAGAATTGGATAACTGAAATGTTTAAATAATGCAATGTTTGTGTAGCGAGGAATGCCACACAGCCTGTCAGCCCAGTGCTAAGCTAAACGTACTCTCTCCAAAATGTCATGGTTGTAGTTATGACTTTGAGTCAAAATACTCTGTAATAAGGAAATTCTTCCTACAAACATGCTGTGGGCTGTTTGCAGTGTGACTTAGTGGCTGTCAGCAGTGTGCTAGCCTTTTTTCTTAAGTCAGTCTGAAACAGTTTGAATCTGCAGCAGTTTAGGTTGAATTGTTTTTATGAGTACAGCCTTGTTCTTTATTCTTTCTCCCTGCGAATTTTCTTCCTACAACTTCAGTTACCTTACTGACGTTCTACCCTATTCATTTTTAAAAATTCCTATTGTGTAATTCTGTATTATATTACTTCAATCTCAAAGTGGAACCACAATTTATTTTTCAAAGCGAGAGGATATAGCAGTGCTGTTCTTCTCTAATGAGAGTTCAGAAGGATGACAAAGACTACCTCTATTTTTTTAGGTGTATCAAATACATGGCGCTGCTCTGGGGCTGGGTTGTTTGTTTTTCAGTAAGGTCACTAGAAAACCAACCTTGTAGATTTAAGAATAGCTTTAAGATATCAAACGATACGTGATCTCTTTAGATATCTTTAAAACTTTAGTCCATAAAGTTCTTAAGAATTCCAGAGCTGCATAGTGTGAAAGAGAAGCTGTGGCCACAAATTCAAATACAGGAAATCCCATTTAAATGAGAACTTCTTTACTATGCAGGTCTTCATAGGAAAGAAGTCTGTCAGGAATGGGTTGCCCAGAATGGTTGCAGAGTCCCTGCACTCTGAGATATTCAAGACCCAACTGGAAATGGCTTTGAGCAACCTGCTTTGAGCAGGGGAGTTGGACTACAGACCTGCAGATTCCCTTTCAACTTCAGTTAATCTGTGATAATCTCATAACACAGTTAATAGTCTTCCATATAGGTTTTTGCCAGGGCTTTTGTACGTTAAGTAGTCACTTAATGTAAGAACTAAGGTAGGCATAGACATCGTTGGGTTCTGTTAAGTGCCATGTCTGAAGGCTCGCTTTGTCTGTCCTGGCATATGCTAACTGCCAAGAGGTGTTATCCACCTGTTACTTATTTTATGATATTGCAAAGAATTTTGGTTGCTTTAACTGTTTTGTATGAAGAATTATTTTTTTCAGGTTTTTAGTGACTCTTCAATCCTGTAAGATTCCACGATTTCTCCCTTTTTAGTAACATACAATTCTTTAATCCCTTGCTATATGATGTTGGCTTTCTGTTCAACAAAATGTTCAGACGCATCAATTTTTGTACCTGCGTACTGTATCTTGAGCCAGTTTATTAGACTACACATCCTTAGTCCTTACATGTGAAAAGAAGAACAAAAGATTGGAAGTGCTTTGAAATTTGCTAATTTTTCTTGAAAACAAACAAACCAACAAAACTTAAAATTTCACGCTATTTCTATTTTGAATTATTCTGGCCGTTACAGATGATCTAACTTTTGTCTTAAGTGGAGACTCTCCCAATGAATAGTAAATTCCTTCTTGCAATGCACTGTATCCTTCAGTGACTCATGAAGTCATGCTGGCTTGGAGCCCAACACTGTTCCAAGACAAATATATCTAATTCTATAGTGCTGTGAACTAAGCCACTTGTATAACTGGACTGTGACCTACCTGTTTGTGGTGTGATGAAAATGCATTGACTTTTCCTGTGTTCCTGGCATGTGCAGATGTTTTGAGTGCTATCAGGCAGATATCAAAATGATTTTTCTTTTAAATCGAGTTTGTAGACACAAAATTAAGATTAGATTACGAGCAAGTTATGTGGTAATCATTACTGAGAAACTTTTTAGCATCATTGCTGATGGTGTGAGGAAGAAGGCGGTAGCTTACTAATGTTCAAACATGCTGTTTTATTTTTCAGGGCTGTTGAGTCCCAGAATGAGGGACAGTGCTCCCCAGTGGACTCCCTGTGGCGACGTTACAGTGAATTTGAGTTGTTGAGGAATTATTTGTTAGTTACCTATCCGCATATTGTTGTTCCACCTTTGCCAGAAAAAAGGGTAAGGAAGCTGTGACTGCAGCCTGCTTTGTATTGTTCCTTATTTATTTGCCATTAACGCTCTTCTTTTCAAATAGGCTGACTTTGTTTGGCACAAACTATCAGCAGATAACATGGATCCAGATTTTGTGGAAAGAAGAAGAATCGGTTTGGAAAACTTCTTGTTACGTGTGGCTTCTCATCCTGTTCTTTGCCAAGACAAAATCTTTTATTCGTTTTTAACACAGGTACAGTAAAATGATGTACTTTCTAAATACAGATTTGTAGTGATCATTTTGTTAAGATAATGCCCTTTTCTTCTCTTCCCTCCCACTGTCCTGTGGCTTGTTCTGTATCTTGGAGAAAGATAGACAACATTAATACACTTAAGATGCTTTTAGCCAGATGACCCTTTTCCACCTTAATAGCCTGTTGCAGTTGTACAGTTGGCCTTCTAGTGTACCTTATGACTTTATTCTAGTTTAATTTTAAGGCTTCTAAGAGAGAATTTTCACCTCTTTCAGACAGCATATTGAGAAGCTAACGTGTTGGCTGAGAACTACTTCAGGTTTAGTGCTAGGAAAGCTAGCGTGTTATACTGCTGGCTGCAGAGGGTGTACTGGTGTCCAATTTGCCTTTTGGATGTGTGTAGTTTCTTTAGCATCGCGTTTTAAATTGCGACCCTCTCATATGTTATCCCAAACGTTGTGATCTGATTGTTAGCCAAAGCATTTCATTCTGCAGTTTTCAACTTTGGGCATTTTTGATCTGTGCTTTGATCAGAGATTCCAGAATAGTGGGCTGAACAGAGATGTTTACTGTAGCACAATATAGTATGCAGATGAAGTAGCATGGATAGCAGTATGGAAGCAGTGGAGAAACAACCACTACACGTGAGCAAGAGAACTGTGTGCACGGTAAACAGGTGACTTCAGTCACTGCCTGCACGTTTTCTTTGTGCTCTGTCTCAAGCTGCAAAGGTCCTTGGTGCAGCTGATGGTCTAATAGCCAGCAGACATCTGCCATTCTTTCTAAATAGTTGAATTTTAAGTCTTTAGATAAAGCTGTGTAGGCTTCTCCCTCACCCCCAGTTGATAGAACGTGGCAATGGAACACTCTTACGTGGTGAAGAGAGAGGTTTTTGGGGGGAGGTTAGTGTTTAAGCAAAACGTAAGGACAAGTTGTTAACCCGGGTTCTTGAATTGAGATGGGGAGGGTGCCTGAGGCAGGCCCCAGGCTCACTGGGAGACTCTTCTTTCAGCTCTGATGTGGGCTTGATACAGGGAGCTGGGAAAGCTGTGGCACTCCTAAGTCACTTTAACAGTACCTTTTTTTCTTGTGTATTTCTTTCTTTTAGGAAGGTGGATGGAAGGAAATGGTGAATGAGACTGGATTTCAGTTAAAGGTAATTACTGTAGACATTTCTTTTGTGACTTGTGACACACAAATAAACGCTTCAGCAAACATTGTAGGCTGTCTATGAAAGGCTATTTGCTGTTAGAATGAGTTAAAGGCATTGCTTTAAGTATATTTGTAACTACAAAAAAGTGGTGTTCTTGGCATGTAGTAGGTTAAGACTTCAGTTGTCAAGTTCTGTAGGAAGTTTGTTAAAATGTGCCTGTGTTTGATGCCCAGCCTTAGAATTCTGCTAGTAATGTGAATTATGCTCCTTCAGAGCTTTAAAACTAAGGACCTTGAGATCATAGCAGTGCTTTTGGGTGTTGTCAATTTAGTTTAGTATCAATTTAAAGGTTTGGTGTCAGATTTTACCTGGTAAGACATACAAGTTGTCTTTTCTTTGCTTTAAAAAAAAAAAAAGGCAAGCAGGAGGAGTGTGAATTGTAGGAGTTTCTGTTAAGAAGGACTAAGACAGATGGAAGCGGTGCCCCTTAACTGTTTAACAGGAGTACATCTTGAAGTAGTACTATCCATGCTGACATCAGTGAGTCCATGACTTGGTAAACTGGTGGAGGACTTGCAGGAATAAATGATCAAAGATTTCATGGCTGGTCAGGATGTGAATCTGTGAGAAGCTAGCAGATTGCAGGGCTATGCCTGGAAATGTTACTGTATGGGTACAAATACTAAGCTTTTGTTTCGCTGTAACTTGATCAGCTCTTAGGAAATCACAACTGAGAACTAGTTGGAGAAAGCCCATTTTTTCTGAATACTGAGAACTGAAGAAAATCACTGGTGCTCTTATCCTCGGCGTCCAAAATACTTTGTTACTGACACTTAATGTTGATAACTTCAGTTGACAGTAACTCCCTCCTGTCATGGCAGGGCTTGCATTTTGCTAGTCTTTGTAATGCAACAATGTCAAGCAATTTTGCTAGTCCACACACCTTTATTTCAGCTATACTCAAACTCCTGAACACACACTGCCAATCCAAACTTTCTGGAGTGCACATGGTGGGGGAAAGGGAAAGAAAACTCAGAGAAGAGTGCTGAGAATATTTGACTACCAGAAACCATTTTGCAGATCTAATGAAAGATGAGTGGTCTCATTTTCCTGCTGGATTGGATTGTGGATGTAGTTTTCCTTTTCCAGTTCTTGTTTCCTTAAAGAAAAGTAAATTTTCACAAAATTCAGGGGAGAAGCTTCTTTCCTTTATTCAATGTTCAAAGTATAAACCCCTCAGATTGCCTGGTTGTTTAGCATTACGCTGGAGGACAGAAGTCTACAAATGATTCACTGTGTGTCTAGGACTAGAGTCAGACCACTAGCTTAAGCGCTGCTGCTGTCTCTGCTGCTGCATTAAAGCAGGATGTGTGTTTGGTCCCAAAGGGTTTGAACCAGGCTAACTTGACTTTAAATTAGGCATTAATGCAGTGTCGCCGGGCATGTTACAGTTGAATGTCAGTGTTGGAGGCTTTGTTTACTCTGCCAGCCATATCGTTAAATCATGCCTTTCCTCCCTTCCCCCCACACCGAATTTTGTTCTTTAGGAGATTTGTCACTTGGACCCTTCCTTCAGGAATGAAAAAATAGGGGCAACTGTTCTTCCCTCCCTCTTTAGTTTACTTAAACGATTATGGCATCACAGTAGGAATTAACTGTCTGAAACCTCCTTGCTTGTACTTCATATGATGGGGTATTACCCCTAAAACGCTTGTGCATATTGATCTTAAATCAAGTTTAAGTCTGGACAGATGATTTTCTAACTGCATAACTGTGTGGTGCAAATGCTCAAAAGTGGTGTGTGGGAGTTACTGTGCTGCTAATGGCAAGAAGGAAATAATCCAGCATAGTGTTGTGCACTGGCAAGGTCTTGGTTCCTGCCTGACAGTGCTTTTATACTTACTGAACTCTTCCTTCAGAGCATTGCATGTCTGTAACAAAAGGCAGAAACCTGCCCTGTAATTGTAATGTAGGTAGTGATTCTTTTCAAGTGTAAGCCTGTTGAATGTGTACTCTGTCCTTACAAATATGAATGGCTTTGGTGCCTGCTATTTGAACATAAATATAGTATTTTGTGAAAGCTACCTACAGGAAAGGGCTCTGATTAATGACAGCATAACGAGGTAGTGTTTGTACTGCAAGAGATCGTGCAAAGAGGACATACAGGCGCATCTGCACTGTCTGAAATCTGGCTGGCATGTGTATTGTCTCGTGGGAACAGAGCAGTGAAGGCATAAGGCTGTACAAGCATGTGGAGCACTCTGAATAAATACAAAGCCTGGGCTGGGAGCTGGAGATACTGCAGGGTTTTGTGTTCCTTGTGCTGTCTTCATTGTGCTTCTCAGTGCTGCCTTTCTATTCACTTTGCAAGGTATTTTTAGAGGAGTGCTGCATTTAGCAGTGCTAGTGAGCCTGTTATCTTCCAATATCAGTCAGTCTCAGTCTTACAGATTTCATTCATTTACCGTTCAGTTTGTGGATTTTCTATTTTCTTATTGCTTGCTGGGAGAAGAACAGCTAAAGCTAGCAAGCTGCCATTCTGATACAGGACCATCATGGCGTAGAAGACTTCCATCAGTAGCTGTCATCCCAGTTGCTTTTCCCTCAGCTTAGATGCTGTCCTAAGTGCCCTCTGAATACAGAGGTGGTTCCAGGTGGAAAGAACTTGCAGTGATAATCAAGTACAGGTATTTTCTGCTCAGGCTCCCTGCAGTGGGAGGTGGAACAGCCTCAAGCAGTGCCTGCCTCCTCATTAGAAGTTGCTGAGAGCGCCCTAAAGGAAGGACTCTCCTTGGTTTGGGAGGATGCTGCGTTCTGTATGCTGTAAAATTCACAACAGCTCTTCAAGATCTGACTTGGCTAAACCGGTGCACAAAATATTCCCGTGCTGTATACAGGCACTAACAAGTACTATTGGAGTAACTCACTGCTAGCAGTTGTGACACAATGTAGTATAGGAAATCTTGAACACCTCATAAGGTATAATTTTTTTGTTCTTTCACTGGAAAGAAGGTTGTTTTGATCAAAAGTAAACTTCAGCCATTTTACACGCACTGTGGTTTTAATGTGGTGTGACTGAGCCCTGATGAAGCTGTATGTGAAATGCCAGAAAAGCTGTAATGTGGGACCTCAGTGGATGAGGCTGAGATGTCTCATTTGTATTTACATCTTTTTAAGAGGAAATAACCATTGCACACTTCTTAATGCTCAATTGAACTTAAAAAGCCAACAACCAAACCAAACAAAAAACCCCAGCTTCTTTGAGATACTCCCTACTACTGTTGCAGTCACTAGTAAAATGACATTTCAAAAAGTAAAGTAGCCAATTAACATTATAATTAGGTATGTACTTTCTTCTGTAGATACCTATATATGCTATATTATAGAAAAGAACATTGCATTAAAATAGTTCTATTCTGATATACAAATCACATATTTTCTCTAAAGCGACTCATAAAATAAGAGAACACCATATATAAGGTTTTGATTTCACGGGGGAACTGTTCCTAGTAATAAAGAGCATACAGAGGTCACTCTACCACCGGTTTTATTTGGTTTGAAAAATATAAAATAGTTTGTCCATATGGTCTTATGTTACCTAATTGCTTCATCTAAGAAGAATGTAAGGTTGTGTATCTTAACTCCATGACTTGTGTAGCATTTTAAGAAGGGACTGTTTTTGTGGGATTTAGGATTATACCGGCTTAATATTAGCGGATACTGTTTACATCCTAGTTCACAAAAATATCTTAGTTTTCTACTTTTTATTAAAAAAATCTGACATGCAGGGCAGCTAGTGTCAACTTGTTTAATGTCTGAAGATTAAAATATGCCAGGAAGGCAGGACTTTTTCTAATGGTGCTGACAGAAGGCTGAGATTTTTGTCACTGGAATTTAATTGCATTAAATTAACAAAGCTTTTTTTTCCCCTTTTTTCAGGCAGATTCCAGATTAAAAGCTCTTAATGCAACATTCAGAGTGAAAAACCCAGACAAGTAAGATTCCACATCCTTCCTCCCTCCCTTTCCCCTTTTCAGTTACAACTGTAACTTCAAGTGACAGAATATTCTATCTCCTTAGAATAAATTCAGAAAAGAAAAATGGTCTTTCTGCATTTTAACTCTTAACAGAAGCCCAATAAGGAGGCAGTGTGAAAAGACTTGATAAATCCTATTTCTAGAAGCAGGAAACTTTCAGAAAAATGCCATTACTTCACGTGAAATGAGTCTTTCCTTTTAGGTAGATTAAAAGGAAGGGTTAAAAAAAGACCCAGAAAAATAACCTCTTAATATTTGTTTGCAACGAAACCTTTCCAAACATGAACAGAATACAGATTGATAGTAGGTCTTTCCAAAAGTGTACAATAGCATACAATTCTGGATGCACGTACACTGGTGTTGTAGTTCATAGCTGTCTTCAAGCTGCCAAATTTCACAGATGCTCTTGGAAGTCTTGAGGTCAGTTGGGCTCTGTTGCAGTTTAGGAAGCTCAGAGACAGGCACTAGAGGTATCTGCTGGATCAAAACCTGAAAGTACAAGGGGAAGATCATCCAACCCTAGGTGATGTGAGGAGCGTAAAATGTGAGTTTCTATGTCTGCAGTTGTTGGAAACATCAGGATGCAGCAATAGGATCAGGAGATCTTGCTGTTTGCCATCTATATACATCAGACATGCATGCGGTGCCCTTTTGGGTTCATCTGCTGTCCGGTAGTGGCAGTAGGACATGCTGTTTAGGGAGAGGATGTGCCTGACTGCTTTCTGCTCTTCTGTTCCCTTTGTACTTCCCCCGTGCCCGTGGGTATCGTATGAGGGATGTCAGAGGGCACATACCTAGTTATCAATTTGTAGACCTGTGAACCAGTCCAGTCCCTCCCTTTTGGAATTTGTTGATAGTGTTTGTTTCTGCAGTCTTCTGTGGCAGCAAGGAAGCTTTTGGCAAGCATTTAATATGTATGAATGTTCATGAATGAGATAAAAGACAGTAATTTTCCTGGTATTTGCAGGTGAAATTGGCCCCTTTTTGAATGTTTCATCCAATACCTTTGTTTGTGACCAGCAGGAGTTTGCTTTTCCTGCTTTCGTGG
This sequence comes from Anser anser, assembly GCF_964211835.1. Classification (NCBI taxonomy): domain Eukaryota; kingdom Metazoa; phylum Chordata; class Aves; order Anseriformes; family Anatidae; genus Anser; species Anser anser. The sequence goes on along the minus strand of NC_139726.1, from coordinate 16,753,029 downwards.
CAGGGAAACTGCAAGTAGTCTGCTCATAGATAGGAAGGACTGGTTAATGCTGAGATGAGAAACTTGCTGTTATCTTTCAAGGTAACTTAATGTTGCAGAAAGCAAAGCTGTTGTGAGAAGTGGCTTGGTAAAAAGCAGGAAAAGAGTTAATACAAGGAAAATAGGAGGAAGGACTTGTAACAAAAACAGTCTCTGAGTATCTAACTCAATAGGGACTTCACAGTACTTGAGAGATATGGCATGTGCTTTCTATTGTATTCTGCCAGCTACAAAACTTCCAAATTGAACTTTTGGTTACAACAGCAAGCAGTTTTAAGAGTTGCTTAATAACTGATGAGTGTAACTTGTATTTGTTTATTCAGGGAGAGCCTTTTAATACAGCGTGTGTGGCTCTGACAGGAGGCACAGTGCCTTGCTCTGCCTAGCACAGTTGTGCTCGAGCTGCCTGCAGTCTGACTCCTTACCCTTCTACGTTACCTTTGCTTATATGAGTGGGTGGTAAAGTGGGTTCAACAACCTCACCTAGCCCAAACAGAAGATGTCCCTGCTGGGTGGAATGTAAGCTTTCTGGGTACGTTCAGTTTCCTGAGCCGGGAAGGGTCCAGGTGAAGAATTGCTGCAACTCCCAGTCCAGATTGTTTTGCGGTGCCGTGGAGCTGTCCTCCTTAGCTTAAAGCAATGTAAGGAACTTTAAACAGCTGAAACGATGCTGCTCCAGGTGATCAAATGCAAACCTCCTCCTGTGGGAAGCAATTAAGATCTCTTCTGATGGAATTGTATGGTGATAAAAACGTGATATTCTGGTACTCGGAGGTAAATTTGTAGTTTCTCTCCTGCAGACTTCTCTAATTCGGTCTCATGGCACCCATCCTCTTGTTCTCCTTCTGTGCTTTGAATCAAAACAATAGCTCTCTTCTTGGTGAAAGATTTCTTTAGAAAACACTAAATCCTTTCCTAAGGCAGAATTAAGAAGGCGAACAAAAAACCCTGCTGAGTAAAGTGCCTTCTACTCTAAGTGAAAGATTCTTCTTTGCCTTTACCATAAAATATTTTTGAGTTGAAACTCACAGAAACGTAACCTGATTTATTCATCATTTTTATCCGAAGTTCTACTTAATTGCTCAAACTTCTGAAATATCTAGGCTGTTGGTAATGTTGAAGAACCAGTAAAACCAAGGGAAGAGGGTTAGGTTTGCTAGGCAGTTCCTGAGTGCCAAAACCAGGTCTTGGTTCACAATGCAAAAACTGGTATTTGTAGGACTTGGCCTTCAGGAAACATTGGGCAAAAAAATAGCATCACTTTGGTTTATGCTGTTATGAGACAACAAAAAGAAGACGGCTTGATAGCTTGATTCTAAGGTGACTTTTTTAACGTACTGGCATAAGAGAGCATACTGCTGCTGGAGCCCAGGATACTGAGAGTTCTCTTGGGTTCCTGACCCTTGCCTTCAAGGGAGTACAGCATTCCTGAAAGCTTTCTTGCCACAAAACAGGATAAATAACGCTTTTCATTATAAATTTCTGGAGTGGAAAAGGGAGTCTTCCTGAGCTGAAGGCGTGCTTTTTAATCTTTTGTTCTTAGTTCAATTATTTCAAATATCTTCACTGTTTGTGTCTGCAGCTGTCTGACATGCTGCCCTGGTGCGTATTTTATAAAGTGTAAACTGAAAAGATTGCTCTCTAAACCCCACTGTGCAGATCAATGACTATATTTATTTTTCCCATACAGCTTCTCTGCTGGCTTTTAAATCTTTTTATGTACTTTAACCCTGTGTGTGTCATAATCCTATAAAAGATGCTCCTTGGAGATCAGAAATACTAGAAATGGTAATAAAGCTTCTACTTCCTGAACGTAGGGAGGAGAATATTTTAGGGGAAGACTTCCTGGCAGGGGAAGAAAAGGTGTTAAATGAAAAACCCTGGAATTTCATACTTGGTCACCCAAAGCAAGTGACCTGACTCATTTCAGTAAGACCTTTTGGGTACAAACTATTCTGAAATACAAAGCCTGGCTGTGTGCGTGCAGTGGGTGGAGGAGTTCAGGTGTGTTTTATTTATGGTTGAACATCAGCTTTAGAAGGCTAATTTTAGTGTCTCATTCTTTCATTCTAGTTGCATTCTTCAGTGCTTTTTTATTTTCAGATCATTGTTTAGTAACTTAGGAAGCCAGAAACAACCCTACCTATCAAAATGAAGCATGGTCTTGTGCGCCATGTGCTTTCAGAGTGAGTTGTGAGTTAGACTTCAGTGTAACGGGGAGGGTTTATGCACGAGTGGTGGCTGCTGTGGCCTAATTGGTCACCTGTGACTAGCAAAGATGTGGTAACTGACTCAGCTCTCTAATTAGGATGAGCCAAACTGTGTCAACTGAAACTACCGCCAAGGCTTGATTGGGGTGGCTGATAAATGCCTGTTGCTTTCAGCAGCGGCAGGCCAGCAACGTGCACATGAGCACTCCCAATGAGTAGCTGGACTGATATCTTCTAAGGCTGTGGTAACTGGCTTGCTTTTAGCCACGAGCAGCTTTAGTTCTCAACAGGGTTTCATGCACAGCTAGTTACTGTACACCTTAGTGGCATTGTGATAATTATGAAAGCTTCCTTGAATTTCTGAAAGGCTGTACTCCAAACTGGCTAGATGGCAGCTTGAAAGTAAATACCTTTGTCAGGTCAGAAATGCTGAACCATATTACTTCATAAAAACATATTCACAAACTTCAGCTTTGTACTTATTTTAAGCTTTCCTATTCACTAACACTTGCTCTTATAAACCCCATAAAAAATAAATTAGTAATTTCAGTTCACTACTTATTTCATAAAATGTCTCTTAAGTTGATCAGAACCTTCAGCATTTGCATTTCAAAAGCAGTAGTCATGCAAGTGTTGGGGTTGTTCGTTTTAGGGAAACTAAACTCTGCAGTCACTTCTTTAGGAGTCTTCAGCGTAACCCGGGCTCCGTCTCGCTGGCTGTAGTGTTGTGGCTCTATCTTGCATTCATTCTGTGAAAGCTTGCTTTCATGATGGCTAATGATGTACTATCTGTTTTCTGCTCCCAGGAGATTTACTGAGCTAAAACACTATAGCGATGAACTGCAGTCTGTCATATCACACCTTCTGCGAGTCAGAGCTGTAAGTATTTCCCATGTGTGTCGTGACAAACAGGGTAATTTATTTATAAGGCAGCATTTCTTGTTTAGTCAAGAGAACTGGTATACGTGTTCTAGAAGAAGGGCAGTTCTGCCTGAGAGAGCCCAGCTCTCAAGTGTGGGGCAGGAGATGGGAAGGGGAGTACTGGCTTCGTGCAGATTTTGTGGGACGGGGGTAGAGGTGTGTGGGGGGAGAGTTTCACATAGGACAGTTTAGGTTGATGTGTGTTGCTAATCTGCCCACCCCCCTGCTGGTCACATATCAGAAGGAGGTGTTTTAAAGAGGACCAAGATGTCCACTCAGCCGGCAAGTGGCTTTTGCTGGGTGTCTGGGTTAGGAAGGGACCCAAAACACAATTTTCTGGTCAGACATATAAAACTTGGTTTTCCAGAACTTGTAGTATGAATTGTGCATGCTTCCCAGCACAGTGTTTTTGGCTTGTTCTTCAGTCTCTGAAGAATAATGTTCTTTTTAATGATGAGAGCAACTATGTCATGCATAATATACTGTGGGTTGACAATGGAAGATTAAAAAAAAAAGACAAAGTAAACAGAAAATCACAATTCCAATAAAGAGGAGCATGATACTGCCTTTTTAGTATGCTTCACAGAGATTTAATTTTTGATGAAAACTGTGCTGTGGGGAAGGTTGGTAATTGATTGCCCTGTTGAACTGAGGTACATGAGAGGATTAATCACTGGTGTTGTACAAACAGTGCCTTTTTCTCAGGACTCTATGCGTGAGATCTATTGGGTGACTTGCTTACATTTCCTTTTTACTGCTTTAACAGGTTCTGTAACTCTTACACAACTTCAATCTTATTCCTTGATACACCACAATTACAAGGGCATTATCTGGATTACAAGTCACACTTCAAATTGTACATGTGCTCTCTCTTTCTGATGTTGTCGCCAGCATTGTAGTACTGGCTGCAGTAGGTACTAACTCTCCAAACAGCTGAAATGACATATCTAGCTCTAGCAATAAGCTCTGCAATGGATAGCTCATTTCCTTTCCTTCGTTTCACTGAGCTAGATGGAAAAATCAAGTCACTCGTTAGAATGCTAGTGAAGCTTTCCCTGCGGTCTTGATGTCAGGATGAATTTTTGTCTTGCCATATTTATGTTAAATAAGCAAGTGTGTATATAAATTTAGCATTATTCAGGTAAAGGAGGATATGCCTTACATCTTTTTATCAAAAACTGAATTAACTGATTATTTGTGGTCTCCATTGACATACCCTGTACATGAGTGCTTCCAAAGAAATACTTCAAATGTTACTCTTCGTTACAGCCTCGACTGTGTCTTCACTCTTCAAAGATTTTATGCTGTTGATCTTTTCCTTCAGTAGTAGCTTAGACTAGACTTAAGCCCTATCTTATTTACCTGTGTAAAAATATTAAGACTTGGATTTTGTGTGTGGAATTTCACAACACAAGTTCTTTGATGTTGATGACCAAAAACTAACTTTTAAATGTTTTAGAGGGTGGCAGACCGGCTATATGGTGTCTATAAAGTCCATGGCAACTATGGAAGAGTATTCAGGTAAGATTTTTAGGTTTTAAATGTGCTTACAGGTATATGTAGAGAGAGTAGTGAATTTGTTTTGGTTCTGCTTTGCAAACATATAACAACATTTTCAATATTTAAATGTCTGGCTTGAAAAATTTTGTCCTGCAGAACTAATGAGATTTGTATGTTGGATACAGTGATCTCTCTCTGAATCTGCTGTGCTTAGTTTTAAGTACTTTAGTTTTTTTGTTTTGTATTCCAGAACTTTAGGACTTCTGATGTGTCATTTGCATTCTGTTTCTTCAGGACGTAACTTACTGCCTATTTTCATGGTGTTATCTGAAAAACCTCGAGGTCCTTTAAATAGTTAAAAACCCAACAACTGTATCTATCCAATTCTAGTACCTTTTTTAAAGTGAATTTGCCTATCGTTTTTGATTTATATAAGTGAATTGCATGCTCAAGTTTTCCATCTCACTGGAGAATTGAAGAATCTAAACTTCTGGTTAAGGGAAACCTCCTGCTTCTACACACTGTTCAAGTGCTAAATTTAATTCTCAGGGTTAATGGATTGCAGATGTCTTTCTCATTGGGGGTTTTAAAGTGAAATTAGGTGTAGTTCTGCAATAACACAAAGACAAACAAATGTCAACATTAACGGAGTGGAATGTTTATGAAAAAGTGAAGGACAAAATAGACACATTAGGCACAAATTATGTGAAGTAGAAGGGACTGCCCCTCTGCTTTTTTCTTGCATAAAGAATTGTCAATGTAGTTCTTATAACTAATAAGTTTCATAAAGTTTCACAAAGCTGAGAACACATGTAAATTTGCAGTGTACATGGGTGTCCTGAACAAGTATCTTGCTTTCTTTACTGTAGCTCTGTTTCCTACTTTATCCAAATGGTCTCCCCAGTGTGAATAGGGAGTTGCAGTAATGAGGCAGGAGGCAGTTATGAGTTGATATTTTTTTAATGAATGGAACTAAACAGCAATCTACCATAAAAATAGAAAACAACATACAGCAAACCATTTCAGAAGAGGTAAAAGGCTTGCAAATGTCAAATCCCACCTTCTATTTTTTTGCAATGATAGGCTTCTATCTGACGTGTTGCAAGTGTGGAGGGCTCAGTTTCTCCTTGGCAAATGAGGTGGACCAAATTCTGTTTTAGAAAGTTTGCTCTCTCTCCTTTAAGTTGTAGTCTCTCTGATTTAGTTTTAGCTATTTGAACAAGACCCTCTTGGCTCAAAACCAACTTCAAGGTCTGCATGTTTGTGAGGATGAGTTTAGGCAGCAGGGACAGTTGTTTAACAGAGCGCCTTAAATAGCCTTGCAGTTACACTGTCAGTGCTGCGGCTTAGAGGAAGAAAACAGTTTGGCCAAGTCCCACTTGAAGGCAGTTTCCATTCAGGTGTCACCTGGAAAGAAACTATATACAGGATGCAGCTTATTAACTTCCCTTACCCTTCACGTGTGATGTTGTTTCTCGTTTGTTTTTCGTACAGTGAGTGGAGTGCAATTGAAAAGGAGATGGGGGATGGGTTGCAGAGTGCTGGCCACCACATGGATGTGTAAGTACTGACTGAATATCTGATAGCTTGATGTAAGCCAGATGTAGAACTCTCCCTCTTTCCTCTCTTTTCCCTCAACCCCAAAGTGCATACAAGTAGTGCACCGAGAAAGTTGGGGGCGCGTTGTTTTTAGGTGCACAACTTTTCTGTGACTTGGATGCAGGCACAATTTTAGCATCCATGTACTGTATTAAGTAGCTCAAAAGGTCTCAGGAGAACCAGAGGAGTTTCTTTTTTATTATTATTTTGAAATTGTAGAAGTGCTTGGAATTCTTCCAGCTTTTCTTTTAAGCTACTATGCCAGAAACTGGTGGAATACAACTTTAATGTACTGCAGACCTGATGAGTTCCATTTGTTTTTGGTAGTGGTATTTTGTACCATGCAGTGGATGGTACATAGATTTGGACTTAATTACACAAAGCTAAGAAATTTAATTATTCAGCACCAAAACGTTAATGGATTCTTGAAACAAATACTGTCTGGATGTAATAAAGTAGAGAATCCTCCCTCTTTGCATCTCTAGAGTTAGTTGGCAGAGTACGTGAAACCTTGCCTTCAAAATAAGAGTCTAGCACTTCGGAGTGCTCACAGAAGTGCTATTCTAGGTTCGTGCTTTTTGCTTTCCAGGTAGTTATATACCATAAGTGAAACAGTATAACTTCTTGTGACTCTGATTCCTCTTCTGTAATCAGGTGCTACTGTAAAGTGACATCTCCAACAACAGATGAAAGCTATTTGACATGTCCTTTTATATATATTTTTTACCTAGAGTATAATTTGTGTAGAAGTAAAGCTATCCGTTTACAGTGCAGATCTATGTATGTGGTGCTTGGTTGTATTTGATACTATGCCTCATCAAATGGAAGGGTTTGAAGAGCCATGCCAAACTGCTCTTGGTTTTTCCAGAAGAACCCTGTTTTAATTAGATCTTTAAGAATTTGGACTCTTCTGAATTTATTCACGCTTCTGTGCTTTGTTAACAGGATGGTTTACATCCAAAAAAACTATTATGTTTTTCTAAATGGAAAGTTCTGGTGAGAATAAAGAAATGGACAATGCATTTTGCTTTCAGAAGAAAATAATTGAAGTAGAGATGGAGTGCAGTGTTCAGCACCTACTGCAATATGCAAAAATTGAAGACATTGTGAAAACGTGCTGTAATGTAGAAAAGCTGGGTAGGCACAAGTACGTTCTCAGTGGTTGAGATGCATCACCCTAAATGTAAAATGAAACAGACAGAACCTAACAACTGTCAACACCTAGAAAAAGCTTAATCAACTGAAGTGGGTCTGACCTCTCAGTCAGGCGGCTGAACCTTTTCCACACATGGGAGATGTTTTTCTGTGATATGGTTAGGAGTAAAGATCCGGAGTAGTGGTGGTGACTCTGGCTAACCTTTTTTGCATGACATCTGATGTAGCTTTCATTGTCTGTCGTCTCTTCTGCTCTGACATTCTTGTGCAATGGTAATCTTTTAGCGACAGTCAAGAAATGGCAGCTGTAAGATTCACGTAGTCTCCTACCAGCAAGGATTACATTGATGATCTCTTGAAAGCGTTAACTTACCGATGCGGTTACTCTTCTCATAACATTAGACTGAGCAGTTTTGTTGCAACAGAAAACTACTTCAGGAAGGTTGCCTGATAAACTTCCAAAACAAATTTAATTACTGTCTATCTACCCCATGTGCTGTAGTCCTTAGTATTTATTTATTTAAACTTTTGAGATGTTATTGATTAGGATGATATAAAACCACTTAATATATGGAGAAGACATCCCAAAGTACCTCTGGGTGCATGTTGTATAACAGGATGAGGCTTGCTAAAGTGATTAATAAAAACAACTGAGTATGCTGAGAAAGCTCAAATGAATGACTGTAATTCTGGCATTTAAAATATGAAAGAGATGTCTGACCTCTGACTTCTGTCCTTTATGTGATTAATGAGTGGCCCTTTATCTCTCTATCAACTGGACTGTCATTACAGGTGGAATCAGTCTAAATTAAAACAGGATTTTAGTTGAAGATTCCCATGAAGAGTGGGCACATACTGGGTACCTTTAGTACTTACTACAGTGTTTCTCCTTAAGTTTTTTCCCTGGTTTGACTATCTGCTTTGGACAAACCAGTGTCTAAATTTCAGCTTAGACGGTCAGGAATATAGTTTGTCTTACTACTACTTCGAAAGCAAACTTAAGTGTCTTGGAAGTCTGGCCCAGGTAATGTTTTGTGTGTTTGTTTATTTTGGGAGAGTTGTTCTGCCACATACAAGCTCTAACAGTTCTACAAACTTAGTACATAGTTGAAACTGAAATGTGGTCCATCTGCTACCCTGGGAAATTTGACCACTACACTAAAATTACTTCAGAAGTTAAGAACAGAGAGAGTAAGCCACATATGACCTGTGTGGCTGTAGGATTTTTCAGAATATGTATGTTTTTCAACAATTTGGACTTGTTCCTTGCTTTGATTCACAACGTGAATTCTTGTTCTCTCTGTTCTTTTACCCCTTCTACTTGAACTGTTCCAGTGTTGCTGGTCACCTTGGATATTGTGCTTATTCATCACAAGTAGACTTGGTAGGACTTTTCCTGGGTGTGCTATGTCTTTGATTTCACAGAGCATCAGAGGAACTTACCTTTCTTGCAAACTTTAAGAAATAAATAAATAAAATCATGCTTGAACAGATGAGCACATCTACCACACTTCCTCAAGCTCCTCATTCTTCCAGTTCTCCTGCAAGTGTATGAAGAACCTATGCAGTTCTTCTGAGCAGGGCAGTGGGTCTGATGATGGTAACATTCAGTACAAGTGTCTCCATCATACACCTACCTTAGATTCCCAGTATCTAAGTGATGTTATTGTTCCAGAACTTGCAGGAAGAATGTTCTGTTCTCTACCAAGTCACATTACCAGTTACCTTTCAGCTTGACTCTGCCACTTCTTTATTAGAGATAATTAGTGGAGAAGCACCAGAAGAAACTGAAGAACTCAAAGACTTTGCACAAACTTTAAAGGCAGAAGGTGCAGTAACTAACATTTGGTTGCATTGTGCTGGTCACTAGACAAACATGGACACATGCTTACTTCAGGGAGCCTGTAGATGTGGAAATACTTATTTCTTCTGTGCCAGGGATTGCCACAGACTCAAGAACCCAAACGGAATTGGTAGTGTTTGTGATAGGCTCTCATTCATTCTGTTCATCGGTAATGGTACGCGCTCTGTATTGCTGACTAAAGCAGCATCCTATTTTTGTCACTGTGCCAAGTGAGATGTGAACATCTCTTAGCTGTGGGCCTGTTCCTGCAGATGTCTGAGCACAGTCATGTTGGTTAGCGAGAACCTATTAAGTACTGTTCAGTCAGCAATACAAATTAGAAAAAGGAAGTGCTTTTTGCCATTTCTAGTAGACGTCAGCCTAAATGATGAAACTTACGGAGTATAAGAGCTGTGGAATTAATTAAAACCCTTGTGCTTCTGAAGATTTCTCCCTAAAAGGCAGGTTGAAACTTCTTGTTGCTCTGAACTGATACGCCTGACTTTCACAGCAGGCAAAGCAACACCATTTTCAAGGAGCTGAAGGACTTTGTGTTTTGGCATTCAGAGCAGCCACTATGAGTTTTGTTCTCAGGCTTATGAGTTAGCTGAATTAAAAACAATAAAAGAAGCCTTTTAAAAACTGCCCCTTTGCTTTTCAGAAGGTATGATGTTCACGTTTCTAAGCTGTAGTGCTTTCAGCCTTGCAGGATTTCTTCTGCATCATATCTTTCCTTTTTGCCTTGGTGTTGCCTGTTGACAATCCACTGAAGACAAGGAATAAATTGTTCCTTTCCTGTAATAAAAACCGCCTCATCTTCAGCAGGAAACTTATGATAAATCTTGTACTCATCAAAAGATTTATTGTAGTAACAACGAAAGAAACAGGCCTGCAGGAATGTTTATATTAGCTGATTCAGAGTTTAATTAAAAACAAAGGACAAAGGAAAACCCCTTTTTAGAAGCATGTTTCACTGTTTTACTTTGTGACTGGCCTTTCTGTCAAACAGGTGTCCTCCCTTGTTACTGTATGTGCAGTCCATAAAGGTTAAATTAATGAATTCCTATTTGACCGTACCCATTTTTTCACCAGATACGCAGCTTCTATTGATGACATCCTGGAAGAAGAGGAACATTATGCAGATCAGCTGAAAGAGTATCTCTTCTATGCAGAAGCACTACGGTATGTACAGAAGTATAGAGATCAAGTGAAAATTATCGTGATTTCCTCTAATATTGTGTTGGTGTTGAATTTTGGTATCTTCTGCTCTCTAAGAAGTAGAAATTTCAGTGTTATGGAATCTTCACATTCTTACCGCTTATTTAGCTTACTTGTATTTATTGCTGTGTGGGTGGCAATAAAAATTTAAAACTCAGCTAGCTGGTCAGTAAGTGAAATGATGGAAATGTTAAGATCTGGATACTGTGGAAGATAATGCTGTTTATTCCTCTGGTTACACTGTTTCCTTGGCTAGTTGTGCCCCAATGTGCTGAAAGCTTCAGCTTTTAAAAGAGAGAGGCCAAATAAAGCTGCCACAGCTGTTAGAAGTCCCAGCAGATTTCAAAGTGCCCTGCGTAACTTTTATCCTGTACACTACTATGCAGCTAAACACAGATTTTTTTAAAAAATTGTTTTAGACTAAACTTCATAGGGCAGTCTCCATTACAAGCGTGGATGTGAAAGCAAATTTCTTTACGCTGTAAGATTGCACCTAGTGCTGTTATGCTCTCCCTGGCTTGGCTCTGAACTTTTCAGAGAGGTCCAGTAATACTGTAGAGAATCAAGTTGGCGAGTGTGATGGCTGCTGTCAGGGAACCCAGAGCACAAGTAGCCTCTCCTGGGAGATGAACACGCATCCGGCAGTGGAGTACGGATGTAGCCTCATCAGCCCACACAGGACTGGGACTTGCTGCAGGTGGTCAGAGGAAACTTGCCTCTTTTCCAGATGAAAGGCACTATGCGAATCTAGGAGCACTGTTTCTTGTTTCGTTTAAAAAATAAGATGTGAAGAATTTTATGATTGACTGATGCATTGCTGCTGTGACATGTTCTGTCTCTGGTTACCTTTTGTCATAGTTGTGATTTTTCTCTGATGTATTTTGAATAAAATTATTTTACAGTGGTGTACTTAAGTAGGTGGCAGGGCTCATATTGCTGAGGGTGTCTTGGAATAAGTCTAAAAAGAAGATCAGAAGATCAGAATGCTGCTGGAATAAGAACTTTCTTTATACCTTGATCCAAGCTACAGTAATTGCAGAGTTAGGCATTCTGTGATAGGGCTGTTGAATTTGAGCTAGATAAATAACTGAATATGTTGCCTGCCAAACAAAGCATTTTGCCGTTTGTAAAGTTTAAATGGAGGGAAACGTAGCAAAACAAAGTAGTATGTGACAGATCTTTCATTACTTACTTTTCAGGGCAGTTTGCAGGAAACATGAATTAATGCAATATGACTTGGAAATGGCGGCACAGGACCTAACATCTAAGAAACAGCAGTGCGAGGAGCTGGCAACAGGAGTGAGTCTTTTTCCACTTTCTTCTCCAAGATGCCTTTTTTTTTTTTGTGTGTGTGAGCCAAGTTACTTAGAATGACATTTAAATGGCACTAACATGCTGGCCGCTGGTTATGAGAAGCAGTATCCTATGAGCTGTAGGCCTCTGAGGTTTAAAAGTAACTTAGTTCTTGGTGACGTAAACTGTTAAGTGTTCAATAAGAGAATTTGATAGAGAGCAAGTAAAGGGTTGCAGGAAATAGAAACTGAGCGGAATAACGATAACTACCCTAGAGGTCAAAATGGTAGGATTTCTGGAAGGCTTCCACTGCCTTTTGGAACATGGACATTACTGATACATGGTGTTAGTTCCTCTTATATGGAAGACAATGGCTAAGAAACTGCTACTAGTAACGTGTATTTAAAATTTTTAATATTGCTATTGAATCTATTGACATCCTGTGGAGAACTACTTTATGGTTTTTCTTTACCATACAAAATGCAAGGCTTTAAGTTCTTTCCTACCTCAGTCTGAGGAAGAACTTGTCTGGAAGCTTACCCATGCCAGTGGAATGACTTGCTTATGGTCTAATCCACAGACAAGCTGTAAGAGTTTGAACATCAAATTACTTAAAGGTGTCTGAAGGGTCCAGAGTTCCTGGGAATAAAAGCTGAGATACAAGTTTCTGTTCCCTTCTCCATCCTCACTTGTCTCTGTATAATATGAGCTGCCATACCTTCGATTGCTACCTATCTATGGGACATTCAAGAAATGAAATGTGCCATTTTCTGGTAGTTAAAGACAAAATGAACTGAATAATAAGCCCTAATGCTGGTAAAAATCATGTGATGTATCATGGCTCTGCTCAGGAATTCCAAAATCTATAGTCTTTTGTCTTTTGTAGACTATGAGAACGTTCTCCCTGAAAGGGATGACCAGCAAGCTGTTTGGGCAGGAAACCCCTGAGCAGAGGGAAGCCAAGATAAAGATTCTAGAAGAGCAGATACAGGAAGGAGAAGAACAACTGAAGTCTAAAAATCTGGAAGGCAGGTAAACAGGCTTGATTTATTCAAAGGAGATGGGGCTTGTCTTAGCAAAAGTCATCGACTGGATGCTCTTGAAGGTGTTTGCATTTTATAAGTGTTTTTAATATATTCTTGGTGTTTATGAGCTGTCTATAAAAGCTCCTGTCAGCTGCAAGTTGTGAAATAAAGTACAGTACATGCAGTTAGCTTCTGGTCTGAGTGTATGGCTTATGTAAAACCTGATGACTTTCCCAGTTACTGAGCCCACTCTAATGGCTGACTTGCTTGCTTTTATGTTCAGCTAGTAATATGTTTAGCAGGTGGGCTTGTAGGTCTGCAGCTGAATAGCCTAAGACTCAAAAGCTGATTTGCTTCAAATACAGTATTTAGTTTGGTTTATATGTATGGGTCCTAAGCTAATATTCTACAGCTCCTCATATGGGGGATAACTGACTCCTGTGTGAAAGAGATTAGAAGTTCTGGCAAGCTGTGTTTGAGTAACTGCTTCTCAGTGCTGTAATGAAATTTTCTTCAGGAATGCAAATATGAAAAATAGGAGCTAGCGTTCCTAAAGCAATGTGTTTGTGTCAAAACATGTTCATCGTATAATAGAAGGGGTAAATGCGGTATCTCCTGGTATGTTAGGATTAGAGCTGAAAAGATAAGACTAGTTCATGAGCAGTTCAAAACAACAAGACATTCAGTAAATGCAATTTCTTAATCATTTTGACAGAAGTACTGGAGATCTGCTTGTGTAGCTCTGGAAGCAATTTTCAAGTGAATACTTGCCTTGTGTGTACAGCCCAGCACAAATGAAAGGCCATGAATTACAGAAATCTACTTCCATTTTGGTTAAGGAGACCTGAAGACACATCACCAAACCAACAAAATTAATTCCTGAAGTGAATTGTCCAAGTCAAATTTGCATTGTAAATGTTGTTACACTTTACTGTCTCAAACCCTGTTGACAACTGAGTTTTCACATTGGAAAGACCAAGATTCAGACTTGACAATTGAAATAGAAACATGGAATGTTGTGTGCGAGTATTAGCATAAAGATATTTTGTCACTGAGAAAATCTGAAAAGTGTATTCTGAATTATGCTGGTTCTATGGCAGTGACGCTTACTATATTTAAAAAAAAAAACCCTGTGAAACTGGTTCTGGTTTAAAAATCTTTAGAAGTAGATGGAGAATTACGCGGTAGTGCCAATTATAAAATGAGAACACTGTGGGATGAATAATAAATACAGAACTTGGTTTGCTGACTGAAACATAAAGTGCTTTATCATACATAAAACTTCCTTGCTGTGGGTTCAGAGGAAGAAAGAAGAGCTAAGGTTGTAACATGTAAAACACTAACAGAAATGTTGCTTTCAATTCCAGAGACTTTGTGAAAAGTGCCTGGGCTGACATTGAACGGTTTAAAGAGCAAAAGAATCGCGATTTGAAGGAGGCTCTTATAAGCTATGCTGTTATGCAGATTAGCATGTGCAAAAAGGTATGTTTAGCTTGTGAAAGGCTAGGCTAGTATATATATCATGTCAGCAGGGGATCAGATGCAAACTTTCAGCATCTAGGAGCGTTGCAGTCACAGAAGGTTGGAAGTCACTAGCGTAAAACCTCCCACATATTCCATCCTACTCTAACTCTGTGACATGTTAATGTTGATATATATATAATAGGCAGTGTGGTCCAATTCCAGTGTGGTCTCTGCCTTGTTGTTGTGTGGAGTTTTGTGGGGTTTTCTGTAGAGTCGTCCATGGAAAAAAGTCTGTTGATGAGGTTCGCAAGCAAATTATATTTCCATCTATTTTTTGCCTTTTTAATTTTTATTATTATTTTTTTAAGGGAATTCAAGTTTGGACAAATGCAAAGGAATGCTTCAGCAAGATGTGATTATCTGGAAATGAATTCCTCCTCCAAGTGCCAGAGAATGGAAGCACAAATGTTTAACACCAATGTTAAGTTGTTACATGACCTACATATAAATCATGAAATAAATGAGTTGAGTGAATAGTTTTTCTTTCTGCTGATTGTAATTGCTAATAAAGGACAAAAAGGTTATGTTATTAAATGTTTAGCTCTGACTGCCACTACTGTGGCATGTTTTTTATGTGGTAGCAAATAATTCAGGGGTAAGAGTTACTGAAAACTACAACTCTGTACTTGGGCAAAGGTGTAGGGAAAGTTATCCCAGAAAGTATGAACCGAGCTGTTCTCTCTGAGACTTGTGAAACACCATGCTCCGTAATGTATAGATCACTTCCAGATGCCCTTTTTTTTCAGCTCTTGCTGTTTAGAATTTGTAATGCTCAAGGGTGCTTTGGTTTTATAATAGGACACACAGTTGTGTTCTTGAGGTTTACACCACAGGAGGGACAAAAAATGAAATCGTAATGCTTAGGGTTCATATTTAAATGCCTTTGCGTGTCCATAAAGAAATGTGCTTTTCCAAAGGTCGGGTTAAGCAGTCTCAAGCTCCTGAGATGTTTGAAACTCTCTACAGTAGAGGTGTTGTACAATGGTTTGATACAATATTCTGCATTTACTGGTTCCCACTTAAGTTTTGATATGGGCATTGATTTCTTATCAAACTTCTTCCTGCAAGTTAAGGAAACTGGTGATCCAGCTGAGCAGCAAAACCAAAGCCAAAGCTGGTTAAGAAGCAGATGCAACTTCTGCAACTTCTGTTTGCTTGTTTGGAACCTGTTTACATTAGATGTGAATCTGGTTTGTGGTACCTCTTCTTGTAACTGAAGTGGTTTGGCTCGTAAACGAGTAGTCCTTAGTGGAGATGCTGAAATATAAAGCCTGGTGTGATTTTTGTAGTAATCAAGAGCAGTGATATACAGAATCCGCAATGAACCAAGGTATCTGTCTGGCTCTCTTAAGGATGTTTCTCTGTGTAACGTTTATAACATATCACCAGTATAACATAATTTGCAGTTACAGGTACTTGCATTAAATGTTGCCAGTTATGAAAAACATTCACCACTGCCTAATATGGGGCTGTTTCTACATACTTGAAGTTCCTGAAGTTTCGTGGAATTCATCAGACTTCATTGTTAATCCTACAGCAAGCTTCGTAACATTCTCTTGGAGAGTGTATTTAATTTTTCCAGATTATAACACTACTCAGATCCTTTTTCTTTTTTTTGAGATACTCCAGGAAGTCTTTAGAAGTTGTTTTGGTAATTTATCAGTAATATCGTTACTTGACGTGTCCCATGTCACTTTTGTCTCTGTGGCATTTTTTCTATAAAATCATTGTAAAGAATTCATAGACCTGGTGTACACTACAACTCAAAATGGAAGTAATGTACCGGTTGCTTTGATAGCGTATGTTAGCTTTTTCAAAGCATTTGACAATGACACTTCTGAGAGATGATATGGACAGAAGGAGGTTTCCATTTAATACTTACAAGGAGAAGTGTTCTTTCTGTTCAGAGGATTGCAGTATCCAATTCTGATACAGGTGGAAGGACTTTTACATTCCAAACCAAGAAGTTGCACACTTGACGTATTCAGTAAGCCTTCTAAAGGAGTGGTGCCTTAATACAATACCATGAGGCGCTCAGAGTAGGTATTTTTCATGCACTTTGATTTTTGGTAGATCTTTCTGGTGCCTCTTTCCATATTTCACTTGCTGTACAGCTTACTATAAATGTATTAGTATGCCTTTTTTCCCTTGCTAGTTGTACTAAGTTTAAGAGGGGAACAACACAGTTCTTGTAAGTTTTGTGCCAATAAGCTAAATAAAATTGCTCTTTGATATTTTTGTTATGCTGTTTTTGTAAAAATGCTATATTTTCCCAGTGCTGATAAATGTTGCTCACTGTATTGAGTTCAGTTCTTGGCGATCTCAAACAATCTCCAAAATTTGGTTTAAAATTTAAGAAGTTGCGCACAACTAGTTGATTTGCCTTTTAGGTGAAGAACATAGCGTCTAAATCCAAAATAAGATCCTTGTTATAATCCAGTTTTGATCCCTGCTTTGTTTTTGCCCAAACAGAACTAGCTGTCTGAAGTGCGCGTATGTCATCTGGGTAAGAGAAGATGCATTTCAAAAGGGTTTGTGTTGTTTGGCAGAACTTGGGTGAAAGCTTAGTTAAGGGTAATTTGAAATAGCTTTATTCCCTTCACTTTTGCTGCTTTCAGATTAGCATTGCATGCAGTCTTGCATGCATTTACTTGTGGATCTTAGCAAATACTGAGGGTTCCTCCCCCTCTTTTAATTTTCTGACTTTTTAAGAGGAAATCATCTAGTTAATGTCTTGTTTCCATTTGGTTAATAGAGTCCACATGACAATGCACACTCACAAAGTGTGCATTTTCCCATACAGATTTAGCTTCTGTAACTCAAGCCCCTCTGCCTTGGCTTGCTTCCTTCTCTTATCCAGTAAACATCAAAAACTGGTGGAAGGCCCTGAAAATAACAGCAACCAGGTAGACCACTTCAACTTCATGTCACCCAACTGCTCATCATATATAAAACACCTTACCTACGTGGATAGTCTGACTCACTGCCAGAGCTGTCACTTCTGCCACAGGCAGGGATTATCAGTGGTGGTGCTGTCCCCGACCTTCCCCACTACTAGCAGGACCTTGATTTGTCAGTGCATTTTACTGGCTACTGTTGCTTGTGAAATGCAGCTAGGGTAAGGGAACCAGATGAAACTGAAAGGTAAGATGTTTTTCTGAAGGGTCTTACCTCTTTAAAAGTGCTATATTAAATATCTGATATCTTCGCCAAAGCAGATGTAATTTAGCAGCTCCTGGAGTATGAGGCTGGGCTGGGCTGCGAGTGCTGCCTCCTAGAAGAGACCTCCTGTATGCTTCTCCCTGCTACTGCAATTCTCGTGTGCGTATGTGTTGAAGAAACAAGAGGCACTTTTTAATGTCCCATAAAGAATTACAGGGAAGGCAGTTGCCTTATTTTTCTCTCCACTTGCTCCCAACTTTTCTTGCAATGGCAGGGCAATGATCTAATTCATGTTTTTGTTCTCATGTTCTGTGCATTCCCGGAGCTTGTCTTGTGTTTGCTCCTAGTGCCTCCCCATGGAGCTTTATCTGTTCAATGAAAATCCTACTACAGTGCTGCCATAGAAATAATGCAAACAAAGGAAACAACTGGAATGAGGGCTGCTAAATGGGAGTAGCAGCTGCAGTGCCAAAATCAAGTATAGCATGCTTGCGTACCGCCAGCAAAAGCAGCCTCCCCCCCCAACACACACACAAACACACTTCTTCCTCGATTCTTCCTCAGCTGCTTTCTGACACATTGGTAAGATACAGCGTTACTGAAAGGATTTTGCAATCATGACTTATACTGCAGTGTCAGGTGCAGAGGCAAAATAGCTGGCTTTTGGTTGCTATTGAATGGCTTCTGTAGGCTGATAATGTATTTTCTTTCCAGAAGTCTTTTTTTTTTTTGACTGTAGAAGGTATCAATCTTCTATTTATTTTATCCAAATTAGAAATTCTTGGATGGATGTGGAGGAGAATGGTTGCAGGTAGTGGTGGTGCAGTGTTTAAAGATACGGTGAGATGGCACCATGCCGGGAGAGGAAGGGAGGTTAAACTGTATAAAAGCGAGGAAAGGTTTCGAGAAGAGATGCACAGAGAGGGTAAGGAGGAGAGAGAAAGTGAAGAGGTAAGATGTACAGCAGAGATGGGGTTGGTGGAAGAGCTGGGGAGGAGAACAGGAGGAAAGCATCCATAGCTGTGACATGCCTTGTGCAGAGGGGGGAAGCAGCGCTGCATTGCCCTTGTTTGGGAGAGGGGGAAGTGGGAACAGCAGATAAGGAAATTTTGAGAGCTCTCAAAGACGTGAATGGACTGCCTGTAATACTAATGATGGTCAGCCCAGGTCTGAATCAAACTTGTGGTGGTGGCCGTGGTCTCAAAGCTGAGTTGAACACCAATAACGGTGTAACATCTATAACATCTCTTCAGCTTGGACGGAGAGATTTAATTTTCAGTCTGATGCTGTATTTATTTTTAACATCTCTTTGGTTTTTATTTTTATTATTATTTTTGAATATAAAAGATGGGAGAAGATGCTTCTGCCTTTGAAAGCCCAGCACTAACTTGGTGGAGACCCCAGTCCTGCAAACACCAGTGTGATCACGCGTGCCATTTGGGGGCCCACGCGGCCGATGCGGCCCACGCAGGCTGCCCCACGGGAATCCCAGCACCAGCGGTCGTTCACCAGCTCGTCCATCCTCAGCGAGCGTTGTCTGTGGTCAGGAGATCTCGTGGCGTGCGAGGAGCCCGGTCCTGGCCGCGCTCCCGGAGAAGCCTCAAGCGGAGCGGGGGCGGCTCCGCGCGGTGAGAGCCTCGCCGGGAGCCGGGGGAAGGATGCGGCGGAGAGGAAAACGCAACCCCGACCGCCCTCTGGTGGGTCTCCAGCGCCGCTTCGCAGGGGCCGGGGGTGTAGCCGGAGAGGTTTCCGTGCAGGATTGCACGAGGAGGCCGCTCGCTCCTGCAGGGTGCCGCTAACCGCGCCTGGTGACCCGCAGGAGCTTCAGAAGCTCGTGGGCAGGTTCCGCGGGTGCCGTCGCACCGGGGCAAACGCTGCCGTGGTTTGGGCTTAAAGGCGGGTTTCTGAGCTAGCGGTACGCTTCTGGTCCTCAGAACTGCTTGGAAGGGGTGCCGGCTGCACGGGCAGCAGGAGCAATCCGTGATCGTTCCCGTAATCTGCCCTCCCCTGCAAACGATGGGAAGGTTGCCCTCGCCTGACGCTGCTTTGAATGAGGGTTTTTCTTGAAGCGTGTGCGCTCTGATCCCAGCCTTGAAACTCTCCGGTGACGGAGGCCAAATCTTACGCTGGTTGTTCCAGAGGCTAAAAGCATACGCTTTATTTCCAGGCTCATTTGTCTGCTTTATCTTCCAGGCTAAGCGTTGGGAGGCTTTCGTCTGCTCCCCTCCGAGGGTGTTTCTGCCTGCAGGAGGCAGCCGGGAAGAGCTGCTTGTGCGTGGCTGCTACATCGATGCTATTGCTCCGTCAAGGAAACTATGAGCTGTTAAAACCAGAATCAACCCGACACGGTCTGTTTTCCATGAACATCACGATTGGCATTGATCCCTTTTAATTCAGCATCAACTATTGTTTTCCCAGGGATTACTTTCAGACTGACAGGCCTATAGTAATCCAATCTCTCTAATTATATGTTTTTATAAATAGGCAAAATATTAGTCTTCTTCCAGTTTTGTGGGATTTCTCCTCAAATTCAAGGCTTGCTGAAAATCGGTACCAGTGGTTCAGAGATCTCTCACGTCAGGACTTCTGTAAGGCTTGAGAAGAAGCTGTACAGACCTGCAGATGCATTAATGCAAGAAGCTGATCCCTAGTGCTGCACCCTGGATGCGACTAGGGAGAAATTACCTCCTTGTGGTACAGATAACACACAGGTATGGTTGATCAAGGCTGCACACACAGTATGATTTATTTTAAGCATCCTCATAGAATGAAATTAAAAGAATATCCTTGGATTTTGCACATCTAAACTGAATTATTAGAGGGGAGGAATTCTCCCTTCTAAAATCCTTCTCACTGTTAAGTCTTCCCTGAGCACATCTTGTGATGGCTGCCAAATAACATGGCAAGCCGGTCTGGAGGGCTGCTAGGAGAGAGCCTTCTCCGGATGCACCGGCTGCTACCCGGGAGCTCCTGCTGGGGGAGAGCTGCCGAGAAGCTCTGGGTATGTCTCCACTGTGCTGCCGCCTTCGTGCGTCCTCGAGTTCCTCCTGCCGGCGCGCCGAGTCCTGCGGCTGCAGTGGTTGTCCAGATGTTTTCCCAAGCCTTCAGCATTTATCCTTCAGCGTTTATTAAAGGAGCGGATTTGGGCAGGTGACAGCTAAAGGAAGTGACTGTTAAGGGGGTCGATGACTGTGTCTCACCTGCTTTTTGGTCTGTTTTTTGGAACTGAAATGTTTTTTAATACTACACATTTGATTTCTCTGTGTTGTTGTCAACAACTCTTCTGTTTCTGGGGTGTTTGGGCCTGTGTTGGGAATGCTTTTGTTCTTTCTTGTTCTTTGTACTACTTAAGAAGTTTGTTCTCTTTGCTAGTTCTGCTGGCCATTGGTTTCTCCTTGCTTTCTTATAGATAACTGATCATTCCTAGCCTCTAATTCCTAGCTGTGGTTGGATTTAATGTTCCTCCACCCTCCATAATACTTTACCTGTTTCTATTTTTCCTCAAAGACATGATGGGGATTTGAATGGGTGTTGCCTTTTCCAATTTCAGGACACTCTAAAATATTCTCAGATAATTTCTGGTGATCGTTTCCGTTCTGTTCAAATTCCTTCTTCCAGCTGATTTGGTCACCGCTATTTTTAGCTTCAAAACGCTAAATATGTAGTGCTTAGCTGGGCCTTTTTCTGTTTCCTTCTAACAAATACAATGATTGTGATTACAAGGCAACTCAGTGGCTGCTCAGTTTCGTGTTACTTTTAAATTTGAAAACATTTCCTTTTCACATCCAGCATAGAACTTCCTCCACTGGAGTTAAATAAAAATGCATCTCTGCAGCTTTCGAAAGTGTAAAGCATTTGTTTAGGAGGTATCTCCGGGATCAGCATCAGACATGGCATCTCTTTCCTGTTCCACACAGATAGGGGATTAACTCACCTCACGCCCCATTTCCTGATCTCCTGGAGGTGCCAGCCAGCCTCCCTTCGTTTAGCCAGGCTTGTTCAAGCCTTTCTGAATTCCAGCGTGGATAATCAACCCTTGAGTTTGCTCTGACTTACAAGCACGCTAAATTGGCCTTCGCACCCTGCGGCTGACAAGGGGAAGCTAGGGAGGGTGGCAGCATTGCCACCCAGTGCCTGCAGTTAGCAGGATGCGGCTGGCCTTGTGCCCTTTGAGTGGTTTGCTAAGGATGGAGAGGTGAAACCATCTGTGAAGAGATTCAGGGCTGGAGATGAGCGTGTGGGAAGACACCAGAGAGCTCTGCAAGAACAACTGGGAGCTTGGCAAAGCAGCGGCTCAGCCAGCGAGGCTTTGTGCTCACCCCTGCCCCCCAGGCCCCACTTTTTTTTCCAGGTGCGCCTGCTGCGGCCGGGAGGTGGCCCTGCTCCGAGCTGGGCCGCAGTACGTTGTCTGTCCGGGGTGCAGGAGCTGGCGCCCAGGGTTGGAAGTGGCCCGGGTGCCCGGTGGGAAGGCGAGGTTTGGTGTCCTGAGCAGGTTACGCTGCCCAGGCAGATGGTTGTTGGTTCAGAAGTGGTTTCTATCACGTTTTCCAGATGGTGCCACTTCCTCTCTTGCCTGCTACGTTTTTGCCTTCCATTGGTGTCAACACTTTTGGTAAGTGAATCTCTCTGCCGGGTGTTAGTAACATGAGTGTTCCAGGTTTGTGCTAACAACTGGGTCACTAGTGCTGATTTTGTGTCAGCCTTTGGCAACCCTGTGCAGACAACCAGCCCCTTTCCTTTCATCACTTCTTTTCTGAGCATCCGAGCTCAACAGTGATCCTGTGGCTGCTCTTGCAGCCTCCCTTCATGCTAGTCCAATGCCTTTGAGTTGTTCAGGCATTCTGCTGCTCATAAAATGGGGGTGGCTTCTCCTGATACGGTGACCATCCGCTCACTGCCTCTCCTCCCACTGGAATGATGTTCCACCAAAACTTAACCTCCCATTTTACATCCATGAGTCGTTTCTGTTCTTCCTACCCATTGACTAAGGATGGGAAGGGTGTCGAGAAATGTTGCTGAGGTTCTTCATGTTGTGCAGAGTTCTCTGAATGCCTCACCAACAAGCCCAGTCTACTGAGAGGTACTGGGGCGTTGGTGGTGCTGCTGTTTTACTGGTGGTCCATATCCAGGTGTCTCTGGAGATTTGAGCTTAATTATGTTTTACATATTGGCTCTAGGGATGTCCTTTAAAGAATGCTCTTCCAGTCTCCAAAAAAGAGTGTGGCGGCTTTTTTTTTTTCTTTTTGTGGCTGATCAAAGACCTCTGCCTTTCATGCGTGGTTGACCAGGTATGTTCAGCAGTGCTTGCTCCTCTCAACATTTGTCTCACTGCCCTTTCCTCTCCTGTCTCTAGCCAAAGGTGCTTTGCCCTTTTGTCTCATGTTTAGAAAACTACAGAAACTCTTGCTTAGCTTTGATATGAACCATATTGCTCACAGACACTTTTCTTTTTCCCCACATTCCCTAAAGATGGAGTGACAAGCCTTCTCCAGCTCAGTGGTCCAAGAACTCCTCAGTTGCTTGCCAGCATTTGTCTTCCAAACCGCTGATGTCTTGGTGGCACAGTGACCGGTGTTGGCTTCCCACAGAGGAAAATCCTTCTGCCTCAGGTAGGAGACGTGGCATGCGGCAGCAGGTAGGAGGTGTATTTCCATGACTGTCCTTGTCAGTGTGAAATGCTGCGTTTGTCTCAGAAGCTGTTCTGGATCCAATGAGTGGAAAAGCAAATGGTTGTGTGGCTGTACCTGAACTCTAAATCTAGATAGTAGACTGCCTTAATCTGGGAAAGAAGAGAGAAAATAAAGCACTGGTAGAATGAAGCTGATGGTCCCTGAGGTCAACGTGCACCAAGGACATTCCTTTACCTCAAAGTGTCTGAAGGGGCTGATGCTTGGAAGCATAACCTCTTACCTTCTGCTAAGGGGCAATCTGACCCCTATGTCACCGAAGAGGGGGTCTGGAGTTGTCTCTGTGCAGTTTTTCTGTCTGTCCAAGGGTGCTGGATGCGAGACAGATTCAGTCACGTCCCAAGGTAAGGGCTTCAGGGGGGCTGAACGGCTGGCTCCCCATGGGCCCCTCTCTGTCTGCATCAACTGCTCAGGGAGTTGTAGAGAGATAATTAGATCTTGGATGTAGTCTGCCCTAAATAAGGAACAAAAGCCATGGTGGATTGTTGTGGTTCTGCTTTTGAAGATTTTTGACCCTCTTTTCTATGTGAAAATCAGAAACTGGGACTTTTACAGATCCTTCTTGAAAGTGGTCTGGAAATATCCACTTAGGGCTTCCTTTTGCTAAAGAAGAGCAGTCTTGAAGATATTTTTTCCTTTTGTAAGAGAGAAAGATGCGCAGGTCCATGTGCAGCTGTTCTCTGTGCTTGAGGCACGGGATGCAGCTCCCGGAGATGCAAGGCTCCAGCTGGAGAGCTCGGTGCCGCGTGCTGGGGTAGGTATCGTCTGCATCTTGCCTAATGGCAGCAGTGCGGGCTTGCAGAGCCCTCTGGCAAAGAAGGGTTAACTCATGTCTGTTTGCACCGGGCAGCTGCTAATCCACAAAAGAACGTGTTCCGACAGCAAAAATAAATCTTGTCTGTACCTGCGCTCGCTGGCTCCCACTGGAGCCAAATCGCAGCGGCCGCGGTTCTTACCTGGTTCCTGCTCAGCGCTGCTGCTGGGTTCACAGCATTGCGTGCAAGCGGACTGCGGGCTCAGAGCACCCAAGCCAAGCACGGGGAAGGCTCTGGTGGAAGGTGACAGCCTGTGTGTGGTCCTGCAACGTGATCTTCCCCTGCTTGTGCCTTCGTGGGAGCTGGCTCGCCCGCACTGTGCGCCGTGTGCCAGTCGCTGCTCTCCAGATGTCGTCGCGAAGGTGAGCGTGTGGTTCCTGGTGACTCACAGCCCTGCGGTGGTTTGTTTGTCTCCGGGCACTGGCAGGAGTACCTGTGGAGCCTCTCAGACTTCAGGCTTTCATCACAAAAGCTCATGGGTGCAGCATGCCCAGGCAGCAGGTGACACAATGGCAGCGGCCGCGCGCAGCGAGCCCACGCCACGCAGTGTTCAAACTGGTGTGGTTTGGTTCAGGAGTCTGCAGCACAAAAAATCAAAACTAGACTAAAAAATGAAGAAAATAAAAAGGATTTAGGGCATGATCTTTAAAAGCTGAACAGTTGCTGCAGGGTTTCTTCTTCTTTAGCTTTCTATGTTAGCCCTTAGCTTTGCTCTGAAAATCAGACCACTCATCATGAATTTTGAGAAGATTCTCTGGAAACCTTCACCTGCTGTGCAGTAGCCATCACCATGGTATCTGCAGTTGCCAGTAGTTTGTATGAGTTCTTCAGAATATTTGCCGTGTTAGGGAAATGAAGGCAAGTTTCCATCTGAGTTGCTGTGGTGGGACAAGTGCTCGTGGTGGCTGCATCACAGCCAGGTGCGGTGGGGAGGGCGGTGGAGGAGAAGCTGCCTCTGACACTGACAGCACTCCCAGTGAAGGGACAACATGCCAGGCAAGCTGGGTTTTGAAAGAAATGCAAAGCAACATCAAAAGTAATTTAATGCATGCTTTTTGTAAGCCCCGACGTGTTGTCTGTGCTATAACCATGAAAGCAAAACCCTTCAGCTCAAGATTTTCCTACTGCACAATGTCTTTGAGAGAGAAACTCATTTTGATTGTGGGCCCAGAGAATTAAAACAATAGAAATGATTTTTTTTTTTTTCCTTACCTGTCAGAGGAGGGAGAGATCTTGGCCATCGCACTTACATCTTAATCCAAACTTCCTCAATGCTTGGAGCAGACAGATTGGAGCTGTTCTGGCTTACACAGCTCCAGATGCAAAGCTTTGTTCCAGCTGCTTCGAGTGGTTTCTTTGGATTTCACGCTTGGCTGGGGACCATCCCTGACAGAAACTTTATGAGCACAGCCTGAACTTGTACCTTCTGCTTAGAAAAATACAGAATGCCCCAGGGCAGAGAACCAACCTTCAGGGTGCTCCTCTGTTGCAGCCCTTCTCTGTGCAGCTTCATCCAGGCTGGTTGGAGATGCTGCTTCCCTCCTCTTCATCAGCAAAAGCCAGGCCCTTGTTTTCTTCACTTTGGTACTTTTTTTCTATTATTCGATAATCTAAAACTCATTTTTCCTTGTGGCATGTTTTTGGCCTTGTTCCTATTATTTCTGCCATCCTTCAGAGCAGCTGGCAGTGAGTTCCCGCTGTTCTGGTGGTGGCACTGACATCGTGCATGCCACCATAGAACCTGAAACTCAGATGGAGCCAGTCTGATGACAGCCACATGCTGGTGGGGTTGGTGGGCACAAATAACACCTTGTGGCATTAGGTCAGGCTGCTAAGAGCAGATTAGTCAGAAATGGCTGCAGAAAATGAGGATGCATTTTTCAGCCACCTCTGTCCCTCGCTTTGGGTGTTTTTAGCGCAAAAGCGGAAAGGACATGAGATGGGTTCAGTTGCTGGCAGTTGACTTAAGGTGCTGGAGAGGCAGCTGTGAAGGCTCGCTCTGGCTTCTGTGGGGTCCTGCGCTCAGAGGGATGGGAGCGGTCCCCATCATGTCTGTGCTGCCCATGGAGCTGCACGGCCTTGCTGCTCCCACGTGCACCCAGAGCCAGGCCTCCTCTGCTGGAGGGAAAGATCCACGGTCTTCTGATCACGTCTGAGTAATGTATGGGCACTCGAACAGAAGCCGATGCAGATATGAGCTGCACTGGAGCTTGTTGGCATCCCTGAAGGCCATTTTAAGAGGCCTCAGACTTGTGTCCCTCACCACCCCAAAGTCAACTTCCCTGCATTTTCCATCCCTTGGGGACAGCCCTTCTCCATGGGGTAAGACCTGTCCCCAAAGGCTGGGGTGGCTTCTCCTGGGGCACTTTTCCATGCAGGATGCACTGGAGCATCCCTGGGGAGTCCAAAGGAGGAGGTGCCCTTTGGGGACCATGGGAAGGGTGGCAGCAGCTGCTGGAGATGTGGGACACCCTGGTTCATCCAGACTTCTCCGCCTCCCTGACCTCGGCTCAGCCTTTCCAAAGACCCTGGGGTTGTCTGCCCACCCCTGCCCTGGTCCCCTCACCCTGTGCAAACCTGCCTGAAGCTGCTGGGTGGTTTCAGAAGTGGAGGAGGAAGGGGAAATGGAAAGACGAACCGCCTGGCGGCAGGGCCCTTTCAGCTTCCCCGCAGTAGGAAATAAGCTGAAGGCAAGTTCCTTCTTTGTGCCATGGTCCCCTATGCTTGTGTGTTTCAAGCTTGTGTCCGATGCTGTGAATTAGGGGAGAAAATAATAAAAACTGCCATGGGATGCTACTTGGAGTAGTGCAGCTAAGCATTCTGCCAGCATACCTCTAATGTGGTGGTGGGTAGGGCTCCTTTGGGCTGAGACCCATCTGTATTTAGCTCTCTGTGTTGATTGCCCTGCTTGCAACCTTTTATGAATAGCTGTTGCCTGCAGCACAGCAAAGTCCTCCTCACAGAGCCCCCCAGCAGTCAGCCAGCGCTCTCAAGTAGCGGGTATGGCAATTCCCAGATTCTTACATCTTCTCCCCTGAAAAACCACTGTCCCCACAGAACGTGCCTTGCTCCTGCAGGTAGAGCTGCTGGCTGAAGCCTCCTCTTAATGCTCTGCTCCAGAAATCCTTCGTTTCACACCACAAAGAGGGTGTCGCAGCTGGTATGGCCCCATGCCCCTGATGCCATGTTCGCTGTGTCCTTGCTGTTTGTATTCTTTGCTCTTTGTGAAGCCAGGGAATCTTACAAGGGGTCTGGAATAAAACCCAGCCACAAGTTCTGCTTGAGCAGGGGGGGCTGCAGCAGATGATCTCCAGGGGTCCCTTCCAACCTCAGCCTCTGTTAGCACCGGGCAGCATCTTGTCCCAGGACCCAGGATGGAAGATCTTCCTGGGGAATATCAATTTTTTTTTTTTTTTGTGCTAAACCTGGGTTGCTGGTAGCTTCTGGTGGGCTGAGATGTGCCCTCAACCCTCCGTGTGCGGGGAGGCATTTTAAGGTGCAGAGTAAAGGTTTTAAGGTGCTTAGAAGGGGCTGAGGCCGGGCTGACCCTGCAGCCATCGGCATGAGGGGACACGTGGCCACAGGGGAGCAAAGCACCCGATGGGATGGGGTCCCAGCTAATGGTGGGGGGCACGGGGGCATGGTATGGGGGGCCCTTCCCCAGGGAACGCATGGCCTGGGAGCAGAAGGCAGCGTGCCGGGGAGACCCGGCCGTGTGGGCCTTGCGAGGCCTGCTCTGGGCGCGCCGCTGCGCAGCCAGGCTGTGTACGTGCCTTCAGGGCCCCAGCTGCTGCTCCAGTGTTACTGTGGCTAAATGGGCACATGTTGTGTATTTTGAGTATTTTGTGAACAATTAAACTGCAATTTGTGCCAGCGTGACTGCTCTTCCTCGCAACGTGATAACAATTAAGTGAAGTGCAATATTTAATGACCAGGGTCTCATTTTCTAGAGGGTGATTAAGATTTCTTTTCCCACACTATGATGCATTTCCTTTTTAACCTGGAGATCCACCAAGAGGAAAAGGGAACGGTTTGGATAAAAAAAAGCACAAAAGCTTTCACTTAGACATATGTGTGCTGCGTTCCTGCTATCTCTTTTGCTGCTACAGGCTTCGCTGTGGGCCTGAAGAACTTCCACCTTTCTTCTGAGACATTTGGAGCCATGACCCTCACTGGAAGCTATGCAGCTACGGGGGAGTGCCTGCTGCTGCAAGGTGCTGCTTTCAGGCAAGCTGGTGAGCAGGGTCAGGTATGTCACTCGAGAGCATCACTGCAGCTCGCTTCTCTGCCGCCCAAGTTTCCTTTCTGCAGTGGATGATTTAAGGTTAGCTTTCCTTTATTCATGAATTTAGTTGTAGCTATAAATAATACACAACTTACAGGGACTGTTAGGAGGATGTGCAAATTCAGCAACGAGAGACTGAGAACGCTGTACTTGTGTTGGTGGCTGTGCCTTTGCATGTTGTAACAGATGGAAGGACTAGCAGACATCTCTGTCTTCTGAGGACAAGCGTCCAGCACAAGCAGGTCTTTGGTTCCAGCAGGACCCTTCAGGTGATATACCACAATACCAACTAGGAATGATCTGATATATATTGAAAGATTTCCTAAGTTTAGATGATTAACCATTTCCAGTAACAAACAGCATCCGTTGGGTTTTGTTTTATGTTATAAAGGGCTGTGCCCATCCTTACCACCTGCAAGAACATGAGTCTGACAGAACAGTGAGGGGCTGGTGCTCCCCATCGGCTTCAGGATGCTGGGCTCTGCGAGATCAGGTGAAATTGTTGTGTGTTTGCCTTTTCTATTTTAGGTTCAAAGGACACCTTCTTATAGTCCAAATTACTACAAAAAAACATCTTTCGCTAGCCTTAACTTTGAGACTGCGATATTTTCATGCGTACGATCAGCCTTTCTGTGGTAAAGATGCAGCAACATCCTCTTTCTGTTTTGGCCCAGCCCGCCTGCTGGTTTTGCATTCACTATTTTTGGTATTTTTGTTGTGTCATACTATGCTACTCCCTACTCTTCTATTTCTTTTCCTTACTTGTGACTCAGGTAACGTTTGTATCATCAAAATAATTTACTTTGAAAACACATTCAATTTAAGAGAAAAATGCTGTTTTGAGCTTGCTTTGTGGTTTTTTTTCCAACCTCCCTCTCTCTCCCCCCTCTAATGATATTTCTCTGTGACTCTTTGGCACTAAATCAGACCTGTTTTTATTTCTTTTTAAGGACACTGATGTACTGATCCCTACATGAAAAAATCACCAGCATTAACATTACTCATTGGTATGCGTAGCTATATCACAGGATGTTTTATTTTTTTGACAGCTTCAGCTTTGTAAACTTCTCTGTAAACTGTGGGGAAAAAGCAGCCATTTTAGTACATAAGTGGGCTGAACTACAAACAGATACATTTCCCAGGCAGGAACTGATCTGCAAAATATTGCCGCTTTGCATGCAGTCGGGAATAAGACTGACTATTGCATCTTTAATTAAATATGCTAAGTGAGTTGATAAAAAATGGCCAAGCTGACAAAATGAAAGTATCCTTGATCTACATCTAAATATTTATTTTTCAAAGGAAGTAGAATTTTGTGGTGCCTTCTTATTCCAATAGCTGACATTGATTTCAGCCTGTCAGCTTGCATCTACTGGTGATAATAAGGAGTCTTTGATAATACGTTGGTTTTTAATAAAGCTATTTTTCCTCCAGAGATGCATGGATTTGGGGTCACCTTCTTGGGTTTGCCCTTTTGTACTCAATGAATGATTCAGAATCTCCAGCATTTATTTATTTATGCCAATTGGCAAAGTTAATGGCTAGATACTTCAACACAGTATTTTATCAGGGTATATTCTCTCCATGCCACTGGCTTCTGAAAACAGAATCAGCTTTGTGTCACAGGTAGGGACAGCAGCACAGCCACCAGCAACTCTGCAATGCTCAGCTCACTAGAGGGGAAGAGCCTTCTCTCTTGGGATAAGGCTTTACCCACAGCTTTGACCCAGGCTAGAAAAAAAAAAAATCAGTGTTACCTCAGTCTGCTGAGAACATTTGTCCTCTCCAACTATGAGTTGTTACACTCTGCTCTCACCCTCTCACCACCTCCTTTTTCACCTGACCTTTGAAGCACTGATGGGACGTTTTCTTCCACCCTTTGCTGCAGCTCCTCTCAGGCTGGGCAAGACTCCCTGCTTCCACCCAGATGAAGAAAAAACACAGGGAGTGTTTTTTCTTCATCTGCTTGTCTGGTTTGGTGTGGGCACGTCCAGCCAGCAAACAAGGCCAGTATGCTTTACAAAAAAACATGGTTTTATTTATTACATGTAATTTTTAATCATACATTTGACTTTTAAATTTTCCTCAGCAGTGAACCCCCGTCTGTTTTGCAGATGGAAGGCAGCACTTACTAACCAGCCTTTGTTGTCTGGGATATCCCCAGCCCCCAGTCAAACCATTCTGATGTTCTTCTGACCGCTTTCATCTTAACACTGTCCCTAAGGCTCAGGCTCCCTGGATTTCCCAAGCAGGTGGTAATTGGTATTCTGGATGCTTTCTGAGCTAGCACCCTTTGGGCTATCTGACCAACCTCCAGGGCAGGCTTTCTGAATCTGCCTGGGCATGAAATATGAGGGTGTCTTCATCTCCAGAGGCTCTCATGCCTTGTTCCCAGCTGAGGCCTTCTGGAGGGTTACACCAGCATGAAAGGGGCTTCATGAAGGCTGTGCTAGATGTGATGCTTCAGAGGCTGCAGACCGGCATGCACAGCGCTAGCAGAGGGTTTTGCTGTTCTGCCAGCTGTGATGAGCAGAGATGGTGCTCTTCTGTCAGGCGAGATGGAAGTCAGGTGTAGTTTGAAAACTGCATCAGTGCTGTTAGCTGAAAATAATATGTTGTTGCAACATCTCTAGTTTCAATGGTAAAAAACAAAACAAAACAAAAAAAAACCCACACACCAACAACCAAAAAAACAACTGCTACTACTGAGATCATGAGATCATCTACAGAGAGACCGTACCATGCGCAGCATCCCTTCCTTACCCAAGTGGAGCCACGGAGAGAAGCTGAGGAGGGCTCTCTTTCCAGGTATAAAATGTGATGTATTTAGCATTTCAAAGGTCAAGTTTTTCTTAACGTGCACATGCAGCACCACATTCCTTCCAGAAATTGCTGGCCTCTTGACATTTGTGTTTTAAACAAATTTCTGGCTAAACTGCTAGCATGTCTCCGATGTGTCCTTGAACTGTTGGCTCTTGTTCTGGGATCCCCCCCTCAAGTTCAGTTCTTCATAGGCGCTAGCTGAAATGTATAACATTGGAAGCTAGTGGTTGGAGTTACTCAGTAATAAGTAGATCTGTTTGTTAACTTTGGATAAGACTTTGCAGTGAAGACCTTTGCCCTTCTGTTTATAGATACTGTCAGCGCTGTCATCCGGGTTGGAGATCGTTTGTCACTGCTCATTATTGGCTAAACAAGACACACACAACCAGCTAGATACACCTCCTTGATACACACACATTCTGTTTTCCTAGGATGATAACAGGGCCATGATTTTGCGAAGGCTGTTCAAGTTACTGCTTTGGGGCAGAGCACATTTTGGGCTCAGGACATGTACAGCTTAGGGGTTGGGTCAGACCTGTCCTCTGTTCTTTCAACCATTGCCAGTTCCTCAGCCTACTGGGGTGGATGGTGTCCTCTTAAAAACAAGCATTCCCTCTGGTTTGGGGGATAGCAGCTGGGCTGGGTTTGGTGGCCCCTGACCCAGTCCTTGTGCTCGTGGGAGCACAATGGATGGTTGTCTCCTATACAGAGGTTGGTAACACATTTTCTTTCTGACCCATTTTGTTTTCAGCATCGATGCTTTGGATGTACCACAGCAGTGAAGCTCCATACTTTAATCTCTTGTTGTGCTTTTTATTTTTATTTTTGTTGTTCTTTTTATTTTATTTTTTAGTTTGGACTATCCCACCTTTAGCTTGATAGTTTGGAGAACGTCCCTTTATTTGGCAGTATGAGAGAAGAAGAACAGAAGTCACTGATCAGTCTGTACCAGACATTACTTCATGTACTTTTATTCTGTCTCCATTGTTTTTCTCTGAAGATAATAGTCCAAATCTTCTCCATCTTTTATGAATGGCCATGCCCTTGCTCCTGCTTGCTGTTCTTTGAATCTTCTGAAGTTTACAGTCTCTTTGAGATGGCTGGTCCACAGCAGTCTGCCTGAGATTGTACCACATTTTTTCATTGCTCTTCATCCTATTTTATCTGCTTATAATCTGCTCACTTATTTTACCTACACACCGAAGGGATAAAGTTATAAAGGTTTCTGTTGCACAATGGAAAACAAAGCTAGGTGGCACTTCAGGGGGCACTTCAGGGTAAAGGCGATGAACTAGGTTACCTCCTAAAACATTCCCTTTACATTTATCCAATCTGTTCCTAAAGACCATTCAGAACCCTCTAGGCTCTCCCAGTGTTTTGTGACCTTTGCTATTAGAAAGACAGAAAAATACCTAACTTAAAGAAAGCTTCCTTGTTACAATTTACCTGTATAAATATTACCTCCCATGGACAGGGAAAACAGCTTTTTCCACTTGTCTGTGCAACGGCCTCTTACATATTTGAAGACTCCTATCACGTTTCCCCTCTAGCATTCTTGGGAACAAGTGCAGTTCATTTAGGCTTTTTTGGTCATGTTTTCTTCATCTCTTTTCATTCTCACTGTTCTCTCTCTGACCGAGACATATCTTTCCTTAGCTTCATGCCCCAAACCAGCCACAATACTTACAGCTGACATTTCAACAGCACATTGTAGACTGAATGGGAACAAGTTCTTTGTGTCTTGCACACTTGCCAGTTTGTATGTAACAGCATAATGAGAACTTTTTTGGTGATTGCATGACATCAGTTTACGTCCAGCTTGTGAGCGACCATACTGCCCATTTTCTGAAACACTGCTGTCCTGCAGCTCCGCAGCTGATCCAGGCCTTTCCCTCCATCCTTACTGAGCGGAGCTCCAACTTCTCCAGCTCACTCCTAGCTTATCCAAGGAGGTTGAAGTTGAACCTGGACACCAGTTGTTGTCATGGCCATCTCCAGCTTGGTGCAATCTGAAAAATTAGCAGTGTTCATTCTCTAGTTGAAACATTGAATAGTCTGGTCCAAATCTTGAGCAGTTTCATTCAATGCATCCTTACCCTTTGAAAGAAAATCAGTTGTAACTAATTTCAAGAAAGGTTTGCTAATCAGAGAAATTTCATCTAGTCCATTTTCCATATTTTATGAGAAGGGCACATGAGAAAATTGCCTACTGACAATAATAATTTACCTTCTAGCCTTTATCTGCCAAAAAGAAACCCACCTGAAGCCGTAGATCAACCATTTTTTATTTGTAAGGTGTTAGCAGGTTGCCTGTTCTCCCAAATGTGCAGCTTCATACAGATGCCATGAACTTTTTTGGTTGTTGCATTGCTCATTCACTCAGCTTTTTTGAAACTCTCTCAAGTCTTCTTCACTACCCTCAGGCCTGGTTAACTTGGTAACTTCATATCTCTGTTTTCTGTTTATATCTATCATATTCCAGTTTACCATTCATCACTTCCCAATCTGTATTATAACAAACAACATGAGATGGATTTAGGATGGAAGACTCATACCCTGAAAAATGACCATCTAACCCTACTCTCCACTTTCTGTCTCCTGGACAAATTCTGGCATCAAAAATGTCAAATATGTTTTGAAAGACAAAGTAAACTTTTTATTTTCCTTTTTCCTTACCTTTTTCATTACTTTACTGATACAATCAATAATTCTAAGAGATTAGTGAGAAAAAACTTTCATTCATAAAACTTTACTTGTCGTAACATGATCTTCCAAATATTTTGAAAGATAATTCTGACTGATTTGCCAGATAGGGATGTGTGGCTGCATATTTTTGCTGGCAGACCAGCCATTTCAGCTTCTGACAGCCCCTAGGTATGCTGTGCTTTGGAGAATTGGTAATAGCCTCTTTTGTTACAATATTTCTGTATTGTTCAGATGCAATTTTGAGAGTACTACCAGAAAAGGCCAATAAAGGGAGGGCAACTCTGTTGTTTTTGATTATGAGACTGCAAAACCCTAAGGTTTTCAAAGCCCATTTGTGCCTTTCTCATTTTCCTCCTCTTCACTGCCAACTGAAGTTTGAAATTTTCCTTTCTACTGGCTTTCATAGATTCAGATTTCCATACTCTGTTGGCTTTCCTATTGGCTCAAATAACATGGAAACTTCCCATTTAGCATAACAGCTTGATCCTTGTCCCTGGTGGGAATGTACATCATCTTGGACTTCATTGCTTTCAGCAGTACCCATGTCAACTCCAAAAGGTGATTTTATTGTTGGTATTTTATTTATTTATTTATTTATGTAAGTTTTAACTTTGAATGTCTGGTTAATAAATATCAATATCTCCCACTATTATCACTGCATCCCAGTGCAATGCAGTGGTAATGCAAAGGTCCCCCACCTGCTCTTTCAGTCTTTGAGTTTTGCTTTTAGTTGGGTAAATGTTAGACTCATGAAGAGGTGTGGTTCTGAATTTTAAAATATAGTAGTTCCTTGTGTGAAGTCTCAGTGCACGTTAGGTGGTGTGATGCAACCTACAACACTTCGTGTCAGTGAGTATACATTAAAGTAGATACGAAGTAGCTGCCATATCTTGTCTTACATATACACAAAGTAACCTTCCCATATGGACAAGCCTTTAGCTAATGCTATCTTTTGAATTAGATTCGCTGTAATAGTTCAAACTAAAGAACTCAGCTGCAGTGGGACACTTGGGAAAGATTAAGATGAATTAAGTAAAGGTGTGACATTAAATTGCATTAGTTAAAGCCCACCAAATCCCTGTGTGGATGCTCTCCTTTTAACACGTAAAATACCCGTAGTTTCCTTTACATTTAATTCTGAAAGGCTTAATCCTAAAATGTTCACACCGGGGTTTAAGGCCCTCTTGCTTTTCCAACTTCAGTTAATTCAACTTAAACGTCTTAAGTAGACAGGGGATCTCAGTTAAGAGCAGGTGGGTTTCTGCTCTGCTTATAATTTGTGTTTTAAGGCAGAGAAATTCCTTCTCTAAATTCTGCCACATTGTGTCATTTGGACAATTTATGTTAGGCAGAGTACTACATTATCATCATTTTTGTTGCTTTTTCTGTCTGTTAGACATCTCAGCATGGGACATTAAACATCCTCTCTTCTTTTAATCTGGAGATTTATAATGTTAATTTTATAGGAATGTCATGTGGGACCAAGTCAAATATATTACAGATATGTGAATGTCTAATGTCTACATAAAACCATCTTGACTGATGCTGACTTGCTATCTTTCTTTGTTTCAGACAAGTACATCTCATATCAAATTATTATTTTTCATTTTCTTTGGGATTTTTATGATGTCTTTGGATCAAGTTTTAAAGCACTTCAAGATACTGCATTTCTGTAAAATAAATGAATAAGTCGAGTCAGGCATGATTACAAACTAATCTGATATGAAGACTTCTTCAGGGTTTCAGTAACAGCGTTCCCCTCTGAAGAGATTTAGGAGCAGAGAAGACCTTGGAAATGAGGAAAAGAGCTGGGTTACTTTCCTTCTGACCAATATTTTCTGTAATGCATTTTTTTGTTTGCGGGCATCAGATGCACAGGTATTTTCAGACATACCATAACACATTTATTAATGTCAGGACAACCATGTGACTGATAGCAATGTGATTGATTCCTGATCTGCTAGGAATATAAGGTAATGTAGCCTCAATTGAGTCAGGCTTCTGTAGGATCATGAACTGAAAGCCTGCTCTTAAAAAATGATTAAAACGCAAATTCAATCAGGGCTGTTGAAATAAATAGGAGCAATTTACAGACAACATGAGTGGATACTCAGACAATGGGCACATTTAATTTTCTGCATTGAGTATTTGTGCTAGTTAAATTCCCGGTGAAATGCTTGAATTGAAAAAATGGATGGAATATTTTCTACCCTTAAATAGCAATTGTTCCCTGATTACATCTACTGCTGAAATGTCAGGTGTTCATCTAGGCATTTCTGAAACACTGTTCATTGTATCACTTGCACAAACTAGTATTAACTATGTCTACAGCACTTTTAATGGTCCAAGGAAGAAGGAGAGAAGTTGAAGAAGGCATTTGGTTTTATTTCGGATCCAATATCTGATACCTCCATTTAATTAAATGGGATATTTGCATTTTTGAAGCTAGATGTGCTTGGCTTTTTTGCTGAATGGCGAACAAGGCAATGAGGACCAAACTGTTCATCTCCACTGTTGCGGTGACAACCCAGTTGCAATAAACGTGTTTATACTTACTTCACTGTCCATTCTGGGTTTACTACTGATTATGATTACTGTTCCTTTATTACAGTCACAGTCTGATCTGGTACTCATTTTTGTTAAAGGGGTTCCAGGCAAAATTGTAGGTCATATCTAGCATGAACACTGGTGAGACATAAGTAGAACATGAACATCTTTCAGGTAGTGTTTGCCATCTACGAGTTATGGGTGTGAACATTAA
The DNA here is from genome assembly GCF_964211835.1 of Anser anser. Classification (NCBI taxonomy): domain Eukaryota; kingdom Metazoa; phylum Chordata; class Aves; order Anseriformes; family Anatidae; genus Anser; species Anser anser. Next base: position 16,716,463 of record NC_139726.1, on the reverse strand, counting down.
TGACCTCAAAAGTCTGTTTCTTTTGAGATTTTGCATGGTTACAAAATACTCAGTAAGATATTGATACGAAGAATGCTTTTCAGATTTCCTTTGACCCTATTCTGTAGCCATGTAGAGACATGAATAGTTAGACAGAACTTTTTCCACTCACGAAAAGACAGTTGTTTGTGTTTGAAGGAATGGGACTATTAACTGAGTGGCATCATCTGTATGGGGAAGGGGAGAAGACAGATGTGTTTTATCCTTGTTTTACACCAAGAAGGACAGAAATGAAGCAAGGAGCTTTCATCCCAGCCAGAGTCAGTAGGACAAACCACATCACTAGGTTTTGTACACCATGCCAAAGCCACAGGTAAGCTATGTGAACATTTACATCAGGCACAAAGAAAACCAACACCCTACCCTTGACGTTAGTTGATTCACCTCTCTCTGTGTGCTACACCATCAGAGCAGAAGGCCCACACTAATGACATTTTCAAGCAAACAAAAATACTTTTTGAAAAAATGTATTTTAAAAGTGAGTTACAATGGTAAAGTAAGACTTGGAAAACAGAATTAGGAATTCTGATAGACAATCTGTAAGTCCAGTATCTAAAACTAACGATTAGAAGCTCAGGCTTGATGAAGTCAGACAAATATAAAGGCATAATTTTAACTGTTAGGCTAAGCAGCCATCTCAATAGCATACCTAACTGGTGGACTTCTCACTCCAATTCCAAGAGTGGACCTGTCCAGGTTAGCTTTTGCTTCACTAGAAGTTACTAGCCTGATGCAGAAATTCCTGAGTGTGATCCTTTAGTTCATCAATAAACGAGGTTAAACGAGGTGGTTCTTGCTCTGCACAGTTATTTCTGAAGTCACTTCCTGTTTAAGACTTTCAAAACACACACCCTCCAAAGATTCCTGGTAGCCATTCTTTTTAATAAATAATTTACATGTGGTTCTTATTCCTCTTGGTCTCTGGGTTTATACAGAAAAGGGAAACATTATTATCTTTATTATATCCATTATTTTGCACCCCAAAAGAAAAGAAGAAACTGAAATGCACTCTACTCAATGAGGCACACACATTGCCTTTTGGAGGGCTTTTCATGGGTGGGCAGCTTCTGGATTTCAGAAAGGAGAGAGAAGACTATTAATTTTTTTCCCTAGGAAAAAGCAGAGTTTGTCTGTTATTTCCAGAGTCATAAGGAAAAAAAAAAAAGTCAAAGTGCTCCTTTAAACTTCTCAAGCTCCAGACTTTTACATTTTTGTTATGTCTGAACATCAATATTAATAAACACTGCAATATTAAATGTGCATCAAAGCATCAAAACACTAGTACGAACAACTTCAGTGTAATAGCTGTGTGACTTGGTGAGAAATTAACATCATTTGAAAATATGGGTGGCAGGGGTAAAGGCCCAAGGTCTGCAATGTCCTGTAACCACAGCTGCCTTGGCATGGGGGACTTTCAGGTGAAGAAAGCACCGTCAGATTCTCACAGATGTAGGTGCTCAGTTCCTCTTAAAACAACAGTAAACTCCACCCTAACCCAAACTGACATTTGAAAAGTAGAGCATGTCTTGATTAAAGTCAGAGAAGATTGGTAATGAACGGAAACTAAATACGCTGAGTCTTACTTCTTTGCTTTAAATACAAGACAGTCTTCTTATTATATTGTTAATTGCCAAACAAAATTTTTGAAAAGCAGGCTCCAATTGATGTGTCCTTGGAGAAAGACTTGTGCTCACCCTGCAGAAAGCTTTAATTCCTCAGTGTATTTTAAAACAAGGTTTTAGTGCTGAGCTTCCTGACTCAGACTTAATGAAATTCAAAAGATTTTCTGACAGGTAAAAATGAATAGTTACTAAATTAATTGTCCTTGAAGGAAAAAAAAAATATCAAAGTTGCATAAATGTACATCTTCCCTCAGTTTCTAGAACTCTGTTTTTGGAGATTACAGTTTTCCATTTTATTCAGCAAACAGGTTAACGACGCTTCTTGTATGTACGTAAAACTGTAAACGGCTGTGTGAAATGTAGCCACGTTTTATTAACTCCTTCCTCTGTTCATAGAGCGAGTAGCCAGTGCAATTATTTTGAAATATAGTTATTGCATAAAGTCGGGGCAGACCTTCAAACTGGGTCCTAATGTCATTAATACTTTCTTAATGCAGTTTATTACAGCGCAACTAAATGGCACAATCTATGACCCGCACGAGGATGCAGAACCTTATTACGGCATCTCGTTGAAAGGAACTGGGAACCCTAGGTGAAGTCATCCGGCGCTGCTGGCTCACCAGCCAGATGCACCTTAATCCTAAGAGGACCCGCACGAAGGCTGTGAGCCTCGTGGCGGGGACAGGGCGATCCTGTAGGGCAACCTGGGCACAACCAAGCCTGCGGCGAAAAGCTTTGGGCTGCTGTCGGTTGGCTGACTCACGAAGCTGAGCCCTACAAAGCCGGTAAACTTCACCCAACAGAATCATTAGGGTTGGGAGAGACCTCCAAGGCCACCTGGTCCAACCATGCCCCTAGGACCAACGCGACCCGCTAAGCACGTCCCCAGGCACCGGGTCCTGCCTTCCCTTGGCCACCCCCAGGACGGTGACCCCAGCACCTCCCCGGGCACCCCGTCCCGGTGCCTGACCGCTCTTTCTGAGCGCGGAGCTCCCGCGCACCGCGGCTTCGGCCCCGCGGAGCCGCCGAGCCCCCGCTCAGCGGCACCGAGCGACACCGCGCAATCCAGCGCGGCGCGGGGCTGAGGGCTTCGCCCGGAGGACGCCGCGAGCGCCCGGCCCCGGCTTGAGGAGGGACGGAGGAGGCAGGGAGCCGGCGAGGCCGTGCCTCCCCCCCCCCCTCGGGCGCTGCGGGGCCGCCATGTCACCCCGCCGCCTGGCACCGCCCCGGGCTCGGCGGCTCGGGGCCGGCCTCCGCCGGGAGCCGGCCTCCGCCCGGGCCCCGGTGCTCACGGCGGCGGTCCTCCGGGCGCCTTTCCCATGCTGCACCGCGGCGCGGCGGCGCTCTGTCGCTGTCACCGCCAGCAGGAGGCTGAGGGGAAGGCGCCGATCGCGCCGCCGGAGCCGGAGCGGGAGCAGGAAGGGGCCGGAGCCGCCGCCGCCGCCAACTTCCCCTCGGCCTCCCCGCGCCCCGCCATGCCCGGGGCCTCCGCGCGGCCGCTCTGAGCCGCCCCCAGCCGCCGCCGCCGCCCCGGCCCCGGCCCCGGCCCCGGCCCCGGCCCCGGCCCCGGCCCGCCTTCTGCTCGCAGCCCCGCGGCCGGTAAGTGCCGGGGAGCCGGGGCCGGCCGGCGGGGAGGGAAGGGGAAGGGAGGAAGGGGCCGCGGGGGAAGGAAGGGGCAGCGCCGCGTCCCGCCCGCATGGGCCGCGCTTGGCCCCGCCGGCGGCTGAGGAGCGGGGGGAGGCGGCGGGAGGCCCCCCGCGGCTCGCTCGGGGTGTGGGGGGCTCCCCGCCGGCCCTCCGGCTCCCTCCACGTCCCTCACGGTCCCCCCGCCCCGGTTCCCCCCGCTGCCCCCCGGCCCAGCCGTCCCCCGGCGCGCCGGGCCCCGCCGCAGGCCGCGGTGGGGCCGGCTGACAGACAGACCGACAGACAAAGAGCCGGGGCAGCTGCCGACAGACCGACGGACAGCGTGTGTCCCCCCTCACCCCGTCCCCATCCCCGTCCCCCCTACCCCTTGCGGCCGTATCCCCCCCCTGCCCGCCCCCATTGTTCCCGGTGTAAGGCAGGTGAAGCGCGCGGAGTTGTGGAGATGGATTTATTTTTTATTTATTTATTTTTTTCTCCCCCTCTTAAATAACCTTTCCCGAGTCGCCGCTCAGCTGCTCGGAGGAAGCTTTTGGAAGTGGCCTTTCTGTGGTGCTGGGAGCCTCTAACAAGTGCCAGGCGGGAAGTGGTGGGGAGGGCAGGGAGCACGGGGAGTCCAGGCTCCGAAAGCTTTCCCTCTCGGCTTCCCTGCCCCGGTCCCTGCCAAATCTCAGCTGGGATGAGTGCAGCAAAGTCTTGATTAAGCTGGCTCGTAAAAAGGGAAGGCATTTATGTCGCGGACGTAAATCATCTCTCCGATCGCTTCGCCTTCACAAAGTGTGCGGAGCAGCTCAGAGATGTTTTGCGCAGTGGTAGCAGACAAGCGTGCGGATCCCGGCGATCGTGGCTTTGGTTTTGCTTTGAAAGTCTGCCGGCAGCGTGACCTGTGCACGTGTGACAGTCCGGTCCAGGAAGTTTTAGGTGACAGAGATGTTGTACGTCTGTTCAGCAGCATCTTTGCCTTTGGTACCGGGAAGAAAAATTACAGGGGGCTGTAGTTTTGTCTCCAGTGGGATCTTGGTTGCCTTTTTAATTTGCCGTACTTACAGATTTCAGCGAGGCTTTTCAGACTTGCTGGCGGTATGTACCTGGGCCTGTCACGCTTACGTATTTTGGAGTGCCCATATCAGATTTCTTTGTAAGCGAGACAGCTTTTGCGCTCATTCTCCACGCGTTTGGTGATGCGTGCCTTGCGAAGACAAGAGGTGGAGAAGTAGTGCTAACCTACATCGTTTTTTACAGGTGTTCTTAAGCTTTACTCAGAATTAAACTAGATAATGGTCGAACCCAGACTTGAAGTCTCTCCTGCCACGAGAAAAGTTGCGTGCCTGCAGATGGGGTTGGTTTCCCGGTGCCCCGCTTCCCGCGCTGGGGATTGGGGCGCTGCCGGTGACAGCTGTCATCTGCTGGGGCTGGGCTGGGAAGCTCCGGAGCTCCTGAGGCCTGGTCACACGTGGATCCAGTGGGATCTGCAGGCTCCTGATCCGGGGTGCAGTCAGATTCATAGCGGGGGCAGGCAGCCTTGCTCTTGTTGCAGTGATAAAGGGGAATTCTAAAAAAGTTAATTCTTCAGTTGCACTGTTTCCCTGAAAGCAATTCTTACGGCCTTTCCTCCTGAATATTCAGCTGAATGCATGCACGTATTCAGTTTCCAAAAGTGTTTTCTTTCTTGTTTCTGTATGTCTGCATGCTCTTCTTCCCCAAACGTGTGTAGGCAGTGAGCTCACAGAGCTGAATAAAGCTCAAAAGGACGAGGCTGACCCCTTGCATGTAGCTTTCCTGTGTACACGTACGTTTTCTGTCTTTGCTCCTCAGGCTAGGGCCTGAGATAACAGATGCACTTATAACCTATGTTTCTGTTATTGTTCTCCTTGCCCATGTGTGTTTAATTGCTGTTGTATTGCAAACATATTCTACTTATGGAAAATCCCTAATATAATGGATTATGAAATGAAATCTTAAGTAGGTAAGTAGCTGCGTGAAGACCACAGTGGTTAAAAAAGTACTATCTGGAAGAAAAACTACTCAGAACATTAAAGGTTACGTTGCAGGCTAAATTGTTGACGTGAAGGAACCTCCTGTAATGCTATTATGTAGTTTCTTAAAGGACAATTTTCGCTCTTCAGTTCAGTGTGTTTGAGTTTATTGGTACTAGGATTTAAAGCTTTGTAGAGCATGCGTATATTCTAGAGAGAGTTGGCGTGGTAGAACCACCGGGGCTGGAAATTCTTACTACCAGTTGAGAACTTCTGTGTACCAGTAATGTTAAAGATGAATTACCAGAATATTATGAATATATTACTCTAGTGAAATATAATAACAGTACATCTGAAAGAGCTTAGCTCGCTTCTAGCCGGGTTCTTTGCACTACAGGTTTGATGATGTAAAATTGGAAATGGTGAAGATCAGGGTATTAGGTGTTAGGCTGTTGACTTAGGTAAAATATTTAAAATTTACCAACGGGGAGGAAAGGTTTAGCTGCTTTCTAGTATTGTGGGAAAAAGCAGAGTGGGATTGTCTTTTCTATCTGCTGCTAGAATTAGCAATGTGTTTGTGACTAGGATCTCTGTGGGATCTCTGAATCTTCCTCCTGTGAGGACCGTTAGGTGTGCTGTTGTCCCACTGTAATTATTACAAGGGGAGACCTGTTTGTGGCGAGCAGCTTGATGGAGCGAGTGGGCCTCAATCTATCTAAAAAGGCTTTAATTGTTTAGCATAGTTTGGGATTAAGCTTGATTTAATTTTGGCTCTAATATGAAATAGATTTTTGTGTGAAGTAACTAAAGTTAAATAAGAAATGGTGACATATAAATCTTTGACAAATAAACTTACTGGTATTGTTCTGGAGTTCTTAAATGTGGAACCAAAGTGTCTGATTTTGTTTTCCAAACTTAAAAATCTTTTCCACTGAGTGAATGTGAGAAGGAATGAAAAGTAAATGCCACTGGAAATATTTTAAAGACTCCTCTAAGTGGATCCAACAGAGAATAGCATCACAGAATCATAGGTATGTTTTATTTAAAATAAGCACTCTTTCTGCCTCTGTCTGGCATTTTAATGATATCTACCTTTCAAATCAACGTAATTTACAAGGAAATAGATTCAAGCCTTTAGCTCTCAGTCTGATCTGCAGAACTGAGTGCCTGAAGACAAATGAAGTCCCACAAAGCTTCCACGGATGTAAGTAGACATGTGTGTCTGCTTCTAACAGGTTACAAGGCTCATGTGAAGCACCACTACAGTGATTAACTCATATTTTAATTTAATTTTATTTTTTGGACAGAAATTCGTTTTTGAAAAATTGCATTTCCTGGAATACTGACATCCATGAGAATATTTTTTTTTGCGCTTCTGTATATCGGAATCTGCGTGGAAACCCTTGACCTAGCAGTGAAGTTTAACACACACTTAACTTACTAGTTTTTGGGAGCCGAGACAGCGATTGACAGGACGTGTCAGAAAGCAGCAGCCATTGGCTGTAACATAGGTGGGTGTATGCCAAGCACAAACTTCCCCCTAACAAAAGAAAACCCATTCAGACTTTCATGAGATTTATTTTCAGTTACACAAATGCTTTTAGTTACTTCATTCCAGTTACTTTTCAGTGCAGTTAAAAGCACAGTTCCATCTGTTTAGTTCATTAGTGCACTATATGTTTTTCAATATACATTTTTTATCATCTCATTAGAATATTTTATACACCAGCAATAATGTCATAAACTACACAAGTGACATAGGTTAAACCTATTTAACTTACAAATTATCGCACAAATTAAAAAACTGTAACATATGTGAGAGTGTTCCAGTATTATTTCTGATTAAAATGCCTGCCCCTCACTGCATATAGAGATTTTTTTCATATATTATTCTGATACTCAGCATTTTGGATAAAGTATCTGGAAAAATCCATAATAAGTTCTCACAGGACTTGATTATAAGTGTGCCCTAAGAGGAAATTCAGCGTCTTTTAGAAAGATGGCAGAAAGTTCAACATGCAGAAAGGTTGAGTCTCCTGATAACTTCTTCCATGCCATCAGAATTTTACACTGGGAGGTAATACAGAGACTGTTATCACAGTTGCTCAGAAGTAATTATTAGCGTACTTTTATGATATTGTCAGTGTGTTAATGTATTTAAGCCTGATACTGCGAGGCAGCTTTTTCACAAATAAGGTGATACGGTTAATATGTTACTAGTTTATGTTACTTCGTGATTTCATTCCCTTTTGTGGAACAGCAAGGCATAGCTCTTCACCTGGCTCTGCATGCTGGCCTTAGCCCGCCACCGATGCACTCCGCGGGCACGTTAGTACTGTAGTACCTGCGTCTCGTCACCGTCTGTGCAGAAAACTCTAAGGCAGTACTGTCTGATTCTCTCCTTATGACTAGGCTGACGTTGTTGTAAGTGCGGAATTAAACAGTCTGATGATAAAATGAAATCTGTGTGGGAAGACGTTCCAACCTGCAAACAGCACTAGGGTATAATTTATGAACAGCTTATCAAATATAAACTGTCTAGGTCTCTAGCATGGCAAAAAAAAATACCACAAGGTGCCTGTGAAATAGCTGCGAAACAAAATCATTTCTTGATGCAACACGTGATACTACTATTGCATAAAGCTGTTGTGGTATCTGTGTAAATAAACTCAGATATGGGAGCGATAAACAATTTTACAAAAGACTTCAAACTGCAGTCGTGTCCGTAAGCTAAAAAGATGCCCATTCATAAACAGTTTAACAAGTATCTTAGTGGTGTTGTAATAATTTCCCATAAAGTCCGTGCAAACTTTTACTACATATGTACCCCAGCATGGACGTAAAAACCGCTGTTAGCAGCATTTACAGTGCCAGTAACGTCGTGACCAGGTCATGCTACCTTAGTGCAAGAGGTGGAATGACAAATAGTGATGCCGGGTGGGTTTGACATAGCCATATGTTCACTAGCAGTGGTTAAGACAGAAAGGGGAGACAAATGTGTTGTACACTCCCTGAATTTTAACTTCTACGTGGTTGCCTGGAAAATTAGTCAAATTTTTTTTTTGCTTTTATCAGGATTAGGTTTGAATGAAGAAGTTAGTGTTATATTCCTAAAAAGTATGGGTGCATAAGTATGGGTGAACGCATAAAACACTTCTGGCATCTGTTTGTGATGATCTCTGGCCTAAGGCTTTAGTCACCGAGCATGAGAAATGCTCCGCGTAAACTGGAGAGAGTTTTGCCAGCCCCAGCAGCACGCGGCCTGCCTGGCATGCAGCTGGAACCTGTAGCTGTTTCCTGGGAAGGGGCAGAGCACACGGACAATTTCTGCATTCGCCAGCTTTCTGCAGGCTTCCTTTGGTGACGCAAGCTATTTAGCCGGGCTTTCACCGACCGAATCTGAAGTATTACGTCGCAAACATTCTTCAGTTTCGTAAAGGGGAGGAAGAGGGAGCAAAATGGATGTGAAAGCCAAGAAATGAGTGCATTGCACTGGGCTTGATGTCCGTGGATGATGTTTTAGTCTGTAAGCATTATAACAGCATTTCCAGATGCAGCGGATGATTTTGGAGTTTTTCAAATAAAAGTGCTCTGAAGCAAATTACCATCTCTGCTGCTGACCTCCTGAAATACGATTCTCCCCTGGTTTTGACCACATACACAGTGAGTCCTGACATAGGTCGCTGTTATGCGGGTCTGTCAGATGAAATATGTCTGAGGTGGATGACAGTTGTCAGGCTTTTACGTTGGGTCATCTGTAGCGCTGCGCAGTTCTGGACACAACAGGAGCTATAAATAAATGTAAAAAGTCTTTGCGTGTTGTGTCCTAAGTTTCTTTTATCAAAGGGGTTCTTGACTAAAGATTGCTGAGCTCAAGCAGCTCCTTTTTTGCTGAAATAATCTGAAATTAAATTGTCTTAGGGTCAGGAGAATTTTTGTGATGACCACTGCAGACAGCTGGTCAATCCCGAGGACACCACAGTGTGGTGTAACTTACGTTCGAGATGATGGTCACTTGCAGGTCTTCGAGAAGAGCCTGTAGAATATTGGTTTTCAGCTTCTCTTGTGACCTTATAACCACTTTGTTTGGGGGGGCGGGGGGGGGGGTAAAATCTCATGTAAAGGTGCTTTGTGTGAATACAACAACATCGAACAAAAATGAGTAAGTTGCATGGGAGGAAGCCTGCCATCATCCCTCAAGGAAAGCTTTATCAGGCTGCTGTCCTCAGGACCTCCCTCTGGCTCTGGTGAACTCGACAGGTAGACGCTGCTGAGTTTTTGTGTGGGCCAGAAAGAAGACGTGCAAAGTTATGTGGTTGTCTGCTGGGGACCTGGGAAGCTTGGATTGTTTGGGGGTATAAGGGAGTTATGGAAAGCTACTTGGCTTTAATTTTGCTTTTTCCTTTTAGAGGTTATGAAGTTTGCCAGTAATATCTTTTAAGATGACTCATAGCAAATAATTCTGATGTATTTAAAATATATATTTTTGTGAGCACAGGTTATTTATACTTGACATGAAATTAAGGGATTGGGAGGGAATAAAATGTTTATAGGAAAGGAGCATGCAGAGGATGATCATCCAGTTGTCTTAATATATCACTTGAATACGTAGACTAGATGGCAATTTGTAGACAAACCCAGTGAGCTTGTTTTCTTAATCCGACAGGTAAAAGCAGATCAAGCCAACCAGACATGCTCGGGCTTTTCTGGTGCCTGTTAGGAGCCTCTGCTCAGCTCTGTGTCCTCCGTATTGGGTCGAATATAAGGAAGCTTCAAGCAGGAGTTGACTGCACTGTAGAAGGGGAAATTGGCACGAAACCTAATCTCTCAATCCTTTGCGTGACCCTGCAGTTCGCTGCCTAGGGAGCCTTTGTGTCGTCCCCAGCTCGCATTCCTTCTGGGCCACGGGGCAGCGTGGAGCTTCCCACAGCTGTGATGATAATTATGCGTGTATGGCCGCGTGTCCAGAAGGCACGGGATTGCTTGTACTTACACGTGCCAGGTGCCTGAAATTTGCTCGTAAGTCAGGCAGCTCTTCTTTTTCCATCTGCGGTTAGGCACAAGTTGACTTGGGCTTCTCCTGGTGCCGTCGCCCAGTGGGAACCAGTGGGCGCAGGGCTGGAGCCTCTTAGCAGGGTTGCTCAATAAAATAGTGTCTGGAAAGCAGTCCGTGAACACAGGGCATGCTGGGTTTCTCTTTTCCCCAAGTCCTGTAGGAATATTTTCCTTCTTTACGGGTTGGTTTCCTGGTCGTGCAGTAATATGGGATTATATTGAATGTATCCTACTAAGACTTGGCTTCACCGTGGGACTGCTTGACCAGGGCTTCTCAGAAGTTTCAGACCTGCTAGGGATGGCAGCTCTGAATTGTTGGCCTGCGAATTAATGGCATCAAGGACCTTCAAGATTTTTGTTCCTAGTAATTACAGGAGTGTGATAGAAGTCAGTGAGGTTCCCTGCGCATGCAATTTTTGGGGCACTAAGGTGGCATTACCTGGAAGTTTTCTTTGGGGTTGTGGCTGGTCTTGAGAAGCAGACATGCTGCAGAAGCACAGTGCATTTAGGAGTTACCTGATTTGACTTTTTTTTTTTTTTTTTTTTTCCTTTGGAGTGAGGATCAGCCAGACTGAAAAAAAGGCTGACTTACAGTTCTGGTATTTGGTGTAAGCGGGATGGGAATAGTTCTTAGTTGATTCAGTCCGACCACAAATGTTGGTTATCAGGAGGGAGGTGATGGATTTGTTGCAGCAACATGGAAAAAAAAGTCCGGACTGTACAGAAGCGTGCTCTTCAAAACTTCTTTGTTGTCTTGGCAACTTTACATGGTCTGTCACTTGCTTGTGTTCCAGCCGGGGTTTTTAAGAAAGTGCCCTAGTTGTTGCTCACTTTCCTCAATTATGAATTTGTTTCTACAGCTTCCCCTCTGGCTGATTTCCTGCTGCCTATAAATACGGACGTGTGTCAGTTGGTGTACTGACACCTCTCCTTCCCCCTGCTGAAGATGCCTGGTACTCTCCTTACGCCGTTGAAGCAGGGTGTGGGTTAGGCCACAGTCCCCAATTCCTGGGACCCAGATTGGTGCCTTGGTGCCTGCCCCGTAACTGGCTGACTCCTTTGCAAAACAACGATCGATGTTCCTTCACCACTGGTCTGGGGCCTCCCTAATGGTAGCAAGATCCTCTGCTGCTCGCTTTTCCCTCGTGCTACACAGGGAAGGAAGGGCTACCAGCACATACCGACTGAGGCGCTGCTTCCGGTGGTACCGAGACCTTTGCCTCTTTGCTATTTTCATATTCTGATCCCGCTGTCACCTCGGAGGAGTCTGACTGCCCTGTGGAAGTGTCTCCTGTGTTAGGATGAGCAACTGCCACCTGCGGTTCTCTCCTGCTTTCCCTGGGGATTATTACATGGGTTTATTTTTTATACCGGGTTGTGTGTGTTGCCTTGTGTTTACATTAACAGAAGCGAGGTAGGTTAGCTTATTGGAGCTTGAACTAGTTTTGTCTATGCTTTATGTTTTGTTTAGTACCTTGTAGTTGCTGAGCCTATTAGTCTTGTGGAATGGGTCCCAGAAAGGACCTGAATTTTTTGGGGAGGAGTGGAGCTGTCAACCAAGGTGTGCCCGAGCTTTCGGGAGGCCTCTGTCTGATATTTTGTCCCATGCAGATGGCTTTGAAAGATGCCTACTGAAGGTAGCACTGTGGTGTCTGAAAAACAATACAGAGAGCAGAGGATTCGCCTGGTCTGCCCACAGTGCCTCTTTCTGTAAAGGAGGGATTCACTCTCTCATGCTCTTGGCTAATTGGATTTTCTGAGGTTACTGTTCCGTGTGCAGGTGAAAGGTATGGTTAAAAAGCAGCCAAAATGCAATAAATATACATTAAGAATAAAGTTACACTGGCATATTGCACAGCCTCCTCAGCAGGGTTAAATGAGAAAATGCTCCTTGCTGGTGCCGCTGTGTGGAAAGCCAGGCTACAGAGAGCGCAGCATCCCTCACAAGTCCTTTTGAGACATTACACAGAATGCAGCCTTCCCCTGAATAAGTCTACTGTAATGCAGTTAAGGAAAAAATGTGTACTTAGCTCATGCCAATATCCTAGAACTGAAATTGCAGCTTAGGAGAATGGTTCCTGTATTCCAAAACATTCTCCTTGCCCTCACAGTCTGAGAGCCAGTGTTTAAATAATGCCTTCAACCACTTAAGTAAGATGTAGAAATAAATATTGTCTGAGCTCCATGAGATGCTTTGTGTCCGTTATTTGTGTCCTTCTCACCTGTGGTTTAGGTTACTGTTGGTATTTTCCTAAAAGTTTTCCTTATGCTGTCATGTATGTACATGAGGGATGTCCTCCAGATTCTCTTGAGACAGCTTTCCCTGTTAACTTGAAGGTTTTGGGACCAAAACCTTCTTGATTATACTTTCATTAGCATGTTGTTCAATGTTATTTAGTCTACGTGGACTTACTAGGGAATTGGCTTGAATTTTTTCTGTAATTATAATTTTCCTTTAATGCCTGTGGATGACCTTTTAGAAAAGAATGAGAAGATGAAGTAAAGTCATTTCAGGCAAGAAAACGATGCACTTAAAAGAACGTTTCTAGCTATAAGTCAAGCACACAAACGTTAAAATTGCAGCGTTGAGCTTCACCTATGCCACCGTAAGTTTACCATCTTAAGTGTAAGTACACTGCTACGTTACTAATCCAGCAGTAATACTATCTGGTGGCCTTTAGTGGTACAGGAACACAGCGTTTACCCCCGCAGAGTCCCCTACCTTTCTGAATGTACAGGATCCATAGTGCTCGTTGGCTAAGCAGCTGCTCGGTAATTTGTTTTCTGCGCATTGCATAATGCCTCCTCTTACTGTGCTCCGCTTAATCCTGCTCGGAAGGCAGACTGAGTATATTTCTTTGTGAAGGAGAGGTTTGTGAGGCCCTCAGGAACAGCTCCTACTGCTGTCTTCGCACCCAAATCCTAGGTAGGTCAGTGCCCCCGTTGCGGTGATGAGGAAGTGGCAGCGCAGGGAGGGGAAGGTGATGTGCCAAGATGACAGATTTGCCCAACAGCAGCGGCACGGCTGAGAAACGAAGCCAAGCTCTGTTACAACATCGTGGTTGTAACCAGTCGTCCTGTTGTGCTTACCTTTTCTTGATGGCAGCCCTGTGTCTGTGCTCCCAGATTCCTCTGGTGATTTTCCACCGAAGCGGCTCTTCTGGACGAGTTGGAAACACGCTGGCTGTGCCCTCCGAGCAGTGCCTCGGTCCCAGGGGAGGCTAAACCCCACCGGTCTGCCTTCTCGCACTAGTTACCTAAGCCACTGGCGTGGGCTCACCTGTCCCTCTTGCATATGCCACCTTCTTCCCCCAGGAGCTGTGTTGGCCGCAGGAACAAGAGCACCACGAAGTGATTAGTTCACCGTGGTGACCTGTATTGAACGCTGCTTATTCTTACGAGTATTTCAGTGTGCCTCAGGGAAATGAAATGGATACCTCCATTCTTATTTTATGGTTGGGGAACTGATGCCTGGGAGTTAGATCAAGATTTGTGTTTGGTGTGGCTCTCCGCTGAGCTCTGTGAGCTGTAGAATTGCAGAAGACCTCTGTAAGGACCAAGGGTAGGACCCTATTTTGCAAGACAGTGTTGAGTGGTCACGACTTTCTTTTCCTGCTGTCGATGCCTCATTTACACACATTTCAGCCATCACAGCAAATGGAGCAAGGGTTTTATAAACGTTCTCACTACTTTACCTGCTTATATGGAGCAGATTCGTCCAGTGTGCTGAAAAAATGATGCTTTGTAGAAAAATACAAACAATCTTTTAATTAAAAAGAAGAAAAGATATGAAAAAGCCAATAGGCTAGAGAGGCAAATGATGATGAACCTGATGATGAAAAGTACCTGAAGTGTGGCTGTCCCTGGCTTCTGTAAGTTTGCATGCAACTTCTTGTATTCTCCCAGGGCTTGTTGTGTATAATGTTTTAAGGATTTTTAAAAATCAATCTGGAAAGAAACAGCAGAAGTGCTGTTGTACATACATACATATGCAGAGACCTCTGCCATTTGAGCCAGGAGGGTAACTGATAGCAACAGCAGGTTGTCATCTTCTGTAAAATAACACTAGCATGGTGCTAGTGACAAGAAGAGATGCTTCACAGATACTTGCGGATAGTAGAGGGGTGGTGAAACCCAGGAATTTCTCCAAGGAACTTAAGGGCTTGTCAAAAAAAAAAACAAATCACAGTTTTTAAAAAGCAACATATTTTCCTTTTCCGTTTGTTTTCAAGGTGAAATTATACGGGAAGGGCTGAGCCAGTTAGCCTCTGAATGCTGTATGGGGAAGGACCCACTCCCACGCTATTTCGAGCTGCATCTGACAGATTCTTTACAGTACACCAACTCAGTGAGTTAACCTGGCAGAAAATTAGTAACTTTTTTTTTTTTTTTTTGCCAGGCTGGAGGACTTTTAAACGACTGTGTATTTGTATGAGCATTGGGATAGGCACAAAACATAGGGTGGCGTGTCCCAGGAGGAGGGAGCAGAGTTGTCTTTTTCAATGGCAGTTAGCTGTTAGGTTGGCTCAGCTATGTCATACAACTGCACTGTAAAAAAAAAAAAAAAGGCACTATACATTTTCTGAAATACCTCTACAAAAATTCAGCTTTTGAGGTATGCTTGCAATATATACAATTTTACAAAATTTTAACAAGTTGGTATGAAGTTATAAACGAGCACAAGTACTTACAAGGTGCTGGCTAGCCTTTGTTTTGTGTAGGGCTTTCTTTCCTGTGTATAAATTGATCTGAGGATTGAGTTTCATAATGTAAGGGCAGAAATTCTGCTCTTTTGGGTTAACTGCACAGTGGTAGAGATCCAGATATAAATTCTCAAAACTACCAGTTTTCTAGCAGGTTAGGATTAAGTGCCACCAAATCAGTGGCAAACCAGCTTTTTCTCTAGATAAAAGGCAATGCTGCCTATGACTTCTGTAATAGGGAAAGTATGTTTGCTCCACAGGTAACATCCCTGTGGGTGTTGCAGTGGAACTGGGCTTTGCTGACACGGTCTGGAGAGCTTTTGATGTGCCTGCTTGATGTTTGACCGTGGTTATGCTGGGCGTGATCGAATACTGTATTTAGAGTAAGCAAGGTGGCAAGGATTTTCATGCACGGATAATTTTATGCACAATAAGTAGATTTTCGGTGAGTAATCCTGTTGATTGTAATAGGACTATTCACAGCTCAGCGCGAGTGTAAGTCTGGGTGGGATCAGGCCCTGCGCTGGCACGTGTTCAGCAACACGGGGCGTTTGGAAATAGCTGTGCAACAAGTCTTAGGAGTGTTTGTATCGTGTGTTACATTTTAGGATGTGTTAATTTTATGATCTGTGAACCCTTTCACAATGATTTATGTTTGATCACTTTTTCTGTTTTACAAGTCATCGTTTTAATTCATCCTTTCAAATGGTTGCGTGGTAATTTCAAAGTCTTTCAGTTGTGTCTTATTTTCTTAGCAGGGAGAAGGGATCCTAAGTTAATGTTCTTTATTTAGAACCATTAACGAGGGTAGTATTTTTTACTTTCCACGTGTATGTTCAGAATTGAACTTTTCCTATGGTGAAAGCTAGCTGTGTTTCCCTTTCCATTCGACTGCATCTGTACTTTAATAATGCCGCTAAGTATCTTTTCTGAGGTGGAAATCCTCAACATGTTTCATGATCTGATAGGGTTTTGAAATGGCTATTAGGAACCTGTGGAATTCCAATTTCTTCCTTCTTTTGGAGAGCACTGCATTGAGGGCAGTTTTATTAATAGGAATGCTTAACCATAAAATGTGAACTAGGCACGTGTAGTTTTTAATGTGCTATTAAGCCGTGTCGCTATTTCTTTCTTCTTTAGCATTAGGAATTGCAGAATTACGGGTGTCTTTTGTACTGCCTTGAGGATATAGATATACATTGCACGTCTAAATTTAGCATAGCCCGTAGGTATGTCTGCGTGGCAGCTGTACCTCGTTCATTTGCATGTGTACATCGCACTCGGGCTGCAGTTTCCCCATACACTTGTCTCTAATCTAAGCACTGCCTGCAGCAGAAAGAAGCGGCCCCTTTCCCTTCTCCCTGCCTCTTCACTTGCCTGTCTCCTGTGCTCCCTGCCTGCCTACCCCTGTGACCAGGAGGACAGCCGGTGGCTTTGCTGGTGGCCCTTTGTCCAGCGTGACTCGCGGTGGCACGGTAACAGTCGCGCTGCTCAACCCAGCGAAGGCAGCGAGAACACCAGGAGAGGGGCTGGGCACCGGGCTGACTTCTGAGCGAGTTCTGTAGATTCATATACCTTCCATTCATTAAAGTTTACATTTTAGCGCAAACCATTGTAGTTCTGCCGTAAAGGTGAGCTCCAAGAGGCAATAATACATCTAGGCGTTCCCATATATTGCTGGTTTCTGAAGTTTCTTGTATGTACGTTTTGCACTAGTAGCCTTTATCCAGTTTGTTGTTTGGGCTTGTTCTTCCACAGGCTGTTGTGGAAGAAAGGAGGTGGCAGGAATGGGCTCAGATGCGTGTTTGGTAGCTTCAGGTCTTTGTTCATTAGGAAGCTCGCCTTGTCTGACCCTAAGTGAAAGCATACTTCCCAAAATGATGAAATAAGTAATGCCATTGTGCTACTTCCAGCGTAAGGTGACCCTGACAACACTTTCTACCTTGAATTGAGCCCTGTCTCACTTTTTGGGATGGGAATCTTGGAGGTGGATGCTTTCATCAGGACACCGTTGAGTTGCTATGGGCACGCTGGGATCGCTGTTGTGCGTGCTGACCTCTGTGTTCGGGTTGCTGAACCCGGGAAAACAAGGTCAGAGGGAGTCGGTGTCAGTATGTCGTGGTGGTATTTCTCTCTCGAGTCTTTGTTAGAAGCCTTCAGAAGGAGCTACGGTTCAATCCAGAAAAATAATTGAATTTTACCAATTTCTTTTCTTGTCTCCTTCAATCTTCTTTCATTATAGTTTGCTTTGGAAGTACAGGGAGAGAGGGATATATACCAAATCTTGCTTTTTACTGCTTAAAGATACAGAAGTCTTAGAACAGCAGAGACTTTCATGGGAAATTATTTACAAATAGAAAAAATCCATCTTAATGCTTTTGCAGTGTTTTTTTTTTTTTAAAGTAGCTCCTTTAGCTCTATGCAAATAGATATTTAAATGCAGATGATTTTCTATATCTTGTCTATCAGTTTTTAATTGTCCAACGTACTTTTTTCATCTCTCAATCTTTTAAATCCTACCCATAGAAACTTCATCCAGTACTGCACATAAAAATTCATTTCACAGGTGAACCCAAGTAGTATCTCTAGGTGCTTGCTGATCATTAAATAATCCTTTGCTACTTGCTTCAGAAAAGAAGGGAAGAAGGTGGAGTAAAAAGAAGTGGAAAGAAGTGGAAGGTGCCGGAGCGTGCGTGGCACTCCGGTGACTAACAAGTTGTAGCACCTGCCTTCAGGGGGTCTGTTCAGCCTCAGTGCAGAGCAGCCACCATCCCACCAGCCTTTTTATTTTTATTTTTTACCTATTAATGTTTTCTTTTGATTGTATTGTAATTTTTGATTCTGAATTGGAAAGATTGTCACGCTTCTCATTTACCCTGATGCGGTTTAGATGACTGTTTCTTCGATAGGAATATTGTCTTTCCCACTCAGCTCTCCAGCTTGCTGCACCAGGGATCTCTGGAAAAACTGATGTCAGGGGTACTGAAAAGAACAGTTCTGAAGGACTGCCGTAGGCTTTGGCAGGGCAGCGGCTTTTGAAAAGGAGCAATGTTGTTCACTGGCTGTGGATGTTCTGCGAGCAGCTGCTGAGCACTGTGTGAAGAGAGAAGATGCTGAGATGATCTGATAAGACCTTTTCTATGCAGTCCCTCCCTGTCCTCTTTTTTTTTTTTTCCCAAAATGCGTGCATGTGCAGGAAGTTCTGCCTGTAGATGTCTCTTGTGAAATGCTCTGCATAAAGTAAAGGTTTGGAGAACCTCTGCCAAGCAAAATGGGTACTTCAACGCTTTTGTGGATGGCTTTTTTTCTCTTGCTGTATTGAGGAGCTATATATTCAAAGAAAATGCTAAAATTACGCGATTATTTGGCGGAGCTTAATGAAAGTTCTGCAATTCCATGGAAAATATCTCTGCAATAAGGATAACAATGTTTTATGCCAAGGGAAGTACTTGTGTACGTTCCTGTATGCTTTGTGTTATTGTAACTTCGCTCAAGATAATCTCAAAATGAGTTGATCTTTATCTCACAGATGCATCTTGCACTTGAAATATTTATTTAATCATTGCAGGCTTGGTAAAGTGAGCTGGTTTGAATGCTTTTAACTTAAATTTTCTTTATCACACTGTCATTCTTCCAAGAACACTTCTCCTCATCTTCAATGTAAATGATAGGGATTCCTTTTATGTGAGCCAAAAGGTGTCAGATGACAAATTACCCTTGTTTCACTGAGATGGTGGCAATTGGGATACTTCTCATTTGAATTAGTAGCTTATTTGTGTTTGTATTTCTTCTTTTTCAAGCAGTACCTGATGTCATATGGCTTACACCGTGCTTCATCACTTAAGAGTACGCAGCCTAAGAATACACTATGAGTTCTAGTTATTTCTCTCTGAAAAGCCAGATGTTTGAAAGCCTGATTTAGTAAGCAGCACGCTCACTGTACCAGCAGCTGATATGACTCAAGATCATGATTGGAAAACAACCGAGTGCTTTCAGTTGCATGACTCTGCTAAGTCTACTCGGCAGGGTGAGAACGAAAAGTTTCCCTACCCCTGACAATTCAGAGCACTAGTGAGACCACTACATGCCATCCAGTGCTCAACTGTCTTCCAGGTAGCTGCTTTGTCTTGCCAGCTCCCCTATGAATCTGCACGCCGTGAGTCTGCCCATGTCTGTTGGCGAGAGTAGCAGCTCTTCTGCAGCCTTAAACACTCGGTCTCTCTATTTTCATTTGTCTGCTTATCTTCCTGCCAGGAAATAGCTTTGTATCCAGGATTTCCTCAATTCATACCTAACTTCAGGGTGAGACGGCAGTATGCTCCGTGTGGAGCAACCGTTTCCGTGACTGGTTTGAGCAGAGTGATCAGGGCCACTGTGTTATCAGACTTGATACTGTTTTTTTTCCTTAAATCACCTTGAGTTCTTGTATCCTAGTACCTGCACATACCATTCCTCTAAAGAATCTGCACTGAGCTTATGCTGTCACGTTTCTGTAGCATGGAACAAAAGCACAGCAGATGATGGTCTATGTAAGGTGTATCCTGAGAGTGGATAAACTTGGGATAAAGGCTGAAACAAATAAATATATCTGCTTATTTTCCTTGGAGTCTATCTTTCATTCTACATATTTAACATGCCCTACCTAAGAAACCTTAGCTCCTTTGCACCATCCTTTATCAAATAGTGACTCCATGGGAGACAGATTCTCAAGAACTTGAGTTCCTTCTCGCATTTCTTACTTGACACAGGATCCTCCGCGCTGATCATATGATAAATTCACCCTTATTTTCTTTTAGGATCACTAAGGTCTGTTGCAAGATCTCTCTGGGAGACCTGCATTGGTAGAAAAAATGCAGCCTTTGTGCTATGCCAGGGTTTTTTTTTGTTTGTATTACTGCTGAGAAACTATCAGTATGGTTTCCCAGTTACCTTCCCAAAATACTTCATGGATTATATAATGTCTCTAGGTGGCTGTGTGGCATACCAGACATCAGTTTTCTCTTGAAGATGTGAAATCCCATTCTCTTACTATAAAGTGGATTAACTGGGAGTAAGCTTGTCACCCAGCACTACCTGAGCACTACCTGAGCTCGCTTTAAGGACATTAAGGAGTTGTCTGTACTTGAAGACAGATGCTTTGAAAATCAAGAGAAAGACTCCAAACTTCCTTGTGTTAAAATTGCAGAAGAACAAAAAAGGACAGATAACAAGCAAAAATGCTCTTAACAGAATTTTTCCTCTTCTGCTTCCATCACAGGCTTTTTTTGGTCTCTAAAATGTTTTTTTTTTTTTGCATAGGAAGGGAGATTATTAAAATTGTTGATGACATTGTCATATATAAACAGATTTAGTTTGGTGACTGTGTCCTCCTGACTTGCAGCAGCAGAAGGCTTATTAAAAAGACCTGTAATTTTCTGAAAAGCTTCTTTCTTTGGCATGCCGCTTAAATAGCTGAAACTCAGAGAAGTCAGCCCATGCTGGCTATCAGCTTTTCAATGAAGCAGTCAGAAATTTGGAACATCTCCTGATAGGGAATGGGAACAAATGTTGTTCCAATTCTGTGCTGTATGATGTGAGTTGCTACTAGAAGGTGTTAACGTGGAATTTTTAAATTTTATTTTTTTAGAAAAAACGAGTGAATTTTACTTTAGGAAGAAGATTAAGAGCTAATAGTAGTATTTGAAGCAAAGTATAATGTAGCAGAACTTCCAGATCTTTTTCAGCTGGTTCTCTGGTGGCTTGCGTTCCTACCCAGTATGCTAGGATCTCACCTGCAGAAAGGCTGCTCCGTGCTTTGTGAGCTCCCTGTAGTTCGGTACAAACAAATCTTCACAAAGGTTTAAGATGCATCAAGAATTTTCAGAAGATTTTCCTGGTGAAGAAAGCGCTTTGGAAAGCAATCAAACCAAGACTAGTAATTTAAATATTTGCTGTATACTCGTTTGATCCAATCGTTCAGCGAGCTGGTAGGCTGCTGGGCTGGCAGTGGGTTTGCAGGGGGCTGGCAGTGGGTTTGCAGGGGGCTGGCAGTGGGTTTGCAGGGGGCTGGCAGTGGGTTTGCAGGGGGCTGGCCCTGCCAGCTCTGGGCAGAGTTGCAGTGTCTTCAGGTTGTGAGCTGTCAGCTAGAGCTGGCTGGAAGGAAGCATAGCCTCCGACTCGAAACTGGAATGGAAAAGGAGCACTTGACCATGCTGCACGCTTACGGGGAGCGAATTTGCAGCTGGTGAGTGGTGAAGCACCACCATCCCGTTTATATTGTGATTCTGAATGTGACAAAATCCAAGGGGCTGGCGTAGCAGTCCCCAAGATACGCTCCCGTCTGCGCTTTGCCCTGCGCTGTCTGGCTCCGCTGTGCGGTGCTCCCACCCTGTGCTGTTGTGTAACCATTGCCGCCAGCTGTGGGACGAGGCAGGGGTGCAGGAGGGATGTCTGTCTGTGCGTCTGTCTGGAGCAGTGGACCAGAGCGCTGTGCAGCAGGTAGGAGTTAGGGGCCTGGGGACTAGCACAGAGGAGGCTGGCTCCTGGGACTCATGCAGGACACTGAGGAGAAGTTTTAGCCCTGCCATGCCACACATCCCACAGTGTGTAGGGAGGTCCGGAGGGCTGCGTCCTGTCCTAGCAAAGTCACATCACCTGAGAAACAGGGAGGGGACAAGTAGATGCTGCCACCGCCAGCCACAAAAGCCTGCTGCCCTGTGTTAGACAACAGTGAAGAAAGCCATGACACTTGTTGGAATATTCCACTTTGGTATCTGTGCATCATGAATCAGTGTAACTACCGGTATTGCTCTTCACGACTGGAATTAATGTTTCCTGACTAATGCGCCAGCTTAGCGGGTGTGAAAATGACTGCCCTTTTCATAAACAAATTGTACCTCTCTGTAGTCCTTCGTTGACGTGCACGCTTAGCCAGAAAGTTCTCTTTTCTCTCACTTAGGGATATTAAGATGTTCCTGCAGCTGTAGCATGCCCTGGGGTAGCTGTAACAAAAGAGCATGTAAAGAACAAGGAAATAAGGAGAGCTGGACCAGTATGACATTGGCGTTTCTCAGACAATCAAAGAAGAAAAAGAGAAAAAGGGGAAGAAGAAAACAAAAATTTTTGAAAGAATAAGGAGGAGGAGTTAGGTCTCATTTAATCTTAGGATTTTGCCAGCAATCGGAAGGCACCTTGTTATAAACCTTTTGTTTGAAAGTCTTCGTTGGTGTATACATGCATGTGTGTGAAAGGAGAATCGTTTCGTGTTGAAGCAAGGTATCCAACTCCCCGCTTCTGTTCAGATATCGATGTTAGGAGTGGAGTGCATGTATGTATGCTGAGTACTGGCCGGGGTCTTATAAATGTTTTTAAGTAAAAACTTGAAGCAAGAGCACCGATTGTAGATGTTTACTATTAAAACTTTCTTTGTAGGTTATTGCACTTAAGAATGAACATTGAAGACAAGCTGGGAGGATTATTTCTTAAATGTGGTGGCATAGACCAAATGCAGTCATCCAGGGCTATGGTAGGGATGGGTGCAGTATCTGACCAGTCCGGAGTATCGGGAGATCGGCAAGAGGCAGTGCTTCAAGATCGGACTATGGCGCACCAAGAAATTCTTGCGACAGACGAAGTGTTACAGGAAAGTGAACTTCGACAGCAAGAGATGATTTCACATGATGAACTCATGGTCCATGAGGAGACGGTAAAAAATGATGATGACATGGATGCGCAAGATAGACTTCCTCAAGGGCTGCAGTATGCTGTTAATGTCCCTGTAAGCAATTTCTTTGTGAAATATTGGAGGAATTACTAGGGAGCTTGATCTGATAGTCTTATCCTACTCTGGCAAGAATCTATTAATTGCTTGTTTGGATTTTGATTATCAAAATATTTATGAATAGATGCTCGTTATGAAAATGTCATTTGCCTCTGGCTGCGGACAAATTTTTCCAATTAAGTATAATCTTTAAGTATCTGTTTTATAAATATTTTATAATCAGGCTGTTGCCATAGAATTAACGAGTTAAATTGTGCTCTTTTAAATACATTTAATGTTCAAGGGTAACTACAAACCAGAATAAATAGCGTTATGAAAAGTTGCATACTGTTTATGCTGTTGATAGTGCTATTTAGTTTCTTTTGATATAGGAAGCATCTTCTTATATGTTTTCAAGCTATGTGGACGCTTAGCAATTGCATTCACGCTGCAGGTTGGACTGTGACACTTCATACATGACCATAAATATGTCCCTCCTTGAGATCTAATAGAAAGTTTCCCTCATCTTGTCCAGAGAGAATGCAGGTGACTTCCTTTTGAAAACAGAACGTCTGTCTGTAAAGCAGCACACCATCACTGTTAGCTGTCAAACATAAAGGATAATTACAAGGACTTTAAAAGCGGATAGCCTTATCTGTGAAGAATAATCCTTGGAAAGGTAGCGTTGTTAAAACACTACTCTGTTAGCTGTAGATCAGGCAGCTCAGCTGTTAGAAAAATGTAAGAGTATCTTGCTCTTCATTAAAGTTCACAATAGGTCAAGAAATATTTTTGGAAAAAAAAATCCCATCATTAGCAATATTTTTGTTTTCTTTAAAAGTACTTCTGTCTTAAATATATAATAAACTATTCCGTTAAATCTTGCATTGACAGTACACGGACTAAAGTAAAATAGGTGTGAAAAGCTGAATGGTTTTACAGATGGAAGTGATTTTAATATAAGAACTGATCTCAAAATCACCACAGATCAGAAGGAAAAAAGACTTTGGGAGATGAATGAAAGGATACATCAAAATGTCACTGTAGAAATTAACTATGCCCTTTTTACTTAATATACTTATTATTCCTTTCACTTAAATTTCTGAAAGAATGAAGCCACAAGATAATTCCCTTAGAAAAAGGTTTTCTGTTTCAGCAGTTTGTCATCTTCTAAAATTGAAAAATTGCTTTTCTGTAGTGAGAACCTTACCTGAAACTGGCACTTGGTATCTTAACAGATCAGTGTAAAGCAAGAAATTACCTTTACTGATGCATCTGAACAACAGAAACGAGACAAAAAACAAATACGAGAGCCAGTAGATTTGCAGAAAAAGAAGAAAAGAAAACAGCGTTCACCAGCAAAAGTAAGACATTGATTTGGCAAAACCAAGATTAAAAGAACCTGAAGATTGGGTTGACTATGACTAATTTCATTAGCATTTGAAGTAGTTAGGCTGGAAATTGTTTGTTTGCTCAGTAAAGATGCAGTTCTGAAGTTTACCAGAGACCCAAATCAAAACCTGATATAACAGTGTTTTTCTTTGAACTCTTTTTAGCAACATGAACCCTTGACATATTTTAACATCTGTCTCTCCAGGGAGTTCTCTCCAAATATTTTTTTTAAATTATGAGTCAGTAGCTTTGTAGACAACCTATAAATCATTACTCTGTATCAGTCTAATAATAGTTGTGCTTTTCTGTGAGCCTGACAATTTTATATGCTTTATGCATAGTGAAAAGTTTTTAAAAAGAAATCTAAAATGGTAGTTTGGAAAATTCTAAAAAGTTACTAATATATATAAAATAATCTACCGGTAGGGAATATTCCTGTGGTCATAATCATCTTCATATATGTATTTATTGATATCAAAAATTCTTATGATAGCTGCTGGTTTGTTACTTCAAAAATTGTATTGTAGATCCATTCATGAAGAGTATGTATCCCTATATGTCTGAAAATGTAGATTTTCTTCTGTTGAGAGCCACTTCAGATAAAAACAGAATCATTTCACCTCATGAGGTAGCAGTGTTATACCTTATAGCAACTCTGCAAATCCATCTTCAGATTTAAAATAGAACATATGCTGGATGCTCTGATAGGTAAAAATCGGTTATATGTCATCACACAGAAGCCCTAAAATAAGCCTACTCTGAAACGAACCTAGACCGTTTATGCATTGAAGCAAAACTCAGCCTAACACCACGAAGAATTCCAAAAACTCCTGCTTGTTATCCTGGGATTGGGACCCTTCAGTCCTCCTCAAAGCACTGTGGTATTCTTGGAAAGTTGACAAATTGTATCAAATTGGGTGTGGAAGCAAGTTCCAAATCCTTTGCATCAAGGTATTTGTCCTTTTGATAGAGAAAGGAGATGTAGGTCGAATCCCCTCCACAGATCACTTCCATGGAAACATTGCAAGGTAGGAGAGGCATGTGTCCCTCTTTCTACAGACATATACTTGCATGCTTCCTTTTTATCTTCCAGTCTGTCAGTGCCATTCTTTTGAGATAACAAAAGATTGAAAAATGATCAGGAGAATTGTTAAACAGGTTCTTTTTCAGTCTCTCTTCCCCTTTTTTCAAGCTTGTCAGAGTAGAATGGCAGGATGAAGCTGAAGGGCTGACATAGGTGAGAGCCTTCTGCAGTCTGAGTTAGTGCTCCCAGAGTAACAGGGTTGATTTTTCCATCCATACAGCAGCTGGGACTTTTACAAATGGAAGTCAATTAATATACTAAAACGTTTGAAATTTTGTTCTATTAATCTAGTCATCATATACATAAAAAGTCAGTAGCTCTTATGAATCCTATCTACTTTTCCCCCTTCCATGCACACACACATGCACAAGCACACAAATGCATGCATGTACACACACACGCGCTGTTGTTACTTTTATTATGAAAACTGCCCAAGTTTTCTTGACTTAAGACATGGTGCAATGAATGGATGCAGTGGAAGAGCTCAGGGTTAGTTTGCACAATTATTCTAAAAATTTCAATATATGAAAAAAATCATAACAGGTATTTCAATTTATTTTAAATAACCAGTTAGTGTTTCATTAGTTGAATGCTGTTACAGTACCTAATTTTTATAGTTGTCTGTATCAGAGACTTACTGGAGCTGTAACATACCAACCTTACAAACGTATGAATGTGCTTGTCCTTCAGAGTGAATGCGCAACAATTTGCTAGCTGAGACTTTCACTCTTGCTGATTTTTTAATGCAGCAAAATTAAAAATTGTTTTAAGTAGATCCTATAGTATTTGCTACTGTTGCAGAGATACTTCATTTATTCTGACTCCCTTTCTCATCGCTATCATTATCATAAAACCTTAAACATCATAGCTAATCAAAATGCAGATGTGTTTCCCCAGCAGATTTTTATTTTATATTTTTTAATAACAAGGGACTAAATGTTTTATTTAAGGTTATTTAAGCGCTTCTTTGTAGTTCTGTTTTCAGTTAAGTAAGACTTCTGGAAATGTAATTTGTTTACTGGTTTTCTTATGCTCTTGCCAGAGATGATAGAGAGTTTGGGTGTGGGTGGTTTTTTTTTTTTTTTTTTTTGACAAATTAGAGCAAACCTGTAATGAGCTTTATTGAATAAGATATGGTGTAATTTTTTTTTCAATTAATTTTTTCAACTTTATATTAAAAGAGCTGCTTTGACATCAAAGCATTTGGGTGTGGAAAGTTGAATTTGTCAAGGAGATGCTCTAACATGTATATTGAGTGAGCAATATTTTATTGAGTGAAAACCTTGGGAGAAGAATAATCCCATTTTCTTGGTTGTTTGGCTTTGGGGTTTTAGTTTTTAAAATATAATGTTGTCTCCAAGATTGCTGGTATTATGTAGATGTAGGTAATTTGTATGACTATCTTGGATAATTTGTATGTTTCTTTGCAAATTGCAATAATGATTTGAAAAAAGAACATAACTTTTCACTTTTGCTTTAAAATGTGAATATCCATGGTTCAGTGCCCAGAGGTGGTTTGGTTACTTTGCGTCCTTTCCAACAGACGGACAAAGTAAACAGTAGCATATAAAATGACTCAGCTGTGAATAGGGAAGCTCTAGGTTGATTTTCTGTGAGATGCTTTTGCCTCCGTCCTGTTGAAATACTTCTTAACGTACAATGAGACACGAGTTGGATTGGACTGCAATTGGAAATGTAAGCTAGAAGCCTAACATGTAGCTTTATAGAAATTAGCATTGTTTTACCTGAAATACTTAAATTTTCTGCATCGAAAAAATGTTTTTTTGTTTTTTTTTTGTAGTTAATAAGACATCTTTAGAGGGTAGTGTGAGAACAAATTTTACTCTTTTTAAAATAGATCCTTACAATAAATGAGGATGGATCACTTGGTCTGAAAACCCACAAATCTCATGTTTGTGAGCATTGCAATGCTGCCTTTAGAACCAACTACCATTTACAGAGACATGTCTTCATTCATACAGGTACTGCTTGACTTCAAATTTGTCTTTTCTACTATATAAAGGGTTGTTTACTTATGTTAAAATGTTTTCAGCTATATGCGGATTTCATTTTTAAGACTGTAGCAACCTTGGCATCTAAGCTTAGAGATTCCATGCACCAAAGTGTCAAAAGAATACCAGGAAAAAAAAATCAACATATGTTTAATCAACTGAAGACCTAACTGTTTACAAGGTTTCTTTTCTTTCTTTATCAGAAAGTAATGGGTTGACTTGTAGCCTAAGTGCCAAAATTGACCCCTTTGTAAAATGTGCTCCGGCTGCTTATTTGCCTGATGAGGTATCTCTCTGGTTCGGAGAAGTGAAAAAGGTACTTACCATTATAATAGCTTGCCAGTATCCTGAATGCAGTCTTATGCCAGCATCATGATTGATTTTGTTCATGAGGATGTTACAGCCATTTCAGATCACTCTTCCATGCTAGTCTCAATGTGATTCTTAGGATCATGGAAACAATTCTGGAGTTCATATACTTAGTAAGGCTAATGTTTTTTGGTACTAGAGTATTTTTGGAATTTGCTCAGATGCTGGTTTCTTATAAAGATTTTAATATTCCTCAAAAGTAGTTATCAGAAACAACACTGTGTAGTTATTAACTTATGGATGTGGAATTATATTGTTCAAGGTGAAAAACCATTTCAGTGCAGTCAGTGCGACATGCGTTTCATACAGAAGTACCTGCTACAGAGGCATGAGAAGATTCATACTGGTGAGTATAGTGCCTTGAGTATCTTTACTGGCGTGCTTAAAAACTGTTTCCCCACTCAGGCAAGGTTTTGGATAAGAAGTATGCAGCCTAAAACCCTGTTGTAGTTTGTTTTGACTTAACAAATGTTATAAAACTTTAAAAAACAAATTACCTTTGTGCTTTCAACGTGTTCCACTTTTCTGTGGCTGTAAAGTGAGTATAAACTGTAATAAGCAATTTTGAAAGTAGTCTCTATAAATAATCCCAGAGTGACAAATTTTGAAGTTTGCGTGTTCATGAAAAACAAGGTTTATTAAGCATTTGTATCTTTTGTTGTATCAATTTAATGTGAACAACAGGGACTTCCAAATCATATTTTAGTAGATTTTTCTTTTTTTTTTTTTGATTTCTTTTGGAATTTGATGGATAAGTGCCAGGACTAAAATGGCCAAAATGCCTAACCCCAAAGGTATTAGTATCAGCTTTACTTCTCACTTTTTTTTTTGAAAGGTTTAATTCAGAACTGTTCTAAAAATAAGAGCTTTAGTTTAAAAATATCGTAGGTCAAGTAAGGCCTGAATTTTTAAGCCAAATAGAGTTAAAGTTTACACATGTTTATTTTTTATCTTGTTGCACCGCACAAAACCACATTCTTTAACAGGTTTGGCTTCATTGGGTTTTTGGCATTTTGGTGCATGGCCTTTCAATCCCTCTTTAAATATTTTGTAATATGGTCCCTTTGGACTAGATGCCAACTTCTCAGCCTCTTTTACAGAAAAGCAGAGCTGGTGAATGTGCACAGTGTTTCTTGGCTCTAGCATTTAAGTGGATATGAAAGCTACTAACACGCAGCGCAGTGTGTGCATGTGTAAGAGTCAAGAGGAAGAAAAATCTCTGCAAAATGAATTTTCAGAGCAGTGTACAGGGAGTTGCATGCACAAGTGCCCTGTTGTTTATGGGATTTTTGTATCCTAGGTTGCCATGAGTCCAGACTAAGTAGGTTTCCTTCAGCCAGTCAGCCACAGAAGAGTCCTCCATTCTTCTGTCCCAAGTCTTTGTTCTGTTCATAGTCTTGCCTCTGGCCCTGAATTGGTGAACCATGCAGCCTTCACTTTGTGTAGATATTATTCTTGAAAAGAATGCTCATTTACTCTATGTTGTCTGTTTATCTGCCCCCGACTCCAAAAAGAAAAGGCAAATTTTTTTTCTTCACATTTTTCAGAGTTTTTTTTTTTTTCCATGATGATTATTCCCTGTACGTGGCTTTGAAAATGAGAGTTTGGGCAACGTAGTTAATTAACACTTGACTGAAAATATTTTTTTTAACTGCATTTGATTATCTTTTAAAATTCAATTTCTAGTTCAAATGACAATTCTGCTGCATTGATTGTAAGCTTTGGAGGCAGGGTTGGGTCTGGCGTTGGTGGGACTTTTATTTTTCAGCTCTTATATACATAAGTCTGTCTAGCAGAGAAAGATCCGCCATTTAACAACTTACCTATTTAGTTTCTAGGAGTTATCGCTAGTCATCGCTAGTTTCCAGTAGACAAACATCTTTCATCTTTAGTGAGATTGTAGTTACTGAATATATACGACTTATTCTGAAAAAAAAGAAAAACACAGATTTTATTTTTTTTACCCCCCCCAAACAAAACAAAACAAAACAACAAACAAACAAAAAAAACAAACAAAAAAACACAACACAACCTTTTTGAAGTTCACTTAGTAAGTATTTGACTAGAGCTCTGTTTTAGGGCCTGGCCCAGTATAGCTAATTGTCATTCTGTGTGCCCATCTGTGCTTTCACTTCGCTGTGACAATATATTCACTCCTGGGCCATAGCTGTTTGCTTAGTAGTATTCTGTTCTGCAGAACTGCATATTTGAACCCATCCAGAAAAGGGGAATTTTCAGTTTGCTTCTCTGACATGGAGGTGAACACTGGGTCCATGGTTTTTGCTTTGATGGAAGTAAAGGAAAGCTCTCTTTGTATTACTTGTACTCTGAGAAATATTCCTTATACATTCTGTTGTAGTTTTTCTTTTTATTTTGCATTTTTAATCTCTGCCTGTTTTTAGCACCAGTTTTTGTACATTGTTCAAAATACCAATGAATAACATATGCTTCTAATTTTTTTAAAGTTGTTTATCAAATTTTCAAGTTCATTATTTTAAGAGAATCAAAGATGGCAGTTATACATAGAAGCCCCATTTTATGCCTCTCCCAAGCCCTGAATTTAGAGGTGCTCCATCTAGTTCCAGTCTGATTTGAATTCGGTTCTTTGAACCACTCTGTCAAATGAAGTGTGATGATGGAGGTAGGAAGCAATCAATGAACAGCCTTATTCTGTGTAAATAATTAAATAGTTGCATCTAAAAGCAGACATTACATTAATACAAAATTCACTTTCTAGAAACAATTGTATATAAAGGAGGGCAGCAGTGCTTAGATCCTTGCTGCCGAACTTGTCACTAATGATACAGAAAATTGCCATTTCAGCTGTGAGAAAATGAACAGTCATTGGCACACAAATAATTTCATATTTTGCGTTTACTAGGCTCATGAAGATATCAGATTTTTTTTCAAGTATAGCTGCTTTATTTTTGCTTAGAGATGTTTCCATAGACGTTACCCACTCATGCATTCATGTGTCCTAATTCTGTAAGCCACCCTACTTTCCATTTTAAACACACACACAAAAAAGATTACATTAAAAAAAGACAAACAAACAAGAAAACAGCATTGGTGGCTAACCGTTCAAGTGCCTTATTATTCTGTCATGCTGCTTTTTATTGCCTTCTTTTATATTTTATCATTTGTATTTTGTCTGTTTAGATTTTAAACTGCCCTGGAGATTTGCTGCTATAATTGTTAGAGATTTCATACACATAGTAGTTGCAACCATGCTTTATAAATAGTTCTACTGCTCAGTTGTAACATATTTCCAGTCTAGACACAAAACATAGGCTGCTGTTGTAAATAATGTATATAATTATTTTGTTATAATTTAAATTTTTGATTTTTTTTCTACAAATGATTTTTTCCTAGTCACTAATGCATTTCAGAAAAGTATATTTTGGATTCTCCCTACGTTACCAGAAGGTTTTTATTAATGAACTCCATTTGCAATATATCCTATTCTAAAAGTACAACAAAATTTCAGAATGCACCGGAAGTTTCAGGCTTCTGCTAGGAAGAAAGTATTACAGGATGCTTATCTTCATACTAATTTTTAATCTTTTTCTAATACTATCTTCCTTATGAAGATTAAAGCAAGAATTAAGCATGGTATCAGTTACACAAAATGTGTCTTAATTTTACTTCCAGTGTTCTGGAATTCTGCTGGAAGGTATTATTTTCTGTGTGGTCCTAGTTAGTTGAAGGGAGTGTTCCCAAACTTTTCTTCCTATTGAGGCATGGCCAGCAGTGCCCTGATACGTCCCCTCAAGGTCTCCAAAACAGCAGTCGCCTGCTCCTGTCCCACCCCTGGGGTTTGGAAGCTGTTTCGCAGCGGTGCACGGTCTGGCACAGGCGCTGCTGCTGCCAGAGGTAACGCCTTTGCCATCTCGCCATCGCTGCTGGGAATACGCTGTAGTGAAAAAACTGACCCCCCTGTTTAAGCCCAGTTAAGCCTAGGAAAGGGAATAGATAGCGGTTAGTCTTTTGCCAGTAAATAGCCAGCTTGTTAAGGACGCTGGGACCCTTGCCTTACAGAGATGGGTGTGAGGCTGAAGGTAAGTGCACCCACGAAGCGGTCTGCATTCGAGCCTCCCTGGGATACAGGAGAGCTCCACGGAGGGCTGCTCTGCACTACAGGACTGAGCAGTCTCGCTTCTCTGGCTTGGTTCGGCTTCTGTGGAGGCTCAGGGCAGTCTGCATCCCAAACAGCATGGTGCTGCTCTGGGAAGAGTTTAGGAGACTGAAAACAGACTTCCAGACGACATAACAAGAGTTGTTCTAAGGGGGTGATTTAAATGAAGCACCAAGTGGAATAGTGGAGAAAAGGAAAATAAAACATAAAGTAAAAAGGATTAAGTAATAGTCTTTGGGAATGGAAGGGGTTGGTGTATAACAGTAGAACAGCAAGACCTAAAACTCTTGCCTCATCTTTCTTAAAAGTGCAGACAGGGTTTTGAATTTGACTGAGAAAGCCGTAACAGGCTTGGTGCAAGTAAAACACCATAGTAGTAGGTATGCCTAACAAATAAAGAGAACATGGCAAGAATGAAACTGGAATTTGAAAGTAAAGGAATAGGCCAGAGAGGAGGATTTGCTTGTAGACAGTATGAGTGAGGATTACGTGGTAGGTGCTGCAATTCATAGAGGGTGCTGAAAAGATCAAAATTTTATGGTGTTTATTAGTAAGCAAGATATGGTGAAGCTGGTCTCGGACTGAAAGTGAAAGAAGAGAGAGGATGCTGAGGTTGTGAAAAAGAATGGATGGTAGATCTTAGGAGGGGAGATAATTTGATCTAGGAGAGAATAAATTGGAATTATTTCATCCAAGAAAAGGTTTGGTTGACAAGCCACATGGAGAGGTAAGAATTAATAACTGAAAATTGGGCATAGGCTTACAGAGAGAGATTTAGAAGTTGCTTGGAATTAAGAAGGTTGAAACTCTGGGCATTAATGATATGACAAGGAGCAAACGTGTGGGTGAGGCATCTATTTTCCATTTTAGTTTCTATAAGTACTGGCATCTTATTTTAAGGTGTAGTCATATCAATAGTATTTCTATTTATAGAAGGATGTGGCTGAATTTATCCGTTCTAAACAGAAAATAATAATGAAATAAAATTAATATAATTTTATTTATCATTAATAATTTGTTAATGCTATTTAGTAAATTAATTTTTCAGGGAAAAAAAAAAACTACCTCAGAAAAAAATAACAGTCTGCATATTCCTGGAAACGGAAGATAGATATTTTATATCCCAAAAATCTGCAGTACAGCATCCAGAACAAAGAGGATGTTGAATGATTTTGCCAAGACATTTCCTTATGACTGCATCAATTCAGAAGACTTTTTAGTAAATACTAAGGGGAAAGATGACTGTTTTTCAGGATGAGTTCTGTTAAATAATAGTGGACTTTTGTAAAATCAAAACTGACTTTTCAACACATTTGGAATTGTTCAGTTTTGTTCGAGAAACTAAGAAAGTAAACGTATGATAAGGAAAATGTAAGGCAAAAGTTAAAGGAAGTAAAAACAGCTACTGCACGTTCTGAAAGGACCATTGCAAGGCTTTGTGAGAAAAAATAAGGGGAGGAGTACTAAAGGTGAATGCAGGGCAATAAATAATTTTTAACTAATATCTCATGAAAGTGAAAAAACAAAACAACCAAACAAAACCCTATTTGCCTTTGTCAGTTCAGCTACAGAGGTTTTCCTTTTTTATTTTTTTAATTAATTGCAATTTTAAAATGAATTTTGGTTCCAACCGAAATAGTAAATTTGTTTCAGAGCAGTTATTTCAATTTCACAAACAGATAAGGGGAAAGAAAAAAGTGAAAATACAGAGTATCCTACAAAATTCTAAATCAACAGCTTGAAAACACATAATTCTCTTCTAGATGGGAAAGGATTGAGTTAAATGAGTTGGTGAGAGAATTAAGGTATTTTTTAGATAATCCTCTAACCTTCCTAAATCATTGCTAAATAATTTTTAGGGCATTTTTGTAGTTCTTCATTTGTTAGGTTTAAGACAGATACTTGCACCTGCATTAGAAAAAAGAGAAAAAGCATTTTAAAGGTGGATTTTTTAAAATCATTTTCTTTAGTGTAAAGATTTACAGTAATTTGGAAGCATCAGCTTGTGAGTGCTGGGAGTACTGTGATGTGAGCAAGCTGTAATTTGTTTTTCAGTAGCAACAGTCTAAATCCTCTTTATTACTTCTGTTAGAGAATGTAATATTTGACCTGGTAATTGTGTGGAAGAACATTAATGTTTTTTTAGATTAATATTGCTACATGTTTTTTATCAGGTGAGAAGCCATTTCGTTGTGATGAATGTGGTATGAGGTTTATTCAGAAGTATCACATGGAAAGGCACAAAAGAACTCACAGTGGAGAGAAGCCTTACCAGTGTGAATATTGTTTGCAGGTAAGATGTTGTAGTGAAGTCTTTCACAATTAGAAAGCAAAATACCAGTCAGTTCCCAAGTAGTACACGTGGAAATTTCTCCAGATACTGTTGCTTTGCATATACAAATAAACATACAAAAGAATCTTTTTTTTTTTTTTTTCAGTTACAGTGAGCTGTCTGTATGCACAGGAGTCGCAGCTGTCTGCAGTTGATTTTATTGATATACACTATCATTAGAAGTCAGTAAAGTGGATAGACTGTCAAGTAAATTTGTTAGAATTAGTTTCCTTTCTTAGTGCTAAAGTATTTTTTTCTCTAATTAAATATATATATATATTCTGCAGTATTTCTCCAGAACTGATCGTGTGCTGAAACATAAACGTATGTGCCATGAGAACCGTGACAAGAAACCGAACAGAAGTGCCACCAAAGTTGGCTTTTTGCCATCGGAGGAAGATTCTGGTTTCTCTACGCCTATGAAAGACAGCTCCTTGCCAAAGAAGAAAAGGCAGAAAACAGAGAAAACAAAATCTGGAGATAAGGACAGCACAGATAAATCCGAACAGAAGAAGGACAAAAATGACTACTTGCCTTTGTACTCTGCTAGTACAAAAGTAAAAGATGAATATATGGTAGCGGAATATGCTGTTGAGATGCCCCATTCTTCTGTCAGCGGGACGCACTTAGAAGAAGCAAATTCTGGAGAAATACACCCTCCCAAGCTTGTTCTCAAAAAAGTTAACAGCAAAAGAAGTCTGAAACAGCCACTTGAGCAAAGTCAAACCATTTCACCTTTATCTACATATGAAGACAGCAAGGTTTCGAAGTATGCCTTTGATCTTGTGGATAAACAGAGTTTACTGGACTCTGAAGGTAATGCTGACATTGATCAAGTTGACACATTACAAGAAGGGCCCAGTAAACCTGTACACAGCAGCACTAATTACGATGATGCAATGCAGTTTTTAAAGAAAAAGAGGTATCTACAAGCAGCTAGTAACAACAGTAGAGAATATGCCTTGAATGTAAGTACTATAGCATCTCAGCCTTCGGTAACACAGGCGGCTGTGGCAAGCGTCATCGATGAAACTGCTACAGCCTCCATATTAGACACGCAGGCACTGAATGTTGAAATTAAAGGTAGCCATGACAAAAATGTCATTCCAGATGAGGTACTGCAAACTCTGTTAGATCATTATTCACACAAGGCTAACGGACAGCATGAGATATCCTTCAGTGTGGCCGACACTGAGGTGACCTCCAGTATATCAATCAATTCGTCTGAAGTGTCTGAGGTCACCCAATCTGAGACAGTTGGAACAAGCTCTCAGGCTTCCTCATCAGATAAAGCTAGTATGTTACAGGAATATTCAAAGTTTTTACAACAAGCTTTGGACAGAACTAGCCAAAATGATGCCTATTTGAACAACCCGAGCCTTAATTTTGTGACTGATAACCAGACTCTTACAACCCAGCCAGCATTTCCTTCCATAGAGAAGCAGGTATACACGTCTATCCCCGTCAATAGCTTTCGATCGGGAATGAACTCTCCATTAAGAACAACTCCAGACAAGTCTCATTTTGGACTAATGGTTGGTGA
The DNA here is from genome assembly GCF_964211835.1 of Anser anser. Lineage (NCBI taxonomy): Eukaryota > Metazoa > Chordata > Aves > Anseriformes > Anatidae > Anser > Anser anser. Next base: position 16,680,822 of record NC_139726.1, on the reverse strand, counting down.
TTCGCAGCACCCCTTTCCCTTTTCAGGTGATGAGGCAAATCATTCTTCTTCCTCCTCTACCCAGGACTTCTTGGATCAAGTAACTTCTCAGAAGAAAGCAGAGGCACAGCCTGTTCATCAAGCATATCAAATTAGCTCCTTTGAGCAGCCCTTCAGAGCTCAGTACCATGGGGCAAGAGCTGGAATATCATCTCAGTTTAGCACTGCCAATGGACAGGTGAACCTTCGGGGACCAGGGACAAGTGCTGATTTCCCAGAATTTCCCTTGGTGAATGTAAATGATACCAGAGCTGGGATGACTTCTTCACCTGATGCCACAACAGGCCAGACTTTTGGCTAAGAAATCTTTGTAAATAGTACTGGCACTTTAGAACACATTTGTCAAAAGTGGGTTGCTCTGTATAAGATGGAGTTCTGTACAGCTTTTAAGAGCGCTATGTTAAAACAAAAGTAAGCTGATATTAGCAAGACCAATAACTGCTTTTTCCTTTCTTTTTTTTTTTTTTAAAATGTTTAGTCACCAGTCATTGATCTGCCTGATATTGTTGCCCCTATCAAAGGCAGGTTATTATTCACTTGTTTGAATCCAGTAATTATTTTACCTTTTATGAAATTTAAAATAAACAAAATCCCCAGGTAAGACTTTCCCCCATGATTGCTTCCTTACTGGTTTCCTTGTATGCTTTGGGAGGACAGTTTATTGTCTGATACTATTCATATTGTCATTTTTAAGCTTGTCAGTGTAGTCATTGCTCTTCAGCAGGGAATCAACGTGTATTAAACACACAGAATAAACTATAAGTTTCAAAGTAAAGTAAATAAGGCTTTAAAAGATGGCATTTTCTAGAAAATTAATCTTTCTTCCAACTCTCGTAAAAAATAATTTTAGACTATATGCCCTGTTTCTGCTTTGCATTACCTGAGTTGTGTTTGGAGGAAAAAAAAAAAAAACAAAAAACAAATTCTGGTAGACTAACTCTACTATTTAAAAGTCTAATTAATTTAAAATTCTTTAAACACTTTTTAAAGCAAAATACATAACTGCTAATGCCTTTACTTCATTACTGAAGTAATGTGTATTTCTTTGTACAGCTGAATCTAGATGTAACTTTTTAACAACTTTTTCATACGCAGATATCAAGATTTTGAAGTTTTAGTTAAAATACTCTGTAGATGACATTCCCAATTACATAATGCTTACACAAACTGTGTTCCAAAATTTCAAAGTTTAATTGTACCTTACCCTACATATTCGTAATGATTAACATAGAGCACTTAGTTTATTTGATAGATTTGATTTCTCAAAAAATAAAACCATTTTAGATTTTTAGGTTTGATATGGTTGTATCATTTTCATCTCATACAACTCCAGTGATTACTTTCAGCATACATTGAAATCGAATATTCTGAGCTTCTGTAAAAACAGTTTTAATTCTTTGTCTAGAATTTTGACAGTTCAGCTCATTAAATTTATCAAAGTATCCCCAAAAGCTGAAGAAGTGGGCATTCAAATTCCATATATCTTTTTTGAGTTTGCTTGGTGAAAGTCATTACCATTTTACCAACCAAAACCATTGGATAATGTTAGTGAACAGGATTTCTTTTCAGCATAGATGAGTGATCAGAAGTTTTCATTGCATTTCACAATATAAATAAACTACAAAGTTTATCCCTGTACCATGAATATGTTTTTTTGAATAGTACTTTGTCTTGATGTATGCAGTATGGTACGATAAGTAGTTCTGTGTGCATTTTTAAGGTGGTAAGATTTGAGTAGCATAACTATTGTGTAGTTTAAGTTAACAATTTACAGATTTTTGAACTGTATGTTCATTATATTGCACCTTCCCTAAAGGGACACTGTCTGGTAGTTTAAGGCAGTTTAAGCCTAATGTAGGCTGATTAACCAGGGAAAAACGCACTCACACACAACACACGTGTGTGTGTGTGTGTGTATATATATATGTATGTATGTATATGTATTTTTTATAGGATTGCATACATTCTTTTACAGCACTATTGCTAGCTGACATTCTCAGATGAAGCCATCAGCTATGAGAAAAGGCTGCACCTCAAGGGGCTAAGATAAATGCTGTCTTTTGAAGGGACTTGAGCTGGACACACGAGAGTCCCCACCTCTTCCCAAAACATAGCAACATTTTTCTTAACTTTTATTACTAGGAAGCCAATTTCCCTCTCTCTCTTTTCCCTTACAGTATCGCTATTAAAGCACTAACTTTGCTTGGTACAGTTCAGGGAGAAAGCGTGTTTGTAACCCACAGCTTGCTTCCTACATGGACAGGAAATACAATTTATGTAAACTTCTCACTTAATACTTTTGTATAAGGAAACAGATTATGTTTTGATTCATTGACCCTGTGTATGATATAAGGAAGGTGTTTCTGCATGTTATCACTTACCAGTAATTTGGTCTGAATATTTGGCCCAGAGTTAAGAAGAATTGAGCATCAAGGGAGAATAGTTAATTCCTTATGGATTATTAATGATACATGTAAAGAAATTTATTTGAAAGAATATTTTCAATTTGTTCCATGTCTCTGTTTTCCTTCCTTTATGATCAGTTTGGGTTTTTTGACTTTCCGTTCTACTTTGCATAGACACAATAAATATGGCCCCTATTCCCCAGGAAGCCACCTCTTGTTACGCATGTTTCGTTTTCATTGTTTCATTTCCATGACATCTTAGCTTGTGCTGCGTGAATAATAATACTGTGTTGATGTCTTTGTTCTAGTGCCCTGTTGTTGCAAGTAGGTGACCATTAATAGTACTATTTGTTAAATATAACAAGCAGCAAATGCCAAAAGAAGAAGGAAAAAAAGCAGGATTATTACTGCATTAGCCTGTTCCAACAGAGAGGTAAAAGGAATAAAAAGCCTGCTTCTCCCTAAGCAGACTGACTCAGCTTTATTAAAAAAAAAGAAAAAAAAGTTATTGCATTGATCCTCTGCTGTGAAAAAGTGATTGAGGAGTAGGAGGGAGTAACTCTCGCTCCATGCCATCTTCACACTTGTGGATTGCTGCTTGGGTACGTGAGTAAGCTCTTGTACGGAGGGAAGGAACTTGCTCTTCCCCAGAGCAAAAGGGGAATCGTCTGAGAAAATGTTACTCCTTATGTCGCAGTTCATTCTCTAGTCTGCTGCTGAGCCATTATAGCTATCCTCTGTGCCTTAGGACAGATTGTGAAGTCCCCAGCCTAGCCCACAGGGACTATCTTGTAGGATTCTCGCACATGTACAATTAAAGAGGTGGTGTGAATACTTGATCCGCTGATGCTTGAAGCTTTCTGTGATGGAGGAGCTAACCAAAAATACTGCTATAATTTCCTGAGTACATGGCCTTTTATTCTGGAAAAACTGTATGTAGTTCTGGAAGGTTTCTCTGTGTGAAAAGCTCTTGCTTTTTTAATAATTACATTATTTAATAACATTTTCTACTGCTCTTATTTTGCTGCTTCTAATCTGCTACAGATGCACATTCTCTGTTTTGACCTGGTCAGTGTTTGTTTTTGTTAGTTTTCCATGTATGTCCAAAAGAGCCGGGAAAAAAAAAAAAAAGACTTTGGTTTTCTGTTCTGTTCTTGTACTGATATTGTTCAGTCGGTCAGCATGAGTTTGGGGTTAGCATTTATATTGCACAGAGCTAACAATACAGGTTCTTTCTTAAAGGTCATGCAGGCACCGTGTATGTGTGCACAATGGAATTTTTTGTGGCTATCTCCTAGTGATAGAGTGATGATGATTTCAAAAAAAAAAAAGAGGAAATTCATAATGTTTACTATCAAACTATATATATACATATATGTCTATATATATAGACACATACTAATAGGCCATATTTTGGACCTAAATTACTTGACAGTGTCCCTTTTAGCATGAGTCCTTTGGTATGTTTTACCATTAATGTAACAGACAATGAAGGAATCAGCTTGTGATGGTATACTAATAACCAGTTATGTTTTCTGCTTTTGATTTGAGAATGAATTAACCGTACACGACAAGGTCTAGGGAGAAGGATTAACAATGTGTATCCCTGTATGTTGGTTTACAAATAACGGCATAATTTAAATTGGATGATAAAGGAATTATGTTTTATGATCTTGTGTCTCCTAGTATGTCTTTAGGAAAAAGGTGTTTGAGGAAGAAAATAGGACAACAAACTATTCACATGAATTAACACTTGCATTATTTTTATATTGTACTTGTCAGTTTTTTGCGTGAAGGGAGCTTTTCATTGTTAATTGAGAAGTACAGTAAAATCTTGCTAATTCGCTGACTGCTAATCCCATCAGTTTATATGTCCCCGATGGTCTCGTCCCCAGCTCTCTGCAACGTTCCAAAAACTCCTGGAGCGAGATCTCGTCTCAGTACTGTACTGCTTCACCCAAGTATACTTTACAATCCATATCAGTATACTGGGAGGTACAAGGAACATTGAAAACTAAATTACAGTTGTCAAAATAAATGAACAAAGTACCTTTTGTGACGTGACATCTTTGCTTTCATTGCCTGCTTCTTCGCTCTTTTCAAAATTGTCATTCGTGAAGGGTTTCTAAGTCACTGCTGCGAATTATTGGGGTTCTACTGTAACTTTTGGAGTTTATTTTAAAGTATTCTTGTTCTCCTATGAAATCTTTCCACCTGGACCTATACATTATATTCCATGCTTGTTCAGAATATTTTTATGGTGTTTGTATCATATGTAGTAACTATTTGAAATGAGCCAGAATATTTGGATGAATTTGCTCTGCATTTTGCAGCATTGGATTACTTTATGTATGCATATTTGCTAACTAAATTTTCTTGGTTTTTGAGAGCTTTGATTTTTATTCTTCTTTGTTTGCTTGTTTTAATACCATTACAAATTGCAGGGAAAATCCTAATACTCCTGGGAATATGTTTGGAAGTTTTAATAGGCAGAAATATGCCGTCGGTACCAGTATACATGTGAACTTTCAAATTACATGGTTGGTACCGAAGCAAGCTCATGATGTTACACTTTGCTAGTTTTAAATGTTCTCCTGAGATGAAGCCTTGTAACTTTGAAAGTTCATTCAACTTGCGGTAATGCATGTTTATGTTAGGCATGTGATGCATTTAGCTAAAACTCACTTTGCAAAGGGCAAGTACTAAGAAAGTATTACTTCTAATGAAAAGAAATGTCATTAAGTTAAAATTTAAACCTTTGTTCAATTTTAAATTGCTTTGTGTCAGGGAAACACATTTATAGTCGCTTTTGCTCTACTCTGCTAAAGAACCTTATGTTTCCTTTTTTAAAATTGTACCTTTTGGTAGGAAACACAAACTGAGGCAAGCAACATTTCTAAGAGCTGTTTCTTGCTTTCCTTAATCCAATGGATGGAAAGGTAATATTGTGTAAACAACATTATTTTATTTTTTTATGCAATATCATGCTGTAAATATGATTTATCAAATAAGGATGTACCTATGATTGAATCTTTGATTCTGCACAGTTAGAGTTTATATATAAATATAAATGTGTCTTGACAATCAAGGACTTATGTCAGTCTTCCTTTATGATGTTTATTATTGTTATGCATTCCATTTGTTTGAATTGAGTACCAATGTGGAAATTTGTATTGTCTGTAAAGTATGTAATGTTTTTTATAGCTTGTTTAAAGAAGAAAGAAAAAAACCTGTAAATACATACGAACTGAACACAGTACCGCTCTGTTAGAAGGCATACGATGTTGTACTGTTTGTAAGCAATAATACATGACAGTGCTAACTTTACAAGTAGCATAAGGATAAGTTCCAAAAATACCTTTGGGAGTTATTAGCCTTGAGTTAATGAATATTCTTAATCATTTTTTATAAATAAATTCAAACGTCCTCCTGCTGGAGTATATAACATTGTTTACACAGCACAATTTCAGACACAGAGGGGACAGTCTTTAGATCTATGGCTTCATCCGTGCACACTTTGAGTAAGAAATGAATGGCTTGGCTGCACTTCTGCAAGAGGAGGAAGACTGCAAAAGTTGAATAGCTGTGTCTCTAAAGGATGAGAGATACTATTCTGCTTCTGTGCTGATTCCTGACAAGTCCTCTACTTAAATTTGGAGTCTTTAAGTTCTGATATTGAACTGATGAGACTTGGGCCTCCAGTAGAAAGGAGTAGCTCTCTTCGTATTTCATATGCAGATAAGCAGTGAACTTACAAGTCACATGTTCATTTGAATTGCATATTTTTCAAATTATGAGCTATGAGATGAGTTTATTCTGATACATCGTCAAACTTATAGTTTGAATTGAATAGGTATTAGACTGTACAGAGCAGCGAAACTATTTGAACACAGTCATCACTGCTTTAGAACCCCCCATCCCCAATTTATAAATGTATATGACCTACATTTTATAGAAAAAAAAATGTTTTTAAATGCTAGTCATTTATATAATATGTGCTTTGAAGGATTTGCTAGTCCACTTCTGTCACTTTTAGTACACTGGTATCTTTTATATGTAATGTATGCTTTTTATTATTATTGTAGTAAAGCATTTCAGTAGGAGGAATTTTGCAACAGTATGAGGGGTTGAAATTTTCATTGTCAGAAATGAATTATACTGGACTTTGTCTGTGTAGTCTTGTCTTTCTTTTAATGCTGTCTGGAAGGCAACTTGGAATATTCAATAAAGCAAGTGACCTCCTTTTCTTTTGAAGGCATACTATGTAGTGCTGAATTGGATCTGGAAACACGATGAATTTGAAGACAGAGAAATTAATACAAAATCTAGTGTACAGAAGAAGTTGTGTTATGAAAAACCTGATGATATATATAGTGGAACACTGTTACAGTGCATTTTCTGATATAGTGTTATTTTGCTGAAGTCCATATGCCTTCTTTGTATTTCAACTATTAGAAAAAATCCCTATGGATAAATTTAGGATAATAGGTTTATATCAATAATTATACAGTATTTCTTTATCCTACAACATCTATTCCGTCCCTTTATTATTAGGCAGAAGATCGTAACCTGAATTCCGTCAATAAAAGTATGTATATAAATAAGAGATGGTTTTGTAGGAACCTGAAGAGTGTGAAAGTTGTATATTCCTTATGTTTCTGACAGAAATCAGTACAGGAGTCTGTCTTTATACCTGTGAAATGAGGAATTTCCTGATAAAAAGTGTGTGTGTGTGTGTACGTATGCGAAAGATGGTTGGGTCTCATGGCAAAAATGATACAAGTTATAGAAGGATTTAATGTAGCTCAACACCTGACATTTAATATGTAAAAGAAACATATAAATTTCATAATTCAGAAAGACAATAGTTTTGCAGGAAACAAAACTATTTGGGTAGCAGGCTTGACCAAATGATTTTTTTGGTTAAACTTGATATATTTTAAATGATTCTATTTCTGCCTTTATTTCTGCCCTAAAAGCAACTTAAAAATATTTTGGGAGTTATTCTATCTGTTCATTTGACTGTGAGTGTAATTTATATCATGGTTTACAAAACGTGGCATGAAGGATTGGATTGTTTTATCTGTATAATACAATGAAAGATTGCTTTTTTTACATAATCATGGTGAATGGTATTGTATTATTAGGATTGATTTATTCATTAAGTGACTTAATGAGTTCCATCACTTTTGACATTACTGTTTTCTTATGATTAACTTAGTCATTTTGGGTTTATAATACCCTCCTATGTATTGTGATACTAAGGGAAGTTATGTTTTTGCTTTATTTTTAATTAAACTAATAGTTTGATAATTTATATTTGCAAATGATGCATTTTAAATGTGGTCACTTGCTGTTTGAAAAATAAAAATATAGAATACTGTTTTATGAATAGACTTAGCAGTATTTTTCACGTTAGGTGATTTCAAATAAAATCTTTCTTAACGAGACAGATGAAGGCATGTAAAGATACATGTCGCTGTGTAAGCACTGAAGTGGATGCTTTCAACAATTAAATATTTAAGTATTTGATTTGAGATGTACCAAATTTATTTGGGTTTTCTTCCCCTGTGGATCTCCATCTTGCCACATTTGTTTAGAGAAAACCGCATATCTGACCTTAATTTTAATCCTGGACTTTGCACGATGGTAGCAGTGGAGTCACTTGCACGGGACCACGTAGTGTTAGGCTAGCTTTCCTCTTGTGCTTCTTTTGTCCCCAGAGAGGCGTTACTACACGGTGCCAGCAACTCCTCGTGTAAATGAGGATCAGGACTTTGTCTGTTTTAATCTCAGTTGTAAGAAAGGTGAACTTTATTTAACTTTTTTGCCTCCTGGATACAAATATGCCATGTGTGCGCTACATCATTTTGTAGTCTGTGTAGTATACAACCTATTCAACATGCAGCATAGTTTTGTACTATTGAAGCAAATATGTGAGAAATACTGATGATAGCATTTATGCACTTATAAAACCAGAAATGTGCCCCTTAGCATTAATTACTGGTAATTTAGTTTTCCTTACCTCTATTCAAGTGTTAAAGGTATCATTTGAACCTTTTGGTGAGGTCACTTCTGATAAAGACTTGATTTTTGTGAAATACACGGCTGTCTGGATTTTACTTTGTGTAAGAACAAGTTTTACGTAGGACAATGTTAAAACTCGCACATCACCTTTTAAAGGGACAAAAAAGAGTTAAATTGTGTTCAAACTTGAGCCATGATCAGATGATCACTGCAGAAACAGCTGTGTTGGTTTAGATCCCCTCCGCCCTGTTCCAGCCCTGGTCCTGGAGCCCGCAGAGTCCCCAGAGGGGTGACTTTCAGCAGGAACCTCAGGGAACCTCCTCTGGGCAGCACAGATTGCGGGTGAGGGTTTTTTTGTCTGGCCTAAACCACTTCTGAGGCTCTTAAAGCCAAGGTGACTGAATTTTCATCGCAGCAGAGAAAGAGCGCTCCTAAGAGTTGCTTTAATGTCTCAGCCAGCGGGGTGGTAGCTCTAACAGAGGTAGGAGCACACATCCAGAAATACATGAAATCAGCACAGACATTTCTGCAGGAACTATCTGAAATTGGCCTTGGTAGGGCTGCCCTTAGTCCAGCTCCTGTTAGTTGTGTCAGGCCATAAGCCTTGCTGCCTCGTAGTCCCTTTACGTACGTCTGAGATACGGAATGAGTACAGCAGTATAATTTTATATGACTTTGTTTCGGTATTATTCCAGTATGCCTGTTCTGGTATTGTTTTTAAAATAACCTATAAAGAACTTAATGTTGTATGTTGACATCCATCTAGTATAGTAATTACTTTTGTTTTATGTTCAATAGTCTTAAATTGTGGGTGAATTATGCAATATACCTTAGTAAGTAGCGTCTGCTTACTCAGCAACCCTGCTTGTCTTTGTTTTTGTTAGTTTTGCTTACATTAGTCACACGGATTTTTATTTGTTTTAATTATGTGGTGAAAATAAGGAATCAAAACTGATACTTTCTGCTTATTGACTCTCATAATTAGATTTTAAAATGTTTTAATGCTAAAAAGAATTGCCAGGACCTACGTTTTGTGTTGAATGAGAAAAATAACCCATGTAGCTTTATTTTTCCTTGTACCGCACAGGATAATCTATTTTGTAGCTCCAAATAGGACAGCAGGCAGTTCACAACAGCAGAGAGATTTGGAGGTGGTTGGTTTAGGGAGATGGGGTGGAAGAGCGTCCAGTTTGTTGGTTATCCTGTGTGTTGCACCTGCCACATCAACAGAGGGCAGTTTCCTCTAGAATATTGTTTGCTCTTTTGTCTGCTTTAGTTGTCAAGATACGGAGTGTAAAGAAACAAGCTTTCTGCTGGAGCCGTACTCGGTCATGGTGGGTTAAAACGAAGCCCGTACGTGTTGTCCTCCCCGAAGTCCTGCAAGCAGTCCTGCAGCGGTCGCTCAGGTAAGCTGCCTCCTCCCCAGCGTCCTTCCACGTCCACGTCGGGCTGAGCTTCGGGTCCACAACATCCCTACTGCAGCATCTGCTCTAGCTTTTGAATTTCAAAGGCAGTCTCGTGGATACGAGTCACTGGCAGAAATTAAACGCAACAATTTGGTGAGGTGCCATCTTACGAGGTGCCACCGTGGGGTGGTGTCGGCGATCTGCAGCCTGGCCAGCGAAGTTGCTGTTAGCTGTGTCAGCAGCCACGCGTGTCATGCAAAAGAGCACGGGATCTGGTTCCTTCCTCCATTATTCGTACTTCTGGATGTTCGCTGGGTGTACAAGAAGCTGTGTTTTTCTGCTTGGAGTCACTTCGGGCAGTTCCGCCTGCCTTACACGGGAGAGCCGAAGGAGGTTTCTGCGTGGTGACTGAACACTGCTGCCTTCTGGTAGCACGGAGGCTTTTGTCTGCCCGGCAGCTGCACCTTCCAAGCCTCCCTCCTGGAAATGCGGCTGCCTAGTCCCAAATCAAACATTGTGCTGGCACCTTCTGGCTTAGTTCGGCGTGCTGGCAGCGCACAGATTGTACGTAGCTGCCTGTGTTTGCAGGAGGCAGTACTTTCTCCACAGCATTGCCCCAGAGAGGTATGCTGGCACAGCAAGCTGGGCCACTGAACACGATAGTTTTTACTTCTATTTCTGTATATATCTGTATTTTTTTCCTGGCTGGATGCAATAATTAGTGCCATTTCAGAGAGGCAGCCTTTCTGTTAGACCAAAGCACGAGTCTGGCCTAAGTGGAACCAAGAGGAATCGTTATTTTTGCACTGCAATTAAAAATATTTCTGTGCTTTGATATGAATAACAACTGTTCAAAATGTATGATTTTTATACTCAGAAGGCTCTATGGTAGCAGCACTTCCTTGTTCTTGTCAAAAGAGATTCCTGTCTTGTCAAAAGATAAACAAAGTGCTGGGAGATGATAAAGTAACAGCTGCTGGGGATACCTCCAGGTAGTTGCAAGGTAATCTTCGCCATGGAGTACCGTGTGAGAACAACGCAGAGGATGCCATCAGAAGCTGAAAGGATGACCTGCATGTTTTCTCTCAAGACCTGCATTTTCTTTGCCAGTTCGTGAAAGCTTCTTTATTATAAAGCTAATTACGGACAGCCTAAGAACACTGCATCTCCAAAAGAAGGAAAAGCAAGTGCAAAGTAACCAATGTGCCAAAGTGATCTGTCTCCAAGCCTCTAGTCAGAAGGGAGGATTTTCAGAGATTTTCTTTTCTTCAAGGCTGTATTTGTTAGCTTACAGAGCAGTTGGTCAGCTAGTCGAACCCGCAAGTGGACTTTTGGATGCAGCAGCTTCTGGAAGGGAGCCACGACGGGAGCAGGAGTCCCTCCGATGTCAGCTGTGGCAAAATGCTCTGGCAGCATTAGCCCTCTGTAAGCCGTCCTGTGCTGCCCGAAGTCCTGTTTTAAAGAGCTGAAACAAGAACGTCGTTTGTGGTGGTGCCTGGATGCTATGCTGATAACTGCTGTGTACACGCTCTGAACGATGTTAGGTAAAATGCACAATAAAAGCAAGGTTTGTGCAGTTTAGCACTCGGAATGAACTCCAATAGAAAAATGCTGACTCCTTAGGAACATGCTCTTTTTGTTTAACTGTTGGTCCAGGGCTCGTATATATAGCGACTAGTTAAATCATGCGACTAGTTAAACCGTGAAGTTTATTCACAGCTCTGTCGTCATGAAAATAGCAGACTGTGTACCTGGAACTCAGCTTGCACACTGCTGTGGCAGGCAATGCAGGTGGGTCGAGCAGCTGAAGCAGGTGGTGGTGAGGTGTGTGGTGGTTAACATCCATTCCACGAAGAATCAGCCTTTTCTACAATTCACGTCACCTCTCAGACCTCTGGACAAAAATACACGTTTTATCTTGCTGACTGACCTATGCCCTCCTGCTTTCTCATTTTTTGAGGGCTGCTTGTGTGTAGTTTTCCCTTCCGTTTTATCTCATAACATTTGCCACCTCCTGTCATTTAAGAAAAAAACACTTTGCACATGACTGCAACTCGGTTACGCTCAGAGAAGCGATGTCAGTCCATGTTTCTGCTAATGTGCTAGGCGTGGAAAAGCAGCGTGCTCATCAGGAATGCATGCAGACCCATCGAAGGAGTTCTGTGGGTTGGATTTGGTTGCCCAGAAGGAAAATGTTGAAAATTGCCATGACTTAAGTAGGAGCAGACAGAGAGCAACACCAAGCACTCCTGAAAGTGCTTTTAGCATCAGTGCTTCGTGATTTTAGCTTGGAGGGAAGCAGGATGTCTTTAAGGACCGTTCAGGGGTGTGAGCTGGCGGCAGTAACTGCACCAAGAAGTTTTTAAGCTCCTACTTGGGGTGCACGTGTGCATATAGAGGCAGAGGTGCATGTAGAGGCAGAGGTGCCTGCAGGCAAGCCACAGGGCTCGGTTGGTTACTGAATTAGCAAGTCTTCAGCAATTTTGCAACAAATCACATACTTCAGATTTTGCCCTGGCCCACAAGGTGAGGGAATCTGGCTGAGCCTGTTCCCTGGCAGGTGTAAAACTGGCCTCTGAAGGTGAACGGGGAGAATTGCGGAAACATCCCAGGAATGGGAGATCTCCGAGGGAGGAACCTGCTGCTTTCCCCATTAGGCTTTGTCCTCCTGTGAGAAGTCGCCTCTCCTCTTTGGACTCCTGCTTTCCTCTTCTGCCACTCGCTCCCTGCTGTTTCTGTCCGAGAGTACGGGCTTGTTCGTGCTTTATCTCTGTGGAAAATCAGAGTGGGCCAGCTGCATTGAACAGGTGTCTTGTACGGATACTTCAGTGAATGTTAGAAGGGCCCTGGCTTACTTTGTTTCATTTTGGAAGCAAATTAAGTCAATGACAAGTGTTTAAATGCTAAGGAAGGGCATCTAGCTTTAGAATTAATCCCGTTTCCAGTAAGACCACCCCAGATGATGCCTTTAATCCAGCTGCAGCTTCGTCCCCACGGGACACGGCGTTTCCTGGCAGCCCCGAACGGGGAAGCTGGGAGGTGAGCGAGGGCTGCGAGCAGGTGGCGGCTGCTCCGGGGCGGAACAGGAGCCCCATTTCCCTTCGGGGGGCACTGGGGAGCCCCATTCCCCCTCGGGGGGCACTGAGCACCTTGGTATTTATCAACCTATTTAACTATTCCTTTGCTTCCTCAGACTCCTGACGATTTCGGGCTCAGGGGAAGCCTGCTACGAAAGCCTAAACGGCTCTGCCCCGCTGCCTGCCGTCGGTCGGGGCTCCGGATTGTGTCAGCCCCTCGCTGCCGAAGCGGTGAGGGAGCGGTCCCCGAACCTGCCCGGCCACGAAGGAGGGCCCCGGGCACACGTGGCAGCGCCGGGCCGGCCCCCAGCGGGGAGGCGCCGCCGGGCAGCGCCGGGCCGGGGGCAGCGGAGAGGCACCGGCCGTGAGTGCGGGGCGGGGGGCGCCGGGGTGGGCCCGGGGACGGGGAGGGGGGAGAAAGGGGGGAGGGAAAAGCAAAAAAAAAAAAAAAAAAAGGGGGGGGAAGGCGACAAAAAGGGTAAAAAAAAAAAGCCCTCATAAAAGGGCCAAAAAGAGCTAAAGAAGGCAAAAAAGGGGGCAAAGGAAGGCAAGAAGGGAAAAAAAAAAAAAAAGACGGCAAAAGGAGGCAAAAAAAGAGTTAAAAAGGGCAAAAGAAGGCCAAAAAAAAAAAAAAGGAAGAGCAAAAAATGGCAAAAAAAAAAAGTTAAAACAGCAAAAAAAAAAAAAAGGCAAGAAAGAGGGCAGAAGAAGGCAAAAAAAAGAGGGCACAAGAAGAGGGCAAAAGAAGGCAAAAAAAAGAGCTAAAAGAGAGAAAAAAGGGGCAAAATAAAAGGGCAAAAGAAGGCAAAAAAGAGGGGCAAAGAGGAAAAGAAGGGCAATGAGGAAAAGGGAGGGAGGAGGAAGAAAAAGGGGGGAGGGAAGGAAGGCAGGCAGGCAGAGCCGGCCAGGTGAGCGGTTCTGGCTGGGCTGGTGGCTTCAAGTGGCTCAGTGCCCGGCACCACCGCTGCGGGGCTGTGGCAGGGACATGCTGGCACCCCTGGCACTGCCGTGGTGCAGCCCCAGCGTGCTGACTGTGCCACGGAGGTAGCGCTGCTCTGGTGAGCCCAGGCTTGCTTTCTGCCTCTTGTGTTCCACGTGTTATTTGTGCTGAATATATACGTGAAAAAAAATAAAAGAGCCAGGTAATTGTCGTGGCTGTTACGGTAAATGAGTAACAGGGAGGGCGAGGGCAGAGCGAGCGCTGCTACGTGTGGTGTTACATTTGCGGTGCTGGCGGCTGCTTCGTTTCCCTTTAATCCATCCCTACCTCAGGGTCTCCTAAATCAGGTGTTTTTAAAAACTTGACCAGGAGAGGAGTGGAGGGGATTTAAGAAACCTGAAGTGCTGCCGGGTCCCTTGGCGGTGCGAGGCCTTGGAAGTGCCTCCTCTGGCAGGAGCAGAGGCCTTGGAGGCTGCGGGACCACACGCAGCGGTGTTTGTAAAACCAGCCCTCTGTTGGAGAGCTCGCAGCTCCGAGACGCCTTTAATGGGACTATTAATAAAACATCGCTGCTTTGAAAAGGTGCAAAGGCCACAGAAAATTCATCTGGAGGAATATGCTTTTGTAATTAAGCAGGGAAGTGTCTCGGTAAAAGGAGACGAGGCTTTTCACTGCCCCGCGAGGGGGTTTCTAATGTGCTTGTAGCTCAAAATACATTGGAAAGATTAAAACAAGTGTTCTCGTTTGATTTATAGACTGGTTAGTGTCTTTGGCAGAAACCTGAGGAAAAGTAGTATCAATTAACTTTGGGATTAGATGCTTGCTTATATTAGAGGAAAATGACTGCTGTTTGGTGGTTTTGGCAGACTCGCCTGTATAGCTCAACATGCTTCTGCTCAGTCAGCGACCCAGATAGATAATACCGCCACAAAATACGTGTGTTTTGCAGTCACTTAGAAACCATGGTGTGCTCACGGTGAGAGGAAGGCTCCTGCCTGGAGGATTCCCACTTCTAGGGCCCGAGTTTCCACGGACGTGCGCCCAGCATCGCGTGCCGGGTCCTGGCACACTCCTTCAGCAATGTTTGCTTCGGTTACCTTGCAGTCTAAATGGATGTGTACATCTGTGCATGTAAACAGTCGCCGAATTAAATAATAGGCGAGGGGAAGGTATTAGGAGGTTTGAAACGCTACTGAGGAGCAATGTTGGAGAGGCAATTTCCTGTAATTGCAGAGGAGAAAGTGCTTGCAGCAACGCCACTGGGAACGCGTCGAAGCGGAAAGAGTACCGGGAGCTGTGTGCAGGGCGAGGGAGCGGAATAGGAGAGAGCTTGTAACGCTGAGGAAAAGGAAGGAAATCCTCAGATGTGGGGCTTTAAGTATCTAAGAGGGTAATGTTTCCTACAAGGTCAGCTCCAGGGGTGAAATCCATGGCTCTCCTCTCTGTGTTGTGCAAATTTTGGCCCCATAGTACCAGTGCATCCAACTTCCCTGTGCTGTTGTACACAGGGCGTGCTTCCAGCCATCCCTACCTACTGCAAAGAGCTGGGGCTGGCCACTTGTGGGCTCCCTTAGGAGAATGTGTCAAGAGACCAGGGCTGCCTGTAGCCTTCCTGGCCTTCATGCATACAGCTGGAACTGCTGCAAAAGACAGGAGCTTGGATGACCACAAGGAATCCTTTACTGAATAAAATTGCTGGCTTGGAAGGGCTGCACTGGGGAATCTTAGGAGAATATGTCTATTCAACTGTAATTGTGGTTCATGTTGCGTGTTTTCTTCCTCAAAAAAAAACCAGAAACACCTCCCATACTGCCCATTGGGCCCAGTCCCGCAGGAGACTTGCGGCCACCTGGAGGAACAGTGGCAGCGCAGGTTATTGATTTGACAGGGTCATGGAGGCAGGGTGGTGAAAGCTCTGATAAAAGCTGGGATTCACACCCTGCTGCCAAAATCCTGACAGACCTGAAGTGGTTTTCGCTCTGATTCTCTATGTCTCTGTCCCTATGAAATAGGAGCAACACATTTCTGTCATTTGCCTTGTCTTGTTAGCTTGTGAGTGTGACAAGTCAGAGATTTCTGCACTGTGCCTGTGGTAAATTGGGTAAATTGGTGTGGGTGATAATGTTTAGTTCTTGTAAACCTGTGAACTCAGCTGGCCAGGAGCTGAATCAGCCCCGGGAGAGCAGAGGAGGCAGGTGGGCTACCCTCCCCAGGTGCCGTGTAGCTGTGCTGAGAAGTGGCAGTTGGGGGGATGTGGCCGCTGGGTGATGGCCACTGCAGGGCCACCTGGGGAAGGTTAAGGCTTGTGGCCAGCTGGAGGGAGGGGTATAAATGCAGCTCTCTGTAGTTAGGAGCATAGAAAACAGACTGACAAAGAGAGGAACCAGAGATGTCAAGGTAGAGAAGTGCTTGTGCTAGCTTTTCCCTTCTGTTAAGTGGTGTTAAGTTATCCTTGAGAGAAAACCTGATGCTACCCTTTTGGGAGCACACGTGGTGTTGAATTAAGGCTGGCCCTCTGGTGGAGCCTGCCTCTGGCAGCTACAGATTTGAAGCCAGGCCACTGCAGACAAGAAGAATGTACCTGCAGGGGTGGGTATGACCATGGTTAAGGCAGTGTAATCATTAGTGGTGCTGGGAAGTAAATACTTTGCGTGACTCCTGTCATAAGAGCGCAGGAGCATGGAATAAAATTATCAGGCACCAGATTTAAAAGCAGTGAAAGGAAATACTTTTCCCAGGCAGCACATAATGAAGCTCTGGAGCTAGTGCTGCAGGATGCTGAGGGTGCCAGGAGTATGAACAGGCTCAGAAAAGCCCGTCAAGGGCCATTAAGTGTCAGGCCGCTGATACTGCCCCTGCTGCGGGTGGGCTCTGGGAGTGTCGCTGAGGGAGCGCTGCTCTCTGCCGTGCTGTTCAGCGTCGGCTGCCAGCCTCTGTTGGCTCCGGGTAACAGCCTTGTGCCTCTGCAGGCTCAGAAAGCAGCACTGGTGTCTTCTGTCTTTCCTTCTTCCACAGTAAGTGCAATAAAACCATGATTCTTACACAACGGGGGACCCAGCGCTGCAGGAGTCTGAGGGAGGAGAAGAGCTGACCTGCTCGGGTCAGTCCCGCCCGCCGTGAGGGCCGCAGCTGCGCCTGGGGCAGGCAGAGGAGACACAAAGGGTGCCATGTCCGGCCTGCGTGCTGCCAGAAGCGAGGGCTACGTGCAGGAGCTGTTCCACGAGGAGGCACAGCAGGTATGTCGGAGAGCTGTCTCCCTTCACAGCCTGGGTTTCTGTCTCTGGTGGTCTGCTCCTGTTAACCTCTGTGGCAGGTTAACAGGACTGAACAAAGCTGCCCCTCTTTCTGCTATGTAAACCTGAGGTGCTCCCTTTAGAAAGTCCAGCTTCTTCATAGGCAAATAGCAGCAGTTTTGGTCTGTAGAAGGGGTGTGGAATAATGTCCTGCCCAGGCAGCAGGGGCAGGATGAGGGCAGCTGCAATGGGAAAAGCTGCAGTTTCCCCGAGTTTCAGCTCTTGGCTCCAGCAGCTCTTAAATTCACAGGTGCCCTGAGTACCAGAGTCCTGTGTCTCCTCTCAAAATGCAGTGTCCTCATCCCCAGCTCTTTTGGAGATGGCTGTGTGTGATGGGGAAGCCTTCTTAACCTACTCTTCCAGTCCCAGGCTGTCCAGCCTGCTTTGTCATCTCCTCTGAGAGACTTCTCCAGTGCAGAGAGGACCCTGCTCATCTTGGTGGGGACAGAAAGAGAGGCATGACATAAGACATAGTAATAAATAGCTGCAGTCTCTGCAAAGAACCCCTCAAATGACATTTTTTGTTCATGTAATGTCATCAACCAGGTTAATTTGCTGAGGCTGAGTAGGATTCTGTTGCTGCTTATCCTACAATAATATAAATGCAGTGTTGCAGGGAGCCCTCTCTTCTAGGGCCCAGTGATCCCTACAGCTCTGCAGCCCATTGATCTTGGAGAACTCACAGCAAAGTCATGTCTTGGCACCTGTTGGTGGCCACCTCTGCTGCAGTAACACTGGTCGGCTGTTGCACCACTTCTGCAGCCTGCCCGTAGAGCGTGAGAGGCAAAACTGTGAAGGCTTTGCTTTCCTCTAGGTATCTCAAACGCAGACCAGGCCCTGGTGGAAGATTCAGCTGTTTGTGTGGGAGCCGGTGCTTTTTGGAACGTGGGATGGCGTCTTCACCTCCTGCATGATCAACATTTTTGGAGTGGTTCTTTTCCTGAGGACGGGATGGCTCGTGGTGAGTGCTGATTTGGTTGAATGTGTGACTAGGTAACTTCCTCCTCGCAACTTGTCTCTGTCACCACCCAGGTGTTTCTGGTTCTGTAATGCTCCTAGGCACTTTCTTGGTTCAGTCCTCTGGTTATTGCTTAGCTTTTCAGGAGGTGCTACTAAAATCAAAAGCTTAAGTGGTTTCTTCAAGTGTTCCTGTTTTAGCTTTCAGAAAAGAAAAAACAGCACATCAACCAACCTAGAAAATAAATAGGAACACCCTTGCACCGTTGAGGCAAAACAGCCACTTTACCAGAAAAATGTAGTTAGAGCTACTCTGCTGTCTTCCCAGCCCCACCAAAGGGGGTTTCTTCCAAACACATCTGTATTGCTTGGGGTCCCCATTATGTCTGGAACGGAGACTCCTCATTCAGGTGAAATTGTCATCCCTGCCAAAGGGACTTCCACTTGGGGATCCGGAGCAGTATCTCACTCGGGGTCAGAGCCCGTCTCTGCTCTCTTGCAGTGCGATGCAGGACTCTTCCTGATACAATATGTTATACTGTCCCTTAAAATTTCCCCTCAATAAAAGGCAAGCATCTCCAGGGAATGGTGGAATCTGAGCTTCAGGCAGAGTTTGCGTCACAGGCACAAGTTCGTGTCGCAGGCACGGTGGCCATCTTCCAAAAGGGGCAGGAAGCAACTTGCACTCTATATTGAAAATTGCTTCACTGAAGGCCAGAAAACCAGAGGGAATATTGGGACCCACACTGAAGGAAGAGCCATAGAAACTCCATATGACAGCTGAGATGAAATAGGGCTGCTCCCTTGCTGATGGCAGGGTGCAAACTGCATCCTGCGAATCCCCCAGTGGGTACGGATCAGTGTGCAGAGTGCTACTGCGTGTTATGCTCGCTTGCTTTGCCTTTCCTAGCAGAAGCATGGCTTGCAAATTTTGAGGAGAACTGCGGTCTGTTCTGGTGAAGAAGTCAGGATGATTTTCCTAGCTCCCTCTTCCTCTTGATCTGACTTCCTCCATGTCTCCTCTGAAAGCGAGCTAACTGCTGGAACGAGCACAAATAAAAATAAAGTAAGTAAATAAAAGAAAAAATGTAACAGCTGGAAGCTAGCATGACGGGGAAGGGAGGAGAAGTCAGGGTTGGCAGAGTTCATGTGGCAGAGCACAGTCATATGTTGATCCATGCGCAGTCAGGCTTTTGCTATGAATTTCCAGAGGTAAAGGTTGCGATAGCAGGGGACCCTAATCTTACAGACATGTTCGGCACTTACTGCCTTGCTACACTACCCACTCGCGCTCCATCTTAACACCTTCCAGCATGCACGCATAAATAAGCGTTGCTGTTTAAATTGGACTCTTTTTTCCTACTTCATTGGCTTGCTATTGTTGCCGCGAGACAACTCCATCCTTCCTCCCTGCTGGTGATCTGCAAGGATGAGTTACAGCTTTCCTGGTCCTGGTGTTAACCCATTCTTCTGCAGCAACTGCTAGCGTTAACTAGCTGCCACGTAGCCTGGTGCCTCCAGCAGGTTCTGGGAAAGCCCAAGGCCATGTGTATGTTTGCATGAGTGCTTTTTTTTTTTTTCATAACTGATGCGTGTCTTATTTGTTAACCATTTTAACCTGAGGGTAAGCGGGTAAGCTGTGGAAGAAAAAGAACAATTGTCCTTTTAAAAAGGAGTGTCAGATCCTAGTGGACTGTGGTGCTGACCCAGCCAGCAGCTGCATTTATAACAAACCTTGGCTCCGTTCCCTACTGACCAGATAAAGCTCTGTCAAAGGCAGCGGGACACTGAACCAAAATAGGATTTTATGATGATAGCAACATCCTGGATATGTTTCTGTTGTTTCACAAAAAGCAGAAAAGAGGAAAGAAAGGGGAAAAAAAAAAAAAAAAAAGAAAGGATCTGGGATTTCAACCAACCCCAAAGCTGAGAAGCAGCCTTTTAGTGCTGGTAATAAACAAACTCGTATCAAGGCTAGCGTGACCTCAGAAACTGCTGGAGTGGGAGGAGAGGGAGTGAGGTTGGAAAGGAGCAATGGGGACACGGCCTGTAATACGAGTCAAGGCAGAGGAGAGGAAGCCAGACGTTAACGAAGCACTGGGCACTGGAAGAGATTTCTGACAATGAGTTGGAGTCACCGTGCACTGGACTAAGCGATTTGCCAGCAGGGAAGGTGGGCTGGAGCACAAAGAAAAACTTTTGACCCTGGAAAATAAATTACAGCCATGTGAGAGAGAGGAACGGAAGGTCCTGAGTGCAGAAGGGGCGCTCAAATGCTTTTGGAGGCACTCAGCACCTTCCCTTTGGTTCTGTGGAAGGCGCCCTTCCACTCTACTTGGAAAATCCATTCCCAAATAGCAAAATGAGTGCCCCGAAGCAGGGGTTTGTGCTGGCCCCCGTGAGACACGCACCTGGCATTGCTCAGAGGCTTTTTTGCTCCTCACCCTGCAGCAACTCCTCCCTGGCGCTTCCTCTGCCTGGAGCAGGAAGGAAGTTTTTGTCAGCAGGGCGAAATCCTCCGCACAAAACTACGTGTGAGTAAATTGAGAGCGAGAACCACCTGCTACTTTGCATATATTGTGCAGATAAGGCCCAGCGTGAGGCGGTTTATGACTGTATTATTTATCTTCCACGCAGTGTTTCCTTTGGGGTTTTGTTCTTTGTTATCTCATCATTTGGGAGGATTAGAGCTTTGAAAGGTAAATGTTCTGATAAATTAAAATGCTGTCTTGATGCTTTTAATAAATCAGTTGTCACAGATCCCAAATGTTCAGTTTTGAAACTGTTTTTTTTTCTGAAAGCTTTTTTAAAAAGAAAAAAAAACACATTTCATTCTAAAACATAATGAAACATGGCGATAGGCAGTGACCTCCCTGTGGTCCTTGAGTCATTGTTTGACATCATTCTCTCTGAACCAGAAGACAAAATCAGTGATTCATGCAGGAGCCCAGTGATGGAGCAGGACCTTATCATGCAAAGGTCTGTCTGGCCACACAACGAGGCAGGCCTTCTTCAAAAGGGTATTAATAAGAACTGCAAATTTGGCAATCAGTTACCTTAATTAAGGTGGCAGTGTGTTGTTTTTGTTTTTTAATCTGTAGTGACTCCATAGTCATTGATCACAAGGAACTAGAAGCAGGCGAGTGTTTTTTTTTTTTGTCTCAACTGATCTGTGTTGTGTGAGTTGGATTTTTTTTAATCGTTTTTTTGTCTTTGTTTGTTTGTTTGTTTCATTGCAGGGAAACACTGGAGTTGTAATGGGCATGTTTCTGGTGTCATTTGTGGTCCTGGTCGCACTGGTGACAGTCTTATCCGGAATTGGGGTTTGCGAGAGGTGCAGCATTGGAAGTGGAGGCGTCTACTCCATGATTTCTACTGTCCTTGGAGGTCAAGTTGGGGGGACCATCGGCTTCCTTTATATTTTTGGCCAGGTAATTAAGAAAAAAAATTTAAAAACTTTGCAGTGTTTCTAAATATGCCCATAAGAGCAGGTCTGTGCATGGCAATCCACCACCTGGCACGGTCAAAATGGTGGAGGAGCTGGGTGTCTGAGCAGGTGAACTGTGCGGGACATCCATTCCAATCCCAAATTACCCCTGGTGCCAAGACACTCCTTTGCTGGCAGGAGACTTAAATTAAACTGAAGAGGGAGAGGCCAGGGTGGCCACCTAAAGCAGAGTGAGCAGGCTGGGCTACTATGTTGGCTTCAGCACACTCACTGTGTCCTTGGGGAGCACTTGGGCCAGGCGAGCCGTGACTGCTTCCCCACGGGAGCACAGAGAGCGGGAGGGGAGCTGGGCAGAGGTGAAGACCGCAGCTAAGTGACTTCTTGAGATCAGGAGTCAAAATTTTCTCTGTTTTCTGAAGGGCCCCAAGCAGCCAGCGGTGAAGCACAGAAATGCAAGTGCAGTAAACATAAGGAATGGAAAGTAATCTTTTAAATCTGTAGTAACTTAACCCCCTCCCCCCCATAAAGATGTTATGAACAGTCTAAAATGTGGTGAGCAGGGAAGAATTTTTATTGAGGTTTGTTTTTAAACGACTGGCTTGCAGCAATCTCTGAAAACCCTTAAAAAACACAACCCAAAAATAATCCCCTCTTCTCCTTTCACTCCAGATTAAAAGCAAGTGTCCATAAAATACAAATTGAATGCAGTTACAAGCCAAGATATGGAAATGGGCCACACATGAGAATCCTTCCTGTAATATTTTCCACTCTCGCTCTCCGAGCGGACCCTGTCTGGGAAAGCAATCAGGTTGCAGCCTGTCCCGAGGGTCGTAAAAGCTGGGCTCTGGCAGCCCCAGCCCGTAGTGAGGCATCCAGCATGCATGGGGGGCTGCGGGGTGGGAATTGGCAGCTCGCAGAGAAACTCTTTGCGTGCTCCCGAAAGCTGATGCGTTTCCCTTCTCTCTGGCTGTACTCAGCGGACTTTCTGCCCGATGTGCTTTGCACCAGCTATGAGCTGCATCCCCACTGCAAGCTGTGTAGGGAGTGCTTTAACCGGTCAGAAATGGGGCAGGAACTGGCCGTGTGCTGCTGATGCCCTCAGTGATGAGGAACTGCTCAGCATCGTGCTGCAATTCTGCCTGCTGGGGCTGCCTCAGCCAAGCTGAGCTGGGATGCAGCTTGGGGTCCTCCTGTGGTGCTCCAGAGGAGAGGTTTAGTTGGATCCTGCACGCCTGTACCAGGTCCTACAGAAACCAACGTGTGCTTGGTCACAGTGGCCCCGACTATAGGGTCAGGGTTTGGTGCTCTCCTCTGCAGTCTCCTTGTCTGGAGTGGCTCACCGTAAGAGCTGTTTGTGCAAGGAAAGGGTTTCTAGCCCTAAAATCTTTTTGTGCTAAAAGCGAAGATGAGGCAGCACTTGTCTGGGTGTGGAAAACCCACTGTGTTCTTCACCCAGCAAATTGCATGGCTTGCAAATGCTCTTAAGGAGCTGATTGTTGCAAGTGTTCAATCTTTTAATACATTTATTGGAGTTAGATTATGGTGTTTGTTTGTTTTTGTCTGTACTTCAAGTCTGAAGTGCAGCGTTTGTGTGCACCCTTGCAGCAGTGTGGGCTCAGGGTTCAACCTCAGCCAGCTCAGGAGAGAGCCTGTTCTGAGAAGAGAGCGTGGGGGTAGTACGTGTGTTGTCCTCTTAGTGGTGGTGTATAGGCTGTGCCAAACACAAGTAAAGAAGAGAAAATCCACTTATTTGGGGACTACAGAATGGGCCTAAACAAACAAATTTTTATGTATTGGCACTCAAGCGAGGCATTCACTTTGCAGGGTCTGAGATGTCTTTGCTGGAGATATTTATGGTGGGGCTATCAGCAAGGAAGAGAAGACTCTTTGAGGGTGTAGTTCACCTGACCTGTGCTAGGTCTGTTCTGCTGGAACTGTTGTATAAATGTGTTCTCCCCAAGAAGTACAGCTATTACGGGCATTGAAATCACGAGGCTTAAATGTATTCTGTGGAGACTAGCTAGCTCGTTTTCACACTTGAAGAACCAGTGTATATAGGCCAATCTAATCACCTTCCTGGACAATTAACTTTCTCGTCTAGACTATCTGGATAACAACATTTATGAGAAGAAAAATAATAATGTTACGTCTTAACCATTTGCAAGCATTTAAGTTGACATAAGAGTCAATGATCAGAACATAGTTTAGGACGTGTGCCCCCTGTTTTTTTTAATGAGATGTCTGCCTGTGGTGGAAGTGAATCCTCCTGCAGCTTGGTGGTCCTGGAGGTGTCTGAGCCTGAACAGGTGAATCCCATGTATGTTGGTTGCCTAAAATAGTGCATGAGCGTGCTGCTCGCTCCTTGGTTCAGATCAGGAACTTTTTCCAGGTGCGCGATGCAGCTCATATCTTCCCTGTTACCTGGCTGCTGTCACCTAAGTAAAAGAGCAGGCTGGCAGGTCGGGAGGCTCAGGTCTCCGAAGGCATGATGCTTAGCCAAGGGAGGAATTACCCTGCCCTGCAGGGTGATCTGAGGCCTGAACCTGCAGCGGTTTTCCTGCACTGCAGCTGTCCTGTCCTGCAGACTGCCAGCTACCCTGGGAAGGGTGCTCGTCCTGCTCTGCAGCAAGAAAAACAAACGGCTTCCCCAAGTGCTCGGGGGGCATAGGCTGCACAACGCGCTCTCCTCAAACGTGCAGGCTGCCTTCCAGTAGCAAGATGGGGAGCCGGTGAAACATCAGGCTATGCATCCAAACCAAATACTGAGTTAAAAATAAACCTTAGGAGGCAGTGAAGGGGGAAGCATGCAGCCGTTCTTCAGGCAGGTGTTTGTCCAAGAGCCTTTCTTTCAGAGAAATAGGAGAAAGGAAGAAGCTTATAGAGCTTGACTCATCCTTTTCTTCCTTGGTTATGTCAGGGTGGTTTCTCTTGGGAAGTTAATTGAGGGTAAATTTTAAAGCCAGTGGGAAGTTGCTGGTTGCTGCTGTGTTTACGTGAGCAGTGCATACTCTGCCTTCCCCACACTGCCCTGACAGTGGGCTCTGTTGTAGTAATTAAGGTTCAGTCCCTGTAGGTCAGAGTTGCCTTAAATACTGTCGCGTGACAACAAATATCTGCCCGCTATGGGCACTGCACCCACAGGATGCTCACAGACCACTGTCCTTCAGTGTGTTGCAGGTGCCATGTACATCACGGGCTTTGCGGAGTCCATCGCAGATGTGCTGAGCCTCAGCAACATCTGGGCAGTGCGGGGCATTTCCCTGGCTGTCCTGCTGGGGCTGCTCGGGATCAACCTGGCGGGGGTGAAGTGGATCATCCGCCTCCAGCTCCTGCTGCTCTTGCTGCTGGCTGTCTCGACGCTGGACTTTGTCATCGGGTCTTTTTCGCACCTTGATCCAGGTAAAGCTGGGGGTCCTGAGCTTTGGGATCAGTGCATGTTGGTTGTCTGTTTTTTTTTTTTTTTTCCATAGGGTTTTTTGTGAAGGTGTGTATCCAGACAGAGGTAGAGCTTGGGGCTGCCAGATGTGGCTTTCCTGTGCTTTCTTACTAAGCCTGTAAGAGACAACCCCTAATTTTGCAAGGAATAAGTTTTTCCAGAGCATTGCCGAAGATAAGCCATTAATTTGGGCAACTAACCTCAGGAATCTAGCTTTTAACGTGTGCATTTGTTACACTCGTATTGCCCTTGAAGGTTTTCTAGCAACTGAGAGCTGCTGCGTTTGTGATTGAGGTTGGTAACCTGCTTGCTGTTCGACTTTGCATTAAGAATTGTGCTGATGAAAACATGAGATTACAGAATCACAGAATGGCTGAGGTTGGAAGGGACCTCTGGAGGTCAGCTGGTCCGACCCCCTGCTCAAAGAGGGCCACCTAGAGCAGGTTGCCCAGCACGAAGACTATTACAGCTCCAACTTGGCACGGAGGAAGTTTTCTCACTGGAGGTGTGTGGCATCCCTTAAGCCCTGGCATTGCGGTGTGCGGTCAGTGCTGGCCCCAGGCTTCCCAGCTGAGGAAGCACAATCTCTTTGCTGCTCAGGACAAGGACAGGTGGGGTTGGGAAGGGAGATGCTGGGGTTCCAAAGAGTTTCCCCCATTAACCTTCCCCAGCCTGATGGCAGCCCACAGTGGGGTCTTCAGTGTGGGGCAGGCGGTGGGGGGCAGCTGGGCATTGGCAAGGCAGAGGGATGGGGTTCCCTGAGCCCCCTTTCCCTTCCCTGCATCCTCATCCTGAGAGGATGTGGGAAACCTGCTGCAGGGAGTTGACGAGCGCTGCAGCCAGCACTTCGGCAATCACCAAGTGTAATTAGCTGAGTAAACAGAAGGTGTCACCTTTTTCTTGGGTTCCCCTGCATCCGAAAGGATCTTAGGCAGGGATTCAGGAAACCCGCTGAAGTAGCTGGGGAGGAAAGATCTCCGGTTGTGACGAGCTCGTTACAGCTAGAATTCAGCTGTAGGGGCTTAGATTCCAGCTGTGCACCGAGGAGACCTTTCTGATAAGGGGCAGAAGGGGAATGTTCGGGGTGAGGGATGACGATAGGGAAGCAAAGGTGGGACCAGGAGGAGAGAGAAGAGTACGTGCGTCAGCAGGAGGCATGGCCAAGCTGAGGTCAGTGTTAGCTGTCTTTGATTTCATCCGCTGCTGACCGCTGAGCCATTTTCTTCTGACAGAAAATAGGGGAAGGAGCAGGAATGAGGCGGCTGAGCTGTGGCGGGTGGCAGAGGAGGGCCTGCGGGACCCAAGGGAAGGCCAGATCCTGCCCAGCAGCTCTGTGCCCGTGTGGCCGGGTCTGTGGCCTGGCTGGGAAGAGCTGCGCTGTCTTGTCTTATTTTTAGACAGCTTCTGTTTGAGGGAATGATCCCGAGCTCAGGCTGCATGCCCGGCACGGCGCTGCATTTCCCCAGCAGGCCTCTGAGTGGTGTGTCAGCACCGACGGTGAGCCCCGGCCTCCGCCAGCCTCAGCCTCCCCGGCTGGCCAGGTCAGGGTCGGCCTCCTGCCCCTGTGTTGCACCCCTTGGCAAAACGCCTCCTGCCAGCACCCCACAGGCGGGTGGGATGTGCTGGGAGTCGGTAACCCCATGCCATCGCACCGTCCCTCGGCCGCAGGCAGCGGGTCGCAGTGTGTCCGAGTGCCGCCCTGGGGGAGGCACTGGGAACCATGCGGCTCTGGGGACAGAAATTAGTTATCTTTGGCCTTGGGCGACAGCAAGAAGTCCTTTTGTTTGTGGGCAGCATTTAGCTGCAGCCTTTCCCTCCTTGAGCACCTGTAGTCGGTTGTCTGCAGGCTTCACGCGTGTACGGTTGTTTCAGGCCTGGTTAATTGGCTACAGCAGTAACTGTAAATGCAAGGGAAAGCATGAGACATGCACTGAAGGGGTAGTTTTGGAGGAAGGACCTGTGAGCTGTAAAGGTTTGCGTTGCTTCCTTGTTTATGGTAGATTTCCACAGTTCCGCTCGCAGCTTCAGGTCTCAGTTTCGCCACCCGTGCAGTGGGCCCGCAGCAGTCCTCCTGCCGCTACGCCGGGAGCATTTCCCCTCGCTCGCAGCTCCAAGTGCTCAGCGAGCACTGAAGAAGCGTGCCTCTGCCAAGCAGTGATTATTTGGATTGCAGTAATCTGCAGGAATGCCTGTCCATGCTGAAGGCCTGAAGCCTGTGTGTGGTTGCGCTGGATGGGGGCCCCTCGCTCGTCTCCCCCGTTGCCCAAACTCACACCCAGGCAGGCGCATACAACATGGGATGCGGGCCAAGCACTCACTCCCTTCCTGTGGTTTGCCTTTATTTTTAGTCAGAGGACAGGCAGTATTTACACAAAAGGGGCTTCTCAGCAGGGCTTCCCGCTGCTATTTCTCCTTTCTCTCTCTCTCTCTCGCTCTCGCTGTGGCTTGTCCTGCAGCCAGGCCCGGGCAGTGCCGGTCCCTTCTCCAGATGCTGCCGTCCCATGAGGAGACTGCAGGGCTTGGCCTCCGAGGGGAGCCAGGAACCTCGAAAAGCTGCAGTGGCACCACATGGGGGAGAAGCTGTAAAGAGCGAGGGCAGGAAAAACGAGTGTTTGTGTATTTAAGACACAAGGGGGAAAACAAATGAAAAGGAAGAAGAAAGGCGAGGACCGCTGTCATTCCTAAGCAAACCTGCCTGCCTTACCTGAGCACTATGACCCGATGTGTCCCTGCTCCTGGCCCCAAAGACTTTGGCTCCTCTCTGCATGCTGGTGTGGTCCCAAGCCCTGGAGATTCCTTTGGGTGCCGTACCCCAGGCAGGAACTGTAGCCTGAAGCACCATGGAACGTGATGCTGGATGTGTGAACGTGATGCTCAGCCAGGGTGTGCGGGGTGCTGCAGGTCAGGCTGCAGGCAGAGCGGGGTTGGACTGTCTGGTTTTGGAGTTAATTCTAAATCCCCACCTTGGACCCAGCCAGTGCTTCCCCCAGTGATGGGCCATAGTCCCACACTGGGATCTCTGCGAGGGTCAGTGTTGAGGAGAGGGGCTCTCGTGCTAGCTAAAAACCAGGCTCTGAGCTGTCTCCAGCCTTTCACCTTAAAACTCAGTCTTACCTCCAGAAACGGAGACCCCCATGTTACCTTCCTGCCTTGCTTTCTTGCCAAACCTAATGCAGGTGAATTAAGATCAGAGCTCAGCTTCTTGGCCCGCAGCTGGGACCTTGTGCTTGCTACACTGCCGAGTAACAGGTTCCAGGCAGAGCAGCAGTGCTGGGGTTTCTTGGCCTGTTTGCATTTTACTTCTGTAGGTGCACACCTCGGAATCAGCCCGAGTCACTTCAGGGGAAGCCGCGAGCATAAAAGAGGACACCGTCCGTGAGCAGCTCCTCAGAACAGCATGCGAAGCTTTTTGGCCACTTCACGTACTGAACATTAGAGTCATGGAAAAAGAAGATAAGAATGCTGTTAATGCCCACACTTTTATTTTCCTAGCATATCTCTGCTAATTTTTGTGTAGGGTGACTCCCAAATACTCCCTTCAATTAGGCGCCTGCTTTCCTGTTTTGGCAATTGCTCGCAGGTACCCTGCTAAAGCAAAGCGGCCGTGGGATTAAACTGGGAGGGGTGGGGTTATTTTGGGGGAGATCTGGTGTTAATTTGGTCCTGCTTTGTTTTGTTGGTGAGATGAAAGGAGTCGCAATACAAGCAAAAGTGCCCCAGCTACAGCTTCTTAAATGCCTGGAATGTTCCTGGGGAAGAAAAAAATAAGGATTTTGTTGTGGCAGGGAGTTAAATAATGGGAGGGCGGGGGTCTGGCTGAGAGACTGAGGCCTGGGCACTGCTTGGGCTGGGACCCCCATCCTGCAGCTCGCCCAGCGTGAGCACGGAGCCGTCCAAGTGGGGCTGAGCCCCTCTCCTGGCAGGAATCCGGGCAGTTCATCTCCCAAGCATGTGGGGAGGCTTCGAAGCCTACCGAGGCCCTTAGCACAGCCCCTGCCTGCATCCAGCCCGCTGCAGCCCGTAGGCTGTTGCTGCTGGAGTGCTTCTGGTTGGGATCATTCTCAGCACAAACCACATCCTCCGTGTCACCCGCTTCTGTTTTAGCTTTCTGACGCTGTTTTCACAGAGCCTAGGAAAGAAACGTTTATCCTCACGTCTTCCTCTGACGGCAAGTCCTGTGAAGGATTTCTCCCCTTGGGTGTCCTGTGGCTGCCTGGGAGAGCTCGTGCTCTCCTGTGGGTGCTGCTGGGGAGGAGCTGTGGGGAGGGGACTTGGGGGGACATGTGCATGGGGCTGCTCCAGCAGAACGGGGACCTGCAGTTGTTAAGGTGGTGTGTACATATAAACGCTCCGGAGCTCTAAAGATCCTTAAAATGATGCCTCAGGGGTTTTGGTGGATTGAATTAATGAAATGCATTCACATATTCTACTTAATGTGAAAACGATCAAAGCGTCCTAATCAGAGGCCTCTGCTTGGCCTGGGCCGTTCTATTGTATTTTTGGGCACGAGGGGTGTGCCCCAGTTCTCTAAGAGAGGGTGCAGGAAGGATGTGTGTGTCAGAAGATGATCTGCAGTTAATCCCAGAGGCTTTATCCAGGCTGATTGCTGACTTCCTGGCTTGAAACACATCTGGAAACTGGCATCGAATTCCAAGTAGAAATCAGTGAGCGAGCGGCAGCAGAAAATCCCACTTTGCTACTGAACAAGGTAGACCTGGTGGTGAATAAAAGCAGGAGGCTGCTAATGCGATCTTTATTTATTAAAAAACATGC
The DNA here is from genome assembly GCF_964211835.1 of Anser anser. Classification (NCBI taxonomy): domain Eukaryota; kingdom Metazoa; phylum Chordata; class Aves; order Anseriformes; family Anatidae; genus Anser; species Anser anser. The sequence continues at coordinate 16,651,021 of NC_139726.1, read as the reverse complement.
AATCGCTTTCCCCAGGTTTTTCCAATTATAGCACATTGAATTGGCGTGACATCACCTTTGAGCCGGGGCCAGCCTATTCAACAGTCTGGCGAAGAAATTTATTAACTGGTTACCTGCCAATTGTCTGGGCTAGGAGCTGCAGCGCAGATGTGTTTTGAAAAGTGATAACATTGTTAGGGGCCTTGTTTAGATACAGACAGGAAAGCTACACCAGTCTCTCTGAAGTAGGTATTTTAAGGCGGTTGGTTTTTTAAAAAAAAAAAAAAGTAAAAATTGAGCCCACCAGCCTGAGGCATCTCCCCGGAGGTGGTGAGGAAGGGATGAGAGCTCGGGGTCCCGTGGGTCCCTGCCCTCCCGCACCCGCTGGGCCATGCTGGGGATGCCGCGAAGCATCATGCCTCGTCGATGCTGGCGGCATCCCCGGGGAGGAGTGAGGTTTTAGCATCTCCCCATGGATGCCCTCACTTTTCCTCATGCTGGCTGCTCAAGCTTGGGGAAAATGTCCCGTCAGAGCTCCCAGGCTGCCGCTCTTTCCTCTCATTTGGCTTTTCTTCAAAACCTGCGACCGCCTTGCCCACCATCCTCCCTGCAGTCCTCTTGCCTCATCGCCACTTCCCTGGCCTCAAGCAGCCTGGCTGGTAAGAGGGTTATGAGGGGATTTGAGAGCTTGCTTGCTCTGTCCCCACCCTGTTACTGCTCCTGGTACGTGCATGTCTCTAACTGGCTCTTAAAAATTGCCAGCGATGGATCCTCCACTGCGTTCCCGGGCACGCTGCTCTGGTCACAGCTGTCCCAGGCTGTCTCCCTTCCTGCAGCCACAGCCCACTGCTTTGGGTCTCCTGGGGACTTGGGGACCAGCTTTTATCCTTCCTTTCTGCATTAAGTCCTCCTGCTCCCCTTCAGTCTTCTCTGCTCTGGGCTATGCTGTGTGAGCGGCTGTATGGGAGCAAGTGTCGTCCTTGGAGCGTGCAGAGGTGGGGATGGTCCTGTCATCAGTCGATGCCCTACAACGTGCTGCTGCCCTCAGGAGAGGGCCAGGAGGCAGCAGAGGGTTTGCTTTTATCTTGTAGGTGTTACTTTTTAACTCATTTAATAGGAGTATCAGTAGGAATTAGGCTTTCGATTCAGCTTGTGATAGTATTAGCATGGAAAAAAACCTCTGCCTAGCCCCATAGTGGAGGGGAGGTGATCTCCCTCCCGATTAATAAAGGAGATTTCATTTGTGGTTGGTTTAACCTTTAAATTCTTCGCTGTTTCCCTGCGAGATGCTGCTTAGCTTATCTTCCTAGAGCTTGTAAATAAATCCTGAAACACCTCTGTGGCTTAGGTGGTGGTCAGCCCGTGCTGCCTACTGCAGGATGCTGTTCAGGGTGCAGAAGCAGAAAGCTGGTCCATGTCCCCATGTGTTTGGGACAGGTCAGCTGCTGCGTGGTACCCTGGGCTTTGTCCCCTGCTAGATACTGCCTTCAGAGGGGCTTTCCCCTGATGAAACCTCCCGCTCTCAGGTTTAGCAGCCACTTGCTTATTGCTAGGGGCCTCACAAAACTGGCTGGCTCGGGAAAGATGTATATCATCCCGTAATCCCTCCATCTCTCCCTGTTGCTGTGTTTTAGCTGGACAGTTTTATTGAATTGCATTGATTTTTTTTATGTGTGTGTGTGTGCCACTACATGATTGTTTTCAAACGATGGAGATTTGATACCTTCTCTTATTCCATCCTCCCAGAGTTTAATTCCAGTCACAGTTCGTCTGTGCCCTGAATCAGCTTTCCTTATTAAGGGATTTAATTTAGGAAGGTAACTTCTGGGTATTGGAGTCTTTCTACAGCCACTTTGCTTCTAATTTGCATTCGTGTCCTAGGCTAAAGAGGAAACTTTGTGCAGGATATGGGTTCTTATCTACTGCTCATCATCTTCCCTGCTGGCTTGTGTTAACAGTTTTTGGCCTTTTTTGGCTGTAGGTGAAAGATTTCTGCCTGGTTGTATCTGCACTGCCCTGGAGGATGTCCTGATGGTGGTTCTTGGTTTTCTTTTATACTCAAAGACGAAATGTATTCATTGAGAAATGTGGTTTTAGTAGGGAAAATGTGTTCTCTGATTTAAACTGAATTCAGTGAATGGTTTCAAACAAAACACAAATAATCCTTTTATGTGGCAATGTCTTGCTCAGCCTTTCCAAAATCAAACGCTGTTTGATTCCCACTTCTGAAACTAGACTTAGAGCTGTAGCTGTGTATGCTGTGCAAAGGGTAATGAAAACCTCCCCAAAATAAAATCAAACTATCATTTTGGACACAAAGAATCAACAAACGGACTAGTTTTCTTTTGAAGTATCATTGTCATCTGGATAATATAGCCGTAACTTGGAGGTATGGGATGCTCTAGCCATGATTGTGGCAGAAGAGCGTGTAGACCACTGAGGCTGTCTGCTGCCTCTCGAAAGATGGGGAGTCGATCCCCATGGGTTGGGCTTTGTCCCAAGCAATACACAGAGCAGCTCGGAGTGAGCTAGCCCAAAGGATGTGTGTCATCGCTGCTGCAGCTCCAGGGCCGCTCATTTTCCTCCAATTGTTGTGCCTTGACTCAGCCTAAATTCAGGTTTAAGAAACCTGGCTGGGAGTTTTCATCTGAGAAGCTCTGCGGAGCCTCCCGCAACAGGGACTTTGGGCATGGCTTCCAAGAAATACCGCTCTAATTAATGATAGTATCCCATTTGTGCAAAACGTTTTCCTAGAAAAAGGGTGAAGCAAGGGATGTTTTATTTCTCGTGTGACTTGTAATGAATAAAACCATTTCTGCTGGCAGGTTTGAATAGTGCTGAACAGCCAGGTAGCGGATACCACATCAAGAAATAGTAAGGGAAGTATTTTATATATTATGGCAAGACTATACTTAGTATTAAGTAATATGAAGCCTAAGTGGACTTTATAATGTTGAAATACCAGTGTTAAAATCTTTTCTTTTTTTTTTTCTCCTAACCAACATTTCAGATTTTCTCCCTGCAGAAAATGCTCTTTAATTATTGTATTTTTCTTGGCTTTTTTTTTTTTTTTTGGCAAAAAACAGTTAAAAACCACCAACCTGCACAGCCAGTATAGAGGCCAAACAGCTTCCGTAGGGCTTACACCGTTGTTTTTCCAGGTCTCCATCCCCCAGAAGGGGGGGATGGAGCAGGGGGTGTGTGTCCCTGCGCCACCAAGCCCTGCATCATGCAGAGCTGAGCTCTCCCTCCCGGTGGCTGCCCAGGGCTGGGGGGAGCACAGGCTCCTGCGTTGGCTGCAGGAGGTGAGGGCGTCCCAAGGATGAAAAGTGCTCGATCAGCTAAATCCAACTGTCCGGGACTGATTTAAGCAGCTCCTTTTGTTTATTACGGCTTTTGTGCTATTTTTAGCTGCTGGCCAGCACTCATTGTTGCAGGTCTGTTGGATTTAGGGGAAGGAGGATGCCTGTGACCTGGGGGCTGTTGTGGCCAGGATGCCCTGAGATCCCCGCAGCATGAGATCAGGGATGGTACCCACGGAGTGAGTGACAGGGAGTGAGTGCATCTGCTGGGGGTCACCCACACCTGGGCCTGTGTCCCCCCCTTCTTGGGGTCTCTGGGCAGAAGGGAAGGATGCAAATACTTGGGTTTGCCATGCATGCAAAGGACTGATAATCCCTGCGTGTTTTTGTTTGTTTTTGCTTTTCTCCAACACCACCCCACAGCACTTCTGCTCTAGGCTTTCTTTCTTGCTCACAGTTTTCAGGGCACAAACCCCGTGCTCCTCCATGCCTGTCGCAACAGAGCACAATATTGTAGCATCCCAAGTCCAGCCTTTTTCAGAGCGTCCTGGAACGGGCAGCAGGATGCTCTGCCGAAGCCCTGAGCAACCCGGGAAGAGGCCACCTTGGAGAAGAGCAAGCCGTTTGGTGAGACAGAAAGCAGGCAAGGAGTGCTTCCCCTTGCAAACGTTGTCCCACCGTACGCTGGTTTGTTTGTCTGCTTGACGCAGAACTATTTATGCAATGGGGCTGATTCATCGCCCTGCAGCAGCCTTGCTGGCAGCCGCCGGCGTGATGCCCGTCCCTGTGCTGGATGCACGGTGGCTGGAGCGGGACCCAAATATCCTGTGATCTTCCCCAACAGGTGCAGCCGAGGGCTGTTTTGGGGAGAGGGTTAAGGCTGGGATCGCTCGGGGCCCGCCGCCGCAGGAAGCCGCATTGTGTGCTGGCTTTAAACAGGAGGTTTGGGAGATCAGTGCTGGATCAGAAAACAGGGACTTGGGAGGAACAAACACTCGCTGCTTCAGAAGGGCGGTGATTTCCTTTTGGGTAAACACGTCATTAATCTAAGGGAGCACATTCTTTTCCATCAAAAGATAAGGGATTCGGATTGCATTTCTCAGGGCTTGGTCTTTTCAGATTGTTTTAACTGTGGCTTTCACTCCTTCAATTACAGACTTTATATAATCTCTCATTTTGGGTTTGTCGGGCTTATTATGGGTGCAGAGAAGGTCTTGGACAAGGGAACTCCTTTCCTCCTTCCTTTAAAAATACTCTGATCCTTCTCCCTATCTACTTCTTGCCAGTTTTTTTTTTTAAGTAAAACCTTTCTGCTTCTTGTTCCTTGCAACTCTGACGCACTTGAAATGCATTTTTGTTCCTTGTCCTAATTTAAGAAGCTGGCTTTCCAAGAAGCTGGGAATAAAAGGAGCTGATTTGTGCACCAGGAGCAGCAAACCTGCTACCGGCCCCGCTGCTCGCGTTGCTGAGCTGCTCGTGCTCTGGGGATGCCTCTTGCCTTGGCCTGGGGAGGTGCCAGCTATGGCATCCAGCTTAATTTTCAGCTCTTGCCATCCCAAAGTGTGGTCGGACCCCACTTTTTCCACTCTCACTGTCCCTGGGGCTGTGTGATTTGCTTCGAGCTGGGATTTTTGTTCTGTGAACCCAGTTTCGCAGGCGCATCTGGGCGAAGGAAACTCTTCTGATGACAGATGTGTCAAACTGGAACTTAGAGAAGAAATTACGGTGTTAAGGCCTTAATAGCTGTGCTTTTATCGCTGTGTGATCATTGACCTGCAAGCATCCAAAGCTGCCTGCCCAAATCCCCCAAGTATGGGGAGAGGCAGAGTTGGGGCTAAAAGACTGGGGGCTCTGGTGTGCTCTGGGACAGACAGATGTGACTGTCATCATCCCACCGGGCCAGGTGGGACCCATGGGAGCTGCCAAAAAGGGCTACCCAAATTTGGTGCATTTGGCCCCGTGGGTACATCAGTCCACTGGTACCAGTCAGGAGGTAGGGCCGCCAATCTCTTCCCCGTCTACCTCCAGCTCACCCCCCTGCAGCTCTTCTCTTCTTCTGTTTCTTCTGGTCTTTCAGCCGAAACTTGTATATCCGAAAGTGAAGCAGGAGATGTCCTGAAAAAATGTTACAGCATTTTTGTATCGCAGTGTGAGTTCAGAGAAGTTCTGTTTGTTCTCTGAACCTGCCAGCACAGTTCTGCCTCTTACAGCACTCTGCTTTCCTGACTCACCAGCTCCCCATCTCCTAGAGGGCTGGGGCTGATCTGGTGAAAATCTGTTCCTGCATCTCACCAACGTGAGTTTCAGCCCACAGCAAGTTGTTGCAGCGCACTGTTAGCACGGAAAAACTCCTGTTTCTGTCCTCTGTCCACCTGCAGCGCTGCTTCCCTCGCGCTGTTTTCCTTTCCAACCTTTCTGCATTTCCCTCGTACCTCTTTGCCTCCATCTGTCCTGTGCCAGGTTGGCAGCGGCAGGGCAGTGCCTGGGGGTACAGATGGTGGCCTTGGACTTACTGGGGAAAAAAGATGGTGTGGTTTCTGCTTGCTTGGCATGTTGCGTGGTGTTGGCATGCGGTGGACCTCGGGAGCTGGTAATGGAGCTCAGCGGCTGCAAAGGCTTGGGAAGAGAGTCTGAGATCTGATTGTTAATGCAGTTGTTAAAAAAGCCCAAACACAGGAAGCCAAATGTGTGCACAGAGGGATGCGGAGAGGTGGGGCTTGGTGCTGCGCCGCTTTGATTTTTATTGTTTTTTTTATTCTGTTGGGAAAGGTAATTAAAGCATTACTCATCACCCCTGTGCCCTCTTCATGCCTTGTCGATGATATGGCAAAAACATTCAGAGCTGGTGCCACTGAGGATCCTGAGCTGCTTGTTGCCTCAGGCAAATTACATTTTCATGTACTCATAGCACAGGACGTGGGTGACGTTTATGGGTTTGCATCCATCTCTTCACATCCACTGTCTCTAGGTGTATGGCCGATCCTGTGTGTCTTGCAACTGTACTCGGAGGTGCTGAAAATCCTGGTGGTGGTGGTTCGATGCCCAAGTGTTAAAGGACACGCCTGAGCTGCCCTTGGTGAATGACGCTGCTGTTCTCGTGTGATTGGCAGCGGGTAGTGAGTGTGGTTTGGTGACCACCAGACCATGCAGGGACAAACTTCTTCCACAGGCAGGGAAGAATTAGTGCTACAAGGGAGAGAATTTCAGTCCTCTGCTGTAGAGCACTTTGACATATAGATGTGTATAGAAATTAATTTGGTTTAGGCCACCCAACGGTCGTCTGATTGAGCACAACTTCTGAGAGCTACCAGCCCAACAGGGCTTGACTTGCCCAAGGGGGAGTTCACGGCCCGTAAATCCTGGGCTTGTGCCTTGCCCTCTGTTAAGAGTTTGGAGGAAAACCATACAAACTTGGTGCAAGGAGGCGTGAAGCTTCGGCTGACGGTGAAGGTCTGTGTTCAGCTGCAGGACTGGGCCGTGGGGTCAGCCCCTGCCTCCTCCATGCTGATGTGCCCGGGTATCTTCCCAAACCAGGACCTCGCTCCGGGAGGATGCTTGGGCTGGGGCCACCATGGTGGTGACCCAGGGGAATGGCTAGACTTCGGAGCTTGTGCCAGAAGGGTTTAAAGGTGGAAGGAGAAGAGGGACACAGAGAGAGAAGGGATAATTATGGCAAGCATCTATAGTGACTTGTTGGCTCTCCACATCTTATACCATACAGGATCCTGGAAATGCTGGGTCAGAGCTGGGCAATGTGCTGCAAGACAAACACTTCTAGCTGTTCCCTGGTGAGCACATCTCAGCAAGTGCCTCTCTGTGGCTTTTCAGGTGGGAATGTGTGGGCCTACTTATTTAGGAAAAGAAAAAATACCCCAGCACTTCAAGCCTTCAGCATCCACCTGCATAATTAAACCCCTAATCACAAGCAGAGCGCGGTATGTGACTGTCTTCTGGGAGCTGTTTCTTAAGGTAGTTTTCCATTTTGCATTATTTTGCTCCATGCTCAGGCCTGCTTACGTGTCAAGGTTTACTTAACCTTAAGCTTGTGAACAGGCTTATTGAATTTGGCCAGGACTTGACTAATCCGTAATGAGCTGCAGGTTGCCTGAGGCTTGATGTCGAGGCAGTTCTGCGTGCGTTTGCGTAACGGGCTGACCCAGCATTGTCACCCCTGCACCGACAGCATCCTCGCGCCCAGCTCCTTCTCCAGCCTCTTGACATCCTGCTCTGAAACCTGGGGCTTTGCGGAGGGGCAGCCCGCAAAGGTGTGTCCCGAGGGATGGAAACCTGCTCAGATACTTTCATCCGTGGGGAGAGAGGCAGTGGGGAGGGAAAATGCAGCAAGAAAAGCCCAAAACCCAGCTGGGGTGGAGGGAGGATGCATCTGTCTCCGCATCTGTCTCCCTGATGGCTTCATGGAGCTTGGGGGGTGGAGAACACTCATCCTGGAAAGTCTTCCATCTGGAATGTCCTGGGTGTGTTTTTTTTCTTGTTTCCTTTTTTTTTTCTTTCTGGTTTACCATCTCATTTTAATAAGGGCAACGGGAAGAACTGTAGGTGAGGTCTTTACTACAAACAAAGCGTGCCAGAAACGGGTAACACAGCAAATATACTTACAGTATATTGTAAGGAGATCCAAAGAATGTGCTTAGATTTGGATTGAGTTGGCTGGAAAGGGTTGTGTCTGTGAAGGTTTTTGTCTAAAGATATGAAAAAAGAAATCAGAAAATGATGAAACATTTCACACTGACCTTGCAATGAAGCATTGCGCCTTGGAAATGCTGAAATGTTTCATCTAGATTCAAAATCTGACTACTTTTTTTTTTTTCTTTACCTTGCAGGGACATTTTTCATTTAAAATAGACCTGAAATATTATCTTTTTTTTTTTTAGAAAAAAAAGAAAGAAGAAGGTAAAAGTCAAAGAAAAATTAGAATTCCAGAATGAAAATAAATGTTTTGGGATTGAGCAAAGTAATTTGACTTGAACCCAAACAAAGCTTTTTAGTGTCTTAATTTGTCAAAGGTCACAGAAATAATTCAGATGTTGTTTAAGTCAATTTTTTTCCCCTTTGTTTATTTACTTCAGCTCAGCCACTTGAGAAATCCATTATTTGCCTGCTTCTTATTGAGTATCTAATGATGAAAATAAATTGTTACTACTCTTTACTACTCTTTTTCCATAAGGCTGACACAGCACAGAGGAGGAACCAGATTCTTTTCCTTCTAGCATGACACTGGGAAGATTGTTCATAGCACTTCAGCTCCATCCCTCCGCAAACCAGCAGGGATCAGGCTCATTAAGGGCAGGATTTAGAGTCTGTGGGGTCGCATAAATGAATTGAGAGCAAAAGTTGTCAGACACAAATTTTGTCCCGAGTGATGCGGGAGGAGGGAGGAATCTGGCTCGGATCTCACATACCCAGCAGCTAGGTGGAGGGAAAAGATCCCCTTGCAAGAATTAAAAAATGATCGTGGCTTGTTCGAGATCAGAGAGCCAAATATAGACCCTATCGCATTTCCTTCCCTCCTCCTTCCGAAGCGCGGCCTTTTGAAGTGCACTTTAAATGGGATGTGGATAATTGACTCCATGAACACCCGAGTGAGTGCTCTGTTGATTTAACCGATTGGTCTCAGTTGCTGATTCCTGTTTTGTTTTGGATGATTTTCGGCCCAATTGCCCCGTCAGCTACAATTAGGACCATTGATAGGACAGCCGAAAGGTCACCCATGGCTCACAGCAGCAGCCAGGAGCTATTCGCCCCGTGGTGTTCTCAGCTCCGAGGTTGTGTGTATCGACGGTTGGCTCAAATTGATGGTCATTGCCAGCCGGGGCATAAAACTGATCAAAAGGGACATAGGGAGACTGTTTTACAGGAGGATAATTGACTGAGAAATGAGGTCGTCGTGAGATGTAACATTTGGATGAACTTTTCTTTAATGAGATGAGAAAGCTCCTGATTCAGTATAAAGGGGAAATTTTGAACTGCTGGGCTTCCTCCATCCCGCCAAAGCTGCGAGAAAAGGAAATAGAAGTGGGACAGAGCAGTGTGTGTATCCTGTGACTTCTGCAATAAATCTCTTGCTGTCATGGTCGAGTAACATCTGCCATTGTTTGGGGCTTTGTGCATATATACAGTCAGTCTCTGCCATCCAAGATTTACATTTGGAGGAATAAAATATATATTGAATTATATAGACCCAAGAACCACTTGGAAGACCCCAGTCAGAGATGGTCCACTTGCAAAGGAGGAGGTTGTGTGTGGTGAGGTTCTGCAAGGCTTTGGTTTGGTGGTGTTTGGTATTTTCCTTAACTGCTTGGATGAGGGAAAAGAGAATATACTGATTAAATAGGCAGATGACTGCAAACTGGGAAGGGTTTGCCAGCAGCCGGGCTGATAGGATCAGACTTCCAGGTGACCTTGCACAAACTGGGGGAGTGGTGTGAAAAGAAACATTTGTGGTTTGGTCAAGACAAACAAGGCTTTGTAGCCTGGCAGCAACAATCGACCGTGCCAGTGTGGGATGGGGACTGTTCCAATTAGGTGAAAGAACACTACAAAGAAAATGCAGGTAACTTGTGGGTGAGGCAAGAAACAGAGCATGAACTTCAAACAGGGTGATTTTGGTTAGACTCTTTGGTTAGAGTCCAGATTCCAATTCACAGGGGATTTTTAAGACTGTTGGGCAAATTTTTATGAAGAGGGACATAGCGACAGCCAGTGCAGCTCTTGAAGCATGAGTTGGAGGTCTGCCTATATCCCTGATTCCTCAGGGTGAGATGAATATTTTCCCCACCCCTTTTATTCTAATAACGAAACGTTCACGTTGCTGTGGGGGTCACACGAAGAATTGTTTGATCATAGACCAACATTTTCCTCAAGCAGCTTGATGGAAGTTCTGCAGCTGTGGGCGCAGATTGCAGTGAAGTCTGTAGGAACATCATCTGAAAAAGGGAGTTTGGGTCTGGTCTTGCAGGAACGTACAACGTGCACAAACTCCCGCTTTATTTCTACAGAAGCTGCGCTTTATGCAGACTTCCACGAGGCCCAGAGGTCAGGGTGTTGCACTGAGCGTATTCCTTTTAAATCTCGTCTGTGGCTTGTTCTTGTGAAGATTGCTGGTGCTTTTAAAAAGCCTAGCAGCAGGAGACCTTTTCTATCAGTGTGTTTCCATCCATGTTTGGGTAACACAATGAATGCAGATGTAGTAGGAAACTTTTGATTATCTATAGGATTTTTCTGTGGCAACTTCAAAGCTCTGTGGTTAGTTATATTCTGAGGCTTTAAATGGATATGTAGTGTGTTCAGAACTCTTATTTAATTTTCCGGTTTAATCTATTGTCCAAACATCGTTAATGTTGTCTTTGAGGCATGGGACAGCTTTGATGGAGTCTTTTTTTAATTTCTGGCTGTCACCCTGTGCTGCCATAAACAACATCCTGCCTGCTAATGAGAAAATGCAAGTTAATGCAGTCACATGTCTTGTGGAAATAGATTGGAGTGGCTGGAAGAAAAAAGAAACCAGCTCTGCTCACCTCCCCCCACAGCTAGCACTAGCATTTGGAGCTCTGACGGGGAGGAGAAATTTCCACAAATGAGGATACTCCATTGCAAAGCAGCATTACCAGCTGAAAATGAAATTATTTCATAGATGTATCTTTAATTCTTTAATCTCCTCTTGTGAGTTATCTTTTCTACTTATAAACATCTAAAACCTCACCCATTAAATACTGCGTTGGGCTCAAGTGTTCCTGGCAAATTCAGGCTTGTGGAAGCACTTGACTCGTCAAAGCGAGGGAGCCGGGTACACCGGTAAATACACGTGAAGCGGTGGCATGATGTTGCTGTCCTTTGTGTTGCTTCCCCCGCCCTCCCATCTCCTGACAAAGTTTCTGTTTAGAAAGTAAAACCCGTGTGCGTGTATGACCTTGGAAAAACTTGGCGGAAGCTTGGTGGGGGGCACAGCCCAAGGCAGGCCGGCCTGGTGTTTGCTCTGTGTTAGGCGGCATCCCTGTGTGCCGTGCTAAACATCTATTTGGAAGCAAAGGATTAAAGCGGCACGGGCAAATGAGAATAGGTGTTAGCTGATCTCCACAGCAAGTTTTCCTCCATGGAGACATTTCACAGGCAGGTGTCCTGCTTGCTCGCAGGCAGGGCTCGATATGGGGCAGCAGTGCCCACATCGAGCAGTACCAACCGCTGTGCTCGCCATCAGCTACGGCCTTCCGTGGCACTTGCACCCATTTAACCACATTTACCTCTTCCCCCCAGTAAAAAAAAAAAAAAAAAAAAAAGACATTTGCCATTTCAAACTACCACTGAAAGCAGGTAGTGTAACCACGCAGGGGCAGGCCTGGTGGCTCTGCCACATCTCTGTCACATCTGAGGCTTTCCTCTCTCCCTCCCTGTGTCCACAGAGCACGGCTTCGTTGGCTACTCCGAAGAGCTTTTGTTCAACAACACACTGCCGGACTACAGCCAGGGGGAGTCCTTCTTCACTGTTTTTGGAGTGTTCTTCCCAGCTGCCACAGGTACTGTGAGTTTTATCCTCCCCTTTTCCTCCACAGGCGCATCTCCAGATGAGCAGGAGCAAGGGGGGTTTCTGCAGCCCCTTTTGGTGAGCACTCAGCCAGAGCAGACTCATGCAGCCGATTCAAAATGTACGGCCTTTCCTGCAAAGCCTCAAATTTTGCACAGTTCTGTCTGGTTTGCTTGAATGTGCTCTGCTTTCTCTCTGTGGCCAGAAACTGTTCCTCAAGTCTGTGGGTCGATCTGATGGTATCATTCCCTCGTTGCCAAGGATTAGGCATTGATCTCGACCAATGCTTCCAGGCCACAGGATACCAAGCCTTTTTAGTAGTGCCGATCATGATTTATTGTGCTCGATAAGCCTTGTGATTAGATTGTGCTGGACAGGTGGGAAGGGGACAGGAGGGCTTTCCCTCCAGCCTCGCGGTGGCCGAGCTGGATTGGTGCTGTCACTCAGGATGCTGACTATCTGCACTGCCTGCTCAGCAGAGCTCAGGTTAGTTAAGTTTAATTGGATGCTTTTGTGTTATTCCTTCCCCTAAATTAAGAGGAAGATCGATGTCCCCTCTCCACAGCTGGCACTCTGTAGTGGAAATGAAATAGCTATCAGTTGGAGTTACAATACCTTTTGTTAATGCTGGTTTTTAAGCTATAAAAAGTACTGATTATAAGCAGTTTCCATAGAGATGAATCCTTGGATTATAGGATGAATTTGCAGAGGATTAGCTCTAAGCAACTAGCTGAAAGTTGTTGGCAGAATTGCTGCAGTACAGAGAGACAAACTAAAAGGTTTTGTGAAACGGATCAGCTGGAGGAACAATCTTCTACCAGACAAAGTCAGATACACCTAGAGCAGGATCTCAAATTTTCCTTTGAAATCCTCTCTCTCGATTTACCTGGCTGGCTGTTGCCCCCGGGTAGGCTTCCTCCTGGAGAAAAGAGCCTGCCTGAACTGTTGGCACTGTGGAGAAGTTGGCTGCTGCCCTCTTCCTTATCGTTTTGTCTGGCCCACACAAGTCCCCCAGCCACAGAAAGAGACCTTCCTCGTGAGCCCTACCACTGATGCAGGAAAATGTTTTTTTTCCAGTTCCCTGATTACAGAAGAAGGAATAGTTATGACAAAGCAGAAAATTGTGATGGTTAACCATATTAAATGGTTCTCCATCACTGCTAATGCTTGGCTGCTAGGAAGGCGGCCAAAGCTAATAGATATAATTTATTTAAAGCCCTGACAGCCTGTTAATTTGTTAGTTAGTGGTAGTAACACCAGTAATAATGTTAAATATTCTCCCAAAATACAGTTTGGGCTGATGTGTAATTACTTTGGTTGCTGCAGAGCTTTTTCTTGTGTTCTTTTTAATTGCTTGGTTATTTAGAGGATTTAAATTGTTCTTTGGAGCAGTGGTGCCATATAACACCACCATTGTTCCTGTTGTTGCTGCTCATAGCACTGCAGTGTTTAGGAGCCTCGTGAAAGAAAACACAGCGCTGTGTTAGGTGCTCTACATGGGAGAACTTGCGACCTGATTAAGAAAGATTAAAAAGGCAGGAGATGGGAGTCGTGACTTCTCCGCTCCAGATCACAGCTGGGAGCCCAGTGCAACTTCAGAGGTACTGGGAATAAAGCTCCCATCTCCGAGAGCTGGTGCAATGCCTTCTATTGCATGCTTACCTATGCTGGGGGCTCAGTGCTGGGGCTGCAGAGGGGACACCATCTTTCTCAGTGTCCCACGTGCTGCAGCAGAGCTGCTTCCCACTGCGTCGTGGGCGAGAGGATGCTCCCTGCCTGGAGTCGGCCTCAGCCCACCAGCAGGACAGGCTGTCTGCGAGGCTCCAGGTGACATGTCAGGGAGGGTTTGGGCAGTGGTGTTAAGAGCAGACTAGATAGATGCAATGCAATCTCCAGGCCTCTTCTGCAGGGCAGAAAGAAAAGGAGTGGCAGGGATGTGTGAGCGTTGCTGTCTGGCTACACCTCTGGTTTGTGCTCCTGTGCCATTCCCAGCACCATCCCAAAGTGGTTCCCACTTCTGTTGTGACTCCCTTGGTGATGGGGATGTGGCAGCATCAAAGTCCTATGCACTAAGCTAGGTGCAACCAAAATTCAGGGAGAGTTTCAGCAGAACGATGTGCTGTTCGGTTTGGGGGTTTCCTTTGAATGTTTGCTTTGGGTCAAAGTGATTTTTCAATGTTATGTTTACCTTTAATTATTAAATGTTTTGTTTGCTCTTTTTAATTTCTAGCATATGCTAGTTTGCAATCTAAGATGCTGTTTTGGTTGGTTTTTTTTTTTTTTTTTTAATGTAGGAAATTGTGAAACAAGATGTTTGGGCCTTTCTGTAATGAAATGTTCCTCTTTGAAGTGAAACTATTTTGATGTCCTCAGGATAAGCTCTTTATTCTCCCCTGGAAATCGTTATCTGAATTAAGCTGGTTTAAGTTTGATCTCTGGGACGCGCTGGAAAGTGTTTTATAGTTGTCTATTTCCACGCAAAATAGCTTAAGAAAGTATTGAAGAAGACGACTCAGATTTGCTGGCTTAAATCGGAGACTATCACACTTGCTATGGAAGATGTGAATATACCATATAGAGATGCTGTGCGTTAACCAGATGTCTTTTGAGTATTTGTAATTACCTTAACGTGCATGTTTTGCTGCCGTGTTGTGAAAGGCGGCTCAGCTACCTGTCTAAGCAGGGGTTTTTGTGGGGAAGGAGGCTCAGGAGCTGCCTGCCCACATCACGCATGCGATTGCTCAACAGCCACGCAGCTCTCAGTGCAGCAACAAAATGAAGTTAAACATTTCTGTGGTGCAGCGAATGGTTTTCTTTTTCTACTAAACCCCCAAGGTGTACTGTTTAATGAAAGGAGTGTGTTCTCATGTGATGCGAGAAAGTAAGATGATGTTTGAAGTGGCGTTAGTGGAAAATGTAGTTGTACTGACACCAGTTCTGAAAAAAACACCATACTTGGCACTTGCAAAATGACAGCAAATAGATTTAGAAGTTTTGGGCTAAGTTATCAGATGATGTAAACTGGCGCAACTCCACTGGAGCCTATGGAGGGGTGCCAGCTTACATCAGTGGAGAATTTGGCCCTTTAAAAAAAATTAGCTGCAATCCCTATCTCAGATTTTCCATTCTTCATCTCTTGGTGAAGGAAAAAAAACCCACAACACTTTTACACTTTATAGTGAATTTGCTGAAAAATGCCATGGGTGTTTGCAAGCAGTTGTATCTGCAGGTTGTAAGCCATAGCTGATGGAGCTGTGTGCCAGAGCTGGTGGAGCTGACGACTGTGTCTAACCTACAACGTAGGTGGTCCCCTCGTGCACGTATCCACCGTCTGGATGATTCCCAGGACAGGATTACGCTGGGAATAGCAGCAATGTACAGACTGTCTCGGCCATAATTTCCTGGCTGAGCTGACCGTGTTTTCATGCTTCCTTGTCCAGAAGCTTTGTCATTATCTGCTGCTCTCCGAGATAATAGCCAGTGTGGAAAATCCAGCCTGCTATCTCGTTGGAACAGAGAGGTGGGTAATTTTCTCCGTGGACAATCCGCAGATAGGATTGCTTGAGTTCAGACAGGATTGGCCGTTTCCTTGGGGGGTAGGTCTGTGTCTGGAGAATGAAATGTCCCAACTTCTTCGGTTCATTGAGTTAGTAGTTTTTTTTTCTTCTCTTGAGTAGCTGAAGTCTCTGGAAACCCTGTTTTTGGCTACTTTCAAGGCAGACTGGTTTGCTGTTTGGCAGGGGGGTGACCGAAGCTAGTGCTGGTGAAATTTGCTCGGTTCCTTTTGTCCTTTCATTGAAGAGGGGGGTGATTAGTCTGCTGCTCACAATGATCTTCTCAGCACTGCTCTTTGGCAGCTGACACCCTGTCTGGAAAGTTACTTTTTGGGTGGTGGTGGTGGAAAGGTGGCTTTGGCACGGTGCGTGCTTCTTCACTAGCAGATTCCCCATAATCGCAGCACGGAGGAGACAGCTTTGGGCTGAGTGGCTGGGAATACCCACGTCAGTTCTTTCTGCGGTGGCCTCGGCCTTTGGCAGTGGAAGCTGTGACACCCTGGAGACCTTGGAGGTTGTGAGGAAAGCTGGTGGTGGTGTGCACTGCTCTGGGTCTGACCCCATGTCGCTGCGGGGCAGGGATCAGTCATCGATCTCAAGATCCCACTTATGTGGGTTCTGGAGGTCATCTTCTGGCTTCTCCTCGGTATGTGTGGGTCTGTGGGAGGGAGGCAGCGAGGTGAGCGGGGCTGTGCAGTCATCACTGTACGGGTGACTCACATGGCTTCAACTTTTTTCATATTCGGTCCAGAAAACGCCATTTTGGTGTTTCCCCAGTGCTTTGCTGAGCTAAGAGCTTGGATGAGGAAGAGGTGAGTCAAGCTCAAGCTGGAAGATAGAGAAGTGGTGCCAGATGTTTGGGAAACTTGGCCAAGAGGTACATTAGATAAACAGCTGTCCTTCTGACCACAGCTTGCTCCCTTTGGAAGAAAAATTCAGGGCATTCTGCGTTCTCCGCTTTGCCCTTGAAATGCAAAGTAGCATGTCACCGAAGAGCGCTTTATAGATGCTCCATTTAGTCTGATGTTTTTGACTGTTTCCATGGACTTCTGCCTTCCTAACTTGTCTCACCTCCAGCTAAGCTTATTGTATAACCCTTGAAAAAGGAGCAGTGCTTGAACAGCACTTGGAAGCTTTATCCGGGGAAAAGCTCACCAGCTGATGGGCTTTTAGCAGCACTACTCAGATCTATGTCCATGGAGTAGTCTTCCAGGAGAAAATTAACAACTCGTTTTGATTTTTAAAGTCTTCAATATGGTCCCAAGGATTCAAATCTGGTCTAAATCTGGAAGACAGCTCCTCTGGGAGTGGAGAAGTGCCAGGGGCCCGCAGGGACTGACAGCGGCTGCTGGGGCTCTGGCCCCGGGGGGGGAGAGGATGACAGAAAGGAATGGCTGCTGGGTGGGCCTGGGATGATCAAGGGGAAGAGAAAAAAAAAAAACAAAAGAAAAGAAATAAAGCTCTGGATCCTTAGCTTGATGTGTTTGGCAACATGTGAGTGCCTTGTGCTCATTAGCGTGCTGTCCTCACAGCAGCACAGCAAGCAGAGGAAGTGTTATGATTCCCATTTAACAGATGGGGACATGGGGCTGTGAAAATGCACAGGAAAGCCCGGGATGGAGCAGGCAGTTGAGCCTCTGATCCCTGATTAGCAACCAAACGTTTGCTCCCTAGTGGCCGTCGATCTGTGGCCGTGCAAGGTCTTTGGAGAAGACGCCCATCGGCTGAGCTGGGTTTGTCCCCTGTGATGCGGGATTTGTTCCACAGCTCCTGTCCACCCTTTGCTGAGAAAATCCTCCCAAGCAGCAGTCAGTGTTTGAGCTTTAACATGCAATTGTTAAATTGACCAGTTGTCCTTGTCTGGAGCTGCAGCCACTTGCATTTGCAGCCTCAGAGGCTGACTTGGTCACTCCTGTGCCCTATGAAACAGTGAATGGCTGCTGGCATTGGCAGCTGAGTGGCAGCCCTACGTGCTCCCTGCTTTCTGCCTGCGAGTGCCATGCTGTTGGCATCCTCATCCTCGTTGCTCTTTGTTACTGGTCTCACCTGAGCTCCCAGCAGGGTCCCGTGGGTGCTGTGGACTAGCACCTGGCCCACGCGGCGTAGTGATGTTTGTCCGACATCCAAGGGATGGGACAGAGGTGGGCAGGAATTAATATGTCAGGGAGGCTCTTGGCCTGCCTTCAGATTGTCCAAATTCTCATCAGGAATCCAAATCGCAGATTCGATTTATTTATAGCAGGTATCTGAAATATTCTAACAAAATTTGTGGGATAATTTGATGAGAAAAGGTGTGCTTTCTTGCCAAGTCTGTTGTGACTCCCTCTTCAAATGTGGGTAAACTGTCTTAACCCTTTTGTAGCTCGGGTTCCCAGTCTGAATGCAAAGATTTTAATCCTTTGCTCCATCCTGTTTCCTTTTCCTTTGTTGTTGGATGCTAATTTGTTAGGCTGAGGTCTGTCCCTTGTCATACAGTACCCTGTACTCTGGCCTAAAATAACACTTCAGTACTTTATTCTTAGTTCTGCGGTGTTTTTTCTGTGACGCTGGGACGATCACTTACCCGCTCAGAGCTTCGATTTTCCTATCTGCAAAGCAGAGATAATGCCAGCCTCCCGGAGCCGTGAGCGATGCCTGCGACGTGCAGCCCTTGGATGGAAGGTGCCACCTACGTGCGGAGCCTCTCATTCTGCCCTCTAAATGCGCCTGCGATAGCCATTAACAAGTACAAGCTGCTCTGCAATCGCGGCTGTCCCTTGTGAATGTGGGCACCTGTAATAGATCTGCTCTAACCGGCAGGGTCTGGGCAGGGTAGGACAACCTGCTGAATGTCTTGCAGTGATGAACGGTGGCGTTTTTCTTTTCAACACTCAGATGGCACTGCTTTCTGCTATGGTTGCATTAAGATAAGATGGGTTTTGTTTGGATTTCTGCTTTTTCACCCCCCATTCTCCCCCAGCATTGTTCAAACTGGACAAAGGGTTCTTTGTAGGCATGTTAGCAGTAGCTCCTTTCTGTTAAAGACAAGAGCAGTTACTTACCAAGCAGTTGATGGGAGCCAGTAACCCTATCCATGGCAGTGCAATGAAATGATATAGTTACTGTTCTGAAGTAATCGATTAAGTGACTGATTAAACTATATTGCATATTATAATATATGTCATGTATGCTATAACTTAGATTAACTCTAAATTGTATTTATGTCTACAAAACATAGGTGTGATGGCTGGGTTCAATATGAGTGGAGATCTCCAGAAGCCTGCTACCAACATCCCCCTAGGGTCTCTGGCTGCTATTGGCACCTCGTAAGTAATAGATTGGGGAGAATTTACTGTCTAGAGCCTGCCCTGGATGTGACCAACCCATTTTGTACTCCCATCAACCTTTTATTACTCAGCCATCTGGAAAATTAAAGTCTGGCTCTCATTCAAATCCTCATCCATTACCACCACCTACTCCGGGTGGGTTGGAGAGGAGATTCGTTAATGTGGATACAGTCAGTCCTTCCTCATTCTTCAGCCTTCCTCAGCCGGACGGGATGTGTGTTGGTGCTAGAGCAGTTGTGCTGCCGCAGCCCGGCTGTTCCCAAGCAGCATGCAAAGTGCTGCAAGGCTTGGAGCACGTGGTTTTGTCACTTCTCGCGGCTGGTCTCAAAGCGCTCTTGTTGCAAAAGAGGAAAATGCAGTTGTTATTATTGGAGAAAACAGTACCAAGGGAGATAAAATGACCTGCCTGCCTGCAAGGCCAGGGGAGCACAGGTGCCCTGCGTCCCTGGGCAGAGCAGTCCCCCTGGGAAATGCTGTTTTCCAGAAGTAGTAGAATGTTGTGTGTTTAAAATAACTGGTAAGTTCCTGCCTGCTTTCATAGCCAACTAAAGTACTTCTGGAAATATTGCATATATTTGCATACCCAGGTTCAGACAGAAAAGAGGGACCTTCTGAATTTAGTGGGATTCTTGCTGAAACTGGTGCTCATTTTCTTTTGAGTCAGGGGATTCACATCTCTGCTGTCCGGACTTTGCAGACAGCCTAGCTTATCCCTCTGACCGAGTGCTGGAAAAGCCAGAGATACCGAGGAGGATCATGGCTGAGGTAGTAAATTTGACACGTTCAACACTGCTGCCAGATGAGGGGACCTGCATACGGGCAGGATGGGGTTATTCCCAGTGTGCACATCAAGAGTGCAGGTGTCCTCACCTCAGGGTACCGTGCCATCACTCTGTGGCTCTCCCCACTGCGCTGCAGTGGGCAAGTGGTATGTGTGGGTGTTACACCGAGCCTCAAGGCTGCTGTGCAGGAGCAGACAGGACAGGGTGACTGAAGACCCAGTTTACAGGTTCTTGGCCTTCTTCTGGCTCTGCTAGTGGGCACAGTTCTCAATGGTCATGTCTGGTTGGTGAAAATAGTTTGTTTTTGTTGCTTGCAGGTGGTTTCTGTACATGGTCTTTGTTTTCTTGCTGGGAGCCATTTGCACCCGTCAGTCCCTCCGCTACGACTTCATGATAGCAGAGAAGGTAACTTGTTCAAAGGACTCGGTGTGGTGTTATATAATGGGGCTTTCAGATTTCCTTTGGCATTGTTGAACTCTTGAACTTCTCCCAAATCCTGAGCAATTTGGGTGCCCATCTCTCATTGATATTCGGGGGATTTTCCCATTGCAAATCCCAGTGTACAATTGATTTGAATAGCCTTGCATTCACCAGCATATCCAATAATGCTGAATCTTGGCGTAATCACCTGGCAATAGCTTGAAGAGCTAAAATATGCTAATGTTGTCCAGTGATAAATGCTGTATCTTATTCAATGTATCCTTTCTCATTGGTGAAAGCTCAGACCAAATTGAAATCTCTAAAGAGCCACGCTGCTTATCTTTACTAAGTCAAGCAAAGCTTACGTTTTCATATCGAGCGGACTGTAATTGCAGTGTGAGCAGTAACATTATTGAACTTGAGATGTTCCACGTTGGTGTATATAAATGAAGGAGGGTTGTAGTGTTACAGGCAATGAACGTTACCATTACAGACCTTTGAAAAGAGAGCAAAGATTTTTGTGTGTTGCTGTCTTACTTTAAATGGGATATGTAAGAGCTAATTTTACAATATTCAGCATTATATAAAATCATGGCCTTACAATATATAACTGTTTTCCTAATTAATTGGAGATGTTTTCTGTTAATTTTATTTATAATATGATTTTAATCTAGAATGTCAGTTTGAGACTCAGACTTCATTTTCTCTCGAAGTAATTGTAGCCCTAGACTTCCTCCAGTCCCCAAAATAAGCTCCAGGTTATTGGTGGGGCTCTTATGACTTCCTGCTAAGGTAAAAAAAAAAATCTGTTTCAGGGAACAAAAAGAATGAGTCTGTGTTCTTTAAGGCAACGCCTTTGTTATGTAAATGAGACAGAGTTAATGGATGAAAAGTACAGTAATGAGATGGTACTTATAACTGAACCAGCTGAAGAGAGAGAGATTTTTGAAGCTATGTTTTAAGTTCAAAATCCTCTGAAGGGAAAAAAATGAAAAATCTCTCAGTAAGTGAATCTGGAGTTATTTAGTTACGTTAAATAACAAACAACAAAAAAGCAAAATCAGTTTTCTCTTCCCTTTTTATGGTACAATCCATATACTCATGTGGTTTCTTTATTATAAGTTGCTTTATATTTTAATGACTTTGTGTGGACAGAGAGAAGAAGAGGTCATTCATTATACATTGAACATGCAAACTCCCCGTTTTCATCAGTCACAGGTGAACGAGTGTTTAGTTGCTTTTCTGCCTCACAATACTTGTTTGGCTTTTTAAACACAGAAGTGAGATTCAGTAATTTCCCTTCTTAATGAGCCAGAAGTGCCAATTTCTTACGAAGTATTCATACTCTCTGTGCTTAAAACCAACAGCAAAACCTTTCATCAGCCTCAGTGAAAGGGACTCTTCCCCTCTAACCCTGATTTGAATGTCAAGTAGTACATTTAAATGCAAGCATTTTTGGCAGCTAAACTAATATATGATGTATGGCACAACTGATTGTTTCTGTCGAGTATTTTTCAAACCAGGCCTGTACTGTAGGAGAGGGAAGGGAAGTTCTGCTCGTAAGACTCCCACGTCCAGGGTCTGTCCATTTGTCTGATGTAAGCTGATACCTGCTAATCTTTCCCTCAGGTTTGTTCTGCCCCACAAGATAAAATTCCCAAGGCAAGTGGATTTTCATGGTGAAAAGAAGTGTGTATTTGAGTGGCAGGAGACTGGTACGGTTCTGAAACACGACATTAATTTTACATGCCTTCCCTGAGCAGCAAGTGTTTTCTGTCTCTTTACCCAGTCTCCTTTTTGCCGCATGCTGATTTCATAGATAAGAAAAAGGCAGATGTATCTTCAATCATCTTTAGACATGTAAATTTGTGTAATTGCTGCTAATAAAGCATATGCCACCTGACTTCAACAGCAGCAGAAGCTCGGAGGATGCAGAAAATGGCAGCAGGTCCATTTAGATGTTATTTTCCATGTGGAGAAGGGCAGGAGTGGAGGTCATGAAGTGAGTGAAGGTTGAAGGGCCTGCACCGGGTGCTGTTCCCTGGCACCGTGTCAAGTGCACCTCCACCTGTGCTTGCAGCAGTTGACACTGGGGACCCACGCAGGGGTACACCAGTCCTTGCTCCTGTTTGACAGACCCTGAGAGCATTTTGTGTCCCCAGAGGGAGAAGAGGGATGCTTTCAACTCCATCTGAACTTGGCGTTTCCCCTCCAGCTTGCTTCTCCCTGCAGTCTGGTGAAGGCTGATGTCAGCTCGGGGCTCCCCCAGGAGATGGCTGCACCCCCTCCCATCCCTGCCATCCCTCTGCTTGTGTGACATTTGTAGGAACTTCCTACGCTCAGACCTGTGTCAGACTGAGCTGAGATTAAGGAGCGTGTTCAAAAATCGTTTGGAAACATCTGGCAAACATGGTGAAAACAAGTCTTCCCATGGAAAAATGAGCTAAAAGCCTGTTATTAGCAAACCAAGAGAAAAACCCTTAAGTCTCTGTATAGACAACTTGTATTTTGGCCTGTAGAAGTTGCCCATAACTACAGGGTTCACGAGGACCTCCCTTTGCTCTCCTTGAGAAAGGTCAGAGCTATCAGGCTTCAGCTGAACTTCGCAGAGTCTGTGGGTGCTGGTGGCCATGCCCGGCTCACAGCTTGCTGCTGCTGCAGCCCCGCCAGGTTTCCACGCCTGCAGGAGGTGCTACGCGGTCACACTGGCAGCTGGAGGGGATGCTCACTACAAACTGGTAATAAAACCAGCCTTGGAGCACTATGGCTTTAAAGAGTTTGAAGTTTCGCATTGGCTGAAGGAAATTCTTTACTCGTTTGAAGACAGGAAAATAAGGTCATTGTATTATATCCCTTGGAGCATATTTTTTTTGAGATGCCATTTGTTTAAGTGGCAAGTTTGATTTGGTTTTACTGCAGATTTTCTTTCAGGATTGGTTTTCCCCTCTGGGACGCAGGGGTTTGTCTTCCTGTTTTGGATGGTTGGAAGCCTGGGTAGCTTTTCCTGTACGATGTGCTCTGTATATAAGTGATCTCTCCTGAAATAAACTCACTTCCAGTTACTTAAGTGGAATCTAATAGCTGCTGCTTTGCTGCAATTGCTCCAAGTGACAAAGAATTTCTTGGATATGAGCTTGTCAAATGGCTCTGTTGGTACAGGATGTTCGGTATTAAATTACTTCTATGGGGTAATTTTCCCGTATTAATTGCTTGTACATTATACCACAGACCGGTTAAATTGCTGCTTTCCCAGGCTCAGTTCATTTTGCAATGTTACAAAATGCAGGGGGTTTCTGAGTATATATGTGTTTAAAATCACTCACAGGTCTTCGAAGAATGAAGTAATCAACTTTGCATCCTCTCTGCTTCCTCCAGGTATCCTTGGTGGGTTTCTTGTTTTTGCTAGGGCTGTACATCTCGTCCCTGGCCTCCTGCATGGGAGGGCTCTACGGAGCACCCAGAATCCTGCAGTGCATCGCCCAGGAGAACGTGGTCCCCATGCTCGCCTTTCTTGGACACGGGGTTAGTGATCCTTTCTCTGAAATTACTGTCAAAACCTAACCTGAGGGAAACTGTTGATATAAGGAGGCAGTATTTCTGTGCGTCTGTGGGGCAGGATGAGATCTGTGCACCACGTCTCAGCCATGCCCTGCCCCAGAGCTGTCAGTCCTGTCGCCGTGCCAGGACAGCCCTTCCTGGGCTGTGGGACCTCCTCCTTTTGGTCCTTTTCTTTTGAGATGTCTCCAGGAAAACAGCCACTTATGGTACAACTTTGCCTGTGATTTGTTTTTGCAAACACCTGATCTAAGCCCATGCTGATCGTAATTGTGACCAAGGTACTTAGCTCTTCCGTGCCCTCCCTTTCAGGGCAGAGGCCTGAAGCTTTTGTCTAACTGCTCTGGTCAGATGGATGCTAGCTGCCTCTTTATCTTTTTGTTCTTTTCTTCTTCTTTCCTTCACTTTCTCTTTGAAATCTTCCTACCTTCTTTGGTGACCTCAGAGCTGAGTACATCGCTAGTCCCAGTGCAGTGGATTCAGTTTGTGCACGCTGGAGAAGAGGACACTTCTTTACAGGGTGAGGTGTCTTTTAGGCTCAATAAAAATAATAAAAAGAGAGTAGATTTAAAAGGTTAATTTAGGGGGCTGCTAAGCTTTAGATATACTTCAAAACAAAGCCTTGCTTTGAATATGACAAGAGGCTTTTTCCTTGTCCCAGTCACTAATCCTCATTCACATGAGTTGTTCCCCTGAGAACAGTCAAAGTCCCAGTCACTAAGGATTGTGTAGTCTTGGGCTATACGTTTAGAACAAAGTATTTCTTATGGACTTCCCTTTTTCTAAACAGGGAGAAAAAAAATTCATTGCTCTAAATAACCTGCAGCATCTAACTGTCTGTACTGAGCAGCTGGGAATATCTTAAGATGTTATACTCCTTCAGAGCAGCTTATAAATACAGGAGAATATTTCACAATAGTAATATTTAAGATTGTTTTATAAGTATAATTATCTCCTCTATGTCATTTTGTATTTCTCAAAGCAATTCTTGAAAATTAAAGTCAAGATAATAGTAATAAATATAGGAGAATCAGGAATGGTAACAACAGCAAAAACTTCCAGCGACTGAGGATAGTTGTCAGGCACTCCCAGAACAGACTGTTCTGCATGTGGCAACACTTGCCAAATTGTCAGCAATTTAGCCCTAGGACTGCAAAATTGATTCCCTTTCTTCTCTGGTTTTCTGTCTTTCTGTAATATTTTCTCCTCTGAACTCTGTCTAGGCAGAGTGCCACAGTGGAAGTGCTCAAAAAGAGGTGAGACGTTAAAGGCAGATCACTTTACCCGTTCCTTCTCTCTGCCACCTTGAAAATTGTCTAGATTTGGTTCATGGAGAGTGAATAAATGTAATTTGCCCTTAACAATCTGTTCCACATCAGTTCTTCTTTTCCATGGTTTAGGAAAGTGTTGTAGTCAACATAACCCCAGCTAATGTGAAGGACACTATTGTTTTCTGTAGTGTTAAACCTAAGCCAGAGGCATCCTGAGATCGTACCATCTGTTCCCTATCTCGCTAAGTCTTTCTAATACCTAAGATGTTTTCTGAGAACCGTGTTCACTTATCCCTGAGACATATTTCTCATTTCATTGTGAAAAGGCGTAAGGTCCAGAACCGGTCCCCTTTTCTATTAATAAGTGTGGAGGAAATAGAAATAGTTTCCATTTGAGCTGTGTGTTTATTGGAGAAGCACATGCAGTAAATGAAAACGTAGAATGGAAAATGTTCCCTGTCTCGTGCTGGTGTTGGTGTGAGGGGGCTGTAAGAGCACCTTCCCAGCACGTTGCTGAAGTGCATCCCTCAGCTGCCACACTGCTGGCAGAACTCCGTGTTGTGCCAAGAGAACTTAAAGCATTTCCTTTTGATCCTTTTCAGAACCGAAGCTTGTTCTTAAGGGACATTGCCATGGTTTCAATTTCTACCTGTCTTTAGAAAGTCCTTGGAGGTGAGGAGTACGGGACAAACCCCCACCCCAAAACGGCCTTGGCAGGGGCTCTGATGGACACTTAGCATCGTTTCATCTGACTCTCTAGCAATGACTGAGAAAGGGCATATTAGACCTAGGGTTAAAATTTGTGAGCTTAGTCTCCCTGAATGTGCTTTGCTTTGTCTCTCTCTCATTGTCTCCCTACCCTAACCCTACCCCAAAGGAGAAGAACAAGCTGTGTTTCTCCTGGTTGCCTGCCTTTCTGACTGATGCCTGGCATTGCTGGTGCCCCCAGCGTCCTTTAGCTGCTAAACCTTTCTGCTGCTTTCCTCCTGGTACTGGGCTGATGCAGCTTTGGTAGAAGGAAGGAGGAGATGCCAAGTACAGTCCCAGCAGATCATGGATTTAGCTCAGCCTTGAGTCAGGGCAGGGCCTGAAGCTACTGATAAAAAATGGCACAAAAATACAAAAATTAGAAATGAACAGTTAACTCTTAATTAACACGTTTTGTTGCTATAACACAGCCCAGACTTCCCATAGGCCCCACGTGTCTCTCTGAAGGTTCATTGCTGCTTTAATGACATACTCTGAGATACAGAGTGAGACTTGATGAATTTTTCCAAGACAAAAATTGAGTGAGGATCAGAGGTGAGGTGGGAACTCAGCAGCTTTTGGCTTCCAGTCTGTTCTTTAATTTATTAAGCCAATGGGCCTCTGCTTGTGTGCATGGGGGTGTGTATTTCATGACTATGCATGTACCTGCAGACTGTCAGGGTAACCATTCTTTACAGCTGAGCCACCAGGGACCCTCACGGCAAAGCTCACGAGTATTAATTTAAATATGTTTCTTTTATTTATGTAATAGAAAGGACCCAACAGGACTCCAGTGGCTGCGATTTGCTTAACAAGTCTCATTACCATGGCTTTTGTCTTCATTGGGCAAGTGAACGTTCTTGCTCCGATAGTGACCATCAACTTCATGTTGACATATATTGCTGTTGACTATTCCTATTTCTCAATCTCTTTGTGCTACGATGATCAGCAAAAAGCTGGCAAGACACAAGTGGAAAACGCTAAGCCTCACTCTTCCCAGCCTTTGATTTTCAACAAGACCTCCAGCCACGCATCAGATGGAGTAATTCAAAGCAGATCGAATGGCACCTTGCTGGAATTCACAAAAGACATGGACCAGCTTTTTAAACCATTTCGTAACGAGCCAAGTGCTAGCAAAAAAGGAGCTGAGAGTTTAACCCAAAAGGTCAAACAGAAAAAGGTGAAGAAGCCAGCCAAGCAAACGTTACAAGACAGCTTTCTTCTGGATCTCGATCACGATGCTCCTCCAGCTCAGCATGGCTGGGATGAGACTGCAGAGCCCCACCACGAAAGCTGGCAGGACCTCACTGAGCAGGGCCACCAGCTGGAGGTGGGTCCGTACTGGTCGCCTGCTACAGACACCCAGGGGACACCTGAGCTGCTGGAGCAGGGGGAGCAGCTCCACAGCCCGGCGCTGGCGCTCTGCAGCCAGAAGGTGGAAGGTGAGTGTGTAGAAGATGGGCATCTTCATGCTCGCAGGGAATTATCTACAATCTTAGTCCTCCTGGTGCTTTGCTGGAGGCAGGCGAGAAACTAGCTTTATACGGGGCTGTCATTCAGTGATTCATAGCAATAATATCTTTTATTACAGGTGAGGGTAGAGTTCATCATAATGAATCACAGGAGAAGTTCCAATGTAATTTCCCGTGGAAGATTAATCACAGGAAAGCAGGCAGGACTGTATTTAGTGTAGGGCTGTTTACTGCATACTCATTATTCTACAAATGCAATCTTAACACTGTACATTAAAAACATTTTGAGTGTTATCTTGGGCCTTATTTCACCATGATGTGGAGTAGGAGGGATGGAGCCTTGGGAGACTAAATCTCTGGCTGTGGAAATGAGATGATCCCTATGCTGCAGGTGGAGGCTGTAATTTGTCATCCACAGCTAGGAATCTGAATTTATTTCATTGGCAATATGGGTGTTTTGCCACAGAGGTAGTTGTCTCAGATCTGTAGTCTTCTATCAACATTAGTCAATTAAGCTTCATAAACCCATGTGGGGGAGAAAAGAATTGTTTCTCTTCTTTTACAAACATGGAAACTGCCTCAGTTTCAATCACAGGCAATGACTTATGTGAGGCCTAAAGATAGACTCAGTACCAAAGTTGTAAATTTTTTTTTTCTTGATCACCTTTTCTGCTTTCATTTTAGAAATTTTGGTTAAACTGTGCCATGCCCAACTGTCAGCTAGAATTTCTGGTTTGGTTTTTGGCAAAGTAGAAAGAGACCAATGCTTCAGCTCATTTTTAACATATTTTTTTTCTTTTTCTCCTTTAGAATCATCTGTAAGGCAACAAAATCTAGAACTGGGAATTCAGCAAATTCCAGAATCATTCTACTCCCGATTCTGCAATCACTGGGTTTCCTTTGCTGGTGTAAGTAATTTTCTTTTTATTTTGAGCACTGGTTTGTGACTGCCGAAAATGGAAGGAAATTCATCACTTAGTGTAAATACACTCTAGTACTTTCAGATGGCTTTTGTTTCTGGTATCCCAGGAGGTCACCTGAACTAAATACTTAAGAGACCATAGGCCCAGTGGTTCAATTTAAGAGAAAGGTAGATGACATTATTTAAAACAGCAACAGCAATAAATAAACAAACTCCAACATCTTAGGACTTTTCTAGAATTAAACATACATGGCTCGTTGGGAAAAAATCACCGTGTCCCTCTTTTCACTGTGAATCAAACAGCCTGCTTTTTCTTGCCATGGAATGGACTGAGACATCAGCTTCAAAGATGTGTTATTTTTATATATGAAACAGTTTCTGCAAGCTCGGGGTGGGGTTTCATTAGCACTGAACTCCTGATCAGAGCAGCCTGGCTGTGAAATTCCACATTTTGAGGGAGGAAAGCAGAGCATTCCTCCAGCATGTTACTTTAAAGAATAAATAACTTTTAAATAGCTTGTTCCTTAAGCCACTGAAGAGTTTAAGACATTTAAATTCTTCTTGGGAAGATGGATTAATGGGCAGATGACAGGAAAAGGGTCAGATATGGATAATGAGTGAACCATCTGGCTTTGCTGCATGGATGGGGATTTAATAGCTGTACGTAAAACATAACAAACACCCTTGAATAACATACTGAACCCTTCTAATTTAATCCTCAGATAGAGTTTGACACCTACTTTTCAAATTTGCTGCTCTGGCTGCCAGCAGCCAACTACTGGAGAAAGGTCTTGCCAGACCGTGGCGCGGTGGGTGGGATGGATGCTGGAGGCTCCTCTCTAGTGATGACGTCTCTAGGAGGTTGCAAGCTAATGCTCTCTCTGGGCTCAGTAACTAACGGGGCCCCCGAGTGCTTGTCATCGTAGGGTTCGGAGTGGTCAGCTCTGCCTTCGTGGGGGAATTGGCGTAAAGAGATGACTGATGTGCTCATTAAAGCAGATTTGGTTTTCTGTCAATAGTCAGACTTGGGATGACTTTGCAACAGAGCTGAGGAGGGATCAACAGTGCAAAATAAAATCGCAGAAGAAAAATCAGATACACTTTTTCATCCAGGCTCCTTTCCCCTCTGCCTTGTCTTCAGGCTTCACCAGCCACGTCAGCCGTGACTGCTTTAGCTCTTACACGTTGTCCCTTGTCTGTGCCTAGCCTGATCTGTGAAGATGCTGCTTCTGCCCCTACTCGTATGCCCCTTGAGCTACTTCTAACCCTGCAAGCTGGTGAGGCTCCAGATACAGCTTCATGCTCCCAAATAATGACCCATTTGGCTGATGCGGCTGGGAGCTCCCCGTGGACTAGCTAACACTTCCATGACCTGCAGCTGGTGTATGTTGGAGTAGCTCAAGCAAAAACTGCCTCTAGGACCTGAGGCAGCTCACTAAAAGCTACCTGCATGCTGCTGAAGGTGACAGTGCAAGCCTGTGCTGTCCCTTGTTTATGACTGAGACCAAATGAGGCTCCGTATAGCACAGGGAACTCCTTGCAGAGAAACCTCAGCCATGCCATACCCAAATCTTTTCTGGTAACGCTAGATAGAAATACTTTATGTGTGGCCAAAAGCCACTTGCCACAGAGCACTCTGGAGGCAGGAGATGACGTGGTTCCCCCAGGGACCTGCACCACAGTCCTCAGCTGCTGATGCCCAGGAAGGTCCATCCACCCATGTGGTTGTGGCTGCTGTCGTTCCTCCCATGGGCAGGGTGCGGGCTGTGCAGTAGATCTCGCGCAAGGAGAACCTTGGCTCTGTCCCCATCATGGGGCGTTATTAAGAGGCAGACACCTCAACAGAAACACTCATCAGGGTAAAGCTGAGTGTCTGCGTCCCAGGTCTAGACAGTGCACAGCTCTTACACAGCACTCCCGAGAGGGCCTAAGAAAGATGGAGGTGCAGAGAAGCCATCAAAGCACTGGTTTTACATGAATTTGAAACACAAGGTTCAGCGTTTCTAGCACTAAATAAATAAAAATGCAGTTACTGATGCTCTCATAACAGCTTGAGAACCCCAGTACTGCCTCACTTATTAACGAGGTTTTATTGGAGTTGCAAACCATGCTCAGATTGCAAGATTCAAGAATAAATTGCTGAAACCATGTGAAGCTGCGTGTGAAGGTGGGTATTCCTCCTCGGGCACGTGCCGCCAGCTCTCCCATGCGCCAGAGCAAAAGATGATCAGAGCTTCTCTGGATTATGCAGAACAGCAGTCAGATTGACAGCAGTATACCACCTTGCTCTGGAGCAGCCCTAAACCTTGTCTTTTCAACAGGCAATCGTGTCCCTCATCATAATGTTTGTCATTCAGTGGATCTACACCCTTGTCAGCCTGGGAGCAGCAGTTATTCTGTATTTCTACATTGGCCAAGTGAGTCCAGGACTCCCCCTGGGTGGGTAATTTTTTTCTGTGTTATTAAATCTGCTTAAAAATTCATTAAGCTTTAATTTAACTTAATTATGAATTTTGATGCTTGTGTTTAATATGCAGGTGGCACAGTGAGTGATGAGATTTAATTTCTTTGGTAGTTTCAATGCATTTTATGTCTGGCTCTTTAATATTTGATTCCAACTGTAACTAGCATTAGCTTGATAGTTTGCACATTGTGCTTGCTTTTCGGCTGTACTGTACTTTAAATGGCAAAAGCAGATATTGAGACTTAACAGGGATGGCAGATTGCAAAAGTATCGCGGCAATGAGAACAATCTGTTGTAAAAAATCTGTTGTAAATACATTTTAATAAATTTAATTAATCAGTCTAAAACCACCTGAGAAAACTTTAATGAAAACGGGAATTATGACAAGTATCTCATTAAATCTCAGCATTCATAACTGCAAAACAAGAGAGCCTTTTGATTCCAGATCTAAACAGGCTGAATATGTTAGGAACGTAATCTGGGAAAATACTCTTAGGCAAAGGGCTTTAAAAAGGTCTGTGCATGTGATGGGCTTAAACAAGTTCAAAATTAAATATTGAAGCACATTGAAAAAGCAGCTCATAATTGCGTACCCCTTGGCACGGAGGCAGGAGAGGTTTGCGTTGGTCTGCTTCTGAAGGGAGAGGGTGATAAACACACAGTAGGTGCCTGCTTACGTCCATATGCATACATATGTATGTAGGTGTATAATGCATACGTACCTGCATGCATGGATGTGCAATGTTTTGTTCGGCACCTGTGAAAACCTAGATGAGAGAAGTCAAAAGAACCTGAGTTTGTGTCTTTTAAACAACGCAGAGGTAGCCACCCGTGTTTATTTAGATAAAAGGTCATTAGGCATTAGGGAAGCAGATAACAGATTTCAGAAACCCATGCTGTGAGAAAACAAAAATGGGTTGTCATTCAGGAGCTGTCAATGTATCACTCACCAATCTTTCTACTACAACTGATTTCTTTTTTATTTATCTGTATGGGATGGTGGAAAAGAGTTGCTGTGAGCAATCTGAGTTAGCGTAAGATGTCCCTGCTCTTGGCAGGGGAGTTGGACCAGACGATCCTTACAAGTCCCTTCCACAACCCACACTGTTCTGTGACTCTGTGAATTAGTTCTTCCTACTTGCCATTTTGTATCTTTTGAAATACATAAGTTTTATTTTAACAAACTTTTTGTACTGCCCCTAAATACTAAACAAAACACAAACAGTGTCTGCAGGCCTTGGGGTTTTCTTTGCCTTTGCTTACTCACTGTTATATCTTTGTTATTTTCTTTTGAAATATTTCCAAAAATGACTTTAAAAAGAATTTCTCAGTGTGTGGAAGATTATGGAAGGTGATTTGAGAAATGACAAAATTAAACATTTTTGTCTTGGTTTGTTTTGCACATGCGTTCCCATGCATACTGTAGAACAGCACATGGCAAAGAAGTTAAAAATGAACATGCAAACTTCAGCCTGATTTTTATTTGGTTGTGAGTGAAAATTATTTTTGCAGTCACACCACATCAAATGACCCATTTTGTTCTTCAAAAGACTGCATGACCATTCTCTACAGAGAAGTTGTGAGACACTGTCTTGAGAGATGCTCTGAAGTAAGGACTAGATGAAAACCTCAGGAGCAGTGGCTCTGCCACAGGAATGCTCCATGATTTTGATGGGTCCCTCCTCCTCCCTCTTTCCCTCCAACAGCCTAAAAAAAAAATCCAGCAGTTGTTGCTGGGTCTCTGCTCTCCTCCCTATCCCTCACCACAGACTTCGGGGGCTGCTTTTGTTGCACTTGTCTGCTCCTGCAGTTAGCCAGTGCAGGAAATTAACTCTACAAAGAAGTCCCAAAATAAACCTTGGTGTCTGTCTAATAAGTTAAACCAGCTCTCCGTGGGGACAGCCAAGAGGGAGCAGTGAGACCTTGGCCACCGTGGCTAGGGTCAGCTGAGCAGCTCTTTCAGTCTCCCCATCCCTGCAGTGGGAATGGTCTTTGCAGCCTAAGGAGAAGGTGCTGCAGCTGGTGTCTTTGCTTTGGCCACCTATTTGCTGGTATTTTAACAAGCTGTCGGTCTGGGAAGGAATTGCTGTTCTCCATATGAACTTTGGGTTAGATTCTCGGCAATCATTTAAAAGCCACAGCGAGTGGGAAGACTCCAGAATTGTTCTCACAATTGCTAAATCTTTGTGTACTGAAAGCTAGTAACAAACATGTCAGTTTGGGATTTTATGCAAAAATTCAATGGTGAAATGCTGTTACGAGGGAATTAGCAACATACCGACTTTTCATGCCTCTTCTTTGTAGGAGCAGCAGCGAATTTCAGTTTGTTCAGCTGGATTAAGTCGGCTTTGATCACCTCATGCAGGTTGGTACCAGTCACTTGGCAGAGATCGAGGCGGTGCTCCTTGTTCCCACTAATGTGCATGGGAAGAGTTGACCTGCTCTTTACCTCAAGCAGTCTGTCTGGCCCTTCTTGGGGACCTCAAGTTCTTAGTTAAAGGCAAATAAGGCTGTTGGCTCCAGTTAGCCCAGTGCTGATGTATCCCAGTGGCTGAAGCTTTCTTGATCTTACTGTTCAAATCCCAAAGGTCTGTGCTCAACCTTGGAGGCTCAGCTTGAACTGAAAAACGTGGTAGTAAATGAGGAGTGGGAGACTCCAGCTCTTCCACCCGCGGCAGGTGGTGAACTGCTGTGGTGGTGGTGGAACAGGTACGCATCTGCCAGCTGGGCTGGAGTTTCAGAGGGGAAATTTGGGGGGAAGCAGCAATAGCTGCAGGGGCAAATAAACAAGTTCTTCAGTGAAGCAACCATTCAGTATCAAGTTTGTATGGGATTGCAGCAGAAAATATCTTGGTGTTTTCCTTCTCAGAAGGCCTCAGGGTTTTTGTCTGGTTGGATATTAACTGGTTTCGTTAATTTATTTTGATCCTATTAATTATTAATTCTGTCATGGTTGGGTTTCCCATGGGGGGTAATGACCATCCGTGCTGCTGTACAGAGCAGTGGGATTTGGGGTTCCTAATCTGTTTGTCTGTTTTTCTATTGCAGTGGGGGAGCACTGTAGTAAAGACCGCATAACATAAGCTGCCAGGCATTAGGTGTGCAAATTTGGTGGCTTCTTTAAAATAAATGAAGGTCCAGGCACTTAGGCACGTTGGCACATGTGTATGCCTGCCTTGCAAGCTCCTGTCTCTGCCCACAGTCCCTATAATATGGCTACATGCCTTTTGTGGCAGAGGTGGCTCAGGAGAGTGGCCAGAGGTGATGGGACCTCTCTTAGATCGCCATGGAAGGTCCATGGCACGGCTCAGAACAGACATGTCAGGTCTCCTGCATCACCATCCATCACTGCCTATACCAGACCAGTGGATCTCCCCAAGTGTGTGGGGCTGCCTTAAAGACCCACCTGTCCTGCAAAGCTCTTTTGCTGTGAATAGCTTCGTTCACGCAGCTGTGGCTGCCTCTCATGGCAGTTGCATAAAGCTGCACACTTCTCTGTTAGCGGGATGAGAGCCCAAGGCAGACAAGCTACACAGAACAGGAGGAGCGAGGGGGTGTCAAGGGTGTGCACTATGCTTTGTGCGTGTCTCATTTGGAATAAGGGGTTGCCCCCTCCTTTCTCCCCCTCACTCACCATGTCTGCTGCACTCTTAACATGAGCCAAAGCCAGGGGTGAGGAGGAGAACAGGGCGCACGGGGCTGTGCTGGAAGCGCTGCCAGAATTACTCATTGCACGGTGAGTCAGACCCCGCTGCTTTGTGTCCCAGGCATTTAGCTGTCCTGTTCCGCCTCGGTGTACAGCCGCATCCACTGCCTGTAATTTTGCCTCGTTGCAGCTATGATGATGGAGCAGTTTTTCCTCCCAGTTGTCCCTCGGCACTTTTCAACCCTGCCTGTTGTCAGATGCTCCCTGGGGGAGGCTGGTTAACTTCACGGACAGCTGCCATACGTGGCTGGGAGTAGGAAAGATGAAGCTAGCCCTTCTGGAGAGGCAGCCCTTGTGCTTCTTGTGGGCAGAGGTGTCACTGGTGCCGGGCGTTTTGTCCTGCAGGTTATCTGGCTGGCACAGGCCTCAGCGCTTTGATCAGTGCAATCGATGAGGAGAGGCTCTGCCAAGGAGGATGGAGTGAGGAACTGGCAGCAGCCCAAGATAGAGACTGATCTTACTTCTCCCTCCCCTAAGACTGCAATCTCTGAGCCAGCCAGCTTGGTAACCTCGTCCTTATGCCAGGGATCCTGCTCATGCTGGCACGGACACAGTTTTGGCTTTGCTTGGGGGCTGGGTGGGTTGTTTTGAAGCCCACCTTTGCTGCGCTGCAAGAGATTGCATTGAAATCACTTGCACGTTTTTCCTCAGCCACAATTTCTTGAAATCCAAGCAAGACATGTTAATGAATTTGAGGTAAAGAAGTCATTGCATTAGAGTGCAAGAGCACTGAAAGCAACCAAGGATCCTTGGCGCCTTAAAGAGGGCTGAGTCAGTGTTATAAGGTCCTCCAGTTTTGATTTGCAGGTGTGCAGTAATGTTTTCTTAAAGTTGGCCTCCAGGAAAAAGAAACTGCAGGAAAGTCTCCTCTTTTATTTAAAAGAGGAAAAGAGTTTTCAGCCTGGTCTCAAAAGTAATTGAAATGTACACGAAAGCTTAGGAAACTATAAGAAGGATATTTTTCATTAGCAATAGTTCGTGCTCCTTCTTTTCCTGCACCATCTGGAAACTGGCATAGCCGATGTTTGGAGCAATTCCAAAGAGGAAATGTATTTGCTAAGAAAATGTATATTTTCCAGTGTTTATGAGGGACGAGGTTGAAGTACAGTTTTTGCATGCCTTCTAGGAAAGTGACTGCAGATTAACTCTATGCCTTCCGAGGGCAATGCAGCCCCGTCTCCAAGCGCCCTGCCACGAGCACGTTTTTCCTTGGCCCAGCCGGGCGCGTGGCTGCTAACGGCAAGCAGCGGGTCATGCCTCTGCTTCTGTGTTTGCAGGAGAAGGCCATCTCCAAAGGAGCAGATCGTTGTGACACCGGCCTTTGCGACAGTTGGCATGGAGACCACGCAGCTCACCGAGGAGAACGCAGACTTTGCCTCTCGAGACCGCTATCACCAGTCCTCCCTTATCAGCAGAGAAGAGTTTGTGAATCAGTTTCAGTGAAGGGGGAGGACAGAAAAAACACCAAGCTGTCGTTTCTGAAAGGGCTGATAAGTGCTAGTCACTGCCACAGGGCCTTGTGAAATACTTGAATGTATAGGGAAAGGATGTGAATAGTTATTTACATATTCAAGGCTTGTTTGTTTATGCAAACTACAGCATGACCAGGTTTCAAATCTTATCCGAAATGGAGGGGGATAAAACCAAACACGCAAATGAAAGGGCCGATCCAGTGAAGTGATGAGTTACTGAGAATGATATAATCCTTTTAAAGAATTCAATTATAAGCACTACTGAGCTCTGAATACTGTCGCTGCTGTAAAAGCTTACAACACCTGATTTCAGACGTCCTCTGGGGGAGCAGGGCAGCAGCGTGCATTGTATTTGCGAGCAGTGACCTCAGATGCAGGAGCCGAGTGCCCGGTCCCAGCTGTGCCACCGATGGATGCGACCTTCCAGGTCAATTCACTTCTCCTCCCAGCGTGAATTTGCCTGCTTGTGATACAGCAATTTTCTACCTCAGCGTTTCAATTACCAAGGTCTTAGAAAGTACTTTAAGGTGTTAGACAATAGGCCAGAACCAGTGGCAAGTGCAAGAGGATTATGAAATATATTCATAACTGGAATCGAACCTGCGCGTTTATATGCAGTAATGCAGTATAATGTACTCTTCTCTACTGTGAAACCACGAAGTGATGCCTTAGCATCTTTTCATAGTGTGGCTTCCCACATCCTTTATGAAACAAGAACCAAGACCTAAAATCAAAGCTATCTCCAAATAGAGCATCTCTTGGATAAAAGGAGAGATGATTCAGAAGTGCCTTAACAAAATGCATTTTGCTAATTCTGCTTCAAGCTCATCCTGTACTGAGCTTTATAGATGTATGCACCTAAGTAAAAGGAGGGGGAAATCACTGCCTCTCACTTCCTGTAATCTCTGATCATTTCAGCCATTAAATTATTTATTTCTTCTTCTGTGCAATAAAAACTTGAGACAGCAGAAACTCCTCTCTGTGCTAGCTGTGGGCACGTTCAGTGCCTCTGAATACCAAGGGCTGTTCAGGGGTGTGCCCCAGCGCTGGGGACACTCTGTCCCACTTTGTGGTCTCATCTGCTCTGGCTTTGGCTCTCCAGGTTTCTTAGAAAGGGGACCAAGGGAGACTTCCAGCTGAGATGAAGAAGAGAGCGATCCTGCAACACTGCAGAAAGCATATTCATTTTACTAGGTTGCAGGTATTTCATTAAATATCTGTAACCTTGTCTTTATTATGTCAATAGAAGCAAGCAGAAAATGGTGGCCAATGCTGAGCCACCTCACGTCATTTTCTGTTGGGAGTCGTCCTGTCAGGATTTCTTGCTGTCTTTTTGTGTTGGATTTCCAAATGGTGTGGATCTGCTGTTTAGATGTGCTGAAGCTTCCCCCAGGTCCGCTGGGGCCACCTGTGTGCTCAGGAGAGCCCTTCCCGTTCTCACAGCATCAGGACAGCTCTCTCAGTGCTGAATTAAGAGAAGAAATAAATAGCAAAGGCACAGGACTGAGTTTGGGGATGTCTGTGCTGGTACACGGTAGCCAGAATTACAGATTCTTCCCTGAAGACAAATCTGAGAAACTTTGCTGGTGCTTTGCTCTTATCGGTTCAAAGCGTGGCAAGATAACAGTCAATTTTTATTGTCAGCTATTAAGATCAAATTAACTTATCTTTGACCTTGGCAGTTGCTGCTGTTGTGCAAGCTTTCAGACACTGCTTGGAGCTGATCCACCTCGCTGACAAGCTGCATCGTACTGCGCTGTCTCCTGCTAGCGTTTGATACGCGACCGCAGCGCCAGGGCTGCGAGCCCTCGTGTTTCGCAGAGCCCACCCCTGTGTAAGCACTGCGGGGTGCCTGCCCTCCCTAGCATGAGCTTGCCCAGCCCTGCAGTCTCAGGAGCACAGCTTAAACTCAAGGAAACCCCAGAGCCCAGCACGAAGTGATTAATGGGTAGAAATTCCCGCGTTAACCTCATTAGCTCCCACACAATTTAGTTCCCTTCTTAAAGCCGGGCAGTACTTGGGAGACCCGGGGAGGGAAGAGAGCAGGTCCTGCGTCCACCAGACCCCACAGGGGAACTGTGCTGGGGAATGTGTGTGTCTGACACTGTGCTTCCTGCTCTTCCCCAAAACCAGCGATACAAACAGCTCCTCCATTTGGCTACCAGGATTTTGGCCAGCCCTCTCAGGACAATGCCCGCAGCTTTGCTTGCGGCCCTGTGGATGCTCGAGGCACCTGCCACTATGTGTCTGCCAAACACCTTGTGTCTGGGTTTTCTGGGCTTTAGGCTCCACGTGCTGCTCCTGGAGAAGCTTTCCCCAAAGCATCCACCCCTCCTGGCATCGCCAGCGCGGCAGGTACCAGGTCCTGCGCCACGCTGTAAGGCCAGCACTTGGTCTCTTCCTCCCGTTGGGCCTGCAGGAGAGGAGCGTGTCGTGTGGGGCTGGTTTCCTCGCCGCCGCTGTGTGTTGTAAGTAGAGCAACTTTCCTTTTCAGTGCTCGAGAAGGGATGCGCTCATCTTTCTCAGGGCATTAGCTTTGACGTAGTTAACAGTGACGGTGGAGGGAAGGCGTGTTTCAGGAGCCACCACCTCTGAAGGGATGGGGACAATGGTGTTTGGAGCAGTCTGACCTGCTTCCTCACACATCCTGTGCTTTTGAAGAGCCCATGCCTGTCGAAAATCAAGCTTGTGCTTTATTTTCTTCCCAACCGCTGACTTAATCCTGACAAGGCCTGTGGTTTGGGGTACCCCGATCAACCTCAGAGCAACCGTATTTGGGGTTTCTGGCTGGTCCCCCCTCCTGTAACCCCACAGACTCGTCCACTTCTGAGGCTGGATGAGTTCAGACCCCACTGGCACGCAGGTCTTTGCGTATCAAGGAAGCTTTTCTAGGAGGAGAGAAAGACTAGTTGCATTGCAGATGCAGGGGTGCGTTGTCAGAAATGTCTGTAGCTTTTGTAGCACTCTAAAGATGCATGAAATCACGGATAGCAATTTGTCAGCTTAACATTTAGTGGTCGAAGGGAAGTAATGTGGGTGGGAATTCCCACTGTGAGTGGGAAGTGTTCCTTCTGCCCACCTGGGAGCCAAACTGTGGCTCTGGCTGCTGCAGCTTTAGTGAAGACTCAGCATCCCCGAAGGTCGGTTTGGGGCCCAGCTCTGAGCCTTATCTGTCCACTACAAGTTGCAGTTTGGTTAACGTCCTGATGAAAAGACCTTTCTATCTTTTTAGCTGTATGAGCTTTGTTATCATGTGCAATCTACTTTCCTTGGAGTTCATGGAATTGTTTTTAAGAAACGAGGATGTTTAGTGATGGGGCAGGGAGGGAGGACGTTTGTTTTTGAGAGATATGTGGATGTAAAAGGGCCTCTTTTTTTTTTTTTTTTAAGGCTTCAACTGTAGGTTGCTAGATCGAGTTTTGACAGGTTCATTTGCAGAAGATATAAGCACAGACGGTAGGATAAATATTTTATTATTTGCCTTGCAGTCTCGACTAGAAGCTCATGCTGTGTTTGTGATGCCACAACATTAACAAGTGTCCAGAAATCAGAATCTTCTGCCTCAAAACACTTGCAACACAAATAGGGTTGAGAACGGGCAGGAGGAAAGCCAAGTTTCATTGTGATATCAGCGTTAAACAACAGCTGCTTTGTATAAGTTGCCATCACCCCCTAAGGTCTGTCTGTGTCCCCCATCAGGAGTCTGCTCTGGGAGAGCCAAACCCCTTAAATCCAGAGCTTAACTCACATACATATTTCTTTTTTCTCCCCTCGTGGCTCTCTCTTGGTCAGCTTTGGGTTTCCTTGGATGTTCTTTGGTGTGTATGTTGGCCAAAAAGTCTCACAGCTGGGATGGTCGCTTGTTCCTAGCAGGTAACAGCGATCACAGGAGCAGCATGACAAAATGTGCTGAATAAAAGACAATTCTGTGCGTGGGCTAATGCAGGAACAGGCTCTCTGCGAGAGTGAGGCGGTGTGTTCTCACCCCTGCCTTTCTGGTTCAGGCAGGCACAGTTTTGCACGGCATCATACCTACACCTGCAAGGCTGGACGAGATGTGCTGAATCACAGCAGCCAGCCTAGGGATGTCATTTAAATCAGCGGGAAAATGAGGTTATTTGAATTACTGCCTTTGTCTGGTGAATTCTAGAAAGGGCAATTACTGCAATAAACGAGAGAAAATTAAAAGATTATAGTCAACCTGTAAATCTGGTAACTCCATATAAAACAGGACCACAGTGAACTTACATTCCTGACTTCACAGTGCTGAGACCTAGATCTGGTGTAACGGTATTTAAACCCGAGACAAGGTGAGACCTCTGGGTAAAAGCCCTAAAAGCTGTGGGTGAGAGGCTCTGGCAGCCAACTGCGGGCTGGAAACACAGAGCCCTAAAGCTGTGGGGTGTAACAAAAGCTCCTTCCCTTTCTGCCCCTCGTGGCTTTGGGATTTGCCCGGATTTGAGAGGTTTGTGAGCAGAAGCCTTGGTGCCGCTCGGCAGAGCCCGGTGGTACAGGAGTG
The DNA here is from genome assembly GCF_964211835.1 of Anser anser. Taxonomy (NCBI): domain Eukaryota; kingdom Metazoa; phylum Chordata; class Aves; order Anseriformes; family Anatidae; genus Anser; species Anser anser. The sequence goes on along the minus strand of NC_139726.1, from coordinate 16,610,991 downwards.
CACCTGTAGCTTTATGGGATCCAAATGCTGCTCGTGAACCTTGGCAGCTGCAGCAGCTTCTTGGACTGTGGCAGTGCTGCTGTGCAGGGCTTTTGGAAGGGCTGGGTTGTTCTTGATGCGCTCCAAACCAGAGCTGGCTGAAATGGGTCCTGAAAGAAATAAATCAGAGGTTTAGAGTTGCTTCTCACCAGACAGATTGAAATGGCTGACTTTTTTTCCTTCTTTTCCAGAAAATATTGGGTTTATTTCCAACAATGGGATTCAAAAGGCAACATTTTGGATCCAGTGGCTTTATTTTGTTGTGCATTTTTCTGTGAGGGATGAAAAGAGAGCACAAGACCCGTATCCATGCTGACCTCCAAATGTCAAGTATCTGGAATGAGCTGCCTGCAAGGGAGGTACGAGGCAGGCATTTCTTGTAAAAATAAATCAATCAAACACCACTATCCCCAGAATTTCAAGAAAAATGTTCAGGTGCTAAGTGCCTTTTGGATGATTGGGATCCATTAACGGATGGCTTACAGCATCGAGAGGAGACGGCGAAGGTAATTAATTGCTTGGTTAGGAACTATCTGTCCACTTCGGAAACTCAGGACTTTTAATAACAAATTCCAGGAGTAGAAAATATTCACTTTGTACCTTAATTCATCATCAGCTTAAAACTTGTCTGAGGTTTATGAGCCTGATCCAAGTTTTAGACAGATCTGGGCTGCGTTTCAAGCGAGCTGCAGGAGTTTCATGATGTTGGCTGGGGCTGTGAAGGGTTCCTATAGAACCGACGAGAAGTGACCAGTGAGCGTAATCCTTACGAGGTGTTATGGAGATGCCTCTTCTGTAGAAACTCCTGTGTTTTTTAGTGATTTCAGGCTGAAACAATGCAGAACCTGGTGAATTGGGCTGTGTGCCTCCAGCCCCTCAGACTGGAACGTGGAAATCAAGGTGAAACAAAAACAAACTGTTTTTCCTCCCCCAGAGCAGGGTGATGGGTGGGATTCAATTAATCAGCTTTTACTATCAATCATGTTTTATATAGTAATGTTACAGGCTTCCTGTGTTGCTGTTATTCTTTTTAAACTTTTTTTTGAGTTGAATGTGCTGCTTTTGGATGGAAGCATTGAGTGTATTTATACATAATTTGGGGAGACTTTTAGGTCACAGCTTCTTTCAGGAGGCATTGTTTGACATCAGGGTTTGCCTGGTCCTTCTGACTCCTGGGGAAATGAATACCATGCATTTAAATCTCCCATTACTGGGGAGCAGGATGCGGCCCTGCCACGAGTGCTGGTGCCATGTACAATGCCACGGGGACGCACAGCTTGGGGCCACGCGGGGAGAAGTGAACGAGCTCATTTGGTGAGCTGGACCTCAAAAATAGTGGAGCTCATCATGAGTTGGCTTCTTCGGTGTGAGGACATTCCTCATTGAAGCGGCAAAGGTAGGACTGAAGTGACATGGCAGGAAAAGGCGGTAGCTTGGCATTTACAGCCACGAGGCCTTGGCAAATTGGGCAGCTGGTGGGGGAAGGGATTGTGTTTGGGAAGTACGAAACAGCCTGGACATCGGCGCTTCCTTTCCAGGTGCCTGTGAATAACACGCTACTTGTGACTGGAGCCGCAACAGAGAGCGGGGATAGCTTTTTCTGTATGGTAAACGCTCGTTTAATGGTACCAGCTCCCATCACGGTGCTTTTGTCCCAGCCTGGGTGTTGTAGGCAGTGGCAGGGCATGGCGGGGGCCCTGCTGTGCACCGCAGGGACACCACGAGGTGGGGACATCCGATACCAACCCCGTCTTCCTCAAGGTTGTTCTTTCAGCGACGTTTATTTTGCATTCACGCGCTGCTGATTTTGTTCTCAACGTGCCTGTTGAGTAAAACAGTAGGAAGAATTTATTGAGACTTGTTGGAAGAGCATTCGATCCCGCGCTTCCTGCTTGCTGGATTTACAGCTTCAGAGGATGCAGAATGCTTATTGTTGTAGGAGTTGGTAACGGGGAGTCGTGCACTTCATGCGAAAAGATATCCCCCAGCTATTTGAGCTGCTGCTCTGCATTCCCTGGGCCTTCTCCCAAAGTAGCAAGCTACTTTACAGCTCCTCCTCACAGCAGCTTTAACTCCTGATGGCACATCGCTTCGCTGAGTGTGGGTATCTCCATCACACTGAGGAGGAAGCCTTTTTTTAGGCGACCCATTCTGTAAGGTACGGGTGAGTCCCTTGGCGTAGGCTGCAGGACCCCAAGGATGTCCTGTGCAGACCACGCAGCTTGCTGGCAGCTGCCTGCAGCTTCTGGGTCGCTCAGGTGGCCCCAGCTGCCAGGGCTGGGATGTTGCCTTGCGTAATTAGAAGCGGGGTTGCGATATGCCGGTTCATTTCAGAGAAACCCATAGTAACGGGATGCCAAATCCCTGTGTCCGGGACTAACAAGCCCCTGACAAGCCCCTGTCATTCGCGTGCTTGTGTGGGCTCATCAGTGCCACCTTTTGGGTGGAAAGAGGCCTTCAGGAGAGTTTATGTTTGGTAGCCGGCTGCTTGCTTCTCTCTTGGTGAAGGGAGAAAGAGGGAGCAGGGGGTGCAGACCAAATCGGTGGTTGGTCCTGGATTCGGTGGGTTGTCGCTTGCCAGCCGAGTTCAGAGCACCAGATTCTGCTTGGCTGGGGGAAATTCAGCCTGAACCTGAAATATGTAGCTCGGGGGGGAAAGCAAAGGGCGTGCAAGCATCCCAGGAGGGAGAGGCTGCCAAGGACGGGGTGCTGCTGGTGGGGATGGAGGGCTCGGTGGGGACACCGCGACCAGGCTCCTTGGGGCTGCCAGCAGCCAGGGCCGAGCCCCAGCTCCGCGGTGTTGTGCTCTCGCCGAACCAGGAGCGCGGGGCGAGGAAGGGGAATTTCAGAACAATAAAGGGAAATCCTTTGCCTCCCGTGCAGCCCAGCCTGGGAACTCACCCCCGCAAGAAGCCGCAGCCTCAGAAAGCCGCTGCCGGCCTGGAAAAGCCAGCGGCTTCGCTGTGGAACCAGTAAAAGCTTTCAAAGTTACTTGGCAGGGGCTTGTAGGCGCAGAGCCGGGAGGGGGCTGGAGCCTGGGGGCTGCCCGACGCCCCCCGGGCTCGGCTCGGAGCCGCTTCGGCGGTGCCCCCCCCGCGGGACCTGGGCTTCACCCCCCCCCCCCCCCTCCCCGGTGCGGGGTGCCCGGGGGAGGCCAGGCCGGGGTCAAAGCAGCGCAGGAGCGGGGCCGGCCCGGGGGAGGGATGCGGGGGGGGCCGTGCCGAGCCGTGCGGGGCCGCGCCGGGTGATGTCAGGCTCGAGGAGGAGCCTCGGCCGCCTGCCCTTTTACTTTCGGCCGCCGGCACTTGGCCGCGGGCTGCCGTCGCCGCTGGCCGGCCCCCCCCCCCTCCCCCGGGCGCTATGGGCACCCCCCCGCCGGCCTGGCCCCGTCCCCCGGCGGGCATGTGAGCCCCCCTTCGTCCTCCTCCTCCTCCTCTTCCTCCCCGTCCCGTCCCCAGCGCCATGCCGGCAGCCTGCACCCTGCTGCTGCTGCTGGGGCTGGGGCTGGCCCCGCCGGCCGGGTCGCTGCCCCTCGCACCCCCTCTCCGGCGCCTTCCTCCTCCTCCTCCTCCTCCTCCTCCTCTTCCATCGCCTCGCAGCCGCCTCGGCCGCCCCTGCTCGCCGCCCGCCGCGGGACACGCCGGCCGCCCCGGTGAGTGGGGACGGGATGAGGACGGGGGGACACACTGGTGGCTTCGTCCTGGGGGCTTTATCCGAGTCCCCTGCCCCTCTCCGTGGGACTTCCCGGAGCCCCCCGGGTGCTGGGATCCTTCCAGAGGTGGAAGGAGCCAGGGGGGAAAGCTGCGAAGGGGACGTGGGTGCACGGGTGGGCACCGAGCCCACGCCACGCGTGGGACAGGTGCGTCAGGGTGTCTCTGTGTCACCCCAAAGCGGCACATCGGTCACCTGCAAAGTCGCGGCTTTCCTCGCCTGCCACATCTGCGACCGGGAGCGGGGACTGGCATGGTGCTTTGCAGGTGATGCCGGGGCTGGTTTCAGCACAGGGAGCGGGTAGGCTGGGTGTTTTTGTGGGAAAAGCAGAGCTCGCTTCATCTCCTGGTGAGCGGGTTTACCCACGTGCCAAGAAGAGACAGGGCTCGCAGGGTGACTAAGTCCTGATGCGCTGGGGGAGCTGGTGCTGGGCGGCAGCAGGTGGGCGAAGGAAATCCAGCACGTCAACACAGACCTGCGTGGGTTTCGGGTCCGGACGGCTGATCACCTGCCTGGGATGGACCGCCGAGTTTTGGCTTAGTTCCTGATGTGAGGAGAGTACCACGCTTTGGTATGTAGGGTTCGGTGTATAAAACTCAAGTTGTGAAACTTCAGGAAATGCGGCAAAACTACATTTGTAATGTTTTGGTTGTCTTTGGGTAGCCGAAGTGTGCCTTTGTAGGATGTGCCCACGCTATGCAAGGTGTTTGGCTGGGGATCCCGGCTGGGATGCACCCTGCAGTGCATTAAAGCTGCTGACAGTGTTTGTGAGAGCAGCCTGGTGACCAGGATACCGCGCTGAAATTAGGGAGATTTGGGTCCCTTCCCGGCCCAGCTACAGAGCTCTCAGTGCCACTTCGAGTCAGTTCTCCCTCCAGAAGTGGTGAAAACAACACTCCTTTTCCTGCTGTGAGGCTTGCGGAGGCAAAATCTGCAACTGCCTGCAAAGTTCTCAGCTGTTATTTGACAAGAGCCTTTGCAGATCCCTTGCCGGATAGAAAAAAAAAATATATTCAATTTCACCTCAGATTCCTATCTGGCATCTTTTCCTGTGACCTTGATGGCTCCTGAGAGCCGGCGGAGGAATGCGTTTCCTTTGTTCGAGCCTGAAAAGCCCGAGCTGGCTGTCCTCGTGCTGCAAAACCCTGGGTCTGGCCGGGGGCATGGGGCTCTGCAGTTTGCTCTGCGCTGCCGGCAGCTACAGGTGCTCGTGAATCACGTCAGCCCCGAGCCAGGAGCAGTGATAAATAGCACAGTAGTAGCTCGATCCAGAGCAAATGGCATAATAAATTACGGGGTGTCCCGACAGCTGCAGTTCACTCGCTGTTAGCTACAGCTCTATGCTTGTGTCAGTCAAGAGAAGTGGCGCGGTGGGACGGGATCTCCTGAACCGCTTTCAGGCCGACCTGCAGAAAGCCCCGCTGTCTGTCTCGTCGGTGCTTGCACCGCTCTGAGGAGTTCTTTGAAAATGTTTGTTTGAAGGGGGGAACGTTTCTTGTGAACCCGTTGCCCCGCCGCTACGTGGAAACACAGATTACATCTCGGACGGCTTCGAGACAGCTCTGAGGTTGGGAGGCAGCGGCCCTTTATCCGCGAGCAGATAGCAGCGCGAGTACAAGTGGGCTTGGGGAGCCCGGCTGTCCTCCCTGGCCTGCCCGTGCCTCTGAATGCGTGTGGCACGGCCCCGCAGTGCAGGTGGCTCCTGCTTGTTGTTCGAAGGGCAGGCTGAGCCTGGGGAGAGGAGGCCGGAGTGGAAAAAAAAAAAAGTGACCTGGGGAGCGGGAAGGATGGGGATAGGAGGTGCTGGTGTCAAAGCCCACCATGGGATTCTCCCTGGCAGCTGTTTTGCATTGGAGACAGGCAACCCGATGGGTGCCACCGAGTTGGGGCATATGTGGGCTCAGTCAGGAGCTCTGCCTCCTTCTGGTCTCATTATTGCAGGTTTCCCACCTGTAAAATGGGAATAACGCACCTCTGTTTCCCTTGGTGCATGGGGTGCATGGCACGTGGCCACCCCCTTGGCAAACGCTGCTGCTCCCGCTGCGCCCCCGCAGAGGCCATCACAGTGGTGCCGCGGGGAGGGCAGAGGTGGCACTGAGCCCCTGATGAGGTCCTTGTGGATGGGGTCTCTGGCTCTGCGAATCCTCCCCCTGCTCCTACAACGTCCCTTTTCTCCCCACACCTCCCCACAGCCCTCTGTCAGCACTGGTGCCCGGCGGGGACGCCAGCCGTGCGGCTGCCCTGATGACTCAATCTGCTTTTCTGCCATCTGTGCCTTCCCTCCTGTCCTTTCTCCCTCCTTCCCCTGCCAGCTGCCGCCTTTCCTTGCAGCTTCCCCAGCGTGAGGCCGGGAAATGAGGCAGGAGATCACCCAAGAAGGAACCAGCGTTGCCTGCAGCCCGGGAGAGCCAGGCTGGCTGTCAGGAGCCTCCTGCCCTGGCAGAGGGGCATACGCTCTGCACTCGCTCACCTATTCATTAACTTTCCTCCTCTGAAACTGTCTGTGGGTGGAAGAAGCAGATATAGGAGCAAAGGAAGAGGTTCATGAGGATGCCTGTTCGCACAAAAGTGCTGTGTTGCCTCCAAATCTGCCTCAGACTTTCCGGTACGTATCGGGTGGCTCTGCGGGGGCAGAAGCCCAGCTGTCCGTGCGGTCGTGCTGGTGCAGAGCGGTGCAGGATGCTGCCGGCGAGCTTCGGCACCATGTCAGGGGACAGCTGGTGGCACAGGAGGGGTGCTGAATTTATTCTGTGGGCCGAGAGGTCCCTGGGGTTGCATAGGTTTAGCTCTGCTCCTTCGGGGTACAGAATGAAGAGCGTAAAAGAAAAGAGAGAGAAAAAAAAAAAGAAGTGGTTTCAGAAAAGGAGGAGGAAAGGCGCAGTTGTGCTCGGCTCACCTGAAGTTTTTGTTTCCCTGTAGCAAACTGCTGGAGCTGGTCCGTGCCTCTCGCGAGTGCAGCGCTTCAGCAGCCATTCGCACATCTCTCTTCCCAAGCCGCGATCGCCACTTCAGACAGATAATTTAATTTGCCGTAATTATTTCGTGTGGCTGGGAAGCCGAGGGAGGCGGGCAGCTGCTGCAGCACCTCTGCTGGCTGTGGCCAGCCCCACTGGGTGGCGGGGACCCTCCCCAGGGGATGTGATTTTCGGTGTCAAAAGCCTCTGATGCTGCTTCATTTCGAGCAGCAGAGTTCCTACCCATCCTGGAAGTCCTCTGGAGCTTCTTTCCCCCATTACAGGTCCCAGTTTTAGGGCTGGTGGTCAGAAATGCTCCCCGGTAGGAAATGGAAATGAAAAAAAGAGAAGCCATGGTAGGTCAGCTGTGCTGGCCGTGGGTCGCTTTGACTTGCCAGCTGCCCACCCCAGCACTGAGCCGTCCTCTGGGTGAGAGCAGAGACCAAGCCCAGGCAGAATAAAGAATTATTTCCATGAAAAGGTCAAAAATTTGCCTTCTTGCAACATGAAAATGCATCCTGAAGCACGGCCAAAACCCGGCACCTGCTCTAGCGTCTCTCTGCTGTCAGAGTGGTGCAAGGAAGATTTAAGGGCGGTTTGGCTGTCCAGAGGGTCAGCAGGTGCTCCGGGCAAATGAAAGGTTGCTTGTTCATTATATTCCCCTGATAACGCCCGATAGATAATCCATAGTCTGCAGCTGGTGAGCAAGCTTGTCACGAGCCTCTAATACCCCAAACCCAGGCCCTGTTATTTACATTCGATTGAAGATGTAGGTCATACAGTGTGTTTTTCTCTTTCCCGATCGGCTGAGCATAAAAGGCAGAATCCAATTTTCAGTGGAAATAGGCCTGATTACAAATTCAAATTTTTATTTCTCTGAGCACTTTTGCAACATTTGCATTGTAATTTGCTGTTTCCATAAATACCAGAGCTTCATTTGCTGAGATATTCAGCCAGAGCACATGCAAGTGGGCTGCGAGCACAGGCTCAGTGAAAGAATGAAGTCTGTAGGTGCACAGCAGTAGAAAGTGGTTTTGTCACGTCTGGCCACCTTTCCCTCTCACCCTCTTCTGCATTTGTGCAGCTGGTGTGTGCGCACGACTGGCCCTACATTTTTAATGCCCGTGTGTTGTACCACAGCATCCCGCTGCTGCAGCCAGGGGCACGGTTCCCTTTCGGCTCTTCGATTATGCAGCGAGTTTGCAGTCATCCTTTCGGGCTGAAATCATTCGAGTCAGAGGACAAGGAGAGAACTTTCCCACCCAAAAGGGAAATGATGTTGCATTACTGAGCGACCAGCCCAAGTAATAATATAATCTTAGAAAAATGCAGTTCCCTCGAGGAAAGGAAGCTCTGTAAACTTCAGCTCCTCCAAGCTGCCCGCGTTGCCGTTGCCTGCGTTAGAGCAGTGTCAAAGCTTGTCTGCCGGGGTGCTCAGGAAATCATATGGCAAAGTGGGAACGAGAACCAGCTCCTGCTTGAAATGAGGACCTCCTAGGGTCAGGATGCTCTGCGGTTTCCAGTGCAGGTTTCAGGATGCTAGGTCCCATCCCTTCTTTGCTGTTAATCGCCTCTTTGTGCTAGCTGGGTGCTGTATGTGGTGGCAGTCACCCTGGTCCTGAAGAAGGAGCAGGGGTGGGAGCAGCTGCAGGAAGGTGAAACACCTGCCAGGTTTCACTGATGGGGATGCTGGGGTCAAAAGTGTGCTTGTGTGAAGCTGGGGGGGAAGGTGGTTCGTTCTTAGAGCTGTCAGTGTTTGGGCAAAGCCACACGAGGGAAGGTGTGATAAGTTGCTCAGATGAAGCTGTCTCACGTGCTTTGTCTCTTCAGAAGCCAGGATAAAATGCACGAGGAATAAGAAAGCCTTTTATTAAGTGTCCGAAGTGCAAAAGCCAACCCGTTTCCCCCAGGCAGGGCTCGCTGTGGTGTCCCCGTCCAGTCCCACAAGGAATTCTCCATTGCCTGTCCCCCGTGCAGGTGGGGCTCCTCGGGAGGTGTAGAACTGTATGTAAATCCGCGTCCCTACGCCGAGTCATTCGCTAACTGGTTTTGCAGGCGGTTACTGGAGCATCGCCCCAGCTGCACTCAGCATCTCGGCTGTGGGCGATGGGCCGCTGCTGCCAAAAGTCCTGATCTGTGCTGAGTGCCTCGGAAGGTTTGGCTTTCTCTCCTGAAAGCCCCGACTCCTGGGGCTGTCGTTATAGGAGAATCGCTTAGAGGGGGAGAAAGAGAGCTGCTGGCTGTGGAGGTGGTAGAAAAAAAACGTGAGCTGCGAATCCAGGAGACAGACGAGAAGTGCAGGCTGGTTGTATTTAAAAGCAGCACAAGTGCAAAGCTGGTCTCTGGGGCGTTTGAGGGGCAGTTTTAGCCATTCCTGTTGGCCGTGCTGTGTGCATACATTGGAAGCACAAGAGCAGCTCGGCCACTGCAATGGCCTCGCTCCACCGGGAGAAGGGAAGGCCAGCAAAGAGTGCGCTGGTGCTGGAAGCGCAGGGCAATGCCACAGGAAGGCTGGGAGCAAACGCAGCTGTTTTGTGCCCGGTGTTGTGGGCACCTTGTGGTGGCCTTGGCACTTTGATGTGAAGCTTGAAAGGGTTTTTAAAGCTGCTTTCGTGAGGACAGCCACCTTGTTCATGACATGACCGAGCACTGCCCTGCTGCGGGTCTCGGGCTCCCGGCTCACCGCTTGGATCCAGCCGGCTGAGGTGACTGCGGAGATGTTTGAGGAAAACAAAAACCTAAACCCAAAAGCTAATAACTGTTTGCACAGCAATTAGAATGGCAGCGAGCTTCTCACCGGTGACCTTTGGGGAAAAATGCCCTTTTCTTTTCTACCTGAAGCTGATTTAGCTCAGGTGTGAAGTCAGCTGGGGAGCGATGTTACCTGCCGGGGTAGAAGTGGCCGTGGGTCCCAGGAGGGGTTCACTGGGCCAGGTTGGTGGCTGTCCTGGGGTCCCTGCATCTCCCAGAGGACAAGGGATAGTCATGGTGATACCCCCAGAGCCAGCACGTGCACCTTTGGGGCGTTTTTCCCATCATTTTTCCTCATGATGTGGTGTCAGGGATTTGAGAGGCTGTAGCGGAGACCAGGCCTACCTCCTGCCTGTAGTGAGGCGCGCAGCATTTCCAGATCTGCTTCCCCGAGGTTCCCTCTGGGATGTCCAGACCATGGAAAACCCGTGCAGGGGCTTTGGGACTGATGGGCAACCTCCTTGGGGCTAACAAAGGAGGGCTTTGTTTTGCTGCTGTGTTTTTGGTGGGATTCACTCAGGGGTTTTCACGTACATCCGTACCTCTTATTCCTAAAGCAGCCTGCGTGCTTGAAACCGAAACATCAAAGTAAAACCTTTTCAGGAGGAACTTGCTCATCACAAGCAAAGGCTCCCCCAGGTGCAGGGCAGGGCTGCAAGGTCGCCCTGCAGTGGCTGTGCAGGCGGGGGCCTGCGAAGTGCAGGATTTGCTGTCCTGGAGCTTTGGGCTTCGCTGCCATCCATGCAGGCAGCTCCCCGGCACGGCGCTTGCTTAAAAGGCACCGGCTGGGGCAGCAGGAGGAATCCGGGCCTGCAGGGCACAATTACCCGCGTCACCGCTTGCCGGGACGCTGCCGTTAACACCCTTCCTCTGGTGGAAAATCTCTTAAGCCCCGAGGACTGGCGTGAAACGTCACACCGCGGTGAGCATCGCTGTGCTGGGGATGTGGCCGCAGAACCGATGGTAGCCTCGTGGCAGGGTGCTGCAGCCCAGCAGGGGAGGACAGCACTTTTTGGAGTATGTGTACATTGAGGGGAGGAGGCTGGGACCGGTTGGAGCTTGGGTGTTTGAGAGGTTCGGGGTTTGGTTTCGGTTTTGAGCTCTCTGTAAAAGCACAAGGCAGGTCTGAAAGGGAGCTGAAAGCATCTCCCCTTGTAGGATCGCCCCAAAAGATGTTTATCTAACATGTTTTCAAGGGGAAGTGTTTCACAGCGTCTCTGAACAGTGGTTCCACTGCATCGGTGCCATCCCAGGTAAGAAAACACTTTCTTATCAGGGAAACTGTAGCAGCCACAAGTTAAACCTTCTGGGAGGAACGATACCACGTACAAGTGCTGGCCAGGTTTGTCCCTGCACAACTTGTGAGATCTCTCGAGCTGACAAGTGGAGGTAGCTGAGCAGTGTCAGGAGGGAGCACAAAAGGGAGGAATGCAACCTTGTGTGCTGGGCTAAGTCCTAGCACAGTGCTGCGAGTGTATTTCCAGGAGGGGAAGCCTCAGCAAACAAACTGCGCGTGATTTGCTTTCCTTGTATGCCAGTATCAAGGGCCCCAATTGTGGAGCACAATCCTGCCCTTGTAACTCATCCTTTATCTCTGGGTTGGAGCTGGGCACAATTGTGTCTGTGTCTGCAGGACACGGAGCAGGGTTTCAGTAGCTGTGGCTCACAAAGACATCCTTAGAGAGCTCCTCACCCCTGGTACGGGCTTGGAAGAGCTCAAAGGAAAATACCCCTGAGGAGCTTTAGGCATTGAACATTCATCATTGCCGGCTTGGGATTCGGTTACAGGACTAAGATCTAAATGTTAATTCTTTCGGGGACGTTATCAGCTCTTTCAACAGATGCAGAATGGGGCTGCGGTATGAAAGCAGCAGCCAACCCTGCAGATAAAAGCCCTTTGAAGGGATGTTTCTTAGAGAGGAAACTTGATCAGAGAGTGCAGAGTAACCGCGAAGGTTTTATTCTGAGGGACACGGGGTGGCTAGACCTAAGCTCATGGCAGTCCCTGCTCTGCAGGCACATACCAAGGCTGTGGGCATGGGTCTGCTCCCCGACCCTGCCCTTCTCCATCGCCCCCAGCATCCCACTGCACGGAGCCAAAACTGGGAGAATCCCGTCCCCATGGGAGGAACTGGTGGTGTCGGTGCGGTGGGGGAGCAGGGCTGGTGTCCGTGTGCCATGGGGAAGGAGCTGGCTCGTCCCTGGGAAGAAGGAGGTGCAGCACCATCCTGAGCCCTGCTATTGCTGCGGCTGGTGGCCGCTCGGCACGGTGTCATCGAGGAAATGCAATTTAGATCATCGCCCTTTCGTGGCGGGTGGGAGAAGGGAGGCAGGGGCCCTCATCTCTTCAGGGGATCCATTTCTCTTTAAGCTTTTTAATTAATTTATTTTTTCTTACTCACCCTTGGGGTGGTTCTGAGTTTTGCTAGCCCAGATGGAGGAGGAAGCCAGCGAGCCTTGTATCTGAGCATCTCCAACATGCATCCACCCTTGGTGGCCTTGGGATCTTCATCCCTCTTGTCCCTGCTACATCCTTTGGTTACTGAGCTCCTGGGTTGGCCGTCTGCTCCCAAACCCATTCCTATCCAGTGACCGTAGAACTTGTCCTCCCCTCCCAGTGAGATGCTGCTTAGAAAATCCCTCTAAAAGAATATATATATACACACACATATGAAAGCACAATCCTTTTTAAACCCCAGCGTGGGACCAAACCTTCGACCCTGGTTCAGTGGCACCCACTCCCCTTTCCTGGGGGAGCTGTGCTGGTGCAGTTGGCACCCGCGGGAAGGGTTTCCTTGGCAGGGTGGTGGCTTTCCTGCTTGTTGTCCCTCCCGGCTGCGGGAAGCAGCTCTCAGAGCTCCCGCTTGTTTTGCTTCCAGGGTTTGACGTGGAAATATCACGCTGTCCTTTTTTTTTTTTTTTTAGACTGCAAAGCGATGCCTGTGGTCCCCAGGTCCTGGGGCTGACGGCTGCCACTGCCGCCTCAGCTGTGGATGCTCCCTGGGGGCCTGTGCATCGCTTGCTGAAGGGCACTGGGCTTTTCTGAGGAACTTCTGCCAGTGGCTCTGGCTGCTTTAGGTGGCACTTGTGCCACTTCTTCCATGGCTCTGGGTCAAACCGAGCTGCTTTATTCTCCCCTGTGGGCCACAGCCCATATCCCGGCTAAAGGTCTTACCGTCCTGCCCCTCGCAGGGGAAAACACAGAGTCCCAAACCAAGCAGCCCTCTTGGTATCCACGCCAGCCCACGAATACCCATAGCTTATTCTTTTTTCCCCTGCAAGCTCCGTTTAAGCCTGATCCAAGGCACTGAGCTTATGTCAGGAGTAAATAAGCTCCGTTCGGTGACTTCTGCTACACATGAGGTCAGGCAGAATGAGCTAATGCTCCCTCCTGGCCCTGAAATAAATTAAATGCTCAGAAAGCAAAATTTGGTCCTGCAACTTCTGAGCTGCTCTCGCCTTTCCTTTCGGAGGAGCCGGAGCCCCAGGACCACCTTGTGCCCGCTTAAATGCGTGGGGGCAGCTGCTGGGGGGCTGGAGTGCTGCAGGAGGCTGCACAATGCGGGGTGATGCCCTCGGTAGCATTCAGAGGGTAATTAATCTCGCCGTACCAGCAGTGGGCTGGCTTCCCCTGAAATATTGTTCTGGTGAGCCCCATGTGAGATTTTTAACAATTGCAAGGCTTGCAGACAAACCCCTTGTTTCTATTATTTCCTTATTTGTGTGAGAAAGGGCCGGTTATAAATGAACTCGTGTGCTTATAAAAGCCAGCAGTGGCATTGTCCCGCTCTCCCAAGCCTCATTTTGTCCCCCCTTCGCCAGCACTGTGCACGCTGGTGGAGCTGCCATAGAATTTTTTTTTTTTTTCATTTTTCCCCCTTTTTTTTTCCTTTCTTTTTTGCAGCCAGGATGTTTTTTCTTGCCTTTTTATTGTTCCAGTGACCTAGCAACTCGGCTGCGGTGGAGCCCTGCCAGCAGACTTCCTCCCCGCGCCGTCTGACAGTCTCCAGCAGCACTGCCCTCGGATGGGAGCAGGAGTTACACCGACAACAGCCTGGGTCCAGCATGGCTTGGCTCTGCCCTCGCCTGCGCTGGTGGCCCTGCTGCTGCCTTCCCGCCCGAGAAAGCTTTGAGGGGACCTTAAATCCCTGGAAAGAGGAGCGAGGAGTAGTGCGTGGGTGACTTTTCCTCTTGCACCGCTGCAGCAGAAAAGCCTGGAGGACTTTAAGAGGGAATTAAGTGCCTGCAAGCTGCCTGGTTCTTGCTCAGGGAGTTTTTAGTGGAGTTTCTGCATGGGTATGGGGTCTTCTGGGAAGTGCGGGTAGTCACGAGACGGCTTATTGCTATTAGAAGTGGGCTCGTATTTGAAAGTGTTTTCCAAAGATTCAACAGTAAAACAGGACTTTTTTTTTTTTTGTTAATTCAATTGCCAAAAGCTGTACAAAAGCCAGACCTTGTGACCAGAGGCTTAAGTCGCTGCTCTGAGCCCTGGGATGGTGGGTTTCCAGAAATATGGGTCCATGGGATCCTAGGGACCTGGGGATTAAACCCAAATTGTCTGAGCAAGTTGAGCACAAAATGCAGGTTTCCTAGGCTTGAGCTGAGGCCTGGGAGGCTGTGCCTCCACGGAGCAGTGCTTCAGACACCAAAACTGAAAGGCTGGAAAGCACTGGGTAAGCAGGACGGCATCCTGTCCCTCCGCAGCACACGTTTTGTCCTTGGCCTTTGGGAGCGACTCTGACTGGTGTGTGCTCTTCGTTTCGGAGTACCTGCTCTTTGCTGCTCCACGGTGCTGCTCTGAGAGCAATTACTGATTTTTTTTCTTCTCTTACGTTATCTCAGATCCCTGGGCTTTGGGATCATGAGCGTGGAGCCACTAAAAAGGGTAGGAAGCAAAAGCAGCCCTCTTCATCCTGTCGTGGTCCCACGCAGCAGCCCCACAAGGACCACACCGCTGTCCCCAGCCCCGGGGCAGCACAGGCAGATGGACACAGACAGACAGACGCTGAAATCCCAGCTGCTGCCACCCACGCCAGGGACCTCGAAACTCGCAGCCTGCAGGGCTGTGGCTGGTGTTAAGCTCCATCCCGAGCTGCTGTATTAAAGCGTCGGTCACCTTTGGTGGCTGGATAAATCCTCCCTATTTATTCCTCGTCGTGGAGAGGAGAGGGAGCCGCGATGCCGGAGAGAAAATTAGAAAGAATTAGTAAAAAGGGTTAAGTGCATGTGGTTAAAAACCTCTTGCATTCTTCCCGTGCTTAGTGCACACGAGGGACCTGCTTGAAGCAATATTATCGGCATGTTTACGCTGAGCTGACCGGTCTCAAGCACGAACATTTTTTATTTTTTTTTTTTAAGCTCCAGTTTTCCTCCTCCCCCCTGCCTCGGGCTGCTCCTTTCAGGGCAAGAACAAGGAAGGAAATTGAAAATCCCAGCGCGCCCTGGACGGTCCAGATTTAGGGCTGCGGCTTTTGTTCACACAACCTCGCTTGGCTCCGAACCGGCCTCCGCCCTTCATCCCGACATCCGCAGCCGCGCTTCCCAACGCAGCGCCCGGGGGCCGGCAGCCACCGTGCCCCCCGCTGCCCTGCCTGCGGCTCTGCCCCTGCTCCTCCTCCTCCTCCCTCGAGCCCACAGCTTCGCCTCCGGCCAGCCGGGAGTTTTCTAAGTTTAGATGACTTTTTTCCCCACCCCGAGCCTGGGGTGATGCTGAGATGATGCAACCCCGCAGATGTGGGCTCCGCAGTTGTGGCTGCGCTGCCTCTTGGGGAGGCTGCTGTGTGTTCACATCGCCCTCGGATGGTCCTGGGGCGGCCACAGCCCTCCCGAGGGTGCCTGTGAGGTGGCACAGCCGCTGCTGAACGCTTGCAGCGTCGTGGTTTTTGGTATCGTGCTGTCCCACGGCTGAGGACGTGGCCAGGGCTGAGCCTTCGCCGTCCCTGCAGCAGTCACCTCCTGGCCGGGGCAGTGCCTTGATCGCTCACGGCGTGGCTGGACACCCAAAATCACCGGTCCCCAGCAGGTCGCTGCACGTTTCCAGCAGTTTCACAAGGTCCAGCCAAGCCAGGGCCTTGGGAAATCTGCTGGAACCTGATCTGTTTGTCCTGGCCACGCCGTAACTCGGCTCCCCCAAACCAGCTGCCTTGTTATTGCTTGCAAAGAAAAAGGAGCTCCCAGCCCCGCTCTGCCTGGGGAGCAGCACTGCTGGTTTTAACGGGAAATGCAAACACTGGGCCCGCAGGTGGCGTGACGGCTTTGGGCTGGAAGTAAAATATTTCTCTTTACAGCCGTGGTCGTGGGGAGTTAAGAGGCAGAACCCAGTTGGCAGCTTAGCGTGCGACAAAATGAGTGGTGACGGGTCTGTACCCGAGCTAACGGGCTGCCCTGCTGTAAGCCTTCGGTGAACGGAGGAGGCCAGGTGCTCCCGTGCGTGGTTTGTTGGAAGAACTTTGCATCTGGCCCATCCTCCCCAGGGAGGGTCATCTCTCCAGGCGAGTCAAGGAGAGAGAGAGGTTGTGGTGGTTGTGGGTCTCCGGAGGTCTGCCCAGCCCAAAAGGATTCCTTCCAGCGGCTGCTGCTGCTTCACTTTTCTTTTTTAAAGCTTTCATGGAGAGGGGAAGGGAGAGAAAGCTGTTGTGCTGCCCTCCAGCACACCCGGAGTTTTCGGCAGCGGGCGGACTCGTGGGCTGCAGTTACAGGCCAGGTACTGACTTGCAAGGGAGGGCAGCAAGCATCCCACCGCGACCTGCAGGCTGAGCTACCAAAAGGTGTCTCCGTTCTTCCTGGTGAGTTCCCAACGAAGCTATAGCAGATGGAGGGAGGAGAGCGCTCCCCAAACTGCTGCTGGCTGCTGAGCCACGGCCTCAGCCCTTGTCCGGAGCCTGGCGGGGAGATGAGTTTGTGTTCTGGAGGTGCTTGTGGCTTTTGGAAATCCCGTAGAGCGTGTAATGCCTGTTGCCTTCCCTGGGAGAAGGCAGTTCTGCATCCCCAAGATACCGCAGGCCCTTGTGCAAGGAGGGGGGAGCTTGCTGCTGGTAGCACATGGGCACGGCGGGCAGCAAGCGCTTTGAGGGCAGAGCAAGCTGAGCTAAAGGGTGGTGCTGGCCTGGGAACAAGCATTTATTCTGCAAACTTGTTTGTTCGTTTTCTGTCGAATTGAGGAAACACTTCTGGGTGAGGGCGGAGGTGGGAGTTTGGAGCGGCCTTTTCGCAGGAGCAACAGCCCAAGTCTTTTGGGGTGGAATGGGGGCTCTGGCCACCTTAGCTCACAGAAAACAGACCTGAAGATCAAACCTCTTCCCTATCTTGTTTGTTAAGTTCTGATAGACACTGGCACTGTTCTGCCAAAATGCTCCTCACCTTAGGGTGCGGCAGTGCCTGGATGGCCAGTGTAATCCTCTCCGTAAGTTTCTCCCCTTTGTCCTATGATGGGCACGTGGTGCCTGGCACCAGCTCTGGCTGGCCAGATCACGTGAATCTCCAGTGGTTATTTGCTTAAGGTTTTTTCTTTTTTTTCTTTTTTTCTTTTTTCTTTTTTCTTTTTTCTTTTTTCTTTTTTCTTTTTTTTTCTTTTTTCTTTTTTCTTTTTTCTTTTTTCTTTTTTCTTTTTTCTTTTTTTTTCTTTTTTCTTTTTTCTTTTTTCTTTTTTCTTTTTTCTTTTTTCTTTTTTCTTTTTTCTTTTTTCTTTTTTCTTTTTTCTTTTTTCTTTTTTCTTTTTTCTTTTTTCTTTTTTTTTTTTCTTTTTTCTTTTTTCTTTTTTCTTTTTTCTTTTTCCTTTTTCCTTTTTCCTTTTTTTTCTTTAAAGATTTATTCCTCCTATCACACACAAAAAGCATGAGGGTGTTGAGTGGCACTGCTCCTGCACCTAGAGATGGGTTTCGATGTTTGGCACCGCTGACTGGTCTAATTCACACTGGTGTGAATCCAAAAATAAATTTCATGGCTGTGTTTTGATTATGCAACTTTTTCTCTAGTGCAAATGAGCTCAGAGTTTGGCCTCGCTGTTACTGCAGTAAGCCGAGCCTGCACATCCAGCACTGATGGGATTTTAATTTTTCCTCGTTATTCCTTTCAGTCATTGACAGCCATCAGGCGAGGAGAATTTCGGACACGGCAATGAGGACTTCCAGCTCTCTCGTGGGTGACGTGGAGCTTGTGACGATGCTGGCCAGCAGCAGGGAGCCAGGGGCAAACCATTTCGGTTCCCCCACCAGCACTGCGGCCTTCCCCCTGCCAGGAGCGGGGGGCACAGTGAGCAGTCCCCCTCCCGGTGAGTGCTGAAGCTCAGGTTCCCACACCAGCAGGACGGGGCTGTGCTGATTGCCCTGTCCCCATTTCCACTTTTTTCTTAACACCTCTGGGTGAAATAAGTGTCTCACTGGGATAGGAATGTAAAGGTTGTCTTAAATTTTTTCGTTCCTTATTTTTCCCCCTTTGAGGACTTGAACGGGAGCTGTTACATCCCAGGCAGCTGCTCCGGCTGCCAGCTACTCTTTGTCCTGGTGGGAGCACTCCACGCCTCGCACATTTGTAGTGGTTTTAAAAAAGTCTGGGTTTCTCTTGCCATGTAGACAAATGCAGACAAATTTTGAAATCCTGACATCCCTTTTTTGATGGCAGAAATCCCTTTTTTGATGACAGAAGCCCTCTGTTCCCAGCAGTCCCTCTAGCTGCACGTGCTACGAGAATTAGAGGAAATGTGGGCAATGCTGCTGTGACCCTACTTACTGCATGTCATAGTGCTGGGTACCGCTGTGGGTGATGCTGCTGCAATCCCATCCGAGACACGTTAACCTGGTCAGCAGGAATATTCATTTCTCTTCTTTCTTGCTCTTTGTAGCTGCTGGAAGCCAGGTGAGAGGCAAGAGGGCGCTGGCTTCTCCTGGAGACCCTGCAGACACAGAGACGATGCCAACAGCGGGGCCAGCCTGGTCCTCGTCCCCAGCTTCACAGTCTCATAGGGTGCTCCCCAGCAGCCCCGTGCCTGGCTCCCCGGGGCAGCCCTCGTCTTCCCACCATGCTCCCAGCACCCAGACTGGTGTGAGCAGTGCCACGCTGCGCTCTGGGGATGCCACGGGGAGCTCTGCAAGCCCTTCGCTTACAGCATTGCCTGCCTCCGAAAACACTTCCAGAGGTGAGCTCTGCTGGCCCACGGTTCCGTGTTGTATCTCTAAAATATCTCTGGAAGCCAGGGACCTTCTCCCACCATGCTCCTTGCCCAGGCGCTACCTTTCCCCCGTGGTGTGGTGCTGGTTACGTGCCTGAGAAGCTTTCAGATGCACAAGCCGTGCCCATGATCACGAGCATTTGCTTGCTACAGGAGTAGGGGTGTGTATGGTTCCTACTGCCTTCTAAGGACAGTTATGGGCTATTTTATGGAAAATCTGAGCTTTCCACAGAAATGCTGATTTATTTATTTATTTCAGTGCTTGTTATTGTTCTGATGGTTAGCTGAAATTCCTGGCAGAGACCAGGAAAAAAGCATTTGGTCAAAAAAACCCAACATTTTCCATTACCAAAAAAAAAAAAAAAAGAAAGGCAGGTAGAACCTTGGGACCTTATCAGTGCCTTTTCATCAGGGTGGGGGCCCGCAGCAGCACAATCTCCCCGCTGGCCCGCTGCTGGCTGCAGAGCAAAGCCCATCTTCCCACTCAAACCACACCGCAGCAGGGCCCTGTGCTTCAGACCCGATAACGGGTTCCCCACAGGGGTCCTGTGGGGAACACAGATCAGCCCCAACCTCTGCAGCCTCCTTGGTTGACCTTCCCTGGGCCTTCCACATCTTGCCTGGCTTTGGGAAGCCTGGAGCAGGCAAGCTGGTTACTCCACCATTTGTAGACTTTTCCATGGGGGCTTCAGCGCGGTGCTCTCGTGGCGGCAAGCCACGGTTCTTGCACATGCAGTAACTCGGGTCTTCCTGAATGGAGGAGGGGATTCATGCCTTTCCAAAAGAGCATTTCGTCCAGATTGAAAACTTCCTTTGCTTAATATCCATACGTGCAGTGTAAGCATCTGGGAAGAAAATGGATCCATCTGTTTATAATTTCATACGTATAAATCCAGCTCTTTTATTGTGCCGTAGCCGCTGGAAGCAGCTACCAGCCGTCCAACAGCTCAGCATCAGAGAAGAGGATTTGGGGGTTTCACACCACCAGTGTCTCCATGTCCACGACAGCCACCAGAGGTGCCGGGAGGACGTTAAGGTCTCTGCCAGCCAGCACTGGCCTGGCCCATGCAGCAGAGATTTCCACCTCTGGTACGGCAACCATCGCCTCTCCAGACCGGACCCGCTCCCCTGGCCCATCTGTGGGAGCAGAAGCTGGTGGTGGCACGGGTGCCATCGTATCTTCCACAGCCCTGCTGCTCGCCCACTTGTCATCATCTGCCTCGGGCAGCGCTGCCACGTGTGAGTTTTGATAGTTAGCTGTATAACTCAGAACATTATTTAAAGAGTCTTTATAAAAAAAAAATACATCCTTTCTATTTTAAAGAAAGGAGGAATAATGTTGTGCTTGGCACATTCTGTACATTTAAAAACATTTCACAGAAGTGAAAGTATGGATAAATATTATTCTTGTTGGAAGAGGAGGATAGATTTTTTGTTGAAAACTTTCAGTTGAATTTTGCAAGCAATTACTTCAGGAGTTCCTATGTAGAAACCATTTTTTCCTTGTCCTAATGATTTCCCAGTAGTAAATATTTCCGTATTGAATATTCACACATACGTTGTCTGTACCTAGTGATACCGGGACAAAACCTACCCAGCTGTTATAGTTTATGAGGTTTTCTATTTCCTCTCTGCTTTTTCAGCTTTTCACAGCAGTCATGGACCCAAGAGCATCCCAGCCACAGGAGAGGCAATGCTGCGCTCGGACGTGCCCCCCGCACTCGCCAGTGTGGCTGTGGGAACGCTGGGGTCCCCCTCGAGCTCTGCCACCAGCCCTGACCCCTCCAGCAGTTTGGGACAGACCTTGTCCTCCTCGGTGGCCAAGGCACACCAAACTGATGGCTGGCAGGGAGACACAGACCTCACTGAGCATCCCCAGGAGCTCACCAGCTTGCTGTCTGCCTCTGAACATGTTTTTACAGGTAATGTGGTTAGTCTGAAAGATGCCTGCTTTGTGGCTGGAGTAGGTTTTGCATCCCTGATCTTCATTTTTTTCCCATAGGTATCACCATCAGTCACTGTTGGATGTATGTGTATTTTTATTACCAGCTGCACTGGGACTAGGGGAAGGGTGGAAGTTGTTTTCAGTTTTGAAAAACTGCAAAGTAGCAGTGCCCTAGTTGCTATTGAAGTTCCCATACTGAGAAAAGCAGCCATTGTTTATAAATACATATGAAAAAAAGACCACTCATCATATGTGCAACTCTGTATGCGTACGTCAAATCTGTTTTTATCCTATCTTAGGCATCAGAAGCAGCCGCCAACCAACTGACACATCGACGGCAGACAAAGAAACCTCAGCTTCCTCTACCACCAGCACTTACGTTTCAGCCACCGCCACCGGGAGCGGAGGGAGGCCACCAAGGTCTGTCACAAACAGCAGCCGATGGGCGACAGAAGTCTCTGCTCCCAGCCGTGGCGTGTCCAGGACCTCGGGCACCATCGGATCCTCACCAACCTCTCCTGTAAGAGCGACCTATGGAGCGCGTGGGGCCAGAGAGACCACAGGTTTCAGCCAGCCTGTGGAAGACCCTTTGCTGCCACACTCTCACTCTCCTGCAGAAGGTCCTACAGGTGAGCTCGAGTTAGAGGTGAAGTCCCATTTTTATGGGGAGTAGAAGGAGGGTAGTTATTTTATCCTGCGCTACCTGTGTATCACAAAACATTACAACTGTGTCGAATATACTGTTAAGAAGGATGTAGCATGATTTCTGGATCTGAAGGAATTCAGCTCTTTCTTGAGGAAAAAATTCGGTTTAGTGTTTTTACCTAAAAGGCACCCATGAAAAGTTTCCTTAGGCCAAGAAAAATAAGTTACTTTCAAATCATGATAATTTTTTTTTTTACCATTTCCAGTTGTTATTGCAATTTCATAAGCAAGGGAACTAAGCACGTGGGGATTCAATCATGTCCCTGCAGTGCCGGGGACTAGGCTTCAGGTCCTGCGTTGTACCCAATGGACCATGCTGCTTCTCAGAAATGGAACCAGCTCAACGGATTTAAGGCAGCTTTGGATGTGGTCTCTGAGGTCCTTCAGGCCATTCTTTGCTCCTTGACCCGCTGTGGTGCTAAAGGAATCTGAGCCCACTTCTTCAGCCATGACCTTCACACACTGCTCAGCGTTGTGCCTGGTCTGAACTAAATTCGTGCCTTTTCTGGGTTGTTAGGATATGTGTTTGTTCTAGCAGCAAGGAGTGCCCTCAGGCACTTAATGGTGAAATCAAGTGCAAGGCATAGTCGTTCAGCAGTTTTTACATAACAGCACTTTTCCTGGCATCAAAACACATTTTTTATGAGACAGATTTCTATGGGAAGGAGTCACATCTTTGGAAATTTCCTGTTTTCCCTGGATTTATGTCTTCTCATATTCTTCTACCTGTGCATGTACTCACTGCCGCTGGGTGCTACTGGAAGAAAGCTCATTTGTTTATTTAAAGTTTTACATATGTATTTTTTTTCTTGATCGTATCTTAGCTACTGGAAGCAGCTTTGCGTCATTCAGCATCCTGACAACGGAGAGGAGAACTGATTTTGACGCCACCAGCTCCTCCCTGTCCACGACAGCCACCAGAGGTGCCGGGAGGACGTTACGGTCTCTGCCAGCCAGCACCGGCCTGGCCCATGCAGCAGAGATTTCCACCTCTGGTACGGAAACCATTGCCTCTCCAGACCGGACCCGCTCCCCTGGCCCATCTGTGGGAGCAGAAGCTGGTGGTGGCACGGGTGCCATCGTATCCTCCACAGCCCCGCTGCTCACCCACTTGTCATCATCTGCCTTAGGCAGCGCTGCCACAGGTGAGCTTTGACCCCGTAGGCCTCAAATACCCGCTGTGTGGAGGAGTGAGGGGACGTTACAAGGTGCTGGACAATGCTATCAGGTGTTACGGAGGAATGTTTCAGTGAACGTTAGCTAATTTTTGCGTATAGTCACCAGAAAAGCCCAGCCTTATTGCAATGAGCCGCCTAGCTCCCGGCTTTATTGTGGTTTCTGAGGTAGCACCATTTCACGGCAGGCCTGCTGGCTGTGTGGGAGACAAGGCCGGTCAGCCCTGACTCCACCCAGGCAAACGAATGCAATATTTATGGATCCCGTCCAGCACAGCCGTGCTTTGTTTCAGGTACCAGGGAGTTACAGGGTGCTGTAGCCCCATCTCACTTTGCCACGGGCATCATGGGGCACACAGGACAGACTGGAGCAGTGTGGAAGGTCGGTGAGCACACCAGTGCTCCCACCCCTTGTTTTTGGTGCCCTCTTCAGGGTGCCGTCCTGTGAGCAGCCTTCTCCCCGATCCTCAGGTTGGAAAGGCTTGTCTTTGCAACTGGCATCTTCTCCAGGTTTAAATCTTCTCCCACCTTGTACCTTCCTGAGGGCGGTGAGGGAAGAGGGTGTGCCTATCTGCTTATATTTTAATATGTATAAACCCATTTTGCTTTGTCGTTTTCCAGCCGAAGGAGCTATAACATCAGCCAGGGTACGAAGCCTGCCTGATACTCTTCTGACCAGCATGCCCAGCTCCGTGACAGCCACCCGTGATGGGGAGAGGACTGTGGAGCCCATGGTGGACACCAGCACAGGCAGCTCTGCTCCTGCTCAAGCCAGCACCAGCTCCCTGGACATTGTCCTTCTGCTTTCTTCAGTGACAGAGCCCAGGAGGCAGAGAGAGATTTCACAGAGCAATGCTGACCTCATTGAGCTTCCAACAAAGCCACTGCCCGTGTTTCCTCCTGGTGTTTTGGTGCCTTCATCCTCACCAAGTGCTTCAGGTGGGTTGTGTGGGTTCCTGATTTGCCACGAAGGGCCCCTCATCCAAGTTCCTACCCTTGCTTTCTGGTTTTAAGCTAGATTTTCCATATTAATAACCCCAGTTTTTGATGAAGGAAGCTTGAGCATTGCAGGGCTGGTGAGTTATTCACCTCTGCATTGAGGCAACACTTCTCTTGCCAGGGTGCAGACAGCCTGGCAGCTTCTCAGGACCACATGTACGTAGAGCAAGTGTTTGAACTCAAGCATGAACTCAGCTGGGTTCCTACTGCACAGCTCTTAATATTCCAGCATGAAGTTTTCAAGCATCTTTATTATTATTATTATTATTATTTATATATTTTTCTCCCTACATTTAAAATTCTGCCTTTTTCCCAGAGCCAGCACATCCTGCACTCCCTGGCCAGGGATAATAATATAATAAATATATGTATGTATGTCTATCTTTGCTTTGCAGTTCCAGAGAGAGGGCGGTGGCTTTCTGATGTTCCTACTGAGACTACGTATGTCTTGACCGTGCTCTCCACCCGTGGGGAGGGGACATCTCAGGATGAAGCTAACCATGGCACATGGAGCACAGAAGTGGAAAGCCCCACATCCCACCCGGGCACGGTCGGAGAGCCCCACTCTGGCCCTCTCCCATCCTTCCCAGCATGGTCTGGAGGGGGACACGTCTCCTCTGACTATGCACGGTACACAGAGCCCAAGGTCACCCTTTCATCCAGAGTCTCCACCTACTTCTCAGCCTCCGGTGAACCTTCCAGTGAGTCTTTCTGAACTTCACAGTCGTGGCTGAATTAGGACAAAGCCCCCTTCCCTCTCCCCCCAGCTCTTCCATGTGCTGATGTTTCCACCAACACCATTCAGAGCTGTTGTGGGCGTTGTGGATGTTATTTACAAGCTATGGTGCTTCAGCTCATTGGTATTATGTGTCTGCAGCTGCTGGTGTTTAACAGAAGCAGTCTCAGGAATGTGTCCTGTATCTTCTTGCTACAGGAGACATCTAATACCTGCCTGGGTTGGGGTGACAATTATAAGTAGCCTAAATATGCCACTGTGACTCTAAGGGTGCTGATTGTGCCTGTATATTTAAACACTCCTCTTCGCTTGGAGTACGCTTTATATGTTAAATCCGTATTTAAGGTAACAGATATGTGAGGACTAGCTAATCTGTGTTTAATCTGTATTTATATGTGCAATTTTATTAATCTGCATTTCAAACTAGAATTGCTATAGAGCTCAAGAGTGCTGTCTGATCTGTGGTGGTAAAATCTAACACCCGATTTTCAATCCTATTTCAGCTGTGGGAAGCAGCCATCATTCCCCCAGCAGCTTGAGTATGGAGGAAGAGATTTCCAGCCCCTACACCGATCCCTCGTACCGTTCAGCCACGTTAGCTGGTGGTGGAGAGGGGACGCAGGTGACAAACGGTGATCTGGCCCATAGCACAGAGAGCTCCGCTTCCTACACAGAGACCGCCAGCTTTTCAGAGCCGATTTGGCCGGCTTCAGCAGACCAGAGTGGGACAGTCAATGCCTCAGTTGGCAGCGCGGGCTTCGCAACAGAGACTCTCTTCACACATTCTTCCGAGATAGCCACTGATTCATCTTTCCAAAATGATCTCACAAGTAAGTTAGTGTGTCCACATGTGTGTTTTTTGAGGGTAAGAGGGTTCCCATTGTCTTGCATTTATCTATGTTGTGTTCAAAGCTCTCATTCATTGGTATGTGCAATGCCACCCGTGGCATTGCAACATCTGGGAGATGTTCTCATGTCTCCAAATGCTGACACAAACAGAGGCCTCAGAGCCAGGTCTCTCCTGGCAGGGTACTCATTCCAGAAGTGAAGCCCCGAGCCTGAGCAGTAGCAGGAAAACTCTCCTGTTTTGATGGTCGTGGGTTTTTTTTTGCGTCCTAACTGGTTTGTTGTGGGTAATGCTTTCAGAAGCGTTTCATGCTGTAGGTCAGTATAAATTAAAGAGTCAGTAATAGAGTTACACCAAATTTTGAAATTTTAATATCCTCTTCTTTAATTTTTAGTGATTGCTGAAATTATATGTACATCCTGAAATTCATATTATAAGATTGACTGCTCCTTTGATGCTAAATAATCTGAATTTTTGTGTACTGTTGTGCTACTCATTTAGGATTTCCTGACTGCAAAGTTTTCAGTCAATGGGATGATGATAAGCTGAAAATTAACGTAATGTAATAATTTCATCCTACAGAGGCATGGAATTCACTGTGTCTAAAAACAAACCGACTTAAGAAGATGGATGTATTTTAGTTTGGAAAGAAGGATAAGAGGGAGAGGGTTTTATATGAGTTTTATAAATAATGAGAGATAGAAAGAGCAGATGGGTTTTCCTGCTTAGCTTGCCACAAAACATCACAGAACGATAAGTGCTCAATCACATTAAAAAAGCAATACTGGAAGAAGAGATTATTTTAGAAACCTGCACGTTTCATGGGAGTTTTGTGTCTGGTAGAGTTCATCGTTTTAGAATGAGCTAAGGAGTGCAGAAGACTCCTAATTCAATAGCCACACTTGGATTGTGTTTTAAACTTTTAGATGAGTGTGGGCCTATTTATAGACAAGAACATTTCATGTATTTATCACATAGTTTTAATATGATATCAAAATATTTTTAATTTTATTCTGTCATTCTGATGTATTTTGTCCTTTACTGCAGGCTTTTCAAGTAGCCATCAGCCAGTCAGTAGCCTCGATGCTGAGAAAAGGACCTCAGTTTCTCATACGGATGGCACATACATTTCAACCACGTACACCAGAGGAGGAGAAAGGACCCTCCTGTCTATCTCAAATAGCAGCACCTCTGCTGACTCCTCCGAAAGTTCCACCTTTTTTTCAGAAATTTCAAACCCTTCTGACTCATCAAAATCTTCCATGGCACAGGACAGGAGGAGCAACGCATCCAGCAATGGCAGTTTTGTTGAACCATCTACGGAGCCATTGTTGGTGCACTCTTCCCAGCCATTGACTTCTGCTTCTGTAGGCAACACACAAAATACGACTCTCTTCGACGCTGACTCCGAGGTGTTGCCCACTGGCAGATCATCTCTATCTTCATCAGCATTTCCACCCTCTTCCTCAGCGTCACCGCTGCATCACTCGCTCACATCAACACCGCCAACAACTTACCTGTTGGCAACATCAGAGCCACCCGAGATGCTGTCGTCCTCTGTGATGGCATCTTCAGCTCCTCTGCAGGCTTTGTCATCCTCTTTGTCCACTTCCTCACTGCTTTCCTCATCTTATTCATTATCATCGTTACTGCCTCTGTTTTCATCACCATCATCCATCTCACAGTCCGGCGACAGGGCTAGAATAAGCACCCCCGTAGCTATGACTGCGGTCAGGCGTGTGCCCTCCACGGCCGCCGTGGCTGGCAGCTCACCCAGAGAGACCAGCAAGCATGGTGGTACTCACCAGCCCCCAAACACCACCACCTTCACCTCCACCACATCTCTCCCGCTCCCCACAACGCCCGTGGAGCAGCTCGGTGGCCGCATTGCATCCACGCCTGCTCCCACGGTGGTAACAGAGAGCACCTCACCGAGAGCCGCCACCTCCCAGGGGGGCACCGCTGGGAAGGCACCGCCGCTGCTCACCACAGCCAGTGAAGCCCCGCGGGCAGTGCTGACAGATGCTCCCCTCAGCACCTCACCAAGTGCAACAAGCCACAGTGCCATCGTCCCTGCAGTAGCATTGACCACGGTGAAACCCCTTGTGCTGACAACATCAGCCAGCCGCTGGCCAACCCCAACTGATGCTAGCACCACGAAAACCCACAGAGCTCAAACACCTGCTGCCACTAAACACGTTTATACCCCTGGTGAAAGGACAGAAGCTACGGATCTCACCACTGCAATACCTAGTAAGGTCGCCAAGGAAAATGTGCCTGCTACAAGTTCTCCTGAAGTCCCTCCAACCATTAAGACCACTGTGAGCATAAGAACTACTTTGGCTGCTACCAAACGCACCACCATCCCTCCACCAAGTAGCACAGCTGGCGTGAGGACATCTCCAGCAACAGGTAATGTGTCTAATGGTCCTCATCAGTGGTGGGGCCGGCAGTAGCTGGGTCCCACTTGAAGGGTCTTTGAAGGGTTACTTATGTGTGCATGACAAGTCTGTTTTCAGCAGCATTTGGGAATAAGAATTCTGTCTCCGTTCTGGTATTTTTAAGATAAGGGTTTAGCAATCATGCTGAGCTGCTGGGAGAAAAAAAAAGAAAAAAAAAAGATGAACATCTTGGTGAATGTTTCCGATGGAAATGTTAAGCTGAAATTTGGGAATTTCAAAAAAATAAAGCTGATTGGCTTTCCAGGTAAGCTTAGGATGCACTGTATATTTGTCATGAAGAACTGAAGAATAGACCAATCTCTCTCTTATTTGGGTGAAAAGGCACTCAGTTGGCCAGCACGCAGTATTTTTGTTGGAAGTTTTTCTGTTATCACGACCTATGGCCGGTCTCTCCCCATCTCACTAAATAACCAACCCGTCAGGGGCCTGTCACTTCTCCCAGCATGTTACATACCATGGTCTTGCTGAGCACGTTGTGGCAACCGAGATTGTCAAAGAGAAGCCGAGAAACATCTTATTCAACCATTTCAGATTTGCTTTTTAATTACATTGTGGTCCAGGAGCGTTCTGTGAATCCATAGTGATATTAGAGGTGGGAAGGGTTGTGCTCGGGCACAGTGTTCACCCCGGAGAACCCAGGTTTGGCACGAGCAGACGTCTCCCAGCGCGGCTGAAGGGTTGCTGCCTGAGCAGGAGTGGGGGCTCTCGGGATGAGGGAGCGTACAGAAGGTGGCAGTGGCAAACTGCAGCACATTGCGAGGAGTCTAGCGGAGAAAAGCCCTGTGGAGGAACAAAGGTTTTCATTTATCACCGCTGCCAGGCTCCTTATCTTCTCAAGTAAATATATTTAGCTGTTTTGTATGAATGGAAATCGATTCTGCATTTAAAGTTCAGGAGGCTGACCCTAATGCCAGTGTAGGGTACTGTGTGTACTAATTGCATTAATCTCAGTGCAATATTGGCAGTAGTATATATTCTACAAGTAATTAAGCATTTAAAGGTTATTTCTTGGGCTGATTGGTTTTAATTATAGGTATGGATTCATACCAAAAACAAAACAAAACTGTAGGGGATTTTTTTAAATCAGAAACTAACGTAATGGATCCATTCTACAGAGTGATTCATATGCTTTCCAAGTTACTCTTCCCTCTAAATACTGAGTTTTGCCATTTGCCAGAATGAAAAATATCCTCCTGGTGCCTCGTGGGATGCTTTGTACATGGGCATCTGCTGCTGCGAGAGAAGGAACTGCTGTCAGCCCCACCACGCAAAGTGCGTGCCGAAGTACGGGGAAGCAACAGCAAAGGTTTTAAAATACACCCACTTGCTTCTGACTGCTCAGGTCAGAGACACCAAGTCGCCCTCTCGATGATGCTGAGATGGCCCTGCCAGACTGCCCAAGGCACGGGGATTATCCCCAGTCGCTGCCCTGAGGCAGGGGTCAGCTCGGGACTGTCTGGGCTGCGGGGGCTGCGTGGTGTCACGGGCATCGCAGGGGTGTCACAAATAGTGCATGTGAGCTTGTGGCCCCTGTGCTTTGTGCTTTAACCACAAAGCCCAACCTTCCCGCCTCTGTTAGAGCGCTGAGCAGGAACTGCAAAGCAGATACGTACCAGTGGTACGTGAGCCGTCCTGCTCGTCTCGTAGCGCCCTGTCACTGACACGTCCTGCCCACGCTCTGCCCTTGCACGCCTGTGACGTGTGCTTGTGCTCCTGCAGGCAGTATGCACAGTGAGAGGAGCCATTTTGACCAGACATTTTCTAAATTTTTGGTTTTTTCAAAGGGAAATATTGGGTATCTTCAGAATTTGCAGTCTGAGCTGTCTTGCTTAAAAGCTTCTGAGGCTGCCACCATTAATTCCCTGAAGCACCGTGTTTCCAGATGGCGTCTGCTCCCCAGACCCTTGCACACCCAGCAGGCGGTGGCTTACCAGGACTTTGGGAAGGAGCCCTTGCCCACGTGTCTAACTCTGCCTGCTGGTCCCTTGTTCGATGTCCTCATCCAGAACTGTAGCGTTGGTTGTCTTTGAAAAGCGTTCTGAGCTCTGCAGAGGAGCAGTGCTGCTGGGCGTTAATATTAACATGGATCAACGCTGGTTCCCAAGGGCTTTTGGATGAATATTCAAGAGAAAAGTGTTTTGCATTTAATCTTTCAGCTCCAGCAGAATAATTAAAAACAGGATAAACAGTAAGTGCAAATGATACAATGAACCATCTGATAATGCTCAGGGGGTCACAGGAGAGAAGCCAAGTTGATCTTTTTTAGCATAACAGTTGTTGATTTTTGTGATTCTGTAACTATAGGCTGATCTTTTTTTTTTTTCCCTGCTTTTGTAGATGTGGATAAATGTCTTTCCAACCCTTGTCCCGCATTGGCCACCTGCAACAACACCCATGGCTCCTATGTCTGTCAGTGCCCTCTTGGATATGAGCTGGAAAAAGGAAAGTGCAATTTGGGTAAGAAAATGAAAGTGAAAAAACAAGGGAGAAAAAGATGGAAATAATTACCTGTAATCTTCTAAAATAAACTAACCTAGGCTCAGACAAATTCAGAGCTCAAGGTACCCCCCAACTACCACTTTTACAAGAGCCTTTAGCGTTCTCACAAGTGCAGTGTCCAACGCGTGACCAGACGCAGTGATAGGTAAGAGTTTCTCGGCCTGCCCTAAAAGCACACCAGCAGAGCAGTGAGCTCAGGCTTGTTAGTAAGGACAGATGTGCCACTTCTGTTTCTAATGTGTTTTACAACCCCAAAGCAGAGCAGTGAGCAGGGCTGTTGTACAACCTGACTTCAGTGGGCTCAGCCACGTGCATAAAATTAAGAGCCGTGAAAGCCTTTGTAAGATCAAGGTTTTGTTTCTTACTTTTCATGTTTTCTGTGCAGCACAGTTATTATATGGGTTCAGGTTCTGGCTCCCTCCTTTCTAATAAAGGTCTTGAATCCCAAGGACTTGCAGTGTTCTGTTGCAAAGGGGAATTTGTTTTGCTGGAGTTTCTTCTGACCCTTAATCAGCAAGGTTTAAAGGCATGGACATTTTGCTAAGCAGCATGACTGAGGTGTCCCTGAAGGGTGTTTTGAAACCTTTCTTCTTGTAGGAATGTGTCAGCTTCTAATTTAGAGAGTTGTTTTGGTTGTGCCCTGGACCGGTATATGGGCAGATTATGCAAATACCATGAAGGTGATTCTAGTCTCATTTTTACCAGGAGTTGTTACATTAGAGCTGTCTGATACAAAATTTGTGGTGAAGATAGACTCTGTGGATGGGAAAAAATGGGAAGGAATTGGAAGCTTTATAATGTTATCTGCAACTGTATTTGTTTTTCTGGTGGAACATAAAACTTGAGCTCTGAGTTCTCATTTCCACTGAGTATCTCATGGCACTTAATACAAGATTTAGGGATATTATCTCTCCGAGGCTGAACAACTTGGATTATTGCATTCTGTTGCCATGAATCAAGTCTGAATCTAAGCATGGAAAAATGCATCTTTTGGGCCTCCTTTCAAACGTCATTGCTCATTCTGTCCAACAATTTAAAAAGAGAAAATGTCCTTTCTACAGTGCTTCAATTTGACTTGTCGGTTTGCTTTCCTTCCACTGGAGGGAGGGATAAAAGATTTGCTGCATCTAACCTGAATTATTATAAATTAGCTTTGGCACTTGAAACCACCTTGCCACAAAATTTCCCCCTCTCTGTGTTCAGAGGTCCTTTTAAATGAGCCTGTGTTGCTTAAACAGCTTTGGTTTCTAGAAAGGATGAACGTGTTCTAACTCACCTTATTCTCCATTTCAGTAAGAATATTCATCGGCCAGGTCCCCCTGAAACCTAACGTTACCCACGGGAAGTACGCAGATCTCAAGCAAGTGGAGGGTGAAATCCTGGCAATGGTGAGTGCCCCTGCTGGGGTGGTGGCAGCGCTCCTCGTACGGTTGGGACAGGCAGCCACAAGGCTCTCTGGTCTGGGCTTAGCCCTTTTAATCGCTGAACCATCCTGGTGTGGTGGGAGCTTCTAAAGCTTCCCAGGTTTCTAAAGGGTGTTAATGCTTCTCCGAGGTCAGACGTTGGAATGGTGACTCTGGGGCTCACAACACTCACTGTAAATCTCCCGTGTGCCTGCCGGCTGTGGTGGCTCGGACTGCAGCTGGTGGCAGCTCGCTCATAGCCAAATCCCATGGGATGAAGGGCAGCAGCAGAGCCCAGCCGAACGCACGGTGCTCTCAGCAGCATTTCCCAGCTATGCTTTTGCAACCACAGTCAGTTCAGAGCAAGCTCTGGGTGTGATGGTGGGTTCCCCCTATGCTGTGCCTTCACCCGTTGCAAAAAGACCCCGGGGATGGGGATATATGTACATCCCTGTGCATTATTTAGGCAGATTATTGCGTGCAAGAGTTCATCCAGCCATTCCTGGCTGCAGTTCATCCCAGCTCTTTTAGGAGCAGGTGGTTCAGAGATGCAGCAAAAGCAGTGGGGCGCTGGGATGAACTACCTGGGTGCTGCCAGCACTGCTTCTGCTGCAAAGGGAAAGCAAATGCCTGTGTCTGGGGACTGTCCTGGGGTGAGGGGGGCTGCTCGGAGCCATGCTGCTCTCTCCTCACAGCTGCTCTCTCCTTCCTTTAAGCTGGATGCCTCGCTGTCAGGCTTGCCTGGGTACCACCACTCCACAGTCAAAGCCACCAGGTAAGGGGCCATGAGGAAGAGCGACAAACAGCAACAGTTGCCCGAGTATTCGGGGTGATCAGCTTGAGGTCCTCATTTTGAGTCAGACCTGGTGGTGCTGTACTTAATGAAATCAAGCCCAGCAATAGTGCAGGGCATGGGAAATGCCTTTGCACCCCAGCTATCTCTCCTGGTACTGCTGTTGCGGATAGCTTGCCGAGCAACAGCCTGAAAAAAGCTTGTGCTGCCCAGGGTGGGTTTGTGGCTGTTTTCACAGTGAACACCCAGCACCTCATCCAGCCCCAAATATGCCTCTCTGTGTGCAAGTTTGTCCTGCCTTTAAAGTGAGACAGAGGTCTGCTATGATGCACATCTTTCTCAGTCTGTACGCGGTATTGTGTCTGTGTTAAACATTGCTTGCATTAATAATTAGCAGGTTGTTAATGTACTAACAATGGAATCAGACTGACCCGTGGTACTCAGGGCTGTTTTGTTTTGTTTTCTGTTAGGGAGGCAAATTTTGTGCATGTTTCAGTGCAATCCACGTTCTCTTTAGCATCCAACGTGACTTTCTATGACATTGTCGGCAGCGTGCAAAGCTACATTCGGGCTTGCAAATCTCCCCCCGATTCCTGCCACTTGATCTCCAGCTTGAAACCACTCCACAGAGGTAAACAGCATTGGACAGACTGTGATGGGAGGGTGGGGGAACACGTTTTGGTTGGCTCCTTTCATAAAAGGGGGAGGAAGATTTTGGCATTTAGCAAAACTCCTCTGAAAGTTTTAGTCTCATTTCAATGGGAATCATCTGAAGATGATGTTTTAAACTGCTCACGTGGCTGTGAGTTGGGGAAACAGAGGGGTATGAAAGTTGTTCACCATTTGGAGTTTTTGGGCCAAGAATCATTTCTGTACCAAGTCCTCCACCTGCTGAACGTGCAGAAGGAGAAGCCCACCAGTGCTGGGCAGAACCTTTTCCAGGCTTGGCCCCAGTGGCGCTGCTGCCCCCATGCCCTGCACCTCCTGATCCTGCCTTCCTGAGGCAATGAGAGGGGTGATGTAGCTGTGAGTGATCCTGGTGGGATGCCAGGAGTGAGGATGGTCGGTGGCAGCAGCTACTTTGGGTGAGGTGGGAAGCCTTGGCTGGTCGTTCTGGCAAAGTAAACATGGAGATGAGAAATCCAATGTGGGATTTCATTTTAACGTGCTGTATTTTAAAGCCACACTCTACTGTTGTGGACTGAATCAATGTAAATGACTTTAGTGAACCAGCTCAAATTATAATCAGTGGTTACCTCAGTTACAATGCTTCCGGTAAAGTCTACTTCCTCGCTTAAAATAAGCAAAATTACTAAGCAACAAATTCTATTCTTGTGTAAGTACTTAAAGAAAAGATGTGAGATCAAACAATACGATGGTGCGCCCAGCAGGGAGGGGTTTGCAAAAGGGGAGCTCCAGGTGAGTGGCACATACTCCATACGAGCTCCTGCTTCTCATGAAAACGTTTTCATTTGTTGGTTCCATTTATTCTACCTCCCAGTAAAATAGGTAGATTGGTGACACAATTTCCGTTGTTTACCCCCAGTTTTGCTGAATGCTCATTTCAACAAATCTGACTTTTTAGAGTAAAACATCACTTCAAAGTAAGATAAATGAAAGGACAGATTCCATGGTTTAAAAGTGAAAAGAATACAGGGCTTGATACTGAAATGGAAGAATCTCTTTTGGGCTGAGCAAAATGTTTTGCTAGATATAAACCTAAAAAATGATTTGTTGAACTGTCTCGGGGGGAGGATGTGTTTCAGCTTGAGCCAAAACAAATTTTTCTTCTTAATTTCCCCTTCTGCCTCCAAGCTGAAATATTTATTATTCACCCACTCTCTTTTCCTGTACAAATGGCAGTAGATATGCAAGAAATTGTGACGTGTTGTAATGTCGACTGTCTCATAGTGGAACAAATATTGTTAAAAAAAAAAAAAAAAAAGAGAGATGAAAGTAGTGTATCAGCTGAATGCAATGCCTGGGGAAAGCAAATGTGCATGGTGGTGTGTTCAGAGAGAAATGTGCTGTTGTTGGCTGTGTCCTCCCAACAGTTGGCAGCTTGTGCAAGCAGAAGGACCCCGAATGTGACAAGGAGACTTCTGAGTGCACTGACTTCGATGGGGTTGCACTCTGCCAGTGCAAAAGCGGGTACTTCAAATACAACAAGATGGACCATTCCTGCAGAGGTATTGCCCTTTATGCAGCATTCTTGTTTTGGGCTGAATTCTGCTTAACTCTTTTTTTTTTTCCCCCAGTTAAAAAAGTTGTGCGTGTGTGTGTGCCCTGTGCATCACTGTGTGTGCAAAAGCATGATATTATGAATAAATATTAGCAGCTCAAGTTTCTTTTCGTTAGTTAGGGGACTTCTCAGCAGACACTGGAGATACAGTCTCTCTCTAGGAATAATATTATCTCTTTCTGGAGCATGCTGTGAGTCACAACGATGGAGAAGAGGGAGAAGGGGGCCCGATTGCTTTGGGCTCCAGTTCAGTGGCACAGAGCAGAGATGTAGTGCAGCTCTGCCTGTTTTGATTTCGTCTGAACTCTCGGCGAACTTGAGATAATTGCTTTAAACTCACAAGCTTATATCAATACATCATCACTATTTTTTAAATAAGCGAGTATCTGAAAATGATTATGAATTTATTTTTCAGCGGGGTTCCTAACAGAAATTTTAAGCTTCAGGGTTATATTATTTTTTAGCTACTCCTCAGATCATGAAATTTCTTTTGCTACATCTTAAACAAGGTCTTTGTCCTTGAGCCAGCAGTCAGAGTGACTTTTGTAGGATCAGGGCGTCCACTCCCTACTTGCAGCAGTTTTGGTAGGTCTTCTTAAGAAATTCAGTTTTCTGATGATATATCAATAATAATTTCAATAATGGTTATATGTTGTTTCTGGCAGTGTCAGCAGGGTTACTGTTGAAGTAGGAGATGCTTTGTCAGTTCCAAATCCGATCAGTGAGAGAAATGTGTCTGGAAATAATGCATGTGCTGCAGGCTCTGGGCTGGGCCCCTCTGAGATGGGCATCCCCGGCTGCTGGGTTGTGGTCCTGCCTCTCCTCTGCGCTGTGGCTCCAGGCAAAACCTTTCTCCTTTTTATTTCCCTCCCTCCCACCAACTTGTATTTTGGGGAGGATTTTTATTAGGAAATACTGACTGCCTCCACCTCGACAGGCAGAGAGGGGCTCATCCAGTGAGTGGGGAGCTGAGGTGACTCCTGGGAGGATTTTGCCCGACTCTTTCCCCACCACCTATGGGGGGAACCATCCATTTGTTTTGGACATGACCTGTGCCAAGTAGTGGTGTAAAGATAAATACCTAAAAGGCTGCAAGGCACTTGAATGTGATGGTTATGGAGTGCTACGTGATGTAACGTCTCATAGAGAGGGAGATGTGATCAGTTCCTACCCACTTGTCTTTTTTGCTGTGCAGAATAAGAAAGACCAACCCCCACACTGTGAGGTTTCAATTTTCCATCTTCAGCTCTCTGCTGGCACTAGGAAACATCTTACTGACCAGCTTGGGAGTGCCTGACGGACAGGGATGGTGAGGGGTTGAGGCCAGGTGAGCCTGGGGATGGTGGTGAGGGGTTGCTGCCGAGCGCACGGTGTGGTGCTCCAGCGATGTACCGGACTGTTGGCATCACTATCCCCATCTGGGTAAGCCAGGCCATCAAGATTTTAAAGTCTTTTTCAAAAGCCATGCTATGGCCCTTATTTGAAATTTAGGGCTATTCTCTCCCATCAATACAGCATGTAATATGCCAGGCTCTTTTAAAATCTCTGCCCTCTTAGTGACTAAACAGGAACTGCGGTCTCCTGAGCATCCAACCCTCATTGTGGATCGTGGAGACATGGAGTGCTAACTCCCATTATGTCCTTGCAAAGAGGGAAACAGCCATTGTGCTGCCCCATCTGGCCTCCCTGTGGGAGGTTTGGGTTTGCTTTTCCCTTCCTGGCTCTGTCTGTCACCTGGGGCATGCCTGGAAAGTGTCCCCTGGAGCCAGGAAGGGTCCCTTTGAGCCATGGCAGTTTGACATTTGGGTCAAGGTGTGCATTCAGTCATCTCGGGGTCCTTGCTGGTTTCAGCCTTCCTGGTGTCTTCAGGGCTGCTCTAGTCTTTCTAGAGGGCAACAGCCCCACTGTGCCAGCTTTTCTGAGGCATACAATTCGTAATGTTGCACGTAAAGTTCCCTGCACTAAGAGGAGCAGCTCGCCGGCTGTCCTCTCCTTGGAAAGGTCTCCAGAGAGACCCCTGAGCCTCTTTTGGGAAGGCAGAGGCAAAGGAGTCCCGAGCAGAAAAGCAAAACTCAATAGCTTTGCTTGACCTCTGACACTTAAACCTCTCCTCTGCTCCCTGCTCGCATCTGAGAGCTTGCCAAGTGAGCGTGATAGCACGAGTCCCCCCGGAGTGTATTCAGAGGAGCAGGAATGATGCCAGAGGAGAAAGCAAAGTGGCAGGAAAAGGGAGCATTGAGGAGAGGCAAGGACATAGACTCTGAGCATTAAAGCTCTGCATTGCTTTAAGTAAAATAAGACACAGAGACACACACCTTCAGGACCTTGCTTTTCCTTTCTCCAGCCCCCGTGGAGCTCCCAGGCTGGCAGCTGTGTGCCGGTGGGTCCCCAGGGCTGCCCCTGCCCAAGGGGGGCTGCGGTGCTGAGGCTGCTCAGGATGCGTGTGCCCGCATGGCTGGGCACAGCTCCTGCACCTCTTGGATGTAGCAAACCTCTGGGATGTAGCAAACAGCATTTCCATATGACCACAAGCATCCGAGAGAAGAGTGCCAGGCATCCTGCAGGTCAGATCTCCTGAAAAGCCGGGACTGGGACAGAGCTGCAGAGGGGGCCTGGCAAGCAAAGAGGAGTCCCAAGCTCTGGCTCAGGCTAATGCCATGCCTGGTGCATTTAGGGGCATGGGCAGGCAGGAGAAGAGAGGTTTTGTTATCCCTGTGCTTGCGACATCCAGTTCTGGGAACCAGAACTCAAAAGGGTCAGAGAGAGAATGGGAGTGTTCAGAGCAAAGTTGCAAGAGCCAGGGAAGCTTGAAAATCTCAGAGCACTTGGCTTTACAAGAGGCAAAGGAGAGATCTGATGGCGAGGAGGAGAAATGGGATAATATAACCTTTTCCAGCCTACCGAGAAAACATCCAAAGACTGGAATTTGACATGGGGATAATGCAGAACAGAAAGAAGGTGAATGTTTTTAATGGCTGGGGAAATTAACTTTACGAGCATCTGACCTAGGGTTGTGGTTGATTGTCTGTCGCTGGAAATAGTAAAATCAAGCTTGGATGGTTCTGTAAAATGTAGTTCCAGTTCAACTATTTGATTTGAAACTGGAATTGAATTTAGGGAAGTTCTGTGACCTGCATTATGAAAGAGAGGTCATGGTCACATTGCTCCCAGCTGGCACTGACACCCCTTGTTATTGGTGCTGCAAGAGCCATAAACTTCTGGGTCCAGCTAGAAAACTAGGGGTCTCTCTTGGTTTATTATGGTATTGCCAGCCCATCATAATAAGCTGCACATTTGCCCTCCTTTTCTCCTCCCTCCCCTCCTGTGCTAGGTGCTTCTGAAAACAGGTGGGCTCCAGCTGTGCCGGGGCAATGGCATCTCCTGTGCTGTGCTGGGGAGGAGGCGAGCGCTTGGCCACCCTCCTGCAGCTCTGCGGGGCAGACCCCTGCACCCCGAGGGATTTCCCTGAGCTTGGTGGGGCTTGGCAAGCCCCCATGCTTGCAGCTGCACCTTATTCCTGCGGCTAGAGGTCAAGGCAGAGGGAGGAGGACTCAAGAGCTGCTGTATTGCTGTTTTTAAGCATACGGTGTTGGGAAAACAATCCACGAGCAATGCCTGCTGAGGGACTGGTGCATGAAAAAGTGCTGATCTCGGCAGTAACCCAAAACTTGTAGTTGTGTGCCCAGTGGGTCACCACCTTTGCTGTTCATCAGAAGCATAATACAATTTTCTCAGGTCATTCAGATGATGAGATAGCTGTCCGTTAAGCACAGCAGTATGGCTTCGGGGTTGTTTTTTAACCAACATTTTATACGTCGCAGTTTCTGGGTTATTTATACCTAGTCAAAAATTTAATTTCTATTCAATACAACTATACTATCGTAAAATATGACATCTCAAACTTTGATTTAGTTCCAGCTTTAAGAGAAAAAGAAAGTGGCATTTTTCATGAGGTAAAACATAACATCTCACTTTGGGTTAACCGCAGCTCTGTTTGGATAACATTATCTAGCAGTATTAACATTTAAAAACAATGAATAACATGCATCATTGCTGAAGTAGCACAGCTTAAGTGAGGTTTCAAAATGAAAGCTGGTGACACTTGCAGATTTTGTACTCTGATATTTTGTGAGAAACAATACAAGCATGAGGTGAGTTTCCATTTGGGCAAGGAGGGATTGTGTCAGGAATTGTTTTACCAGCTGCCCACCCTGTGGCAGGCTCCAGGTTAGCTCTTGGGAAACTCTGAAACGGCCTTGTCAAAGCCAGTGGGAGCTGAGTTTAAGTTCACAGCATTTTGCTTAAAACAGAGGAGACTGAGTCGCATCGGAGCGGGTAGTGGTCCTGCTGCTGTTGGTCCCGAGGTTGGCTGGGGAGAAGCTGCCGAGGGAGGCAGCGATGGTGAATGCCTCCTGTGCACCACTGTGCGGTGCTCATGGCCCTTCTCTCTTGTCTGCTTGTAGCCTGTGAAGATGGATATAAGCTGGAAAACGAGACCTGTGTGAGGTATGGTGACTGCTCTGCCCCCTCCTACCCCACCATCCTTCTTAATCCTGCTTTGGTGACCTGTTGGCACAACCAAGCTACTGAAACTCCCTCTTGTTTTCTGTTATCAGCTGCCCTTTTGGCTTAGGAGGGTTCAACTGTGGAAACCGTAAGTACAGAGTTTCATTTCATTTCATTTGTTTCATTTTGTTTCGTTTCGTTTCATTTCATTTCACTTCATTTCACTTCATTTCCACTGTGTCAGAAGTGGGAAATTTGCAACAAGTAATTGCAAATAACTGTGTCTAAAACTCAGTAGGTGCAGACTACTCTTGTCAGGGTTTTCTGTTTCCTCAATGTCTGTCAAAAATTATTTTGTCGACCCAAATATTTCTTTGACAGAAATTATTTCTGTGACACAGTTGAGTTAATGTTATCTGCTAACAAGATCAATATTTTCCTTGGAGATCTTTCTCTGGATATTCTGTCATGATAGCGCAGATAGCGTGAAGCAAGATATTTGGAGGTGAATCCATGAAAGATCAATTGAGTTACTGAGATTTATCAGTAAGGGGAATCGTTCCCCTCAGCACACAGGAGCTTCTCCTTTCCTCAGCAAGAGATCCCCAGCTCCATCTATTTCTCTTGAAAAATTGCAGTAATATTGTTTACAGAAGGAGGGAAGGCAGGAAGCAAACAGTTAATCCCCTCGTGTGAGGACTGTGGATATGTTTACATGAATACTTACGACCGCATTGCTGTCTCTAAGTGAGAATATGTCTTTCTCGTCCCTAGCATACCAGCTCATCACTGTGGTGATTGCGGCTGCAGGAGGGGGACTTCTGCTTATCATGGGCATAGCGCTGATTGTCACCTGCTGCCGGTAGGTACCACCGCCAGCCGTACTTACACCGCACCTAGCGCTCCATGTAGAAGCCCTGAAGGATCAAAGAAACATAGGTGCACAGGTACAGCTAAGCAAGCAGTTTAAGCAGAAATATTTAAGTATTGCCTTGTGCTTTCATTTGGGATGTGCCTTTTCTTTTTTTTTTTCCAGCAGTCAGGTTAATAAATTCAACTCTGTCTCTGAATTGCCTGGCAATTGTGTCCTGTATGGATGGAGAGGCAAAGAAGTCCTTTCCACTCAGAGCCACAGGGCACCAGGCGGTAGCCTCCAAAAATGCAAGCTAAGTAGAAGAGAGGAGTTTAGTCAACAGGAAGGGCTTCTGGGCCATTGCTCAAGAGGTGTGGGAGTGCATTCAACGCTCTTTTCCTCCAAGCACAAGTCCTGCACGTGCTCTCACTGTGTCTTTACCTCTCAGACACACACACACACACGTGTAGTTCCCATACCAGCAGATAGCTTCGGAGTAGAGGCAAGATGTGCTGCTGAGGTAGTTGTGCTTCATGATTTACATACCATGAAAAAGGGCTGCCTTGCAGTAACACCCTCTGCCACCCATTCCAGCCCCCAAATCTAGGATTTCAAAGCACTCTGACTAAAGTCAGCAGCTGGATTTCTCAGTAGCAGCAAGGCCCAGCTGGGAGGTGAGATGGTCACTCCAGGTCCCAGTGTGCAGATCTCTGCGGGGACAGACCAGTCTTCTCATCAGTCCTGGCCTTTGACAGGCTGTGTGCTTTCCTGGAGGGTACTCTGCTCTGAACTGGGAATGTCACCAAAGTCCGCTCCTACAACATGGCAGTGATGTAGGGGCGTTTGGTGTTGTTCAGACTGGTAACTTGCCGGCCTTTCTTCTCAGAAATTAATGTGGTGCCTGGAAGTGCTACAGTTAAGCGTTTGGAGACTTGAATAGTGTGGGGGCTTCCTTGCATTTTTCATTCTTCCTAGGCTTTTTCATTGACTCTAGTGAACATGCACATTTCCAAGAGACAAGGGGCTTAAATTGAAACAGGAGAGATTTAAACGGAATGTAAGGAAAAACTCTTTCACCAAGAGGACAGTAAGGCAGTAGAATAGGTTGCTCAGAGATGTTATGCTATCTCTATCCTCAATCAGGATATTCAAATCAAGGAATCACTATTCAAATCCCACCAGACAGTGCTCTGTATGGCACAGTCATACGGCTCCTATCTGTGCCTTGGAGCAGGAGGTGGACTGTAGCCCTTCTGAGGTCTCACCTGGTTATCTTAGTTCCCAGTGAAAGTTTGCAACATGTGGTAAGTCTCCTGAGATCATGTCAGAAATGCACATAATATATGAGGATAAGTTACATCTTTTCGCTTTCCTTCATTCTTTTCTAAACAGAAAGAATAAAAATGACATAAGTAAACTCATTTTCAAGAGTGGGGATTTCCAGATGTCACCATATGCTGAATATCCAAAGAACCCCCGAGCACAAGAGTGGGGCAGAGAGACCATCGAGATGCAGGAGAACGGAAGCACCAAGAACCTATTGCAGATGACAGATGTGTATTACTCGGTATCTATCCATAGCTTAACTATTAACCCTTTGTACCTGATACAGCAAAGACACGTTCCTTTATTTTGGGAATCAGAGATACCTTTCCTGAAAAACAAAAAAGCTAAGCAAATGGCTTCCATAGACAGCAAGGCACTGGGAGTTCGGTGGACTCCAGCTATTACTTGTGTGGTGAATACCACAAGGAGGTGTCATTAGGAAGAGTGGTAGGGAAATGTCTAGGAACATTTTGGTAGATGCCTAAAAAGCCCTATCGTAGAGTAGAGAAGGAGAGTTGAAGGTTTGGGGCAGTCTTGTAGGAATCTCTGTGGGCAGTTTTCTCTCTTTCACCCTCACTGATGATGCTGGAAGGTTGAGACCTCTCCCTGGGGGTTCTTTGCCCCCAAATGGGAAGATGCTGGTCACTGAGGACCCCTCTCTTCTTCCACTCCTCCCCTCTCCAGGGTACAGGCCCCTTTCTGAAGCCGGAAGGATGCATAAGAAGCATCCCTCCAGCTCTGTGGGAACAAGCATCAGGAAGGAGGTGGTGAAGGAGTAATGGGCTGTGTAGGGCAGAGGAAGAGTCACAATACCTGCCATAATGGACACTGTAATACCTGCGTGGTTGGTACCAGCTGCTAATGTCTATATCCAGAGCTGTTGTATTGGTGTATCATTTGTCACTAACCCACATCAATATACTGGATGCAGTCAAGATCTGTGTGGGGTTACTCATTTCAGTGAAGGTTGCAGGATTTCATCCAAATCACACTTTCTGGACTCCTGCTTTCCAGAGAAGAGAGCAGTGAGCAATACTTTTTTTCTGGCTTGTATTTGAAGTTTTCCCAAAGCAATTTTACTGGGTTACACAGCATGAAGGAAAATGAGAAAAAAAGTCCTTCCAGATAATACTCAGAGAAGGAAACAAACTTGGCTTTTCTACAAACATTTCCTTTAAGGATGACTCTGGGACAATATCCTGAATTAAGGAGTGTTATTTCAGTGCCTGAGATCATCAGTACAGTTCGCTTGGATTAAAAATTAACTGTGTACTCAGACTGCACTTGATGGAGTCAGGTAAACTTCCAGCCAGGTAAACTTCAAGTCTTTTAATTGGCAAGATGTCAAAACTCAGTTGCGTCAGAATACTGCCCTCCAGAAAATGCATAACTCTCACAGTGAAAATCATTCCAAGTTATAGAGATATAGTGATCATATTATTATTCCTTCTAGCTACTGAAATAACTGCTGGGAAAGGTGGTAAGGCTGTGATGGAAAGAGGATTTGACTATGAGAATAAGACCCTTTAAAATTTTTATTTATTTATTTATTTATTTTTGCTAACACAGCCAACTGGACTGAGAAATCCTGAACTGGAAAGGAATGGACTTTATCCTCCTTACACTGGTTTGCCTGGATCTCGACATTCATGCATCTACCCTGGACAATACAATCCATCCTTCATTAGTGACGAAACCAGAAGAAGAGACTATTTTTAGCAGGACAGAGAGGGAGTGGAAGACTGACGCAAATTGGCCCTTGATCCCCAGGTACAATGTGTCTCCTGGCAGTTCAGCCCACACCAATCTTACTCTTCCCATATAACAGGATGATCTTTGAACTCCATGCCAAGCATTGCTGCCCTGGGGAATGGTTACACTTGCTGAGCAGCAGTGAGGAAGAGGAGGAAGAGGGAATGGCTCAATGTGCACATCAGTAAAAGACCCAAGCGGAAGCTCGTGCATGTACTCCGGTTTTGTTCTGTGCTGCTTCTTCACCCTTTACGCTACATGGCAAGCATCGATAAGTACAGGCAGATGAACTGTGCCCAGCACCCAGTGAATACCACTAGGGAGTGTTTTGTTTACAGATCTTGTTCACTGTTGACTGTGCTTGTCTTCTTGGCCAACCTTCATGCAAAGATTCACCGTGTGACTGGTTTTAGTACGACAAGTTTGTCCACTCCCCTTTCCCCTTGCTGCATTGCTTTTTGCTTTGTGTATGACAGGAAATTGGCTTGTCCTCTGGCCCTTACCTTCATACTGGTAGAAGTTCTCCAGATGGCCAGGCCCTTGCTGAAGGCTGGTGCCTGGCAGTGTTGGCTGAATTCATGGGTTGATTGTCTCCAAGGAGTAGGGGAAAGTTAGTCATACCACTGCAGTTAAACTGAAAACAGGCACAGT
Organism: Anser anser; assembly: GCF_964211835.1. Classification (NCBI taxonomy): domain Eukaryota; kingdom Metazoa; phylum Chordata; class Aves; order Anseriformes; family Anatidae; genus Anser; species Anser anser. Next base: position 16,567,476 of record NC_139726.1, on the reverse strand, counting down.
TGATTGTGCTGCTCTGAAAACTTGCATATATAGGGAAGAGTCTGTGTATGTTGTCGTTTTGTCAGCCAGCGTGGTTCAGAAGTGATGACGCTACACATCATCACAGTGCTTCTGCATAGGATCATATGAGGCTGTTTACTTGCAGGGATTTAAAGGCTTATAAAAACAGCGATAAAATGTAAAATACTTGCTCATAAGGAAGAAAAACATGAGCTGGGAATTCACCGTGCCTCTTATGTGGAACTCAAGGAAGGAGCAGTAAGGCTATGTCTCTGGCTGGGCAGGCGGCACGTGAGTTCTGGGCACTGTGGGTGGGACGTAGTTTTCAGCCCTCCACAGCCACCTTGACTTCAGGAGGAGCTGTGGAGGCTTTCAATACGTTGGAAAAAAAGGCTCTCTGCAGTCGGTTGCATTTAAGGCAGAGAGAAACATGATGCTTTTAATCCTAGTGGAGCAAAGATTGCATATCAAAATAGGTTGATTTCTTCTGTCCTAGTTTCGAGTGATTCAAACCAGGCAGGTTTCCTCATCTAGGTGTTAATTCACATAAATCACCTTCGCAAAAGCTGAAGAATGTAAATTATTATATTCCTCACCAAAGATCAGATCAAAAGTTTATTGACTTTTTTCTTTACAGAGCAGGGTGTCATAAGAGATTTTATTACTGATGTATATTTCCCACTTATTTTTACTGCAGAGATAACCGAAGTCATCGCAACCGCAGTGCCTCTGTATGCCTCACCCCTTATCCACCACCTAATAACAGCAGTGTGGTCTTACAGAAAAACAGATCTTTATGGATGCCTGGGGCAGTATGCTGTGCACTGACGTCATTTTATGGTGACAATGTATGTGACTTAATCCACAATCAAACTTGCAGGTGGTAGTACGCTGCTTATCTTATCTCGCATGTAGGCAGGGAATGGATGCTTATGCTGCCAAAGGAACTATATTTAAGGAACATTCTAGTTGCAGTATCCAAAATAGTGTAACAAGTAAAGCACAAGAATTAACTGTTCCCAGTGTTTTCAGTCTGTGAATGACACTCTTCTCCCCGTCATAAGCATCCAACATGTTAATTACGCAGGGTCCACTGGATGATGCGAAGCAAGGGCTTGGCCCTGCTGTGCTCTGAGGTCCTTCAAAGAGGATGTTGGTGGGGTTGTTCTTGCAGGGGTGAGTTTTTTACCTAACACCAACTGTAGTTTTGAGCATGCCTAGGACGGATGGGACTGCCTCTCCCATGGTATGGAGAAGGGTTTTGTCCCTGTTACAGATGAAAATGGGGAAGCTGGGGCTTTGTGCTGGATCTAAATCCAAAGTGCATAGATGAGCACTGGAATCTGTCCCTGTCTACTAAAGCAGCTTATCAAAAACTAAGCATGTCCCAGCAGTGATGGTAGGATTTAACTGCATGCCAGCATTTCCTCAGACAGGAAAGGGTTTAGGTATTTACTTATACAAGGTACGTTTAATCACTTGTTTAGTTTGAAGGCTGTGAAATGTTCCTTTGTGTGACAGGTGCAAAGACCAAAGTATGAAATACCAGCTCACAAATTCAGATTAATCCTTCTATATAAAGTGTAACATATGGGTTATATGAGCAAAACTCCTGGTCTGTATCATTTCACACCAATTTGCAAATTGTCAGTGTCTCAGTAAACCCAGCAAGGTTTTCTAGGTGAGGACTGCAAAACCTGGCTCTTTTCCAAAAGAACAAACTTTATTGCACTGAAATTTTGTCTCTGCCAGAACAGGTAAATGTTGGGGAAATTATTATGAAATTAACCCATTGCAGCTTCCTTTTGGTTTTGGTGAGAAAAAAGTCAATGCTTATCCCACAGGAGAAGGAAAGGGGTCTCTGCTGACCTGCCCCTGCCAAGACCTTTAGTGGTGTTCCAGGAGGGGAAGAGGAAAGGATGTGGGGAGGTGACAGCCCCGAGGTCAGTGCAGGTGCTTACCCGCGTGGGGACCCAGGAAGTGTCAGCCAGCCCTGCCGCTCCCCGCGAAGTGATCCCTCTGTGTGCACCCAAACCCAACGGCTCCACAAAGGCAGAGAGGCTGGGTGGAGTGCAGTGTGTTTTGCCATGGTTTGACAGTAGCTTTACTGCAATTAATTTGCAATAAATTACTACCGCATCCCAGTAGCAATGGGCTCTCCCTGCTGCAGCAAGGATGTGACCCGTTTCCGTGCAGCTTGCCTCTGCTGAAACTGCCACCAGGATCCTCTCCATCTGCTTGTCCGTTTGCCATCAACAAAGCACCTTTTGGTAGTGGTTTTAGGTTTTGTTGACCCTGCTGGATATAAGCCAGGTCTCCATGTGCCCTATCAGGCCCGCCTTCAAATGTGGATACCTCCATGTTCAGTACCTAACTCTCCTAGGGTGCCTAAATAAGCGCAGCTTGTTTCTCAGGCTATTTAGATTTCTCTTAGCTACCCCAAATTGCAAATTTTGAGCACACTGGATGCTTTTGCCAAGGAGAATTGCTCTCAACTATCCAAGAGGATGAGATAGAAATGGCATGTTTCTTGTAAGGAGGCTGCAAGTGGCTCAGCCTGATGTGGGGAAAGGAGGTAAAGCCGCACCAACACTGCATGGAAATCTGCTCGTACTCCTGGCTGCTGTGGCCAGCTGAGCCGTCAGCAAGGGGCCACGGGCAGGTGTGTGGGAGTATTTTTGATTAACTTTGGGAGGAAAAAAAAAAAGCTAATTCTGTTGCTTGAAAGAGAAGGATGTAGGAGGCATATGTTTGCTGCTATAGTGCTCTGACAATTGTGTTGGCAAAAGCCCCTTGCCCAGAGGAATACCCCTGGCAGTCAGCCTAGGAGAGGCAGTCAGAATGAACAGAGCAGTGAGAGGCAGGCTGGAGGGGTCATTGAAAAGGGGTGCAACAGCCTCCCTGTGTCCCTGTCCTGCACCGCTGCTCATCCTGGCTGACCCTCCCACGCTGCGTTGGAAAACCAGAGTGCTTTTGCACACCATTGAAACCTCGAAGCACTGAATTTGGCTGACGTAAGGAGTATAAGGAACAGGGATAGTTTGATGCTTTTTGCCCTCCACATATATAGTGTTAAGTAAAAGACCAGCAATTAATCTCATTGCTTTTTCAGCATGTCCCATAAAGTTTCACTGTCACAGTCATATACAGAGACGTTGCCTGTGACCTGCCTTCTAAAAGTGATTTGTTTCCACAATGAGCAATAAGAAAAAAAAAAATATCTAAAAATAGCAATAAGTTGCATTTACTGAGAGGTGTTCGTGACTGCGAAATTGTGCCAACACTTGTAAAGGTTGTTCACCAGGGCCTGAGAGAGCAGCAGAGTGGTTTTGGACACTGCTGCAGCCACGTGAAGTGCTTCCTCGGGACGTGTTCCTAATGCTGGTCAATGGCTATATCCGTTCCAAATCCATCTGGACTTCTCATTCCCTCATAGTGATGTTTAATCTTTAATTTTCTTCCTTAAATTAACAAGAACGGATGCATTTTACTTAAATGTTCTTCCTATGCTGACTATTGGTTTTTTCCTCTCTACACACAAAGGACCCAATCCAGCATCCACTCTAGTGGGCTGGGATAACTCTTTCACGGATTTTAGTGAAGTTTTTTTAGGCCTGAATCATTCCAAAGTCAGGGTCACTTGTGTGTACAACATGCATTCCTGCAGCTCTGTTTTCTGCCCATTTCTGTGACATTGTTGCTGCCTTTTCATGTCGTATTTATTTTTTGGATGTATCCTTATTACTGTAGCAGAACCTGTATTATGTGAGATTGAACAGGTTGTTCAAGATCTGTAACACCTTTCTGAGAAGAGGATGAATGTGAATTTTGTAAAGTTTTTTTTTTTTTTTTTTACTGATCAGCCAATGTGTTTCCCATTGTGTGAGATCTTCTAGGGATGTAGAGGTGCTTCATGCATTCACAGATAAGAACTACCCATCAGTTCACGTACTTGTGCCTTCAGAAATGAAACAAGATCTCACAGTTTTGAAAGGGGTATGCACTGTGTGCTTGTAAGATTTTGGGAGTCTTGCAATGTGTATTTAATTCTTCATTCCCTTGAACTGTTGGAATTGAAAAGCAGGACAGAAATCTGTAAAGAGGTAAGAAAAAAAAGAGGAAATTTAGAAAGAAAGAAAGAAAGAGAAAGAAAGAAAGGAAGAAAATAAATATACTTCCTTGTTTTGCAGAAGTAAACATCGAAATTGAGTGTAACACTGTGGCTTCCGTACTGTAAGGTTATGTTTGGGATGACACGCCTCTTCTGCGTGTGGTTTGTGTTGTGTATGAGTAATATCCTTGTTGATGGAAAACCTAAAGTGGGTACCTAATGTTCATCAAAAGTCGTGTGTAAATGCTAAGTCCCCTGGTCTTCATTCTGGTAAAATGCTCAAAGGGATGGGAGTCTTGCTTGGGTAATTGCTGGAGCAGGTGGCCCACAAGTCTGTAAAACCCAATATGGAAGAGTCCTGGGGAATCCAGTAAAAAGCGATCAGTTCTCTTGAACAGTGCCACAGAATTTGCCTGACATAAAATGTCTGCTATAAAAACCATTAGGATGGTTAACTTTAAAGAAAAAAAAATTAAATATATAATTCTTTCATTAAAAAAAAAAAAAGGAAATTCTGTTAAACTCAGCCATTTGTTCTGAGTCCTGTTAAATTCTGCAAGACTTTCTCCTAGCAGAAGACAAAATCTTATATGTAAAGTCATCATAGTTTCTTTGAGCGGCTTTCAGAACTGCGGTAGTATTGCTCACCTTTAGTGAAGTCTGTTTCAAAAGGTAAATTTTAAGCATTTGTTTGTGCTTCCTCTATCAACCTGAATGTAAACCTGCGTTATGTCCTTCACATTGTCCTGCTTCCCTCCCTGTAGCTCTGATTGTTCGCTTCCAAGTTGCTGGGGTTCTAAGGACGTTTTCCAAACCAGTATTATTTAAAGTTGTATCATATTTTCAGCCTTCACTAATTATACAGTACTGTAGTAGCAAAATATAATTTTTAAGGATTGGACTATTTTTATACCTGCATCCAATATTATTAAATCTGGCGTTCTAGTCAGTATTATAAAAGGATACAATAAAACTATGAATATTAGTTTGTCTCAGCTTTTTTATTGTCTAAAGCTTTCCCTGTAAAGAGATGCATATCTGACTTTTAGATTGTTCTAACAATAATTAGAAGTCTAAACTATAAAATAAGAAATTTTATAGTACTTCTGTTCTTCTAGTGTTGCTTGGTGATTGAATAACTGAAGTGTAAAGCAAAGAGGAAAGGAGTATGTTCTGTTAGTTATGCTAAACAAACTTTTGCTCAGCCTAAGTGCAAGTTCTTTATCTTTATTTCAGTAATATTAAGCAACTCAAAGTTTAATTTAAAAATTTTCCTCAATTTAATTTTTCATCCATCTGGAAATGCTAGAATTGGTGAAATTGTGTATGTGCATGCTGGAGGGAAGGAAAACGTTGGCAAAGGTTGGTGCACAAGGGCTTTTTGGAAGGGCAGGAGACTTGACCACAGCGAGGTCGGTCCCACATCTCTAACTGCCACTGCGGACTAAGAAGACTCTGCAGCTGAGGGTCTCTCGAAGGAAGGCTGATCCCTTGAATCCAAATGAACACAGTGTCTAGGGAAGAGGTGTGATGTGGAAGAAAATCCCGAGTAATGATAGGCATGTTAATCTGGGGCGATCATTCCCTATTTTGTGCCAGAGAAGTACAACACAATTGTGACAGCAACTGGATGGGACTGCGGTGGGATACATCTGCTCTACCAAAAGTGAGACAGCCAGTCTGAACCCACCACCTGGCTCCTCCAGTACCCTGAAAAGAGACAAGCATCAGCAGAGGGTAACTCACCCCATGGTAAGATAACCCTCTACCTTGACAGTGGTGTCACAAGACCCCGCATACAGAAAGCTGCACTAAATGATGTGAGTGCCACCAGCAGAGAAACGGTGAGTCTAGAACATAGTTCTTGCTGCATCCTGAAACTTGAGTCTACCTTCTCTAGTGATACAGTACAGAATAGTGTTATAATATACAGCTTGCTCCTGAGTACAGAGGGACAATCCCTTCCCTGGTCCTGCTGGCCACGCCGTTTCTGATGCAGGCCCGCACGGCATCGGCCTTGTAGGCCACCTGGCACACGGCTGGCCCACGTTCAGCCAGCGGCCGACCAGCTCCCCCAGGTCCTTTTCTGCTGGGCAGCTTCCCAGCCGCTCTTCCCCGAGCCTGTGTCGCTGCGTGGGGTGGTGTGCCCCAAGAGCAGCACCCGGCCCCCAGCCTTGTTGAAGGCCGTGCAGCTGGACGTGGCCCATCAGTCCAGCCTACGCAGGTGCCTCTGCAGAGCCTCCCTCCCCTCCAGCAGGTCAACACTCCTGCCCAGCTTGGTGTCATCTGCAGCCTTACCGAGGGTGCACTCGATCCCCTCATACAGGTTATCGATAAAAACGTTACACAAAACCAGCCCCAACAGCAAGCTCTACGGAACACCACCAACGGATTTAACTCCATCCACAACAACTCTTTGGGCCTGGCCATCCAGCCACTTTTCTACCCAGCAAACAGTACATCCATCCAAGCCACCAGTGGCCAGTTTCTCCAGGAGAAGGCTGTCAGAAACAAGTACCAAACGCTTTGCTAAGTCCAAGACCACGACACCCGCAGCCTTTCTGTCGACCACTAAGCGGGTCATCTTATCATAGAGGGAGACCAGGTTGGTTAGGCAGGACCTGCCTTTCGTAAAGCTGTGCTGACTGGGTCTGATTGCCTGGTTGTCCTGTATGTGCCATGTGATGGCACTCAAGGTGATCTGATCCATGACCTTCTCTGGCACTGAGGTCTGACTGATAAGCCTGAAATTCCCCAGGTCCTCCTTCTTGCCCTTCTTGTAAATGGGCATCACATCTGTTAACCTCCAGGCAACTGAGACCTCCCTGGTTAGCCAGAACTGCTCGTAAATTATTGGAAGTGACTTGACGAGCACTTTTGACAGCTCATTCAGTACTTTGGGTGGATCCTGTCCGGCCCCATAGATGTGTGTGTTCAAGTGGTGTAACAGGCTGCTAACCATTTCCCCTTGGATTATAAAGGCTTCATTCTGCTCCCTGTCTCTGCCTTTCAGCTCAGTGGGCTGGTTACCCCAAGAACAATTAGTCTTACTAATTAAGACCAAGGCAAGTAAGTCATTAAGTACTTCAGCCTTTTCCTCATCTCTCATCACTATGTTTTCTCCCTGCATCCAGTAAAGGATGGAGATTCTCCTTAGTTCTCCTTTAATTGTTTATGTATTTATAAAAACATTTGTATTGTCTTTTACTGTAATGCCCAAGTTGAATTCCACCTGGTCTTTGGCCCGTCTAATTTTCTCCCTGAATCATCTCACAACATCTCTGTAGTCCACCTGAATTGCCTGCCCCTTCTTCCAAAGGTCACAAACTCTCTTTTCTTTCCTAAGGTCCAGAAGAAGCTCTCTGTTCATCCCTGATGTCTCATCTTTTGGGAAATAGGGATGGCCTGCTCCTGTGCCTTCAAGATTTCATTCTTTAAGAATGTCCAGACTTGCTGGACTCTTTTGCCTCTTAGAACTGCGTCTCAAAGAATTTTGTCACACCAGGGTCCCATCTTGGGAACTACCCAAGAAAAGAAGTTGAGTTGCATATACTTCCCCTGATCATGGGTGAATCTTTATGTATATCATTTTGATTTAGATTTCCTGCAGGTTTGTTTGAACCTTTAGCTAATTGCAACATATATTTCTACATGTGTGTAATACACAGTGGAAAAACTAAATTTACATAAGAAAGCAAAATATATAGGAATTTAGTAAGGAATAGAACTGAATAATGCATAGGAAAAAAGTAGCCAGCTGACACATGTGAAGAGCTATAAAAGACACTTTAATGTACATCTTATAGCATGAGTGCCTCTTGCTTACATTCAACTTATGGTTAAATAACTGGGCCATGCGTGACTATACAGCTTATAATAGGTAAACAAGACCTTTTACCTTTGGTAACTTTTTTCTGCCGTAAACAAGGATAAAGACAATGAACAACTACTGTTTGTTGCTAAATATAGCACACTTTTTATATCATAACAATCATTGGTCAATGTTCTTGCCTGCCATAACTGAACTTCAATGCATGTCAGCTTGGTTTTACAGCTTCTGGTAAGTAATTTAGAAATCTCTGCAAAGAAAGACTTGTCTGTGAGTCTTTTCAGGATATCATATCTGCTGTGGCTGTGCAAGCCTGTCTGCACTAACAGTCAACTACCTATTATCTAAATGTGTGCTTAATAACTTCATTAATAATACCGTTAGAGGTACTGATGTTTCACTGACATCAGTTCTCCTCTTTTTATAATTCTCTGCATCTGGTCTCCTAAACTATCAAATCTCTAAGTCTGTCCAGAGATTTGCAAGCAAGGAGTCACACAGAGCCTCACTGCCCCATCTCTCACTGAGATAGTCTGTTGTGACCACTGGTTCGTCACAAGCAGAGACAAGAGGATCTGATATGTCTACACATATTTGCTCAGTGTTTGCTTCCTGGAGGAACTGGTGTCTTTTGCACAGTGAATGTGTCACACTTCCCAGAGGTGACAGCAGCAACCAAGTAAGAGCGGAAGTTAACTCTAAAGACATGCATTAGGGTATGCCAGCTTCCGTTGTGTGCTTGTTGTAGAAAACAGTCTTAATGAACAGGATAATACATTCAACCAGCTGAAGGTGGTGTAGCCAGCTCTCAGCTACTATTATCTACACCTGCTGAAGGCTCAACCCACATTTTTTATAGCACTCTGGGAAGGTCCCTTTTTCCTACACCCTCAATTCACAGCTAACAAGATTTTAAAACCTGGATTGGTCCAATCACACCTTGAAGTGGCATTGGGAAATGGGGATGTATCACGATGACTCAGGAATCCAGATGGGAATGGAAAATGGTCAGAAAACTGGTGGCATTCAGCTCTCCTGAATGCCTGTCATGGCCAGGTTTGTCTCTGTTTGCACAGAGATTCCCAGCTGAAATATGGGCTGCATCTCCCCAAACAAGTGTTTTTTTAGAGGCGTTGAGCTTCCCTGGGGGCTCACAGCAGTCAGGGATGATGGAAATGCTCCATCCTGACAAGAGTTTGGGGTTAGTGTAGGTGTCCCCTACCATCTGCGAAGCAGAGCTTTAAGATGGGTGGTGACCTGAGGTTTGTACAAAATACTTCTCATGCTTGTCTTCCTCTTTCTCTGTCAGCTTAGTAGGAAGGGGAGATTTAAGACGGGGTCTGGAGGACACGGACAGGCTGGGAAGTGGGTGTCAGAGTGAGTGGCAGAGGGGCAGCGGGGTGGCAGTACAGCCGTGCTGAGCATGAGGTGAGGGGTGTTGTGAGGGCCCTGAGCACACCCCAGGCTGTCACGGGGCTGGGCCTGCTCCTCGGGGGCACCCTGAGCCCTGGCCATTTCACACATCCCTGGGACCTGGGGCAACAAAGGGTTCCTGGTGGTGCCAGGCCCTGCAGCCAAGGCCTGTCCCACCACCTCAGGGACACTGGGGGCAGCCCCCATGACTGGGTCCCAAGCCCTGTCATGGCCCCTCTGACAGGGCACAGAGGGACAAGATTGGTCAATCCCTGCAGTATCAGAGAGGCACTCAACTATATTTGCCATCTGCAAGCCACTGATATTTCCTGGTTCAGCAAAAGTTAAAAGTTGAAGACATCCCCACGCTCGCAAACAACTTGAGTAATACTTCTGATGCTGCCTACCCTCTTGCATACAAAGAGAGCCACCCTCTGAATATATTAGATTAGTACACGAGACTGCATGTCTTGTTAGCACAGCAGATCAAACAAAAGCAGGTGAAGGACGGGGAAAAGCCTTCCGCATGCAAAGCTATCATTTTGCATTTGGAAATTGTTCACAACCTGCTAATGTTGCTGGCTGTGGTGCTTACCAGAGGAGAGCAGCTCCACAGATTCCTGAGGCGGCTTTGCAGGGGGAAACACCGATGGGTTGCTCACCCTTCTTGTCCATGGCTGAGAATGACAGGATAGCCTGTGCTTATTTCACAGAAGGGCTTTACTGGTAGCTGTGGCAGGATCCAGGGTCAGCCATACCTTCAAAGTGGGAGAAATGGCACCTTTGCCTGAAAAGGAGGAACTGGAAACCACCATGGGATGTCTGCTGTTCTCAAGAAGTACATTTTACTAGAGCAGAAACTGGAATAAATGCACTATTCAGTTAGAGAGGTTGGATAGGTGAGGCAGATGAAAATAAGAGGGTTTGGGAGAAACAGATCCTGCGCACAGGCCTTTTTTCGCATCTTGGTCTCTGCTTCCTTAGATAGTCTCTCTATCCCACAAGTTTTCCTTGTGTCATGGCTGTGTTACTTGCTCCATGGCATTCTGCACTATTTCCCATTTCCGGATCTGCTGCAGGCTCCCATGTAGGCAAACAGAACAGCCATATTCATTGCCACAATGGCCAAGGATAGTTTGGTTTCTTTGACGTCCAAGATGCAGGTATTTTCTGTTGCTTTTTACCCTGCTGAGCAATAAGAAGTGATTTGGTGTAAAAGTTTGTTTGTAAGGACAGAGAAGTTGGGGGTCTGAGGCATAGAGCTCGTCTATTCTGGTAATTTATTGCAAAGGAAGTGTGTGTATGTCCCAAGTACTCTAAGTGCATCCTTAGCATGCTTTGGTATAAGATAGCTTCTTCCACTTTAAGAACAGACGATACTGCAACCTCCACTTAACTTGCACTGAAAGTGTCTGTACACAGAGCTGGCAGGGGCTAGCTAGTGTCCTGTCAGTTCACAGGTCAAATTATTTAGCACTAACTTCCTCGTGTCAACAGGTCTCAAGTGTTTATGACTTACAGGAAGAATATTGCAGATCCAGAAATCTCCTCCCAGCCAGAGGAGGAAGAGAAAAAACAGCTTGGATCTATCATTTGCCACTTGCCACCATGACGTCAGCTCAGGGCTGAACTCTACCTGTGGCTGAGACCTTAAATGAGCTGCCGCTAGAAGAGAAAAGCACTTTCTCTCAAGTTTAACGGCGAGTAGCAGCAGCAACAGAAGCAGCAATGAGATTCTGTTTATTCTTCACTGTGTTGCTGCTCAGCCTGGTGTCAGACGGTAAGAAACACTATCTTCTGCTTTGGGATTTGTTGGGGAAGCTATTCTGTTACAGTGAATGGATTGCTTAGTGCTTTTAGCAGCTGTTGAGAGACTGAAGGTCGATGGCCAAACACAATTCAGGACGTCTAGATTTTGATTAATTACTGATGAAAAATGTTACTGCAGGAAAACAGTTTTAGTTGTTCACAGAACAATGCAAAAGCACTGGTGCTTGTGATTAACCTAATTTAGTCTGTTCCAAGAGCAGTTTTCAGGACCTGTAGACTAAACCCATGTAATTCAAGCTCTGTTACAGTCATCACAAAAGATGTGAGTGTTCTATCCCAGCACCCAGGGAAAGGAGTGCTGCCGCTGGCCTTCCGAATGGAGTCTCCTTAAAAAATCAGTATGGAATGCAGTACTGCCTGAGCTGGCTCTGAGCATTCGTTCCCCTTCGATTAAAACTAATTAACCGGAACTTCACCAACTCAGATGGCAGAGGGCTGCACTATAGTCTATTCAAATACAAGGGCAGGTGTCATTCCTTAAATCTCTTAATCGTTTTTCTAGCATTGTGACAATTTTGGTGGTTGTAGGTCAGAGCATCAGCCTGAACTTGCCTGTCCCTGGTATTCAGTGATGGTTCCAGGGTAGCAGAGGAGTTAGTATTAAAGTTAAGGCAGTTATATGAAGAGTTTTGTGGCAACTTGAACCTGTGAGAGAAAGTCCCAGCTACTTTAAAGAGATATGAGCTAAACTAAGACCTTCACTAATGCTATCAAGCTTGTTTCAGACGGTGACAGATGGTAGTGAGTCTCCATCGAGTACTGTGAGTGAACATAAGTATTTACAGCAATATCTACAACATGCTACAGACTGATTTTTAACCATAAATTATAAGTGTAGAAGTCTTCATGACTGTCAGTCGTCTGGTTTTCTGTTTCTGGATAACAGCAAGATGTGAAAAATCTTGACCCAAGAAGTACTGAAAGCAAGGGGAGGCTTTCACTGACGAGCAGATTTTGCATTAGGTCGTCCCTGCCCAGAAACCTTTCTCATTCTGAGCAAACATTGTAAAAGCTTTGTATCATGTGTCCATTTGCAGAGTACTTACAAACTCCCTGCTCTGCTCAGCAGTCAGATGTCTGTTGTTCCATAGCCTGCATCTTAAGATCCATTACTTTATCTCCATGGTAAATGTCTGAGTCTATTACACATCCTGTTTCTTTGTGTGGAAGGTTGGGTCTGGGCAGATGTGGCCATAAAAGAGCCACCTTTGCTCAATTTACCTTCAACAAGCCCAATGGTAGCTCACGTGTACTGCAGTCACCACAGACGTGATTCTTCCTGAGTCCAAAGGTACTCCTGGAGAGCTGTTAGCCAGAGTCTGTACGAGGCTAACAGCTGTTGTAGGCCAAGGACTAGCTCCACACGCCATTACGGCTGTAACATTGAGTTTGAGAAGGCAATCTAGAACAAGGCACCGAACCCACAGCCTGTGGCCAGCATAGACTCATAGATACTATCACAGTTCCAGCCAAAATGTACATTTCTTCATGTTGACCAGGGAGCAAACCGCAGCCTACGGGACTCAGGGACAAGTGAAGGCAGAAGGCTTGGCAGAGAACTGGCACAGTTTCTGGTGTTTCCTCTCCACCCTGAGGAGACTAATGGATTACCTTAGGCCTTGCCTTTTTGATGTGCATTTCCAAATCAGCTTTATTGTTCAGAAGAGAAAAGTCTATTAAATTTTCTTCTGTTTGGGATTTTTGAAGGCCTGTAAAAGTTCTTGAAGGGAGGTGCTATTTTTTTTTTTTTTTGGGGGGGGGGGGATTTTAGAGTCATTTGCAGTATTTTGTTTAATATACCAGATGTAAGAGTATGCTAGTGCCAAGGGTGTTAGCCACAACATTAGCCTTCCATCTGTGTTGTTTATAGTTTAGATTAAATTATGATTGCATCAGCATTAATTGAGATTAAATACATTTATTCCTAACTCATAATAATTAAGTACCTCAGATTGAAGTTATAACGTGATCCAAACTGGCTGTTTATCAGTATAACGAATTGCACAGCAAGCCTGTGTTATTAGTTGCTTTCTTTACTTCTCACATAAATGAAACAAGAAAACCCCAACACCCGAAAAACTTTTACATCTTTATAACAAAAACTAAGAATGATACTTTTAAATACAAAAAAAGCAAGCAAACAAACAAACAAATCAAAAAAGCACAATAAAGACAACATTCTAAGTATAATTAGACGAAAGAGTTGAGAGTTAACACAATAACAGGTAATGCTGAAACCAAACTGGAGGAAACTGCTTTTTCCTCAACGGTTGCCTAGAATCAGCCAGATTTCTTTTCATTCAGAAAAAAACTATAATGAGGAAGAAAAAGAATAATGAAAAATCAGAGGCAGAGGGAACTTTCCCACTGGGAGACATGTGTCTGCTGGCAACAGAACTGTCTGTGGCTGGGAAGTGCAGCTGAGCCGGCGGGGGGGGGGAGGGGTGGTAGGGAGATGTACTTCCCTTGTGGAAAATGTACTCAAGAAAGGAGGTTTTTAAAGAGAAGCCAAAAACACATCACACTACAGAGTCTTCAGGGCCTGGGACAGCCCAGAGCCAGGGAAAGGCTGCCTTGGGATGCCCCAGTGGACACTACTCACCTCCCCTCCTTAACTGCCCAGAGGTTGTTCTGCACAATTGTTCCCCAAGACTTGTCCTCCGCATACCAAGAAGTAGCACTTCTTAGTCTTTTGTTTACCCTTCATCAGGAAATATAACTTCAAAAACTGTGATACCTAGTCCTACATCAACAACAAAAACAGCAGGTAAGGATGAAAATCTCTCAGGCTGCCCCTTATGAGGACACATTGGGGTTACACAGACCATGAAGCTCCAAAGCTCCCACATCCAGTGGCTCATACTCTAGAATGAGTTTCAAAGAGTTTGGGTTTCAAAGAGTTCAGGTTTCATGGGTTTCAAAGAGTTCAAAGAGTCTGTTGGTGAAGTTGCACAGCCCCAGGACAAGGCTGAATGTCCTCTCCTGACTTCCTTCTCCTTCCTGGCTGGCCTTTGCTGTGAGGGAGGAGTGCTGGGGAGGACTTCACAACCTGGTCCTCTCCTGGTGAGGCTCTCAGCCTCCTTGATCAGACCTGAGGACCCGCATCTATTTCGCACATCCTTGCCATGCAGAAACGGTTGCTGCTTCACAGTTTCCCCAAAAGACTGCCACAGAGCAGGCAACGATGGGTAGCATGTTCAGGGATTGTTGGGTGCCCTTGACCTGCTGTGGCAGTGGGAGTCACCTGTGCAGAGCTGCTTTAGCCAGGTGGAGGGAAGGCTGCCACAGGTTCACCCACTGGACACCCCATTTCTCCCCTCCTTACATATGCAGAGGTAATTCTGCACAAACTGCTTCCCTGGAACGCTCTTCCATGGGTCTTGAAGTAGCCCTATGATGTCTCTTCTTTTCCCTTCATCAGGAGACACAAATACAGCAACTGTGACACCTGCTGCTAACTCTGCAACAACACCATCAGCAGGTAAGAATGAAAAATCCAGCAGGCTGCCCCTTATGAGGACATATTGGAGTTGTTCAGTCCATGGAGCTCCAGAGCCCTGACAGTCAGTGGCACATTCCCCTGCCTGGTCTACCCTTAGTTTCTCTGGGGGAGGAGTCGCAGAGCCCCTGGACAAGGCTGATTGTCCTCTCCTGACTTCCTTCTCCTTCCTGGCTGGCCTTTGCTGTGAGGGAGGAGTGCTGGGGAGGACTTCACAACCTGGTCCTCTCCTGGTGAGGCTCTCGGCCTCCTTGATCAGACCTGAGGACCCCCATCTATTTCGCACATCCTTGCCATGCAGAAACGGTTGCTGCTTCACAGTTTCCCCAAAAGACTGCCACAGAGCAGGCAACGATGGGTAACGAGTTCAGGGATTGTTGGGTGCCCTTGACCTGCTGTGGCAGTGGGAGTCACCTGTGCAGAGCTGCTTTAGCCAGGTGGAGGGAAGGCTGCCACAGGTTCACCCACTGGACACCCCATTTCTCCCCTCCTTACATATGCAGAGGTAATTCTGCACAAACTGCTTCCCTGGAACACTCTTCCATGGGTCTTGAAGTAGCCCTATGATGTCTCTTCTTTTCCCTTCATCAGGAGACACAAATACAGCAACTGTGACACCTGCTGCTAACTCTGCAACAACACCATCAGCAGGTAAGAACGAAAAATCCAGCAGGCTGCCCCTTATGAGGACATATTGGAGTTGTTCAGTCCATGGAGCTCCAGAGCCCTGACAGTCAGTGGCACATTCCCCTGCCTGGTCTACCCTTAGTTTCTCTGGGGGAGGAGTCGCAGAGCCCCTGGACAAGGCTGAATGTCCTCTCCTGACTTCCTTCTCCTTCCTGGCTGGCCTTTGCTGTGAGGGAGGAGTGCTGGGGAGGACTTCACAACCTGGTCCTCTCCTGGTGAGGCTCTCGGCCTCCTTGGTCAGACCTGAGGACCCCCATCTATTTCGCACATCCTTGCCATGCAGAAACGGTTGCTGCTTCACAGTTTCCCCAAAAGACTGCCACAGAGCAGGCCACGATGGGTAGAGAGTTCAGGGATTGCTGAGTACCCTTGACCTGCTGTGGCAGTGGGAGTCACCTGTGCAGAGCTGCTTTAGCCAGGTGGAGGGAAGGCTGCCACAGGTTCACCCACTGGACATCCCCCATATCTCCCCTCCTTACATATGCAGAGGTAATTCTGCACAAACCGCTTCCCTGGAACGCTCTTCCATGGGTCTTGAAGTAGCCCTAAGATGTCTCTTCTTTTCCCTTCATCAGGAGACACAAATACAACTGTGACACCTGCTGCTAACTCTACAACAACACCATCAGCAGGTAAGAATGAAAAATCCAGCAGGCTGCCCCTTATGAGGACATATTGGGGTTACTCACTGCATGGAGCTCCAGAGCCCTGACACTCAGTGGCACATTCCCCTGCCTGGTCTACCCTTAGTTTCTCTGGGGGAGGAGTCGCAGAGCCCCTGGACAAGGCTGAATGTCCTCTCCTGACTTCCTTCTCCTTCCTGGCTGGCCTTTGCTGTGAGGGAGGAGTGCTGGGGAGGACTTCACAACCTGGTCCTCTCCTGGTGAGGCTCTCGGCCTCCTTGATCAGACCTGGGGACCCCCATCTATTTCGCACATCCTTGCCATGCAGAAACGGTTGCTGCCTCACAGTTTCCCCAAAAGACTGCCACAGAGCAGGCCACGATGGGTAACGAGTTCAGGGATTGCTGAGTGCCCTTGACCTGCTGTGGCAGTGGGAGTCACCTGTGCAGAGCTGCTTTAGCCAGGTGGAGGGAAGGCTGCCACAGGTTCACCCACTGGACATCCCCCATATCTCCCCTCCTTACATATGCAGAGGTAATTCTGCACAAACCGCTTCCCTGGAACGCTCTTCCATGGGTCTTGAAGTAGCCCTATGATGTCTCTTCTTTTCCCTTCATCAGGAGACACAAATACAACTGTGACACCTGCTGCTAACTCTACAACAACACCATCAGCAGGTAAGAACGAAAAATCCAGCAGGCTGCCCCTTATGAGGACATATTGGGGTTACTCACTGCATGGAGCTCCAGAGCCCTGACACTCAGTGGCGTATTCCCCTGCCTGGTCTACCCTTAGTTTCTCTGGGGGAGGAGTATCATAGCCCCTGGACAAGGCTGAATGTCCTCTCCTGACATTTTCTCCTTCCTGGCTGGCCTTTGCTGTGAGGGAGGAGTGCTGGGGAGGACTTCACAACCTGGTCCTCTCCTGGTGAGGCTCTCGGCCTCCTTGATCAGACCTGAGGACCCCCATCTATTTCGCACATCCTTGCCATGCAGAAACGGTTGCTGCTTCACAGTTTCCCCAAAAGACTGCCACAGAGCAGGCAACGATGGGTAACGAGTTCAGGGATTGTTGGGTGCCCTTGACCTGCTGTGGCAGTGGGAGTCACCTGTGCAGAGCTGCTTTAGCCAGGTGGAGGGAAGGCTGCCACAGGTTCACCCACGGGACACCCCATTTCTCCCCTCCTTACATATGCAGAGGTAATTCTGCACAAACCGCTTCCCTGGAATGCTCTTCCATGGGTCTTGAAGTAGCCCTATGATGTCTCTTCTTTTCCCTTCATCAGGAGACACAAATACAACTGTGACACCTGCTGCTAACTCTACAACACCATCAGCAGGTAAGAATGAAAAATCCAGCAGGCTGCCCCTTATGAGGACATATTGGGGTTTCTCACTGAAAGGAGCTCCAGAGCCCTGACAGTCAGTGGCATAGTCCCTTGCCTGGTGTACCCTTAATTTCTCTGAGGGAGGAGTCTCAGAGCCCCAGGACAAGGCTGAATGTCCTCTCCTGACTTCCTTCTCCTTCCTGGCTGGCCTTTGCTGTGAGGGAGGAGTGCTGGGGAGGACTTCACAACCTGGTCCTCTCCTGGTGAGGCTCTCGGCCTCCTTGATCAGACCTGGGGACCCCCATCTATTTCGCACATCCTTGCCATGCAGAAACGGTTGCTGCCTCACAGTTTCCCCAAAAGACTGCCACAGAGCAGGCCACGATGGGTAACGAGTTCAGGGATTGCTGAGTGCCCTTGACCTGCTGTGGCAGTGGGAGTCACCTGTGCAGAGCTGCTTTAGCCAGGTGGAGGGAAGGCTGCCACAGGTTCACCCACGGGACACCCCATTTCTCCCCTCCTTACATATGCAGAGGTAATTCTGCACAAACCGCTTCCCTGGAATGCTCTTCCATGGGTCTTGAAGTAGCCCTATGATGTCTCTTCTTTTCCCTTCATCAGGAGACACAAATACAACTGTGACACCTGCTGCTAACTCTACAACACCATCAGCAGGTAAGAATGAAAAATCCAGCAGGCTGCCCCTTATGAGGACATATTGGGGTTTCTCACTGAAAGGAGCTCCAGAGCCCTGACAGTCAGTGGCATAGTCCCTTGCCTGGTGTACCCTTAATTTCTCTGAGGGAGGAGTCTCAGAGCCCCAGGACAAGGCTGAATGTCCTCTCCTGACTTCCTTCTCCTTCCTGGCTGGCCTTTGCTGTGAGGGAGGAGTGCTGGGGAGGACTTCACAACCTGGTCCTCTCCTGGTGAGGCTCTCGGCCTCCTTGATCAGACCTGGGGACCCCCATCTATTTCGCACATCCTTGCCATGCAGAAACGGTTGCTGCCTCACAGTTTCCCCAAAAGACTGCCACAGAGCAGGCCACGATGGGTAACGAGTTCAGGGATTGCTGAGTGCCCTTGACCTGCTGTGGCAGTGGGAGTCACCTGTGCAGAGCTGCTTTAGCCAGGTGGAGGGAAGGCTGCCACAGGTTCACCCAGGGGACACCCCATTTCTCCCCTCCTTACATATGCAGAGGTAATTCTGCACAAACTGCTTCCCTGGAACGCTCTTCCATGGGTCTTGAAGTAGCCCTATGATGTCTCTTCTTTTCCCTTCATCAGGAGACACAAATACAACTGTGACACCTGCTGCTAACTCTACAACAACACCATCAGCAGGTAAGAATGAAAAATCCAGCAGGCTGCCCCTTATGAGGACATATTGGAGTTGTTCAGTCCATGGAGCTCCAGAGCCCTGACAGTCAGTGGCACATTCCCCTGCCTGGTCTACCCTTAGTTTCTCTGGGGGAGGAGTCGCAGAGCCCCTGGACAAGGCTGAATGTCCTCTCCTGACTTCCTTCTCCTTCCTGGCTGGCCTTTGCTGTGAGGGAGGAGTGCTGGGGAGGACTTCACAACCTGGTCCTCTCCTGGTGAGGCTCTCGGCCTCCTTGATCAGACCTGGGGACCCCCATCTATTTCGCACATCCTTGCCATGCAGAAACGGTTGCTGCCTCACAGTTTCCCCAAAAGACTGCCACAGAGCAGGCCACGATGGGTAACGAGTTCAGGGATTGCTGAGTGCCCTTGACCTGCTGTGGCAGTGGGAGTCACCTGTGCAGAGCTGCTTTAGCCAGGTGGAGGGAAGGCTGCCACAGGTTCACCCACGGGACACCCCATTTCTCCCCTCCTTACATATGCAGAGGTAATTCTGTACAAACCGCTTCCCTGGAACGCTCTTCCATGGGTCTTGAAGTAGCCCTATGATGTCTCTTCTTTTCCCTTCATCAGGAGACACAAATACAACAACTGTGACACCTGCTGCTAACTCTACAACAACACCATCAGCAGGTAAGAACGAAAAATCCAGCAGGCTGCCCCTTATGAGGACATATTGGGGTTACTCACTGCATGGAGCTCCAGAGCCCTGACACTCAGTGGCGTATTCCCCTGCCTGGTCTACCCTTAGTTTCTCTGGGGGAGGAGTATCATAGCCCCTGGACAAGGCTGAATGTCCTCTCCTGACATTTTCTCCTTCCTGGCTGGCCTTTGCTGTGAGGGAGGAGTGCTGGGGAGGACTTCACAACCTGGTCCTCTCCTGGTGAGGCTCTCGGCCTCCTTGATCAGACCTGAGGACCCCCATCTATTTCGCACATCCTTGCCATGCAGAAACGGTTGCTGCTTCACAGTTTCCCCAAAAGACTGCCACAGAGCAGGCAACGATGGGTAACGAGTTCAGGGATTGTTGGGTGCCCTTGACCTGCTGTGGCAGTGGGAGTCACCTGTGCAGAGCTGCTTTAGCCAGGTGGAGGGAAGGCTGCCACAGGTTCACCCACGGGACACCCCATTTCTCCCCTCCTCACATATGCAGAGGTAATTCTGCACAAACCGCTTCCCTGGAATGCTCTTCCATGGGTCTTGAAGTAGCCCTATGATGTCTCTTCTTTTCCCTTCATCAGGAGACACAAATACAACTGTGACACCTGCTGCTAACTCTACAACACCATCAGCAGGTAAGAATGAAAAATCCAGCAGGCTGCCCCTTATGAGGACATATTGGGGTTTCTCACTGAAAGGAGCTCCAGAGCCCTGACAGTCAGTGGCATAGTCCCTTGCCTGGTGTACCCTTAATTTCTCTGAGGGAGGAGTCTCAGAGCCCCAGGACAAGGCTGAATGTCCTCTCCTGACTTCCTTCTCCTTCCTGGCTGGCCTTTGCTGTGAGGGAGGAGTGCTGGGGAGGACTTCACAACCTGGTCCTCTCCTGGTGAGGCTCTCGGCCTCCTTGATCAGACCTGGGGACCCCCATCTATTTCGCACATCCTTGCCATGCAGAAACGGTTGCTGCCTCACAGTTTCCCCAAAAGACTGCCACAGAGCAGGCCACGATGGGTAACGAGTTCAGGGATTGCTGAGTGCCCTTGACCTGCTGTGGCAGTGGGAGTCACCTGTGCAGAGCTGCTTTAGCCAGGTGGAGGGAAGGCTGCCACAGGTTCACCCACTGGACACCCCATTTCTCCCCTCCTTACATATGCAGAGGTAATTCTGCACAAACCGCTTCCCTGGAACGCTCTTCCATGGGTCTTGAAGTAGCCCTATGATGTCTCTTCTTTTCCCTTCATCAGGAGACACAAATACAACTGTGACACCTGCTGCTAACTCTACAACAACACCATCAGCAGGTAAGAATGAAAAATCCAGCAGGCTGCCCCTTATGAGGACATATTGGAGTTGTTCAGTCCATGGAGCTCCAGAGCCCTGACAGTCAGTGGCACATTCCCCTGCCTGGTCTACCCTTAGTTTCTCTGGGGGAGGAGTCTCAGAGCCCAGGACAAGGCTGATTGTCCTCTCCTGACTTCCTTCTCCTTCCTGGCTGGCCTTTGCTGTGAGGGAGGAGTGCTGGGGAGGACTTCACAACCTGGTCCTCTCCTGGTGAGGCTCTCGGCCTCCTTGATCAGACCTGGGGACCCCCATCTATTTCGCACATCCTTGCCATGCAGAAACGGTTGCTGCCTCACAGTTTCCCCAAAAGACTGCCACAGAGCAGGCCACGATGGGTAACGAGTTCAGGGATTGCTGAGTGCCCTTGACCTGCTGTGGCAGTGGGAGTCACCTGTGCAGAGCTGCTTTAGCCAGGTGGAGGGAAGGCTGCCACAGGTTCACCCACGGGACACCCCATTTCTCCCCTCCTTACATATGCAGAGGTAATTCTGTACAAACCGCTTCCCTGGAACGCTCTTCCATGGGTCTTGAAGTAGCCCTATGATGTCTCTTCTTTTCCCTTCATCAGGAGACACAAATACAACAACTGTGACACCTGCTGCTAACTCTACAACAACACCATCAGCAGGTAAGAACGAAAAATCCAGCAGGCTGCCCCTTATGAGGACATATTGGGGTTACTCACTGCATGGAGCTCCAGAGCCCTGACACTCAGTGGCGTATTCCCCTGCCTGGTCTACCCTTAGTTTCTCTGGGGGAGGAGTATCATAGCCCCTGGACAAGGCTGAATGTCCTCTCCTGACATTTTCTCCTTCCTGGCTGGCCTTTGCTGTGAGGGAGGAGTGCTGGGGAGGACTTCACAACCTGGTCCTCTCCTGGTGAGGCTCTCGGCCTCCTTGATCAGACCTGAGGACCCCCATCTATTTCGCACATCCTTGCCATGCAGAAACGGTTGCTGCTTCACAGTTTCCCCAAAAGACTGCCACAGAGCAGGCAACGATGGGTAACGAGTTCAGGGATTGTTGGGTGCCCTTGACCTGCTGTGGCAGTGGGAGTCACCTGTGCAGAGCTGCTTTAGCCAGGTGGAGGGAAGGCTGCCACAGGTTCACCCACGGGACACCCCATTTCTCCCCTCCTCACATATGCAGAGGTAATTCTGCACAAACCGCTTCCCTGGAATGCTCTTCCATGGGTCTTGAAGTAGCCCTATGATGTCTCTTCTTTTCCCTTCATCAGGAGACACAAATACAACTGTGACACCTGCTGCTAACTCTACAACACCATCAGCAGGTAAGAATGAAAAATCCAGCAGGCTGCCCCTTATGAGGACATATTGGGGTTTCTCACTGAAAGGAGCTCCAGAGCCCTGACAGTCAGTGGCATAGTCCCTTGCCTGGTGTACCCTTAATTTCTCTGAGGGAGGAGTCTCAGAGCCCCAGGACAAGGCTGAATGTCCTCTCCTGACTTCCTTCTCCTTCCTGGCTGGCCTTTGCTGTGAGGGAGGAGTGCTGGGGAGGACTTCACAACCTGGTCCTCTCCTGGTGAGGCTCTCGGCCTCCTTGATCAGACCTGGGGACCCCCATCTATTTCGCACATCCTTGCCATGCAGAAACGGTTGCTGCCTCACAGTTTCCCCAAAAGACTGCCACAGAGCAGGCCACGATGGGTAACGAGTTCAGGGATTGCTGAGTGCCCTTGACCTGCTGTGGCAGTGGGAGTCACCTGTGCAGAGCTGCTTTAGCCAGGTGGAGGGAAGGCTGCCACAGGTTCACCCACTGGACACCCCATTTCTCCCCTCCTTACATATGCAGAGGTAATTCTGCACAAACCGCTTCCCTGGAACGCTCTTCCATGGGTCTTGAAGTAGCCCTATGATGTCTCTTCTTTTCCCTTCATCAGGAGACACAAATACAACTGTGACACCTGCTGCTAACTCTACAACAACACCATCAGCAGGTAAGAATGAAAAATCCAGCAGGCTGCCCCTTATGAGGACATATTGGAGTTGTTCAGTCCATGGAGCTCCAGAGCCCTGACAGTCAGTGGCACATTCCCCTGCCTGGTCTACCCTTAGTTTCTCTGGGGGAGGAGTCTCAGAGCCCAGGACAAGGCTGATTGTCCTCTCCTGACTTCCTTCTCCTTCCTGGCTGGCCTTTGCTGTGAGGGAGGAGTGCTGGGGAGGACTTCACAACCTGGTCCTCTCCTGGTGAGGCTCTCGGCCTCCTTGATCAGACCTGGGGACCCCCATCTATTTCGCACATCCTTGCCATGCAGAAACGGTTGCTGCTTCACAGTTTCTCCAAAAATGCTGCCTAGGAGGCTATTGTGGGTAATGAGTTCAGGGATTGTTGAGTGCCCTTGACCTACTCTGGCAGTCAGAGTCATCTCTGCAGAGCTGCCTTAGTGAGGTGGATTTAATCCTGCCAGAGGTCCCCCCACTGGACCCCACACAGCTCTCCTCTTTATCTGCTCAGAGGTTGTTCTGCACACACAAGACTTCTCCTCCACACACCATGAAGTAGCACTACAATGTCTCTTCTTTTCCCATCATCAGGAGACACAAGTACAACAACTGTGACACCTCCTGCTACAACTACAATAAAACCAACAACAGGTAAGGATGAAAAATCCCTCAAATCAACACTCATAGGGATACTCTGGGGTTACTCAGTCCCATTGGGGATGGCCTTTTCTTTTGCCCAGCCTTGCCTGAGTTTCTGTGGAGCAGGTGTCACAGAACCCCAGGACAAGGCTAAATCTCCTCTCCTGACACCTCCTTCCTGGCTGATCTTTGCTGCAAGGGAGAAGTGCTGGGGAGGATTTCACAAACCTGCTCCCTTTCTGAGTAGGTACTCAGACCCATTAATTAGATTCAAAGACCCACATCTATTTCACACATCCTTCCCATGTATAAATAGTTGTTGCTTCAGTTTCCCCAGAGGGCTGCCACAGAGCAGGCCGTCATGAATAGTGCTTTCAGAGGCTGGTGGGTGTCCTCGACATCCTCTGGCAGTTAGAATCACCTCTGCAGATCTTCATTGGTCAAGTGGAGGTAGCTATCCTGCACGGAGTCTAGGTTGTGTGCATAACTGGACCAACTGTGTCCAGCCTGTGTTCCTGAGCTTGGGGGATTACGCTCTTCTCGTCGGAATGTGATGAAGCTTGACTATTGCAATTTCGTAGAAATCTTGACTTCAATATCTTTCATCTTTGTATCAGGGGATCCATGCAACCCAAATCCTTGTGGAGAAAATTTTGCTAAATGTATTGCTCTGTATCACAGCCATGTTTGCCAGTGCCCTTATGGATTCTACTACAGCAACAGTACTTGTCAGGCAGGTAAGTTGCAGGACAGCAATCTATATTTTAGATAACTGCAATCTATATTTTAGGTACTTCACAGATAACTGCTCAAGTGGAGTTTTCTTCCCACACGCCTGGTTCTCATGTTATAATTGAAAACATAATCAGTCTGGGAAAATAGCTGGTGCATAATGCCTTGTTTTGCAGGCAGCCACTGCTACAATGACCTAGATTGTTATCTCACAAAACAGTAACAGCCAAAGAGGTTAATGTGATAAGAAAAGAAGGTGAATTCCCTGAGTGTCAGGCATGCTGGAGATCAAAATGTGTGAAAACCAGGAAAGAAATGCAAGCGTAAGCCTGACATTATATTTATGGCCAAGATTTATAAAAGCCCAAGCCTATAAAGACAGAATATTTGCCTTGATTTTCCCTCTTGCTAATCTTTCATCACAGTCCTGTTGAAATGCACCTCTGAGATGCTGTTGAAGGGCAAGCATGTGAGCAAATGGGGCTTGTTATTTATGTGCCAGCAGGTAGGACTATCAAATTTATATGTGAGCCTAAGCAAACAGGTAGACACTGAATTGGTTTTTTAGATATGGTGAACCATGTTAGCTGCTTAGTGGCTCTGACTGCAGATTTAGTCTTTAATGTGTATCACTAAATTCTGTAACACCCCAGATGGAGTCTTTTGTTAGCTTTGGACCATGCTTATAGTTAATGTCATTCAATTTCACAGTCTGGCCAGTTTGAGACCAGGATCCTGCCTGCTTCTCAGGTAGCCAGAGTATGTACCCCGTTGTTGCCGAACTGATTGAGCAGACATTTGTTCCATACCAAATCCTCCATGGATATATGAAAAATAGCAAAGATTGATTTGTGCTCTGTGCTCACAGATTTGTGATCTGTGCTCTATTTCCTCATCTCTGAAGGCTGGAGAATGCTAAGGTGAAAGCCAAATTACTTGAATGCTTTCTAATAAATTAATAACCTCTGTTTTCATTGCAGGGAAAATATTCCCAGGGACCGTTACACTGAAACAAGTTTACTCTAAGGATATTGAAGATGTAAATTCCCCACTGTATCTAGAGATGTTCCAAAATATAACAAATTTTGTGAGTGACTTTATTTTTAAACTTTCCTGCATATTTAATGCTTTACTGAATGTGATACAGACAGAGGAGATACATGCTGCCTTTATGGTATAGCCTCAGATAGTTTCAGTTAGGAAATCTACTTTCAAAGAATACTTCACACTCACTTAGACCTATTCATTAAAGATTTGAATTTTGCCCTCAGATGACTATATGTATGGCTTTTGATGAAGGAATTGTTGCACCTGAGGTAAAGTAATATTGGCATTCCCTGTGTTCTGGGAAGTCCTCAAATAAATTGCTCTGTATATGAAAGCACCATTCTCTCTCCAGAAACCATTGGGTGAGGAAAGTTTTCCAAAACATTTAGTTTCTGATGTTTACTGTTTTCTGAGGGCTCTGTAATACTCAGTAGTTGACTAAAAACAAAAAACTTTTTTCCTTCCCCTGTCCTTTCCCCATCCTTTCCACAAAGCACAAACTTTTCAGAATGACTGTCTAGCTGTGTCTAAATACCTAAATAATGTCTCTTCCATAAGCATACCAGTATCCATATTTTAATTATATTAATGAAATGGATATTACACGTCGAGCATTCTGTGATTATGGATAAAGTCTTGTAATGGATTTCCTGTAGAAGTAAGATGAAATGTTTAATTCACACTGCTCTGTAAGCAAACTAGGGGATTTGCTTAGGTCATTTTTCTGGAAGCAAGAAATCAGAGAACCATAGAATATCTGAGTTGGAAGGGACCCACAAGGATCACCCAAGGGTTCCAAAGGACCACTCCCCCCAAAAAAAAGGAAGGAAGAAGAGGTCTGTACCTCTGCCAGAGGCCTGATCAGAGAATATGAAATATTAATGAAATATTAATCAGAAGTCATCACACATGGTTTACAAATTCTTCGTGTTATTATATTGCTTCCTGTGAAATTCTTAGCAGGGAGTAACCAAAAGTTGTCCCTTCAGAATGTTAAAAAAACAGTTTGCTCATTTTTTTGGTCCTAAATTTTTACATGTCATGGCTACATGACATGCAGCACTAGAATAGATATGTAATACTATCAAAAGTGAAAATAACATAAAAATAATTTTCATTTTATTATAAAGAAGGATAGTTTATCTTTCATTTCAGTTGACTTAGGCACTTTTTCTCATGGTGCCTCCTGCGTATGTGGCAGCTGGCTGCCTCCACTAGTTGTTCCCTGCTTCACACAGTGTGAGGGAGAGCAGTGACTTTTCTACTGACCCTATCCATCCCCTTGTACTTTTATCAGTGCTGTGTTTCTGCCCACAGGATCAGCCCCTGATGATCCCACTTGATTGCATGTTAGGGACATGTGCCATCTGTAAGGATGTCTACTTTTCCCTTTTCCCTCTACATCTATGTAGGTTGGTACTGCAGACTCCCTTCTAAGTGGTGAGTCTGCAAGGCAGTGTCTGTAGCTGTCCAGCCAGTCTGCCCAAATGCACTGTTTGCCTTTCATGCAACTCATGTCTCTCCATTCATCCACTGCTCTCCCGTATTTCCTGTTTTGCAGCATCACCCCACAGCCCCTCTTCTCTTGCAGTATCTTGCATGGCTGATGTGACTGGTTTATTTTATTTGTGCCCATGGTAATGTGTTCTGGGTTAAAAATTAACAGCTAAAGAATCAGTGCTTCATGGGATTATGGTCTATGTTTCTGCTTGGCTTTAACTCCAATTCATGTATCTTTTTACAGTTTGACGATGCTTTTAACTTAACAGACTTCAAACAGACCGTCATCGTGGAAGTTAAGTAAGTTTGCCAGTTTGTTTCTTCTGCTGCGTGTGAAGCTTGCTTTGTGTGCTTCCCACAGACCCCATTTTAATCTGTTTTCTGTGGAGTACTCAGTTCAAGAAAGAATATGGGATGAATTCAGTTCAGTATGACTGTTGTTAAATCAGGCCATTCATTTACTATTTTTAAAATCCCTGCTCCATTTTTGCTCTGTAGATTTCCGATAGGTCTGTGAAGTGGGCAAGCTGTGACAGCTCTACAGTGGATCTCCCACTTTTATCACCATGTAGGATACAGCACTGTGCCAGTGACTAGGCAGTTTGTTCCTGTGATGGCTGACATGCGTCTGAAAATGTAACAGTTAACACTGAAGTTCCAAAGAATATGTCCAACTTGGAGTCTCAATTTAATTTCAGAAATGGCCTAATTACAGAAGCCCACTGCATTTCTTTCCGTATTTGCCGGTCTCTCCTGATGGCAGGTTGAACAAAAAGGTTATTGAATGGGCTGTGGACATAGGTCCTTTGCTGGTCTAGGTGGACACTTCAAGATGTCCTTCTCTTCCCATCCCCATCTGTTACAGATTACTGTTCCGAGAGCTTTGCCATCTTCTCTGCACACACTCCCTAACCCACATCAAGCAAAACTTGGCACGATAACACATGAAGCCGTGTAAACCCTTTCAGCTAATCCCGTGGTTTGATCAGTTAAGCAGACTGTTGTTCTAGAAGAGTTGTGAGGGCAGTAACTTCCATCAGTGGGGTTGTGACAAGCACATGGGGCACAGTAACTTTTTAAGGCACTACAGCAATCTGCCATTTAAAGTTATTTGTGTGCACGTCCAAGCACTATGAAGTTCAAGCTGAAGAACAGGGTTGTAGTCACTGCTGTGCTGCACCTCATGCCAAGGAGATCGCTATCCAGCTGAACCCAATCCAGCTAGTGTGAAGTTATCATAAATATAGTGCAAACAGACCCTTCTGACTTCGTTGTGGTCATACCCCAAATTATCCTCACCATGCTTCAGGATGGGTTCTCCAAGTCAGTCTTGGATGACAGCCCAGGCTGGTAAGACTATGAAAAATTGGGATCTAGTGGATTAAAGCCTCCTAACTGCAACAGGTTTGAAGCTAGCCCAGTAAAAAACATTAGTTTCATGGCACTTTCATGCCAACAGCACACAAAGGAGTTACACTGTTAGCATGAAACCCAACAGCTTTTGCTTACCAGCATTCCATTTACATTTTTGTGTAAAAGAAGTTGGCTATTACTGGATTCATGAGTAAGGCTTGAACTCATTTTCAGGTGCCTTAGCAACTACCTACGTTGTGGGATGAAAGAGGTTATGGGGGAGGGGGAAGTTTGAAAGAAATCTTCTGCTGTCTTTGCATCTAGCTTGTTACCTATATGGGTTATTTGAGATGTTAAGATGATGCTATCTGTATTTCTCAGTGTTACTACAGGAAATGCCAGAAGTGAAAATTCTGTAGTGAACGTAACAGTGATGAACATATTTGCGGAAAACACAACTGAAACCAGCGCAACAGTTGCTGAAAAAATAATGACAACAGCAAAGAATTACAGCTACGTGGATCAGTACAACAGTATGTAATCCCTTACTGTGGAAGTAAATAATCAATAGAAGCAGAGGTTCCTATCTTCAAAGTTGATTAGAACATTTCTGTATGCAGCAAAGCCCATTAGAGCATAAACCTTGTTGATTTTAAGGAGCTGAGTGTTCGATCTAAGGTGATTTTGAGGAATCAAACATTCAGTGCTGGGCTTTTTTGTCTTACTAAAGCTTTCTACCTCCTGTGTATGCAAGTGATGGAAAATAGTTATTCCCAAATAAGCAATGGCAAGTTGATTTTAATCTGATGAGTGTTAAGTGTCTGGAGAAAATAGGACAAAACAGTTGCAGACATAGATTTTGCTTCTCGGAATAAACCAGTGTTTTACTGGCAAAAAAGGATGAAACTTTCTTTAGATGTTTTCTTCCATAATTGACCATATTTATTGATAAGAACCCTCACTGATTAGATGCTCAGCTAGGAGATGCTAAACCCTTAAAATCCTGAATTACTAAAAGTGTAATTCTTGGAGAGCATTTTTGTAATAAAGTATTTTTTTCTCTTTTTTTTTTTTTTTTAAAGTGCTAACATTTTGAAATTAGCTTTCGCTAAAGGCATAGCTAATAATTAAAAGAGTCCAGTTCATAGCTTATAGCCTGAGTTTGGTCTCCAAGCTGACTGTATCCACCTCAGCCTTGACATTTCCTGTGTGCTGGTCCTAAACATGAGGAGAAAATAGAAAACCTGACAGCTCACAAAGTATTGGTGCAATCACACCCCTCCATTCCTCCACTGCATGCCACCCACTGAACTCTGTAAACTGTTGCCACCATTGGTACATAGATCTGAAGAGCAACCTGCTTGGCAAACATCATACTGATATTTGTCATGCAATGAGCTGCATGCCCATAAATATTTAAATCTGTGCAGAACTGTATGAGATCTGGCCCTCACAGTTCAGTTGTACAAAATACTAAAGAAATAGTGCTGGGATTTTTAAAATATATATTTATATATATATTTCTTCTTATTTTTTTAGGGTGAGCTAGAAAATCAGTGTTCAGAATATGAACTTATGGGTAGAATTTCCATCTTCCTGGACTGGTTTGGAGTACGGGTAGGGGGGAGGAAGGAAGATATGGAGGCAGTTGTAGGAGGCTGAGAAACAGAATGTCAGAAGATGTGATGGAAACAGGGCCTTAAGTGGTGATGGGCAAGAGAAAAGAAAGGACTGGTCCAAATGCCTGTAGTAAGTGATGTCCCCCCCAAAAAAGACTTATAATTTTTTATTCAGAACTGCTAAAAAAAAAATGGTTTATGGTTTACTGAGCAATTGTACTACTTTATATGAAAGGATATTATTAGTACTCGGGTTTGCTTCCTGACCATTTCTCTTTTAAAGGTACAACCTATTGTGCTGTTTTTCAATGTGATACTAGAACCACAGACTGCCAAGAAAGTATGTTTCCACAATGCACATGCAAAAGCAATTTCTCAAAGACAGACTGGGATGATCGTTCTTGTTCAGGTAAGAACCTTGCTACTTTATTTATCCCTGAAAGGCTGACCTGGTCATCCTGTCTCAGTCTTTTTGAATTCTCAAATGCTCTAAGCTCTAAAAGTCAGGAAATACGTGTCGTATTAAGCAAGCAATAGAGACATGTTCTCACCTTTCACTTTGAACACATCCATAATTCTATTCCAGTAAAATAAATCACTAAAGCCTGAGAAAAGTATCACTGAAATCAGTGACTGGGCAACTATTTAAATTCATTGTTAAATTCTTGGTAAGAATTGAAACCTATATGGATAAAGAGTGGAAGAAAATTAATCTTGTATCACAGCCTTCTCTGCTAGGACAATATTTTGGGAATAAACTCCACATGCTACCTGGAGGCAGCAATGGAAATGCAAACAGAACTGGAAGTCTAAATATTCACCACAATGATCTGTTAAAACTCCGTCCCTTGTTGGTAGTTCCAGGATTGCATTACCTGTGTTTAAACAAATATTTGTGTAATGAATGAATTTTTGGACCTGTTAATTGTTTAATTGTTGAGTTTTTATTTGATTGCTTGTTTTGAATTTTCACAGTACTCTTTCTGTATTTTAACAATTCTCCAGAGACCTGAGAGGTACTCTATTTTCTTGCTATGAAAACTAAAATTTTTTACACTACGGAAAAGATGTGACATTTTAAGAAAAACAACAAATATTACAAACTCTCGTGATAAAATCATGAAAGTTAGCTACAATAAAGACCAATGAGTTGCTGTCTGGTGTAGGCCTTTATGGCTCCTATCCTGTCTAAATATGATCTAGTTTTAGATCATTTGCAGTATAGATCATC
The DNA here is from genome assembly GCF_964211835.1 of Anser anser. Taxonomy (NCBI): domain Eukaryota; kingdom Metazoa; phylum Chordata; class Aves; order Anseriformes; family Anatidae; genus Anser; species Anser anser. Next base: position 16,536,695 of record NC_139726.1, on the reverse strand, counting down.
TGTTGTGAGATCAAACTACAGGATAATTGGATTGCCTATGCAAGATGCAGCCTAGCTGATTCCAGTTCTGAACTATGAATGCGGATGTTTTGAACAAGGGTCATTTACTTCTGATTTTGTGCTTTTGTACTTCAGGTTCTGTTCTACATACATACAACCCTAAAAAAATCTATTCTGGTGTTCTGAAGCACAACAAAGTTGTGTGTGTTTGCATTGCAATTAAAAAAAAAATGTGTGTGTGGAAATTATCCCAGGTTTTATAGTATCATTAGAATATATAAATGTTTCCAAGATGGTGTTCTACAATGTTTTCTTTTTTTTTTTTTTTGGTGCTATCTTCAATTCACTGTATTTTTCCCTCTGAAAATAGATTGCAATAGTGACTGTTCTGCACAAGACAACGAGTACTGTGCCAGAGAAGGTGGGGTTCCACAATGCCATTGCATGATTAACTTTAAGAGGGAGGGCGAAAAATGTGTAAGGTGAGTACTCAGCTTTTTTCTGCGTTCCTGTGTTCTAGGTAGTTAGGGAAGAAAAACAGTGTTAAAAAAAAATCTAAAATAGGGTCACTCTCAGTCTAAAAGAACAGTCTGCAGCTATGTGAATCAGGGAGGTGCCTGAGGTGGTTAGCAGGTAGACAAATTCACACATTGTCACAAGTTATGGTGGTTTAGCTGCTTGGCATTAGCTGTTGGTATGCACTCATAATACCCCAGAGGAAAGTCAAGGAGGCCCAAGGTCACCTGTGATCCAGTGAAGAGGATAAACTACCTCACACTTATTTTGTGGGATACTCCCATAGATATAAACTATTCTCCCAGAGTAACTAAGCCGCAGGAATTTGTATGCTGAAGTGTTCAGTAAGCAACCTGCAGCAGTGCAAGAATTGCCTCAAATCTCTGGAAAATTTCCTCTGGTATCAGGAGGGACTTTGTTCCCTGATAAGTTTCAGACCTATGTTATTTTGTCTTGGTTTTCCCTCTGCGGATATTGCTGTCAGCTCACGTTCAGAACAGAGCAGAGTTGTTTGCTGGTAAAGCTGAGTAGTTTGTTGTGCTCTGCTCCTGTGGATAAGTAGTAGGACCTTACTTCCCCAAACTGCTAATTCACCACTTTTTGTTGTTACTGCTGCTATGCACAGAACAGAATCACTTCTTACCATAATGCCAATATATTTTAAGTTTAAGAAACTAGTATGGGAGGAAGACAAAGAGTAACCAGTCCTTGCAGACCTTATATTGAAACTTTTGATGAAGACTATTTTTCAGCAGCAGGTTGCAATTACAAGTGGTTTAGGCATCTACAGCTTAGTTCTTTGGAGAAATTAGTCCCTTTTAGCATTTTTTCAGGCTGAGAACCTGAAACTTTGAGTTCCCAGCTCACTGATCATTCTGAAAATCTCAAATTGTTTTCCTCTAACAATGAAACTAAATTTAATATTTAGATAGAATCAAAAAGGAAACCTGTAATGAGCGAATCTTGCAGAAATTTATGATAAAGTGTGGTAATATACTATTGTTTTGTGATCACCTGCTGAATGACATTGTCTTTCTTTTTTCATCTTTTTTGTCTCATGTAGCTGTCCAGTGGGCTACTCTGGACAGAATTGCGAGAACAGTAAGTACAAGAATTTCTGATTTTGAATTATAGCATGGAAAAATACCCATTAATGTTTAAACCTGCTTGAGATAACAAAAATAACAAGTAGTAGCCTTTAAAGGTGTGATCATTCTATATTGGTAGCAGGAAGATGTTGGAAAAAGATGAGTGAAATTCCACTGTTGCCTGAAAGGCTGAATTCTTGAATCTCGCATTCAGACAGATAGTAGCATTTATTCTATCGACCTCTGCATTAAGCCTGATAGCTTTTAGTCAAACACAGGTTATTTGGCAGAAAAGCTTTTAGTCCTCATCTGAAGATATGTAATGCTGAATACAGCACCACTGATAGATTAGTTTCCCCTGTAATTAATCACTCCCTGTAATTATTCATTCTCATAAAACATCAGTGAATTGCTTTCATTTGAAATGTTCCTGCTGTAATATCCAACTACTAGCTCTTGTTTGTGCGTCACCTTGTAAGCACTGTTTAATATCTAGTATCCTGTACTGGTGAAGAGATGATGGCCCCAACTGTGTTGTCCCATAATTGTAATTGTTGGGACAAGCTAACTGGACTGGCCTTCCAAAGCTTTTTCCATTTTCTGAGTCTGTTTTGCAGCTGTTCTCTGCACCTTCTCCAAATTCCACTGTCGTATAAATTAGGAGAGGACATCCTTCATCCCTGCTAGCATTTGCACATGCTTAAATTCAGAACATCTATTAGAGTTAAAGGCAGATTGAAAAACAAATGGTTGTGGTTCTTCATTTCTCACAACTTCTTGGCTTTGTTTGAGCAAAATGTATATCCTAGTGTGGCCCTTTGGATTCTCGCGCTGCTGCATACTTAAACTAGTACATGCTTAACATCCCATTCTTTGCAGCTGTGAGATCTTCAAGGGTATTCTTTTGTCTATGCCTAAAATTTTGTAGATTAGCTAATGGTGGTTGTAGTGCAGCACAAAGTAGCTTGCCAGGTGTAAATATCTGGCAGGAAGAATATTTTTCATCCTATGGAACATGCATTTTTGGGGAAGTTTTGGAAATCTTAATGCCTTTTTCTTAAAGCAAATGAAAATACTAAATATGTACAAAATCAACACAGATAATGGGAATTTAAACATAAATTTGAGACCCTTTAATAATAAACTCCATTAATAGCCCTATCTTCTCCACGTGGCACTTAGCGTGTAATAATGTAAACAGTTGCTGAGCAGTAATCAAGGATACTTTACACATGTTTGATGTAATATTCTTCTGAGAAATCATACTCCCTGGTGTCTTGATATATGCCCCCAATATGATTAAGAGTTTGCTAGATTGCTCTGCTGGTTGGTGGTTTCATGTTGTGCATGTCTAGTGTAGGCATTCAGTATATTAAATGGTAAACTTATAAATTCAGACTGGGATCCTCAAGCAGGTACTACCAGTAAGGTTGGGCAGCTCAAGAGACTGTCTTACTCATCCTACCCTTTTCTTGAAATTATGCTCTACAGGACACCATTCTTAGTCTTTTCTTTACTGTGGCTGTGCAGAGCTATAAGTAGGTTGTAGTAGCAATTCCATTCGTATTTGAAGGGGGATATGCAGAATCCAGGTCTTACAGCTTTCTGTGTCCACACAGACAGTTGGACTAAAGCAGCATCAGGAGCCTAGGAATGAATAACTTTTTTTTTTTCTTTTAACAGCAAGAGCTTCAATATTTGCCATGAGTTTTGAATTGCTGTTTCTTTGTTCTTCCAGATAGTGAACTCATCCTTATAATAGTGGGCACTATTTTTGGAGCCATTATCCTGAGTTTAGTGGTAGCAGTCTCAATTGTTTCAGTAAGGTAAGAGTATTTCTGACAATTGAATAGAAAGTGTGTTGCTGTGTGTTCCTAGAGAACTAAGCAGAAATGTAGAGAGGGACAGGGCTGCAAAAGTAGTTGCATGACTACTTGGGCCATCAAGCTCATTTAAGTTCTGTAGCCATCAGTAGCCAGGCATCTCTTTAATTCTTGCTATTCCTAGTCTACTGGTGAATTCCTGTTTACAGTTGAACCTCCTCCCCTCTGTCCATACAATAAATATAGAAACACTCCAGCACCTCCTCTGCCTTTGCTTTAAGTGCTGCCCAGGTAAAGACTGTCAGAAGGCCTGCCATAATGAGCATACTTCACCTGCAGTGCACAAACTGGTGCTGAGTGTGGGAGAGAGATGTGGACTTGTGATCACAGGCAATTCAAACACATCATTTGACTGTGAAGCTTTCGCTGCCAGCAAGAAAGCAACTTTTCTAAACTGGACCTAATGAACGCTTCATTTCCTCCTCTGAATAGTCAGTCAGAGCTGGTGGTGGTCAAGGAAACTCCTTCAATTCAGGATCTAGCTGAGAGGTCAAAGTTCCCCTCCGTCTCTCCTAGCAGCTTATCCCCATCTGTGATAAGAGATGCCAAGCTTTGCACTCTGCCACTGATTACAAGGGGTTTTGCAATATGTATGCTAGAAAAATCCATTGCATGTTTCAGAACAGGACTGAGCATTCAAAATAAGGTGGAGGGACATCTGAATAGGTAAGGTACTTTTAAAGATCTTTTAAAAACTCTTTTTTGTTTGTTTGTTTGTTTCCTCTGAAGAGCCAAACGCAGTCAAGATCCAGAGAAAAAGAGCTTGATAAAGCCAAAATATTCCAGTCCGGATACCTCTAGTGAGACCAGGATCTTCCCCAGAGTCCAGACCACTTCTGGCCATGCGAATCCAGGGTATCAGCCAAACCCATATGAGGCTCATTCCTCAAACAGGAGTCATTTTTTGGACGGGGATTATGATGATGTGGTAAGTGTTTCATGCAGGCCTATGGGAACTGTGTTCCTGAACTGTGGTGTTGTGGGCTACTGACATTGTTGGAACCTAAACTCCACTCTGTCTCTCCTCCCTTGATCTGAAGGGATGGAGTGTCACAAAGGCAACCAAAGGACTGTAGCTGCAGCTGAAAAAAGTTCCTTAACACAAAGATCAGCAGACATCTCATGAAGACCTTTTTAAAGCCCTATTGGTCATTCCTGAGTCACAAGAGTCATAGGTGAAAAGCAAAGGTCTAAGCAACAGTCAGGCTGCACAGAGGTCTGCTGTATTATAGGACCTTTGTCTACATCAACTGCAAACATCCTTCAGCACAGAGGCACATGGAAGCATCACAAGCCATTGCAACCTGTGCTTCTTTTAAGATGTTGTAATATCCACTAAAATTTGATAGAAGTGCTGCAGTGGTGCTCCCCAGTTGCAGTTTCATGCAAGATTCACAGTGAGTTTAAGCTGGCACAGCTACACAGACAGTCAACGTCTTCCCCCTGTCTCTCTGAGCTGTGTAGTTCACAGCGATAAACCTCTGCAATTCCTACAGCACTGCAAAGGGGTGAAGTGCAAAGTGCCATGAAAAAACTAGCACGGCTTTTGCATTCATGTAGCATGGGGGAGCCTGTTCAGCAAAAATGTGTCATTAGCTGCATGTGTGTTCTGAAAAACTGCCTGTTTTATCCTTGTATTCTGCAAGGGAGCTGTGAAGGGAGCAGGGACTTGAGAAGTGTTGCACAGTGATATGAGTAATTTGTTGGGTTCTGCACATATCCAGTAAATAGGGAGTGCTTTGTCCATTCAGAACTCTTTAAACAACATTTTAGACCTTTGCAGTGTGAGAAACTACCCCTGTTTACTGAAGACAATCTGTTTAATTGCAATACACTTACATGTTTTGCAGAATTGAGACCTATGCCATGATAGAAGCAACACAGAAGCCTGATGTTTAAAAAAAGAAATTTTAAAAGGCTGCCAACTAAAAGAAGAAAAACATCCATATAGTTAGTTAACTGATCAGATTCATGTGGATTTTGGCTTTTCTAACTTTCCAAAGATGTCAACTTTTTGTTGACGAAAATCTGTCTGTGAAATACATTTGGTTTTCCATGAGGGCTGATGTGTTGCTTCGAGGGCTACCATGTGCAGTGTGTTACATGCTGAGCTGCTGAGCTATTCTGAGAAAGAAGCTATCTGACCATGAGCAACTCTTTTTTCTTTTTCTTGTCCAATTTCTCTCCAGTATGAAATATCACGGGAGCCTGAGGGCTTTAGGATGCAACGCAGATAACTAAGTCGCCAGAGTGGTAGAAGGATGGATGACCACCGCAACAGTGGGTCAGACCAAGGAGTTTCACAGCCTCTTACCAATGCAGTTATTTCAGCAGCAGAGACAACAAAGTCCTTAACACCAGATTCTCTGAAGATTTTCTAAATGAAGGCTCCTACTTGAAGGAGAATAGTGGGCAATAGCTTTCTGAAATAAAGGAAAATAAAAATGAAGCAGAAGGTAGGGAGAAGAAAACGACCTTGAAAAAATCTAAAAGGGTCCTGTAAACATTAAACTCCCTTCAGAAGGCCAGTGCATTGATGAGAAAGTGAGTGTAGACAAGATACCAGGATTTTAATCCTGTTATTATTCTGTTATTCTGAAAGATTGTCCATGCAACACCTGTGATGTTGATAAATACCAGCTCCTAGAGCTTTGCCTATATTTGTGCTCACTCCATTGCAGCTAAACGCTACCTGCGTAGCTGCGGGCAGATCAAAGCAATATCAAAACTGTTCTTCATGAGAACCTAACACTCTCTGTACTATATAAGATACAGTCTTTTTTCCCCTGCTCAACCCCGCAGTATTTCCCACCTGAAAGCATTCAGTTCAAATCTCTGCTGACACCTGTTGTGTGAGACAAATGTACTGTCTGACCTTTTATGCAACCTTCCTTCCAAATACAACAACAAAACCCAGTAACTTCAAACACTTTTTTTCTCCGTTTTGCATAAGTACATTGGTTGGTTGTGGAAAGCATGACCGTTATTTTTTTCCCTCTTGCACTCTGTAAGTTTTGATGGAATCATCTTAAGTCTTTATTTTTCATTACTTATGTACACTCAATAGATACTGTAAAAATCCATATTTTACCATATTTTTCTGAGTGTGCATTTGCATTATCTGTTGACTAGCATTGGCATTTCTTTATATATGTAATATACATATTGCCCAGAAATGTACATATATTTATAGGTTATATTCATTTAAAATATCATTAAATTCTATATTATGTTTTGTGTTTTGCTTTTGTTGTATTAGATTAACTTTTCCTATTAAACATTGTTGTTTCTCAGTACCAAGTCTTTCTTATGTTACTGTGAAGTGGTGTTTCTTTGTTTGTTTTTAACAAATCCAAAGACTATTTTATGTTAAAACTTGTGCAGAGTTTAAATGCAAGTGTGCACAGACTTGCACAGACAAACATCTTTCGCTCAGAGGTTCCGATAACAAAGGTTACTAAATCTTAATGAACCTAAAATGTTTACCGTCGCAGGGCTAGCACCAATTTTCTGTGATCACTTTCAGTGGGAACTGTGTCGGTAACACAGGCAGGTCTCCTATAAAAAAGCTGTCCACACTGCTCTCTGAATGGCAGGGGAGACCCCTTCCTTCCTCCAGCTGGAAGCCCTGCTGGGGGGACCAGAGGGAGGGAAGCAGCCCCCTCAGGTATGATGAGAACTAGCCTCATGACAAAGGGACTCGGTCCCTTCCCCAACAGCTTCATTACCGCGTGCCCCCCATGCCTACTGCCCCTCTCTTTTCCTCTGGGCCCTGTGTCCTCGCCACTCCCCGGCTGAGGGACAGGCCCCCTGCTCCTACTCCCCTGCTAAGCCTCTGAGGGAGGAGGACTCCTTTCCTTTTCCCCTACTTTTCACCAGCAGGATTAGTTTATGCTGCCAGAAGAACACGCCAGGGCAGGTGCAAGGGGGTGAGGCACTGATAAACAGATGGGATACAGAGAGAGCAAATGATAAAAAGTCATTAAGTTCAGCGTAAGCTTTGACTTTGTTCAACTGACTTCTGCTTGGAACACCCCTCTCCGCCCCTTCTTTATAAGGCAGACTGTAACTTACACTTACGTCAAGCCTAATAAAAAGATTTATCTACATCAAGAGTAACAGCCCATGCACCGCGGTCTTTCACTGAAGTAAATTTCCTGTTTCCACCACTTAGTGCTGAGGATCCCTTAAAGGATCCCGTGTGCCAGTAGCCTGTTACAGACACACATGAAAAGCCCTTTAAGTGTTCTCTCTCACCCTTTTGCAAAGCGATACAGGTTTTGAAATACAGCTGGAAGCTCAACAAACAGCACAGAAAACTATAAAGCAGTAAAACTTTATTGAGGGTGTAGCATGTAGAAATTCAGTGTAATTGATAATAAAAGCCTCAAAATAGGCAGATGTTTGCGTCATTTAATGGGAAGGGAATTTTCATTGCTCTGATTCAAAGGTGCTTTCTGCTGCTGCAACCAGGTGCAATTCAGCTCCTGTTGGGGAGGGGCCACCAGATACTGCTGGAAACCTGTGTTACTCTTTAGCATTTCAAAGGCAGCTGCAGCTATTTTATCTGGATTGAAATTCTGTACCAAAAGGGCAAACTCTCAGATGTTTCGCTTCTCTGTGGCTGTCACTGACGTGTAATTCTGCTGGGAAAAGTGATCGTGGAAGAGAGCCAAACCCAGCCAGGCACTGGAAACAAGGCAGCGTGCAATGAGAGGAGACGCGCTGCAGGCAGGGGAAAGCCTCCAGGGGGCTGCAACAGCAGCGTTTGGGGTCCTGGGCTCTGCCATCTTCCTGCTCCCCCGAGACACAGGGTGTCCCACTGGCATGGGAGCTGCAGGGGAGGTGGGTAGATGGTGTCACTGGAGTCTGCCACCTGCTTTTGTCCTAGACCCAGAATGACAGAAGGGAGATTTCTTGGCTAAATAGTGCCAAAGAGGCCAGGCACAGGTGTTTGCGGGGTTATAACACATGGTTGTACGGAGATATTGGGGTCGCCTAAGCCATGTGCCATTCTGAATTTATTTGGAGACATTTGGGTATATTCAAGTGATGCAGGATGCTCAGGGAGGGGTACGGCGCTGTGAGCTAAGAGCCTGGGTCAGGGCAGCTGCCTTAGAGGAGCTGTCACAGCATAACGTGATGGGACGTGGGATAAGGACGGGCTGGACTGCTTGAGGCTGGAACCAGCCTTGAAACTGAGCCACGAGGCCCAGTGTCCATGCACTCCCCAGCACGACCACCCAGCACCCAAACTTTTATGTGAAAGCATGAAAAGCAGCTCCTTTCAGTCCTGAAAGCAGGAAGCTTTTTGCGTTTTTCTAGTTATCTGCTGGTGAAAAAAAAACACTCCATTTCCTTTATGAGACTGGTTTTACCTGGATCCCGCATGTGAAGATCCAGGCTGCAATCAGCCAGTGAGAGCGAGCAATGAAGGTAAGAAGGTACCCTAGACCCAAGGGCCTGACTTTTAATTTCTTGACTGCTTCCTCTGACTTTGATGTTTTATTGTTTAACGAAGGAACTCTAGCACTCCTTCAAACAGTAGGAGCAGCAGATCTCTTTGTTCTTTTTAGCCATTATTTCCCATTATGTGTGACCTGCTATGCTTTATGGGCTTCCCTGTTCTTAGACCAATCTGGACCACTGCTTTTAGGGCTTGGTATGGAAATTATTATTATTATTATTTTGACTAATTTCTGCAAAAACATGTAGGTTCAGCTCGCACCTTCAAAACCTGGGAAAAGTCAATTAATTCCTCCTGAAAACCCTTACTAGGCAAAACTGCTCCCCTTGCAAACACCGGACAGAAGGCTAAAAAAAGAATCCACAAAGCGCTTTGCAAAGGACTGCTGGTAAAAGGCTCTATAAATACATCAAAACCAGATAGGAAATCAGTGGTATTGCTGACGACGAGGGTGTAAAAGGGGCAGGTGGCAATGAGGAAGCTGTAGCAGAGGAGCTCCGGGATGTGTTTGGGGCTGTTTTTGCTGCTGAAGCTGTTGGGGAGCTTCCCGCACCCCTCCCAGTCTGTGCAGCGGGATCAGCCAGAGGAGCCAGATCAGCCTGAATTAAATAAGTAACAGAGTAAAGAGATAGTAGGAGCAAAGGAAAGTATCTGAAGTAAATGGGTAACAGAAGAGATAAGGTCAAATAGATATGGGGGTTGTTAATAAGTGGCCGGGACCCGGTGTCTCTGACACCAGGACCCAAAGGAACGGTGCAACAGCGGCACAGGGACCACTGCACTGTGCTGGGAGGACAACCTAGGACAGGGCCGTGTCTCTCACCTTCAGCCCCCCCTGCCCTGCCTTTTCCACCGGCAGCACCGGCTGAAGAGGTTGGCTGGGGTGGATGGATGTGTGCAGAGTGTCCCGCGTGCCCTAATGACGCTAATTATTGGGGGTGTTGGTAAACCGCAGAGAGGCCGGGTGACGTGCTCTACGGCTGGTTGTTTATTGTTTATGTAAGAACAGCCCCGTAACAGAAACCAGGGATGTTTTTTTTTCCAGCAGATAACTAGGCAAATGCAGAACACTTCCTGCTCGCCAGCCCCAGAGGTGCTGCCCCAGAGGTGCTGCCTTTCACGTGTAGGCTCCAGCCAGCCACCTGCTGGCTCCTGCCCTGGCGACACAGAGCTGGTCCTTGCTTCTCCTCCAAAAGCAAGTCAAGGCCAGCAGCAGCACCAGGCTGGCACCTCCTGGTGCAGCCCAAGGTGCTGGCCAAGGGGCTGTGCCTCGCCTGCTCCCTCCTGTCCCCAGGCCCTGGGCACCGACCCCCTGGCACCGCCTTTCTGTCTGGGCTGAAAGGCTGCCGTCCCTGGTAGCACCCTGAGGGACATCTGTCCCAAAAGGTTTCCCAGCTGGGCCACTGCTTTGTCGTCTGCTGTCAGCTTCCTAAAAGTGACCTTCAAGTCTGCCCGGAGCAATGCTCGTGGGGTGGGGAGGAGGAGAAGAGCCCTCTGCCTCCCTGAGGTGCCCCCCTTGTCCCCAAGGCCCTCACTGAGTGTCGCTGCCACCTGCCCATGCCCTCTGAAATGACCTGGTTAAGCATTAGAGGACTTCCACCTCTGCTTTAGTCATGGACAACCAAGTGCAGCTGGGAAAGTCTGCTGCATCAGGGAGACTTTGGAAAAAAAGACTTTCTCCGAAATCTTTTATCTGCAGAGATCCTTTTATAAGGCTGGTTAGCCAAAATAGGGAGCTGCCCGTGACAGAGACCACAGCAGGAAACTCTGGTGTCTTAGAATCACATTTTCTTTTTAAATAATTTGATTTTTCATATTTAAAATATATATATTCCATATCTGGGACATCCAACAAACTGAAGACACTGTTGTAGTGCTAAGGGGCCTAATACACTCTTGAATAGAGGAACGGTTAAATTGGTGGGAATCAGGGGTCATATCCAGGCGGATATTTCACTGCCTAACTTGTACTGAAATTAATAGGAACCAGGGTCCCTGAAGAGGAACCGTGGATCTGGCCCTATATGTCATTCCTGTAAATGAAGCAGGGCTTGTGCTTCACACACGTAACTGCATTATTATTCTTCTCATGGCAAGGTCTTTCCTTGTACAATTTCCATCACGCTCTGCAGCAAGCTAATGCTGGGCAGCAACAGCTTTCCAGAAAAATAAGCAAAAAAGCAGGGTTCCAGTGGGCACAGCCCCAGGGTGAATTTCCTTGGCAAGCTGTTTGTGTCCCCCGTGTGCTCCACTCACATGGGTGCTCAGGACCTGGGCTTTTACTGACCTTGGTGGGAATTTCGCCAGAGATTTCAGTGGAGCCAAGGCTAACAGGCTCTACCTGATGACATAGGAAATCATATTTAATGACGATTGCCCCACATACACACACACACACATACAGGAAATCTCTTTGGGGTTTTCTTTCCAATAACGCTTTATGAGAAGCCCTCTGCTAAATGTATGCAGTAGATGCTCCTGGCTTTTGTGGCTCTCCCGTAGCATTAATCAGTTCCAGTTTACGTGGGATGAGCTGCACAGGAAGAGAGAATACTTGTTTTTAATATACCAGGCAGGGCGGTAGGGATGGACGAGCCTTCAGGCTATCAAACTTTGTCCCCTCTCCGCGAGTTGGCAGAGTCCCTGCCACAAGATGGTGCTGGCTCTTCGCAGTTGCAGGAAAGGCCGCAAGAAATGCAAAACGTTTGAATGAGCAGGTTTTAGTCAGGGCTAAGCATTAACAGGGACCACAGGCATATTTCCAGCGTGCTGCTGACTTTTAACCCTCTCCTGTGTCACAGTCTCGTGCACCCTGATGCCCGTCCCTTTTAAGGCTCCTTAACTTCACACAGCACACACAGCCCCTTGGGTTGCCAACCAAAGGCACAGAGATTTGTTCTGAATCTATTTTATTTTATTTTATTTTACTTTATTTTATTTATTTATTTAATTTAATTTAATTTAATTTTTATTTTATTTTCACGCAGGAGAGGGACAAAACTTGGCAAGAAGTTTTCAGGTGCCCTCCTCTGCCTCCCAGCACAGCTGCAATGTTTCCTCCCGGCAGCAGAGAGTGCTGCTGTTGCTCTTGGGAGGCTGAGAACAGAGGCTGGTCCTCAGACGGTAAAAATAGCTATTTCCTTTAAATAGGAAGCAGCAACGTGAGCTGCATCATCAGCCGGAGGAGAATATACTGTTTAACAATGAAATTCATGGTTGCTGTGTTTTGGCATGTCGCCTGTTACTGCCATCTGACATGGATTTTGTAGGAGTTGGAATTATTATTTTTGTAGCTTTCATGCAAAAAGCAGGAGAGGAGCTTTTTCCAGCGCTGTGAAGAGGCCATCAACAAAGCCCCACAGTGCCCGTGGTGCCTTCTTTGCGTTCCCCCTGCCGCTCACGGCGCCAGAAAGGGAGAGGAAGTGTTTTCTCAATCCCCAAGGCTCAGACGAGTTTGCCTTTTATTTCATAGCTGATCCTACCACCCAGCTTGGCCCTAGCTCCTCCCCAGACTCCGAAAAGAAAAACAACACTTTTATTTATTTATTTTTCAGCCAGGCATCAGCCCAGTTTGGTCTTCACCCAGATTCCAGTTTTGCCCATCTATGGGGAGCTGCTCAGACCAAGGGCTGAGGGATGCTCAGGACCTGCTGCCTGTGTGCCAGGTCAGGCTGAATCCTTCTTCCAGCAGCCACCAGCTTCCCCGTGACTCCTGGAAATGGAGATGTTTGCTGTCTTAGCTGGTCTTTCTGGCACAGCAGACAGCTGTGCTCGAGGTCCTACGGCTTCTGAACTTACTGCAGATACGGTGGTTTAATGAGTTACATCCAAAAATGATGGAGTTATAAGGCATTATATCCAGTTATAAGGAGTTGTATCCAGTTATAAGGAGTTATAAGGAGTTGTATCCAGTTGGGAGATGTCTCTGGACATCTGGCACTGGAGCTGCTAGCAAGCAACAACCCTCAAGCTACGTCACAGAGCCTCGAACCATGAGAAACCAGGGGTGTCCCAGGCTCAAGCCCACGCTTTGTGAGACGTGTGGGCAGAGGGGCAGCGTCACCCCTGAAGCAGGCTGAGGCTGTGAGACCAGCGTTTGGCCGGACTGGTGCAGGAAGGGGAGTCAGCCCTGGGAACCTAGAATGGCTTCAGCGACACAGCAGATTATCTAGATGTGACTCAGATGCTTTTATCCACACCTTCTGCCACAAGGGAGCTATGACAGTGAAAACATGTCTTTGATACACTCAAAGTATCTCTGATAAAGCATTTTGTTTGTTTTGACTGATAACTGAAGAATCAAAGAACGAATTTAAAATTGCATCACTTGCAAATGCATGCCTAGGTCAGAAACACCGGGGTTATGTCCTACTTGCACCATGGCTTCAAAATGCAAGTGATAAGGGAGCAAGCACAAAGATCAGGGCTTTTCAGCCCAGGGTTTTCACATCTCCTTTCCAGCAGAACTGCGCAGTTATACCCAAAAAAACAAGTTCATGTGGTGCCTAAATTCTTGAGAGAAACTGAGAGGTCTCAATTCCCTGGATTAAGTGATCCTCAAGAATGGCGTTTTGGAGGCAGGAGATGTGATGTCAAGAGTGAAAAGACACGGGAAGCAATGATGGGTGCTTTGGGAGATCAAGGCTGTGGCGTGGCTTGGAGAAACCCCGGTTTGCATGCATGCAGGAGCTCCAGGATGCACCTGCAGCCACGCCAGGCATTAACACCGCTTAGCAGCCCCAGGACACCTGAAACATTGAAAGTGTGGCCCAAGGGTCTGGAGACACCGGAGAAACCAGCGGCGTGTCCGAAAGCGGCTCTGGGAATCAGTGGAAAGAAGGGGAAATTTTCCCAAGTGGCGTTAGAGTTAACAAGTCCTGTCTGAGAGCAGCGACGCGCGGGGCGGGGATGGAGGGCGGGCGTTTCGAGCAAATCCAAGGCGATATCTTGCAGGGTTTATGTCAGACTGGCACAAAGGTCTGCAGGCCGCCGGCAGGTAACGCGTGCCATAAATCGCCTTTAAAACCAGCCATCGGCCACGGAGCTGATTTATGATTTCTTTTAAAAGCAGAAGGAAAAAGAGAGCTTGCCGGGATAATGGGGTCGTAAATCCGCCGTTCCCTTTAGACCTGCGGTGCAGATGTCCCAGGGTGCTGGGGACCGGGCAGGACAGGTCCCGTCCCGGCCGCCGGGGACCTGCCGGCACGGCGCGGATCCCCGCGGCAGCTAAAGCTGGGAGCCGCGGGGAAATCAGTGCGGGGCCAGCCTGCGGCTCCCACCCGTGTCCGCGCCCGTGCCCGTGGGCGTGCAACCCCGCGAGGAGCTCCCCGTGCCCCCGGGGGCTCGCACCGGAGCCGCGGGGTTCCGCCACCCGCCGCCGCGGGGAGCCCCCGGGCCGCAGCCGCCGAGCGGAGCGCGGCGCCCCCCCGGCACCGCCTCCTCCTCCTCCTCCTCCTCCTCCTCTTCCTCCTCCTCCTCCTCCTCCTCCTCGCACAAAAGGCGGCGGGAGGAGGGCCCGGGCTGCCCCGGCCGGCCGCACCATGCCCCGCCGAGGGGGGCTGCCGGCCCCCGCCGCCGCCCGCCGGCCCCCCCCGCGCTCCTTCCTCCTCCTCCTCCTCCTCGTCGTGGCCGCCCCGCTGCAGCCCGGCCGAGGTAAGGCTCGCCGCGCTCCCCCCGCTCCTCTCCCGGCCCTGGAAAAGCCCCCGGGGAAGGCGGGTTGCCCCCAGCCTCCTCGGCGCGTTTTTTGTCGAGGTTTTCCTTTTTTCTTTTTTTAAACTTATTTTCCTTCTCCTTTGCTTCCCCCCCTTCCGGCTGGCTGCAGCCCCGTTTCCATCCCCATCCCGGCTCCTGCCCCCCCCTCCCCCCCCATCACCACCCCGCTCCGGGGGTCCCGGGGGGGGGTCCCTGCGGGGCCGATGCTCTCGGCGCTGGGCGCTTTAACGGAGTGGCCCGGGACACCGCGCTGCGGCACACGGCCGCGAAAAAAAAAACTCCGAGGAGGTTTTCTTGGCTTTTTAAATTATTATTGTTATTATTTTTAATTTATTTTGTGCTTCCGATGCTTGGAGGGGCAGCAAACCGTTTCGGGGAAGAGCCCTTACTGCAAGGGCAAAATCAAATGATCTTTTCACACGGAGCTGGATAAAGCATAAAATATATAACTCTTTTTTTTTTTTTTTTTTTCCCTCCCTCACCAACCCACTACATTCATCTCTCACTTTGGGGAGCTGCCCAAACTAGGATTTCTTGCAGAACAGGTTTAAAATGAGCTCTGATTGCCCGGAGCATCTTCAGGAATAAATCTGTTGCACACCTCTCATGAGAGGCTCCTGTCTTGCTCTGCATCGTTAGTTTTACGTAGTCAAGTCCCGGCTGTCTGCTGGATGCACTGTTGTCCTTTGCATGTTCGGGCTCTCCAGGGGCTCAGCCCGAGGGCAGGACATATTTTGGAGATGCCTTCGTGCCCGCTGGATGCTGCTCTGCAAAATGAAATTGGGTTTGGGAGCCGGCGGCATCAGCGCGAGTGTGTACGTGGGGTGGGGAGCTCGGCAGTCCAAGGGGGAGGATTATCGACCTCCAGAGTAATCCCAGTAAATCCTGGATGGAATTTTTCCCATTGTGGGAAGTTTAGCTGAGAGGAGTGGTCCCGTTAGATGTATGGGAAGGACTCAGTTTCTTCCAGCCTTACCTGGTGTCCCGCCCCTGGATCTGGACTAGCACAGGCATCTTCAAGTCCCTCCTTTGCCCAATTCATTTTGATCCAGCACAAAAAACTGCGCTGAACTGAGTGCGGCTAAGACTGTCATTGGGAAAATCCTGCGTGTTTTAACTCCAACTCAAAAAGCTCAGCTTTCACTCCAAATTCAGACAGCTTTTCAAAGCTCCGTTTTCACAACAATGCTGGAAGTGTTTTGGTTTTGCTCCAAAGTGGAAAGAAAAGCATACTTTGAAACTCCAAAAGCTGCCCCTGGGAGCAATGTCCCCCGGGAGCGTGGCCACCACCGGGCTTTGCCCATGGCACCCTCTGGAAAGGAGGAGACCTTGGTTTCCATTCAGATATTACCACCACTAAATAAACTTCCAAAAATCCACCAGTTGGGAATGGAGGCAAATATTGTCCTGTTTCCAGACAGACAGGGGAGAGAAGCCTGCTGGATAGCCAGGGCTGGATAGCGTGGGTATGGCTGCAACTATGTGCTTTATAAAGCCAGTCACGTTGTACTTTCTATTACATTTCTATATTTTGAGCTCTTTCAATGCCCAGGAGCTGAAGGCTGACTGACTTGTGGATGTGAACAAGGAAGGGGCATGTGCTAACGCTCAGTGAGAGGGCATTAATGAGCCTCTTGTTCCGCCTGGGGGAAGCCAGCAGCCTGTCTGAATGAAAACCATAGATGCAGCCCGGGGTGAGGGTTAACCACCTTGGAGGGCACGGAAAGCGTCAGCGCAGGGCTGGGGCACGGTCACGCTGCTGGGGTGGCTTAGGAGCAGTGACAGGACTGCTTGTCCTCCCCCTGTGCCTAGCCTCGGGCATGGTGTGATTTTGTGCAGCTGTCCGGCTTGGTGCACCGCTCTCCGGGCAGCTTTAGGTTTTCAGTAAATTATTCTTAAGGAGTACAGCAGCAAGCTCCTGTCCAGAGCTCCTGCTGCTGAAGGTCTTTGCCAGAGGCCCAAGCTCGGTGAGGTCTTTCTGCAGCTGTCAGTGTGTCCCCAAGGTCTGCAGGTGACTTCCAGCAGCAGCGCCGGGCAGGGGGAGCTGCGGCTACAGCCCTCCAAAAACAGAGGCTGGACAAAGCCCTTATTGACATCTGGGAGGGAAAAGTAAAGCAAGCTTGGAGTTCACGCCCAAAGCATTCCGCTTGCAGGCTGCAACCTCTGTGCCGAGTCCTCGGCTGAAATTTTTTTTAATTAGTTATTGACTGTGGACGTTAATAGCTGCACCCCAGGGAGAGCTGGGGCATCGGTGCCACTGAAGGGCACATTCATAGCCACAGGCTTGGTTAAACAAGCCGCCACATTCAGAGCCCATACCAGTGACATTTGGTTTAATCTGTGCGATTCCACTTTATTTTTAAATCCTCTCTAAGCTCAAAGCCTGGATTTTGCCTGGAAGCAGGCAGCCCCGGAGCAGGCAGTGTCTCTGGGACGGCGCGGGGCCAGCCTTGGATGCACCCCATGGTGAAGAGGCTGGCCGGCATAACCTGGATATCCTGTGGAAGTGACTCCCGTCGTAAATTAAAGCAATTTACTGCAATGGGAGTCAGCTATGGACGTCATCTGTGTGGAGGGGGAATATCTTGTAAGGCTGCTTTAAGGTGAAAATTTTGGGGTGGGGGCTTCTGTGTATTCAGTTGGAAACACCCAGAAGATGTGCCTCGTGTGGCTTGTGAAGTCAGCATCTGGGGGATCTGGGGACAGCTTCCTTCAGGGCAGTGGAACAGCTATCACATTGTCAGGGTTTCATTAGAAAGATGGACAGGTTCCTTCTTTCATTAACCAGAAACCACCGGAAAAGAGGGGGAAGTAGTCCCCAGAATTGTATTTTAGGTGTTCTCAGCCCCCCGGTGCCTGTTTCTGTCCTTTTCGTTTTTCCTGGGAAAGGAGAAGTCAGGACTTCCTTGCAGGAGAGAAGAAGAGGTTTGTTCCTCCTCCAGCCTTTTCAGCTCCTGGAAGATTCCCTGCTCATGACACTGAACTTGCGGGATGTTTAGTGTTAAAACCCCCCTGATCCCTGGTTTCAGGCCGTAACTGCTCAGCCCAGCCCGTTTTCTGTCCTCTCTTGCTGAAGGTCTCAACATGTGCACGAGTGGGAGCGCCTCGTCCTGCGAAGAGTGTCTCCTCATCCACCCAAAGTGCGCCTGGTGCTCCAAAGAGGTACGTGGGCAGACTCTGATTTTTGCTTTAAATGCTGCAGTTAGTTCTCAGGTGCTTTTTGTAATGCAGAGAGGAAGCTGCGTCCCCCCCTTTGCCTATCCCGGTGCCAGAAGGGGCTGGTGGGGGCACTGGGGGCTCCCACGCCGAGTGTGGCTTGGGCGCATGCAACTTGTAGGAAACATCCTCCACCCTGCTCAGGGAGCAGCGCTGGTGCTTCAGGTCTCCTGTTCCTTCAGTTCCCTTCCTGTTTTCTCCCTGGGGGCCGCAGGCACCCCGGTACGTGCCCTGTGCTGCAACAAAGATCATTCCCCCGTTGACTGTGTCCTTGCGGGAGGCAACCAGCACTTCTGGCATCTGCACCATCATCAAGGCGATGAGCTGTGCAGCTTAACTGCATGCTTCATGGCCAAAATGCATCCTATGTCGGTGCTGAAGCTTCTCTGCAGTTATTTACCTGGGCCCTCCTTGGTTTGCAAGAAGTTGCAAGTACCTTTCCCTGCTCCCTAAGTATTGCTCATGGGTTTTCATATATACCTCTTATCAAATGTGGGTCTTATCAAGTAGACTTATGATTTTTAGAGATTAAGGTATTTGAAAGACCTGATGATACATGATGCATAGACGGTGTTTGCCTGCTTAGCGCCTACATCTGCCCTCAGTGTTGATGAGAGAAGTAAGGAATAGAATAGAACAGAAAATAATAGAGAAAAATGGAAGAGAATGGTTCGGTTGGAAGGGACCTGCGAAGATCCTCGCGTCCAACTGCCTGACCACTGCACAGCTGCAGCTCTCCAAGGAAAACCTCTTAACGCTGCTAACACCGTGTTACCTGATAGCAGAATAGTTCTCCTGTTTTATTTTTTCCCCCCAGCAGGATGACTGATGTGTAGAAGGGAAAGGGTAAAGCAATAGATCCTGCTTTTGAGACATCTTGTAAACAGCTGTAAGAGCTCCTCTTCCAGCCAGCTCATCTGCGGCATGATACTGGATCCAGGAGCGCTGGCTGGTCAGCTACGGGTACCCAATAGCTTGCCTTTTTTTGTTTTGTTTAAATTCTTGGCATCAAAAGGCAATTTTGGCAAACGCTGCCAGTGGAAATGTTTGTCTGGTGGTCAGTGTGACCACTAATTGTATGTCAGCCCTTGGCACTGGCAGCTTGACTCTTATCTTGCAAGCAGAAGAGTTACCAAAAAAAAAAATCCTAAATGGAGCAGAGGGGCCAAGTGAAGGAAAAGGTGTGTTTACAAGGAAGTCCTGGAATACGTCCTGACCTTTAGCCTGGCACAGCTATTTAAAAATACACTTCAATGTATTTCTTGCCAGGAGCGATGTGTTAAAATGCTGTTGTCCCTGCTATATGCTACATGGTAAGACTTAGGAAGCTCTTACCCTAACTCAATATTTTTTTTTAAATTTCATGTCTGAAACTGAATTGTTTCTAACTATGAAATCATCAGATGAGGTAATGGGATTGTGAAAGATATCTAGGGGTTTTCAACTTCAGAAGTTTATAATGTTATAAACTCTTCACGACTGGCTTTCTTTGCATGTCATGTCACCACCTTATTTCCCCTTCCCTCTGCTGCAGACTCGTCAGTCATGCCTATAAAATTGCTGGCTTTCAGTCTGTTTTGCTTTCCTGTTTCCATTAGCTGCCATTCACAGCAGCGTGTGCCCGGGAGCATTATATTCTGCTCAAATTCTGTAGCTCTGCTGACGTTCAAATATCAAGGCTCGGATACCGGAGCGGTTTCCACAGGCGCTAATTATGTTGTGGTAGAAACACAATCAGCCCATTAGCATGTATTTACTGCTCGCCTTGCGTTTGCTTAATGCATTTGGGACTAAATTGGGCCAACTGTTGTCATCTTTGCAGGCAAGAATTACAGTTTTTGTCGGGTATCTGCACACCCACACGTGCATGCACACCTTGCTCAGTGACACCAGTCCCGTGAAGCCCACAGGACTTCCCAAAGCCACCCCTGTGCCGATGCTTCAGAGGATGCCCCGGCTATGAGAGGGGAGGGCTGTGCTGTTTCCCGCTCCCAATTCACCACCTCCCGCCCCACAAGTGTGATGCACATTGCCGCTTCTATCAGCCTCTGCTCAGCCCTGCTGTCATCCGGGAGGATGATGATGGATGAGCTGATGAGAGCAGCTGCTGGTGTCCATGCAGCCTGGAGCTCCCAGGGGCTGGTGAGCTAACCACAAGGCTTTGGGCTGCTGGAAATTTGGAAGTGAACGCCGACTCTGTTGGCTCTCGGATGAATACCTTGAAAGGCAGGGCTTAAACGGGGCGATGTGTTTAAATTACGCTCTAAAGAGGAGGCATGACAGTATGTGTGTGCATGCAAAACAGAGATGCACATTAATTCTTTTAATTAAAATGAAATTTGCTTTATGATGAATTCCGCTGAAATTTCCCCTGTGGCACCCTGTTTTCCAGTGGGTTGCATGTATCCCATGCTCTCTGAACACATTTGTGCCTGGAGGATGAGGAAGGAAAATCAATGGATTTCCTACAAGGAACATGTCAGGCTTTTTAAATGAAGAAAGAAGGCATCGTTCAGGCTGACTTAATGCAGAATTGAACTGATTAAATCAAAAATTGTAGGGAATAGCCTAGAACATGTAAAGTCGGGAGTTGGATACGGTCAGTGCTGTTCGTGTGTGAGCCAAGCAATTTGTCTTAAAACTCTCAAACTGAAGAGCGTGTAATTGTCACATTGTTGGCCTCATCTCCCTGAACTCCCCCATCTGCTCGCGTGCGTTGCCTTTTGCTTGTTAGTGGGTGCACCGTGCCCGTGAGCAACGCCAGTTGATCCTGAGAGCCGTGGGGCGCAGTCCCCGAGGGGATGCTGTTGTGCAGCACGAGGTAACGAGGGCTTTTTTGCTTTGGTTGCTTGTGGAGTATTTGGACCTGCGTAATACCCTGTACCCCGCAGAGCTTCCCATCCTTTTCCCCTTTCATTTAATCTCTGGGATTTTCCTTGTCACAGACAACGTTGTGGTTTGGTTTGATGGGACAGGGTGGTCAAAGCTGCAAGGGGCAGCTTAGGCTTTGCTTGGTTTTGTAATGCAACACCATGGTGCTGCTCGCTGCCCTCCTCGCCCCATCATGGGACCCCCCCTTGCTTTCCCCAGTGCATCCCCACCCCTGGGTGGGCTTTATTTTCCCCCACCCTGAGTAACGCAGCATTTCACCGAACAGGTGAGGGCTTGGATTCGCTCAGAGCTGCAGCTCAGGAGTTGCCATCCTGTAGCAATTCCCCTGGGCCCGTTTTAGAAGAAATTTAAACAGAGACCTGCTAAGCCAGGAGCGGTGGGAAACGGGAACTGAGGAGGTGCAGAGGTGCTGCTGAAGCGAGAGCTTTCGCAGTTACCATCGGAAGGTATTTCGCATCCCCACGGGGATGCTTGATAAAGCCTGGCTTTTCACTGACTTAAGGTCGAATCGGGTCTGAGACAAACTGTTCCTCGAGGCTGCCCTAAACCTGCTGCTCTGAAATGCCGGGCGTTGTTCTCAGTTGGGAGGGACCCTGGTTTCTGTTTTGTCATGCTGGAGATGATTTACATAGTCCCAGTCCTCCTCTCTGGAAGTCTATCTGTTTACACGAGGCGATCCAAGAAATTCATGTTCACATCCATCCAGCGTGCCGTCGCCTTGGCTGGACACCGCCGCTCAACGCAGGAATGCAAACCTCGCATTTTTCCAATAGTGTTTGGACCTCGTAGCGAGGAAATGCAGCGGAGATGCTCTGTCTGCATCCCAGGACCCCACGGCCGAGGCTGTCCAGGGGGACCCTCCCGAGCTGCGTGTGACATCAATCGGACGACCTCAACATCTGCCCTGTCCCCTGCTGTACCTCATCATCAGCAACAAGTGGGGTTTATTCAGCCCTGCTCTGGTTTTTGGCTGCATGGCTGAAGGAGGGGCTGGTGTGGCTGCGAGCATCTTCTCTGCATTACTTCCTGTAATTTCAGTAGCTCAGCCCCAGAGTAGGAGATGGCTGTGTCTCTTGTTAGAGCGCAGAAACAAGTAGAAATCGGCTGTTGAGAATGCAGTAAGCTTTGGGCAACTTGTTCCCTTTGGCCCTTTTAGGAAACCAAAACCAGCACGCTGACAAACGGGACGCGCTGGCTGCAAAAGGCCATGTTGTGTGGCTGGGTTGTTCCCCAGCGCCCGTCCTGCACAAAGCTCCGCTGTGTGCCACTGCTGGGGCTGGTACGGGGGGGTATGAGACGTCTGGGTATGGGGGGGGAGATGCTCAACAGGGAGTGCCGAGCCCCATATTGGCTGTGGGGACGTTGTGCCCCAAACCACCGCTGTCTTCTCCAGTCTGCTCCTGTTGGTTTCTGTTACAGCCTGCAGCTGTGGTGGTTTAGTGCTAACAGCTCCTGGCAGCCCTCATCCAAGTCTCTTGTTGTCCAGCGAAGTTTCCTGGGACAGCTTGCCCTATGTCAGCTGTGCTCCAGCCTGGAGGACACTCACTGCGGTGGCATTTCTCCTGCAGGACAGAGCCGGGCCGGTGCCGGCTGTGCAGGGTTTTGACAGAGGGGGGACGTGATGGGATGTGGGGTCTCACCCAGGGAGCAGGGCACAAGTCCCGGGAGCCCCCAGCTGGGTCTCCAGCTTCACACCTGGACTTGGCCTCCTTCCCTCAGTGACACCTCCGTGTCCTCTCTTCCTTTTGCAAAGCTCCCCCCCGTGATGCTGCTGGGGGTGCGGAACAGTGCGTGTCTTTATGCTGCTGTGGTCTGAGACCAAATTCCGTTTGCAGACCTACGGGCCAAGTGCTGAAATGCTGAGGGCTTGGGAGCACAATGCACCAAACCTTGCGATGTTTCTTTCTTGGTAGATCCCTTTGAAAGGCTCGGGGCTCAGTGCAAGCTGTTTTTGAGGCACAGCTAGCTCAAGTGCCAGTGGGGGCTCTTGACATTTGCTACAGACCCTAGCACATCCACACAGTTGCAGGGCTGATATTTCTCCCTCCCCTTTCCCTTTTGCCCACCCTTCACCTCGCAGGAGTTCGGCAGCACCAGGTCCGTCCCGTCGCGGTGCGACCTCCTGCAGAATCTCATCGCGAACGGCTGCGCGGGTGCCATTGAAAACCCTCGCAGCAGCAGCAGCGTGGTGAAGGACATCCCTCTGAGCAGCAAGGGCTCCGGCCAGACCCACCTGGACGTCACACAGATCACGCCGCAGAAGGTCGCCCTGAGCCTGCGTCCCGGTGAGTCCCAGCAGCTCTGAGACCCATGGGGGGGGTTGCAGGCACGTGGCGGGGCGAGGAAGGGTGCTGGGACTCTAAACTCTCTAAACTTTCATCTGACTCTAAACTGAGACAGCTCCTCATATAAATTTAGGAAAGAGAAAAAAAAAAGGAATATCTGTTTTCTGTTGGGTTACAAAAGAGCTGTGGGATCAAGGCCTGAGATGAAGATTTGAACTTGTGACTTAGAGCTTGGACTGTATCCACGTCCCTGTTTCATTCCCCATAGCCACTGGTTTTCTTAAATCTTTTCATTTTAATTAAAAATTAAAAGTGAAGGGCTAGAGCGAGCCACGCGAGTGTGCTTGTTATCTAAGCTCTTGCATGGTGGGGGCAGGCTGTAGTGTGGGTTCAGAGTTCTTACAAAAATTTGGCAGCCACTGTTTCTGAAGGGGGAAAAAAAGCTCTTTATTGCAAAGTGAGGGAGCAAGTATAAAAGCTCAATTCATTATAAGCAATCGGTGTGGGTTTCGAGGGCTTACGCTTCTGTGACAGCTCTCATGAGCAAACAGAAAGATGAAATACGACGTTTTGCCCAAGAAAAACAGCAGCTTGAGGTGGTGTTCACGCTACCAGCACTCTTCCAGAGCCGAGCGGTTTCTGCAGGACTTTTTGTTTTAATTCCGCAGGTTGAATAGTAATGATGTCTCTTAATTAAGTCTTCCTGAGTAGCGGGACTGCTGTCATCGGTCAGATCCCTAAACGTAAGGATTGTTGGTTAAAAGCGGGTGCCTGAGGTCAGTCACCATGGCAAGCCTGATCAAGAGACCTGCCGGTGGCTCTGCTGCAGCGGCACTTCTACAGTTCAGTGCCGCTTCGGAAACAGGTCTGCTCCCGTCGGAAGGGAGTTATTATTCCTCCTGTTCCTTGAGGCAGTCTCTGGAGGAAAGGGCTGGCTCAGCTTCTCCATCTCGCCTCCACAGCACATTCCTTTCCCAACCCCAGGCTGTTCGGCACGGCCGGAGGTGCGGGCGCCCACGGCTCCGGTGGCTGGGGAGAGGTGGGACGTGGGGTCCGGCTCCCTGAGGCTTTCCTGGGGCTGCTTTGCTGGATGTTGGGGCCGCTGTTCCTGCCAGACCTCATTTCAGCAGATGGCCAGGTGCTTGAGAGCAGCACAGCGGCGTGCCGGGCAGCCTTTGGTTCTGGTGGGATGGCAGAGAAGCCCCTGCAGGTCTGGTTTGAGGTTGAAACCCTAATGTGCTGACAAGTTCCTATATAGAGTGAGCTGCAACACTGCTCTTGCTTCACCTGGATGCCGTAGGTTGCAATAGGTTGTGGTTTGCTTGGCAGGTCAGCAGAAGCTGAGGCCGTACGGCTTCCCCAGAGTACCCAACAGCTGCAGGAGCAAGGGAGCGTTAGGAGATGTGCCAGCAGCTTTCTGCTGTCCCGCCCCAGGCTCAGCGGCCAGGCAGCTGTTCCTGCGGCTGCACAACTTGCTCTGGGGTGTGCAGCTCTGCCAGGGCAGCTTGGAAGTGCTTTTGAAAGTGCCCAGAGCAGTAGGAATTGCTGTGAGGGCTAGTGCAGTGCTCTGAGTGGGGCTGAGCCCAGGAGCACCCCTCCATGTGCTCCTGTTGTAGAGCATCAGAGACATTACGTGGGGACAAACATATCTGCACGTTTTTCATAATATCTCCCATTTTTGCTGTCTTTTTGATGTTGAGGTGCATGCCATCTTACTCAGGGCTGATGACTTCCCAAACCCTTGGATTAGCATCCTCAGTTTAAATTACCCATTAACTCTTGAGAGTTGCAGCCTGTGGACCCAAGACAAAAAGGAGACAATGTTGATTTAATTTTGTGCATAATGCCAAGTTTGTGTTCCATCAGGAAACTTTTTTGCACGCAGAGTGTAGAATTTCAAGGCTGAGTTCCCATAGCAGTTGTGGTGATTGTGCTCTTCTATTCTCAGACTGCTAAGCAGAAGCAGAAGAGGGCAAATTGTCAATTGTTTGCTGGTCCCACCCAGGCAGTTTGATCTAAGCATCCTGTGGCTGAGGACATATCCCCAAATCTCTGTGCTCAGAGATAATTCCCAAAGGCCTTAAACTGCTGTCTTCCTGGGGCAGCTTTCAGATCAAGCATTTAGTTTTTATAGCATTGCTTTTTAACCTTGGGTCCAGCTATAAGGCAGAGCGTCCTGGTTATGAAAAACATGAATAGTATAAAAGGAATTTAAAACAATGAATAGGTTCATGTTGTGCTGTCCATTAAGCCTGGAGCCTCAGCAAGCAGAAGCAAGAGGTTTTCGTGGGTAATCATGATTGTTGAGTTTGCATTCTTAAATTAGCCGAAAGCAGCTTTTCCATTTGTTTTTACTGCCTCTGTGTGACTGTATCCAAGAAGCATTTCTGTATTCAGTTTTGACTTTAAAACTTCTCAATAAAAGCTCTAAGGAGAGGATGGTGATGACGGTATGCGGGGAGCGAGAGGGCTGGATTATCCCTAAACTATGAGAGTAATACCGTGCACAGAGAATAATAAATGCTTTTGTACTGACATCTGCATACATTAGCAATATTTTCTGTGAGATAATCAATTTGTACAGTTAGGAATGAAAGGAGAACCAGGCCTGGGATCCTGTTATTTTTGGTGCTTTTTCATGGACTAATAAATTCATAACTGTTAAGAGAAGGTTCATTAGAGCATCCCAAGTGCTCTTTCCAGCACAGCAATTCTGATCTAGGGCCTGCTCTAGAAGAAGGGCAGTTTGGAAACTGCAGTGTCTGGGGCAGCATGTGCAAAGAACACGTCCTCTTTTTCTCAAAGGGCTGAGAATTACAGTGGTGAAAAGTATGTAGGAATGAAAAAAAATAGGCATAGGAGTGGATTTTCCTGGCATTTAAGACTTGCAGCATTGAATTGAAGGAGAGAGAGAAAGAGAAGAGGAGAGAGAGAGAGGAGCTGAGATAGCTGGGTGGGAGCAAGAGGGGCTGTGAAGGAGATCGTGGAGTTGGGGGTGGCACAGGGCTTGTAGGACTGGGACATCCCAGCTCTGCAAGGGGCTGCAGAGCCCCTCCTGCCTCGTCTCACTGGCGCGGTGGTTTGGGGATGCTGCTGCTGCCTGCTCGTGGGCTGGGAGTAAGTGGGAGCAGCTGTGCTGCTGCGAACAATGAGGAGAACAATAAAACTTATAGGGAAATGTTTTCACGATAATAAAAAATGTGCATTTGATTTTTGGGGAAGAGGGAGGGAGCAAAGAGATTTTTGCAGAACCTGCCGGTGCCCAAAGCTCAGCCGTGGCCAGGAAGGGCTGGGAGAGGTGGGAATGAGGGGGAGCTTTGGTCTGGAGATGGTCTGAGTCCCAGAGGAGCCATCGAGCTGGAAAAGAGGCTGAGGTGGCAGCTGGAGATGTGGGATTTCCCATGGCTCGAGTGCTTGAATCTGGGGGGGGTCTCATTTTGTCCCCTCTCTCAGCTGTTGGCAAAGTGTAAGGCAAATGTTTGCCATGTCCCTTCTGGCTCCACCGAGGTCTGCCTGGCTTGAGCGTGAGTTTGTTTTGATGCCAGTTCACCTTTTTCAACGTATGGGTTCCTGCCAGCATGGCCTCTGCTCCTGGACACCCTTCTGGAGAGCGTTTCAGCTGAGGGCAGCTTTGCAAAAGGGAAGCAGTTGGAGAAGGTCAGGGGAAAAGCTTTCCTCAGCTCTTTTTCACTTGTCCACAGCCTGACTCCATCCTGTCAGCTCCTTCCCTTGTGTTCATCACTTCGGAAAGCTTCATCTCTGTTTTGGTACTTCCCCATGTGATTGCAACAACCTTCTTTTTCCAGTTCGCTTCCCTTTTGCCCTACTTTCTCCCGGGTGATGGTGGCAAGACTCTTTTTCTGGAGAAATTTCCTTCTGAAAGGTGTTTCTTCTGTGTCTGCTTTGACTCGACTTCTTTGCACAGCTCGGAGAACATCTTGCATTCATCTCACATCGGCTGTTTTCTCCTGACCCACTTCCTTCTGCTCCACCTCCTTTCTCTCTTGTGCAGGGCTTATGTGACTGTTCTGGTTTTCTTCGAGGACATACCCAAACAAGAGTGTGAAGGGTCCCTCTTCCATGACACATCCCACGAGGTTCACTCTGCTTACTTTTCTTTCCAGTTTTCTAGGAAGATGCCCGTGGGTTCTGACCAGTTTGGGACAGCAACATTTTCGTGTTTGTGTATCCGTAGACATTCTCTCAGCTGAGATGGAAAGACCCTTTCTCATATCTCCAAAGTAAAATGGAGACACGCACTCGATAGATAAGTGTTTTTATCTTGCCAGCTGGTACACTACATAGCTTAAGACCCCAAACCATGTCCTGCTTTTCTGTTAGCCTCCTGAGGAATGGATTTGAACAGGCTCATTCCCCTTGCCCTCTTCGTTTCCAAGAGATCTGTCTGCTCTGCATGGGAAAAAAAAACAAAGGCAGCAGTCTGGATTTTGTGTGTGCTAGGGGTTCTCTGGCAGCGCTTTTCACCGCTCTCAACTCTTGTATGTGTGCAGGTGACCAGACCTCCTTCCGAGTTCAGGTCCGGCAAGTGGAGGACTATCCTGTGGACCTCTACTACCTGATGGACCTCTCCCTGTCCATGAACGACGACCTAGACAATATTCGCAATCTGGGGACCAAGCTGGCTGAAGAGATGCGAAAGCTCACTAGCAATTTCCGCCTGGGGTTTGGCTCTTTTGTGGACAAAAACATTTCTCCTTTCTCCTACACGGCACCAAGATACCAAAACAATCCCTGCATTGGGTAAGTGGTAGGTGTTCTCCGAAGTCTGCACAGACGGTGGTTGCAGGGTCTTTTCTTGCAGTTCTGGCTTTAGATAGTGAACCACATTTATGCCCCAGCTTTTGGGAATGCACAATGCTCCAGAGCCACATTTATGCCCCAGCTTTTGGGAATGCACGATGCTCCAGAGCCATTCAAAATAGGGCAATTTCCGATTTTGCAGTGGCTCTTGAGGGGTCCCTTCATCTAGACACACAAAACTGTTGTACCAGGAGCCTAATGCTATTTTTAAGCACCTGAAGAGGAGGCAGACATTGCAAGCATTTTTACAGGCTTTAAGAAAAAGAAGCACGAGCCAGAAATTCCTGCTTTCTGATCCTAGCTCTGAGTCATAGTTTGGCCTTGGGAAGATTAATTAAGCTCTTCTCCATTTTACAGATAAGGAGACCAAGGCGGTGTGAGTCTTTCCCAACAGAAGTGTTTGAGGGAAGTAAGATCTGGAAGGGCCTGTGGGACTGATTAATGAGTACTTGTAAAGTGTTGTAAAAATTTCAGGCAGTTTTCTTCATCTTTATTGCTGTGGGAGGAAAGCAAAATGGCAGTTGCGAAAGACACAAATGATGCGATTTGCTGTGCAATGTTATCAGAGCCTTCCTTTTTTTTTTTTTTTTTTTCTTTTTCCTTATTAGTGCCTTTGCTAGTGTCTTTTTGTTTGCCTTTTAACAGAGAGAGTTTGGGATTAAGTCCATCGTATCAGGGATTGTGTCAGAGTCAAATGGGCTGAAGTGGAGGGTGTCCAGGCTCAGATGGGCTGGGATGTTGGCAAAAGAGGGTGGATACAGCAATAAATGACTCTTACCTTTGTGTTCCTTGTCCTGCCCCTTCACCTCATCCCTCTTTGGGCTGCCATTTAGTCGGGTAAGGGCAGTAGGGTTAGCCCTTTTGTTTGAGCCATTCATGGATTCTTAAATTGTAAGGCCACATCAAAGACAGATGCCAAGCTCTGCGAGCATGCATGCTCTAATTTTGCCATATGAGAGGCAGATTAAAGAGAGCTGTCATCAGCTATGAGTTTCTTGCCATCTTTTGGCATTGACCAAACATTTGGCATCTCATCATACGTTGACCATTGACCGGACAAAATTACCCATATTCTTTTTTCATCAGTTCTTCCCAAAGAGGAAAGTCAAATGGATGGTGACTTTAGTACTAAAAGCTTGTGCTTTGGCCACGAAGCATAGCCACAAAACTGGAACTCCTTTCCCTTTGGTGGCCCTGCACATGTTTATAGTGTGATGAAGTTAGGTAAGTCAGAGAGAAATACAGAGCTCGTTCTTCTGGAATAGATTCAGTTTCTGAGTGTGGAGCACATAAAGTTTTTCAGTGCCCAGATGAAAGCCCTGGCTGGTGGAGGAGTACTTACATCTGTCCCTTTTTCTTCAAACACTTCTTGCTCCGAGCATTCGGGTTACACAGTATTTTCCATTCTCTATCCCCTGTGCGCCTAACTTTGGGATGCTGCTGTAATGGAAACCACCCGGCTGAAAAGCATGGCCGGGCATGGAGGAGTGTCTCTGTGTGAGCTGTTCCCACCCCATGGACAGTCCCGTGGCTGCTCTTGCTCTCTGCCACCACAGCACCATGTCTGTGCTCTTCACAGGTCTTCTCCCTCTGAAATTTGGCCTCAAGGATGCACTCAGTCGTCTCCATCATCCTCATCTCCATCAGCCACTCATGTTGGGGGGACAGGGTTTTGCTTCAGGCTACAAAATCTCCTTGGAAACTTTGGCTTATGTGTGATTTAATTGAAGTGACATGCCTTTTGTGGAGTGAGATAGGGCGAGATGTGCAGGAGGGGGAGGCAGTGCTGGCAGAGGAGAGGATGGGGCTGTTGGTGATGGTCACAAGCTGTGGATGCCCCATCCCTGGAAGTGTTCAAGGCCAGGCTGGATGGGGCTTTGGGCAACCTGGGCTGGTGCTGGGAGGTATCCCTGCTCATGGCAAGGGGCTTGGAACAGGATGAGCTTTAATGTCCCTGCCAACCCAAACCACTCTGTGATTCTGTGAACTGCAGCGAGGCGCACCTGGAGCTGCTTTCACCAAGGCAGTCCAGAGCTATCACCTCGCCTTCTGCCCTTGTGATCAGACTGTCCTTATGTCCTTTTGGTTTTAGCCAGGTGATTGCTTTTCTGTCTATGGGTTACATTAAGCAAGGTTGGTCTTGGGAAGCCACTTAGGTGTGATTGCCAAAGGCAGCCCTCCTGGCGGGTGCTCCCTTCTTGTCACCATCTGTCTCCCCCTCGCAGCGCTGCATGCGGGCTGTCACTGCTGCCAGGTGGCTTGCTGATTTGGCAGTGAGACGGGTTGAGAGGTTTTTGTTTTGTTTTCGGATACTTCTAGTGCCACATCAGTCCTTGTTCAGTAACCTGTTTGCATCTGGAAAAAGCTGCGGTGTGTGGTTTTTGCCTCTGGTCCTGGCATCTTCCTCCTCCTCCTCCTCCTCCCTTCCTCCCTGCGTCTCTGGGCCTGCGGAGCCAGGATGCATCTGCAAGGAATGTGTAGTGTCATTCAAAGTAGATAAAGTGAAGAAAACGAATGATAATAAAGGTAGAGGGTTCAACTGAACACCCAGTTACCTATATTTTTGCAAAATATAGGTGTGGAAATCTTTGAGCTTTATGGGCACTGAAGCTCCACAGCCATGTAGCCCTGGTGCTTGGTGTCTCTGCTCAGACCTTCTGTGGAGAGAAACTTTTGGTCTGGATGAGATACCTGGAAACTTCAGCTGCTCAAAGCACCTTCTGGGTCGGGTGGGACAGAAAGGCAGACTCTACTGTTTGTAGATAACTGGCCAGAAATCAAAGAATCCAGAACACAAAACCTCATGAAAGCATTTCACCCCTCTGGACAAAGGTTTGGAGACCAACCTGTTCGAGCTGCCGACTCCTGCAGCTCCTGGCTCCTGCTGGGGTTCGTGCCAGCTAACCGCTCCCCTCTGCTCCTCTTGCAGCTACAAGCTATTCCCGAGCTGCGTCCCATCCTTTGGCTTCCGCCACCTCTTGTCTCTGACGGATAAAGTCGACCGTTTTAACGAAGAAGTTCAGAAGCAGAAGGTGTCCCGGAACAGGGATGCTCCGGAGGGCGGCTTCGATGCGATTTTGCAAGCTGCAGTGTGCAAGGTGAGTCACACTGGTTGCTGGGGTTTTAACACAAAGCAGAAGAGGAGGGGCTCTTCAGCTGTCTTTTTGAACTCTGGTGTGGCTTTGGTGTATGGTTTCTTGGAAGGAACCACTAATTTCTTTTTGCAGAAACCAACAAGAATGCCTTGAAAAGGAGAAGCTATTGTTTTCATGTGCTTTTGTGCGTGAACAGGCAAAGAAACCATTTAATACCTTCTCCAGTTTAAAGGCATAAAATGGACCTGTTGCAGATGGAGATTTAGGTGGCAGCGCCTCTGGGTGCTGAGGGCTTGTGCAGTGGGGGCTGCTCTCCAGCCTGGGGTCCTCTGCGTGCTCTTGCTCCCCGTGCAGCAAGGGGGAATGCATTTCCTCCCCTGTCACCCTCCCACAAGGGACAAGCCCTCTCCCTGCAGTGGCTGGCTGGGTTTGCTGTGCCGTTGCTCTCCTCACCGTGAGGTTTGGGAGAGAATTGCTCAGAACCGTCCTGGAGCAAGTAGGTGGGTTGCTCCATATCCCTTTGTGAGCTGGGGGTGAAAATGTAATGCTGCTCCCCTGCGTGGTGCGGCTGGGCTGCCCTGCTCTCCAGCGCCAGCTTCTTCCCCTCTGACATATGGTTTGGTTTCTGTGTGCTCCAGCCTTGTGCAGTCCTGTTGGTAGGTCTCGTTTTGTTGTGGGTCTAGATTTTGGGAGCCAGGAGATAAGCATCACCTGCAGGAGCGGTTGATGCAGGTTTGCGCAACCAGGTTGAGTGGGAAAGCAGAATTTCCTTCTCGTGGGCTGGCTTCATGCACACTTCATGCTCCTGGCAGGACTGAGCCTGCCCCATTGGATCTGGTGCCTCCGAGCAGTCGTCTTTCTGCTCCCAGGCTGGCACAGATGCTGTCGCTGGCACCACGACAGCGCTGCTCGCAGGGCTCCTCCAGGCACAGAGTGCTCTGCGTCCCTGCCTGGTGGCGCTGATGGTCACAGCAGAGACATCTCAGGGCAGTGACTCTGCTGTGCCGCCCATTGTGTGGTTCTTCACGGTTCTTTCCAGCACATTTTTCTTACTGCAGAAAGGGGATAGCATTTCCTTATGGTGCAGAAATACCTCCTAAGTCCTGCAGCCCAAGCAGGAGCTTCCTTTCCCTTGCAGCAGCCAAGAGATGCCCCAGCTCCACCAGTAGCCACATGTTGGCTGTGAAATATGTTGTGGTCAGCAGCAGTTTGTGGTGTCACGGGGGACATCCCAGGAGAGCCGATGGAGGAACCTGGCTGTTTCCAAGCCTTGGTGTCCAAGTGCCTGTTCTCCTCCCCTTCATGCAGAGAGGTAGGAGAAACCATACCTTGTCTGCTGACTAGGTGGTTTTGTGCTGTAATTCATATCAGGCATTTCTTCTGCATGAGCTGTCCGAAGAGCTCTGTAAAGCTCAAGTCAATTTTTTGGCCCGGGTTTTAAACCCAGGAGTGGGGAGAGTTTGTACAGCTAATACAGGCTAATAACCGGGCCCAGCACTTGGCTCCTCTCTGAAAGATGAAGATATGGTAAGTGTTATTCTGGAGGCAATGAGAGAGCCAGAGACAATAAGCCTTTATACTGATGCGAAAATGGTTAGCCAGGAATATTAATCAACTTTCTGTAATTATATTTTCCATTTGCAGTATTCTGGTCTTCTGCCATTCTGTAAGTGCAAACATCATATGGCTTGGTGGTATGTTTAAGTTTCGGGTCACACGCACTGCAGCAAGGAGATAAGTCTGTTTTATAAAACAGTGTCTTTTGAAATACTTTTGGTGAGTGCGTGCTAGACACTGGTGCATGGAGATGGCCAAGACATCTGGGAGACACTGAGGTGCTTTTCAGAGCTGCGCAGAGCTAAGGAGGCTTCGGAGAATGGATGCTTTGGCTTTTAATCTCCAAGGCTTTCTTGTCATGCACGTGTCAGTTTCTTTCTTCCAAGAAGGCCTGCACCTAAGAAACGAATGGAGTTTTATGCATACGGATGAATCCAGGGGGATCTCCTGGCAGTCAGTGCCTTGGCAATTGAGCTCTTTTTATTCAGAGGCCAAAGCATAAATTTAGATACTTACTTCAGGCTTGGAAATGCTGATAGGAATTTTTGCAGCCTTTTCAATAGAATTTGGAGGGCTGGGATGGGGTGAGCCAGCTGTGGTGGTTTTGACCCTGGCGGCAGGCTGTAGGGAGCGAAGAGCTGGTCATCTGGGGAAAGGGGGCAGCTCCAGTTGGTCGTGGGATTGGGGGCAGGATCCGTCCATGCCAGCCCTGTGGAGACATGTCTTTCGCTTCACTCTGCCTTGGGTCAGGTCCCACCCTGGTTTAAAACCCTTTATATCCCACGGGGATCGAAAATGAGGCCAGCATCAATGCAGATTTCTGTTCAAAACTCGCTGTCCAGTAAAAATAAATTAAAGCCCCTTTGGTTATTTGTTTTAAGCAGCGCAGAGCGCTGTGTGTTTGGCGGTGGAAGTCGCTGGCAGAAGCGGTGTGAGGTGCTGTGGCTGCTCGTGGCATGGCGTTGCACGTTGCCCCCTCGGGGTGATTTTTCCCTGAGAAAAATGATGGATTTTTCCCTGCTGATCTCCAGTAGCCGTGCTGTTGTTGCATCAATTTGGTGTTTGCTGCATTGGCTCGAAGCGCCATGCCCAGCCTGGCAGGCAGCTTTGGCACTGGGTCGGGTGCCCCTAGCTGAGGTGTCCTGCCCTGATTTTTTTCAGCATTTCTGCGTGTTTGGCTTAAGTGCAAGAATAGGGGAGAGTTTGCCTGAAGGGATGCTCAGCCCTCGATGTGAAGGTGGTGCTAGCAGGCAGATAAGCAGAAGCATCATTCCCTAAGTGACCTTGTAACTGTTGAGCTTGTTTTCTTTGTGCATAGCACATTTCTAAGTGAGTGGAACTCAAGTTATCATCTCAATCCTCAATAGAAATCAACTTTGGATACCAAAAGAAAAGTGAGTTGGATGGACCGCTGGGTGGGCAACTGTCTGGTGGCCAGGTAGACCAAGAGCTGCTTTTTGCATTGTCAGTCATAATCACTTTTGGGTTCAGTTTGTAAGAAACCACATTTTGGCACTAAGAGTGCCTTTTATCCAGTGGGGTCACTTCAGTTGAATGGCTTCTGCTTCCCAGACCACAGAAGTCCTCGTAGTGTAATGACCCGGACAGTAAAGTGCTGGTGCAGGACAGATGTGTGTTGCCAAAGATTTCTTCCTGTGGCCGTACTTGAATTGCACGGCTCTTTAAAATGCCATTAACAAAAAATACTTTTTGCATTAGGGAAGAAAAAGAAATAAAGTCTGGAATAGTTGTCCTGAAGTAAGAGTTGTATTTATTGGAAAGACCAGCAGACTTTGGGCTCTGACTCACATCTGCAGGCAAAAATTGTGGTGGCAATCATGATTACCATCCTTCTGCACACTCTGACTGCTCGCCATGACCCCACAAGTGGTGTCCATAGGAAGTGCCTGCGAACAGGCTGCAGCAGTTTGTTGGCTGGCATATTAATTAATGTAGGACAAGGTAGCTTTCAGATTTTGCTAAGTAAGCTGAGCAGTGAAATACGGAGGAGTTGGGTATACTGATGTGTGGGTTGCTTCTGGATGCTGCAGGCTCCGTGCCCTGAGTTTTTGGGGGCAATTATCCTCAAACTCTTACGCCTCTCCTCACAAAAGCCCTGCAGATCTGTCCATGCGAAGGCGGTGGCGATGTCTGCTCCTTGCACAGGCAGGGACCTTGCTACAAGTGATGCAGCTCCAGAATCCTTTTCTGAGCGGGCTGTAAGGAAAGCACTCACCGGAGTTGTTGCAGCTCTTGTTGCTGTCTCGTGCTGCGCGCAGCAGCGCGGCCGTACCACCGAGCTGGGGAAACAAGGTCAGATTAAATGCGCGTGGAGGAATTTGGCAGGCCTTCTTTGGCCATAAAAGCAGCTGAAATTCTTATTCTTGGATCAGGGCAGAGAAGGTCTGGTGGACAGTCGATGTACCTCCTCGTGCCTTTTTAGGTAAGTGCGTTGGAAGGTGATGTCGGGGAGTGCCAGAAGGGCCCCAGCAGCTTGTTTCCTTGCCAGGAATGGGTGCACGGACGTGTGGTGCTCTTCTAGTTGGTGGCAACGGTGGCTCTGATGGATGGATGGGTGCACTGCCTGCCGGGAGGGCTGGCTGTCTGACAGGTTTTGTTCCCCCCCAGGAGAAGATCGGCTGGCGGAAGGAAGCGTCTCACCTGCTGGTCTTCACGACAGACGATGTGCCCCACATCGCCCTGGACGGGAAGCTGGGGGGGCTGGTGCAGCCCCACGACGGCCAGTGCCACCTGAACGAGGCCAACGAATACAGCGCCTCCAGCCAGCTGGTGAGGGGGGGCAGGGGCTGCGGGAGGCAGCTGCTGGAGACCTCGGGGTGTCAGCGGGCCCCTTGCTGCTCTGGGGACCAGCCACCCTGCTTTTTTTTTTTTTTTTTCTTTAATTTAAACTCTGTGGAGGAAATTTCTGGGGTGAATGAACACTTGTCTGCTGCATACTTATCACGTGCTCCTGCAGAATGGTGCCTTACCGAGCAGGTCACAAGCACCAACGGTGATTTTCGCTCCTGTGTGCACAACACCATAATGAGAGGTGTTTCTGGATGGCTGCCTCTGGCTCCTTGGAGAACCCCCATGTTCACCAGCCCATGCAATCTTGCAAGCAATTGCGTAGCAGAGTACTGCCCCCAAACTGACTTGGAGCCCGGCTGGGGAGCTGGTGTGGGGATGCTGCCTCAGTGCTTCCATAAATCAGCCCTCCAGTTTGCAAGTAAATGGGGGGCTTTTTTTCTGAGGGCAGCATTTCAGAAGCAGCCTGTGGTTTGGAACTCAAGCTGCTCTCTTGAAGTGAGCCCTGGTTCATTATTTTGTTGCTTGTGTGTAGCTAGAACAGTACCTTGCTGCCAACCCCTCTGTCTATGAATTCTGCAGAAATAAAGAGTTTATCACAACGTCTTCATGGCTCTAGTATGCAGAAAGAGCAGGCAATGGTTATTTCTGCTTTTGGAGAAAAATCATGCATTTCTACTTAGTGCAGTTCTAGATAATGGTCTCATCTTGCATTCCCGGAGGTAGCAGCTAGGTTATTACACATGTACACTGGCTGATGGCAAAACAGAAAGAGAAGAGAAAACAATTCAGTGTTTCAGGTGCTGCTGTAGGTCATGGTGTTGTGTAGTGATAGGTGCAGCAGAAATATTTAAGGGGTGGCAGAATTACCGGAATGTTTCTGCTATTTCAGTTGTAGTGGTATGTCAGGGACTTCGCGCTGCAGTGAAACACCACATTTCTATAACAAGTCTTGCTGTTGGGAGGAGAACAGTGAAATGAACCTTTGTTTCTGTGCTACCCATCAGTCTTTCTTGATTTTTATTTATTTTTTTTGCCCCTAGGATTATCCTTCCCTGGCGCTTCTTGGGGAGAAACTGGCTGAAAACAACATCCACCTGATTTTCGCTGTTACAAAAAGTCATTATGTCCTGTACAAGGTAAGCACTGCTGAGCTGCCCGGCTGGGCAGGGCTTTCTATGCCCCTTGAGAGCGTCTCCCCTCCAGCTGGGCTGTGATGGGGGCAGCCCTTCAGGGCACAGCGGCTCCGTGCAGCCGTCCCCTCTCCCTGCGAGCACCCCGAGCGCGGTCATTCAGAGAAAAGCACTAAAGCTGCTTAGAGCAAACAGACCTGTATGTCAGTGAGCGTGTGTGTACCTAAAATAGAACCTAGCCTAATCTTGATTTTAGGAGGGCTGCCAGCCGCGCAGCAGACGAGGGAGCAGAAACCTGTTCAACCCATTCTGCTGTGACTCAATCCCATTACCTAATGCAGCGCAGGGCTGCTGCCCAGCTGTGTTTTTCCATCACGGAGCCCAGCACCATGGCCCCGGTTTGAGCTCCCTCGCCATCCCCACTGTCAGGGGGGCCTTCCCTGGGGCTGCCCTGCAGGGTTTGCCCCTCGGCAGGAGCAAGAAGCACATCCGTGAGGATGAAGGGGTTCAGGGAGGGGATCAGGCTTTCGGGAAGCTCTGGTTGCTTCTGCTCCGTGCTGGCAGAGCCAAGCGAGCAGCGAGGCGGTGGCAGTCCTTCTGCTGCCCCGCGGGGCCGGGGGCTGAGCTCATCCTCCCCGCCCGCTCCTGGGGAAGCTTGGCTTTTGTGGCACGTTGCAGCATGTTTTTTTTCCGCTCGTTGTCTTTTCAAGAATTTCACCGCCTTGATTCCTGGGACCACGGTGGAGATTTTGCACAAGGACTCCAAGAATATCATCGAGCTGATAGTCAAGGCCTACAACGTAAGTGCCTTTTAGCATCACAGCTGCTGGGGTGGGAAGTGCCAAGAGCTGAGCTAGCTCGGCTCTGCCTTGGGTGCTCCACCCAGGCTTGGCTGCCTCCCTGCCCGGGTCCTCTCCGCAGCGGGTCACCACTGGTGTGGTTGCACCCATCCTGGGGAGGGAGGGGAGCAGCTCGTCCTGCTTCAGATGACGCCGGTGCTTGGGCTGATGGCTGCTCGAGGCCCTGCTGGTGTGGCTGTGGAGCACTTTGTGGGTCCTCCCTGCGTGAGCTGCTTGAGGTGGAGTGGGAGCACGGCAGAGGTTTGGCCCCATATCTCTCGTGCAGGATAGCACTCTAAGTTCAACCTGGTTTGAAGCAGTTCTCACAGACCACCCTGCCACTAGAGAAAATCAATTATTTCTTTGCAATTTGAT
The DNA here is from genome assembly GCF_964211835.1 of Anser anser. Taxonomy (NCBI): domain Eukaryota; kingdom Metazoa; phylum Chordata; class Aves; order Anseriformes; family Anatidae; genus Anser; species Anser anser. The sequence goes on along the minus strand of NC_139726.1, from coordinate 16,499,008 downwards.
GCCTGGTGGCCTCCTGAGGACATGATGCAGCACCAGCTCAGGCTGCATCCTTGGGTTGGTCCTTGTGCCTCATGAGCCAGTTCTGAGCACCCAGTGTGTCTCCTGGTGTCCCCAATGGTCCTGGACCACACAGCGTGGTCAGTGCAGCCTGCCCTGCGGCCCTGGGGCACTTGGAGGTGTAGGGCCGGCAGCAAAGGACCTGCAGCTGTTCTGCTAACCTGATATTGTGTGTCTCTATGGAGATAGGAGAGCGGAGTGATCAGAAGCAGCTAAATAGCAAGCCAATTTATATTCATCATTTCTGTGGCCTTCTTATTGGATTCTTACGGTTCAACTCTGTGCTCCTGGAAGGACGCTGCTGTTTCCTTGCTCGGTGTGTGAGATCTGTGACTCCCAGTGACCATACGTGGAAGTTGGTTGTGGAAATACTTTGTTCAACACATGTTCTCTGATTTTTGTGGCTAAATTAAAATGCTTCACTGTCATGGGTCAGCCGTCACGTAGGGGTCTTCATATGTGCATCTTCTGAGCTCATCTTTGCAGCCACAGTTAGCTGGTGCGGGAGAGCTGCTGCCTCTGCTGCGGGCAGCAGGAGGCCTGGAGCCTGCCTGGTTCATTTCCTTTCGGTATCTTGCTTTGTCCTGAAATTGAGGAGGGAATTCTCACCAAAGGAGGAGGCTAAAATTTCTGTTTCCCAAGTGGGAGTGAACCCTTTTTTATTCCTTACAGAATGGAAACTCTTGAGCATGGAGAAACCCTTCACCTGCGACAGGGTTCGTCTTCTCCTGGGGGCTGGCCGCATGGGCCCAGGGTCAGCCTCGTGTCTCAGTGCTTTGGCCATCTTTGGTTCTCTCTTTTCTGCTTTCTTCCAATGATGCATACATAGAAGCATAGAATCACAAAACAGTTTGGAAGGGAGCTCAGAGATGATCTAAATCCAACCCCCTGCCATGGGCAGGGACACCTTCCACCAGACCAGGTTGCTCAACATCAGATCTGCTCAGGGCTTATGTTGCTCCTGAGATCCCTCTCCCCCATCTCTTCATCTCCTGTCTCACTTTTTCCTCCCTCCCAGGTGTGACAACCCAGCTGCAGTGTACCTGCTGTCAGTGCTCTCCTGTCCTGGGGGCATGAAACAAAAGAGAACAGGATGGCTTTTCTGTCCGCCCTCACAAAAACCCTTTCTGCTTCCCCAAAATCTCAACACACCTGCAAGGTGGAGATGCTCCGGGGAGCTGTGCAGGCCGTGCCGCTGCCCGGCTGGCGTGGTGCCGGCAGGGTTTTGGCACAGACTCCCGGCTGGATTTGGCCCGAAGGGAGTGAACAGGACGCTTCTTTTACAACTTCTTTCCTAAAGCCAGCCCCAGCAGGTCTCAGGCATGTTTCTCATTACAACACAACGGCTTTCCCATGGCGGGTGGCCTTCACATCAGCCGTCCCTGGAGCAGCTGCGGGTTCAGGATCCCTTTGTTTTTACACTGAAGTGCTCCATCCTTTGAATTTTCCCTGTGCTATGACAGCTTTATTTCAGACAGAGGAGTTGCTCCATCTCAGGGCCAAGTCTTTCCCCTAGGTCTCTCCAGGGTCCTCTGCTCATCCCTGAAGGTATAGCAGGCTTGAGGCCACCAAACAGCACAGCAGCAAAATCCCTCTGGTAGTGACCGCAGTGCTGTGAGGAGATACTGCTGTATGGTGGTGCAAAGTGGCTAATAATAATGGCATTACAATTAGGCTAATGGCATTACCCTCTCAGGCTAATAAGAAATCTTGGTGCCTGCGTGAGAACATAAGAACGACCCAGGTGAGGTCATGCTGAGGTCCATCAGGCCTGGTGTCCTGCCTTCTCTGGAAAACTGTGAGCAGTGTGGTCAGTGAAATGTGTTACCGCCTTGTGCACCTCTGCAGCTTCCCCAGTCCTTCTAACAGACTTGGGCTTGACAAAGGGATAAGCCAGCATCTTGCCATCATGGGTAATTAATCTCCCTTTTAGGCTGCAGGAGGCTGGTGAGGTTGGCTCAGGGTAGGAAGAAGAGAGCACATCTGTGTGACAGCATGTTGTGCCATGATAATTTGGGGCAGGGCAGCAGATGCACATGCAGTATGTTCAGCTTTATGACTCACTGATCAAAAGTCATGTATTTCCTGCCCCTTTCCAAAAGCGGTAGCTCTTGGCTAGCACATGGACCCCGGCTTTGCTAACACATTGACTGGTGAGAGGCTTAAATTAGCACTTCTCCTTTATCTGGCCACTTCAGTGAAGGAAGAGACAAGGGGCAGAGGGATGGAGTCACGAGCTAGCTTTGGAAAATGAATGTGGTTATACAAAAAAACTCCATTTTGAAAGCCTTTGTCTTTTTTGGACACCACTCACAAAAAATCAGTTCCAGCCATTGGAAGAATTAAACAAAACAACCTCATTTCACATTAATACTTATAAACAGAGTTTTCCCTTTGTTTTGTTTTGACTTTAAAAGTCTGGGTTGTGCAGCAGGATGGAGAGATGAGAAGCAGAATAAAACGGAATAGGAGGATACCAAAACCTCAATGACGAAAACCACTTTTTACTTTGAAATGTTTCACAGAGATTTTTCATTTATTTTTTTTTCCTGTGGAAAACCTGGTGTTTGTTACTGACATATCTGAAAGGGTACTTTTTGTCTGGCATTTTCTCTTAAGAGCGAAAATACGTTTTTCTGACAAGTTGTGTCAAATCAAGAAAGTAGGACTGAGTTGCTGGTTCAGTCTCAGTGAAGTTTTATGCTGCCTTTATGCAGTATGAAAGGCATCAAAGGGTGGATGCCAGTGGAGAACTGGGCTTTGCACTCCTCCAGCAGACTTTGATATGGAGGAGGTGCAGATGTGCACATCAGCTTCTGACCTTCAGCTCTGAGATGAAGCATATGGTCCACCTGTGGTCGAGAATATTTCCTTCTTTTTTCTTTTTTTTTTTTGTGTGTGTGTATGTATATCTTTCCAATATGGTGGTCATCATTACCCTCCTAGACTGCATAAACCATTGCCAGATTCTTCAGTCCTATTCCAGGTATTTTTTATATCGGTGCACAGGTGTCCTAGCTCTGAAAACAACAGGAGAAGAGACCAAAGCAGAGCATTCTGCAAAAGAAACCAGTCCACCTGTAGTAACCTGATGGCTTTCTTTTCCATTGTTTCCAGAGTATTCGGTCCAAAGTAGAACTGACTGTCTGGGACAGCCCCGAGGACATTGCCTTGACCTTCACTGCCACATGCCAGGATGGTTTGTCCTACCCTGGGCTCAGGAAGTGCGGGGATCTCAAGATAGGAGATACGGTGAGTCTGCCTCTCTGCACATCCCTTGGACAGGCTGTTGTAATGCTCTGCAGTGTCCATCTTCCTCTGCTAGCCTCAGAGCCATGCCACGTTTATACAGAAACCCACTGAAAGCAGCTCTGCCAGAAGTGGCTCTGCATGGCACAGATCGATCCAAGGTCTCCTGGTGGCCCAGAAGGAGGGAATGCAGGTGTCTTGCTTTCAGCACCTACAGTCAAAAAATCTTCATCACGCAGCAGAGTGCAATGGTCAAGAAAGGGCTTGTCTTTAATCCCAGATATTTATGTCATGCTCTCTCAGCATTTCTTTTTTTAGGTGGTTTATAGAGATGTTGCAATATGATTGATGTGGGAGTGAGGACAAGGGAGGGAAGTTCTCAGTGGTGGTGATGAATGGCACAGGAGGACATGCGAGTGGGCACGGCCCCCGCTGCCAGTGGGTGCTGAACCTCCGGGACAGCATGACCCCTTCCCTCCAGCAAGGACCGTGTTCTTCTCCTGTCCTGCTTTAATCTAAAGAGAAAAGCAGCCTCTTGCAGATGTAGCTGGACTGCTGGGCAAGGCAGGAGGGCACGTTGTCATCTGGTGTCACTCAGCCTGACTGGGAATCCCGTCCCCTTCTCCTGGCCTTTGCTGTTTGCGAGGACACACGTGTGCTCATTAGCAAGACAATTTCCTTATTTGAGAATAAAGTCTTTAAAAACATACCAGAGCGCTAAGCACTCAGAGGCATATAAAAATAGTTTGAAAGAATAAACAGTAGCTGAATTTTTATCCCTCCAAATAAGGGCCATGCAAAGTGTTAAAAAGGAAGGCAGCCTCAGAAATTTTAGCTGACTTGACTGGATTTCAAGTCAGTGGATTGCAGTCCTTGGAGCTGTGCCACCGTAGGCACGTGCCCTCCTGGTGTCCCCAGCAAAGCCAGGGCTCCCGAGGCAGCAGCCTTAATCTGGGCTTTGGCATGAGCACGGAGCTCACCGAGCTGCTGCAGCTTGTTCCTGTGTCCCCTCCTGCTCAGCAGCTTCGGGCCCCATTGCATCCATGGGGTCAAGATCTAGCTGCTGCAAACTGCTAAGAAATCTTCCCCAAAACTGGCACCGGGCCCTGACCTGCTGTGGTTTGGTCCTGGTGGCACAGGTACCAGGAAGGGAGCAGGGTTGTGCCAGTCCCTGGGCTTGCCTTCTGATCTCTGCAATTTGAGCGTGTTCCCTATTTGGGGCTTTATGAGTGAGGCAGGTCAGGATTCCCACAAAACGCACTAAATCCTTGACCTTGTGGGCATCTTGGGTCCTTGTGCTGTACTGGCTCTGTGCTAGTGCTTGGTTTCAAGAAAATGTTTTATTTTTGATGTCATGAAAACCTGGCTATTTGCTAGACATTTGCCCTAGTTACTTCATGGGATAAACAGGCTCCTTCCTGCCTCACGGAAACCAGCAGTCCGTGATAGAGAAAATTACCACTAATAGGTGACCGTAATAAGTATTAAAACTTCACTTGACTGCTTGTGGTGTCTTTTAAAATGAGCCATCCACAGAATAACAAGCATTTTGCTTAGGGCTGGGGTTGCCCGCATGAGCTGTGGGTTTGGCAGGAAGAGGCTACAGGGCCAAGGCTCCCCTCAGACAGCACCAACACTTCCCCGTTGGTGCTTTGTTCCCCCCGATGTGGAGTTTGTGGGTATGAAACACCTGCTTTGTGCCTCTTTCTGTCCCATTTGGGTCACTGGGTTGCCTGTGGGAAACCGAAGGGGCCTGAAGGATGCCAAAACCCCTGGTGCGGGCTGTCTGGGTGCTGAGCTCCAGGTGCTCACACAGGACGTGGATTTGGGGTGGTTTTTCCACATGGGGGAGCGAAGCTCGGCCATCCCTCAGGAGGCAGTTTCCGGCCATGCTCTAACTCCCCCCTCACCCTCCCTCCCCAGGTCTCCTTCGAGGTGTCTGTGGAGGCCCGCAGCTGCCCGGCCGAGGACACCTCCCATGTCTTCACCATCAAACCGGCCGGCTTCCGCGACACGCTGGAGGTGGCCGTGACCTACAACTGCCTCTGCGGGTGCACAGGCCGCGCCGAGCCAGCCAGCGGCAAGTGCAGTGGCAATGGGACCTATGCCTGCGGGCTCTGCGAGTGCGACGCCGGCTACCTGGGGGCCCGCTGCGAGTGCGAGGAGGGGGCCGGCGGGGAGACGCACCAAGGGCTGTGCCGCGAGGTGGAGGGCAAGCCCCTGTGCAGCGGGCGGGGGGAGTGCAGCTGCAACCAGTGCGTCTGCTACGAGAGCGAGTTTGGGAACATCTACGGGCCCTTCTGCGAGTGCGACGACTTCTCCTGCGCCAGGTACAAGGGAGTCCTCTGCTCAGGTAGGTACCATCCTGCCCCGCGCCCTCCACGTTGCTTGGGTCGGAAAGCCACATGTGGTCCTTGCAGGCTGAAGTGCAGCCCTAGGAATGAGTAAAACATCACAGGCTTGAATTCTCCCAAGCTTCATGGTGACTTCTTAGGTTGGATTTCTCCACATGAACCATCCTTGCCTGCATAGAGAGAAACCATCTTTTTTTTTAAAGATGAAGCAATCCACTAGTACAGCGCAGGTGAAAGGAAAGCTTGTATTTCAGTCTGTTACTCAACAGAGAAAATCTTTGCTGGACATTCCAAAAGATACTTTATGTACAGATTTATTTATTTTTTCTACTGGGAAAACAATCATTCACCGCTCAAGATGCAGCCGGTCCGTTCTGCTTAAGCAAAGGCAGAGGAGTTATTTAGTGGTGTTTGCTAAAATGGCTTTAATTCCTTGTCAGCCCAAGGTCACGTAATTTACCTTGCACATATTGCCTGGATTAGCCCTTGGACGCAATTCCTTCACTTGGAGCTCAGCAAAATGTTACTCTTCAAAACTTGCCTGTTTTCAAGCAAGTGAAATATTTCCCCAGCTGAAAATCTCAGACCAAATATCCAGAACACCATGCGGGTTTGCATTGGCTTTGTTGTTGTTAAAGGAAGATTGGAAAAACAACTATTTTTCATTGTTCTCTGGGGAAGTCGAAGATTTTTTTTCCCCCTGGTGTCTTACCCTAAAGGTTTCTGAGATGGACGGTAAACAATGGGCCACCCTTGGGTTGGGTTGTGCATATCTAGCTGTTTGAGCCTGTCATGTTGCTAGGTGGGTAGGGGCAATTGGAAGCAGCACCTTAACTGAGAACTGTATTACCTGGGTTTTTTCCATATGACCATCCTGCTCTGGTAGCATCATCCCACCAAAAGGAATATATTTATTAGCAAGCAGGGCAGCGGTGCTAAGGAGAGGTTGGAAGATCCCGGTGTAGCAGTTGGTACAGCGGGGCAAGGACACTCCTTTGCTCCAATTTCCATGCTGTCAGGAGAGCCAGAGCTCTGCTGGTCCACAGAAAAACAAGTTACGTGTCCTCTACTGCACCTGCTTTCTTCTGCCCCTGTGGAGACCTTCTGGTGGTGGGAAGAACACCATAGCTGGTTTGGGATGTGCAAGATTTTAAGTCATTTAAAAGTCCTTTTTAAAGCTGTGAAAGAAAACAAAGAGTAGGCAGAGGCCAGCACCCTCCTCGTTGCTCTAAGGGTGGGAAGGTGTCCAGCAAGGCTGCATGGGCTGGTGGGGTAGTTCTTGGTATGCCTCCTGGTATTTCTATTGTTTTTTGTTGGCTTTTTTTCTTTTAAATTCCATCCATTACAATGCTAAATCTGAGCTGTAGCAAGCACTGTGCCAGTGACATGACATGCAGACATTTTTTTTAGCCCAAGGGGCTTGGGGCTTCTCCAGCCCACCAAAAGTGCCTGAGCTTGCATAGTAGGGCTGCCCAAAGCAGTGTGGGGTGTGCCCAAAGCTGCCCCTATCTATCAGCTGTCTCTATAAGTCCCCCAGGTGTCCTCCCAAAACGGCTTGCTTTCTCCTCCCTGCCGGTGTGGTCTTACTGGAAAAGACTATTTCAGTCCACCCGAACATGTGGACGCTTGACAACCAGAGAGCCCGAGTCGTGCTGTGGCTGCAGGAGCTTCCCCCAGGGTGGTGGCACGGGGACATTTTTCTGTTTGCTGCTTTTGTTCCTACAGGGGGGAGTATCAACACCATGCCCCCTTCTGTCTCCTTCTGGGCACAGCTCCTGCAGGCTGGTCCCATGGCAAGAGCAGACCCACTGGGTTTTAGGAAATAGCTTTCCCCTGAGGCTCCAGTGGCACGGGGCAGGTTGCTGGGAGCAGCGGAGGAGCAGATCCTGCCTGCCCTGCTGCCAGGATTCCTCGCTGCTGGCAGGCTTCACGCTAGCCAGGCAAGCAGGCCTGTGCTCTGCCTTCCCAAAAGACTTGTTGCCTCAGAAAAACCCAACTGTCCCTACGCTCTGAGGCACTTTCTCTTTTTGGAGGGTCGGGTCTGCCCTGCTCTTCAGCGTTATGCTATTAATATGGTTGCTTCTACTAAAGCAAGCAGCTGAAGGCACGGAGGGTTTGAAGTAGTCAGAACAGTCTGAAATGAACTCCAAGCTTCTCGTCTGTCAGTGCTCAGCCCTTTGGCCAGCAAAAGTGTTTTCATTCCTGGGTCTGTTTATGAATACTGGCACCTCATTTTGTCAGTGCTGGAGAGATGAGAGGACTGCGGATAAGAGTACAGATCCTGTCCTTTTGTGGCCTGCGTGAAGTAGAGAAGCAGATTTTGGGTGGGAGATAACCTCAAGGAGAGGCAAAAACAGTTTTGCTGCGGGTCAGAAGGGGTCATGGAGGATCTCCAGCTCTTCTGCAGGGATGGCTGTGTCTGTAGTGGGGCTGTGCTCTGTTAATGCGAGGTATAAGGTGCCTTCTGCACCTTAAGATGAGATGGGGTGGGGAAAGAAGTGGTTTATAGGAGGTTGTAAATGTTGACTGAAGTTGCATCTGACTATTAGTAAATGCCACTTCTTAGCAAGGAAGTGGTGTTTGTGCTGTTGCTCCCCAAATCCAGCTAACAGCCCCAGAATAGCTTTTCCAAACCACCATTCGGCTTCTGGGAGGACTGCACGGGAAGGCTCGCAGGCGTGCTCTGTTCCGCAGCCCCTCCACACTTTTTCCGTTGAGAGCTGAAAGGATTATTCATAGCAGCGGGTGTTTTGACAAGACAGGGCGTCCCTTTGCAAACCCCTGAATGCTTCACCTCGAGCTTGTCTCTGGAAGAAGTTGCCCTGTTGGATTCAGCCTTTCTGAAGGAGAACACAGAAGAGTTTCTGAACGCTGCACGTAGCTGTACGTCATGCTGGGAGCTTCAGCACGGTGCTCCGGCCTCTGCTCGACGGTTTGGATGGCTGCCATGGAGAGGCAGAGTCCTGCTCTCAGCCTGCCTCCCTGCCTGGAGCCTGGGCTCAGGAATTTGCGGATCGCTGCGCGTCCCAGTGACTTTTGGACCCCTTGGCTGCCTTCCAGAATATTTGACAAAGGAGGAAACATCTCGGTGCTAATTGCATTCCTAAAGGTTCCATAAAATGAGGTAGTAAGAAGGAGGGGAGGCCCTGGTGAGAGCATCACACATTTGCCTCTAATGAAGAGAGAATGGTTCGCTGGAAGCCACGCTTCATTAGCTTCAGTGCTCAGACCCCTCTTTTGCTGGGGAAGGGTAGTACAGCATCTTCTTTGCTTTGGTGTCTCTAGAGAAACGTCATCTCAAGCACCACTGCTAGTACCCTGGCTTCCCACATGCGTATCATTTGTGAGCTCTTCAGCCCTGGCTTGGTTACTCGTGTTGTGACTGTGCAGTAGGATCGCAGCCTCTAAGTGCTACCGTGAGGTAAATTACCATGGGGTAAATAAACAGCGTGTACCATGTTGTGAAGGCAGCTGAAGGTTGTGAGCAACTGGCTGAAGTGCAAAGACATCTCCACGCGCCAGAGGAGAGGATCCGGCCTCGCCTGCCTGTGCAGTGCTCCCTGTGACACGACAGCTAGTGTCAGCATCAGGTGTCAGATTTGCAAACACATGCAAGTGCCAAAAACACTTTTGAAATGGGATTTAGGAAAGGGCAACTCATTGAAAACACGTGGTTTATTTCACAAAGACTCTGTCTACGTAGACAAGCCAGCGCAAAGTGCAACTCCAGCTGCCCTATGGAAACCACTTCAAAACTGCTGAGGATGTGCAAGTCCTTCATGGACTTGGTAGTTATTTCTGAATGCTTCCCTTTCTTGGTTTCTGTGAGGTTTTAACCCTTACTGGTACCCAGTGACATAAGAGTTTTGTTTAACACAACCACAAATTAGAAATCACACTCCTGCTTCTGCAATCTGTTTCTGGAGTTCCTGGTCCCAGGCGCCGTATCGAGGTTCAGCGGGTCTCATGGCAAGGGGCCTCCCGGTGCTGGCGCTGCAGTTTCTGGTGGTGCAAGAGAGACCCAAAGCACGTTAGCCCCGCGTTTTGAGGGCAGTGCTCAGATGTGATGGTACCACCGGTATCTGCACCCTGTGAGTCCTAGCGCGGCCTGTTACTGCACAGATGACGATGGACTGGGACACTTCTTATGGAAACAGACTTTTTTCCCCACTTTCCCTTGAAGTAATCATCTGCCTGCCCTGTGGTAGTGCATAGACCTGGGCTCTGGTGTGCCAGGGAGGGCTCAGATGCAGGAGCAAAGAAGCTGCTGTGTTTTATTAAGGAAGAAGTGGGCAGTGTTGGGTAATGTCAGAGGTAGAGGTGATGGCCGAGTGTGGTTTGGGAGGGAAGGGGAACTGGTCTGTGCCTGCAGCCTCAGACATCCTGCAGTGCTGCTGGGGGTGTCCATACAAAGCAGATGTTGTATAGACCAGAAGGGAAGATGGTGACGTGTGGAAGAAAGAGGCATCCATACAGGGAACAGAGCCTAAACCACATTTGCAATGTTTTCTATTCTGTCATGTCAAGTTTTGCTATTCTGGGGGTTTTGATTTGGGGGATTTAAAAAAAAAATAGCTTGTGTAAAAAAAAAAAAAGCAGAATCTGAATGCAGATGCACGTCACTGCCAGGAAAAAGCAGGACATGAAGGGGAGAGACAAAAGGACCCTACAAGAAGTGGAAGTTCAAAATAGTGTCTGCACGGGGGCTGCTGCAGCAGCAATGTACACTGCTGCCTCAGCATCATTTCTGCTCCCATCCCAGGCTGTGGTGAACTGGGGGGAGTACACACTCCAACAAATGTTTTTGAGGCCTATTTTGGTGATGGAGGAGGTGGTCTCAGCTTGGGACACTGTGGTGCAACCTCATGGTGCCAGGCAGCTTCAGCTTGTGCCAGTGGGGATGCGGCTTGGGGTGAGCTGAACCCAGTGAAATCCTACGATCCGAAAGCTCCTTTTGTAATTAGTGTCATAGGACTGTGAGTGTCTCTCTTCCTTCTCTCTTCAAATCCTCCCCACCCTGGCAAAGATGAGCACTGTGTGCCCATCGCTCCTTCTTACCAGCCAGCAGACCTGGCTTCAGGCACCTTGAGGTCTTCTGCCTGGAGAGCTGCTGCACAGCCCGGGGGATGTTGTGGCTAGTGCAAGTAACAAGGAGATGGCACTGCCGTAGCATCCATCTCTCTTTGAAGAGGTGGCCAAGAGTTACTGAGGCTGCACGTTTTCCTCGAGCTCTCTAAAAGCCTGTTTCTCCTTCCTGCATTTAATTCACCTTGGCTTTTATTGCCTGCAGAAAGTGGCTGTGGAGGAGTTGCTGCCACCGCTCGGTGTCAGCCCCAGCTGCGTCCCATGGTGTTGTCCCGAAAGGTCGGGTCCAGCCATGCTTGGCCCTGGGGAAGTGGCTCCAGATGCTAGAGGTCTGAGAGCAGCTCTCCAAACCTCTCAGCCTGTAGTGGGGAACGTCACCGAGATGCTTCCTGCTCCTTCCACAGCCTGGAGAGGATGAGGAACCGCAGGGACGCACAGGGGCTGTGCTTACCCGCTGTGGACAGCCGGCAGCACGCGTCCTGCTCGAGGACGTCCTGCCCTTGGGCACCTGCTGCAGCGGCAGCAGAGATGCCCAGCCCTGTGCCACTGGGCAATTGGAAAGGGCTAAAAGGGTCCCCCGGGCATGCACATTCTTGGTGGCTCTCGAAGACGAGGGGGAACCCTCGCTGGGGTGCTCCTGAAATCTCCCTGCATCTCCATCCTTTCCCAGCCTCTCTTCTGCTTCCTCTCAGCCCATGTCCCTGGCTGTCCTCCCTGTGGCCATGCCCTTATAGTGTTGGGGTGCTCCCCGGTGACCCCACCATCCGTCTGCATTCCATGCCCCCACCTAAGGGGTTTTCTGCCTCCAGCCCTGCCTGTCCTGCTGCCTGCCAGGGGGCTGAGGCTGGTTTTATCAGCCCCAAGCAGTCACAGTCTGGGAGAAGCCAGCAGGAACTATAACAGATTTGGGCTTTCCTTCCCAAGTGGACTGAGTGCCGCTTTGCTGGAGGTCCTTTCCTTGCACAAGAGGGAAGTGCCATCTTTTCTTACCCCCTCCTTTCCCTCTGTCCCAGCCCTTAGTGCTGTGAAAGACTCGTGCAGCCCTCCCGAAATCTGGCAGCAATTCCTTCGAGGACCTGACCGCACAGAGCGCTGCTTTTCCGGCTGCTTTTCACTGGTTTCTCCTTGCCCTTTGAGCGGGCATTTTGCAACCATTAATGCATGCTAATGAGGCGTTCAATGCCATGGCAGAATTAAAGAATAAAGTGGTGACACTTGTACATCTTTGCAGGAGCCAGAGCTCTGGCTGGGGGTCTGCTCTTAAAGCAGCAGCGAGAGGTGACATCTGATGGCACACGCACCTAACCCAAACCCTGTGTGCAGGCACAGCCACCCCCATGGCCCGTAACCTTGTGTCTCGGGGTTAGGAAGCTCCAAAATAAAAAACAATACAGACTCTGAACACAAACTGTGTCACGCATTTGCTCCCCAGAGAGAGACAGTGTGCTGGGATGGTCTCGCTTCAGTGCTTTGCTTTTACGGCCAGCTCGTTTGATGTTTGCATTTGGCCTTTCTGATTACAGTAATTTACAGAAATAAACTTTGGGAGATGAATGCTGTATTTTGGGTTTAGAAGCAAATGAAGGACTAAAACAAGCAGGTGAGTGAAATTCTGGGTCTCTGCATTTCTTGTTGGCATGCATGGACAGCCCCCGAATTTTGCTCTGTTTGGTTTAGAAAATTGAATATAAGACCTGAAAGTGTAGTGCAGCTTAAGCTGCAGGTTTTCTTTCTCTCTTTCTCTCTTTCTCTCTCTTTCTCTCTCTCTCTCTCTCTCTTTCTCTCTCTCTCTCTCTCTCTTTTTCTCTCTTTCTTTGTCTTATTTTGAATGAAATTCTGACTTCTTCCAGCTTCTTTGGGAAGGGAGAAATCCATTCCAAAACCATGGGCCTTCAGTGAACTTGCACCAGATTATGTGTTTGCATCCAAACGCAGAACTGGGCAAGGCTCCCGCGGCACTGGATTTTGCAGAGAAAGAATGTCTCTTTGCTCTGGAGGCCACTCCTCATAATGAGGTCCAGCTGAAAGGACATTCAGCCCATTCGTGCCACGGTAGGTTGGGAATTAGCCTGCTTTTCATTTTAAGGATGACTTGAACCATTTGGCCCTGAAGTTCAGGCATTTGGGATCCTGCAGCTTTGTTTTGGAGCCAACTTATATTTTAGGAATGAATCTGGGGGGTTGAGTGTTGTTTTTTTTGTGTGTGCATGCTTGAGATAAGTCCATCCCTGCTGGCCTGCCATGCTGTGCCTGCAAAGGGTTGGGCCAAGGAGCACGTAAGCAGGGAGAAGCAGCTGGTCACGGACCTCACGGCATCTGCAGCAAGGGGTTCTGCGCACCGTAGGAGCGGATCTCATCTATTATGTGATAGCAGATGAAGTTCCCTAAATGCTCCCGTGGTGCTGGAGAGTTGGCTTTTGTCAGCCTTTGGTGGCAAGTGCAGGAGTGTCGTGGTGGGAGAGGTGTCAGCGCAACCCATGGGAGACCTGTGGAGACCTGCAGCAAGGAGAATGGAGGTTTCTGGAAGCAGGCAGTGGCACCAGCCCTCTTAGAGTTAGAGGATTGGAGGGAAACACAGGAGGGGGAAAAAAATGGGGCTCCCCTCCCCACCTCCCATCTGCCTTTAGGAATAGTATGAATTATTAGCCATTTTTGCAGTGCCTTCCATGTCAGGTCCTTAAGGGGTGATGAAGCCATGGATGTACCCGATTTGGCTGGGTGTTATTTCAACGCACAGCTCTAAGGGAACCAGCACACCCATCCCAGTTTCCTCCTCTTGTTTCTGGAAGGGTCTGGCAGCCCCATATCGCTCCTTGCATTGGTAGCAGAGTCGGGAGCAGGACCCAAAAGCTCCAATTCCCAGCTCGGGGTCTCCATCCAAAAGGCCACGTGTGGCAGGCTCAGCCGAGGCACTTGTGTAAGCAAAAGCTGAGAGGTTTGCGGCGTGCTGAGGTTGCTTAAACAAAAAATAAATAAGTTAAAAAAAAAAAAAAAAGGAAAAAAAAAGAGGTGGCGGCTTTATTTTAAGAAACTCAGCTTTAGATCTCTGTCAGGAGCCGTATCTCATGATTGCATTTCAGTTCCACTTCTGCGGCGGAGAGAAGGAAAATGAGGAAAGGCTGGCCAGGGCTGCCGCAGGAAATCCGCTCTGCCCCGGATCACTTTCAGCTGCTTTCGTGAGACAGCAGTTTCCAAAGCCCTGTTTTCCCTGCCCAGTTCTCGATTAACCCAGAAGTTCCCAAACGAGGGAGAAAGCAGGAGGATGGGGGGGGGAGGGAGTTTTTTTGTAATGCAGTGCTGCGATGTGTGGGATATTGACAGTAATGTGATGTGACTTGTGGTACCCAAGGGTGAATTAGCAGCTTAGATGTATTTATTCCTTTGCCTTTGCTTTCATTAGTCTGCATCTCTGATGCTATTTTCAGTGACAGAACTGGTGAGCTCAGCCAGTGCTAAGATTGAATTATTTAAAGCTTGTCAATTCTTGGCCAAACCCTTATGCTTTGAAATATAAATATCCTTTAAAATGAATGCACTGGCAGGATGCACAGGTCCACGGTGTCTTGTGTAATTAATATATAGAAAAGCACTTTTCCTATTATTATTTGCCTTTTAGTGCTCGTTTCGTTGTTTCGGTACAGTGCTGTGGATACACGAGCGTGGGCGAGTTCTGGCGTAAACGGAGCCCGTCAGTGGCGGTGCTTCAGTTACACAGAGACCTCATGCCCTCACTGTCTGTGTTTAGACAGTAACCTTTTAGGACAAGGACACGGGGCTGGGATGCCCCTGCCAGCCTTTGTTTTCCCTGCCAGCCCTGCGGGACGGGCGGATGGGATCCCAACCCCATCCCCACGCAGCGCCGTGGTTTTGTGCAGGGCGGGCGCTGCAGCCTGTGGCTTCTTTGAGTCATGGAAAGAGACGAGTGGGAAGCCAGATGATTTATTTGCCTAAGCAGGCACTGCGTCTTACCAGGGCCCTTTCCCAAGCGGAAAGTTTTCCAAGTGCTCCGAGCTTCTTCCGCTGCCCTTCTCCCTCCCACACACACCGTGCAGTGCCGGGGGCTCCGCTCCTGTACCCGCTGCGGGCACCAAAGGGTTGGCCGGGCAGACACCAAAACTGCTCAAGCACTGCCCCGCATCGGTGGGTTTAGAGTGCTCCCTCTTCCATAGGCAGCTATTTTTGGTGCCTTCACCCCGAGGGAATGCAAACAACACGTGGCTGCTGCGTCAGGGCTGGCTGGACATCGAGCATGGAGGGCAGGGCTCGGCACGCTGGTGGGAGGCATGGCATGGCGAGGCTGTAAGCTGCTTGCCATCACTTATTGTCTTAGTAGGTTCAGTTCCCAGCTTTCCTTTCTTTTTTTTTTTTTTTTTTTATTAGTCATTCAGGTAACCAAAAATGACAAAAGCAAGTGCCCAGAATGTGGAAGGTCCTGATCCAAAGGCTCATCCGAGAGCACAGAGGCACACAACTTACTATTGTGCCTGCTTTAATGGGAACTAAATGCAGTAACTTCTCCTGTCCCGAGAGCCTCAGAAACTAAGAAACTGGTTTAAAAATCATGAGGATTTTTGTTTCTTTTATTATATTGATTTTATTTTCCTAGAGAATTGCTAAAAGGTAGGGAAAGGGGGCTTGTTTCCAGACCCTCTCGCCTTCTCCATAAAAGCTGGGGTCACATTTTATTTCTCTCAAAAAAGACAATATTTTTGCATAGTCATGTGTTGCCCAAAAGCGGGGGGCTTTAGGAGAAACATTCCCAACCATAAGAGCCAGTGACAGGGCTTTTAGTGCACTCAGTTTCTGACCTCTTGGTGCACCAGTGCTCGGTGCAGTTCCTAAAAGGCAAACACAGCCACGGCCACAGGCTGGGGCGAGGCGAGGGCGGCTGGACGTCCTGCCAAAAGCCAGGCAAGTGACTGTCAGAGGTGACAGTGACAGTCAGTACTCAGCAGTGCCATGCCCTGCAGCTCGCACCCAGAGCCCAGGCAAGCCCACATCTGGTTTTGGGGGCTGCTCTCCACCCCCAGGAGCATGGTCTGGCTCTGCTACACCCTCCCAGTGGGTCCCTGCAGCCTCCCGCACATGTGTTTTGTGTTACCCCCAGCAATTAAGAGTTGGCTGGATAACTTATGTTATCAAATTCAGAGGGAGCTTTTCATTTCCCAAGTAGATCCGGATCTTCTAAACATCTAAGATCCTCACATTTCAAGGATGGGAACAGAAGAAAACATACCGTGTTATGTTTGGAGAACATAATTAGTGTCTTTTGGCTTCATGAACCAGCTGTAATAGAGAACGCACAAGCCCAAACGGTTCGAGGTGGGGTTAAAGTCCAGGCTAATATCCTGCACCCTGAGCCTGCTGCTGGTGCACAGTCCTGGAGCACAGCCTCCCTGGAGTCCCTGAGGTTGCATTTTTGTCTTGAAAATGACATTGGGACTAGGTTTGGCATGGATGTAGTGGTGGAAGGGCTCCCACTGGCATGATCTTAGGTGCCATATAGAGTGCTTCACCTCGTCAGCCTTGTCTATAACTGTGACATAGCCCAGAGTGGGAACCTGCAGCACATTTTGCTGCGATACACAAGCACCATGGAGCACTCTCCGTGCTGCAAACCTCAAGTCTGGGTCACAGTCATCTAAAGACTCCCAGCGACCAGCACGATGAATTGCCTCAGGCTCCCGTCACGCTGTGTCCCGAGCAGGAGGACATGAGGTGCATCAAGTCACAAGCATGAATTCCCATCCTGGGGCTCCAGGTGGACCTAGAGAAGTGGGTCAGCTCTTGTCAAGCCCATACAAGAAATAAATGTGTCCCATTCACCTACGGTTCTCTGGCATTCATGCCATGTGGGAGGTGGACGGAAGATGGAGGGCACTACAAATGGAGCTCGTGGTGAGGAAGGAGTGGCTGCTCTTTCAAGCTGGTGCAGGCACCAAAGATATTAACATCTTTGCTGCTAAAAGTCAACATGGAAATTTTCACTCTTGGCACATTCCCCGTGAGGAGCTTCAGCCAGTGGCTTCTTGCGTGTTGAGCCAGCGTGGCCAAGGCAGAAAGCACATTTCAACGTGTTCTTGTATTTCAGGCTCACATCCCTCAGTTAGTCACCTTCATATATAAGGGCTTTTTCTTGATCTTCAGTAACCAAAACCATTTGCTTCAAGAGGCTGTTTCTTAAATTTTGCAGTCACAGCGCTGGACTAGGATGCGCTATTTGGAAGCGGTTGTTTCCCTTCCCTGGGGCAGTTGTTCCAGGCTCCATCCCCAGCGTGCCAGGGCTGGAAGGAATGTGCAGGCTCTCTAGCTTCCTAGGCTGGCCTGGCACCAACTGCTTGAAAAACCGAACCATTTCATAAGCAATTCAACTTCCAGAGACGGATTTCCAGTGGATTTGCACCCTGTGCTGGGCTCTGTGGTGTCCAAAGGGGATGAGCGAAGGCTGATTGTGCAGGGGCTCCGAGATGGACTCTGCCCCTCTCCTACGGCAGGGGGTGGCTCACACTCCAGTTGGGACCATGGGTGGTGTGAAGGGAGGTCACCTTCAGACGTCTGGTGAACCTGGCCTCCTCTGTCCAGCAGTGTTTGAGTTCTCAGGCTGGATCCAAAGCAAATGGTGGGAGTACAGAAGAGGCTGTAGGAGGGCATCTGGCATTTGGCAAGGGGTACAGCGTGACAACCCACAGCCCCTCTGGTAATCTTACAGACAGAGCTATCAGCGGTTTTGTGCTGATGAAAAGAGCGCATATATAATTTATCTTGTCTGAGGCACTTGAGGCTGTTTCCAGTGGGAAAGCTGAGCTGTAATTAGGTTTCTGATGAGCCTTGTGTACAAACCATTCAGCTCTATAAACCGTGCGTTCAGAAGCATCTTTTCTCCTAGGGACTGACCACGGAGGAATTCGAGCAGTATTTCTAGCGAGCTGATGGATGCCTCTCTGAAACCAGATGCTCGGCAGCCAGCCACTCCACTTACTGTAATTGAAAGCCTTGAAGTCTGTTGACTTTCTCAGGCTGTCGCTTAACACCATAGCTGCAAGAGGATGCTTTGGTTAGGGAAGAATCCTCACCGAGGCGCTTCCTTCATTCATCTCTGCTGTGAGCTGCCCTGAGCTGCTCCCCGGAGGAGGTTCAGCTGGTCCCAGCAGCCTTTGTGGGGCTGGCTGGGGCGCCGAGGTCTCCTTTGGATGCAGGATTTAATTTTAAGTTTAATTCTTTTAATACACTGCCTTGGGTTTACTTCTTAAATAAAGCTGTTAGGAAAGCAGGACAGGAAAGACCTTAGGAAATGGTCAGACGGGTAGGCTTTTTGCTTTCAGACCCATCAGCATCACGCCAGTGCTGGCTCCAGCCGCTGCTGACGCCCTTGTCACCTCTCTGTCCCCTAGGCCACGGCGAGTGTCACTGCGGGGAGTGCAAGTGCCATGCGGGCTACATCGGGGACAACTGCAACTGCTCCACCGAGACCGGCGGCTGCGTGTCCAGCGACGGGCAGATGTGCAGCGGCCGTGGCACCTGCGTCTGCGGGAGGTGTCAGTGCACCGAGCCCGGGGCTTTCGGAGAGACCTGTGAGAAGTGTCCCACCTGCCCGGGCGTCTGCAGCACTAAAAGGTACTCGCGGGGGCTTCGTGAGGGGCTTCTCACTGGTGGAAAGGGGAGGTAGCTGATCCTGAAGTTCCTCTTTCCTTGTGGTGCAGCTTCTAGACCTACACCCCCCTTTCCGAGGGGGTGCAGGTGGTAGGCTGCATTGTCTGTGTGCTCAGTCTTTCCCTCTGTGTGTCTTTCTGCAGGGACTGCATTGAATGCAAGCTGTTTAACTCAGGAAGACTGGATAACCAAACCTGCCAAAAGCACTGCAAGGACGAGATCATCACCACTGTGGATGTTCTCAGTAAGTATGCAGCTGAAAGTGGTGCCCAGTGACTGCGGCATCCAAATCCTCTTAACCCATCCAAGACCTATCTGTAAAGAAAGCCTTGGGGAAAACACAGTATTTAGAAAGCATAATGTGTGACCCTCTGTCTGGGCTGTAATCTGCATCGCTTTGAGTGTTCATGTTAGCAGCTCAATCGCTTTTCTGTTATTATTTCCATATCAGCTACATAAAACACCATCAGTCGATGCTAAGTAAAAAACTCTTGATTTTAAATAACGTCTTAAAACCTGGATCCAAGCAGCAGTACATAACGCTAACATAACCACCTCATTTCCTTTTGGAAGGAAACACATCAGTTTTATTTAATGAAGTCATTTAGAAGAAATTACGAGTTTTATGAATTGGACGTGTTGGCTTGCTAGAGACGTGAGATAAGCATCCCCCCATCCTAAGGTTAGGTATTACGTACGTCTGTCTGGGCACGCGTTTGCTGAGCTAACAGCCGTGTAACCCTCTGCACAGGAACGGTGTGGAGGGTGTCCAAAGCAGCCCTCCCTCCGCCCTGTCTGGTGTACGAGGACCGCGATTCCCAATGCAAGGAGCGAAGAGAGTGGGATAAGATCAGATGACAGGAGAGCTTAGATGAGCTGCGAGAGGGTGCAGAAGAAATAAGTATCACCCAAAAAAGGCGTTCTCTAAACTTCCCAAGGATTCCTCTTGGAAGAAGCGAGCTTGTAAGAGATATCAAAGCTGTTTTGGGGATGATGAGTTCTGCTGTGGTTGAACTGCCTGCTAAAAGTCCTGACCATTGTGTCCTCTGCTCGAGGTCACCCCACACCTTGTCCCTCAGCGGATGACTTTCTCCTCCTTCTTTTCAAGCTTCATTCTGGCAATCTTTGGTTGCTGTCCGAGACAGTAGAGGAGACCCAAGCTGTCATAGCTTTAGTCCCAGTCCTTACCCTGGCCTTGGCTATACCTCTTGGAGGAGGGTCAGAGAGGCTGGGATAAATTCCCATCCACATCTGACAACTACTCATTCTCTTTCATAGTTCATAGACTACAAGTGCTCTACCTTGCTCGTCCTTTCTCTCCCTTCCTCCTGAGCTGCCTGCAGACGATGTTCCTCCTGTTGGCTCCTCTCATACACAGTGCCCAGCTTTTAAATTACCACCAGCAGGGTTTCGTACCTTCTCCTTTGGAGGCTTGCTCTAGTTCTCCCCGTCCTCGCTGCAGTTTACCAGGGGAGTGAACCTACACCAGCGCACTGTGAGAGGTTACAAGTCCGTTTTAAATGCTTCCAAACCACATGAAGCTCCTTTCTGATGCCTGGCTCGCCCATGTTTCTTAGGAGCCAGCACATACTGGGGGTTAAAGCTCAGCTCTCCTGCCTGCGTGTTGCACAACGCCAAAGCCAGCCTTTGTGCTGACTGCACCCTGGGAGGTGAGGCTGGGCTGTGGTTGGCCAACCCCCCCATTGCTTTCAGAGGAAAACAGCCAAATTTCTGTTTTAAGACATTCTGGGGAATTATGCTTATTCTTCTGCTGCACTGCCGCAGTCTGATCCTGGGCGGTGCAGAGCTCTGGGACCTTCGAGCACTGCGCAGCTTGGAGATCTGGGCTGCATAATATTCCTAGAGAAAGTGCACAGGGACTGCAGGCTACCTCACAGGCAGACTCAGCCAAATCCTTCAAGTATTTTTGTGTTATGTAGCACATGTTCACAATCCCTGCTGAAAGGCTGAAGTCTGGTATTTGTCACTGGCAGCCGGAAGACACAGGCCTGGGTTGTCCCAACAGTGGAGGCTAGGACCTTAAATACCGAGCGGTGCTGAACATCCCCTGGGAGATCCCGAGTGCCTTCTGGCTCTGGGTGTGAACCATAGAATTGTTTAGGTTGAAAGATCCCTTAGAGCATCATGTCCAACCATCACCTAACACTGCGAAGTCTGCTGCTAAACCATACTGATACCGTAAAAACTGGTCAAAGAAACTCTCAGCTTGGCGTTTTAGAAAGCCGGCATTCTTCAACTGGGGTGCCAGACACACGGGGGATCGCTCTTCCTAGTGTGTGTACCGAATTGTTCAAGCTACAGGGGTTGTATACAATCAAAACATACATATTAATGGGATTTCCAAGTAATAATTAACATAGTCACACTGTTTCCCAGAACTCATTAAAGCATTTAAATATCCCTGATGCATGCACATTTGTTTCTACTGGTGGTCTTTTGGGGTCTTCTGGTGGTCGTCGCTAGTCTTCCTCCCTGTGTTTGCTGGTTGAGCCCAGTTCCTGCGCATGCTCAGGCCACCTCATTCTTTCTTATCTTATTGTTGCAACTCAGGCATGCATGCTAAGTGAAGTCATTTATGTATCCAAGGACATAGGTACGCCATGAGTTCCTCACCTAATCTGTTCAGACACATCCTCCAGGCCTGGGTCAGCTTAACCCCCCCCCCTCATTCTGAGATATAATTCTGTATGGTCTTACTGATGAAGCTGACTAATTAGTACGGTAGCACCAGAGATACAGAGTTTCTAAGCTTCCGTCTAAACTAAACATAGTAAAGGTTTGGCCTATGTGTTCATAAAACATTTTGAATTTGGTTCTATTATTCCGTGAGGGAGAGCTCCATATGTCCCTCTGACTCGGTGTCAATGCCCCTAAGTGCCTCATCCACACGTCTCTTAAATACCTCCAGGGACAGCAACTCCACCATGTCCCTGGGCAGCCTGTTCCCAAGCCTGACCACCCTTTCCATGCAGAAATTCCTCCTGATACCCAACTAAACCTCCCCTGATGCAAACTGAGGCCGTACCCTCTTTCCTTGCAGCAGCCTGTCTTTCAAGACTTCATAAAGCAGAGCCATCTAACATTGGACTTATGAGCCAGAATGATGCTTTTTGGGAGGCTGCTTTGAGCTGTGTTGTGTGCTGCAGGATCACCTTTATTTCTGTAATACCAAGTTTCCATTCTCGATGGTCCCAGAGAGGGGCTTTCAGCATGACGGGCTGTGACAGGTCCGGTGCTGAGCTGCCCCGCCACGTGGTGGTGGACCTGAAAGCTCAAGGGGGCCGTCACTGCTCTTTGGGGGTGTGTGAGTTCCAAACCAAGTTTTAATCTATATTAGTCTAATTAGTACCTTGCCGGGTACGAGTGTGCACTTCTCCAGCCCTGCCTTCAGTACCATGGGTGAAGGTGGAGAGGGGGTTTTGCTGTCCTGAGGCAGGAACAGCTGAGGTTTGTGTGCACCAGGACCCTGCAGGGGCTTACCAGCGGTGCAGCTGCAACTGGGCTCAGAGTTGTTAAAATGGAAGGAATTAATCTGCCCACTGAAGGCAGGTTGAAGGCATTGAAAGGAAAGACAAACAGAAGGGCAGGAGATAAGGGGCTGGAATAGCTGTTGGGCACAGATGCTACTGACAAGCTGCAGAAAGCATTTTTCAGGTGTCTAAACTAAAACCACATCTTGCCAGCCAATAGGACTGGGTGCCCAAATCCCATTCCTGAAAACACCATCCCACAAAGGCAAGAGGGGCTCTTGCAGGGCTTGGCACGGCTGGAGGTGTTTTCCAGCCTTTCCTGAGCTAGAGCAGCTCGGCTGAGCTGGAGCACCAGCCATGGGCTGCTGCTGGGTGTCAGCAGGGCTGGATGTGTCCCCATCACTTTTCCTGCAGCTTTCACACCTTAGGAAGCTGAGCAAATCAAGAAGAAAAGGGGCATTTATTTCCCTGCGTGAAGGAAGGGTGTGCATGAGTGAGCTTGTGCCTGTTTGCCGTGTGCTGTTTGTTGAGCAGCGAGTGTGACACTTGCTGACTCCAGCACCCTGGGGTGCTCCGGGCTGCAGGGACATGGCAGCTCCCGACTGCGTTTTGCCGCAGTCCCAGTTAATAACCATATTTTCACAAGAATCAAGATCAAAGTGTGCTGATCATTTCCAGGCACTGCTTTTCTTCCCCATTTTCCTCCCTTCCCAGGCCCCTGGAGGTGCCCACCTTGCCTCCTGATTTTTCCCATGCTGTTTCCCAGCTCCGTCAGGCTTTTTCTCAGCCAGGTGTGCCTTGCAGCAGGACCAGGGGTAGCTTCAAAGCAAAGGCACTATAGTGGAGGCTTTTAAGCTTTTCCTAATGCTTTCTCCCTCCCCCCACGTGATGCTGAGTTTCGGCTGGAGCCGGGCTGTAAT
Organism: Anser anser; assembly: GCF_964211835.1. NCBI lineage: Eukaryota > Metazoa > Chordata > Aves > Anseriformes > Anatidae > Anser > Anser anser. The sequence goes on along the minus strand of NC_139726.1, from coordinate 16,476,202 downwards.
GTGCACCATATGTAGGACAGGAAGCCCCTCGGATGGGAAGGAATGCAAGGTCCCCGGCATGACACTGCTCCAGAAGAGCAGGGGCCAGCTCTGAGGCTGGCCTTTGGGTGGAAACGAGCCTCTCCTCCCCACGCAAAGCACTGAGCTGGGCATGCCATCATGTGCAGAGCTGCCTTGGTGTGTGGGGTGATGGAGGCACGGGGTGTCCTGGCCAAGTAACTGGTGGGGGCTCAGCGCTGCTCTTCATTTCGTTCCAGAAACGGACGACCCAAATGCCATCCTGTGCGCCTACCCGGTGAACAACTGCGTCATGAAGTTCACCTACTCGGAGCTCGCCAGTGGGAAGTCCAACCTCACTGTCCTCAAGGAGCCAGGTCTGCCCTCCTTTGCCCTCCTTCTGACAGTGCAGCCTGCCCCGCAGGAGGTGCTGGGCTGCTGCTGGCTGGCAGAAAGCTGCTTTCATGGGCTGCATGCATGAGCAAATAACCGGGGTGAAACCCAGAGCCAAATGCTCCCAACTTAGTAAAAAAAGGCTTCTGACTGAGAGTGCAATGTGCAGGATGTTGAGATTAAAACTGGCCTGCTCACGTAGCATGAAGTAGATCATGTACTGATTTGGGGACAAAGCCACTGTGAGCAAATATATTACATGTGGGGACACCTGGTGCTGCTTTTAAGTTAGGATGTTAGGAAGCCCCCACAGGAGCTGTGGATTTCTGCATTTCCAAGCAGTAGCTCTGGTCCCAGCAGCTCAGTGTGTGCGCCCCCCCTCCCCTCCCCTGGGACAGCTGCAGTTCCCAGCATGGGCCCCGTATGTTGCTTCAATCACAGCAACGCAGCTTCTCAAAGGAAACCCCGTGTGGCACTTCAGGAAGAGCTGGTGAGCGCCCAGCAGGAGCTTCTTGTGCTCTGCTCCTCCGAGACACGGGCCAGGGTGGGAAGTCTTGAGGGAAGCACATTTTATTTCGTTTAGGATGCAGCCTGCACTTAATTGAAAGACCAGCTGATTAGCTGACAGGCAATGTGCTTAGTTAAAGCAACCAGTAATTACCTGTCTCCAGGTCACAGTGGGTCAGGAGCCAAGCTGGGTTTTGCCAGAGGCGCCTTTGCCCTCTGTGTCCCACATGGGTTGCCCAGCTCATCCCCCGACGCGCTGTGTGACACCCCAGCCCTGGTGACGTCCTTGTGAACTGTGCTATTGCCCTGCCCCCAGCCAGGAATAAACGCTCTTGAATTTAAAAATAAAAAATCCCTTCCGTTACGGCGAGGACTGTTGCTTTTTTTAACTCAGTCCCTGCTGCTTGCACTGCCCTGAGGCCACTTGCTCAGTGGCTGCTGGCCAGGTCATGACGTCCCGGTGTCCTGGTCTGGATATACCTGCTCCAGGGCTGATTTCCTTCTCCCCCTCCTTTCCAGCATGCAGCTCAGCCCCCAGTGCTGTGACCATTGTGCTGGCCGTCATCGGCAGCGTGGTGCTGATCGGCACCATCCTGCTGGGGCTCTGGAAGCTGCTCGTCACCATTCACGACAGGCGGGAGTTCGACCGCTTCCAGAGCGAACGCTCCAGGGCGAGATACGAAATGGTGAGCCCTGGGGTGCTGCTGGGGGGAGGGGGGACGGTTCCTCGGCATAGCTGGCAGCAAACAGCTCTGCAGTGATGGAGAAAAGAGATGGATGTGTGTACTGTGCTGTCGGGAAATTCAGGTGGCCAGGTCTACAAGGAAGCATTGTGGGGAGGTTTCCTGCCCATGGGGCTGGTCAGCATTTGAGGGCATCACTTTGTGCTTGCAGATGGGACAGAAGGTGGGTCAAAGCCAAATGCAGTTATCTCTGAAGTAATTAGAGCAGGTGGTAGAGGATGGAAGAGAAATTGTGGCTGTTCCATCCCTGGAAGTGTTCAAGGCCAGGTTGGATGGGGCTTTGAGCAACCTGGTCCATTGGGAAGTGACCTTCCAACCTAAACCGTTCTGTAATCCTGTGAGATTACACACATCTTTGCCATGACACAGGTTCTGCTCCTTACCTTTTCCCTTTGTTCATTTCTCCAAAGGCATCCAACCCCCTCTACCGAAAGCCCATTTCTACGCATAACGTGGAGTTTACGTTCAACAAGCTCAACAAGTCCTACAACGGTACGGTTGACTGATCAGGTCTCAGCGCGTGGGACTGCTGTGAACAATTGCCTGACTGTATTTGCTGCTCCTGACTTGAAGATGGGATCGATCCTCTTCAGAGGAGGGAATACCTTACAACAGGACTGGTCGATGACGCAAGCCTGTTATTTGCACAGTGAGGAGAAGAGTAGCGTGCTGTCTGGGGACACGCCGAAGCCAAGGCAGGCTCGCCGCCTGTGCTCGTGGACTTCGAGCCACGTGAGGCTCTGCAGCCCAGCTTTCCGGATATATTAAACCTGCCAACTAAGTGAACCAAGTGCCATATTGCAGCTTTAGACATATCCCATCCCACTAGAAAGGGTGACTAGGTCAAAATCAGGGGAACCCCACGCCATTGCAAGTTGTTAGGGGGGAATTAGCTTAAAAAAAAGAGGAGGGTGTTGGAAGCATTTGTATAAGAAATTAGGATACAAGAATTCTGCAGTCTTTAGGATTTTTTTTTATATAAAAACAAAATAAAACTATTGTGCATACATGATGCTGCGAGGGGAGTTTGTTGTTTCCTTAATGAGCCCCGCAGGGACAGACTGAGACGGGGCGTGCTCCTGCAAGGAAAACGGGTGCTGCCTTATTTATTTATCGGTAGCGCCTTATCAGTCCCAGCACGAGGACACAAACAGGAACCGGAGCCGCGGTGACGGCTGCAGAAGGTATGTTGGTTTAACGCCGCGCTGTTGACCAAGGGTGGGGACTGCCAGACATCGCTCGGAGCTCACGCTCGGCGCGGCTGCTCCGCGTCAAGCAGCAGGAAGGCTGGGGAAAGCCCGAGGGAAATGGGAGTTTAGGCTGAGGAAATGTTCAGCACTGATTCCCTGGGCTGTGCAAGTAGGCATCCAGCCTGGGCGGCTGCAGGAGGGAGCTGTGAGCATGGCATGCCTGCCACACGTCTGCCTCTGAGCGTTTCACATCCGAGGTTTGAACGCAGAATAGAGCTGGGGGGTCCAGCCTCAGCTTCTGGCCAGCCAGGGAGCTGGTTAAGACCCAGCGCTGTTATTTCAGAACTTACATTTTGTTTTTTTCACCCTGAAACTGTTCCTCCTGCCCCATCTGTTTTCCTCTGAAGCTGGGGTTTGCATTACCCCAGATGACAGCTGCAGCTTTAAACCCACACAAGCTCTGCTCTGGGACTTCAGCAGAAGGCAGGAGAGAGAAGCCAGAGCAATTGCTACTGCTTTTTATTTTTTTTGGCCTTTTTTTTTTTTTCCCTCTTCACCCTGAACAGATCATGCAATAGTCAGCTGAAGGAAGCTTGCCAGGGAAAAGCAAAAACAAATGGCGTTCATTGTTTTGACTTGCTTTGCTCATTGGAAAACAGCCATTGGCCCATCCTTCCGAATTTTTTTTTTTTTATTATTTGTTTTTGCCTCTATAAACAGGAGCCCTTATTTGCTCAGTATAAACAGCTCTCCTTCAAGAAGTTTATGGTCCCCCTCCTCCTACCAGCAGCACTGAAGAAGCACAACAAACCACACTAAAAATAGCTAGGGACAGGGATGAAGAATGCACTAAGTTACACGCTGTCAGCGTCAGAATTGATCAGGTGGCCTTCAAAACCAAAACAAAACAGTGCTCTGTCTTCACGCTTCATTTTTCAATTCAGCATCCGGATGGTCACTGAATCCGACCTAGCAAGGGCAGCTTGAGGTAGCAGAAATGCAGAGGGCAGGGAACGAGGCTGGCACAAGAGCAGAGCTGCCCGGGGCACACCGAGGCTGTGCACCACTGGCCATGTCGTGCCCAGAGCCAGGACACAGCAAGTGCAGGGGCTTCTCCCTGCACTTTCACAAGAAGTAGGAAAGGTCTGAGCGCAGCAAAGGGGCAGCAGCAGCTGCCGCGGTGGCAAGCTGGCTTCAGCAGCCAGCAATGGCACAGAAGTGCTCTTCAGGGGAAGCTAACGCTAACTGCACATTTCCTACATGGTGTTTTAATGTGAGGCAATGAGGGCAGGATAAGGTGATTCTCCTTGTTGCATACTGAATGCCTGGGAATAGTGCTGCCACCTGGGAAGGGCTATCCAGGAAAAAGCCTGGTTTTACCACCATCGGGCTGCCTAGTGCTGCTTTGACAAACTCATTGCTAACACAAAGTTAAAAAAAAATACTGCATCCAAAAAAAAAAAAAAAACAAACATCCTAAGGAGGCCAGATTGCTTGTTACAGATCAAGTTTTAGCTCGGTTCACTTGCAAGGTTCACAGGCAAGGAAAGGGAGAGCAGGAAGGAAAGTGGTGGGAAAGGCAGGGCAGGAACTTTCTCCACCAGCTTTGCCACCCAGAGCAGCAAACACTTTGAACACAGCTCCACTGCCTTTAGTATGTGAGGGACCAAGCAGTTAAAAACAAAAGAAAACCATTTGCTTTCTTCCTTTGCATTTGGAAAGGAAAGGCGCAGCCAGCGCCCCCCTTTCCAGCATTTCTTTTGCAGATTGCCTTTAAGCTGCGGCATTTCCTAGCACATTAGTTTGGTGCTGAGAGAACAGTCAATGATGGCAGCTCCAGCAAGGTGAAGTTTGAACCTGCCAGGGGGTTACTTGGGTAGGGAGGGTGGAAAGAAGGAAAGGAAGGGACCTGAAGATGTGATGACAAGCTTTGCTTCTTTCCTTGCTCATGGGGTTGGGGAAGACATCAGCTGTAAAACAAACTGCTCCGAAGTGTAGCCAGGGTACGTAACGTGGAGAGCAAGTGGAAGATGGGAACCTGTCCTGTGACACCCTTCTGAGAAAGTGCAGAATAATTCCAGCAAGAAGGAAACATGGCCAGTTGCTGTCAGGGACAAGCAAGCAGCTGCCTGCTCCCTGGCTGGCAGCACTGGGCGCTGAAGGCAGAGCAGCACAACAGGCAACCCACTGCATCCTGCAGGGACATCTGCTACCAGATCTGGGTGGAGGAAGGATTGAGCCTGTAGGTCAGGCTTGTCTTTTACCAAAAAAATATCAGAAGGTACCAGAGAAACTTTATACAAATGAATAATCAATTGCATGTTTTTAATTTTTATGGTCTCTCCCTCCAAGTTCAGCTTCTACTTAAGGTTGCATCTAGAAATAAAAAAAAAAAAAGGAAGCGATGCTAAGGGTGAGAAGCTTTACTTTCCTGTGTAAGCAGATCTGCCTGTACCCTTGGCAAGGTTAGTGCCAAGCTCTGTCATAGGAATGGTATATTTCAGTCAGCAGCAGTTTATTTGTGTCCCTAAACACACGCAGCCTGACCACAGCTAGCATTCCTGAATGAAAGCTCAAGCAGAAGGCATCAGCGGGTCACATGGTGATGGAAAATGTCAGTGCTTGTCTGGCCAACTTGGAACCCAGATGCCATTGCAACATCAGCTCCGCATTTCCACAGCCACAGCTGGAGGCTGCTGCTGTACAGCCCTGGGACCGGGGGCTCCTCTGCTGTCTCATCAACGTGTTTTCCCATTTCTGGGAGGGTGCTGTTGTGTCACACCTTGGGAAAAGTCAAGGTCAAGCACAGCCTTCGTTGCTTTGCTAGCGTGGAGATTCCCTGCAGCCTGTGATTTGCAGAAGCCAGGCATGAGACATGCCCTCCTAGCGGCCTCCTTGCCCCATACAATGATGCAGTAAGAAGGTGCTCAGCAGCTGGAGGCTAAGCCCAAGCTTTAGAACATGAACGCCTCACACTTCTGCACGTATTTAACCTTGCATTTCTCCAGTTGCATGGAAAGCAAATGAGCTAGCGTACTGAGGAGAGCGTCACTAAGATGTCTGGCAGGAAATACCAAGGCGAGGTAACTAACTACACGTGCAACCCAGCAGCATCTCCTGGTCTGGGTTCCGGCATCATTTCCTTATCTGAGCATACTTCACATTGGAATTAAGCTCACTGTTGTTCCTCCTTCTCTTCACTGCCCATCTGCAAAAAAAGCAAAGAAAAAACAAATACAAGGGAGGTTTTGATTTCATCCTGCTTCCTTCTCTGTTCCCATTATCAGTGGTGTCATCCCCTGGTCCCAGCACAACAGAAACTTCTCCATTAAGCTCTACAATGACACCTCTCAGCAGAGCAGAAATGATCAGCTGCAGAGAACACTGCAGAATTGCCCCGGCTAAACCGTCCTATTTGTTAAAGTGTCTCTTGTATAGCTACTATTATTTCTACAGGGATAAATCAAAAGTGACTTCACTGCTCATCTTCTGCTCCGGCAATACCTATTTGACCTAAGCACAGCCTATGGCCATACAATTACACTTATCTGAGGCTATCCTTCTCATCACTGCTCAGGAAACTGTGCTCTAAGCAAGAACTTCACAGCTAAATCCTTGTTCGGGCTTCCTCCTCTTCTCTGTATTGGCCAAACTCCACACATAACCCTGCATTTTCACAGCCTGACTGTGGACAGCATGAGATTATGAGCATGAGTTCAGAGCACGACATGGGTCATGCAGAAATGGAGAATCAAGAACGAGGACAAAGTCAACCCAGACAGGCAGGCAGGGTCACTGCTTTCAGCCTGCAGGAACCTGTCAAAAGACAGAAAAACCCGAAGCCTGAGCAGGCACCAAACTGACTTTTAATTTGTTGCAGAGTTCGAACATGAAGCTCTACTTGTCACCGTGATACAGACCAACCAAGACCTAACAGAGTGATTACAAACAAGATGTCCAGCCCTGTCTAGTCTGCAGTTCAATTAAAAGTCTTCCAAAACAGACCATTTCCCTGAGTCAGTGACCTCCAAAACTCAGAAATGGAAACAAACTTCCTCTGGGTATTTCACATTCCTTCAGTCCTAACTGTTTCCTAAATGCAATGTTTGTGTCACTTGCTAAGAACCCACAGCAACAGACTTTCCAAGTACATTTAAGGGGAAGTGATTCAGTTATTTTTTCTGGATTTGGGTCTCCAATAACTTTTTATGGAATAGTTTATGGGAATAATAACATGACCTGTCAACTATTGCTTTCGTAGCCAATGTTGATACTGTTATGTACAAGTACGTTTAAGGATAAAAATGTAAACTGTTTTAATTTGATGCTGGGTTTATCAAGATCTTTGCAAGAATTTTAAGTCTGAGTAAAGCACTGTACTTAAGCAGCTACCCTGATTAAAGTACCCATGCTGCTTCTCCTTGCACAACACTCTTTGTTCTAGGCAAAGATGCCCACGACAAAAAGATACAGTGAAAATTACAAATATGTGTGCTACGTAACAATTCCTTAATGATTCCAGATTGGGCTGATCTCTCAAGCAGTCCCCAGTGACTTGCTCAGAAATACCAGCAAGTTAGCCGCCTTCCTGGTGCAAGCATTGACATCACTTGACCACAGCCTTACTCATTATGAAAAGGGCAATATCTTTTCATTCTGCTACAAACGATCCTCCAGAGTGAATTAAGGACAGCAAGTTCGTATAAATGCTTACTTGACAGATAATATGGATCATGTGACAACCAACAAAGTCAAATACAGCCTTATGCCTCTATAAGAGGCTCTGATCGGAGCAGAGAATGAACTGCAAGACTTCCAGATTCATATATTATAATGCAAATTAGTTTTGTAAATTGTGACCTAGTTCCCATGTTGGAAACAGTTGGGACCAACAGCAGGAACTACGCTATGAATGTGAGCAGCGGAGGCAAGCAAGGAAATTAACATTTGTTCTTAATTTGAAATGGATTTTTAATCACTTTCAGGTGCCTCAAAAAAAAAAAAGGCACACATGCTTGTTTACTATAATCATCCTGACACAAGAATGCATGTAGGAGGTAACATGGTTTTGTTTTGCTAATTGAAATGTTTGTGATGCTGGTGTCAAATGAAGCACTGGAATACAACTTTTTCCATGACTTACTCAGTGCACAATGCAGGACTGAGAAATAGTTTTCCAATCTGTTGCTCAGAACTTGTTTCATAAAGAAAATGAGTTGCAAATACCTTCTAAAAGTAACAAGATATTAGATCACATCCATCTCTCCAAATTCAGTGGCTATTTTTTCCACTGAGAGCTAGTTTATCAGGCCTCTAGATCTTCCTCATGGTTTTAGCTGCATCAATTTCAGACACATACTTTACAGTTAGTGGAAAATACTGAACTCACCAAGTTCTGCTTGTGCTCTAACAGTGACCCTACTAAAACACGCAGTGCTAAACCCAAATCTGAGGCAGCTGTCTAGAAAACTCTACCGCTTTAAGTTATGGCATCACAAGGGAGTAAGTTGTTGAAAACCAGGTAAGTTTTCATCTTAAGCATATCTCAAGTTGGTATCAACAGTGGAAACTGTCGGCTATAGAAGGGCTACGGCATCAACTATCCTGAAAAATAGAGTCTCGGCTCCACCTGGTGGACAGAGTAGTTTTCTGCAAAGCAGTTTAAGTGAGAAAGCCTTGCTTCTGCTACATGCCTCAAGGATATTCGGTAATTAATGAGACGCAGCAAACAAATCCCCCAACCCACATTCACTTTAAAAGACTGAAACTTCTTAGAAGTTGATGCAAAGTATCCTGACTCACAGACTATTGCAGGGCAGCTCACAAGAGACAACACGCTCATCAAGTTCCAGTGGTGAAAGATGGCCACGAGAACCTTCCATCTTTCCTGTGTGTGGAGAACTCCATCTAAACATGGCACATAAGAAGAATCTTGAACCAAACAGCAGCCCCAAGGAAAAACAAAACATACCCAGAGAAAATTCTAATACTCTTTCCACAGCAACACATCTATAAGCCCTGTAAGAAACCTTCGTCAAGCACAGGAGAAACATTTCCAAGGAACATGAAATGCAAAAGGATAAGGTCATTACCCTCAACCTACCCAGGCAGCTAGGAAGCTTTTCAGTCGCATATTTCTGAAGTCTGACTGCCTGCACAGCACAAGGTCACAAATACAAGAAGCATACATACCACAGCCCCTCAAATCCAAGCCCATTTCCCTTCTTCCTAGACACTCTGCATACATTAATCCAACTGACAACAAGCACAAATTCTCCATTTGAACTTCAGCATAACCCTGATCTCCTGAAAGGCTGGGAAAGCGTCGAATATTAAAGCCAAAAAAAAATCTCACTGGATATAATTGTTCCTAGCCTACAAGCAGATGTATTTAAAAAAGGACCCAGCTTTCTTAGTGTACTTTGCATCAGCAAAGAAACAGCAATGGTCTAGAACCATACCACCATGCATCTGCATTCTTCATGTTAGCAATGAAAATTCAAGCTTATTTCCACCTGGAAAATACTGAATCTATTCAAGGTGATTCCATCCTATCATACGCAGTATTTCAACTTAACCTTTCTTCACAACGCCAAAGCGTGGAAAGTAATTCCTGGAAGTATTCCACAAATATTTTCATAAATCAAGCAACAGAGAGTACGTATTTGTTTCTCATTAGAGCAATCAGCAATTCCACCATAATTAAACGCACAACAGCTGGGAGCTATAAAGATTCTTGTCAGAGCAGACTGTAAGCACCATCAGCAGTAATTCCTACAAGTCACAAAAAACAGCAGAATGACTTATTTTTGTCATGCCCTGGCTCTGAAAATAAACAGTTTCACACTGCCACAGAAAAAAAGACTTACAGATCCAATTACATGAAAATAGTAGCAAACTTATTTATTAGAGAACATATTATTCAATTTCACAGTGTAGGATCAAGACTTGATACTTGCTGCTTGGAAACTGTGGAGTTGAGCAATCCTGTGACAGTGAGACAGGTCAGTGCTGCAGGTGAAGTTAATAGTAAAATACTGACCCACAGCCAGAGGAATTCAAGGGTGAGGAGGTTAAGCAGGAGCAACAACAGTAAGGCAAATATCCTTGGAGTGTTCTCATTCAACATTTTTCAGCAGAGAAAGTTATTAAAACTAAAAACTGAACATCAAATTTTGGTTTCATATATTCAACAACTAAAAATACTGAAAAACAACCATGGCAGGTACAACTTTGTCTGTATGTATGCAATTAAAAAGTAATTTAGCCAGCAACAAATTTTTTTCTGGAAGGGCCCAGTATTCTACTGGCTGAAGTGTCAATGTATTTATGTAGAAGTCTCACAATGATTACAGCTCCATCAGCTCTGCTCATTGACTCGGGAAGCGACCTGCATCCCACCTCACGCATGAACACCAAGCCTGCTTATGTAGCTCTCCCAAGCTGCCTTCCTGTACTTCTCTGCTTCTTGAAGGCGGTCTGAAGCTGACAAGATGCCTCGTCCCACGATAATGATGTCTGAACCTCTTTCACTAATAACTTCCTTGGGGCTTAGGTACTTCTGTCCAAGATTATCACCTGAAACAGACACACCATTTTTTCAGTTTGTGCAGAATTATACCTTCTAAAAACTTTCAAGGAGATGCTGGAACAGAAAACAGGTCTGTTGTTTCAGTTCTCACCCTAATAATCCATCAGGTACCTCCAACTAATGAACACCTACCAATTACTGTGGCAGGTATGCTCTGCTCCTGTACTTGACATAAGTCTTGCTCAGGCTTATGAGCCACAGCAGGCCTCAACGTGATCGCTCCTCGAACCAGACAGCTCGTTAGCAACGGAGACTTAGGCAGACCCCTATACCATGAAATCTCTCGTGGAAAATAATGAAGGAATCTGAGCTTGACTACAAATCAATCACTTTACTAGACAAATACGGTACTTCATCTCTTTTCTCTGTATAATCAAAGGAGAAGTCATCTTGACACCATTCCTCTGTTATTTATAGAGTGTGGTAAAGCCTGATGCTACCCTCTCCCCTTTATACCTGTTGTTTATGCCATATAGGCACCGGACAATCAGCCCTCCCCTCCAGTTGTATCCAGCCCCTGTGGTGTAACTAATTGACAAGGACACGATTAAATGCTAAGGGGAAGGGGACTGTCCAACCTTAATCATAAAAAATTGGCAAAAGCCTTGTATCCTGGAAAAGTTACTGAACAAGAGACAACAGCCTCGCAATCCTATAAATAGTAATCCCAAACAAGAACTCTGAGCTCTCCAGGGACTGCAGCGGGCTGCAGACTCCAACTGTGCCCAAGCTGAGACCCCTCTGAGGGTAGCCCTGAGAGGAAGTGCATCTCAGGGCTGACTCCTCGAGGAACAAGCGTGTCTGCAGATAAATGCCAGCAAGGTAGTAGGTTGAATAACTCACTCTAAGGGGAAGTTTTGGAAGCATGCAACTGGATTTAGAAACCCCCCAGGACCCTGCAGTAAGTCTCAGGTGAACCTTGCCATTCTTGAATCCTTAACTAAGTTGCTGTTTTTATTATAACAAGTTCTTTAGATCATTGTATTAGTTGACTACTACTTAAGATACTGATTAACCTTGCTGTTAAAATCATTATATTCTATATTATAAAAAAATATAAACCGTGTTATTTGCTATGAAGGTATGTAATAAATCCTCAACTGCTTCTATATGAGTTTTGTTAAAATCTAATTCCACAACAATGACACAGATCAAATTTGACATAGAGAGCCCTCATTTTTCATGATTTACCGATTCTAATAGATAGAACTGATGCTCAAAGAAGCACTGATCTTGCACTTATTGCATTTACAAACAGACTATAAATATTTCAGGAGACGTTACCTCCAGCTTGCAGCTGTACCCCTGGAGTTAAGTGAAGAAATTCTGGTTTCTTACTAACTCTAGATCCAGATATGAATCCAAAAACAAAATCAGAGTTTTCTTCAGCCATCTGTACCTGAAAAAGACCAATAAACAGTTTCAAGTGATATACCTAAAATCAAGCTTGCCCACTAATCTGTTCTGATGCGTACATTGACACATTAAGGTGTGCAGAGCAAGGGAATGAAACACTGGAACGTTTCTAGCAAGTTCTTGCTTTACCAATGTAAAGTCACCCAGAACTGACTAACCCTTCATTGATCTTGCTTTGCTTGCAGACAGGAATGCAAAAGTTACATTTATACACGCAATGAACTTACACTGATTAGAATTTTATTGCTAATTAAAAAAAAAGGTGGTGAATGGCAAACCCATCATGTTCACTAGCGCTCGTGGTGCGAAAGACAACCACCTTACACCAGCAGCCTACAGATGTAACCTTTAAGCGCTACGCTGTCAGATTCCTGAGTCTCCACAGAAAGAAAGCCTATAATAAATAGAACTGGAGAGACTTTTGGAAGCATAGATGTTAGCAGCACACAAAACCTCCCTTGTCAGAAAACTTTACAAGCTGTTAACCTGAAACAAAAGTGCCTACTCACTGCAGCTTCTGTGTATTTGCCTGTTGCAAGCGACCCTTGGGAACTCATCTCAGCAATGAGAAGGCAGCCCCGCTGCAGAGGAAGGCCTACTTCCTTCAGACCCTTCACAACTCCAGAACCCGGAACCACGTGAGCATTAACTATGTCTGACCAGGATGCTATTTTGAACATACCACCTGAGAAGAGAGAAAGACACAGGCAAAGTGAAGTTAGTCATTAGAAATGTATTAAACAAGAAACACGAATTAAACAAAACAAGCAGTACACTAAATCATTTACGTTAAAAGACTTCTTACTACTGAAGCGTAACAGTTGCAAGTGCAGTTTCATCAGACACTCCTGACAGCTGCACAACCACAAAGCATCATCTCCCAGTTTTATATTGAACAAGCACTTGGTAACTTGCCTTTACTATTCATTAACTCACCTACAGTGAGCTAAAATTTTACTGTCACAGGTGCAACAGTATTCAGATCATCTACAGCTGCAGTAACAAATGAAAGCCGTAACAAGCACACAAGCATAGCAGACTGCTTTAAGTGCCACGCTGCGTTTCTCGTGGCAAACAGCTATTCAGAAGTACTTACTGAACACATGCATAGATTCATTAAAAGATTTAGGTTTTGGAAGGGACCTCTGGAGGTTGTGCCCTCTCAGCAGGGCTAACTTCAAAGCTAGATCAGGTTGCTCACGAGTTTTCTCCAAGGTCAGAGATCCCACAGTCTCTCCTGACAGCCTGTTCCAGTGCTGCAGTTACACAGACCAGCAGCAAAGTTATTGTAAACCAAGGCCGATGATAATCACCTTCATACTGATGTTTCACTGTGTTTCCAATGTCTGCAAATTTCCTATCTTCAAAAATCAAGAACTCGTGTCGATCTGCGAGTGCTCTCAACTCCTTTACTACTTCCTGGGTGAAATCATTCAGGATATCTACGTGAGTCTTTAGGATACAAATGCTGGGGCCCAGGCTGGCAGCTAACTGCAGCAGCTCTTTGGATCCTGTGACATCAGCAGAAAGGCACAAGTTGGTTTGTTTCTTTTCCATGAGCATGAGAAGCCTGGCTGCAACAGGATGCACCCCGGGCAGCTCAGCACGAGCCCTGAAGCTCAGCTCTTTACAAATTCTTTTCACGGGAGCAGGACCATTCTGAGCCACTGGCTCAAACATGTTTCCCCGAATAAAGTTCTTCACCTTCTCAACCATCTCAACGTCCACTTCTCCCTGCTGCTGGAGAATATCTAACAGCCCAGACAACGTGCAGACAGAGTGCAGACGAATTCCATGTTCTTCTAACCTGGCCTTCCCACCCTGCTCCCTGTCCAACAGCACTACAGCATCTGTGACTTTCAATCCTTCTTTCTGAAGAACTTCTGCAGTTTCCAGTACACTAGATCCACTTGTTACCACATCTTCAATGATTAAACATGTTTCTCCTGGATTAATGGTGCCTTCTACCAGCCGCTTAGTACCTTTAAAACAAAAGACACACACTTAACTAAATGAACAAGGTTTAAAAGACCACAGCACACATCAGAAGTATCACGATTTTAACCTGGTATGTTAAAGATCATATCTATTTCGCATACAAGCATATGTTGCAGTAAAAAATCGAATCAGACTCCAAGAAAATAGCAATTTCATGCTCACTGTCAGTATGTAGAGAGAATTTCTTTAGTTAATACCTGATACCAGGTAGTATCACAGTTCTCATCACAGCTCAGTAACTGACTTGTAACTCAGTTCATAAAGACCGTTACTTCTCCAAGGGGATAAACACATTTTGTACGTTTCATTAACAAATCTGACATATTCTTAGCTGCACGTATTGAAATAATCTTTGTGTAAGCTGACTACAGAAATTCAGGTTTAGTATTACTATGAATTAAACCTTCAAAACACCAACAATATTTTCTCCCATAACTTAAAAGTCTTTAAACTAAAAGTTACTTTAAATGTCTTTGAAGTAGCAAAGCCACTGATACTCTTTAACATATCTTCTATTTTTCACAGGCATTATTCTATGCTTAACATGTCTGTTGTTAGAACAGTCAGGAGGAGTAAACCCCCCAAATGCCTTTGCCATAACGAACAATAGGCACAAGTCCATGAAAAGCGTCCCGGGGGGCAATAACAAAGGCTGCCTAGCTTTCCCAGGAAGCAGCGAGCAGCGGGCGAACATTACACAGACTGAGGTGCTTCAACCATGACGGTCTCACAAGTGTAAGTACAGCTCTGCAATCTGTGTGACACCGGAACCCTTGTACCAGGCAGTTAATTGCTGTCACAATCAACTTGTCCTTCACAAGAAGGAACAGCAACAGTTCTCGTGCCTAGCACATTGGCTAATGTTTAGCTTTGAAAAACATCCTCTCTGACTGAACGCTGTTGGAAGAGGATAGCGTTTATCACACAAGGAAATCTATTTGACAGAGTATGTTAATGCTTCGGTTTCCCTCTCCTACACACACCCCTCATCCCCTTTCCACCTAACTAAAATAAAATTGATCCCTGTGTAGAGAACTGACTGCTTCTCACCTGGTACACCTTGCCCACTGATTACAGGGCTACAGGATATGAAAGAAAAAGGGCTTTGAGACACAAAACAAGAACAGACTACAAAGATTCCTCTTGGAGTCGATATGCAGAAAGTTCTGTTTGGGGGTGAGACATGGCACTGGTCTCAGCACATCAGAAACAGCAGCAACTGTTTCTGTAAGAGAGCGGTAACCCACAATAACGGTGCCAAAGGAAAAAAAAAAGACACCGTGGAAACAAAGAAGCAGCTCGTGAGCTTCCAAACCTACTACAGCAGGATTTGGGATTTGAGCTGCAGACTAATGAGAGACCAGCTGGGAGAGCCTGATGCTATGGGAGGTACGTTTCAGGGAAAAAGGTGTAGCTATTTACATTGAAGTGGTAGTCTTAAACTGAAACAGGGATGCATGTTAGAGAAGAACCTTAAAAATATAGTTATTTCACAAACCAGCCAACAAGTAAAGACAAATTCATCATGTGAAGGTTTTACCGTAGTCTTTTGCTTCCTTCCTCCGTATAAGCATTGGAACCTGCTTTTCTGAGCAGATAATTGTAGCCAGTGGCAATGCCGTGTAGGGAACGCCACACACACAGTCATACTCGAGACCAGCATCTTTTGCTGTTTGAAACAGAAGATCTGCAACCTGAAAAATACATGTATGTGAGGCGTCAGACTAGACCAATCACTCTTCAACAAGTACACCACCAATGGAAGGGAAAGCACAAAAAGCTCTCTTCTTTGTATTATTTGATAGCTGCAAGCTGCCTAACACCTGTAAGCAGACTCCAGAGGTTTCCCCGCAGCAAAGCACCACTGCTGTGAATGATGCTCCGGGCTCTCCGCACCCTTTTTTTTTCTGGTTACCACAAATTTCCCCACCTTCAAGCAAGCAGAGCAACAAAGCGATGCCTCAAACGCCCCAGGTGCCAGCACAGGGCAGGACCCCCAGGCCCCTGATAAGGCAGCATCCCCCCTACTCCTTCCTCCTCCTCTTCCTCACAAAACGTTAGGGATTGGAAGGGACCTTGAAGGATCATCGAGTCCAATCTCCTCCCTTCTCCTCCTCTTCCTCTTTCTCCTCCTCCTCCTCCTCTTCCTCCCTTCTCCTCCTCCTCCTCTTCTTCCTTTATTATTATTATTATTATTACTCCTCCTCCTCCTCCTCCTCCTCCTCCTCTCAGCGCACCAGGGGCTCCCCCCCCAAGGGGCCAGCACCTGTCGGAGGAGGCCTGGGTGCGAGACGAGACCTCGCAGGTCCACGTAGACGGGCGAGGCGATGCCGCTCTTCAGCACGAAGCTGCCGAAGCGCAGGGAGCCCGCCGCCAACAGCTCCGCCGCCACGCCGCCCGCCGCCATCTGCCTGCCCTCCCGAGATGGCGGACACGGCGTCAGGCGACGCGGCTGCGCATGCGCATGCGCAACGCTGTGTTCCCCCCCCCACGGGTCCTTCGGGTCGGGCCCGAACGGTCCGGGTGCGATTGGTTCCTCCCGTTTAAAAAAAATAGAAAAGAAAAAAAAAAAGAAAAGAAAAGGCCGCGTTGGGAAATGAGACGGAGCCGCTTGTTCTCCCAACAACCGAGTTTTAATCCAAAATAGAGAACAGCCCAGAAAACACGTCGCTAGCACAGTCCGTTTATAGGAAGGGTGCACAGTCCAAGCACACAGGGGCATTGCAGCCATGGCGGAGGTGCCGGCCCGCACCAAGAGGCCGACTTTACAAATGGCGAGCGGGCGGTCGTGTGCCCCAGAGCCACACGGCGCTTCGGGCAGGCCAGCGGCGTGCCGAAATTGTTAAGGCTGTGGACGTACTTCGCACCTTGAAAGCGCTGTGTCGCTGGCCGTGCCGCTCCCCCCTAGCTCCGGTTGGTGGTTGCAGCGGTGGACAGGCATTGAGTTTTGCCCTTAGCGAACAAGGCTGACACTTTTTTTTTTTTTTTAATTATTTTTTGCCCTTTCTGTCGTATTTGCGTTCCAAAAGTCACCAGCAAACAGGTCTCGGTGACAGAGATTGGTAGGAAGAGAAGAGCACCAGGAGGTGGACGTGGTGGTGCCGTATGGCTTGCGCGGAGGCCAGCTCGTCTGTCCCGGCCGCCACAGTCACGGCCAACACGTGGCGGTGACACTCGGCGTGACACGTCCCAGCACTTGATGGCACCGCACAACCAGCCTGGCGGCACGGGGCCAGGCCTCGTGTCCCTGGAAAGCACCATTTTTTGATGGCGTGAGGACAACCAAGCAGGGAAATAGATCCAGGCCCTGTGTTAGGGGGGGATCTGCTGCTGCATGGAAAGGAACAGGAACAAAAACAGCTTGTTAGTCCCTGTGCACGTTAATTATCTGTCAGACTTGTATATACAGGCTAGCCTTGACATTTCTCTCTGGAGTTTACATTATCCCGGGTCACCTGACGTAGCCCTCTTATTGCAAGGGTATTAAAATACGGTTGTATATAGCCAAGTCATACTGTGCTGTTCTGCGTTCAGCCTTCGTCTGTGGCATTTGTAACAAGGGCCTGATGGCATCTTCAGAAATGCTGGGCACCAAAACCTGGGAAGGTCAGCTGAGGGCACAGGCTTTCTCTCAGCATTATCGTAGGTTAAAAGTAAAAATGATTTTAAAGGTAGATGTTAATGAAAAAAGAATAAAGCCATTTAAAATAAAAAGGCAATGAGACTAAGCAAGACTTGTTGGTACAATTAGGACAAGAGAAGTGTTGCAAATGCAGACTCTGGATTGCTTTAGGGTTTTCAAGCCTAAGACCCCTGGCGCTGTGTGTGTATCAACCTGGCCCACCCTGCCCGCAGGACTTGCTGCTCGGTAGCTCACCCAAGACATGAATTTGGATTCCAGTGGCAGTGCAGGAGCCTGCAGGCAGTGGCTGCCTGCCTGGAGGGCTGCTCTGCACCAAGCTTGTGCAGCCAAAGCGCTGGAATTGCTGCTGGTTGTACTGGCTGGGGTGGCTACCAGCACTGCACATGATGCTGCCCTCTGGGAAGGCCCTGAGCTTCCCAAGGGGCCAGCAGCTCCTTGCGGAGGGTGGCAAAGGCTGAAAAAGGCCTTGGGAGAGCAATATTTGAATGCTTCCTCTTTATTTATTAGATGGCAGCGTTTCATGTCAACCTGACATGAATGATGATTCAGGCAAAAAATATAATGTTTGAGATAAAATGCAAGGTTTATAATCAGACACATCTGGAAGTACCAATGGGTTTGAGTTTTCCCGAATATGCTGTAAGAAAAGCAGTGCCCAGGAAGAGGAGCTATCTAACATGAACATGGGAAAAGCAGGACCATAAAGGAAAGCAAGCCCATAACACTCAAAATCTTCAGAGCTCAGCAGCTCCAGCTCTCCCTTCAAGAGGAATCGCTTTTTTGAATATGAGCACCATGTATCCTCTTTCAGCCTTTTTTTTTTTCTGCTATTTGATAGCAATTGGAGACTTAAGTGTTCCTTTAATCAATCCAGCTTTTTCCCCCTATATGTCCAAAGTGCCTGTTTTCACAGTTTGAGATGTGAATGCAGGACACGGCAAAACAAAATGATAAATAACTCCAGATTTCCTGTGATACATGAGAATTTGTTTGTATTAATGCCAAGCAGAAAGACTGCGGCTTAAAATGTACCCACGGGCCTAATAAAAGCTGTGGGTTTTATAAACCACACTTCCATAAACATTTTCTTAAGGGCAGCACGATCACAGCACAAAGAGCCAGCTTCGACAAATAGGAAGAAGCACAAACAGTCCTGCAGTGAGAAGTACCTGCGGCTGGTGCTAATTAAAGACACCCCTTGATGACTGCCGCCTGAAGTTTTGGTTGCTAAGAAATCACATACTTCACACTCTAGCTCAGGAAGAGAGTCTGTTCTTTGTCTATGAGGTGCTGCTGTGTTGCTCAGAAAATTATCTGCTGCACCACAGAGGGAAACCGAAGCTTTAGCCCTCTGTGAACACTCAAGCCTTTCCACAACTTCCCCCAGTATTAGACCTCTCCATCGCTCACACCGCCCCGTATGCTGCCTCTGACTCTCCTCAGGCACCTGGGCTCGCCCCTCTGACTGCAGCTCCTAGATCTCAAGGTCTGCTCTCGTGTTGTGTGCATGCAGCACTGAACATCGTGATTTGCTGTACCTGGTAGAGCAAGCACAAAGAGAAGGGCTGAGTCTCCTACCTGCCATGAAACTGAGCTTGGAGGTGGATCAGAAGAAGGGCTAGCAGAGCCCTGAGAGTGCACAGCATTTGCAGAGAATCTCCATCACCTGCTGGCAGAGCCAGCTTTTGCTCCTGCAGAGACATTGCAGGCTCACAGTGCAGTTACTTGGATGGCGAGTTGAATTTGGCTCTTGCCCTTACGAGATATCTCAAGAGAGCCTCTGCTGAGTACACATGGCCAGAGCAAGCCCTTTTCATTAGGAAAACCTTTGGTAACAACTGACATTTCCTATTGCAGGCACAGCAGTGGCACTCAGCACCAAGGCAATGTACTCACGTGCCAGGGTTAAAAAAAATTCTCTGATCATCAGCCTGGAAGGCTGTAGGGTTTTATGATGCTGCAGCAGGATGGGGAAGCAGCAGCCAGGGAGGTGTTTCCCCTTCCAGTCCTGCTGCTAGAGAGAGGAAGACTTGGCCAGCCTACGAACTGCTGATCTGTCACTGCAGACTCTGTGTTGCTTGTACTAAGGCTGGCTCCGTCACTGTAACATCAATGTGATGATGTTGCAACTTGGCTTGCAAGAGAGAAATGTTTTAATTGCAGATATTTTTTATTTTATTACAAACTAGGCTTTGGACATAAAAATATCCTTACGAATGCTTTGGTGATGAGGTGCTTACGGCAGCTGAGAGATATTTACAAGTTTGGAAATGAAACAAATGACATACTTTAAACACTGAAAACTATTTTTGAGCTGTAAGCACAAGGATGGACTCACCACTTACCAACTGCACTTTGAAAGGCTTTAGATGGACTTTGGGCCAAGCAATTCTGAAGCTAGAAATGGAACAGGATCCTTTATATATATATATATATATATGATACAATATATGTATACTGAAAACCTGTGATAGAAAAAATTGTCTTCGTCAATCATCGTTTACAGATACTGCAAAAATTGGACACATCCTTTTCTCAATGCACAGGTTTCGCAAAAGATTTCTATACAGTGTATATAAAATGCTTTAAAAAAAAACCACATCATAGTCCCATTGTGCTTCATCAGAAACAGCTGTATGCTCCAATGAATTCATTGCCTTAATCATAGCTCCAAAAGGTACTGCATGTTGACTTGACAAAGCAGAAAGCCCAAGGGTTAACACAGAATTTTATTCTGAGCACTACCATGTAACGAGAGTGTACCTAAGCCACGCCACCACAGAAGCTGATCCAACAAGACCTGATCTTGCATGTCCCATGCAGGCAAAGTCCCCACTGAAATCATGGGAGACCTGGGTGTACAGGGTGTGCAAAATCCGTCTGTTAACCTGGAGCAGGCTTGCAGTGACCTCAGCAAGAGCTGAATTCAGTGCAGACCTGCAGCACACACTAAGGTCGGCCTAGATTTACTCCTCCACATGCTATCCTACTCCTAATCTCTCAGACGCTTTGAAATCAGTTCAGCAAGATCAAGAGGATTTCTCGTAAGGCTGCCTCCCAAAGATTAAGGCAACTGCAGTTTTGGCTCTTGTTTCCAGTTGGCGTTTGCTGCCCGCAGCCCTGTGGAGATGCTTCCAGGAGGAGCCTGGCGAGGGAGGGGAGCAAATAGCTGTCGCCGTTACCCTGTTTGCTTTGGTTCTCAGTAACTGGGCAAGGACTGTGGCCTCCAGATAGATCTGCACCCCTCAAATGCCAACGCCAAATACAGAAGTATGTACAGAAGATCTTTGTGCCTGCTCGCTCCCTGTGCCGTGCCTCAGCACCAGCAGTGTCTTGTCCCAGGGAGCCAGGCATTACGTTCCTGGGTTCAGCCTGCTCATCAGGAAACTCTTGACGCTGGGGACAGGGTGCACGTCGTACTGGTGTCTGCGGCGCTCAATGAAGGAAGCCAAGCGAGAGGTATCCAGAGGGATTTTGGAATAGCTGCCATTGTGCGGTTGCAGCCACGGATGCTGTAAACATGTGGCTGCCGTTGGCCTTCTCCTGAAGTCTTCTTGGAGGATAACGTTGATGAAATCCCTGGCGGCATGGCTCACGTCGGAGAAGTACTCAGGTGGGAAGCTGAAATCTACTCTGCACACATTGATACAAGTCTCCTCTTTGCTTTCATCCAGGAAGGGAGAGACACCGCTCAACATGACGTAGGTGAGGACCCCGATGCTCCAGATGTCCGTGCTCAGGGAGACGGGAAGGCCTTGGATAACTTCAGGAGCTGCGAACTCTGGGTTTCCAAGGAGGTGGTGGACGTGATAATGACCTGTGATTTGAACTGCATCTTCCAAATCGATGATCTTGACACGAGGTACCGGGATTCTTAAATCAATGAGCAGATTTTCTGGCTGCGGAAAAGAGGATAACAAAAACTTAATTATGCTCTAGTTCTGCAAACGAAAGGTGTAGCCTTTATTCTAGATACACCCCTATCCACATATTTAGCTTTGTGTTTTAGGTTGAAGAACTGATCAAAAAATCACATTTTATCAGGTATGTGTGACATACAGAGCAGGAGAGTTACTGACAAGGAACCTGGTCAGCTCCTGTATACCCTGCTGTCAATTTGGATCAACACTGAAGCTGCAATGACAGCATCCTCCGTTTACACCAGTGCAACACAGTGTGATTTTGTACGTAGTTCCAAATACTTGCAATTTATTTTTCTCAAAATAATCTCTACAGATTAAGAGCACTGACAGATGTAATTTTGAGACAAGCTACAACACCTCTGATTGATTTATTCAGATTCCACTTGTTTACGTGACACTTCGTTGACATAAATGTATGAGAGAAATGTTCTCTGTAAAGCAAATATTTAACTTTTTGCCCACTACCTCTCTAGAGTCACTTTTCCATGCATTTTTCCTATAGCTCCTCATGCTCATGCACATATATATACAACTCAAAGTCTACTACACTACTGTTCAAACCTCTCCACTTGCTCTTCTGTTGTGGAAAGACAAAATTAGCACAATCTTGAGAGCATCTTGGGACAAGACAGTCCATGGCTAGGTCTATTGTCCCTAGCAATGCATCTCCCTCTTCCCACTCAGCAACAGAGGGTACTTTATTTAGCGTGCCTCATTCAGGAGAGCTGTAAATAGGTCACAGAAAATTGGCTTCCCAGCTTGTTTTTGGAAGGTATCTTATGATCAAATAAAGAATTCAGTGCAGTTTCTTACCTACAAGTGATGTCTATTTTTTGACAACTCCTATAAATACAGCAGAAAATACAAGCAGTCTTACTGAAAGAAACCTGGATAATATAGCCTTTTGGGACTAATGCTCACATAAGACATTTCACAAAAGGGATCTTCTCATATTTTTTTTGTAGTAGCAGCGGTAGGCAGCAGAAGAATGAAAACACCACTTCATCTGACGTGCCTGGGGGCTGCAGGGCTGAGACGAGACCTCCATGGAGCTGGATTGTCCATGATACAAGACAGTTAAATCCGTCTCTCATTCTCCATTTTTAAATTCCATGTAAGTCTTCAAATAAATTATAGATTATCTGATACCCCTGGCAACTTGAATCAAAGCTGCAGAACACAAAGCCCAGAGCACTTGATCATAACTTCAATCACCAGTTTTCTGCCGTCCCAGATCACTGGGATGTTGGTGATGACGGCAGCACAATGCTGAACCCAGGACAGCACTGTGCCTCCTGCCACGTGTGCTAACACGGGGAGGAATGAGCTGTGCTAGTCTCACGGAGCATGACATTAGAGACTGTAGCTTGTTCATCCTCACTCAGAAGCTACTGACATCTCAGTCCTGCCCTTCTCCTTCATTAAATCCCTCTTCCAGAAAGCCCTTGAGAACAAACCAATGAATCAAGGACAAAGTGCATCTCTGAGCTGAAGGAAGATATAGACCTCATGCTGCAGGTCCTTTCTCTGGCCAGTAGGTCTGAAAAGTAGCACTTGTCCATTCAGTGATCATCCCTCAGAGCACAGACTGCACCTCCGCGCTGTCAGTGAAGCTGGGAACTGTCTGTACTGGGGCACTGAGTAACAGCATCATTTTCTTCTCTTACCTTTATGTCTAAATGAGCCACTCGGCAATTGTGAAGATACTGCAAGGCTTCCATTGTGTCTCTTATGTAGAAAGCTACCTTTTCCTCCATGAGTTCATCGTGGTTCATTAGGTAATCTAAGAGACGACCGTCATCCATCCTGCAAACAAATCAAACCCCACACGTGAAAGATCACATGGCATCTCCAGGAACAGCTAATATTTGAAAACAAAACTGCAATGGAAACTTTGTGACCTAAAAATAGAGGAAACCAAAAAGAGAGATCTGATATTTAACGATATCTCAAGATACTGCAGGCTGTGGAAGTGGTAGAATGATTAATCCTCTATTGCTAAACCCAGTTCTAAAAAAATTAGCAACAGTCTCAAAGTAAAGTAATATGCTTAAGGATGTATTCAATAGACAGAGGACATTCCTTTGAAAACAGATCCACTTAATTATTTGGCTTCGTCTATTTATTTACAGAGAGGATTGCATAATGCAGAAAGAATCACTGGCATTTTCAGCTGGTAATATGTTCTGTGGGAAAACTAACCCCATAAAAGTTTTCCACCTAGTTTTATTTATGTGTATAAATAAATAAGCAAAGAGCCCAATTATACTTCGTTGGATACTCTGTAACAAAGAAGCATTTTGGATTTTGGTTGCTATTTCTCCTTAGGGGGACAAGAATAGTCCCTGTGCAGCTTTTTTCACCAAAAACTATTAGAGCAATGTAGGCTGCAATCCAGCTGAAGCACGTTTACTCACATATAAACAGTGGACAAAACTGCCCAAATAAATTTCATCCTATTCAGTGTGACACACTAACTGCTGATACAATTACCCAGGCCTCGCCAGAGTCAAAAGCAGTTTTATTTGTACCCCTGAATCTTATTTACTGTAAAGAAAAGGCAGCAGAAAGTCAGCAGAAAATGGCTATTTCATTTGATGTCACAATCAATAAAAAACAGATGACAAAGTCTTTGCCCTGCTGAAGCGAGGGTGAATTTTATCCTTGGCTTTAAATAGTGCTGTGATTCCTACCCAGACACTTGAATTGAAGCTCCATGTACTTACAGCTCCAAAACTAGGATGTAAGAAGTAGGAGACTCGTAGGTATCATGGATAGTGATGTACTGAGGATGCTGTAAATGCTGTAACAGAGCTGCTTCATGTGCCGCTTGCTCTTTCTTTTTCATTTTTTTACTAACGAATTTTACAGCAACATCTTTCCTGGTAGCTTTGTGAACACATTTCTTTACTATGGAGAATCGTCCCCTGGAAAAAAAAATCAGAATAATGAATGGGACCAATAAATAAATCATGCTTGTTTTTCAGTGCAATAGCAGGCTGATTTTCAAAGTGTTATTTGATTTAGTACATTAACATTTCACAGAGAATCACACTTAACTAGTCGTTCATAACCTTTTTCCAACAAGAACCCCCATCTCTTGCCCTGGCTGTTTGGATTCTTTGGGGATTAGCAAGCACCGACAGCAAACAGCCACTTTGTTTTGTGTAGCCCTACTGATGTCCTCTAACAATCTCCCCTGGGTTCAATTTGCTGCCGCTTTTACAGGTTCTGCCTTCTTGTTCCTAAACATGGTTCTCCCCTCTCTAGTTGCTTAAATAATGAGCCCGAACTTACTCAGACAACAAAAAGAAAACCCTTGTTAAGTAATCGCTAAGCAATCATTTTGTCTTGCAGTTTCAGGCACACAGTGAGAAATTAGGAGCAAACAGCTGGCATGAAGGCATTTAGGTAAGTCACACAGACTGGTGCCTAGCACCATTCCTGGAAGCAAGAGTACTTGATGAAGCCATGTGCTGCACTTGGCCTGTTGGTAACACATACACTCTTCTTTCCACAGAACCAGGCAGGCTCCTACCCTTTCAGCCCCAGAAGCTCGTCGCTGACCTCTGGGATAAGACATGACCGCATGAACATCAACCTGCGTTGTTTTGCGCCCTTATCAGCTGTCTGCACAAGGTCCTGCTCACTGACCACCCCGCTCAGCAGAGCCCTTCAGCACCTGATTTAAGTCAGTCACATGCCTAAGTGCTTTGCAAACAGTCTCTGAGGTTAAGCACAGCCAGAACCAGCAAGTCATCCTGACTTCAAAAGCCCACATCAAACCCGAGATGTCAGAGGAGATACCAGCAAGCACTGGCCGTGGCTGCCAGAGATTTGGCTGCCTAATTGCTGAGAGGTTTGCATTCAGTCACCCATGTCCCAGTTGCAATCCTCAAATCACAACTGGTCTTGAAAGACAAGATTTAGCCAGCATTTTGGCCAGTCTGTATTGTAATCAGTACTTAATGTGCAATGCTCTCTGAAAGGAGAAGTTTTCAAGCTAACTACAAAAAGCAGCCTAAGCTCTCTTCCAAGGCCCCATCTTCAAGCCACTGTTTCAGTGTTTCATTGCAGCGATAAGCAGGGTTAATATTACCTCCCAATCTCATGCAGTTCTGCATATGCAAGGTCAAAGTTTTCCTTCCATGAAATAGTGGCACCATCAGCAGCAGAATCTTTGGGAGAAGAAAGCACATGGAAGAGAGTGTAAATACAATTTAGTGTGGATTATAAACTGCATATTTCTAAATTAGGTGAGAATATATTACTTAAGAACAGCAAATATTACTCCTGAGTCCAATTTCACACTGCTCCATCACATCCAGTGCATTAGACCACCAAAAGCCAGAGCTTCCCAGAGCAAGGTGTGGATAAGATGGATTCAAATCTGTCCTTGCTATTTTGGGCTGGAAAGGGACCACACAGACAGTCTCAGGACTTATCTGTGTGCAAATGGAAGGGAGATCTATGCCACATGAGATCTCATTTCATCTAGCGCAGGCTATTGAAGCCAGTCACACACCTGGTTATGTGTTGGATCTACTGAAACTGGGGACATGCATGCACGCTGAGCAGCAGCTGTGAGCCAGGCGGTGCAGGAACAGGCATGGAACAGGCATGGAGAGCCTTTCCAGTGGCAGGAGCTGGCTCTGAGCATCTCCCAGGCTTTCCCTCCTATTCATACCAGCTCCAGGATCAACATTCTTAGCAGGACCTCACAAGTCCAGCTCACCATGGATGCCCTGCAAGCATCACCCCCTCCTCCCCATACCCACTCACCATATTCTGGGAGCCTCACAAATTCAGATGGGTCACTGGGCAAGCTGATCCCCCAGGGGTTGCTGGCGCTCACTCGAAACTGGTACTGGCAGCCTGGGGACAGGTCTTCAATGACAAGGTAGGTGTCCAGAGTTGAGGCCACCGACTGCTGCCAGACCTGCGAGCCTGTGTTGTAGGGAGGGAGAGAAGGAGAGGTGATGGAGACAACCCCGATGAGTGAACTCAGAGCAGGGAGAGCAGGGGACTTGTTCTTGCTGCCCAGAGGTTATACGGCCAAATGCTAGAGGACATTTCATAAACTGCTGTCAACATGAGAACAAAGCACGCAGAGGCTCTCTCTCCAATGTGGTGCCCTGGGAGGTTAAAATCCTCGGGGTTTTTAACAGGCAAAGTTAAGGCTGATTTATTTCTGTTAAACCAGAAAGGGATATGAGAAGCTGTTTGGTGTTGCAGATGTTTCCCTATCTGTTGAAATGCAGGAGGAAGGAGATGCCCCTCACTTGACTGCTACCAATGGAAAAACCACAACCCAGGGACAAGCCGATCTGTCCAGAAGTCTAGCTGAAGCTGTGTGCTACCAGTGATGTCTGCAGGCAACAAGATAAGGCAGAAAAGGAGGAATGACATGCTGATGGCTCTGCTATGAGAGAAACACTGGGGAAAAAAAAAAAAAAGGTAGGAAGCAAGCCCCAGGTGAAGCTGAGGAAGGGCACCAGTGCAAAGTGCCTGCAGAAGACCTGGTGGCTCCAGTGAAAGCTGGAGCTGCAAAGAACCAGTTTTCTGAGGCTTGGCATGGGCTTTTTGCAGATATGCAGGATTGCAGCTAAAAAATGTGTGACTCCATGACGTGTTTCTCCTCCTAACAGAAAAAAAAAACAAACATTGCCTAGCCTGTGGCATCCAAAGAGCAATACTTCATTCGTCTGCACAGGAACACACCGGGGCACAGAACAGAAAAGGACTGCTAGGACACTGAGCCCTATCACATTCCAAGATTTATTTCAATAACATATCAAATTTTGTCTTAAAACTAGTAGCTTCAGAGCTTTTTAGCTTTATGTTATTTACCATGATATGTATATTTTCTGTACTATGGGTAAACACACTGATTGCACAAGGAAAGCGAAGGCAAAGTATTGACCTTGAGAAGGTATTAACGTGATGGAGTGATTAGCATGATGGAGATGCACATCTGCTAACCTGAGGTGGGATTTTTGAAGGATGAAGGGAGAAAACAGAGGCCACATACCTAGGGCAAGGTTTACTGCCCAGAGAGCATCATGCCATTGCAGGAAGAATGCAAAAGGGGATGTGAATCGCTTCAAATGCCCTTGATGAGCAAACATAGCTGTGCATACAGGGGCAACAGTGCATTTATCTTCTATTTAATTTTTCAGGGGGAGTTAAATCCATTCAGATGGCTGGATTTAAGAATGAGTGGATTTTGGAGCTGAGCTAGAAAAGCATGCAGGAATCTGCAGTGCTATCCAGATAAAATAATAATAATAATAATAATAATAATAATAATAATAATAATAATAATAATAATTAATAATAATGAGGCTGCTTTGTCTTTGCATTACCAGGAAACATCCACCAGAACGGCTTGATGAATACCGTGGCAGCAGAATGCAAATGATGAAAGGATGCCTTAGTGATCAACGTATTTCAGCTGAACACACTTGCCTTAACAGAGTGGAGGAAACAGAAAAGTCTGTAATAAATATATGAGAAGTTGGGCTGCATGACAGAAAGGCTTCTTTTGGCCTTCCACTTTGGGATCTGTGAGCAACAGATAATCACGCCCCAGTGGTGGCAAGGATGCTTTGGGACCTATTGTCCCATAAAGCAGAATTACTTTGGTCTCATTTTCTCGGCTAGTGAGCACAGCTGAAAACACTTACCTTCTTCTCTGTACTCCACAGTGTAGCCTGAAATGGTGCAATTGCCTGTACTGGAGGGGGGCAGCCAGCGAAGGATCACAGAGGTGCAGCTTCTCTCCTGAGCAATGGGGCGATTTGGGGCAGCCGGGACACCTTGGGGAGAGAAAACAGGCACCCAGTCCAGCATCATGTCAGCAAGCCCTAGTACTTTAACTGAGGGAAACAAGTATTCATGTGGACATCACCAAGCAGCAGTGAGGTGGGGAGGTTGTTACCCCCAGAGTGTCCGAAAACGACAGAAGAAAGCCGTTCAGAGTGCATCTGTGTGTGGTGCTTGGTGTGGCGGCAGTGGGTTGACAAACAACCAGCCAGGCTGCTGTGTTTTGCCCAGGGCTCCCTTCAGCGCTGTAGCAGTTAATGCAGCTAACTAACTTGTTTGGATAAATTGGGGAAATGATATCTCTAGGGCCAAATGGGAGAAGAAACAAATCGACTTCGCAATGCTGGTGACACTCCTGGTCTGTAATTCACCGGCCAGACATTCGTCTCTGCGCCGTGCCCCTGGACGCAGCAGCTAGCCCTCATCTCTCACGTTAACACATCCCTCCCAGAGCTGGAGGTCAGAAGCCATTAGCCCATGGTTTCCTATTCATTACAATTAGCTGGGTCACTAATCATAGCGCTGAGGACTCAGGCTGGGTTCGAATCCCAGCAGAACGGTTTGCCCCGGCCCAAACTCCCCGAGCCCCGGGAAGCAGCGCTGCAAGCAGGACGCAGGAGCTGAGCCCCTGCCAGTCCGTTTCCATTGCCCAGATGTGATGCTTACATTCGGACAACTTAATCAACGCAAAGAGCCTGCGATGCCTTCAGCCAGCAGTGGGAGGCTTGGCCAAGGATGGGTTATATTTGTCTCAGTTTGCCTGGTACAGCTCCATGCCCGGCTGCCTTTGCACCGAGCATTTCGGTGTGTTCCTGGCCCCGTAGAGGAAAAAGGCTGGCTGTGAGGGTCAGGCACGTTACCTTGGACTTTGACTGTGGCCGAAGTCGATGCCGTCCCATGTTCATTAGCTGCCACGCAGGTGTAAATGCCGCTGTCCTGGGGCATCACGTTACAGATCTTCAGCGTCAGCTCCCCGGAGTCACTGCGGGTGCAGAAGCCTGGATTACAAAGTACTGCTTTGCCCACTAATGATTTTTATCCCCACTTCTGTCCTGTCTCGTTACAAACACATGTGCACACAAATCCTGTTAACTCATTTCAAGGAGCATCCCCCCAGCAATCTGGTACCCAAATGCAACCCCTCCATCTCTCAGGATTAGGTTGCCATAAAAGCCATTTGAGCAGAATGGTCCCAGTGGGGCCCTGCGGGGCAAATCTGCCACTCTGCTGTGGTCTCAAAGGAGATTCAGACCCCTGGAGCATGTGATGGTGACCTCTGTGGCCAGGAGAGTGGACATTTCACAGCAGCTGGGGATAACAAATGTCAGCGCTGAGTTCTTGGGAGACGCTCGGTCTTTTGGCCAATCTGAGCAAATAAACAGCTCTACTCAACCTACTGAATTTATAGCAGGTCTGCAGATAGTCAGCTCAGTGGAGTTGGCCTGAATGAAAGGATTCTGCTTGTGTAACTGAGCTAGCTGTGCTGGAGACCCCACTTAGAGCCAACAATAAATTTCTTTGATGGCAAAACTAGAGCGGTTCTTGAACGTGCAAGCCATCGGAAACTGCACAGGGACACGGCTGCCGGTGTAACCGCACGGACACTGTGGCTTTGGCTGGCCTGATTGTGCTGGTTGAGGAACGGGACAGAAACATCCCCTTCCCCCGCAATCCGGACACCGATGCCAGCAGGATTTGTAAGACAGACGCTGATCTGCTGGGCCTCTCTTTGGCAGGCAGCGCCTGCATGGAAAAACAAGCAGGAGGAACGAGACAACACAAGTGCTGATAGCGCACAGCAAGGGACGGCACAGGCGAAAGGCTGATGTAAAACAGAGCCCCACATGGAAATACCCCCCCCCATCCCAGCCCCGGCCAGCAGCCTGAAGATAAGGCTCTACCAATCTAATGGCTAACAAGGCAATTTGGGGTACCCTGGGGCAGCTTCACAAGGCAACAGTCTCTGAAGGAAGCTCTTGATCAGATGTCTTTTCTTTTCTTCTTTTTTTTTTTTTTTGAACATGTAAAATCCCTTCTCTCTTAGTGTACATTTGTCACTTCCATGGACTTTGTACTCCCCGGGTTTGTCTCAGCCTGAGCCAGCACTGCTCACAAGTTCACATGAAAGATTGCCTCCTGGAGATTTCCACTTCAGTTTGGCCCAAATAGCTTATGTAAGCCGCAGATGAGCATCCAGCAGCAGGCTGTTATCTGACCTGAATTCAACTCCAGATCTTTTCAGATCATCCCATTGTTTGCTGTAAAGACGGGCCAGGAACATCATGACAAGCATCTTTCTGTCCAAGTGCAGCTGGATGTAGCCTTCCCAGGAGCACATGTAGGCTCTTTGAGGAGCAGCTGAGGAAAGGCTCAGGAAAACTGCATGAGTTACCACCTCTGCCCGTGAGATGAGAACATTCCCAATGGTGTGGATAAGTAAATGAAGAATATTGCAAGCTGATGAGGGCTTGCTCTGCTCTACTCCTGTCCCTACCAAAGGTGAGCATCATATCAAACCCAAGCAGATAAGCCCCAGCAAAGCGGAGGCAATATTACCCAAAATAATATGGTGGAAACATTAATTGCTTCTGGCTTGCAGCTGGCTCAGAGGTCTTGGCCTTCTGGGGCACAGCACAACCAAAGTTCACAACTGCCCACAACACGCTCAGTGGAGATAGGCTACATCAACTTGGGAAACTATAGAGCTACCCAAAACCCAGAGTTCAACCCTTTCTACTAGCTGACGTCTGGCTCAGCGATGTGCCAATTCACCATGCCAGCCTTGATTAACTGCATTTCTAATGAGTCTTGTAGCCCAGCTGGTGCTGTATTTGAGGAGGACATGACCATCATGACCAGATGTGTTGGGATCCAGAGACGGGACCTTACCAGGATGACACCGTGTAGGTGGCCGTGCTGTTGTCATTGTCAAGAATGTTTTGATCTGGTCCTTTCCAGGTTATAGTTGGTTTGGGACGTCCACAGACTTTGCACTGCAGCATCACCGTGTCGCCAAGCAGGCAGGTGATATCCACTAAAGGCACAAGAAACTCTGGAGCCACTGGAGAAGAACATAGAGGGAACACCTTCTTTTAATGCACAGGAGAGGATGTTCCCCATGCAAGTCTGGAGAACACATTATAGGATCAGTTGTGGTTTGCTTTTGTAGAGGGGTGACGTGTCAGGGTTAAGCACTGAAGATCTGGGTCCCAAATGGATTATCCCAGAGTTGTTAGTGAAACTCCACCTTCACTAAGAGCCAGCTGCCAGCAGCCCAGGGAAGGAGGTAGCAGGGACTGACTGTGCCTGGGTCTGAGCTCTGGCAGGAAGGTGAGGCTGGGCGAAGGTGTGTTTGGCGAGGGGTGGGTTTGGGGCACTCAGTGCGTGTTCTCAGGCTCTGTGAGCCCACCAGCAGATTGTTGAAGAAGAGTTGCCTCTGCTGTGAGCACTGCTGTGTGGGACTAAATCCCAGCTGCTGGCTCACCCCTCAATGCAAGTCAGTGCACAGCTGTCTTTAACTC
The DNA here is from genome assembly GCF_964211835.1 of Anser anser. Classification (NCBI taxonomy): domain Eukaryota; kingdom Metazoa; phylum Chordata; class Aves; order Anseriformes; family Anatidae; genus Anser; species Anser anser. Next base: position 16,444,455 of record NC_139726.1, on the reverse strand, counting down.
ACCTTCTTGAATGAAATTGGGGTTGATTATCTGAAAAATACAAAGAAATAATACATATAAAGCAGTTATTTAGTTGTCTGGACAGTTGCAGAGAGACATCTGGTTTCACAAGGCAAGGAGGTGAGGCTGACCCGAACTGCAGAAACACTGACCAGTGGGCTCAAGCAGTCTCAACAACTGGCAAACACAGCAAGCTCTGGTGACAACTGAACAAGCCAGTGCGCAGTTGAAACAGTAAATGATAGCTACAGTTTCTGGAAGGCTGATAAAGCAGACTTTGTGTGAGCTGCATCGCAGGTAGCAGGCGCAACACCAAGGCTGAGGAAGGTGACCGTGCTTTCTCTTTGCTTAGGTGATGCTCAAGCCATTAATTGCTTTCCACCTGGATGTGGTTTGTGCCCCCCTGTGCCCAGCTCCAGACCCACATCACACAGCACCTGCAGCCACCATGCACCTGGGGCACCTCACCTGTGCTCTAGCCACTAACCAGCTGTGGGGAGCTTCTGCTCAGCTTCAGGGAAAAAAAGGTAAAGTGCTAAAACAGAAATACTGGCTTATTTTTGCGTACTGACACATATCAGTCCTGCAGCAGTTCATGGCCTGTCATGAGTAAAATACCACTTGTTTCATTTGGCTGCTGGAAACTTTATAACTTGAACCTGGAATTGGATAACTGAGAGTTATTTTGTCTAACTCGTTAATTGATCAAGTTAGTAAAGACTTGAAAAGCTACTGTCTCACCATAGCATAGATATGTGTGATAGTTACATCATGCTAGTCCTAGAAGAAAAGTTGGGGGATAGCAAAGACAACAGCGATAAGTTCTCACACACAGCATCAACTCTAACTACATAATGGTGTACCATAGTATAGATGTTTTAGCCTCATTAACTGGTTTAATAATCCAATAAGGTCTTGTTATCCAAAGTCACACTAATAAATATCAAGCACCATAAACACCAGTGTGGTTATCTCACCTTGTTTCTTTGCTACTGTCTATTTCAGAGCTATTTTGGAAGATGTCAGTGAAGCAGTGACCTAATTCATGGTCTGCCAAAGCTGATGGGAGTTATTGCAGTGACCAGAAACCAGGCCACGAGGCAGAAGCAACAAGCCTTCAAACACGTAGATGCATCTTTGAGATTCATATTTATTTTGGAGAGTTATAAATAGTTTTCCAAGGTGCATGGCTCAATGTGCCATTCAAGGAGGCACTGGAGTGCATTCAGACTAATTTTGGCTGCATAGCCCTTCTGCATAGCCCTAGGCTAAGCTCTGGTACCAGCACTCAGCCCCCAGGCTCTGCTTCCCCCATCACCACCAGAAAGCACAAATGGATGAGTCCAACGTGGACTCATCGCTCACATGGGCATTTTCTCCCATGGAAACATAACTTCCATAAATTCCTCATCGTCTGAGACTGAGACTATCCTGTGGCCTAGCAGCAGACAGAGTTTGGTCCTACGGGAACACATATAGAGAACCCAAATTCACCGTACTGGCTGAAGCAACCCGTCAATGCCAGTGCTTTGTGCTGTGCTCCAGGGAGGGGCGTGGGCTGGTGGTTGTGGGCACAGAGGTTACGGTCGCTACCACGTGGCCAGCCTATCCTTCAGGTCTGGACCTGGCAGGCGAGATGGTTTGGGCTCTTGGGTTCTCCCAAGAGCATTGAGAGTTCAAACGTTTCATCCCCAGCAGCCTGGAAGCAGCCAGCCTCTTGCTACACTCCTGGAAAGGTCCCTTTGAGGACTATTTCTATAGTCCTCGTATGGCCACACTGGGAACACCTGGGGGCACCTCCATGGGGAGGTGGCAGCAGAGCGTGTCCCCACTGTGGTGCGATGGCACAGCTCGGCCTGGTTGCACCCATGGGGCCCCCGCACCCTGATGGCCTTTTGTGTCTCATCCCTCATCCCTGTTGTCACCCTTCCTCCTGCAACTGTGGCCCAGGATGCACATACAGCCTCCAGCCCCCATGGGCAGGAAGCAATCGGGGTGTAAGAGGGCACTGGGTGAAGGAAAACATCTCCCCGCCTGTGAGGAGGGAAAGGGAAGACGGCACTTGTGATTAACTTACAGCACTCACGTAGCACTGCAAAGGAAGAAAAAGCTGTTGTAGGGAGGGAGATTTCCAGCTAGATAACCACCTCTTGCCACTTTTCACTAAATGAGACCATCTATTTATCAGATTAGTAACCTGAGGCAGCAGTTCATTTGCACATACATCTTCATTTTTGTAGTTTGTGGCTTAACTGGAGCACACATACATCCTCTGTAGTGCTCCCCTGTCTTCCCTGCAGCGTGCACTAAATTCCCATATTATTCACTGATTTCTGTCCTGGTAAGATTAGAGATCCAGAGAAAGAAACGCTCCTAACACTTTATATTAATTTTATAGTGCTAAAGGATACATTAGAAGATACAGCTACAGTGATATATGTTATAGATACATCTATAAATAAATAATGCTACAATTTCAATATTTTCTAAGGCACAATCATTTATAATAATTGACTTACCAATGTTGTTTTCCATTGCCTTACTGATGGGATATTATAAAAGAAAATTACCGCTGCTAGATAACATTGGAAGAGTCTAGGGGTAAAATTTACATTTCCTTTGATAAAACTTCAGCTGCTAATTAATAAAATGCTGCCTAACGACACCCCACAGCCATGTCTCAGCTTTCACCTGCTGTAAGCTTAGAGAAAAATAAAAGCCTTTTCGCAAGAGAATGCTAAATGCTACCAAAATGATTTAATACATCACTTGATTAGGGAACAGGTTTTGCTTAAATCACAGGGTGAGAAGTACAGAAATAGCAAATGAAAGATTCACAGCCAGAAGCCAGCTTTCCTGACCCACACATCAGCCCCATGGGGTTATGGTGCCTCTCTCTGCAGAGCATCCAGGTTTCTGGGCAATGGGTACATGGCAGGAGAAGACAGACTCCATGAAGTCCTTCTCGACTAAGTGAAAGGCCTTTGGAGGTGATTTCTTCATGTGCCAAATTGACTTTTAATTGGAGAGGAGAGCTCCGGATCATGGCCCCTTCACCCTCTGAGAACTTTGCACAGCCTCCTGCAGGTGAGTGAGCTGAAGGGAGATGACAGATTTCTTTTTTTGTCTGGCAAAATACCTGCAGCCAGATCCAGAGTGGACAAAATCCTCTAACTGCATGGCTGGTAGAGTTTGTTTCTCAAACAGTGATGCTAAAAATGGAAACCCTGCGCAAAGTGACAAAGGCAGCCCATGAAGCAGTCTCTGCTCACACCATGTGGGGTCCAGCACTGACAAGGCAAAGAATGGAAGCTGGAGAGAAGGGACTGAGACACACAAATGGGACGACAGGTCAGCATTATTCCATAGAAAAGACAGAAATAGACCTTGTTCCTCCCTTCTCCAGCCTGCGTTGTTTCAGGGCTCAGACCAAGAAAGGTCCAGATGTCTTTGTGGGTCTAAGTGACTTTTTTGTTGCAAAACAGGGTTTGGAGATGATTGCCAAATCCACCCGTAACACCTAAGCCTACTTGCAAAGGGCTCACCAGGCTTCCAGATGTGTCATGCTGAATTTTCTGTGAGTTTGTTTAAACAGGACAAAAGAAGCAACTTAGTGTTGCAGTCAGACTTCAGAAAAGCAGCACAAATGCTGCATACAGCAACTCAGCACTTTGCACCACTGGATCACATTTTTCCTGGTTTGCCAAGATCATGTTATGAGCACAGAAAGGCATTTGCATTCGTCGCAGCAAAGCTGTCCATTTGCAAAGTGACTCCAACCTCTGACTTGTTAGCAGAGCTTATCTGTCATGTATATGCACATGCTACGTAAGTGCATCACAAACAGGACAAACAGTGATTTTCCCCACTTTTGCTGAGTTGTAAGGCTGGACTGCCAACCAAGCCCTCCATAAAAAGATCCATGCTTTAGCTAAACAGCAGAGGGCATGTTTACTCCAAGGCAAGCAGCTCTGCATTTGGTAAACACCTCATAGCACTTCTTGCTCATCAAGTTAAAATAAAATATTGACTCATTCGCACATGCTGGTAGCCAGCAGCAAGCTCCTTGCTCCTTCATTTAAAAAAGAAAAAAAAAAGTAATGGTTCTCAGAAAAAAAATAATAAAGAAGTGAAGAAGAATTAAACCAACTGCAATTTGCAGGAAAAGATATATTAGTCCCTCTCTGATCAGGTCAACTTCTAATGTGAAATTTTTAGGGGGAACAAGTTTCCCCCTCCCCCCCACCCCCCAAAAAAAAAAAAAAAACAAGAGAAATCTCTTGATAAGTGGAGCGAATAAGGATTTCTCCCTGTATGTGGGTAGGTGCCCCCAGTGGGAGAAATTATTTAAACTGAAAGAATGGTACCTGATGAAACATCCCACAGTACCAGGCCTTTGGTGGGGAGGGGGGATGCCTTCTGGCACCCAGCATGGATGGGCTCAGCTGCCGCTGAGAGGAGCCACAGGGGATGCTGGCCATGTCCTGTGGGTCTGTACACGGCAGGAGTCCTATTCCCTGCATCAGGCTCCAGCTGATGTGCTTCAATGGCTGTAGCTGTAGGGTGTCTCTGCTTTTGAAGGCTACCACACCGTGTTGTGGCACCCTATTGTTTTCCTGCAGATTAAGTAGATCACTTGTTTCTTTTCCAAAAGCTAAACTGCAGCACCTGTGCTGCCAACTGGCTTGACACCTGATGAGCCACCTGCCCACTCCGTCACGGCATCCCTGTCCACCCAGGGCAGCAGGACTCTGGTATTGCCTGTGGAGGCCACCCCAGGGACACTGGAAGCTCTCAGAATTGCACTTGCTCTTGTTGTACCTGTGATAAGAGCCTCTTCCCAGAGTAAGGCAGTGCTGTGCTACGCGCATAAACAGCCATGGGAAAATAATCTGTACCTGGAAAGGCTTCCTTACCAGTATTGTTCGAGAGCAGAGAGAGTATGTTAGATATGCTCTGGAGATGCAAAACTCAAGGCAGAGGGATGAACACATTTACCTAAAGCACTTGGGAATTCCTGGCCTGAGCTGAGAGTTGATGTGAAGCCAATGCTGTTATCCACCAAGCCATTGCTTACTCAACCACTTGGACCATGAGGATGCTAACACGATGTTCTTGCCTGCAGCATGCTCCCAGTGCTGATTTCCCTCAGTCTCTGGGTAGTCCTGAATGTACTAAAGTGTCATAACTGAAAAAAAAATGATGATGAAGCCCAACCTACATACCTTGGCAATATCCCAGCTCACTAACCTACTGATGGCACTTCCACCAACTCAGGGTGGGCCTGGACTTCATCGCACCTTTGCAGGGCTAAGAAGCAGGAACAAACACACTGGGTGTTGGCTGCCTGTTGGTCAGGATTACTTGCAATGCACCGCAGCTGGCATCGCCCTGTGCAAAACAAGATGTCAGATCCCTACAGAAGAGGTCTGCTCCAAAGCCTGGAAGCTGAATTTAGCGAGTCTCAGCTCCATCAGGTCTGCTGGGAGGACATGTGCTCAGAGAAGAGAGGTGGCCTGATGGGATCTGCACAGGTGACCTATGACCTCCTCAGCAATATTGAAACCCCACGAGGTGTTATGACACCGAATTGTACGACAATTAGTTGTGTCATTGTCCAGGACCCCAGACATGGGTGTGGATGATATTCACTGATTCACAAGGACATACACCTTCTTCCCAGAAGGAGAACTGCCTGTCCCTGTGCAATTAGCTACAGACACGTGGAAAGGGACACTCTGATCTTTCTTAAATACAGGTTACTCCTATCCTTCACGTGGCTACAACTGCTCCTCACATTCCTGCTCCTACACTCCACATACCTGACAGGTGACTTTACACCTTCTGTTTTGTGTAACAATTGCACAAAATAGAAACTAGGAAAAAAAAAACTACAACAAAACAAAACACCACCATATTTCGTTTCCATTCTTGTCCGCTTTCATTACATGTTGATAAACTACAAGAAAAGAAACAGCCACCAAGAGATACAATTTCTATTCCAAGTTACAAAGAATGGAAAGTTCTCTATTTATGCAGATAAAAATATAGTAATAACATTTTAGCTTTTTGAAAACAGTCACAATTCTAGGTTTTTGCTCTCATTATATGTTCTTCACATTTCTTTCTTTCTTTCTTTCTATTTCCCCTTGAAACAAAACAAAGTCAAAGTGCTTCAATAATCTGTAATCTACTGAACAGATATGTGGTATTTTATAAATAGCAACCAAAGCTGGACCTGAAAGACTGCAGCAGCAGTGGGACTTCATGGATATATCATGACCAGCTTACTGACTTCTCGCACAGGAAACAGGCTGGAGGTAAAATTCACTAACACTTCCAACTAATTAATGTGGCTTCTTTGCATTTAGAGCCTGCTCTCTTTCTCCTAGCACTGGGAGCCTGTTCTCACGTATGACAGGAAGAGGGATGTCGGCCTGTTGGGGTGACAGCCCTGTAGAAGAAGCCGGGTGACTCGCCCAAGGCTGTAAGTACAGAGGCCTCCTCCTTAATGACAAAGGTAGGCCGCGTGGGCCTGTAAATGGTGGTGTCTGTGCCAGGACACAGCTCTCCTGCCAGCACTCCCACAGACTGTGAAATTGTCACAAGCCGAGCCTATGAAACTGTCACAAGCTGAGCCAGGTGTCAGAGCCAGGTCTGCCCCCACCGCCGGCAGCCGGTGATGCTCCCAGCCTAGGAGCTCGCCACCTCACCACACACCCCTGGAACAGAGAAGGGGGAGCCTGGGGAGAGGCTGGTTTTCACTACGTGCACAGCTTGGTGTAGAGGGTATCAAAGCTTTTTAGCAATATTTAAGCACAAGACACAAAGCCAGAAAAGTCAGCTGTTTGGTTTTTTTTTTTTCTGCAAAATACAGTTAAGAATGTACACCAGCTGCCCTACTCCCTCTGTATCGGGTACTGCCCCCAGGGGAGACCGAAAACACGCTGGCTGACGGAGGATTTGACAGTCCTGCTCCAATACTATGTGCAGGCACAAGCACAATCACGGGACACAAGAACCTGCAAAAGCAAGGGACTAATGTTTCCCCTATGGACTGGGTCACGCCCAAAAGTCTTCCACCGTGCCATGGTGAGCCTGCCTCAGGAAAGGAGCTGGAGGTGGGGATAAATGATTTTGAAAGGACTTGCTAATGTTCCTTTCCCCTCACTGACAAGCCTGAAAACTGGAACCATCACCAGAGGAGAGGAATGCAGACTAGAAAGAGCCTGGAAAGCCCACCAGCCCTGGGAGCTGCCAGAGATCCACCTGCAGTTCCTCTGAGAAGAGATTCCGCAGCGCATGCTGAGGCCTGTGCTGTTGAGGTGTGCTAGCCAGCTGTGCTGCAGGTTAGACATCTCTGCATAGACCTCCTGATGCTCTGCCATCACTGTCTGACTTCCTCCACAGTTCTCCTGCACGATGAAATCCTGTATCAGGCTCTGGTGGTGGAAAAAGCTTGCCTTGCTTCTGTTTTAATGAGAAAAGGCTTTAGCTCCTGAGGCCTTAATCCAATACATTTCTCACAACACATTTGAGAAGGAGCATCACAACATCCATAATAAAGGGACAGGGAGAACAAGCTTTCCTTTAGCACACATCCCTTTCTCAAAGATGTATTTACTGATGCCAATGCAATTAAAATAGAAGAGAACCTTCAGGTTAATAGCTGAGGTGGTACATCCCAATACATTTCTGCTGTTTTTTAACCCCAGGAGGAAGGTCAGCTTTCTTTTGCAGGATGTTTGTAGTGCAATCTGGCTAACAGCTTCCTGGAGGTGCAATATCCCTCTTCTCCAATGACCTGTTCTACCATCTCTACAAAATCAGAGGTTTTGCTGAACCTTTTCCTTGCCTGTTTCAGTAGGAAGCTCTTTCAGCCTTGGTACAATGTACACAGGTGTTTAGCGTGGTCACCATACACAGAAAAATGGGCTCTGCAAGATATTAATTGAGAAGAGCCAGACATACAGCTCTCATGATTTTAAGTTCTTTCTGGCTCTCTTAACAAGGCATGTCTTGGTCACTCCACTAAAATCAGTGGCTTCACACTGGAAAAAAGAGTTGTGTAATGCATCACAAGTTGGGTCCACTTATCTGCATTAGTCTTGTCTATGATACAGGTACATTAAAGCAACTAATTTTACCAAAGTCTTCCAGTACCTTTACAGAAACACAATTTCCCATTTTTTAAGTGACATCAACTGCTAGGAAAAAAAAAAGAAACTTTTTCTTTTCTGATCTATATTTAAAGCACCAGCTTGGTGCAACATCGTTTGCTCCAGTAATTCACAACACAAACCTGACTAGCAGCCCTGCATGTGTTGCCAGGACAGTGGGTGTTTTTAAAACAGAGAGCTGCTGCATTTATTGGTAGCTGACAAGCATGCACGATCATTTCATTGAGCGAGGTCCCAGGTGGGAAGCAGCGACTGAGGGCGGCTATGTAAGCCTCCAGCTCAGCAAGAACTTGTTCCTCAACTTCCTCCACTGCTGCTATCACAAAGGCAACCTGAACTCCAGTTCACTGCTTGGCAAAAACAGAATTGGTGCTTTGTGTGACTCATGTTTAATTGGCACATATGTCCATGAGCGATGCAGACCCACCAGCTCCCCTTCCAGCACAGGCATTTCAAAACAGGCACATGTTCTTGGAAAAAAATAATGACAAGGATGATTGTCTCTACCTCCATGCTAGTATTGGGGTCAAGGTCATCACACTCTGACTCCTCTGAGCTGTTTGTCTCCTTGTTTGGCAGCATGAAGAGGAAGAAAGAGAACAAGAGATTAGAGGAGAGATTGGTTAGACAGGGCAGAGCAGCAAGGAATTGTAAGCAGCATGGGGACGGATAACAGGACAGAAAATGTTCCAAAAAAAAAAAAACCCAAACCCAAACCAAACGAACAACAAAACAAGAGAAGCAAAGGCGAAGACATGCTTTTGCCAGAGGAGAGGCAGTGATTCCGCAAATCGTTCGGGCAGTACAACAGCAAGGAAGCAGGAGAAGGAAGCCCCGTGACCACCATGCTGCAGCAGCTGCTGCCCTTAGCTCTGGGTGCGAGGGGCAGCCGGGTGGCAGTGGCAGGGCTCCTCTTTGCACATGCCATCTGTTTCACGAGGCATACATGAGGGAAAGCCTCCAGAAAGGAAAACACTTAATCATGGGCTCTCCTGGAGAGGGGTGGATCCATAGTACATGCTCAAGTGCTTTCCTGCATCAAGGCTGGGCTTTGGTTGTGTCAAAACCACAACGAGTATTTGTTTGCTTGCCTCTGCTGGGAGGGATAGCCCCAGATTAGTCCTGAGCAGGCCTCATGGTTGGTTTATAGAGATGGATCCTCTCAATTGGAGCACAGTAGTCAGGCACTCAGAGCAGAAGATGGAGCTTAACCCCACCGTTCTCAACCTTTTCCACACTGGGAGATCTCAGAGAGAGAGAGACAGACACGGACACACACACACACACGGACACACACAAAACCCTCTCCTGGCAAGACCGAGTCAGCATCTCTTTCCTGTCTGGTAATATGGAAATAAAAAGGTCATTCAGACCATCTCCCCAGAGCGAACTTCTTTAGCATCTCAAGGTTGAGAACCCCTTACCATAATATGTGGGGAAATATTGGCCTAAGGAAAACTCATCAACATTAAAAAGGCATTCATTTCACCCGGTGGCTTTCTCACCGCTGCAGTTGCTCTGATGGAGCTGCAGATTGGGCTAGATCAGAGGTAAGTCATTCACTATTTTCAGTTATTTACAGAACAGTTATTTAACCTTATACATAGTCTTTTAATGAAGATTACTTACTTGCGTATGGGATGCCAGGAAAAAGAAAACGAAAAACAAAGGCTGCATTTTTATCTTGCATGCAAAAATCCTGCTAAAATGGATACTACAAAAAAAAAAAAAAAAAGATAACTGAAGTGGAAAAAAAAAACACAAGCCCAAAATTGCCTCCCCCTCCCTCTCTCAGGAGAGGATGCTATAGGGGGTGAAAAGGATGGGAAGCAGGAGAGTGGCACACAGCTTTCCGATGGCCTTACTCACTTTAACAGAGACTTTGTTCCCCAGAATATCCTTGGATTTACGTGGCCCATTGGCTTCATTTTTGCCACTGCTCTCCTTTTCCGCCCGCTTTCTCATGCGCAGGGTATGCCATGAACATGACTTCCTGTTGTACCAGAAAACGCAGCAATCAAACGGCAAATCATAGCAGGAAGGAAGGATTTGGAAAGGAGAACCAGCATCCACATTTGCGATTACTGCAATTCCCTAGAAAGTGAAAGCCACCGGCAATACGCCTATCTCTACTTGAGCAATGAGAGTTGAAGTTAAAAAACAAACCAAAGAGTTCTGCAAAGCAGATGTTGTGCCACAGTTGCTGTTTAAATGCATGGAGCAGGAAAAAATATCCCATGATGGAAGCAGGCAACTAGAACTCGGTCAGCTGGTTTCAGGGACTTTGTCTTGCATTGCCACAAACAGAGATTTATTTTATTTTTGCTGTAGTTAAAAGGTCAATTCAGTCCTCAGTCTTGTTGGTTAAAAGCAGTGAAACAAATCTAAATAAATGAGAACCATCTTAATAGATTACTTGGTCGAACAAATAAAAAATTTTAAGAAATTGAAGGTGTTGCTCCCTACATGTTACTCAGAACATGAATAGCTCAGAAAATGGGAGCTACATCACTAACTTTCCAAGAGATAAGTAATTTCCTAGAATGACAAGCTCTGCTCTGCCTCTCAAGACCAAGAATTTCCCATTAGTGTAATATTTGATTTTGCCAATCCGAATAGAGAGAACATCAACCAGTCCATGCTTTTTGACTAGAATCACAGCAGGCATGACTTCCAGAACGTTTTTCACCCCTCATTACTGTGCCTGTGACCTTACTCTTGGAAAAAAGAAAAAAAAAGACCATGTCACCCTTTGTAAGAGCAATGCTGTGTCAACAACAGAAATTGCATATCAAAGCAGACATAAAAAAATAAAAAAAAATAAAATAAAAACAATTCTCAATATGGAATTCATTTGGTTTAAATAGTGGGCAGGCTGGGGGGGATTTGGGAAGTGGTATGTTGTCCAAAGCTGAAAGCTCTCAAAACAGCAGTGTGATGAGCCGGGATCCAGGTTCAAAGCATCTGCCCACCTTTAAGTCATGCAAATTTTATTTGCATGTTTTAAGCCCAATGTTTGGCACATGTCATGTCACGTCTACAGTACCTTGATACATTTTACAAAGCAAGTTGCATGTAATCCAACGATCACCTGCGATGCCAATAAAATGCAGTATGTTAGCAAGGTAGGACTTGAAGGACACCCCACACAGCCGATGCTCCCCCATGACCACTGATGATGATTCATAACCATCTTTTTGTATTTCAGCACCTGACTGGAGCTGTACAATAGCTCATTTTTTAAAAAGTAAACCCACGGGCCTCCCAGCAACTGGCTGCACTGACATAAGACCAAAATGGTTCATAGTGACTGTTTTTGACGTGGCAGCACTGTGGCCCAGGTCCCCACCAGTGGCATGGAGCTGGCGGCTGGCACGGGCAATCATGTTTTGGCATAAGGAGCACCAACACTCCCTGCATGCCCTGGCTGGACTGGAAGGGTCGCTTGATATTCGGGCATTTTTGGGGGAGGTCTGCATTAGGTGTGCAGACCAGGGGGTATTATCCAGCACTTCGGGATAATTCCTTTACCACTTTCCTTTACAATATGATTAAGAGTCAAGGATGTGGCTGATGGACTCCCTGACCCTCACCTATCATGATGCCAACACTACTGGATCAAACACATATTTTATGTACAGTATTTGTCAACAGAAGAAACAGTTTTATTATTTTTAAGTCCATGTGATCTGGCAGACTGGACAGGGCTGAAAACACCTGCATTTTTAACCCATAGGATTTATATTAGAAAGTCATTCAAGCTTCTCTTTAGTTGCAGCGTTGTTTTAGCTCTGAGTCTGAAAACATGATTTAAGACAGAGAGAAGTGCAATGCATGTGTCTTTCAATTCTGGTATTCCTTCCTGGCCCCAATTCATACGACTATATTGCAGAATTTGACTGCACAGCTGCCATGAAATCAAAGTCTTCCACCAGGAGCCCAGTGCTGGGGTGAATGTAAAGGCACATGTTTGCAGATTGTGGTTAAAGGGGAACCCAGGAATAGCTGTGGCACACGAGCAAGAGATGTGCTGAGCAATTTCTTTGGCTTAACTTTTCATTTGCAATAGCATTCAATAGTATTCCTGAGATCACTGACTGATGGGTCAAGTCACTGTATTTCTTAACTGAATCTTTAGCAGATACCAAATTATTACTTTTAGTGAATCTCTCACAAAATCTTTCCTCACATTCAGTTCTGCACCTCAAGGCACTCACGTAAGATAACAGAATTTGTAGCATACACCATGCATTACCATGTAGTCATTTTAGATGTTAAAAGAAATCAATCGGTATTACTGAAAAGAGGGTTGTACCTTCTGTATTTAATACCAAAAAAACACTTTCTTGCATTAGTCATTTCAGACTGACAAATTTCTAAAAATCAAAAAAGAAAAATATATATCCACACATTTGTTAAATAAACAACAAAATGTTATAAACAAAACAAAACTAAACAAAAAAGGGTCAAACTAGTTCTTTTACCTCATTAAAACATGCTCATGGTGAAAATTTATTTTACATATTTAAAATAGTACATTTAAAATTAGTTACATTACAGGTACAATGATGAACATTGCGACTATCCATTATATTGCACAACCTGACTTCATCAATATGAGTTTGTTTCTTTTCTTTTTTTTAAATAGTGCAAAATACTTTATACAGGAATGTACTTGGATGGGGGTCTTGCAAACCAAAAAATATTTTACAAAAGTTACTGCGAACAGAAAAAAAAGAACAAACCAAAACAAAATAAAAAAAAAAAGATACAAGCTGTACAAGGAAATTGCCATAGACAACAAAATCTCTCCTCTTAGAGAAGCGAACCTCAGTCCAACACAGGGCCTGATTATTTTTTTGCTAGATGCTGTTATAACCAATATATAGATTAGTAACTTAATACAACATAAATATAAGTCCAGTCCAAGCAGGTCCATGTTGGTGTAAAATGGTGTAACGTAAAATATGTCTTTAACCATCTATGGTTTTATTTCTCTCCAAAGTATAAACAAAACCCCACAAAACAAAAATAAGCCAAACCCAAGCTATCCACCATAGCCGCCCGATGCTGTGAATTGACCACTCAACTTGTTCCAATGGCACTGTAGATAAAAATCAGCAGGAATTCCCTACCATTTGGGTTTGTTTATTTTTATTTATTTATTTATTTTCCTCAAAAAATCCACATAGTGCTCCCAGCGAAGCCAACATGGCACTTACTTGATGCTTCCGTCGCTACTATCTGTGGTGGATTTAGTGAGGGGAGCCAAGATATTGCCAGGGATCCATCCTTCAGCAGCCGGAGAGTGGTCGTTTGCAGGCTGGTACACCAGGAACATGTTCTGCTGGTTGATAGCGAGGATCTGAACCACCTCTCCTTGATTCACACAGATCTCATCCTCCTTCAGTGCATAGTAATCTTTAATCACCACCATGGAAGAGGTCCCATTGCACCCTCCCAAATCAGTCTGTGGAAGTGGACACAAGAGAAACCTGGTGAGCAGGCGGTGCTGAGGAACCTGCCTTTTCTGGCAGCAGTCACAGCAAGCACTTCATTTCCAGCCTAACTGCACCAGGGGAAAAGATACAAAACACATGCAAGTTCACATAGGTAGAGGAGGATTTGAAGCATCAGCAGAAACCTGACGCAAACCAGCCTCCTGCTTCGGACTAGATTTCACAGCTGTTCTGAAGGTGACAGTGCCAGAGCAGTGTACTCATTTGCGTGGTATTGCAGATGAACTACCTGTGCTGAACCAAATGCAGGGAAAGACCAACGAAGGCTCACATTAGAAGCCAAATGAATACTCACACATTTCATTGATCTTAAATATAGGTCGTACTGGAAAGTGGCTTTGGTTAACTGCAGCCAGCAGCTGGGCCCAAACACCACTGACAGTTACTGCCTCCTTGGTTTGTGTGAATTGTGTTGGGGTAGTGCACACGCACCTGGATTACAACCTTCAGCTGGCATCTTTGGAGCTGTTACGTGAGAAAAGGTCTAAGCTATTTAAACCATCGGAGTAGACCTCTTCAGGAATGGGTGGTTAATGGATATTAAAGAGGTCTGAATATTGCTGTTGGTGATACCGCAAATGGAAATTCAGTTCACCAAGTCCACAAACGTAGTGCCCTGAAGAACACTGGGGTCAGGGCTCCGGACAGGTTCTGTTCCAGATTTCCAGCTGAAGAGCCACCTGCCTGAGTGCCAGAGCTTTCACAGTCTCCGTTTAACTTCAAATCACATTTCACACCATTGCTTCAGTATGTTGATTCCTGTTGACCTGGTTAGCTGATAATTAAAGCTAACGTCACTGATAGTCTATGGTACAAGAAATGGACTATGAGATCATGTTTTACCAGATGAGTTCAGTACCTTGCTTTGTTCGTACTTGTCTCCGGGCTGTGAGTGTTCATACCCTGTGCTGCCATTGGAGGTAGATATCTTCAGGGGTGGGAGAGAGGGATTACGGCTTGTAGCCTTCAAAGGCTTCTCAGACCCTACTGGAACAGAAGAATAGGGTCTGCTGTTGGGCTGAGAGACCCTACCGGTCTGGGGCCTCAGCACTGCTGAGCTACTTTCTTTGCGTTGGTACTCTATGGGAGACTGTAGCGCTGCAAAAGAGGACAAGAATTAGCGATATGCTTTCAATGACATTGAAAAGGGATGTAGGGGGTGTGTGGGGTGACTCGATCAGAGCAGATACATAAATTGCAAAACAAACAGGCACAGAAAATGCCACCCAAGGAAGCACATGGCACGTTCACAGCTACACAGGATGCAAGCGTGTCACGCTGTACTGTGCATGAACTGAACGCAGCAGTTCATGCTACTGGGAGGAACAGCTTCTCTAACGAGCACAGTGGGCTAACTCATTTGCCATTCATAGCACGCGTAATTGCACTCAGTTTCTTTGAAATTGCACAAATGAAGTATCAGAAAAATAATCCTGAAAAAAGAAGTCTGAATAAGAGATGTACAGCTTTTTTATAGTGAATTTTGCTTATCATCAGGAAACACAGATTAAGACCCATAAATCTCATTTGTGTATTCCCATGAGAGCTTGACTACTAAATTCTCTTCAAATATGCTGCACTGAAACTTTTCTCCCTATGCAATTTCTGTATTAACTACTTTGGCTCAAAGAAACCACTGGAGATGACCAGCAAGTTAGGAAGTATAGATGGTACAACAATATCAATCCCAGCAGCCCAGACCTCTCCAGAAAACACCCAAAAAGCAATATTAAACAGCTTCACAGGCCTTTAAAAAAGACTGCTTGTGAAAGAGTACATTTTGTAGTCACGGATAGAGCTTACTCTCTGGGAAAAGGAAGGACAGAAATGCCAGATGGTGAAGAATTTGATATGTTTGGAGGAGAAGGGACAAGGGCTGGGACTCACATGGGATGGGAAAGAGACAGATTTACTAGGCTCAGACTCCCATCCCCAGACCTATGGGTTTGTTTTCTGCATGTCATGTGGCTTTAATGGCTGATTTATAGGCAGTTAATGCTGTGTACATGCACCAGACTAAACCTACTGGAATGCGGAGAGACTAGTCTAGCAGGAGGCAGACAGGAGGACATAATGTCACAGCATCGGCCCAGCCAGGGAACCACAACAGAAGGAATGTCTTTCCCAACAAGAGGAAAAGGAAAGACAAACAGAAAGGCTCAGCACCACACAACATACTCTCTAATGTTCCCCTTCCAGAGAAATGCAGGGCTGGTCCAACAAGAAACCACTTGATACTAGAGAACAAGAGACTAAAAAAATCAAGGAGGCCAGACCACTGTTTTCTTCAAAATCACACGTTTTAACGTAGACCTGTAGCAATCTGGAAGATTAATTGGCTCAAAAGCCTCTGCAGTCACCCTTGCCACAGAAGTGACTCGTGTTTCTGCCACAGGGACTACCCATTTCACTCGCTTACCTCAACAGCCGCTGAAAATGCTTTGGTCCTGCTGCAGATCAGCCACTGAGTAGGAGGAGGGCTGGGGACATCTTTGACAGTGATTTTGACAGTGACATTTTTCTAGTCTATACAGCAGATTAGGCTGCAAGATCTTTAGCAATAAGACCTGAATGAGTACTCCTCTATCTTGAAACAATACATCCTTATCAGTGCCTTTAAAGGGTGCTCAGCTTGGAGCCCACTGGTGGCTTCTAATTCCACAGTTAACTATGACAGTGATGCCTGGCTTCCTGTCTCCTATTCAACATCTGTTAGTATTCTTACAGGCTTCTGGCAAAAATCAATGTCCGTGTACTTGCTCTCTCTCAAAAAAAAGCCCTCATAAAACATGATAAAAAAAAATACAGATCAATCGCATTTTTCATAAGAAATACATCCATTGTTGACGTACTTTCTTTATCCATTGGTGACATATTTTCTTTAAACCTTGCTTCTTAAAAGCAGAAGTAGAGAGCAGACACTACAGGCAATCATTTGCTGCACAGTCTGTTTCTTGAGCTTAGCAGCTTTTGTTATTCCAAGGGAAAATATAAAAAGCTTGAATATCACAGTGTAATTGCACCAAGTTTTACGTTTACAAACTGACTATGCAAATACTATGGTTTATGCTGGTGCCTTACTCTCTAGGGCTTCACAGTTAAAGACAGAAAATCAGAGAGAGCTTGCGCAAGAACTCACAGGGAATATCTTGTTATTAAGTTTACGTAGCATTGGCTCAGTGTGGATTTAATATGATTTTAAGGACAGAAAACATCCGCTTTAATGAAATGCAAAGCTAAAGAACGTATTTAAAGATTAGTCAGCCTCAATGAGATTACCTCCTAAAAGCCACTTAAATTGTTCTAAACTGGACAGGCTCTACTGGATACAATATCATTTTCTTGGATCTTATTTATAGGTTTAAAGTAAATCCTTAAGCCTGTGTTTTAATATAAATCTATTTTTACTTCTAGCTTTACAGTTACTGAAAATTTTATTCCTAACCCATCATGTTCCTTGCTGGCCTCACAGAACAGAGGCTAAAGAGGGGCTATGAAGATGCTTCAGTAGAAAAAGGGACTGACCGGGAAGTAAGTCCTGGGAGGACAGGAGGGAAAAAGTTAAAAAAAAAAAAAATAATAGACAGACATGGAAGGGACACAAAACCACTGCAGTAGTGTCTATGGAGTCCTCACTAGGTTTACAGAAAAATTTCTAGCTGAGCATTCCTGGAATTTACTTTTATTCCAATAAGCCCTCATTCAAAGTCAACGGCACTGACACAAAACCAGCAAGTTTTGGTATCAGCCAGTCAAACAGGAGAATTCAAGCTGCTCATCTCACCAATCTCTTCAAGGAATCATTTTACAGTGACTGTATGAGGCCCTTTCAATTCCAAGTCACGAAAATCAAACAGCAAGCTTTGGAATCACGTGAAGCACACTTTCTCTTCTCAGCTCAGCCACAGTTTTCAGACTTCCACGAACAGCCTTTGTAACCCTTTCCCATTTTACTTTTGAGAAGTAAAACTGTGCTAAATTAAAATTAACATATATATATATATATATATATACACACACAAAACTCCACAATGAAGAAAAGAGAAGTTTTGTTTGGATGTGAATTGAAGGAGACTCTTCAGATTTTGCAACAAAAAATCCACAAATATAACACCCTAAATCTAAAAACTTGTGCCAAGCCAAAAAGTTTTGATTCAAGCTAGTAAATTTCTTTATAGATTATGTATTAAGTTTTTAAATATAGAATGCTTTTTAAAATAAGTTTCATTTTTTAAAAAATAAGCTGTTTTGAAATTAATAGTACAAAACAATTTTGAAATGAATACTGCAAAACAATTCTGGAAACTTCCAAAGAAATAGTTCCCACTTTCTTGCTTCCAAACAAACAAAAAGAGATACTATTTTTAATTTTTGACTCTAGTCCTGGTTGCTTCTCTTTCCCCTACCCAATTGTGAGCAAGAACAAACTAAAATTGTTAACTGAATGGTTCCTTTGTACTTTCAAAATCTACACTTTTGTTGATCATGGGTGCATTATTATTATTATTATTTTTAATAGAAACACTATTTTAATTTGAAATAGTATTTCAAACAACCCTGAATCTGTTCCTAAAGCAAAGCTGACATTTTGAAAAGACCTCTGTTCATGCAGAGCTCCTGTAGTTACCAGGAGAATCAAGCCCAGATGTTTCCTTGCCCTCTCTTTTTGTCGTTGTTGTTGTTGTTGTTGAAAGCAGTTGCTGCCCCATGGAGTTTAGTACGGGGGTGGATGGATGGTGAGGCAGCCTTCATCCCACCTCACGTCCTCAGTTTGTAGCACATGGTGACATTAAGTAAGAGGCTCCTGGGGATATGACTTGCTCTGACCAAGTGGCAGATACTGTGTTGATACAATGGCATCCTGGTTTTGACATGGTCTTGGGAAGGGATGAGATTTAAAGCCTCTTTATAGAATGGAAAGCAGTAGGTGATATAGCCTTGCATTTTTAAAGGATCTTGCATGAAAGTACCACCACAGCATGCCATTGACACAAGGGGCTTGAGATCTGAACGTGAACCTGACTGATACAGCAGGTCGACCACACAGCAAGCCATTACCAAGCTGCCAAAATCAGCCCACAAGACACCGCTAATGGAGGCAGGCCAGCATGATCTGCAATCTTCAATGCAAGATGGAGTTCCTGCAGCCTCAGGGATGGGCTCCAGAGCCACCCAGCAGTTCAGCACAGCCTTGCCCCAACCTCTTTCACCATCCCACTCAGCCGATCTGGCACGCAGGACTGAGACCTCTGCACAGTGTTACTGAGGTGGTCTCTTTGAACACCAGCTGTCACTTGTAACTTCTTGCATGTACCGGGCTCTCATTTTCTCCATGGGATTTTCCTTATGAAAAATAAGTTGCTGAATGTTTTTCTTACTGAGGAACCGAAGATGCAAAGATTATGAGTCCCAGTTAGTGTCACAGTTTGGGAAACATCGCAAAGACCATGTACATACCATTTAGGAAATCTCTTTGTGTGTCCAGAACCTGGTTGATGTCCTGTACCCAAGCTTGCTGAATTTCTGGATTAGCTGCCTGTAAAATAACTCTCTCTGATGTTTCCCGGCTCATTAGGGCAAACTTGCAAGGATCATTGTCCACATTTTCTTCAATGATAAGGTAGTTCATCTGAAATAAGCCAAGGTAAGCATGTGTTACATGGAGCATGATTTAGCATTACTCAAGTATCAGAATTAAATTGTTGTGAAAAGTTCCTGAAAATAATTGAGTCCAATAACAGACTGCCAGGTTATAATCAGAAGAACTTGGCTCATATTGATTTAGGCAGATAGATCTTAAGCTGAAATACGATGCTTAACAAAGCTGTTACAGATGTACCAGACATCCATCTGTCTTGTCTTCAATTACAATTTCTATTTTAAGGTGACACAGACTTGACTGATGTGCTAAAAAGTTACTGTAACACAAAAACATAGTTAAACTGTTCCTATTAAGATGTTAATAAGGTCTATCATTCCCCCATTTTAAATGAGTTTACATTTCTTATCCTCCATGGAAAGAAAGTCTCAGTCTTTAGACTATTTAAAGACTGGAATGGACACTGTACGGGGATATACCAAAAAAAGAGCAATTCTCCACAGATGCTCCAACAGATCTTATTTCTAGAGGATTACACCATCATCTGTGTGCAATCACTTCACTTGACTGTAGTCACAGATACTCTTCCTGGAAATCTCATGGATGGCAATTTCAGCTGCTGTCCTGTAAGATACCTCGTCCTTGTGAGGTGTCTGAGTAAGTGTACTCATAACTCTGAATTCTCCTGAGTTATTCATATCTGTGATAGTAAACAAGAATAGGCTGGCATATCCTTTCTGCTTGGAGGGCAATTTGGGGTTACTATAACGGAATCATGACAAGGACAAGTTAATTTACAAGATAGCAACTGAAATTCCCATCCATGTGACTTCACAAGTTAGTCCCCATGCAGGGAAAAAAAATAAAATAAAAAAAAGACCCACAAACCAAAAAAGGAGGGTCCTCACTGTCAAAGGCAGATAGCTCTGAAGACTAAGATCATCACACCCCTCTAGGTCTCCCTCCTATTGCTCTGAACGTCATTCAAGGTATGGAGAAATCCACTCCACATCTGAATGCTGTCCAGCACTCAAACTGCAAGACAGAAGGAGCCTCTTCCCCCTCTTCTGGGGGTCCCTGTGGAGTTAGTGGGACAGGCAGAAACTCTTCTGACATGAAGACAAGGAAAGGAGTGGACAGCGAGCCTCGTCAGTGCCTCTTCTGAACTCTTGCTCTTCTGGCTGACAGCCAAAGCAAGTCAATCCTGGTATGACTCTAAGAAAAGGACTCGCAGGTCAGAGTCCCACACCTACTGTTTGTGTCTCAGCGAGACGCATTTACCAAGGCTACCCATGTAGGTCTTTTGAAACCTTGAAAGGTATCCAACTGAGAAATGTCCAAGAAGGGATGTGCTATTTCTGAATGCCAACTACCTCACTGCATAAAGAAGGGCTCTTTGCTAATGTAGGCCATCATGATGAAGCTTCTGTCACTGTCTAAGTGTGGCAGACCTTGGAGACGAGTATTTGGGAACCTAATCTCCCTGGCAGACCTGAATGGCTCCATCTGAAGTCATATGCACTTCTTACCCTAACAGAGAGGCCTCGGTGCTCAGCAGTGGCTGTGACACAGAGGAATGAAATGGGACCTCTGGTGCTGGCGAGGTCCTCCTGCTGTGTGGGAGGATACGCTCAGCAGGGAAACAGCCTACATCTCTCAGGGAGTGTCTCCCAGGGAACTGGACAAGCGTGACCAAAGACAGTACCGAAGCATTGCAATGGCCCACGTGCCATAAGATGGCTAGGCAACCTGATAGTTAGTGCTAAGATAGCAAGATAGTAAAGAAAGCACGTAAGAGCCAATATAGGGAATGGTCCTATCCCTGCAGGAAGGCACGAGAGCACAGCAAAGGCAGGCAGAAGCTGAAGCAGGGGCCGGGAGCAGGCTGTGAGTGCTGCTGGTGCACAGACTCCCTGCTGCAGTGGGGGAGACGCACATGGAGCCACGGGGGATCCCACATTTGCTGCAGGCACAGGAGAACGAGCTGTTTGCCAAATGGAAGAAAACAGAGACTGGAAAATTGTCACACACAAATTTTAAAGCAACTCAGGCAGTGGGAACAGCATTATGTTCATAAGCTGTTTAACTAGAAAAGCAACCCATACCCTTGAGGCAAGCTAATTTTATTGACATTAGAAGAGATTTATTTTTCTCTCTTTATCTACAATATACAATTCAGGAATTGTTTCCTGCAGATAAAAGCTTCATTGTTATACATACAATAAACTGAAGCAAAAATGATTTACATTATTTCTATCTCCAACTTTAATCATGATTTAAATCAGCAGCAGGATAAAACCAAAGCTGATCATCTAAATCAAGATTAATGTTTATTTGTACACTTCAGGTTTTTCCTTTATAACTTATTACTTGGTTGGAAACTATGAAATACAGCGACTTGAAAATGGATATGCTTTTCAGTAAATGCTGCAGTTTCTGTCAGCCAAGAAGATGCCTATTATCTATTGTTTATTATCATAGATCATATGGTTAATATGCATTATTTTACCTGGCATTGTTCTCTTCTGTTTCGTATTAATGCACCATTTAAAATTCAGTGCAAACACAATGCATTCTCCCACACTTCCACAATGAATTCTCCCTATATTTTAACTATATCTTTGGAAAGGAAATCAATCCCAGACTGGTTTATCACCTTTGAATAATCAAGACATTCAGATGAACCAGTGACTTTGCTCTTTCTGCAGCCACAGCAAAGGCTGTTCTACTGAAAGAGGTGTAGCACACATTCACCCTCAGCTACCATTTCAGAGTGGAATTCTGCATTTGTTAAACAAACATAAAAACCCTTGAAAAAGAACACAAACAAACGTGTTTTCCCTGGTTACTTTCAGTTTTTACTTTTGATTCCAATCCCATACTCTAGAAAGATTATTTTAAAAATAAAATTAATTTCTTAAAACTTTCTTGATAGTTTAGCTAGTTTTGTAATTCCTTTTCACTACATTTTTATTACTGTGTGTATTTTTGTTTGCTTTTGACATAGTTCTGTCTCGTGCAACACTCACATTTACACTAAGAGCAATACCCTAGGAAGGGTATTTCCAGTAATGTCACATCCAAGCTTAATATTGACTTACAGTTAGACGAGTGTTTTGTTTACCCCACTTTTTATAATCATGCTTAAATGCAACTATTATACACTTACTTTGACTACTGCAGGCTTTGCAGCAATATTTGCTAGCTTAGAGCTATGAGTGTCAGAGGCTCTGCCCTGGCTGTGCTTCCTCTAAAAATCACCCAGTAAATTTACACAACCAGTGGTTTATTTAGTGTTGTTGGTCTCAAATGGCTTCTGATATACTGAGAAGTAAATGCAAGTGTTTTCTGCAGATTGTTGTCCAGCTATGGCAGGACAGACCTGAATCACAGTACAGAAAATTGATAAGAGTTCCCTATGTGACAATCAAATAGAATAAACCTCTCCCACTCCGTTTCTTACCTTTATGCTTTTCTTGAACATGTAGCCTGGTGTTAAAGATCCTTTCCTAAGCAGTTCACTGAAGATAACTATTTGCTCAAAGAGAAACACCCTACGTTCCTTTGGTCGGGACTGAACTCCAGAATCCTGCTCGGTCACATAGAAGGTGTCCTGCTGCAGCAGCTTGCCTTGAGCCGTCAGCTTGCCCTGAGAAGCAGACAAGGCACCAATGTTACGATCCCAACCCAGCATGGTCCCTTGAGACGATCTGCTATATTTCAAGCAGAGCTGAATTCATTTGAGACATTTCCCCTCTAAGTTATTAAAGCATCAATCTTTTAAATCAAGAACTCAGTTTAAGGACAATAACACAAGTTTTCTTTACCATCATCGCCACCATATGTACATATAAAACCAAAAGCAAGTAGACTGTTTTTGTACTTAATTTCAAACACTGTTCCCATTAAGTAATTTGCTACTGTAGTGCCTTGGATTCCCTCTGGTCGTGTGTTCATCTCCCCCAAACCCGAAGTGAAAGACGCAACCTCTGAAGGTGCGAAACAGGACCTACCTGTTTGCAGGAATGCCATGATGTATAACAAGGTATGAGAAACTTAAACTTCATTTTGGAGATAAGACATCTCACTGGGTCTGCCAAAGACTACACTGGCTTAGTTACAAACCCCAAGTTGTAACCTGTGGGGTTGTAACTCACGAGTCCCCTCTGGATGTTGCCAAACTTGGAGGGAGCTGTTAATGTTAGATGACCTTACTAACAGGCAGAGCGGTCTGGTTCAATGCTTATTTTGCTCTGACAACAGAGATAAGAAGTCTAATTCAGGCTTGCAGAAGCTTTCACAGACCTCACATTTTGAAGAAACAATAGCTTGATTGTTACAAGTTTAGAATGACACCTTCAAAACCTCACTAAAGCATGCAGCTCACCTCTGGAGAAGAGCAAGCACTAGATAAACAGCCTGGGATGGGGCTGATTGTAGAGACAATCATAGAAAGATAAAACACCTTTCCTAGCCTGGTTGTAATTACAAGCAGAACGTACCTCAAAGCCCTGGAGGCGACCCAGGTTCATCATATCATTGCAGCGTTTTGGTACAAGGCACATTAATTCAACTGCTTTCTGTTAAGGAAAACAAAGGTTGTATTGGTACGAGGAAATCAGAAGGTCCCTAAAAGCGAAGTGTCAAACAATGGACTCCAACAGCATAATCATTGCTAGAAATTATTCACGTTGAGGCCCTCACGTACTGAACATTTACAGTAATGTCTAAAAGAGGACCATGCCTTCATCTTTTCTTCTGACTGAAGCTAAAGAGAAACATCACATTTGAAATATCAGCGGGATCTTCAATCACTGTTAAAAGACTACTGGGGTTTTCATTTCTGCATATAAAGTGCCATTAGAAAATGCAGTACCTGTCGAGACCATGAAAACATACCTCTATATCCGAGCACTCTAGCCCAGCTTTTTCACTGTACCGCAGGAAGTCCTAGAGAAAGCAGAAAGGTTTGCATTAAGGCACTTCAGAAAGAGAAGACAGAAGATGTCAGTTTTAAAAAAGAAAAAGTGTATTTAGCATGTGAGTTTCTGAGTAGGAACTTGCTAATATTAATGAATACATGTTCAGAAGTTGCTGAATGTTATAACCACTTTGTAGATATGGAAAAGGGGTGTGGATGGTTGCTGAAAATACCACAAAAAAAGACAAAGCTGGGATTAGCCCTCGGGAATGCTGACTTGGTCCCTGTCTTAAGCCACAGGACCACACACGCTTGAGGAATTTTCTTTTCCTTTTGGCATTTCAGGGAACATGCTGCTGTCTCTTCACAAGTGTGCAGTTACCAAACTGTGGGCTGATGGCAGCCTGCTTGAGACTAGTTCAAAAAAGAGGAGAAACCACCTCAGAGCCCTGGTACTGCTGGAAATTACAGTGTATGGTTCAGACATGCCTAATTTTGGATGTTACCTTGAGACCCCTACGGATGAATATTCAGAAATGCTGAGTAATTGGCATAGTGAATAAAGTCAGCAGAAGCCACAGTGGTCAGACTCCTTGGGGAAAAAATTACCATGGACTCCCCAGATTTTCAGACCGGAATATTGTGGAAATATGTTTTGCATGCTAATTTGAAGAGAGATATTCAGTGATAAGATACTCTGAGACATTCAGAATAAATAGTGACATACCATTCAGCACCAAAGAATGGCTTTATTCACCGTCTCGTGTGCATGTACTGCAATTTAAAAAACTTGAATGCAAGTTTGCTTTGAAATTTTAGAGGATGAAAATTTATATTTGAAATTTATTTTCCTATAAAAATATTCCAACAGAAAATTATTAAAAAAAAAATCTGATTATCATCAATTACAAACTGTTCCCACAGATGGGACCCTCCAGCTCTCTGGACATTTTTCACAGGATGCTACCATTGTATGCCCACATATAAATATTCTTTCTTCCTAATTTTATGAAGTTATTCTTCAATTAAAACTAAGGCTGATTTAAAATAACAGTGTCTAGTACAAGATCCAAACTGCATCTTTCCACTCACCTTGAGAAGAAGCTGATATTTAGTTATTCTTTGAATGGGTTTGATCAGAAAATCACTGATGGTTAGTCGTTGGTTTATTTCCTGTTGAACCTCCTAAAAATTGAGGATTAAAAAACAATTGCAAACAAGCACAGAGTAAGGCAGAGATAAAATGTCTCCGCAGAGACTTATTTCTACAGAAAGCTGATCTGTTCTTAATCTTTTGTTTGCAAAAGGGTATTTTAGAGGATTTAAAAATCTGGCATATCCTATTTAGGCAGGGACTGGGTAAAAGTCATGACCGAGCTGGAAGACATTTGAAAGCACAAGATTCCTTCCCACTTTGAGCTGACCGAGCAGGGCTGCAAGGTCTGGAGACTGCTCTCTCCACTGCGGCAGGGATTTGCTCACAAACAAGTCCTACAGAACACGCCTTGTGCCCTTGGGTGAAACAAAATATCTTCCCATTGCTAAACAAGCTTCTTTCACATTAATATCTAAATGTGTCTAGTCCCACAGATTTCTTGAAACAACATTATTGGAAATTTATGAGAGGCACCACCCAGCTCCAACAACTTTCACCTCCTCCCCTGTTTGTAGGCTACAGATTAAAAAGTCTGTTTTATTTTGGACAGAATTCAGTTGTGGCACTCTGAAGACGACAGACACTGAGCACTGGATCAAGTATGTATTAGAAATTAACATTAGAAATTGAGACAAAATGAACTTTTCTTCCCTATAGCAGATAATTTAGCAGCATGCACAATACCAACATGGTCTGGAGTTTGTTTTAGACAAACCTCATTGGTTACAGAATAGTCTTCTTTGCTAGGACTCACAGCTGTAAGTAGCAATAACGGATAATGAGCCACGCTTACCTCAAAATATGCCTCATACTCAGCTACTATGTATTCAGATCGTGGCTTATTTTGGCAATACACCACATACATGTGTAATCGGCGCTCCTGTGAAAACAAGATGCACAGCAGCCTTGTGAGATATTGGCTGCCGTTCTGTTCTGCTATTAAAAGCTGGCAGAAAATTGCTAAAATGTTCTGCTAGGTCATCTTTCTTTTTAGTTTAATCAAAGATTTAGTTTCCTGAAGTGGGGAAGCAAACTGATAACTGGTTCTGTTTCCCACTTCTGCCCCTTAGGCAAGGGAAGTTTCCATGGGGGAAGCCAGTTAATTGAGAGATCAATTTTTACCCCAAAATAAGAAGTCTGCAAGAAGATGGTGACTAATGTTTCGGGGAAACCCATCTGCTCGCTGAAGATGAATAACGATGTTTAAATTAAGTTTAGACATGTAAAAATATCAAGACAACACAAGCAGATGCTTTTGGAAAGGAGCTATCACACTTTAAATGACGATTAGACTAGAGATAGGTAACAAAATAAAACTTACATGCTTAATAAAAAGCTGTGCTAAACGGTCATGCTCTTGAAGACATTTTTCCAGTTCAGCCAGGAAAAAGCTGAAAGAAAGAATATCAACATTTCAGAAGACTTTTTTTTAGGTTATTCCAGGGCAAGTCAGTCATCCTTCAGTAATATATCAATGCAATTTTAGCTAGAGTATTCAATAATAAATGAAAAGACAAGCCTGACTTCAGCCCTTAATGGTGGCATTTCTAAAACAGTAGACGAGAGCTGTGAAATATGGAGATCTTGTCTTGCAAACTATCTGGTCTTATTTACTGTTACACTTACAGAGGTTTCAGGTTTTTAAAACTGCCAATGACTAACTGCAAGAGTTGCATTCCTTCACTGAGAACATCTAAAGTAAAACTTGTCAGTGTATCAAAACACTTGTGAAAACTCAACTGAAGCTTTACCGGGAGTTCTCAGTTGCATGAGCAGATTTGGAATACTGGTCATCATGAAAGAGATGCAGAAGTTTTCACTTGAGTAAACAAATCAACACCTTTTTGGTCACAGAGTACTGGCATGTTCTATTTTATGCTGTTTCTCAATATATTACCATTAGTTTTATTCATAAACTCAGCCTCTATCTTGACCTGCACCTTTTGTAGGTGCCTGCTTGAGTGCCCTTTCCAAGAATACACTGAGATGCCTGGAAGTGAGGTATTATCATCTCAACTAAAGTTTAGAAATGCCGATAGGTTTTTCTAACTGGTAGGTAAATCCTGACAATCTCCATTTCCATGATGTTCCTCTTTTTCACTGCAGGATTTCTGTCTCAAATGCCTCCATGGATTTGCTACAGTAACCAGCTGCAGAGTATATGCCAGCAATGGTCTGGCCCCAAGAAATCCCAGAACCTCCAAGAAGATGTATGTTGAACAGCTGTCCTAACTAAACAACCCTATCACTACCATCAGCTGCAGCTACTTTCATAACTCAATCCTGTAAAAAAGTTAAATTCATCTGCATTTAAACAGACTTCTTGACCCAGATATGCAGAACTAAAAATAGAGACTCCCTCCCTGTGCGTTACAGAAAACTCTTATCATCATATTTAAACAATGAATGGCACTGGTTAAAATCCTCCACTGCTGGTATAAACTTAATATTTTTCTGGCATTTTTACGTTTTGCGCTCCCAAGTGCTGTTGTCAGAACATAAGGACAGGACCTGATAGGCACCCAAGAGATGCATGATGGCAATGGCACTGTGACTCCTTGATGATGGAAATGTCCAGAGCCAAAGGAATACCTAGTCTGGTGTCTGTTGCTCAGATATGCACACTGCCTGTGCTCCAATTCTAGTTAGCCAAAGGCGTGGGGTTTTTCTGAGTGGCAGAGTTGAAATGGTGACCACGTTATCCAAAAGCACGACCCTGCTGTTCATAAAGTTACAGTAGAATGGCTCTGGGTTTGAAATAACCCTTGTATTTCCAGCAACTTTTCAAAAGCTGCTTGAACGGGGACAGAATAAAATTTTCAAGGAAAAGAGTTCCTAACTCAGAGTCAAAAGCATCAGACAGGCCAAAGCCTGTCAGAGCTTTTATGCAAGAAGTATCTCATCGCCCTCCTAGCCTAATAATGCTTCTGTGGTCAGCATTCTTGATCCTATCAGCTGCATGTGCAGATGCTAGTGTTGCTTAGAACCACCAGATCCATGCCCACAAACCCCAGAGAGCGACGTAGTAGTAGTTCATACAAAGGAAGGAAACAATGATTTTCCAACATTGCTACCACTCAGTGGCGGGATGAATTCAGCCTATAGCTGTGACCCAAGCAAGAGAGTTACGGCAGCCTCAGCAGCTTTTTTGGGGATCCAGCAAGCACCCCACAAGCAACACCCCTCTTGGAGCTATGCTGGGACAGCTGAGGAGCCCTGCATTGGTTCAGGAGCCCTGGACTGACCGCAGTGATGTCTCCCATGGAGCCTCTTGTTGTGGCTCCCCAGCAAGGAATGGCAGAGCCATTGGCAGCACAGCACTGACACAGACTCTCTCGTGATCCACAACATCTTTGTCACCCTGACCAGCACTCCTGGCATAGGGTGTGAACCAGCATGAAGCTGTATCTGCAGTCAGAGATGGTACCACAAACACCCTCCCACGAAGCCAGCCAGTGCACAGCTGCAGCCCACTGCATTTTTTTTTCACTGGGAAAAAGGATTTTATGTAGGACTGATGCTTTGCATCATGCAGCTCTGCCATTTTTGGTTGGGTAGACAGAGCCTTATATCAGGATCTAGTATACTGCTGAACTGTGGCTAAAAGCACATGAACTGTAACATATTCTCAGGAGTCACAGCAGCCATGATTTGTGAAGTTAGGAAGCAGCACTTACAAACCAGCAGAGACCATTTAAAGTGAGGCAACATCCTTTGGAAGCTCAGCCCTGAATGACCTGCTGATGTTCAAGTAAAAGCAGCTTAGATGTACAGATACTACATACCCTAGTCCTTCATAAACGAGTGGTTACAAGGGTGCTTGAAAGCAAACTAAACCGATGACTTACTCTTTGTGCCAGTCATAGATCTGGTGAATATTGCCAAATACTATCTTGTCTTTCCCTTTCATATCTTCAGAAACTCCTTTTTCTTCTATTCGCTTCATGAAGCCCTTTAGGATTAATGATCAGTGATTAGCCAAGGAGTCACTTAAAGAGAGAGCATAATTACACTCATTGAAAAAAAAAAGTAAAAGTTTAATGTCAGGCTTTTTGCTTTGAAAACACTTAAAATACCTTTTTTTTTTTACAACTTAAAATCAGAAAACCATCTAGATACTCTAAATTACATAGTCTGCTTAAAAGAAAACTTTAAAGGATTTATTCTGAATAACTACAGTTGTTTTAGGAACCTTTGTCAGATGTCATTGAAGTGACAAGTGCAATTAGAAGATAAAAGTTAAACAAAAGTAGCTTATCATGCTCTTGGCTTTGCTGGTAAGAGGGAGAAGCCAGACTCTGTACAGACAAAATTCTTCTGTTCATCACCATGAACGTTTTGTGGGAGCACAAAGCCATGCAACAAGTTTAAAGAGTCACATGAACAGGATTTCTCACACCTCCTGAGAGTTTCTTTATAAGTCTTTGGAGCACTGCAGCCCTGTTAGCTTTGCCAGTGGAGCGTGATGTAAACAGAAGATAACACAAAGGTCTTCAAGTTTGGAAGCTCTTGAAAATCACTGCTAGACGGGCTGATAATTCTCCTTGGACTAGTGAATGCCAGAAGCATTCCCGAAAGCCCACTTCAACCGAGTGCCTCCACTTCTCAGTCCTTGCTGGGAATCAAACCGGACCGTGCACGTGAGTTGTTTCTGACAGATGATCCCTAGGGATCAGCCAGGTCTTTACAAGTTGAAACTTACAAAACGATGACTGCTTTTGAAAAAAATAGGAAAAAAAAACCTAAACACAAAATAACTTCCTCTATGTTATCTCAAGGTTTGTGGGTGAGGTTTTTTTTTTTTTTATTCCAAAAACATGAATCCATTGGCCACACACGCACCTCAGCACAGATCCGAAGCCAGACTTTGGGAAGGTACTCAAACACAGCACTGCAGCCCCGGTGCAAACTCAAGGAAAGTATGTGCTACCACTGCTCAGTATTGATTTGAAGTGGTATCACTGCATGACAGCAAGAATGGAATGAAATAAATGGAAGGGGCATAAATTATTCTCTCCCACTGCCCTCAAGGCTGCATTACAGCAGAGTTTGTTAGATGCAGGGTAGCCAAGAAAAACCTTTGCGTGCTGGAGTTGAAACCTAAAATACAACATTTGTTAGATGGAAACAGAAATAGTTTCCGAAGACATTTCTTCTTGTTTCTGTCAACATGAGGAGGGGACCATGGAAGCAGTGTGCGAAATAAACCAGTTTGTTTCTCATGCTGTATTTTTTGTTGTTGCCACTTTTCAGCATGGTGTTTGTTAGTGAGAAAACATTTTGCATAGCAGGGCTTGCTTCAGCTCACCTCCACAACAGTTCCCAAGTCTTTGACGTAGTCTTTTTCAGTCTGCACCAGCTCATTTAAGACAAACCTAAATTAAAACAGAACACACGCATTTGACCACGTTCCTTGATGTTACTGTTTGGTCCTCTTACGACATATTACCTCTTGAAAAAAAACCAGCACCATCCCAGGAAACACAACCTGACTCTCTCTTTGCTCATAGCTCAGTGGGACAAAAAGGACAAAAACTTCACATTTCAGGCCAGAGTAGTTTCAGTGCTCTTAACTCGTCTCTCATTCTTCCCCTCTTTCACACCAGGTCCCAGTGCAGTGCTAGACCAGCAGCACAACCAGGTGCCTCTGCTTTGAACCAACTCTCCCTGCCCTGCTCTCATCTGTCCCCCCCCATGCAGCCCTCCTGATAGCAATGGGGACATTTCCCAACCCATTTTGCAGCATTTAGGAGAGAGTTTCTTGCCCCAGTTAAGATGTAACTTGGAAGTTTCAAACACTGGAAAACAAATTCTCCTTCCTGCCTTAATGCAGAGCTTAATCTCTCAGCCTAGGTAATCCTTGTGGGGGTGTCCAGTGATTTCCACTTATCTCAGAACTAATAATCCCGGGGAGGAGAGTCAGCTAATGAAGGCTTGATGCATGCAAACAACACCGAGCTAAAAAACAACAACCCTCCTTTGTATGTCAAACTGACTAATCACATAATGTTCTTTCGAGGACAATTTCAAGAAGTTACAGCTTGCTGCAGACAGTTTTCCTCTCAATTACGCCAATACACGGATTTGGCACATGACAAATAAACTCCATCTGTGCTCCAGCTCTCTCCGGCGGTAACAAGGCTAACAAGATAGAGGAGCGCTTTCATGTCTAATATCGCTCTGCTCACGTCAATCAGCAGGCTGACCCACTTGAAGCAATAGGTCTGAGGGCAAACAGTGCTAAGATAAAAGCCTGCTTGAGAATATCTAGGGGAAAAAAAACACAAGCTGGCTTTTGGCTCCAATACAATGGCTGCGCTCCCGAGGTGTCCCTTGCTTGGACGGAGCGGAGGAGCTGCTTGGACGCGGGGAGGAGATGCTCGGACACGAGGCAGGGAGAGGTCAGACAGCTCCATGTTCATTTGAGAGTGAAATCCAACCCCCTTGGCAGAGGCCTGGGCTGGCAGCGGTGGTGCCAGATGCTTGTGCTCTCGGCAGCGCCCTGCCAAGCTGCGTGCCTGGGTAGTAAACACGAGCAGGGCAGAAGGCTGCTCCTTCACACAGCGGCCGCGTGCGGCCTGGCCGAGTGCGTCCCGTGAGGTGCCCTCTCACTGGCTGACCTGGTGCCCTTGGGACAGGCTGGCCATGGCTCACCCACACAGGCTCAAATCCCCTCTGTCTGCACTGCTCCTGGTGGAGCAGAGGGGTGCCCAGAGGCTAGGGAACCTCTGCCACCACCCACCCCCAGCTCCCCGGTTTCACCGGCTGTGAGGGTACAGCTGGCCAAAGCCTGCTCTGAAAATGAAGCAGCAGATTAAACCTGCCAATTTGTACCCGTTTTAGGAACCAGGGTCTCTATCTCCATTACTTAAGTTAAACTTGGCACTAGGGTTCCCCAGCTCCCTTCTCCCTAAAAAGCAAAAAAAAACCAAACAAACAAAAAAAAAAAAACAGCCTTCGTCCTCTGCTAGTTCCCTGAAGCCTATCTGACACAGGTAGTCCCAAATTTGAGATTTCTAAGAAATGTGTTGCCAAAATTTGAGATCACTCATCTCCTCATCTGACAACACAGAGCGAGGGCAGGCAGGCAGTTGCTCAGAAAGTGCCTGCCCCAGCCACCGGCAGGTATTGTCTACACAGCTGTAGTTAAAATGGCATTAAATGCACCAGGGGTAGAGCCTTCTCACTCTGAATATCTGGGTATCTCAGTAACTCCACGCTCAGGCTATACTGACACCGCTCAGTAGGACTGCTGCCTGGCTGCTCACAGGGATGCAGAAATCGGGTCTGATGGAACAGGGGTTTCCCAGTGCCAAGGCTAACTGCTGACAGGCACATGTTGCCTGAGACAGAGGAAATGACCGCCCATGCCTGTGCAAGGATTCAATTGCTGTTTTGTGGGAAATGGGGGTCACAGCTCGAGTTTGGAGCCCGGCTGCCTAATATGGCTATGGAATTACACACAGCCAGAGGCACAGACACAGAGCACAGACACCAGGGAGCTGGAGAGGAGACAGATGTCTTGTGCTGAAAGCCACTAGCAGGTGCTCCTAAACATCCTGGCGTTTCGGAAATCTGGACGGAGGCAGCAGCTAATTACGCTGCCAGTCTGCCTGCCAGAAGCGTCACAAGTTATAAAGCCTTACTGTACAGGGGCTTACACCAGCAAGGTCTCTGCACTAACCTGAAGTTACCTAATGAATGAACTGCTACCAGAAAACCCCAAAAATTGAAATATCAAGGAACTTTTAGGAGACAGGCATGGGCGGAGAGGTTTCCTGCAGAAAGGTTGACAGCTGTTTAGCAGAAAGCTTCTTCCACTCATGCCCAGGAGTGCTGTGCCCCTGCCTGCTGCTGGCAGCCCATCCTGTCCCTCTCTATAGTGCTTCTCCAGCTTCCTACAACAAACTGCAGAAGATAACGATGGCTTTCACAGACCTGCAACACTTTGTTCCTGCTTCCTCTCCCATTACCACGAACGTGAGGGTTTCCCAAATTAAACTTTCTCTTCAGTGGCATTTTCCCACCGCAAATGTCACTGAATTCTGCCCCTTCCTTCGCTGGGGTGAAAAATCATTATCTCATTAAAAAAATGTATCTCTTCGCTTTTCCTTGAAAGTAGCTAACAAGGTCAACAATATATTCTCCTTTGCAAGCTGATTTCACCTCTGGCACAGTAATTTCCAAAGCAAACACCTCAGTAACTCTGTGTGTAACTGCCCAGAGGCTTCTACAGTACTAGATATTTGCTATCTGGGGTAAAAGCTGCACATTTAAGAGTGAAGATGAACTTCCTGGGTGTGAAAGCACTTTTTAAAGGTATTTTTGCAGGTTAAGAAGAAACAGATGCAGCAGGACACAGTTTTACTCCCAGTTCTGTGCTCGATCAATGACTACAAAGTATTCTTTCAGAGCAGCTACGTGCCCTCCCTGGGTGAGTATTTCAGAAATAAGAACCAGCGAGACAACTTACATCCTGCCTCTCATTGCTTTGGCTTTTTGTTCCTCTTCAAGGTTTCTTGGGGGAGTTGAAGGCGTCATTCCTTCATTTAAGCAGCCAGTGGCATCTTTTAATGTTCCTCGGTAAGATCCTCCTTCAAGGGTCTACGAAAACCCCAAAGAACAACAGAAAAAACATTACCCTTGAACTACAGCATCGGTGTTACCTTCTGTTTCAAGTCAATTCTGCAATCATCAGTGCAGTCTAAAACCAAGATGAATATTCAGCTTTCCCCTTGGTCTTAGTGAGACAAAACCAAACTAGTTTTAAATTGATACAAGCCCCCTCCTCCAAAAAGGATTAAAAACAGAGAAAATGTCCTTTTGCCAGAAGGTGAAAAAAACATTCCAGTAGCCCCAGGATGAAAAAACTCTTCCAAATTATTTCAGAACAACCTGACAGCATCCTAGCGTCACAATCAGACCCAAGGTTAGGCTACACGTGGACAGTGTTTCTCTGCCAAAGACTGAGCAAGAATTCCTAGTAGCAAAGTAGAACACAGGCTGAAACAAACGGATGGATACAGAGCAACATTCCACAGTAATTAAAGTTTCCCCCAAATCCCTGGAAAGTAATCGCAGTTGACCTAACAGTGTGCACACTGGGGAGAGAAAATAAAATATCCTCTGAAAATACATGTAACTGGGTTAATGAAATACTCAAAAATTTTTAGTCCCTCAATGGAATAAAACTATTTTGAGTAAATTTTCTGGGAATGTCCTTCTCAGTTTCCCATGTCCCAAAGAGATCCTTCTCCACTTACACCAATCGAGCACCCTATTAACACAGACCTCTTCATAACAACATCTCAAACTGGGAAAATGCCAAAACTTTCTGATATGATTCACTAGACAGTGCTGCTTGCACAGTTACAACAGTTCAATTATTTTTTTGAGTGTGTGTTGTTTTCACACACGTAAGGAAATAAACCTTTGTAGGCTCATCGTAACTCGGCTTCAATCCTGGTTTGTTAATCAGTAAAACTTGCTCAAAGCAAGTGTTTTCCTAATTTTAGAGGTCCTGGGACATGTAGAAAAAAAGGTTTATCTTTTATATTAACATTTTGTACTTTTGGGGGCAAAACTTAAAAGAAGCCAATACACGAAACACGATTTACTCCTTGTCCAACAGACATGGGACCGTACATGTGATGTATGACAGTGCACGAGTGCATGATAGTGATATTTTCGAAGAAATTAAACCCAGAGCATTTGTATTGCTTATTCCAAAAAGCAACATATGAATCTTTGTGAAAATTAAAGCACAGCTGTGATACTTCAAGCAGTTTTACTCTTCAGAGAGTTTTTTCAGAGAAGCCAGAATACCAAACAAATTCATATGTTGGGTATCAAAACTCCTCTGCCTCAGAACAATTTTGTTTGTTTTTTAAATCATTGCAGGGAAAGAACAGTCCCCAGGAAGAGAACAGTACAGTAGCTCATACCCTGCAAAGCCCTCTCCAAAACTGCCTTTTGACTTTTGCAGTGCAGAGCCTATGGGCTTCGTCTCACACGTGGAGCAAAAATATTAGATACTCTACTGAGAAGCAGAGCACACAGGGTTGATAGAAGCACAGCAGATGAAGGTGGAAAGCAAGGAAACCAGAAACAGAAGTAGACTTTAAATCCCTTCCTTAGAGCTGTATCAGGCCTGTTGTATACACAGTTTTCACAGCACTAAACTTACCAGCTTACTTTTGACCAACTTTTCTATTGCACTGACAAGATCCGCAGCAGTCGGGACATCGGAGGAGCTCTGTCGAGCAGCTAGCAAAGAAGAGGACTGCAAGACACCAGGTTGCAAAGGAAAAGCAAGTTAGGAGGATGAGAAGGGAACAGGAACCCAGTGGTCAGTGAAGCAGCTTCTGAGACAGGAGAAGAGTAAACGTAGAAGGGGAGCAGGAGGGTTAGAGGAACACATGCACAGTAAAGTGAGTGAGTGTTGCTGTATCAGACAAGCACAGAATTGCCATCAAAGTCTGGCTGCACATTCCTCTGCAGCAGTTCCAAGGCTGGGAAACAGGGAGTGGCATCAAAAAACTGAAGTTCATTTGCAACCGTGCTAAAATATTCTTAATGTCTGCTGGTTCCTCCTTCCAAGGACATCTATGGTTTTACAGACTCCAGAAAATTGATCTTCTTGCTGCAGATGTAAGAAATTACCCCCTCCCCCATACATGCATATTTAATAGATGCAATAAGTGAAGGTACGCATGGAGTTACAGGCAATAGGGGAGGAAGGCAGGGGCAAAGAAATCCTTCCTCCTTCCTTCCCCAAAGATCAATCGCAACTCCAAATGAACTCAGATGATACCACACATTCACGCAACTTCAGCCATCTAAAATTTGTATCTTTTCTCTCCCCTCTCTGCAATCAGTGGAGAGAAAATTCCCTTATGTGTATCATCTATCCTAGGTACCTGGCATAGGAGGGGAAGAAACACTCTTTGTAGATGCTCACTTTTCCCTACTGGCATTAGTTAAAATATTTTCAGTCTCAACTGAAAATTTGAAAATTGTTACAAATCTCCAGAAACGCTAAGACCTCATCACCATGCTGCCCAAACATCCCCATGGCAGTGTGAAGGCTGGCCTCTCTGTGAAATGCTCAGCTCTAGCTGAAGGTTTTTGCTCTACGTGGGCACCCCTTGGTCTTTGTCCTACGAAATCTCAGTTTGAAAACCAAAGCTCAGATGATACCTATGGGAATTAATATTTATTACCTCACCTGTACGTACATTTCTTCTGAACGAAATACTGACCAAACCCTTTGATAACCAGCTTTCAGCAGACTGACACAGACTAAACATGGCTAAATTTTTAAAAATTCTGCAGTAGAATTATTAAAAAGCTTATTCATCTCTCAGCTACTTCCTATAGGTCTTCTGGAGAGTACCTATTTCAGCGAAGTCATCAGGCAGGTGCCAACATACACACATCTGAGATTAAATAGTGCTGGGGAACGAGACGTGGAAAGGCGATGGCAGGAATTAGGCAGCTGGCCATCTCTTTCAGCAGCCCTTTGGGGATGCTGCTCATGGTGAGTGACACAGCCCCAGGAAAAAAAAGGAAAGGGGAAAGACAAAGCAGAAGAGTGAACAGCCTGCCACTTTTAGTCTCCTCTTTCACTCAAATAATACATCTAATCAACAGTTCTAATTACAACAACAAAAAAAATTACAGGTAATCAGGCTGGTAATTGAGGAATTAGGCTGGTAATACAGGAATCTCATACAAATGTAAAAGTTCAGGCAGACGGCTTCACCTGCAATGCGACAGGCATGTCTAGGATGAAAAAGACTGAAAACAGGGACTCTAAGAGATACCGGACAAATACAGAGATGATAACTGTCAAACATAACCCTTCTAGAGGGAGAAATCCAAATTTTGGAGGCACTGAACAGCTGTTGCTCTCGCTTCTTTTACCCAAAATTGCTAAAAAGTAAATAAATACAGGATTTTCAAGGGAGCACGGAAACATTTGCTGCCTACAAGTCTTTCAGGATAAAATACAACTCTTCGGTGATTGACCAAAGAGCCCAGTTTGTGTGAGGCAAATCAAAAAATGGTATTTCAATTTCCCATTAAGTAAATTATGAATTTCTGATATGAAGGTATCTGGTGATTTGTGGTTATAAGCACCACCAGGAATGGCGAAGCACTGTTACTGCTAGGACAGGGTGTCACCTCCTACCACTGCTGCTTCCCCACATTGCTGCTCTTCCAGCCTAAGGCTGTACCTGTAAGCAGTCACAGGACATGAGCAAGGAGCCATGGCCAAATTAACACAGTTAAAGAGCTTTTGGCTCCAGAATGGCTCAGACATCACTTGCTTCGTGTTTCTGTGCCAGGGAGTTCAGGAGCCATGTTTGTGGGCTGAAGTTTTGTATCCTCATGACATAAAGGGAGAAGTGACCAGAGCTAGAGCAGCTTTGTTTTTCTTTCTCTTTAAACAAACAAACAAACTAACTAACCCCAAACTATTTAGCTAAATGACCCAGAGAACAAGCCAGGAGCAACTGTTCTTGTGCTGGGCACGGATCCACCAGAGCTCTGCTTTGCTGACCTTTCGCCCCTGCCCCTCGCAGGCAGCCAGCAGCACACGCAGCGCTCAGAGAGCACCGGTCCGGGGCTCCAGCTGCTTCCTCCTGGCCCTGCTGCTACCGCAATGTCACAGCACTTCCTGGCAGATTAGCAGCGAGCCCCGAATCCTTTCCTCCATCACTCTGCATCCCAGAAACATTTGCTCCCTTTCCTCTCGCTCTTCTTCCAAACTGCTGCCTGAACCTTTCCCAGGAACATTCTAGGTTATCACTTTTTTTTTTTTTTAATTAATTTCCCCTATCCTTGCTTCTTTGCACGCAGTAATTACAATCAGAGGATAGAGATACAAAAGTGGCAGTGCTAAAAACAGATGCCAGCAGGAAAGCAGGAAACAGCCAGACAGGAGGATGGATTTCTGCAAGGGAGATGCCAGCACCAGGAGAGGATGGGGGAGGACACATGCAGACAGGGACCACGCTAACTGAGAAAGCAAACCCCTTCCATAGCCAAATTCACAGATTCTCACCTCAAGTCCAAAACAGTAATTGAAGGACACTACAAACAACTGCACCATCTACCACAACAAATTCCTGATTTAACATTCAGCAGACCCTAGCTAACAGCAGAGATCTATGACCAGAAATACCAAATGCTAGGACTGGGGAGATTTTTCCACCTGCAAGTCTTAAGGCACTTCAGAATAGAGGGTGTATGGCAGGATACAGACTGACAAAGTTCCTGGAGCCCAACCACATGGAAAGCCTGGTGGAAAGCACAAGTTATGCAACTCTTGGTAAAGGTGGTATTTTGGGATTCAAGCAGACTTCAGCATCTATCCTAGTCCTCAGGCCCAGGCTGCCACCAAATACCATTTCTGCTGCTACTGCCAGACACCAACAGCACTTTTGAAACCCATGTGGAGAACACACGTCATCAGCCTGAGTGGAGTTTCTGACCACACACAGCACAAGCACACCACACCTGGCATGAAATGCAATCCCAAGGCTAAACTGCTTATCAGGCACTGTTTGTAAATCCAGTTGGTGAGAGGTATTAGGTTATGATTCACATGTAGGTGCCTAGAGTAACCACACGTATAGAACACCACTGTGAAACCACTATAAGACAGCTCTGTGAGAAAAGCACTTAAAAAGCAAATTGGTAGAGTAGAGGAGGTCTTACCATCTCATCTTGGGTTGGATCATTGTCAAAAATCTTCATGGGAGGAGGAAGAGGTGTATGCGACTCTTCGTCTGGCTCATCTTCTCCCCAACCCTTCTTGCTCTTCTAAGGAAAGTGAAATATAATTAGAGGAACGGAGGGGTTTCTTTTTATCTTTTCAGATATTTGAGCCCTGCCACCAGGCTTTGAATCTGTTAGTGATACTAACAGTGTCTCAATATGGCACTGGGTGGAGAGAGTTGCAGGTAATACTAAGCATCATAGAAGAGAAACGATAAAGATGCAAGGTTTGGCCTGTTAATCCTATTAAATTCTAAGAGTTACAGGAACACAAGTACTGTGGCACCAAAGCAGCTACAGCAGCTACAGCTGTCTGTGTGCTGATGGAAAAGTACTTTCTAATTTAAATGAAAACAGCTCAATGTACAGTTTTCAAAATGCATTGCTCTATTTGTGTTCAGTTAATATCTTCTCTATTTTCTGCCGGTAATTCCTTACTCACTTTGTCAGGAGAGAGCCATTCTAGCAAAGAACATGCCTGCAGAGAAACTGCAGCTACAAACACGCAGCCGATTTAACAGAGACATGGCTATTTCTCTGAGCGTTCTCTTTCAATAAGGAATTACACTGCCACGGCACGATGAAGGTGATATGAACCTCAGCAAAAAGTGATAGCAGCTGCTCAGAAATGGCTTCATTTCTATCCTTGGCAGACTCCCAGTAAGCTATTAAAAAAATCTAGTTAAAGGATGACAACGTATGCAGACTGAAAAGCTGTTCCCTACACATTCCGCTGCTCTTTAGATGACAATACTTCTTGCAAGACAGCTTTAATCAATTTAGTTTTTCATATGATTCGCTGCTCCCTCTAGACCCTCAGGGAGCTGCATTTGCTCAAGTGCGAATCACACACCCCAGACTATCAGAAACATCAGGCTTCCCTGCAACAAACCCCAGCACACACCTCATCGGCGCTGTCTCCTTGCGGAGTGGTTTCATCTCCGGTCTTCGGTGAGCCGAGGTCAAAGCTTTTCCTGCCATCTCGCACCTTCTTTTGCTTCTTGATGTTGCTCTCAGCCTTGCCGCTGTTCAGCCGGCGCACAGGACTGGTCAGCCATTTCTTCAGCGTGTTGGTCGAGCGCTTGGGGCCGGGAGAGCTCTGGATGGAGTTGAGGGATGGCTGAGGCTGTAGGTTGGCCACCGAATCTGACTTGCCCCCGTTGTCATTGGAAGAAACTGAATATGCCTCTGCAAGAGAGCAGTGCACGCGGGAGATTATACCAGCCCCTGCCCTATTTCCTAGTGTACGTCAAGCACTTGACATTTCTAAACATGAAAATACAAAATGCCTCAGTGGAAAATGTTGTGACCTACGAACATTGTGTAATCTTTCTTGCACACCAGAGAGGAATATGCCACGCAGAGGGCATTTTCCACTATCTTACATACTTCACTCATCTCCTACTGCACTGTCTGTCCTTAAGAAAGATCATAGGCAGCAAAGTTACCTAGTTTTTGATGAAAGCCTGAATTTCATGTTAAATGCTGAATTTCTCAGCTTCTTCTCACAGATTTCATTGTGAATTGCCAGGAGGAAATCAAGCACAAAAAGCAGATTACTACAAGAGACCTGACAGCCACCAACACTTTGTCAGGTTCTGATGCCATAAACGTTTCTCAGCCGTTGCCAGACCTCAATAACATTACTGTTAGTTTGACTACATATTAACTTTTGAAGGTTATTTGAAACACCTTAAAATTATCTCCTTTGCCCCTGAAAGCAATTTGTCAGAAGACGTCACACCTTCCCTAGAACTAAGAAATTGGAATGAACAATTACGAGATGACAAATTGTTCAAACCAAAGGAAACACCCAAGAAGGAGATACAGGCTTAAAATTAAAAAGGTTTCCTTTATAACCTAGCAGGAAATTCTGCTGAACCATATCCAACTGCAATTATCAATACACATGTTCAGACTCGCACCTTAAAAATGGGCACAACCTCCCTCACCCTCCCAAAGCAACAGAGCAAAGATGTGCCAATATCAGTAAGTCTTTAAAAACAAAGCAAACAAGTTGCTGGAACATTTCTCAATTGCCCTTTAGGAACAAGTGCCCTGCTCTCACCTTCCTGAAACTATGGCAAAGGCAACTGCCTCCCCAGGAGGGATCGGGGACCGAGGTGTTTTATCCCTCGCAGTTTCAGAAGAAATTATTATTTTATTTTTTTTTTACAGAATTCAGAAATTCTGTCACACTCCTGTAAAGGCTCATCTCACACTGAACATCAGAAAGCAGTCACCTGATGTTATTAAACATTTTTAGATGTTTATCTCTGAATCTCCTACCCACCCCAGCAGAAAACGAAAACATAAGTTACAACACACAAACACAGCCTGGTGCATGCAGATATTCGCAGTTCAACAATAAATACCGTGACAGACATTGGGTAATGCGTGTGCTGAGGGAGAGCTGCTCTCCCAGTCCCCTATACTGGTTTAGGAGCCAGTTTCTGCCACCTGCACGCAGCGCTCCTGCCCTGGTGGGCAGAGCTGTTGCCCACAGCCAGCTGCACACCCAGCAGAGATCACAGCCCGTGTGGTCTGCCAGCTTGTAACCTGCAGACCAGGGGAGTTACAAGGCTTCACGACCAGAGATGGCCTCAGTCAGAAGTTACACCAGTAATTTGTTACGTACCTGGGATCAAAAGTCAGGTTTTTAGAACATATGGAAATAATTGTAAGCAGCTAGAAGAAGTCAAAGTTCATTTCCCAGAGAGCAGAAAATCTAACTCGTCTGTCTTCTGACAACAGGAGGAGTGGGGGCGAGGGTGGCTGGGAGGAGGGCAGGTCCCAGGTGGAGCTGCTTGGGTCTGCCTGCAGCTGATCTGCCAATTTCAGGCATTCCTCCATCAGGGCAAAGTAGGAATCTTATCTCAAAAAAGCCTGGTTTCAGCCAGCTCCTGTTGATGTTTCATGAACGCGAAGTCGTGTTAAATCAACGAGCACAAGATAATATTTGTCCATGACCAGCTTATCTTCCATTCAATAGGCTTTAGATAGCCTGCCCCGGCGGGCTCCACGTGATGCTCTGGCAGTTTATCAGCACACCTTGCGTCAGCACAATTCAGGGTTTCAGGACGAGGTGATTCTGAGCACTTAGGCAGCTCGCAGGGTGCAAGGACCTTCTCCCTTCCATCCCCCCAGCCAGGGAGGTCCCGGTGCAAAGGGAGCTGGGCTCCCGTCACAGGGAAAAACTGCTGGAAGAATTCACTCACTGCAGGCTGCCACTTCGGGGGGTGAAATTTGGGGAAAGCAGGCATATCACAGACTTTGCAGGGGACTGGGCTTAGGCAATAGTTGGACTTAAAATGAGGATAAGCTGTCTCCTATATCTCGGCTGATTAATGTACAGAGAGGCTTTTACTACAGCTTGAAAGTAGCATAGCCCAAACTCCTGCCTCAAGATGAAGGCACCTTGCCAATTTACCTCTTAGTACCGGAGGGGAGCTGACAGGAGGCAAAATGGAGCACGGGACAACAGCCTGCACCCCAAGGACTTGTTATTGAGCTGTGGAATCCCACCGCAGGCTGGTGGGCTCGAGGCAGGGCCAAACCCAGGAGCCCCAAAGTCTGGGATGGAAGACGCAGGGACCTCCATTCCCACCAGGGAACACCCCTGGTTTTATGAGCAGACAGCACAGCCGCAGCCCGGGCACGGACAGACACACAGCT
Organism: Anser anser; assembly: GCF_964211835.1. Classification (NCBI taxonomy): domain Eukaryota; kingdom Metazoa; phylum Chordata; class Aves; order Anseriformes; family Anatidae; genus Anser; species Anser anser. The sequence goes on along the minus strand of NC_139726.1, from coordinate 16,401,620 downwards.
TCTCCCACACCACCGCAATCCAATTGAGGTGGTCCCCAGGAAGCAATAGTCAGTCATGGTCCCCTACCGCCCAGGAAAAAGCAGCACTTAGGCAGAAACACTCCGAGTCCCAGAGCCGGCCCGCCGACCACCATACCCACTTGCAGGGCTTTTGTCTGCAGTTTAACCTACAGCCATGAAAGCTCTCCAGGCTGAACATCAGGCCTCCAGGACATCAAGCTGAGATGAAAGCCAACCCAAAGGCTTCCAGAGGGAAAGCTTTGAATAGTGGGGAGTGTTACACAGCACAATGATCCCACTTGAAGGAGGCTCTGGACTTTTCTGCTCAAGGACACAGCTTTGGTGATGCAAAAGGCTATTTACCAGCAATGGTGTGTTTTCCATGCCCCTGGGAACAGCCAGAGGTTGCTGAATCTCAGTTGTGCCATGCCGTACGTGGCCCTAGCAGATATGAATTCTCCTTCTTTCTCCTTATCTGCTGGAGTGCCCCAACTGACCGCTGTAAGGCACCTGGGAGAGAGCCCTGGGCTTGACTTGGCCACACAACAGCTTGAGGCTCGAAGTGCATCCTGCCCCAGCCTTATCTCGTGATTAGATGTCAGTGTGCTCTCTGGTTGGAACAAAGGCAGGGAAAGGGGCTGGAAAGGACGGTGTAAATCTCCCTGCTCTGCAGCCACCATGAGAGCCTCCAGCAGCGGGTGAATTCACTCTATTCAGTACCCAACGGTTGTACAAAGCACTCTCACCTCATTGTCTTATTTCTCACCATCTCCAAATAAGAACTGTCCGAAAAGCAAATGAGTCCACACACAATATTGATAACCATTTTTTTTTCTTTCCAAGGAACCGCAAATATAACCATGTTTTGTACCAAAACAAGCCACACTTGCTGTTTGCCATCCCTGCGGAAAATGATTTGCTTTACACACAACACAGGTCACCCCTGACATGGCCACGGAGGCAGGCGTGGAGCTCAAGAAAGAGCAGAGCTCCCAAAACAACAGACATAGACATGCTATGCACAAAATCTGCCATGGAAGACTTTTGGGACAAGCTCCGAAGCCCTGCTGGTGTGAGCTGCACTGCTTCTGTGGCACATACAGCTACAAACACATTTATCAAACACGTGGTAGGAGGTTGAGATCCAGACACCGAGTGGATCAAGTGGAATATGTTACCGTGTTCTTCCAGTGCACCAGCACGTATGTGCTCTGCAAACTGTATTGTTAGAGCCGTCTGGAGACAGATTTTGCTCAAGAGGAGCCAGAGGCCCGTTGTGTGGCAGTTCAGGCAGCCGCTGCTGCCCACCAGGAGCCGCCAAGCTGCAGCACCAGAGGGGTCTGCAGGAACTGCGGGGCTGGCAGCGAGCTGCAGCGCGTGGTCATCCTGCCACCACTGTCCTCGGACGCAGAAATCTAAAAAAAGGTATCTGGCAAAGTGGAGTGGGTGCAGGGAGGTCAGCAGACTAGTGTGGCTAGATGGATTTCCTGGCCAACCCATTCATTCAGACAGAAGAAATGACAGTTTCCAAAACACGCCTAAGCAAACCTCCGAGAAACTTCTGGCAATATGACTGTGGCAGACACACAGCCAGACCAGAGAGCTTTAACTTTCAGAGCTTTTGCACTGCTGCAATCATGAAATCTTTGCTGTTGCTGCTGAAATGAACAGACGTCTAGAAAAGCACAGCTCTTTTACTTGGAAAATGGAAGGTTCCAGTTCTGTGCAACCTTGGGTGAAAGGAAAAACAAAAATCTCATAGACACATTTTAGAGGCACGGCTGTATTCCCACTTGAGCCAGTAGGAATTGCTGCTGGAACTTAACTACAAGATGTTTTATTTTTACCTCGCCATTCCCCAGAGCATGCAGGGGAGCGGAGGTCTGACCAGGCTCACGCAGCAGAGGATTCATCTGCAGGAACCCAAGTCTTTAACGGGAATGGGAAAGGCTTCTCAGAGAGATTCCGAAGAAAACATAAGGTTTGTCTTTTTGATCCACACTAACCACAGACTGTATACAAGAGGAGGGAAATACGCCTTGATACCCAGAAGTTAATACAGACTAGAGCTATGAAGACGTGACTATGGCAGGACACACTCTTGCTCGAGGTGAGAAGAGGTGAATCATTACATGGGACCAGCAGATTTATGTATGGCTCCATTTCTCACCCCAGAAAAACAGCCTAAGAGAAAAGGATTTTTCCACAGAAGTTAGAGAAAATGAGCCAGAATGGGAACTCTGTAATCCTATTAGCATGTGCATTTAAATCAACATTTTTTTTCACAGAAATAATTCCACTCATGAATGAAAGCCAATAACGAAAATCTGACCGATGAGCACATAAATTAACTCTGCTCTGCTCAGCAGAGCCCATTTTCCATATTTAGTGATTGCTGTAAAATAACATTTTTGACAAAGACAGAATTGAATCAGATGTGGGTGAAAGAGTAACTCAGTCTGTCCTCAAGCTATTATTTCCTGAAGGACAGGAATCTCTGTAGCAGAAAATCTTGGAAAGCAGGAGTCATCCAGACTCACCCTATGCACAAACAAAGCCCCTGTGTTAGTATTTCCCACTAAACAAACAAGGATCATCCAAACCATCAAAACGCTGCCTTTCCTGCCCTTTCCAAGCGTATTTCCTTCACCACGCAGGCTGTGGGCTCCAGTTCACAACTCTGGGCCCCTCGAGGCTTTATGTGCTCCCAGGGGAAGCCGTGCGGTGGGAGCCACCTCCTGTCTGCTCCAGCACTTCAGGGCCAACGCTCTACTCGGCGAGATCAAAGATGGCAGAAGGAGCTACAAACACTGATTCCTGGGTCTCTTCTGTGCTTTTGTATTAAATGTTCAAAACACACTCAGAGAAACATTTTTATTGGCACGAGTCAGGGTTACAAAACTTTGTGGCTTAGGCAGATGACAGTACAGTTCCCAGTTTTAGTGTTAGAGCCTATTCTGCATGTAAAACCTGGCATGGATTTACAAAAATTTGGGAGGTAGCGACATCTGGGTAATTCAAAGTCACTTTACAGCTATTCTTCAAGTGAAAACACTACTTCATAAGACATGTAAATAATGAACCTGACATGTTTTAATGTCAACAGATAAACTGCCTCCTCAGGCACTGCCTCCACACAAGGTCCCAGCAAAGAACGCAAATGGACATGAGGAAATTTTCAGTGCCCGTGTCGGACGAAGATAAAGGACAACTGGCTTGAAAAGCCCTTTAGATTAGAAGTACGCTAAACTTTCGCAATGGAATTGCAAAACTTGTCTGGAGTCCTCCCCAGCTCCCCACCCGCACCCAGCCCTGGTCGCCTCCAGCTGTGTGTGGAGATGCCAGCGAGGGAGAACCGTGAGGACACACCGTAGGACCCACTTCACACACGAGGGTAAGGACACCCTCAAACACTGCTACTGAAATTTAGATGCAAATTCTGCTCCGAGCTCCCATGTTCTGCTGAACTTCACAGTCTCCTGGAAATGGGCAGCCTTGGGAAGTTTCAATGGAATTTTCTGTTTGTGTCTTGGAGTATCACTTGAAGCTTCAGTTTGGAAGTAGTGTCAAAAGGGCACGAGTCAGTCTGGCAGGACTGTCACAATTCCATTTACATGGGCAAAATTGCTTCTGTCCGAACTCAAAGAGTGGTATGGAGTGAACTATTTTATGCAAAATTTTCTAAGCCAACAGAGAAAGAAACCTACATTGCTAAAAGCAGACGTACTTGACAAACTTTCCAATCACTGCAACATAAGAACTCAAAATTTGGCTGTTGGGTTCACTGCCAAACTTGAAAACAAGACTAACTTCCAAAATTAAACAGAAAAAATGTGACTAAAAAATAAATAAATCACATGACATTCAGAATGCAACTGTTTCGTTATTGAAGAGCTGATATTTCTTGGAACCGGGCAAGAAGAGCTGTTGGAGAAAGAGGATGTTCTGCAGAGATCCCCATAGTTATGCTGTAATGAAGGAAGGACGCTCCTGGGAGGATTGCGTTTGACTTGCAGTTTGGGGGAAAGAACCACTGATCTGTAGCTTTTTATATTCAACTTCTGATCATTATTTTCAGGTAGGAAACGAAGTGGAGGACAACAAGCACTCGCCTAGCTGGGTGGCAAAGCAGCTGCACTTGGGTTTGGTGATTTTTGTGGCAGGGAGCGGCTCACCCCAGGCCCTCGCAGTCGAGGAGCTGTGCTCACTTCTGCCCGAGGGGGATGCAGAGAGGGACTCGCCCCCTGTAGCACCCTCTCTCTTTCCATTAACGACAGAGGGAGTCCACATGAAATTACACCCTTAGCTAAATTTAGTTATTGTGAATCCCCTTCCCACATTTGAGGATGTTTCATACCAGGCCGATCTCGCAGCAGGAAATGATTAGCTGAAGTTAAGCATCTGACAATTCGCTTTAATGAGCAATAACTCATGGCAACCTGCCATTAGCTCCAGTTGAATAGCTTTTATTTTTAGCTGGTGTTGCTCAGATGAGGCTTTCATCCAGCATGCTCTGGGAAAGCTGACATCCCAAAGTAGGCTCCAGGTCTTGGTTGTGCCAGTCAGAGTGTCAGGGCTCGAGAGCGCCGGTTCCTGGGGGTCAGAGAAAAGTCACTGCAGTTCTGGGAAAGTTTCAAAGGGTGAGATAAAACCAAAAGCCTGGAGAAACAGCACAGAGGCTCACGGTCTCAAGAGACTTTGCAAGAAAAGTTACTGAAATCCGGAGAGCGTGCTGAATGAGTGAGCCTGGCCTCCAGGGAGAGGAACAGCACAAGGGTGAGGCACAGTGACAGAGCCTGCTGCATGAAAACATGACTTCGTTTCTGTCCAAGAGTGCCTGGTAAGAGGAACAGCCACAGCAGTCATCACCACCACATCTGCTGTTTCATACGGGCCTAAAGCTATTGCCAGAGGCGACTTTAGGGAAGGCGCAGGGAGAAGAAGAGAAGGAGTCCTCAGATGGCTACAGGACAGGATCTCGTTTCCTACAGACGAACATTTAACTGAGGGGCTGCTGTGCGTGACGGCAGAGCACATCCCTGGGGCCCTGAAAAGGCTCTCAGGATAGTGTGCAACTCAACCTGGCAGCACCAAGCAATTCAATGGCAGCTGACGTATCTGTGGTCCTCTCTTCAGGTGTCCCAGTCAGAAACGTGTTTCTGTGTAACTGCTTAAAACCATGGTGGGTGTCCGTGTCATGTCCAGTGGAAGGTTTCTGTCCCACTATCAGCCTTCCTGACAAAATCGTCTTTCTTCAGAGTCCCATACAACCTCTCATATAAACTGCTGTGAGTTCAGGACAAGAGTAATAAGAGGACAACACCCACAGAATGAATCCACTAATCCGCTGGGGCGATGCTCCCAGCCAGCTCCTACCCCACAACACCGTGAGATAGGTACATTGTCGGCCTACCTTGAGTCCTTCAGTGGAACCTCACTTATCTCCCCAGACACAGCAACTCCTTTCTAGAGTATGTTTTTACTGAATGAAAGGGTGTGGAAAAGCTCAGAAGAAGAGCAACTGCTCCACACTGCAGAGTTTGAGGACAAACACAGTATGTCTATGCACTTGATTTCATTCACCCATGCTCTTGCCTGGGGTTTGCGCGCAGCGCACATCCTGAACCAGCCCAGCCAGAGCAAGCGCACCATGTCTGCAGGGAAGGCGTGTAGGAACAGTCTGCTGGTAATGCCTCACAGCTGGGTGAGCGGATTTCTGAAGGCTAGAGGCACGCATCTTGCTTTAGCAAAGAAAGGAAATAAAAAGCCAAGACTAACAAGATCCAGAAAGGGCATGCTTTTTTTTTTTTTTGAACAAATCAACATTTATTTCAGTTTAGTCAAACAACTTGTTGAAGCACTTCTCTAAGTTCTTCTACTTTACATTTTGTATTTACACTGTCCTCTTTCTGTGACAAAAATAATGTAATCCCAAACCCTGAAGTCTCCAGAGTGTCACTAGCAGCGAAAAGAACAGAACTCCAAACACAAAGCAAAAACCTCCTTGATATATTTTGACAGGAGGCTTATGCACATTCTTTTAAAAAAAAGTAAGTTTTAACCCTGAACCTTTATAGAAACCTATACGGGATGATAAGGGGAAAAATGTCGTGATTGAAGCTGAACAAGAAGAGCAGCATTTGCTGGCCTTTGCAAGTACACTGTTACTTTTAGCATAAGGAACTGTGAAATGCTTAGACACCCACATAGAAGCAGACTTTTAAACTTTGATCTAAGCAGTGTCACTCTGCTGAGAGTATTAAGGGTACCAGAGTCGGCGAATGCCATCTTTTATCCTAGTAGTGGGCACAAAAACAAAATTTATTACACATGGTTTCCAAGCAGCTGTTAATACAACACAAGCCTTATTCTTTTGCGAAGTGTCAGGGGTCAGCTTCATTCAGCAGCTTTCAAATTGAGCTACTGTAAGAACTTTTCCACATTTAACGAAGTAATTTCTCAGTCAAATGACATCATTGCTAAGGTCAGCTCTGCCTTACGCTGGAAGCCAGCAGCCTATGTGACAAGGTGGATCGCTGCTGGATTTCTGGGGAGAGAGGAGGACATTTGAATGTCCTATTCATATCTCCCTACCTCAAAGGAAATCGTATGTTTCCAAACAATTCCTAATGGAAACAACAGAGGAGTATCAGTGACAAAATAAATTGGAATTGAGGGAGGAAAAAAAAGCAAGAACAGAACCCAAAGCTTTTTGGGATAGGAAGAAAAACTGCATGTTGATAAAGAAGGCATTGGTCATTAAACTTTCCAGGCACACACAGGGCTCAGAAAGCACAGAAAACAAGCAGAACAAACAAACACAACTGTGTGCATCTTAGCGTCAGCTTCTTTTGCCAAATGCAGTAGCTTCCAACATTCAGCAGCTGTCTCTTGCTTTCTAGTGGTGTGGAGTTCTCTTTGGTACTTGGAGGCTGTCAGGAGCTCCGGGCAAAGAGAAAGTCTTTGTCCATTTACCAACCAATTCCAAAGGCGCTGATCTTGAATAACTTTACTAAGCAAGAGTGACACAGATGTCTAGGAAAGGGGGCTTTTCTCTTAGTAAAGTTGTGGTAGGTGCAGTGGAAACCCAAGGCAATCTACATGCTTGTCAAATTGTGCCTAGGTAAGAACTGAGTCCTCCATGAACGTCTCTCATTTGTTCACTCTTAAATTATTCAGGCTCTGACAGCCCCTGAAAAGAAAAGAACGGAATAAGAATAAGTTGTAAGTGGTGCAGGCAAGGGCAGACACCACGAAACCACCAAGAACAACGAGGTTGGGGTGCTGGACGACAGACACACGGCAGCCTGAGCCTCCAGGGCTGGTGCCCAAAGCAGCTTCCTCCACACCCTTCTCCTCCAGAAATACTAGCGGAAAATACAAGCTCACAGCAAAGGTACTGGTTGTGATGAGTTAAAAGAAGTAATGGATGAAGTAAATGCAAACAGCGGTTGGGAAATAAAACACACAGATAAGAACTGCTGGTGCTTGCGATGCTTGGTTCTTTGAACACGGCACAGGGAAATGGCTAAGCAGCTCAGAGACTTTTAACTGCACACTCACGACTATCAGACTTGTGGGAAGCTTTGGCTCACTCAGCTCAAGCAGGAAATGCAGAACATCACTTGCCGCCCCATATAACAGCCTCACGCGATCTGTGTCTCAGTTGGCATTTGACAGCTCTCCAGGGCAGGGAGCAGTTCTGTAAGGAGCCTTCCCCGTGGCACCAGTCAACACGCTTGTCATAGAGCAGGTGATGAAATCACTACTACACTCTATCTGCGTCAGCAAGAAAGATGGGATGGGAACTCGAAGTCTTGGAGAGCATCTGCTGCTTGGGAAAAGGAGAGCTCTCTGCAGCACCCTGCCAAGCTCTCAGCTCTCTGAAGCTGTGCAAATGCCTTGACCCAGCCGCCAGCCTTCCTGACAAGGCTAGTCCTGAGGAACTGGGTGATTTTGGTTTCTGGAGGGCCACACGGAGCCTCCCGTGGCTTTTGCAGTGCCTACACCATTGCTTCTTACCAGCAAGTTCCTCTTGGGAAAAAATTCAAAGTCCAGTTTAGCAGAGACATGGAGAGGTGCACTACATAAACCTCACTTGCTTAATTCCCCACTGCATCAGTGGCTAACTGCAAGTAGTTGCAAAAATGCTCTACCAAGCAACATGTTTAATAAGAGATATTATAATTATAAACCCCCTCTTGACAGTTACATCACTACTGCTGAGCAGTTACTTCCTTTAGCCACATCTTTCAAAACAGCTAGGAAAAAGAAATTTTTATTTGTAAACAACAGCAAGGGTAGACTGGTCTAGTAGCAGAAGCTCTTTGACTCTGGAAAGACTTTGTTGAGTATGGGTAATCATTTACTGCAATGTACAATGCCCCATTACAGACATCCGCCCACCCGGTAGTTGTTATCTCTGGGACAAGAGACTGCAGCAAATATTCAGCAAGTGATAGTCTTTAGGTGTTTGGAGCCTGCCTTGCTCACGGCTTTTCTCAGACACGCTGCCAGATCAAATTTTACAGCAGCACTGCTCTCAGCAGCTACAGCCCTCCCCAGTCAGCCCGGGATGCTCAGGCCTGGTAAGCTCTCGGATGCTCCCTTACACGGAGCCAAGGAAGATGCTGCTGTCTGCTCAGCACCTGCGCCATGGCAGGAGCTGTGCTCTGCTCTCACCAACTTGAAATCACTCCTGGAACACTCCAAGTGCTCGCCTCCTTTTTGCCTGAAGCTATGATTTTCCTTCTGCTGCCCTCATAAGGATCCTTGTTGATTAATACTTATTCTATTTCCTAAAGAAATCTATTCATCCTCCACATACTTCAGCTGAGAGATGTGTTTGAGTATCGTGTTGATCCTCAGGGTTCAAACTACAGAAGGTGTAATGAATACCAGACTCGAGGCACTTCAGTGGCATTAGCTGTGAATCATCTTTTTACATTGTACTGCTCAGATACATTTGGATCTAAAATACATTTGCATTTCTAATTGAAACAGATTACCATTGGTAATGAAAGAATGTCTTAAATCAGAATCCTTAGGCCATAAAAGCTAATTGCATGATGCTAAAACTGGATTTCAAAAATATACATATTATACCCCCTGCAGGATTAATTAGGCAACATCTCTTCAAAAGAGTTCTCAAAAGTGTATTTATTCAGCATGTGGTTAAATTATACAGGGTTGTGCAACACTCCCCATAGCCTTCCTGGGCGCACGCAGCCGTGGCGGCTGGGGCCTTGGTCTGCAGGGGAGCTCAGCACGGGCAGGGGGGCTCAGGGCTGCCGTAAAGCCTGGCTGATGTGAGGGGACACACATACCCAAATGCTGCCTGCACCCCTAATGTGGTTTTAGCGACGTTTAACTCTGGTGCTGCTGAGCAACATCACCTTGGGAATGTGCGTGGTCTGTTTACTACAACACGCGGGCCCATGAAAAGGTCAAAATCAATGAGTAGATAGAAATCTGGAAGCTCGAACTGGTGATTATTTGATGCCCATTTTGTTACCAGTTCCCTCACATGATCCCAAGAAAGTTTTGCAGCACTCACTGAAGTGCCGCGTGTTGTCAGATAGGTTAGGATTGTACTGCACGCCTGGGGATATATGAAGTGTCTGTTCACTAAAGCTGCTTGTGTTTTTTGAAGGAAGGAGGAAAAAAAAACAACACACAGCACACCAGGGCACATCCTCAGCTGCTATACTTTGTACCTGTAATTGTCAGCAAGCCTAAACTGCAAGAAAAAGTGTCCTCAGAGGATTTAGCCATAACTTGGGATGTGTCACTCTGCTCTCCTTGCTCAGAGCTACTTGCTCCGTGTAAAATCTCAACACGGAAAAATGCCCAGGAACATAACAGTGGAGACACCTCCAGGGCCACTAAACCCAGTCCCTTCTGGTTCCAGGCAGAGAGTCCATCTCTTTCATAAATGTTTAATTCAGAGCTGCCTTGTGGTAGTGAAAAGGGATCTTTGCTCAAAACCGACATACAGAACCTACTTGGGCTTTCCTGTACACAGGTATGCAACATTTTCACATTTGATTTGCAGCCTCCTAGTACAGAAGATAAAAACCTCCACCAGTAACCATCTTCTGGTTCCTTGGGACCACATTTGCTAATGGGCTACCAGCAGGTCTGGCTCCCAGGCTTCACCCCTTTATAGACTTGCCCAGCCTGGCAAATAATTTTGCAGGGAGCCAAGATTTCACAACTGTTGAGCTGTACCAGGACTAACACTGGCTATAGCACGCTGAGCAGCCAAGTGCATCGGGGTGCAACAGGGGCAGCTGGATAGCAACTACCAGCTCCTCATGTGACAAGAGATGTATTTGTTCCATTTTCCAAAATTACTGAGCAACCAGAGCTGCGTGGGGCTTTCTGCAATGCAATACTCTGGATGTTACCTTAGAGAAAAGCCAATGACAAATACGTAAACTGAACCATATTTAATGGCTCTCTCCCCATCAAAGAGAAGAAATACCCATAGCTGTTCTATTATTAACTTCTGTAATTCAGTTTGCAGGTTCCATTTCATGTCATTAGAACTTCACTGGTTAGATTTTCATATTTGATCTTAATTATCTGTAAGGAGCCAAGGTGACGTGTGTAACTTCCACGTTCTCAGTCTGATGAGGACAGCTCAGGACAGAGGCTGACGGATCGCATGGCACGTCAAACTCAACAGGAGAGCTAATGGGATGCACTAGCTACCTTTAATCCCAGGAATGGTTTGTGTTTCAGCATAATCAGCCACATCAAACGTGAACTAAAAGTAAACAGGTTGATTTTTGGTTTGTGGTTTTCTAGTGGCAAAGAACATTAGCCAAGGGAGACATTTTTGAGCTTTTCTCCTTAGGTATTTTCTAATAATTCTTCACACGTGTTCAGATCCTACCTATAACCTACAGAATATTATTTATTTATTTATTTATTTTTCAGGAAACAGCCTGATGTGCTTCTATAGTTATTTTAAAAATATTTTTACATCATGCTGAATTGTGTGATGCAATATTTGCAATTGAACTGTTCTGCAATAGCAACTGATATGCGGTGACTGAACTGGCAGTGAACTGGATTTCCCCACAAATTGAAAACCACTTCTATAGATTCCCGCTGCATTCACTAACTACCCAACCAATTCTTCTCTTTTGAAAAGAAATTGGAACTTTTGCCAAAAAAAATCAAAATGTTTTCATAGAGCCTGTTAACAGAAAAGAATTACACTGAAAAGTAACAGTGCTCAGTTGTGTTTAAGTAGTATGATATTGATGATATTTTTAGACTCAATTTTTTTTTTTTAACTTAAAAATGATAAATTAGATTTCTTAATATATACAAAAGTTTTAACAAGGTGTATGCTGAAACATAACAGTTTGGAAAAGCAACAAAATCTTTCTTGGGTCATGTGAAATTGCTGCCCTTTTTCTTTCACTTCAAAATGGATAGATTTTATTTCAGCATCCGTGCATTGAATTCCTAAACAATACATCTGTCTGGCACTTATTTTAAAGGAAAGCAGCATGCTTAGTTACCCCATGTTCCTTGAATTGAGCAGGGAGTTACCCAAGCTATATTTTTCACAATTATCTGTTCTTTTTTCCCTTAGAATAAAGTCTCCCTTCTTCAGGCTTTTGACAAGATGAATAAAGCCTTGTGAATTCTTACATGTTTCTTGGTGTGAATGGAAAGTTTAGGAGCTCTGACTGAATAAAAGCAAACCCCATGTTTCTTTAAGGCTGGATGAATTTATGAAAGTTGAAAACAATGCAGCAATCTGAATAATAAGTATCCCCCCACGCATTCAGCCCCACACTAGTAACTGAAAACTGATCTTTATAGAAGCTCTTGCTGTCTACTTTACTCATATGAGTTAAGATCTGAACGTTTATTTTCTGTACAACTGCTGTTACATCCTGTATATGACTGCATCTCTAAAGATAAGGCTGCAAGATCCGTCTCGAAAGGGAGACACAAAGCCGGGGGATGAGGTGCTAGCTCATGGCAAGAGAGCCAGAGTTATCTAGTGGTGTGTGTAATTTGCCAAAAAAAATAGAAAAAAGAAAAATAACGTTTGTACTACTTGGGTCTTGGAAACTGACAGAACGTTGGTGAAGCATCCTGAACTTCGGCACTGACACAGTGAACATCAGGTTTATAGAAAGTGGCTGGCAGCTGGTAAGTGCGGCGAGCAAAGGAGCCCTGGGCAGCCACCAGCCCTGTGAAATACCCCACACCTCCCGCGCTCGTACGGCAGCAGCACAGAGGCACTGAAAGGCTGTATCCATGAGCCATGCCTCTACCCCCAAAAATACTCTCACGAAGAGGTAAGATTTAGCACACTTGTACCTAATTAACCGTAAGCAGAGCTTGCTGCCCCCCAGCCCGCCACAACACCGGATCACGACGGCAGTGGCCGTGCTTTCCGTTCCACTGCTCGTGTTCAGCTTATCGGCCTCGTGACTTCCCCTGCCAAAATCCTCGTAGGTCTTGTTGCTGCTTTCAAGGGAGGACACACAAATGCTAAGAGGTTCAGACCCGTGAGTCTTCATTTACCCCTAAAGACTGTTATTGGGCCTGCCAGGCGCACCTTTTGGACACGCTTAGCTCAGGACACTGTCAGGAGCGTGCAAAGCGGGCACGAGAAAGCACATCTCTGCACCAACAGAAAGCACAGGTGCTTTGCTAACAGTGTTCACCTTGTCACGTTAATCCTGCTTGCTCAGCCGAGCACCATTCTCATCAGCTCTTTTGTCCCTACAATAACTTTCTGCTGCGACCTGCTCCAACTCCTGACTCAGCCTGCGGAGGTGGGAAAATGCAGGACTTGGAAGGGATGTTCCTGTCATGGGCTTACTGGTTTTCTCTTAATAGAACTGGAAGGAGACATTAACAGTGCTCCCAAACCTCACCACAGCCGTTTTCTTGTGAACCTGCCAGGAGAAAGAGCCGAGCCCGGTGCCAGCGCCCCCACAAAACCAGCACGCTTGATCCTCTTGCCTTTACAGAGATGCAGCTAACAAGCAACAGATTGACTTTACCCGCGGAGTAGATTTGGAGAAGGTAACAGTTTCCTCATATTTCTCATTCAGGAAGGACCAGGAAACAAAGCAAGCTTTGGTTGACACCCTTCATTTTACTATTGTTTTCTCCTCTGCCTCAATTTTGACAGAACTGCCTTGGCCACACATTCCATTGCGCTTTACACAGTGTAACCATGGCTCGGCCTGAAACACTAAATAAAATATGTTCAAATTAGGAAATGTTATGGGCTCGAACATATTACTGCAGATCACTGTCTTGCTACCACACAGCACTAAGGTACCAGTTCCCTTAGCAAAGCCCCGCAGCTCGCTCTAACACAATGTCAGCACCTTCTATAAAAAGCACCATCGGATCTCACTTTTTACCTAATGAAGAAAAAACTTTTATTAACATGCTGTTGACAGCCCTTGTAATTATGCCAGTTTGCCCAACTTCCAGTTAAGGCTCTGTTTCTGACCAGCTCAGAAAGATGTACAAGGTGGCTGGCTGAGCTCCCTTCCCTGCACATTAGTCACCACCACGCTTGTCAAGAGAAGCGAACTTTGTTAATCTTACGGCGAAGAGGTTCATCAGACCGAGCCAATAATGAATCAAAGACTCAAAGAAGGATAGCAAGAAGAGGAAAAGGAAAGAAAGAAGCAGAGGACAGTAACACAAAGAACGCAGAAGAAAGAGAAAAGCTGTGGATAGGAGATGAGAAGCTGGAGGGACCGGGAATTGAAGAGCCTTGTCAGGAGCTTAGCACAGACACTAAGCCACCCCATCTTTCATTTTTAATGCACCAAGATTAAAGGCCTGACATTCAGATTAGCTTTATTTTGTTCTGGAAAGAAAAGTTGGGATACAACCGGCAGCCTGCTCGGAAGAACAACTGCTCAAGGAGGCAGAGGGACATGTTCTGCACTGAAACCAATAAGCACATCCATCTAAATCAATCTTCCCTGTCTCTGGCTACCCTCAAGTAAGACGTGTTTTATGCCCTCCCCTAAAGCCACCCTGTAACCACACAATATTACCTAGAAAGGGGTGTAAGATGTTGCACTGCAAAATTATGCTGGCAACAGATTATTTTTAACCACAGACCCTTTCCTTTGGGATGCGCATGGTGCACTCTTAGCCAAATTCTCAGGTCCAGTAGCTGGGAACATCTCCCTCGCGCTCAAAGAGAAGCAATTCCTGTACGTTGTCAGTGCTTCCCATGCTCCTAGTGCCCTGCAGGGCAATGAGAGCCCAGCGTGCTGCAGGCAGGGCTAGACCCGAACGAGCTGGGCTACTGCAAAGAGATGGCCTCTAAATATGGGTATAATACAGCACCCAGAATTTAATGTCTAGGTTAAATCTGAGTCATAAATTCTTTACAACCCTCATGCGTTAATTACAACCTGGAATCCAGCTTCCACCTGATGCCAGCCCCGCGTGCCCCCGGCCACGCTGCAGAGAGCTGCGCTGGAGGGAGTGCGGGGTAACGGCACCGAACCCTGGCCTCTGCTCCCTGATTACAGGGAATGAAGCTTTGACCTTGTGACAGTCGAGGCACGCAGCTGATCCTTTGCTTCAGTAAAGACATTTCACAAAGCACAAGTCCCTCCAGTTTCCTTGCTTTCCCACATCGTGACCCTTGTAACAGAGCCTCAAACCTGAACCATGTAGGGAAATGAGGAGATAGACTCAGCGTTAAAAGAAAGTAAGTTATTTTCAATCGCAAATCTTGGGCTGTTTTTTAAGGAGAGTTCAATGACTGTCTAGTTATCAGAACACCAACAAAACTTGAACCCTCTTATCAGTCTGCTTTCAAAGCCAGTTCTGCAGCGCTGAGAAGCATCCCATTGCTCTAGGTCACTTTACATTTGTGCATTTAGGAAGCACTGCAAAAAGCCTTGCTTGTCCACTCTCGGCTGATTAAGGCCGTTGGCCTGAAGGCTGTACAAGCCTACTGCTCTTAACTACCCCTTTTTATGGCTGAGAGCAAGTGACAGACTCTTGCTATGAGGCACTCCTATATTAGGATTCATATCTCTCCATACTGAAAGACAGAGAAGTAGTCCTTATTTAGTTCATGTAGAGGACTATCTGGGTCGGAGCAAAACTGGGAACAGTACTAAGTGTCAGTCACTTTCCCTGTATGGATCCCAATTGCTGTGTACATGGACAATCAGAAACTCACCAAGAGAAACAAGCAAAAATGCAGGATCAAGGTTGCTACTGCTGCAAATGACAGGATAAGATTTATGCAATAGAGTAGTTCAAGCTATCTGTCAAAATCTTTCAGAAAAATGACCAATTACACAAGATTTATGTATTTCATGATATATTGGAGACCTAGTTTTTGTTTGTTTTTGTGTTTTGCTCTGTTTCTTCTACAGCTCTGTGTTACTACTTCTGTTTAGGAGCTCAAGCATCCACATCGCTTCCAAGCCTCACGGCACAAAACACACTGACACAGTTTGTACCAACATAACCCCTGTTTGCGAGTGGGCTGCCCACTCAGCTGCTCCATTTTGCTCACCAGGAAGTTCTTATTGGCACAACAAAACCTACTCAGGTGTTGTAAAGTTCAAGACAGGTCCGGCATTTGTCACCAGGAAAAAGGAGAGGTGCCTTCCCACGGGCGAAAGGAAGGTGGTTTATGGGGCAGCAGCGAGAACGACCCCAAGGTGCTTCACATCCATCTTAAGCACAAACAAGTCACCTCTCCCTACTGCAAGTCTGAGATCGGGGAGCCCTGGGGAAGAAGCATCTTCCCAAAAGCAAAGACGATCACTGACAATGCACAATACACGAAGCTTCGAGAGTCAGGTTGTCACTTTAAAAGCATCTCCACGCTTAACAGCAGAAGCTGCCAACAATACCACGCTGATGCTGTAGTCTGGGGCACCCAAATCCCTCATCAAATGTCAGGTTTGGTATCTGCTTATGCTTACGGAGTACTTCCACCATCCGACTGCCTCTGGTTTTCTTTAATAAACGCAGCGTAACAGATAGCCTTTTACAACTTTCTGCCTGTTCAAAGTTGACGACTAAGGACGCGAAAGAAATAAAGCGACCAGTATCACAAAACACCTCTTGTTACTAGCCGGGTAAACCAGAACTGCAAACACAGTTAACATTTCAAGAGGAGAGAGAAGAGCCAGCTGCTTCCCTTTCCCCCTTCTGGAGAGGTCTGCAGGCAGGACAGGCAGCGGGGAGATGTTAATCTGTTAGAATCAACATTTTAAAGACCAGAGCCATGTCAGAGAGCTTGAAGCCTTCTCCAAACCTGCTGCATGGGCCAACACATTAAAGCACAGTCTGTCCTAGAGACTTGGCTTTTTACAGTGATTTAATTTTACAACCTTTCTGTTGATTTAATTCTACAAGCCTACCCCGAGCACCAGGTTACGTGTCTTTTCTTACGTCCCTTGAAGTCCCCTACTTGGCGTGAAGTAGCATGTTCTCCCCAGGCTGGAAAAGATCATCTTAGGAACACATGGCAGACTGAACACCAGCTAGCTCCGGTTTGCTGCTGTCACCATGTAAGTAAGCGTGACTCTAGGTCAATAACTGGGGAAACACGGCTTCTGCACTGCAAATGTGTGCCTCATGAAATAAGCAAGCCATCCGTCCTCAAGCCATCTTCCTCCGTGGGTGTGCAGATGGATTACCAAAAAACTGCACTGAAAAGCTTTGGTCTTTAAACAACAGCAACAGCTCAAAACAAAAGAGAAAAACAAGTTTTGTTTGGGACATTTATGCTTGGCCACTCAGAGAGCAGGAAACACTGAAATACCACGGCGACTCCTCCTCAGCAAGCTCACACTATCCAGACCGAGTTCAAGAGCCAGTATCACAGCGTAAAGGCTGCAGGCTGGGAAGCCTTCACTCGGTGCATCTCAGCTGCGGCGTGCCTTGCAAAAGCCAGGTTTTTATTTTATTTTTACAAGGCACTCTGGCTTTCCCACATCTCTGTGAGCAGCAGTCAGTCTCCGCTCAGCCCGCGTCCCCAGACCTTCCCACATCACCATTCAGAGATTTGCGAACTGTGAGAAACAGATGTTCTCAGAGCATGGCGCTCTATCCGAGCCCAAGAAAGACTACCGGGGGGGAGGGAGGGAGAGAAATCTCATTTAAGCAAATATTTCTCCCTGCCCCGCTGACCTTGCAGTCCCGGGGTGTTTCCTACCAGCCACGCCAACACGCAGCCCGGCAACTCCAGCCCGCAGCCTGTCCACCCGCCCCTCCGGCTGCCTCCCAGCCGAGGGGGCTCCGGTAGCCCCGGGGGGGTCCCAGCCACCCCCTTGCAGCCCAGCGGGGCTGAGGGGCACCGCTCCCGGCTGCCGGCCGCTCCTTCCCTCCGCTCCCCCCCCGGGGCAGCCCGGCGGGGATGCTGCCGGGGGGTACCGCCGAGCCCCATTCCCCGGGGGGGTGGCTGGGGGCCCCGCTCCCTCCCTTACCCCCTTTTTGCCCACCGACCTTTGCAGGAGCAGCAGCAGCAGCACTTCGCCAAGAGCCATCCTACACCGGAGCGGGCGGGATAGCCGCGCCTGCCCGCTTTCATGCTGCCTTCGGGCTGCTCATGGCAAGGAGCCGCCGGCCCGCTTGGAGGGAAAAAAAAAAAAAAAAAAAAAAAAAAAAAAAAAAGGGAAAAAGAAATATATTTAAAAAAAAAAAAGAAAAAAGAGCAGGGACGAGCGGCCGAGCAGCCGCTGTCCCCGCGGAGCCCTGCGCGCACCTCCAGGGGCGGAGCGGGGCCGCCTTATGCAACGGGGCGGCGGCGGGCGGAGCGCGGCCGCGCAGCTCCCGCACCCGCGGGCGGCCGGGGAGGGAGCCGGGGGGGGGTCCGCGGCCGGCCGGGCTGCGGCCTCCCCCCGCCAGGAAAAGCCCCGCGAGCTGGGCAGGGGGCTGGGAACAGCTCCGGCAGCGCGCAGCGGGCGGGAGGGGAGGCAGCCGAAGGTTGTTGGGAATAAAGAGCTGCCTGGGAGGAAGTTTGCCGGAGCTCTGATATGTTGCGGAGAGGGTTTCCTGCAAGGTTTTCAAAAGGCAAAACTTGTGTCGTTGCTGTTTGTTTTTTTTTAAGTTCACAACATTTTTTTTTTTTTTACCCCCCCCCCCAAACACCATTCCTCAGCTTAAGCACCCGATAGCTAAAACCTTTTACGATTAGTTGGAAGCACCACCCTGCCCAACTGCTCTGCCAGCCTGCTTTCCGCAGGACACCTGCCTCAAGCACCAAAGCCCTTCTGCTCAGGGTAAGCTAGGTGGTTACCCTTCCAAAACACAGATCAGTCCATGTGAGATCCGAAAGCGCTGCTTGCTTTGGAAGGTGCCAACCTGTCACGTTAGGGTTTTCCACCTAAAGCACAGAAAACTGGAGGTGCCAAAAATGGCCCGAACCTCGCTGGAGGCAGCTGGTAGGAGAGGTCGGGCAGGATTCCGGAGTGGCAGCATCATAGCTTTTGCACACTTGTATCGAAAGCTGAACAAACCCAACAAACTGCTTCTCCCAGGCATAAATACGCGTGGGGAGGGAATAGCTGAGAGCAAAGATGTTGCTGTGCTTTGTGCCTCTGCGTGCCAGGACTTCAGCCTGAGCCGTCTGGCTGTATCGATGCCATGCACCGGGCGTCTGGACTACGGCTTTGGTTTGCTGCCGAACTGCTTTGGAGGAAGCAGCACTTCTGTGCGGCCAAGGGGTGGTTTTGGACAGGAGGTTGGGGCTGCGGCTTCAACACTGCCTTCACGAACCCTCATGAGGTTGCGCCTACACAGTGGGTGACTGCATGCTGCTGCCAGGCAGGATCCTTCAGACCCTCGAGCTGCCCTGGAGAGGCACCTCGCAGAGCCCTGTGCCAGCAGAGTGGCCGAGACCCTCCCCAAGAGGCTGCCTCCACCACAACTGCAATAGAAAACCTCCCTGCCCCGCTTCTGCCTGCAGCGTGCAAGTTGCTCGTTGACTGCAACCTCACTGGAAGCACTGGCAACCTCACAACAAGCCTGCAGCATGCAAAATTTTCCTGCCCTTGAGCACCACGACGCTGTTCAGTACGTAAGGATGAAGTGAACCTTCACTCCGTCTCCCCTTCGCTGCGTGTTGTGTCTTTCTCTGGCTTGGGGCTTTGCCTGTCTGGGAGATGCACGGGAATGTCTCGGGGCACAGGCAGGGCTCCCGTGCCTGCAGCAGGCAGATAACGCATCTCGCTGGGAACAGCGGCCTCAGCAGCAGCTGGAGAAGGAAGATGGGGATGGGGAACCAGCAGGAGCACCCCTGCCCTTCTGCCCCTCTCCCTTTCCCCACAGCCTGGGCCAGGTGTGGTCTCTGAGGCAGGAGCAGTCCCTCGCTGAGGGTCCACACAGCACCTAGCACACTGGAACCCTGCTCTTGGCGGGTTTTAAAAGCCATCCCAAGAAAAAGTTTAAGTCTCCTTGTTTAAGAAACTAGGAAACCTTCTAAAAGAAGCATTTCGCTATTGAATTCCCATGTCTCTTGGCAGAGCTGACCACTGCCAGGATCTGTCTCTGCAGGAGCTCAGGCTGAGCAGTGTATGGGCACAGCATCCCACGCAGGCACAGAATCCTGCAAGGGTGCAGCATCCCATGAGGACACAGCATCCCACGAGGGCACGGCACCCCAAGTGTGCAGCAACCCATGAAGGCACAGCATCCCATGAGGGCACAGCATCCCACGAGGGCACGGCACCCGAAGTGTGCAGCATCCCATGAGGGCACAGCATCCCACGAGGGTGCAGCGTCCCACGGCAGCTCTGAGATTTCCCCAGCTGGCTCCTGCAAAACCCCACGGACCCGGGAGGTTTGAGGGATTCACAGGGACATCTAGTGGTAAACCCTAGCGGCACGGAGAACAAATCCCGGCGTTGCTTGAGGGAGCCAAAAAGTTCATTTCTGATTTCCCTCAAGGAACGCTTGAGCCATCAGGCCAAGAAAGAGCATCTTAGAGACACGGCGCACGTTCCACCAACGGCACATAGCAATAAAACAGTGCTTAGAGGTGAAGTTTCAGTAAAGCAGTGCTTACAGGTGAAGTTTGAGAGTCTCAAGAGGGCTTTAAAGCAAGTTTGTAGCTCTTGTAATTGCAGCCGAATTTTAAAACCTAATTAAGGTGCAATCTCAGCTCTGAAAAATTGTTTGCTTAATTAAAACAGAATTGAAGTCATTATTCGGGGGGGTGGGGAGGAAGCAGGCTTTTTTTTTTTTTTTCTTTCTCCCCAAATGTACAATGCTGGGAATATTGTGAAGGTTATATCTGAAAAGTTACTCTTTTAAGAAAGATACACATATGTATATTCACTAATGAATTACACATGCAATAAATATTTAATAAAGCAAGATATGACCAAAAGACATTTTTAATAATCACACCATTTCAATTAGCTCCCACAGTGCAGAAAAAGAGACGTGCTGTGGGCACAGTCTAGCTCAGCTTCAGCACTGGATGAGAACAAATTCTGCCCCGAACACGAGTGGGAACTACACCGTCACCTGCAGTGAGCCTGCAGCTTCAGACTGGGAGCTCAGCCTATGTGAGGTAGCAGCATGGCAGAGATCACATTGGGAAAAATAATTCTGCACAGTTCACTTGCCCTAAATGAGGGCTGAGGAGGCTTTTGCCTGGGATTGGAAAGGGTCCTTAACCTCACTTCCTATGTTCACTTATATTCTTTATGTTATTTTTGGACAGGATGCAATGATGTGTGGCTCTGCGGTCCCCGAATGGCCTCCATGTCCCCTGTCAAGGAAAACATTCCCAGCCTTGCTCTAAACCAGCCCAGCTCTTAGAACGTCTTTGAGGAAACACCTCCTGGCACCACGCTCTAAACCCAGCCGCTGTTATCTGCAGTGCAGTGACCGAGGAAACGTTGGGGTCCTGACTCGCCCCAGCTGAAGCTGAGGCTATTAGCAGTGTGTCTGCACCGCAGGCCAAATAGGCTGCCCTGTGCAACACCGATGATGGAAGGGAAGTCATTTGAGTCAGGATGATGAGGAAATTAGTTCTGTCTGCTCTTAAATACAGTTTCAGAAAATTCCCCAGGCATGAGTTGCTTTCGTATGAAATCCGAGAGAGTCTGCAGAAATGACTTTTGCTGTAGAGCGGAAAAAAGTTCTCCCAATACTTTTACGCACTCCTCTCACGGAAATTTTGGTGTGAAAGTTGGAACATGTCAATCCTTACACTGTATCCAGTGCTCTGTCATACCTGAACAGGCTGCTTAATTGTCTTAGGTTATAAACTGAAGGACAAATCTGAGGGAAACACAGGGCAAAAAGCCTAGTGGATGTTAACAGCTTCATCTGGGTAAACAACAACGTGGAGAAATATGCCTGGCCTAGGTTGCCCTAGAGGTCTGTCATGCAGGACAGCAGTGACAACATTTCTGTCACTGTAACAGGTGCTGCTTCCTTCCCCCATCACATAAAGATAGAGATAAATAACATAATGGCCATCAGGAGCATCTGTTCGTTACTTATGTGAGTCAATCCTACATCATGCTTTGGGGTGTAAAGCGATCTGTGCTGAAAATCCATCCCCATGGGCACCACCATCAGGGAGTGAGATGCATTATGGCTGATTTATTTTTTTAGTCCAATGAAGCTTAAGTATTAGCCACTCGTTTCTTACGAAGGAACAGGGAAACAACTGTCTCACAGAAATAACTCACAGAAGGCAAAAGGGAGATGGATTTGCCCAGTTTTAAATACATCATTGAATTATGTGATAAAACTTGCGGAAACAAACAGTGCAAGAACATGCATGAAATTTAAGCTTAGTTAATAAGGAGAGCTAGGTACCTCCACAGAGCAACTCAGATGGTGTGGGCAGGACAGTAAACATGGACGTGCCAAGAACCAGAACGTGAGAAACACCAGGAGCAAGGACTCAGCAGCATTTCTTTTCTGACTACAGCCTAGTTTCAGCTCATGGAGAAATCAAGAGTTACACAGCAGCTCACAGAGCCCAGGAGATACTGGGTGACTCGTTTCATTACCAACTCTCCCACTTACTTTCGGGGTGACTTTGGGGAAAAAATGACCATTTCATACCTTGATTTTCCCTGTGTGCAATAAAAGGATACTACCATTTCTTGTTCCCCTCAAAGTGATCTGAAACAGAGGTTAGACATCCTGCACTGAACAAGAAGAGTTTTTATTGTTTGATGTGTCTTGAAATGAGGGAAGTAAAATATGGCTCTGATGTTATCAGCTATTAGATTTAGTATTAAAAAAGCTCTTTGATCAATATGCCTTGCCTGCTAATGCTACTCACAAAACTAGGTAAATCTGAACAACTGGAGGGAAGGCAGATTGGCAGAGTGAAGCAGTCCTTGCTCAACCAGTACATTTCAGTACATTATTCTTGGCTCTGGCTCCAGCTATTTTCAACAGCACTAAACATTCATTAGATTAAATCAAATGAACCACGTTCTTTAAAAATAGCCAGAGCCCTGTCATGCCAGTTGGAAAAAACAACAACTTTATTGGGTATTAAAACAGATCAAATAAATTAAAAATAAATAAATAAATTGAATCACATTCCCTCCTGGCGCAAGAGAGCATAACTCCAAGGAGAGGTTTTTGGCTTCTCAATTCGGCACAGTGGTAGGTAAAAAAAGAACATTCTCAACTAGCTAAAACAAACAAATTAAAAAGAAATATAGACAGCCCAGCATAAACTCCACGCTGAACTGCAGTGTAGGCATATGTTCAGCAAATGTTAGGGTATATCATTCCTTATGCCTCTGCTCGAGACAACAGCATGGGATCGGTTGACGACAACTTAGAAGAGTTGCATGGCCAAAGAGCATCCTGACCAACCAACTCTTCTGAAAAGCCTTGAAGGCCACAGCCAGACCTGTCTCTCCTGCCAAATGCTCCAACATGAGATGGGCCTCACCCTTCTGTGCCACATCACCCACCTCTCCCATGTGTCACAAGCCCCGCACTGACAACATAACTCTCTTTCCTAATTTACAACTCATCCTTTTTCTTTTTCCGCACTTTGTAAGAAGGAAGAGCCCAAGACAAGAAGTCCTGTCCTGCTGCCTTCCTCTGACACCTCAGCAGAGGCTCTAGTGCTTCGGCAAGGTAGGGGCAGCTTCTGGCAAAGGCCTGCCCTTTGGCCAGCAGAGGAGATTCCCCGGACCCATGAGCTGTACCACCAGAGTAGTCAGCAAAGAGCCTCCCCTCACCAACCACTTTAATGTAAGAGGCTCACTGCAGCCATGTACCACTTTATCATAGAATCATAAAGGTTGGAAAAGACCTCCGAGATCATCTGGTCCAACCATCCCCCTACTACCAATGTCACCCACTACACCATGTCCCTAAGCACCAGGTGCAACCTTGAACAACCCCTGGGATGGTGATGTTAGTACTGGGTTACTTGGTTTCTGGAGAACTACACTAGATGGTGGACACATCCTGAACAAGCTCCTGGTCAGAATAAAAAAATAAATAAATAAAACCTTCAGAAAAAAAATGAAGGAAAAGAGTGAAATAAAAATTTAAAGTAGCTTTTGTATTCATTTCCTGAAGCACTTATCTCCATTAAAGCAGAGACATATCTTTGGGAGTTACAGCAATAAGCAGTGATGGAAGACGCAAAGCATTAAAGCACTGCCTTTTGGACATGTTTTGGCTCCTCTGTTACTGTGTTGGGCCTCAGTGGGGAAATCATGAGCCTATCTCAGCCCATCATAGTCTGCTTTCCAAGACAAACAGGAGCCTCACCCACTTGTGCATGACAAAGGTGAGTTGTTTTAGCAACTATAGTCTAATAGTGTACCAGAAGCAGTCCTGATGTGCCTGTCTCAACTTGCCTGAGGTTGTTCTATTTGGATGCTAGAAACCACAGCTAATTTTCTCTTTAAATGGGATTTCTCCTTCCTTAGAGAAAGTTTTCTTTTTTGTTTTGTTTTGTTTCCGGTAGAAGAGAAGTAGACATCTCAGTCTACTTGTCTGAGATGACTCGCAGTAAACAGCAAGCTGTATTCATCAGCTGTCCCCCCATCCAGTATCCAACACAATTATGGTTCAAGGCAAACTGGAAGAAACATTAAAAAACTGGCAAACACCATTTGCTAGAGAGGAAACTTTCTCTGTTTGGCCAGTCTGGAAGAATTGGATTGGAATTAAAATAAAATTCAATGTCAATATTGTCAAAGCCTTTATTTATTTGGGCCAAATTATTAGAGTAAGTTTATTTTCCACCTTCCTTTTTCTTAGGGTAAAAAGAAAACGTAGAGGAATTCTTACCAGGCAATGTTTAGGATGGCAAAGCTTTCTGGTTTACAGTACCAGATCTAAGACAAGCATAAGAGAATCTGCAAAGCTGTTATTAAAACTTAAGGCGAATAAAAATAACAAGGATACACGTAACAGGCAGCCTGTTGTGGGGAGAATTTAAAAAATATATAGTTTTTAAACTATTTTTTATCAGTTTGTGGAATGACTAGCTAGAAAACAACTTTATGTCGGAACAATGCGGAGTACCTCTGCCCACTTTTGTTCTTTACTGTCAACAGAGCAGCAGTAACTGCATTTCTCAGACCCTTGCTCTCTGGCAGGTAGGATTTCTGCTGATCTCCTGTACAGAAATGCTGCTCCAGGGGATGTCAGTGAGTGATTGCTGGTTCAGCACCAAACACTCAAGAAATCCTTCTGCTTGGTACCATAAGACATTACCAAAAGCTGAACTCCAGCACATTGGCATTTCCAGTCACTACAAGACAGAAAATCCTGTTGTCTTTCTGCAAGAGGGACAAGTACTTGATATCCTGGAGTAATTTTTCATTCCTATGTTCAGCCGATCTCTTGGTACGTAACAGCTCCGGATTATATGATAGTTCCATGAGCACTTCGCATTGTCAAGAGCCAACCGCCCTGCCAAAACTCATTGTTGCCTTTTCTGTCTCTCCCAGGTGCCTGTGCCTTCCTGCCTCTTCCCTGTGCCAACAGAAATGTTTGTGCAGCCTCTCAGTGAATCTGATCCACGAATGGATCCAGGTTAAAATTAACCTAAGATGGGGGAAAAAAAAGAGAAAAAAGAAAAAAAAAGTTCATTTTAACCCAGATCAGTTCCTTGATCTGCCTTGGTTCTCCTGCCATTATTGGCAATAATTTAGTGAAAGAGCCTCAGGGAATGTGACTGATGCATCACCTGCATTATCTCTTGGTCTCAGTGGTACCTCACCGTGGTAGATCCTGACTGCTCGGGCAGGCACGGTGTGCAGATCTGATGGTCCAAGAGATTCAGTCTCTCTGTGTCAGACAAAATGGGTACTTCCATCTGGCTGGCTATCTTTTGCTCAGCAGAGAGAAGCACCAGCTCCTGGTGCTGCTGAGATCAGGCCCAATTCTGGTGTGCCTGCATGTCCCCTAGCACGTTTTATGATGGGTGGTGAATGAGCTGATGGGGAGTAGAATGTGCATTTTTACAGGCAGAAAGACACATTGTTGAATATAAGGAAAGACTGTACACTGCAGAAGGTGTATAGCTTTCAGGTGAAGGCTCTGTCCAAAGCAGCTGTCCCACGGAGCAGCAGCATGTCTGTGTAGCACATATGAGGCAGATTTATCTGAGCAGACGTGAAACACCCATGAAAATTACTGGAGTGAAAAGCCTGAACTGCCCTTCCCCTGCCATCCATGCACAACCTTTTTTTTTTTACTAAGCTTTTTCACAGGTTAGAAAGGCCTTTCTTTGCAGCAAGAGCACCTTGATTCCTTCACACTGCATGAAACTTGTTTTTTGCAGTCTGTGGAAGTAAAAATGTACTTATTTCACCAAGTAAGAGTCCTGCAGAGTTAATGAATTCCTCAGTGCCTTTCTGAAGAATGACATTTGGCTCTTAAGGCTGCATTCTGTTCTCTGATACCTAAATGTAATTCCCATAGATTTCCAAGGAAACTGGGTATATGTTCCTTGGCAAAATACAACCATTAACTTAAAAATCTGAAGATACGTGAAATCTGCAGAAAAAATAACAAGCTGGGCACAGTCTGCAAGGAATAAAACTGAAATGTATGAGGACCTAAGAACACTTCTAAAAGATGATCTATGGGAAAGAAAAAGCTTGAGTTAAAAGATTTCAGCGTTCCTCCCTACTCTAGAAAATAGAACAATGCCCTTGAAATAGAAACACTGAGTGCTACTATCTAACTTTTAATTTCCTTGGTTTGCAAAAGTAAAGGGCAACAAAAACTTAATTTGGCATCAGGCAGTTAAATGTTATTGGTGAGAAACGTGGAGCACTAGGTCCACTTCATGAAAACAGGAGTCACCAGCATACTTGAGTTGCAAATTGCATTGGTGAGGAGATGAAATCAGAGCTGCTTTGTTATGGTAAGTCTTGGACAGAGTATCACTGCTTCTGTTTGACCGCACACCTTTAGAGAGACTGGAGGCCATCCCAACCCTCACTGCAATCTGCAAGCAATTATCCCTCTACTGTTTGAGACTGCATGGAATTTAATTTGTATTTTTTAAACTCTAGAAAGGAAAGGAAATGCTTATTTCACTCCATTACAATTCTGCAGAGTCAATAATTCTTCAGTGCTCTGATGAAGTATATGTGATACATATGTAAAATAGAGCCTTCTAATAAATGCTAAGGACAACCAGAAACAAGAACGGTTTAACCTCTTATAATAAAAGAGGGAACTGTTCTTTAGGTGTTCTGAACCGCAAGAGACTTAAACAAACAGATTTAGGGAAAATATAGTCAAACATGGGCTCTGCCTTGAAGAAAAGATAAATACAGTTCTGGAGTTAAAGCAAGGCAGCATTTGTGAGAAGAGGTAATGCCCTTTATTGGGCCAGTTAATATGAATGGGAAAAAAAAACCACCACTGGCACTTATGTAAATAACCTCCTGCCCTAGGACTTTTAGATCATCACAGCGACAACAACATTAACTCTACTTTCTCGAATTTGGGATTAATCTGAACTAAGTGAAGCTGACATGGGTTCAGGCTCTTCGTGCAAAATGTGTAACCTGGGAATAACCGCTCTGACAAAATGCTCACGTAAATGACAGGAAAATCGGTCTTCTTGTGTCAGGATCAATATATCAAATTCATGCAGTGTGCTGAAGCAGATATATAGAAACATAATTTCAATTACTTGAAATACATTATTTAATACACATGTGCCTTGCATTTCAGTTTGCCTAGCTCTGGTTCAGACTGGTCAGGGAAATGGGATTTTTAGCAGAGCTAGTTCACTTCAAAACACACTCATAAAATATTTGTTTAAGATTAGCAACGGAAGGACCAGCCCAGCAGCGTACAGATCTTGCAGGGTGTAAATACTGCATTTAGGATTAATCCCTTTAACTGTCTGGAAGCTGGGAAGCCTTAAATGAGATTTGTCCTCATCGTTAGTATCTGCATTATACTACAAATCTCACAGATACGAGCTATAGGCTCAGCCCTCGTGTCGATACTATAGAAAGTACATCCACAGTCTGACTTGGAGTTAGTACGAACACAGAACCAGCAGTCCTTATTTTTCCTTCATGCTTAAACTTTAAACAGTTCAGGGCCAGCGACCAGGGAGGAGGTTGCAGCGCATTCAGCAAGGCAGAGAGGGACATAATAATGAATGGTGGCTCACTGAGGCTGGTTACGCAGCAGAAAGCCTAGGCAAACAACCCAGATCCCACTCTTCCCCCCGCAGTCCCAGATGGATTACGGTCCAACGTCCATCTGCGAATCTGCTAAATTTAGTCTGGCCTCAGAGGAAACACAAGACACAAGCCGTCCACATGCTCCCGCCGCTCTTTCAGCGAAGGCGGCCGGTGACCTTCCTGTTAGCTCGACGGGCCAAGCGCTCCACAGCAACTCCCCCCTTCCCACCACGCTACACGTATCTCAAGACACACGACTAAATACAGAGGAAATAGATTTTACTCAAACAGCTATTTTTATACCTCCAGGCCGCTTGTTTTTCACTAGTGGGGCAGAGGCGTGGAGATGTTATGGCTGCTGGCTTCAGGTCAGAGCCAGTACAAAAACTCATGCTGCAAACTCTGCTCTGCCTGCTTACTCTGGTGTCTACAACACACTCGGCTCAAAGGAGAAGAAGAAAGTCCCTAGGCAGTTATTAGAAAGAAACTGGCCCCAAATTCAGACCATTCTCAATAGGTACCTCCTCTCCTGGATAACTGCACGGGGAGCCCTGGAAAATACCTGCTCTGACTTGGTTTCCCCAGCACCACAGCAGGAGCCTGGCTCCTCCCTCAGTAGAGCAACTGCTGCCCAGACTCGATCACTGCTTTTCAGAGTCCCTTCAAAGGCCTCTCTGTCTGCTCTGACTCTGTTACAGGAAGGGAAGTTCAGAGCTCAGCTGTTTTATGAAAGGACACATGCTGGGATGAGCACCAGGAGAACTGGGGACTGGGCAGGACAGGCCATTCTAGGCTTAGAGTCCTTTTGATGGGAGATGCCTCTGGTCTTCTCCAGGCAATATGGGATGCTGCACAGCCCAGATTTCTCCAGTAAGCAGTCTCATTTAATGAACAAAAAGTATAATATTTACTTAGCAGTCCTATCTGACTTTGTCCTTTGTGATGTCCCAACAATTGGGAAATCAGTATGTTAGTAATAAAAATTAAAGATTCCTTTTGCAGCATGCCTTTGAAGACAAGGTGGGAAAATAGGACCAGAGCAGTCTTGCTTGTCTAGGTATGCACAGCTGAACTACTCCCAGTCTGTCCCCTCTCAGATGGCTCATGAGGCCAGGAGAAGGCTGTGGCCACCCCCCCCAAAAACCCACCGAAGCAGCTAGGCCCTCCCCTTCATCTGTGAGCATGCAGCCAAGGAAGGAGGTTCCTGCTTCTCTGCAGAAAGTGGATAGAGAAACGGGTGCTCTGGGGCTTCTCAACACCTGCAGTGAGGAGTACAACCATATCCCATTGCACAGAGCCCTGAATATGTGAGTTGGTTTAACTTGCCCCTGGAAAGCAAGGGGTGGCTCTCTGGGAAACCTGGCAGGAGAGCCAGGAGGGCACGGAAAATTTCTGACCCTGGTCTTCCACAGAGGCTGTGGGAGAAAATGATGTGCTGAGCCTCCGGGGGACTCACAAGAGCTGCTTTCCCTCTCCCTTCCCTACAGCTCTAGCTCTCGACGGGGAGACCCAGCCTGCCCAGAACACTGCACGCTGGGCTCCACCACCCAACCCTGGACCTGCCAAGCCACAATCTGCATACAACAGAAGCGCTGCAATAAGTAACCATACCCTCTTCTAAAACCTGCCTCTCCAACAAGCCCACAAGCATATCTACAGGAAACAAATGACTTTATCTTGAGAGAGAAGATTTTTCGTTTTGGAAATAGCCATCTCATGTGCACCACTGGGCACAGTGCTGACAGGCGCTGCATGGCAGCGATACACCACGGTCCTCGCTTCCTTCTGCAGAGACCAGCACTTGACCCTCCAAAGTGCGAATGCTTCTGTCCTCCTACAGGTCCACGCAGAGTTTGGAAACACCCCACACTACATTTTTTGCTGATCCTTTCCTGTTTGACCACTGTTAGTGTTTCTCTGCCAGGTTTTGTTGGGTTTTAGTTGGCTGACTAATGCGATGCTAAAAGCAGAATGATTTATTATCTGAATCGGCAGAAACTCTGTATTCCATATTCAGCCACAGCCTAAGATACTGGTGCCAGTATGTTAATGAAGAGGTATAAGCAATCGATATTGTACCTGCTACCAGGAAAGCCTGTTCTCTGACAGCCTCCCAGCCAAATTAAGCAAAAATCCCAAAGGCGCAGTAAACGATGCATTAGAAAACTGAGCATGAGTTGCACAATAATAAAGCTGTCAGAGACTGTAATGCCAGAATAAACCTTCAGCTCAGGTGCCTGACCTTTGTGCAATATCAGCTACTGAATTTTGTCCAGTTTTATGCTGTACCCTCCAAGCTGCTCCTGGTACATGCACAGTGAGAGTGACCTGTCAAAGGATCCCACATTAATACAGTGAATCAGGCCCAACACATGCTATGTCCAAACGTCTAATCCTTCTGATCGGATTATTTGTGATCATGGCAGGTGTGGATTACAGCTCTGTGTGTACCACGGCTGAATTTTCCCCCAGACCAGGTGATGAATCCTCTGGCATTTTTGATGAGCACAGCTGAGTGCAGCATTTTTAAATCCCAGCCCCCCCTTTTCTTCTTTCTCAGTGAAAAAAAAAAATCAGCATGGCCACTGTACAGTGAAACTTGGGGTTAAGCTGACAGGGGATTAGGTGGATGAATTTTTACCCCCTGTCAGAAGGGGAAGCAAAGGCAAAGTAAACAAGAAAATTTGCAGGCCTTCTCTCTTTTAAACAAAGACTCCTGTGTTTAAAATAATAAAAATCCACTGAACAAAAGCAAAGCAACTTCCCCCAAAATAGCCTTTCCTGTTTTATCAAAGCATTCATCTAAATTGTACTTCTCCACAAAAATAAAGTTCCAGGTAGAGCACTGGAGGCCTTGGGCTTTGATTAGATAACAGAACAGCTGAAGCAATAAGTATAATTGACTTCAGTGGTACCTGATACGTCTTAAACAAAACCACGTGGCTGAATCTAGCTTTAAATATCTAGTGATGCCATACTGGAAAAAAAAAAAAAAAGGAAGAAAGAAATAGAAACACCATGTCAGAGAAGTAGTGGCATTCACAAGCCATCAGAACAAGCTCCAACAGCCTGCACACAATCTGCCTCCATGACTTGTAGCTGCTGAGACTCACCGCGGAGGCCAAGTACTTGCAAGGCTTGGTCAGGCTGTGCCTACCTTATCTAGCTGCTCCAGGGTTGCTTGGACTGACACAGCCTCTAGGGCATGGCTGCAGAAGGATTTATCAGCATGGTTATGTCTTCTGGATGTACTAATGTATCTGCCATTTGTGGCAGAGCTACAGCTATACTGATAGGAATATTCCTATTCAGCTTTAGCTCATCTTGGTCTACCTCTTAGAAACAACAACAATCACACCTCATCGTCCATATTGCCAACTGTTGCTAAATATTTGTTCATTTTTGATTATTTTGGTGATAACGCAGTCCAGGAGAAGGTGTAAGCATTGACAACACCAAGAATGGACACTTATGACTATCTGAGTTCCTTCACAGGTGACTAGGAGGTAGGAGAAAGTACAGGATCCAGGACCAAAAGGTAACAGCTGACAAGGGAGTGAGGCGTCATCAACCACTCCAGCACCTGAGCAGGTGTTGCCTTCTAAAGGAGAAAGAAGTGATGTGGTGGGGAGAAGCTGTGAAGGTCCATGAAAGTGAAGCAAAAAACCATGAATCATTTCAAGAGCAAGAGGAGGAAGACACAGCAGAGAAAAACCAAAGGAAAGGGTGACCTGACTGAAATAGCAAAGTGGTTTTGAGTTCTCTAGTCTTTCTATTCCCATTCCTTTCACAACTGCATATAATCACACTCATCTCTGACTTTGTGTTATTCATTTTTTTCCTGGTATATTGAGGTGGAACACTGGTCCCAAGCTGGGCCCCAGCACCCCTTGGTGTCAGCCCACAGAGAACTGCCATGTTACAAAATGCTCATTAGCCGACCTGTTTCCATCTGCTCTATCGTAATTGAAACAGAGTGAAAATGCAGTAAAAGCTTTCCTGATGGGATTTTTCAACATATGCCATGTCCTGAACTTGCAACAAGGATGCCATGAGGCACTAAGCACTAGTAGGAGGGGTTTGTGTCACCTCTCTTGAAAGGTCACGATGAAATTCTGACTTTGAACACCCCTGTTGGAACAGTATTAGGAACAGAGGAAAGGGGGTTTTGTTTGTGTGTTTGTTTTAATACTGCATATTTATATTGACAACGGGAGCCTGAACATTGTTCATTTAATAGAAACCCCATGACCTGTTTACGTGCCAGATAAATCAACTGTTACCTAATAAAATGTTTCTTTTAGTTCAGAGCCATACAAACATTTTAATTGACTGCTCTTAATTAAGACTTTCAAAAACAAAAACAATTTCTCTGCCTCTACAAGGACAACTGAAGGTTTAATGCAGTGCACTAAAACTTCTGAATCGTCCTCACACAGCTCCCCCGAGAAATCAGGAATCATTACCATCGAATATGTTTTGCAACAGAGATTGTTTAGAACAACAGAGAAAGTGCGCAAGCCAATGTAGATCACAATTTAATACTCACCAGGAACAGGGACACAACAAAAGCAGCCTAGACTCTTTTCCCCTCCTAAAATCCAAGATGTTCTTAAAAACAGGGACGTGGGAAGAAATGATCATGCTTTTCCCTACATAGGTTGCTCTTCTGAGATCAGGGGCTAGAGGAAAGAGACTTCCAACCCCAACAAGAGCCACATTAGCCTCACTGGTTTTGCACGCTAATCCATATAATGATCTGCTGTTTCCCACAAGGAGTGGTCACAAAAATGCAGGTTTCAGGGTAGCCTCTTTTTCATTGATACTGTTCTTCTTTTCACCAGCTTTTATTCATCTTTCCTCTGCTTTCTTCCTCTGCAGCTCAGCCTGCAGTCACACCTGCCAGCCACAGGCTCTCTCTGGCCATAAGATCAGGTAGGTGACCCTCTAAATGGAGAAGCGTTCACCTGAGCAGCACCAAAACCCCTGGCCCTCCTGCCTGAAGTCTGACGGTGTCCCAGCTGATGCACCCAGGCCAGCATGAGCCAGCTGGGAAAGGCAGGCAGGATGCTCACCCTGCTAACACACACCTTGCGAGGCCTGTGTTCCCTCGGCGGTTGGAAGACACCCAGCTATTGCTCAGTTTGCTCTGTTACAAGGACCCACCGCTGCCACCAAAGCCCTGCTGTTAAGTGGCCATCTGCCTGCGCAGCAAGATGTTTGCATAGCATCTTAAAACAATGTACTTCTCATCTCCTCCAGGGATTTGGACCAGAAACAAGCATCCTGCAGGCTGAATCTGGTTTGGGGCCCTGAATGGGATCCCTTTGCATATCATCAGCCTAAACCAAATGCTATAAACCCTATTGTTTTAATGTTTTCTTTTGTGATGATTGACATTGTTTAAAATTACTACAAGAACTAGCCTTTGAATTACATTGTGACTATGATATTACAACAAAAACATTGAGTGAGTGGTCATACAACAAGATTTGTAAGATCAGGATTTCATCTAAAGGTTTCATGGGCCAAATTCAAATTTGGAATCACTCAGCTGAAGCTAATAGGCTGACACCAGGAACATGCTTGTCCCAGTGTGCTTAATGAATATTGACTAGGTCATTAGGTCGCTTTCCATCCATGCAGATTTCTGCCTTAATTTGAAATTTATAGTTTAATACCTTAGAGCTCAATTATAGAGTAAAAGAGACAGGAATAAAAGTCACAGTTTTCTGTAATTAGCCCCGTGAGACAATTCAAACAGAGCTTCATTCCTAGTGTCACAAGTCTTCTTTTTCCTTCCTAAGGAATGCCAGTCAGGAAAAAAATAATAACACAAATTCTCGATTACAGTAACAAGACTGCAGACCAGTTCCTCTTAATCATCTGTAAATTATTTGCAAAAAGGTGAATCCTAGAAACCTGTTTGCCTTTTTACAGGGGGTAATTGCAAACACCGTCAGATCACTGGAAAGCACAGACAGGCAGGACTGTACTTGGGCTCTGAGCTGTAGTAAAGTCATGAAAAAACCAAGTGTGTATCCTTCAAAGGAACACAGCCAGGAGTCGGACGGAAGGCTGGGAGACTAGCCCTTGACGTCTCTGTGCTTTTACTGATCAACAACATGAGAAATCTGCAAAGATATTCTAGTATGAAATGTAGGAAATGTTCTGGTTTTTTTTTTTCTCTTATATTTGCACCAACTTTTTCCTTTTGTAATATTTTATGTTAACTCAATAACTATTTAGAAGGGAATAGCATTAAAAAATGGGGGGGGGGGGGGGAAGAGAGCCAGAGCACATGTTCAGTTGTGATGTTTGATTTTATTTCCAGTGGCTTTCACAGGTGTTCTGTTCAGATGTTGATGTTTCAGGTGCTTCTTTTGTCTTTCGTTTTAAGGATGGTAGGTACTTTCTGTGAGCCTCATGATTTATATTTACAGTCCACCATAATTTATTTAGGACAAAACACAGTTATTTACCATTTTCATTAAGCAGATGCAACTGTTCTACATTTGTCAAAAACTGTGCATGTTTATAACATAGATGGCAAATTTTACTACTAGAAATGTTAAGTACAGGTACTTTCTATTCTTGAAATTACCGTGCTTGTAAAAGCAAAGAATGGCGTCCCTTGTTAACTGCAAGCAAAATTCAGCTATTCTGCAGCTGTGTATCTTTATGTATCTGAAACAGATGGGGGGAGACCACTTGATGCTGACATAAGATGTGCCAGCCTTTGCCCTACATAAAGCAAGGATTGTAGAGACGGGCCAGACATTTTGGAATCTTGGACCAAGGGATTCCTAATCCAAACCATGCCTGAAGACACTGGAAATAGAGAAGGACACAAATCTGAACAGCTAGAAGCCGTTTATGATGTTAATCCTTGCAGGATCTCATGAGACTGGCAAGCTCTTCCAGTGGATAGTTCATTTTCCACTTTAAACTTACTCCCCTTTCTTTATTCCAAGCATCTGTACATTCAGTTTAAACAATTTCCTGTTTTCCTAGTGGAAGGAGAACTGATTAGACACAGAAGAACCTATTTGCTGTACTCTGGCCAAAACTGTGGACTGGGCGGCTATTTTTATTATTTCTAGAAGCACTTCTGGAGATCCCATTAATGCTGAGTCTCCCTGATACGGGTTTGGTGTGTGCAGGAAGAAAACAGAGGCTGGGGGGGAAAGAGATGCAAGGAACTAAAGGCAACGAATGCACGGATGGAGTCGGCTGGCCCCAGACTGACTCAGCACCTGCCTGGAGAAGGGGGGACGTGAGCCAGCTCAGTGAGTTCCCTGGGACCACCCATCTCATGGCCTGGCAGAGGGTGCCGGCACAGGCTGGGTGCTACGTTCATGCAGCCTGGTGCTCACTAGACATCGGTTGGCTCCTGCCTGCCCGCCGCAGCCCCACACTTTGCCCGTTGCACCATGCCCCCTGTGTGGCGTTGGCCTGGCGCTCAGCCCTCATCTCCACACCACCCTGCCTCCATCCTCACCAGGGCTGCCTGCCTCCCTGCCCATGGCCTACACTCACAATTCTTTGGTGTTGTTTCGTTAGAGGAGAAAGTCTTCAACCCAACGAGGTCTGAGCGGCGTTTCACAGCATCCCTCAGCAGAGGAGCTAAGCCCAGCGCGCTCCCAGCAGGCACGTCTCTGGCTTCCTGTGAGTCACGTCATGTCAGGCGCTGGCTGCTCTTACGCAGGCCAGGCTGATTTTCAGCTTCACCTCTTTACTCACACGTTTAATCTGCAGGGAGGTGTGGCAGTGCTTCTCAGAAGACATCCCTGTAGGGCTGAAGGGAGAAGCTGAGGACCAGGACAGGCTCCTGGGGCAGCAGCAGCCAGGAGAGCCGGCAGGGCCCGGGCGTGCGGGGAGGAGAGGTGTGGCAGGTCTACGTGCCATGGGACAAGTTGGAGTTTGCACCTCAGGCAGCGGGGACAGTCAGCTGCAACTTCACCTCCTGCCTCCTGGGCTTTAAGGGAAACTCTTACTCCGGACCCCTCACAGTGCCCTGTGCACCTCTCCCTGCCGCAGCCACGGGACTGCGGGCAGGGAGCAAAGGCAGACGAGAGCCCAATTTCAATGCTTTTTCTCAAAACAAACAAAACCACCAAGCTTAACTTGTTCAAACAAGAAAGGATCAAGTTCTATTTCCCCTAACTCAGGGGGAGAAACAAACAAATTTTAAAAGCCAGTTGAGGCTGTGGGTTTGAAGCCAGAAGCGGAACCTTAGGAGCCATTCCCCTGCACCCTACCTGCGGCCAGAGGGACGCAGCCAGAAGGGGACTTGCTCCAGCCACGCTGAACCGAGCAGGTCCTGGTCTAGCAGTCTGGGGCATCTCCTGTGTCTGGCTGCACTGATGTGATGCGTGGGACACAGAGCTCAGAACACAACATCAACGGAATAGGCCACAGACACCACAGAGACGAACAATATTTCACCTTTCAGTGCAGGTGTTTGTAGGAAAGGGTAGGTCATTTCCCTGAAAACTGACGTAAACGCTCAGGCTCACAGAGTAATACAGGTGACGTGTTTTGTTGTGCACTGATTGTAAAGGACTCTTCACCCCTTGTACTGTGGCATTACGCACAAAGTCTCCATTTCACCAGTCAGTCAGTACTGGTGTACCAGTACTCACTGGTGTTTGTAGTCATAGACAGTCAGCTGGGATACGCTAAAAGACTACGCACTGGTGGCATTCCTAAAGTAACGTATCCACAACTTGGGGAATCTTGGGTGTATATACAGCTTGACTTTCCCTCCTTCTAGGCTTTTAGACTCTGAAAGCAGTCCCTTTGTCGTTTAAAAGCTCTTGCTTTTATCCCGCGTCTCAAGACAATAACGATTGCCACACAGCAAAAGACACACAGGTACAACATTGATTCATGGAATGGAGCTAGGCTAGCGCTGTGCTGATTCACAGAGATCCAATAACAAAACTCACTCATGACTACACAGTCCTTTACCCACGTCGACTGCAACAGCAGCCCAAGCAGCTTTGCACTTACATGATACAAAAGGGGAAATCCGAAACAGTCTTAACACCTGTCAGGGTGTTGCCTACCTTTTCCTGAAGGGAAGAAGCAATCCATCTCCACACTGCTGCGGGAATGGGAAATGCAGAGAGCGCTGCTGGGGACCAGACCCTCCTGCGGTGGGCTCCGCTCCGTGGTCCGGACCAAACACCAGCCTGGCCTTTCGCTCGGCCTCTCCAGCAGCTCCACTGTCTGCCCCACCTGAATGCTCAGCTCACTGCTGTGGCCTGCTATGAAGTCCTGGAGCACCACGGTTAGTTCACACCCTCCAGACAACTGCCCAGGTTCAAGAGGAAAGAAAAAAATGGAATAGGAGTTAGAGAGGGCAGGATTAAAGCAATCATCTGTGCATCATATTTACACTGGCAAAGACAGGCTCTGTATTCCTTAGAAGCCAAGTTAATCATTTCTTTTGTCAAAGTTCAACATGTTGTGACCCTGGTTTCCTTTACTTCTTACTGATTCTGTTGGGCTTAAGTGAGAAATCAAAGCTACCCACCCAGTAACCTTTTGAATGCTATCACTTTCTAGCTGTGGGTGTCTACCAGAAACCTTGCTTTTCTTCTTGCTTTAGCTTCTGGGGTGACTTTCTAGCCTGGCAATAGCCCAGGCTGCCTTGGCGCTGTGCCTCATGGCAGAACAAATTCCAGCTCCCCCTCTACAGCATAAGCTAGACACATTCCCACATGCCACCAGTGCAGTGAGGATACAGATACAACTTTTTGCAAGACAAGAAACGTGCCCTCATCTTCCCAAACTTGCTCTAAGGACCACTTGGGAGATCAGGGAACCCTGACGGGGCAGATCAGAAAAGCTCCTCCCATGCTCTCTGATGGAAAACAGAGGTGTAAATATATAAACGCAGAGTGACTGATTATATGCTGACTTCCAGGATTTGTATCTAAGAATAAATGTATCGTCTTACTTCCGTACTGAGTGCTGGCAACCTGCTGCTTTCCTTCAGTCTCACACCCTGCAATGCTCAATGAACAATACTGGTCTCTGCTTAACCACAGTCTCTATACAACCAGAGACCAGATATATAAGAGTTTGTGTATAAAGCAGAACAAAACAGAAATAGTGACTGCACAAGCAGCATAGCTAACGAAGCTTGTTTTCTTAAAGATTTGAATCTCAGGGTTGGATTTGCAGGTGTCTAAAAGGGACAAATCTAAGTTTTTTTCTGGTGTAAGGAAGCTCTGTGAATGCTCCTCTCCAATCTGGATTCCTTGCTGTCTGCCTGTCATTAGGGGCCTTCATCGGGGTCCTTCCATATGTCCTGCCTACTTCCTGGAACATGCAGGAATCTTTGATGTCCTTATTCCAATGTAAAATTTGATTGAATTAGCCCACTGATTCAAAAGTTATTAAGATGAGAAGTAACAAGCTGATTCAAAGCAGTGTAATACCACATGCCTCACTTTCTTTGGATATCAAGCTAAAAACAGGCACTTTATAAAATGTTTTCAAATAATCTGAACTGAACTGGGTGAAATCTTGTAAGGTGTAACAGTACCTTTGTGAAATCAATGAGAACTGGGACCTGCTTATTGGTTGACAGGGTGAGCCCCTGAAGAGAGCACACCCATCTCTACGGGCTTCACTTTCAAGTTGGTACAATCTCAAAATCCCTTACTGCAGCCCACTTGGGCCGAATGCACGCTCCCGTGGGAACAGCCTGTCTCCCCACTCAGTGGCATAGTGGTTTGTGTGTCTAATGCAGGCAAGAAAGAAATCCCATTCACAGTTGTGATATTTACAATTACAGAAAGGGGTCAGTGGACAAGGACTGGTTCTCACCTGTCCTGTGTCTCTGCCGTAGACGAAATGCTAGATTTGGGGAAGAAGAAGGAAATATTTCTCTGAAAGATTATTTGTAAATAAATATGAAAAAAACAAACAAAACAAACCATGGCAGCTGTTTGAGGCCATTCAGACAGAGTGGTAGCATTAATCCCGGCAGAAAGAGCTCAGTGGGTTGATGGAAGCACACAAGATCAGCTTGGCACCTAGCTATGCAGTTGACCAACAAACCCACCACTCATCACACTGACACACTCTCCCCGTAACTTGAATACAGACATTCACAGGTATGGTAAGAATAAGATATT
Organism: Anser anser; assembly: GCF_964211835.1. Lineage (NCBI taxonomy): Eukaryota > Metazoa > Chordata > Aves > Anseriformes > Anatidae > Anser > Anser anser. The sequence continues at coordinate 16,362,802 of NC_139726.1, read as the reverse complement.
GCTATAATACCTGCTGAGGATTCTTTGCTATGGGCTAATTTGAGAATTAGATTTTTTTTTTTTTTCTGATCCAGTACGGGACCTGGTCTGGTATGGTATGAGATACTTAAGACACAAGAAAAATCCTGACTACTTTGTGGTAAATACACTGACAAATTTTATCAAATTAATTTTCTGATGAATATCACTTTCACTACTCCTTGCCAAATATTTTTTCTTTCCTCCACATTATGTTATTTATGATATTTTCCTCTGAACATAATCAAATCTTTCTTTTAGGGGATAACACGAACAAATACTGTGTTGCACTTCTCTTCCAGAGACAAATTTCAAACATTTACATGCCCTGCACTGAAGTACCACTAGGTGTCCGTGTTTGCCATCACACAGAGAACATCTGCTACAAGGAATTAACTCTCACTTGCCTTCAGACACAGGGCCTAAGTGCCGTACGTGGTACCCGGGCATGAAGAATATGGTCAAAACAGGAGCCCGGGATCCATCGTTTCCAATGATACGGGCAAAAGATGTTCCAGAGCAGTCAAAAACTTTTGTCACATGGTTGGGTTGATTTTTGAAAGATAAGTCTTTTTTATTGCTGAAGAGGAGAGGTGACACAGCCCAGAAATATCCCAGGAAACAAGGTCTGGGGAAGTTAGCAGTTCGGAAAGTTTGGGACTAATTAGGCACTTGCTAGGGAGCATCAGCTCGGGAAGGGCTGCCCTAAGCAGCTCCCTGCTCCCAGCCAGCGATGCGGCCCTGGGCACAGCAGGCTGAGGGGCAGATATCCTAAAATCGGCCTCTCGTGGGCCTTTGCCAATCCCTTCTCAAACAACTAAACATCTGATACAAGCAGATGCTTCAATTAGAACAACACCTGTAACCCTTATCCCAGAGGAGGCAGGTGCACTCCATGACCCTCAGGTACCATCTAGCCCCAGACTCCTGTTTTCCCTGTCTCATTAAAATAGCTATTTAATATAATGAGAACCAGAAGAAATCAAACCTTCTAGCTGCTGCTGGGCACCTGGTGTGATCAAGCTCTTCCTCAGCAGGGGAGACATTCACAGCCCCTGGCTTTAGAAATGCACCTCTGATGTGAGGATGTGAGGGAGGGAGCTGCCCTTCCGCTACTGCCTGCTATGAATTTCTACCACCTGCTCCTCCAGCATCCTCTGGATTGAAACATGGACCAGGACTTCCCTCCATGCTCCAGCTCACCACTGGAATAGCCAGCGCTAAAATTTGTAAGGAAAGACCCAATCTTTGGCAGGAGGAATTAAACAGGGTCCCTTTGCAGGTGCAGTTAATGCAGGTAGGGACCCACAAGTCATTTTTAGGTGCTGTCCACAAAGAATAGAAAAGAAATCTCTCCCCTTTGCAAAGGAATTCCAGGTTTTTACCATGCCTATTCTTGTGTCTTACCTACCACCACACCACAAAGGATATGTATTGACCAGATTAACCCAGGGCAAAGTAATCTCTTTGGAAAGACTATATTACACTAATACGTGTACAATTTGTCAGCCACTTACGAATAATGCAAATACATCTGATTCCTGATGACAGAAATCCTTTCACCTCTGAAGTGTTCCCTCAAGCTATTAATTACTTAATTTATTTTTGGAGAGTAACTTTGCAGTGTCAGAGAAGGATATCATGCCTCTCTCTACCTCTGAGCATACAAATTGGAATACAGACAGGCTACTACTTTCTCAAATGTATTGCATTTCGTTTGGAAAAAGAAAATAAAGAATGTGCTTAAGGTTGCACTTCACAGGTAAATGGCTTCATAATTTAACATATAATATTCACTTTTATTATACCTGTGATAAAAACCACCATTAAAGCCATTGGCTGGTACATTTAAAACCCAGACAGCAGTCTAATCTGTGTGCTGTACAACAAGATCAGTGAGAGACATTAAAATAAAAATAACGATGCAATATGCCTTTGCAGAGCAAAAGGCATAGCCAAAAGATCTGACACAGGGACGAATGTAATGAATTACACAGAAAGCAATGGCTTGAAAATCAAGAAGAAAAGGGAATGCAGAGGCAAACAGTGAAATGTTGCGAAGATGCAGGAGGGCCCCAAGCAGCCCAGAGAGAATGTGCTGTGTCCTGAGCGCAGCTGGCAGGAGCCCCAGCCTGTCCCCACACTGCTCGACAAAGGCAGCCCCGCAGAGATGGCTGCTGCCTGCCACCAGCAAACCAACTCCCATCCTCTGTGATCGCTTGGGCCTGGGCTAGGAAGCATCACTACGCATTCAGTGTGTAAATGTTTTCATCAGGATGTGCTAAAACAGATGAAATCTGTGCTAGAAAAGAGCCCTGCCCTATGTCACCGGTGCAGGCAGGGACCCAGCCACACAGCTACCCTCCCTACTGCAGGACGCTGCTCACAAAACTGAGCATCCACGGGAGCCGTCTATGGCGGACACTGGCCCTGGTAAAGGAGTTTTCTTGCGACTTACACGAGCCTTTTTGATTTTGGGAACACCCATCTGAGTGCCCATCAGTCTCAGGAGGGTGAAGCGCAAGCCACCAGAAAGATCCCAGACAAGGACATGTCCTGCCATGGGGACATACCAGTTGCTCCAAGCACGGGAGCCAACTCAGCTCCAGGGATCAGGAGGTACTGGTGTACCATGGCAGGATTACCATCTGATGGCCTTTCCTGAGCCACAGTATGTGTGCATGGCTACTGCTGCATCTGTTAAATTTCCAGCCATGAAGCAGCAGTCAGAGGAAGCAAGGCTGAACACCAGAGGAACATTTATCATTACACTACAGATGGAAAAGACCTATCAGGTCACTGGCTGCCTTCCTTCCTGCTAAAATAGAGCTTAACTAGTACTAAATCCACTTCAGTTTAAAGTCTAGTGGGAATTAATAGCTCTCCAACAGGGCAAGCAGCGGGTTGGAAGATGGTCTCTGAAAAAGGACACCTCAGACACTTCTTAAAAACAGGCAGCTGACAGGTTTATCCTGCAAACTGCAATGGATCTCACACTGGTTCTAAATACGAACCCGTCTCAGAGAGGCTGAGAACTGGTAACAGAGATACCGCAGAGGTTGTAACAGCGTGGGTGAATAAATACCTGTCACCCCAGCAAATGTGGTGGCATTTCAATTGGCTGCTTCTACACAGGTGCAAAATATTGGTGTACTTGGTCTTCCCTCCTGTGACACAGTGCCATAATTAAGGTTTTAGTCCTTTTTTAAGTAAGGTATTAAATTTGCTGCAGAGGCTCACGAAGCACTTTGTGGTCTGTGACCTGTGAGGGCACATAACAGAGAGGACCTGGGGTGTCAGAGAACTACATCTGATGCTCATGGCAGTCCTTGTGAGCAGCATCACAGCCAGGGGTTCAGTGCTGCTGTCTCCTCCCTGACAGCTCTGGGGCAGATGCTGCTCATACCTCATACCTGATGCTCGGTGTGGTATTTGGATCCCTGAGCTGAACGCTGAGCAATGATTACAGCTCCAGGAATCGCATTGCTGGTCATTGACACTCACTGCCAAGGGACACAAACAGATCAGTTATGTCTGGGGTTCTCCATTTCCAAATACTCCTGTATTTTGGTCAGCCCCCTCTCATAACAGAGTAGTAACAGAAAGCAGGAGGATAAACATCAGCGCATTACACATATCTCTCACCTTTGGCTCAACTCCTTTGGAGAATCACACCACAAAAACACAGCAAGCTGAAGCTGCCATACTTTGGCAAAGCCCAAATTCAAACTGTTGCTACACGCATTGTATTAGACTGTCATTTGTCTGGCCTAAGCGCTTGTGATTGCTAAAGATGCTCTGTCAGTATGCAACACACACAACATCCTCTCACGCAATATTAAGCTATCTAAAAATACATTATAGTGTAAAGAACCGTGTCCAGCCCAACTCACTATGCTAGATTATCCGATCTGTTATTAAAATTGCTGTATCATTTGGTCATATTTATCTCCTTTTCCTGCTCCTAGAATGTTTCAGTTATCCCTTCAGTATATTTTTAATCACAAATCCAGACTATTCAGACGCAGAATCAGCAGTGCACAGCATCTACAGATGGAGGTAAAAAACAATATATTTCAGGTAGGTGAGAATTCGTTTACTCTGTAGTACAAATCTCAAGCCAACATCTGATTTTCACTCAAAGAACCATCAATAGAGAATGAATCCATCAGGGTCAGAAGAGCTGCTCAGAGTATTTAAGTATTTTAAAATATGCCAGCATCATTGTAGAAACCCACACTAGCCAGTTATTTACATATATTCAATAGCACACAGAGCTCTGCTAGTTTAAACAAAGCATTCTGTGTGGTGCTGCTCTGTGTCCTAATATAAATTGCTAGTTTTCTGTTGCTTTTAGGCTTTCTGCCCATCTGGATTTGGATGACAGCCAGTTTTGGATAGAAGCATTTAGTCACCATAAACAGCCTATTTCAAGAGGGTGAGAGCGGCAGCGGGAGAAAGAATGGGATTTGCATTCTTATCAAGAGAGTAAAAAAAAAAAAAAGCGAATAAGACCACTTAGACGCCGATTCTGTCTGCACTGAAATAAATCCAGGAGCTGTCACTCGAGCTGGGGGATAGGCACTAGAAAACTTATCCCCCACAGAATTCTTTGTGAAAATTTCTGTAATTCCATAGGGATTTTCTTTTTACTGGGAAGTTAGAGAGAAAGATCAAATCCGGAAAAGGCCTTTGATGAATTTCAGTCCTGGAGAATTGGTTTAGTTTTACTGTGCTGTAACAGGCTCTGTTTGGGGTGCGAACACTGAGTCACCCACGTTCCTCCTTCTAAAAGCTCTGCACCTCTAAGGGATGCTGAGCTGAGAGCTCTGGCAATTTTGGTGATTGCTTCATTGCGTCAGTACGGAGGTGTTTTTGTGGGGTAGATTATATTTCAAGAGCTAGGAACTGAACCAGGAATAACCTATCATGGTCAGCAGAATTGCTCCAGACTGAGCTCACTTCAGAAAGTCCTTGGAGAATACCTGGCTCACCTCTGAGTCCTTCTTGATCCTCAGGCCCCTATACTCATCTGCCCTTAAAATGGAGATGGTGCTTCCCACTCTCTGCTTTGTCTGACCAAACAAAGAGGATCACTGCTCGAGCTTCATGGGGAGGTCTCTCTATATTTAAGCTATTTGTCAAACACATGGTGAGGATGATGGTGACAGCCTGTAGCCCAAATGTACCAGCTTTGCTCCTCTCAGCAAGGAGATAACAAGAGGCATCTGGATGCTCAGCATTCCATAAATCAAGACACAGTACGCTATTCCGCAGCAGGAAGAAGAAACAGAGATGGCACACGGGACGTATAAATATGCTAATGGAAAGGAAATCTGGTGTTATGGTCTCAAATAGCACAAATCTTTCTTGTCCAGCATATCTTGCTGGAGTCCGTTACTGTGCGACCATATCCTGGCTGTGCTTGATTTTGGACTCCAGCATATGCTGACATCTGCAGAACAGCTTGAATGGAGCTGCCTGAATTATTTCTGGAGCCTTTTTTTTTTTCCCCAGAAAGTAAGGCTAGAGTCAGCCCAAATTAAACAGCACATGCAACTGTAAAAAATGCTTTTGAAGATAAAGACGACCAGACTCTGTTTCACACTACAAACTGAACCAGAGCATCAGTCTGTGTTTTAAGATTGAAGGTTTTCTCATGGCATTTGGTTTAGAGAGCTGGTACCAAAATCCCATTCCCTTCCCAGGAGAAGCACAAAAAAAAGCATATATCACCGGTATTTCCTCAGTGCCACAGAGACAGCACAACTTGCTCCAAACCCATTTACTACTAGTGTAGCAGAGGGTGAGAAGGGCAGATGGCTGGAACACCCCAAGGTAAAGCTCCAGCTGTCACCTCTTGCAGCCACAAGATGTTCTGAACACGCCTAGGGTTAACAAAAGCACGAGAGTAGACTGAAATTAGGTAGTAATGACTAGTTGCCTTTTTTTGTATGTCCAGCATACTGAGCAAAACAGACAGTCTTGACCCAGGAGGTCAAGGGTTTCAGTCAACATACCATTTATCAAGCACCGACTCCCAAGACTCTGCTAGCAAGTACACGAAATCTGGTCATGTAATCTGGCCAGGAACTTTGTGAAACATCTCCACGTACAAACAGCAAATAGTGCACAGTAAAAGGTCTACACAGTTGATGAGTTTAAAACCAGAACCCGGTTGTCTGCATCAAATACTTGGTACCACTGGAGAGGGGGAGTTAAAATCCAACAGAAGCTCCTGAAAAACAAACACACGGAATGGGACAAGCACACAACCCCTTGCAAAAGGCAGGCACCATGCACATCTGTCTTTATCTAACTGAGGAGTTCTGTTTTGACCAGAGTTTTGAGAAGAGTGGAATCAAATCATCTTCCAGCAGCCCTGTTCTCTCCTCAGAGAGTGTTCCCAGCTGAGTGTGTCCCCTGCCACTTGCTTGTCAGCAGAGAACCTACAGCCTACAGCCTCCCTGATATCAACAACAAGGAACAAATAGGACCTACAGGTCCCTGAATAGCCACCTCTGCTTTTACATTACACTGAAATAAAAAGTTACCCGAAGAACCAGGAACAATGGCTTGCCACAGCCAGAGGAGAGATGTCAGACTGATGTCCTCCTGAAAAGGATGCAAATGATATTCAGAGGAAAAGGACAATAAGATCACCCTAGGGATGCTTTGGAACAAAGCGAATCTCAGTTTGTGCACTGGATCAAATTTGCTTGATATACTTATCCCCAGCTTATATTTCCTTTACGATCTGGATAATTATTTTTGACAGGTATGTTGCCGTCTGCACAGCTACATTTCCAATGGAGTTATGAAAAGTGGTATAATTTCTAATGATACCTGCAACAGATCTCCCTCCCCTTGTCAAATAAAAAGCAGACATTTCCAAGGCAAGCACTTATAGATTGTTTCAAAGCTGTTTTTTTTGTTGTTGTTGTTTTGTTATGGTCCTGTAGTAAAAAGTGAATGCATGGAGGCAGAAAAGGGATAATCTTGTACTCTCTTTACCTCTGCTAGCACTCAGGGACCAGGATTTAGTGGCTAACTCTTACGTACATGTAAGCCTGATGACATTAGACAGATACTCTGCCAGGGGAGTACCATGCCCAGCTGCCAGCAGCGTTATGGGGGCAGTGCCTAGGGCTGAAGGCAGCATCTGTCTTTTTGCATCTGCCCAGATCCATTGCTGATCTTCACTGACCTGCCTCGGCTGTGCTGCGCTCTCCTGAAACAACCAAACCTTTGCAAGGATGGCTGGCTATCCACAGGCTCTGTGGTTGGGGAGTGGGTGAAAATGAGAATGCCCAGCAAAGAAAAATGCAAAAGCCTGCACTGAGACTTGCTAGCATCACAGGAAACAACAAACACTCCTCCTTCAGTCTCAAAAGGGCTAAGGATCTGAACAGAGAAACAAAAACACGATGAAAGATTTAAAGTTTTTTTGTCCAAATTGTTGAATTTAGAGAACAGATGTTTTATATAAAAGTGGCTTTATTTTTAATTGGAAGGGATTATTCAAACTATGCCTAAGCCATATGGTCCTTTAAGTCTGACTCCCCTCTGCCATTGCTGGAGAGGCTAGCTTGGCATCCCTCACCTTTTCCAAGTTGTTTCCTTTTTACGGATTTAATAGCTGCTATTTTTCATTTTTATTGCAGGTCCCTAGGTCCCGTTACTGTAAGTCAGAGCCTTAGGCTCAAAATTAACTCAAAGGTAGATTTAGATAAGTTGCTTTTAATGATTTTCAGTACGTTGGTCAAATAGATCGTAGAGGCAAAAGCAGATCTGAGATTACAGAATCCGGAGGATCGATGCCAGTGACTAGTCTTCACCTCAAAGTGCCTCACCTCACTGCTCAAGGAAGACCTGGCCACGGCTGGCACATTTTCCTACCCCATTTTTCCCCCTGTGGGTGTCACAGTAAGAATAATAATGTTTCTGGTAAAATTTAAATGACGTTTTAAGAGGCTCAGCCCCTGTTTGGGTGAGGTGGCTGCAGTTGGCTGGTAGCTGCTGGAGACAGCCAGGCAACCCCGTAGACCCTTCACCCTCCTGCATTCCCAAGGTGTTTCCTCTAATGCCTGTATTTATGGCTGGTACATTAATGCCTCATCCCAACAATATGCTCCAGCTCAGTGTTCCCATTAATCACCATGTAAAACCACACAACTGCTGCTGCAAATAGGCTGCAGGGATGAACTGCATGTGAAGCATGCCCATGCCCTCAGTCAGTGCTTGGCACAGCGGAAAGAGGATCTCGAGGGACCTGATTACTTGTGTTTGAGTCCCCCCTGTTGCTTGCCTCTTCCACTGCACCCGCTGAGCCTTCTCAGCATTGCTGCATCATTGTCAGGCATCACGGCGGGTTGCAGCTTGCGCCCTAGCAGTTAAATCCTGGGGCTTTCATTCTCCTCGCCATAATACTGCTATTTACTTGAAGTGACCTCATTTGCCAAGTGATGTAACAGGGTGCTTGATCGAGCCTGGCACGTCTAAGCAGATGTTTCCAGTGGACACAGAAACAGCATTATGAAACAAAAATATCGCCTAAAACCTGACCAGCGCAAGAGATTACAATGGCTTTTATGCAGATCAGCTTACCTAAAACTGTGTTGAAAGGACTTTGGCTGCAGTCATATGCTTCCCTTTTTAAAAAGAAAGACTGTTGCTTGTACTACTGTAATGTGACTCCCAAAGGAACCAGCAGCTGCAGGTTTTGAATTTTATCATTCTTGGCCTCTCTTATAGAGTTGACTGGAGCATGCCCAGAGGACACTCCTCCCATAAAATTGTTCTTCTTTAACTACAATAACAAAAAATGGTTGCACCCTTTTTGTTTTGTTTTAGTTTCTAACAAGGTAATAAATTCTGTTGCAAACAAGAATATAAATCCAAAGAGTTTGATAGTCAGTCTGACTTGCTTTGTTTCATCTGAAAGGAAATACTCATTGACTTTGCCATTTACATTTGCTGTCTTGCCACATTATCAGGCCCGGCTAAATATGGATCAATGAAGTCCAGCACAAACAAGTAAAAGATTGAGGGGAGCCTAAAAGAACTTGCTATGTTCATTTATCAAAGGATGAGCAGAATAATAAGGTCTATTGATAAGCACATTCCCAGTCCCGCTTCATTTCTTTCACTGAAAACACTTCAGATAAAATACTGTCCTATTGCTGTTATATGTAAATAGTCCCCAGTTGAATTTGTTTCTTTCTGTTCTTGCTAGACTCAGCATGATCAATACAGCAGCCTCAATATTCAAAGACAGGTGTGTGTGTTTACCCACAACACTCATGCATGTGTTCCTTTTGTTCCCCAAAATCGCATTTCTCTTTTGCACTCAACACTCATAAAGGAAGGTGGCAAGAACTGAGCTTAAAATATACTCAGGCTATTTGACAACATAAAATACAACAGTGCCTAGGATAAACAAAAGGCTCTGGTAGCCGAGTGTGATATTTTCAGTGTGAGATCCAAGTGCACTTAATATTTGACATTACCATATCCAGTGTGTCTCTAAAGCTATGTGGAGGACGTGTTCAGGGTAGCTCAATCAGAGAGCCACTGCTGAGGCTAAAGTCAGTGAAGTTCAGCATGAACTGAACATTTACTTCCTTTGGATTCCTTTGGAAAATCCTAGACTAAATCTCTATCTTATCCTTAACTGACAGATAGAAAGATATGCGCTCTGGGGAACTACATTTCTTTTCTTTTTCATTAAGTAATTGGGAGATAAACTGTGTAAGATATCTACTGTAGAAAGACAGAGAACCTAAGGAATTGGACAGTGGATCCGACTTGCTATTTCCCTTGGGATAGCAAGGGATTTTGTGGCATCCCAGCTGCAGATGAGAGTGACAACAGGAACCTGAGCACGAAGGGGTGGAGGCTTGGGAAAAGAATAGGCCTGTGGCAGAACTGGGGCTGGAGAGATGGGGGGCAGATGACAAACTGGGGTCCCGGGGGCAGATAAAAGAAGTAACTAACTAGGATGACAAACGGTCCTCAGTGCTGATCAGCACTGGAATGAAACGATGCAATTCCCATACAAAACCTTGACTCTGAGACGTTTCCCAAACTGCATACTGGAGAACTCTAAAATGAAGAAAGAAATGATTAACCTTTGCTGTGCCTTTCTTAAATGCCATTCACTTCTACTCTTAACACCCACAGCCTGTCTTCCATGCATGTGTGTATAGTATTAACATTATATTAATTGCACTTACTTAAACCGCATACCCAACAAGACATTTCCTTGGCTGAATATCTCCTTTTCCACTCATAAAATTGTGTTCTCTTAATAAATCCCGTTTCACTAATTCATTATTCCTTCATCTCTGCCGTAAGATTTTTGGCATAAGCATCTGTTTCCTTTCATAAAGTGCAAGCACATTTTGGACAAGAATGATAATGATAAATAATAAGTAAGCAATTTCCTCAATCCAAGGCAATACAGTAGCAGAACTGTCTGCCCAAACCTCATTAACCCCTATCCAACCTAAAGGAACAACTGCTGAAATGCTCTGGTCACCAGAATGAGTTCTAAATGGAAGGAAAACATGCTTGAACTAAAAGAGAATGAACCTAGTCTTTACTGCATGAAAAATGATTTTACTGTGGCACCACCACACCAAACACTGTAATTATGGACTGGTGGCTCTTTCAAAGATAAATTTCCGCAAGGAAATGATGAAAACACAGTGTAAAACATCTTTCTTTCATTCTCAGGGTTTGCACACAAGGCCTTAGCGAGTAGCGACCCTATTAAGAGCATGTACATAATTTATCACAGCCTGCACTGTTTCCTTTCTGATTCCCCTATCTATCCCTCCAGCAAAAAAAAAGGGACTCTTTATCACACTGCTACATATTGTACCGTAACTAATGCCTGGATTGATCCACAGTGCTGATAAATGAATTTGCCTCTCTCCTATATCAAAGGTATTTTCCTCACTAAGATGCACCATTGAGGCATGGGAAAAAAAAAAAAAAAAGGCAAAGGAAATCTGAAAAGTCCCTGTAGAAACCAGACAAACTCTGGGGAAATAGCATTTAGAGGCAGGCCCACTCTTGGCCAAGGCCCAGATGCTGCAGCAAGCTGTCTCCTCCTGTCCTGGTGCCTGGGGATGTTGGGCTGATCCCAATGGATGCAGGCTGTGGGGGACGGCTGTGGTGCCTGTACCCCAGGAGGCTCTTGGGGATGGGGAGCAGGACCTGTGGCAGCCCTCTGAGACACCCCCCTTCCCTGGGCTCTCAAGTGACCTGCTCTTGGTGCCTAACGGGGGATAGGGTAAATATCAATCAAGAAGGACAAATCCTGAACGTTTTCAAGAACTCCTACAGTTTGCTGTTGCTTCTCAAAAAGTGAAGAGTGCTCAGGCAGTCTGAGCAGTCAAGTCTTTCTATCCACATTTCCGCTAAGCAGAGTTTAAAGAAAAGGGAATGATTGAGAAAAAAAGGATCAGGACAGAATTTGAGTAGAGAGTTTAACACAGAAAGCCTGAAATAAAAGTAGAGGGGGAAAAGGAGATTTAATACCCTAATGAATGCTTCTTTTATGCTCCACCTGCAATTTACAGAATTTGATGCAAGAGGCACAAACTGCAGGTCTAATTTACCACGTGGCAACTTTGTTATAGAGACCCCGGCCACATCTCACTGCTATCAGTGATGAAGGCAAAAGGGGCACCCCTAAAACTAGACCATACATTTTGCCATGCCTTGGTTTCCCTATCAGTGGTAGTAAGAACTCCAAGTCTTATTTCAAGAATATCTACAAAGCTTTCTTCTCATCTTCTAGCCACAAAGTGCCCAAATAAAATTAAATGATACTACAGCGACTTTAGATTACACAAAATAATCACTTCTGTCAGGCTGTTACATTTGAAATCTCCAGAAAGGAGTAGGAAAAAAATGTAGAGCGTGCAGCATTTTCCAAACTGAAGCCAAAGAGATTTACAGTTCTTTGTACACATTGCTGGAATATTTGCACATTCTCACCACAACAGCAATAGTACTAATATAGATAAACCTTATTTCTTTCCCATGAAGGACAATTTCATCTTCTACGGAAAGCAAGAAGTTTATCACTGAGCTTTATTCTACCCCCTAAAAACTTGGCAGTCCTTTTACATCATCCATCTCTATTAGGATGCCATGGATTATCAGTTGAACACTTATCTTAATTGCTTGGCTATTTGGACAATTACAATCCCAGATTGCTCCGTTTTGCTAAGATTTCTACACCTCTCTGGCTCCACTACGTACGTTTGGTTTCTATCCGTACAGTAAGTGTCATTTACATTGACTGACTCAATTTTTCTTTTCTGATCACCTTATGTCATTTTACGACATTTTCTCAGCCTCAATTCCATTCTGCAACCCCATATAATTCAAGTCATTATTCATATCACTGGCTTTTCTTCTCCTCTCACAAACCGTATCATATGAAAAATTTCTATTTAATGCCTATTTAGCAATAACAAGAGAACACTTTAATTTTATCAAAATTACTGTGTGTTATGATAGCTAAGAAATGCAACTGTTGTAAATTCATGTTTTAGCCACAGCAACGAAAACTGCATCAGCTACTGACATAGTGCAATTATTTAACTGATTGAAGGTCTGCAGCAGTCTCATCATCCAGGTACATGATTTTGTTCACATCAACAGTTCAGCACAAATGGACTACTTTCCCTGCTAAAACATTTTCTTGAAAGAAGAAATAACCTTGTTTTTAAGAAATTCTTACAGCATTTTTTTTAATTACTAAAAATAGGAAGGTAGTCACCAAAGCAACGCTGAATGAAGAGAAAAAGTGGCCTAACCTCACTTTGCAAAGTAGAAAATGTAGCCAGACAACAACACTAAGCACAAAAGCATCAGAGTTAAAAAAAAAAAAAAAGGGGGGGGGAAGGAAAACAGTAATTCCAAAAATAGGTTACAGCTTATAGTTACACATCTACAGCTACAGATGTGGCATGATAAATATAGGTTTGTTTTTCCCTTTTTATAGAAGTCTTTCTAGAAAGTTGCTTGGGTAAATGCTAGCAAACCCTTTACTCCCAAGCAAAGCAAATACAATGAAGGAGGTCGGCGCTCTTCTTTAGAGGTACAAGTCTGAAGTCTCCACCCTCCAGAAGGATACCCAGATCCGGAGGGTTTGTAGAACAGCACCGACAGAGCAAATGCTTCTTAACTGGGTTTCTCCCTGACCGTGAGCTCCAGCACCACCTTCTCACAGCATGAATCTGCCACAGCTCAGGAAAACTGCCCTGGGACTTAGGTAACACTTTGTAGGCGCTCACCCAAAGTCGTTTAGAATCAGGGATGGAAAATGTAAAAGCCGACATACCTTCCTCCCCCTCTGGCTGTTCAACAGGTGTGTGCTCTGTTAACTAACCCCGTCTCCGTGCCACTGCCACCTTGACGTCATTGTTACTGGGCTGACAAAAGGTTTCCATGACAAACCAGAAAGCTGATCTGTTATCTCCCCTTTGGAGGAAACCGAAATGCCCTCTCTCCCATGTTGTGCTAGAACCACCCATCTTTTATTTGGCACGTAGCACACCGGGTGCATTTTCGTGGTTGAGTTTGATTTCTCTCTGCTCTGGGAAGAAGCAGCTGGGTCCTTTGTTGCTTCTCCCCTAAACGAGAACAGAGGGTGTCACCCCCATACCTCACCACAGAAAGGAGAACAGATAACACCGAAAGAGGATGAACTTTGAAGCACTGAACAAAAACACTATTAAGTCACTTGATTCTTGGCTGTAATTTATTACCTCTCCTAGCAGGCATGGCCCGTAATAGTTAGCAGATGTCTGAAACATCTCGTTTTGAACTTTGACTAAGATTAAAAAGAGATTTCGTACTGTTTAAATAGCAGCTGCAGAATGAAATAAGGTTTCCTTCCTAATGTGACAGAAATGTTCATCCTGGCCTTAAACAAGGAGGATTGTTTTATATTCTGTAAATATTGAGGGAACTAAATTTCTGTGCACAGGCACCCACACATTATAAATTTTATATGCCTCTAATTTGCAGCAATTGACATGAAATAACCCCACTGGAAAAGGCTGGCCCAGCAGCCTGAATGCTGCCTAGGTTTTTGCTACGATTTGCCCCAGGCCTACGGCTCACCACAAGCAGAAGACCAGCGCAGCTTGGCTGCAGATGCCAGGTTAGCAAAGTCACTGGGCCAAATTTCACTATTATTGTCATTGTCACTGCATCGAGGGAGAATCTAGCAGTCCTCAGAGAGGACCACAGCCTGAGTGTGGGAACAGAACCAAAACCCACCAAGGAGCAATGAAGTATGCTTAATTACACCCATGATCCCCCCCAAACTTACTGCCACGCTGGGTCCACAGGGGTTTTACCATGCCAAGCAATACAAATTCTCCCCTGTATTTGAGCACTGGGGCCTGATGCTGGTTCAATTTCATGGCACAGGCCCTGTGACCCCTCCAGGCCTACCGATTCCCCTTTCTCATGTTCCTACATCGCTTCAGCTTCAGCCAAAGGCTAACCAATTAACTGAAACAGATGGCTAAGACTCTGATTGAGGAAGTTAACATACAAACTGCTTATTTAAAAACTGGTTTAGATTCCAAAATGAATTATTTTTCCCTTTCAGCCTGTGTGTATTCCTTCCGTGCTGGCTAGAGGGGATACTTTCTGAGTTTTTCATGAATTCCTTGTGCTTGCAGGTTTCTCGATGGGCACAAACAAATATGTGGCAGACAGCATCAGTATGAAAGAGGTTTCGAAGGATCTGCTGTGGTGAACAAAGATGGCACTAACCTGTACACATCTGGTTTGAGTTAATATTTTTATCCCCTTAGAATACACAGGATTTTTTCCTAAGCTAGGCTTTTCCTGGTACACATGTTTCTCCCGATTTTAGTAACATAAGGTTGTAATATAGTGCTCTTGAACAGATGTGATTTTGGAGCTGATCCCGAGGAGCGCTGCTCACCTTCAGAGAAGGCAAACGCTAAACCAACTGCGTACTGTTGTCTTTGGGGATGACAAAACACCTTTCCTTTGGCTCCTGTTAAGACCATTTTAAATCCTGCTGCAGGACAGCTGGTTATAATGTGGCATGTAATACTAAAGATGTTATTACCGAATATGAAAATACCTAACGCTTTTGAAAATATAATCAACATATTTTATTCATTGTCCCAGTGAGGTTCACAACTCTAAGACCTTCAAACCATTGAAGGACTTAAAAACATACGCTTAACCTCAAGCCAGTGCTAACTCTGCTCCTATGAAGCGAAGCGCAGCATATGCTTAGCATTAGGGGCATGTGCTTAATGGGCTTATGAAACAAGCCTTGTTTTATGATTCAGTGCAAGCAATTTGCAGCTCTGTATTCATCTTCCTTACAATTGGTAACGTGCCTGGGAAATCATGACCGGCTGGTGCAGGCACGGGAGCACCGACAGGGCTGTTACACCGCATGAACACGGTGTCCAACACCAGCCCAGGACCATCCAACCCACCCCGCTCAGGTCTCTGTCAATATGTTCAATATTCCCAACCACGGAACAGGTGAGTGAAAACCAGCCCAGCTAGTTAAACACCCTAGCTGTTTAGCATAAAGAAACTATATGCAGGAATAATACCCACAGATGTTTTTATCCAGATTTACAGTAACTCTGCCACTCCCAGCAGGTGCCAGCACTTCTGACTCGGAGAACATGACGCCTGCACATATTTCTATTTAATTACCAACATTTTCAGAAATTTGCTCTGCGGTGCTCAGAGTGGAGTCATTAATCTTCCGTAATTTCTTTGAACAACAATTTCAACTTTTATGAGGCTGGAACCCCTCTCTGCAGCAGTGGCTGCATTGCTGGAGAGCTGGGTTTTATGCAAGGCAGTTGTCATGGAAACTTGTGGGGAGGGGAGAACCCAAACAATAATCGAGCATCAAAGAATTGTACGTGCAGGGAAAATTCAGCGCTAGGCTCCATATTAGAGCCACAGGGTCTCCAAACTGCAGATTTTAAAGCTTAGGAGGACTGGATATTATTATAAGCTCTCTTGGGGATGGCTGTATTCCAGTAATGCATTATCACTGATCTGTTCCCATTATAATCCATCCATTTCACTGGAAATGACATGTTTGTGGGGCAGTGGAAAAGCAATCTGAATAGGAACAATTGCACATCTCTGCTTTTGGGAGAGAAAAGAGAAAGAGGGAGGAGGGAAAAAAAGGTTATAATCAAAACTATATTTCAATAGCAAGCCTAGCTGTTGTAAAAATAATAATGGTCTTGGCTAGCCTCTTGTTGTGAAATAATGAACCTTCTGCACCTTTATAATATTATTGCAGGCATTCTATGGAGCACCATAATAAAAATGGATGGCTAACTAAATGAGAAAAGGCTGCTGCATTGTTTTACGAGGCAATAATCCAGTTCCAGAACACATAAATTGTAAACCCCAAACCAAAGAGTTTATCCCAGGAACACAGCACAACTTTATTGTTATTGTTACCCTGTTGCTCTTGTATATGCCGTTACAGATGTGTTTTCAAAATAATTAAAATCTTAAAGTTAGCAAAGGTGCATAAGTATGCACCAAGAGTGCTGAGTGCCACAAACTACTGTGAACTTGCATATAAGGAGGGTGCTTTTTTTATATTCAGAGGGATTGGTTTACCGCTTAAAGATGGGAACATACAGATAGGGAAGCTAAAATAACCTATCTGAAGGCCACTGCCTGGGACACAGACGATCTTGGTTTTAACTCTAACTCTGCCTCTTCTCCTGTGTTTGACTTGGGCCACCTCATTCTCCTATAAACCAGGATAAAATATCCCTAAAACAGGGATAGCGCTAGTCATCTTTTCATGAGACTGAGCACAAGCTTGCATTTGAACTCGTGTATTTGTAGCAAGAAGCACTCCATTTGTTTCACATACACATTTCTAGCAATGCAAAATCACCACAAATCTGCTGAAATCACAAGTCTACTCAACCCCATTTTGAACCTCTGTGCCTATACCTGAGGCTGGCAGTCTTCCCTCCATGACAATCAGATCTGCATGTATTAGGGCTCATTCTGTTTATACCTCTGCCAAGCTTACCAAGCTCTTTGGATCAGTAGCCTGTTCTCTTTGCTCCTGTCGGATCACCCAGCTGCATGCATCAGCAGTGCGCTTTTAATCTTTTTGTTTCCCATGGATAACTAGCAGTCCCTGTGGAGCAGAACCAGTGCAGCCCAACTCCCCACAGATCTGGGCTGTGTGGTCAGTCTCCAGCTGTGGTGGAAGTTTTTTTTTGGCTCAAGCATCTATGAGGTCTCTCAGCCCCGTTGATTCTCTAGCAATGCACATGCTCACACTACAACACCTCTCCTAATTAGAGCAGTTTCTTTGTCTCTCTCCCAACCCTTACGCTGATCTCCAGGAACCCCACAGAAATCATCTTTGAGATCAGAAGTTTTCTGTCAATTTAGCTGAAAATTTCCATGAACAGATGTGGAAAATATGAAAGAAAACCTCGTTTTCTTTGAAAACTAAGTTAAAAACTTTCTTCTATCACAAGAGTAAGGACAGGTCTCTTCAGGATATTCTCCAAACTTGTCTGCCCTATAATAATTCTATTTATATCTACATCTCTCAATTAGCCATGTTTCAATCCATTTAATACATGCTGTGTTTATTTTCTATTGTTCTGCTTTGTTTGTAAAAATATCATGTGGCCCAAATCAAATGCCCACAAAAGCCTATCACTGAGACACTGTTTCCTCTATTAGCTGAATTAAAACCTCATCAAAAAATACCAAACTAGTTTAATTTTATTTTCTATAAACAGATGCTAGCTGGCATTACTTAAATGAACCTGATTTAATCCACTGAAAACTCATCCTCTTTGTTTGTAGTTTCTTTGTTACTCCCGGAGTCAATATAGCAGGCGTGCAAGTTCAGTTGTATTAACTAAAACTGAGATGTAGCAGATTTTGAGAACTGCAATCTCTTTACCAAGTCACAGGTGAAGTGGGACAACTGGACACCTGTGGATCCTCTTACTGTTTTCATTTTTAGGTCAAGTAAGATCTCTGAAGGTTTCTCAGAATCTTCTGTATTATTTGTATATCTTGCAGGAAACACAGTTTTCCGTTGCTAAATCATTAGGAACAATCTCATTTTTAATTACTCTAAATCAGACAATTCTTCTAGGATAAGAGAATCCTAGGTAAACTCGAACAGAAATTGGAAAGGAACTCCCTAATGGATGTGTTAATGCAGCCTGTTTGTGACACAGATCCCTTGTCCCATTCCTTCTGGCTAGGGCCAAATGGTTCCATTACACTAACACCTATCAAAGATGTCTTGGAAGAGAGGCCAAGGACTACCTGTACCTGACTGTTGAACAGCACTCTAATTTTAGCCTTGAATCCTAGAGGCTGGAAATGACTCACAGTGGGCGTAATCTGAAGTTGCTCAATACAAGTACTGAGTGTAAGCATAGGCGTGGGTCTGTTTGCTTGCATGCTGCAGTCATGTTTTGCAAATGCATCATTTTTCTGAGACATGCTAGAAAGAACCTCCACAGCCTATGGGATGGATCAGTACTATCAGCAATTGCTCAGCACAAATCACTCAGAGCTCTTTTTATACCTTTAGGATAAGCAACTTCCACATGTACAGTAATATAGCTCTCCCTGTGCTTACGAGGCAACACAAACGATGACAGCATGTTTTATTGTATCAGCTTCTGATTCATAATTCTTTGGCTTTATGGTGACCAATTGCATATGCGTTTAGAAATTTAAAGATGCTTCTTTCCCAAGCTACTCTCAGCTGCCTCTGCAGCAATAACAAAGAATGATCTTGGACAGTTTCACATGTGATTAATAGCTGTTCAGATTGCTTTGGCAGTTTTAGCATATGCTAATTGGGTTAACAAGGTACTAAGTGCTCCAAGGTGTTATGAATATGTCGTAAAATCAGAAGCTCTGCTGTCAAATACATTCTTGTGGTTGGTAATTTACTTGCAATGCGCCTACTCCAACAAATATCTCCTACTCTCCCGTGAAAGGCACTAGTACAACAGCACAAAGTGCATCTTTATGTGACACCGTCTAATTTCTGGGATGCCTGGACAATCGAGCCTCGGTGGGCCCTTTGCCACGGGTCCCTGACACCAGGCTCTTCTCAGGCAAGCCAGCCACATGGCCGCCGGGGCACAGCCAGGCTGCCGGGGCCTGGTGGGGCTCTGAGGGGCTCCATCCACTGGGGCACTGCATCCACACAGGGCTTTGCATTTCCCATATTCTTCGCAAACATGAGCCAATGAGATGTCCCAAGTACCCTGCGCGCTCTGTTTTACAGATAATCTCAGACAAAACAGTCACATTGCTGTTTACAGGACAGAGCAGGAAAAAACAGCATCACCTATTCCTATTTGCTCGTTTTGCCAGAACATGACCAACTTATTCACTAACATAAGGGACAGGTTCACCTGATACCTTCTCTTCCTTCTGCTAGTTCTCTCTTATCAAAATTCA
The DNA here is from genome assembly GCF_964211835.1 of Anser anser. Taxonomy (NCBI): domain Eukaryota; kingdom Metazoa; phylum Chordata; class Aves; order Anseriformes; family Anatidae; genus Anser; species Anser anser. Next base: position 16,343,248 of record NC_139726.1, on the reverse strand, counting down.
CATCTCTCATTACTATTTCTGTGGAACCGAGCCACTCACTATTTATTGCCCTCCCTCTCGCTCTTCTTTTTCCTTTCCCATTAACTTTTTAATATTCTTATTCAACAATAAAATTTAAGTTGACATTGATTTGGAGTCAATAAAATAAAGACAAACCATATATTTTTGCCTGATTACACTTTATGACAAAAAACATTCCTGCCTAAAGTTACCACCAGATCACACCAACCTGAGTAACTGCACCAATCATTTTACCCAGCCAAATCACTGGATGAAATTACAACTAGGAGGTGGATTTAAAGCTCTTCGTTGACTAATCAGCCTCAATGAACACAGCTCCTGGCAACAAAGAAGTTGAACCTTACATTCTATATGCATCAGGAAATTAAGGATAAGAAATTTCATTTATTTTCCAACTGAAGATTCCCACTGGTTCCAACTGAACCAGTGCACGATATGCTGCAGACAGGAGAATAACAAGTGTATGAGACATCAAGCAAGGAAATGATCACTCAGTCAAGGGTTTATTTGCCTAAGACCTAGTCACCCAAGAACACATTTTAACAGGAGCTGGAGAGGAGTCCACAGAAGACAACTTGTTCCAAGGCACAGCTCCGATTGTAAATGGTAGAGACTCTTCATGCAATTAACACTCTTCAGTGGAAACAGGGGTGACAGCAGGAAGGAAATGTTTAATCTTTGGATCTAAAATCATGACTCCTCCTTGCTTGACTAAAAGATTAGTCTTGGCCCAAAGCCAGTATCAGGCTCATAAAACTCTCCGCTTTCCAGGGTAAAGGTTCAAAGCAATAATCTGCTTGAGAGGGGAGCCAAAATCAGGTCCTACGAATGTCAGTCTCTGTGTACAGGCTTTGTCCTGGACACATAACTGGTTTTCAAAAGCGGAGGTGGGAAGACAGATGCGATGGGCTGCTGGAATCCACACAGCTCATATCATAGAATCACAGAATGGTTTGGGTTGGAAGGAACCTTAAAAACCATCCAGTTCCAACCCCACCTGCCATGGGCTGGGACACATAGGGTCCTAGATACCTATGTATACTTTCACACAACACTTTCAGGTGATTGAGTTGTGTATTTGCTATGTTGCAATTGACTAAAAGAGAAAACATCCATCTTTCTGCACCAAAAAAAAGATAACCTTGACCAGTCACACAACAGAAATGTGCCAACACTCAAACAGCTCCTGGAATAATCATTTCCTTTAGGATACTGCACCAGATCATATTGCTGGCTTTAACCTGGCAATGCCAAAAAATAAAAATAAAATAAAATACAATAACTTTGCATATAGCCGCCAACTTAGCAAAAAAAGCACATCAGGTTTAAATTCCACTGACCTCAAAGGACAATAAATATACGCCCAACAGTGAGCTTACATTGAGCTGAATTGAGGCTACCGTTCCCTCTCTCTGCCTGCTGCTCTTGAATTATGTACAAGTCTGAACAGTTTGGCCACCTACCCTACATGGTGAGTAGAAGATGTGTGATTCAAGCTGCACATGCAGTTGCTGCTTCCAACGACTTCTTCGCTCCTGCTCACCCAGTACAGCCCCTGTAGTGCGCAACTGGGCTATGCAGGGGGAATGGCTGCAGCTGGATAAGCTAACACTCCTAACCCTCTTGGCTCAAGCAGTTTAAAGGAATGCACGCAATTTATTTAATCCCCAAATCCATCTTATTGTAAGAGTTAATAGTCAGATAATGCTATGTATAACATTCCAAACATGCCCCTATAAATAAGAAAGCACTGAAATAGAGGAGTTTGCAGTAAATGGTCAAATCCAGTTCCAAGTTTCTCTTCATTAAAAAACAAACCAATGTATTAATCTTCACTGCTGTAAATTTTAGCGATGTGAAAAACAGATTCTAACAGCTTCTGAGCACTACAAGCTGCTTCCACGCTTTAAAAAGAAAGGAGAAATAACATTAAATCCACTTTTTAAAGGCTTGTCCTTCCTTTGCATGTTCCCATTCTTACAGCACATTTCATTTGTAACCTGGCATTCAGCCCTGGAGAGCATTTTTTCCCAATTCAAAAATGCTTCCAGGAACAAAACAAGGTCCTCACTACACTTACAGACTTCTGGTTAAAACTATAGAGTGTCAAACCAAGCCTTGCTTAGTGCTTTCTTATGAACATAAACTACCAATAAAAAAAAGTAGAAGGACATGGCAAATGATCCTCTCCCAGCCCTCCTGATGAGCAATGGCTGGCACTCCTTTACAAATCTGACAGCAGAGGGGACTTGCTCACCATGCAGATGAATGCAGGTAACAGCTTGACTTGAGCTGTGTCTCAAGAAATAAGGCAAGAAATTCCATAAGATATTCTGTTTTGATGAAAAACTTCAACATGGACTTTTAAAAAAATCTCACAGCTCACTGTCTGTGGATGATGTTAAACACAGTCTGATTCACTGTTCATTGCCCTTCTTCCTACAAAGCAAAATAGAAAATCTATTTGTTGTGCTACTGGCTTGGGATTCCAAGCTCCCATCAGATTCAGTAGAAACACTCTCTTCTCTTGGCAGTAAACCTTGCTCATAGCTGCTTCACTATACCTTTTCCATAGCTGCTCGGGCCCAGTTACAGAAAGTTAAATTCCTCCTTAATAAAATTAGGCTTTAAAGTAAATTTGCCTTATTTATCCTTCCTGAAATGGGCTGAATTCCTCTCTCAAAATAAAAATGCAGACCCTATCTGTGAAGATTTGGCCCATCTCAGCTTTGAATAATGAAAAGAGGTAAATTTGTACCCCTAATTAAGACAAAACTGAAGGCAGAGATGACAAGATACACACAAATAACATTTTGAGTTGTACCACCACAAAGATGTCAGGAAAATCTCTGAACAAGTACTATCCATTGATTTATAAAAAAGGATGCCCAATGGTCTCAGCACGAAGTGGAACTAAACCAGAACTTCTGATGCGATCACTGGGGCAGCAGGGTGAACTCTGGCAAATCACATCACTTCTCTGTGACCTGGTTTTCTCAACTGTAAAATGACTCTGGCTGTTTTCCAGCAGGCTTTGAGATCTCTGAATACAGAATATGAGATAGACATGACATGCAATAGAAATCATTTGCTCTTTTGCAGCTTGTCTGCGTATTTGTTAAATCAAGATTTACCATCAAAATAGAAGGAACAGTGAGACCTCTCCTTTTAGTGATGATAATGTGATAAAGATAAAAACTCTTCCTAATTCTGCCATCATTCAGGACTCACTTAATACTCACTCACTGCTAATGGCTGCCATGATTTGGTTTCATTTTCCTCATCCATATAGATGGTGCCTTGGGACATTCAGAATTGTTCCTTTATTGTGCCCCATCAAGAGTTTATCTTAAGGTTTTAAAAATCACTTTTCTTTGCTAGATTTACCTCCTCCTCTACAGCACAAAGAAATTTAGCAAAAGAGACACAATCTGCTGTGATTAAAGAGAAAAACTAGAAAAGTGTTCTAGCTCTTATGATGGTACTTTATATTGTTTTCTATGAGGGGAATTACATCCATTAATGGTGATTACAAATCCCTGTGTGTTGGGACATTAGCATCCCTTATGCTTGTTACTGACATGAAAAGAGACAACTAAAATACTACAGAGCTGCTTTATCAAGCACTTATCCTATTGAGTCATTTAACTTTAGCCTTTACATAGGGATGGGATGCCCAGAAGAATTCTTTGAGGAATTTATCAGATATAAAATTAAGAAATGCAAAGGAAACCTCTCAACCATCAGGATCAATTTTAGCAGTTCCTGTATCATTACTATCAAACATTAATCCAACAAAAATGCCAGGTTCATGGATGGACTATGCAAGTGCCTTGTTTCAGGTCTGCACCCTGCGATGTACACCCTGGTTCTCCCGAAACACAGCAACGCTGCTCTGTCTCACAGCAACCGCGGACTGGGAACCAGCAGATGGAAAATGAGTTGCATATTTGTTTAGAAGACATCTGCTTTGGCCCAGCTTTTACTGGACTATTTTTAATCATTTGTCTTTCCCCTGAAAAGGAAAGAGTTTTGTTCAAAGGCTGGAGGCCAATCCTGCTAACACTGAACCAAAACCCCAACTTGCCGATGGGTCCCTGAAGGGCTGGATGTGGCGTGGAACGATGGGATGCTCAGGATCGTGCTCAGATATTCACCCGGTATACAGTGAGGTGCTTTCCTTGACCCAGTGAAACAAAACTGACTAATATTTTTCCTTTTTTTTTTTTTTTTTCCATTTCTTCCAATGACTTATATTTTCTGCCTTGCATCTCTGACCTTAGCAGCTGCCTAACCCAGTGCAACAGCTCTAGTCTTCTTCCTGCCTCTCTGCAGCACCACACAGCTAATTGCATTTCTGCTTCAACAGTGTTAACATTTCTGTGACGAAGGATGGCCAAGTGCTCATAAATAACACATGGGCATCACACAACGACAGGGTCATAAAGCAGCATTTTGATGAGCTTGAGAAAGGGTAGGTTTTTAACGTTATTTATCAGTCCTGAAATTTCTCTCCCAGAAAGCTGTAAGGGCAGATATTTCATAAAGGCAAAAGGTATCAAAGATTCAGTTGCTGTGGCGGGACAGCACAACTTCAGGGTTGGTAAAGACGTTTTGCAAAATACCTGCAAGTAGCACTGAGACTAGCACCTCTGGAAGAATAGGAAGCCCCAGAGATTTTAAATGACAACCCACAAAACCAACAGCAACAACAACAAAAACTGTGAAGGTCTGGTTCATACACTATTACTTTTCAACCACCAAGGGAGTGAGGATGCAGTGGTAGTCTGTTCAGCCACTGCAACAACACCCAGAAAGTGACCGATGAAGCATGGCCCTCAGCCCCCGGCCCGTAGGCTGCAGTCAGCAGCACCTAAGCCAGCACAAAGCTGGGGGACAGCACCCACAGGCTGGGTTTCTCAGTGTGTGTTTCAATTTACTTTCTTCTCTGCCTATAGCTGCTACACTTCTGACTGATGGTTTAACAACTCCTGTTTTAAAGGAACATCACATGCTTGGGTTAATAAAAGCGTTCCTCCCCTTGGATAGATCCCCTGCTGCCCTTCTCTATTGACTCCTCAAGATCACACAGCAAATATCAACACTGGAAAACTTTTAGAAGTAATAACGCCAACCACGGCCCAAGACCTGTGGGACACAGCTGGTTCCCATCCTCAATTCCTCCTGCAGCCTCTCTGCAAGCTGAGAAGGCTCAGCACCTCAAGAGATTGTGCCCTGAAGACATGACAACAAACCCAACCGCCTCTTGTGAAAATAAATAACAACCAGCCAACACACAGCTTTTCTCCACAAGAGAGGAAAATACACATGTGTGGTCCAGCCATGTTCTTTCAATAATTGTTTATTTGCAAGTACGGCCAGGAAGTGATGCTGTAGTGTCAGGAAAAATGAACCCAGGGAGGAACGGGGCTGTGGAGTTGTGCCACACGTTTCACACCCCTCTGTTTCTCGCCCACACGCACATTTGAGGAGGGTAAATTTGATTTTGATGGTTGGTGGCTTTTAAATTAATGTAAGATCCAAACAGAAAAAACTAAAATTGGTCTGGACAGCAGCAGCACTGTGATTCTGGAAACCAAGGCTTGGGGGAAGCTTTGGATGTCTCTCTAGTCTGTAGGTTGCCAGTAGCAAGGCACGCATGTGGTTTATAAGGTGGGGAAAATGCTGACTCCAAGGCAGGGAAGTGCCTCCTAAAGAATCCTGCAGCAGAGAGACTTGGCCCCAGAATAAATACTGCCTCAGATGACTAAAAGGACCGGGAGTTTGTGGACTAGCAGAGATGAACATCATGAACCTCCCTATAACTCAGAGGCTTTTCTTCCCTTCTTGATCTTGCGGTGAGAGGAGACAAGCCCTTACTGGGAAGTAAGGGGAAAAAAAAAACGATACATTGGGTGGTGTGATCTCTTCCTCCACTCCCCTCATATTTAACTTCCCCATTTCTCCTGTAAGTTGTCACCTCCCTAGGCTGCCTGCTCAGTTCTGTGTTTCCCTGTATCACCTCCCAGCCCAGCCAGTAACTATGTTCTGGCGATGCTTCAAGCTCGATCATCGCTGCTGCACTTGGCCAGGCAACATACAAAGACCGAGCTAGATGTGGCCCTGCTCAAAGAGTTAATATCAATTCACTCATCGTCTGTCTGCTCCTTTTTGCCCACACTCAGGCATTGTAAAGTATGAAAAATGTGTAAATGAGTTTTATATAGGTTTTATGTATAGTTTGGGTAGAGAAACACTTACCAGCAGACAGCAAGCTAAAGAGAGGAAAAGTTCATGTCAAGATGGTAAATTGTGAAATTTTCCAGGAACCGATCAGCTCTGGAGACAAGCAGTCTTCCCTGAATCCCCAGAAATGGACAGATTCAGTGCACCAAGAGTCAGCTGAATCTGGACAAGACCAGCTCACACTAGCATCACATACCAGTGGTATAATTTAGGCTGCATCCAAAAAGTAGTGGCTGCAGTAAGCAAATATAAATACACACTTGATGAACTAAAGGACTTTCCAGCAATCTTTCTGAACAGCTTCCTAAGAGCTACTGCACACCAGTACAACCCTCCACTCCTGAATTAAAAGTGCTCTTACAAATACTGGTTGTGATCTATGTTTTCCCTGACAATCTCTTATGAAGAAAAGGAGAATTTGCAACTCTTTCCCCTTTTCCTCCTCCTTCACACACAGTTTTGCTTTCAATATCAAAGCTCTTGCTAATACTAACTTTGAACTTGGATGATCTCCAATGTCCCCTAATGTCCTTGATCAAGAAAGTCTAACAGTGTTGCTCAAAAATCTGTTCTTAACACTGATTTCTGATCACACACAGTCTTTTCTTCCTTTCTAAACAGTTATTCTGTTATCTCTTTATAGCTGGAACTATGCCTTTCCAAAACGAAGTTCCTTGAACAAACCCAGCTCTCCACAGCTATTAAGCGTTAACTACACAAAAATGATGAATTTTAAAAGGAAAAAAAAATCTATGCCAACAACAAAAAAAAGCATACTGTTCCCCAAGAGGGATATATTTAATGTACAGCCAAATGAAACAAACATGCTGTAATCACCAGAATGAAACCTCAGAAACAACTCAAAACAACAGCAGAGGACAAATAAATATGAACTCAAGTTCTTGGAAGAACAGGAGGAGAACGATCAGGTTTAGATGAGGAACTGCTTCTTGCTTAATGACAACACTGAAAGTAGAACTTGAGAAGAAGTAAAAACAAATAAAAAAAGTCTCCTTTAAAATAAGTTCTGAATCCTGTTTGCTCCTTTCTTTCCAAGCCACTTTATATTATCTAGGACCTGACCCAAGAATGGCTAGAGACAACCCCCAAATCTCTAATGGATGCTTTGTATTCCACGTAAGACCTCATTTTGGGGGAAGACTATACAATCTATATCATCTATCCATTTTTAATCAGTCCTTTTGTCCCTTCTATCCATGCAAAAATAGCATGATGCTGAACCTGGAGGACCCATTTCACATCTTGAGCAGGCTTGTTCACAAAGTGGTGAGCAGACCTTATAGACAGTAAGTCTCAGAAAATGCCAGTGCAATCCCATTTGATGTGACAATGCAAGTGAGTCTCAGGGCAGCCTACGGGATCACCTCACCTGTCTTGTGCCCGGTACTGGCATTCTGTGCTGTGTGAGAACAGAACTGAAAAGCAGCCTTTCATGAGGAGAAGGGAAATGAGTTAGTAAATTATTTACAGGTCACTGAATGTTAATTTTGATAAGCAATAATAAAGAAATACCGTTTAATAATTTACAGCTCAGTTTACACTCTCATTATCATATATTTAGAAGAAAAAGCAACTCAGCCACTTGACCTCAGAACACAAATGTATTTTTGTCTTCCCACTACAGACAGAATCTTGCTGGAAAAGAATGCTGTTTAAGATTAACATGTAATTTTAACTGCACCCTACTATGTCAAAGATCAGTTCAGATCTTCAAACTGCTCTACCGTTCGAAGTCCAATTCAGCTTTTAATGTAACGTAAACGGCAACAAATTTTGACATCTTGTTTCTTTGAAAATCACAGCATATTTATAAAAGTCAGACAACAGCTGGTCTGGCTCTAGAGCTGAAAAATAGAATATCCTTTAATTCTTCTGTGAAAATCAATATTTTTTTTGAATTCTTCTATTTAAAAATGTACTAAACTCAGGTTGGTGATCTTTGAAAGAAAGATACGGATTTTACAGCATTTCCTTCCTTCTTGTTTTGTTTTGATTGAATCAAACTGACTCACTTAAACATCCTCTTTCTTCTCAGCAGGCATCAAAACATTTTTTTATGTTCAGTTTGGTAATAAAGATTTGTTAATATGGAGTATGATTTATTTCCTGTCATTTAACTCCATAGTGTACACCACAGCTAAGCCTTTCAACCACCTTTATGAGGGCAGCTTTCTGCACCTTATTCCTGTGCACTTTAAAATTACAGCCATCCTAGCTAAGCAGAATCACATGTTCTTCAGAAATGCCTTGTGATTGCGAGATACCACATTTGCAGTGAATTTGGAACACTCCGTATATCCACTAGGATGACCTTTAGCTGTGTGCCTTGTGCCTGTAAGGGGAATGTGTTCATCAGCACGTTAGTGTGGAATCTGATTTTCATGCTGCTTGAAGGAATGGAACGGAGATGTCAAGTGGGCAGCCACGGAAATTACACTTAATACCCTTGCATGTATGTGTTGACCCTTGGCATTCATACCTGCGTTGTTCTCAGGAGAGATTCAGCCTGAGGGAGTCCCATACACTTGTTTTATCTGAGTGACTTGAGTTTCATTTTGCAATGTGATTAACTTATTATCTACCAGAAGATGCATTAGATTGAAATGGTTTAAGGAAAAGACAGAAAGCAGACTAAATGCTGATCCTTGCTTCCTAAAAAGAAAAAAAAATCTATAAAAATCAGTAACAAATTTTCTTTATGAAGGGGACAGCAACTAGATGAAGATTTACAAAAGAATGTACTTTATAAAAGAAATAGAGAGTACTTTATTTGTCCTGGGCACAACTGCCAGTTATGCATAGAAGAAAATGTTGTCAAAAAATCTTTGAAAAATCTCTTTCCATAGGACTGCTCTTTCAGGGACTTTCAGTTGGATCTCATCATCTAATCATCCAACTGAATCTGGATTTATATCTGCCACTATTTATAGTTGCAAATAAAAAGAGAGAGAGAGAGAGAGAGAGAGAGAGAGAGGTGTAAAAAAAATATCTGCTGCTTCTGCACTGAAGGAAATAAACCTGTGAGTGCAGAGCAGTTACTGTTCATACACCACCACAGGAATAGCCTTCCCCTGGGGACACAGCATTTTTAGAGCAGAAGTCCCATGAAAATTCAACAACAATTTCAGAAATCCCAGCTAAGATATTTAAAATGCATGGCAAATTTCATGCATGCCTTTTATGACATTATTCCCTGGGAATATCAGCCACTGAGCAATAACATTTCTATTCCTGTATTCTATACACTACAGATGTTCCAAGTTTCCTGATATTCATTCATTTGAACCCATGCAATGAAACTACAGGCTGCTCCTGAGTCAGCAAGCTCTCCATAGGCAGCAGTTTTTTGTCTTTCAGAGTGCATTAGAAACAACTGCATTGGGATTACAACTTTTTAAATATATTATAACTAAAAATCTGATGCTATTCATTTCACATGAAATGTCGTCTGAGGGGAGAAAGAAGGAACCCTTTGCAAAGCTTGTGCCTTATTCTTTGTTTTGGCTTTGCTATATTTTCACAGTGATGAAGCAAAGCTTGGTGAAACACTAAAATCTCTGGGAAATTTCTTTGCTAAAATTCAACTATTGGATTAAAAAATGGGGTCTTTGCTGGAATTCATCTACTGTCATCATCTCTTTTTTGGCTGTGGGGGAAGTTGTACAGCCACTCGGTACACAAAGAAATAGATGTGGCTCAACTGCATGGTCTGGACTTTAGATAAGGTTCCCTGGACAATTACTATTAAGTTCCCACAAGCTTGCAACAAGTGTCATGTTTTAAAAGGAGCTGTTCATGTTTTGCTTTGTTTTTCAAAAGAATATGTACATCTTTTCTAAGAAAACTCTTTGAAACCAGACAGCCTGCCTTTAGTGATCTCTCCACCCACAGCTCCAAAAATACTTGCTGGCAACGACAGAAAGCAAATATCCCTACCCTCAGCAACACTTGGACAGGTCACTTCTCAGAGGTAAACCTCTTGATCACCCACTTGTTACATTTAGAAATGGGTGATGGAAAAAACAGATAACACATAGTTCATGCCAGGATTAAACCTGGATGAAAACCAAGGTTGGTAAGAATTACTTTTTCCCTTGTTTTGAGATGTTTTCAAAGTTCTCAGAGAAACCAGAAGGCCAGGGCCCCCAGATTTTCCCTGGGAGGTTTGTGCTGAAGGCATTGCCAGTAGTGATACAAGTGTTGAGGGAGCTGCAGATTGTGTGCTACATACATTACACATCCGAATAAAGGGCTGTCAACTGACTGCACTTGTAGATGACAGGCAGGTAAACTCCTACAAAACTGCAAGTCACAGTGATTAGTATACAGACAAAAAGGTAACGTGAGATTCAAGCCATTCAAGTCTCCAAACCAGAGATTAAGTTATACCAAAGCAGAGCTTAGGCCTGGTCCTGTAGAGCATGAATTCAGATGCAGCCTCCCAAAGCCTAAAGAAATCTGAAGAAACGACCATTGAGGAGATGCCAGCTCCTGGCTGAACAATTTATTTCCTTGATAAGATAAACATTTTGCTACCACATGACAGTATCTTGAAAAGAGTTAACAACCTATAGCTAGTGAGCACTCAGTAAGGCTAATTAAAGTGCCAAAATATTTTATCTCAGGATTGCCTTTGCTAGCTATCATGTTCTCCCTGTTCCACAGGTGAGGGCACTAAGAACTCAGTGTGATAATGGCAGCAACGCTGGGCAGTGTCAAAGCAATAGAAATCTATCCTCTGGGGTTATAATTCACTCTTTTTTCCATCATAACTTTACGGGAAAAATTCACTAAACAGTCAGAGGTCATTTTCTATTACATAAATTTAATTTTACTTGTGGTACCACAATTCATCAGCCACTGTAAGGGAGCAGCACTCCAGACAATGCACTACTGAATTTGGGAATGTCACTTGCCTGGACAGGATCAGTGCAGAATAACCACAACAATACTTAGCTAAATGAGACCAAATCAATCACTTCCTTTCCCTGTTAGAAACTCTCCGTTGCTAAATCTAACCTAATTTACTGTGAGTAAGATATATAGGTTACAGGAAGAAATCTCTTCAAGCCAATGCCCAGTCCCACCTGTCAGACAGCTCTGTATGTAACATCTTTCACAGGGCTCTGGAAAACAGGAAGATTTCTAAAGAAATACTCCAAGTGCTGTAGTTAACAGCAACCTGCTTTTACCTCCCCACTCCCTGTTCCCATGATCATGCTGTCCCTTAGCTCTGTTGTAGCCAGAATTTCCATCATGCCTTCCGACTCCCTTCCCATCAGCTGTAGCCTGCAGCAGCCGTTAATGACCGACAGAGTGGCTTGCCACTGAAAGGTGATTTGTATTCACTTCAGTCCCACTGCTCTAGGTCTGTAAAGACTCCAGCCTGTAGTGATACCTTTGATACAAGCACTACCGAGGGTCAGCAGTTCTTGTCCCCTGTGATTCCTCCCATGCTGCCGCAGAAAGGTGCCTCTTGCCCACAAACCTGCTCTGACTCGGTACGGAACTGGCTGGCAGAGAAGGACAAAGCTGACCTTGGATCATGGGATGCACATACTGTGCCACAACAATGCCAGAGGGATAGAGGACTTGGATCGCTAGCTGTGTACCTGCTTTGTAAGAGCTTAAGAGATGATTTAAAAAAAAAAAAAACAGTACCAGGGGATTCAAAGGAAAAAAAAAATGCTTCAGGAAAGTAAACTCAATAACTGAAAGCTGTAGAAAACTTGAATACTGTTGAAGAAAAAGAGATCTGCTGTGTAGTTTTTAAATTTGCTTGTTATATTGGTTCCCTTGCTGAGGAACTAAGCAAAAACTAAATTGTCAGCTCAGTCCTAGTGAGAGTGCTCTTGTTAGCAGAATTAATTAATGCCTGCATTTGCCTTATGGTATTGTTTTAATTTCCCTGTTAAATTCCCTCTCTGAAAATGTGAATCTCCCTCATTTTTATTCCACACCTAGACTTTCTCTGTTTGAAAAAATAATGTTATATATAGGCATCAGTGTTTTAAAATGTTTTTTTTTTTCCTTACGTTGATGTTCTTATTTCAAGGGGATTTTCATAAAAGGATTACTGTTGTTTCAGTATTTTGTAGCAAGTGTTTTTATTTATTTGAGATTAAACAGCATAATTTAATCTGTTAATTTAAGTATTGATAAACTTCCTGCTCACCTTACCATACTTCACTTCTTTACAAGATCCCTGGATAGAGTGGGATCTTTGGTTTTTCAGTTTGGTTTTAGGCACCTTCAATACTTAATTTCCAGATTAATTTATGCTGGGAAGCAATTATCAACCACTTTTTACTGCATATGTTGAAGGTGGCATCTAATAAACATAGTGATTTCCCCTATATTCTCCTTGTGAGGTACATTACAGAAGAGGTTTCCTGTACTATTGAATGTCTGGGCATTTCTGTTCATTATTTTTTTAATCTACTTTTTAATCAGAACGCATTAACACTAGGCAACAGTCCCAGGAAGTATACCTATTTAGGAAAGCATGCAGCACGTTGGTGCACGACTCTTACAGAGCTCAAGCTCCAAATGATCAGTAGCATCAAGGAAGAGAGTGGGGGATCAAGGCTCCCCTCATTCCTGTATTACTTGGAAATGAAACTTCCAAGGAACTGAGAATTACACCTGAGTAATTACCTCTACTCCTGGCAAGCACTGAGACCCTTAGAAATGATGGATTTTAAGGACAGAAGGGAGCCCAAATACTTGGTGCCCTAGTTTCCTTTGTAACAAAGAATCTGAAGTAGTACTTCCTGCATCAAATCCTATTTTTTCCTTGAGTGACAATATTGCAGAGAGAAAACTATTTTGCCTTGACTTGAAGCCTTTAAAGAAAAAAGAATCCACCCCGGGTGACTTCTTCCAACAAGCCTTAGTTCTAAAAGCTCTCCTCTTAGACTAATTACCTCTACCACCAAGGCAGAAGAGGTCAAGATCTCAGTCTCATGACTTCTGATGATGAATCTAAGATGAGCTAAGTCCAGTATCTAATGGAAGAGATAAAAGTATATCATGTATATTTATTTTTAAAGAGCAAAAAGTTCTCAGTTCACATTTCAGTGCTTTTTTCCATATCCAAAAACAACAGGAGGAAACAAGAGCTGTTCTCCTCAGCATTTTGCAAAAGCCAACAAAAAGAGGCTATTAGAAGATGGGAGCAGTATCACCAGAAACAGCTGTTTTACAAGCCAATAGATCAATGGGCTTAACAAATGAGAATGCCCTTCACGCTGGCATTTTTAATGCAATTCCCCACTGCTTTGAATCCAAATATAAAGACTGAAATCCTGTCTGTTGTGAACTGAATAGGGCAAGGATTTCTCACGAAGAAATGGTTTTCAGATAGCGTGTTGAAGAGGGCTTACTGTACAGAACAAAAGCCGTCTAGTCTGCCTTTTGGAAGAAGATGAAGAAATTTTGCATAGTAGGTTACCTAGGACCTAACATGGATGCCCAACAGGAATAACACTTAGTGTAATAGTGTTCGTTATCTATTGATTCTGTGAGACCAGCTAATGAACCCACTTCTTCCCTCTACATAATACTTTCCCAAATGACAATCCCAATCATTCTTTTTTTTCAGTCTATTAAATATTTTAGGTTACAGATTGCATATAGAAAAAAATCGTAATATTTTATATGTTCTCTCTTTTTTTTTCCTTTTAAAAAGGTGCAGACCTACAGATCTGACTTGTAGTCTGTGGTTCTGCTACACAATATTTAATGAAAATGAAACATCTGAGCCCAGGGATAATAGCTTTATATATTTTTGTGAGATAAAAATCCAAGAAAATTAAAGATATTAAGGACTAAGATCCAGATTTAAGAAGCTACTTAAACATGCATTTCATTTAAAAGAAAGGAGTAATCTCTCTCTCTCCTTTTTTTTTTTTTTTAAAGACTTGGATTTTTTTATTTATTTATTTTTAATCTGAAGACTCTCATACAATCGCCTGACCCCTGCCTGCAGCCAGGAAAACCTGAACATTTAAAGATTTGGTAACAGTTTTGGAGCTAGGCGTATAACTAAGAATAATTTCAAAGAGGAGCCTGCCACCGTAAATATTGCTGTGAATTACCTTCAGCATAAAAAACTGGTCTGAATTCTGGTCTGTATCCTGTGTTGGGTGTTGTACAAACACAATGTTTGGAAGAATTCCCACCCGCCTTTGGATTAAATTCTTAATCCAAACAGAAAAAAAAAAAAAAAGGTAAGTGCAGTGCACCCTGAGATGTAATTTGTGATGGCATCCACCATATGCATGACAGATTTTGCTCCGTAGAAATAGGACTCAGCACTTCTGGCCCCCAGTCAAGTATACTCTATACACCAAACGATCCCCCTGGTAAATGTTGCAGCCAGGTTCAGCTGTCTTCAGAGAAAGCAAAATCCTTTCTGAATTTACAGTAGTGTTATCTCGTGCCCACTTAACAACAAAAAATCTTCTGCCTTTCTTGAGTTTGAAATGCAAAGGTAAAGCTTTGCTCTAGGGCTGCGCCTTGATGAGACGCGAGACAGAAAGCACTACTCACAACCCCGGAGAAGTTGGCTTACAAATAATTTGAAAGAAATACATGTGACTTGAGGCACAAGGAGTGTTATTAAGCCAAAATGCTACTTCAACTTGGGAGTCTCTGAGACTTTTTTTTTTTTTTTCTGTCTAAAATGTTTTTTTGGCATTCTCTTCTCTGAAAATTCAGCTCATGCTTTAGGTAATCCTTGGGCATAAAAGCAAAATTTAGGAAAGGGACAAAGCATGTCAACTAAAGCTTTGCATTCTTTTGCCTTCAGATGTTATATTCAGGTAATGTTGATTCTTAAATGTTGCTTCAGAGTTGTTTCTGGCACTGAATTAACACATAGATGTTCCCAGCACATGATTAATCTGTTCCCAACCTGGCACACTACTAACACTACAAAGCTCTTGCATGTGCTTGTAAATGTGCCTGCTCTGAACAGCCAAGTTTTTTTTTTTTTTTTTTTTTTTTAAGGTAGGAGCTTTCTTCTGGCTCTTCTGGACAGGGATATCACTAGAGCACAGAGGGAGGTCACTCAGAGCCTGACTTTGAACTCCTGGGAATAACTCTGGTGACTGTGCTGGAGTTTAATAGCCAGGGAAACTGCCATCCACTGAACACTTTACCTATTGGTGCTGTTATCAGTACCACACAGGTTAATTACAGCACGTTACAGCATTTACCATGTCAACTCTGTCAAGAAACCTGAGCTAGCAAGCACAAAATGACGCAGTCTTCCAGCACTGGTATCTCAGTACCAGTCTATGTGAGAAGGTAAATCTTCCCAACAAGATTGTCAGACCACCCTAGAAGATAAACTCAACTACACACTGGAGGAAGAAATCCCTTTTCAAAGTTGGAGAGTTAAATAACCTGGAATGACAGCGAATCATTCCAGTTCTGTGAAATGTCACCACTAGGAGTTCTGTGCTCCTTGCACGGCTTTGGGATCTGCTAACACAGAGTTCCCTCTTAGCAGATGCCAGTCTGTGCTCAGGGCCTTGCACAGCAAGCAGTGGAAAAGCCTGCACCTGTGCTGAGACTGAACACAGGTGGGCCTGCAATGGGGAGTAAGACAACTCAGCTCCAGATGTCATTAACTGGGGTAACACTGTGTAGAAAAAGATGAGAGAACCATAAAGCTATGTGGCGAGTTCACTTTCCTTGCAGCAAAGACATGGAAACAGAGCACTTTTGGGGCTAAATTCTCCACAGTTCGCTGGCAATAGCATCAGTGACAAAAAGGAAAGTGCTTTAGCAGGAATTGCCTCTCTATCTCAGGATGGATGCTACACCAGTGGCTCAGACTCAACAAAGCACATACATGTATATGTAAGCTTTAACAGTAAACTGGAATTTGTTTCTATTCCGTAAATGTATATATACAGTTGCATGACCACAAATAGCTTTAAATCAGCAAGTGAACCTATCCACTTTTAAAAAGTAACGTGACCCAACCCTAGAACTGATTTAGCCCGGCCCCAGTGGTAACAGATTTTTGCCTATGTGATTTGGTGCTCAATTTATCCCATATATATTTACCTTTCAGTTCAGACAAGATCTGTAGGCAGAAATTCCTACAACTCTTTCCAGGCTTGTATCCTTAAACCAGCTGTTGCAATGATGCGCTGTCATTCAAGGCACAGCCCAACATCTCTGGTGCTGCTGGCACTATAGATCTTGTATGCAGCTACAGCACATAGTGTGGGGTGTCTTATGTCTTACCCAGAGCTTGCCTGTCTGCCCTAATTCATGCAACTGAGTCAATGGGCTCGGGGCAAACCAGCAAAGCTTATATGAATGACTAAAATTAAGCATGAGCTCAAGTACTCTACTGAGCTAGGGTCTTTGTCAGGAATGATAAATGGGAAAAATATGGAAAAGCAGGGTGATTCCACATGGATTAAAGACATAAGAAAGTAATTCTTCCACACCAGGCAAAGTATTTGCATACATTACAGTGGTCTTTGGAGTAATACTTTTCTAAGGCACATTATTAGTTAAAAAAACAAAAGCAACAACATGGGAACATGCTTTTGAGATAAATATAACATGTGGTCTTCCAAAGGTAATTTGCAATTAACTCAATTAATTCCTATTTCTGAGTCCAACTTTCAAAATACGCTCTGCACTACACTGCATTTGTGAACTTTATGACCGTAAACATGAATTCTGAGTTTATGAAGATGCCTTTCTACTCTGTGTAAAGAGCAACATAGTTAGAGCCCTGACACAGAGATAAATTCAGAATGATTCTGCAGAATTCATCCCTTTGCAAGCTAAACCGTTTCAAAACAACACACGAAGAGAATATGGATATTCTCTTGTTGGATATGACAAACCTCATCACCTTAGCTGAAGTAAATTCTCACTAACAGCCCATTTACTCCTACCACCAACTGCTGAAGACAGCAGTTGGAGGTATCAGGGTGACAAATTCAAGTCAGGCATCCTCGTGGAGCTGAGAATCTGGACTCAGATTGTCTGACAAACAAACCATCGAGTACATACGTGCCGACAGCATGCAGCAATCCAACAGAACGTAGCATGTCTTGGGGCCATCCATATGCTCCACCATATGTCCACGAGGCGTACGGTCCAGAATCACAGTCTCTGGAAAGGGTAGGTCTCCCAGGCTCTCAAGATACCAGCCAGGATCCCAGTTTTGCTCTATTAATTGGTGTGTAAGCACCTGCATTCCCTCCAACAAACTAGTGATTTTAGCTCAAAGGGTAAATGTGGAACGCAACCAACTGTTTGCTGATTCAGAAGCTGGCTCCCAAAAGGCAAGTTTTAGCAGGGAAAGAAAAGGTTGCTCTGGGCTGTTTCTTCAGAGCCAATTCTAACTCTGTGTACTAACCACAAAGAAGCTGCAGCAAAAGATGTTACCATGTAAAACAGCAGTACTGATGAGCATCCAAAAACAGACTAGATTTAATAGCCTAGCAAAAGGGAATACAAGTTTTGACTCAGTAGAAGACAGGTTGCAATGTTATGTCTTTTCTATTCTGCTTTTCACTTACATTTTTTCTGGGGACAACTAGCTGCAGCATGTTTTCACATTTCAGTCCTACCTTATCACTATCCACTGTATTCTGTGATGTCCTGGATGCAATGGAAATGGTGTCTGGTTGACTGCTGCCATCTCCTTGGCTGTCTGCGTCATCTACTCCATCTCTGCAAAAGACAAAAGAGGGAAACAACCATGCTTACTTAACGCACCACCTTGGAATGTGCACAACTTTATAGGTGGATTTGAGAAGTGCCGAATCAGCATGCCAGGGCTGGCTTTGCACTAAAATTACCTCACTGATACAGCCTATGTTGTTGTGTAGCTTGCAATTTAAAATGATGTCACCCTCAGCCATCGGGTTGGGATTAGCACATAATCACCACGTTTGTTGCTGGAAACAGGATGGCTGTTGCCTGCGTATTTACAGCACAGAAGACTCTGGTGTTCAGAAATAGCTCTGTAATGAGGGTGTCAGGCAGAAATTTTCCTTAAATTAGATTTCTGCCTTAAGCAAAACCATTCAGCCCTGGCTATATGTGGCACAGAAGGAAAGGACATTTCTGTTGTCTCACAGGAACCACACTTTCAGGAATTTAATATTAAGCCATAAAGATGATATCCAAACAAATATGAATAATGACAGTGTAGAGCTCTCTGAGACTACCTCTATGAATCTGCCAGCAGAGGGTATTTTCTCCCTTTTGCAGTTCTCCTAAATTTTTATCGGTCTTTCAAAATAAACATTTTAATAATACAAAATACAATAAAATATAACATAAACAACAACACTGCACTAGAAAGCTCTTAGACTGGCACATGTCCCCAGGAAGAAAGCTCTGGATCTCTGCCTTGCTCCTAGATGACCTGGGTTACTCACTCTTTGGATACCTCTATAAAACAGCCTGCATTATGAGATTGGATACATGATAATATTTGATGAGGAAGGGGAGATGCTCAAACTACAAGTGGCTTTTGGGAATGTCAGCCTGACAACAAAAGAATAATCAATTTTATATAATTTCTATTTAATCCAGGATTGAAAGAGTTTGACCAAAAAAATGTAATATTATTTTCTAGGATGAAATGAATTTGTATTTGATGATGAAACACAGTTTCTTCATTCTAGTAATATATTGTCATGACCAGCTATGACTTTCATTGTCAAACGATTCAAAATGCCAAACAGGAAAAAAAATTAAAATCTGTTAATACTCAAATATGTCATTTCTCATTTGGGACAGAAACATAACCTTGGATTCTGAAGAATTTTTACTGTTCATTTTTCACCAATACTTCAGAGTACTAAAATTAAAGACCTTTGTATGAATATAATAGGAAAGCTACTTTTGCCAAAACAACGTAAAATGCAAAGATGATGAAAACTGCTTTCAACTATGGTAAGAAAAGCAAGTGAATCCAGTAAAGAGTCCACAGACACTACACTGCTGTTGGCTGACAAACCTCTAATGATTTCATGTTGAATGGAACGACTGAGGTTACCTTCTACTGTTGTTTCGCTGCTTTGCTGGTGTCTTGGGGAGCTGAATTGGCTCTTTCAGAGCTCCTTTCAGATGGATAATCCTTTCTTGAATGACTTCCCGGATGTTTTTGATCCATTCTTGTTTTGTTTCAATACTGGACGCCTGAAGTTCCACAAGGCAGAAAGACAGACACTCTATCACATTCCCAGCATATCACCTTCTATGTAGAAGAATCGTGGTTGGTTGATAAAAATGCATGATTAACTGCTTCTCCTCTCTGATGTATTGTTCTAGCTGCTGGATACCTGGTAATCCCAACTGAGGGTATTTTACTAGAGCTATTTGGCAAGCAACAACAAAGCAGCTAAGCTCTGGATAAATTTAGTTAATGCTAGCAATACAGCATGCTCTGTGGAGAGGAAATAGGTTATCAGTGCACAGCGGGATTTCCTCAGACTAAATAACTACCAAAAAAAATCTTCATTTGAAAATCACTTGACAGAAATGGCTGTCAGCTCTGGAGAGCTGAGGAAAATGTTGACTGTCAACAAACCCAGTGGCATAGGACTAAGGGAATTACACCTCCCAGAAAACACCCCGAGATGTGTCCTGTGTTAGTGTATAGCTGCTCAGTCAAGATTGCAAGAGATTCAATTTCAGCAAGGCTTGACTCAGACTGTGGCCTTGGATCTGAATTGCTCCTGACGCAGGCATGACCCCACCGACAGATATGGAAGCCATGTGAGTATGAGGATGGAAGAAACTGACCTTCCATTTAGGGCTCTCGAGGCCTCAACTAGCAGCTCTAAAGGCAAAGGAAACAAAAAAGACTTACTTTCAGCACTGTTTTATTGTCTGAGGATGGTGTTCGTCCAGACCACAAAGCAAATTTACAGGGATCTCCTTCCACATGTTCAGTCACTCCCAGTTCTGAGGTCTAGTGTGGAGGAAAGACGGTAAGAGATTTCATATAAATGAAGCCTCATGAGTCCAGAAAACTTTACATTTGTAGGGAGAATCAGGGGAGGCAGGGATGGATACGGGAATGAGATCTTGTCTCTGCTTTGCTACACACAGATAAAAGACAGAAAACCATCAGGGTATGGCAAGAAAGTGTGAATAGTTTAAGTGATCCTCCATGCACTTCCCACCCACCCATCACATCTCACTCTCTTAAACCTCCCCAGACTCACTGTGAGTTTGGCTTCCCACAGGGCCCAGAGCCAGCCCCTCCAGGTGGCATGAGCATCCCCAACCCAAGACAGGGAAGTACAAGCCATCCCCCAAACTCTACTTCCACCTACAAGAAATGCAACACCCAGAATATTTCTTTGCAGCCACACCTACCAGTAGCTTGTTCTTGTAAACATATTTTGTGTGTCCTGAAGAATCTTTGATCTCCTTGCTAAACACCAAAGAGATTTCAAAGAGAAACAAATGCCTCTCACGGCCTTTCCGAATTAAAGACTTGGGATCCCACACTTGGAAGGAATCCTGAAGGATCAGCTCTCCCTGGACGTCCAGGTTCTCATCAAACCCTAAATAGAGCATACAAAACACATTGGCTAGTACTTGTTCTTGGGGGCAGTAATGCCCAGAAGCAACAGAGCTAGGAGGATTTGGAATAAAAGAGTCTTTCTTGTTTTTATGCGTATTCTGAAAGGACATTAATGGGCATTTACTGCCCTGGTGAAAATATATTTTTTTTTGTCTACTGCCAAATCATAATTATTTCACCAGAGCCAAATATGCCATATGTGCTAAATGAGACTTCTGCTAAGAATAGTAGTAATTACTTAAAGATAAATATTATAAAGCTTTCGGTGGTGGTTACTGTACACAGAACTGCAACGCAAGGAATCTTATGCATGTCACCACAACTTCAGAGGAATCTAAGATGCTGTGGCTAGAAGTACCCTGTCATAACATGATACCCTCAAGCATGCTAACCCAACCTCCAAGGGCCCGTCTGAGCCCACAGCAGTGTGCTGGGGGAGCTACATGTATAAGAGCAAATCAGTAGGTTGTCTGAAACATGCTTTCCAGGAGTAGTTCCTGAGCTTCCAAGCCGCATGTCAAAAACCTTCATATCTGAGGATTGCAGGATGCCTTCCACATAACCTGGAGGCCTGATGGAAAAGGGAGTCCTGGGGACAGTTCTCAGGTGTGGGCTGGGTACAAGGTGCCCTT
This sequence comes from Anser anser, assembly GCF_964211835.1. NCBI lineage: Eukaryota > Metazoa > Chordata > Aves > Anseriformes > Anatidae > Anser > Anser anser. The sequence continues at coordinate 16,321,738 of NC_139726.1, read as the reverse complement.
CCCGCTGCTATCTCAGCAGCCCATGGGTCACACTTCTCTCCAGAGAAAACATTTTCTATAAATTTGAAATACTTTTTTTTTGTGATACTTCTTTTCCTTTGGGCTGATTATACCAATATTTTGAACCACAAACTGTTTTGACTCAGAAAACCAGAACTTTTTCTTTTGAAATGTTGAGAGTTTTAGATGTTAGAAATGTTTTCATCCAATAATCATTACAGCTGTCAGCAGTTCAACTGACACTGTTTCAGAAGGTATTTTTGTTTCAGTAAGTAGGAAACTCTTCAACAAATATATATATTGTATATGTCTACATATACATGCAGATGTATATATCCATATATAAATACATGTATACGTAACATATACATATACTACATATGTAAATATTTTATACACAAATATAAACAAAATTCCAAAGCTTCCTAGCCAGTCTCCAAGACTTTTGGTGAAATTTCAGAAGGAGCTAGGAATTTCCTGAAAGTGATGGCCAGTCAACAGTACTGCTATAGCCAACCTGTGTTAACCTTCTAAACAAGTTGTAAGAAGGCTCAATTCACGCCCAAGTCCTTTCCCCATCCACCCATCCACCTGTACCTTCCAGCATGCTGACGTGCATTGCATCGTTGGCCTTCTTGGGGACACTGAGCATCACTTCCAGACCATCTTTGAGCTCCCCTTTGCCTTCCTCACAGCAGGTTAGCAGTTCCTAAGAAGCAATGCAGAACACCTGTAAGCAAACTCTGATCATGCTGTCTCTATCTCATGTTTCTTGGTATGTAGAGTGCAAAGTTGGAACCGTGTCACTAACAGTGACAGGAAAAAGCTGAACTGCATCAAAACTCACTGTGGATGCTCACAAATAGGGGGTATCATATGGGAAGGACTATAAATCAAGACAAGTCAAGGTGTTATTGAACGAGACTGCACTCAGAGGGTTTCTGAGGTTTTATGCCCATGTTCCAGCTACACTAGCTGGGGAGCAGGACCCCAGACTGCTCCAGCAGCATGTCTGTGGCACAGTGCAGGCAGGGCTGGCAGGGCGCTCTGCCCAGGGCAGGCAGGTCCCTTCTAGGAAGTCACCCGAGAAGGAACCCAAAGGGTGACGACTGAAGGGCTGTTTTAGCCATCCCAATAGCTCTGGTTTGCGCAGTGCGGGCTTGCTGTCCCACAGCACTCACAAGACTGTGGCAAGCCTGTTGTTTCAGCAAACTGGTATGAAGCACAGATTTGTTGAAACACTGATTGTACCCAGTAAGTACCTTGGTAGTACGGTGCACCACTCCATTTGTACATACACAGGAAGCATGCATCTAAAGAGATGCAAGTATCATCTATGGTCCTAGCTTGTCAAGGTCAGAATCTGTCTCTTCCATTTTCCCAAAGATATTTTTTCTTGGCTTTTCTAGTTTAGAACTGAACAGCAGCTTGTTAAGTTAGATCTAAAATTCAGTTATTGACAAGATTTGGCAAAAAACTATAACCAATTTATAAGAAACCAATCAAAAGTTTTTGTTGTTGTTGTTTTATTTTTAAATGGGAAATGCTAGTGCTTCATTTTTAAGTCTTTGTTTCGTATATGAAGGTTTTCCCTGTTTTTCAAACACAAGTGTCCATTCCCAAACAGAATCTAACAGGAGTCTCGGTGAAGAATCCTTTCCCAAAGTTCATGACTGCTGTCACTGAAGCCTTTAATCAAAATATTACATGTCACAAACTTAGTAAGAAGAAAAGGAAAGTAAAACCATTCTGTCATCCCTTCAATTTCCCTTTCCCAGTTCTTGCTTTTCAGGATTAAATCCACTTGTACACCCACAACCAGCTGAAGCAAGCCATCACTTGTTTCATGTTTGCTTTTTTTTTCTTTCTGTGAGTATTTTCCTTTAAAATATGCAACCTGATTTCACACTTTGTTGTCATGCTCAGGCCTGGGTAGTAGGAGCAGCAGCTCAGTAGTAGCTGCTTACAGATCACAGACAACTTGATGAAGCAGCTCCTTTTAGAATAAAAGCTAACTCATTACAACTGTGAACTGCTCTGCGTGAGCTGATTTGGGCAGCTCACTAAGGTACCTTCAGTAGGAGTTGGTATTTTGTGATCCTCTGGACAGGCTTGATTAAATAAGAAGAGATAGAATTCGCCAGACCATGCCTTTGCTGAATTTCCTAGAAGAGATAAAAACAGCAGTCAGTCATGGAAAACTGTTAACCCCCTGCCAGACGGATCCACCCATAACAAAGGTCAGCTCTGTATCTCTGCATTTCTTTGTTTAGCATTTTAACTCTCTTCAAGCTCACATACAAATATCAGTGTGGTTTCAGAGAGGCTGGCAATAAACTGCAGTGTCCCCCTAAGGCCACTCAGACTGCAGGAGCAGTGTGCAAGTTGAGCTAAGGCTACACTGAGTAAACTACACAGGCTTTGATTTAAATATGACTTATCAGTCATGTCAACTGGTTTCTCTTAGCTATGAAGGCTGAAAGCAGAGTTTTAACGTTCAATTAAAATGGAGTGACATTAAATTAAATTGAACAAGTAGGGTGCAATTTAGCTGTCTAAACATAAGCAGCTAGTACCATCTGAGAGCCCTGAGGTAGCTGAAATATCCACATGGGAGCAACGCAGCTGACAGTGCTGACAGACCTATGCTGTTCTGAGGCGGCAGCTGGGGGCCGGGAGAGAGGCCCTTATGATACCTCTTATAGCACTGAGTGCTTCTGAATGGCAGCCAAATGTCTGTGCTGATCACTGTGACGTGCTCATGAACTTCTGGAGTCATCGCAGATAGGTATTGGGTGAGGTCTGCAAAGGACTACAGTGGGAGCTCCTGAGAATCCCTCAAGACCCTACCGCACATATTTAGTCGTCTAAAAGATTTTGAATATTTGATCCCTGCTGCCCTTCAGGGACAGGTTCTGTGCTGACGTAGGACAGGCTGGGATTCCTCTGCCTCTGCCAGGCTCTGGGCATGCCTGCCCCCCTCCTGGCCAGGATATACTCCGGTACGAGGGGAAGAGATAGGAAGGGGGAATGGGATTTATCTGAGGCTGGAGGGTAACTTTCAGGCTATACAGTGAAGAAGTTGCACAAGATAAAGGGGGAAGAACTGCCAAGAACAGATTTTCTTTCTGTATACAGTCTGATTTTCTGCTGAATACTACTTTTTATTTATTTATTTTAGCTGTAGTGTTTATGCTGAGATGCAAAAATAGCCATTTTTTCACAAAAGGTGCCAACAGAAGGTGTTGGTTTTTGTACTAGGAGTTTTTTTCTTTTTCTTTCTGAAATAAATGCCTGTGCCATGAACAAGACCCAAAAGGAAAGAAGCTCTGTGTGGGGTTTAGGGGAGTTTGCATGAAGCTGAGTCACAGCTGGCTCCCTGTTTGGCGGAGTCTGCAGAACACATGGCTGGACTTCAATTAGTAACTGCGTGCGCCAGCATAGCTTTGGCCACACCTGTGAACTTCCTGAAGCTGGCTAAGGACACTAACTTTTGTAGGATCTAAGTGATTAATTCAGCACTACTCCTTCCTTCCAGCTCTCTGATCAGCAGGACATGCTCCCAGCAAGATGTGTCCCCCTTGGGCACCCCCTTCTCTGCCAGGATGCTCCCTGGTCAGACTGGGCAGAGGCAGTGGAGGTTGGTGGAGTAACAGATGTCCCTGCTGCGTGGGAGCCTGCAGCTGGAAAGCAATAGCACTGCTACATGCAATCAGATAAATACACTGCTGGAGAGGGACGTTCTCCCTGCAGCTCTTCCCTTTGGTCTCTGAAGTCTTGGAATAAGACAGCAGCCTGCTTGACTGTGACTGTCAGGCACAGAGATACCTGAACTAGATTTGAAGCAGCCTAGCCACAGAGCTCCGTGCTCTCATCTTTGCTCTGGTTCTTGTTTGAAGCAAGCTTAGTTCATGTTATAGCACACAATGGCTCACCATTAGACACAGTTTAAGTTACTACTTGGGTTGAAAAGTGTCCCAAGGGCTTGGGGGAACTGAAGGTGTGTGAGGCACTGTGCTAGCAGTTGTCTTGCACCAAGATGAGCTACAAACAGGATCAACATGTAGTCTTACATGCAATGACAGAAGCCCAGGCAAACATCAAAAATATCCTCTACACAGGGCGGCACAGGACCTTACAGAGGCCCTGGGGTGGACAACATGGAGAACCAGTACACACCATTCAACAGGCTCAAGCGCCACCTCCTGGAAAATCCATTTCGGTTCAATTCTACTTCCAACATTAGTTAACAAGGCAAAAAAACAAACAACAACAAAAAAGTGTTCGTTACATTTCTTCTGGCTCACATGAGCCCCTTCAGTGTTGAGTTTAACTGATCAGTGACACAGACAAAACCCAGAGGAACTGATTCACGTCATGTGCCAGCCACATCATAGGTTGGGTACTGCTGAGTCTTAACAATTTGTAAAAGGATTTCTCTTTGGAAAAGAGACACTAATAAATTAATTAATTAATTAATTTATTTATTTTTTGGGGGAGGGATTACTTTTGGTTTGTGTTTCCTCAGAAAGACAATTACTTAAAGCTATAAGTTACCAGACAGGCATGGAAAAATGCATGAGGTTCCAAAAATCAGAGGAAGTGCTTAGTTTAAAAGTACCAAGAAACTTCAACGATTTTTTTCTCAGTCCACAAAACCATGATGGGAGCCTGCAAATGTTTATAACCAGGTGTACTGCTTGTAAGGAAAACAGTCTAATTGCAGGCAATGGAGTCCCTTACTAGTACGATGAGGCAAATGTTTAGTATGGTGGGTCAGATTTGCAGAACAGGATCTTGTTTTGGACTTAAGGATTTCAGGTCATAAAATATAATGGGATTTGCTTTTCATTTTACCGCTAAACCCGGAAGCAGAGAGTATATCTAAACCAGATCTTCAGAAAGGATTGTGTCTGAAAAATGCACAAAGGTTCCCATGAGAGTGCCTGTCTCCATTAAAAATGACTTGCCACACTGATGAAGATCACACATCACACTACAGCCTATCAGTTTTCACAGCATGTGGTATCTGCAGTGGAATGGAAAACTCAAATGTTAAGGTACAAAAAAGAATCTGTTGCTCAGATGTAAAGAGGAGGTGTTTCCGATGCAGTATGTCTGCTGAAGGAAAATGGCAGTGGCTGCTTACATCAAAGAAAGTCCCGGCGTGTTCCAGGATGAGCTGGCTGGAGTCAGGCTTGTTTTTGCAGTAGGTGACATACATCTGAAATTTATCTGCCTGTGAAAACAAACATCAAGGGAAAAGCAAGATAAGCTATTTCTCTGCTCTTACATTCTCATTAAGGCTCACCAGGACAAATACAATTGACAAACCCCCACCTCTCGAAGCAATGTGAGTAATATGAATTAAGAACAGAAGATTTAGAGGCAGTTCACACCTTACCTGAGCAGTTCTGAGGGGTATGAGGTGCACCATGTAACAGCTATGGGAGGCTTTCGTTAACAAATGCGACAGAGGGAAGGCCTAAAACTTTAATCCAGCTGAAAAACAATTTCTAAGAGCTCTGATGAGGTTACACAGTTTGCATCCAAATCCCAGTCATGAAGTGTTGGCTCTATCACCTACTTGCAGATAAAGCCAGCATGGGAACTCTGGGCAAGACACTCACCTAGCTGAAAGTGGCTTGAGCCAACACTTTTGTCTTAAGACTGGCTCAGATTTGTGATGTCTGGCTCAAACTTGCCTTTCCTACCTTGGTTCAGACTTTAATGGCTCAAACTTTATGTTGTGCTAAGAGCGTTTTGCATTTCATTTCCTAATTTATTTAAGAGGAAATTAGAAGCATCTGTGCAGTCCTGCCTTAGAGCAGTTTCATATTACTCAACACTGGTCTCAGGGAGAGGGAGCCAGGCAGAGGAGGATGGCCTCCTTTGATTACTATTGCTTTTTTGATACCATGAATCTAAATAACAGGACCTTGCAATTGGGCAGGCAGTTTTGCATGTACTGTTGCTGAGGTTCTGAGGTGATGTGGTACTATCTTAAAAGCACCATGAATATTTTGCACAGAATGATATGTAAATGCGTTCATCTTTCATAAATATGTAACCTCTTCCATGTAAACTAAATTTCTGAATCCATTTCATCAGTATTTGTGCCATGTTTTCAAATTAAAAGCCTATTCAAAATCATCCAAACATGCTCATTTTTTTGGTAAGTGAAAAGGTTCCGTAATGACTTCAAAAATACTAATTCACAGTTTTAAAATATCAATAAAGCCAGCAGAGCAAACATGAAGAAGGCTGAATTGCCTGGTAAATATTTTGAAAAGATAACAGTTTTCATACAGATAAATTACCATAGCCAATTCCTGGAGCCTCCTATGCTCATGAACACTCTTAGCATCAAGATTTCAAAGTCCTGCTGGAAATTTTCCTGGCAGTGGGTAATGGAATGAGAGAGTACAGTGGCTCAGCAATTTGACACTCATTTCTGAAGCAAAATGTTGATAAAAGAAGATGTTCGTGCCTTTGTAAAGGCCTCATGCATGACTAAAATTCTCTAAGGAGGGTATATTATGATTTTAAATGTTTCATCCTTGCAGGGTTCTTTGCAAAGGAATGAATGTCACCCTTAAATATGGATTTGGTTTGACAAATTCCTTTTGAACAGGTTCTTGAACCAGCAGAGGTAAGTACTGTGTTGGTCAGTGCAGGACAAGGAGTGGGACTCTGGAAGGCTTTCATACCACTCAAGAGAAAGAGTTAAGGAAGGGAGCTTCCACCCTGAGAGGGTGAAGGCGGAAACAGTCCTCATTACAGATTTACCCTTGATTTCACTTTTCACCAGGGATGTAACCCCTGCACCAATTCTCAGCTTGTTTCTGTCTGTACTGGAGGAATTAATTTGAATAAATAAAAAGAAGAAGGCTCATTACCCAGGTGACGAAGCAATGGCCCACATCCTCAGGCAGTTGTTCATATTTCTCGAGTTCTTTCAGAAAAATGCTAAAAAAAGAAGACACCGATGTAATTAGTTACAGTCAAATGCCCAGGGGAAGCAGAATGACCAATGAATTGATCAGTGTTAATGACCAATAGTTGTCTCTTGACTGTGAGGCTAATCAAGTGTGCTGCCAGTGAAGAAAGTGTGTCCTTGCAAAGGCATGCTTTGCTATTTGAGTATAAACATGCCCCACTCAACTACAATGAAAAAGGTAAGGGTCCAGTGTGTTCAGGAAGACAAAGTGACATTCAAGAACCAGACCAAATCTTCAAAAAGATCTTGTGAAGTGGTTCAAAAACAGGAGCCCAAATGTTCCAGCTTCCCATTGTGAAACTCAGCACTCTGAGCAAAGGACAATTTAAACAAGCTTGACACTTTGTGGGTAGTAGTAAATTCCCCACATACAAATTTCATAATCAACTCACTCCCATCACCTTGTACTGTGAATGACATCTCTGATTTCAGACAGAGCCTTATACAATGCCTAGGTGGAAAGAGCAACATGAAACAGAAGTTGCAGAAGGAGAAGCAACTGTGTGTGCTGTTTCTCTTGCCCTGAATCACGTTGGAGGATGCATTAACATCACTGCCCAAAGGAGAAGATCGGAGGATGCAGGTATGGAGGGGACAATTTATTTTAGTGTTGTTAGAAGCTGTGGTGAGAAAAGGATGATGCACATGCAGCAAGCTGGTAAAGGACAGGTCAGAGAAAGGAGAAACAGCAGCAACAGGGAGCTGTGGGGCATGACTGAGGTCTGAAGGGGGTGGCAGCTGAGAGTGAGGGAAAGTCAAAAAGAGTAATCAGATGTCATCATTCAGAGTCACTAAAAGGAAAACAACATCACAGACAGGAGAGGGGAAGTGGGAAGGCAACTGGGTGATCCCAGCATAGTTAAATGAAGAAGAATATTTATTGGTATGACTGCACAATTCTTGTGGGCTGTAAGTCAATTCATCTGTTAATTAAAGGCCTTTTTACTCTAATACGTAGTTTGACTCTACTATTTTGTAATGCTTTGAAGCTGCTTGCACAGAAGTAGGCAAACAGTAGCCTCTCCTGGACCATATTCATGTGCATACGATGGCACATTTACCTGTCTGAAGCACTGAAAGTCCCCCAGAACTTCAACAGAGAACAGTCTTCTGAGCTGTTTTTCAAACTGCCTTGCTTTTGATGTACAACTTGAAGACAGACTTTGAAATTCAGGCTGAACTTGTGGGATTTAGCATCCCTAAGTGCTGTAACTCCCATTGCATTCATATTATATCAGGGAAACAATGCCCTCTAAGCACATCTGATACAGTCTCATCTTGATAAAAGGAAGCACTGTTACCTACAGATTAAACACAGTGAGTCTCTAAGTGGCAAGAAAGCTACTTCTTAATCCAGCTCATGTCAGCCATTCCTTTTTTCTCCCCTTGTGTTTTCCAAGAGATTGTATTTTTGACAGACAAGCTTCCAGACCTGATCCATATTCTATTTCATAATTTCCACTTAAAATATTCTCTTTACTTATCAGCTCTCAACCCAGCATGATTTAGAGAGAGTCACAGCTGTGGTACCATGCTGTTACCAAATTTTGCCATGATCAATCCTTTGAATGTAGTAGTACCTGACTTTTTTACCCAGAGGTACCAATGACAAAGTCCTACCATTGATAACCTTGATATCCATCTGATTAATATAAACACTATCAATTCACACAAAAGCATCACATTTACTGAAACCTATCAGCCTCTCTCTAGGCAACAAGTAACCTCAGAGCACAGAGTTCCTCAGTTATTAAGTCACTCACAAGCATCAGAAACAAGAAAAGTTAGTTCCAAAGTTTCTACTCCTTTAATTTTGCTGAACGTTACTACGAATTCACATCCACCTGTCTGAGACATGCAGCTATAACGGAGCCAAAGGCTGCAGTTCTCACATTTTGATAGGGATACAAGTTGTGATGCTATATATATGAAACATAATATGCATCCGTCAAGAAGACCTCATTTCCTAAACTGTAAAGCTGAAGGAGTATGCCTGCTACCTCAGTGCCCCATTCTTCCTCAAATGGAAGATATGCAGAGCACAAATACAGTGCTGTGAGATGGAAAACATGTGTAAGACTACGAAGTATTGGTATAATAGGACTTCAACATTGTTAATCAGCTGTAGGCACGGTTTTAACAAAAATGCAATTTTTTTTGTAAAATAAAAACAAAAACAAACAAAACAAGAAATCAAACATTATTTTATAAATCTAGATTAATTACTTTACACTCTGGTGTACATTCTACTGTAGGCGTTCAGAGCGGACACCACATAGATGTGTAGGTATATGTATACTTTTGGCTTCCTTAGTCAGCAAACATCAACAGAAATGTTAGGAAAACCTACTTGTTATGAAAGTCATATATCTCCTGAATATTGCCAAAGATGATGTGTTCTTTATTAAGAATCCCAGCGGGTATTTCTTCCACTCCACTTGTCATTTCCCAAAGGTAAGTCTGGAAGACAGCAAATACTCTTAGCTTTGAGAGAATAAATGCAGTGAAAAAGAATAGATCTCCTTGCTTTCTTGCCGAAGGCACGGGCTGACAAGGGAACTACACACTTTGTGATTAAACAAACAGGGTAAAAAAAAGAGATGTTCCAGTGTCACAAAAAGCTCTCCAGAGAAATTCAAAGTGCTGAAACTGAGAAGTTGTCTGAGGAAAAAGCAAAAACATGGCAATAGCACCTGTCTTTGCTGTCCAACTGATGGTGTCCAAGAACTTCAGGCAGAAACAGTTGAAAGATAGCTGCGTTTGCCACTTCAGTAGCATTAGACACATAAAAATCCATTTCAAACTGCAGGAATGTGAAATCTGTCAGATTTCACTGAAAAACACTCTGCTTTTTGCCTTGAATATCAGAGTCTCCTTCAGAACCACCCTGCTGCAGAGCTAGGTAAGCTATTTGACAGTGCAAATCCAGCTCTTTGTCTAGCTTGAGGTGATCTCTAGCTTGAGAAGATCCAAAGAAAGAGAATTGAATTCTTAAGGAAATGCTCCATGACTGAAAAAAAGAATGGAATCCAACAAATTTCAGGTCAACTCATGAACATACTGCTATTTACTGAGTCCCAAGACAATGCTCTTACTCTCTTTCTATCTACTTTGATATTAAAAGCACACTGAGGTGTCCCCAGAGGTGCAGACGTTTACAGATATATGTGAGGTCCCTCCACTCTCACCAGGCTCCCACCACCAGACATGACTCTGCTGTCAGTCGCCAATGGTGGGTAACCTCACACCACCACCACAAAGGACACCGTGTCCTTCCTAAAAACACCGGAGACTCCCCAGGCTGTAACTTACCTCTAAACATTCATGTAAATCCCTGACATAAGCTTTTTCTGTCTGAAGCAGCTCAGCCATAATGAATCTGGAAAAAAAAAAAAAAAAAAGGTATTTTGTGTGCTTTGGGCATTATAGGCAATGTAATGAAGAGAAAACACAACATTTTTCTATTGTCTTCATGAATCAACATACTTCCACTCTGAACCTCCAGCTGCCTCATTTTGCACATTTCAGCTTCATATATGAAATATCACATGATATTCTAGTATCTTGTAGCATTATTTTTTAAATAACTTTTCTGCATAAAATTCTGTTAAGTTGTATTTCTGCAGTGCTGAGGCACGATTTACTATCTACATACCAAGCTATAGCAGTCAACCAATTGTCAGCTATTTTTTTCCATAAGAAAAGACTTGAGATTCCCTGACAAGATTTGCAACTTCACTAACATGCAATTAAAAGTCAACCTGAAACTTGAATTTCAGTGGGAATAGTAATGGATTTGGGAGACACCGCTAGTTTGAAGAAGGTACAACAGCTTGGTATCTGACTGGAGACAGTGCAAACTGCTGGAAAGCCCAGCAACCACATTTGTAGTGCCTCAAGCTCAAAAATCAAATGCTCGATGCTTTGAAAATGTGCCACAGGAGGACCAAGTGTAACCACTGTCCCCTAAAGGAGAAATGGTTTCTTATTAAGGTTGTCCAGAGTAATGACTATTTCAGAGGGATGAGAAGGATCATACATACAAATGCTTTCCAGAATATTGTCACACAAAATTTAAGGCAAAGTATTGTAAAAGTGAAGCATTTCTAGATTTAAGTGCAAGAAGCACTCTCACAATATTTCCACTTGTATGAAATATTTCTATCCCTCTCAGTTATACACCCACTGAAATTTGGACCTAAACCTCAAGTGACTGAAACTAGACAACTCCCCTGGATGTCAGTGGAATTTAAAGAATACCTGGACTTACAAGGATGCTTTTTTTTTTTTTTCCCCTGTTCATTTTACTTGTCACATACAGCCAGAAAGAAATCATGATGAGTATCTTCATGACATCAGGGTCTACTCCAAATGCTCAACTAACTCCTTTCCCTTTCTAAAAGTAACTTTTGATTAAAAACAAAAGAAATTCAAATTGTATGTTCTGATATTCTCTTGCCTACACACCACAACTTTAGCTCTACACCTGTAAACATATCTCAATAGCTCCACTGCTAGGAGTTTTAGGGATATCAGTCCATTCTGGTCATGTAAATATCACAGAATCACTTGTAGATATTGTATCATGACTCATTGTGAGAGTTTTGGGACATACTCTTTCTTTCTGGCTGATTTTCTTTTTTCTTCATTGACTTCATGATTTGCATCTCGCAGCTTTACCTCCCGGTCTGAAAGACTTGCTGGAATAATATCTAGCTCTAGGTCCTTGTTATCCTAGAAAAAGTAACAGTACAGATTTTAAGTTCATGTAAGACTACTGTTGTGTAAATTGCAGCATGTCCATGAGAATAAAAGGGTAAGAAGGGACAAAATTAAGATAAAGATACTAGTGTAAGAAAGAAGGAAATTCAAAGAGATTTAGAAAAACTACAGTGAGAGGGAAGAAGATGAGAAAGTGAGAAAGAAATCTCAAAAACCAAACCAAAAAAACCCACACCAACACCCACTCACCCAACCAAACCCACTATGAACTTTATTACAGTCTCTGCTGTTACTTCTATCTATCTAGGAATACACATTGATGACAAACATCTAAATATTACCTTACTCCTTTCACATCTCAATTAATTGCCTAGTATCAGACCTCACAAACAGTCTGAAAAAGAGGGGCACTACCCAACAAGAGCCCAGAGACAATTCCAACTTCCAAAGGCCTTCTGCTATGGAAACGTCTTTCCAGAAAGTGGTTAGTAACTCTGTGCAAACTAGAGACCCTACAAGGAACAGGACATTTAAGTTACCTTGAGGATGTGAGGGATTTTTTTCATCTTTCTTTGATACTTTATTTTAAAGGATTGTTGACCAAAAGGTTTTTAAGTGTTTCTGCTTCTGACACACCCCTGATAATGTGGCTTGGGAATACCAGGAGGTTCTAATTTTTGTTGCTTTTGTATTGCTCAATTTCACCTAAAAGAGCTCAGAGATGAGGCTGGTGATCATTTTTTTCATTTAGATAAAGGATGAGAGAATAGAAGCATCCAATCAAAGCCTGGGTTTGATTCAAAATAATGGTGTAGCAGTAATATTTATGGCTTATGATAAAATTAATACAGACTTTGGTTCAAATAATATGTTTCTCCCTCCTTCACAGTAGCTGTATAGTCTCCTGGAGAATATTGCAAACGTTTGTTTAGAAAGTCCTTCTGATCTTCATCTGATTCCTCCTCATATCACTGATATGACACAAAAACAACAACAAAAAAACAAAAAAAAACCACAAACAAACAAAAAACACAACACTTTTTCTCTTCAGAAAGAACAGTTCTGGTATTGACTAGTTTTAAGTGGTTATAATAGACATGTGATAACCTGCAGCATTCATTCTGTAGCCTAGACTTCCTTCTGTGACTTTCAGCTTTGGTATAAAACCTCAGCAGGACACGGACTTACAGTACCTCTGTATTGATTCCAAGGGCTTTTTCCAGGGAGTAGCGGTATTTTCCCATTCTGAGAGAGAAGTCACGGTAGCGTTTGTCAACAGTGGTGACCCACTTCCTGATTTCAGTGGCGTGCATATGTCCTTTTTCTACAAAGCTGTCAGCCAGCTGGATGAGGAGCTTCACTTTCTCCTTTGTTTGCTGCCCAAAACATAGTGCTCAGTTATGTTACACTATTATTATTTCTTTTCATTTTAATTTACGCTGCATTCAGAAACAGCTCACAATCTTATATAGATCATTTAACTTCATCTTATGCAGAATAAAATGCTTTAAACTTTTTCCCAGTAAAACATGAAAGAAATGATATTTTTATAATGAAATTTATGAAGCTGCAGGAGATACAAAAAGTCAAGTACTTGAAACCACACACACAAACACATAAGAAAAACATGTCGGAAGTTAGAGACATCTCCTTCCCATAACCAAAAACTTATTTTTGTGAGCCTTGGAGTAGAAGACATGATTTCAGAATCATACCTCATAAAACACACCTAGTTACTCTGAATCTATATGTAGGTGGTTCTGCAGACCTGTGTAGACAGGTCATCAATACATCACAGACCGATCCAGGAAGTGAATTTGAATTGCTACTTTCTGCTTCAGAAACAAACAGAATTTAAATCCAAATTCCTTGTCCATTATAAAATCCCCAGTCAGTATTGTGGCTCCAGTTGGAGCGTTACAAAGTAAAAGATGCCTGAACTCGAAAACATACAATAAGCCCTCAAACCTTCCAGAGGTCTTATCTATTCCTTTAGGACTCAGATTGCCCCTCAGTCAACGTGGTTTTCCATACTGAGGAACTTTGTGCAAATCTGGCACAAAGGGGCTAGTCATAGATTTTAGCTTAGATTCTAAATCTGTCCCAGCAATTGAAGGTGCCTGAACCCTATGTTTAAGCCAACTCAAGTGCAAAACGCTTCTGAAAAAGAGTTATCAACTGTATGGATTGAACTCCAGCTGTAATGCACACGTTAATCCTCAAAAGCAAAGGAGAATCAGTTGTACCCCTAGAGATGCTGGTGAGCTGCTTTTCAGAGAAAGGGAGAACCTCCCCTCTGCCAGAAGTGGTTCATGCTGTCAAGTACTTGACATTATCAGCAATCTGGCCAAAAAAGGACAAGCACTTGTCAAATCACTGTTTTCTTGAATTTAGTTTTATGTTTGAAACCTGATAGAAATTTTACCAGAAAAATAAACTAACAGCAGAATCAGAGGCCATCTTAATACATTGAGTACTTAAGCAAGGCTAGGTATGGAGGAGTAAAAATCTGACTTTCTGTCATATTTAAAGGGTTTTTCATTCCCAAAAGCTACTGGTGTTTTTGCTGTCCAAACATTTGGTTTGGCCAGAAAGGAATTGGGATCAGGAAAGCTTTCAATTACAGCTTAATTTGAGAATAACATCATCTGGGAGTGACTTGCATTTACCAGATTGCACATGGCCCTGGAAATATTCTAGGTCAGCAGCAGGATAGTGATTTAGTAGAGCCCCAGGGAGCAGGACTGGATATGTCAGTGTGAGGAATGACCAGTAACGGTCAGAAAGCAACAAGGTATAAAACTTAACTCTAGGCTAAATCATGAATAGAAATAGCTTGGAAACTTTGGGATGAATTGGGATTATTCTGATTACAAATTAAATGACAAATTGGAATAACTGCAGGCATGCTGATGGTTAGAGGACAGAAGTTCTGTTAAAGGAATGTTGCATGGGCCCTGTCTGATTAATTTAGCTCCCATCCACTCTTCTTATCTCCTATTTTCACAAATGTGCAAACTCAGTAAAAAGGAAGGGGACATGAAGAACACAAACCCTGTGAATTAAACCCATGCAAGCATGGACAACCCAATAAGGAATTTAAGGATTACAGAAGATCAATTTCAGGACACATTGAAATGAAGCTATATCATACCAAAGCCATGGTCATACTGCAGTCTGACTTTGCAATTTAGATCCTTATCAATGACTGTTAATACCCCTGTGGATTCATGGTCTGTGAATTATCTATGGTTTGAATTAATTTGTCTGAAGCAGATCCAATCACTATTCCCCTGTAAACCTGACCAGACTTCTCAGAATTGCCCCATATAAATTAATAGATTCTTGGTAGTGCAGCTTTGTATTAAAAAATGCTCATCCCAGAGTTTACAAACCCATTTAAAGTATTTCGTTGGGATCAGTGGAACATTTCT
Source organism: Anser anser (assembly GCF_964211835.1). Lineage (NCBI taxonomy): Eukaryota > Metazoa > Chordata > Aves > Anseriformes > Anatidae > Anser > Anser anser. The sequence goes on along the minus strand of NC_139726.1, from coordinate 16,306,582 downwards.
AGTAAGATAAATTACCGCCTGTGATCAGTCCAGCTGCAATGAATCAAACAAACTGTGGTTGTAATCGCAGAATCGCAGAATAGTTGAGGTTGGAAGGGACCTCTGGAGGCCGTCTGGTCCAGCCCCCCTACTCAAGCAGAGCCACCTAGAGCAACTTGCTTGGGACCATTTCCAAGTGGCTTTTGAAGATCTCCAACAAGGAGACTCCACAACCTCTCTGGGCAGCCTGTGCCAGTGCTCTGTCACCTGCACAGCACAAAGTGCTCCCTGATGTTCAGAGGGAACCTCCTGTTTTCCAGTTTGTGCCCACTGCCTCTTCTCCTGTCCCTGGGCACCACTGGAAAGAGCCTGGCTCTGTCTTTATTGCATTCTCCCTTCAGGTATTTATATACACTGATGAGATCCGCCCCCCAAGCCTCTTCTTCTCCAGGCTAAGAAGAAGAAAGGGGAATCCAAGATGATCATGGGTATATTCAGAAGCTGCAGAACAATTAGGAACTCTGTGTCATTCCTGTATGATTTTCTGAGGATGGAATTTAGGTATATCTCGTTAGGTTGCTGTGTTGTGTATGCAAATGAACTTTCTCTTCATTCCTATCAGAGCAAAAATGCTCCATAATCAGTAAAAGTCAAGGGGGAGAAAAACACATTTTTGTGCTTATGTCTTGCTAAAAATGAAAGGTCACAATTCTCAAAGGACATTTATCTTTTGGGCTAGGAACGTCAGGAGGAAAATATAAAATCAAGAGAATGTGATTACAGAGATTTAAGACATTTAAAGAACCATAAATAATCAGACTAAGGTAGATGCCATAATTAGACTAATGTCATTTTTTACCTTTGCAGGTACTCTGAATTCCCCATATTCCTTCAGGAGTTCCTGAGTTTCCTCGGCCGATTCCCCTGTGGAGTTGTGAGTAGAGAGGTAATATTCGCCTGTTTCTTGGATCCAGTCTAAGGCCTGTGAATGTCAGAAACAACCAAAGGAAAAACAAAACAAATAGTCTTTGTATTTCAAGAACTAATCCACTAACAAAAAAATCTGCCAAATAACGGATATCAGGGCAACTGTGACATAATACTGTGTGTATTAATACACTTTCTAGGAACACATAAAAAGAACACAATAATTAAAGCAGATGGGAAAGGATACAAAAGGTGCTGTCTGTTTCCTAGGAGAAAAAGGAGTGTAGGGAATTCAACCAACATACAGCAAAATCTGGACAGAGCGAAATCAGTTTTCTCATTCAATAAAAGCTCAATAAAACAAGTTTGCTCTTATATTTATTTTCTAACTGAAGAACAAATCCTGAAAAGAATATGACCTGGCAAAAATACTGAGTTTTGTTGTTGGACTTGGGAATTATTTTAAATTGTTTTTAAAATGTATATTTGCCATGTATTCAAAAGTTACAGTTTTTAAAAATAACTCAGGATTGCGATAGGAACCCCACAAAGACACATGATGTGGATACAAGGGTTATTTACACACTGCCAAGACAGCAAGACAAATAGGGGTTGTTATACTACCTGCTTGGCACTACGCTCGAAGACAACGTATTGTTGGCACTGGTCTAATCGTCGCTTTTTCAGGGTCCAGAAGTGAAGGACCCGGTTCTCCCTCTGCAGCAACTCGCTCAGAATGGCTGTAGGGCAAAGGAACTGCAGGATTAGTGGTTATAGGAATGCATAAAGAAATAAGCCATTAAAATCTGAATTTAATCACTCTGACTGGACCCAAGGACAGCCCCTGAGATTGTGCTTCCTAAAAAAAATATTGATTCAATGGGACTGCTTTAAATAATAACAAAAACAACAACAGTAATAAGATGCAGTTGCAGAGTTATCTGTTAAAGTAGGAGGTGCTAGAACGGAGTTGGGAATTTACCCCAGCAAATACATTGGGGTACCTGATTTCTAGTCCTTTTGTTCTCTTCTGTTGCTTATTTTAGCGGCCTGGTGCTAGTTGACACAGAAGAATTGCCTTTTTATTGCCTTGTTCTGGCCACAGGCTACCCAGCACTTGGCACCAAAGAATGCTGTCTTGAGCAGAACTCATCATGATTAGATGTAATCAGACCTAAGCCTCCAGTCTGACATATTGGTAAGGTTTTTGTACAGCTGTGCTTCCTGGGGACCTGCAACAACTGCCAGGTTAGGACTTTGGGTTAGGGCCTGGTATTGATCCTCTAAACTCTTTTTCTGTGTGAAGGGGATGTGGCAGACACTGAGGCTCAGGAACAGACCTGAAGGAGACTGGCCTCTCTTTGGGGGTCTGGAATATACATGTTCTTTGAAACCTGCGGGTGCTCAGCCAGACTGTATCAACTTGATGAAAGGGTCTGATTTAACTGATTTAACTCAAAAAAAAAAAAAAATCACACCCACAGAAATTGAAAGATATTTACACTCTATCACTGACACAGACCTCAGTTAAAGCTCTGTTTTCTAATGAAACCACGCTACGTCTCTTGTGGCTGTCAGCCCTGCAGCTCGTGTCAGGCACTCCTGGGTATGGCACCGCAGCCCCTTTCCATAGCATCAAATGTGGCATCCACTAGAGGGGGCTTAGGCACACGCAGTCTGAGCAGCAGCCACACTATTTTGTATTAAAACATTAAGTCCAGCTTGTCAATCCCTTACAGTGAGTTATGATCATTTACTTCACCCAGTAAAATAATCTCTCTTACCTCAAGCCCTTTCTGAGCCTTGATTCATCCACAGCTTATGTATCCACTCCACTGGCAGAAAGCAGATTTGGATACATCCCTTCGCATTTACAAATCTGACACTTATTATGGTCAAAAAATTTGTAATTCTTAAGTTAATTGTAAAATGTAGCCCAGTCCCTGCTAGAGACACCAGGAATTTTGTCTAAATGACAAAATTAACTGGAAACTTGTCATGGGTGTTCCAGATCAGGTCTCTGAATAACTAGTTTATGCCAAATAAAACTAATTTTGTTCTATATTAACAACTTTGCTTTAGACATTTGACTTACAAAAAGATTAACATATGAGCTGATTTATAAATGTGTGAGTAATTTCAAACAAACTCAGTGAGGAAAACTCACAAGCTTATATCAGGTGCATATTTAGGGACTCACTGAATCAAGGTTTAAGCAATTTCCCCAAGATTTTCAACTGTAGGGAACAAATGTCCACAACATAAAAAATATTTGACACAGTAGCAAGGAAAGTGGAGGACCAAAGTCAGATTAACACAGCAGAACAGGTATCAACAGAAAGGAATAAAAATAATCTTTTCAGACGCACCGTTTTCACCTTCTGTATATAACCAAGGTTCTTATCCCTTTCACAGACATAACGGCTGTACTGCTATGGCTGTCTCTTTCTGCAGTTTGCAAGCCAGCCAATAATAATCAAAAATGATTTAGCTCTGTAGATTCACTTTGATTATTGTTATCAGTACCTTGCAGCATTGCTAGCCACAGGTTGACAAATGATTAATTAAGCAGAGAAGTGGAAACATTTCAAACATCTCAGATGTATCATATGATTGCAAACTGCTCTTCTGACCAAAGGAAAACAACCACAGGCAGATATTTTTGCTAGTGATTGCTTGATGTGGCAGGGTGACTCGAGGGACAAAAATACTGCAGATCCAACCTAGGACCAAACAAGCTTGGACTCTTTTTTTTTTTTTTTTTTTTACTTTCAGTGCTCAGAAGAAGTAGGATGCATCTAGATCTTGTGTTTGATATGTACTTACTTGTTTATTCATTTTTAGATATTAAGACAAAACAACGTATGATCATCTCAGCTGACTACCTGTGTAGTGGGCAATGGCACAGTGTCACTCCCATGGACTCCCCTGACAAGGGAAGCCAGAGAGAGCCCAAGTTTCAAAGCCCTTTCCTTTATTCCCCACTATCAGTTGCGATAGCAGAGCTTTGCATAAGAGCTTAGCAGAAGAGGGATCACCTTCTGAGAGGCCTCACTACCACTGCTAGCGGTGTCAGGCATATATGTCATTTTAGTGAAAGCAGATACCAAAACCTAAGGTACCTTCTCAGCAAGCACAAACTTCAGGATGACAACAACTCAGAACTTAGCAACGGAGGAGGAAGGATGCAAGGAAAACCCGTGATGCTGTCATTGCATTGGTGCACCAACCTTTCACTTGCTGCTCAGGCCCCCTGGTATGGCTTGCTACTCCAGGCATGCTAACATTGTTCCTGTGGATGTACTTGAGGAACACCTCGGCGTTTCGTCGTGCCAGAGTGCAAGCCTAAGAAAAACAGCCCCCGCCAAGAAGAGTTAGTAAAGATAAACAAAGAAAGAAAAAAGGACTCAAGGGAACTGTCTGCTTTTTTTGCAAGAAGTTCTCTTTCATATGGAAACACAGGGGCTTCAGTTAAGAGTCAACAAACCAAGCTAATAAATTAACAGCCTCATGAATGTATTAAAATACATGAGTCATTTTGAATTCAGTGCCTGATTTTACATCTTAAGACAAATTAATGACAATAATCAAGCAACTGGTTGCAAAGAGCTTGTACCTCACATACATTTTCAATCTAACCAATCCTAACCCTCTCTCAAGAAGAGTACTCATTGCTTCCAAAAGCATGCAATCTACAGGCATTGATTCTTAAGCCATGCCTGTCAGACTACTTTCATGTTGTACACCAGTGTTAGTGGAAGTGGGAGGCTGGCTGTTGGCTGACTTGTCAGCCTGTCAGCTCTGCAATTCTTAGCAAGCAACAACTGGAAGGGCAGGAGGAAATCAGTCTCCATCCCAGTGCTGTGCTACAGAGACCCAATGGCTTCAGTTGGTAGCAGTTTTTCAGGTATTGGCTTGGAGGACAGAGTCTGAAATTCTGTACGGTTTGTATAAGCCAGCACCAAAATACCATATAACACTTGTCATTTATAATGCTCCTTGTATGCAATTTTGAAAATAAATACTTTGAACCACCATAACAACTAGCATTCTCCATGTGAAATGTAAACATCACCTAATTAGTCCTGATGACATCTCCTGGAGATACACATTGATGATAATGCTTATCACTCCTATTATATCAGTGTGAAATTAGCCTAGGGCTTATACAGAGAGCCAGTATCTGAACTGGAATTACACCTCAGAGCCTTCTCTTAAACTTACCAACAGTGTCCTAAATTGACTACCTAATGGGGATTTTTTTTTCTGATTTATTACAGAACTAAAATGAGACCTTGAGAAAAGCCTCCTTCTGCTCCAGATGTTTGCTGATCAGTGGGATGACGTGGTCTATCTCAGCTGCTGGTCCAAGTTTATCTCGACCTCCACACCAGTCTTCATCCCGTCTGTATTCTTGCTCCAGGCTCTCTAATACACTGCACACCTGAAGCATGCCCAGAGCAAAACAACTTTGTTATCCACAATCATAACGAGGAGGAACATATTCAGAAAAAGTCTAAAAACCAAAAATATTTCAAACCCAAATATTTTAGACTGTAGGCCACGGCATGGAGGATAACCAGGTATGAAACAGGCCCTGGACAGAATGATCTATTAGTTATTCTTGCCCACAGGGATCTCTACTGTTTGGGATGCAATTCGTCTGGTTTAAGGGTGATAAATCCTTCTTCTCTTCCAACGCATAGCAGGGGGGAAGCTCAAAAGGTATAACCAAGGCAGGGGTCAGTCTGGCCCCCGTGGATCATTCAGGAAACAATCCCTATTCCAGAAGGGTGCTTTAGATGTGTTTAAATCCCACTGAAGTCAAGGGAATTAGCACTTACTTAAAGAAAAACACATGCTTAAATACTTTCCTGAAACAAGTTCTGAAGCTGGAACTAATTCTCTTCAGCTGCATGTTAGCTGCTCCCTATACAGCTTTTGTAAAGACTTATGGATACCAATAGACATTAAATCAGTGTCACAAGGTAGGTGGATGCAGGTGTTCCACTGTACAGGGCTTACTGAAGGATCTTCTATCTTGGTTGAATGAAGGGAATAAGGCAAATAAACCAGCACAGTCTGAAAATTGTGTGTGCAGCAGCCTTGGACAAGGTTGAGTCTTTTGCATTGCAGATCCTGAGAATGACTCTCAGTGCCTTGTGCAGACACTGAAAAAACTGCCTAAACTTTCCTGACCACTGGGGGCTTTCCTCTTCTTTCCTAGAGGACTGTTCCTACACACTCCACTACTAAGATTACTGAAGATCCATCCAGTCAGTTATTGCTGGGGTTCTGACTAACCATGCTCACCCATTGCTTGCTCACTCCTGCAATCTTTATATGAACAAAGATATAATTCAGAGGACCCCACGTGCTTAAGAGCATAGTTTAGAAGAGACTCCGGAACCACTCAATCGTCCCTCCACTATTACAGGTCATTTTCATAAAACTCCATTCCTGAACACATCAAAATCCATTTTAAGACTGGTGAAATGAGGTTAACTGATTGACCTACCTGCTGCCAGGCATTTGACAATCTGAAATCAGTTCCTTGCTTGGATGCAAACCAGCCCTCACCCTCAACCACTTGCTGGAGAGCAAATGTCCCACGTGTTATTTAGGCACAGAAAAGCATTTCTATTTTATTTGTTGGTTCTTGAGAACTTTGGTACTCTACTGGGGTTTGGTGACTTAAAAAAAATCAAAGTAGATGGACTGCCTTGGGTCCACATCTTTGCAGAAAGACGGTTCCTGCACATTCAGGTATCACCTCTCTGTTAAGAGGATGAGAGAAATTATCAGGAAGCAGGCTGTTGATGAAGTCAGAGGGAAACTGGACAATATGAAAGCCAGGGCTCCACCAGCTATACCACAAACATAGTGAATTGGGGAAGACAGGCGTGAAGAAGTTTGGCTGGTTGTGACAGTCTCTCTGGCCACCTTTTTAGCTGTTTTTTGTAGATACTCAGAGAACTCAGGATCCAGTAAATTACTCAATCCACTGTCATGCAGCCAGGGACCAGACTGCTAAGGGCTGTAGATCAGTCCTGCAGCCTGAGAGAATGACAGACTGCTTGCAGCAGCAAGTTCATGAGCATTAAAGACTGAGCGATGTTTGCTCCAAACATTTGCTGCAGAGACACCACTCATGAATGAACTGGTGGGCACTGCAGTACGCTTGTCTATCACTTGGAGAAAGGAAGAGAGACGGAATTGATAAATGACTGGCTATGCATATTTTGGCCAGCACATTTGACTGCCTAAAGCACTAATGAATCCCTTAATGGCTTCCATTTCTCACAGTCCTCCACCAGCAGTAATTCTTTCCAATCCTGAGTGCATCAGGGACTGTAAATCTGTAAACCCTTCACAGGGAAGGACATTAATTATAAGGAATTAATTTATTTTAAACAATCTTATAAATGCATTACACAATGACAACAAAAAGTGGCCCAAGGATCATCTACAGCCTTGATGTTTAGGAAAAATTATCTCGGTCCATAATGACATATTTAGCTGTGCTAAAAAACTTTCCAAGCCTGTTCTCTGATAGAGGAACTAACTGTGTGGTGATAACAATAGAAATTTTAATGGAAATCATTGCTGCTTTTCACAGAACCGCAGGTTCCTACAGCTAACACAAGCTGCCTGGCTGCAGTAAATTATATCACATGAGGCCATTCGAGTATCCATACCATGACACTAACTCTCACCACCAGCTACAGTGAAGTTGCACCTGTTTATGCAAGAGATGAATGATCCTATTGTACCTGCAGCCAACCGGATGTGGTTTACAATTCATGGATTCCTGGAATGAGGTACAGTTGTGTCAACATATAATGGTTACTGCCATAATTACCTGTGCTGCAGATGGATTTCAGAGAAATCGCTTTGTATCTTGGCATCTGTTTTGGCATTGTGGTGTTTTACTACTATTGAAAACACTGGCTAGTGCTGCTCACAAAATAATAAGTAATTAATGGCAAGCAGTTCTCAAAGAAATGCAGATTTATATTCCTCAAAATGAACTCTGGTATAATGAGGACTTGAAAATAAGATGATAGGATTTCAGAAATTTTTCCCTTTGGGAAGGAGACAATTAAAAAAAGCTCAAAAATTATATTGTTTCCACACAGTTTCAATAAAAACTTTAAGATGAAAGTTACTGCATAATTCAAACTGCCTGTTTGAAACATGGTTTTGGCCAGTTCAACCTGCTATGCCACTGGATAAATCATCCTTTTGGTTAATGTTGTTAATGCTGTATAATCCCTTGCTGGTAAAAGACCCTCTGCACTTGGGATCAGAGTAGAAAACCCACATGTACCACCACTGTCATGGGGTGGAGTGCAATCACATTGGTGTTTGTTAGCTGGGGGGCACCTGAGAACACACGTGGGTCCTATTCAGGTGACAGAAAGCTTTGTTTGCACTTTGTGTGTCGATGGAGACATGCAAATGTATCAAAAGGCAGCTTTTCGAGGCAAGCAGGGTTGACCAAAGTGCCACACTTCCTATTTCTGGGACTGCTCAAGGAAAAGGGAGCAGATATTTGGAACAGTTCAACATCCTAAAGGAGTAGAGAGATTGCACCAGTGATCTTACTGAGACCGTTGCACTACACACTGGGAACTAAATGCAAGACTGTAGGCAACTGCCATGAAATGGACACGACACTGTTCAGCTCACCTGCTCAGAGGTTTTATAGAAGGCCACCGAAGCATTGACCAGTTTGAGCCTGTCCTCCATCTTCAGCATCAGCTGTTGCCAGTGCAGGGCCACCTTTTCAGCACATTCTCTGATGGCATCGGCATCATAATGCCCAGCCTGCAGCAGCACTTCGGCTTTCTGCTGGACCTGCAGGGCACTCTGGTGTGTCTTCTGTAAGGAAGTGGCATGAAACAGGGACTGTGTATGAGGGGAGGAAAGAGAGGTTGTACAGATGCGCCAGATTTATGGTAGAAAGGTGGAGCGAGGCGTGAGCATGGAGATGTGAGAGAGTGAAACATTTTTAGAGTTATCTCCAGTTAACAGTTACTTTCCGCAAAGCATTTTAGTTTCAGTTATTCACACACATTTACAAGGTTATTAAAGCTTGGGACAAGCAAGTACCGGCCACAATGGGCTAGCTCCACCGGACAGCTACTGCCCCATGGGGAACAACCTGAGGCAAGGGAGAGAGTCCTGGTGGATCCCTTGTGGCCGCCCCAGTGCAGGCAGCTACCATGCTGAGCTCCCACCCTGCCTGTACTCAGTGCTGACTGCATCCTACACAGTCTGCAGGCACAAAAGCAAACACCAAAGAGTTGGCAAACTATGGGCCTAATCACCCCGATTTGACTCTTGCCAGAGAGTTTGCTGGCATCAGCAGCTTTCCTCAGGTATACAATTGTCCTGTCTGCAGGATACAAAGCGTCAAGCCAGGAAACATGAGGCTGCCTTAGAGGGAACACTGCTGTACCACGTAAATTAAAGATATTAGGAATGGCTTTCATCAACAAATGTTGAAAATACTATTTGGACCATGAGGACAAAAAAACCTTCCCCATTATGATGATTTTTCTTTAGCCATATATATATATTTAACAGCATGAACTATGCCACAGATATCAGTTCAAATAAGATAGGTTTCAGACAGTACACTCACATTGGACCTATATTGTGCTACCTTTAAGGGCAGAACTTGGAGGGGAGTCAAGCTATTTTCCACATGTTTCCCCAGTTGGCTCAGTTGCAGGCAGGACTGATATATCTGCCCCATTCCCCAGCCTGCATCTGTGCCTCTCAGTTAACCAAACGGTGGTTACACCTTCCTTTGTAGGTTACTAAGGGGAAAATAGCCCCTGGCCTTTCCCAGCTCCCAAGTAATTGTGTTCAGGTTTAGCCCAATATTTGATTTTAATCTTCTGAACAGAAGCCCTAAAATCTCCTGAAGACTCCTCTGTTCTGCATCCCATTTGTAACTGCTGCTGACAAATTCCCATGTGATACATTTATGATCTAATCCTTGAACCTGGAAAGAAGCTTGAAATCATCTGGTAATACATTGATGAATAATGCAATGTAGAGAAAGCTATTAGCAAAAAAAAAAAAAAAAAAAAAGGATTAATACTTGGCAGAAACATTTAGGAAGATGTTCAAGAACAACTGGTTAAATGTAATATCCAGCTGCTTTACTGATGTTAGAGTCGTAATACTTGTTTTAAATAGACTTTAAAGGACTTTAACTGAAAACCAATTTCACATCTAGCGTGCCTTTAGAGGACTGTCTGCCCTGCGTGCTTTGCTGATCTCTTCCCCATATTGAGGTTTAAACACTTTAAATATTTAATCTAGTGTTTTCTCCCTTTGAAAACTTATTTTCCCCGTACTGTGGTGTAACCCTCTTCTCCCTCTGTGATTTGCATTTACCACCAAATACAAGCACTCGCTCAATGGCAGCAAGCTGTGATAACACAGCTGGTGGGTGTCTTGTCCCCCACCGCCGCCTGGTGATGGCTGCCAAGATGTGGTCAGCACGGCTCGGTACCAGCCAGCTCATACAGAATTGATAGAAAACTTCTTTCTGTTCCCTTAGGAGCTACAGCAGCTGCTCCTTCCTTACTGTGAGCGGAGCTAGATCAAAACAGGTCATTTACTAAGATTTAAACTCTATACTTACTAGCCACACTATAATGTATACTGACTGCTTTGAAGTTTATCAGAAGACATAAAGACAGTTTTTTCCCCCTAAGCTGGGCATCTTTTAAAATCTCCATTATGGGAATATTATTCTCATAAAGTGTTTTTTTTTCTCTTTTTTTCTTTTTCCTCAAACACATATAAACCACAGAAAGTGATTTGCCAACCTGTTCTTTGCTTTGTAAAAAGGTAACAATTAACACAGAAAACTGGGGAAGCATATGCACCTTGATAAGCAGGAACAGAAGAAAGCAATGTACCTCCTTATACATAATTGGAGCAAGCACACCCTGTGAGCGTAGGATGTGTTCATAATAGCAAGGGTACGTAAAGAACTGAGCCAAACCATGAGTTCTGAAGTCCTCTACTCAGGGGAGTTGATAACTTTCCACTTCTTATCCAAAGCACAGCAGCTCAGAGGATGTGCTATTACTCCTGCCATGTCCTGACACCATGAGGGAGGCAAATGCGTTGACTCGCTATTGGTTTTCAAGGGCCACGTCAAAGACGTGCTCCTCACACGCAAGCAGGGGCACGAGCTCAGTTCAGCAGGCAATTCTTAAGAATCACCCCTCCTGCTTAAACCAAAGGTGTTTGAGAATGTGGGTTTGAATGAATATCTCCTCTGCCACCAACAACAGAGCCGCTGAATCAAAGATTACAAGTGAGAGCATTATCCAGAATCAAAGATATTCATAAATGAATGCTCTGAAATGATCTGACTTCATGAACCTCTACCATTTTCAGACCACTTTGTGAATTTTAATCCTATTGTTTTTCACTAAAGAAATTATCAGGAGATGTGTGAATGTCATTTTCATGAATGGAAATGCTGATATTTGACAGCAGAAGAATTAGCTGCAGATGATAAATAATTTATCTCACTATTAACCTCCAGCTGCTTTATGAGTTTAATGGTAGGTTGACTTTCTAAAATTTTTACTCCTTCCCCTCCTTCAAGCAAGCAACGACTGATGCCCAAGAGATAACCTTTGCATGCTGTTCGGCTAGGATGAAGAAACAAAGTTAATTTATTTGTATTACCTCTATGGCCAGCTGAAATTGTTCATGCTCTCGCTGGAGCTGCTCAGCTTCAGAGAGGGAGCTTGCATTGACAAGGCTTGCATTCAGCATTGATTCACCATTCCGGATCCAGCCAAGCACCTGCAAAGAAAGTATGTGCTTAAAGGATGCTTCCATACAAAGGTTTCTGTAGCCAGCTATCAAACAATGGCTCAGCCTAACCAACAGAAAGGTACTTTGCCCAGTATGGTCTCAGGCTGAATCAGTGAGCAGAAAGAAATCCTAAGATAAGGACTCAATGACAGAAATTGTCAGAGGGAAAGATCTTACTGCAGGAGCTACTGATTAAGGAATCAAATCCCAAAATATTTATGTGGATATTCAGATGGCAAAGAGCTTTCATTTTGAAGATCTGATCACAAAAATGAATATTCTCCTGTGCAAATACCCCAGGGCAAAACCACGAAGTATAATAAGGGATATTTGAAATTAAACATAAAGATCTCTCTCTTTTTCGAATTTCCACCTTGAATTATGGACCTTGCTGGGTCATGCTGCACCTCCCTTCGTGCTTGTGTTTCTTTCATGCAAAAGTCAGAGCTTGGGGGTAAGGAGAAGATGCAGTTGGTTTCATCTGGCACGTAGTTAAGATGCAGTTGGAGTTTCTGGGTGCATGCAGAGCTAGGAAGAAACTCCATGTCTTGCATTTTATATTTAGTCAAGAGGCTGTACTTCAGGGATGTTCAGATTATTTGTAGACATGCAACGAATGCTGTTATGACTACAGAATCAAATGCTAAATGTAGGTAATTAATCTATCAAGCTCTTATTTATTTATTTAAACAGTGACACTTTCTACTATTTTAAGACGTGTTTTTGGAAAATTAACAACCCACACGCATGTGCAAGTTCTCTGCTGTGTTGGCTCAAAGCCTATTTTCTACCTGTGTGGGTGTCAAATTATTCCAATAAAGCCAGCAAGTTGCTGAATTCAATTCACAGATGCACAGGAAATCCTGACTGCCCAGGCACTGCCCTAAATTTAGCTTGTGTTTTACAAAGCTCCCAAATTGACTTTGCTGCAATATTCTACACAGTAATTTCCCTTTTGTGCCATCATTTTCACCAAGTGATCCATTAAATCATCTGAAAGAAACAGGGATTTTCTGTTGTTTTGTTTTTTATCCCTGCATCAAGTATCACCCTACTTGTAGCCATTCAGTTCCCTGTGGGGTAGAAAAATGAATTTTCCCTAGGACAAAGAAAGAGGAAACATTTACACATGTATCTGACCCTAATTTGTACGAAATTACATCTGCTCAGTACAACAGTGTGGAAGATTTCATTTGTCAGCTTTCTGTCTTTCATCAGCAGGTATTATTGATCCTGTGGGAAATGCAACAAAGATTTAAAGGAAAAGAAATCAGGTTATCATATGGCAATCTTTTTGGCTGGCATTTTCTATAATCCATCAGAGAAGAAAGCTACATTATTACCCACTACATGGTACCAAAAGCTGAAGTTAACCAAAAGATGGCTGTGTCTGGAAAAGGGTTGAGGTGAGTATATCATAAAGCAACGCATTATTTCACATTTGATATATTGAGATATATCCTGGCTTGGGCCGTTTAGAGTGTAAAAAACACTGAGTCTGTATGCTAAAAATGCAACAACTGAATTGGTTTTTTTTGTTTTTTGTTTTTTTTCCCCCCAAGCAATAGAATCAGGGCGTGACGGGGTTCTCTGGGCAACAGCTTTCATTTGATCTGAAATTTTCAAAACTTGTCATAGAGATTTTGGTGCAGATTTTATATAAACATCTAAGTTTCCAAAAAGTCAAAAAACAAAACAAAACAAACACAAAACCCACACTGGAAGCCTCAGTCTTAAAAAAGAAACTAAACTAGTAAAAAGCTAATAGACAACAAGTTTGAGTAAGGAGGAAGAGGGACTATGCAACTGAAAGCAGCAAGGTTTCCTCCAGTGTTAATGGATGTGCAGATCCCTCTTTACAACTGTCTCGTTAAACCAGTAATTTGCAGAATGAAGTACTCTGGGTCAGGATCTTTGGTTCTCCATCCTGACAGTCTCTCAGAGCTCTTCTTGATCAAGGCTGCTGCCACTCCCTGTTGTGTCCCCCACTTCCTTCCCCCAGAAAGTGGGTTCAGACACTCACTGGGGGACCACGCGCTCCCTCTTCCAGGCCCAGTGAGCACCCAAACCCCAGCAGATTTTGCTTGAAAGAACTTAAACAACCCCGTTCTACCTCCAAAAGTCCAACACTTAAATGTCAGGACCTCATCTGGGATTGTATCAGCTTTTTCCAAAACAATGTTTTTCTGTTATTTTTTCCTCTTTTTGCGTGCGTGTGGTTCACATAGAAAGAAAACATTTTGTGGCATATCTAAAGCTTCCTTAAGTCTAAGTGCAAAATCTGATCACCTGCAGAGCTTTTAATTGTGCCTCTGGTTTGGAAGTAGACTGTGAAATGACTGAGAGAGAGCATTTACACATTTGTATCTGGTTAACAAGAACTTATATGGCGCTTCATACCTTTTCATTAAAATAAATATAGAAGCTGCTATTACAGCACCAAGACGCTTCTCTGGTCGTTGCATGTATTAATAGATTCACTACTATCTAGGAATGCACAGACAAGCCAATTATTTAAGCATGGTTTTAAACAGACACATCCTACAAATCACAGATTTTATCAACTTTGTAGAAGCAGTGATTAAATAATCCTGGAGTTAAATAAATCTCCAAAGACTCTTTAAAAAAGCCTAACCATTTTCTTTACAATGGAGAAGCAGAAATGCATTAACAGTGACTTACATAAAAGCCACGTCTTCCTGGCGGACAACTTCAAGGCATGGGTTCTCTAACACGGCAACCACCACAGTTCTGAAACAATTCCCACTTGCGTCTCTAATAAAACAGACTGCTTCTGGATAAGGCTCCACCTTAATTAAATAATAGTTCCAAATTCTTATAAGATTCATACCCTGAAATTCTGACATCTTCACTGAGCACAGCATCAGAACTTACAGGATAAAAAAATAAGGGGAGGCACCTCATGTGCAACCTTCCTTAAGGAACAAGAGTTCTGCGTCCTGTAGTGAGTCTGTCTGCTGGTTTACTTTAGTCAGAACTCTTCTCTTGATGTTCCTAAAAAAGACTTTAAGGCCTTGATAATGATACAAGTCAAATTAGGTTGGAACAGACTTTTAAGTTTAAAAGGCAAAATAATGTAAGAGAACCTTTTACATCTCTGGTCCCTCTGAAGATTCTTTAAGAGGCTTTTACCACGAAATACACCACCACCAGCAGGGACACCTTCTGGTAAATTTCAGCCATGTTCAAAACTGTACTCCAGTTTCCAGGAACTTTGTGACATATTTGCATGGGGAAAAAAACAACAACAACAAGAAACCCAACCCCACAACAAAAAAAGAAGTGCATTCAATATCCCTCAAATGACTGGTTTCCATCATCCTTTGGGCATATCCACCTGGAAGCAAATCTAATGCCAAAATAGCAAAAGTGGATGAATAATGGGCATGTGAAAAAAAATATATCCAAAATTCACTTAAAAACAACCTGGTAAGTAAGTATAGTGGGACACTGTGACAATATCTGGGGCTATATTACAGGAAGTTTAACACATCAAAAAAGAAGTAAAACCCACAGACAAGAAGCAAGGGGTTTTGGAAGCCAAATATCTGCAAGCACAGCATTAGAGGGTTTGTTTTTCAAATTGATCTCCACAACTCTATTCTACTATTACTTTTATGTAAGCAATCCAAGCTCTGTATTTTCTGTTGGAAATGTGTGGGGAAAGTGTGGGGAAATCAGTCTTGGGAAGGGTATTTCTAAATAACAAATAGTTTGTGCATCACTGATCTATACTATTTCCACTCTAAAGCAGTTCACAGAACATCTCACTTTGAATTGTTCTGCTTTAATGGCCTCAAACTTTGATTCATTGTCTTGGCATTCGAACCCTTGGTGCATATGATTTAAAGCAGAAACCCCTCCTAAATGAGACTTAAATAGATAGAGACAGTTAAAAGACTTTGTATTTCCATGAGCCATTACATCAAAATGCAAACACATGTACACGTAGCAGTCTTGACCAATTTTACTATGTCAGCAGAAGTTAACCACCGCTACAGTAGGTGTCTTGTGGCAACCAAATCTCAACTGATTTGCAAGAGTGAGTGCAATTTGGTAATGAGATCATCCATCGTCTCAGATGCATTAAAATGAAAGTGAAGGAAATTTGGACCAGACTGGAGATGAGCTACAAGCCAAAATCAATATATTTCCCAGTTTCACTAAATGGTTGGGAATATGACTCATCTACAGGAAACCAAACAGATAGGGCACAGATATATTTTAACTTGGCTCTTTTCAAGAGAAACTGTAGCTGTGGTAATTTATAGGTTAATAAGCAAAGGAGTCCTTAGCATTCAACTGAACAAATAAAATGATTCTTCACTATTGGTTTGGTGAAAGGTCACAGTAATAAAGACTCGGATAGTCCCAAGCTATGTTAAGAAAATACTAATTCAAGGCAGCTGTATGTTCTCTAACAGTAAGCATTAGACAGTTCAGTCCTAAAACCACTTCCTTTGGTTAGATTTTGATTTGTAGAATAGTAAAGCCCAGCAGATACTTGACAGTGAGGCAAGTAACATAAAGTACCTGCAGAGAGTGCTGCACTGCCACTGCATGGCTCCAGTTTATTATTTTAGTATTTAGCTATTAAATAGTGTATAGCAAACTTTTAGAACCTATGGAAAAAAGGATTTTCTGCACATTAACATGGTGACTATGAATATCACAGGGTCTCTTCTTAAGAAGAAAGCCGAAGTACGCTGTAGAGCTCTGGAGCTTTATGAGGTGGGTCCCTTGAATTTATCACAAACACAAATCAACTACATTTTTAAAATCAAAATTCAGGAGAGTTCCATGCTAGTTTCAATTACGGTTGCAAAATATTCAAATCAAAGTGGGCTTTGAAAGCACAAGAAAACAGAGAAATGTGAGGTATCCAAATGAAATATTAGGGAGGGAAACAAGGGAGGCAGAACATGATTGCCTAAGCTAGAATGAAATCTGGAGGAAAAGCAATATAACAATACCAAGATGGTTAAGCAAATCCTAGGATAGAGACCACAGATTGAAGTTTTTATCTGACCCAGAAGATTTTAAAGGTTCCTGCAGGTCAACAGATGTGTAGCAATAACAAAAAGTGAAACTACTGTAATGCCATGCTTAGACATCACTGCTCAATTATCCTTTGCTTTGGGCCAATTCTCTGTAATAACTTCAGTCTGGATCCCAAATGAAATCATTGTACTCCCAGAATACAGGCTTTGAGGCACACTCCAGTTGAGAAGACAGGGCGTCCGTTCTGCATGGAGTTCCCATAACTATTCATGAAGCCTCACATACGCGCAGTATAAGGAACAGAGCCCTTCATTATTTGTAAAAGGTCATGATGCAATCTGTCAGCAAATTAAGTACTGCTAAGGAAAAAGGGATTAAGATTGTCCACCTAAAGGTGTGTGACTTGGCAGATAATGGTTTAGCATGTGCTGTAATGGTTGAAAACCCATTTAAGACCCTGCAGCATGGTTAAAAACTCTCACCTGCTTGACCTCAGCCTGTAGGTGCCGAAGCTGTAGGCACTGCTCCAACCTCTTGTGAGTTTGGTCAGCATTAAGCTCCAGCTCATGCTGTTTCTCGTGAAGGAATTCCAGCAGCTCTTGAACTTGTGTTGCAAGATCAATATCCTTTTCACAGATCAGCTCAATGCCTACAACAGAACAACATGCAGAGAGATCATTGCACTTATCTGCAATTATAGTTGCACAAACATTTTTTGCCACCTAACACATTGATTTGTAACTCGTTCAGTAACTCCTTCTCACTGAACACTCTCACCATCAGTATTTGGCTTGTCCAGTTACTTATTCTGCACCACTACGTCTCTTCTACAAAATAGTGTTTCTCTTGTGATCATTGCTCATCTCACCCCTCAGCATTTGACTAGCAGAACATGATTTAACCATAGCTTTGCTCAAAAACTTGCACGAACATCAAATTAAAAAAAAAGGCAGAAAAAAATCTCCCTTCATCACAGTAAATCATTAACTTATACTTTACAAACGCATGTTGAAAAGAACTTAGAAGAGGAAAACAGAAGTGGAAGAAAATAGAAAAGTGAAATAAAGTAAATTCTAGTCACCAGATTTACAATAGTGCCATGAGTACTTGGAACTCCACAGGGCAAACAACTTTTCCATCTGAGCACTTCAGGGGATCATTAACAACAATTTAGCTTAAACCAACCTGTAGTTCATTCAGAATTATTTCACAGAGTGACTTTCATCCACTCCTCACATACCAGATAAAAAAGGTGGCCTAGTACCACATTTTCTGTTCCTTGCATCTTGCATGAAAAGGATAAACACCCGAATGACCTGGCCTGATCTCACAGCTGACCCTGATTTGATCAGAGGTTGAAAGAGAGACCTCCTGAGGACCCTTCCCACCTCCTGAATTTTCTTGTGACCCTATGGGCCTTGCGAGTGGTGGTTTTATGAAATACAAACACAGAGCGTCACATCTTCCTTCTTTATTACACTGGTATGATAGCATTGGTGAGTATGTTACAAGTGTAATTGGGAAAGTTTGGCCCGGAAGAGTTATGATGTCATCCTACATTACTGTAATCCCTTATAAACTAATAAAGACCCGACTCTTCCCTTATTGAGGTCTATTGGAATTTTGCCACTGGCCTCAGTACAGGGAGGATCAGGAACCTAATAGGAAAATAATCAAATTGCTGTAATGCTGAGAAAACACTACACTTTTCTCCAAAGCCATTTGATTCCATGGAATATTAGGACATTAAAAATGAAATGTGTTAATTAGAAGCTTCTGTACAATGGCTGGACATAATTTTTTAAATCCATTTAGAAAGATTTATTCTCTTTCCCCTTTATCCTCCTCAGAGACTCGTGACTTTCATTCTCTCTCACAGTGGTATCCACAGAGGACAGTACACAAAATAAATATGACCTTATGATTGACTCTATCCTCTTTTTCCTGGTTTCTGGTTTTATCAGAAAAAAAGCACATGGGAATGCAAGGGATTGGCTTATTCCCTTTCCCGGCCAAAACAAAACAGTTTCTTCATTACCAAATAAAGTGGAATGGCCCCTGGCTTCTCATTTAAGACCTGGAAATTTAATATATGCTTCTATTCTTAGGAGTGAAGTTCCTTTCAAATGCCAGACATGAGGCATCGTTGTTACAATTAGCCTGCATATGGCTCTGTATCCTTAGGACATGATGGGCTTTTCATACGCTTGACTTCACCATACCTATAAGATATTAAATGCACGGTTTTCCTTCGTGCACACTCAGCTGGTATGGTTTTGATTGTGCTAACTCATCAGCAGCAACCAGTGAACTGACTGGGATGCTATCCAAGGGCAGCCAGCACTCCCCATGATGAATGATCTGCCCTTTCTTGCTTGTCATATGTCACACAGATTTATTCTGCCACGCCAGCGCACGCAGCGAGAGCACTTATTCTTCTCAAAGATTGGTTTGCAAATTGGAAAGCTTTGCTTTCAGAATAATTTCATACATAAAATCTTTACATTGTGTTTTGATAGACAGGAAAGCACAGCTGATTTTCTGATAAAACTGAACTCGGTTGCCATTTTTTTTCCTCATGTCCCAACCATTGCAGCAGATATCAAGTGAAGGATAATGAATTTAAATGTTTTTTTAAAAGATATTTACAAAAAAGAGTACCCACATTGGCCAGCATCCTACAAGACGTACATGAGTTACGGCTGAGCTATTTGCAGCGTGGTGTACTATTCAGTGTAAGGAAGGAGTATCGTGTTTGACCTATACAAATCTCTTCTGAAGCTCCTCTAAACCTGCTTCTTAGACCAAACTGTTACAAGCCTGTAACAGGACAGCGCAGTGTCCTCTTTTTATCATATCTATTTTCTACCCCAAAAATGACATCATAGCCAAAAAGAAACAGATTTGCATTTCCCTTTTAAGCAATGCAATGCTGGGAAAAGACATGAATTATGTTAGTTTGACACCCGGGACACAAAAGGGCTTTGAATTTTCCATATAACAGGCAGTGATTGTGTAAATTACCCTGACATCAGTTTTTCAGTGTATTTCAGGCTTGGCTTAGAGAAATTGCTTCTAACACATAAAAAGCTATCTCTGTAAACCTTGAGTGACACCTGACCATGGTGCTCGTGGTGACAATGATATTAGCAATGCAAATGGACTTTAATAACAAAATAAACATGTGCAGTCAATTAATCAGCTATCAGAGTGTCGCTGCTTTTAGTACCTAGAA
The DNA here is from genome assembly GCF_964211835.1 of Anser anser. NCBI lineage: Eukaryota > Metazoa > Chordata > Aves > Anseriformes > Anatidae > Anser > Anser anser. Next base: position 16,286,559 of record NC_139726.1, on the reverse strand, counting down.
GCAGAATGACTGAGGGACATATGATAATGAACGACATGAATGTGTCGTCACTGCCACTTGGGGTGAAGTGTTAAACCACCCATGAACTGTGATCCTAAACTCTCAAAAATCTCCAAGCTGCCTCTGCTGGAAACACCAGGCTCTTTTAATTTATCAAGATAGACACCCAAAAATCAGCATCAATTTTTGAGAGTTTTTGCACAAATTTTTGCACACAGATCCTCTTTAATCAGGGGATCCTTTGTTATCAGTATAGAGCTGCAATCAAACTGGAAAAACCAGAAGATAGGCTCATTGAAATAAAAAGTGATGGGTCATTAAGAAGTCCAGTCTTCTTGAGAATACTGTTGCAACATTCTCTAATGCAAACCTCTTTCCTGAAGGACACTGGTATTAGTCAGACAGGAAGACAGTTTGAAAGTACTGCTAAATTTCAGAAAACACAACTTGACTTCCAGATCTTACATATTCCCTAATGAAAACAAACATTTCTTTGAGTTTCAAAAGAGTTTTTTAACATTCAAAGAGTTATAATTCTTGTTGTGAAAAACAGGCTAATCCAAAGCAGGCTCATCCACATGTGCTGGACTAGTGGAAGGAAACACGGGACATAACCCTGTGCTGTATGGTGTTTTGGAAGTAGTGGACTTGCACAGATGTGGCACATACATGGATGCCCTGAATATCTGCATGGATTCTGACATGGTCCATTACAGGACAACTGGATTTACTGTACCCACACCACAGCGTTCATAAAGAATTCCAGGTACTCCACAGCCTGAGAATCACTGCTCCAAATATGCATGAGACGTGCAAAACTCGTGGGCAAATGTCTAAAACCTTTATGTACCTGCCCAAGATTTCCAAGTTGAAAAGGCGTCATGCTTGGAAAAACCTGGATGTAATTTTATCTGACAGACTTACTAGCTTAAGGACCTCCAAGACAAACTCCAGAATGATCAAAATTGAATCTGGTTCCTGTGTGACACATTAAAATGAATAAAACTGAAAGATAACTGTATGGAAGGGAAGAAACCTCAGGCAATTAAGAGTGCCTGATTAGGTGGAATGTCCCTGAAAAATCACTATTTTTTTTTTGTTTGTTTGTTTTAACTTCTATGGCTATAGCTGAATTTTGATTGTAGCAGTGGTGACACTGTACGATGGGAAGCAGCAATGGCAGCTGATTTCCCAGAACCCCTACAAGTTCACAGCTCTGACAGTAAGAACAATCATCCCTTAACTTATGCACTGAGTGACTGTGATATAGGATTCAGCAAGAGGGAGTAAAATTAAATGAATTTTTTATGGACTAGAGCTTTCCTTTATTAAAATAAGAAACAGTAGGGTCCCAGGAGCAATCTCTCTCCCTTATTTTGCCATTCTCCCATCATTTAGCATTCTGTGCAAGGCAGACATGACCGTTACCTTTGATTAACTACAGTTACTCTGCATCCCCATGAGAGTTCCATTTCCTTGCCTTTGGGAGCAATGGATTTTTATCAGGTAGGCTTTATAGAAAGAGATCTTAGATAATCTTATAAAAGCATTTTAAAAGTCACTTAATTTAGCTGTTGATCTTTTGTCTGCAATAAAAAAAAAAAAAAAAAAAAAAAAAAGCAGTCCCTGAGACTCCTGACTGTTCTCTGTTCTGGATCATATTCTGTACCTCCCACAGATTCCTACTTGTATTAAGATACTTCCAAGATGATGTACCAAAAGAAAAAAAAAAGCATACTAACTGATGTATTAGGACTAATTTGCTATCCCAGAAAGCAAGGGTGCTGAAGCACAGGGCCAGACACAGTGTGGGCAGATCTCCTACAAGCTCACACACATGGTTCACACGATGCACCGGCTTGTCTAGTTCACAACATACTCTTGTAGCAATCTCTAAGCCTCTGTTGAGTGCAGCCTGCCAAATCAGGCTGAATACTGCCAGATTTTTTTTTTTTAAAGGTGGGTGCCTAAGGGTAAAATGTTTGCCAAAGAATAAAACCATAAAAATCTTTTTTTTTTCTTTTTTTCTTTTGAAAGTGCATATGGGGAGGGAAAGAACAGGAATCGCTCTTGCTTTGCACTCTTTCCAGACATTCAAGAAGGTTAAAACACTTTGCAAGTAACATTCACTTCTGGGCTTTATGCAGTCATTAATTTGAATTACAACACTCTTTTTCCAAATGCAGAATGCAAGGATACAAAAATCCTGATTCATAGGATGTCTTGGAAACAGAATCTTACTGCTGAGAAGCAGAGTAGAAGTACCAGACAGACTCCCAATCAACATGAATCAAGTCTGTCATTTCAGAGCACATGCCAAAGGTTTTTTGCATCCAAGTCGTTATCTTTAACTTTCAAGTGCACATCGAAAAGGAAAATTCCAGTATCGTTTATCATATTGACTTGTTATACACAAAATAATTCCAATTGGAGCTGGCTGAAAACAAGAATTCAATTCCATGATACATTTCAAGGCTCTCATATTTGGATTCTTTTCCAGAGGGCTTCTGGATAACTAGCTCCTCTCTCCCCCCACCTCTCTCTCTCCTCCGGGCATGTCTGCACCCAGAAACATGGCACAGGGAAGGGGTACTCAAGCCTGAGGAGAACTGAGCCAGCACATCTGGTCAGCTTGTCTCTGGATAAAATCTAGTTGCAGAAAGGTTTATGAGCTTAGGAGTCTAGAGCAGCTAGAATTTATCCAGACCTGAGGTCAGACTGGCCAGCTCAAATATTCATAACTCATGACCCCCTGCAGTGCCTGTTCTGGAGTTGGTGCAAGGACAAGTGTCCTTACCCGTGCAATGTGTCTTGCCCTCTCCTCTCCCTCCACGTTGGAGCTGACAACAACCTCCATCCTGCAGTTTTAAAAGTTTCCAAATGGAACTTGAAAGTCAGCTTTACTTTCACCCTGAGTTTTGGTTTCAAAGAAACGGCAATTTCTGACATAAAATCCTGAATCCAAAAATTCCCCAAACTTATGGAACAGTTCTGGTTGTGGAGAGACAGCTACAGGCCAGAGTGGCTCATGTTAAAAGTTGATGTATTTTGTATGTAGTGGGGTACTTTAGTTTGATATGCAGGATTTTTTTTCTTGGTTTCTTTTGTTTCTTCTCATATAAAACAGAGAACAAATTTTTCTGCTGACCTGAAGCCTGGACCTCCATGATGTATTGGTGTAAATCTTGCCCTTGTTGGATGACTTCAAAGGTCATGTTGTTCATGGCCAATTTCCGCTCAGTGTGACGCTGCAAACGTTGCTCAGCCAGAGTGAGGTCTTCAGTATTGAAATCATTCATTTGTCTCAGCAGATCTTCATTCCAGGCATCTAACTCCGCTGTAACCTTAATGGGCAGAAGATAGACACCATAAGCACTCAAGAGCAATGAAAAATCTTACTTTCAAACTGTGTACGGATCACTGAAAGACTTCACATTTTGACTGTGATCCAGAAACCCCCCAAACCACAGCCTCAATACACTCTAGATTCTGCCCATTTAATGGTCACAATTAACATTTTACTTAGGTAAGGATCCACGAAAAGACGATCAGTCCAACGAGAAATCTGACAACTTCTTTTTCCCTTCCACATTCCACTGTAAGAGAAGACTCACTGTATTCACATGGGTGGTGGTGATGGTGCTTATGAATAAATTCAAATTTAAATTAAGAAATAATGCTGACAGAATTGCAAAAAAAAATTGACACCTGTGATTACATAATCCCAAAACTGCCTGAATGTTTCTAAAAACTTTTTGTAGCACCCTATATGTTACATACTACAGATGGGAATATTTTTTATTATTATTGTTTATTCTTTTTCTTCATAGAATTTAAATTATAAGATGCTTCCATTAAGCTCTAAAACAAGGATAAATAATGCATTTGCAGATTATAATATTATGTTACTATGATTTATATATTATAAATTATATATTGATATAATGCATTGTGAACAGTATCTACCTGTTGTTCATAGAAAATGCATCGTGACACCTAATATTTTATTATGAAATTGGGGAGTTAACCCCACAGCACTGGCTGTGCAGTTGTTTCAGTCTGTGCTTTCAGGGACTTTGTTTTTTTAAGGGTCTTTCTGCTAACTGGAGTGGGAACAGGCCTCGTATAAACTTCCTTCTATGAATCTCAAAGATTTCATACTGGGGAATTAATATAAATAATAACCCCAGAGCAGTGGTCACAGCCTGATGGAGTTCAAGAAGCATTTGGACAATGCTTTCAGACACTGGGTCTGATTTTTGGGTGGTCCTGTGCAGACCCAGGAGTCGGACTTGATGATCCTTGTCAGTCCCTTCCAACTCGGGATATTCTATGGTTCTATGAACACATTTTTACAGATGGTGAAAGCGCAGCACAGACACATCACACTCGAGGGCTGGGTGAAACACCAGTAGCATCACAGGCAGGACCCAGTTCTTGCCAAACACCAATGTTACCTGCCAATAACTCATGGGAACAGGCAAAATCTTCTGTTGCTTTCTCTGCTTCCTAATTTAAACAGGCAGACTGATGATTCTAGCAGTCTATTTACTATATCTTCTGTGTTTTACATTTTAGCTCACAAGTAGCCAACCAATATCAAAGTCCTGCTCTGGTTTTGCCTCTACAATTAATGCAAGCTCTACCCCCACTCAGACAGCACAGCCTCCCTTCAAACTTGACTCTGCTACTAAAAGAGGGAATGTGCTAGTGACAATGAATGAGGGAAGTGGGACAAGGGGAATGGGAATTAAATCACACACATAGGCTAGTACTGTGCAGCATATAATTGTTTAAAGTATTTCAAAACTGCTAAATATATGCCTGAATTCACATTCATTGGTCAGCTCCTTATAGCTAGAGCCAGGAGAGCTAAAAATAGGTATCTAAATTCACACTTGAGCATGTTATCATGTAGTGAGAGGTTCTCTGTTTCTCACTAAAAGCATTCTTCAGTGCCTGTGTGCAGCGAGATGCTTAGCTTCTCAAGTAGCCAAGATTCAAAATTTTCCACTTGGTTTTCCTTTCCAGAAAGCATAACATTAAATCCAACACAGGCACTGGAAGGGAACCCAAAAGGACCGGCTTTCAGCCCCTCTCACATTAGCATGGATGGGAGCTTCGCATCAGATGGGAAAACATAAGCACAATTTCAAGGCTCTTGTTTGAGAGAAGCAAAAAAGCAGATTTACTCAACCGAGAACCTGGGATCTCAGCTGCAGGGTGGAAGGCAGAGTGTGAACATTCTTAGGAGCTTCTATTTTTCTTCAGCTTTTTCCTTCACCCATTTCACTCAATTACCTTTAAATAACAACTATCTCTACAGTCTCTTTGGCCCCATTCCTGATTCCAGCAGCCTCTGATTCATTTATATTTTATAGCTGGGGTCCCTGGACTGTGGAGGCTTCTTGGCAGATTTAACAGCTATGGAGGAACGGTTGGAGTAGATGTTGGAGAAGGGTTTTACTAGATACATTGACTTTAGAGAAAGATCCTTGGCTAACAGCAATCAGAACTGAGGTAGCCTTGACCTTGTTTCAATGTGAAAAATGGAACGAATTTAGAGTACGCACAGGTTCCTACAGTCATGACAATAACATTTACAGTTCAGTGCAATGTCCCTTCTGCTTGTAGGATTTAGTAGCGATATAAACAAACCAAAGGATTTTTTATTTTATTTTAATGAGGTATTAAAAATATTGTCTGTTCAAATTCATTGCATTGAGTGTAAGGCTGCTAAAACAATCACTTGAAATTTTGCAGGGGCTTGCAAAGTACTTCCCAATTCCCTGTAAGCATTCCCATGTATATGCACTCAGGAAGATGTCTAAAAGCATTTGTAAGTGACAGCAATACAAAAGATTAAAACAGTCAAGGAACGTGTTACAATAGTTTGCTCTTACAGCCATGCTACAATATGGGGATACTGATCAAACCCATCTCTTTCCATGTGCTTATGTCTCTGGACATCATCTCCAGGACAGGCAAATACAAATCTTTCTGAGGGTTGGACTGCCAGGGAAGTTGAGGATGGACTTATAAACGAATCAACAGATAGTCCCACATCTTCAAGTAGGCTGGGAGCCAGCACTACTACACAGGTGCCTGGCTTAGCCTCTCTGCTGTGATACCATTTCTCTTAGCAACTTTTCCACTTGCAGGAGAAGGGACACTGAGCAGCACTGATTTTATCATTAATTCCACAACAATTTCCACTCATGCACAGGAAAATGGCTGTTCCTGACTGCACTGGCTTTTGTCCCTGAGCACCCAAGACAGGTGAACAGCAGAGAGGCATCTACAGGCACTCGGGAGAGGGATTGCCTCCCAGGCAACCCGTGCTCCTGATGCTCACGTCAGCAGCCAGCTTTCACCAGGCTCCTAGCACAGAAAGGAGCTGCACGTGGATATCTACATGCCCTGCTATCCACTGCAAGGCTCTGAGGGGTTCATGCTCCATTATCCACATTCCCCAGTTCAAATCACTGGTTGCAGGTGGAGGAAAGGACAGTACAGGCAGCCAGGACACGAGCTGGTAAGCTCCTCAGGCTGCAAGGCCAGACCGGGGGCTCCATGTTGTGCTGTCGGGGCCACGAGCTGGAGCTCTGTCTGCACCTGAGAGGCTCTGGACGATCAGTCAGGTCCAGCAAGGCTCCTTAGTTCAGCCACAGGCAGCGGGGAGGAGGAAGGAAGGAGGGGAGCTGTCTCCGAGTGGGAGCTGGGGAAGCAGTGCTAATTATCCCATGTGCTGGGTTAGGGGAGGAGAGGAAGGAGTCAGACAGCGAGAGGTGGAACATCATCAAGCTCCTCCGGCGACGTGTGTGCACAGGAAGGTTGGGTACGTTGCTCTGAGTAACTGAGACAAGCAGATGGCTAGAAGGGGATCTAAAGCACACGGAGGCAAAGAAGCAATAGCAGAGCTGTGATAACAACCCAGGTTTCCTGAGTCCCAATCTGGTGCCCTATCCCAGAGACTGTGCTGCTTGGCATATCTCATTAAGACACTTCCTTTCCTGTCTGTACAGCCAATGCCTCAAAATCCCAGCAGTTTCTGTATTTCAAACTGGACCATTTGGAAATGGTCCCAGAGTCTGAGTGCCTAGCTAGATTGACTTGGGTATAGGGAAAATTTATTTTTCTTTAGGAAGAGGCTGTAATTAGGCAGCTCTGTTAACTACAGATGTATATTTTTCAAGTCTAAAAAAACGGACCTTGGATGCTTTCACAGAATAGGTCAGACATCTTGGGACTACACAAGATGAAACTATACTATCTCTTGAACCGTGGTATGAGCCAATTACACTGAGCCTATGTCAGGAACTGTCTCATAAACGAGGCTCGCTTGGCCATGAACTTGTTTAATTCCCTTTTGACCCAGAAGAATGGCTGATTAGAGTTTGTTCTGTTCATCTATTGGATTTTTGGTGGGAAGAACTGATGGCACTTCTTATGTTTATTCATTTTCCTTCACAGTGTTTGTGATTCTAAACAGACCTTAGCATCCTTCACATGCCCTGAAAGAAGAAGAGCGCTGCCACGAGAGAAGCCCTGAGCTCTGCTCCATTCTGCTGTGGCATGAGAGAGAAATTGCACCAAAGCAGGAGGGTCATGAGAGCAGCAACAGCGGCAGTGCACAGGCATAGCAAAAGTGGCAGGCATCCCAAAGCACTCACACTGCTCAAAGGAAAGCTAGATGCATACCTCACTGTCAGCCACTCTCCAGCTGACTCGGGAAGGAGCCACACTCCTTCCTTGCACGTCGTATAAGGTTGGTGGCCAAGAAACAGGTCCGAAGCAATACAGGGAGGTCAAATGACCCCAGAGTGTAAATGAGAGAGAAAGACATAACAGACCTGTATATTGACAACGAGCATGGAAAGCATGATCCTTTTTTCTTCATCTGAAATAGATTCTCCTGCTGTCATGATAACGGGAGGAGAAATGATGCAGGTAGAGAACCCAAGCTAGCGTTAAATGAGCTACCTGAGATATCCACATCAGAGCAGCAGGGACAGCTCAGGAGTTCACTTCAGCATGTGAGCAAATACCGGGTTTGTGCTGAACTCCACTATCACAAGACCATAACAGATATACAGACTACATCAGCCAGGTCTGTGTTTTGTGCAGACACAGCAACCACAGTCTAGACCACATATTTTTTAGGCAGGCATCCTCCTAAAGCAGCAACTTCATATACCCAAATTCCTATTGCTGCAAAACCGCTGCTTTTGCTGCTTCCTGGATTTATCATGCTGCAACACCAGCAGATAACATGACTGTGGGGAGAGAGACATGTTCATCTTCGACTCTGGAGAGAGAGGAGAGGCACAGAGAGGTAGTAGGCAGGTCAAAAGTAATAGCAGTAATAACAACAGAAACAGTCCTGCCATCTCACTCCTGTGTTGCAGTTGCTTGTGGATTAGGCCAAAGAGCCTATCCAAGCTAAAACAGCTTCCATGCAGGCAATTGTATATCTGCAATGATTTCATACCTAAATCCTACCTATTTTTTGATGCTACTGCTGAAATTTTCTATAAAATGGTGCTGCTGAGCCTTGAATGCTGCTTGCTTGGCCCAAATTCAGTGTTTGACACCTAAAGTCTTCTTGTTTAATGCCAGCCAGAAACAAAAAATGTTTGCCAATTGAAGGAGGTGGAGAGGGATATGAAGAATCAAGCAAGAGAAAATAAATGTTATATGGTGAATGAATCATATAGAAGCTGATATTTTGAAGTATGGGCTGGGGAATGGGCATATGAGGAGGAGGAAAAAGAAAGTTCTACCCTGGGAGCAGCCACTATCAACAAAAAGAGAGTGGGCTTGTGAGAGGGATCTGAAAAAGAGTAAAGACGATTGGGAAGAACAAGCAAATGTAGGAGGTAGGTTGCAAGAGAAAGGATGGTGGAAGTAGGAGGAGGAGCAAAGGTGAGGATTGTTGGTAGAGCACAGGGATGAGGCAGGATGGGAAGAATAGTCACACAGGCACAGGGCAGAGCTCAGAATCAAGGAAAGGGAATATCTACCTCTCTTCAAAAATATGAAGAGAGAGGGGGTGGATGAGATGGGAGGTCAGATGTGATCTAGGGAGGTATAAATAAAGATCATCTGACTCCTGGATGCTAAGGGAATGTCTGCGAGTGAAGAAAGAAAGGGGTTATAACAGAGTAGGGGAAAACAGATCTCTAGGGCACATACTTTTATTATTTATTTATTTATTTTTAACCAGACGTGCTGGGGCAGCAGCACTCAGCTCTGCTTTGGAATTCAGAGGAAACTGGAAGAGCAGAAGACTGGACATGACCGTATAATTGGATCTACGAGCAGGCTAAAACTACAGGTGTATGGTAGGAGATGTAGGTAGGAAAGGGTGAATGAAACTGTCACTTCTACAATCCAATGCATGCAGAAAGTTTGCTGTTCCTCCTTCTCAGGTCTTGCTTTGGACTGACGCTGTGCAGTGTGACAATGCTGTCACCAATTCCTTTTGACATGTGGCAGAGAAACAACACTGGCTTAGTAGGGACCTGAGCTACTGAAATGTGAAAAGGCTGTCACAGTGATGATTCCGCTCCAGTGCCTTTGGCTCCTGAGTCCCAAAAATATCAAGAGAAACAATGGAATTGAGCTCTAAAGACAAGGTACCCAAGAGAGCCTCATGCCTTGCTTTCCTTAAAATGAAGTGATGTGCAGTTTGAAACCTATGCATAAAAAAAGCAAAAGCAAAAGCACAAAAAACATCTAAGTGTGAGGCATTATAAGATTCCAGCAACTCTTACTTCTAATAGAGAAGCTCACATCTGAGTGTCAGCTGTAAGTCAGTGAGGGGCTGTAAAGTATCTTGTACCTCCAAGCAGGCAGCTATTTCACTTGAAAGATCCTGCTAATGTTATAAACCTGGAATGGGAAACTCAAGTGAGTTGTAAATAACAGTGAATCAAACTACTGTCTCCAAGCTGGCTTCTGCTCCCTTCTACAGGAATGGGTGGGAAGAGCCAAAAGAACCAGCAAATGAAACCAAGGCTGAAAAATTTAATTAGCAGGTGAAATGGAGCCAATGAGATGCAGTGGTGGAAAATTAGATAACCAGCACATGAAAATCTTAGCGATTGCGGTACTTTTTGAAAGATAACAGTATACAAGATCCAATTTATATTGTACAGCGGGAACCCCCATAACCCCTTCCAGGACTGCCTTTGCCTAGAAAGCGCACTGCTCTAAGACTACAGTGGACTGGCTTTTCCTAGCACTGCACAGATCCACGTGCATTGCAGGAAACAACACACACAAGGGAAGGATCTGGGCAGTTCTGGGAAGCGGAGGGAGAAATTTCCTTGGAGGTAACCAACAACTGTGGCCAGACAGGTATGAGGTGAGATCATTCCTATTCTCAGTCAGAGTTTTATAGGGGTCTACAGGTGAATTTGATCATCTCTGTACAAAAGATATAAAGAAAACATATGCAGAAAGATGTGGTCTATGCTCTGGGTGGTATTCGTTGTGGTAGGGGTTGCAACTCAGTGCATTTTACCATTCATTTCTTATGCAATTACCCAACATTTTACTAAATATTAACAGCCATTCAAATAATGGTTAATAAGCCTTTAAGTGACTATTTTTGAAGCACAAGTCAAAGAATACTTGACAGATTTTAGTGAAGCTATATCTCTGGGATACTGCTATGTTTCATATATATAATGTGCTCAGTGTGGTGCCAGCGCTGCCGCTGATTCCTGCCAGCTATTTTCTCTGGGGTCTTATACCCTACTTCCTCATAGTGGATCAACTACCCCATTCGCATTGCATGAAATCTCCCAAGTTACTTGGTTGGCTGCATGAACTCAGTCATAGCATGCATCACACAGAAAGCCCAACCATATAATCCTAATGATCCCGTCTTGTCTTGGAATGTGCAATGACTTGGTAAAGGAATAAAACATATCAGGCATCAAAGTTAGACACGTTTCCTAAATAAAGAATGGGTTGTCACTTTATGGTTTTAAAACCTAAGGCAGAAAAACCTCCCACTGGGATAGCTAGGCTCTCTCATATTTCTGTTATGCTGGTTTCCAGGTGTCGTCATCGTTTGGATTTCATACTTTACCCCAAGAACCTACAGTGTAAATATCAGTCAATATAATGAGATTAAGGCAAAAAAATAAAAGGTAGCACATACTATGTGCCTCTGGGTTCACATCCAAATTCATATCTGCCAAACCTGCCTTGACTCAAATACAACACAAAAGCTGCCTAGGCAACTCACGAGTCCTTAGAAGTCCTAAATGAAGACAGCTGCTCTGCCCTACCAACAAAAAAGGCAGGTGGCTTCTCTTTACATAAAATACTCTTCCTGAAGACAAAATGAGACAACAGTTGGCAGATTTCACTGAAGCACAGAGAAGCTTAATGATGCCTAAGTAGATGGAAGTGAGTGTTGCTCATGAAGTACCATTAATTCTGAAGTTTGTCTGGACTCCAAACCTCTGTCAGGAAGAAAAGATCATAGAAAAGTTCAAAAACCACAACAGCTATGAAGTGGATGGGTACAGTGCAAGTCCAGAAAGAAGTGCCAGAGGAAAGGGTTACGTGGTCCATGGCATGGACTTCAATATCTGGGAAGAACAGTAAAAGCAGGAAAGTTTCCAAAGAACAAATGGCAGTCAGACACTTTCTAAATAAAAAAATAAAGGTCAAACAGTCCACAGCCATTTGTGAACTTGAAAAATTCCCTAATACTTTCAGTTTGCATTATCAATTAGAAAGAAGAGAGAGAGAGAGGTTAGTAGGGAAAGGCAATGAAAGACAATATGTTTGGTACCAAAACTGGATGGAAAGAGACTACACAGGATGCAACTATTCTCTGACATTGAGTTCTAATGTGAAACCCTCCCTAAAGCTTTTGGGAGGAGATGGGCTCCCACAGTTGCAACTCTGGCTTTCATTAAAAAGAGGCAAGTTTTTCCTCTGAGCAGAGTTCCCAGGAAAGGATCCTCATCACGGGGGCTTCCCAGGAACTCAAGAACCTGACAACTAAGGCTGAGAACACAGACCTGGAGGAAAAGTGGGAAACACAATGCTTAACAAGACAGAAGCAACAAAGAGAACAAAAGCATTCAGATTTGGGAGATGGAGGAAAAAAAAAAAAAAAAAGAAAAAAGAAAGAGATGGCTGGAACAGAAACACCAGGCCACTGTTTTGCTATCAGACCAAAATCTGCTGGCTAATTTTTGGAAATTCAGTGAAACTTCCATTTGGAAACCCATGTCAATCAAGTGCTTTTGTTGTGAAAGCACAGGGACCTCACAACCCATGTACCAAATTTCTCTGCACAGAGCAGCTTCAGGGTTCCCAAGGAAACTGCTGCCTGTGCAACCTGGTCCCCCTGGAGCAAACCTGCCCCAGCAGCGCTGCTGTTGCACACTGCCAGCCAGCTCTTCTTGCTCGCTTCCTTCTCTGGGGAGGCAATGTGCACGATGTTCTTAGACAAGGAGGCTGGAAGATCCTGTGTCAAACTGTAACTTCCTCAGCTGCTCTTCTTAAAACAGGATGCTGATGCCTGAGATTTCCAGCATGCTGAGAAGAGCTTCCGCTACAACAGCACTGTGCCTTGGGCCCGCTTTCATAGATGATTTGCAGGAAGGAGAGAGATTTAACATGGATGCAGCAGGTAGAGGGGTTTTGTTAGGGGTATGTTCAACATGGCACTGCTCTTTGGACAGATGGAAGGGGGCTTATCTAGACTAGAGAAGGAGAAATTCATTTGAGAGTCATACTGGTACACACTGTTTCCCTGTTCTTAATCTACGCTGGATCTGGGCTATTATGGAAAATTAAAACCTAAATACATTACCAGCCATAGCCCAAGCCACTCATCTTTAGTAAAAAAAAGATATTTAATTTCTCAATTTAAATTTCATCATCTTTTTCCCTTACAAGCTTAGAATAGCTAACCATCAGAAATACCACATGCTTTTTAATTATGGGGATGAAAACATCTTTTTGCTTCTTAAAAATGGTGTGAGATAATTGTGTTAATGTTGATAAGTTTCCTACTGACTTGGAATCTTTATTATACGGCTGAGGCAACTGACTGCAATCTAGTTTCTAAAGATCATTATTGTGTCACTTTGAGCTAATTCAGCTGTTGTTTGAAATGCACAGCATAAATTTGTCATTTAATATATTATTTCAAATTACTTTTCTTTTTATTAATCAGACTGTTTTTCTTGTTTGAGCACTAAATGTACTTATACAATTTAAGATACTGACATGGTTATGATAACTTTTACTCTGTGTTCAGCTATAAATTAAATGTAGTAATTATTTTAAAATAAAAATATTTTCCCCTGAAAGAGAGAGCTTTCTAAATAAAAATCATCTGCCCATAAACTCCCTATGAAATGCGTTCTCATATTTCCTTGTAATATCAATCCTGCAGAGGGAATTCAGATGTTCTGATGATAAAAAAGTAGCAAATCTACACTGACAACTAAGTGATGATTTTCTTTAAAGTCCTTTCTAGCTAATCTGATTTGAGAAGACTGAAGCACATTTCCAATTTTAAATATCTTTATGTATCACAGACAGTCTAAATGCTATCTCTGAATACACTGAAGTAGGATTCATGCTGAGACAAAACAGAGGGATCAACACAGCATTCCCATCTCTGGCATGACATACGGAGGGGGCTAGGACAAGCCACATCATTTGATGCATCAGTTGTCCCATCGATAAAGCAATCTGTAATGGTAAAGGTCTTTGTGATCTTTGGTTGAGAGACAAAGTAAAACGGAAAAGAATTTGAAAACAGAGTTTTGGTTTTTAACCCACCTGGAATTTGCAGTGAAATACAGACAGGCTGAGATCTTAACGAATGACTCACATAGGTTCAAAATATACTGCCAACAGATATATTTGGGTGTCCAGAAGCACGTACTATTATTCATGTTTTGCTTCATTTTTGAAAACACAGGTGCCATTTATAGGTAGGTACACATATATGTATTCACCTATAATTCCTATCTTTAGAGTCCAAGTCTTAATTATTCAGCATTCACCATACCATTGTATCAAAATATCTTCCATTTAAGTGCAGCAGATACTACAGTTATTGCAGGCTCCTGAGCTGGGAATGTAGCAGTCTTAGGGCAGCACTGCTCACACAGCAGTGCCACCCAATCTGAAGTGTACACATTTATACATATACACACATACTCACAGGGAATACTGCCTCCCAGTATCAGGAAGCCTGTATGTAACTGGTGAGTAAAACAATGTTAATTAATCTAATTTACATTAATAACAAGCACTGTAGAACAGCTTTCAGTACAACACCTAACTTACCAGTCGCAACAAGAAAGCTCAGATACTCCTCACTGATTTCTCTCTCTCGCATCCAATTAAAAACATATACAAACCCCTGTTCCTAGCCTTTCATTCCACTGTAATTCACCATGCCATGTTTTAAAATACACACAAACTGTAACCCAGCATACTAAAGCTCCTATTAATTATCAGTACCCACCTTGAGATTGCTGATAGATTTGCAAATGATCTCTTCAGGAATATCTCATCATAAAACACTTAAAGTGCTGTATGACCTGAACAAGGACCGGTGGGATATAGTAGGAGGAACACGTCCCAGGAAGGCCATGTGTGCTGACACATGGCTTTCACGGATTTTGTGTGCAAGTTAATTTACATGTTGTTCTTTTTGCACCACGTCCTATCAGAATTACAGCAAGCAGTTAATGAGATTGGCTAGTCTCTTTAAAGTTACTCTGTCCAAGAATACCTCAATTATTAATGCTTTGATGAGTTTTCCTTCCAGTGCTTTTGATTTCAAAATAGCAGTAAAAAAATGCAAACTGAAAGACCTTTTTACACAGGCACATAAAAATTACTTAAAAGCTTCTTCTATTCCCTCCTCCCCCCTATAAATAAAAAAAATAAAAATCCACTGTTATGCTCAAAGCCCAGCTTTTAATTATCCTCTCCCTCCATAGATTTTTTTTATTTTTTTGCTCAGAGGTTTATAGATGATCATGTATCTGTTTGCATGCATCTATGTTTGTACTGGAAGAGGCAAGCCTCACTGCTGAGTGATAGAGAACTTGCAAACCCTGACTAGTGCCAATAAAGCCCTATAACAGGGACACCTTACACGGCTTCTCCCCAGAGCAGGCAGATTCTCAGCATACAGCCAGCTGAGCAAACATGAAGCTATTTCACTGCATTTAAGCAGTACATCCTAAAGCATATTTTTACCTTCAAGATGCCAAATTTAAAATCTGGTATAATTACTCTTTCCCGCCGGACAGCTGAGTGCAGTCAAGCAGCTGGGGGTGTTTCCTAACACAGTACCTTTACACACACCCCTTTCCCCCTGCTCTCCCTTCCTCAGGTCATGCAGCCAGCTCTTACCTCGATGGTGTACTGTTCAAAAATCCGGAGCTGAAGAAAAATATCTAGCTTAATCTTCCTCTCATGGAAGAGCTCTTCCATCTGTACCTGGGCCTCGTCGAGCTGCTGAAGTACAGATTCGATGTGGCTGATGGAGCTATTGTGTGGAGTCTTATTGTTGGAAACAGCTGAGTCCCTGTGGCAAGGCAGAGAGCATGGTTAAAGCTGAGCTTCAAGGCAGGCAAAAGAGCAAGAACTACACGTTTGCAATTCTGCGTGCCGCTGAGAAGCAAGCCCAAGCACAAAGGGCTGAGGGAAGGTGTGTGCAGCACTCATCGCTGCTACTCGCTGAAATCCTGCGGCTCCTGAGCTCGGCACCAAGTTTGAACAAGGGGATCATCTTTTCTTGTGCCATGACACTGTGACCTTACAAGCTTGTGTGGGGTTAGAGGGGCGGAGAGGGGAGAGAATGGTACATCAATCTCAATAGCTCTCTTAAGGATTCTGGCTGGCAATCCACGCCAGTCCTGCAGAGTGACCTGCTCCAGCCTCTGCTCACACTGCCCAGGGGCACTAAGCTCAGAGCTGCTATTTAGCCACCTTATTATTTAGCCACCTGGGCCTTTACAAGTTAATTTTGTGCATTTGCTCTAGTATAGATTAATTGAATCAGAACTGCCAGCATTTTTGACTAGGGACAGGGATGCTTTGATTTCCTCTGCATTTCTTGGTAACGCAACAGTCTCAGAACACAATGCAAAACCTCCACTGAAGGAAAACACCTTTCAAATACTGTAAGATGGTGTCATCCACTTGTCCTTTCAGCAGAGTAAGTGAAATGAGACGTTTCTGTGAGGGGTCAGGCACTGCTCCATCTGTGCTCCCCATATACCGGGAACAGAAGGGAGCAAACCCTTTAACTGGTCTGGGTACCGAGGGGAAGTTTGCTGTACCTGAAATAGGTCTTAGCATGGACATAGTACAGTCCTGACAGTTTCTTTTTCTATTTGTGCTCTCTCATATATTAATGAGCTCACCTACAGTCTGTTATGTCTTCAGTAAATTTAAGTGGATGTTTTATAGATAAAGGGCCTTTGCAGACACAATGAGCTGAAACTTACTCTTGAATGTACCACAAAAGGTCCCCTGACATTAACAAGAACCAGAAAGTAAAGTCTGAAGCCATAATTAAATGCTTGGCTTTGGTACTTCAGCAAAAACAAGATTTAGATGCAGTGATTTTCTCTGTCCAACCTGCTTAAAGTCATGTGTTAGCAGCTGCATTGTTTGGGTATTTAAACCAAGCCAACTGAAAGCCCTATCAGATATCCTGCACAGTGTAACCAGGTGATGTGGGTAAGCCACAGGTCTTACCATCAGGATTTCCTACCACCCTCTAGTTCTGCTTTGGAGAAGGTGTTGGTGGTGGCGGGACAATCACAAATCCAATGGCATACACTGAACTACTGGTTTATCAACTCGTACGTGTGCAGGGAACTGGCTGACAAAATCAGAGGACAAGGACAATGTCAGGTAACACTGCCAGGTCATCACATCGTCCCACAGGGGCCAAACGCAGCTGGGAGCCCTTCTTCTGGCCAGCTAACCTGGGCTGCCAAGTAAATGTGTCCATGGAGTCTTCCCACTGAGGAACAGTGCTAGTGTTCCCAATTCTTAGGTTTCTATTTCCTTCTTCTGGGTTGAATCTTCCTTCCATAAACATCTAGCAAAGTACAGGTAGTTTTCTGTGGAATTTGTCTGAAATGTTTGTGCTTTGCTCTTTGCACATTATCATCATGTAGGGTCAGATCAAAACAACATACAGTCAACTTAAATGTTAATTGAACACTGTCAGCAAGTGTAATTGAGGCAAAAAGTACAACCTTTTACAGATGTCTAAAATTGAAACTAGGCACTGACACAGTCATTTTAGGCAAGTTTAAAACACATCTTTGAGGTTCTAAGGCAACAAAAACCATGTCACTCTGATTTCATTATGCCTTGATGGAAAAAACCACACATTTTCCTGAACATATGAAGACTAAGAATACAGTTAAAAATACAGAATACTATTAACTGCTTAGTAATTTGCTCTTTGGATGTGTTTCTCTGCTTTTCCCTCAAATACTTTCTGTTTGATACAATGAAGAAATGATTCTGTTCAACGATCATCTGTATCCAGATGAATGTTGGAATGAAATGATCCACCATTATTCTGAAGCACATGCTACCAACTTCCTTTGCCAATAAGAAAATATTACACCAACATTACTCTCTTCATCTGGTAGTTTCTGCCCCATTCTGTCAGTCTTGCGTTTTCACCTTCTTGGTGACTACAGGGTCTCTCTTTGCCTCCACATTAGCTGTACAAAGGAAGGATGAACGAAGATATAACAAGGTGAGATTTTGAAACTACAGCTTAATGTGAGGCCACATTCAATCAAGTTTCTGCTTCCTTCAGTCAGCACCTGTCTTCTATAAAAGGACAAGAAATAAGTCTTCATTCAAATGCAGGATTATTACTATTCATATATTATCTAAATGACTCAATGAATTATTCAAGAGTGGTAGATCTCACATGGGATCTAAAGGCACATTTGGTTTTAGAAATTCCTTTTCATTAAATATTTCACTCTTCAAATCAAGCTACACTTGCACTTCTGTGGCTGACGCAATCTAAACATTTAGCTGTAGTAATGTTATTTTTTCATAGTCTCCTCGGATAAGGCCTTCAGATCCCTATATAGTCTGTTTTGAGAAAGATCTCCATCTGGAAAAAGAAATTTCTGAGACTGGATGCTTCTACCACTAGATTTCTTGTTTGTCTGATGATAAGAAATTGTGGGTAAGAATTCATAAAAGATTCCTAGTATTCTTTGAAAGGACATGAATCAGAGTTTACAATGCAGGGAAATTACGGAAAAAAATACAAAATACACTCTGGGGAACATACAATAAGGCTTCGTTCACTGCTGTTGAGCTTGCTCAGAATGAACGTTGTGCTCCTGAAATCACTTTAAACACCTGAACTGGTCGAATGCTTAGTGAAACTTACTGATTATCAAAAGCTTGTATGTTGAACTACTGGAAAAAAAAGCAAGATCCATGACTCTTCACTGCCTTATTTTTGGCCATTACATCCCTGCTCTTTCACATCTCACTGGAGCAAGTCGTTGTTTTGACTTCCACAGATGTGCAGAAATATTGCCCCCAGCAGTGCCCCTGGAAACACAGTTCAAAAGATCTCCTTTGTGTTGACTGTAGAGAACAATGCTCACCTCAGGACAATACTGATAACAAAGACTGAAAAAAGTGGTTTCAGTTCTAGCCATGATATATACGATGTTTCAAGCCAGGCCTGTTATATTCCTGATGGGCATGGTCTCCTGATTCAAAGAGTCACTGAAGGCCCTGATGATCTTCTGTGAAGAGCGTTCCCAAACATGGTATTTCACTGGTTTGGGCAGCTGAGGTTTTCCTTTGCTAGCTGAAGGAGACACAGCGTGCTATCACACAAATGGTCTTCTCTAAAAAACCAATATCTGTGCTCTCAGAGATAAGGACAAGAAACGGAAACTTTTTCAAGGCCCCATTAGTTTTATTCATTTTAACATATGCTATGACATGCTTGATAAGAGCAGTGTATTTCTTTCTCTTCAGCGTTGTAGCATTTGCAGTCTTCAGCTATTCTTCACAGCATGTACTAGGTGACCCACACTGTGAAATGCAATACTATGTTAAGGAAAGATTGCAGCAATTCCAATTTTTCCTCCATTCCTTTATCTCTGTATTCGTTACTTTGGGCAGCAGCCACAAAAGATGTTCAAGTGGGGACATACACACAGGTGGCTTCATGGTTTTCTTACGCAGTTCTTCTTTGCTTTTTGAAAGAGTCTAGGATCACATTACAGGCTTTGCAGTTAGCCAGAGTGCTCAAAACCGATACTGGAATCAGAGATCATTGTGACAGTTCAGCTCTGCAAATCATTGTGTGTGCTCAGGGTTGCTTTATTTCAGACAACAGTTGTGTGCTTCTCTCTGTGTTTGACCGTAACTTCATCAGAAGTAGGGGATTACTTCGCAGAAAGATGCTCACCGCCCAGAACACAAGCCAGACCCCAAAAATATGATTTCTTGGTTAAATACAACTGTCTCAAAACCTGTCTTGACATTTCACAAATGTCTAGGTGTGACACCAGTTCTAAAAAAAAAGTCTCAAACCTTAGGCCACCATTACTTTTGAAAGACTGAAACTAAGAATTGACAAAGTTTACATTAAAAAAAAGCAGAACTCCCACATTTCCAGTTCACCTCTTTGCCTGCATGACCTTGTAGCCACTATGGGAAGCTTTCTCCAATAACTGCTATTCGTACTGATGCTCTGCTGACTTTTCTGCTCCAAATATTGCCCTGGCCTCTGTACAACTCCACATTCTGCCTTCCTGCTGACTCAGGTGCAGGCAAAAACCTTTAGGCCAATCCCACAGCCTGCACCAGGACTACTTCTATACAGCCACTTTCTGCTTCCCTATTACACAGCATGCAGTCCACCTGATGGCATTATACAGGGCCCCTTCCAGGGTCTTCTCTCTCCATGGGTGTTCATGATGTTATACCAATAGGTGGGATAGCAAGAAAAAAATGTTTTAGTACAAAATTTCACCACCTTTCTCATGGTCTCTTAGATATCCCTTAAACTTAGCAAAATGTTTCTTTGCACAAAGGGAAACTGCCACACAGACTTTTGGCTGACCTGGCATGGGCAGCCATGCGTATGTTCTTATCTATAGCCCCCTCCATCTGGCAGCACACTAACCAAGCAAAGCATGTTTCCTTCCTACTTATCAGCAAAGATGCGTAGTTGGATGGAGCCTAGCTCTTTCTTCTTCTGATCCCTTCTTTCCAACTCTGGTTGCAGGAAACAATACCACTTGGGTTCCATGTTCTCCATGATGCAGGTAAGCCTCATACACCAAGAAGAGGCATTTATACAGTCTGTCTCTCCTTGTGGCTGCCTATGACTGAATGACAATCAAAACCTAGAAAAGACTCTCAAATCTATCTTCTTCCCCCCCCCCCCCCCCCCCCCCCCCCCCCTACTTTGCAATAGGCACCTTTGGCTCTTCCTATGCAAGAACTGAAGGCATCAGACTCAAAAAGCTCAGGCTGGGGAGGACAACATAAGACCTGTAACACTTGGATATTACATATGTAGAAAGAATATTCACACTATATACAGGTAGATGAGGGTAATCTGTAACAATATGCAAAAAAAATAAAGAAATGTCTCAAGAACAAGGGACTTAATGGTCTTGGTTTTGAGCTCAGTAACATCACTAGAAGGCAGGAAAGATCCACTGCTGTCAATGACATTAAAGGTATAGAAAATTGTTGTAAGTAAAAACAAGTGAGAGAGCTCTCAGAACTAAAACTCTGGGGTAAGCTTACTGTGTGCTCTGCAGATATTAGTTCTATTACACTTACAGACTGAGAAAGAAAAAAAAAATCCAAACACACCCAACTTCTCTGAGCTAGTCACTTTGTGTATTTCAAATCAGATAAAATGAGCTTTAATTCATAATGCAAATAGAGCTGGCAGCACAGGACCCTTCTTGACAGTATGAGTAAACCCCACATGGACAAAGATAAATAGAAGTGTGCTGCATGCAAAATAAAAGAGCAAAGATTGTTAGACATGTATGTTTTACTATGAGGAATACAATTCTCTTACACCAGGAGTAACCACATAAATCACAAGGCCTCAGCTCACAACCATTTAACAATCTTCTATAAATATCAACTAAAAATATTCACCTGAAATGCATTTGTTTCAATTCACTTCACTGTGCCTATAAATAATCTCCCTGTCAAACAGCAACCCATGCTGATCCACAGACTACTCTAATCAGTTCACATAAATCACTCCTTGCAATTTCAATATATTACTCAAAGAAACTGAAAAATAATAAATAAGCAAGGAATGAATAAACTCTCCCCATTAATCTTAAACTTACACTTCCCCATTTATGCACACCCAAACCACAGCTAAGACCAGATTTCTCAACACCTGTCCTCCAGGTGAATGCTTACCTGAGCTGTTGGATTAGATCTTCCCCTTCTTTAATAACATTGAGGGTAGCATCCAAGGTGGCTGTTTGCTGCTGCTGAAACTGCTTGATGAGCTCCTGAACCGCATCCACGGAGTCAGCACAGACATCCTCTAAGAGCTCCTTCTGCAGATCTTCCATCCATGTCCACAGCTGGGAAGGAGGGGAGGGAAATATAAATCAGAGAGGGATCGAGATTTAACCCTTTTGCTCTCTAATTCCAGATCAGAAAGCATTAACCAGAGATGCATATTTCACATGAAAACTGACCTGAAGTTTTTAAAGACAAAAAGGTACATTGGTTATTCAATTCTGGTTGGTGCAATCCCATTTTAAGCAACAAAGTAAAATAAATATAGTATCAGATAATTTTTTTCCCAAACTAACATGTGTTTCAGTCTAATATATGACAACAACTAGCCTAATGATATTCTTCCCGTTAATTCTTTAACACAACTAATAAATTACAATGTCCTATAGCGGTGATAACCTAGCCCTTTCAGGAGCTGTGTGCCATCAGCTCCTATTAATTTCACATGCAGCTGAAGCCTGTTGCAGGACTGAGACCTAAAATATTTGTTGTGTGTGTATAGTACTGACTGAAGTCTAGCTGTACTTGCTCAGCTATGCCTTCCCAGGCAGAAGGTTTTGTGTTCTGCTTTTTCTCTCTCTCTCTTTTTTTTTTTTTCTCCCCCAAATGTACCTCAGCCTCTGCTTTTTGACTTTTGGAAATCCCAGAAATAGGAAACAGCAATCTCACCAATCTATCTCACACAGATCCATTCATTCTAAACAGTCTTGACTACCAATTTCAAAACAACAACAACAAAAATCATTTGAGTAAGTGCTCAGATGAGAATTTCCAGCCAGCTGTTCATCAGATATCTGGACAGTGGCAGCAAGCCCCAGCCTCTGGTGGCTGTAAAGCCTCAGAGCGAACAGAGGTTTCCCCTTTAAGCTTTCTCTGAAAAGTGAGTGTAAAATTGCACCAACCGAGCAGGCAATCTGCCAGCAAATCCTAATGACTCCGCCAGAGAGACTATTTTCTGTGCCATGCCTGCCCCATTAACCCACATTCTGCTGGTCTATCCCGCGAGGTAGCAGGACGCACCACGCTGCACCACTGCCCTGGGGAATGTCAAAGGATGCCGTGCTGCCAGCCCAGGGAGCTGCAAAGCAATTTGTCTCACAGGGAGCTGGAGGTACACGTGAAGCAGATGACAGACGCTGTGTGGGGGTGGCAAGAGAGCTGGTAAAAACGTCTCTGTTCAGAACGAGACGCACTGGATCCCCATCCTACGGGATTTCTTCTGAGATTGTGAATTCTGCCTGTCCTTGCACAGCAAGAGGAGGAGAGAGATGCTCTAACTGCCAGGTGATCGGGCTTTTCACAATTAGGGGCCAAACCTAAGGCTGCCACCCCAACCCAACATGAAACAATCCAAACCAGGACCTGTCCCAGCACTTCTGGTAATATCAGAGGACAGAAAGCCCAGCTCCCTGTGCCCTATCCCCACCTCTGCTTCTGACTCCTTGCTTGATAGGCTACAAACCACTCACACATTTTAAAATATCTGCTTAATTTGAAGGCTTTTCATTAAGCTTTTCAGACTCAGCTTTGAATATTTAAGGTGAACCCTTCTGTTTATTCATAAGTAGCATAATCATAATTCCTACTCTACTACTGGCCTAAAATGGAATGTCTCTGCTCAGTTTATTTATATATTTTCACTTTCTCAGAGGAAAGACATGATATAAAAAGGCAAATATTAATACAAGAAAAATATAATTAAGTAGTCAGCCTCGTGAAATAGAAGAAAGAATGAGAGCATGTTTAAAGAACCAAGCAGAGAGCTTTTCCATTTGTGGCCTGAGTTCCGGGTACTGAACTTTGAGAAGCCACCGTAAAGGAAAATGTGTTTGTGCCTTTATCTATGAGTCACATTCAGAATCATCCTGGTTTTGAGCTGATCCCTGCTCCCGCTGAAACAGCAGGGACAGCTGGACTATAACAGGCAAGGACCATTTTGGGGGAAATACTATTTTCTCTGCTTATCAGATCTTCAAGTCATAGAGCACTCTGTAAATATAGAAGAGAAAAATGGCCATGCATATAAATCATTCTTCTGTTTTGAATTGGGAAAGCCAGTATATTTTGAATTTCTTGCTGCTTTTTGTCATATTTCCTTTTTTTTTTTCACTTAAGATAGAAAAAAAAAGCTTGAGGAATTTCCTTTACAAAAATGAAAGTGAAATAAAGAACTTGCTTTATTGGTAGCAATCTTCCATTTTCCTGAAATTATCATGTTAGAAAGGGCAGGGAAGAAAACTTCCACCCCCCCCGCCCCAGGACTTCAGAGGAAATCCGTTTTTTTCAAAGTGTCTCCAGAACCAATCTGTCAGCAGCAGCCAAAAGGATTTGGATCTTTAAGATCCTACGTCACTTTTTGAGTATGCTTCTACCTCAAAGCAGTTTCGAAATACTTTATAAACTGCACTGTACTCACCTGGAACAGAAACACTTGTGAATTTCAGAGAGCACTCAGATATATGAACTCACATTAACTTCAGATGTTCCCATAAATGACCTCTGATTGTAAGGATTTGCATAATAAAAGCTATCAGAATCTAGGTCATCCTTGACTCAGAGGCCTCTAATCCTTTAGACTCCACCAATCCCTGGGAAATCCTAATACAAAGAATCAGTCAGTATTAATAAGATTAGGAAGATCTTTCAGGAACAATTTACAATAGGAACCTGATTCAAAAACCTCCTATGTTATGTGTTACAACTGATGGCACCTGAAATAAATTACCACCAAGCCCCATTTGTGAATGCCACAGAAATGAGAAGATGAATTCCACGTCACCGCAGCACCGAAGTCAGATGAGCTGTTAATCATGAAACAGAAATCACATCCAGGCTTCTTCATGTTTGTCACAACTCAGAAAATCAGTCCCTATTAAGGCTTGATGTTTAATTCTAATGCAACTATTCAGCTACTTTTAAAAATCCTCGCTATTAAAACGCCAAATCATCAGACACTTTGTGCATTTCCTAATTCAAGCTGTGACACTCTCTTAAACAGCTAGCTAGCTCAGACTGAATGCACACTTTCAAATTTTTGTTGAAATTTGATATAGTACACAGGCCAGCTTTTATGTCATATTTGCAGAATCCAACTCTTTTCTCTTTTATTCTTTGCATGAGCAGCATTTGTGAGCACCTGTCCCATTCCCATACACGTTCCAAACTACTGCTAGTCTCTCACTGATCCCGTAAAGGAGGTGTGTGGGGGTAGATGCAGACATTTCAAATACTAACACAGTATTTACACATCCAGCTGCAGTGACTTTTACTCTTTACCAGTGATGCACATGTCTAGAATAAATTATCTCTACATTGTATTGCTTAACACATTCTAATCCAAAGATATAAAAGCCTGCAAAATAATGAAAAAAAACACAAAAATATATATATTTTTTTCAAATTGATCTGTGCTTTGGTACAGTTAATTGGATGTGGAAAGACTGATGCATTAGTGGTAAAACCTGAATTAATTCTATCAGAAAGAGCCAGCCACAAATCCTACTCAAGCAAACTAAGTCTACAAACTTTGTAAGTGTTGACTGCACTAAAGTCTAAGGCAAATATCTAGCCCTAAAACGATCATGCTGCTCCATAGAGGCTCCAGAATCGAGACTTTATTTACCAAAGTAACCATGGCTTTAAACAAGAAAAACAGTTCTCTTCTTATTACTAGGCCAGTGGAAAGGAAGAATGAAAGCCACCTCTTCTGGGGGAGCATCTGGCACCTCTCAAATGCACTGTAAAAACTTCTTTGTCTTTCTTGGCTATAAAACACAGGCAGTTTCTCTCCATCCAGGAGACAATACAGCTCACTACTCCCAGCTACTTTATCTGATGCAATACCCTTCATTTTACTCAAGTACTTAATGAGACCACTTACTGGAGGTTTGAAGGACATCTCTGCCTGTCACCTAGAAATTAATGCTTCTGACTTAGAGCAAGGGAACACTTAAAATAAAACAACACTGAAACCTAGAGAGATTGCTGAGAAAATCTTGCCTTTATGTTTGGAATAACTATTAAACACCCAGTGTTTGTACACTGCGATGTGCAAATGCCACTGATGAGTTTTAAACCCTGCCTCCAACACACTTAAAAAACATTGAGTAATGAGACCAGTGAAAAGCAAAGAAGCAGTCAGTTCAATCAATGAGAACAACCACTGTACATTTTTTTCATTCAAAACAAGGGTATTAATGGAAACAAGCAACTTTCCAGGGTATATGGTCTACTCCTTTACAGTGTCAGCAAAGTGCCATGTGTTACCGTGAATGCCACAAAAGCATGTTCATGCCAACTCAATAAAGTGGATGTCCATCACAGAAATCAAGGCTAAAGCAGAACTGAGAAGAATTCAGTGAAATATGGGGGTCCTCTTTTCCCACCTGACTTGCATTGCACACAGAAGCGTGCAGAGAACCAAGAGCATGCTGAGAAAAATAGAACAGGTTTGTTCCAAAGAGAGATGTCCATCAATGCTATTTCCCCCTCCTTCTAAGCCAGGCTTATACAAACCCATTCTGAGGAGTAAAACATCTAGCTATTTTACCATACGCAGAAGGAGGTCCCATAAACCCTAGGAGGGGAGATAGGTTTGGGAAACAGATTCTGTTTCAGGTATTGGTTCAGATTAATTTATGGCAGGACTTCAGCATGTGCATATGTTCATGTACCTGTTGTGAATCTGTTTTCACTGTGTGGCCTTCATAATTTTTTTTCTGCCTTGATTTCTCTCCACCAACATGGTAAAGTTAATAAAACTTCTCAGCGTAATTAATTTCCAACAGTCAATGTTTGTTCGCACTTAGAATGCATCCAGGGCTGTTTAAATTGAAGGAAGTGATGGTTATAAATTAAGAGCATACTTCAACAACACTTTCTAAAGTCACAAAGGCATATTCAAGGTCTGATGGAAACGTCAATGGAAACACATCAAACAATGTATGTAATGATGAGCTGTAATGTGACCGCATGCCACCAGTGAAGTGTCACATGATGACAGCATACCTAATAAAATGTGACAAGATAGGATACGACCAGACGCTACACATGATGAAATGCCACAATATGCGACTTCCATGGTAAGATGCAGCTGGTGAGACACCCTGCTGCAAGATGTAATGTCAGATATTACCAAACTGGTTGAGAAGAAATGGTGAGTGGAAAAAAAGGGAACGTTCTGTGATAAAAAAAATAAAAATCTGATCTCTTCCTAACCTCTTTCTTGCTTTTTCCCTTTTCCTTGCCAATTTCTTGACATTCATCCTTGGTTAGGTTGCATCTGGTGCTTCTGTATGCTAACACGTTTTAATTAGTAACCTTGCCTATGGCAAAAGGATTTGCAATGTCTAAACATCTGATGCTTTTTCCAAGTCCTGCATGGACCAGACTGATATAGCACAAAATAATTCCCTCTCAAGGGAAATGTGATTTGGGTAGCTACACTTACATCAGGGAGTGTGAGATCCCCAGCCCAAGGTCATGTAAATGTAATTCAGGGCCTATTTGCTCTAGGAGAAGAGTTGGCTTATTACTGAAGAATCAGTTGTACGTGTTCTATGCTTCTGCTACCATCATGAATTGCAAAAACATGTTCACCTTCTAGTATAATTTTAATATGTTACTTGTAATTACAAATCTGGATGTAATTAGCTGCAGTAATTGTACTAAGCAAATCAAATTTTGCACATCCTCATACTGATATACGCTTGGAGAAATTCTTCCTACATCAAAAGATTTACTCAAATTTACACCAGTGTAATACAGTACAATTTGGTGCAGGAGGAGCTTTCCATAGCTGCAAACTATGCTCTACAAATTCAGCAGTACACTTAAATAAATCCAGGTACCATTAAGTTTTCCACTAAATTGTTCCCTGACTCTAAACATTTCATTACTTCTCAAATGGGAGTTGCACTACCTCTTCCCTCTGTGGTTTTTCAAGCGATTTGCTGTATGACTTGCAGTCTTACCCTGATCTGCTGCTTTGAGACCTTTGTGCAACGTTGAGCTCCACAAAGGAATCTAGGAAGCTCAGAAATAAATCACTTCTGACAATTTTGAATCATTCTGAGACTTGCTAAGGATTAAACAGACTTGTGACCTTTCTCTAACCAAACAGTCCTACGGAATCCATCAACCAGAACCACTACACTGACATTAACCATTTTAAACTAGTTTTTAGGCTCTCTTGCACATGTACACTTAAGAGGCAACAGAACATGTCTTTTGAGTGATGAGTGAATTACAGAAGTGCCCCTGTAAGGCTTTGATGAAGAGTACTCCCTACACAAATTGTCACAGGCACTGGCTGCACACTCTGTTGCCTTTGCATACAACAGCAAGAGCTGCAAGCCCACACACTGGAAACAGGAGAAGCCCATCTTCCTCATTATAAGCCCTTCCTTCCTTATTATAAGACTAATAATAGGGTATTTAAAGAGAGCTGGCACCCCTTATTTAAAGGTGCTTATAAAACACCCTTCTGGTTGCAGCATGAACCGTTGTTACTTGGAGGGCACGGTGTACAGGCTGGAGCCCCATCTCCATAACACACAAAAAACATGCAAGGACTCTCTACAGCTGGTAGTATTTGATTCATAGGAAGCAATCAGTCAAAATACCAGTGATTGGCCTGAAAAATGTGGCTGTCAATGTACAAATTGAACGGAAGTCTGTAGGAATCCTTTGGTAAGGACATGGGAGAAAGATGGAAAGAACTTATCTTCCATGCATCTGCCTGAGCTCTGCTGCAGGTTGGACATTTAATTTTTATTAACTTAATTCTGTCTCACAACTTTTTTTTTTTTTTTTGGTAAGGAAGATCACAGATGGCAGAATCTTATTCACCAGAGGTCTGGCCACACTTCAAGCTCATCTGCTTGAGATCTGGATGTGCTACCAGGATATCACAGCTCTCTCCACTCCCAGCTTCTTAATCCTTCACGAAAAAATCTTGCTTCTAGATAACAAATGGACAGGGAAGAGGGGCACACTGCACCACCCCAGCTGTCCTTGTTCCTCAGCTTCAGAGCTTTGCTAGCATTACAGAAAAGATTTAAACCTGCAAAGAAACCACCAACAAAGCAATGACTGGTGAATGCTTGCTTTTGGGTCAAAGCCACAGGCTGTGCTCTGGAGATGTGAGAGGGATTTGCTCCTATGTTTTTTTTTTGCTTCATGGTAATTGATTAGTGGTATCTCAGAGTCAACTTTCACACAGCTCACACAAAAATAATGCTTGTTTTACTAGCAGAGCCCTCTCTATAGCCCCAATTATCAGAATCATAATGGTAAGCTAGCAGGTAAAGGAACATATGTGTCTTCTCCAAGGCATCTGCCTTCCAGGCAAAGGACAGCATACACATACATAGATGTTACCAACACACGCAGAGCTCTGTTCCCTTCATTCACATCTCCTGCTGTCTGCCAGCAAATCCACCTCTCATGGGAATATCAGAGCATTTAAAAACCTAGCACTTTTTTTTTTTTTTAAATCAGTATTTACTTAATCCCTTGTAAAAGCATTTGCTTCTTCCCCTCCCCTTATCTTGTGAGTTTTCTGTTTACAGTATTCCCTCTGATCAAACTACACTGATTCAGCCCCCAAGAAGAACCACACTCTTACTTGTAAGAGGCATAAATTCAAAGTTTGATGTTTCACAGCCATGCAGTGAGAGGAGCAGGTATTTTCACAGTCCGCTTTTGTTTGCTGCTTTAGAAATCTCAGCTGGGAATTTTAGCCCACTGAAGGAACAAAATTTTAATCTTTTCAACCAGACACGTGGTCTTCATTCTCACCGTGAAAAATGTTGGGATATGAGATGCCCAGTCAGAGCACATTTTAAACATAGGGAGATAATTTGGGTCACTTTAGTGTTTCATGCTTTCACTGTTTTTAAATCTGGCCATAATATGAGAAAAGCAACAAAAGCACTGACCAGGATGGCAGTTCAGGAAAGAAGTGCTTTTGTGGGAACCATGTGCCCAGAATGAGACCTTTTCAGAGCTTCTAGAAGTTGCCAGAAAGTGGAATTGCTAAACTGATTATCCCCTTCATCATAAATCTGTATAATCTGATGGGTGGTTGCTCTGAAATGTCAATATTAACCGTTAAAGTCAAACAACCAATTGTTAAGTTCAGTAACATTAACTGTGAATCCTGGGTCAATTTACAATGAACGACAGGATTATACAATATATCCCTGAGCCACTGCCATGTTTGCTCCATGATTAACTTTGATTCGTTCTGTCAACTCTTCTGACTTGAGTCAATAGCAGCAACCCCTAGCCAGTGAGCTTTCTGCTCCCTGCTTCCCAGAAACTCTGCCTCAACACGAGAGCCAAGCCCTGTCAAAATTAGCGACCTACACAAAAATAATTTCCTAATCATGATATTCAACTGAAGCAGAGAGAATTTAATTTCACAGCCCTTGGTTATCAAGCAAAATTAAGTTAGCGGTACCTGCAGTAAAACACTCCCTAACCGACGGGGTAAACCCACTTTCACTACTCACTTGAGTAGCCCCACTGATGTCTGTGGGGTGACCAAGGTGACCTGCTGAACACAAATAATGTAAGTCTTTCCAGGAAGCTGCCTGACACTTAATGGTCTAAGACTTTGTTCTCAGTTTCACATGGCCTTATCAGACAAGCTGTTCCGAGTGAAACTTTCCATACCAGGTATCTGCCTAAGGCTGAACTTGATGAATTTTGAGGTAAAAGGTCCAGAACGATAGGAAGGGGTAAAAGGAGTTATTCTGCCTGTGTTAGAAAAGGAGTCTTATTTCTGCTTGCATGAGATGCTCCAGACACTCCATGCTTTTAAGCAAGGGTTTGAAATTTTGCAGGGATACCCTTGATGTAAAGAACATATATTATGTCGTCCCTGTGAAAATCTGCCCAAATTTGGTCACTCAGAAGATCTCTGTCAAATTCCAGTTTGCACACGTTCAGTAAGAACCTGCTAAGAGTTTGGCAGTTCATTTTTTTTCAACATTAAATACTTCCTGAGCTTGCTCATCATCCCTTCTGTGGGCCAGGTAGGCCTGGCAGGCTCCTCATGGCACTGCAAGTGCTGAGTGCCTCCTCGTAATGCTCTGACCCACCGAGAGCCAACAAAGCCTGGACCTGCCTCTTCTACTCTTCCTGGTTTTCACTGCTCTCTTGCAGGGCTTGGGGCAACACAAAGGTAGAAACCTGAAACCCACTGAAAAATGGGAAATTTAGAGGTGGTAAGTCATGCTTTTCATACCCCAAAGAGCTATGAGGCATTTGCAGAACTGTTTTGGAGTTCAGGTTAAGACCCATATGCCGTAAATGGATCCAAATACAGAGAAGTTCCTCCTTGTTTTTTTAAGTTAGTGACTTCATGATCAATCAACACAAGTAATGCAACAAACCTTGACTTCAGCTACATACAGAATACACGTATACTTTCTCTTAAACACCTACACAAATCCTAAAATCTAAAATCCTGCAGATGGAGACAAGACTTTATTTGCATGCAGGTATCACACACACGTAAGCGTAGCCTAACCTCAACACTTACTTGACCAAAGTAATTTCTGGGCCCTTCTAAGCTGTTGTTTAAACCTGTGACTCTGAAGCTGAATCAGAAACTGCTGGTAGGAGTATGTCCTGCTTCTCTAAGCAAGAGAAAACAAAACTGTGAGTGCTAAACAGAAAATCTGTATGGGAAGTGAGGACGTCTACAATATATTAAGTCAGTATTTAATTATGCAAAAAGATTTTAAAAGTTTGTAATGATACAGAAATGTTGATAGTGCCCTTTTTTGTCTACGTTTTTATACTTGGAATGATAAAGTCCACTTCAGAACCATAAATATAAAACTGTGAAACCAATGTGAAATGTTAAGATTCAGACAAGTGATTATTTGCACTGAGGTTTTTCAGTCTGCAGGGTGAGATCTTATCACATCTGTGAAATCTTCTCCAGGAGGCTCAAAAACTATTCTCATTTAAACAAAATGAAATGGCAGCCAAGAATCTTGTATTATTATTTGATCCTAGAAGCTGAGAGCTGACAAAAGAACATCAACTATCATGAGATCTGTGATAGAATTGCAAGATCTGGCAATTCTGCCACTAATTGATTTAGATCTGAAATAAGATCCTGAATTCAATCACACTTAATCCTGAGAGAAATGATTCAGGTCCAAGTCTGTTGGATGCATTTCTCCCACTGACAATAATTTATAACTTTATCCTGCCATACAGATAATTGGATTTGATTCCCAAGGTAGCAGGTTTCTGCTCACACCATCAGGAATGCCTTGGCCTAAAAGAGTAGAAAAATATTGATTAAACACTGAGAGCATCATGAATACTGTAGGACAGTGAGACACAACATCTCTTTTATAGGAAAGGCAATAAGACAACTACCTCACTCATGAGTTACGACCCTAACAGTCACTTAGGGGACTGCTCTAAATTTGTGCTTCTAAAATGTTTTTCCCATTTCATAAAGTCATAATTTCAGCCTATTGCATGTATTCTTACAGCAAGGCTGCTTAAAAAAAATCTGAATTATTGTTACGTTTAATTGTTAATCTTTCATATTCCCTCAGCTGTATAGGTAAATGTTTAGTATAAAGAATCCTCTCATGATTATTTGACACGAAGTGAACAGTGATTCAAGTCTGCTGTGGTATTAAGAAAAAATTGCTCCTAGCTTTCAATGCTCATGGGATATCTAGATTTAAATTTAATTCAGTACTATGTACTGTCCTGAAGAAATTCTAGCAAGGAAGATTTTAAAAAGAAACATTTATTTGACAAGATGTCTTTTTAAAAATGGGAGCTGTTGGAAGTTTCTCAGATGCTGGAAATCTTAGTAGTCACACATGGAGATGAAGAGGTGAGCAGAGTACAGGTAAAGCAGCGAGAAGTTCACTGTCAGTGCACTCAGCCATGTCTGGGAATTACTGCATCAGAAACACAATTCATCTGCTCTAGGAAGATTGTCAAAAGCAATGTGTTTGCTGCAGGAAGATATTTAGGATATTTCCATAAAAACCATGTCAGTAAGACTGATTCTTTCTACTTAACTCTCCCTTTCTCCAGTTCTGTCTCACAGTAGATTAATATATCAAGAAATAATGAGAATTTGGGAAAGTTAGATGAAAAATACATCTAGGCCATAGTTTCCTGCATTATTGCCAAGAAAACACTAAGCCAACTGTTTATTCATTTCCAAGGACACACGAGAAATACTTGTTAATAGTTTAAGAAATGGTTTCTTTAAGAATTACAAAGGCTGAAATGAATAATGACAGTTAGTATTAAGTAATTAATAACGTCTTCTAGAATAATGCAAAACATGTCAGGTATTAAACACCCTAACATGCCAGCCAAATGGCTTTCTCCTTGCCCCAAGACACTCCCAGGTGAAGTGTTTAAATGGGCATAGTACAGCACAGTACCAAGCACAGCGCTGCAGGTAGGAGGGCAAGGTTAATCAGGGAGGCATGTGTTGGCACTGTAGCTGGAATGCCTCCTGGTAAAACAGCAGCAATGGATCTCAGATGTTCCTGTATTTCACTGCTGTAGCAAAAGGATTTTTGCCTTGCCATCTGCTAGAATTTAAATCTGACTCCACACTCTTTCTTTAGCTCAACTAAAACTGCCATTGACTCAAACAGAATTTTGCTTGATAAACCCTACTTTTAAAATTGGAATATAATGTTATCTTTGTTGGACTGAAATGCCAGCTAATACGGTGGATTTATTTTTAAGCAGTTTCAGAAAACTAGCATGGATGGTGCAGATCTGGCCTGGACAAGTATCTAGAGCAAGAACCTGCATCGGGTCCAGCCCAACCCTGTAGGCTGGGAGTTCTCACCATGGCTGGGTGCCTCTCCTGGTCAGAGTCTGGGGAGAAATCAGCTGAGCTCAGATATGAAACAGAGAAAGGACATAATATTACCAGAGGCGAGGTGGAAAAGGAAGGATGTTTGTATTTCTTCATTTCTGACGAATTCCACTATCTGTTTTTCATGTTGAAGAACAACAAATACATTGGTTAACATGCCATTTTAAAATATGCATGCAGAAACGCATCACTGAAGGAGGCAGGTAGTGACACACAAAGAAATTCAGTGAACCTGCCGAAAGACCTGAGAGTTCAGCTTCCCCAGGAGTGGAGATAACACAGGGGTGAAGATGTGAAAACTTACTTTTCTTGTAGAGCTACCGTGCATCCTCCAGATACTGGGAGGAGGGTGCTGCAGGAGACTGCCGTAACTTTTGCAGCCTCTTTGCACCCAATCTAATAGCTATCATTTGCCCTGATGAATGTAGATCTCTGGATCCATCCTGACTTTGCTATATTCCACTTTTATGCCACAGCTCCCTCATCTGTCTCTCTGGAGTGAGAGAGCTTAGGCACCCAGAAGAGTCTGTTCACTCTGGATTTCCCTAAAACTGACCGCAAGTACTTATGGGGCATCACAGCATCCACCTGTCCCATGGGTAAATGGCAATAAGGCTGAGATTTAGGATTCACTCTCAATACCTAGGAAACAACACTGATGCTGTTACAAAAGATTCTTTTTTTAATAGTTTCAAAAAAGGTTGGCATTTTAGTACATCTGTATTTTTATACCCCCAAAACATGGCTCATTGAAACCAGGTGAGTGCAGCTGGCTAGCTCCCTTCTTGTTGAAGAAGGTTAGAGGTGAGCATTCTGCACTGCAACCCAAAACCATTCACACAGGGAGGCTTTAGTCCCCAAACCTGAATTAGGCCACTCAGTACCAGGAATCATCAGAAGAAATTTAGATGATAGAAAACATTATACTGATAGCTTCTTGGCATTACTAGTCACCACCTGCATAGGTGAAGCAAGGTTAATCACAGTAAGAAACTGTTATGAAATAATTTGAGTGAGGAAATAACCAATTAAGTTTCCCCTGTGGCAAACCAAAATAGCTGCAAGCATTTGAGATACACTGGAAACAATAGCACTATTCACAAGCTTAAAGTAACTAGTTGTTTTTTTTTTGGTTTTTTTTTGGTGTATTTCTGAAGCAGGACATAAAAGGAAAACCCTCATGTATCAATAGCTATAAAAGACATGCTGAATCTCCAACTATCTTCCAGGCACACGTATATATGAATGTGTACATACATCCTCTATTTAAGGAGGCTCCCCAGCACATTAAAATGTGCTATGTACAACTTGTTTGTAACATGTAAATCAACAAGCACAAGGTAAAGCTTCAGTTTCTAACAACATCTTTCTGATTAAGCGTGCTGTTGCAAACAGATGCTACAGAGCATGAAAACAACCATTC
Source organism: Anser anser (assembly GCF_964211835.1). NCBI lineage: Eukaryota > Metazoa > Chordata > Aves > Anseriformes > Anatidae > Anser > Anser anser. Next base: position 16,251,646 of record NC_139726.1, on the reverse strand, counting down.
TGACTAATTCCATCTCTCTCAACAGAAAGCCTATCTTTAAAAGTCACTCATCACTGAATGGTCTTTGGTCTGCAGAAAAATGTGAAGTATGCTTTAATTACATCCCCAGTGGCCTCCCATTTGATGGCCTGTCCACTGTATCTCTGTCGAGACAGCCTTATCTCTGGATATTTTTCAATTATGCTAAACTGCATTTATTCAGGTCCTCACTGATTCACTGTATCAGTATGTGGCTGTTTGCTCTTTACCCATAATTTTGAAAAGTGAAGTCTGCCTCATTAAAAAATGTAAGATTTCCAGTAACACTTAATGGCTACATTAATTAACATTACATTCAAACAGAATTCCTCTGATGATATGTATCATCCTGCAAGCATGTTTATATCTGATGTGTTAATATCAACTGATGTTCTTACAAGAAAATTCTTGCTTTACAACATATATTCTAGTTGTGAATTAAGCACCAGTTGATCTGTTTGTTATGTCGTTCCTTTATTTTACTGTGCTATTTTGCTGTGTTTCATTCGCATTTTGTTTCCTTTTTACAACAGCTATTCTTATGTATCAAGTGAACTAGATTTCAGTCTGGCACAACGATGATGCCTTTTCAATGTTATCTGGGTTTTCAGTTTGTACCCAGAATCAGCCTCTTGCAGCACTGTGCAGTACACAGAAAAAAACCCTCATGCACATCTTACCTCTTTGGTGTGGGTATGGAAGGAGACTGACATGTCCAAGAGAAGTTTCCTCTGTTCCACCCTCCGGACAAAGTCCTGAATCCGTACTTCCAGATGCCGGGCTGCTTTATAGATCTCTTCAGGGTCACATTCCCCAGTCTGAGCCAGCTGCTCTGCAGCCTCTAAAAGCTTGTCTGCATTGGTGTACGTATTCTACCAGCAAACAAAGCAAGAAACAGAGTATGAGTAATACAACTGTGGCAAGTAAACCCCTGAAACAGGCTGTTTATACTTTCAAAGGCATGAAAGCAAGTGATTACTAGTGTTTTAAACAATAGTAATAATTCCTACAGGCGCTGCCATCTGTGGAAAGAGAATGTATAAAGCCACACAGACTAAGCCTTGAGTAGGCATGAAACAATTTCTTATTTGAAACACACCACCCCAGCCCAGTCCTGCCAGGCACAGGAACAGGACTGTGCACTTGTTTATTTCCAAGTCCCCTGGAATTTCTCAGAGATAATGTAATGAAGCAAGGGGTCTCACCACCTCAGAAGCCAACAGTGCTTCATGTGACACTGGGCTACAAGCTCACTGCAAAGGCCTCCCAATGGTTATTGCATTATAGCATGAAACCAAGTCATCCAGAGATGCCTCAGCCCCAGGAAACATTTCCCTTTCAATGGCTTTTGTGAGATAAATTGAAAGACTGTCTTGAAGTTCCTTCTATATTTTTTCCTCTTGTCTGCTGTTCTGCACTGTATTTCTAAGTGGAGTAGGTCCACCTGATTAGCTGGCAGCTGCCAGTATGCAACGCTTAGATTGGTATGGAGGGGTAGCATTTCCAGACTGCCCGAGCCATGTACCTGCCATCCATTACAAAATAATTGGAACACTTCACTGCCCTGAATGGATTTACCCCATAGCCATGGCTTTTGTGATATGAGACCCCTTACCCCGACCTCACAGAGGGAACTGAAGAATGCAGAAGCTCCATGAAGTACTCAAAACACGCCAAGCTGAAGGAAGAGAGGTGAATCCTACTCCACCAAACTTAACTCAGCTTTCAAAGTACCCGCTCATCCTTTCCCTCCCTCTTTCATGTTTGCAGAAAACACCACTGAACCAATACACCTGAGATTCTCATAAATAGCAGCAGAAAGGTAATGGGAGTGCAGGCCATCTTCTCCATAGCCAGGAGTTAAAGATAGTCAGCCCTTGCTGTCACAGAAAAGCTTTCTTATCTCAAGTTGAGGGCTATAGCTCTGTGGTGTTAAACACTTAATACAGAGAGACAAAGATATCAGCTTGACGTAGGGAGTTTCCAGTACTGGGTGGGATCTTCAGAAATGCTCAGCCTTGGCCTACGACTGCTCCCACTGGGAATTTTAACTTCCCCATCAATAGAAGCAGAACTGTAGCACTTTCCTTTTCAAAATCCTACTGAGAATCCTCCTCAATTTAAAAATGCATTACCTTGAAACATGTACTTATAAGACATTTCAAAACTGTGGACACACGTACTTCAGAGCATTAAAGGAACACTGTCAAACATATAAGCCATAAATCAAGTCCTGTTGTTCTTACTGGGATAATACCTTGCTGCAATCAATAGGTGTTACTAAAGAAAATACTGAACACGAAGATGGAACACTGGCTTCCAAGTGTTTAATGGGGAAAAATATTTCCAGTTATAAAAAGCAGAAAGAAAACAGCTCATTCACTGTTCATTTTCCCAGTTTCTGAGGGCTGACTATAAATACACAGTATTTGCATTTCTCCTTTTGGACTGTGAAGAACACATTCTAGACAGTTTTGTTACCAACAGTAAATTTTTATTCCCTCACTTTCAGGTCACTGCTGTAATGGCTAGGTTGTTAACAGTGGCAAAACTTTATGTTTTAATAACCATTTTTTGGAAACCTCTTTAGCTGAGAATTTGTAAAAAATTTTCCATTTAATATGATCTGAGTTAGGGTCCAGTTTCACTTAACAGCATCCTTTCTGAATAATCCTCTTCCAACAGTATTTGGAGCACATGCCAAAGCTAGCACTGTTTTTCAAAGTCTACTCTACTCTTGGCTTTTTTCACACATTACCACTACAACAGCACAAACACCAGTGCAGCTCCCTAGGGATAATACTGTCCCTTGCTTTTGTGTAATATTTAGTACTCTTTTAAACACATTCACACTCTGATTATAGAACAATTTTGAGAGACAAACACCTTGTTGAAACACAGTATGAATACAACTCTCGTACTTTTATCCTAGCACCTATACACTTGTGTCCAACTCAGCTGAAAACCATTGTGAGTTTACTGATCCCAAGATGTGAGTCGGAGCGAGGTGAGTTCACTGATGTGATGATCAGTTACAAGTAGTGGCCTGGATGGCGAAAAGGGTGTGGGCAGAGCCCTAGGCTTTGAGGAAGAAAAAGAATGAAGATTGGCCTCAAAAGAGGCTCTGGCCATGGCGTACAGACACTAAAGTATGCAGTGGTCCTGCAGTAGTCCCTTTGGATTACACAACATTCTCCAAAGGCAAAGGGAATTTTCTACAAGGAAGCTGGCTGGGTGTGGATGGAGATGTATATTGTGTCTGCCCAGGGCTCTGCCAGGCACTGTCAACATACGACACAAGTTTGCATCTGCAAGGTATTCATACCTAAATTTAGCCAAGACTGCTATAGCTGTGAACACTTACTGTGGACAACAAGCCTGAACACAGCACATTTTGAGCTTGGTGAAATCTTTGTCTCCCTGCTTTTTATCTGTTCCTACTGAGCTCCCAGCTAATTATCTGGGTTTTAAAAACAGGTGCAGTTTATAATAGGAAAAACACTAATGTCTTCATCCCTGCCATTCCAGAAGGAAGGCTTGGTGCTGAGAGATTTCCAGCTCAGTGATGCAGATTCAAGAGGTTTAGATACACTTCAGATAAGCAACCACAGCTGGGAGTTAACCACACTTGCCTTGAACTCCAGAGCCTGATGTATTTGTGAAAGGATTGTCATCTACTGTCAGATGAGATACAAATACAGCATATGCCAAATAAGCTAGAGGTTAGCTCTTTAGTGAGAGCCTGCTCTATTTTTGTTTGTTCTGCTCATTTGTTTCAAGTGCAAATAAATCATATCGAGTTGTTATGCATATCAAATATTTTCATGTACACCTATTTCTCTGCAAGTGCCGTATTAAAGCTATCTTCAACCTGAGAGCTTCAACCTGGTTGGTACCATAATGCTCCACTGCTTGCCTGCTTCACACTTTGACATTTTCATCCCGAGCTCCCTCTCTTGCTAGCAAGCTCTTCAGAGCACAGGTCCTTTTTTCATCTGTTTGAAGCACTTTGTACTTTTTTTTGGTGTGACATAACACATACTAGATCAGGGCACGGGGAATCCAAGAAAGAATTAAGTCTCACGATGAAGAAAAGCATATAATAAATAGGTCTTCCTTTACAATTACCTTCTTGTCCCCCTGCCACAAGAGTGCTTCAGATTCCCAGCCCTTCCAAGACCTGGAAGGATGTACCTGGAGCACCAGATCTAGGTACATCTCCACAGTGGCACCAAGATACAAAACCTTGGAAGACACTATGATCTAATGCAACCACTGGAAAAAAAAAATGCTGCTAGAAGGATATTCATAGCCATCCCCTTTTCTGCAAGCCCCAGCCCCACAGAATATTTTCTATGGCATCCTGAGCAAGAAGACACCAAAAATGTGTCCCCTCCGGAGGGGAGAACCTATGCAGAATCTCTTTTCTGCACAAGGACTTGTGGAAACTAGTTCCTGGTTAAACAATAATAGCACTAATTACACAGAAAAAAATCTTGGAGCTGTAACATGATATACTCTCTGAAAGTTTAGTGGTGCATGCTACTTTTCTCTGAAGTTGCTTTAACCCCTGAGAAAACTCAAAATCCTTGAATTTCTGTCTCAGTGATCTACTAACTGGCATTATGTACTTCTGAACCATTTCAAGAGCAAAAACAATTTCTATCTCAAATCTCTTAGTATCTTTCTATACTAATCTTTCCATGATCACCTACTCAACTTGTGAAATCTGCAATTACACAAAAAAAATAGAAAATGCATGCTTCAGGCTTCAGAATAGAAACAGCTGTAGTATATGATTTTGGAATTTGTTTTTTCATCTGTCTTTTGTTTGTTGCAAATAAAAAAAGAAACACAATTATGGAAAAGAAACAGATTAGCAAAACCCATACAATAATCCCTACCACAATTCAAAATGAGAGGTGCTTGCAGTCTGAACACATGGCAATATTTGCTAATAAGATTCTCATAATTCTGGTTCTTAATTTTTAAGAGTTTGACATTCTGTAGCAAGGTTAAAAAAAAAAAAAAAGACTACTTATGAGAAAAGCTGATGTGAAATTTCCCTGTTATACTTGCTACACTTTCCTTTTTACTTCATACCAACAAATGCCAAAATGCCATGATCAATTTCTGTCTCTGAGCAGATCTCATCTGAGATTCCACCACAACTCCAGGTTAACATGTGAAGCTGTAGCAGCATCAGAAGTGTACTATCCAAACACAGCTCCTTCAGCTAACTGCCTAAGAGATTTCCTTAAAGTTGAAACCAACATTACTGTGTCCATAATCTTTGTATCATAGATGTATTTTGTCAATCTTTCTCTCCAAATCTATTTAACCCAGAGTAGGAATTGCACTGATTCTCAACATCGGAGAGTACTGGCTGCATGCAGCCAGCGCTGGCCTCACCTGCTACCGACAGAGAAAATTGCATTACAATGCTTAGTACCAACAATTCTGCTTTGAAAGATTTTGGCATATTTTTTCTAAAAACAAACAAGTAACAACAACAAAAGAAAAACAAAAACAACACCTGAATAATGCATCAGTTCTTGTCCCAATGTAAAAGTTAGAGGCATCAGAACAGAAATATTTTGCCTTTCTTGTTTATGATATCTATTGCAACCTAAAGTCTAATAGTTTAGTCACTTAGAGACAAATTATTTTGAAAACATTTGAAAGACATCAAATTAGTGCAGCATTTTGCTTTTGACCCAAGTGCATTTTCACAAAATGATTCCATGTAATGTTTTCCCTCCAGTTCTAGCAATTAGATTTGTAACGAGTTTATTGCTGCATGTTTCTATGCAGATTACATTGAAAATGGCTGTGTCTAATAGTTGTCCAGGGAAGAATTTATGGCTCAAAGTTGGGGTTGTCCCCCCCTCCAAATAATCTCCCCTTTCACAGTATTTTACAGCTGTTTATTATATCTGATAAATTTTCATGGTACCTGTCTCCAAGATCTCCAGGGTGACGTGAACTATGCTGATCAGCCAGAGACATTTAGTTGCATGCATCAGAAGCATGAGGCAGGAAAATGGGGCAGGTGATCAGATACATCATTGTGTCAAACGCAAACTACATACCTCAGACACCTCACTTCGTAAAAACATGTTTAGATACGCTGAAGGGGAATGAGGCGGCACTGGTCTGCCTTATTCCATATTAATCAAGTTCTGGGGCTGTGGAAGGCAGTTCCAGGCAAAGGTTCCTCATATTCTTTCAGAGTTTTGTCACCTGGGCTTTACCACATAAATAATACAGAAAAGATGCCACCTCCAGATGCCAGTAAATACTGACAAGAGAGAGAACTTAGATGACTAGCTTACACTTGATCTTGACTAAAGACAAGTGATGGGAATCCCATTTTATGCTTGCAAGCTGAAGTTTAGCAAAATTATTAGATTTTCTCTGATGTGATATCTTCTCCGTGAGTTTTAACTTGCCTCTTCAACACCAAAGATGAAATTCCAGTATTACTACTCCTGCAGTGAGGATGGGATGTTGAGGCAAACATCAAAGCCTGATCCATCTCTCACTGAAAACAGCAAAAAGGATGCTACTAACTCCAGTAAGAACTGGGTCAGCTTCCGAGTCATTAACTCAAGATGGAGAAGGAGACAAAAAATGGTGAAGTGCTGCAAGCAGAGCTCCAGAGGCCACGTACCTCTGTTTGGTGCATATAGGAGAGCAGAAAGCCCTCCTCCTCACAGAAACTACAGCATGATTCACGTTCACAAAATGATTATGGAGCTGATTCTGCATTTCTTCTCAATCCTTATAATCTATTGTTATCCTTAATTACCAAGTTCAGTTACTGCTATCAGATACTTTGCTCAAGCCACTTTGTTAAAAGTAGCTCCGTTTTTCTGTTTAGGTTAAATGATGTCACAGACAGGCTTTTGTTGAAGCATTATATCTTTAGTAATTTGATATTCTAAAGGTAAAATGAGTGACCACGATGAAGGATTCCTTTGATAAATAAATCTGGGGTTTAGAGAAGCATCCATCTTTGTCAAAATTCCTCCTCCCTTAAGGGCAAAGGCTAAGTGTATATGATGATCTAATATAAAATGTGATTTTATTCAGTTTCAATTTCACATAATCAAATCAAGACCTATGTTCTTACTTGTGTTCTATTGCTCTAATTCAAAACAGACTTACCAGGAACTACAGCTACAGAACTTAAAGGCAGAAAGTCTCTCTGAGCTCGTGTAGCCACTTGCTCTATCAATACAGGATCACTCCCTACTGTACACTAGAATGGATACTGTAGACCTTTCTTAAAAACATCCAGATTAATGAAGTTTCCATTATAATCTTTAGCAGACTGATCTTTCCTTAAATCTGACAATTCATCTAAGGCTTTTCTTGTCATAATTCTGCACCAGTTCTCTTTACTCAGTCCTTCCTGAAGTCTGAACTCTTCAGATCCTAGAGCCTGTTATAATTTCTTTTGATGAACACTTAAGACCATGCCTGCCCTTAAATGAGTGAATAATAATCGTATCTGTTTAAGTAGTTTACCAAATGAGTGTCTCAGGTAAGCTTATGAGTGCAACCATGTACAAGTTTGTGTCCAAGTATCAACCTCTTGATAATTTCAGTAAAATTACTACTGTTCTCAGGACTGCATCCTATTTGCGAACGTACTTAAGGAACCAGAGTGCCTAGAAAGTCATTTCAGCATGCAAGCACTGCATAGAAAACCTCTTCCAGCTCCTTGAAAAGTTATCTTTGCAGCTGATAGATACATGGGGTTGCAATGTCCTGCCTCTCACGTCCTGTTGAGGGACTGTGGCTAATTCATACTGTTTTAAATGATTTTTATTTCAGACATTTTCTGGCTGAGCGCCCGTATTGTTACTGTCCTCACCAGAATTTGAAACTTAACTCAGTTCAGGAACATCCACAAACTTCAGGAATGAAAATTTTGCTCCCATTTCAGATGGTTAGGAGGCCATGTATAATACCACACTGATGTTAATTACTACTTTAATCCTCCAGTAGTATTATAATTTCAGTAGATTATTTAAGTGGATTTTTCAGTATGAATGAGAAAGAAACTGTTCCCAAGAACTGACAAGGTAGATATCACACAGCATCCTCACTAACCATCATCAAGAACCACATATTTTTCCATGTATTGTTTGTTATTTTTTTATTTATGCTTTTCCCTCAGGATTCACATACAAAGTGAGATGAATTTGTTATTTGAATTCAAAAGAATGACACTGACACATTACACCGAATGCTCAAACCCAGGTAAATGGTTTAAAAGTTACCTTAGTCCTTTAAACAAATAAGTCAGATTAGAATTAACAGCTGGAAATATATCAACTAAAAGAATTCTTTGTCCTATTTCATACTGAGGGCTTACTTTAGATTAAAACAATGTCACTTATGTTATATTTTAATCACATCAACTATTCATCTTAATCAGGAGTGCAGTCACAGTATAGAAAAATACTCTATTGCCACAATCACACTAATTAACTTTGCTGTGATCACAACTATTAGTCAATGAAATGCAACTGATACACATAGTGAACTAATGTTTTAAATACCATCTAATATCACACATCATATCCAATATTAATAAGTATGCGAAGATGTAGATATGCCCAAATACCACATACACACAAATCACAAACTATTAACCCAGTACTTCTTAGGTCAGCTTAACCATCACTGAATTTTACCGTCACTACTGAAAAATACCATCCATGCAAGGCCTTTAAATGGAATGCTTCCAAAGCTATTTTCTTCTCCGATACCCAAATGCTCAAAAGCATTTTTGGCTGAGATCTAGACTTTTCAAACCTCTGCTGGGATTTTTTTAAATATTGCAAGATTCATTTTAATTTCTGCTCCAAGGGGGAAGATGGGATTTCATTCTTTCTTTAGCTGGAAAGGCTACACTCAGCAAAGGTTTCACCCGCAGCCTGCCAAACCTCCTCTTTCCTCTTCATTTTATTTTAATGAGTTTACATGTGTAAGTTCCTCTATTAAATAAACATCTAAGCACATCTAATATGAGACATGTAAATAAACCTACTCTTTCCAGAGAAGCAATCTGCACACTTCATGTGGTAAGGAGTGTGTATCATTGCAGGATTACACAGGAGTCTGATACACATCTTTAAAGAAGTTGCAGTTTGAAGCACGAGGAATACATACTACTTTACACTTTGTGAGATGTGATTCAAGAAGTTCTGATTTGCAAGACTGCACACACAGGAGCTGGAAGAACACCCCTTTGGCTCAAGAATGGAATTTTAATCCCACAAAGCCAGCTTTTGGTATCTTTCCTGGGACCTAGAGAGGTTGCCAGCTGAGAAAGCAGTGTTGCCCCAGGAAGGCTCATACACTGGGTCTAATGCACAAACAGCTGTGTTTACAAACCAAAGAAATTTCTGAGGAAACAATTTTCAGAGACTGTATTGAAAAAACTTAACAGTTTTAACTGAGGAGGTCTCATAGCCCTTCAAAGCCAGCAGTTATACCTCACTTCGGCACCCTACAGCACCTTAAACAGAAAGATTGCCTACTTACTATGTAGGCTCATTTTGTGCTTATAGGGGAAGGAATATGAAATACAATAGAGAGCCAGGTAAAGATCAATTAATACCCTTAGGAATACTTTTCTCTTTTTCTGTTAACCTATTGCTGTTCTAGGAAAAGCATATTTAAACAGCACATTAAAATGAGATGATGAAATACTCCCGTTGCTGTTTCAATATTTTATGGACTGAGGTATGTACAAGAATTGTGGAAGATATCTGAAATGCACAATTATTGGCCAAGTTTTATCCTAGCCTGAAAAAGCTTGATACCTTCCCTTTGAGAACATCTTTGCACAGTAACAGACACATGGAAGTATGGAACCACGGAAGCGAAAGCAAGGACAGCAGAACAATGTTCTGGGGTCAGACGTGAAACCAAACTGGCCTTACAGCCAAAAATTAACATCTGATATTGGTTAGCTTTATGCAGAATGGTGAGGGTACCAGGAAATATTATTACTACAAAATGACTTGTTAATCAAGTGATTAGCGGACTGTATGAATGAGAGCTGCTGAAGTGACTGCATAACTGAGCCTTTGAAGCAAGCTCAACAGAGGTGAGGAAAGCATTTTGTTTTGCAGAAATGACAAGGGAGCACAATAAGGCAAACTGTCAGGAGCAAACCGGAGCGTTCTGAAAGCTTCTCATATGATAAATATTATCAACAAGCCCAGACAGTCCTTAGCAAAGCCCCCCAACTTCTGTATGATAGGAAGGAAAAGGGAAGGAGAGTGGAGGAAGACAGCTGTGTGGCAGCTCAGAGGTGAGCAGCAATCTGGGAGGCCACGGTATTGTTTTCTGTCCCAAAGGCTCAGCTTGTGTCTTTTCTGAGCCCTGCAGAAATGAGTGCAATCATGACAGTTTTATCAAGTCCTGCCCGCCTTCTCAATTGAAATAACTTCAGGCATTCTGGGTTTAATATCATGCTCACAATTTGGAGGTTTCAAAGAAACAGTGATGACAGTATTAAAAGGCTTTAGACTGTCAGCAGCACTGGGAAAAGTCAGTACCAAAACCAACTGGCAGTGCTACTGCCATGAAAACAGAGGCGGAAATAAAGCTATGACATGAATTCTGCAAACTGCCTGGCTTTGTTTCTCGTGTCTTGGTTTTTATGAAACCTGTTTTAAATAAGACAGCAAAGCATTTCTTTCCCCACAGCCACCGCCACTGTCTCAGCTGTGCCTCTCTTTCCATCATTGTAGAGATAGGTTATACATCTTTCCTGCAGCACATCTTGAGCGAGGTGGGACTGTTTATAGAATGAGATAATGTTTAACACAAGAAAATTCAGCACAACTTTTTCTTGAATTCTCCAAAGCTTCCAGCTTACAAAATCCTATATAGACAAATACAGAGACCAGGCAGGCTTAACTGCAACACAGTATTGTATACACGTCAGGTAACAATTATATTTTTTATGCATGCAGCGTAAGCTTCTGCAAAAAGGCAGGTCTAACAAGAATTCATCACAGGACCTCAAGATTCGCAGCCAACTCTATTTTTCCATAAGTTAAAGGCCACCTCTGACAAGCAAATGGATATTTGTGAACAACACGGACAGAAAAAAACGTGCCGAAAGATGTGCCACAGCCTTTCAGCAGGGTCAATGCACCTCTGCTGCCTCCGGAGGGATGAAGAGATTTAATGAAATTTTTGCTGCTGCTCCCTTGTAACACAGATTGCCTCCCTGACATGCTACACTGCATCAGCTCCCATGCACACACCCAGGTGGGAGTGGTGTGGGAGATTTTCTCGGCAAGGGCACCGCGTCTCCTGGTGCAGCTGAGCTGCTGTGACATGCTAGCACTGTCTACATTCCCCCTAGACCCAGAGGGAAGCAGGGAGTCCTTTGTTACTCTCCTGGGTCCCTTCTCTTCGCCCAGGCAAATCTGACTTGTAGCAAAGATGCACTTAAAAATTGGCATTTCCATCCATAGAAAACCTCACACTTGGGTACGCTGCCTGCCAGAGACAAAACATGATGAGAACAAAATGTCAACACCTCTGTTTTGCTGACAATTTGGACATTTCCATTTGGCAGCAGGGGAAGGTTTCTCAACACACCCTTTGAGCAGGACTGGTAACACACCACCTGCCCATCTCTCAGATAACCTCAGTCCCCATCCCCCTGCTCTCTGGCCCTCAGATAATTTGATGGCAAGTTTCTCTAGTCTCTATCTACAAGAATAAGGCAGCCTCACCAGCTTCAATTACAACCTGAAGTAACTTTTGACTTCACCTCCTTGTTCCAGCTCAGCGTCCTTAGGAGCAGGTCAGTGAGATCCAAAGGGATTCAGAATCTCTTCACTGTCAGCATTAATTCAGCTCTCCATCATGGTTTACACATAGGAATTTGTTTCAAATGAGTAGAAACCATTCTCTGAATCTTATTAGATTTATAAACTCATTTTTCACCGCTGTTATTTCAGTGACGTGAAATGTCCGTACAGCTTACCCATCAAATTAGTTCTTCAGAGGTGTTGTGAAAGCAAAAATGGACTAAGGGCTTTGTCTCCCCTACAACTTACAAGGATTAAGATCTTCTCTAACAGCTAGTGAGATGTACTGCATATTGGTAATGTGGAAAAGAAAAGGAGTTTTCACTATCCTGGAAGAAATAAAGTTTTTATTTTTTTTTAAACACCCAACATTCATATACTTTAGAAAAGTTTCAGACAGGGACCAACATTTTTCATGTTGGTCAGAAAGCATTCATATGGGGTACATTTTAGCAATGTGTTCTGCTGTACGAAATTCAATTCAGGTTACCTACAATCACCAACAAAGATTTAGAAATATAACATTTTTAATTTCTGATTCTTATTAGAAGGCCACACATGATTTGAGCTAAACATATTCTAATAATGACTTACAATGAGAGATCTGGTACAGAACTGTGCTATAAAAATGTATTGATTTTTGGCATGTAGTAGATCCCCAAGAATACTGCAGCCATATGAGATACTGCCTCTATAGTCAACTTCTGCCAATTTATTTTATTTTTTTATAATAATAAATTGTCCAAATCCTGAGCTTTCTAGTGTATTCTTTACTTAATGTTGCCAAACCATTCCTTCTCCCCGTCCAACCCCCCTTCCTCTAAAAATCCCAACCAGGCCCCAAAATGGTAAGACAGGACATGACAAGACAGGACAAAATCAAAGATCAGAGAAATTCTCCTTGAGCTGTCTTTGATCTCTCTTTGCCTGCTCTCCTGGAGCCCCAGCTTCGTGCCAGACCCTAAGGAGCAAGATTTGGGCTCCTGCTCCTGGAGGCATACCCAGCGGGGCCAAGCAGCAATTCACACTCCCTTTGCCATTCCCATCCCCATATAATCTCCTTATTTTTGTGTCTCCGTCCTAGCTCACAAATCCGATTCTGCTCTGTGCTGTGCCATCTTTCTTCCTTGTCCCACATTCACATGCCGCTATAAAAAAAAACTAATTTTACAATGGTTAAACGACCCAGTGACCCAATTACCAGTCCCAGAGCAGAGCGCACACTCTGGTGAGTTGGCTGATATTCCAGCAGCTGACGTGGCTGCAGCCCTGGCTGTGCTGCGGGGCTGCCTCCTCTCCCACTTGGCTTTCGGGGCACAGCGGTGCAGCGGGAAGCGAGACCACCCTTCGGTGTAAACCCTGCAGGGACAAAACCTCGAATCCTTTCGGAAAGGGCCTGGCACTGGGAGGGACAGCTTGCCACCCCATGTCAGGAGGCAGCAATGGCGTGAATGCGTTCCTGGCTGGGCGGTATTTCTTTGTGCCACTTGTATGGTGGGAGCAAACACCTACCCCTGATTTTAAAAAGGATTTGGTTACGTCTATTTGGAGCCTAAAATACACCCCAGAGCCAACAGAAAGTGATGCTGAAATCATATAAGACTTCTCTCCCCTCCAACAGCATCTATTTCCAAGTCAAACCAGGGAGCACTGCAAATCCTTCCTGCACCCCACTTTGATGTGTGGGCATTGCCAAATCCAAATTCTGGTTGTCAATACAGATCCTGGCCACAGGTAAGACAACCAGGAGCCAGGTGCCAAAAACTAGCACACGCAGCAACCTCCATGCCCTACCATCCTTCATTTCACCCCGCATCCAGCGCATTCACCTCAGCTCTTGAGTTGACACATTTAACACAAAGGCTGCGCTGCTAATTCCCTGATGGGAATGAGTCACGACCACCCTTTTATGCTGTGCACTTTTGCAGTGAGGACTAATATCACACAGGGGGAGGCAGAAGCAGGCTCTGTTCTCCCTTCGCTGCCTAGCTCCGCATCTCACTAATGTCACGAGGAGTTACCTACGCTGCGTGGAAAAAACAAGCCTTATGCATCAAACAAAGCGCTCTGCTAATGAGGGTTGCTTGCTAATAGGGCACGCACACTGTCATTGTTTTGCAGCACATGCTGGCTTCTATTGTATTAGCTGCATGCTAATATAGGCAACCATGCCAGACAAACACGTGCACAGCTCACTGACAGGTCAGAAACACCTCCCGTCTCCCTTCCTGGCTTTTCACAAATTCTGCAATTCCTTCCTCCCAAACAAGCTTCATTTCAAATGCAGTGACATGACAAGTCCAATTCAGCTTGCTTTTCTCATGTCAGTCTTAAGAGTTTCCCTCCCTCCCTCCCTCTGCAAAGGCTGAGGCAGGAGAGGAACCTGTGTTTTTGCATGTGGTTGTGCTCTGAAGCAGACACTAAACAAAGATGCCTAAATGCTTCAAACCATATGCCATTTCCATAGTGACACAAACCAGCGCTTTCTTGAGGCTTGGTTATACAAAGCCAGACCTCACAGACAGCAGCTATGGAGGGCAATATTAACGGCTCTATTACACGCACTGAATCAACAAGTTATTTATACACACATTAGGATTTTGTCCCTGTTCACACGCATGTTATTCTAAAAGACCTCTATAAATCCACTGATATCCCCCTATTCCTACACAGGAGAAGCTGAGATCTGAACCCTATTGCAGGGCAACAAATTAAAAAAATAGGTTTATATGCAATAAAATTCTGGTAGAATACTGACATAAAACATTTGCAATGGTCACATACTGCAAGTGTTGTTCTCACACAACCCAAGTGCCTGACGTGAGAAATAAGAGGACATCCCTCATCTGGACCTGCAATAGGAAAAGAGAAGAGAAACCAGACTGCAGAGCAGCTTTCCCACAGGATAGATCAGCCATTGAACAGGATTCTCCACTCTTTAGCACATGTTCATTATAGACAGTTTCTCCGAAACTGGAAATGTGACATTGTTCTAAATCTTGTGCAGCAGAGTGATCCATCAGACCCAGTTAGTCTATTCCCAGAATATTTGCACAATGATAATAAATACCTAAAACTTGCCCTCGAAAACTATTTTGCTTTATTACTGAATATAAACCTCTTTGATATTGGCTTAACCTAAGTAAAATTACCAAATACTTGCAAAGCAGTATATTTGTGACTAGCCACATCTGCTGTGTTAATGCTGTGCCGTTCTCCCAAAGGCACCACTGGCTGGCCTGGAGGCAGCAGCAAGTAAAATCTCAGATGGATTCATAGTGTCACCTTCTTCCCCTTGAATTCCCCCTGCTATCAATAGCTACAAGAAATTTAACTGAAGAGTACTAGTCCACCATCATTACAAATGAGATTCGGACATTGCTGCAATTAATCTTCCTGAGTCAATAGGCATGGCTTGATAACCCGATAAGAAGAGCACATGGGAGAATGATCAGAGGGGATCCAAAGCCTTCGGATGACAATAGTTTTCACCAGCATACACAGTGCTGCCAAAACAGCAGTGGTTCATTAGTGGTTCCAATACTAAATAGCTTTTATTTTAGTTGTATGCTCATTCAGTTGAGACATCAGCACAACGTTGAACATATCTCTAGTATGCATGTTATATAATACATCACTGTTAAATTTTTCCAATTATCTTAAAAAAATATAGGGGCCTGAAAAAAACAAATTCCAGAATTTTTCTTCTGTAGGAAATTTTCTCTTTCTTTTCTGATTCTGAATGAAATGAGTTCAAAAACTAAGATATCCCCACACAATAGAAATTCAAATTTCTAGAGCTTCTAGAATTAAAAATAGATATTTCTTAAATAGCTTCATTGTTCCACCAGTCTGTCAAGGGAACAGTATTTTGCATTTATAGGCAAACTAAAGGAACACATTTTAAAGAACCAAAAATAAACCTACCCAAATAAAACCAGCTATAGGAAGCTTGCTCCTGGCAACTGTCAAAAATGTATTGTGTTACCAATCCTTGAGATTTTACAGGGAATATTTGGATTCTGAATCAAGCTGCAGGCAGCTTAAGGAAAAGATCCATCTGTCATGTGATTTTGGAAGAAATAGGAAAGAAAATCACCTCTAGCTTGACGAGCAATATACTGAAATGTAACTCGGAGATATGGCATAATAAGCACAGCTCTTCAGGCAATTGCCAGGAAGATTTCTCTGCTGTTACAGAGCCTCTCTAAAAACAGTTCCCCATTACTACTAGCTTGCAAAGTACCAGTGGCTACCAATTCAATTACACTGCTATCCAAACTCTCAGAAGATTAGCCAAGAAGCTCTTTCAGCAACCCCTGCTAATGAGGTCTCCATGGGCATGTCTAGACCACTCAACGGAGCATGGTACTGACACATCCACAGCCTACTCTGAAGGGTATCACACTTCCTCGGGGAGAACATGAGTTACATGGCCTTCTTCTGGCTCACATCTGGCAGCAGAGTCCCCATGCTTGCACAGAAGTGCATCCAGCACAGCTATACGGCTCCGTCCCTCCCAGCCTTCCTGTGCAGAACAGCTCCAGCATCTCTGCACTTGCTGCTCAGCTATGTCCTGAGTCACCCAGGGGCTGCTAGACTTCACACAGAGTTACGCTATTGCTTCCATGATAAACTACCTGGCTCTTTAACTATGTTCTTAGAAGTTTTTAGATCCAGAAGTCCCCAGATAACCTTCCCATACAATCTATATATAGGCACCAGTTCATTTTTCTCTGCTGTCTATGACTGCCAGATGCTGTCTGCTGCCAGCCAGAAGAAACCAAGAGTTCTGGAGCCCAGAGCTCTGCACCACAGCACACATGCCTGTGTAATCTGCTGCCAGTGGGCATTTTTCCTCTTTGTGTAGAAATGAATACATTTGCATAAATGCAGTGAACAGGAAACTGCATTACAGCCTCAGAAGTCGCTCATGACCATGCAAAGGATGATGAAGAAGATATAAATGGAGCTGACTTTCTCTTGCCTGTCTCATTATTTTATTTATTTTATTTTATTTTTTTATAAAAGCATTTGGCATTATTGAAACCACAGTTATACTGCTAACTTTGAGCATAGTTTTTACCAGGTTTAATTGACTGCTTTCTCCCTGTTTTGGACTAATATTTCATCCTACATTGTATTTTAGTCACCCAACACAAAGGGAGAAATCCAGTATGCCTGGTGAGCTATTCCATTCAACAACCAGGTAGGTCACAAAATTAAAAAAACTAATAATAATAACAAAATCACCCTGGGACAATGCTCTGTAAGTGCTCATTATCAAGCTGGGCTCCTAATTTATGCCTAGCTGTTTTACATCAGCACTGAACTTCATGCCAAACTTTAGAACAATGACATCCAGCAGAGCTGGAATCTGTATAGGAAAGCGCTAGGTTTTTATCCTGAAGGCCAAACAAGTAGCTGTTTGCAATTCAGTTTGGCCTGACTATTCCATTACCTCACTTAATTTTAAAGCAGTTCAAGTAAAACTACGCGGGACTGCAAGATCACAGAATACCATTTTTTTACCCGCAGTGGATATTCTTACTGAATCCACTGGATATTTCACAGGACAAACACTATAATCATATTATTCAATATATTTACACTTAAAGATCTTTTTATCTCCAAGAGCAATTTGAAAACTCTGAACTGACAGCATCTTGGGAATAGAACTATGGAGGAAGGGGAGACTCAAGACAGGACCACCAGAGTACAAATTGCATCTCAGATGAAGAACATCACCTAATTTTTGTTTTCCAAGACATAGGCCATTGGCTTTTTAGGTCTCCTTTGAAACCCTTTTCTTTCAGGAAATACCTTTATCTCCCTCAGAAAAATAGAAGAAAGGGATGATTCTTAAATGAACTATACACATTTACATAAGTTAGCTTTGATGGCTCAAAACCTGTGTTCAGGTGTTTAATCATCTCCCAAAAGTTCTTTTGGAGGAAAGCGAGCATAGACACCCAAGAACCGGAACACTAAATAGCTTCCCAAATAGCATACTGCAAAGCTCAGCACTTTTGCTTGCATATTTGCTCACATTTTACCTAGCTCTCCACTTCCATAATAATTCAAGAATAGCCCACTGCACCTTGGCAAAATGGAGCCTGTAGAACTTTCAGGTACTAAATGCAAAACTCAGCTGTAGCTGTGAGTACAGTGCAGTTCAGGAGGCTTGAAAGCATCTCCACAGACCTGAGAGCAGCTTATCCTCCAAATGCAGATGACAAGCACCACCTTGCATGAGAGCACAGACCGCCCAGCTCTGCATTTACAGAATCCAGGCGGGTTGTTTGTCTGGGTGACCCCAAACAACGCAGGGTTTGGCAGGAGAGGGAGAACACCAAGGGGACAGCGTGCGAGCCAGCTTCCACTTCTGCTTCATTTCACTTTGGTACAACGTTTGGTTAGTTTGGGTTAGAAACACCGGCTGTTTACCATTAGTTGAGCTGAAGGCTTTTAAAATGCACAGCGAGTGCCATCTGCAGGCTGAAGTTCATACTGGTGGGCCTCCTCCTGCTAAAAATGCAGATAAACCTGCCTGATAGGAAAGCAGAGAAACGGAGAAGGACTACAGGAACGTTTGTTGCAGATCTTTGGAATCACAAACCACTCAGCCCTGCGGCAGCAGAGTGCCGCATAGCCAGAGGTGTTTCCCCACCATCTTTCCAAATTCTCTGCCAGAACAAACGCAGCGATGCTCTTTGTGAGCAGAGAAGGATGACAAAGCCACCTTATCCTCCGATTGCCAGGAATACCAGAAGAGAGAATGATCTGTGGCCTCTCTCTCATATACAGCAGCCCCTCTCATATACAGAGAAGAAAAGGGTTTCCAACATGTAGAGCTCAACTCAATAGTGCTCAAGTGCTGGGAGACTTGGGGAGCGCAACCCAGACAACACAATTTTCCCACTGTTTTTCAGGTAAAAGCACTGAATATGGAAAAGCTAGAGAGTCTAAAATGAAATTATCTCTGGATTTACAATCCTAATTGGCTGAACGAGGGTTATTTGATTTACACAAAGTAATCTGAGACAAGCTGTCATTGCAGGAACAGCTACATCTACAGAGTGGCGTTTATTTGTTGATGGTTACCTTGATACCTACCTTGCCATTAATGCCCAACTGCTCAGGTTCTCTGTGCAGGAGGCACAGTGCCTAAAGCTGGCATTATCAGGGTGCAGCCAGAGACCAGCATCAGCACTGGCAGAGAAACAGTCACAGGTATACTCAAGATAAAAACCTCCCTCCCAGGAGCTCTGGCTTTCTCATCCAAATTCAAACATTTCCCACCTGTGTGTCCCATGTAGAATAAATACGGTGAGAAAAATTGCTAGAGCATTGTCTAAACAGCAGTTATGAGAGAAAGGGACCCCAAATTGTATTTCCTATTGCCCACAATGCATCGCTCGAAAATCACTGACATTTTCCAAGCGCAGCTGTATGCAGGAAGGTGATCTATTTGGGCCATGCCTGATTGGATCATTACATCCAGATTTATAAATCTGTGAGGTTTCTAATCAGACATAGAGGGAATACATTCCACCTCTCAATCTAGTGCCTTGGCAGGTCAGTCAATCAGAGCATTTCTCAGCACAGCAATCCCAGATACAATTCTCTTCTTTACATGCAGCTAGGCAGCATTCAAAAACATGAACTTTTTGTCCACTGTTGCAAATACCACAAAAATTCGTGAAAATTGCTTTTAGTTTGACCTTTGCAAATGCCTTCCTCAAACAGTAGGAGATAAGAACAAATATATCAGAGCCAAAAGAAAGTAGATGTTGAAGAATAAATTTATACTGTATGGCAGACTATGTGTTATTTTCAGAGAACTGCCAGAAGCAAGAAGACTTGTACTGTCAGTCTCACCAGGTATGTGAGTATTACAGTTAAATATATATATATATATATAAAATCATTAGCAGACAATAACTGACATCCTGATGAGAGGAGTGGGCATACTCTTCAGTCTTTTGTTTCAGGATCTTAGCATGTGTGCTTTGTTACATGGCTGTATCAGGAATAAGCGATACCAGTTATCCACCTTAGCCATGGCAAAGTTATTTACTATCATGAGAAAAAAAATAAAATTAAACAAGTTAAAATGAATTAATTATAGACCAACTCTAAAGAGTTAAGCATCAGGAGGAAGGGAATCAGGAAGAGTAAAAACTGGTCATAATCAGAGTGGGGAGGAGATTTATTCCTCAACACAAAATCGACCTCATGGAAAGCTTCTGCAGGAAAACTCCAGGTGTGATAAATTTATGGCCCTCCCTCTTACCCTTGCTATTACTCTTTTGAAAGCAAAGAATATTATATTCTCAAGTCCTTGACCTGGGATAAAGCCTGAGATTCCTTTCACTTCCCCCAGCCCATGTCCCCATGTCCATTTGCCAGCCTCACATTCCAGTGTCACGCTGCAGACAAGCTTCATAAATTAGCAGTGGTGTTCTGGTGGTGTGAATGCACCAGAGGAAGGGCCCAGGAACTATTCCAATCAAAGACAGGGGGAAAGTAGCTGAGTTTGACTTCTGTCAATTATTTCTAATTAGGAAGAACCATAAAGTTCATAGTCGGAGCACAGGACTGCTCACAATTGTCCAGGCGGAGGAACAAGACACACATTAGTGCTAAGTGAGTGAAAGCAAGGTGATCACAGGAGAAGTGAAGGAATCATATTCAGAGGAACATAGAAGGGATTCTATACCCATATGATTTATATTTTTCTCTCCTCTTTCCATCCTTCCGCCAAACGCCCACCTTCATTTGAACCCATGGCCTCACATCCAGTGAACTAGATTCACAAGCCCTTTACTCCACGCTGAATTTGGCCGTGTGAAGTGAATAGAGATGTATCTGAAGTTATCCAGCCTGAGATATTTAATGAAGAGGACTAATATGAGGGGTAAGAAACTCTTACGTGAAGTAATTTCATTCTGACTTACCCTAGTACCTACACACAGACACCTCCCTAAATTACATCGTCCAGTGGAGTAAGCCTTATCTGAGCTGTTGTTTCCAATGTGCAGACAGTTCACAGAATCACAGAATATCCCAAGCTGGAAGGGACCCACAAGGATCATCGAGTCCAACTCCTGGCTCAATAGAGTACCACACAAAATTCAGAATTCTGGGAACCGCAACGCACCAGCAACACGCTGCTCCGCCTCGTCCCCTTCTCACTGCAGCGGGAGGAGACAAAATGGCGGCCGCTGCCGGCCCGCCACTGGCCTGGGCATTCAAGTCCTTCTTGACTTGTCAAGGCATACAGAAAGTGGAGTTCTAGTCCAGACCTTGAGGATTAAGATTCAGCCACAATTTTAGCACTTCTAGGAGACCTGCTATTCAACTAGATATTAGACAGGGTTCCTATCCATTTTTATTTTGGTAAATTGACCTTTCCCTTCTGTCATTTGGCTATTACCTCTGTTTCTTGCTATGTGTGTTACAGAACCCACTTTTAATTGCTCTGCAACAGGTGAATTAAAACCGTTTGGTGCATTTTCAAAGTACGCTTATTGAAAATACTCTCCAGCTCCTGTGCTGCAAGACTCAGTTGCACAGCTTGCTCCCATCTCTGTTGTCAAGACAATGTTATCCTTCTGTCTTTCCTCACCTGTTCTTAATTTGTTTCCTACATCTCCAGTGAGGTAGTACTCAAGGAGGAGGAAAAAAAGAAAAACAACAACAACAAAAAAACTGATCCAGTAATGTGAGATATAACTGGAACTGTGAAGCTAATATATCATATGGGAGGGAGATTCAGAGAATATTAATGCCACAAAAGACACTAGATCACCTAGTTTCAGCTCCTGTGTATTACTAGACCTTCATTCTCATTCAGTTACCATTAGTATTGCATCCAATAATGGCTATCTGACTTAAACACATCTTTGGGAAGGCACCTTATGTTGATTTCAGGATGAAACTTCCCACTAACTTCTGCTTTTGGATGGGCCCTGTAAGACTGTGGTTTGCAGCCTCCAGCCTAGGACCTATTTTAATCCATTTGCATAAGTTAACTCTAGAATTTCAAAACTATTGTCAGAAGTTTTAAATCCACAGGAGGTCTTACAACATTTTAGAGATCCATCAGTCTAGAACTGCTGCTTTCAGACTGTGTGATTTGTCAGTGGTATGCAAAGATACCTCATCACAGCTGAAAGGTAACACTGAAATTCAATATCAAGCCAAGGAATATGAGTTTAGAGTGATAGCTGAATGTCTAATTGAAAGAAGGATGTCGGCAAACTGAATGGATTCAAGGAAATAGTTAACAAAAGAGCGTTTAATAAGAACATGTTAGCAGATTTAAATATGCTTAACGTGGATAAGAGGCACTTAGGAGAAGACAAGATAACATTCAACAGATATTGCAGGGCTGTTATTTCATCTCCTTCCTTGGCATTTACCTCCTTAAGTGAGATAAGCAAGACTAAAGGGATATAAACAACAGTTTATATACATATATATCTATATACTGAATATCAGGGAGAGAAAAAATAAAAATAATCCTGCCAGTAGCTGCTGTCAGGCAGTGAAATAATTTCCCATGGAGGACAGTGAAAGAGTTACGTCCCTGTTGCTGGAAACATCTAAAACTAAACTAGGCCAACACATGGGAAAGTTACCACAGAAAAATGAAACCAAAGTCTAAAACATTGTTGTCTTATGCCACAGTGAAATATTTGAGCAATAACCTGCCTGCATTCATCAGGAAGGCAAAGCATTTAATCTATGTAAAGCAGAATGTATCAATCAGGATTTTATCTAAAATACCCAACGCAGGAGTACCTTCACAGGAGATCAATTTCTGACAGATGATGCTTCAATCTAAAACAAAAAGTGTAACATGATCTGGCAGGCAGAACTGAGACTGGATAATTTCTGGCCATATTTTTTTTTTTATTAAAAGAATAAAAATAATTGGTCCCTGGAAGAACTTATCAAGTTTCCTCCTTCATTTAAATTCCATAAGTAAAGGCTAGATGTATGTTTAAACATCTGCTATGACCATGCTTCAAGGAAAAGTTATGGGCTTTCAGGCAGGAATTTTGGCTTCATACCAAAATTCCTCGTCATGCCTTGCTTGCGCTGTGCTATGAGGAAGATCCTGTAACAACAATAATAGCTATCCTCTCATTCTGAAACAAATAAACAAAAATCTTTCTAGGCAACAGGCTGTACTTGCACAGACCCACCCACTGCAGTGATTTTCTAATTGCAACTGCTGCTGCTACCACACGTAGCATACAAACTGTGCAAGGATCCTGGTCAGCTCCCAATGTTTGAAGAGAGCAGTGTGAATTTACCAGGCCCCCGAAATTCCAGTAGATTTTTTCTTAATGTATGAGAGGAGTAACAAAAATCAAGCCAGAAAGCAGAAGTCTTTGATTCAGACTCTTACCTGTGCTACCTCTTCAAAATCATCGTGTCTTTTCTGCAGTGCACGTGCTCTATGTAGAGACTTCCCAACTCCTGTGTGTTTACTCAGAAAGGCTTCCCCATGATTTTCAATCCAGTCCAGTACCTGTCAAAAAAAGAAGAGCATCCAATTACCTCTCCTGTCTCAGCAGCACAGAGCAATTGTTGGGGTGAGGATAAAACAGCTGCAGAGGTATAGCTTTATGTTTGCAGTAACTAAACACATGAAGATCTGTCAAGATCTGTTCCAACAAGATAGAAGATAAATGTTTATAGATGTTACTGGTAAATTAGGATTATTGGATTTTTACTATTCAATTTGTTTTAAAGTGTAGCTTAGTTATTTGAGCCTGACAGACATTAAGTATTTACTTTCCCATAAATGAGTTTTGGGGAATGGGAGTCAGAAATCTGGAATCTTTTGCAGTAAGCATCCTCCCCTTAAAGCTCCCTGTGTAAACCAAAAAACAATGATAGCAGATTTCACATAAACAGCAGATTCCAATAGGAAGCGTCTTAAATGAGTCCAAAAGCATGATGGAGGGATCAATTCAAATTGATTTTGAAATGGGGAGAAAACATCAGAGTAAGTAGAATGAAAAGGTTAAGAATCCTTCACTGCAGGCCACAGAACATTGACTGAATGCACCTTTCAAGTCTTATCAGGTTTCCAGTTCCAAATGTAACTGAAACCTATGGAAAAGTAAAGTGGCAAATCTGATATACTGAGAGCTAAAGAAGATTTTCTTTTAAAAATAGATCAACTGTATGACTGCCATCCATTTGGAGCTCCTTCATACAATAACAGTGGCACAATTCTGCTATTAAACCACCAAAATTTAGATTAAATCTGTTCAGGGTCTGCTACAAGCTGCAATACCTCAAAAATGGTGTTTGATGCTGTCATCTTGGGAAATTTCAGGATGTGATCTCCACCCTTCCTCAATACGCAGACACTAAGAGAATGACAGTAACAGATCGGTACTGGTTGCAACCACGGGTCCCAGCGATGGTGGCCAGGGGCTGCAGGAGCCGCGCAGGAGCTGCACCAGCTTGGCCTGAGAGGGGCTCTGCTACTGGGTGCAGAACTGGACAGGAGAGAGCAGCTGTGCGAGGAGCCGTGTGTTGTGTATGGGGCTGATAAAGGAGCAGATATTATTGACAAAGCCTAGAAACCTAAGAGTGGAAAAATTGAAGACGTGATTTTTTTCTGTTTTAGGCAAGCAGAGCTATTTGATGGCTTGGTTGTAGAGAATATAAACTACCTGGGCTTTCAGCCTGTACTTTAGACCCCAAGCATATTTTAATAAACACATAAATAGATAGATAAATAAATAAAAAGTTCCAAGTCCAAACAAAACTTTATATGCATAGTTGTTTTTCACTCCCATTTCTTTGCTGGTAAAAGCATTCTTTTAATCAGTATTTTGTGCTTACAATGTATTTTTCATTCACAGAATACAAAGCAGTTCACAAAGTGGGGTATCAAAACACCTCAGGTCCTGCTAGAACAACACGGATTTGGCACAAGCATCACTGTGGGGATGAGGACGCAGATCCAGGTGTGTTGGCAGCCCAGTCACTGCTTCCTGCTTCCCTTTATCTGATCAATTCAGCTTCTGGTTGCTCTCGATAGAGTCCCAAATACATCCCTTCAAACTTTGGCAGCCAGATGCCGGCTGGTCTGCTAAGACTACAATATATTCTTGACCAGGAACGTGTATGTCAGTTGTAATAACATAAATTATTGAAGCGGCCTTCTAGCATTTGTGTCATTAACAGTCTGCAAATAATTCTGTTAACATCCTCTTTCCTCTTGTCAGGAGTTTTCAACTTATCTATTAAAAATGGAAGCAGAGAAAAACTAAATTTTTGAAAAAAAAATATCTAATGAGGGCTAACTTTTAAATATGATTTTAAAAATTGCAAATAGCTATAATTTAAACAATACTACATATGAAGTACGTATGCTTTCCATCCATTAACATTTGACAGCAATGCAGTGTAATTCTACCGTAAATTATTCTAAAGACTTTTTCATGTTTATAGCATAAAAGTAGTGCTCACATAACAGTTAAATTTTCAACCCAATCAATGTTAGGTTGGGTTGCTTTAGTCACTGTTCGAACGACTGTTAACAGAGATCGCTGCTTTTATTTTATAAAGGGATGTTTCAGTACATGCTGCAATTCAAAACAAGTAATACAACATGTGATGCTTACTTTAAACAAAGATGACAACAGAAACAATGAATCTAGACGAGAGTACGGGTCCAAATACGGATGCTTTCTCTCAACAAAAACAAACAGAAGTGCTAGCGCAATTCACAGGGAATCAACCTTTTTTCCAGGTCTCACTCAGGAGGTGGCAGCTCTTGCAGCAAAGTTTCGTGTTGCATTTGGGCAGTTATTCTGTGGTGCTGATGCAGAAGGTGATTCACCAAATCCTTCCTGTTACATGAAAGCTTCCCACTGAAGTCTTCTATTCAAATATTGATTAGGTTTGCAAATACTTTAGTTTATGAGATTAGGTATAATATACCCCCCTGAGGTGGTAAAATCGTACAGCCACTTAACAAATCAGCACTAGGTGGGAAGACAAGATAAAAATCTATACACCATCCTCTAATGACACTGAGTGTAACACCCTGTTTGACAACCTCTTTCCTATGCCATTTCTCTGCTGAGGGTGCCACATTTCAGATTTCCCAGTCCCTACCTGCTCTTTCAAGAGTTCTGATTCTAATTGCTCCATAAATTCTAATTCTGCCACAATTCCCACAAGAAAAAATAAATCATGACTTTAAAGAATAACTTGCTTAACAATATTTTCTGTGGCTCTGAAACCCGCAATAGCATATTTGACCACTCCAGGCGTCAGTGTATTTGTTTTCACAGCCATTGTCAGATACGTGAATGCTATCATTTTATTTTGCTTAGAATGAAAAAAAAAAAGAAAAAAGAGAGAGAGATGAGAGATTAAGAGACAAAATGAATTGTTGAGATGTCCCAGGAAGTTGGCATAAGACGGAATCTTAGTTCAAGGCTCCGCTAATCTGTCAGCCCTAACCGTTAAAACAATCCTCAGCATTAAAGCATTTGCCCTCTAATAAGCTCACAATAATTGGCAAGCAGGGAGAAATATCACATCTTTGCTTCCATTCTACGAGGCACGGAAAGTTTGCACTAAATGAGGAGCTGAGATATGGAATAACAGAGCAAAGCTACAACAAGAACATAAATCAGGTACAAGAATAAGACAGGTACAGCAGCACTTACTTCCAGAGAAAACAATGAGAAATGTTGAGCAATTATCTACAGCAAACACAGGAACAGCTCCGAAAGGTCATAAACCTGAAATCACCAGCACTTGTAAACATTTACCTGTCAGTGGGTTTGGAGATTTTCTCCCTTATGCTAAAGAAAGGAAACATTTTTAGAAGTAGCATAACTGTGTAATAATTCAAGATAAACATTAACATTTTAATTGAAAGCATGGACTTTTTAACTTACTCTACTGCTGAAAATTTATATCCTGAGATACAGTTAGCCATTGAATTTATGGTGGCTTAGTTCAAATAATTTAATTACGCCTTAAAAATATAAACAGCCTGAAGATGCTGTTAAAAAGGCAGTTAAGAGTGTTTTCCAAATTACATCTTCAAATTTCATAATTATCCTTTATTGCCAAGCTATTCTTTTCTTAAAACAGCTAGAAAAAGGCTGTCGGTCACGAATCGGCTGGCAATACAATACCGCACTCCAGACAGGTCCATCATCTGGGGTGTTTCTTGAAACAAAAAATGCTCTGCAACTCCAGTATATGTCAACACTCTTTCCATTACGCATTTACTACTGTACTACTACTACTTTGAAAGCTGCCTGGAGCAGGGGCCAGGACCTCCCTCCTGCTTTGCAGCTCCTAGCAGAGTAAAGCCTGATCCTGCATGACTGCAGTGTACATTCAGGCTAACCACTGTGGGGATGCTTCCCATGTCGGAGAGTGTTTTCCAATCCAGGCCACTGTCCATCCGATAATAATACTATGTTAATGAAAACATGCTGAGTTCCAAGCCTAAGGCATCTCCAAGCATGCCACCAGAATCACCTAGGAAATTTATAACTCACAGACATCTTAGAGGACTGGAGAATACTATGGTACTTTACCTCCTGCCATGGCAGATGCCCATCCCAGACCTTACTGACCCCATTGCTCTTGGTGAGTGCATTGGGGTAGCTTTGTTTCTGCTGTTACTCCACCCAATCCAAAAGATGCCAACAGGGAATAATAGTGTCACTCTGTTTACTCTTACGTGCCTTGGTAGCTTCCAAAGGACTCCAGAAAGAGTGCACGTAAGGCTGGGAGACAAGAAAGAGAGCCCCTTTCTTTTCTGGATGGAGATTCATAACTGTGCTTAATTCCCAGATAGTAAAAGTTTATATAACATTAGGCTCAAAAGCATGAATTGTTTGCTAAGAGCCTGTTTAACAGAAGGAGAACACAAACCAAATGTTCAAGAAGCACATCTGACGTCAGCAACATTTATTGGTGGGAATGCTGCTGGATACACACGCGTGTTAAAAACAAGACGCTAATCTCTCTCTCTTTCTGTATGTCACCTAATTTAAGATCAAAAGTGGTAGGAGCATTATTTTCTTTCTATCATGACGTGAAATGTCCTGTCTCTCTTCCCTTTTGTCCTCAGGGGCACAATTACACACCCAACAAAATAAGCAGCAAACCCAGGTCACCAAGAAAATTAAATAAAATTCCAGCACAATTACAGCAGGCTTACTGTGCTAGCTATTATAGTCATTATATGGCTGGATAATCACAAGATTCAAAATGCTACCTGGAGGAAGAATAGCTGTAACTGTCCCTTTATGAATGATCTGTGTAACTTCAGAAAGAACAAGAGTGGCAATTCATACTGGTTTTATCTGAGCACAGCATCAGGAAGTCCATTTTGCTGATGCAAAACTCTTGCCTATGGGACATCCTAGGGCATACCTAGACTGACAAAATAAATAATGCACAGGTGAGGTTGTGGAAAAATGTACTGGACGCTCCATTTGCAGGGAATGGTGATAGTTTCTACAAGACACAGTAGGAAGACAGAGTAGGATGACAAGAAAGAAGTGGAAGAATGATTTTAAAGGAAGAAGGTTGAAGAAGCAATCAGGCAATAATTAAGCAAAGTTCTAGGACGATAATTGTTCTTCCTCTAGGCTAATTTGTATGATGGGAATATGGTGAGATGATTGCATTAGTGAAGTTAAGGTCAATTCTTTTAATAGCTTAAAAAGCTAATTTGATTTTTAAATAAATAATTAAAAAAAAAAAGAGTTGGGCACTATTTTTAAAGGGCAGACTGTTCAATGCAGCTCTTTGAAAATGCAAACTGTCCATAGGTATCTTTCCTAATTCATAAGAGTGAAAACTAAGAAGCACCTCATAACTTTATTTGACTTTAAATTAAAAACTCCTTGGAATCCAGTCTCTTTTCGCAGGTGACAAGTGGTGGGACTCAAGGTTTCAGGTTGCACCAGGGGAGGTTTAGATTAGATATTAGGAAGAATTTTTTCACAGAGTGTGATCAAGCATTGGAACAGGTGGCCCAGGGAAGCAACTGAGTCTCCATTCCTGGAAGCATTTAAGAGACGTGTGAACATGGCACTAAGGGACATGATTTAGTGATGGGATGCAGTAGGTCAAGTTTACGGTTGGACTTGATGATCTTGGATGTCTTTTCCAACGTAGATGATTCTATGATTCATTCTTAGCAAACCCTCATTCTCTGATCCTATTTTACATTGATACAAACTGTGAAAGGAGTAATGGATCTGTTACTTTCAGGAACCATTTCTGTTGATAAAGTTAGTTGAAAAACTGTGATTTTGTATTCTTTTAAATTGTATTTCTTTTAGTAGCAATGAATGAAGGGGAAATGAGAAAGACTTAGAGAAGGACACAGAGGCTTCCTCAAAAAAATAAAAAACCACAAAAAACAGGCGGGGTGGAATTAGATGATCTTTAAGGTCCCTTCCAACCCAAACCATTCTGTGATTCTACGAAATATACTAATGAAAGAACCCTGCCCTGCTCCTATACAGGAAGGAGATGAGGAGCATAAGCTGCTGATTAAATACACATGAATAAGCCGTAGCGTGCTGTGGCAGCAGCGATGGGGCATCCTGACTTCTGCATTTGACCCAGGCCTGTTCTGAACAGTTTTATTGCTCCTGAACAAGATGACCTGTTGAAGAAGTGTCTTGGTGGAGGGAACGATTACTCTTTGTTACTCTATGTCCCACTGTTGTTGCCATAGTGAGTCAAACTGGGTTACTCTGAAAACTGAAAATAAATGATACTGTTTTCCATTTTAAGGAGTTAAGAGTCAGATCTCGATCTCAGCTAAAATGGTACCAATCTAGCATAACTTTAAGGGGTTAGATTAACTCTTTAGTAACTTTAGCAGGGTTGTAATACATTCCAGAGCAATTCCAATGAAGTACACCCAATTTATCCTGCTTTAAATGAGGCCCCATTTCAAATAGGTGCATAAGCATTGCCTAACTTTAAACACATTGATGAAGCCTCCAAAATCTACTAGGCTCATGCCTTAGACGTGCCAGTGAGAAATAGCCAAACCGTATCGAGTTGCCACTATGTACACTTTATTGCTTGCTGTTGAGACACTTTGCGATAATTAGAGTTCTGGTGGGATACCAGGAATTTATATGGCACTTCACAACTTGTGTTTTTATAGTATTTTCACCATTTCCACTCAGGAATCAAAACTCATCTTTACTTATTCTGTAGGTGCTATGATGAATGGGAACTTAAAGGCCATGTTTGTCTGAAATCCCCATTTCAAAACCCTGCCTTTGCCAACCATGCATTTTGTAACCAGGAAGCGTAGTTAAAGGGTTCATGTTTCAAATTGCGCTTTCATAGAGACTTTACATCCAAAGATTATTGTAAACGTTTTGTTCTACTGCACAGCAACAAAATCTGATCTTTTCTGTCAAAGCCCTTCAAAATCATACAAGCCTAGTTAGCAACACTTACTGGCTGAGCTGGAATTTGCTGATACGACAAAGAATGTTGTGGCAGAAGATAACTCATTTTCTTACAGTAGAAGAACTAGAAACTGCACAGCATATGTGGATTTATGAGCAATACAATTCAAAGTATATGTGTTCTCAGGATACCCACAAACCACTCCTTCCTTGGGAGGTAAAAGGAAAAGGCCTCCAAGTGATAAAACATGCACATTTGCCAGGGGGAGCACTGCATCTCTGTGAAGGCGGTAGACACTGTGTAACTGTTAACTTCTATCCACTGCAATTATATCTGCTCCTGGATAACGTCGTTCTGTGCAGGCTGACATGGGTAGCCGAACCCCTGGCCTGCTACCAGGCCCTCCAGGAGAATTTTGTGTCAGCACCAGCAAAGAAAGAACAAACACCAAGAATCAGAAGAAAATTAAAAAAAAAAAAAAAAAAGTTCCCCCAAACCCACAACGACTCAAGGAGACTTAATATATCCTAATCCTCTTTAATGACTAAAATGCACACCAAGTCTGATTTCAATTAAAACATAGTTTCTTTGTTGCATTCCAAATCATAGCTGAAAATAGATTTCTTTTCTCTGCTATCCCTGGCCCTGTCACAGCAGGGTAATGTCAAGTAAAGGTCTAGCTGAGAAAATACACCAAAATACAAAGGAACTTATCCTCTGGCTTTTCCTGCCATTATTAATGGTTTATAATAAAACCCTAAACAAAAGTCAGCCATTGCACTTGTGGTTTTTCCATCCCAACTAAAACAGAGCTCCTTTTTTTTCCACCTCTTTCATTATAATTTTACATTAGTGATACAGTATTTCTAAAAACTTTTTTTTTTTTTAAGAAGAGAAATAAAGTTAGATCGTACCTCATTTTTAAAAGTGGAATCATCATCATTTTGGCTCCCATGCCATTATTTTTAAATTCAGAAATATCTAAATCTGACACTAAAACTTAGACCTTGCTCCCACCAAAATCCTCAGCAAAACTTCAACTGACTTCAGTAAACATTGATGAAGACCCCATGTTTGTAAAAGATAAGCAGGGGCTAATTGCTCATCCAGCAGAATCCAAGCCTCCAAACACACACTTCAACACCACATTCTATGTCCCATTTAGCAACTTCTGAACAAATTTAATTCCTCTGACAGCACGTTACAAGCTGCATATAGGCTAATGTGGATAAGTGCACTCCTAATGTACAGATATAGCTCTGCTAATGGAGTTTTGTCGTGGTGGAAGGGAACGGTGCCTTACTCTGCTCACTCTGGCTAATCATGTCAAATCATTTGAGAGCTCTAAGAAATAAGCAAAAAGCAACAAGGATTTCATATCAAAAGTAGACTGGAATTTAAGCAATTTGGTTCAATGCCCAGCACTGCAGTTCAGCAAATGACTCAACTTCCCTGCCTCCATTCTCATTTGTAAAATGACATTAACCACACTTACAGTCAAAACAAGTGAGGCTGACAGAGAAAGTGTTTGGAGTGAAAGCTGCCTTTATTTTAAGTTTTTGCAGCCTCTAGCAATACGTGGCTCTAAATCTGGTTGGGATTCTAGAAACCTTTTCCAATACTTGAACATACTAAAATATCATAAATAGCAAACAAAATCATGGCTGCTGCACACAAGTGAGCAGACAATCAATTTAAAAGCAGGGCTTTAAAATCAGCTGAAAATTGCTCCAAATTCACTGCAGTATAAATACCTAATTGCTGAGCATATATCTACAAAACCTGAAACACCATAGCTTGACCTATTTATATGTCCATAACTAATTCATCTTCAGAAAATAATGTGGCCACACAACCACCTTCATCTTTATTTAATTCATCATAGATGGTCATACATGTTACTTCTTTCAAATTGGCTTGAGACCTAATTAGTGCATTCCGCTATCACAAAAATGAAGCAATCTGAGTACTGGGGGTTCTGTTTTTTTGTTGTTGATCTTTTTTTTTTTATTATTATTATTTTGTAGAAAAGGTGTAATTGAGTCATCAGAGCTACACTGATTAACATACTCTTAAGACTGGATCTTAGGACAACAAACACAAAATTTGATACTTCCTCAATCTTTTGTCAACAAAGGTCACTCTCAAAATGTTACAATAGACAACCTTCCCTCAAGTCGCTCAGAAGTTTGTCATCTCCATTTTGCCTTTCCTTTTCACCACAACTCCATCTGGTAAATATGCATTGAGCCATGCCTGCATCTCTTTCAAAAGCCAGAGAACTAATGCAGCTGCTATTAAGTATGATTTTTAAATCACTCCCTGCTTTTCTCCTCTAATTGTAGTTATTCCAAATACCACCACATAATTAAAGAGGTCTTTTCAAAAAGAAAAGCTATGCAGTCCCTTTTACCCTTGGAAGGAAAAGCAACCTTACAGACCTATCAGTATTCTTCTGCTGCACAGAGCAACTAAATTAACAAGGAGAATTAAATGCAGAGCCAATTACAACATTTAAAAAACTTCTTCTATTCCCTTGTCTACATTCAACCAGAAAAACAAGTCCCCATGAAATCAGATCGTAGGTGTTTTTATGAGTTTCCTGGACACTATGTGAAAGGTTCACCTCTGCACAATTTCTCATTTTAACAACAAAAATCTAACCTCAGTGGTTAAAAAAATAAAATACTGTTTTGCCAAAAGCAGGACATCCATGTTCTGCTCTTTATAGTAGTGACAGCCTTGCACAGCACAGCTGATACTAATGAATGTCCTTGAGTAAATTATACAACTACTGAAAGGTAGGACCACAAATGTAAAAGAGACAAATAGGTACTAGAATGTCCTCAATAAGCAAAAATACACTCAGAGACTCCAGACTCCTCACTGCTTCCAGTACCCATAGCTACCCTATGTTTACAAGCCCATCTAGAAACAGGACTGTAAGAGTTCGGCCAGACAAGCCTGTCCCTGCAGCATGATCCCCTGTTCACCAACAGCTTCTGCACTGGTAATCACTCCAGAAAAACTCTCCCTGGCTGTCTTCTTCTTAGCAGCTTCTAATGCACAAGTGTGCGAAAAGAATTAATTGTGAAAGGGTTCAAAAGGCAACAGTATGACTAAGTGAAGACATCCTAAATATCTCCCGCAGTGCTGTGGCCCGAGCACCAACAAGACTGTTATCTTTTCTAGCAGTCTCATTCCTTGCTGCTTCAGGCCTTAGCTTGCAATGATGTTGTTCTTCTATTTCCATCCCTACATCACTCCAAGAGCCTTCAGATGAGTGTAGAACTGTACAATGGTCACAAATACTCATGGCTGCTCCAGGTATGCTGCCCTCCCATGGGGGAACAGGGCTGCTCACTTCAGGAAGGGAAGCAGCTCCAACTTAACTCCTTACTTTTTCACAGGCTTACATGGCAAAAATAACTTTGTCACTGCTTTCTACAGATTGCCATTTTGTACTTGTACGGTTCTTCACCCAAGCCTTTCACATCTACAACCACATTCTGATGGTTTAAAATTGACAAGTATTTGGAGAAGTGAGAATGTGATGTGTTCTGGCACCATCCACCTTCACTTCACGTAAAGGAGAGAGCTGATCCCAGCCCTAGTAATTAGGGAGATGCAGCATTTAGTCATGTGTCTCCTGGGAACAGCACATTTAATTCAAGGCTCTGGCAGAGTTGGTTGGGTGTAGGCTGGGCATTTTGAGAGCAGTACTTGCCCATTTCCTCTAGGCAGTGACGGAGGTCATGCAGCCCCAACT
Source organism: Anser anser (assembly GCF_964211835.1). Classification (NCBI taxonomy): domain Eukaryota; kingdom Metazoa; phylum Chordata; class Aves; order Anseriformes; family Anatidae; genus Anser; species Anser anser. Next base: position 16,217,542 of record NC_139726.1, on the reverse strand, counting down.
TGCTCCTTCGCTAAATGTGGTCATCTAGGCTGCACACTCCCCAGAAAGGAGTGTGAATACACATGCTTCTCTTACCCTGAGAAAGGACTTCCTTCAACTTAATGCTGCTTTCCTTTGGTAAGGCTCCCATTCATCAAATGCATCCCACTTATCTTTCATTTTCTTGATTAAATGTTTTACTCGATAAAATTTGCAAACTGCCTCTCTAAAAACATTCCAAGTAAGAGAACAATAGACAGACAAATGAAGACCTAATGTTTCTTCCTTGATGCCTGGCTTGTTTCTAATGTTCCCAGAATATTGTTTTTAAGGAAATCAAAAAAGAAAAAAAAAATCATCAGGTTAAAAAAAAAACCTCTGTTGTATTCTTTAAATGCTAACTTCTTTTAGAGCAAGTTTTCAAAGCTGTGTGTGGGTGGAGAAGCTATAAATAACGACATTTGTGCATGTTCCTTCTGTGCAAGACACAGAAAATGTGCTCTGCATCAGCACAGAAAGATGCTGCTGTGCTCTGCGTGAGGCTTCTCAAGGCTGGTGGGTAGATTTTTTCTTTTGCAATTACGCTGCTGGTGTTGCTGTTTGTGAGCCTTTTCTCCAACACTCAGAAAACATACCTGGCACTTAGCTGTAGCACAATGAATTAACAATGCAACTAATTGATGTCAGTCTCCTATCAAGGGTAATATGCAGAAATACAGAACTATTTTCTTACCTAGAGCAGCTAGAAGATTTTGGTTGTTACTGTCTGTAGCACTGGTTTGAACAGATTTCACTCCTCTTATGGCTTTTCTTAGTGGCTACTTAACTTTCCCCAGGTCCCCATTTCTTGTCCCACATTTGTCCTCTCAGACCAATTTTGCAGGGCACAACCACCAGATCAGCCAAGGTTGGGCCCAGCTACGCTCTTAGGTCTGGCTGCCTCAGGCTGTTCGCTTAGACACAGTCAGAGTTTTCTGAAAGAACACCCTGGGCCTCTCTCAGCTCAAGAGGATGGGAAGAAAAATGTGCCAGGCAGAACGGGCATTGAAGCAAAGGCAACCTGAAAAGCTACTAATTTTTTACTCAAGCAATCTCCCATCTTCCACTGCTGTTGTTTCCACCACTTCAGCATGCGCCTTGGAGCTCTCTCAAGAAGAGAAACACCTGAACACCATGTCTGGCCCAAACCCAGGGTCTTCCTCACATGCACTGAAGTAGGATTAGAACATCCCAGAAGCAAAGGACTGAGCTCAGTTGCTGCTGCAAGTGCAGATTCCTGAAGCTTAAACAAGAACCAGCAACACAGACAGAGAAATCACAGGTCTCATGATGATCACAAACCCTAATGGCATAGACACAGCACCAGAAGCTCAAGTCCTCCTGCACGTCATCCCCCAGAGCCAGAGAGCCAGCTGATCCACAGAGGAGAGAGCTCTAAAGAAACAGTTAACAGTGCTCAGACTACGCTACGACCAAACATACTAGGGGCTTTTTCAATTCCTCAATAAATTCTTCAGCATCTTGCCCCCCCCCCAATAACTCTGTATTTGACCTCTCTGGCATCAGAACAGAAAATCAGCACTTGCAGTCCTGATAGTAAATAGAGACACCTGCAGGGCCCAGCTGATTTGGATTTATGATAGGCAGTTATGATTTAGACCTCCAAGGTGTTGACAGTTGTTGTTATTAACTGCTAACATCACAGCTAATTGCCCAGTGCTGATTTTCATGTTTGTGAGGGAAAGCATCTGATCCTGAAGAGATTATTATTATTATTATTATTATTTTTAAGAGTAGCCCTCTATGGCTTGTGAAGCAGATTCCTTGCATATATTTACTTAATTTATTTTTTTCTCAGTGGGACTGTCCAAAATGTAAAATGTCGCTAAAGAAATACAGCACGTACACAGGAGGGACCAAAGGAGCGTCATGAACTCTTTAGAAAAGTACATTAGCCTCAAGTATGTAAATAGAGCAGTTGATTTTTAACTCTGCCAGTGACAGATATGCCTAAAGGCTTCAAGAGAGGAAACAAAACAAAACTATGGGAGGACACATTTACTACATGTTTTTCAGCTCCAGCTGTAACCAGAGCACAGCTGTTAGCATAGGCAGAAGTGGAATAGTGTAATGGTAAGCAGGGTTAGGCACCTACCTTGGGTAACAATTCCTCATCTATTCCATAGGAAAGGAACAACCTACATGACTAGCTCCTAATTTCAGTGCTCTGGGTCACTGTTTGGACCTGCTACTAACCTGGACTGCACTGCTAATTTAGACATGGATTAAGATGGTAACGCCGACAGCTTGATAGTATCAACCCACCTGAACTGTTACTAAATAAGATGTTTAAAGTGAATTAGCAAATAGAAAGGACTGATAAAGCAAAGATGAGCTTTACAACAGAGCAGTCTTTAATGCAAGCACTATGCTCCAGGCCTAATGTTGACAATCCTCACTGTGCTGAGTTGTCTGCTTCGCCATGGAGAAAACTGCTGATTGACCAGAATATTAAATAAAGCGCTGCTTAGGTTACTGTTGGGAGCAGACGATTTAATCATCTTCATTTAACAAGGCTTATAATCCCAGCACAGACAAATCTAGTAAGAGAACAAACTCCAACTGGGATAAATGGGTCTTGGTACATAGTGTCACCTCAGTAATGGAAAAACTATGCAAGATGGTACAGCACTGCAGCAGCCTCAAACACCCCTGCCAGGGTCAGAGCCCCCTGGGGCTGGGTATTGTGCCAGCACATAGGAGAATACCTTTCCTCCGTGGGGCTCTGACCTGATTTGAAACTTGAGGCAAAATATGAGTACAAACAAGAAGCGCTCTGAATACCAGGAGTGGCTATTCTCCATCCTGGCAGTTCCCAACTATCAGAGACTTTTCTAAGATCACTTGTTTGTCTTTTAAGCAATTAACCTAACTCCTCAAACGTTTTCTCTCCCAGTTTGAGATATTTCTGTTTGTCAGGCTGTGTCCAGAGTAGAAAGGATGGCAGCACAAGGCTGCCTTTGGGGGTTGGCCTCCTGGCAGGGCTTTTCTACCACAGGGTCCCGCTCGGGGACTCACACTGGCACCACAGCATCCCTTCTGCTCACACCGCCTGTCGGTCAGTCACTGCTCAGGCCAACCAGCTGCATGTGACACATGGTCTCCCCGAACAGAGAAGTCACAGCTCGGTGCTGCAAATAAGCGGGGAAAGGGCTGAGTTGCCGAGATGTGTGAGAAGTTTGGCATGTGGCATACAGGCTCCATGCTGAGCCAAACACTCAGTGTGAAAGACACAACAGAACTGAAAAAATAAAAAGCTCAGGACATTTGCATTGCTGTGTAACCTACCCATAACCATATGGCTGATTTCTTCTAAAGGTCACAGCAGAAACGGATCTTACGAGGGTTTTGAAGGGTGAAGGGCCAACGACCTTACAGACTGATCAAAGGAGGCTGCAGATAATGGCAATGAGGAGCTGTTTGTGGGGAGGCAAACAAATGGATGCTGAGCCCTAAGTCCCCTGGCAGACTGGTTGAGATGATGCAAAAATAAACTGAGATTTATGTGCAAGCAGGATAAGACTTATGAAAAGCTCTTTCAGCAAGGAACAACCTTGAACTGTTGAGGAGAGAAAAGACACTTGAAGGACTCCAGATGTGAGAGTCATGGGCAGAGCAAAGCACAAAAGTGGTTGGCGACTTCCCATGACCAACTTTTTTAATGAAAAATTCACCTTCCTCACGAATGAAGTTTTCTGTGAAAAAACTCCTTCCTTTCTTTTTTTGGGGGGGAGTTTTGTAGCTCCCAGAATATGGCATCCCCTCACCCTGAACGTATTGCTCTTCTGGTTTCCTGACACCACATAACACTTTGAAAAACCTGGGGAGGCAAGCAAGCACAAGCAACCCCCCAATTACATTCTGATTTTTTTTAAGTTACTTTTTGCTATAGAGGGAAAAAAAAAAAAAAGGGAAAAAGTGATTTTTGTTTTTTCCTAACTTTTCATGCTGGTTTAGGAAGGAAACTATCTCAAGGTCAAAATGTTTTGTGTGGCTGGAGCCAAAAATAAAAGTAATTTTCTCCATCCCTCAACGCACGTCCCCCATCCAAAAAACTCCAAAAGGCAGGAAGAAGAAACAAGGGAAGAACTGTCAGACCAACAGGAGGAGAAATATAAAAGACCAGGGGACGGGCCTGAAATATGTTTGTTTTACACGGTTTTTATGTTTGAAGGACATTTTTGTTAAAAAGGGAATCATAGCATAAAAGAAAGTTTATAGATGTAATAGTATACAGGAGTTCAGACCAACCAGCTCTAAATGTGCCTGGGGGTCACCCCAGCCTAGACAATGGCTTCCAGAACTGCAATCCAAAAATTACAACTTTAAAAAACATACAAGAGCCTTTGTTGTAAGAGCTCCCTGTGAAGAATATGAAACAAAAGTAGTTGCTTAGAAGTCTCCTGTGAGCTAAAGTATTGTGTTCAGCCTTAGACAGTGCACAAGCTGTCTTCCAAGGACAGAAATACCAGAACCTTTCAGTCAAGTTGGTCGGGTAGGGATGCTACTGAAGGTACAGCCAACAGGAGCACAGAACACAGTTACATGGAGCAGAGCTAGAAAAAGCAGTTTCTGACATCGGATGAGGTAGAGCTGCTAGAAGTAGTGAGAGGTAGCGGGAATGACCGGCCTGGAGAGGAGCAGCTAGCAGAAACAGGTCATGGTGCCAGATCAGCTCAACCTAAATTGGGCCTCGCTACACAGTAAGACATAATAATCTCAAATTGTGAGTGCAGGTCATTGCCAGAGGCAGAAAGTAACCAGCTGGCTGAGCAGCTGCCCCATGCAGGAAAACACTGTGAAATTGTTACAGCTATACTTCAGCAACTAGCTATCATTATCCTCTTTGTTTGGCTAGTTGTTTTCTAACTTTAATGAAAATACCTATTGTTGGCCATCAGTCAAGAGCAATATGAAAGAGGAATGATCACTGTGTGACTGGCAGAATCATGAAAAGGCTGGGAGATCATGTGAGGAGGTAATTGGGAGGAAAGATCACGGGAAAAAAATGAAGTAGAAAAGAAAGACTATTTTAGACTCCTAAACCAATGCCCAAAATAGCATATTTATTTCTTAGCACAACAGACCCATATTTCATTTTTACATAGTCCAAATAAATCCCATAAGACATTCTCTTAAGGGGTAAAACTGGAATAGCAATGACTTTGAAGGTTTAGAGCAAGGATTTGTGCATCAGACATCCTGACATGAGGAGTTCTAGCCATGAAGGTTTCAGTGACCTTTGGCAAGTCGCTTAACATCAACCTTTCAGAAGACCCATAATCCTGAGATGAAAGAAACCACAACAAGCAAGAAGTACTACTGTTATTGTTACTTCTTAAAGTTGCAGGGGGAAAAGCCTTCTAGCATTCCAGCTTATGTTTATTCAGAGACCTTATTTTTCTCTGTACTCTTAGTGACAATTACTCATTCTAGCAATTGCTTTCAAAAAATATATATTTCTGGAGAAAACTATTTTTCTTCCTTCACCACTACGGCCCTACTATTTTTGTAGGCCTAATCAGTAACAGACGAGCCTGATTCTTTCTCCCTCTTTGCCATAACAATGGGAGCCAACGATGCCTTTCAAAAACAATAAACTAAACATCGTATTTTCAGGGATGCTGACATGCAAACAATCCTGGTATAGAACTAAACAATGAGGATATGCCATATAAGGCGGATGATTCTGCTTGAGCTTAACAACAGCAAGTTTTAGCACTTTGCCTAGGACTGACTTCTCAAGTTTGCTGCAAAGCGAACCCTGGGTCAGACACGCACTGAATGGCCTGGCATGGTGGCTAGAAGTGCTCAGTACCACACAGGATTGGTCTCTCTCCTACATCCTAATTCATCTCACCCAACACCAGGTAATATCAAACTGAAGGACCTCCCCTGGAGAGCCTACTTTCTCATTATTTCCCCTGACAGAAAGAGTATCCAGGGTACAATTCAGATCTTAGACTGAGTCATTCTCTGAAGATGCCAGTGTCTCTCCACTGACTATAAAAGGAGACTATGCATTAGGCTCCTGACTTGGATGATTCAGTTACATTCTTAAAGACAGGGAGGATAAATCCAGACCACGGAGAGCTGCCTCTACCTCCTGAGAACTAACTGTATTGTTATATCTTCTTTTCCATTTCTTCATACAACAAGTTGCATCCTCTTCATTCACTATGAGGTAGATTCAAAGCCTGGAGGAGTCAGCAGGATTTCCAAGAGTTTCTGGAAGGCCTTCTTAGAGATTCCTAAACTCTTAGTAAGAACCCAAACTTTTCCAGTTCAGAAAGCAGCAAAACAGACCATTTGTAAGAACCGTGTCTTAAAGGACAGACAGTATCCTAAACAAGAAAAACAGTTTTGGGGGCACAAACGATTATTTTTTTCAGTTCCTCTTCTCACTTAAGTAGGTTCAGAGATCAAGCTGGCTGGTTCAGATTTCTTCAGATCCTATTTCCCAAGACAGCTGTGGAGCTCATTAAAGTGTTCTCGCACTGCTCTTACATCAATACTAAGTAAACTTCAGTTAGTAACTGAAGCTGGCCCCTGAAGTTTGATATCCCTAGCGCTTCTGCTCTGTGTGGAAATTAAAAAGTGATCATTATTATTTTTTAATCAGTGACTCCTCAAAAGCACAAAGAACAATTGTCTGCTTGGCTTAATAACTATATAGAGTAAGAAAGATAAAAGGTTGATTCCAGATAATTTCAAGTTACACTTTAAAAACAAATTTTGCAGAGGATACAGTACTGTTAATCAACAAGCCTTAAGGAATTTCCTGAAAAAATATCATTAAATGAAAATGTAATGACTTAACCCATATTTCTTTGTGAAAACTTTTGGCACAAAAAGCATAGGATAATACCGATATATATTTAAAAAGTGTTGTCAGAAGTTCAGAACAGAGCTCACTCTCTCATGTGAGTTTGAATTATTTAAAGCAATTAACTTATTGGGCTGGTATCCTAAGACATCTCTGAGGTGTTCTTACACGAGACACTGATCACTGGTTAGAGGGTACAAGTATGACTACCAGAACAGAAACACAAAGCCTTGTGTTATTTAAATGGTCATGCCATTATTAATTCATTTCATAGGATCTGCAGGACACTAATCAGCACCACTTCACTTTCAAATCAGTGACAGTGTTGGTTACTTGTCAGCCCTCTTCGGAAGATATGTGGGGCCACAAACCTCTTCATTGCCTGGACTTGCGCTCACACTGCCTGAAAAGGTGCCAGTGGCTTTGGCAGGAACAAAAGAATGGAATGAAAATTGCTCTAAAGAAGCAGTTGCCAAGATGTTTTATTGCATGGTCTGTGACAAAAAGGGGATGGAAACAAACAAAAATCGTTTTACTACAGACTTACTGTTGTTTACAGCATAAATAATACAGCAGACAAACACCAAGAAAGAGGCTGTTGAGGATGTGATGTGGGTTTGTAAGCATGTGCACATCTTAAGTTAGCCCTTTAGAGATATGTAGGTAAATTTTACTGTGATCTACCAAATTCTGTGGTGAGATATTTATATTAGATAATAAACTAGGTGTGGACACTTTAGCCTCAACAATTATCTGGAAGGGCAAGGTTCATAAAAGCAAAATTATTTATCTCTTGGTCTTGGATGACAAAAGATCATTTTCAATTCTGTCACTTCCCACTGGGACAAGGTTGCCAGGTAGTTTTACCAGTATTGACTCCTGAGTTCCTTTTTTCATTAATTTTTTGGTACGGTACAACCAGAGTTCAACCTCTACTCACCATCAGGTACCACTGCAACCTTATGGGTTGTAAGATTACATATACCTTGTAAGCTCAGAGAAAGTACAGCAGTAATACTTTGACAATTCAAACATTTGAGTGACAAACTAAGTGCATGACATTAGTTGATAAATTTACCAAAGGGGCTGTGAAAATTCTCTAGGATGCTTCTAATGTTTTAATTATTTATCTGTCAGGGGTAGTAATTTACAAGCTTAATCTGCTCAGATGGTGCAGAGAGCAGTGATGTGTTTTTGCAGGATGCTGTGGCTGAAGTCATATGGCAGTAAATATAATCTTGACTTGATTCTAATGTTCTTTTTACTTTGCTCTTGTTTACAAATAAATCTCTTGTTTTACAAGGATCAGTGAAGGTACTTACTGTAAACAAAGCATAAAAGGAGATATATAGTCTGATTTCTTCCGTCTTTGAAACAAACTGTGACAAGATAGAAAACTACAAAATTTTGGAGAAGTCATCGCCTTGAAGTGATCAAAACAACTGATTGTCTGCATGCATATGTGGGGGATGTACGGACCCAATCCTCTAAAATCTTCTGTGAAAGCTAAATGAATCATGAACTGCCACAAACATCCCAGCATTCTTCTGCAAATGGACTATGTAGATCACACGCATCACATGAAGTATTCACTGTTTTTGGACAGTGTATGGAGGCAGATAGATGTTGGCAGGACATTTTTCTCCATACAAGTGGAGCAGGGCAGGAACAGGGAATGATCTGTTTTCTCGGCCAGTAAAAGCCAGACATGTTACAAGTTAAAGTGCTTGGTTATGAAGAGAGACAGCCTTTTCTCTGCAATACTTCGCAGTCTCCCACAACAATGGCAGCTGGTAAATGTAATGATATCAGTGTGGCCACATGGCCTTTTTATCCATCACCAGAGGCAGATAACCACACAGGGAAACTAAAGCTATGCTCATTAACGTCTCTGGGCATGAAGCCAACAGGACACAGATCCACAAATTTAGAGAAACCCAGATGAACCTGGTGCTGGTCTAGCTTGACCTTTTTTTATAACAAGAGGGATTTGACACATCACCGTAACTGGTGTGGCAACAGTCCTAGCTTTCCTAGTAAACTGGTACCCGCTTGCTAATAAGGGTTTATTAGTGATAGACATCCTGCAGCTTACTGCGAGTCTTCACCTGGCATGAGATGCATGTTCCATTTTTCCATGCAGAGACACCACCCCAGCTAACTCAAGACATTGTACAAAGCCAGGAAACACCACCAGTGCAGACAGGACCTCTACATCCACCTATTTTCCAGCTCCTCCTTTACAGGCAACCATCACAACCAAAGTGAAGCAAGAAGGAAGCAGCACCAGCAATGAGAGAAGCACATGAATCTGTAGAGAATAAGGTTGGCTGTGGCAGGCAGGGTGTTGGTGTCTGTGCATACACAGATGGGTGGAAAGACCAAGAACTTCCACGAGAAGGAATGATGCCTGCAGAATAAGAGCAGCAGTTTGACTATTCCACCATCAAAGTGCTTTAAAATACCAACTTCAAGGCATGCACAGACCATTTCAATAATGCATCTGATAGGTCTCCATTTTCCTTCTACTTTAATAGGTATGCTTTGGGCTTTACAGCTTCATTTGAATGAGTTTATGAAGTGAGAGAATTCAGACAAAATTCTTGCCTATATTAAACCAAGGGGATAGGGAAAGGCAATGGAGTGAAGAACAATGCTATAAACTTACTACAGTTATTTCTAAGGCTGTTCAATAACATCTGCTTATGGTACAACACTCATTGTGCCTTGCTGTTTTACACTGTTGGTGTTCAAGAGTGCAAAGGGAACATATTAAAATGGAGAGACACATGCCAAGGCAGACAGGGTAAATCAAGATGTAACAGGGCAAAGCAGGCAAAATTGGAGACAACATTAGAACAATTTCAATTTTCAACAGAAATTGAAATGGTGTAAATTTACTGGTAATAGTCTGGAAAAGCAGAAGACCCAGAGCAGAGAGGGACAAAAAGAAAAAGCTACCATAAATGGGCTAGAGCATCTACAGCAATTACAGAATAACAGTATGAATGTCAAAGGGATTTTTTTCCTCCCTTGTAAGACAGAATCTCAGCACCTCCTCCCACAGCTGTGTTAAGGGATCAAACAGCACAGCTCTTCCCTATCTGAAATGATAGAGAACTTCTGAAAAACAAGAGAAGCAATGAAGTATTTTACACAGTTGGCAATCCAACATTTTTTATAACGATCCTAAATACTTTCGGTATTAAAAGAGTTCCTTGTCAGTTTATGCCTGTGTAGAGCCTCATAACAGCCCACAAATTGTCTTATCTGCTATTTCTATTGTGTGAATGGTGCTCCATTTCCTGTGAAGGCTGCAAAAGCAGTTTCACTCCATTTATTTTCTTTCCTTCTTTAAAATGCTGTATGTTCATAACTCATAGTTCTTAGTACACCATTACGTACCTTTGTTCACATGTGCAAACTGATATCATTGTATTAACATATAAATTTAACAGCAAATAATCTTGGAAAATGTCTGATGGTGTGAGGTAGCGATTACTTTAATGACATTTTATAGCATAACATTTCTTATACTTGTAACTTGGCAATCCACAGTGTTTATTTAAACTATTTTTTTCTATGGCACAACTATTTTGGTTACAACCTTACTGTACAGATGCATTCTTTCTCAGAATAGAAATCACTTTTGTTTCTTTTAATTTATCATTTTCAATGTTTTCAGGTTTTGTCCAGTTCAAACTGAAACCAAATTACAGTCAAAAGGATTTCCTTGTCGGTGGGAGATTATCTCAGAACATTGCCCTGACCTGCTAGCAATGCATGCAGTGTGTACTCTGGCCTTGCAAATGGTGTAGAAGATATCAAGAATGAAGTGAACGAGCCCCTTCTAATGCAGAATACCCTTAAATCCAGTCCAAAGGACACACGTGGACTACATAAATCTTTCATCCAGCTACCCCGTTTTGCAAGACTTATGGAAACTTGACATTGCATGAGTAAGTATTTGAACCTTCTGTCAAGTCTAATTAGAGTAGTTAAGTGAAAAATAATTGATCTCTCAGGATCCAAAAGGATCTGTTCTTGGAGATCTGTCTTTACTAAAAACTATTAATGCAGTTAAGCATAGAGCAAGAGCATGCAAAATAATCCTGGAATCTGTCCTAGATACATGAAACATAACAAAACCAGTCCCTGTTCACATCTGCTTTTAAGACAAGATTGATGCAGAACAGCTGACATGAAGAGAACGGTAGAGATGAACAAGTTGAGTGAGTGTAAGGTCTGAGATCATCTTCCACTTGAATTTTCACTGCATTGGCCAGCCCTGGAGAGGGTGAGCCATGGGACATGTGCAGTGATAAGCTTAAATTCGGAGCTGGGTGGAAAGGGAAGAGGAGCTCTTCCTTTGAGAAACTGCACTGTATCGTTGCCTGTCTAGAAGACAGACAGCAAATTCTAACAAACTCAGGACTCTCAGGATTTGTTCTCCCACACACCTTTTTCTTTTTTTGATTTGAACCAGGAAGAAACTAGTTAAAAGTTATTAAATACTGATACGGCAGATGTTACTTTGGCTAGCAGACAACTTACTAGTAGACAGCTTCACCTGCCAGCTGATAGCTATTTAAAAAAGCAAGCATAATAGGAACTGCACAACAGATACATAGGAGGTGATTACTTTCAAAACAAAACCAAATCAACAACAACAAAAAAACCCCACAAACCAAAAAGCATACTCAGATATCTTCCTCCTCCTCATGGAATCTACAGTTCATATTTCTGTTTAGCTGCTAATTTCATTTATGTGTTACAAAGCATTCGTTTTGAATAGTACAGATGTTTAGTGAACAGAATGATTCATCTCTTCCTCTCTACTTTCTAAGTAGGACAAAGGGATGTAAGTGTGTGCTGGGACAGAAATGTCTGTCATTAAGCTGTTGTTTCCCAGATAATAACTACCCATTAAGAGAAAAATTTGGAAAGATTGCTGCCAACAGAACTCACACAGAGTGATGCTTTCTAAATCGATTGGAATCCAGCGACTCTTACTGCTTTTTTTCCTTTCACCAGAAGTCAGATTACACACAAAAGACCTGTACTTTTTGAAAACCAGTGACACAGTCTCGTTGCCTTGCATTAAGTGGGAAGTAAAAGTTTGAATGTGTTTCTCGAATGAACCTCATAAGCACTGCTACTGATTTCAAAAGATGGAAAAGAAAGCTTTGGGGTGGAGGTATTGAACAAAAGCGTCAATCACCCTAGGGGATGAAGAATACATAAGCTAATATGGATTCCTATTGACATTATATACCACAGTTGGAAAAAAATGTAAAAATACCATAATTTACAATACCCCGTTTTTTAAGATTTTAACCCCCAAATTGTATTAAGATAATACATCAAAGTTGAGAAAATTTGCAGAGCATTCTAGCTGAATTCCAAGTATGTGCTCTATTTAATATATGGCTTATGAATTTCATTACCATGCAGTACGTTTGCTGGTACATAATGAAAGTGAAGTTGCTTAAATTAAGCATCTGTTACATTAAATCTCAGTTTTAATTATATATATGGCATGAATACTTGTGTGGTTTCATGGGAAAAAATGAGCAGGTATAAATTCTAGCAAACTTCTCAAGTCTGCCAAAGAAATGGTCACACGTATTTGTGAAGGATATCTACAGCCACAGTTCTGTGTTGGTGCACTTCAACTATGGCACTAACAGGACCACAACCGTACACATGTTGCATACAAGTGGCCTGTCCCCCTTCCTTGCTGGTTCACGTCTATTTTGCCTGTGACAGCTTTGTCGCTCCATCTCTACCTCATGTTTCACTGGGAGGAAGGCACTGACATAAAGAACCCCAGGGACATTAGAACGCTCCATAAACACGATTAGAGCGTTCAGCCTCTTCATTTAAAGCAAGTACCATATTGCCACCAACATCTGTTTCAGGCTGTACAGGGGCCCATAAACAAACCACACCCTGAGGAATGAGCAGAGTCCTGTAACATCTGTTGATTGTGTTTGCATATTTAGCAGCTACGAAAATGGCATCTCATTCTTACTGTCAGTTACACTGTTGTGGTGGTACTCAAAAGGATTCCTTTTTGACAGAAATGTTATTTCCCTGGAGCCTGAATTCTGAGAGGCAAGCCTGTACCGTAAGAACTGTGTTTTTGTGAGCTGGGCTATGTACATTGGAGTGTGCACTTCATTTGAGCCAGCAAACTCATAGCACAGGTACCTGCCCTCCACAAATGGCCATAATGCAAAGATCATCTAAGCACCGCCACTAAAAGGTCTGTATCTGTATTGCCTCCACACAGGAGGATGAAATATACCATGGTTCAATTGCTTTTTACACTTGAAATCCTTCTTTTTCTAGTAAATGCTGTTTTCTCAAGAACAGCAGAGTACCTACAGCTAATTGCTGACTTGTGACAAATGAACCACTGAAAAGTGTCGCATTCCCACGGGGAATGGATTGATCAATAATCAGTGGACTGACTGATGACTTCAATGTGAAACTGAGAGGTACTGAAAGGTGCATTAGTATTTCAGCATGGTTCTAGCACAGGCAGAGCTGTGCATGAAATCTTGGTTGTGGCAATATCCTCCAGATAAGGCACCAAACAATCTTTATGTCTGCAAATAAAAGACCATTCTTTACCTCCTTTAGTAATGGCATTACCTGTTGAACATCCTGCTGGAAAACACAGAGTTGCAGCCTTTGATGTAGCCGGACCTTTCGGTGTTGCCAGATGCTCTCTAGGCGCCGCTGGTGATGCAGGACTTCATGTACCACATCCAACACCTGGTGAACAGCCTTGGAGTAGTTTGCAGTAGCAGTAAGGGATTCAGAGTTCCCAGGGCTCAAGGGACGCTGTAGGACATCCAACAAGGCTTTCCCATCCTGGCTCACCTGAGCGAAGAAACACATCTACTTCACTGCGCTGGTACTGAAACACCCAAGAGCTGACAAAGAACAGTCTAGCTGATTCTTTTTCCCCCATATGTTTTCCTTTAGTCAAAAAGGAAGAAAGACCTCATAACGTCTCTTTTTGACTTGTACTTGCACATGCAGCGCCTGCCTTCACTTCCTGGTGGGCCTGCTGTGCCACTCAGCAGGAGCACAGATACTGTGCTGCTGGGGCTGCATGGAACCAGAGATCCCAAGGCTGTGTTATGTTCCGACACTCGGGCACCAAACACTCTTGACGTGCACTAGCTGATGACAGGTGGCATTTGCAATAGCAGGCCTATTTTTTGTGAGGAGGTGGCATTTTAAGAAAACCACAGATGGCAGAGTTATATTCTGTACGGTATGGGAGAGTCCTTTCTTCGTAGGATTACTAAGTATGAATATACATTCAGAAGTGTGACATTCTGATTCTGTACTTCATTCAGTGACAGTGAAAAATAAATTAGTATATGGTAGTGATTCTTCTCTTCCTCAGGATAGCTCAGAGGCATCTATAGCCTCCATTTTCAATGGCCGACAAAGTTTATTGGCAAATGGAAAGCCTTCTGCATGTATGTAACCTTTTTTATGCATATTAAAGCACATTCTCAGATGCAAAGGCATTGGGGAATTAAAAAGTTGAATGCCGGCTATTTTTTTCTGGAATGTTTCTGGAGCATTTTCATATTGCAGGAGCAAAATGAAAAGTGGAACCACAAAAAAAAAATCCTAACATTCTTAATAAGTGCATGCACACGTTAATTCTCTAAAAATGTTTTTGAAATATTTTTCAGCTGCAGAGTACAACGTTAGAATATTTTGTTCAACAGAAACACTAAATAAGGACATTATTGGAATCCGTTATTTTCCCAAGTCCACTTTCCTCCTTTCCCTCTGAAACAAACTACAATGACATGACAAGATTTTCAGAAAACTGTTTTCATTTCTACGTAGTCATAATCACCAACCTTGCTAGAGAATGGTTTAAAGAACATTTTCCATCCAGGTTGAATTTTGAGCATTATCAGTCAAAGTTAAAACATTTCTCAAGGATTTTCAAGTCTCACTTATCTCTGTATTATAAATTGCTTGTTCAAATATAGCAAATACCCATTAATCCCAAACTGAGTCTTTTGGCAAGCCATGCCACATCGCAGCCTGTTACAGCAGCATATGTCTGGTGCAATTGCAGAGAAATGAAGAGAGCCTTTGTGATTTATACTGGAAAAACTCGGAGTCAAGTCTCATCATACTAGGTAGCTACTAGGTGGGCTTAGGCAGATCCTTGGGGATTTTTTTTTAAATATTCAGGGTAACTTGGAATTAGATCAGGAAGTAAATGGAGAGTCCATAGGGAGAGGCTTTCTGTACTCAAATTCAGTTGCTGCTGAGGACCAGCTGGAACAATTTGCACATGCTGAAGCCTGCTGGGGCCACAGAGGGAAGAGTCGCACTCGCCAGCAGCAGTGCACAGTGGAGATGCTGGAGATTTTAGCAGGGCACACCGAGGCACAGGTGTTACCTTAGCAACTTTATGGAGGTGGCAATAGCTGCTAGGCAGGAAGAAGCAGCATCCATACAGGGAAGCAGACAAGGCATATGACATGCTATTGTATCTGGGAGAAGATAATCAGCTACAATCTAATCACTGGGAACAGGAAACCATGGCCATGCACACAACTGGGAGCAGCTTCTTAGACCTGGAACTCACTCTTTTCACTGGCTAAATTCACCATGTGAATTCACTACTGTCCTGGTACTGGCTTTTGGGTTTACAGTTGGTCCATATCTGTCCCTGGCTGGCGTTACAGCAACTTTTGTGTATGCACCTGCTTCATCCAAAACTGAGACAGGATGTTCTCCCAGACTCACAGCATGAGGAGGAGGAGGAAGAGAGACAAGTGCATTTCTGCATTCTCTCTGACTCCTTTCTTCTTCTATAGGATTTAGGCTTTTATCTGTTCCATGAGGTATTTGTTCCTGTTGTCTGTCTAAAAAGCCTCAGAGATTACAAGTTATGATTCTTCCCTGATGGGCATAGCCTTCCAGTCATTCTCTGCACAGGTAGAGATAAATGCCAGACACCAGGTGCTTGAGTTGTCCTGCTAGTAATCATTAACACAAATTAGAGGCTATTAGAAATGTTCTCCTGCTCTCCAACTTAACAGGCTTGTCCTGTCATGCTGAATGAAATGTACAATAAATACATGGCAAGCAGCACGGTGACAAACAGATAACCAGTGGTGTTCGATATTTGCAAAGATACATACATATTCCAGGACTTCATGTCTTTTACAGCTCTGAAGTTCTTTGGTTTAAAAAGTTTCTTTCCTGGAAGTATTTTTGTTGTGAATATTACTGCATTCCCAATCAATGGGCACAGAAGATTTGTGCTCTTAGAGTTCAGCAATGCACAATTTACAGAAAAGAACAGCTTCACAAATGGAGGAGCTACCTGCTGTGTTCTTCCAGTCATTTCCATGTTCTTTGAATTGCAAAAAATAAAACACAAAATCTCTTTTCATGTGAATCTTCTGAATTTTTCAGGGACTGTGCAAGGTCACAAACATCAACAACTCAGTTTAGTTGCATCACTTACGTTTTTAAAAAGTGCTGCAAAAGTCTTAACATTAATGGATCTACACCCAGCATAACTTGCAGCCCCAGTGATGTCTAAGTGCCAGTGCTGTTTGTCAAAGCAAATTTGACCATTTCTTTCTTATTTTGAAAAGTACAGAATTGCCTGGACTCTCTGGAAAGGTTTAACTCATCATGTGAGATGTACATACTCCTGTCATTTGGTGATATTCCTGCATTTTGACTTCATGATGGGAAAAGGGATAGGGTGTGCTGTATGCAAATGCTTCTGTAAGACATTGCATGTCCTTGGGTTAACCCTAAAAGCTAGATTTTATTGTGCTAATGCAATAATCTCCATGGAAGTTGTATGCATAACTAGTGGATAAGCTATGATCCGTAAACATCCTATATATTGGGTCAGCAATACCTCCAAAGCCTTGCCACTGACTAGACTAATGGTGCCATCTGTGAGACAGCTACAATTTACACTAGGAAAAAAAATGGGTCTTTAGAGCAAATATATCATGTCTCTGGGAACAGACGGTAAAATTCAGTTAATACAGTTAATCAAGTCACACTGAACAAGAGTCTTACCATCAACATAGCTCAAACCTGACTGAAGAGAACCTTTTTGGTGTTACCAGCAGGGTAGAAGAGGATTGCTTAGCTGTGGATTGCATATCAGACCCATGGTCTCTGCCTTCACTATTTTTGAGCTTCACTCATGGTCAATAAAGAAAAGAAGCAAACAATTACGGCTATAACCATGCTAAGATGGAAAAAAAGATTTTTTTTTCTAAAATTCCTTGGGCATTTCTTCTTGGGTTCCTGCAGAGTACGTGAAACGCTTCATTTTTCTCTGCATTAGAACAGAAGAGGCCCCTACATCCAGATTTAGATGTTTATTTCATGCAACGTGCATTCCATTTCAAATATCTTACAATTACAGAAGTAAAAACATTTTCAATGACTCCACAGGAAAAGAAACGAAAGAGAAAGCTACCATTTTCATCCCATCATAGAGAGCTCTGAGTGAAGACATTAAATTCTACAGGCAAGAGGCATTGTCTGCATTGGAGATACGGGCATGTGGATAGGAGGCAGAACTCTTAAATCTAATCTAGGCTTTTCAGCTCACCATGTAGCTGTAGTCAAAGGAATTAACATTTCAGAAATAACAGACTGTAACCTCTCTGGCAGTTCTACAGACTGTTTAAAAATGTGCTTATTAGTGAAATAATACAGAAGTGTTTTAAACAGCTGTGTCTGATGATCTGTAGCTTTCTGAGGAAGCATCAGTAAAAGTAATATGCATTTTTAAGGTTGCTTTTGTGTTTTAAATCAATTTTCTTTTCATAAAAACTAAATCTGGGACTCCTAAACAAAATGCCAGTTTCAAACACTATTTTTTATTTAACCCCCATTTGACTTACTTTTTTAAAGTATTTTTAGGTGCCATCAGAAAACCTTAGTTTCTGACTAGACACATGTATAAAACTCATGGTTGTAACTGGAGGTCAACTGGGCTGTTCTGTGTTTGCTCACACAAGCTACTGCTCCTGAGAAGCCTGTCTGAGTACTGAATTAGGAACTGCTCCTTCATGATTACAACCCAGAATTGCTCTAATGATTAACACTCAAATTCTTCCAGTTATTCAGAAAATAGGAGATTACTATTTAACATCACTTACGTGATATCTGAACAACTTCACCATGTATGTGTACCACCAACCCCCAAATAGCAAATAGTTTTCTCCTGCATTTTATTCTATATATTCTTCCAAGAACATGATGAACAGAGCAAGAGCTGGACATCTAAATACATCTAAATCTCTTTCTTTCACAGCATTCTTTATAATGAGGACCTGGCATCTCTGTGACTTCATACTTTGAAGCAAGAAGCCTTTGCCATCCTCAGTTTCCATCTGCATACCTGTGTCATGACTCATTCATAGTAGAAATGCAACAGGAGTAAAGCTATTGCCATCTTAAATGGGTTTCCACTTCAGCAAAGGCAGTGAAGCTGTTCACAGAATCACAGAATCGTCTAGGTTGGAAGAGACCTCCAAGAACACCAAGTCCAACCTCTGACCTAACACTAAGTCCTCCACTAAACCACATCACTAAGTTCAACATCTAAACATCTCTTAAAGACCTCCAGGGATGGTGACTCAACCACCTCCCTGGGCAGCCCGTTCCAATGCCTAACAACCCTTTTGGTAAAGAAGTCCTTCCTAATATCCAACCTAAACCTCCCTCCTGGCGCAACTTTAGCCCATTCCTCCTCGTCCTGTCACCAGGCACGTGGGAGAATAGACCAACCCCTACCTCGCTACAGCCTCCTTTAAGGTACCTATAGAGAGCGATAAGGTTGCCCCTGAGCCTCCTCTTCTCCAGGCTGAACAATCCCAGCTCCCTCAGCCGCTCCTCATAAGACTTGTTCTCCAGACCCCTCACCAGCTTCGCTGCCCTTCTCTGGACTCTCTCAAGCACCTCCATGTCCTTCTTGTAGCGAGGGGCTACTTGTTCTTCCTGGGGGTTCCAGGTACACTGTTCTTCCTTGGGGTGCCAACAGTAGTTCCAGATTCCATTTCCATTTGGGTTTGTCCCCTAGATTGTCCTGGTGCACCCTTTTGACAAGATTACTGTGACTCCCCAGAATCCTACAGCCTGGGAGGAGGTAGATTTGACTCCTTCTTCGAAAGAGTTGCAACAATGGAATACAAACCTATCTCATTTGGAAAAGCCAACCTCCCAATCAAGTGTCTTATCACTTAGGAGATACATTACCCTCTGGGAAACACATACCTCGGTGTATGCCTGTGTTACTTGCTCATACAGGGTCTGATGGTGATGGATGGCCAGTTCCAGGTCTTGCATCTCAGAGGGGAGCCCTCCTTCGCTGCACATTTTACACCAGGCATCCACACCTGAAAGGAACTGAAACAATTCCAGAAACAATGAGCAACAGCGACACAGAACATCTCAGCACTGTCAACTTTAGAAAACTTTGCAGAGTGCCACAGATGACTGTAGCTTGGACCAAGGAGAACATCACAGTTATAAGGGGTCCATATGGGCACCCTGTTACAGCACATTCCTATCACCCCTTCAAATGCCTGAAGAACACCTATATCCAAAGGTAACATATTCTGTTTCTTCTTGATTAAAAACTAACTTCTTTAACCAGGTTAAGGAAACATCCATTCTAAGAGACTTTGCACACCAAGCAGGGAGGCTGCAACATTTTAAAAAAAAACATCAGCATGAGGCACAGGAGTACACAGTTACACATCCAGCTGTATTTACCATCATCTCAGCTGCCAACTTCCCTTGGTCACTTACCTGTACTTAACACTGCTAATTTGGGCAATACAAAACTCCCACTAAAATCAATGCTGACATGCATTTCAGTGATAGACAGACAGTTTGTATTCAAGTAGCTCCCACCTCAGCACCAGCTCAGTGGGATGGCTAATAGGATACCAAGGCTTTAACCTCTGGGTCACACATTTGATTCTGGCCCAGGTCAGCAGCGATCAGATATCATTACCATCTGATGGCTGTCAGGCAGCCAATGCAAAATGAGCTGCTGGTCTCAGTCCAGTTCCTGGTGGGCAGACATCCACAAAAAGGGAGAAAAAAAAAATCATTGCCATTGCAATAGATATGGGTTAGCACCTTGGTTGGAAGCCTTAACAGAGAGCCAGAAATGGAACAGGCTTGGGGAGCAGAGGGATGGAAAAAATTTTTTCCACTCTTAAAGGCCTCCTGAGCAGTGCTGATGCACTTTGGCAGAACACATTGGGGAAGCTCTCCCGGAGGCTGCCTGTTCTGTAAAAGAGTGGAATTTAGTCTGTAAGGTTCCCATCCTCCTTTTCTTTTAAACAGAGCCTACTTCAACAACACAGCACCTAACATGCTCATATTTTGTCCATACTGACTGCCTAATGCCACCTCATTACTACTCATTAATATTTTCTCTTCCTCCATCTTGCTGTTAAGCCAGCCTGCCATACTTCAGGGCTATTTATAAAAATAAAAAAGAACAGCTAATTATACAACAGATGCAGTGCCCTGTAGGGTGAATGTATAATGCTGCAAAACCACCCCCAGGACCACAGCTTTATCCGCTCCTGAAGCGTTCACCTGTGGCTTGTTAGTAAAGCACTAACTCACAGCATGAAGGGCTGTGAGATTCAAAGTAAAGAATTTCAATTTGACTCTGGTTCTGGCATCAGCATCCTTTTTTATTAGCAGTGTAAAGCTATTCACCACACTGCTGTGTAATCAAGGCTATAAAGTGTTTGCATTGTAAATACTTTTCAGTTTACAAAGATTCAATAACAAAGATAAATTCCTAAACATTCATATCTACCAGGTACAAATCTACCAGTGAAAACTCTGCTTTCTAGAAGACTGGAATCAAGGATGGCAGGTTCTCTTGTGTTGATTCGACTACTGATTTGTTGAATCTCTTAAGATGAAATTCGCAAACACTCCTGCATGAAGCTGAAGTCATCATCTTTTTTGCTAAGCTAGTGGGATTCACATAATTTCCTATGCAATTTTAAGAGCATGGAGCTGAGACCAATACTTTCTAGAGCTGTTACATAAACCTCTTGGTGAACAGAGGGAACAAAAGATCTTTACACCTTATAGACCAGTGTTCCTGCTGCTGAAATCACACAGTTATGGCTCTTATGTAAATGGCCAAATTCTACCAATTTTTGTACAAGCACTTATAGACCCGTTTCTCATATACTGCCATGTCTCCAGAATGTGATTTGCAGCGTAGGTGGAAGACACCTCAAGAAGATGAATGAAAGTGCATTCACACCTGGTTGTCTCACATCTCTTTCTTCTGTTTATCAATTGTATATAGAGAACATCACATCAGCAATTACATCAGCAATTTCGCTAGTACCACCACCAGCAGGAGCAGTTGATATCCTCTCTTTTAAGAATTTTTAAGAAATATAGCTTGTCAGTGTTTTACTCTGATACCCTGAAGTGGTGGTCTACGTGGAGATTGATGCAGAGAGCAGTTTTTTTTTTTAAACAATTTTTGCAAAGCATTAGTTCACAACATTGGAATTTGGGTATTTTGAAAAAAGCAGCTATGTTAATTTTTATTACTTTTCACTTACTGTGGCAGACCTGATCAACTTTATTCTATGTAACCCTTCATGCTAGAAGCACATTCATATAACAAAGTCACTGTTTGAGTTAAAAAAAGAAATTTAAAATTGTAAATTGCTAACTGTGAGGTCAGAAAAGGAACTGTTACTGTCTAGTGGATACTCAATAGCATTTAAATTAATTGCTTAAGTTTCTAGTTAGCCCTTAGACTAGAATAGCTCCTACTGGGAACATAAAAGCTGCCTAAATATGATTTGAAATGACAGACTCCAATAATTCTACATGTTTTTCAAGACTTGAGGAAAGATTAAGAAAAATCTCTCCTAAAATCAAAAGTTTCCCTAAGGTATCTTTGTGCCTCTGATGTAATCCAAAAGTAACTTTAAAGTAATGACCCACACTTACTCCTAGCTCACAACCTATTCACCTAAGTCGCAAATTCTATATTAGGTCAGGTAGTAATGGCTTCTTAGGCAACTTCTTTCAAGTTCTCCATGGTGACTCCTATTCTGGATCACATGGCTGCTCCAAAACACAGCTCTGTCATTTTGTAGTCCATATTCCTTCACCTTTTTGCACAGTCCTTGCTTGCTGCTTGCTAGGCCTTCACCTGGGAACTGTGGCATAACCAGGGTGGTTCTCCTAGGCCCAGAAAAATTAAAAACAGACTCTAGTCTGCCTTTGTCATCCTGAGATGGATCTCCATAAGGTCTGTGGGGAAAGATGGGAAGGCAACAAATGAATTGTTTTTTTCAGTGGCCTAAAATATCTATTGATGCCCTGATTTTTTTTTATTTTTATGAGGTTAACTGTATGCTTCCTGATGTTGTTTCTGGAATTTCCTTTGCCTACCTAATGCAGAAGTTATCTTGTTTTTATCCCTGCATCTCACAGATGTCAACTGGCTTTTCCTTTCCTCAAATTCTTCCTCCCTTTTTTGTTTTCTTCTCTTTTTCATTTGCTTTCCTCAAATAGAGGACTCCAGGATGTGCTGAGAGGGATCCAGACAGAGATGAGAACAGTAGTATTCCTGGCTGGGGAGTAAGGTAATATGAAATGAATAGTCGGGGGTCAGTTTTCAGAGAATCAGCATGGATATCTAGTGTATGTACCCAACACCAACTACTTTAAATAGTAATTCTGCTGGTGTACTTCTGAGGGTAGACTCTGGCCCAGAATTAATTGGTTTGGATCTCTCAGATGATTGAAAACATTAATTTGTTCATTCTGACAAAATCTGAGATGTGAGCATCTTATTAATACTTCAGCACACTTTCAGAGATTGCAACTAAGAAAGGGGAGGACACGTAGTATGTCTGCTTCTGCCATCTGGCACTCAGTGGGCCAGAGTCTCCTCTGGTATAACTCAGCACAGCTCTCTCAAAATCATTGAGATAAGGCGCATTCTCTTGCAACTTTGAATAGCCACAGATATACCCAAAGATACAGAAGCAGATTCTCTTTTGCTCTAGAATATCTTTCCATGCTAACATGAGAAGAGCAAAAAAAAGAAATATTTGTACCAGGCAGAATTAAGGGACATTTGGGAAACACCTCCATTGAGTATCCCAAGTTGTGCCTTCACCTGGACACAGTAGGTATTTGGAGTTTAGTTTACTAGTTTTGATCAAACACACATGCTGAAGAAAGCTTGGCTGGAGGCTGAGTTGGCAACATTTGTCTTTTCTTTCCTTCCTTTCTTTTTTTTCCCCCACTTTTCTTTGGCATTTTCTTGATGATGGTTTGGTACGTATAAATTATGTTTAAAAAAAATAAGGAAGACACACGTGTGCACAAAAACGCATACAGAGAAGGAAAAGAAAGAGACAAAGCAAAAAACAAGCTTTGATCCAGGAACTCATTCAGCCAAGTTCAATTCAACATGCCACATGTATCTGCTGTGAGAGCCAGGCAAGCAACGTGATTCTGAGGCACGTGAAGACAGATGTGAGGTTCAATTCCCAGCAGGGTTGACTCAGCCTTTCATCCTTCCAAACCAGACAGATTGTATTCTGTACAGTGTGCTGTGTGGGGTCTTTAGGAAGAGACCTTGAAAAAGAAGTTGTTTCCTGCTCAGCTTGCATATTATAAGATATCATAGAGCTTTTCATAAATCTCTGTCCCAAGCCAACAACTTCCTTGCAGGCTGTGGTGTGCCAAAGGCTGAAAGATTATGATCTTACTAAGACTTGCTTCCTATTGGCATCATGGAGAACTTTAATCAGTAGGAGGGACAGAATAAAGAGATGGTAGTGGCTTATCGCACTGGAGATGGAAAGACAATCTGCATATCAGACTGGTATGGGGAGGCAGGGGCATGCTGTGGGAAAAACGGTTGGATCTGCATCAGTACTACCACTAACAACAGAACAGAGGGAGCAAAAACAAGATTTGATCTAGAGCAGAGGAAGTAGTGGGTTTATCTACATCTTTGTTTCAGAGATATAAACCTTATTTATTGTAAAATGAGGAAGCTCTGATCTGAGTTTAAAAAGTAAAACAACAACAAAAAAAACAAGCCACCACCACAACCCTCGGTGATGCCATATAATAAAAGGACTACATTTGGAATGAAGGCTTGATAGATCACAGATTTGGTCTGTTAGTGAACAAATCCCAAACACCTCACTTTTTATACTATACAGAGGTCAAATGACTAAATTACTAGCCACAAGTCACTGCTTTATTCTACCACAGTTACTGAAGCAGGACCAACACTTCAGCCTTGGCTAATGGACACACTGACTCCCACATTCCCCTTCTTCCAGCAGTCTGAGCCTACAGGCTTGAGATCAGCACTTACGTCCCACTGAATTGTTGCTTATTGCAAGTGAGGAGTGACTGCTGTTCAGAATTAGCAAACTCTCCTGTCTGCCTAATAATGAGAGACTGTCTTCTGTCAAGCAGAAGAAAATTCAGCTCCTTTTATAGAGGTGCCAAGGGAGGACTAAGTTTTTCAGCCCCATCCATTCCATTGTAAAATAAAAAACCAAAGCTGAAAGTGACATTAGTGGTGCTTTTTTTCAAGTTAAGGCAGAAGCAAAATATCCACTTTGACAGTATTCAAAGGGTAGAGTGACAAAAAAATTCACCTTTAGCTGACAGACTGCTTAGTACAGCTTTCTGTTTTATTGCCTTTTGTGCTACAAAATACCTTGGCAACTCCTCATAAATTGCAAACAAGACCAACACTTCAGAAAAATAGGGGATTGCTTGTAAACAAGCAAAACAACCCCCAAAACAAACAAACACCAAACCAAAGCAAACAAAAAAGAACTAGTTCATTAATAAACCTTCTATCATTCTCATTAAGATTATAGACTGGATATAAATTCTTTTTTGATTTTTCTCTATGAACATACAATGACAGGCAATTATCAGTATTAAGTCTACAGCTACACTTTACAGTGCCCATTATACTGAGATGAATGTACTTGTACTGGTCATCTTGTTAGTGTATCAGTCTCATCAAAGCCAATGAGCGTGCTTACATGAGTAAGTGCCCAGTAGGGTGAGTAATTGCTCTGTGCTATGGTCTGCTGACAGTAGGAAACAGAAAATAAAGAAAAATCCATGATAATTCTCTGCTCAGAAACAAACAATAAAGAAAATCTTTACTGTTTTAGCTAAACATTTCCATACATACATTCTGACTTACAAGGCACAGTTTCTGGCTTATCAGTAATGATTTCTTCTTCAGCCACTTGAAGTATGGGTTATTATATAAATATCAACCACAGCCACTTAGTAGCTTTAACATAAACTACTTGGAAAAAACAAGTGCACAACAGCACTGAAGAGAGCCTCAAAGCACCATTTGCCAATGGAAAATGAATGTAATCAACATATAACCAAAGTTGAACCATCACTATTAAATGAATCTAGTTTAGGTGTAAAAGAGCAGGTTTATTCACTGACACATTTTAAGTCTGTTTTTAGGCATGAAATTATGGAACAATTCTGGTAGTTGTTAAAGATGCAAACCAGAGTTCAGGGACAGAAAATTATCTGGGATGCTCCTAGTTGTCTCTTGTTGAGGCCTAACAAAATCTGGGGCAATGGAGAATGCTACAGGAATAGATGGTGGACTAAATTTTGTAAGTTTCATTAACAGTAATATGCCTTGGCTCCTGGAAATTGTCTGCTGGTATAGCTCTATGTTATATCTGTGAATATTTCTGTGCACATACCACATATACATATGAATGTAGATACATACTGTTTTCTTGACCATAATAATCCCGACTTTATCCACAGCACTGATTAAATATTAGACAACAGAAACAAGACAGCACGTTACTGCACCAGAGTACTTCAGTTATCACCAGATCTCAACACTAAGGCAAAAACATATTTTCTTATCCACTCAGAAAACACATGCCAATTCTGGGGGGGGGAACGTTGCTGTTTGTGTTTGAGACACCGGTCCACCAGGAACAAAAATTTTAACCTCACTGTATATAAGCCAAAAGCCATCAGGTAATAATTGCAGCATCACTGTTATCAAAGTGGCAGTGGACCACTTTGCCAGTCACAAAAGCAGCTCACCTGTTCAGCTTTCTGGTGAAAGACAGCAGACATGGCTAAGATAGTGCTGCGCTCATCCAGGGCTGCAGCAAAACTCTTCCACTCTTGATCCAGCTGGGTAGAAATTTGTTTAATTTGCTGGGATGCATAATGGCCTGCCTCAGAAAGCCTAGATGCAACAGACATGATCCGATTGATGTTGACATAGGCGTTCTGAAAATTAAAAAGCACACATAAATAAAGAGCAGGAAGAACCGTGACCACCCCCTGCCTTCATTACGTATTCCAAACACCATCAGCTGGAGAAAAGCTGAGCAGTTCGGTGAGAGCAATCAACCACCCGTTTAAATATGCATGAATAGCAGGCATACTACCTTCCACTCTAAAAATACATCCCCCAGGAATCTTTTTGCACATCTATGCCATTATCTACCACTGTTATCTCTCCCTGCTTCTTCTTCAGTTTATTTTTTTCTGTATTTATTTAGGTAAAACTATTTGTTGTACATTATCTATTTATTCACCTGTTGGGGTTTACTCATTGCTTCTATCTTATTCTTGATATTTCTGTTGAATTACTTAATCTTTCTAGGTGTTAAGTCCACATATTTACAAATGAAATATTTGCTTTCTATCCTTTGAGACCTCTCTGACAATCCTTTATAGGCATGCAGTGTCAACAAATGTAAAAATGTTATAGAATTTAAAAGAGCTCATAAGGATATTCTATAGAAAAATAAGTTTCCATAGAAATAACTATTACGTTATATTCTTTAGTTAAAATGTTACCTTTTCTGTAGGTTATTTTAAGCTGTTCTCCAGCAGAGATACCATTTAGCTACATTGTGAATTTAGAAGGATTCATAAAGCCTACTAAAAGGCTATTTTCTATTCCTTCACAAGACTTCTCCATGATGGTTCTTACTAAGCCTCAAAGCAGTGGAAGGATAGGTCTTTCTCAAACCGGACTGTGGACAGCTGTAACTACACTACAATACCCCAAGCACTGGAACGTAAGTCTAAAAATAAACGGCCACCATGACAATGTCATACACAGATGCACTATCAAGAGAAAAATGACAGCTGTCTTGCAGATTTCTGGATTGTCACTTGATGTAAACACTTCTCCTTTCTCTGCTTTCACTGGGAGAAAGGAACATCCCAGCATTTGAGATGTTTTGCTAGTACCGACTCACTGCTTTTCATCTCGCTGAGCTACTTCAAAAGGGCTTTAGGAATTTCAGAGTGGAATCTGTAAGACCCCTACATACAAGGGCAGACAGAGCCCAGATGATTTTTACAGCACTACTCACGGGCAAATAATAAATTGGAGGTTGAAACGTTTTCAATAAATTGGAGGCTGAAATGTTTTCTGGAGCAGGATCTCATCATAGTGGGTAGGAGCACCATGTAGAAAGGTATCTGCCAATCCAAATATGAAACACAACAGAGCAAGGCTGAGGCAGGCACAGCTCCAAACTAAGTTGTGAAGCAGGGCAATGTATGTCTGCGAAGCCTGTCGGATAACTACAAAGTATATATACTAACCACACCTGTAGGTGCTAAAGTAATGAGGGATGTGACCACAGTCCTCACAACCAGACTGCTCTCCTAGTAAAACCATGACTGGGAAAGCTGTGACATGAATTACACAGACAAAGCAGTACCCAGCCTCCAATTTTAGTTTTTCCCTTACCTCATAGCCTTTCTTAAAAATTTCATTTAAATAAAAGTTGTCAGATTAATTTTAAAGAAACAAAACTTTTTTTTCCTGTATGGTTAGAAGAAAACTGATGAATTTTTCTTTTTTTTTTTTTTCCTGGAGTTTAACATATATTTAAAAAAAAGTTATGATTTGACTGTGGCTGGTGATCTAAAATTCAAACACCTCTAAACATAATTTAGAATAATAGATATTTAAAGCTTTTCTCCCAGAAAGCCTTCATGACTAAGCCTCAGCAAAGATGATTTTTTAACATTTCAGGTCAGCAATTCTAGTGGAAAGCAGTATAATATCGCTACAGTTGCTACAAACTGGACAAGGTGCACCAACTGAAGAAATGGACCTTTGCTGTGTTTGAAGGAAAAACAATGTTGCTGAAGAATTTTTGATTTTGTGTCAAAAATAGGTTTCCTTTTTTTGTTGTTGTTGTTTTTCCCTACAGAATTATCTCAGCCACTGCAATACAGTGGGCATGATTCCATAGGAGGAAAACAGCTGGAGTCCTTGGATCCCTGTAGCTACAGTATATAGATATACTAACTAGTAGAAGGATAAGTGTACAATTAGTTGAAATATAGCAAATAGAGTCCTAGTTCTTAGAGGAGTCAGGTGGTTTTTTGTTGTTGTTGGTTTTTTTTGTTTGTTTTTTCAAAGTTAGGGAGATTTATATATTGTTATGTCTGTTTTTTTTATATGTTTATACAAAGATGAGGATTTTTATAGAGGAAATTTCACTTTGTTAGATGAAGCTTTCTCATGGAGAAGTACCAAGCTGTCCCGTAGCCAGCCCACTAACTCCACAGCTCCTCCAGCAAGGAGCAGTTTGAAAGTCACTTGCTCACCCTATGTTCTTACTGCACCAAGTGGAACTGGCTCAGGAAACAGTGGCTCCATAGCTTCCCCTGGTGCTTCCTGAATAATAAATGGATTCAAGAGCAGACTGTCACACATGGTGTGCTCTTCTGTACAGCTCCTAGTGGTAGTGTAATGCAGATATCTTCTACTGTGCAACACTGGTATCCTTTCCTTCTCCTTTATCTGTCACACCTCAGGGAGGCAGTGACACTGAAGTGGGGCTTGGACACACAATACTCATCCAAGGTCTCACAGATACCCAAGACACAGGGAAAACTTAAAAACTGAAATTTGGAATAGCACATCCTATCAGATGTTACAGTTATGGGATCAGGATTGTGAGGGAGATTTGGATTGCTGTTGTGGGTCAAGATAAAATGCAATACAGCTTCAAAGCACTCTAGAATTCAGTTTTAGGAGGAAATATTTAATTGATCACAATCCACAAAAAAACCTCAAGACATTTCCATCGTGAAGTAGAATAAAGTTATAAACTGGCTGCTTTCATCGTTATCTGCCAATGTGTAATGTTCCCAGTAAAATGGAACAAAAGTCTGTGCTGCCAACTGTCAACATTTCACAGAGTTAAACCTTACTTTCCCTCTGGTTTGTTCATCTCTAAAAACTGAATGAATCGAGAGCTTCTGTATTATTACTACACTGATCTTTTTATCCTAACAGGATGTAAATTAAACTGAGCAACTAATGTCTGTGACTTTATTTTTCCTTTAGGCTGGAAACTAGCAGGTTTATAGAGAATTTCACCTTAAATATAACCTAAGCCTTCTCCTTCCCCCCACCCCTCCTTTCTCTTTTTCTTCAAAACAGAGATGTGCCCCCAAAGAGCACTGCAAGGGATCGCTGATTTATGGCTACACAGGAATACAATAGGTCAAACAATGAGAAAACATATATTAATGTCTAGAAGTAAGGACAAAAACACTTCAGTTGACATTGTTGTAGTGATACTAGGGTACAGCCAAGTTTTGACTAACGTATTTCCTTTATCATTGATAGAACTTTATTCTACATGTAGGGACTGCTTTTGGAAAGTCTGCAAATACAACAGGAGGGAATTTTTCATCCACTTATTTCAAGTTCGAAATTCTAGGCAAGAAAGGGGATTTTTTTTTTTTACTCCTAAAGAACACTCGGTGGACAAACAAAACAAAAAAGAAAAAATTCTCTGTATATTGCATCAGCAACATGATACGCAAGTTTCTTTGACGGTTTAGGAAGGCCACCTGCAATGCCTTTCAAATTCAGAATACCGTTTTTTTTGTGTGTGTCCACCATCTCTTAGTCCATTCCTCTAACCTAAATGAGGCCTTGCTTTTTACACCTAATGTCTATAACATAGCCATTCCTTCCAGTGCATGTGTTCATTGCTAAAGTCCCTAACACTTGTTAGGATAACAGCCATCAGCAGTAAGCACTGACAGTAGTAGTGGTTCAGCTGTGGAGTGATCTCCCACAGGGAAATACAACACTAATTCAGACCTGATCATCTAACGATCATGCTGGGAGACCTTCCCTCTTAATTAAACCCTCCAACTCTATCTGGAACATTACTTTCTTCTATTACACATATATTGAGAATACCTTACACTCTTGAAAGAAAAATGAGCAGTGAGAAGCATTAAGTCTGCAAGAAACTTGGCTGTGTTCATCTCATTTCCTAGAGAACTAGCTGAGATATTGTGGTGGCAGTGGATGTGGGCTGCAAGAGAAGGGTTTTGCAGATTAACTGAAGGTGAAGTTTGATTGCTGAAGACTTCGTTTAAAAAAGGCAAAAAAAAAAAGCAAGAAAAGCTTTCACTGTGTTACTGTAAGTTTAGAAACCATCTGCAAAATGAACCTAACACATAAACCCAAAACAGAATGTTTCAGTGACAAAATAATCTCATGAGATATCTTTAAGACCTTTAAGTTTCTATAACAAGGCCAATTACATCTAGAGTGTTGCAGAATAATATTGGATGGCATTTTAGCTCAGCCTACATACAGAAAAATACTGTTCATTTAAGATAAATGTTGGGAATTTTCAAAATACATTATTAGCCTTTAGAGGAAAATTGTAATGTATGAAATATATTGCGACTTCCTTAGGACAATATGCATCTCCATCTAGTGTCAGACAACTGCCTCCCTGACAGCAGGGCGGGCAGCAGTGAGCTCTGCCATATTTACATATGCTCCATGGGAAGTGATAACTCACTCTTTCAGGAGGTTAACAGATCCAGGCACAGAACAGTTCTGGCAAAGGAAATACAAATAACTTCAGTCCAGAACAAGTGATACGCATACCATATATCCAAGTGCAGAGCTATGATCAATATGCTTTGCGTCATATTGAAACACTAGGGTTTTCCTCTATCAAACTGACTAGAGGAATGAGATTACTCACAAAATGGTGGAGCTGAATATTCATCTTAGTGAAAAGCAGCATTGCTTCAGTATAAATATTAAACAGCTGTGATAAAGACCAACAATTTATTTTGAAACTGAAATAAAAACAAGCACTGTCTTGAATCACAGAAAAAAATATCTACCGTGCTTATTTGAAAGAAAACTACCATGCTACAGTTTATTACCTCAAATACAACTTTTTCACATTCCATATGCCATATTGTTCATTTTAAAAGAATTATTATTGTTAAAAAAGTAACATTGTTGATTCAAGAAGGAGCTTTGTTCACAGAATACCTAGGAAGAGCATGCAACAAAAGGAATGACCTAATAAACACCCAGAGAGTGCATCTTCTAGAGGAACTGAGAAAAAATGTTGTAAATGTTGTTAGTTACGCCAGGCCTATGGTGCACTGAGCATAATATAAGGAAAACAAAAGACCTTAAAAGATCCAGGATCTGATCCAACTTCTGCTGAAATCTGTATGGTTTCTCCCTGTAAAACATACAGCCACCCTTACCTACATCTTCTCTCAATACTGATTTTAATGTATTGAAGAAAAAAAACAAAAAAAAGGCAAAAAAACCAAACCAAACAACCCGAAACCTCACGCCCAATAATAGTGCTTCAAGATCACATTTTTTCATTACTCAGATTCATGATAGCTGAACTGTTCTCAGTCTAACAGTTGCTGTGACTAACATACTGCTTAAAAATGATCTAGTTAAATTATACAGCAAATTTCTATCAAAAATAAAATTATATAGCAAACATCCAGAGAAAAAGTGAATAGTATGATCTAGTTCACCCTAGAGACTCAGAAACAACAAAAAAACCACTAAAAAAAATGCAGTACCATTTACCTGGGTTTGTAATGTCATTATTCTTGAACCAATCTCTACATCTTGAGCCTGAAGAGTGGTAGCTAAATATTTTGGTTTTGTTATTAGCATGAGAAAGCTTGAAGGCTCATCAGATATGAATGTGTGTGTTTATTAAAACTCAAAATCTTCAGTTTTCAGACCAAGGGGGATAAATCTACTCTACCTGGGATGGCAAACAGGTCTGAAGGACCCCTCCCTCTCATTTTTGGTAAAGGAACAGGAAAGAACTCCTGTGATCTTCTCTTAGCAGCCAATGGTATGACAGGAAGAGATTGAAAAATACTGAATTACAATTCCTAATGAGTATTTAAGTATAAGTCACCAGAGCTATATTTCTCTCACACACCTTCTGCGTCATGTTACTTAATACTAATCCTTAAGTTTACAAATATTTATCAGTGGGAACTTAACAACAGAAGCTTCCCAATGTGCAAAAGTAATTCATGTACATGAAAACTGAAGAAGTAGAGCCTTTGGCAACAGATGCTGCAAGGCAAAGAACAGTGTACCTAGCACAACAGCCTAGACCTCTTACTGCAACATCACTATTATCAAATAATAGGCACACATGCACTAGCCATTTTCAGACAGTCTTCAGCAGAAATCAAACAGTAGCTTGAACAAGTACGCTAAGATACTACTATAAAAACAAGACAGCTGTGTAAAGGCAGTTGTGTGGTAGCAATCGCATGACTACTTATTTCTACTTATGTTCAGAAAAAACTAACAAAATACACAGACCAGATTGCTGTGTAGGCTTGGGACACACAAGGGCCTACCACCACACTCAGAATCTACACCCACCTTCCTCCGTATTTGCTTTGTTCAAGTAAGTCTATCTGTCCCAAGTCTGTTGCTGACTATCACTGGCTCTTGCCTTAAAGAAGTGCAGAGGCTTCATCCTTACTACCTGTTGTCTTCCCACGTGCTCACATAGAGCTCCCGCGCGTGCCAAGAGAAAACTACCATCTATCACAGGAGCTGGGCTGTGGCCAGGAAAGTGTTGCTTTAATTTCAGTGTCCTTTTGCTCTTCCTGCATGCTTTACCTCAGTCAGAATGACTAGTATGCAGCCCAACACCCTCATGCAGCAAGCTGATGCCTCCTGCATGCTAACACCCTCATCTTCATAATGCCAACTTTTGGGGACAGCAGGAGTCACTCCCTGTTTTTCTAACAAAGAATTTACTCCATCTAAAAACCAGCATCGCTGCTGACAGCAGCATTATACTGACATGGGAACAGCAGTGCCAGGTTAATGCAAGGAGCCTGCAGCTTAAAGTTATTACCCCCTTTCCACTAATTTCCGAATGTCCTTTCAGCTTGATACAGTCACCCTCATGCCAGCTATTCCAAAAAGAGGATGATTGGCCCTCTGCAAGACAGCAGCCCTGTTTAATTCCACAAGAAAACGTCACCAAGCTGGAAAACTCATCTTGATTGCCAGCCTGTGCAACCCAGGAACTGAAAACCCCCTGAAAAGGCCACTGTGCAGACACATAACTGGAATACAGGCCTTTCAGCAAGGGGTTCTGCCACATGCTCATACGTTTCAGCCCAGTTAATTAGTGCAGAACAGAGTGCCATTTCTCACTGTACTTAGAGGTTGAAAGCTAAAGGTGCCCAGTATGGACACCCTTCCACACAGATCTTGTGTGCGTAAGAGATGAAGATGACAATCTTCTTTGCAGTATCACTCATGCTGACCATATGGGCCTCCATATGACTATACATGAGTGGTTTACACCAGAGACAGCAAAATGGGAGGCACATCATCTGCCCCAAAACAGAAAAGGTTTCTCCCCTGGGCAGCTCTATCAGACAAGGGCTTGGCAGTGGTGAGATAGCACAGCTAGAAGCCATGGCCACCCTCAGAAGGGACCCCACGATTTTTGCAAATGTCTCACTTCCTTGCATTCTTCATCCCAAAAGTTCACTTGGAGACAGATGGAAGAATAATGGAGGAAATTAGGTTTTCTTCCATTAGGCAGCACCCTTGCCATCACCCGTTAATTTTCAATTAACAATCATCTCTTTCCAAGTTCAGTTCCCGGATATTTTTAGAAAAATAATGCCAGGCAGTACCACCAAAGTGATAAAGGGAGGTCTTCCAACTTGACTCTTCTGACAATGCTTTGTGAAGGATTATGACTGAATTTACATCTATCATAATCCAAATGACTTTTAACGCATTAACCTCCAGGACACATTTATTCGTCAGGATTCTGTTAACAGCACTGCTATCCAGAGGCTGCTCTACCCTGCGTTTTGCTAGTTGGCTTTGTGATTGCAAGCTTAGCAATCAGTTGCCTAGAGCCTATTTTTCAGTGCTCATTTCAATTATAATCAAAATAAATACATAACAGACATTATAAACATTTCTCATCCTCTCCTT
Organism: Anser anser; assembly: GCF_964211835.1. Classification (NCBI taxonomy): domain Eukaryota; kingdom Metazoa; phylum Chordata; class Aves; order Anseriformes; family Anatidae; genus Anser; species Anser anser. Next base: position 16,183,232 of record NC_139726.1, on the reverse strand, counting down.
TTATGCATCGCCCTAGTGAGGCACAGTGCTTTAGTGAGGAATAGCTAGACAGGTGGAAATGGTGGGTGGAATTTAATTACCTGAGCTGAAATTTGACCCGAGTAACAGGGTTAACGCAATCTTATGGAAGTGGTGGGCAGTCTTTAACGTTTCAGACAGCACCTTGCCCTCTGGCAGCACAGTGTGGTGTGGCTCTTTAGTGACTTAAATATCAACCACTGCCTTTGAAGTCTCAGCCCCAGTGCAAATGTAGTCTGACCATGCACAGTGTCTACAGGTACACCTGCATGCATTGGCTGACTTGAGCAAGCTTTTGTGTAGCTGATAGCCTTCAGAGAGAGCTCATCTCTGTGTTGTGTGATTGCAGCAGGGGGTATGCATCCATTTCTCTAACCCACTGCAACAATCAAAACATCAGTACATGCAGTCCTCACTTCTGTGCTGAAAGCAGGGCAGTTTCCAGAAAAAATATCTTACGCAAGGAAAGAATAAGAAAAAAAGGCAAAGCACTTAAAAATGGATAATGACACTTCTTCCTTTTTAAAAAAAGGAAAGTAAAATAACCCTAAGGTGAGGTGAGTTGCATTAAAAAGGACTAACCAATTAACTATTGAAAAAGCCAAAATCCCACCATGGCCACAACTGACAGCTTGATTAGCGTCTCTTTTTCAAAGTTTTGAAAAGTACCTTAGCAGGGTATAGGGAAAGAAGCATAAATTATTAAAGGACTGCACAGAGCTCTCATTAATTCCCACAGAAATGTCAAGAACGTAAAAAATACTGTATTCAATCTCAAAAATGTAAACAAACTCCGCAGGACTGTGCTGATCTTAAGTCAAAGAAATAATCATATCAGTATCTGGGCTGACAGAGCATCACTTTTCTTCCCAGAAAGTGGGCTGCTGCCACAGCCCAGCCTGACCTTCCTTGCTTCACCTCTCGTGGGTCCTCGGCACTCCCTGATCTGGAGGCGGCCTCACGTGCCTTCTCCTTCCTTGCTCACACTCCCAGAGCCACTGTTCACAGCGTGTCCCCAACTCACCATTGAATTCATGGCAAAGTGATTGTGCTGCGTCTGTAGGTCAAGAGCATGTTGGTAGCTCACGCCGATCTCCGTGTGGCTCTGCAAGAACAATTCTTTGTTGTGGCTGATCCAGTCAAACATCTAGAAGGAGGAAAAAAAGTGTTAGAGAGGAATGAAAAAAATTGAGACAGCACAAAATATATATAAATGTCTTTGAACTGTGGAATTTTGTGTGACCACCACCCCACACCCACCTATGTTGCCTTACAAATAAATGTTCCTTATCAAAATAAGCTGCTCAAGCAATGACAGCATTTAAGTTATCACTACATGAGCAGAGTGATAGGTTAAGAAACATAATTCATAAAGCATATTCCTCAGTAAACCGATGCTACAGTCTTTTCCTACATGTAATAGTAACTTCATATATAGAAAGATGGCAGCAGAGGGACCTAAATCAGGGGTTGCTTCATTTACCAAAGATCTAACAGTTCATAAAGTACCCTTAATCCAGAAACGGACCAAAAATTCCATAATTATTGATGGGATTTTCTCGTCCCCTTTCTTTATAGTCTATAAAGTTTCCAAATGTTGTATCCAAATACCCAGTTGACTTCCTACACCTATTTCCTAGATCTTTCCAATTCCAATGCCAAAACCTAGTCTATCTTCCACTTATTATTTTTGGGATGAAGAAAAAAAGTATTTTATTAATATCTATAAAGAGTACGCATTCCAACTTCTCCCACTTCCAAGTTTATTTCCAAGTAAAATGCATAGTTCAGTACTTCAGGCACAGATAGAAATATGTTGAATAAAGCTGATTAAACTCATTCCTTATTTTGTAGCATGTTAATGTGACGCTCCAATCCGCAGCACGTTCATTCATTATAACTGTCACAGAACAGATAGGAGACAGTATGTTTACAATTTGGCTTGTTCTGTATTGTGTTGGAGACTAAATGCTTTCAAAGTGGGAACCTTTCATTCCTTATGCCTGTCTGCAGCTGTGCAGGCATTACAATCTTGGATTTCTTTATTTCTGCAAACGTTTTCATTAGAGAACCCCTTCAACCCTCATTCCCTCATGTTGTCTCCAGCAAGCCAAGGACCTCTCTGTTAATAAGAGCTCTATAGCAACAACAACAAAAAATAAACTCACTAATTCATTATAAGGAAAAGAAAAACTAATTTTAGAGGCAGCAGAGGTCAGGCAGGTCAATATAGTCCTAGGTGTTAAAGCAAGCATTTTAGGGTGAAAAGGGGAAAGTAAGGCAGCTTCTAAGCAGCCACCTTACAGTCAAGGGATCAGTCCAGATCTTTGTTACACCACTTATGTGTCCTCCAGCCAGCAGACATTTTGTTCTGTAGCACTGAATAACAATTTTCAGGCTCTGACACCTGAAAAGCACCATGTTTTGCTTGAGTTTCTCAGCATCCATTATCTGTTCCCTGTAGAGATGGTGCTCCCAAGAGCAAAGAAAAGGCCCTGTTTGGGTAACTTTAAATTCCTGAGATAAACCCAGCATTCTGTGCTGAGTGCTCAATTCAGCACAGAGATGAATTGCTTTGTGCAGGGGATTTGCAGCAAAAATATTGTGTATCCCTTTCATTAGAAGGAAAATAAACACTGCAAGTGCTCCAACGCCACCAGACACATGACACTGACCCCAGTCCCAAAAACCTGTCACTTACACCTGATTTCTTAATCTTTTATTTATAAGAATACACTTGCAACTACAGAGTCTCCACTATTTCATATTGATGAATAGTCTTAAAGGGTAAATTTGATTCAAGTTACAATGATGCAAGATCAAAGTAATATCCTCAGGTTGGCTGCTTTCCGACTTGTACCAATGGAGCCGATCCAATTCAGGCCTACCACCATTTTTTTTCCAGACAGTGCAAATAAGATTTAATGCAAGGATGAGATCAGGGCTTTCAAATATTACTGCCAATTAAACAGAATAAGAAAGCTTTAGGTGGCTTTTCAGGTTATAGTAAGTTCTCTCATTGGATTCCTTTTTCCCCAATTTTTTAAGATTTAACAAGAAAAATAAGCACAAAATCACTTTCCACATTTGTGGACTTAAAAAAAAGTCATAAGACAAGAAAGATTCCATAGCAGTGAAGTTCACGTCCCAACAACAAGATTTTATATCTCTGCTTAGGAACAAACACAGACTACTTATAAGTAGATAAACGGTCAACGTGAATATTTTATAGTGTTCTTTAAACAATTTAAAGACATTCAAGAAGAAAACTGGCAGCAATCCACTGAAAATAAACAGTAAATCTAATAGTTTATGGTCAGCAAGGCCAAATGAGTATCTTTATAAGACAAGTAATTTAAACTACTAATCTATTATTCTGTGGATAGAGCATTTCCTTCATCTAATCTATACACACATCATTGAACGAGAATGTAGGTTAAGTTAAATCATGCTTCTGCCTTCTAAAACACAATAATAGACTATTAAGGAAAAAAATGAAATTTAAAAGATGAATCATCTTTTTGTTTAATCAACTGAAATACACAAAGCAGTTGAAAAGATGACCTTCAGGAATTTTGAGTGACACATGATGAGGTCTGTATCACCTTTCAAAACAGTATGCTTTTTCAATTTCTATTCATGGACAGCAGCAGATGTTGGAAGAGACTCTTCACTTCAAATTAGACTTTGAATCTTTCTATTATATTCTTCATAAAAAAGGTAACTTTGGTTTCAGCTAGCCTATGCCTGTAGCTAATTATCCCCCACCAATATTGTCTGGAGTCTCTCCTGTTAGCTGCTGCAAGCTTCTCTGACTTGAAAACTCAGAGAAGAAAGAGTTTTGAGTTTCATGTTGTTTGAAGCAGGAAGAAAATGAGGTGAGGTGCCCAGGAAGGAGTACAGAGAAAAAGAGATGCAGATTCACTGTGATCTGAAGTAGGGTTAATGACACACTTTGCTCAGTAAAAGCATTCATTGCACTTCTGTCTTAATGACTAATAAGCAATATATACAATCACTTCTGCCTTACTCAACAGCCAGAGCTTTGCAAGACTGTAGGCACATCTACCTTACGCAATGCATCACTAAAGCCAACGTACCCAAACGAGTTCCAGGTGAACTGGTACCTCTGCATGGCTTAGTCCAGTGCTGTGTGGAAATACTAGTCTGATGCCCAAAACCAGAACAGCCTGGGCACAGTAGTGGTTTGATTTGTCTATATTGCTTTTGTTTCCAGGGCTTATTCATTCAGAGATTTCAAGCATTTCTGCTTCACGATCATTGAATTATAGTCACTTTCCAAATACCATGAGAAGGGATCAGGTTTTCTTTATCACACATCTCTGGCAACATTGGAAAAATTGTGCTTTCACCCTCCTAATCAAGGATGCACAGGAATGATAAGTATCACCATCCTATATACCACAAGATTTGCTTAACAATCAGGGGATTTACATAAAGAAATAAATAAATGAAGTCTTGGTTGCTTGTGAGATCCAATGGGTTGTGTTTTCTCTTCAACCACAAAGTCCATAAACGGACTTAAAATGATTTTCTCATAATATGACTGGAAGCTGAGGCTCTGTGAATATACCAGATGTTGGGTGATCCATGGTGATGCTATGAGAGACGGCAACGTGTGGCCAGCAGATTCGATATGAAGGCCTGTCCGCATTGTCTGCCCTGCCTGCCCACACTACTAGCAGTCTTTCCTGAAAGCTTTCTAGTTAAACTTGTTTTCCACATGAGAAACACTGATGCTTCCTGTGTTCCTGAAGTGAGCGTGTTGCTTTCTTTGCTTAATTAAATCACACTATTAAGGATGTGAGCATGGCAATGACCCAATAATTGCTATTTTACTCCATCCTGCAAAGACTGCTGTAGTATCAAGGGCCTAACTTGGGCTCCTGGAAAAATGTTCAACATCCTTTGATCAGTTAGTTTCCCTGTCAAAGAAATGAGTTTTTAATGCAGTAAACAGCAGAACCCAGAAAATGTGCCCTGTGAGATCAGCTTAGACTAGACGGTGTCTCAGCTGAGAATTTCCATGTCATTATAACGTTGCTAGACAGCACTGTATCAATGGATCTCATCCCATTCATTAAAAAGGGCCCTTACAAACCTAGTCTAGCGATCACTGTAAAATTAATGGATCTTGAATTATTCCTTTGACTTGCTTCTTAGTTGGAGTGGTGCTGACTGCCTGTGAGCTAATTCTCTTAAGTCTGCTAATCATTCCTGCAGTCATGAATTCACACTAAACAGGAGCACAGAATAACTGAGATCAGACACTATCACTTAAAACATGCAAACCAGCTGTCCTCAATGTCTCCCTGACTGGCACTTTGCTGCACTGCTGTGGCTAATCTGGAGACCAACGGCTGGAGTTTTCCAGTTACTGAGTAACTGGCAGGAGGGGTTAAGCACACTTAAAACAGAAGATAAACTTTCAGTGTGGTTATCTTTTGTAGCCCCTGTCTCTAACATGTAAAGGAAAGAAAACACACACATTGAAGAATGTTAATTATGGAAAGAAAAAATAACACCTACTTTTAATTGAGAGAATTAATCCCTTACAAGAGAGTCAGAAGAACCAAAAACAGTCCAAAGGGTCTCCTCAGAAAGCTTTGCTAAAACATCTACCTCAACACTCGTTAATGGTTATACATGGATCTGTAATTATTACACGTGATCTCAAGGCCACTTCACTTGAGAGTTAGGATATCAGATTATATCTCCAGCATCAGTTGTGCTGGCAACAATAAGTTCTTAACCTCATGTTTTGTCATCCAAGTTGATAAGTTACTAGAAAAATCCAGGTTAAGTGTTAGACCAAACAGCAGGTCTCCAGCTGGTCATGAATAAGTCCAATGGAGGGAGAAGGGGACCCCACACTTTCCTTGGATTTGTAACATCTGGCAGGCTAGTGAGAACAGTGTGAGAACAGCTGTTTGGGAACAGAGAAGAAACACACGGATGTGGAACAGCATGTCTGCAGATTGCGTGCTGCCCTGCCCTAGCTCTGATAAAATGGAATTTGTAATATTTCAAATAGCAACCTCTGCTCTCTGGCTTTTGTCAGATCTCACTGAGCATTGGTGCTGGATTCTGGAAGAGTGGGGCAGAGCACCACAGGATGATGCTCCCATCATGTGGCCAGCAGCACACCCTGTACCAAGCAGTACTGGTGGGAGGATTACAGCCCTCATGGTCGAATCTTTTGGCAGCAAGTGAACGAAATGTAGTTCATTAATGAAGTTGGTCATACATGTTAAAAAAAAAAAAACACACACAACCAAATCCACATAACGCTATAATACAACTGGAATTAATTGTGACCCTGCTTGTAGCAAGTCATCTCATCTGTAGTTCTGAGCCATAAATATCAAATTAACACACGGGTAAGTAAAGGCATAATAGTAACTACTATAACCACACCATCTTGAAGAACAATATAGGATACACATCAAGAATACCTTCAAGTATTCTCAGGGATATTCAGTATGAACTTTTCATAGTCTCCCAGGTCTAAATCAGACTCATGGGTAGTTTATACACATTTGCTCTTCTGTCAAGATTGTCCTTCAAGTTAAAACACATCCTCCTCCCAGGTGCTAAACTTCTTCCAGTGTGAACAAGCCCAGGTCTTTTAGTCCTTCCTCATAAGACACAGCCTCTCTCTGTACATGTTCTGGTTGATGGTCATCTTACCATCCAAGGTAAAGTCCTAACAGGACTCTGAGGAATATCATTTTTTCTCTCCCTGGAAATGCTCTAGCTGATGCCATCTAGACTCATCTGTGCTTCTGGCCTCATAGAAAAGAAGGTACACAAAAAGGAGAGCAACAGTTACTGAATCAACATCTGTACCTACTGCATTACCTGGCTTTTTTTTTTCTTGGTCATGTCCAGCATAAATATTGACAAATAACAGTAGTGGTTACCAGATTTGCTCTCACAAGCACAGCTCAAATTATGTTCCAAATAAGAAAAGCAAATTTAAGAGCACTCAGAAAAAGCATAGAAGGCAGATTTTTTTTTAAATAAACTCCAGTCAGTCTCACATATAATATACCAGGCATAAACATATTCTCACAGTATGCCTCCATATGCTGCTAACAAAGAGAAAAAACATTGTTAATCTAAAAAGAAGAAAAAAAAAAGCCTGTAGTTGAGTAGAGGACAGATGACTAATTATATGCCAGATGAAAACCAAATAATATGCCCTACTGTAACAGTGTTTGTTGTACTTCTTCCAGTTTGTGGGCCCCATAAAGTTTTTCAAGGTGTTTCAGCAAATCAAAATCTTTGAATAATAAATCAGCTTTAACGAATACCAACTACTAAGAAACCATGGTCCATAGGTGGGAAACCATTAGAAATAAGCCTGTGTTGCTTATTAAAGAAACATCCATATAAGAATCCATGCGTATTTTGGAATTTCAAAACTACCCAGCCAGCATTAAATTGACTAATCTACAACAGAAAGCAGAAAGTTCCACTCCAAGGCCATTTAAGGCTAAGCAAGTTCATTTTCATATGCTTCCACAATATAAACAAAATAATAACACACGTAGAGCAGTAACTGCCAGAGCCTCTCTCCTAAGGTTCACAAAAAGTTTCCAACTACAAGGTCTATGCCTATCACATTAAGTGAATTAAAGCATTCAGAGAAATTCAGTTAAAAGTAAATCAAGCCATATTCCTTGCATCTCCTGCAATTGAACTTCACCAGTATTTTAACAAGAAGAAGGCCACACAACATTTTTGTGGCACATACACAACCTATACTGACACAGGAGGACTCAGTCTTGGAAAGCATTGTATCAGCTACCTTTATAAAAAGCAATTAACCAAATAATAACAATATTGAAAAATCTTTAGTGCCTTCAAACAAGAAACATAGCTACAGTTTAATCAGAACAGGCTATACGTAGGTCTCCTATAGATCTAGAAAGAGCCAGAAAGCATGCAACACCTCCACAAAGGAGTATATGAGAAGAACCAAAAGTCTTCCACTGCAAAAGAGCTAGCAGCCCAACAAACGAGCACATTTACCTGGAATACAGGAAACCTCCCTGCTCCAGCCTCAGGGCTAAATTCAGCCAGACAGCGAGTCAATGGTGGGTGTCCAGGCCAGCCACTCCCTACAGGATGAGGAGCTGGGAGCCATAACCCAGCAGCAGGCAGGGGACTCCTCAGCTAGAGGCCACCCTACAGCCCCCAAGACCTAAGAGCCAGGTTGAATCAAGAAGTTAATTGCAGGGAAGGTCCATAGGGGCAAAACACATCCCAGGTCATACCAGAAAGCCAGGCCATACATCCATGCAGTGTTCAGCAGAGCCTATGGCCAGGCTGGGCAAGGTTGGGGCAGGGCTGTAGGCTAATATCCCACAGCTGAGCAGAGCTAAAACTATGGGCCCATGAATAGGTGTTGGGGAGGACCCAGATGAGGCTGGTTAGGGTCATTAACACCAGTTAGTGCCCACAGGGCCTGACATGACGCAGGTCAGATAGAGGGCTAGTAGGAGAATGGCGGTTCTCTAGTGGGACTGTCCTGGCCCAGAATAATTTTTGGACCCAAGGAGAAATTCTGGTGAAAATTTTGATGACAACTGCTTCAACACATGAGAATTCCCAATTGAAATCCCCAACTCCACTCTGTAACATACATCTTTAATTAAATCAAAATACTTACAGGTTTAAAATAGACTCAGTGTACATTTAAGTGCTTTGCTAAACCAGGGCCTAAACACAAATTTGTGCTTGTTTCTGTGTTTGTCTCTTGTTCACAGACAGTGACGGACAAGCTGATACTTCAGCCAGATCTTTCCCTTTCACATGTGTTTGGCACGGTCCTCAGCCAGGGCAAATTGGTGTTGTGCCAATGAAGCCAATTTACACCAGCTGAAGATTCAGACCTACAGCTGTATTTGTGTAACCTCAACACTGCATGAACACAGTTTTTCCATTATAAATATCTGTGTATATGATTCATAGAGTAAAGTAAGTTTAAGCTACAGCACGTTAAATTATTCCAGACAATGGGCCCAACTGTCAATCCACTAGAAAATTAGTTAGATGTGTGACGTGACAAATAGCTTTGTATTAATGTCAGAGCACCCCTTCTAACATACTCACGCTGAATTTTCCTACTAAATACCAGAGTAAGAGATATGTGTTTTTTTCCTGACAGATATGAAGGCACAGTCATGCACAGAGTAAGGCATGAGATTCCTGCAATGCTGAATAGAGAAGCAATAATTTTATTGTTGAAGGTGGGAGAAAATTAGATACTGAATACATAAATATGACTAATGATATCTGGGTGTATTATATGCATCCCCGTGTTTGCTTCACTTTTTTTGAAATATTGTGCCTTTCAACCACACTTGGAGACACCAAACACTCAGGCATTCTTGGAAAGAATTTTCTGTTCCTTAGAATGGAAACTGCCTTTCCCAAGCATAACTCATCTGCAGAAAACTGCATGCTACCTAAGTACAAATCAATGCATTGGCTGCACAGCAATTGTAATACTAAAAGAAGCAAATAAACAGCACTCACAACAACAACAACAAATACACACAAAAAAACAAACACAAACAAAAAACAAACAACAGTATAAATTATGAAGAGATCAGAATGGTTCTCCCAGATGAGGAAATCTTCCTCTCAATGTTGAGAATCTCGGAGATATATAGTAAATTTCATTCACTTGAAAATGCTGTGTGAGTTTGGTGACTTTATATGCTCTGGTTCCATTCCCAGCATGTGTGACATTCCTGCAACTCCAAATAGTTGCCACTACAAACGAAACAGCCAGACAGATGTTTACTGTTTTGTATCAGAAGCGTGGCATTTCCTCTACCAAAATTACCCGTGTCTGAAGCCCAGAGATACAGCTGTAGGGTAATCACAGGTTTTAACTCCCGACAAGTCATGAAATGTCGGGGCTGGAGCCAGCATCTCTCTGCAGAAGGACAGCCGAAGGCACCAGCTTCCTGCTGGGATTTGGGGTGTTTCCAGCAGGCCCCACTGCAGCAGGTGGGCTGTACCGTGGGTATTTCCATATCCCATAAACCAGACAGCTCCATGTTTCCCCTCTACACCAGCAAACCTGGCAAGCTGTGAGGGTGGATGTGTTCCCCACCTCAGGACACAAGCTCAGGTGGCACTACGCCTCGCTGCCGCTGCTCCAGCTCCCCAGTTTTCAGACGACTGCCGTAGGGCCTACCTCAGTGAAGAGTTTTGCTGCTGAGGAGATTAAAATCCAGCTCACTCCAAATCACAAGGATTGTGAAAGCTGACTTGGTGAGGAGCAGGGGTTTCTAACAATGGTGCTTGCCTATGCTGCTGTACAACAGGCACCAATGAGGGCCTGCACAGTGGGGCAGCAGGAGGAGGCCATGAGCCACCCCGGTGGGGAAAACCACCACGTGCCAGCACCCAACCATCACACCAAAACGCTCGTCAGCCAGAGGGGTGTGCAGATACAGCATTTGGGAAAGAAAATGGCAGCAGCTGAGGACTGAAGGGGGGTGGGGGGGGTGGGGGGCTCCATGGCACAGATACCGCTGAGGGACCAGAGGTGACCCATGCTGGGACAGGGACACTAAGGAACACAGCATTAGGAAAATGTTAAGAATCAGAGAGTAGCTGTAATATTGGCAGAAAGAAACTTGTGCAAACATTATCCCTGACTTCCTCCACTGCCTGTCTCCTTGCCAGAAGTATTTTGATGGACTGACTATAAACCATGACAAAAATAGGGGAAATTGAGACTCGTTCATTGTGTCCTACTTTTGCCTCTCATCACCATTACCAAGATCAGACATGTGTGTTGATTAGCAATAAACTAAGCAAAATTTCTCAACTTGAGACTGTTTTGCTTGCAACACCTTTTCAGTGCCTGTGTTAGAAGTAAGGCATCAAAGATTTTGGCAATACATGAAGGCTCAAGAAAACATTTCTGATTTTTTTTTTTTCATGATGCATATGGTATGCAAGAAGAAAAGCCAGAGCATCTTGGTCTGAAGTGACACTGATACTGCTGGAAACCAACCACTGACTGTGCTCTTGGCTTCACCTCTTCAGCCACCACCAGTTCCTGAGGAGGCAACCTCTTGACTGCATACCCACCATCGTGTGTTCCCTATAAATAGATATGAAGTCTAATTTAAGATATACTTTTAAGAACCTAAACTCTGCCAAGTGTGGGCCATTTAAAGCATTTCTTCCAGGCCAGGAAGATGTACATTTAGGAATAATCACATAGATACCTCTGAAAGATGCTGCAGAATAGGTCTGTTAACCTTATGCACAATGTAATTGCATTATTTCCTGACAGCTAGGCTTTTAGCACCTAACCTTCCTGAGGATCAAAGCAATAAAAAAAAAAAAAAAAAAAAAAGCTGCTTTCTTCTCTTTTTCTATATGTGTAGGCTTCCTTGCCCTTTAGAGCATTTGGGTCTCCTTGCCTTCATTAGTTAAAGCAGAACTTCTTGGTTATAATATCCTATATTTGTGCCTAAAAAATGAGTTTTAAGTCTGTATTCGGATGCCAAAACACTTTCTCTTGCCATACTGATCGGGGAGCATTCCTGTGCCTCCCAGTGGTGCCAAGCTGGAGAAGCTGAAACAGCTTCAAAATGCTCTATATCAAAATTGGCAACAGAAATAAAGAGGAAATTTGTGCAAATGCAAAAATATTCTATCAGAACATACTGCCTTCAATTATTTTTGGATCCATTTTAATGTTCATGGAGGAAGCAAGAGGAATAGTAACTGCATATCCAATGTCGGCAGCAGGAAACTACAAATAGTACAGCACACCATGTTCCAGTTCCAATAACGGCGGGCTTTAGAGCTGTTTCCTTACAGTTAGGCGCGGATGGACTGCGAGGCGATCGCTGCCAGAGTTAGGAAACAAAGCAGGAACTACGCCATCACTCAGCTAATGTTCTGCCCTCTTACTCTGAAAGGTCACAGCCATGTTGGATGATCCAGTGCAAGCTGGATAGTAAGTGCTGTAGAGTGCTATAACTATGTTATAGGGCACACTTAGCATGAAGGAAATGCGCAGGTCTTCCTCATCCCTAGCTGTAGCAGTGGAGCATGGAGTTGTTATTGTTTTTACACACCCATCAAAAAGATCGGGTTCATTTCTAAGTGCTGTGGAGGCAACATATTTAGCTGCCTGAAAAAAAAAAACACAAAAGAATATGCAGATTTGGCAGCACGGGGCAGGATGAAATGATACAGAAAGACTGAAAGCACTGAGATATCTATTTTACACATCAGATCAGGACTCCTACTTCAGGACAGACTTCCCGTGTGACAGGAGGAAAGGCAATTAACCCCTGTGGTTTTTAATTCCCCATTTTTTGCTTTGAACCTTGCATTTTTTGTACTTTCGTTTTGTTGCTCCAATGCTGATCCAGCTCAACAGCAATCAGTCTCTGGCAGATGATTGCTCCTCTTGATTGACAGCTGTCCATATCTAAAAAATCAACACTGCAAATGGAATTCAGAAAATTCTTATGTGCCTTGCTTATGGAGTCTGAACTCAGGTCCAGTTGTGGAAATGTTATGGAAGGAAGTTTGTACCCTCTGATCTGTCAGACCAGCTACAGACTCACTGCAACAGAAACAGAAATATCAACGGTGGGCTCCAAAAGGAGTCCTGTCACTTCCTCCAAAGAGAAACAAATGATGGTTGTAACATGGTAGGTGACATTCACCACTAGAAAAAAAATCCACTGGGAAGATTTCTGATGCATATTTATCCAATTACCTCTACTGCTCTGCTCAGCAGGCAAGGCAATCCCACACTTCCTCAAACCAGATGGCAAGAATGGGTTTGTAGCGGCTTTCAGTTGTAGGAGCTACACAAAGCAATTGGCACATACTTGTGGATTTGTCCTGTTGTTATTAGCTTTGTCCCTAAACTTTCTACCGGTGGATGGAAGGGCAGAAAAGCAAATGTTCATAGTGCAATTGGTACACAGAGGAAGACCCCCTGTGGCCTTGCCTGATAAAAAAGAAAATAGCAGGATAGAAGCTTGACAGTAAAAAATCCAGAAGCTCCTTTGGTACATCACTAATAAAGAAGACATTTTGATTTTGCAATCTAATTAGCAGAAATGAGCTCTGTTTGTGCTTTGAGGGAAGTTAAAATCTTCTATAATGACCTCTTGATCTTGCAAAATCTGTTCTTTCCTACAGATACCAAGAACAGGATCTTATTAAGTGTGACCAGCAGTGGTCAAAGTAATGAACAGTTCCCACAGAGCCCCCCCATGATTACTTCCCGCTCCAACAACTCTTCACTTTAGATTGTCGGCAACAAATTGAGGATGGCATTAGCAACCTGCTAGAATCCTACTTCATATTAAACACAGCAGACGCCAGCTAGCTGCATCTTTAATTCAGAGCTATAGCCTGCATTGAGTGGAAGTGCCAGCATGCAGGTTTCTAACTGCAAGATATAGGCTACACAGGATTCATCTTTCTATTAAAGATATTTGCAAATAATATGTCTTTATAGATGCTGAAGTGTTTTTAGCCCCGAGTTCCCCAACAATTCTTTCATGTCCATGACTTGGAGAGGGGCATTGCAGATTATACACAGTTTAGCAGCATCCTCAGAGCCCACTAAAATTGAAGGTGTTGATCCCACTCTGAAATCTCTTTAGCATGACATCTGTGCTCACAGCATCACAAGGGGCTGTCAATGCACATTCTGTGTGCAACCATCCCTTGTTATTTTTCTGTCTCTAGGCAAACCGTGTTTCTTTAAAAAAACATAAAAATAAATAAGAAGTTTGAGATCATGCAAGCCTAGAAATTTGGGGTATCCATGAGCCTAAGCCCTTTTCTGCTGCCACCTAGCTTCAGAAAAAAAATATCAGAAAAGATGGATTCAGAATATAATACTGTTTATTCAGCTGCATCAGACCATCTAATAGTGGCTTATCCAAAACAGAAAGCACTGACTTGCCTCAAGACAGAGCAGAAGCAGTACTGAGTAGCAAGAATTCTATTATCTTAAAATGGAAAAAAAAACCAACCAAACGAAAAAAAACACGATATAGGACACATTTGAATAAACACACTGAAAATTAATGAAAAACTGCTGTCACAATAGAGTTATTGTTGCATGCTTTCAATTCTCACCTGTTTTATTAAAGCCTCCTTTATTCTAAGATGCATGATGTAATTAAATAAAAGTGATTAGAGCTGGCATAGGTTCATTTAGGGAAACACAAAGATTTTTAAGAATGGATACACAGGTTCTCTCTTTGATATGAATTTTCTGTGTTGGTCCTTTGTCCTTGATGCTATTAGAAATGTTTTACACAAAACATCTTAAGTGAAGCTGAATATTCTCGGTCCTATACTAAAGCAACCTAAATCATGTGTGGATATGTATCTGTATTCAGAAGGAACGTTTCCATGCCGTTACATCTGCAAGGGCATTTTTTCAATTGCAAAGCTGCATTTCTTTGCTGGAAACAGCCAATTCCACAGCCCAATTCAGTCGATTACTGTGCTAGGTGCTGCATAAACGTGCACTTAACTGTTGTTTGTGCACCCATCTCAGTCTCAAGTAGAGCGTCCTTTACCTGTCATCTATATAATTATCCTTCCAATGTTTTAAGATCTGATATTTTTAGATGGTGTCTGCCAGTTCAACAATTTAGGAACATAACTGCACCCGTTTTCTGTGTTCTGCCTTGTATTAGCAATTCTGCGTCAGAGCAAACACTTTATGTTGAACATGGGGCTCATCCCCTCTGTTGTCATCTTAGTTTCAGGGTGGGCTTAAATACAAAGGATGGCATAAGGATAACAGGAGTGATGGTAAGTCCTCGATGATCTTCTATTTACATGGCAGCTTATTTGGACTGATAGCTGACTTCCCTTCCCCACACTGGCATCCCAAGCCTGATTTTATGAATGGGGAAGAACAGCCATCTAGTGAGAATCTCTATACCAAAAAAGGCACCATATGCCAGGGGAAACTTCAGATTAGAAAAAAAAGAATTTTTCACTAGCAGTATGAGAGAGTAGACACCAGACATGGAAACATGATTTCGGAAGAGAACAGACACTGTGCTCTGTGCAAGAGCCCATATATATGAGAAAAGGCAGAGAAAGAGAAAGTAAAGCAAGTTAAAATACCTTGACTAGATGTTGCAATTAAGTAATCTTTGTTCACAAAGATATCTCTATTCCTTTTCAGATGCATAAAGAGACCTCTGCATTTTTTTGTGTAGCTAAAAATAAAACCAGTTGTGTCAGGAACATTTTCAAAGCCTATTTTTCTTACATTAGGACTAATACAAACCCTGGAAAATCAAGGTGCCCATAGCATTGCAAGTGTGCACTTACATAACTGGAATATTGCGTAGGGCACCAGCACTGACAGCTGGAAGCAAGGTCCCATGTCTATAAGTGGGTGGCAAAGCTGCCAACCCAGCCATCAGTAAGGCTGGCATCAGAGAGAGTAGCTAGAAATGGTGGCTTCAAGAGATGCTGGAGTCGTACAGAAGTGCACAGCTCCTGCACACAGAACTCTAACAACACAGGCTTGCTGAATACCTGCCAGTGGGAGCTCTTACAGAGACCATGAGAGTCTTCCACTAATTCCGATGGAAGCTAAGGCTACCTCTGCTTTACAGGACTTGGCACTGCTTTCTTAAGGAGACATCAACATGTTAACAGATCAAGGGATGCAGCTAAAACCAGCCTGAAACTGAGTGGCTTCACCTGATGAAGAGAGAAGTAGCTGCTTTGGAATGAGGGCTAAGTACCAACAACAAATCGAACCCTTGGGATCTCTGAGAACTCTATCTCTGGGGTTATGGGCAGGGGATTTCATTTGTGCTAAGTCAAATTCTTGGTCACTCTTCTTACAAAGCTCTCTGCAAACACGTGCATCTTCACAAGCACAGACCCCAGTGTTGTGCCTCTCCCAGTCGGTATCTGTACCTCAGGGCCACTACCCTTTCTCTGCACAGGCCTTTGGGATGGGCTAAGAATGAAAGTAACATGCTCAAATGAGCCTCATGTAGATCCTCAGTCAAATGTCTCTGCAGAAGACACTAAGCTTATTGACTCCTTTTATTGAGGAAGTCTTATGGAGCTTACCTCAGGTCTAACAACACCCCCTGTGTTCAAAATCTCCAGGAAAGCTCCTTACTGTGATGCTCACTTACTGTGCTGTTGTGATATCCATGGTGTAAGTACTTAGGTGGAAAATCCAGGGCGCGCTTAGTTCTGTACACCAATGGGATACTCATGGAGCTTCAATGAAATCTAAATCCTACGCAAAAATCCATGTCTAATCCATGCTTATTATGCCAGCATGATTATTACTGTTAACAGTTAAATACGCTCATTCAATAACAAATCCTTTCCCAGTGAAACAGCACAGGGGGCATATATACGTCTCCTTGGTGCAAGACACTAAGGACACAGTCTTGTTATTATCCCAGTTCTGGTTCTTTCCCCTCTTAACATGCCTCCTCCCCAGTCCTAATTAACCACGTCCCAGAACTCACTGACTTTGCATTCATTTCACACGACAGCTCCGTCAGCTTCTGAGTGCTTCCCTCACCACTTTCCCGTTCTTGCTCCCTGGGACACATCCCCTTTCCACTAATTTCTAAGCCAACATTTCACACAAAATTGTGGAGGCAGTTGCATATATGGCATGTAGAACAGACCAAAGAAAGCAAGTGCTTCCAGAAGTGAAATAAGAGAGGTGAAATGTTCTTTCCCTGAGTAGATTTTATCTCAGTCAGAGGAGTCTGTCCCAGATGGTGTGCCTTTTGGTATTACACAAATCCTTAAGGGTTAATAATGACATAGTATAAGAAAATTCTATCATCTACTTATATGTATCAATTCCAGAGTGTTTTGACACTGCTGAAAGAAGGAAATGTAGAGATGAACGGAAATGAGGAAGGAGGTGAAGATATTGCTGATCTTTTTAATCTTTCTAATGCTGCTCTTCCAGAAAGTCAGCTAAGATCCATTTCTTAGAAATGCTTCTCCAAACAGCATCACTTGACTAAAGGAGCAGTTACAATTCCCCTGCTTAATGGACTGTAATAAAATAAACTGGCTCCTATTAGCAAGAAGGATCATATCATCAGATTTGTAATGCATTTTATTACAGAAGATACAGCATCAGAATTTTAAAGTGCAGTATAAGGGGAAGTAATGTATGAAATGGTTAATGTGGATATGTATCACACAGTCACAAATACACTGATAGCCTCCCTTCACTCAAACAGCAGTATTTCAATAGTTCTTTCTTCCTACCACCTTCTTTCCTAAACCAAAGGGTAAATTTCTACATTTTTCATTCTGTTTTTTCCATCAAACTTATCCTGCATCTTTTTAGACAACAAATAGCTTGCACAGCATTCCTTCTTTCTGAGGAATATAAGCCCTTGGCACATGTAATACTCCAATAATAGTATGAGCATGGCTCAAATACTCAGATTATACACTTACTGGATAATCTTCTCTTGCTTTGACTTCATTGTGAAGCTAGAGATTCTTTGTATTCTTCTAGACTAACTCGGCATGGTGTTAAATTAGATTCCAAACCAGGAACTCCTACATTTCATCTGGCACTTCAGAATAATTGTAAACGGGATGGTGTGTCTGTGATTTTCCTCTTTCAGAAACCAAATGCCCCATTATTTATTTGACTAAATGGAGGCTGAGTCTAATAGAGCCTATCTGGTAAAACAGCTCTCATTAGTTTCCTTATTTAAGGAGCCCAGGCAGAGGAAAAGGTCTGAAGCAGCACAGCGTGTGAGGAGAGGGATGCAGCATCTGCTCCTTGGTGCTGTGCTCTCACTCTTTGTCCCTCATGGCAGTGGGACACAGGGGAATTAGTGCCACTACTCTTCCACCTTATTCCCCTCCACCCTTTTGTTTAGTCCTCTCCCTCTCTAAAAGTGTCTTTTACCATAAGAACTTCACATCTTATCACATTCTGATCACTCTTACGCTTACTGAAATCTTCCCATCATCCCAGACCAGTCCCATTGTCTGGGAAATGGGAGCGACAGCCATGGTGGGGTAAGAGCCGCAGGGAGCCCTCTGCTCCTCTGCAGCCACCCGCAGAGCAGCAGCACCACAGCAGCCCCTGGCAGCCAGCACAGCTTCCCAGAGCTGCTCCACAGGGAAAATCACAGGCCGAGCTGTCCTTTCCAAAGGGAAGCTTTCGTATGGATGAGCAGAAGGTTTTGACTGCAAGCCCGCTGCTTCGCTGCCCCCTGAAGACTTGATGTGGCCAGTGGTTTGCCACTAGACTTTCCACAAAGCTGGCCCTATCCAAACAAAATATTTCTTCCACCACAAGCTTCCAGTGAAATTCACTCATTGCATTTTCCACCAACCGTTGCCATTTTTTTGGAGTTTGTGTTGTGGACTCTGTGGAAAGGCAGAAAGCAGAAAGAGAGAGGGCGACCAAACAACCATGCAAAGCCTCCTCTGGCTCTTGGTAGAGGCTGACCCCAGTGATTTTACAGCAGCCTGCTCTGTCTTTGCTCTGGTGTTACAGGTTTGTAATAGAGACCCTAGGTTCAGTCCAGCTGATGACTATATCATCTATTTTAATGTGGACAACACTGATTACATCATGATAACTGTTTTTCATTCACATACATGCAGGGGTAGTAAAATTGATATGGAACAAACCCAAAATGATGGGGAAATTCCTACAAAAGTCAGTTTGGGTGCCAGTTACAAATGATTTCCAGAAGGGCTGGAAAATGCAGAGTGTAAGGATATTTTTTTGTCTTTTTTTTGGGTATTTATTCAAGTGCAAAACATGTGGACTCTTGCCTGAATTCTTTGCCCTGTCCAGATTTCAAGCAACCAATTAACATTTCTCAGATAGTTCTAATAGTTGGATCTATGTTCATTGTGGGGTGGTTTTTTTTGTTTGTTTTAAACAATATTCAGTTTGGACTGGACCACATTTTTTTCATGTAACTGATCACTAAAATATTTTCCTTGTTACCGAGTTAAAAACACAGTGAAGGCTCAGCTCTCGTTTCAGACTTGTGTACATCTATATGTATGTACGTATATTAGCTGGTGAGGAATTAATTTGTCGAGCAGTGAGAGCTGGGGCTACACTTGCAGCCGAAATGTGTTATTTATCAGCAGATCATTACAGTCGGCCCTGCACAGCATGTGAACTTCCTCGCAGCGCTCTGCCAAAGCTCCCCGCACGGCTGCCCTGCCTGCCGACTTGAGCTTCGGGGAGCTTCCAGCCTCCATCTGGTGATCCCATCTCACTGCGCTGTGCCGATGGCAGAGCCCAACTTTTCCGCTCCCTCTGCCCCAGCACAGGAAAATAAAACACCAAAGGTCTGACTTGGAGACAAAGTTTCTCCACAGGCAACTGGGCTCTCACCCACTGGTTTGTGACTGCCGCCCTCTCCTTTTATTTGCCAGTGCTATGAGATGCTTAGCAGAGAAGCATGCAGACCTTCTTTAAGTTGTAATACCTGCAGTTTGAATAATTCATGTGTCCAGGCAGTGACTATCATTTATAAATGTTCCAATAGAGGAACTCTATAGGGAAAAAAGTGAACTGATTTGCTTTGAACAAATGTAGTATTTTAATACCAAGTGGTTCAAAAATAAACCTATCTGAAAATACTGTGTGTTTTTCCATTTTGCGTCCCCCTTTTTTTCTATCTTATCTTTAAGAATTTTTCAGGCAATGAGGACAGCTGAAATTTTTAAAATCAGAGGTGTCCAGAAAATGGAAAGTCCTTGTCCATTTTCACCTTTTGGAATTTTTTTCCTAAAATACCACCCAATGACAATACAGATATTTTTCAAGGCCCTAATGTCTTACTCATATTCAGAATTTTGTGTTGGAGTTTGAGCTTTTATCGGGTATTAAAGTTGTCATTTGATTAACACTAAATGACATATCCAGGCTATAGGGTAAAAGCTGTGCCTCTCCCCAGGAGATGAAGACCATGGCTCTGCTACCATATCTAATAGTAGAAGGTAGAGTTCAAGTGAGCAAATGGAGGTACCCGGAAACTTTAAAATTCAAAACACAGACACACTGTGCTGGATATATATACAGTGGAGACAGCTCTCAGTCTGGGTTTTGCTCTGAACTTTTTATGAGACAAGTACATTCCAGTCTCAGATGATCAGACTACTTCAAAGAGATCTGCAAAAGGAGAATAAGCACATCAATATTTTACATCAGTCTACCTATGTGAAATGTGAAGTAAAAGGCTTTGCAACCTTCACTGGAAGAATTTTAGGGAGAATTTCACAAACCGAAAAGATTAAAAACACTGACTTGTGAGAATAATGCAACAAAATCTTTTATATTCCTTGGGAAAATGCAGCAGTCATCAAAGGAAGGCAAGGAGAGCTACTCAGAAAAGCCAAAGCAAGACTGTGTGTTTAGTTTATGTTTATAGATTATGAGAGGTAGATGAATAAGAGATACCTAGAAGATCAAAACACCTCTTTTTTCAGTCAGGAATTGCTCGAGACAGCCAGCGTGAAAAAGGCAGGATTCATGTTCTCTCTGCTTCTGTCTTCACCTCAAAGTTTCATGTACCTGCTGACTTGCCTAAACCTTGCACTTAACCTCACAATAACACATGCAAAGAGCCCAGCTGTCACAGTGCTCAGGCTTGTATCACACCATCCGTTTGTGCTTGTTCAGGAGAAAGAAATGAAAAAGTATTTCAGAAACTTACTTCAACACTACAGAAAAGTGCTGGGCAACAAAAACTTCACAGACACTGACTTGATCTGAGAGCTTTCAACTGATAAGGTTAATAACATAGCAAGTAATCATTAGTAAAAATAAGAACTTATGTTAGCAAGCACTTGTCATCTGAAAAATCCCAAAGAAATGGAAAATCCAAGCTGACTGAAATGCAGCCACCACTGGGAAGGACAGCAGTAAGTGCTCTGCTTATAGCATGGCATACACAAGGAAAAGGGAGAGGAAGAAAATGCTGTAACATTTATCATCATGTAACAAGAAAAACTCTGCTCTTATGCATTCTTCAGTGATTCTGCAGTGATTCTCATTTTAGAGAGACTCATCTGAATTCAAGGTTTTCCCAATAGGAGGATGGATTATACAACGATGGCGCCTTTTCTGTCCTAGCATCCCTTAGAGATATTTAGTACGTGCACAGAAAACCAATGTCCTGTGGCCTTCTCTGCAGTACTGAAGATTGTATTTGCTTCAGCAATGTGCTTCTCCCTAACATTTAAAAAGAAAATTAATTTGCAATTAAAATTAATATAAATTGATTTAAAAGATCATACTCAATGGGATGCCCCTTCAGATGATGTCTGCATTTCTTTTGCTAACCCTCCCGGGTCCAGGCAGACATGGTAGTGCAACAACCGGCTCATACATTAAGGGGAGAAGATCTGGAGACTGGGACTTTTGATGGATATACATACTAGATAAACAAGAGTCTAAGAGCTCAATACTTTCCCCTGAGAATACCCTACTTCTGTGGCCTAGAATTTCAAATGTGCAGCAAGGACTTCTTACAAAAACACCTAATGAGATGCCAAGCACATCTGTATTAAGAAAGTGAGGCTGCCAAGACTCCAGCATGACATGGTTTTCTAAAACAAATTCACCAAAATTGGTACCTGCAGATGATTCCTGTGACAAACAGTAGAGAAACAGTAGTAGTGAGAAGCCTACTTTATTGTGGATTGCTGAAGTTTGAAGGGTTGTTATGTCTGAAACCTGGTTAGGGAACTCTGTTTTTTAGCCAGTGTTTTCAACAAACATGACAAACTGCTATGATCTGCTTATATGGGACTTCCCTATCTAGTACAGGTTCCCAAATGAGTATTGTCTGGAGAGGGAGGTGGTGGGGATGTAACTCCGCAGCAGTACTACACACTACAGCTTCCTAAAGCCATGTTACTCACCAGTGCTTCTGCTGCTCTACATTCTTTTGTGTACTGTGTTTCATTTTGAGACACCCTATGTCCTTTTCAGGCTGATACGCCACATTACAAATGTCTAAGAACTATGAAGTCGCCATGCAATCTCTATGGAATAATTTAATGTTAAACATTTCTCAAATAAGGTCTTACGCTGGTGAACAGGAATCTTGGCCACTGACTCGGCGTCAGGTATGAACTCAAATGCCATCCTTATGTGTTATTTAATGTAAAACAGCCACAGAGAGTTTTGCTTGCTGTCATCATTTCAGAATGCTTTCTCTAGGTCTGTTTATATGTTTAACATAAACACATTCTCAGATCTCATGCTGTGGGAACTAAGCGGCCGTGTCCTTGGTACGCAGTTCCATTACTAAAGATTTTACCAGTTGCAAAACCTGTTGTGATTTCCTAGGACAGGGAAAATGAAAATGTTTGGGATAACAATTAGGATGATTTAAACTACAAATTTCCCACAGCCTCACAAGAAGTGCAAACAATAATCATAGTGGATCAAACTCTAAAATCATTCTTCTTTAGGTGCTGCGACATGTAGATAAATATATTCATAAGCTTAGTAAAAGAGACTTGAAAAAAGGCCCAATTCGTGTGCTAACGTCAACCAAATGTACCCATTGTGACACAAAAAAAGCAGATTAACTTTCATCAAAAGTGACACAGGCAGGTTATTCTTGGATGTCATTATGGCTGCTACATCCAACAATTAGTTCAGTCAATTTGGTTTACCAGTCACATAAAGTACATCAGCTGGCAACATGAGATTTACACCTGTGATGAATACCTCATGTGTCTAATTACAGAAGAAAATGATCACATTTTTTTCTATAATTAGCCCTTGTGATAGTCTGGGTAAAAGTAAGAAAAGAACAGATTTTCCCTTACCTTCTCAGCATCTTGCTCAAAAAGCCGAAGTTGAAAGCACTGGTCCAGTTTCAGCTTGCGGACATGCCACATCTGATGCAAGTGTTGTCGGGTAGAATGCAGCTTGTCTAAAAGGCTGGTGATCTTTGGCACAAGACTTTGAAAGTCTGCACTTCCAGGAATGCAGTTCCTACCAGAAAAACCATCACTGCATCTTATGCATTGTAATAACCTCTGACCCTCACGATCCAGTTCTTCCACAGGAGCTTTGATCACTTTTTTCTTAAGCTGTGTGTGCTCATCAATCAGCCTCCTTGAGCCCTCCACATCAACTGGGAACTCCTTCCTAGCCAACATTTCCTGGAGGTCCTCCAGTCTTGATAATAGATGAATGGCACTGTTAAAAAATTCTTCTAAGGAGACACGCAACTCTATCCATTCATCGTGGTTGTAATCCAAGGATCCTTCAAACTCATCTGTCAGTTGAGAAGGATCTACGAGTTTTGCCAGGCCTTCAACAGATACCATACTTGTCTAAGGAAGAGCAAATGACAGCGTTATAATTTGTGACTAAGAAGAAATAACAGCACAATCTATAAATAGCATGAAATGATTATTTTCCTCATCAATACATAATTGCAACAACATTGTAAAAGATGCTGAGGATGATGTTTAACCGTGAAGAACTAATTGGATTGAAAAGCTTTCTGTTAATAGCACTGATTCTATTTATTAATTTAAATACATGGTATTTACTGGAATAATGCCTGTCTTTTTAAACCAGACTCTCCTTCAAAAAGTTATCATGAGAATGCTTCAGCCATAGATTACTTTAACCCAGTTGGACACTGAAGATTTCTTCCTACTTCTGTTAGATATCTGGACATGTTTGTTCATTAAACATGTATATGGTATTACAGGGATTCTGTGATTTACATTACATTCAAGCTAGTGGCTGTACAGCAGGAAAAGTTTTAGGCACTTGAACTTAAGCAGGTGTTGTGACCTGCCAAAACATACAATGTGCACTTTCTTTTTTCTTCCAGATTACTCCAGTTGGCTTTTGCCACAGGCAGAGCTCTTTCATATTAGTAATTTCAAATGCAATTAAACCAAAATCAATGTAAAAGCGGAATGTCACTGGAGTATTAACAATTAGAATTTATTGCTAATAGAAAGAACTGATCATGAATCATACACAATGAGAAATGGTTTTAATTCATTTAGACTCAGTAATCAGCGATAGAGAAATGCACTGGGTGCCTAGAAAGCAGATTACAGTTTAAGGACCCAACAACTGATGGCTTTTCCCATTTTTTTTTAGACAAAGTATTTTTTTCTGAAATATAAGCATAGGGTTTCAAATGTTATATTAGATTTTTGGTGCTGTCATGTTAACACTCAAGTTGGTAACCCTTCAAGGCTTGCAATGTTCACCAATGGCTGCATGTCTATCCCCTAAAAATCGTGCCTCTAAAGAATGTTAGAGTTTCTGCTCTTCAGAAGTGGAGACACCCAATAATCACAGCAATCTCACAAAAGTCACCTATAAAGAAAAAGTACTTAAGTTCTGTCCATTATCCTGAACTACGTCCAAAATAGCAGGCTGCCCATTGGTTTTAAGTTAATAGTAGGCCTTTCTTCCAATTCTTATCCAGCTAAAGACATCAGGCATTCTGAAATGTAAAAAATGGGGATTCTATTGAACATATGCTCAGCAGAAAGGTTATTTTAAAGCTCTTTTGCAATGTTCCTTGGTCTGGGGAAGGGGGAAGAGCCGACAAACAATGGGAAGGTAAGCATGCAGCTTCAGAGGGATTTCAAATTTCTAAATCTCTGAACACTAACCCTTTCAAGATAATTAAATTTAGAATTTAGCTGTCAAGAAAAGACTTCCCTTAATACCTGGGCATTCCCCCTGCAGTACTTCTCACTAAGGCAACACTGCTCTTATCATACTGAGAATTTGACATGAGAATATATCAGAAAGGCTTTTCATTAGATTCTGTAGCAAATGTCTTCATTCAGATTTGTTTCTCTGAGGAGTTCTTCAGACTCTCATGAAAACAACCTTATTTTGGCAGGTATGTGGTAAGACAAAGTAACTGTATATCGGGCTTCACCCATCTTTCTTTTAAAAATCACTGTAAAAAGCACTGCCCACTATTTAAACTCTTTTGGCAGGAGAAGGAAAATAATCTTGAAAGCACCTCTGAGTTAATACTGTAAGCTGCCTGGTCTATTCCTTAAAATGACAGAAAGTTTTGGAGTCTGCATACATCAATCAAACTTTTTTTTTTCTCCTTTTTTTCTGGGTGTGATGAACTGCGGGGCATGCTTCACTCTCCAGACTGTAACAGAATCTTTCTGCCAGCAGCTCACAACACAAAATCCAGAGCATTAGCCTCCACCAAGGGCCATGCTCTGCCCTGGCACGTGCATAATGCTTCCTTCAAGCCCAGAAGCAGAGTTTGGCCTTAAAACTGACGCTGGTAACTTAAGTTTGTGCATGGGGTAATTCAACAGAGACTTTCATTGCCTTCCACTGCAGTGTGTTCCTGCTGAGTATCTTGTGTTTGATCTGAGCTGTGGGAAATCACCAGGGTGGTTCAGTGCAAAGAGGGTGCATGTGTGCTGCCTCCCATAAATTGAATAAATGTGAATGCTTATTAAATAATCACAGCTCTTGTGTAGAGCACGAGCTGCCCCAGAGTCAGAGGCTACTGATAAGCAAGAGCAACCACAAAAACCCTTTGAAACAGAAGCTTCTGGACTGTGGAGTCTGTATTGCAGTGGATCTACTGTACTGTGGGCCATGGCTTAAAGTATCTCTGTAAAATCATAAAACTGTCCAAGAGATCTGACTTTCTCTTCCTCTGGTCCCCAAAAGGTGTGCACCATTACAGGCATCCACGTGAACAGCCCAGTAGACAGACCAAGGCTCAAAGGCACACACACAAAATTAAAAATATCCTTACTGTGTGCCAGCATGTACAGCAAGCGAGTCCAGAGTTTTTAAAAGAATACAGGCTTGGAGCTGTAACTATGAAGAATAGCTTGACCACAGTTTACTCTTCATCGTCACACCAACCTCACACAATACAAAATATAAGTCAAGCCTTCAGAAAGAATTAAATGATTTTAAAAAAAAAAGATCTAAAAATATGCATTTGAACTCTGTTAATTTACCTCTAGGTTTTGGTTATTTAAGCACTGAAATTCAGTGTTGGGTATACATGCATAAGTTGTCTTTCTTTGGGCTGCTGTGAGACTGCCCCTTGGTGTCCCCATATATGTGAAACAGAAGCCTCCCCACACCCAGCAGCTCTTCT
This sequence comes from Anser anser, assembly GCF_964211835.1. NCBI lineage: Eukaryota > Metazoa > Chordata > Aves > Anseriformes > Anatidae > Anser > Anser anser. Next base: position 16,157,001 of record NC_139726.1, on the reverse strand, counting down.
GTTATGAGTCTCTGCATGAACTCCCTCCTGTTCCACGTTCCTTTGTAGGCCCTGCATCTCCCCTCTCCTTCCCATTGCCCTGATCCCTCTCACTCCCCACAGGTAGCATTGCCAGTCTCATTGCACTGAAATGGCAGGCACTTCTGCCAGGAGCAGCGATTTCAGTAAGCATGAGCAATCTCTGGAGGTGACACAAACCTATGCCAAAGGCAGCCTTGCTTTCAAAGGCTCATAGAGGATAGCAAGTGGAAGTCATTTTCATGTCTGAGTCCTCACAGGAAGCCAACGAAGATAAAGTCCATTTAAACTTAGCAAAATTTGAGTTGAATCATTTTCATTGAGTTTTCATGAAATGGGGGTAAAATCTACAAATGTTTGAGTTGTCGTAATATTGTAAAAGCCTGTTAATGCTTCATGATAACCTAGTTGCCCAGTGTAGTTAAACAGTGCTCTTAGGAAGAGGCTGAAAATACCACATTGCCTTCAGTAGATCTCAAGTATGTACTTAAATATACTCTTCCATTGCAGTCAAGATCAAGAACTATATCCAAATTCTGAGTTACAGAGCTTCAAATTCAGAGTCTCTCTCTGAAATTAATACACTGGTAAGACAGTCAACTATAGAGTTGTTTCTCAGTGAATTAAAAAAAACCAAACATGACTTACCCGTGGCTGGGCATTTTTGATATATGAGCACTTCACACACCTGAGCTTTGCTTCTCTTTGAGTGAGAAGCTGAAATTCCCAGAAAGCTAAGAAGCACTAAGAGAACATAGCAGGTTTGTCTTCACTGATGACGAAGTCAGTAAAATTCCCTTTAATTATGCAGTGTCGTATATTGGTTACCTCTCAGAGAACCTGCCTGAGGCACCTTATCATTAACATGAATTGTTATTGTTAGCCCTGAATTGTAAATTGCAATTAAATTAAAGTGGTGACAATATATAGATGAATTTAATCTAAATGTCTTTTATTAAAAGAGCCATTATCTGAAGTTGGATAGAGGTCAACTAACAAACCCATACATTAGCAGCTAGAGAACTTTGTCTTTAGCATTTTGACTGATTTGATGGTTGTTTTTTGTTTGTTTGTTTGTTCTAAAAGAAACGAAGGAATGTTGAATGCTACCACCAAAAATAAAACCCACAGAAAAACTCTCACCAATGTGAACCACACGTGTACCTCTGAGGTGAAATATGTGTCCCATTCCACAGTTGTGCTCAGAAGGCCACCTGATGCTAGGCATAAACCCCTCTGGGAAGCAGTCCTAAATGTCATGTTTTTCTTTCCAGGTCTGAGTTTTTTTTTCCCCTGAAGAACATTCCTTATCAGGGATAATGCTTTGCCATACATCCCTCATGTGGCTCTCACCTCAAAGATGAACTTGGAACTGCCGAAGTTCGTTTTCTGCTTCTGCCAGAAATTATCAGGTTTTATAATCAGGGCAACGTGAATCTCGGCAGGAAAGGCTTCTTGAAGGGTCTTCAGGAGAGGTTTGATCAAATCCCATTTTGATCCCCGCATATCGATAATAACAGTGAATCCTCGTTTACAGACATCTTCACTGTAGGAATAAAAGCATGTCGAGATAATTAATATTGTGTACAGTCACACTGAGACTTAACTTTTGCTGATAGCATTCAGTGCTGGAGAGCAAATCAAGGAATGATATACTGAAAATGAAAGGCAAAGGAGTAAAGCATAAAGGCTATATGAATTTTAAGAGTTTTGCAACAATCTAATTTATGTGAAGTCAGGTGTATACATTACAGTTTAATCTCTTATTTCCCAAATATGCACAATTTAAATTTTCACTGAAAACATACACACTTACCATCAAAGCCAGAATCAAATGTGTGCAGGTTCCTGTGCCTTAACATTTCTGGCCATCTGTAAATTTGGGTGTCTTCATCTTTAAAGGCCTCTTTAAGGACTTTTAAAAAAATGCAATTTCCATAAAAGTGCCTAGCAATCATTCCATGAAAGGGAGGTCTGCGTGATTTCGCATGTGCACTGTTAAAATTGCATCTTTTCTGTCCTGATTGATCTTCCAAATGTTGCAGGTCTTTTAAAGTCTGCAGTCATACCTTTCCTCCAGCCTGCACTCCTCCCTTCTCAAATGTTAAAGATGGTTATCTGGCCTGCACCTGAGTGATGCATGTGGACCAAGAGCACCACAGCATTAGCTTGCAAACGTGCCTTCCCTTTTTACTTACAGGAGAGGAGAAAGAGTGAAAGGACATGTTGATTCAACTCAAATCTGGGCAGCTTTCGGAATAGCTTTTCCAGGGTCATAGTACTGCTTCTTAGGAAAAGGGATATGGTTCCAAAGTGTCATCCTCCATCTGCACTGTCCAAACCATGGATTAGAATTGGGAAGTGCCTGCTCCTCTGTCTGCCACGCGCGGCATTGAACTTGGAGAGCTTTGGCGTCTCTTGCAGGCCTCAAGCACTTGCATAAAATGTGAATTCCCCACCCGCAGTAATATTATTGGCGTGGTAATTACTAAAATTCATTGCCAAGGCACTAAAAATGGCAGAATGGCCTAATTGCCAATGTAATATATTTTTTAAAGATGGAATAGAGGTCACAGCCAGAAGGAGAAGCTGCTAGAAGAAAGGGAGTGTAGAAAAAATAAAGGAAGATATTAACTGAAAGAACAGTGGCATAAGAAGAGAAACGTGGCAGAACATGAACATAATTTGTGCAACAGTGAGGTACAGAAGAAGAAATCCTCTTTAATATATGAATATAGCACCCATGGCCTTTCTGCAAACTGGCCATCATTATAAATAGGATCAATAATGTAGACATAAAGGCATGTGGAAGATACTTCAAAATAGCAAGTGTTGATATTGTTAGAATGAATTAAAAATATGCTTGACAGATATTATTAAGCATGGTTATGATGCGGAAACTGTAAGACTGTTTAGCCTCCACATGAACACTCTCAGTGCATACACAGAGGATGATTTTCACTATATTCTACCTCCCTGCATCCTTAAAGCACTCTCTGCTGGTAAGATCTAAGTCCCACGTATCTCGCTGAAAACAACTCTGTAAAGCTCTCTAAATCGAAGATGGGCTATTTTTCATAGGAGGCACATTGGATTAACATATCTAACTTAAAAATGAAAGTCCTTGGTGACCTTACCAAGATCTAAAAACGTCTGTGCGCAGACTGCTCCATGGCAAAGGGTACATTGCCATGTTAAGGGAGGTTCCTAACTTGAACAGTCTCCACTTAGTGCCAGGAAGAAGCAGTCAAAGCCAATGAGCTTGGTCCTCTGCCTTAATGTTATTGGCACACTCAGAGCATGCTGCTTACAACAGTCTGTGCAAAGAAAAACTAGGCAGACCAGGCACTTCCTAGCACCATCAGGAATATAGATCTTTTTATTCTCCTTTTACCTAGTGCTGAAAGGTCAGACATCTGATCCTTCTATAACTAATGCCAAAAAAAAAAGGCTGTCAAAGAAGCTTTGTTGGTGTTGCTCCTGCCTCTTGCCCTTTGGAACTAGAGCTGAGACAAAGAATCAAATCAGAAAGGGCTGAATAGGGGGTTTGTGTTGTTTTTTCTTGCAAAGCTTTATGGGGTCTTCCGTAACTTCTGCCAAGTCACCAATCCCTGTTATACTGAATTGATTTTTTGAAGGACTGATTTTTCTTCAGACACTCAGCACAGAGATCCAGTAGCCAGACAAAGAAGAGGGAGATAAGAAAATTATTTATTTAGATTGTAAGTTCTTCAGGGCAGAAACCATCTACTATGCTGTGTTTGTGTAAGGAGCTTGCCTTGGTGGATGTGTCCAGGTACCTACAGAGTCTTCAGCTGTCTAGAATCAATTCAAAAAAATTACTTTTCAGGAAACTATATATGCAAATCTAAATAATTTTATAAAATATTTAAAAGCAGTCTGTAAAAACACAACTGAATGTGTATGTGAAAGTATAAAATGCTTACATAAATGTGGGGAAACCCCATAGGCAATGCAGTTTAAAAAATAATTGAAAAGTCCCAAATTTAAGTTGCAATATCCAAATACAGCCATTGATAAGGTCCTAAAAGAAGTGGCCTGATTTGTAGACATAATGAAGCACACAAAAATTCTGGCGACTCAGAGCAATCTGTGAACATTTGTCATCCTTGACAGTCAGTCATTTTTCATCAGTTACCTCAATATGTAGAGGAAATGACCCTAGGTTCCTTTTGAATAGTCTAGCCATGCTTATTAAATTTATTGTTTAAAAGCAACAACTCAAACCCTCCCCAGTTTAGCAATTGATCGGGAAAAGCATCAGTAGCAATCAAGCTTCCTTCACACTGTCCGAGCAAGACATGCCTTATCCCTGACTCTCAGGAGGCTACAGCAATCTATTATGCACAAGTAATCATTTTAGGATGGCAATTAATGTTGATTGTGGTGCTTAATTTTTTTCCGGTATTGATATTTGACCAGAAACTGGAGAAAATGCTCAGATCAAGGTATTTGGACAATCCATCAGCCTTTTGGCTGTGCTCATCTGGACTAGATTTGCAATGGTGAGCACAAAATATTTGATAGTTGATATGTCATTTCAGTTGCTACACTGCTTTTAAGCAAAGACAGAGACCAGCTTAGAAGTTTAGTAAAAACATCCTAGAATATTTGTGAAAACAATATTTACGATCTGTTTGTTTGTTTTAAAGAAAAAAATAGAAACTCAAAAGCAAATATGCTAATTTTGTCAAAATAACCCCCCATATTTTGGTTTCTAGGGTACTTTCACAAGGTTATTTTCTCAAATTTCCTCTTTAATTCAGGCACATTCTAAATTATATTTTCTTTGGCAAGAGCTGGCTTGCTGGGTATGAAGCAAGTTTAAGCACTTCATGGTTTCTGATTAATCTTTGAAATACCTATCATTGATTATATATATTTTTCATCTTTACAATTTGGCCAAAGCTTCTGGCATTTAGAAGCTTCAGCACTTGATTAGCTGAAATAACATAATATCTCCACGCCCGTTTTGCAGTCACGAGTTAATGACAAAGCAGCACATTTAGCACGCCTGTTGGACGACCAAAAGCACAGATCTGACATATATGGCATCTCATTCAAAACATGATTTGTTAACAGTGAGAGAAAGATCTCCGTCAAGGAAGGTCAATGTAACCTTGTCAGGAGACTCTCTCAGCATAACAAGGAGCTCTACAAGCATCAATTTGTAAGCACAAAATCTGTAGGAACTTAATTATTTTTGAGATCGCCATTCCTTTGACAAATGTGGCTGTAATCAGCCAATTGATTTCACCTTCACAAGCTGAGGGTGGAAAAGGGAGAGGAAGAGGAGAAAAATGAGTATGTGAAAGCCTCCCAGCACGGACCATTATCCCAAAGGCCTCATTTCATACTGAGACCAAACTAACTCTCCTGCCTAGTTTCCATATCAAAATGTGCCAAGGATCACTTCAGTAACTTAAGTGTTAACATTTCTTATTTACTGTAACTCTATTCATCTTGTCTGTGGTTTGTTAACGCAGCTTGAAAATGAAGCTAGATGGGGAGGTTTATAATCAGTGTCACTTACTGGCTTTAATAGTTTGGTTCTTCATTACCAGATTGAGCCTGAAGATCATCTTGTCAACAGAAACAGCTATCTGTAGTGATAATACACTTTCCAGTACATTTGGAGGACAAGATAAAATCCTTTCTAATAAACCTGTTTATCAAGAACTCTCGAACCAGCATTATTTATTAAAATACTTGACATTTAAAACTTCTCAGCAAATTGTACCTTGCTCATTATTTCAATTACCAGGTGTGTTTCTGAACTCACACCGTCAAGAGCTATCACCTACATCCCCCAGTGACCACGGCTGCTTGGCGTGGGGCAGTCTGTCTTCTCAGAGATCTCAGGACACCTCTGCCTGCTGATCCTCACATCTCCCTTACATGCTGGTGTACCAGTGACCAGTGGGGGAAGGTAAGTGATGCGCATCCCGAGAATACCATTACTCTGGAAAAAACAATTCATGGAATTCTCCCACCAGAGAATTTCAGCTACCTGAAAGACCATAGACAGACAGGCTTCAGCCTAAATTTTCCCTCTTATGTTTTCTTACTTCGTTTCACAATGGTTTTTTTTTGTAATTAGAGGAGAAGCAGTCATCCAACCTCCATTTGCAATTAATTCTTTGTTCCTTACTGTGACCTAAATTTGTTTCTTCTCTTGCAGCACTGAAAAGGAAATATTCATTCTCACTTTCCTTTTTTAGAAAGAGAAAGAAAGAAACCCAAGCTAGTTTCACGCTGGCTGGAGCTGGACATAAAGCAGCAATGTAGAGAAATTTCAATGACATCTTGTAAAAAGACTTGGAGCCAGTGAGGTCTGGTCAGAGACAAACCTCCTGTCTCTGCTTTCCAGCCACTGCTCTTAGGGGACAGAGGTGTGATTGCAAATGGCACAAGAATGCAGATGCGTGGGCTGCACAATGTCCACATTCAACCCCCGGTTTTGGCCACATGTCAACAGGAGGGAAAAGAAAGGCAGAAAAAAAAATAAAAAAATATTTTGGCAGAAGCTAACTTGTGCCAGAATGGGTGCTCCTGCAATTCTCAAACAAGTAACTCACTTTGGTATTCAATTTTTCCTTCTAAGAGGATATCTCTGGAGTCAAAGTGATTCTGCTGTAAAATTATATAAGCTGGGAAAGACTTAGACACCAGCTTGATCTAAGAAAACCTTTTACCAACACGTAAGCATGACCGCGTGAGATCCTGAGTGTCACTATGAGAGGTGCTGATCACAGCTGGTATCTCAGGAGAATCTGCCAGGATCCAGCAGGGTCGTACTGTGTTGTCTTCTACCCAGGTAAAAATCCTGATCTATACCATTACAGCCCAGATCAGATCTCTGCAGGCATTCATCCTCTTATTTAATTGAGCAAATAAACACTATTTGAGAAGCTTTCTGTCTTTATTTAAATAGCAAAGATATAAAACACAGCTGTGTCCAAGAATGCATGATTGCAGCTGTTAAAGCCAAAGCCGGAGGATGAATATTATAGTTTTTACATTCCTATTAAGTTTCTGCTGGTAAATGATGCCTTCATACAAACTCATTTACCCTCTTCCCCTTTTGTTGCTGCATGTCTACTATATTTGGATCAATATCTGGCAGGTCTCCCTTGAAACAGCTGCTGAGATAAATATGAAATTAATCAAGGCTTTGTTTTTGTTGAAGCTGGGCTACATTTAAAGATTTGTTACTACAACAAAGAAATATTTGAACAGTAAGTACCATTCAACTCTCTCTTGAGCATTTAAACTCTTGTATTTGGGATGATTTAGCAGAAACAAAACAAAAATGATTTACTAAATGAAAATGATATGTTATTGACATTTGCTGGGAAAAAATAAATATTAGAGTCGTATTGAAATATAAACACACCATTCTTGAAAAAGTTTGGCTGAGCAGATGCTATTCGAGAATATGTTTGGAGATTCAAATTTACTGGATTCTAGGTGAGAAGTAAATAAGTGATTGTGCTTAGCACAGCCAAACTAGTGAGACTTATTAAAAACAAAACAAAACAAAACAAAAACACGTTATGCCTGTATTTTAAGTACTCTTCGTAGTTCACACAAGGAGACCATGAAGTCCATTTCATGTGCAGTCACTATAACATTTAGTCTACAGTCAACACTGCCAGATTTTAATATAAGGAAAAGGATACTTCATCTGGGCAATGACTGCTCAGGGCTCTTAGACCTAAGATCCTGATTTATCAGTTCAAGACATCAGCAACTTAAGAAGTGAGTGAATGGAGAGTGGCAAACAGCTTCAGAAATTCCAGTCATCGTAGTAAAACACTGTTACCCCACAGTGGAAAGTCTCCAGATTGCAAATACACACATTCCGTTGAAACACGTTGTGGGAGGCAGAGTTACCCACAGTGGAAAGACCTTTTATAGCACAAATAAGCCTGCAAGCATGTTTGGCTCATGCATTTTTTTTTTTTTTTAAGGAATGATTAATGTAGGTTTAAGCAATAGACAGCAGCACCTGGTGAAATCCAATATATGTCCAGAGACAGACACCATGCCAAATTCCATCCTTATGTAAGCAGGTATAAGTACTCTGGGAATAACACACTTGATCCAGGGCTCAATTGGGCTCACAGATCAGGATAAGAAAAAAACAAAAAACAAAAAACACTCTTCAAAGATGCTAAAATTACTGTTTCTAAGTAGTATTGACATTTCTTGCAGTACACACTCATCAGTTATCACACACTGCTTCTGGCAGCACGGGAGAGCAATGTACATCCATGTATAGAAGAGCTGCAATTGAAAAAAGGAACTAGGGAGAGCTGAGAAAATACACTGGTCCAAAATAAGATGTTTCATGAAGGGTGCACATTCTCATGAAAGTGTATACTGAAATAAAAAAATGAAAAAAATGTTTTATAAGAGCAAAATATTTTGCTTGGGCCTCTTCAGGTGAAATATCTTTATTTTTCATTTTGTTCTATAGCTTTCAAACAGACATCAAATAAAAAAAAAAAACACAAACTTTGAATTTTATCAAAACAAAATATCTTGATCAACAAAATATTTTAGAGGTATTTTTTGGTAAGGAATTTCAGAAGTTTTTGGATTTTTTCTCATTTAAAATCCTAACTTCAAAAGAGCAGATTCTCCCACTAATAAGTAACCTAGCTTCTGCCCATCTGCAGTGCATAGTTCAGCATGGAAGTTGCCTAGCAGAATTGATGTAACTCTTGTTTGAGAGTTACTGCATTTTGGCTTGAATCCACAAATTCATTTTGTTTAAGGGTACATGCTGAATTCAGGTGCCTCCCCTAGGAGGAGAGGTTGAGTGCTACAGCCCAGAAACAGTCTGCAGTCCCTGCAATGATTCTGTTTTGCTAGGACACTTAGTGAGAATTTGAGTTCTTTTGGGAAATATATGGTTTAAAAGTTGATGTCCTCATTTTCCCCAGGTTGGAAAATGGGGAGTTTCCATGACTAATAAATCTAGTGGTACATTTTTTTGAGCTCCACCCATATAGAAACAAAGCAAGTCTTTGTAGTCACAATGATTTATCCCCAAATAGTTCACTTATCAGATAGATACTTCCTGCTGTGCCAGACTGGGTGAAGATTGGGTGCCTGGGGTATTAGATGCAGAAGGGCTTGCTCTGAAGCTGCAGGATCAACCTATGTGTTAAGACACACTTGTAAAATCAAATCTTGTGTATTTCTTTACACAGCAGACTTCACTCATTCTTTCAAATAACTACCATGATGACATTTAGAGGAGAAAAAGTCAATTTTACTGAGTCCTCAAGAGACAGTGGATACTGATGTGTTATTTACAATCCACTTTCAAACCATCTAGCTCTGATTTTTTCTGAATCTGTCTCCTAGCAAGGCCAGGCTCTCTCACTCCTCTTAGCAAGGGGAGCTAAGCCTTGACATTGAAGCTACTTGACGTGAGGTGTCACTTATTATTTGCATGGTGACATAAATGTGTGGTAGACCAAAATGGTGCAAACTGAACACAAATGAGTCAACAGTTCAGTATTTCAAAAAGAGTGGAGGAATGAGAAGGCTGGATCCAAAAAGTTTCTGGAAAGTGCAGAAGAACCGAACAGCTGAATAATGGAGCCAAAAATTGGCATTGTGGCTCTGATAGCTTTGAAAAACTCAGCTGAATCTCTGAGCTAACATTCTGCCTGTCTTGCCAAGAGCACATGAGGTATTTCTTTCATTTCTCCAGCCTCATATGCTCTCAACTGTAGGATGCTGAGCTCCTCAGATGCCTGTGTGTTGTCCCCCCAACTTTACACTCCATCATGATAAAGCACTTTCTCACCCTGATGAGAACTCACGGATCGGCATCACAGCAACACAGTTTTAAGGTTACTCCATGCAGTCCTCCAAGAAAATACTCCTTATTATCCCAAATTTCCTCCACAACAGCTAATCATTTCTGTTCTCCACCAGTACCTCTTCCCATCAGTTACCACTAATTGGAAAAACACAGAATAACTGTTTTATCAACTAAAGCAGGTTCAGATAAATGCTCTGACAAGTAATTGCTTGATTTCAGCTGCCTCTTTCCCACTATTAGCTATATCACTTCTCTATCAAAAGCACGATAAAACGTCACAAGCAAATCCATCTACAAGTGCCACATATGAATGTGCAGCATCCTATTCGTATCAAGAAATACATATCCCATGTAGTGCCTTCCCTGCTGCCAGACCTGAGAATTGTATTGACAAATTAATGTATGCGAGGGTAGGAATGACAGGAGTCTGGTAGTCAAAAAACTCGTGCAATTTATTGTGGATATCAGCCAGCCCATGGTAATAAAAATTACAGAGTAGATTCATGGAGCACTGCACCTACAGACATTTGTCCTAATACTGAGTGGCTCATTTGATCTGGAAGAGACACATCAAAGACATGCTACCGGCCACATTTCCTCCACCAGACTAATGGGTTTCCTACCTGAGAGTTAAACTAATGTAATATAACACCCTGGGTAGAAAAGAGCGTAATGGGGAAGGCTTCTGTAGAAAGAAGTACTATCACCGTCACAAACTCTGGGCAACGATTGGCAAGAAACAACAGAAAACATTTCACAGCAGCACCACAAACCTGTAGCTGATGCTCACGCTGGACAAGCCACCCACTTCAAGAAAAGCCTACCTAGTACAGCTCCCTGACACTAAGAAAACACAAATAACTGCAAGTAGCTTCCTTTCAATTATCCTTTTACAATTTATTCATTTTTAAACCTGGCTGAAGCACCGCAGTCCAGGACAGGTGACTAGGAGTCAGGGGATCCTAGCTTTGGGTTAATTGGCCCCTGCTTGTGTTTCTGTGCTATAGCTCAACTCTACCCCATTTTTTTGGCTGTAAAATGGGTGTAATGGTATTTTTCTTTATTGAGGCTAATGAATTATTCCAATGAATGCATTATATTTACCATATTTTCAGGCACAGGTGTGATAAATAATTGTGTGTGAATTATAAATTGCAGATAGTCATGTCTGCTTCATGGTTAATTCACAGAAGCTTAAGATAGAGCACTTAATAATCTAAGCATGTGCTTATTTATCCATGCTGGGCTATATTCTCTGTTACACGTGTGCTGATTTTATATAGGGAGCATTTATTGCTCTATACATATGCTTATCTAATTGCACTGAATACACATGCTTTATTAAACTCATAAATGAGCACGTTTATGGGTCTATGTGAAATTAGAGCCCTTCATATTTTATTTATAAAGTGGGACAATAGAACTGCATTGGCATAGAACATCCATTTAATTCAGAGGATTTAGGGTCGTCCCACAGATTTTGCTATTTTTGACAGAATCAAAGCTTTTGGATTTTTTTAATTAGATTTCCAGCCCATCTGCTTGCAAAGATAGCCTTGACAATATAAACTAATGCACATTTGTCTTGCTGAGTCTGCAGCCAGCGGAAAGAAACAATGAGCAAAGAAGAATGGTGAACTTGTACTCTCCATCTTATTGGGGTGTTAAGTAAAAAGCCAGTTCTGACTGCCTAATATCAGGATTCTTAACTATTTCCTTGCTGTTAATTTTGCCACCTAACCTGAAAAAAAAAAAAAAAGCTCGTCAAAGCCCTGATTTATTCACTTAACCTTTTACCCATTTTGATGTCTGTGCTGGAAAGTCAGGCTGTCAATTAGGACCAGGCAAGTGTCTGGCCAAATATAGAATATTACAATTATAATAAAGTACTTTGCATCTTTTTTAACATGTGGAGTGAAAGCATTGATCACAGCATAATCAGACAACTAGTATTAGAAGCCTAAAGTGGAAAAGATTGCAAACCCACAATTATTTTGGATTTGTTATAGAACCCACAGGAGCACTAGCCTAATATATGGTTTAAAAAGCTTTATGATATAAAACTAAGGAAAACAGATTAAAAGACGTCTGTTGCTATGGCATGCTTTAAAAACAGCATACAAAACAAAGCTCAAATAGACTCAGACTTTTTCCTACCAATTGAAAATAGTAATACTGCATTGGTGACTTTAAAAAGTGACACTACCAATTCAGAACACTTCAATATAATTTTTAAGATCACCCACGAAACTAATGACTCTAAAAAGAACGGACTATTCCTGCATTTTCTGTAATATTAAAATTGTGATTCTTAATAACTGTTGCACAACACTTCTTGATGTCATCTGTCTTAAAATCACTGACAAAGTGTGCTTACATCAGTCAAGCAAGCTTACACAGGCTATAGATATCAGAAAACGAAGAGCTAAGATTGACTCTGAGTTTATGACAGTGGGTGCTGTCTGAATTATCATGTTGTGGGGACACTATATGGATGCAGCCATATCCTGATACTGTGTTTTTAAAGGACAGCAATGTTCAATGACCGTGCTTCTTTAATCCTATGGGCTGTCTGATAAAAATATCTTCCATCTGGTTCCTGCTTGTATCCTTGTTCCTCACAATATAAAGAGCTTGATTAAGCAATTAAGACGGTGCGTGAAGCACATGTTTACACTTGCTGGGTACAGATGGACTTGCACACACACTTGATTGCTTTGCTGGAGGAGCATCACAAACCTTAAATAAGAACTAGGAAAGGACATGTGAAGTAGAAGCCTGTAGGCCAGGCAGGCCTTTTCCTGCTTCGGTTGACCTCTTCAATCAATTTCCAAGTTTATTTTAGTGAATTAATGTGTTAGCCTAACAAAGTAGTGATATCCACCAGTCATTTGTGATTAACAGTAAATATGGTGAATGCATGTTTCCACCTTGATGACTTCCTTCTTATGTCCCTGATGATTTACATCACACATAAATGCCTTTGTTTTGTAATTAGATGTTCCTTGAAGTAAGAGTTACACAAGTCTTATGCATGGTGAATGGCTGCACAGACAGATCTGCTATAGTCTATTGTTTTGAGATACATTTCTTGACTGAGTCTGTTTGCAGAACAGATGTGCATTTCTGTTACATTCAGACTCTGTTGAAGTCATCTGTAGCCAGAAGAACCAACAGATGAAATCCTACCATTTTCACAGAAGGCATCTATCAAAGGCTGGAAGAATTAATGGCTTGATAAATCAACCCAGATCCACTCTTAAAATGACCCGATATATGAATTTGTTTTCAACTACAAAATCTGCCAAAAATGTCCTATTACTTCATCTGGTGATAATGAACCTTAGCTCTTCATTCTACCCCATCTAACTAACACAGTTTATCAATGGCTGTGATAGAACTCGGCCAACATTTCAATCTATTTGATGCGAAACAGAAGGTGCCCCATACATTACTTTTAGCATTGGAAGGACAAACGGCAGTCATAACCTGCTGTATCATCTTTCATTCTGAAGGATCTTGAAGAGTTTTGCTATGAGTAATTAGGTGTTATGCTTTAGAATATTTCACTCAACAACAAAAGCAGAGGAAACTGCCTTTTTATATTGGATTTAGACAAAGAACAAAACACACCCCAGAAGATCTTTGACAATTTTCTTTGAAAAGGAACTTAATTCTTGGCCAAGAACAAGAGAAACAGGAGAAGAAAAGCAAGGACTATTGTGCCAAAAAATGTTCACAGGTGCAGGAATTAGACATTTAACAGAATCCCTAATTACACATCTGATTTTTGGCATCTTTTCAAAGCAGCATGAACACAGTTAAAGTTCTTTTGTGCATTTGTGTCCTTCTACAAAACAGACAAAAAATGTGTTTTCATTTGTAAATACAACTATAAGTCAATTACCTTTAAGTGGGCAAAGCAAGCACAATGTTAGCAAGATGGACTTTGGCTTCTGGAAACACTGACTTGTCACCAATTTTAAAAGTTCAAAAATGAAGATCAAGGCAACTTTGTACTGGTACTGTATCTGATGCATTTATATGATTTATACAACTCCACTTTCTCTACCTTACTTAAGTATCTCTGCTTAAATTTTGCTGGTGCCAGTGGGAATGTAGAAAATATTTATTTTAACATGAGAACAATCAGCATCTTCTTCACTAACAAAATATTTCTAAACCTGGTGTCAAAGTTTGAGCAGGTAGATCCTCAAGTAGCCTCTTTCTCAAAGGTATTGAGTTGATCTTACCTAATGAAATCGTGTGCCTTATTCTTATAATTGGTAGTACCCAACAAGTCTTTGGAAAAATTGCTACCAATGCTATTGTACCACAGATGCAATTTAACAGTCCATAAAACTACACAGAGGAAGTTTCCTACAGAATTCATTCCTAAATGAAAATCCCAGGAAAAGTTTTTATCTGATCCTATCTTCTTGTCACCTACCATATTACAGCATCTGACACTGCAAAATCGCTGGGGAGGCTGTTCTGGAACTTAAGGGAAAACTGAGTTTTCCAGTAAGCCTGGTAAGTGTGACATGATTTAGCGGGTGGGTTCTGCCCCAAGAAGATGGCAACCCTACAGAAAAAGCACATACTGCCTGTGTATTTTATTCCTAGTTTGAAAGTTCATTAACAAAGTAGAGCTTCCAGACACTCTTCCTACGGGTAAGATTGTCTGCTACTTTCCTATGTAGCTGCTTTTTAATTAGATGTTAGAATTGCAGCTCCTTCCCACAAATCTCCAATGGGAAGCAAAATTTAAACTAATCTGTGATCCTAGAGATGTTTGCTTCTCCAGATGCAGTTTCTGAACTGAATTACAAATGCTGTAAAAACGGGAGAACAGAGAAATAAGTGGACATAACCACAAAACTGGATGTGATTAATCACTGTTAGAAGAGGTCAATTCCATCTTGACAATGGAGTTAAAAAGAGGTCTTCAAGAAAAAGTACATGTTGCCTATTTGATTACTACTTAGACTGACAGATTATTAGCAGGCAGCATTTCCAGCCATTCTTTCTATTCTTAAGATTCGTTGGTTTATCAGGTACTTGTTTTTCATTTAGATTTTGTTTTGGAATTACAGTTCTTTCTCGTTCCCTGTACTTGCTGAATGGCAAAATGGTACATTTATAATGAAGACTTCTTACCATGTGTGTTTTCTAAGATCAGGAGATGACACAGTATATGTACAATTTCTTACACAGTGCTCCCAAGGCAGTAACGGGAATTGCAACTTTAAAGAGCCTGCTTCCCAGAAATAAGAGGTCTATTCAGTGTGTACTATTAAATGGACCTGTATTTTTGCCTCATGCAGCATAACTTTGATAAAAATGCTTAGGGTTTTCTATCTTCAAAATGTAAAAATATCAGCTAATTTAATTTCCTAAAAGTTTGTGAGGTGCCTACTGCATTGACTGGTAAATTCAAGTTTTGTGGTTAAGCTAAGGGAGAAGATAACTCAATGTTGAATCCAGAACTAAAATTCAGGAAACTTTGCATATTTTCCCTGGTGTTCCAGGATGGCACATACCTTAGTGCAAATGTGACCTAAATAGGTGGCCTAAATTAAACCTGAGGCTCCCATTTGATTGCCATCTACAAAGAGCACAAAAGACATAAACAAAGCTACTAATAAACACCATTCTTAGTTGGTGGTCTAAGCAGAGCTGCTAAAGTGGAAATACAATTTTAGTCTCAAGTTAGGACTGACACACAGTAGAAAAACAATGGAAGGGAAAATTGACGTTGCTACATTAGCAGAGGACTTTGGTCTCTAGGGCTGTCAAATGCTGAATCACAGAAGATTGAGATAGAAGAGACCTATTTAATCATCCTAGGTGGGGATGTAGTTGGTACTTTGCCAAGAAAGAATACTAATCAATACCATAAGCCTACTTTTTCTTGAATTTTCACTGACATTAAATTCACATGCAAATAAAGAAGAATGGTAGGGAATCAGTTTAGATTTATATCTCATCTTAATATAGTTTAATGAATATTTGAAAATATGGAATACAGAAGTCTCCATCTACTATTACTGATGGTAAGATACTGGATACCTTTTCCGTGTGACATACAAAGTGTAAGTGCATAGTAGATGAAACATGTACAGTGAGCCCACTTGGTGTTCTCTAAGGAAAAAATCTTTTGTTCCTAGTGGAAAGTGATGTTTTCCTGCTGAGGTGCTTAATCATGAAATGGTTTGGATTGGAAGAGACCTTTAAAGGTCAACTCATTCCAACCCCCTCCTGTGGGCAGGGATGTCTTCCACTGGATTTGGTTCCTCCATCCAATCTGACCTTGAACACTTAATTAATTAATATCATGCAACAGCACTTCAGAACATAGCATTCATAGTTGAGCTGAAACAAAGTATTTCAAAACTGTTTTGCTCGTCATCCCTCAGGACCACAAAAGCCATTACCTTGTTTAGCAGAATGGTAACCTGTGCAGGTAATTCGAAAGCACTAACTGGAGTTCCAAAGTATCAGAGCCCAAGGAATTATCCCAGACTGGGGTTGCTGATGGATCTTGCTTGAGTATGAATTGCTCATCTGGTCACAGACATGCATTACAATGTCACTGTAGGAATTTGTGCTGATCGGTTGAATTTAATGCATTGAAATAAGTGGCATTGCTCCAGGATTAGTTTGGTCCAATGTGTATTTTGAAATGCCATAAAGTTTCTACTAAGGATCCCACTCATCTTCATACTTAATGCTATGCTGACATATTTTTTATTTTTACTCCTCAAATGGACATGTTTAATAAGAGCTTGGGTCTTCAACCCTGACTTAGGGTGGGGGGTAGGGGAGTGCAGAAAGGTTGAATTTTAGCTGCCAAATATTTTAATGAGTAGATCTTTCAAACTGAATTTCAAAGTAATATTTATCCGATCCTCAATGACAACATCAATAGCAGAAGCATCTGGCCAGCCAGATGCTCAAATAAATGAATTAAAAATCAAGCTTAACTCAACGTTTTATTAAAAGACTAAGTGGTAGTATCACTGCATAGATATTAGAGATTTTCAGTTCTCCTTCTATTCCCATGGGAAACAGGGTGATAGATGAGAGCTGCATCACATCAACATCACATACACACTTGAGTAGTGCACAGAAAATATGTATAAAAACAGCCTAAATCTGGCTTGTGATGAACTGCTGCTGCTGATGCAGAGAGATGCACTTATTCTACAAAGCCAATGCTTTGCTTCGATCTCTATTCAATGACTTTAACCAGAAGGATCATTCAGCAAAGACATCTCTTGGAAATATTACACAGAGCCTACAGAAGGATCCAATTTTCTCTTGCTTGCATTGCAGCAGGGGTATGTGGGTACAGGGAAGAGCAAGGAAATGGAAGAGGCTTCTCTGAATGCAGCTGCAGAACAAAGGAAAGCTGTTCTGGAGGTTTGACTTTTTGGCAAAAAGTACTACAAAAGAACCTGCTAAAATATTACATCACTGGAAAATTCTCCAGAGACTAAGGATTTTCTTTAAAGTTAAACATAAAATAAAGCTCTGTGTACACAGGCAGGGAAACCAGTGCTCCCTTCTTCATAATAGAAAAGTGCAACATGGCAAATATTGCAGACCAGAAAATATCTGCTGAGCCAAAAGCAGGTTTGAATTACACTTTTCCATTATTTTTTTTTTACACTTTTACACTTTTTTTTTTTGGGGGGGTGCAGGGGGCAGCATTTTCTAGAATTATTTTTCTTATTTATGGTTTTCTTCTGAATTAAGGTATTTCCCTTTCTCTCTCTCGCCTTTTTTTTTTTTTTTAAATCAAAGTAGCCTGGCAGCCTCACACCACATAGTTACAATTACATTTTGCTGCACACAGCATTATAGGATCCATAGGGAACTCCACAGCAGTGCCAGAATCCACAAGGAAAACATTAAAGGAGCACCTTGTGGAAAATGAGAAGAAACGATTGATGAGATTCACAACTGCCTACCAAATTCTTGGATATCAATTCCCTTTGGAAACAGCAGAGAATTGGGCATCCCAACCTCTGAGACAAAGTCCCAACCCATACTTTCCATGCTGTAAGAGCATCAGCCTGCTCAATACCACATGTTACCATGAATTGGTCGTTGTTCTATTTTAGTATGATCCAATTTTCTAAGACCATAAACTAGCATGCACTTTCAGGAGCACTGGAACTGCTGAATCCTCAGTGGTGGTTTGTGCATTGAGTCTCTAATGTCTAATAATGCATTTGCCTCTTCTGGAGCTCTTGTGCTCCAAGATATCCCCTCTACCTTCAGTTTCTAGGAACAGGTGAGGTCCCAATTAGTGCCCACCTTTCCCTCTCTGTGGACACTAATTAGGTCTCCTCTCCTTGACAGAGCTGTCTAATTTCATTAGACCTGTAGGAGTTTAACATTCTTGAGACTCTTCTCTGACAGATTTGGTTTAAATAGTGACTGACAGACAGCATGTTTGCATAAGCTTTGTATCATTTGTAGACAAGGCTAAAAATACATTCCTGAAAGCACATCTCCAGTCCTCCTCAAGCTGTGCATTGGGGAATCCAGGCTTTGGAGCAGCATCCCCAACACCTCTATCCATCCCACGAGGCAAAGGACCAGGCAGTCTTGACTGATCTGACTCTGCTTCTCCATCTCCCAATATTTGCTCCATACTGGGATGCAGTAAAGGTCTCATTCCTTCACCATGGGACTTTACAAGATCTTTCCATTGACACTAAAACACCTCTGACAATATTCCCGTTACAAAGCAAACTGCAAAGCACTGCAGCAGTTTTCCTGCTCCTAGAGACATCCGTGAAGAGGGTGGCATAAAACGCTTCCAAACTATAATAATTCCTGAGAGTGAAAAGGAAGTAGCACGTACTGAAGTTACTGATGAGGAACACAAACACCCATGCAGGAATGAGACAAAACCATTTTACAGTCTCTGTAAAAGCTGTAGGAAAGAGATCACCAACAAGAAAAGTTAGGATTGGCTGAACTGCTGCATATTCTGCTGATGGCTGCTGACAGCTTCACCAGGGAACCGCAGGGAAGCGAACCAGTGCTGGCTCTGCTGCCAGCATGTCGCTCCCACAAAAGGTCTCTGTCTGCTAATTTTAACTCCTCTGAATTACTGCTCACATTAGCGCAAAGCTGCCTTCTTCTTGGAAGTCTGCAGGTCGCTGCTGCCCACACCTCTCTGAGTACTGCAGAACAACAGGTCTGGTGGCTAAAAAGCCCACGAAGAGCAGGCACCAGCCTTAAATGAGCGCTAGCATGGGAAAGACCAGAGCGAGCAGCACAGCAAAGTGTGTCCCAAACCACTTCTCTGCCACTGAAGAAGAAGATGGAGAAAATGATACTTTGCATAGAATTAACATCAGGTTGTAGTGCCCACTGGCTTCCTCAGCAGTGAGTGGCCACGGGTTATATCCTAGCTTACAAGGGGGTTTCTCACTTGTCTCCGTCACCTCAGCTCCTTCTTCCAGGCAGCTAATGCTGGTATAATCAACATGCAAAAGCCATTTAGCAAGGAGGAACAATGCTGATCTAATCCCCAGGTCGAGGGCTTGGACAGAGCCCAGAAAGCAGAGCGAGGCAGCACAGCTCTACGTGAGGCAGCTCAGGGGATGGGATCGAGCCCAGCCCTCGAAGGTGGCTCCTGCATCCCAGGGCTGGGATCGTACCTGGGGCCACCCCTTGGTGGAGTTAGGGCAGCGCCTGCCATAGAGCAGTGAAAGGCTTTGTCTACACCTGATTTGGGTTCAGGAAATTCAAAGGAAATGCACTTCTTCAAATCTGCTCTCACTTGTCCTTTACGAATGGGGGTTGTTTTGCTGTTTACCCCAGACTTGGAGAAACTCAAGCAGAATAGTTCCCAGCCCTGAGAGCCCTGTTAGAAATGCAGTCACTACAGTCAGTGTCACCATGAAAAGGCAGCTACAGTTTTCCCAGTACCTTGGCAAAGCTCAGACCCCTATGCCATCAACCCCTTGTGATGCCTTGAGGAGGCTCAGCAGATGCTGCTGCGTGGGGTCACCATCCTTACAGGAGATCTCTGTTTCTACATCAGCTCCCCTGTGGACATGCCTTTGGCGGGAAGTGCTGCCACAGGTATCTCTACCCCTGCTCAAGGCTGCATTGATGGTTTTTAGGAGCCCTCCAGACCCTTCTGTCTCAGTGAGGAACGACCATTTTCTGAGGAAGAGTGAAGCCAGGTGTGCTGATGTTGTGAAGCTATGGCTTGGCAGCAGTAGCCTGTGGGCTTCCTATTTCTTGCCCAGTGGACATGGGAAGATTGGGGCTGTGTGGAAGGACTCCACTCACTGCCACCCTTCTGGTGGCTCTGAACTCCCAGCTTGAACACGCTGCCTGCGGTGAGGAGAAGCAGGGGCAGGGCAGGGCTCTGAGCAGAAAGGGCCAGACCAGTAACACCAAAGGGCAATGGACCTGAACAGGTAGAGACACTTGCTCTGCTGCTGGGGAGAGCACAAAGTAAACCAATGACCTTTAATTTCATCAGATTTGTTCCCCTTTGAGCCTTATCCACTGACTCTGCTGAAGAAGGCATGACTGAGCTCCCACTGGGCTAGAAAAGCAGCGCAGCACCAAGGAAAGGAACTTCTCTTCCAGACCTATGCACTTTCTTTGTATATTAAACTTGGCCAGCAGGGCTACCTCTGCAATCTGAAATCTTCAAATCAGCAACCCACTGGAGAACCTTTGTGTTGGAGACATTAGATGAACCAGAAAGAACCCAACATGTAATTGAAATCTCAGCATGAGCTTACATGGTTGGCAGTAAGAGAAAACTGGACACACGCACACACCTAACTGTAAAAAAGAACAATTGCCTTGGAGATAATTCAGGAACAATAAATGAAGGATTCCTTGATATTAACTGTTTTCAATTGCAGATTTAGAGCCTAAAATTAAGCACAGTACATTATCTATGAAGCTCTGTATTGCGCTATGTGTGTTGTTCACCACAAAACCAGCCTGAAAACACTTGCACAGTTATCCAGCTGGAAGACAGAGCAGGTCTCAGCAGCAAACAGAGCTAGAACCAGCCTGAGAGTACTCCTGGCTTCCGCAAAGGGCAGAAGAATAGAGGACATTTGCTTTAGATCCAGAGCTTTGCAAGATTATTCCTTACACTATCCAGAAAACAGCAGCAGGCAATGAAATCAGGAAGTTATTTGGAACCTGATACGGAAAGCCCCCATTTGCTTTAGCTTTGGGCTGGTTTTCAAAAAAAATCTGGGGATTACAAATAAACAAACATAGGAAATGAAAATTTTGTATCTATTTGGAAAAAAAACACACAGTTTTATATAAAACACTGTCAGAAGAGATATTGAGAAGCTATCACTTTCATCCCTCTGCTGCAAAACAGGAGCACCACCAATACATGGGTCATTCCTCATAAACCTTCCAACAGGGTTTCCAAAGCTGCAGATGCCACAGCAACCTGCTGCATGCTTCATTTATTTTATGTGTTTTTAACCTCTTTCTTTTTGCCCTATTTGCCACGTACATCTGGACCATTGTTTCCTATAGCTCAGTTTTACATACTGGATTGTCATCATATGTCTTTATTTTCCCTCTTGTTAAACTAAGCTACCCCAACACCTTCGATCTTTTCTCGTAACTCCTTCTCCACAGTCTTTGACTGCTGTTGTTGCTCTCTCTGCATTTCTAGAAGCTTTTGGTCATCCTGGAGCTGTAACGACTTATTGCAGAATTTGACATCAATTATAGACACCATCCAGCTATCTATAAAATCTATAAAATGTCACAGCCCAGTTCTCAGCAGGTCATTAACACAGCTGGCAGGAGACCAGAAATTCTCTTTTGGAGAGCTGACTTCCAACAAAAGGTGAATGTGCAACTTGAATGTGTAACCTGGTCCTTATGTGGTCTGTAAGTAGACAGACACAAAGCAGGGATGTAGTCAGAAGCCCTTTGAAAGGCCACAGGATGAGACCCCCAGCCATTTCCACGTAGGCTCCCTTGTCACTAACAGCCGGTGACAAGTAGCAGCATCATGTACCAATGCCACGTACAATAGAGGCTGGATGTGAACTGGCTATCAAGTGGTGAAAGGAAAGGCTCTTAAATCTACTGGCATTCATGTCAGTTATATACTCCTAATGAACTTCTTTCTCCAAAACACTTTTTTTTTTTTTAAATCAAATTATGTCTGAAGCAAATATTAAACCTCCATTAGCCTCATTAGCTTCAGTTCACTTGTTAATGTGGTATTTTGATGCAAGTGGATGGAGGAATAATTATCTCACACGTGGCACCAGATATTTAGTTACTAAAATTATTATGAAGTCCCTGGTGTTATTTTTAAAATACACGGATATTTTTGTAGATCTACAACAGCCTCCAGCAAAAACCATCCTCAGAAGCTTCTTTTGTGCTGGGATTGTGTCACAGAAAGTAGAGCTCCAGGGTTTAATACCTATCAATCAACAAAACGAGTTTCACACTACTCGTGGCCAGAGGAGCTAATATACACAGTACCACAGGTCATGAGAGAAGAGCTTAAAATAAATCCAAGAGAGGTGAGTATTGCCACATTTTTCCAACCCCTGTGCTGTTCTTTTAATTTTAAAAAGCCCCAATCATTGAACTAATTTTTAGAGGCACTTGTGTTGTTTTACTGATCCTAGCACCTTTAATCCAGCTCAGGCAGCTCTGACAAGCTGTTCAAACACACCAGGCTGTCCCTTGGAAACACTTTGCTACTGTTATGAGTCCTGGATGTCCCCCAGAACTGGGAAATACTTGAGCAGGTTTTTAAACAGAGGACAAATAAAAGTAGATATCTTTAAAAATACAGGCCTCCAAGGCATCTCGGTTTTCCCCCTCTGCAGAGAGCACACAGGACTGCTTATCTTGGCTCCAAAACAGACTGATGTGTTCATCCGGAAGATTCACTATAGCTGACAGAGAACATTTCCTTCATCATATTGCTTCGCCATGTGGGGAGATAACTCAAGCTAATAATATTCTGTCTCCTTGTTATCTTCTTATAGCCTATGCATAACTTAATTCTTAATTCCAAAGGGCTCACAGCAGAGATCGGCCTGGTGCTAGTTTCATTTACACACATATAAATCAAAACTCACTCTACTGGAATAAATGGCTCTACGCTAGTGTTAAAAAATAAAATCCTCAGTGAGGTCAGAAAATTCCCCCTTATTGAACTAGCTCAGCTCCACTGATCATAAACACAATGCTATCCCAGATTCAGTCATGCCCTCCAAATTTCTAAACATTTCATCCCATTTAAATTTGCATGTAAATGGGAGCTATCCTGATTCACAAGAAATACAGCCTCGCCTATCCAGAAAGCATTAGTGCAGATGTGAAACAAGCAGAAAATGGCAGAGCAGTAGGGACCTGGCATCCGTGGCAATTATCTTTACTTCTAATGAAGAGCGTCTTAGTTTCTTGCTAATCAGACAGGAGCACTTTAGAGAAAAGGACCTCTTGGTATGCCTACAAGCATACCAAGCATACGCTGGTATGCCAGCGTACAGCACCAAACCAGGACCGCCTTCGTTTGCAACACCAGATAGCTGCTTGCCTCCTCCTCCTAGTTCCCCAGACTGCAGGATCAGGACCTGAAGTTCCTAGATCTGAAGTCTCACCCCTGCACAGCAGTCCTCAGCTGTGTAAGAAACCCCACTGAGTTCGGGCACCCGCCTGGCCGTCACTGCTAGCTGTATGAAAGCACTCACTATTTTGCTCTAACTCAAGCAGACATTGCTGCTTTCAGAAAACCCACATTATTATTCTGTTTCTGAAGAAGGAATTACAGAAAGCTGAATCAGAAACTTTGAAAACTGCTAGTCAGGCCCTGGTTTCACTTACCCTAAGCTATCATCATATTTCATCACCAGCCTTATACCTGCTCCCAGCAATATGCCACCTCTGCCCCTGCATTAAGATACAAAACCAGGGTTAAGTGACAGATAGTATCAATGTAGATAGCAATCTGTCTCACTCAGAAACCACTGCAGTAGGAATAAAGAAAGAATTATTATACTGGTGTCAATAAGATAAATTACAGCTTTTTTTTTTTCCCCCACCAAGAAATTCTAGTTTTCCAACCAGCAGAGAATCTCTCTCCCTTTCAGCACTCCGAGCATCAGACTAGTTTCTCCTGACATCATGCCCAGAGTCTCGGCTAATGAAACTGTTTATTTTGTGGATGGCTGATGCAGTTATTCATTACAGCAGTCATCTTGGAATAGATAGAAACTGGAGCCAGTGATATGAATTCAAATTCACTGCTGTTCCTTACATTTATTTGTTTCCAAAAAGTAAATAAGTTTGAAAGCTCTGCTGGTTGACCTAGTTAAAACTAAATGTTTAGGGAAAGATGAGTTTTCAGTGTTTTCTCACACTGCATAGTTTACACAGTCCCATGTGCCAAACCCTCAAAGTCTGTGATCACTTTTTCCTCCCACCACAGTGAGTTCACAACCGCAGCACCAGAAAAAACAGGACTGGGAAGAACCTAAAAAAGTCACCTGCTGGTTTATCTCTTCTCCCTAACATTTATACCCATGGTAGAGATTTTCATATAGAGCTGTGGAGGTTTTTAAGAAGAGATAAGGTGGTTTATTCTAGTGTTTACCATTCCTATTTATAAATCTTTTCCTCTTGTCCAGCTTAAACTGTTCTGTTAACTTTCTCCTGTTCTCTAGGCTGAGCAGCCTCTGCCCTTTTAATCTTCCGTGACAGGCTGCTTTTGCTAGACCTCCGATCTCTTTCTGCTCCCCATCTCTCAGTGTCTGATATCCCAAACAGGAGGTAGTACTCTGGTTAACAGCTCCAAAATACCAATCTGCAAGTATCCTGGGGAAACCGGTGAAAGTCCTTCATGAGCAAGTAGTCAGTCCTTTACAGATTGTCATGATGGGAGGCTGTACTGCAGAGGAAGAAATAATGTCTGGCATAACTAGAGACATGTCCGTCAAAGGTGTCAAACACCACGGCAGAACAAGGCTCTGCAGTGGGGGGTCACAAGGGGGAAAGTTTTTTTTTTTTTTTCCATATTTATGGGTTTTGTATTAGCTCCTCTAGCATGTACCTCTGTTCCCCAACTTCAGCATCACTAGAGAAAAATCATTGCTGGACTGATTCACAGCGAGGCAACCAAAAGTAGCATCAAAGACTGAGCTAATCTTTTCAGTTGTGTGAGAGTGGGGAACACAATGGGTGGATCTTGATATTACTGCCATGCAAGGAGGAATTAATAGAAAAGTTTGACATACTAGAAGGTCATTTTAACTGTGCAATTGCTTGCAACCCCGTCTCTGAGGGAAAAGAGGCAATGTCATATCTTTGTACTTGCAACCATGCAAAGGATGATAAAATGTAAAGGAGCAGTTTCATTACTGGAGCAGCTGGAGGGGAATTGCCAAGCCCTGGGATACAGACTCCCAAGGAGTGACCTACTGCTCTCCCAACTCCACAGCATGTCCATAATCTCCCTCACAAAACAGTTGAAAATAGAATTGGCTAGAGAAAAGGGGGGGGGGGGGGGGGGGGGGGGGGGGGAGTGAAAGGAAAAGCAAACCAATT
Source organism: Anser anser (assembly GCF_964211835.1). Taxonomy (NCBI): domain Eukaryota; kingdom Metazoa; phylum Chordata; class Aves; order Anseriformes; family Anatidae; genus Anser; species Anser anser. The sequence goes on along the minus strand of NC_139726.1, from coordinate 16,131,515 downwards.
CAACTTATTAATAAAAGCTTGATGAGCAAAAGTCTACTGCAGCAAAAAACGCATCACCTGAGGCCGTGTGAAGTCCTATCAATATGAAGTAAACACTGGCGGATCTGGTACATGTGGTTTCTTTTGCCCTTAACTCTCTGCAATCTCCCAAAACAGCCCTCACTTTCTTTCTGTACTGAAAGCAGGAACTTTGATTTCTGTACATCACACATTTAAGGAACTGAGTGCACTTCTGAGACACTTACCTCCTTATATCCAGATACAACCAGCCCTCCATTTTCAGATGTTAACTTTTCACTCTTTAAAATAACATAAGCATTATTGAATGGGTTATATCCCACATTTTAAAAAATAAGGAATTCCTGGGGGTGGCACAGGGTGCATCACTAAAACCCTGAGCAGCCCTTCTCAGCCCCTCACTCACCCTGGGGTACCCACACCTCAATACCCAGTGTGGTGGTTATTGGGTAAGGATAGTGGACAAGCCTGAAAACAGGGACAGGAAGCTGGATGAGGGTGTGCATAGCTTTGTACTCTCCAAGGCACTAAACACTGGCCTAGAAATACCTACCTGGGCACTGAGCCTGACAAACCGTCTCCTGAAGCTTGCTAAGATAAATACGCACTGACAATAGACTCATCTTCCAGCATCCCTGGGAAAGGGATGGGGACCTGCATGTTGAAGGAGGGGCATGGGGACTAATGCCTGGAAAGACGCTTTCTAACAGAGCTGGCTTGCATGCAGAGCCATTTGAAGTGCCTCTCTTTGCAAACTGCCCCTTTTGTCCACCCACTTTCCTTCCTGAGCCTGGAGAAAGCTCAGGGAAGTGCCAGTGCCTCCAACTACTCCCCTGTTTTTCCACACCTCTAGGAGAGCTACACAGAAACATCAGAAATGAGAGCAGCTCCTCGTTGCTGTTACGAGCTGGGTTTGCAAGCCTGAAGTCCAGGTTTGCAAGCACTGCCTCTGCTCTTGGGGACTTCTGTATTGCTGCTTGTACGATAAAAACCATCAGAACATATGCAGAAGGAGGAAGGGAACACTTTTGTTTCTCTGTCCCAAGAACTGAAGGTACTAAAGGTTAATACTTGGAAATCAGCAACTGCCAAGAACAAGTTCCCCACCCATCCATCCACATTGAGCTTTGAAGTGTTTTCTTTCTAGCTTTACCTTGGCACGCTGGCCAAATAAGTCACAAGTTTCCGAAGGTCTTCCTGCCTTATTCTGTCATGATTGCTGCGGGCTGGGAAGGTCAAGACAGGACCACCTCGTTTATCACGGCCACCTGCGGAAAATAAAGGATTGTTAGAAAATCAGGCAGGAAGCACACGTCAAAAAAACTATGTGCACTGAATTGATAAACATAAATTAAGGCACATTCAAGAGCCTGCGCACTCTTTGTAGCTTTCATGCTTGCTTAATTGAGGAAGACATGTTTGCATTTGTTAGAGTGCCAAAGGAAAAAAAAAAAGAGAAAAAACACCAACCACAAGGAAATTTGCTACTAGTTTTTCTTCTGGCTTTCACCTAATCCCATCAAATCCAGCGCGACTGGTCAACAGCAAGAAAGTGAAAATATTTGTTACCCAACGAGCTGCATCCCTCATTGCCAGGCAGTTTATAAAGTCCCACCAGCTGGATGCAGCGTACCCCCACCACGTTTATGCAGTCAGACATACTAATCTGGCAATTCATTAGAAACTGAAGTTCTGATTAAAAGTTTGTGCCTGTGTTTTCTATTTAGAGAGTGTTGTTAGCAATTGGAGTTCCTTTTTTTTTTTTCCCCTGTAGTTTTCCTGTCTTAAAATCCACTCCTTTTAAACTGCCGGTGTCTGGCACCTAATGCTTTACAGCAATTCTCAAAAGAGCCACAAAGGAGTGGTTCTACCCTGAATTATACAATCACAAATATAGGGGTGAATACAACGTATTCTACTGCACCTCATTTGTTTCTCTGCTGTGAATAAAGTTTAATAAGCTTGTAACAGAAATCTAGTTCCTTGTGCAATGTTTAGTTCTTCCTTCATGTATTAACACAGGGTTTTTTCAGGAGCTGTGTGTTGTCAGATACGTGTTGGCATTGTTATCTAGGAAAAAATTCGTATCAAAACTACAGTTCAAAAAGCTAGCACAGAACTGCACCTTGCCTACAAGCTGTAAAAAAAGCAGATCAATCTTCACTTTTTAATGGAAAGTATAATCCCTTTAAGAGAAATATCACTTCTGACAAAGGGAAATCACGTGCTTCCGCTGAATTAAATTATCTGGCCAAAAAGAAGGAAAGCTATGCACGGACACGTGCACCTCCAGCACTCACACACACTGCGTTCTCTGTTACAGGACGCAGGACACCTGCACTCCGTGTGGCCGTGACTTCTGCAGGGGTCCCAACCACCACGGTTTGGTAGGAAGAGCCCTGGGAGGCTCTGCTGTAAGAGTAGGACTGGCATGAGAGCTTGGAAAAACACGATCCTAGCTCACCACAGGACAAAGAATTGCTCTGAGAGAATTTAGATCAGGACTCAAGGAGGTGTCTCATATAGCAGGAGTTCCTGCAGGTGCATATCAATCTGGTGACATATATGAACATAATCCTGAGGCACAGCTTTTCCACCTGACCCTGACTACAAGACAGAGGTTTCTTGTAGATGCAGCTCCCAGCTGACAACACAGGCCCTGTTCATTTTACTCTGAAAGTGCCCATTCAGTTGATGCTACGATAGGTACAAGCTCACTTTCTAGCACAGTGTCTCTCCACATGATCCAAGTCATGCAGAAGCAGCTAAAAATAGCAGTGTTGTTTTGTATGTATATATATTCTATTTCTTTTACAAAATTCCACGGTCTAAGAGTTTTCTACAGCCCTGCAGGCTGTACAGCTCAAAGCCTGTCACATTATAGATAAACTTCATCTACACAGATATAGATGCCAATGTAACCCAGTGTTACACTCCATCTGCTTTGAAGTTCCTGTAGCTTTCAGTGGATGCTTTACACCCAAAGGGCAACACCTTCCAGTTTTTCAGGTCACATTCAAAAGGTACAAACAGAGAGGCAAAGACAAGGCGACCTCTTCATTTTGAGCCCTCACGCAGCCAGGGGAACACGTAGAGTACAAAAACTGCCCTGCCTCAACTCCACCTAAAGTTGTGTGCCTGATGTTTGCCCTTGGCTGACGGTGGGCAGTGTGCTGCCCAGCACTGCAGGAAATCCTCTGGGTGATTTCTCAAAGGCACCTTGCTGCTTCCAGTTAAACTGCTTACATGGGTCTCTCTGCAGCAGCCTTCAAACGGCAGAGCCTCTGCTGCAATGAGCACACCACAAACGCTAGGAGGATACAAGGGAATTTGGTCTCACCTTGGCTGATCCACCCTCTGCCACATGGCACGGGAATGGGAGTGTAATGTAAAAAAGGATTCAATTTACAAGGAAGCAAGCTCATTTTTATTTTCAGGCCTACATTTAAGCATAAAAAAAGTCCTCATTTCAAGCACATTCTCCCATTGTTGGGATTATTTCACACACCGTAACAAAGCCGAAACCATTATATCATGTATGATGTGTCCAACAGGAAAGCAAGCCAGCCTATAGAATGGCAAACCAATATTGAAATTAAAGCTGGTGGGAAAGATTTCTTTCTATTTTTTATTTTTTTTTTTTTTGACACAGGAAGGTTTTCAAGGTTTTGAAACATTTCCCATCATATCAAGATGTAACCAAGGCTTTCAAAAGTTTCCAGATATTCACTAGAGCAGAGACATGAACTTGAATTACATCCCAGAAGAACACACTACCTACTACTTAGTCAGGCTCCCCCTCCTCCTCCAGTCCCAACTATTTTAATATTTCTACAAAGTGAAAAAAAGTGCTAACAGATGAGATCAAGAGACATCCAAGCACACAGTTATAATCCTCTCCCAGGATATGAAACGCCCAGAAAGGGCCATGATCTTCCCACAGCCCAGCAGCCCCGACCACTCCAATGCTGCCTGTTCACCTCAGCTTGGTCATGACCAGAAATTGTGTTTGGGTTCAGGGACCCCTTTCCCAGCTACATTTCCAAAGTGAGCTCTGAAAAAAAACAAAACAAAAAAAAACCAACAACAAAAAAAAACCACCACCACAACTAAATTTTGGGAGACTGAGAAAGTTCAAAGGGAAAATTCTTGACCATTTTGCTGATGGTAATGGAAGGACTGTCAGCTGCAGAAAGGGAAACAGAGATAAGAACATTTCTGTCCTGTCTTTGCTTCAGGACAAAACTTCTCCTACATAAGTTCATCTGAACTGTCCTCAGGAGAGCAGGATAAATAAGGCTTGCACACAGTCAGAAGTTACCAGGACAGACCAGAGAAAATGGGTTAATTCTCTTTGGAGGAGGAAGGTTACAAGATGACCCAGATGGAGTTTTCTGGAGAATGGAAGGATAAATAAGTGCCTGGAATGATTCCTTCTACTCCTGTAGCACAGCAAAACAAGAAATGTGAGTTTTAGAAACAAATGTGATAAAAATCACTGCTCTATGCTTTGAGTAATAGGGTGAAAATATTATTACAAGTGCATTATACATATTAAAATCCTTCACTTATTTCCAATAGTTTATGAGCAATCCCTAATTTTTATGAATGCCTGCACTATTTACAATTTTATGAAGAGCCTGCGTGACGAAATGTCAGGTTTCTTCCAGAATCAACCACAATGTGTTTAATTCACCATAGGTCCTGCAGAGTCCAGTAACTGTGGTTACTCTCTTAATACTAATAAAATGTACTTTTTCTGTTGTGCTTCATACCTGCAAATGTCAGCTTTACCAGACAGACTAAACAGGATGGTCACACCATCTAACGTTAGACACCTGCCATGCCTATGTTAGGACCCTCATCTCCTCTAACAGAGCATCCAAACAAGGAGTAAGAACCACTAAAAGAAGAAATTCTTTTTGCATTTGCTCTGCAGGAAGTCTAATGTCTCATGTATATCTTTCCTCTTCTCTACCATTATCTCTTTTTTTTTTTTTTTTTAACTGAAGGAAACATTGAAGTATGGTGAGGGGAGGAAATTCACCCCAGATCTCACAGCATGTCACTTGAAGAACAAGGAGTAGAAATGAGGTTTTCTGATCCCTAGTTTACTGTATTAGGGCTTTATAGTACTTAGACTAAAAGTCAGCAACTAGAAACCTTACAGAAGCTCTGTCTTTGCTTGCAAGGAACCCACCCACAGAGGCTAATCTTGCCTCAAGTCAGCCCTGATTTGCACACTGATTTTACATGCACAGCTTCATCAGAGAACTACCCAGCATATTGTTTTAAAAGAAAACAAAAAAATGGAGGGGAGCAAAGAGGCTCAATTGCTCTAATCAATATGTCCCATCTTCTGCCTCCCACTGGGCTCACAGACATGGGATGCAATAATCAAACATATCATTATGTTTGCTAATTACAGTTATTAAACGCTAAAACAAACAGCTGATAATTTCTAATTGGTTTTCAAGGTGGGCTTTCATGGGGTTTGTTCTGATTTAGAGAGGCAAACAGATGGTCTAGTTATTAGTGCTCTGGAAAAAAGGAGTCAGAAAAAACACATGTTCCTCAGGGCACAAAGTACACTGAAAACAAATATTTAGCCATATATGTCTTGTCTCCCTCCTACAAGATCCTTTGTTGACTGTCTTGCCTGTCAGTGACATGCTTGCCCATTCTTCCCATCTCCCTTTCTTCTGCCTGTGTAGAAATCACCGCTATGTTCAGCACCTGGTCCCAAAAGTAGGATCACATCACTTGTCCTCCACAAATAATACGGGAGATACTGCAGCAATAGCATGAGGCATGATGATGGGCACCACTTCTACATAGTAAAAGAAAACACACACACAAAAAAAAAAAAACATTAAAGAAACCTCAAGAAACCTGCAAATAGGGGCAATGGAAGCAGGCAACAAACAACTTGGGCAAGTCTCAGTGACCTACTGATGGGCACTTTTCTGGTCAGGCTTTCGACTGAGACAAAAGGGACTCCAGCCACAAGATGCTTTCTCTAGCAGCTGCCTGAACTGAGATTTTAATCACCTCAGTGGTCTGGGGTGGCTCCAACTGCCTACAGGTAAGGGAAGATGCTGGCCAGCCCAGAGTTATTAATGTGTACTGTGGGTATGTGTTCCCTATTTCAAGTCCTGAGAAACAACTATCCCCGATAATACCCAGAAGTGCGAAATTCCAGCTCTGTGGAATCCTGTTTAGGATAGGAACTAAGGCATTTCCTTTAACGCAGACTTTTTGTATACAACAGATAATGACTAAGGAGAGCTCTGTCTTCAAGCCACGTCACTCCAGTCCTATCTACTGTTCTACCACGACACTTTCCTGCTTGCATTCATCTATGTTTAAGGATATTCCAGCCCTTTTCTTCCTTCTGCATGCTTTTTACAAGCAGGAATTCACAAGGTTTAACCACAGAAACAGACAAATGCCCACACACATAAAGGCTCCTGAGTACCTTGCCTAAGGTCCTGCAACATGCATCAGCAGTGGAGACAGAAGTAGTACGCAGCACCTCTGGCCTCCATTCCGGTGTCTGCTGCAGCTCAAACGGATGTGCTGCTCCATCTGACCCCTGCAGACCATAAGCTGATCAATCTTGATGCTGCAGACTGTGCTGGGACCATAAGTAACTTTCCAGAGAAGCTGAAATACTCCTCAAAAGATATTTCAGTCCAAAATACGGTGAAAAAATGGATGATAATGAAGAGAACTCAGAGACAGAATGAGCTCAGCTGATGTCAGGCGCCTCTACAAAATGAGGAACAATAAGCTCTGGATTTCTAAATCTAATTGACAGACTTCCTAGGAAAGAAAAGTATCAAGGAATTGATATCCAGAGTCTTAAAATAATATTTCTTTTCCTTTCTTTGCCATAACTGAGCTCTGTGAGAGTCTGCTTGCTACCAGACCTCCTGTAAACAGAGCTCCATACTAAAACTTTTCCAGCTTCAGGAGGCAAAAATTTCTTGCAAGGGTTCTATATAGGATTATCTGTATGAACACACACAAATTCAGTTGATTCCAAAGCAGGTGATTCCAGTGTAACAGTTAAGGAAATTTAACCTCCCACAACAAATCCCCCCTGCAAATTAACACAGCTGCAATGCAGTCGGCAGAGAACGATCCTCCAGTGTGTTCCTCTTTGCAGCATCACATAAACAAATGTCATGTGCCTGAACCAAACCCTTATGGCATTAGGATTAATGACCCCAAAAACAAGGCTGTGTGTTCCCACCAGGATATCCCTTGGCAGAACAGATCAGACAAGTGGCTGTAGATGGGATGCTCAGCACAGCTGCTGGATGAGCCTATTTCCTACCTGATGGATTTGTTCTACAACCACCCAGAGCACCGGTGCATGGATTTGAAGAGACAATTTGTTGTGGTCTGTAATACTCCTTTTCTGATTTATTACAAGTATTTTGGGATAATTCTTTGATTATGAATGCTTCCTTGACAACAAGCCACTGAGAAAATTGTCTCATTTCCCACTGAGAAAATTACTGTCCCAGCAAAGTAAAATTAAGAACTGGTGAAACTCGTTACAATAAAGGAAGAGCTTCTTTGTGTGGAAGGCAGAACTTGCAGATTCCAGAGGAACTTGTTTTTTCCCCTGGAAGATACAGATTTGCTTTGAAGTATCAAGGCAGCACCAAAGCATCCTCTTCAACACTGCCCCTCACTCACACATATGCAAACCTTGCTTCCTTTCGCCCTTCTGTCTCAGATGTATGGGAATACCTGCTTCTATCAAAAAATAAATAAAAATAAAAAGATGCAGAAACGAACAAAATAAACCCCAAATTTTCTAAAACAAAATACTCTGCTGCAAACCCTCTTGAACCTGATGGAGAGGGGAAGGGAATAAAACAGCCCACAGCCATGCCGGTCACACTGCTGATGGCAGTGCCAATATGCACTCCAGACTCTTGTCTCTGAGCATCATATTAGAAGCTATACAGAGTAAAGGGAAAAAAAAAAAAAGAAAAAAAAAAAGAGAAGCTGCATTCACCCTGACCACACACTGTTTGTCTTCCTAATTTGAGGTGAGCACATCAGAAATAGAAAATTTCTGATGTCACTTCAGCAAAGTGAAACATGTAATGAACGGATTCAACACAAGTGGCTGCTCAGGCTTGCCATGTCCCAGCAGGGAAATTCTTGACAGCTACAGCCAAGTAGAGGCTCCTGCAAATTTATGGAAGTTCAGGGGAAAGTTCAAGCTATCGGACTTACACAATTGCTATTAGGAAGTCTTTTTCTCCTTTGGCTCTGAGAAGAAATTTGGCCTAGAGCTGGAAAACACCATCAGATAAAAATGTTTCTAAAATTGCACATTCCAGCACAGTATTTCCATTTCAACAAGCCTATATTTTCCTACAAAAAGATGTACTGAAAGACCCACAACCATTTGCTAATACAGAGATGTCCAGCTGTGAATTTCTGAGCTTCTTGTATGTTAAAATATATTCCTTAGGAAAAACAAACAAAGAAGCAAAACATACGTAACCCTACGATGCAAAGTGCTTTCATGGAAATAAGGAAGTTTTCAGAGGTGATGTGTTTTGCCAGTGGGATGCAAGTGCACATCCTACTGCAAAATGACCAGAACATTTCGTTGTTATCATATTAATTATCTCAGATGTTATAGTCACCTCCCTGGTTCCTTATATTGATTTATAAGCTCCCAGGTTGCATTTCTGTACAAGGACAACTCTTACCTGCCTGTGTAAATGAAGCAGAGACCTTTGCTGAGATACGTATGGAGCTCACTGTGTTTTTAAGGACTAGAAAACCCTGTGAGCTGGAACAGGATGGGATGTATACAGAACGTCTTGCTTCACAGTCTCAGTTCCTTCCTCTTATTGTTATTTTGAAAGTCTCTATCATTAATTTGAAAGCTAAACCCGTGTGACTGGATGCAGAGACCCACTGACCCGTAGGCTCTGAAGGCTTTTCCAGGAGGCGGTCAGGAGCTCTGCGTGCTTGGATGGCACCCACAGTTTCTTTTACATCCCACAAGTTCTTCTGAGTCCTTTCAGACAAAAATGTTTACTGGGTTGGTTTTTTTACCTACTTTTGTAAGGCACTTGAACTTTTTTGTCTGCACAAGGCATCATAGGTAGCATCTCCACTCTCACACCTGCTAATTAAGGAAGCACACAAAGGGGAAGTCTCATTGCTGGAGGGAGATGGTGGTGGATCTTGGCAAGCTGCTGGTGTCCAAGAGCCAGGACGGTAAGTGTTGGCAGTCACTAGGCACTCTCCACAGAAATTCTTTAATTTAGTCCATGGCTACGGTTAAAACATATGGAAAGAAATACGGCAACTGATTCAGCACCCTAGCAATGCTTTAGGTGCGTATCATCACTACCTGTAAGTGAAACTGGATATCCCAGAGAATGTTTTGATTTCTGCTCTGACCTTAGAGTCCTGATGAGGATATCTGAACAGACACTATAGGTAAAGGTTCTTCTGTATCCTCACAAATGATCTAGCAATCTTACAAGGCAAAAGAAACAAAGCAAGACCAAACAAAACAGAAAAACAGGGTCAGACCTCATCAAAAGACCTGGAAACTTTGCAGTCTAAACTTCCTCTTTTTCTTCTTCAAAGAAAAATGTGCATCAATGCAGCAGTAAATTCTAGATGAAAGGATGATGGACCAAAACCACTATGAAAATTCAATAGTTAAGCAATGTTATATTTTTCTAATAGCATATTTCTTCTTTTGGAATTTCCGTTGATTTCAAAGTACATCAGGGAATGGTATAAACAATAAGACACTTTTCTCTTACAAAATGTAGAAGAATTGTTGATGTTTCACTTGAAATTTCCATTACAGAGGAAGAGAATAGAAACTTTTAAAATTGGAATCAAAACTTTTTATGCAAATACAAAATGTTTACATCATTCAAAAATTAAATATTTTGGTTAGTTCTATTCCCAATCCAATATAAATTCCAGTGTCCACAAATCTGTGTTGGAGACCTCCTGAAATCTGGACCTGAACTCTTCCAGCACCTGGGAGGACTTGGGAATCTCATTTCAACCCCTTCTTTGAAGAATGAAGCACATCCGTCGCACAGAAAGCAAAACATGCTCCTGCACACGTGGTCCCACATATCTCTGGTGTGTAGTGACCTGAGGTGACTTCAGACCCACAGATTTTGGGATGGTCAGTCGTTTCCCCCTAACAGTCCTTACCTTGGAGCATTTTTTTTTTCCCAGATTCCAGTCTCAGAAGCCAAACAACCTGTAAGCCTTCCTCTTGGATTCATCTTGCCAGCCTAAATTTAGTGAGACCTAATTGCAAAGTTTCATCTGGTCTATTTACACTGAGCTTCTTCCTCTGAAAGACCTTCTGGGAAATCTCTGTGTTTTCACTTCAGGCTCTCAGTCAGGTTCAGACGTCACTGTGCCCCTGTAAATCACCAAATTATGATACCATTCTACCTTTTGCTGTTGACTCCTCCTTGCTCAAACAGCCTCTCAGCAACCTGGCCACCTCCTCCTTGGTGCTTCTGCCTCGGCAGAGGAGCAGAAGGCACCTGGATAGCAGGCGGGAGCCTACTTGCTATGGGTCTTAAGAGTCCCATAGGGAATGGGAAGCGTTGGGAGGGATCCTGCAAAACTCTTCTGGGTGGGGTGTGGGGAAAGGGCAAATGGTTTCAGCAACACCCACTATGCTAGTCAGCTAAAAAGGTTTTCAAAGCCATGTGTGTGAAAAGCTCCATGTGCAGGAAGGCAACGTGGCAACATGCTCCACTCCCTCTCCTGAGAGCCTCATCCGCTTCCTTCTGTACTGCCCTGATCAATAGAAAATCTCTTGTGACTATAATCAAGCAGCTGAACGACATCTGAAGTTAAACCACCCTTCCAAAGCAGCATCTGCATTTCCCAGGAAAGGCTATAGCCACAGCTTCCAAAATATCACTTTCACCGCCTCTCATGAAAAAAAATACCGAAATAATCTACAACCTGTTTTATTTCCTTTCCTCTGTGCTCATCTCCTCCTCAGAATATAAAAATCAGCCTTTGGCTTGAAGCTCACTCCCTAATGGTTCCCAAAGCCTTTCCATTGCTGGAAACAACACTGTGAACCACCCAGGCAAAGCCAAGATTTTATCAGGGTTTAGGCAACAAGCAGGCGGCCAAAGCCTCCCTCCCAGCTCTGGCTGAATCTGCCTCAGCGAGGTCAGCGATGGGAGCAATCAGGCTGCGATGGCCGGGATGCACTGCCACTGCTCAGGCTATCTCCTTGCTTATGAGAGATGGCATGGGGTTTTCAGGTGCTGTTTAGATACACACATATATGAACTTTGCTTGGGGGGGTTCAGTCCAGCTTATAAACAAGGTCACTGAAAGAGATCAAGAAGCAGTTGCAGGAATAAAACTACAGGAAGCGCCAGGCACAAAGCCCCAGGCGGCATTCAGGCTGGGTGAATCCGTGCCCAGCTAGCTACAGCTGTGTTGCAACTCTGAAATTAAGTGCACTTCTGAAAGCCTAAGTGTGCCTGTGAGATTACACGGCGGTGTGGGCAGGCAGCAGCCGGTGTCCAGCCCATTCTCCACACTGCTCTGTGTGATCGAGGTGTGGAGCATCCACAGCACTGAAACACAGAATGGCACAGCCCCTGCCGCAAGGAGCTTGTTTGTTCTTGCAGCCGTCCTGTCAAGGCATGGCTGAAAAGACAAGGTGGTGTAGCTGGAGCAGATGAGAAAAAGAAAAAGTGTGTAACTGAGATGTTCAACAGATTTTTTTTGTGTGCTGATAAATTCTGCTGGTGTAAGGACAAGAAGAACCCACTTGACATCCTTACTGTACTGTTACCGTTAAAATTAACTGTAGTATAAACTCTGACAAGACTCAATAAAACTCTCCTTTTCCTCAAGGAAGCCTGATTGCAAATGCAATGTGTTCACAGACTCAGTGTTAACTACAGCTCGAACTCATATATATATATATATCCTCACAAAGTTCAGCAATTTGATTTTTCTTTTTTTGGCAAACACTTTCTCTTCTGTGCTGAAAGCACACTAGGAAGTTACTCCATTTTAATTAAAAAGAACCTAGCCTTCAGTTGGAGCTGTCAAATCCTTTTCTTCATCTGCTTTATTACATCAACCCAGGGAAAGTCGGAGCAGTTCTTAAACTCTGGGCTGGAGGGTGATGCTGGGGCTATTGTAATAAGGCACCAGAGCCTCAGCACATTTTATCTACAAAGGCTCAGACACTTGTTCCCATAGCCGTTGCATTTGGAGACCATGGAAAGGAGGTGGAAATCCTGGGACTGCTATCTAGTGAGCTGGGTCAGGAACAGGAACGTTTTGAGCAGAGATGAGTCTGGAGAGTGGCAAGTCTACAAGGAACAAGCCATCCCCTGCCCACAGCAGATCATGGTGAGAAACCCCTGGGGGTGTGCTGGCACCTCTCATTTGTTCAACCCCCCCAGGGCAAGCTTGGCCCAGGACAGCATCAACAGGAGCTGATGATTTGGTGTGAGACCCTCTGGCTGCGAGCTGAACCTAGGCATGGTTAGGAAAGGGGCTAGATAAACAGTCCAGACAAGTTGTTGTTATTAAATATTCCATGCATTACCAAATGATCCCGTGGTCATTTCCATGTGAAGCAACAGCAGGAGCCAAGAACTAAATTCCAGTACAGTCCCTGCATAAATTCCTCCTTTTTGCTTCCCCAGAGCACCCGGTTCAGCTTCATGTCACCAACAAGTCTGCAAGTACACTGCCTTTTTATGACTATGTTCCCCTCTTCAGAGCAGTGAAAGACAATAAGGACATAAAATATTTCGTGACATTCAGGATGAGACACCAGTGTGAGGCAAATAGTGGTGCAAGGGAGAATCGCTGGGAGAGTTTTGGGTGGGTCATACGGTGCATTTGGTGTCACACAAACTTCCCAAGTCCTGGATTTTTCACATCATCAGTAAAAAAGTTGAGGGTTTATAGAGCCACAAAGCGTCTGCCCAAGCCCTCGCTGGTTCCTGTGCCATTTCACTGATGCTAAGTGGGAGGACAGCCCGCACCAGCTGCTAGTCCAGGGGAAGGCTTCTCCTCCTATCCAGGCGTCCCCCAGCCTGGCTCAGCAGCCAGCAGAGAGCAGAGGAGGAAGGGCCCAGGCACCCCACGGCCTCGCTGCTGCTCTCCTGCCCTCTGCGCTCAGCAGTACTGAGGAGATGAAGGAAACAAAAGAGCAAAGACTGCAAGTGAGGGGCAGAGTGGGCTGGCTGCTTGATACTGGCCTCCTTGTTGCATCAAGCAAGGTCACCAAAAGCAGCTCGAATGGCTTGCACTCATCAGAAACACTGGCAGTGGAAGTACCCTCTTTTTGTACTGCTGATTTGTGTAACTTCATGCAATATTATGATCACTTCAGATGTTCTCTCCCCACCCATCCCCCTGCTTGACAAGTTGTAATTCACCCCAGAAACAATATAACCTAAGCCATTCTCAAAGTGTTTTCCATATTGTCTAGCCTTCATTCACCCCCAGGTCCTTGAGATTTATCCCCTGAACGAAGGGTGTAAATCGCTGCACGGGATCTCAGGAGATCTTTGAGCACTGGAGTTATGAAAATGTAGCATCAGTGGCACTTTTAAGTGCAGATCGATTGGGATTGCAAACCGAATACCAGTGGTTTACAGGACCAAGTGCTTCCTATAGACAGGACTGAGTGATGTTCACTGACCTGAACCCAAGGCAGCGTTGCTGACCTGAACCATCCTGGATCCTGACTCAGCCCGGGTCTGGGCTGGAGCTGACATTCCTTCCCACTTGCACTGCCCATTTACCTGTTTCTCAGAATAGGAAGAAAATCACCACGCGCCAGTTTCCAACTTGCTGAGTATTACTGGGTGGCCCTGTTCCACATACAGCCCTTTTCTTGGCAGAAGAGCCAACGCAAGTACCACCAAGTCCAAACATGAAACTAGTCCCTTGTGCCTGCACAGCACCGTGAGGACCAGCGGGTGACAGGCATCGCTCATGCTGGGCTAGAGGGACCAGGAGGGATGTGCTCACCTGACACGAAGGCCACTTTCTCCTTTAGTATAGGAAGGACATCAGCAGCTTTTAAGCCATCATTTCGGAATGAACCTGCAAAACAGATACAGACAGGAAAGCCACATTAGAAGAGACCATGTCCTTGCTCCAGACTTCACCAACAATCCATGTTTCTCAAAATCAGACTGGAGGAAATCTATAAATTACATAAAGACACCAAGAGCTAGGCCCTTATGGCTGATAAATGAATATCATTAGCATCAACAGAGACATGCTTGTGAAAAGAAAATACAGAGAATCAACTCATCCCACTTCATCCTTCAGAAGTTCTGAAAGGTTAATAAATTGGAGGGAGATATAAAAAGGAGCAGAAACCAGTGTAACTGCAATTTGAACAGTCACTGGAGGACAGTTCTGAGAGATCCCTAAAGAGCCCTTTGTGTCAGAAAAGCACTGAGGAATTTAGTTCTGGTTGCCGAATTCTTTCTGTGTTCAAGTAAGCAGGGCTTCATGCACTCTGAATTAAAGACATGAGTCTTTGCTATTAACTTGTCCTTTTTACGAGAATAACCCCACAGATCCCGGGCTTTGGCTAGCTCTCACATCAAAGGCAGGAACCGTTCAGCCAAAGGTAATATTTTGGAATTTAAGCAGATTTGTATATATGCATCTCATCCAACCATAAAGCAAACCAGAACAGCCAATGTGCTAGACATATCATGATGGCTCGAAGACACTGAAGCAGAGTACTGGGCCAAATTCCCCCTAGCTGCAAGATCAGCAAGTGTCAATGCAAGCTGAGTTTTGGCCAATACGTGTTAAATTCATCGGGGAAACAGCAAAGTCAATTCTTAGGCACTTAACTATGCAGTAGACATTACATAACTGAAGTCATAGTGAACACATTACAAAAAAAAAATAAAAATCAGTGGCTATGTGAAATATATAATAAAGACTTCTCAGCAAGAAGCGTTTGTAGACTGCTACACCGAGGGCTCAAGGACAACTTGAAACACTCTCCTACCTCTGTGTGTCTCCCAGAGGCAATGCACCTCGAGCCCAGGGGAAAGATATATGACTTTTAAAGACAGGTCACCTCCTGAGCTGCAGCAGGGCAGGCTGCAGGCAGGGGGCCTGCTGATAACAGCCCCGATGTCCTGGCTGTGTGCAGGAGAGTCAAGAAAGGAAATGAACGGGGATGGTGCTGCCGGCAGGTGTTTTCACCTTTCTTAGTATTCTCCGGGACAGATCAGTCACACTCCAAAATGATGAAGGAACTGGAAATCCGTGACCCTGTCCTCCAGCCCGGAAATCCACAAAAGCTCCCCAAAACTGCAAAACTTCCCTCGGGATGAGGGATGAAACTCCTAAAGGCAGAGCAGTGCCTAAAGCAAGGTCCCAGCTCTAGGTAATGCGCATGCTCACCTGAGCAGCAGCTCACGGCCTGCAGACCAGGCTGTGGCTGCTGCCCACAGAGCTCACTGCAGCTTATGCTGAATGCCACACACCAGCAGCTCCATCTCAGAGCACGCTGGCAGGTTTTACAACAAGGGCTGGGGGAAGGGATGCCTGAACAGGAAAACCAATGGCTGTAATAAGGGCTCCAAAAGCAATGGCAAATCTGTCTCCAGGAGGGCCCCAAGCAGCAATGATGCATTCCCCAGTTCATGAGTTATTATAAGCGTACTCCTAATAATGCTCATTTTCATCCTAACCCCCAGCTGTTTCTAATACATTCGTTTTGTTTATTTGCGTGCTGGATCTGAAGCCATGTCTGCGTAGCACCATCTCATTTTGCCGCAGAGCCCCGGTTATACAACCATGTAGGCAGTGCCTTCCTAACTGATGATGAAGGCCGTGCTTTGTACCCTGCCCCACACTCCCCCCAACCCTTGTAAGACTCGAGCCCCTCTGCAGCAGACGAACTGAGAAGGACAGATGGATGAGGGAAGGGCAGGCTGAACTCTGAGCGTTTGGGCACTGTTTTGCTGGTTCACCATCATTATAAGCCTGGGTCTACACAACAGTGCCCCTCTTGCTCTTCTACCTGCAAGTCTCACCATGCTCTGCAAAGAAGTGTCAGCATTGCAAGTGCCTCCTTATCAAAAGAGAAACAGAGGTGCAGAGAGCACGGTGCCATGTCCCAGTCACCCTGCAGCATCTCACCCCTTTGCCACACCTTGGCTTAGTGTGCTATCCACATGGTGGGGACGCTCTGGTTATCCACAAACCTCTGTTACTCCAGGCACACAAGAAGAAAACATACCGTGCCTGCAGGAGCAGCACACAGAATAAAGTATTATTGGAAACTTGGAAACACTGAAAAATTTAAGAACTGGATGCTCAGCATGGCTGAGTCACTTTTCAGGGCAGATCAATGCTGCAAATGCACAGCCCGTCTCCTAGCAGGGATTCCCTGCGCAGCAGAAGCAGCTCACAGTTTTAGGTGAGATGCTGTAATGAGAAGCCAGCTGGGTGAGATGGGAAACTTAAAGCACATTTCCACATTAAAGGCAGCAAACTTGAAACTGATAAGAGGAAATTTGTTTTGGTTTGGGTTTGGTTTGGTTTGGTTTTTTTCCCCACACTAATGCTCCGTTTGGCCTGGGGAACTTGCTGCTATAGGACGTGGAGGTCAGCAGCACAAGGGGCTTTCCCAAAGGCCTAGAGATCTGCAAGCTGCAAACATCTCCAGGGAACTGTAAAGATTAATAAAATAAACAAGAGTTTTGGAAAGAATATAAGCCTACAGACTTTGGAGTGAAAGCCAGACTCTAGCTATTGGAGTGAAATATAAATTATGTCTGGAGGGAGCCCTGCAGGCTTTAGGATTTCTTTCTCTAAGAAGAGGTCAGTGGCCTCTGTTGGAGACGCTGTCTTGGGCTAGACGGACCAACCCGTGGTCTGCTCCAGAGTAGCTTTTCCTAGAAAAGCTCTAGCTCCAATCTGAAAAAAGCAGCGTGCTCTTGGCTTCAAATAAAGATCAGCTGCTGGAAATATGGAAATACTTTCTATACTGAAAAAAGTATGCGTAGGCAAGAAGAAGGCCTCCTGTCAGTGCACTGCATGGGGCTTAATCACTTGGCTCCTGATGTCTTCAGCGGGAGTAGTTCATCCCAAGTCCCATGCAATGTTTCATGAAAGTCAGCCCACATTCTCATAGTTCTCAGAACAGATTTGACTATTTAAAAACTTTGGCATGAAGTTTCTTTAACCAAACAAAACTGAACTCCTTCAGCTGAACCCATCCCTTGAGGAACTCCACTGGAGTCCAGGAGGCAACAGTAGGATTAATCTGGTCCATATTGTTCATTTCTTCTTGCCTGAGTAAAGGCCTCTTCCATATTTCTTACTTTTTTTTCCCCCTCAGGTTTTCAGAGCACTTATCTCCTAAGTTTATCACAGCCTATTTACCTCCCCCCTCCCAAAGCCTCAGTGGATTTTATTTGTGTTTACAGTACAGTAGCATCCCACCTTTCTACAATGTGCAAACAGAAGGGATGTTTGATGTGAGCAGAGAGAGGCAGAACAAAGGAGACATTATTATTCCCATTGTAGCCTTTTCAAACTGAGACAGAGAAAATTGACTTGTCCAGTGTCAGACGGAAAGTTTGTGCAGAGCCGAGTCCTCATTTCCCCAGTGCTTCCCCAGTGCTTTTCTCACACAACCATCCCTTTGTTTTCTGGAAGAATATCATCCTCCTTTCTCTCGTCTTAATACTTTTTACTTCCTTCTCCTGCCTTTCTCTCTCCCTTATTCTTTCTTTCTGCTTTTCTCCCTCAAATATTTACTTTTCTTGTCTGGGCTAAGTTCCCTTTAACCCCTTCCTTCCCTTCTTGCATGCTATTGTCCATCTCCACAGGGCTGTGAGCCTTCCTGGCTGGATTTCTCCGAGCTCCACAGGGCACACAGAGGGGCTTAGCCGAGGGCTGCCGAGGGCTTTGCCGCTGGGATTTCCCTGGCAGGGGCTCATTGGTTCGCAGTCAGAAAGGCCACAGCATGGCACGAGCATTTTGTTGAATAGAAGCAACATGTGCTCCGGACTTGTATTTTAGCACCATCTGGCAGAGATAAATGGGCCTGGACACTCTGCATCTGCTGGTCGCTCCTCTGCGGACGACAGGCTGATCCCTCACGCAAAGAAAGGGCGTTTTGGTGCCCCGAGCTCCCCAGGGGCCTGCGAGGCTCTCCTGCCGGCCTTCCCCGCTGCAGGCCGCAGTTATAAACTGAGCTATAAACGTCACCAACAAAGGTTATTATTCTCCTTATTAACTGATAGACAGTGATACTGACCTCACAGGAAGCATGTATAGTGCTGGGCCTGCAGGTCAGAGCATGGCAGGGCTGGGGTGAGTGAGGCAGGCTGGGCTGCCAGCCACCATAGGCAGGGGGCGAGGACGGTGCTCCCTCAGCTGGGGAGGCCAGCAAGCGCTCACGGGGACGTTGCGGGTATTTTCCAAGGAAGCACAGCTGGCGTTGGCTGTGTTCCTCACCCCATGCAGAGCAAGGGCTGGAGCCGGCTTTCAGCTCTGCGATGGAAATGCAAATAATCCCTGGGACCTTCATAGACATGATGGCTCTCCCGCTATACAACTGGAGACCCACGCAACATCAAAGCTTATGCTGAAATAAGTCTATTTATTTCTGCATGTGTGAGTGTATATAAACACAGGATTATAGACAAATATGCATGGAAAGTGCCTAACAGCTACCTGACAGAGGATCCAACCATAAATCTGCTTTGAATTTGACCTCCAGCATTCCTGTTAGCCTTGTACAGGGTAAATGTCTTTATGCCATCACATGTAGTGCACAGACAGACACACAGACCTACGCCTTAGCCTTGCTTTCCAGGTGACCTCCCCAAAAGTTTCAAGAGCCATGGAAACCAAACAGACGGGCTGCACAGAAGACTTACACCGCTGCACCACATGCCAAAGACGTTATCCCAGCTGAGACAAAAGTTATATTCACTACATTGTTGCATTTATTCTAAAATGAAAAGATGAATGCTGTTTTCATGCGTAATGCTTAGCATCAGTCCAAGACCAACATTATTTTCTCCACACTTCCTTATATTGTCCTCCCGTCTATTAATTATACACCACCACTACTCGCTGAAACATCCTTCTGGTCGCAGCTCTTGGGCAGTGATGCTGAGAGCTTCCTTCCTCTGCTGCCAAGTTTTGCCAGTGCTTGTCAGAGGTCCAGCAGCTTTTCTATCCCCTCTACATGGGGCAGTCGGTCCCTCTGATTTCCCACTGCTCGAATGCTCCCAAAGGGACAGCCTCTGTGAGCACAGCCCCCTTCCCTCCCTTGCCTGCAACGCTGCAGGCAGGGCTGGGGTTCAGGGAGCTCACTAATTGCTGAGATTGTTATTCCTTCCACGAGGTACTTGGCAGCACCAAGCCTCCCAGCATAGCCTTTGAATGTCCACACATTTGAACAGTAGCCTCAGCTTGAAAGCACGCCAAAGAACAGGCAAGGCTTCAACAAAGGTACGGCCCCTTGCAGCAAACATGCAAATTCATTAGCCTCTGTGCACATGTGGTCTCTAATAAGCTGAATTTAGCATCTGAAACCTAAAACACTGCACCCTGTGCATCCCACCTAAGCCAACAGTCAGGCTTTGCCTTCTCATACACGGCACAAAACTAGTCAAAGCATCAGAAGGATACCAAATTAACACACAATCTGTGGCAAAGGCTGAGCTTCATCTCCATCCAGGGGGGATTTTATTCATTTCATTTGAAGCAAACACTAACAGGGATGCTAAGAGAACGCAATGACTGTGAGCCAATCTTTTACGCATTTCCTTTTTATTTTCATCAGGACTTGGAACCAGGCTGAGATCTTTCAGTCCCTACCCTTAGAAAAATAATTAGACATTATA
Organism: Anser anser; assembly: GCF_964211835.1. Taxonomy (NCBI): domain Eukaryota; kingdom Metazoa; phylum Chordata; class Aves; order Anseriformes; family Anatidae; genus Anser; species Anser anser. The sequence goes on along the minus strand of NC_139726.1, from coordinate 16,111,557 downwards.
GGTAGCCCCGTGGATAGCACATCTGACTGCTAGTCAAAAGACTTGGCTCTGTTTGTTGTTCTGCTCCTGAACTGCTTTGTGATCCTGAACAGGCTGTTTTAACTGTGCTAGATTTTGGTTTTCCTGGCTGTGGAAGTGGGATAATGACTACCCACATTAGTAAAGTACAGTCAGGTCCACAGACCTCAACAGTACCTTAAAAATGTGAATTAATTTTGTCTCAAAAAAAACCTTTCTGAGACAGGGAACTGCTGCAGTCTGTTTTTATAAGTAGGCAAAATGTGGCAGTGACAGTAGGAAATATTTGCCCCAGTGAACACAACTTTCTAGGGAGGAAAGGGAGATGTTAAGAGAACTGGAAAAGATTATGTCACAAAATCCTGTGTTTTATTTCTTAAGCGTGCAAGGGACAGATCTACTACCCAAGAGGGAAATAATCATATTTAGCATTTGAGTATCTTCCTGTAGATTGCAGTATGCTTCAGTAACCACCCACATGCAACAGCCTTTTACAGCGTTAATAAAGAGCTATGGGCCATTTGTAATCTGAAGTAGCATTTTAAGCATGGCCATGGTTTCTACCCAGGCTAGTGTGCGTGAAAATTTTCTTTTCATTTCACTTCCCTCTCGATTACAATTGGATTCCTTATGGAAACATTCCTCAGAATTTTATAATCCTATAAAAAGTTTAAATCTGCTGATGGATTCCTGCAGGAAGGATGCAAGTCCTCTGTGAAATTTGAGAGGCTGGGTACACAGGGGCTCATCCTCTATTAAATACTGGTAGGTAGAATAATTTCCTTTAGCCAGCACTTGTTTAGTTTACTGGCTTTTTCCAAAAAGCAGCAGCAGGGCATCAGCCAGCATCTGTAACCTGTATCTGTCCCTCCAAAAGCCCTGCTCAGGTCCTGGAGGTCCCCAGCCACCCGGAATTTATCTGGGATAAAAAATAAAATAAAATATCTAATTATATACAACATGCAGGAGGCACTTTGCTGAAACGCCAGCCATACAAAGGGACCATATGCCAGTGCTTCAAGTGTGCTTTGCAAACATCTGCCTCTCAGGGGGATTTCATGCCAGACAGTAAGAAAGCAACTTTAATTAGAGGCCAATTGAGATCCTTGTCCCAAGGCCTGTGACTTCCTTAAAAACTAAAAAACAAACAAACAACAACAACAACAACAACAAAACGCGAACAACAAACAAACTAACTAACCAAATACATTTACCCATGTGTTTAAAAACAATCTGTACGTTTTCTCTCTGAATGCGGGACACTCTGCATTTTTTCTGGCAGGGTTTGGTGTACCCTGTCCTAATGCATGCACAGGCTGACAAAGTTCCCGTTGCCTTCAGCAGGATCCCTGCCCTGGAGAGACAGTTGTGTCTTGTGCAAGTGTCAGGGGGGATTTTAAAATGGTCACATGTGATTGTGGCTCATCCAGCATTCACAAACTAACACCTCACTATTAATTAGGATTTCTTTTCCCTCTGTCTCACCTCACTTCACTTCAAATCCCATCTGATCAGATACGTCTTCCTTTGATCATCCACTTTGGTATTTCTTTCTTTCTTTCTGCTAGAGCTTAGGATTTCAGTGCGCAACTATAGGGTCATTCTGCAAAGCTGATTTAAAAAAAAAAATAAAAAATACAGCAGAGACCTCCAACTCAAAGGGGAATTTTCCCTAGGGATAAATCAAGATGCTGCCTCTGGTTGTACATCTCCAGGTGTGCTGGCACAGAGGGGACAAATGAACCTGCCAGCCAACAGCCGATGCAGCAGATCCCACGATGGCACAGGGGATGCTCATGGGCTCTGCTCTCCTGCTAGACTGCTCCAAAAGCAGCCACCTGGGGAGCAGGGGCTCCCCTGGAACCCCGCTCTTTTGTCCCCATTTCAGTTTCCCAGGACCTGCTGCTCCTCGAGCCAACCTCAAAATGATGACAGTGCATATCCCACTCGCAGGCTGCTTGACTCTAACAAAACACCGAAGTACAGGGTGGCCACGGCAGCTTCTCCGAGGGACCCATGAGGTGTAACAGCCATCGGCTTAACTTCCCCAGCCACATCCGAAACCTAAACAAAACCAGGGCAAACGCTTTACATAGACCAGCAGGAAGGAGAGGGCATGGCACTCCCAGAGCTAAATAATTCATCTGCCTCTCTTAGGTACGCTGACATGTTTGACACACATTAAACATTAATGGAGATCTTTTTACGGATGGCTGAGTCACGCTGTCGGCGCACCGTCTTCTGCCTCTCCACCTGCCCCTTTCTCCCTCATCCAGCCTCGTTGGTGGAGTACGGCCACTTGTAACACTGCCCTTGGATGGGACCAGGAGCCCCCAGGTGCTGGGGGGCAGAGGGGGCTCAGCATCCCCTGGGAATGCAGGGATGAGAGCAGAGCCCACCAAGCCCCAGCCCACTGCTGCTAAATTCACCAGCCCGCTGTTGTGTTAATTGCCAAACGCGAGGGGCTGGGAATCATTTTGCAAAGCAAATTACCTCCCTGATTTCTAAAAGCTTCCTAGCCGTGTTTTTTTTTTTTTTTTTTTAACTTCCTATTTTTTCTTTCTCTCTCAATATATAAATGCCAATTATATTACTGCCTGCCTCTGTTTACTCGTTTTTTCAGTCGTTTCACTCTAATGCCAGTTTGGCCCCTTCTGCCCAAATCTCCTTGGCATGCTACCATAAATGTTTATAGCCCTAAGACTTACTGCTGTAAGGAGCTTGACACTTTTGTGGTAAAAACCTGCAATGTTATTGTAATGTTGAATCAGAAAGGATCACCAGCAGGTTGAAAACGCAGCTTTCTTTTGGTTTTATTCCAGCTAAAGACACATATAAAGAGATGACTGGGATTAAAGCCTCACTAACTGCCTGGATGTCTTCTTGGACAAGCACTCCTCTTAAATTTACTGCAGTGGTACTCAACAGAAGGTAGAGGTACACAAAGCCATCAGGCAGCCTTCAAAGACAGAGGATACGCATTTAATCTCATCTCACATATCCTATTAGACTGTGAGACTGGATGACAAGAGTTACCAAAAACATGTACTTCATCCCAAACATGCTTTTTTTTATTGAAAGGGCTAAAATATTTCTAACACGATTATCACCTAGACTTGATAAATTGGCTACTTTTCAATAAGGGGGAGCTCAGAGCGGCACAAATAACTGGCTACAGGTTAATGAGATCTGACTGATCTCCAGAGGGTGCAGGCTGCTGCTCTACAGATGCCCGACAGCTGGAGTCAAATGGCCATCCCACTAACATCCCTAAAACACAGGGAAATAATTTAAGGCCTCTCTTTCCAGCCCACTGCCAGGTTGTAAAAGAAAAAGCCACAGGCCTGACAATGTCTCTTTTTTTTTTTTTTTTTTTTTCAACAGAGCTGACCAAAGAGCTATATTTCAGGAACGATTTTTTAACTTCACAGAATGCAATATAAAATCTTTTTCCCACACACATCTTCTCTTCTTATAGAGGGGTTTTATTGGTTGGTGTCTCCCCCTGTTCCAGTTTCACCACCAGCATGCTTTGCAAAGACTAACAATTCCAGGCAGGAAGAAACTGCCCCACGTGAAGAGCTGGTAATAATCCATAAAGCTCATCTGAGAGGTCTCCTAAAGGTAGTGAAATTATGCGTCAATTATAGACTTGATCTATTGCAGCTTGAGGTTTCCTTTTAGGATCTTGAGTACAGTACCGAGCAGCAGACCTCAATCCAAACTCAGCTAAGCCAACAAAAAGACATTGATTACCTTCAGTAAGTTGAAGATGAGAGGGAAGGAGAGTTCCTCCTTTCACCCACATCTCCTACTGCAGGTGAGATTTCACTTTTTTGGCTGCAGCAATTTTCATAACCCATCTTAAATCCATTTTTCTATTTTTCCGCATCCAGTAATCCAACCTGCATGCACATCTCATGCTCAGTGTCCCTGCTTTCCAGCACAAACATGTACTCACCAGCACCTTCCCTTACTTTCATTCTAGGTTTGCTGATAAAAGGACAGACCTAGTCAATGTTTCCAGCCTATAAGTAAACCCAGGCTTCCCGTGACCTTTTTCTGCAAAATCCAGCTCTACAGTTGGAATGACTTATCCATTATATTGGTTGTTCAATAACTCTTAGGATCTACCATGCTAATACAGCTTTGAACGCATGACAAGACACAGTCAGAAGTCAATAAAACATTAGGAATGATCACAAAACAAAAAAGGCAAATTAACTGCACAAAGGAAAAGAAAGAAACATAATTATATTTTTCTACCTGCTTCCAAAGCAAAAGCAGAATGAAAAATGGGCTGGAGAGAACAGATTCATCATGCTTTGGCTTCATTATTATAATAATTAATTTATATTAGCAGGTGTACATTAAGAAGATGTGTTTCCACCCCTCTGCCACCACCAGCTGGTACAACATGTGTGTGTCAGTCATGGGAAACAGTAGTTGTGCTGATGGCCCTCTCCATCCATCTTACATCTGCATCCTGTCCTGACTGCAGCTGTCTTTTAGGGTCAAGTCAGCAGTAGGGCTGCACCAACACATCATGGAGAACAATTTCTGCCCCAAAGTACCTAAAATGGCCACAACCAACTACAGTTGGAGACAACTGAACATGTAATGACATCTCCCTTTTCCATAGCAGCTGACTGATGGCAGACAGCAGGCGTCATGGACAGGGATTTTAGGCAAGACATTCATAATAACCTTTTCGAAACCCGATATTTACAAACCTGTGCTGGAAAAGGAGCTAAGTATGGCTTTTCAGCGAGAGCTCTTGTTCCTTGAATATGCTGAGAAAATGCTCAATTTTGCTCCACAAATCAGTTTTATATCTCATCCGGTGGATCCCTCTGCAGTATTTGGACCAGTCCTCACCAGCAGGGTGTTTGGGGATATTGCGTGGGACTGAGAGGGCTAGGAAAATATCCTCTTGGCAATGTCTGCTTAAATTTGGTGATCTGATGAAAATTCAGCCTGTGCAAACACATCTACCATCTTTGCCACTTTCCTGGGAAGCCCTATCAAATGTGACAATAATCATTTATAGCAAGAAGTATAGTAACTGCAGAAAGTCAAGATACATGAGACTGACTACTAATAAAAGCTTCAGGATAAAGCATTAACAACATGCTTGTGAATAAAAAATGCATACTGAAATATTATTGAAAGAAATTTACCATGCAGGAGAAAAGGTACAAAATTCAGTTTTCCACGTGGTGTACTGGCTTTAGTGATATAGACAAACAACCTTCTCACAGCCATGAAATGCATCTTTGGAAATGTTTTGTGAACTCATACACAGAGAACAAAACAAAGAGATAAATACACTCTTCTTCCCCTTCACTGAAGAGCCACAGTACTGAGCACACTGCCTGCTGTAAGACTACTGACAATTAAGGATGTGTCACCCTGAGCAGTATCTCTGTCTGCACGTAGCTAACCCAACCATTACTATCATCCTCAGCCGCCACCACACAACCATGCACAGAAACCCTACATTATGGGAATAAATATCCATTGAAGCCAAAATGGCCAGTCAGCTGAGCACGTAAATTGCCCAGATTCTACCCGAGGACAAGAATAATTATCTTTCTAAATCCACTTTAAAACCCTCACTAAAGAATACTTTATGAAGAGGTCAAGCCCTGATGGGAGCTAATACCCTCAAATGAACCTTTGTTATTGCCCAAATACAAAGAGCTGTTTTAACGCGTCACGTCAGAAGAATGCCTTCTCCAGGAGCAAGGCTGCCTCCATTTGTATAGATCGTCACTTAAGTGTTCGGTAAGTCATATGACTTTGTGGCTTTGAAAGATTGCACTTTGATGTCCAACAGACAGATGTCAGCATAAAAAAAAATGGGAAAAAACGGTCCAAGCTCTGCACAGCCGGCATTAATTGACAAAACAGCAGTGAGCTCGTGTGCAGAGACCAAATAAGTAACAGCAACCAAGCTACCTCCTCTCTGCTTTGCTTCCAAAATATTTTTAGCAATCGTGTAGCTACAGAAGTGCCAGTAAAATGAGGTGCAACCTGTTCAGCAACAGGGGTGTGCAACCACTTGCATTACGCTAGCTCAGGAGCACCGTACCCAGCACTTGGAGCTGTAACGTCAGCTAGTCCCTCCGTGTCAATTGCTTGAGGAGCAGTGTGTTGGAGCTCACACTGCCACTGTCACTGCTGCTCCACGGATAAACAGAAGGCTTCTGTCATCAGTGTTTTCAATCCAGCACTTTTCACGAGCACTGCTATTCAATTATAATGATTGTTTTGTTAAGTGTGGTTCTACTCTGAAAACTGACTCCATGAAAATAGGATCATGGAGTTCATGTTTATTGCAGCTCAATGATTTCCAGATCAAATGCAGTCAGTTTACAAGTAAAAAGATGTTTGGTTTGTTTTTCCAACTACCAGGTCTACAAGCCCATGCTGGGATCTAGAAATTAAGTTGTCATCTTTTTGGCTTGTACAATTGCAAAAGGAACGAAGAAGAATTTGGCTCGCCCACTCCTGGAGCTGCTGCATATCTCCAGCTTCAACAGAGATTACAAGGAATAAAAATGAAGACAATATTTTCAAACCCACTTATCTCATTCCACGCCTTAGGGCCTCAGCAAGGTAATCTGATTTTAAAAGCTACTTCGAGGGCAACTTGAAGTGACAAGACTTAAGTACCACTTAAAATCTTCCTACATATTTAGGTAGCTATAGTATGTACCTAACTTTAGGCACCCATTTTTCAAAACTGTTCCCCTTAATTTAGTCAGCAAATTAATCAGATCTGCATATGATTACACAGAGATAGCAGATCATTTCAGTAGGAAGGTGCTATTTTTATATAGACACTTGTCAGAGCAGAATTGCATGTTAAACTAAAATTTATGAGTCCGCAAGCCGAGTCTCCATTAACTATTTGACAGCTGCAAATTATTACATTAGAGGCATAGCCAACTTGCGTACACAGATACACGTGTGCATGTGACTTAACCATTCCTCAGCTGTCTGTATGTCTGTCTGCAAAACCTCAGCACTGCAGGGGTTACCAACTTTGTGTCACGGCAGCTCGCACAGGTCATAACCAGGTGTCTGAGCCCCACTGTTATGCACATGAAAGAAGCAAGGTATTCGAGGGGCAGAGGAACTCTTAAAATCTGCTTTGCGATGGATTAGGTTCTTACACCGTTCTTACAGCGCTCTTTGTCAGGTCCCCTGGGATTCCCCTACAGAAAAACCTCCACTTCTCAGCCATGTCTTTGCTTCTCCACATTTCCTCCCCCCATACACCCATACTCCCCCATACACCCAGCTCTTTCCTTCTGGACTTCTGCCCACTCCTGCTTGTTGCCACTGGTCAAACACCCCCAGTAGGATGATTGCCTCAAGCCTTGCAGAGGATTTGAAGGAGCTTAACTAATAGCTGTATACAGAACCTGGATTTATTGAGAGTAAACTGAGGCAGTGTTTGCCCCCACTAAGGATCTGCCATGAAAGGTTCCCACAGCACAGCATCAGCGCTGCCCACCCCGGCTGGATGTGGGCTTCGCCTCATCCTGCCTTGCACCTTTGGGAGTTAATGGGAACGTCTGATGGCAACCCAAGAGATACTGCAGAAGAGCTTGCAGGAAAAGTAAGCTGAAAATAAAGGCTGGGAACACAGCCAGCATTTACAGATGTACTGAGTTAACGAGTTTGAGAGAACTTTCCAAAACATTATCCGGTTTTACCCACCCGGCCTCTCACGCTGGTGTCACAAGCTGGAGATGCCTCCTTGCAGGGGCAGTCCTGCCAGGCCATCCTGGCAGGATTACTCTGGCTCTCCCCCTTCTCCTTCCCCCTCCAACAAGGACAAGAAAGGGTGTTTAATTAAATCCCAATGTTATCATTTCTAGCTAAGTGTAAAATCGTTGATTTGGAAAGCACGGTGCCTGGCTTTCATCATTAAAGAGCGCTGTGATCAATGGAACATCAGGCCAATTATGGCTGTTATGGTGCCCAGAGATGTGTTTCTGTTCTCTGGCTCTCTTTATGTATTCAGGTGCAAAACGAAGGAAATACAGCAGCAAACACTAAGTGCACTGCTGAGGACACATTCGCACCCAAGGAGCTCCTTCCAGGGCCCCTTCCATCACAGGGCTGCTTAGTGCCTGGCAATGGCCCTCCCTTTCCCACTCCAGCCCCAGTCAAGGTCTCATCCACAATGATAAAATCTGCCTGGAGATTTTAGAAAGCTATATTCATGCAAGACAGGTTTGTTGCTCCAGGAAACAAGCCACCGCTGACTTGTCTTTACAAACAGTCACGGGAACTCTGAAATGAGTACAGCTAGGAGGTACGGGGGTACTTGTGGCTCATCCCGTCCTCCGGATGATATTTTCCCAGCACGCAGTCACAGCTCGTGCTATTTGACTCATCCTCATCTGAGAATGCAAATAGTTCCCAACTGGTAATGCAGCGTTTCTGCTTGCGGGTTTAGAGCTCGGTTTCTCTCGCGATGCTTCAAGCTGAGCTGGGTCCAGGAGAGCCAGCAGACATTCGATGCTGGGGAGAAGGGTCTAGGTACGTCCTTCATGTGCTTTGCAAAGAGGGAGCCCGCAGGACAAAACTGGACCTCAGCAGCAGACCCTGATATGGGGGTTGAAGGAGCTGAGTGCAGCTGCCCGTGGATCAGTTTTGTCTGATGTTTAAGCAGAATAAACTTTTGCCCTGCCAAAGCTAATCCTTGTGCCTTGCTGCAGGAAGGGCGTTGTTCCAAGCCCCAATCTCGTAGCAATGAGACAGGTCTTGAATAACCCTAATTTTCTTTCAGATTGTGCTCACTATGGGCAATGCTGTGTTGTAAAAGCCAAACTGTGCTGCTGCCCAAGGAGGGATGGTAGTCAAGGGAATGCTTTGGGCTGGAGGAAAAATGGAGCTCTCCCAAATACTACCGGCGTTAGACTTTGGATTAAACCCTGTCCTTAGTCATGCCAGTGCAGAGCTGCTCCTCTCTGCACGGCTTTCAGAGAATTGTAGATTTATCCCTGTTAAATCATGCTTCAGTTCCACACTTCTGTATCACTTTCCTCACAGTTTCTCTCTGAATTATTTTAATTTCTTATTAGAATAAATCAGTCTGCCTTGCCAGTTAGAGCACAAGACATTGCAGATAGTTACTGACTCAGAACTGAATGCTTACTACTGAATTCCCAAGAAAAATAACATTACATTGGACTTAGAGAAAATTCAGATATCTGAAAGCAAAAGTGACATTTTGTGGGAAGCTGTAATTATTCCAGACAACCAACAGAAATCCATAAAACTCAGAGATGAGTTAAATGTAAAAGCAAACCAAGATGGCCAAGGTACGGAAATCAGTGCTGAGGCACAGCAAGTTGCAGGCAGCCTTCAGGGATACCAGGAAATCGGTGGACAGCTATGGCTGGTGTGCAGTACTATTGATGGCTGCAGATTAAATTGATATTGAAAGCCCATTTCATTTTTTATCTTTCTCTTATTAAATTATTTTAGGATGAGAAAAAGGAGACCACAAATCTGTCTGCTAAGAGCAACATGGAGGTATACCATATTAAAGTGGCAATAAAGACATCATGGACAATCCCTTGGCTCAGAGCCTCAAGATGTATATCTTACACAAACCTTGCTCATAAATTAATTTAGCCCAGGATACAGTCACTGCCTCATAAGCACAGGATGTTCCTAACCTTTCAATTACCTGTTCTTTTGCAAAAATAAAAGACGGTAGAGATTCCCAGACACTGGGGCAGAACCCAACCCCTTTTTGTGGCTCATATGAGACAGCTCTCTAGCAATTAACACTGATCCTGTGCTTGTACTTTATCCCTTGGAAGGAAACAGCCTTGTCTTTCTTGGTGTACCCTCTCTGGGTGCCTGTGAATAAAGTAACCCGTGTCACAGCAAAGCTAATGAAAGCTGCGGGTGGCCCAACACATGAAACCTTCCACCAGCTCTGTGCAGCTCTGCTCACTGGGTCTTGCTGTGCCAGCCATGGTCTCCAGGAAGCTCTGACATTTTCCTTGACGGTCCAAATATAAGAAAGGATAACGGTTACTTGGGTTAGCCTGAAACATTTGCTTTTAATCCTGGCCACAGATGTACCCTGTGATCAAACGCAGATCATCTGCTCTTCCTGCATCTCAGTTCACCCATATGCTGGGGACAGCAGCATTTCCTTACCTCCCCAGAGCAGCCTCAGAGCTTGGAAGCGGCATCTTGTTTTTTCGCTGGCCAAGAAAATTTCTTACCATCAGTGCTAAGTGGGTGTTTTCTCTGTACAGTTTGCTCAAAGGGAAATAAAAAGGCAGAAAGAAAAGATGTAAAGCTGTTCTTAAAAGAAGACTTGTTGATCTTTAGAAAACTGAGAAAATATTCAAGTGCCACTCATTTAGCACTTCTGGCAAGTCAAGCCTTGAGCAATTAGCTTGCTGACTGCTTGAACATTGCTGGGTGTCATCTAACTTAACATCAGGCCAACTGACAGGACATCTCCAGCACATCCTGACTACAGAGAGCTATTCTCAGCTGCCCTGCTGGCCTGGTTTGACTCGGTGAGGACCTTCAGGTGCACCGACCAACCACTGCCAATTCTTAAATGAGAAACAAGAATGGAGAATATTGGGTTCAGAAAGAAAACCAGCTTGTCTGGTCATCCCTGAGCTTTCACCACACACATCCTTGAGCAGGAACATTCATTTCCCAGAGCAGCCACTCACGGAGAATGACGCGCTTTGTCCCAAAGTGTGTGGGTGAAGGAAGAGCAGCATGGGAAAGCCATGTACGAGGTTTATCAGCTTATCACAGGCTCAGGATCATCACAGGCTCAGGATAAGCCCCTCATCCCTTGCAGAGACCCCTGTGCCATGCACCTCACTGCTTCCCCTGACAAAAAACAGGACCGAATCAGTCATTTGCTTATCCTCCATGCTGCAGATGTTTACAGGCATTCTTACCAACACTTTAACGAGGCGCTTGTCTCAGGAGTCTGTTTACACATTCTTCAACTTCTGAGCTTTCAAACACTCCATTAAATCTGAAATTCCCACCACAAGCAGCGAGCATGCGTCAGAAGGTGAGGAGTGAGCCCACACATAGTCTGGGTGGCACAAGGAGCACACATTCAAACACAGAGTGGGTGTTAGCCCAATCTCTTCCCCCTCAAGCCTTTCCCTACATCAGAGAGTGACTGCACCAAATTTCCGAGGAGTAATAGCTCTGAAAGTTGGCAGACTTGAAAATAAAGCATGAAACCACATACTTAATCACCTGGGTACTGGAGCATATAATTTCTCTACCTACAAGCCTGAAAGCTGCCAACGCAGTTGCAAAAAGGAGCTGCAGTGTGGGGCAGCAAGCACAGGTCTTTTGTAAAAATTTTTTTTGCCCGAGAAGCAAGAACACTTGGTTACCAAAACTATCACCTTCAGCTTTTAAGACACGTGCCCCAACTCTTCCTGTGATTTTCAGTGAAATGAGGTTGAAGATACTGTCCTCACAGGAAAACCTGCACATCGAGATATGGAATAATCAGTTGCCGGTCTTTGCTCAGATGAGATGCAGAGGTGAAGCAGAACTGACACCAAATTACCCCTCACATTTAAGGTGCTTGTCCCCTATGGCTGTGTGTGAGGTGTTAAGCAGGGCATGGCGAGGAAGTTGGCAACCAGCAGTGTTTGAAGTGTAGCTAAAAAACAAAGACTGCTTCGGGAAAGAAAGACTCCTACTGCTGACAGTCTTTCGCAGTCAAAGAGCCACGTCTAGACAAAATCCAATATTCCTAAAGAGGAGACACATTACTTGGGCTGTAGCTTCCAGCCCTGGAAATATTGGGTTTGTTGGAGTCTGTGATTTTAAATTAGGTCAGCTAACCAATATTGTGTCCAAGGAAATTCATGCTGAAAATGGGAAAAAAATGGCAATGGGCAGCAGAGATATGTTACATGAAGATATTAATGACTAGATGATGTTTGTCCTTCATCCTACTTTCCTGTGAGAGAAACCAGGTCTCACGCAGGACTTGTGCTAGCTGTTTGTCAAATCTGTTCCTCCAGACAGGACAACTGGCCAAGATTTCAAATGCATCTGCACCACAACAGGTCCTGGACACACGCTCTTCTGGCATGGACAGCTGAATTTCAAGGCCTTTTTTTATGCCAAGACCTGTATTTTATTGTGAGGGGACTTGTGCTGAAAGCAAGTCAGTAAGTCATAAAGAGACATGCTCATCTCTGAGCTCTCCAGGCTGGAGACATATCTGTTTATAGGAGATTTCTGTTAGAGAACTTGTGTCATCTGGGCAACAATGCTTATCAATTATTCAGGCTGCATACTTTTTTATTCAAGCCACAGATACACATTATTGCTTGAAAATAGGGTAATCCAGCTATCCCATGTTCTGCCTTTAACCCATCTGGAATTTATAGGAATTTAATGGAATATATAGGACTTTCCTAAAGGAACAAAATTGCATGAGAGCTCATCTTAAAGGAACAAAATTGCATGAGAGCTCAGAACTCACAGGCCTTTCCACCCAAAAATGTGATGGGGTGAAAGCAGACAGTTAATCAATGAAACTGAGGACAATAAATCAAAAAAGAGAAGTCAGAAAGGAAGACTCACGGGCAATTTAATGAAACTATTATCATCCTAAATTGCATGCTTAAAAGTCAAGAGAAGAAAATTTTAATGTGGCACAAGTAAAAAGAATTATATTTGAATACACTCTTTTTTTTTCTTTTTTCTTTCTTTTTTTTTTTTTTTTTTAAATCCTGTCTTCTAGATAGTCAACAATCTGATGCAGATAAAACTGTAAGATGGTAATTGGAAACGAGTCTAGTCCCATGACAGGAAATAAACTCTTATCAATGGGTTTTGCAGATCTTAGTCAAACAGTTGGGAAATCAGTAGTCCTGGAAATTCATACACCTAATATTTTGATCCTAAATAAGTATATAGCAAACATATTCCCACGTAATGAGTCCACACAGTTTATTCTGTTTGTATGTTTGTTTGTTTTGCCATAAAGATAACCCTGGATAAAAAATCTGGCACTTCCTGGTTTGGACTTTGTCAGGATTCCTGGTAACAGCATTGAGGAGGAAACCCACGTAATTCGCTTGGCAAAACGAGACAGACGCCAGCTTCCAAGAGAGTGACAAGAGATTTTCTAGCATCTCCCAAGCTGGGCTAAAGACAATAACAGAACATTATATAACGTGACAGAAAGCCATTTTCACCACAGTCTATTAGTGCAGCTGAATCACTCAATTCCGCAAACTGCGCTGATCATTCAACATTAATTGGGGCAAATTATGTTATAATTTATGACATTTTTTCCTTCATAATTACTTATAGAAAGAAAAGGGTGAGGAACTAGTAATTAGGATAATGGGAAAAAGCTTCAGAATAACTTTTGAACAGGAGTGTCCTGTCTTTTTCTTCCCCTTCCTCTTGGCTTAAGAACAGACTAGTAAATTACCTGGCATTTACTTGGGTCATCGTTTACAGCCATGCCCCAGTCTCAAATGGAAAATTCACAGCATACTTTCTCTAGATGCATGGGGAGGACCTTTGTCCTTTCCTGTATTAGAAACACAAGGCCTGTGCCACTCTTTTTCCAGAAGGATGATTTGAAACCTTAATGAAATCCAGATATCTTTTCAAACAAGACCAATAACTACTGCTTATCTTATACACACAGAAGAGAAAATGTTACTTAGGCTCAAAGGCAAATTACAGTGAAAAAGAAAACCTCTAGCAATGTAACTTCATAACCAATTATTCCTTTCACAGCCTTTTATTCCCTGCATATTGTCAGCCCTGCACTATTTGAAAGCCTATAAGTCAGTGCTGGTTGAAACAGACACTGTAAATTCATGCAAATGAAGAAGACGTATATCCAAGCCATAATTCTTTACTTCAGGCTAACTTGCTCAAGTTATATACTGCTTTTTTGGATACAAAACAGGCCTGACTGATCCATTTTTCCATGGTGATCAGAAGACGGGGTGTGGGGTTGATAAAAATGTACTGATATTTTGGCAGTAAAAACTCTTCAAACCTTTCCAGACAAGATAATATTCAAATCCAGAATCTGGAATAAAAGCAGCATGCAATTTCTAGCTCAAGCTGAAAATTCAGGATCACATTGTACCCATTTTACTCCTGTCACACATTGTTTTCTTAAGCAGAAGGTGTTCGTTGAAGGGAAAACAATAAAGGAGTTGACGTGAATAAAAGGGCTTTGGTTCCTACTCTACCTTCCTGTTTACCAAGATACAAATCTCATCTGAATTTCTGTACAATACACAAAGATAACTAGCATCTAAATAAGATACTGCAAGCAAACATATTGTTACAAGGCCAAGTCAGTACATGCAATCCATGCAAGTAATGCCCTCTGAAAAAGATGGGAAACCTTGACATGGAGTGATTACAGACTCAGGACCAGGTGGTAGCGTGGCATGCATAAATCAGGGATAAATTTGGCTCTCCATTGATATTTTTGAAGATAATGCATTTTTAAACAAAAATGAAGCATTCTAGAGACTATCGAAAGGCTCAAATTATGGCTGTTTTATTGGAGGAGAACACAAAGCCACATTGGTGCAAAGACGAAAGATGCCTCTCCACTTCTCTGGGCACAGTGAGGAGGCAGAAAAGGGTTCTGGGGACAGCTCACATGAGGATGTCTCCACTGCAAACAGCAGAGAAGCGCACAAATAATTAGGCAGCTGCAGGGGCGCTTGAGAAGCTACAGCACTAAAAAGCTGAGCAGAGCCACTGACGAGCTTCTAGATAAGCAAAATGCCCCAGTCTGCCATGTCACTGGTGCCCAGGTAAGTCTCATGTGAGACAACCTCTCGGCCACAATGCCACTGGCAACTTAGATGTAAGTAAAAGAACAACTCCACTATCTGGAAATGACTCCTTGAGATACTCAGGTTGGTGAAAATCAGAGCCTGACCAGAAACAGCTCAAAATGGTCCATAATACTGCCACATAACTTCAGGATGGAAATGCTCCTTGCTCTGTCGCCTTAGTTCTTCTTCACTGGCATTAGCCATGCAGGCTTAGAAAAAGACCTGTTGTCCCTTTTCCAAAAAAAAAAAAAAAAAAAAAAAAGCATAGGTGTTTTTCTCAGTGCTGCAAGTAGGCCCTGTTTCCATTAAAATCAATCTTTCAGCGGGCTTTGGAAGTTCAAACAAGCACTTGGCTGTAAATCTGAGAGTTTTATCCAGACAGTGATGTTAGCTGTTTCTGTCTGCAGGAAATGCTGCAGTTTGACCTAACAGTTCTGCTAAACAGGAGCTTTACTACATCTCCTGTGTCAGTCTCAAAAGTGATGGGTGGAAAAAATGTTCATTGTTATTAAAAAGGAAAGTCAGTTCCCAAAATAAGATATATCACGCTCCATCGTTTCCCTGCCAAACATTGCCGTGCACTTAACGACTCCACTAGGAAAAGAGATTAAAGAGAACAGTATAGATCGGATTATCGAATGACAAACTCTTTCAACCTTTAATTCAGAAAGCGCAGCACTCTGGCATCCCACCCCACATTTTAGCAACTGGAATATCAGACACAACCAGGGCTCACTGAATCTAGCATTAGTGAGAAACATGCTGTACAGTGTGATGGGAGTTTTCTTTTACTGCCGAGCAAACTGGAGGGGAGTTTTTCTGTTAGTCCCAAAAAGAAAGCAGTGCAGCTGAGCGGAACACAGGGCAGTTTTGTCCTTTTCACTTGCCCTGCTGAATGGACTGTCAGCAGTTCGGTCTGTGTATCATGAATGCTAAAGTACTGGTTCACACTGGAGTGATCAATAGACCTGCTGTTGTACCAGGCAGCCTTGCAATTCCCACCACTGCAGGAGAAGCACAGCATTACCAAAAAAAAAAAAAAAAAACACAACACAAACAAACAAAACAAAAAAAAACAAGCCTCAATCAGCCCCCGTAGCCTTACATTTAATGATGTTTCTGCTCTCCATTTCTGCCTCCTCTTTCTGAACTGTTGAATGTACATCTGGGACCTGCTCAGCCACATCAGTGCTGCCCACTTTATCCCAGTACTGTACTGGGAAACAGGAATCACTTTAAGTGCATCTTCAACAAAATTTCTTCAGTGGCTTCTTTTTCTGCACCCCCTCACTGACTTTCCAGATCTCTGAATAAGTTGTTCACACAGTATTGCTTCCTCACCATTAGAAGCCATAAATCAAAACAGAAGCACTGCAAGATCTCACATTCTTGGAATCTTTTTTTTTTTTTTTTTTTTTTTTAATGAAAAAGAACATACACAAGAAGTACCAGGGAGTCACAACTGCTCTTTTAACAAAGGTTGATACAAACTTAGTTTAACTCAGATTTGTGCCAAAAAAAAAAAAAAAAAAAAAAAAAAAAATTTTTCCCTATTACTTTAAAAACAGAAGAGTTCCCCCAGCCTTGGCTCATTTCCTGCCTGCAGCCCTTGGGTTTGCAGATCTGTGCCTGTACCACATGCCTGCCTGTCAGGCTCCTTCCCTGTGTGCTCCATCCCAGTCTCTGCCATCCTAGGGCTTCAGGCCAGCAGTTTGAGGCAAGCTTGCAGCTGGCCAGCACGTCCCCCTGGGTCCAGGCATCTCCTGTCTGCTTTGCTATTTGTCTCCACAGAGCAGCACAGAGGAATGATGCTACGGACAGGGAAATCACCATTACTAGGCTGGCTGTGTGGGCCTCACAGTCAGGTTCAGTATGGTAGGGCAATATTACCACGGGGTAGGAAAGCACTGAACGAGGCAGCAGAGAGGAGCTGCTCAGCAAGAGAGACGTGAGCTGTCACCTAAGCTGTTTTTCCTGCTCTTATGGACCAAATTCCCTTTTGCCACTCAATACTCTCATGAGATCTTCATGCCAACAGGTCCACAGTAATATCATGGCCTGTGGAGCTGCAGATTAGAAAATCCCCTATCAGCTTTACTCAAGAAATAGGAGAGCTGGCCAGTACATTGTTATCTGTTAATGGCTCCACCATCCTGGATCATCTCTATGATCTTCCTATGCAGAAATCCTGCTTGTAATTGAAGGACAAACACTCACACTTCATCACTGCACCACACAAACCTTTTCGTCTGTTTTTGGACCCTACCTACCCAAAACCTGCAGCAGTATGTTCAAAGAAGTGACACGAACATGCAGAGGGTTGTTTAATTACCGCCAGACCTCAGAAGCCATTTGATAAGAGCGCATGCCCTGCAGAGGGATCAACACGTCCTATGCGAGTCCCTAAAGCATGTGATTCCACCACCAAAAAAAAAAACATCTGAAAGCTAACAGCAATGGTCTGAGCCTTGCAGATGACCTAAGTGAAAACAAACACACATGTCCGATAGCACCCAACAATTACAGCAATTTAGCGAGGCCACCACAGCCAGCCAATGCCAGAAGTAGAGGCTCAGAGCCATGCTGAAATAGCTTTTTCATCATGGCTCTCATCCTGGAACTGAAAATATGCATTTTGCAGAGTCAGATCAGCAGCAAGTTATCTTGGATTTCTGCATCCCATATCTCTGAGAAGAAACTGGCAAAAAGCTGTGTGAGTAACCAGAAATTTGTAAGTCACTTTAGGCTGATGATGGCTGTTTTTCTGGGTTGCTATACAGATGCTAGAATTAATTACTACTGATTTTCCTTTCATTAAGAAAAGAATTTTTATAGCTAGCTTTCACCAGCTGCAAATAACTGAGACAACATTTAAAGGACTGAGCTGGTTTGTAAGGACTTTCACCACTTCAGACCATTGTTTTTTGTAACCATTTCTATAAATCTGCAGAATTTATGGCTGAAGTGTGTTTGTATAATGCGATCCCAGAAACAAAATCCTAAATAATTCAAAGATAAACAAGGACTCACACATATGCTAGACTGCGAGGTCTTTTTTTTTTTTTTTTTTTTTTTTATAGGAGCTTCTGAGCATAACAGTGTGATCAGAGTCAAGTTATGATCCGGCTATCTATTCCCAAGAACTAACACATTTGTAGTAACCATTAAGGTCTATAGTCCCTGTTAGAGGACTTGAGCACAGCTGAATGCTTTAGTAATGATCTATATGCCATTAACAAAGATTATACACATGCACACAAACTTCAAAAGGCCAACAGTTATGTTAACAAATGGTTTTAGCTAATCTGTGAAAACTGGGCAATTAGTGCAACTTCTCCTGTTAAGAGCTGGTGTCCTCGGTTAACAGCTCACGACAGATCACTGAAAACAATTAGGGTTGTTAACATGCAAGGCACTAATGACATTTACAGTGTGAAGTCATGTGGTTCCCCTGCATGATGTGGGAATTTTAAACTAGAAAATACATATGCTCGTGCATGTCATAAACCTGCTCATTAGGGACTACCAGAGATGTCATCGTAGAATTCCAATTCCTTTGAATACAAATGTAAAAGGAGTCATACTTTCTCTTCTGGTGATGCATAATACAGCAGTTCACTGGAGTTGTCCATTTAAAACAAGAGAAAGAAAGTGAGACAGAAAAGAAAGTAAAAGACAAACCCTTGTACCCCAGGACCTCTGCTGTCTGGATAGGTCCTCCAGCAAGGTGCTTATAGTGCCTGTTGGTGCTCTGCTCAGTCCTTCTGTTCTGCAGCTCAGTGCAACAACACAATAGCAAGAATGGGCACACGCCAGAGATGGATTTAAAATTCAGGTCTCCCGTACAGCTCTCCTCTGCTTGCTTTGTCTTTTAGAAAGTAGGGGAGTTCCTTCTGTGCTGCCAACAGGTGGGATCCAGTTCCCACAGCTCTTTTCAGCCCTCTGCCAGGTTTACATGTGGTGGAAGGAGTGGCATTTCTCCTCTAGCTTTGCAAATTCTATTCCAAAGGGAAATTTTAACAAAGACATTTGTATTCTAATTTTGAAAGACAAATTCAGTAATGTCAAATTTTCTGTAAAACTGGACTTCCAAGTGTTGACCAACTGTCATTTTGATGCTTTAGTGGGCATCAAAAATAGCAAATTTGAAACAGCTGAAATACCTGGAAAAATTAAATAGCAACTCTTGATTTAGGAAAAATATAAACTGATGGAGTAACATGCTTTAGATGCAGAATTAAAATGCACATGGGAAATAAACTGGAATACCTCGCTCAATTTTTGTTCTTCGCAGGTCATCAAACTAAAATGAGAAACGCAAACTTACAGTGTATTGCTAACCTGGGTTATGGAATAGAAAGTGGTCTAGGTGCTCCCATAGCAGTTTAGGAAAATATGTATTTTGAAAAGGACTGATTGTTTTGGCAAATTCAGAATGAGTATGGTAAAGGACAGACCACACACATGCTTTCTGGACAATCAATGACTGGACACAAGACTTTCTTCTGACTTCACGGTATAAACCTGATGGTTATCAGTATGTACCGACTTGCAAATATAGGTCATGATTCAGTAATATTTCTCTGCTCAGAGAGGTTATTTAAGCCTGTGCATAAACAATATAGAAGGCAATGGAATATAAGAATATGATCATGGCCTTTCCTCAGGAAAAGTCCCTTGTCATATATTGAAATAGAAAATCCCAATGCAGAGGAGTGCAGAGGAGATTTTCAAAGAGCGTAAAATACTAAACTGCAGCTTGAGCAAGAAACACGAGTTTGTTGTCAAGGCCTGAAAAATACTTTTTCTCCATTTTCTAGGGGTGACTGGGTGGCTTTGGCTGGTACCTATCCATCATGAAACCAGAACACACTTCTACACTTTTTGCAGTCCACCTTTGAAATAACCTCCGAAATTACCAGTAGCCAATAGCAGAAGTTTTAAAACTGACAAGAGTTTTTTTCCTCCATTTTACTTTTTGATATTATTTATCTTATATTACTTATATGATATTATTTTGATATTATTTACGATTTGCTAGCAGGCCCTGAGACACCTCCACTGACCTGCACAGTCTGGCTTTGTCAGAAGCTTTATTGTATAATCAAAAAATCTCCTTACTAGAAATTTTAGATAACTCAGACAACATTTTGTTCAAATTTACTAACTTATGACATAATAGTGGTTTGTGAAAAACCTGCCAGTTTATTAGCTGCTCTCTCCAGATCCAAAGCAGAGGGAGCATCAGTCATTCACCACGTACACCACGCCAGAGTAGGCCACCACCACCCAAAGGAGTCCGTGTACCCACAGACAGTATGTATGTCTGCTTGGGAATCCTTGTCTTCAGCACTACTAACTGTGCTGTGTATAATCTCTGGTCAAGATAACCACCTTCACTTACAGTGTGAGTAACAAAAAATGAGCAGAGGAGCAAGAATTTCCTCTTTTTCCAGTAAACAGTCCCACCTCCTGTACCTCCTTACTTTTGGCTTTGCCTGCCCAATATTTTGGACATCAACCAGCATGCTTGAGAAGGCACAGGCGCTTGCCCATTCCTACTCACATGCATCCCAATAACATTTCTAGTGCTACAAACCACCTTAATCTTCCTGTTAATGACAGTCAACAGAGAGACATCCCACACAAAAGCTTCCAGCTGCCCTATCAAAAAAAATGACGTTTTTCAGGAGACATTTCCACCCAGTTCTTCAGACAGAAGGATGGATCAGATCAAACCAAGCTGTCTCAGCCCAGGGGAGGGAGCGGGCAGGAGGCGAATGTGAAGGCATACGGGGAAAACACATGCACGACCAGTATTTGACTGCAGGGACCTGCAATCTGGCAGTAGGAGACATCCAGCTTTTTTTTTTAACCTTTTGTTCATTGTTTTAGTAATTTTATCTCTTGATGACAGATGAGGCGGATATTGCTAGGAAACTAAATGATTTCTTTGACTCAGTGTTCTGTGGGGAGGATGAGGGAAACATGCCAGAAATGGAGAGAAATTTCCCGGGGGCAGAAAATGAAAAATTAATGAAATGCTAAGCAACACCAGAGTATGTCAAGCGAAAGGAAAAAAAAAAAAAAGGGGGGGGGGGGATAAGAACAATTAAAATCAGACAGTGTTTTAAAGGGGTCGGGATGATCAGCAAGGCAGGAGTGATAACCTGAAGAATCTGTGTGGTGAAATCCCTTTAACTCCCCAGGGGGAGCACAAGAGAGATTGGGAGAGTTCAGGCTCAGGACAGAGAGCAGGGAAGTTCGGGCTCTCTAAGCCTGGCCTTAACATCAGCAAAAGTTGCTTGAGCAACTTGAATAAAGACTGACACAGATTTACAGGAGGAATGTCAGGGTGGACAGCCCTATTTTCTCTTCCTGCAGGGTGGTGATGCCAAAGACAGAGCCAGGATGAATAAGCCAATCTCATTGACTTGTTTTTCAGCAGGCAAGTGTGATCTCTACAGCATGACAGCAAATGGAGAAGGCAGTATGGATGCTTATCAGGAAAAGCAAAAAGTAACAAATGTGAGCTAATGTTTCTCATCGTACACATGGCTTTGCTGACGTCTGCCCATGACATCTGGCTATCAAAAGGCTGAGCATCAGCGCTGAGCCCAGATTTGCCGCTCACATCTTCCGGCACTCAGCTGCCCACAAGGTGTTTAGTGGAGTAGGTGATAGCCCCAGAGCCCAGTCTCCTAATCACAGCTTGGGGTTGCCAAACCAACACTGCATACTGATCCTGCAGCAGCCCTTGGATGCCTCAGGTTCACGATGTGAGTCCTAGTTTGGAAACAGCTCGCTCTCGGCAGGGGACAGCAGGAGAAGGACATGGATTTAGGTCTAAACTCAAGCAGGCACTGAGGCATATGGCTGTGCCTCTCTGGGACAAGGCTGTTTTCCTAGATTAGTGAGTGATGCTTCAGATTGCTAATAATAACACAGGGGAAGACTAGATGCAGAGACATGAAGAAACAAGAAAATAGGTCACTCTCTTCTGAGAATAGGAGAGAGAGTGGATAATGCTGGAAAACAAATAGCTGAAGGACTAAAGCCAGACACCTTGATGGGGTAGGATGTTAACCAAGAAAGTGTCACTGGTGCAAAAGGAAAAAAAAGAAAAAGAAAAAGAAAAAGAAAAAGAAAAAGAAAAAGAAAAAGAAAAAGAAAAAGAAAAAGAAAAAGAAAAAGAAAAAGAAAAAGAAAAAGAAAAAGAAAAAGAAAAAGAAAAAGAAAAAGAAAAAGAAAAAGAAAAAGAAAAAGAAAAAGAAAAAAAAAAGAAAAAGAAAAAGAAAAAGAAAAAGAAAAAGAAAAAGAAAAAAAGGCAACAATGGAGAACAGACAACATGTAGTCTATGAAACGTACAAACAGGTTTTCTGTGGGCCATATCCCAGAGACCGATATTTTTCAGGGCACAGTGGTAGCCTCTGGTCTCCCCTTTGAAAGGGGTTAATCTGCTAATGCAGTGCTTGCCAGCAGGTCCCATGCTGAGCCGAGCGTGTCTGTTGGTACCAGCTAGGTTGTGCTCCCCTACCAGAGCAGCCAAATTTTGTTTTAGAGAGACAGGGCGAGGGGAACTGTCAGATGGAGAGCATGGTGCCAAGACTTCCTTGATGGAAGGCGATAGACAGGTCTCACACTTCAATACCAACTGTCTCAAAGCCTGATTTTTCAATCACTTTTAATAATTTCTTCTGGATCCAAAATAAATGTGGACAGATGACATGATACCCAGACAAAACTTGACTCTCCCAGTGGGAAAAGGAATATTCCTGAGGTTAGTAGGAACTCAACTCTTAAAGCCAAAGAAAGTAACTTTTTTCTATATGCAGCCATTACATTTCCTTTCTGTGCATCTCCTCCTTCCTGTAAAAGAAAAACACTCATGACTAAGTGAGATCCAATGTATATATTTATGTATATATATGAAGTGTGATGCTGGAAGAATCCTGCTGCCAGAAACCCTGGATGCTTTGGGACCGGAGCCATCCTGAAATCAACTGGAGCCCTTTGTTCACGACTCAGTGAGCGTCTTCCCAACCTTCAAGGAGATGTACCACTGAGCCTCTCCTGCTGCTGTTGGAGGGCTCGTGGACGTTACGTCGGAGTGGCACAACGTGAGAAATGGTCACGTTCCTCCTGCCAAATCGATCAGCAGACTTTTACCTTGACTGAGCGCTTCACCAGTTCAACAATGCCATACATGCTGTAACTGGCTGCCCACCTACAGCACAGAGGTAAAGTTTTGCTCACCAAGTTCCAACCAGAAAAAAAGTCTTTGCTTTTTGCCAGCTGGTGCATTTCTAAGGAAGCCACTGGTAGGCAGAAAATTTTGACTTCAGGTACATTTGCTCAGGCTTGCAAAGCCCTCAGTTTGGGAGGAGATTTGTGCAGGTGTAGCCAGCACTTTTACTGCATTTATCACAATGCCAGGTTTTAAACTGCTGGTACAATGGTACAATGGTGAGCAATGAAATCGCAGCCTGGATTTGCTCTTGGATCCACAACTGTTTATCTGAATTTTTGGCAGCCATCTCCATGAGCTAAGATTTTCATTGGGCTCTTTGTTTGGTACCGGCTGGATCCTCAGCAGCTGGAGTCAGCAGCTGTAATTTCACATAGCTTCAGTGAGACCCAGGTTCTGATTTATCCCAGCTGAGGATCTGGCCCATGGTATGAAGCAGATCGCATCGTATGGAAAGCAGCTTCACCAGAGAGCAAGGCTGTGTGTGGAGCCACTGAGTCTGCCATCTGGCTCGGCAGCATGAGGGGCTGATGCTTTAAAGAGAGCAGAGGAAGGAAAGTCCCCAGCAAGCTGCTACCTGGCTGTGCAGTGCTGCACCGCATTTGACTGGGGAGATAAAGCCCTGCATGTGATACTTTTGTACTCTGAAGCACCATTCTGCCCACTGGATAATGCTATGTGCTTTTCTACATTACAGCATCCAGTGCATATAAACCAGTGGCATCACCAAGACTCTAATATATTCACTGGCACAAGTGAGACCTAAATAAAACTCAGCACTTTTCAGATTAGAATCCCCTGCACAGAAAAAGGAGAAAATACAGCCTTTTTACTCTTCTGTAAAATCCAGCACAAGGTGATGATTGGAGAAGGCTGTGAGCTGCTTGTGAAGTACCTTTATAATGAACCTGCATGACACGCAAGGATGAACCTCGAGGTACTTTGTGCAAGAGTGGCTTAGGCAGACATCACGACACCTCTCGTATATTTTCACAGACCAGGCCCTCAGCTACTCCCTTTGTCTCACTCTCTTGTTGTTCCAAGGCGCAGCATTCAGATGACTTGTTGGGAGTCCACTATCCCCATTTATGTCAGGGGATGTGCTGCAGCAGGGCAGAGGGCATTTGCAGGATGCTCAGAGCCAGCTCCTGTCCCAGGGGTGAGAGCCAGCAGCTGTGGAGCTGAAATGGCCATGGGGGGACAGGAAGGGTTGTGCAGGGCATGGCTGCCAGGCTCTCAGGAGAGCAACATCTCCAAAATCTGTGGATGATCCTGGGCCTTGGTGTAAGAGAGAATGAGAAGCTCCTGCTACGCAGGGCTCACTGACATGGTGAGGAAGGCATGCATCCCACAGAGGTTTGCCCTCAGGCCCCTTTTCTCCACTTGCAGGTTGGGTCTCACATCACCCTGTGATGCATCCCAGCCTCTGTGCCGTCCTGATTTCCCTCACAGAGCAATGCTAGAAAAAAGCCTCTGAAAAACCTCAGCAAGAGGCTGGCTCAGAAGCAGGCCCCAAGCAAGCCCCGACCCTTGCTGCATGGCTCGTGGGCCTGCCGGTCCCATCACACAATTACAGGGAAAGCTGAAAGCATTCAGGTTTGATAAGCAGGTGTGTGTGTGGCATGCGCTCACTGCAATAATATTTCAGCTTGTCAGAGCATCTCCTCGTGACAAGATCTTGATATTATGAAGTTAAGAAAATCTGGACGTGAAGCTGAGGCACAACATAAAAGCCATGCTATCTGTCAAAGTCATCAACAACCTCGTCAGTGGGATTTAGCAGTAAAGCTCCCAGCCCAGAGCCTGTCAGCTCCATCTCGTGCAGCCGATAACGCATTTAGCAGGAAAACCCTTTCACATGAGACAAAAAAAATTATGTGACCACAGAAGTGAACTTTGGATTTTAGCTTCTCCTTTTTAATTGGTGATGAACATGTAATAAAGAAGAAAAAAAAAACTGTGAAAAAATGAAAAAAAGATTAACCTCTGTAAGTTTTTCTGAGTTAGGCTAGGAGCTTTTGCTGCTGGGGGACTGCACACACCTGATCTGCAGGACTTGCAAGATTGCATGCCTGAAATATTTCCTAACATAACAAGTAGGCTGGAGATTTTCTGCAGAGTAATAGCCGACCGTGACAGCCATTGATCAGAAAGCACTGTAGTATGGAGCGATCTTCTCACAGGCTGCGTATAAAAGTGTTTACAGTGCTCCCACTATCACTACAAAGGTATGGTTATAAATAAAAGGTGCTTCTGTTTAGTCTCCATGCACCCCTTGAGAAAATGGCAGCAGAGAATAAAAGCAAAAATCTAAAATAACCAAGGAACACGTTGATTCAAACTGGGGAATGCAAAATATGCAAAACTAGTGCAGAACTCCGTCCTGAGCAGCCACGTTTGCTGCTGTGCTGCAGCACAGGACAGGGAGAAAACAAACCCTGTCCTCAGCTGAGTTTGCTCTAAAGGGGGCTCACAGGGACAGCACAGTGCCAGTGGTGCCCAGCCTGCGTCGTAACCTCCATGCTTAACAGAGGGCATACAGCCACCTCCAGCTGCAGTCGAGCCTGAAATCCCCCTCCCCTCCTCTGAAGTCCTTTTAAACTCTTTGTCATTCCCTGAAAATATGAAGCCATATCAGGCATCATTTCACAGAGATGCAACCCAGTTCGTACAGGAGCCAGCATCCTGCATCACTGCCCCAAGCGCAGCTCCTGGTGCTATACGCACCAGCAGCGCTGCTCCCAGTGCTTCTGCCCTTGCTGAGGACCCCCTTGGCACAAACAAAGGAGTATATGACCTTTCTATCTGAAGGAGCTAGCTTAAAGATTAGCCCTCTAAACCTGCCTCAGTCAGACTGGGTTAAAAGGGGGAGCCTTCACTCTCTGCAGTAAATCTGTAATTCAGAGCTCTGTGGCAGCACAGTGGACGAACTGAGCAGCAGGGATAAGGAGGGCAGCTGACACCTAACAGATGTCAGTTTTTATCTTTTTTTTTTTTTTTATTCTCTCTTCCAAGTCTAGACAGTGGCTCTCACGTGCTCCCACCCGGGGACACGGCCGCTTGACGGGGTGGTGGAAAAGAGCCGTGCTGCAGCTTGTCTGGATCACCTCGTGGGATGCAGACCTCCAGGGGAAAGCCCATGTCCCTGCCAGTGGTGATGGCAGGTTGGAGACAGGACACCAAGGGGAGAGCCAGGCTGCTGCACCATTTAAAACAAACTTAAAACAAACTTCATTGAAACCAGTGGCAAAACACAGAAATGTTCAGTGACAGAGGAGGAGAGCTTGCCCTGATGTCACGACACTGGCAGCAGAGCACCTCCTGCACCAGCTGCCCAAAGCAGCAATCTGTGGATGAAGACAGGGGAAAAGCAACGAGCTTCCCTCACTGCTCAGTCTTTGAGCAGTTTGAAACGCTGTCCTAAAATTCTTTGTTCTTCAACATTTGCAGGTCACCTCTTTGATAAACTAGTTTGCAGCTAAACTTTTAAGGACAAGCAAGGCACCTGCAGGTTCCTCGGTCGGGCACCCCAGATCTCCACCAGCACCCCCTGCCCAGCGCACTGAGAGCTCGAACCTTGCACCCTACAGCCAAACAGCAACAAAGAGATGTAAGATGTTTAAGGTAAGTGGGTCAACTATACAAGGCTGCGACAGGTGTTTCCAGAAGCATGTTATTTATATAGCACCACAGGGGACTTTGGAGATTCAAAGACAAATAAATCATGACAGATTCCCTTCCCCAGGGGCTCTGTAATGTTCAACTCAAACCCTCCAGAACGTTAAATGCCTCCTGTGAGGTGCTAAGTGCTATCAACTCCCATTGACTTTAATGGACATAAGGATGCTCAACACCTCAAAAGACAGCACTTTCAAACTACTTTGATCTCCAGCAGTGCGACCACTTACCCAGTTTTAACATAACGAAGGTGTAAACAATAAACATACCACGGATCAACTTGGTCCCCAAGGGACAGATGGAGGACAGGACTTAGATTTTCATCTCGAGCTTCTACAGTACAGAGATTGTCTTGGAGGAGATGGGCATCTCAGAGAGGATGAACAAAAAAGTGGCCCTATATGAGCATGCAACAAGAAGTGAAAGCTTCACAACCAAAGGTGACTTTCATCAAACTCTGGGGCATGGCACCCTGCTGCCCTAAGCTGGCTTTTTCTTTTTGTTGTTTGTTTGTTTTTAGCATTTTCACTACTGTTGCTTAATGAATGTTAGATGTGTTCTTAGTGATAGTAAACCATCTAGAGAACAGAGACCCTCTTCCAAACAGGCAAGTGATCCAGGGGTGATGCAGGGGTGTTCTGGATCTTCAGACTGTAAATCAGATTCAGTTGCTGTTGCCTAACCCAATTTTTAATTAAATTTTCTCTCTTTTTAAAGGTTCTCCCCTTCTTGCCCCTAAGTCTTCCTGCAGTGGGTTTGGCTTTCCCTTGTCTTATCTTTTATTTATTTATTTATTTAATCTTTAAATCTCCAGGTAATTTAAGCTGCTTCTCCCATGTAATCCTTGCTCAGAGCATTGCTACAGTTCCATAAAAATTTCAACAGACAGAGAGACAGGTCAAGCCTTACAATGAAGCTGATCTTGCAGGGGTTGTAACGCTTAAACACAAGTAGCCCATGTAATATTTATTTGGTTTACTCACCTTTGATGGCTAATAGTGAAGGTTATTTGTGTTTTGTGTTGTTTGTTTGTTTGTTTGTTTTTACTTTAACTGAAATTACCTATATTTCCATAAAGACAGGAAGAGATTTCGATGCTCTTCTACAAAATGGTACAGAACCAACCGTTCAAATCACTAAGCAGAAAAACAGGATCACTGTAGTGCATGTAGAAAATACTATTCACCTTCTCAGCACTTTTCATTTGAAGATCTCAAAATGTTTTGAAGATATAATGAGGGGTGAAGAGCCAGTGTTCATTAAAATCAATGAAGTTAAGCTAAAATTTCCAAGCGATCTGTGTCCCTGCCTCATTCTTAGCAGCAGAGAGATAGAGTAGCACTCCCACCAGGCTTAACGCCAACAGGAGATGAAGAGAAGAACCTCACCAGGAGTGAGACACGCAGGTGGAGGAGCAAATGAGGCCACCATGGGCTCTGCACCTGCTGAGGAGGACCCACCTTCCCGTGCTCCTGGCTGCACATCGCCCCCAGCACGCCCCACGCCTGCCCGCCGCACGCACTGCTCTGCTCTGCTCCGCTCTGTCAGCAGCTTGAGGTGTGAAACGCACTGGGACTTTCACGCCCAAGTAGCTCTAAAAAGGGACAGGACAACTCTAATTTATGTCAGCAGTTTCAAAGATAAATCCCAAAGTGCAACTACTTCTAGTTCCAGAGACAGTAATATAAATATAGGTAGTGTCCTAAAAATAAATCTCTTCCCAGATGGATAGAGACACGAAGAGTCAGAAGAGAGATGTAAGCTTATTTACAGACCAGTGTGAAATAGCAGAAGGCTTTCCAGCCGCGTCATCCTCTGCTTCCCAAAGGACTCCTTAACCGTGTTATTGTTTTCACTGGGATTTCATTCCAATGGGGGAAAGCAATCCATCAAAGACATGCACTTATTCCGCTCTAAAATGCTGCTTGGCTTTATGAGGTAATAATAAACATATTCATATTAAATTTTATTCCCGTGAAAGACAAATAGCAGCAGCACATATAAGAACAATTGCTCTGACTTAAGCTCCACATTTTCTCAATTCGCTGACAAAACCAGACTTCCTTTCCACCTTGCATTTCATACAGGGCTAAATTTCAAATGAGGACTGCCTTTTGCAGGTGTATTTTTGCTTCCCCCATAATTAAGGCACTCCTATTTTTGTGCCGGCTGTTGAGAAGAAAGAGCTGGGCTGAATACTTGCACTTCTTACTGCTTCTTTGTGGTTGCAAATCAAAGATATAGAAAATATTCTGATTTGTACCTTAAATTCATTTAGATGGTCAAAAACCACAAGAAAGTCTGAGGGCTTCAAAAGCTGTACCCCAGCGTGTGCTGCATTAACCATCACCTCTTTCACAGAATAATTTCAAATTGCTTTGTCTACTCAGCATAGACCAAATTCGAGTTTGTTTGTGGCTCGTTAAAGCAAGCTCCTACTCACCAGCACAGCTCAGAGAAAGCAGTGAGAAACTCATGAAGAAAATCAGAGCAACAGCAAACTCAAAGCACATAACCTGCTTTATAACTTCAGTGTATAGGTAACTTACAAAAGTCAAGGGAGTTGTGAAGGACAGGCAGAGAAAGCTGAGCAAGTGTTTATAACTATATGTGTATATATACGCATGTGTTCAGTGTATATATATACACTCATATTTATGTACACCCCCCCCTATATTTACATACACGTGTATGGGCTTGCATGGTACAAACATGTCAGACTACCGGTCTGCATAAAGGAAGTGCAATGCTGCTGGGAGTTAACAGAGACAATTTGTGGAGATGCTGTTGCATGGAAGGGGCTTGAGGAAGGAGTTCCTCCAGGAACCAGTCCTGGTTCAGCTGATGCCACCCATATCTGTGAGACATCTGGCTTTCTTCAGGTCATGGACTTGCTGTGTGCTGTTCTGGCTCCCTGGCTGGTGCATGCTGCATGTCCAGCAGTGGGTCATGCTGCACCAACGGCACGGCTCTTTCCTTCTGACTGCTGGTTCGACTGATGTGAGTGACCGAGCTGGCAGTGCCCTTTCCACTATAACTCTTGATAACTACAAAGTCCCTAATGCACTTTCACTTGACATCACTGGTCTGCAGAGAATGGAAATATCATCCCAATTTTACAATAGATTTGCTCCTTCTATGTACTCAAATACACGACCTTACTCTAGACCTGTTCCTCAGCACGCAACAAGCAACTGAGCAGCAAGAAGCTTTTGGTCACCTAAATGCCTTTGTACATCTGCAGAGTGGCTCCAGCACCGTTTAGCACCACCCAATCTGGGCAAAATGGCCACTGGTCTTCAAAGAACCGAAATCGTAATGTTTCTATCTAATAGCACTTGATTTCTTTTTGTTACATAGAGTAATAATATTCCATAATACAGGCAGTTGTCCACATTCTGTGCCCCTCTAAATAACCCAGTTTAAATTTCTATGAATAGGCATAATATATCCCATCTCCCTCTCCACAGAATTCTTTCTTTGTCCCTAATATGCTTTCTAGCAATTTTTATTTGGAAATAAAAATGCTTGTGAAGCATCATCTCATTTAATTAGGCCCTGAGGAAGGCAGATATGGCTCAAGCACTGGCAGATAGTCATATGTCTTCCAAATAAAAACGGCTTGCAGATATAGGAAAGCTGTTTAAGTGGCTTTGGCAAGACACACGAGGTAATGTTTACACTTCTTTGTACACAGATCTGTTCTTAGATGTATTCGGGATTTTTTTCGAGCCTACGAGTTCTGCTATTGATTTGGATACTCAGTGGTCCCCTCGGCTATTGAGTAGCTTTGAAAAACACCCTAAAATGATACAGAGCAGAAAATAAGACTGTGGGAGATGGGAGTACAGCGAGAATTAGAGCTGTGTTCCCAGCTTGTTGACTCAACTTGTCCAGCACCCTTCTGGATGATGCTATTTGGGTTTGTGCTGATGGGATGAAATTCCCTACTGAGCAGAGTTTGCCCAAGCCCTTGCTCAGCACTTACTGGGAGTCTCCAAACCAGAGACTGGTTTGCAGAGACCTCATGCAGCTGCTTAAAAACCTATGTATTTATCAGCAATGAGCAGCAAAGATTTTCCTCAAGCACACAAGGACATGCTCAGGCACACACACAAGCAAATACATGGTCCTATTTGCTGGAGAGGATTGCCTGAAAGCAGTGGTGTGGGCTCACCAGCATCTGAATATCCCTGTCAGCGTCTGCAATCATTTGTCAAGTGATCCATTTTCAAGTGGAAAAAGAAGGAAATGCTTGCAGGGCATCCATCTGCAGAGAGCAAGGTGGAGTCCCTTCTCAGCTTAATCCAATGCTGAGAGTTGAAAGAGATCAAACATTAGTTCATTCTGATCACAGATCTCTGCACCCAGGAAGAAAATACTGACAAACAAGCTATTTCCTATTTTCCAATCTTGCTGGTCGAATATGGCAACAGGAGATGCTTTCAAGCCTCCAGCTAGCAGCTATGCTCATTTCTGAAACTATATAGTTCTGCTATGGATTATCCAGCCAAGATTTTCTGAAAAAGAAACAAATCAGAAAATATATAAAGACACAAAGGTCATTAAAACCTCTTTTGGAGTATCCATCAAGTCATGTTTACTGTCATCAAAAGGTTGTAATTCTCTAAAAGCACTACAAACTGAAGCATTTTGTGCTGTGATGTATGAGAAGAAACAAGGATGTTGCAAACAAGCCATAGACCAGAGAACAGTACTCCACCTCGGGCCATCCAGGGTGGGAGGACAATAAATCCTCCTTCAATCCCATTCACAAGTCTTTGCACATCAGACTAAAGCTGACTGGTGAGATTGCTGGGAGCAATATCTTATAAATCTCAGCTGCCGTCCAGCTTTTCAACACCCTCAGCAGGAGAGTCTGCATGTCCACCTGGGCATCAGCCAGGGACTCTCACCGTCCTAAACGATCGTTTAAATTTTGGTAGCTGAACCACAGGACAGGAAAAAGCATAAGCTTCATGAATTAAATGGTGTAACTCTGAACGGTCATTTCATTTCTAAGACATCCGTATAAGAATCAAAGAACAGGACCTCAAGACATCATCTGGTCTATGCCACCCCCACAAGTAGGTCTTCAAATAAACCTAACAATAACTGTTTTCACTTAAAAATCCACATGAAAAGAGCTCTAATTTTAGAATGGAGTTGTCAAAAATCAGCTGTCCCATCCTTTGTCTTTTCCCTTCCAGAAGAAAGAATTCCCTCAAATTCCACACAGAAAAGTCACATAAACTTCACACGTGTAAGTGCTGAAGTCAGCATTTGAGAACTACTCTGTATCTCGCCAAACAATGAGAAATAACTGTGAAAAACCTTCTCCAACCACAGTGTATGAAAACTATAATAAATAGGTTCATCGTGTCTGTTTACTGAGAGAAGCAGCTTTCAGTGAGGTTTACGACTGTCCTTCCACCTCAAACTTGCCTTGTTACTGACTCTGGACTTCCACGAGTTTGTATCTGGGTTTGGCTTATTCTGCTCAGGAATGGAATTTGAAAGAAAAACTAAGATGACATTTAGGATCCTGATTTATACCAACATTCAAGACTCCTTGTATTGAATTAAATGCCCTTAGTTTTCCTTGACTTCTGTATTGAATACAGGCATTCAGAATGTCACAGGAAATGCTTTTTATAAGGTATTATTATTGCCTTGAAATCATAACTCTTCAAAAGTCCAGAGTAGAACAAGGCATGGATGCAGTTTGTCATAAATGATATACCAAAGAGATAGAAGAAGACAATATCTTGGCCCCGTTAAAGGCCCACTGAACCCAAATCTGGTTGTATAACACATAGCATGACGTCCAGCCACCTCCCCTGTAGTGGCAGAAGAAAGGAGAGCATGCAGAAGAGAAGCAGGACAGAGTATAGGAGTGTACCTGACTCTACCCTGTGACAAAGAGAGGAAGAATGAGTCTCTGGGATGTATGCCACGCCTGGACTGGTGCAGCTGCATGAATCCTCTTAGAAGGACAAACTGGAAATAGAGTCTAACCAAAATAAACACAATTTCCAGAACCTCTGACATCTGACCCCAAGGCATGGGAGGAAAATCCCTGCATTTAAATTAAGTATGAAAATGCAAAAATACAAGTCTATTCTGCTATAATGCATTGAAGCACAATATATCTGGATATCTAAACATCAATTAAAATCAGACACTTCTGACTAGGTCAACCACGTTGAAAACACGCCTGGTTTGTTCGTGCTCCTCTGAAAAGAACACCCTGTCCACCCTTAGCAAGACTCATTTTTTTATTTAAAGCAATATAATCTTAAAAAACTTGCTCTAGCCTTTGATCTCTAGTCCTCAGTACAAAAGCCATTTGGAGTACTGCTCAGACTTAATTAGCTTACTCCTTTTTTATATGTGACCTCAGTCACGGTCTAATTAATCCATTTATAGTTAAAAATCTATCAGCCAAATCCCATACTTCATTCTTAAGACAACTTCAGAAATGGATCCACTCCTCCTCCTAATTTGTTGCACTACTGGCAACACCCCACCCCTCCTTTGGACAGTCCTCCCTTTCCCATCAAAGGGAAAAAAAAAAACACCTCGAGGGAGTAACCGAACTCAGACCACCCGGAAACAGGACTCCTCATTACACAAAATAAAAAGGAAAATATGAGCCTTATTTTGGAAGAAAAGGAGAACTACGAAAAGCTGAACCCCACCTCCAGTACTGCACAGAGCCACTGCTGCAGCAATGCAGAGAGCTGTCAAGAGATTTAATTAGGGTACAAAATCCAGCGATTTAAGAATTCTCTCTCCTTAGAACATTCTTAGGGATTTGCTCAGAATTAGAGGGTGGTTTAAACATTAAAGGTTGTTTTTTTTTTTTCTCCCTTTAATGAGATCAGCTCTACAGTGGAAAATGAGACTTTATTTATCTAAATATCACATGAAGAACTGAATAATTTAATAGCCTCTCTCAACTAAATCCAACCTAATATATTTACATGTTTGTTTTTTTCTTATGCATATAAAATCCCTATTTTGTACTTGAATTCCAATGTATAAACAATCCTTAGCTTTACAAACCTTAAAGATAAGTAATTAGAACTTGGCATTTAAAATTGACTGTTATTCTTGCTAACAATAAAAAACTCTTTCAGTTTATACTTATATTTACTTCTGAAATCTTATGAAGGCTGTTCACTTAGACTAGATCTCTTAGTGAGCATTTCTAGACATTAAAAGTGTGGAGATGTTTGCCCCCTCTTAAAAACAAAACAACAACTTTCATGTAAAATGTTATGTACCACTCTAAAATTCTTGTCCATTTTAGGTCAAAAATAGCACTGGAAAAGTTATCCAAAACCACCCAATTAATCATTAGGTGTCTAGGAGCACCTGAGTTATATATTCAGCTGTATAGAAAACTTAAAGATTTCAGCTTTTGGAAAGACAGTTAACAGATATTGAATAGCTTAAAATATAAACACATCCTCATCTTTTTGACACTACTTTATCTGTCACAAGGGTTGGATTCTGCCACCCTTGAAACTCTCATTGTCTCAATGGAATGAGCCAGTTAGCTTAGTTTAATTTGGTTCAATAAAGACAGTGTAATCAGTTCACCTAGGATTAAGAAAAGGACTGAGTGTGGAAATTTTTTATTTTTTTTTAAAAAAGATGTTTCCCCCTTCTGATACATGAAGAAGAAACATTTGTGGGATCTAATCATTCAGAAGGACAGATTGACCAAAAATCATAGAATCACTGAACAGCTTGGGTTGGAGGGGATCTTAAAGATCATCTAGTTCCAGCCCCCCTGCCAAAATAATCAGTCTAGTTTATTGCCTAAAAGTAATATTCAGAATATTTCTAAATATTGATATGATTGGATTAGTTTAAAAATAATAATAATAACAATCTCTTGCATCCAGCACAAGTAAAGTAGCTTTACTTAACTAATACCGAAACAATTTTACACTGCAGGCTTTCTGTATTTTAACTGAATTTCAATTTGCATCTGTACCAAGCCTGCTATAAACCATGAATGAAAAGTAGGTCTGTATGTAAGTAAATAAATAAACAAATAAAGTTCTTCACTATTTTCTAAGTGGTAAAAAGTGAAAAGTTTAAAATATCAAAAACAGATTTGAAGGTATGTAATTACTTTCATTTGTGTATAGTATATCCTATTGATGGCAAAAAATGCCAGATTTGGTGTAATTTATATACTTTGGGTAATCATCATGTCCTAATGTTTACTAAATAATACCAAGCCAATCCTCATTTCTAATCAAAAAGTAAAAATTACAAACAAAGACACTTCTCATGTTAATCATACAGACTAGATGTGCTCATTGGTCTGACAGCGTTAGGGATGCATCTGACCACTTTGGTACATCTCCCCTCCCTGTGTAATTCTGTGGCCACGCCTGATCTTAACAAATGGAAAACCTTAATTAGTGCACAGCTGCCAGCCTGAACTCTGCTCACCAGTCCGTCTTTCTTGGCAGGAAAACACATGCTCATAGTCATATTTATTAAAGCCCTTTCATGGTGCCGGCTTATTTGTGCGCTTCCACTTCAGTCCGTGGTTGCCTCGCAAGAGCGTGGCATGAAATAAATCAGTTCCCCATTTGCAATATCTGCTTCCCTGACTGCAATATATGGCTGTGTGTTGTGGCAAAATGCAAGCTACGTTTCCACCTCAAGTAGCTTTCCCCTTTCAGCTCCAAATAGCACAGAGTGGAAGAGTGCTGGTCGCTGTGGTCTCTCACCACTTCCTTCCAAGTCAGAGGTGCTCCTTGATCAAATAAAGCAGGAGGAAAGAAAACGAGCTAGTGAAATCTTGTAGGTTGTGAAGATGCACTGCACAGATAGCAGTAAAACCCTAAAGCACTCTGTGGGTCTGGGAATACATTCAATTGTGGGTTTCAATCACTGTTTTTTCCAGCCACCACTGACACTTTGGAGCATTCTCAACTCCTCGGTTCCACCAAGCCGTCACTTTGCACAGAGCAGTGGTGGGCACAAGCGCTCCCTTTGCAGTAGGGTGCTGGAAGACATCTTGGAGACATCTGTAGAGGGCAATGTTCAATGATTTTCCCTCCTTGGATGCAAATGTCTCACCACAGAATCAAAGGAATAAACAGAGAAATGGGGCGATCGATAGGGCAGCTCTTACTTGAAGAAGACATCTAAAACCATGGGATACATCTAGTTTCTCTTAATTAACAACAAAGGGATCCCCAATTAGCCCAGATATAGGTGTAAATGCTGTAAACTTTTGAAGTGGGACCCATCAATCCCACCCACGGCACTTTCAGAGAGCTGAGCTGTTTGGTTTCTTTGAGTTTCCTCCCCCTGGAGTTTTACCATTAGCAGCTAACCACCATGTTTATGTCCAGTAGCACAACACACGCTGATTTATAGACTGAACACTTCAGAAAACAGCACAGGTCTCTAACTACGGCACAAAGGAAGATTTTCAACAGTCTAGGCAAAATCGAATGGTGTAGCAACCATCTGAAGCCATTTGAGAGGTTTGAAACCTTTCAGCTGGCCAACGTAAGCCACTAAACTTTGGGTGTCAAACACGGTCAACATCCAAGTGCTCCGTGCATTGCTTGACAGCGTGGTCACCAGCCCAAGAATGAGCTTTCCAGAGACCTGAGATTTACAGGTCTGGGCTCCAAACCCAGGTGCT
The DNA here is from genome assembly GCF_964211835.1 of Anser anser. Lineage (NCBI taxonomy): Eukaryota > Metazoa > Chordata > Aves > Anseriformes > Anatidae > Anser > Anser anser. The sequence goes on along the minus strand of NC_139726.1, from coordinate 16,075,045 downwards.
TGGTGTGCCTGGGATCGATCAATGTCAGACTGCACATGGGGTGAGGGTCTGGGCACGGATGGGGGGACACACCAGCCCTCCTGGGGCAGCCTCTGCTTGTGCCAGCTGGGAACCTGAGGAGTTAGTACTTCCCAAGGGCAAGGCAATCTCTAAAAACACACAGAGTAGGAGAAGGGAAGGAGCAAAATCCTATTTATACAAAGAGCAAACTGCAGAACCAGAGAGATGAAAAGCTGGAAATTAATTTGTCTCAAACCAGCATAATCAATAGGTTCACGTAAAGAACCTTCCTTCCTTTCCAAAAGAAAGGGAAAGAAAAAAGAAAATTCTAATAAAAGTTTTCTTCAAAAAGAAAATACTTGTGTGTAAGAGTACAAGGAGTGAGAACATGGGCGTCTGTAGCAATCAGCACAGTACTGATTTACAGATCTTTAAAAGATGGATGTTCTTGGGATACAATTAAGGAGTTGACACTTTCCCAGCACTAGCACAGCACAGTCTCAGGATGAACTGAAAACAAGACCATGTTATCAGTAGCTCACCACCGATGCCAGGTTCTCCTAGTCTGCTTTTCATTTTCATTTTCATCAAGCCTACTTCATTACCCTGGTCTTGATGCAAATTAAAATAAAGTCATCAGTCTGTAGACAGACACACACAATTTTTGTTAGAAAGGCGATGAACTCAGTTCCTGTTCCTGCAAACAATTATGCAAGTAAGCAGTCTAATTTTCTACAGATGGCTTAATGAGGCTGCATGTGTGTAAAAAGTTACCCACAGGCAGATTTGCAGTAGAAAGGCCATGGTTATCTCTTAGCTGCAGGGTCTTCCAGAGACCCAAGCAATTACCATTGTTGAAAGCAACAAAAGCAATGCTGCAAATTCATCGTTGGATCAAATATTTCATAACTGCGCTTTAGTAGTTACACCTGGTGATAATATGCTTACTGCTGGGGCAGGACTCAGGAGGACAGCTTCCAGCACTGCATGGTGGTGGACTGTGTCCAGGCGAGGGTGGTGTCGGTGCGATGGGGACACCAGGCACATCTGTGTCATGGGAGCAGGAGCAGTGCTCATGGGGGTAGCAGCAGGATCCCAGTAAGGTCCCCAAATGCATGACACATGCAGAAATGTGCCGGGAAACAGTCAGGGCAGTATCCTGACAACCACTGCAGTCTGCCTGTGACTGTAATGGGATGCTTCCAGAGGCAGCTCCAGCATTACCATTCCTGCCCTTCCTCACTGGCTGCTCTCAGAATACATCTTTAGGCTTTTTGAAGGCTGAGCTGTAGCCCTTCATTCTTTATGACAGGGCAGCTGCGATACTTTCCAACTCTCCTATATAATTTTTAAACAAAATTCTGACTGCAGCTTGCATGGAAATGTGTTCTCTCACTGTCAATAAACGTCCTGCCTTGCCACACTTTAACACGAAGGCACATCTCCCAAGGCATGAGGAACAGGGACTTTTACCAATGACTGCCTTGCATATGTTATTTGCTTCCACCACTGTGGGAGCAGGATGACAGAGTTGTTACAAACTGAAGACAAGACAGCCCCAGGTAGCCTTGGGTGAGGCTGAGAGAATGGAAACTGTTCCCTTGCAGCCTGCAAGGAGCACGGGCCCTGCAGGTACCCAGGAGCAGAGCACATGGCCCAGAGAGCTTCAAAGAGATTTGGAAAGGAAACAGCTGGTGTTTCCAGCTCCCCTGCGTGACTGTGAAAAGCTGCGTGAAGCATGTAAAAGGAAAGGAAGCATTTATTTTTTTAAAAAACAAACAAAAAAGTAGTTAACATCTCGGGAGATGTGATAACATACAGGAAAGAGGGGAGAAGTAGTTCTTAGAAAACATATTACTTAATTTAGGTGCCTAATATTCCTAGGGCTCTCATATTAGACCAGGAGTCAGGAAGGCTTCCTGCTTTGATCAGGCACTGACCAAAGACCCCATAACGGATCACAGAATGGAGCAGTGACTGTGAGCTTGCACATACCTGTACAGCAAAGGGTAACAAAACCTACCCTGAATTAACTAAAATAGCAACAGAAAACACATACCTAAACTGAAAAGTTGTTCTGTTATGTAGAACAAATAGATCTTCTGGCTCTGGACCCTGCTCTGTTCTCAAAATAATTACCAGTGAGTGAAGCAGAATCTAGCGTCCCTTACGGACACCAGAAAGATCCTCTCAGGGACCATTACCAGCCCAGGGTTAGACCTCGTTAACCCTAGCTAAGACAAGGGGGATTATAAGCTGCAAACCAGATCTGAATTTGGCTTCCCATCCACCACGTGTTTACACAGCAGATTACACAGAGCCCGTCTCTGCTTCCAGATACCCTCAGTGACCACTCCGTGCTGCCATGGGAAAATCCTAATAAAACAACCTCGCTCTTCTGCATCGGTGCTGCACTTTTGGATCCCAGGCAGGCTGGTCAAAGCCCAGGTGTGGCTTGGGATCAGTAGATCTTTGCTAAACAGTTTCCAAGCAGGACTGCACAGACCACGGACCATTCCCCATGAGCAATGTACACATAGCCACCCTGCTTCGGAGGCTAAACCAAGGGCATCATCACAGACATGGGCTGCCTACCCCAGATGCCCTCAGTGCTAGAGCCCCATCACCCCTCTGGACCATCTGGGACGAGGCAGAGGTGCAGAGGAGACAGAGAGAAGGAGACCAGGAGAACTTACAGGTACAAACCAGATCTGTGCTTATGCATCTCACCAGCTCTATTGCTAGGGAGCTCCAGCTCACCGTATTTCTTTGCTTTCGTTTGGGAAACAAAGCAAACAGTGGAGCACGTCTGTATGCACCGACCCAGGCAGCGCACCACGATCAAGCCAGGCGAGCGAGGACTGCTTGACCTGGAGGATTTAATTAGTGCCCCAAACAGTCTGAAAGGTTTCAAGTTTTATTCCTACTAACTTGCAAATTTACTGCTTTTATTCGAAAGGAAAATTCACGATCTCAAATGTCAAGAAGTTGTGTTCAATTTCCTCCTGGCATTTTGACCTTCTCAACATGAGGGAAGTAACCCTTGAAGAGCCAGGGAAGCGAGGCAGCAGAGAATCCGTATATTAAAGGGTTTCTGTACATCAGTTAGGACAAATCCCCATGCTGGGGACCTCTCATTCACCCGAGATCCGGGAAATACCTCCTCACCTCTGTGGACGAGAGTAGAACAAATACTGTCATTTTTCCAAAGAATTTACAAAAAACAGTGAACCTTCTAACACGTTCAGTTTAGATTCCAATGTGGAAACTCAAACACATTTCTAATTTAAATTATATTTTTAATTCACTGCATAAAAACAGAAACCTGGTCCTCAGCTTTTCTTTTTCTTTAGTGATTCAGCATCTCAAGCAGCCGAGCTAGGTTTTAACATGAGTCAGTAGGGAGCATTCTGAGATTGCAGGGTGAATTTTGGACAGTTAGTGATTTCCAGCTAAAATTTCCAGAAGCAAATCAATCACTGAGTTTCATTTTGGGCGTCGATGAAAATGTCACCTATCAAGCTGGAAGAGAGTCTGTATTCATTAAAGATTACTTCAATTCCTGACAAGAAAGGAGGAGATGGGAGGATTTCACCACATGGGGATTTCACTATACTATTTTTAGAAATAGAGCTAATAACAAAAATATAGAAAAAGTGAAAAACTCATCTGTCATGTCGATTGTAAGTATACCTTAAAAATGAGGAGGAAAATTCATTGCAATTTCATCTAAAAGTCCACTGGCTCAGCAGCAACTAGGAGAGCAGTCACTCCATGGTGGTCTGGTGCAAACCCAGACTGTGAATGTCACTGTCCACATACAGTACTTGGCTTCAGGTACTGCAACCTCCATCCATCCGCAGGCTTTCAAAGGGACAGGTGCCCCAGATGCTAAAAGCGATTGTCACAACCAGCATCTTTGCTGGCAGCCCCAGCAGCAAGAGGGAAGAAACAAATGTGCACAGAAATGGAGCGTCTCCCGCTCCATTTGCTCACAACAGGCTCACTCGGGGCAACTGCTGTGTCTCAAAATAGTGGCAATGCCGGAAAATGTGCCCATGTGCCTCGAAGAGGAACGTGAAACTGCAGGCATTAGATGCCAACAACTTCCAGCAAGTCACTTCCACACCATTTGGGGATTTCCCCAGAGAACGCACGGGTTTCTTTATCCAGTGTTGTGCAAAGAGGGTTTTTTTTCATCTGTCAGCATCATCTTTTCATGCTCAGCCACACGAGCTATTCAGACGTCCTTGCTGGTGCCGACACACAGGACATGCTATGTGGCCATAGGACCTTAATGCTGAGGAAAGCCACTTCTCTCTGTTATAGCAGCATTGCTGCTGATGCTGCAGTACGGAGAAAGGGAGGTGAAAAGACTCCTACAGAAGATCTGCAGAATTGATTTGTGTTGTTTTTCAGCCATTGCAAGAGATCAATGAGGCATAAGAGTGAAAGAAAGATGGCCCTCACTGGCATGAAGGTTTACAAGCATCCTCCCACTGCTTCAGCCAGTTTGCACATTTCATGGCATTACAAAGTTTAAGTGCCATCAAATAGATCTGTCTGGCAATAAATTCAGCCAAAGGCAATCTCTTAAAAAGTCATCATTATGTAAGGGTATGCTTGCTCATTATAATGAAGGATGGAAAATACAGTATGCGTCACATAGTGTAATTCAGAATTGATTTCCTATCGCAGCACATTTTACAGAGACTATTCTGCACAGTGGTTTTGCCATGCTCTAAACCAGGACAGTTTTCCCACTTTTCTTCCCTTTCATCCTCTCCTTTTTGCCCAGTTCAGGAGACTATTTCAAGGCAACGCCTTCATCTTCACCGCACATCAAAAGCAAATCGAGCAAGGAGTGCAGCTCCTAGCCTGGCAGCTCTCCATCACATTTTAAAACTCTTCTTTGAACCAAAAAAGCACATCACTCATTTTATTTTGCTTCTCGTCAAAGAGGAGCTGGTTGCTAACAGCAAAAAGAGCCATTTGTGAAACATGCCAGCTCCTGGTCTGATCCTGCCAGGAGCTCTGTCATCTCTGTTCCCACCGACGCTCTGCTTCCTACAGGAATCGGGACCATGCAGGATTGGCCCCTCCTAAAGACTCAGATGGTGCTGAGTTATGTATCTACTCTGAAGCACGTATATTAAATGCCCTGTCACAGTGCCCTCTGTTTTTCAGTTGAGCTTTCTGTTTATTTAGTTTTTACTTCTTCAGCCACTCCAGATCTGTCATCTTTATGTGCAGATGCCTCTAAGTGGGTTTTTATAGCCCCAAACTGCTTTACTGCCAGCACTGCCTGAAAACTCAACAGAGGTGCCAAGGGCTACGGATGAAAACTGCAATTTCTACCTTTGATCTCCTGTTGGATGGTGCCCTTGACATCACTGGTACATACCTGCATCCCTTCACAGGCTTGTCAAGTTGGTGTTACATGCACATACAGCCATGTTCACACCTACAGGAGGTTAGTTTCAACCGGTGTTAGAAAGTGAAAAACAGAAGACTGCAGTCCCTGGGGAAATAAAATGCAATTTGCTGCCTACACAGAGCCACTGCAATAAGGTGACCTGCTATAATACCATGCTATGACCTGCTGCATAAAGCAAATGGCCGATGGGACAGAGGAGCCTTGGGTGGCTCAGAGCCCTCTCTGCTCACTCCAAATCCTGACATCCTGGGGCCGGAAAGGCCCCGAGTATAATTCAGTGTCAGTCTCTCCAACATCACAGCCCTTTCTCTAGCCTGCCCTGTGGGCTACAGTTACACTGCAGTGTGTCAAGTACACAGTCAAGCTCTCCTTACTAAATCTGTGCCCATTACATGCTCTTGCCTGCTACCCAACACACTTCATGCCCTTCTGTGCAACCCAGGTGCGGCAGCTGGGTTCCCCAGCAGGGAAACAGCTGCCCCAGAGGGGCTCCGTTTGCCCCTCTGCTTGCACCAGGAGTGGAGCTGCCAGGGCTGGAGAAAGGAGCTCAGGCAGGCACTTACATGTGCTCCACATGCTTTAAAGAAGCTGCAATTCCCCATCTTCAGAACTTCCAGAAATCATTGTAAGATTAATAAGTAAATGCCTGGGGTCCAGTAAAAATTGGACTTTCTACTTTTTCTATTTTTAGAAATCATAATAGAACTATTATTATTTCTGCTCTGCAAGATGGAAAGCTCAAAAACTCAGCATTTGGACCAGAGCAGGGCAGGAAAACAAAGCAGCCTGACAGCCATACAAAGCCCATCGGCCTTCAGCTCTTGAAATCCTGCCCTATGCTTGAGCTACAGCACCATACTTGGTTCCTTTTGTCTTCCCAAAATAGCAACTAGCAGGGCTGGGGGAGAATCAATTCCCAAGGAAATCTCATGCAAATTGGAGCCACACAAAGGAGGATGTTAAACCAGAATGGACAACAGCAGCGCCACTCTTGGACCTCTACAACGTTTCAAAAAAGACTGATATTATTTACAAATGTGTCTCTATTTATTTATGTTTCTTTTCACCATGCTTTGTTATTTTGATCACTGAAATACTGACACTCACGACCCATTCAACAGTACCGTTTTATTCGTAATTAATACATGCGCATAATCATTATTAAATTACATAAAAAATAATAACGGACTTTTACCACCACTATAAAACAACAAATTAGGTTTTGTCTGTAGTTTCAATGTGTCCGATAATGATATTTAAACATATTTGAAATTAAGCAGCACAGATGTTAATCAGATAGTAGGTCTGCCGTACCTTTGCATGAGTAATGCTGCATGAAATAATTAAAATTTCACATTTATGTAACACTTTCCATCTCTAAGGGATCCCAGAACCTATTCATAAGTACAGCCTAACAGACATATTTTGTAATATTTTGCCTTCATCTGACAGCCTCCTTCCATAGATTTCAAATCACTTTCCAAACACTAATCAAGCCTTCGCCACCCTACGAAGTTGACGCGGGCGCACAGCCCCCAGGCTGGGTGAACTGCAGCATGTCGGGGTTCAGGGTGACTGGCATAGACCACCCCAGTTCAGCAAAGATTTCTGTTTAATAAAACAGTTAATCATATGGTTAGGTGCTCTTTCGCAGATGTACAAACAGCCTCAAGCACCTTGTTGAACGTGAGCATGCGATGAGCTGGGACCCAGGTAAAACAGTGCGGAGCGGAGGAGAGCGTAGTCACTACTGCTCTCCCATCTATTTGCCATAATTACTTCAGGTTAGGCGTGAAATAACGTAATAAGTTATTTTATTCACGTTTCACATGTGGCGATATTAACTAAATACCCTCAGACTGAGTGCCATTTTTTCTGTTTCAGAAATCACCACGTCTTTAACATGCTGTGTAACTCAGCTTTCTCTATCTGTATGCTTTCCAGACAAATCCTCCAGGTGACATTTTCTAGAAGAGAGTACGTGTCAAATCAAGGATAGCTCTCCCAGATTTTCTGTGCCCAAGAGACACCCAGCGCAACAGGGAGGCACCGCAGGGTGAGGCAATGGGAGAAGCTCTCTAATGGGCACAAGGAGTCCTCCCAGCCCTGCTTCCACTGCTCCCAGCTAAGCCAGCTGGGCACAGGGAACGCGAGCACAGCTTTGGCAGCTTGCTGTGGCAACCTTCCTCTTAGGTGTAAGGAAGAACTGACGAAATGCAATTCACTTGAATGTATGAAAACCTCCTGTGTCCGCGATAATGATTTTGTTTAGAACAACGTGATGTTGTGCTCATGGAAAAACATGTATATACACAAAAAGAGTTTCACATAAGCTGCTCATTACAACACCAAAATGTTTCCAAGCCCTATTCGACAGCCTGAAAATCATATTGATTTGAAGATAACATAGTAGCTATTGAATTTCTCTTTCTGGGTCATTAACATAACAACTGGACTTAATTCACCGTCATGGTGCAAAGGACACAGAGGATTCTGCCTAGGGCTTTAGATGGAATACACTTTTTTTTTTTTTTTTTTCCCCCTGTATTAGCACTAAAGGATTATTTTAAGAGGTCTAGGAGATTGTAGCAGACTGAAAAATGATTATCCTTGTCTTTTAAGAAAATGAGAGCAGGAACTTGGAAGAAATACCTGATAAAGTCCATAAATGTCCAACAAGCTCCAAGCCAAGAAGCGTACCACCCCCTTCATCTCACTAAGGTCCATATGGACAGCAAGCCATGTTATGAAGTATAAGGATTGTTCCAGCCCAAGGTTTTTTTGTTTTTATTTTCTCCCCTTTTTCTAAACAAAAGATGGAAGTTTGTGGTTAGTCCTTTACCCACAACCAGCCTTAACTGAATTCAGAAGAAGAGGAACAATGATATTCTGTATTTATGCCGCCTATTATTAAGTGCTAGTTTCCAGTTTTGTTTAAATGCCAGTTATCAGGATTCAATTTACCCCCTCCGATGGGATGTCTGGTATCATTCTGAGAGTAATAACTGCAATATATTATGCTAATTGAGCACTAATAAGCTGCACAGTGCTTTTGCTTCCAAACAGGAATGGAAATGTCATTTTTTAAATAGAATCCAGTAATCACCTGTCTATACCTGCACCATCTCCTTTCTGTATCCATGAATATGAGGAGGCAGCAGAGATTTGCTGGGGACTACAGAGAACACAAGGAAAACCCCAAAGGTCTAACTTCTATTAACACACTTTTCCTTAGACCCCAACCCCCTTTGGGGAAACTAGGAAATGCCCCATGAAGAGTGCATTTCATCGAGACATCCTCCCCTGTCAGCAGCCTCCGATGTAATGAACTTTAAGGCTGTTGTCCCACGTATCATCAATCTTAAAGATGAGGAGTCTCCAGCAGTGAATTTCTCTTCTGTTTAACTCTCAATAGGACTGTATTTCATGCAATTAATGTCAGATGCTGCTTGTGCATTTTGATCATTTCATTTATTTACAGCACAAGAAATCCAAGGCATCTTTTGCACTCACTTAAATTGTGGCAGTAAGTCTGCAAGATTTTACTGGCTTGAGAAGACTCTCAGGGATGAAAGATGATTGTACTAGTTACCCTAATTAATATTTTCTTATTAGTTATACTAGGGAAAAGGGCCTTTACAGATGAACAAGAAGAATTCCCTCCTGTGTCTGAAAGAGAAGACTAAATGCAGTTACATACATTTGTAGTGGCATAGATTTTGAAGGACTTTGGTGAGTTGTCTTTCTCAGCTGCCTGATGACTAACACCATTGTTTATGACTGATTAAAACTGTACCAGTCCCTGATGCAAATTTAACGCGTTCACTCCCAGTGACAGGCGTGCTGCCAGCTCACACCTAGCATCTGGCAATCAGGCCAGTGCCTCCTTCTTCCATCACTAACATAAATATTACAAAGGGCCTACCAGCAGGGAGATCTAGGAAGCCACACTGCTTACCCCACTCTTAAAAGACTTACGTCCATTCACCTGGAGATCAGAAATTTCAGCAGGTGAGTTTTTATACATCCAACACTCCTGCATGGGTTTTCCAGGATGGAAACCTACCAGGAGGTGTTCTGGATGTGCCAAGTTCACTGCTCATGCACAGCACAACTGGCAGAAATGCCACACAGCACCTAGAAGTGTCAGACCCATCACGTGTAGCCCCTCAGACTTACAGCTGCTGCCTTGGGTGCTTCCTGGATGCACCAGGCTTCGTGGGCGCAGATGAGCAAGTAGGGGAACCCTGTGTAGGATGGATAACTTTTAGGGCTACCTGACAGCTGGAGTTCAGCAATAAAGGTACAAAGCACTTGAAATTCCCAGGCATAAAGAAAAGCACAGGTGGACCAACACTTCCGAAGTACGGTAGCTCTAGCCCTGCTTCAGCAACAGTTTTATCTTGCTTCCACATAGAGTAGCAGGTAGGACAGCAATTAGCCCCCAGTCATCAAAGCACTCTCATTAACTTTGCACTGAAGTTAATAACATGCTTAAAAGCTTTGCTGAACTAAGTCTGTAACAATCAGCCCAATCTAAATACAGAAACCGCACAGATCATGCGAGGGGGAAGCTGGTGTTAACTGGGAAGAGAAGCATATATAAAATTTCCCCCAAATCCGCCCTTGCTTCAGTAAAGCAACGCACACGCAATGTTCTAGCAAAGCCAGGGTGTTTCCTGCTGAGCTGGGACTGCTTGGTAGCATCTTATTCGCAGGAATTCCTTCTCCAGTGCATGAAGGTAACTGCTCATTCGTGCTCAAAGGTGTACTGAGCAGTGGGCATGATGCATCTTCATTCACTGCTCATGCCCAGCTGTGAACACCTTTTATCTTGTAGCCAGATATCAAAGACACAAGCTGCCAGGAAAATAACCTGATTTATTACATACCACACTCATTTAGAAATCACCATTGATTTGAAAAACCACAGGGGGAAGTAATTAGATTTAGTAGGTAGCAAAGCTTCTAACTGATGATGTAAAGTCATTTTATTCAACACTCCCGATATAGAAAGTGGCAGAAAAATTAAATAACAAAACCGGTCCCTATCACCAGGCACAAAAATAAATAAAATAAAATCAACATTTCACCAAATGCATGAAATTAAATACGTGCTTGCTGGCATGTGCTATGAGGGTGTCACTCAAGAGAGCATTTCGATGCATGTGCTTGTATTTAGCAAGTTATATAAGGCTTAGGAGCAGGTTTAACGTCAAGCATGTGCGTCTGTGTTTTGTTGCACAAGGGAGGTGTGGAAAGCTGAGGTCTCGGGAGCTGAAGCACCCTGGGGGCACAGGGCTCGGCAGTGAGGAAAGCCAAGTGTGCCTTGCCCCTACAGAGCTGCTCGGCATTTTTCATGGCCGATCCCCCGTGTGTTTCACAGCAAACACACATTACTGCACTTTGGCCATTCTTGCCAAATACAGTTTACTGCAGCCATGTGGTGGTTCTCCTGCTAGGAGGAAGAACAGCTGACACCTTCTTGTCTCATAACTCTTACCCTTTAAATCAAGTTAAATCAAGTGACTATTACACGTAAATCCCCCTTCTTGTTCATGCCTGTGGCCAGGTTAACAGGTGTTTTTGACATCCAGGCTGAAAACATAAATGATGAGACAGACTAAACTAGGACCTCTGGAGGCTTGTGTGAGGCTCTGGCAGGACAGAGGCTGCCCTTGTCCACACCTGTACTGCTCCCCAAGGTGGGCAACTGAGCTGCCCTCTGGGGTCACATAGAGAGAGAGGAGGAGGAGGATGCCTGAAGCCCAGAGGGTGATGAGCCACAAAGGACACCCCTGGACTCCCTCATTCCCATTCCTGACATCTGAGCTGTCTCCTTGGACTGTGATTAGAGAGTAAAAAGGGAAAAAAAAAAAAAAAAAAAAAAAGGAAAGAAAAAAAAAGTGACCTCAGTTTCAGCTTTGAAGTTAACTGAAAAACAATATATTTGTAAAAGGATAATGCACATAAGTAATAAGACTAAATGTCTGAGTGATTATTTCGGTCTTCTGTCTCGTCAGCTTCTACTGCACAATCGAATTCCCAGCATAAAGTAAAAGCTTCACACCTCCTGTAACAGGTGATGCTTTTTGCTCAGGTGTACAGAACAGAAGGGTGCGTGGGGTAAGCTCAGTGCTTCTCTAGAAGGTCTGGCGGAGCTGGAAGAAGGGTGAAGGAATTTGGCTGAATTAGTTCCAGGCCGGTTGTACCTGGAGGTCCAGACTGAAATCAGGAGCCAGAATGCATGTTACTGTGCAAATGCACAGTAAAAGCCTGATGAACTTACAACTCTGGACACACACAGCTAGAGCAATGTGCAGCTGGAGGGGGGCATCTGCAGTGCTGCCACCCACCTGCCTTACAGCGGGGATGGGGACACAGGACTGCATCCACCTCCGGCCTCCAGTGGAAACATCGGAAACATCTCCCTCGTCCCTCTTGATTTTTTCACATCAGTTGTCTTTGCAAATGATTTTTGTTCTACCAAAAGCTGTTTGATGCAGACCCAGAGAGCTGGGCCACATGTTTTGCCTTACCACCAGGAGGAGCTCCTTAAAGGGAGCAATTAGTCACGGAGTGCTGATGAAGTGGGGGGACTTTTCCGCTCATTAAGAGGTAGAGGGAGGGGGCCCACCGCTGTCCTTCCACGCACAGAGCTGGGCAGCCCGTGAATGAGACCACGCTCCCTCATTAGAGAGTGGGGCAATGAGCGCGTCTGTCAGCCTTCTGTTACTATTTCCAAATGAACTCAATTAAGTTAATGAATTTTTCAGTGCAACAAAAATGGCAAGGAAGAGGCTGGAACACTAAATGAGAATAAAAATAAAGTATCGCTCCTCCTTCTCCAACCCAGATTTCAAGATTGTTTGCTTTCAAATTAAAATATTTTTCCAAACATTAGCTTAGTTGAGGAAAATCTCTAAGTGTTTTTCTCTGTGGCTGCTTCATTTGAACAGTCACACCCACTCTGCTCGCTGCAACCAAGTATGATTAATGCCAAGCAACACACTTTCCTAAAAGAGGAATTGCTGTCACACTTCATAATTTCCATCAATTACGGACACTTCAAAAAACACAATGAGTCTGCATTTAATTGCTATAGAAGTTTAAAGGAAAACTACTTATGTGCTTTGGATATAACAGGATTTGGGCACATCATTTTCATTTGGGCTAAATTTTTTGGAGGAAATCTGACAGGTAATTTACATGTAAAGACACAATTTCATATTTATTTTTTTTTTGTCTCCTGATAGATTCTTTAAAATCAAACCGGGTACAAACTCATTAGCAGCCCTGTGCATGTGCCTGTATGCTCTGCCGACCATAAAGATTTCTAGAAGGGGGAGAAAGCAGAAAAGCTTTCCACTTAATTTTTTTATTTTTTTTTTTTGCAATCACCAGTAGATGAGAGTTTAAAAAAGAAAAATACAGACATAAACAGTAGTAACGCAGATATATGATAAATCTCAAAAATAATTCCTTTCTATATTATTTCCATTTCACTGCTGCTTTATCCTTTTTGTTAATGATTTTATGATTGCATCCAGCAAAACCAAACAAACTAATTTTTTTTTTCTTTTGAAGTAATGACAGTATGAGTGAAATTTAGCACATGAAAGACATGTTTGCTAGAATAATTTCAAATTTTTCTATTATCTTTTATTGGTGCATTAAAAAGAATGATAACAATGAGAAAGGATGCCTTCTGTCTGTAAACTGGTTTTAATTTTCTTTCTAGGGAAAACACAGACTTTTACATGAAGTTCAACCAAATACAAACCGAAGAAGTTTTAGCCAAGAAACACTGCATATTACGTGCACAGTGGTAACAGAAGATCCCTTCCCAGATGAGGGCTGCATTGTGCCATGCCCTGCGTGAAACCCAGGCTAAAAAAGTTACTGAATGCTTCAAGGAGCATTGCAAGCTGGTCAAAAGTTGGATAAAGCTTCATCTCAATGCAGAAACTGAGCAACCTCAACTAGAGAGTATTATACACTTCCACTTTCTAAGTGAGTTTTATGCAATTATTAGAAAAAAATCCTCATCTCTACTCTGTAGCACACATTCAAAGTCAACATCCTCACCATCACTGACACTAATTTCACCCTGTGCTCTGCTTCCTCTAGCATCAAACCACTTAGGAGCCTAATACTCTTCTTGTTGAAGCACAGTTAACTGGAATTATCTTCCATCTGGGTGCAATGTGGTCAGCTGCAGAAGGAGTGAAAAAGTTTTTTATCTTTTTGTCCCAGCTCTCTAATAATGGTCATTGAATGAGTTCATAGAAAACTCCTACAGTGCAGTTAAACAACATTACTGCATTTAGAAAAAAAGGTGTAAAAAAAACCCTACCTATTAAAAGTGCCTTCTATTTGATGCTTAGAGACTCTGGACTGCCTCTGGAGACTCCAGTGAGTTTATACAGATCACCTACATTGCTGATTTAGATACTCAGATCAAATTAGCAAAAGTGGGATGCGAATATTCCCTGTTGGAGATTGAGTTTCAAAGGTGCTGCCTCACATCGCAGAAGTTTACCCAGGTGACACTGTCAAATAAATCAGGCAAAGCAGACAGTGTTTACATGGGCACATCTAAACTATGGTGTCTGGGAAATTTTCCCAGCTCCCAGTCTGGATGTATGTTCTGGCCACGTCCCAAATTAATGTCAGGGCAAGTGCTAAGTCCCACTGTCTCCCCTCCTGGTCCTGGTTTTAACTGGAGGAAAACCTTTGTTACTCAGGAAACCCTGAGTTATAGTGTGCTCTGACACATTGCATGACCAGGACTGTGGGGCACAGCCGATGTGCTTTGGCACCAACTACAGCTTTTGGGACTTCAGCCTCATAGGAAGTCGAAAAAACTCAGCACCCAGGAAGCTCATACAGGTTTCTGACAACACAACCACTTCTGCTCTCTTTTTGTAACTTTATCCTCTAGAATGCACACTATTGGTGTTGTTATTAATAATACCAGTCGTCCTTATTGAAGGATCAGACTTTTCAGGTCTGGCCAAGGCTGCAGCTCCTTCCCTCTACACAGACCAGCTCCCAGGCAGTAGGGACAAGTGACCCAGGCCAGCCCTGGTTCTCAAACCCTTTTGTTTCTGTGTCTGTGGGGGATGCCTCTGGTGCCAAAGTGCCTGACTCATGGAGGAAATGGTCCATAACAAGTCCCTAACGCTGCCCATTAGAAGGTCAGCCATTTGTCTCACTGTTCAATACCTTCCTGGCAATTGATGCCCCCATCCATAGTGTGTCTGGTAATAAGCAAAGCATCCTGCTAGCTGCTCTTTCATGCTGCCTTCCTACAGCCCCTTACTCATTCACAAAAGCTTTCCTGTACATCAGCTTAATGGATAAAGCAATCAATACAAATAATATCAGACACTGTCCAACTTTCTTCCTTCACTAAGTAGGGCCTGAATCTTAGGGTTTTGTCTGAACTGTTCCCTGGGTCCAGAATAACTAAGGACAATATGGATATTATGCTCTGCCATAGCAATTCTGGCAATTGTGAATTTTGGGTATTTTTTTCAGTCCATTTTACTGCCAGGCAAAAAGAAACTCACTGGTGAAAACTGATGTGGTACTGCAGTGCTGCAGACCATCAAAGACCACGGGACAGCTTTTGAAACCAGTATTTGGTGTCAGTTCTCACTTGATACCAAATCAGTGAAGCGCAGATCAAGAATTCAGAGGTCCAGCAAAATTGCTTTTCACGTTCTGTTAAGAAAGAGAAGTCAAACAGCTACTCGTGTTTGCTTTCTATCAAGGTTCTCATCAGGTTTTCATGCCACCAGTAAGAATAGAAAAGGAACAGAACACCAGGCTTTTGTTGTCGGAGGTTCTGGGTTGTTTTAATCTACCTGATGCAGAGAGGTGCGGTGTGTTCCCAGTTATCCATGCTTTAGCCTGCTGCCTCCCATGCTGAATTTCACTATGAATACATTCCCCACAAGGGAAAAACAGTGAAAAATGGGATGAACAACAGAAACACATGGATATCAGGTTCCTGAATACCTGTAAGATCACCAGCACAAGGCTGTGCGAGCAGCGACTGCTTTTTTTTTTTTTTTTTTTTTTTTTTCCACATTGCTCTGTAAACACCCAGGTTATCATCAAAATCTGGGACAAATGCTAATAAACCACTCTAAAGATTCTTACTCTGGAGCTTTCAGCCTGCTTCACTGTGCAATGCACACCAATGTTGCAATCACCAGGAGACACCTAGCAGCTCAATTTTCTGTCTCCTGCAGCCTCAGAACATTTTCAGGATCCTGCATTGTTTAGGAGCCAGGGGAACCAAGAGCTCTGCATCCCTCTCTTCCCAGCTATGTTGCTGTCCCCCGGATGCTATTTCACCCTTGTGTGTCTTGATTGGCCCTAAAAGCTTTTGTTTATCACTTCTGTCTAGGCTGGAATTATTTCAAGACAGAAACTGCTTCTGACAGAAGGGTGCTCTAGTCTCAAGCACAACCACTATACCAAAATAACCAAGAGATGCTTGCCAGTTATGATGGATGCTTCTCTGTATTTTAAAGCTTTTCCTCACTAGGACTTAGACACTGGTTACAAATTGCATGCTGAACAAATCTGAAAAACTTAGCAGTAAATCTTCTGTTTTTGGGGGAGATTTCCTTCTCAGCAAGGTGATCCCCAGCCCAAACCTACCAGCGCAGCAGGGCAACCGAGGTGGCAGAAGCTGTGTTTTGTGGGGAGGGCGAGAGTTATAATCTCCCTGATTTACAGGACACTAACTGCCTCGCAAGGCAGTAATGACTTCCCACCGAGGTCATCACAGACACTGTTTATCAGTCTGCTTTGAGCAAACCCCATTAATAAATAGGCGGCTGCGATGTTTATTAAGAAAACCACAAGGCACGTGACAGACCTGTAATATTACCGCCTCGGTTCCACTGCACGGCACACATAATAACGGAGACTCAATGAAGCAGGTATTCCCGAGAGAGGAATATTAACTACAGAAAACAGAGAGAGGGGTATACGGACAGATCGGCACAGCCTGCGTGCTCCGCGCTGCTTGGATTGTTTACCCCGTGAGCACACTTTATACTTATCTTTCTCTACATTGATCTTTGAGCTCAGATTTTTACGTCCTTATCCTCTCTTTGTCCATCTAGTGCATAAGAAGGATTTATAGCACGTTACACAGGGTGAACTTGTGAAAAAGCAGTTACCATGGCAACCCGGTATTTCTTTTCTGTATAAACTTGAAGTACCGGAGCAGAGGAAGGCCAGAACACCACGCCAACATCAAAGTTGCTTTTTGTTCCCATTATGATGTTTTAAAATAATTAAAATTATTTTACTACCAACGACGAAATATATTAAAAATGTCTTATAAAACCCTTTAAGAAAACACATCCCTCAGGGCCGGTCATTGCCAGGTACCCGAGAGGCACACTGCAGAGGCCGCTTGCTACACATCGAACTCACCCTTGCAGAAGAAGCATCTCAAGAGAGGCCCCAACCATGCACACCTGTGAAGAAGTGTGTGAAGGTGCAGTGGGTCACCGCACACCGCCACAGGAGCTCAGAATTACAGGTCGATATGGCAATATTAAGACACTTCACAGCCAGTTGCCTATGTATTACTCCACTGGCTCCCAAGCTTTGACCCACAAAGCCAGGTCACAGTTGTATTTTCTAAATGTATAGAAACAGAGGGGCCTTTTCAGGAAAACAGCACTATGCCTTTGCCTCGCCGTTTATCAAAAAAAAATGTTTTATCTTCTCATACCTAGCCTCCACTGCCCCTCCAGGCTGCTGTGTACTGTTCCCCATCAAATTGCCCTTTAATTAAGGGTGCTTTCCTGTTCGCGTTGACATCAGGCAGCTTCACTGCAGAAGATGTCAGCGCACACCTTGGGGTCAGGTTGCTTGCTGCAAACCGTTGAGCCCCTTCGTGCCTCTGTAATTAGCCCTGGGCTCCACAGAGGGAAAAAGGGAGCTGAACCGGGAGGAAGAGAAACTGCCTGTTCTCTGCACGCAAAATATTGCTGCCCAGGGTGTGCAGGATCTGGGGCCCACACACTGCACAGAGCTCAATGGGTCCAACACAAATAAACAGCTGTGCACCAAGGTGGCCTAAACATCTGCTAGGACCATTTGTCCAGACCTTTTGATGTAGAGCATTTTGAAAGACAAAAAAAAAAAAAAAAAGGCCAGGAGGAAAAAGCATATTTCCAGGGAAAATCAGATAAACAGTAGACCTAAAAATAGTGACACAGCAACCTCGAGTCTCTCTCTCTCTCTTTTTCCTATGGACAACACTGGCATAAATGGTTTTCTCTAGAGGCTACATTACTCACCTCGGAGCAAAAATAATAATTTTGGCTGGGGAACTGAGCAGCTCAGTGGCCTTCAGCAACACGTCCCTCACACCTCCATTCCTCCATGAAGCATCAACAACACTGTGCCAACGCAGAAGGTGAGCAGAGCGCCTGGGACAGGCCCAGGCAGCCAACCTGGCTGTTTCATATACCACTGTGGCTTTTCGTGTTCCCTCCTGCTGTGTATTTTCCACACAACCAAAGCCCTTACTGCTGGCCTTTGCTGCCCAGGTCCCATGTCCCTGGGACACCGGATCAGCTCCTGAGCGCACTGCACTTGTCCTGAACTCCTTTCCAAGTGAAATCACTAAGTCTTTTTTTATTATTAGCAAGGGCTGAATTTCCTGTGGTGCTGGTAGTGTGGAAACGCAAGCTCCATTTCACAATATTAGAAACATATTTTCCAAGCAGAGTGGGGTGGAAAGAGAGGGAGAGAGGCAGTGGGATACACATGTGCCCCACTGAATACAGCTGATCCTCAGAAAGTCACCGATAAATACGGGGGCACTACCAAATGACAGAAAAACAAAACAAAACAAAAAGGTGTTTTTATTTTGTTTTGTTTTGGTGCTGCTACATAAATTGTGTAGATATAGCAAATGCATGGTTTGCTACGTAAACTGTAAGGTGACTGTTTTTTCACCTGCTAAAGTGCTGCTGATGCGATGTGCTAGAGCATTTTGTGTACAGATGGGAACCAAAGCTTGCGTGCTTTCTTCTCCAGTTATACGATGGGTCCCAGCGAACATGCAGTAATGCAGTCTTATTAAGCGGAGGCCCACTGCTGATCTCACTAAGACTGGTATCAGAGCAGAGCCATTCCTTTTTATTGCGGAACTCCATTTTAATTTTATTTAGGGAGGCAGTATGATCTCATAGGCAAGGCATCAGGAGCTCTGCGTTGTGTTCTCCGCCATGCCATGTGATCACAGGCAAAACATGCAAGTGTTCTCTGTTTTTTTTTTTTAAATCATATGCCACATGCTGGAAATAATATTTATTAACTGCCACAGAGTGCTCTGAGATCAATGAATAATAAACCATATAGAAATGCTAAGTGTTACCAATGCAGTGAGTGATTTTTATATGATTAGAATGACATAAATCAAGACTAACCCCACTGTCACCATCATAATGCAAAATCAAGTCTCAAGGTAATCTGAATTGGTAGCAAAGTTCCTGGGAACAACACACAACCCCATGAAAGCACAGTTTACTATTCAGCACACAAATGATGTAATGGTATAATAGGCTTTGACATGGAAAACAAAGTGCAATAGCACAAAAAAAAAGTGAATTCATCATATTTTGTTCATATCGTGTCAATTTTCCTATCCTTTTACGACTGCATTCTCTTGCAGACATATTCTACCTCTTTCTGTTCTGGCTGGCTTTGTCTTGGCCTTATGGCCTCCTCCCTTCTTCCCCTTTCTAAATTCATGCTGTGCATGAAATTGTTGGTCTACAAGTTCACTCACTTACAGTAAGATTTACTCTTTTTGGCCTGATGCTGTGCTCCACTGTAGGCCGCTGGTCCTAAAGCACGGGGATTTAGCATGTGTTTCATAAAATATTTCAACCTTTAGTTCATGTTTTTATTCCTTTCCATTTCTTTTATTTTTCCTTTTAATAGAACTTCATCAACACCCCAGGATTGGTACCTGGGTGATAAAAACAGCTGGTTCAACAACGTGCTACCGCCATCACTCTCAGCTTAGTACATACAAATGATAACCCTCTATTAGTTTTGTTCTTCATTAGGCTGAATCATATGAGAAAGCCAGAAACTGAATGAACACTGCTGGCTGTACCTTGACTCTAATTTCATCTTCAGAGTGGCATCACTGTATCTATTATTTGTATCAAAACTCCTGGCATTGTAATACATTTGTGCTCTGAGCACATGAAATATGAAAATGTGAAAGAGGAGAGGTAGAAACATCTCTATTGACATTTACTAATCTTAGACACTTGAGCCAAGTCTATCAAAAAAAATGCCTATTGCAATGCATAAACCTCATAACTCTAAGGACAATCAGTTTTAAAAACAAAAGAGAAGTCACCATTTAGAACCAATACAGTGCATAAGGCAGGAAAGAAGATAATGAGATGCATCTATGAGCCTCTAGTGACTGACAGGTACCCAGTGGCTCCCTACGAGATGAGGAAGGTGAAGTGGAGAGAACACTGCGTAAATGAGATTGCAGCAGTTCTGACTAGTTATGATTTGTAAATACCTAAAGCCAAGCTAACTGTTGCAAACATGCTGGAAGTTGTTATTATTAGAATTACAAATATGATGGGGGACTCCAGATTCAGTTCTTTACTTCTGTCAAATGCAAGCACTTTTTGAAAGCCACAGTTTTCTGATAAAACTACATGGCAAGGTAGGTACTGCAACACCTGTAAATTAGCTCAGTTCTATTCTGTGTTTCCCTTTAAAAGCTGTAGAACTTTGTGGCATCAAAGACGGCTACTTCCCATCTTTCTGGAGAGGGAAAGATAATTGAGAGCTACAGAACAGCCATGTCTTCCATCAGTAGTAACCTCAATCAGGTCAGTGGGATGTGATCTCTGCAAGAGAACTGCCAGGTCCACAGCAGGATTCAGCACAAGCTCTACAAGCCAGAGCAGCGTGAAATGCATTAATAGAGTCAGCTTAGAGAAAAAACACGTCTTTAACTCTTGGGTGTGTATCTCATTGACTGCCAGCCTAAACACAGGAGAGACTGAAATACCCTTTTAGTGAAAATCGGTCTAAAGTCTCCCTGGTTTTCTATTTTGAGTAGCAAGTTTATTCGCGCAGATGGAAGAAATGAGCTCCTAGAAGGCTTTGCTTATGTAGCCAGGTAGCACCAGGGACAACGAATATAAAATACTTTAAAATATTGCAAGTGAAGTTGCTCTGCTTGATTTTGAAAAAGAATCAAAAGTATTTCCAGCTTGAAATTGCCAAGTCAAATTTGGCCTATAACAAAAAATCAAACTCTTAATAAAACCAGAAAGTGTAGGTATGTTCCCATAACTAAAAATGATTGAGCTGTTACAGCTCAGCAATTTAGTGCCCATCCACTGAGTTGCAATAACTATGTGTGCACTTTAAGCCCACTTCAATACTGAAATAAAATACATTTGCTGGAAATGTGCTTCAGGGGATATCTGCAGCTGCTTCACGGAGGTTTAAACCCACCATGTTAGTGACTGGGGTAAGCCAAGAGCACACTAACAGTAGATTAGCATGTTCTGCCTGATAAACCAGGATTTGTTAAGCTGCAGCTATTTGACCACTTCCAACCATGCAAATTCACCATTAGACCGTTTTCTGAAAGACTCGGTGCTCACAGCGACACCAGCTCAAATAATTAAAACTGCTGCTGGTTCAAAATGAAACAGTCAACAGTAACAGTCACAGATAGACCAAAAGCTTTTGAGACAAATGATTTTGAGCTTTTGATCCCTTTTTGGGATAGGTAGCATAATCAGACATTGAAGCTGGTAGAATTATAAGACCACGTCAATCGCAGTTCTTCAGGTTGCTTTTAAACGCATATATCGGAAAATTTGAAAACAAAACGTGTTTCTGCATATATTTTCAGAAAAGAATGGTCCACTTTGTGGAGGTTTTTAATGCTCCTGTATGCAAATCTCTGTGTTAATCATTTCCAAATCACTCCCTGGAATACCATACATATGATAAATATTTAATTCCTTGCACTGACATTACAGGTTGAACTCTTTTCTTTTCCTATGACATTATTAAAGGCATGAATGGTAGGGAACAGACTGAAATAATTAATTGTATTTGATCATTCTCGGCCACAGCTACTGCAAGAATAAATTTGCCAAAGGAAAGGAAAATGTGACAATGCAAGAAGGTGACAAAGAGCTTAAGGAACTTGTTCATTTGGCATTATGTGACAGTGACAACATATCACTCCTTCTGTCTACACGGAGAAAGGGCTTTCAACAGGCCTCAGAAAACTTTTCTGTGGTCTCAAAGCATGGAAGTGGAGAAGCCTAGTGGAGAAGAGAGTTTTTTCAACACCTATAACTGTAAGGAAAATAAATACCCCATGCAATACATATAACTGGGTGTTTGAATCACAATCCAGACCTTTTCCAGTGAAAATCCAGCAACTAAATCAGGAGCATGTGAGAGAAGCCCACCCCACTGGCAGGGATGAGACCTGGGGCAGGTGGGTTTCTGTCCCCGTGAGCACCCAGGAGGTCTGACAGCAAAGTTCTGCTTTTTCTTCAGCACAGGGAGAAAGAGGGAAGTATTTGGAGAAACATGTTCCCACAGGAGCTTTGCACAAAACCCTCTTCCCGGCAGTGCCATCAAGACCTGGGCCTGGGTGAAAAGCTCCAAGACATTTTCTGTCTAGACCTCTTGTGCCCATGGTGTCCCAGCGTCCCACTACCCTCCTGCTGCCGCCACCTCCTGTGACCGGAGCAGCAAACTGCTGATCCCTCTTCCAGCTCTTTTCAACCCCGTGAGCCAGAGCTGTGCTCACAGTGATTTTTCCGTCACTGTTAATTTGCAGATTATCCAACTGCATTTGATCAAGACAGAGAGAAGAAACTAATAATATAGCACAGCACTTAGGAACACTAATTGAAAATTACTCTTAAATAATACATCAGCCCTCTCTTAATTATGACATCTTTCACTCTCCCCAGAAAAGTGCAACATCTGCTAATGTATTTTTCTAATTATTAGTATGAAGTTGCAGGGAAAGGGTAGCCTAGTGGCTCCTTTCTATCTTGACCTGCTCAGCCCAAGTTTCCCTGAATGTCCGTAAAGCATTTTTTTTCCCCTTTCTTAAAAATTCATTCTTAAGATATATTTCTTGAACCAAGTCTTCCACCGTGTGATCAGCTCAACCACTAACACCCTTTTCGGAAGGAAAGGATGCACCAGGAACCCAGCTTGCATGAATATGTGACTGAATCTTGTATTTCCCATTCATTTCCAAAGGTTTTCGAGGCTGGAACACCTTCAAGTTTGCAAATTTCATATTTCTACTTGCTTTAGGGTATGAAAATCCTTGCTGCCATTTTCTCCATTTAACGTGCCATTATTCTCAGTACTTGATTGAAAGATGCTGAAGGATAGCTCATCCACATGTAATTCCATCACCAGAGTTTTCAAAATGGACCTGTGACTCTGAGCTCTTTCATTTCCTCACGTCAAATACGAAGACAGTCATGACAAATTCTCAGCAGCGGCACTGAAAACCAGGCACATGGCAAATTTGATTCTGCACCCCAAGCAAATGGCCACCTTTGAAAAATGTTGTGGAAAATGATTTTCCTAGTGCTTTCCATGAGGCCAGCAGTAGAGCTGGAACTTGGGCGTAGCTCTTCTTGATTTAACCCCCTGGGTGTTATCGCTTCTTGGGGGCATTGCACTCTGAGACCTCTAACTTGAATTTTTAAATAACTCGGGAAATTGTCAACTAGAACTATTCATGCTATTCTGATGTCTAATGTTTCCATCAGGCTCCAAATAAATAATGCTTAGTGCATAGACCTGACATGCAAATAAAATAGAAATGCAGCTTCCAGACCCATTGCTGCCTTTAAGCAACAAAGTCCCGCTCCAGGGTCTTCAGGCAGCTGTAATTAGCTGGTCAGCTCTCTCACCTGTAGCCCCATGACAATATCACAAAACTAATAATCTAAATGAGACACCCTTCTCGCTCCTGTTAATCACCTCTCTTTATCTGACAGGCGCAGGCTTGAGATTATTGCTCGGAGCGACCAGTATTCCTTACCTGGGAGGAAACCAACAATTGATAATCAAAAGAAAAGACAAGAAAAGGAAAAAATAACTTCAACCACAATGAAAATCAGCATGCATCTGTAAAGAGATTTTTTTCAGCCTGTACTTCACAGGATATGCATCCTCTGACTGACAGAAACAGAGGTGGGCTTTTAGGCTTTCAGGTGTTTCTAGGTGTAACCTAGAACTGAGCAAAGGATAATTTCAATTTGCACAGAATGTTAGGTTCTTTTCTTTTGAGTTCTTCATTGGACTGAAAGCCTTTTCAGTTTTACTGGAAAACTAGTAGTGTTAAAATGCCTATTTCAAGGTAGAAAAGGTGAGGGGGGTGATCTTGCTCCTCCTTTTCAGAAACAAGGGTCTACAACGGTTCCCAAATTCTTCCTTTAGAAAACATCCCTGAGACCCATGTGTTACCACAAAATATTTCAGTTTCAATGCACAGCATGTTTGCTGAAAATGGACTCCAACACAATTTTTCTGACCAGCTCTAACAGAACTGCAGCCCCAGCAAAGCCACTCTTTCTTACTATCCCCAAATTTTCCTGTCACTAGCAGAGGAAGCCTGACTGTGTGTTTCCTCAAAGAATGCAAAATAGGAAACAGCCATAATGGTGCAAACATCATAGATAATTAAACAGAAAATCTGGCAGATTTTCAGACACGCTGCTACCTGCCTGTGAATATAAAGCAGTTTTGCTTGACAGTCGGCTAAAGTCGGACCCCTGCCTGGCTTTAGGTTAGTCACCTGGAAGATTTTAAGCAAATATTTATTGTAGACCACTGCACAGCTCAGTTGGTCTCATCCAAAAGACATGACACCCACATCAGTCTTTGATGACTCAAATAAAAATCCCACTGCTTCTCGCAGCAGCACTGTGCATGATCCTACTTGGTTTTTCATCTCAGCAGTGCCTAGCCCACTTCTGGGTATTTTCACTGGCAGCGCTGTAGATCCAGGTATTAACTAGCAGGCCATGAGCTGATGCTGCTCAATTGCGTTCATAGCTGTTTCCACAGGATTTCCAGTTGTTCCAGACAACGATTTTAATACTGACAGACTCAGTGTGGGGTCTATTAACCCCACAGCATCCAGGCAGGTAAAAATGAACTACTTTCCTCTCTTCCCAGCAGCCGTAACAGCTGAAGTGTTAAGAGCGTACTGAGGGCAATGCTCTTTTTAACAGCACTTGGCACAATTACATTTTATTAATTCAGGGCTGTTATTTTACAGCTTCATTTGTTTCTGCCAATTTTATGTTTGGAAGGGTAGAGAAAGCATGAAGGAAGACCAAGTGAAGTGGAGCTCCGCAGATGGAGAACAAGTACCTCTTACTCTCTCCATCACCGCTGAAGCCAGAAGAGTTCCACCTCGCAGGGGTCCTTTGCCAAAAAGAGGGAAAAAAAGAACATCTCAGCAGTTCCTGAAGCACTTGAACCATCACTGACAAGCATGTTTCTTTGTACTGAGTCATAACTGGGAAGAACAGGGACCTCAGCAGCACCATGAATGAAGGGTAGTTGGTGCAGTGAACTGCATCTTCTGGAAACCCAGGTGCCAAACCAAACCAGCACTTTTCAGCCTCTCCTTTTTCCTAACATTCTGGATATAATGGGGAAAGCTGCAGGAAAATACAACCCTAACATGCCAGGTTGCTTCCAAGAGTGTGAGCTAATTGTGTTTCTACTTTTCTGTGCATGGTTTTCTCCACTATCTGGCAGCAATTCACCTCTGCACCAAGGGATAGGACAAAACCAGCTCTCCTCCAGGTATTAAGCATGCAAAGCAAACACACAAGCAGGCCTTATGACTAAATCCTGGCATGGGCAGACAGCCCTGCAAGTAAAGGATCATGCAAACTCATGAGACTAAAAAGGTAGAGCTGTTTGTATGGGATGTGTCACAGGAAGCTACTGGTATGTCCATGCTCAAGAAGCAGGGCGAATCAGCAGCTCCAAGCACATGAAACACAAGAGACTTCAAAACACACTTCCCTTTGAAATGGTCCAAAGGAGGAAATGTGCTCCTGCTGATGTGGCACGGCTTTGATCCATAACTCCAGGGTCCTATTTTGTCTGAGCTGAAGTAGCCCTATAACAATCAACATCGCTACAGCATGCTGGACCTATAGGTCCCGGTGGAAAACCCCATATAGGAAATCCTCCCAGCACATGGTTGAAACACAATGACTGGAAACACAATAAGCAGTAACCACTCTGGGGCAACCCCCTTCCTAAGGTACAGAAAGGGGATGGCAAACTCAACAGCCCCCCACCAGCCACCTCCCTAAAAACCGAGCAGCAGCAAGTGGAACATGGTGCAGGATCCTGCCCTGGGGAATTTTGTTTTTCAATCTGCTCTTCAGCTCACTGCACAAAGTGCTCTCATACCACAGTAATGAACGCAGGATAGAAATGCCTCCAGAGGTAGATTAGATTAGAGACAGTCAAACAAAAATGCCGCGGCTGAAGGGATAATCAGAACTCCCCTCCGAAAGGGAAAGGGCAGGTCTCAGCACTCTCTCTGTCAAATCGCTTCTAAAAATAAAACTCGGGAGCCAGATTCAGGCCTGATGGCATGACAAGCGTTAAATTATGGCACTGGGGGTCTGTCATGTCTAGTACAGCTACAGAATTGATCTGCTCAGAGGACAGGTATGCTCATAAGTATTTCTCTGGAGTCCTTCACCATGGGCAGCACTCAGGTCCTGGCCAGGATGCCGGGTCAGCTCACACTCCTACCCTCCATTTCAGAGACCAACTTTTACTTTTTCCTGCGGAAAGCCAACTTCTCTTTTCCGCTACAGTTTCCAGTAGCACAAGGCAGCACAGGCTCAGTAACTTCCACTCAGAGCTCACTATCATCCCATGATATAAAAATCTACCCCTTCCTACACCACCACCGAGCAAGGCAGGACCCAAACTGTCCTTTCAGCTGGGGCTAGGGGAGTGCAAAAAAAACTTGTTTTATCTCCCTTCAAATGAATTGTAGCACATTTTTTCCTATCTATGTAAGAGCACAAGAAAATCAATGTTACAGCTAATACACCCTTTCATGGGACCGGAGTAATCAGTTGTAGATGTCTGCACTGCAAAATAATACTTGGCAAACTCTCAGTGCTTTAGGGTCAGCAGAGAGATGTCATTCCTTCCTACATAAAATCATTAACACTGACGCCATGGCTATGCTACTCATAATGCTGGGTAAATATCCCAGAAAGATTAATAATATTTTCATAGAACTCTCTGTTTAAAAGAATATAGAAGCACCATTTCATCCCTAAGCTGATAATAGGGTCCACGTGTGAAAACAATAAAATAATAAAAGCGACATGAATAAGCTTTCAACAGAAAAAGCTCTACCCGAGGAAAAGTTTCTACATCAAAGAAGGCAGATAATCTGACAATATTTTCTTCTACAAGACTGTATAAAGTTACTTAATGATTTAAACAAGATACAGTATTATAATTTTTATTAGTCCCGAGGGAGCTACAACTAAGCTGCAGGGGAAAATTTCCTGCCTTATACTGGTAGGAAAATTAGAGGTAATTGTTATTTTTTCCGTTTTGCATGATCAGGACCAAAAATTTAAACAAATACTTGATTTTCAAAAATTATAACTGCAAACATTTGTGGGTTAGGTATGAAAGCAGCCAGGAGTTAAAGTATGCAAGGATCAGAACAGTTTTCAGAACATGCTCCTCACACTGCTCTTGTGCTCCTATGAGCAAGCAATACTCCCAGTATGAGGTGCTAAGAGGTCAGGACATCGGGTAGCGCATGATGCTTCACAGGAAGGATGGATCTGGTCTTGTGAAGTCAAAATGCACTTTCCTGATGAAAAGAGTTTCAAGCCAGCCACCTCTCCTAACAATTGCTAAGTGCAACTGAATTCCACTATTCCATGCAGCAGTAGAGAAAACTAATGGGATTTCACTGCCTGCTTAAAGAAGTGATGTATATTGCTGTTAAGGGATAAGTATCAGTAATAATATGTGCAATATGCAACTCGACTGCTAAAAAGTGAAAGGCATTCCTTGTATCTCTTGGGCATCAGGGCTTCTCTGCAACCTCTGACACTTTGCCAACAGTGGAGAAGTGAGAGTAGTATGAGTGTTGCCATTTTAATAACAGTCAAGTACACAGTAATTTAGTCACATGTGAAGAAATCAGTTACAAAACTAACCGTGAATCTGTTACCGTTTTGATAAAGTTCTCAGCAAGTTTTCTTCTTCTGCTTTTTTCATTCTGCTAGCCCTCGCCATGGTCAATGTTGCATTCAGCAGGGTACCTGTACGCATGGCAGCTGAGGACAACCTGGCCTTGAAGTTTAGCCCCTCATCTATCTCCTGAGTTTTCCAGGTCCCCCAGACAATATAACTGAGGATCTCCAGGTAAAACATATGTAAAGAAGAGAGAGAGGGTAATAGTAACTGAACAAGACCAGAAATTGGCCAATTAGGACTTTAACCATATTTGCAAAATGAATTAGTGTGTACTACATGCTCTCACGTAATCCCTTCAGAACTAGAAAGACCTTGGTGGTTTTCTAAGCATAGATGTTACAGCTTTCCCTTGGTTCACTGTATAAATGTAATCCTGGTCATAATTACATGCATATGTTAGATATTATTTATAATTCAATGAGAAGAGATTTCTTTTTTGTTTAGTCACTGCTGCTCTGTATGTTTGTGCTGCATAAAGCACAGATATACTTTGCCAATCAAAATCTAATATCTGAGATCCCTATGGTGAAATTGACTTTTTTTTTTTTAATCCTTCAAAAGCTTTTTCTTTTTCCAAAGTGCTCAAAATTCTTTCTTCTGCTTCTTTTTCTTTCCTGACTGTCTAATCTCTTGATCCTCATGCTTATACTATGCTTATCACCAAAGTATCTGAGTAGCAAGGGAGCTGGGGCAACTTACTGAAAAGCCAAACGGCTCTACTTCAGGGCTCAGATGCACCCACCGGATCACACAGGGGCCCGCCGCACAGTGCTCGCCTTCTCACACCACAAAGCAGGTTTGACCCTTTCCCCTGTAGCAGTAGGGTGACAGCACTGAACGGGAAGTGCAAGGAAGTTTCAGGAATTAGTTTGGAAGCAGCATAAAATTTTTATTTGTGAGTAGCACATCAAGAGAGCAGGTCTGTATCCTCTTAGTGTTTGGACCATCTGCCTCATTACTGCATGAGGGGCCAAGGATCAGAACACCTCCTCCGCAAGAAACTGATCACATACAATTGCTCTGGTCTCGTGTTATAGGTATTAACAGTAGTTAAAAAATGCTGTATTGCTGCAAAGACAGTGGATGACTTTGAACTCTACGCATCTGAAGAGAGAGCTAAGGCACCAGCAATGGTGACATCCTCAGGCATCAGAGAGTTGGGAGGAAGAAGAGATAACTGCCTTTAGGTATATGAAACCAAAAAGGCATTTAATGCGCACTGTGTAAACATGCGTCAGATCCTCAAGCTATGATACCTTCTCTAACAAATATCTCAGGGACAGCCCAGTCTTCTGAAATACTTGTTTTGAAAGTCCCCGTGATCTAATAACAATACAGGTATGCAGTGGTTTACACCACTAAAGCTGTTCATGGTGCAACCAACCTGTAAGACTAGAACCAGACTGCTGAAGAGATACATGAGGAAAAAAACACCACCAAAAACAAACAAAACAAAACAAAACAACAGCAAAAAATGAATTACAGCTATTTTTTCCCCCTTTTGTTTCTGAGCAACGTATTGACGCTGTCTCTACATTTAGTTTTACTCGCTCCCAAGTTCATGATTCAGAGGCCAAAAATACTGGAAGATTTATTTATTACATTTGTTCCTGAAGTAAACACAGTGAACAAGGTATGCCCATAGGTGGACTGCCGGGTAAATGACCAGCAGAGTGCATGTTTCTCTGGAAATCACCTCAGAAATCCAGCCACACTAGCCAAAATGACTTACTTGATCTTAATAAATATTGTATCCAAATTCAGAACAAGAAATAGAAAGTTTGTACATGAGATTTATGTTTCACTCTCTGATTCACACTATAAGCGGTTTGATTAAATATTTATTCTAATATCCACTTGGGTTAAGAATTACACCAATCTGTCTGTAGGTATCTATGCAGAAGCTCTTAGGAAATCTTACTAATTTACCAGAAATGCATTATCAACCTTCCAGTTCTAAAGCTGTATTTTTTTTTCCTTCTTGCTAAAAAAACCTGCCAATAAAATTTATTCATTGCCACCAATGGGCTATTGATCTTCACAACTCTTGCTCATGGGCTAAATCAAGAAAGGTTTCCATAGAGAGGGAAAGTGATCCTCTTCTCAGGCTTTTCAAATACCTTCTGAAGCAGGAGTTCAGTGAACATTAAAGGAGAACCTTTAGAAGGTTGCAGGTAAGCTCTGCTACTTCATGGTGTTCTTTGACACATTTCAAGGTTGAGATTTAATTATTCAACAAATGAAAATTCATCCCTCTGATACTTCAGTTAACAACACATTCTTTCTGCTAGAGGGAATGATTATAATAGCTTGGCTTTTCTCATATTGAATCAGCCACAAAGTACAAGTTATTTTCCTGGGAAGACAAAGAGATCAACAACATTTACATGAAAACAGGCCTGAATATTTTAAAATGGCAGGTGATTTTGAGAGACATTTAAGAAATCTTGTTCTTAAAAATGTTTATGCCTGAGACTCTGCAAATATGCTCAAGTTATGCATTCCACTATCATTAGTCATATCATAAAAGAGAAGCCACAAGTCATGATTGAATGCCTTGATTATTGGGAGCTGACAGCTACGCGTAAGCAGAGCTGAGTTTGAGGAGCTCTGTTGTCAGCTCTGGCACTGCTTGTTTCTCTGGGTTATGTTGTTCCCATCTGTGTTTTTCTCCCTCTTCGTGAATGAAGAAGGTGTATCTACCTCAGTTAAGTGCTGTGAAGTTGAAAGACAAAAGTTGCTATATATATTCCCAATGCATGCTGTTTATTAATTAACGTAGTAAAAAGACAGGAGTGCATATATTTTTGTTCAGTAACGCAATGGAATGATGTGAAAAAGCTTCAAATTTTACTTCTGCTTATTTGATAGAAGAAATATCGTATTATTAGATACAAAAAATGACAAGCATGTCATGATTCTGTTTGTCTGTCTTTGCCAGAAGCCATCAGTAGACATGCATAGATGTTGAGAGTGTAACAAGAAAGTTATATGTAGTAAAAAATATTCATCAATCTCTCATCTGTTTTTACTACAATTTCTGTCACCAAGCTAGCTAAGAGCGTCACCTAACAGATTTAAATTTCAGCTCAGAAACCAGATGCAAAATGAATGAGATTTGCCTTCCCTTTTTCCACTTTATTTCTTAGCAGTGGGAAATGGATTCTAATTCTCCAGATCAGGTGTCGGTATCACCAAGTCAATCTACCTGGAGAGAACACATCAGTACAGATGCTATAGGCCCTCCTCAGTGCTGGAAGAAACAAGATGGGTTTCCAGTCTCAGTCACATCACAGCCCTCCTGTGCAACCCTAAGCAAGGTATTTTACCTCAGCTACTTTTCTTTTCATCTGTAAGACACATATAATAAAGAAGTCTGAGTCAAAAAGTGCTTTGAAACTCATCCTGAGAATTTTTTATGTCTAAAAGTACGAAGTTCAGGAACTGGTGTCAATCAATTGCTTTATCAATCCCTTAATGTTGTTACTTGGGAATCGGCAGAAATAATCAAAGCAGCATAGGTACATATGTTCTGAAGCAAAAAGACACCATCACAAGCACAGGAATTTAGACCCTCGACTTCAGACAAGTTGCAGATACTTCCTATCGCTTCTTGAGAAATGGAGCTACAGACTGTGGTCACATTAGATCATTTACTTCAGAAAGATATTTAATCTTTATTGTAATATTCAAGGTAATTAAAAACTTCCCACATCCCCTGGTAAGCTACTGCAATTGCTATAATGATTGTAAAAGTGTTATCCATCTTTCCTGTTTCAACATATCTGACTTCAGTTCCAGATAAGGGATCTCAATATGCCTGTTCCTCCTAATTAAACAATTCTTTAACAGAGTATACCTTCCTCTAGGTGTTCACAGGTCATTTCTGAGCCATGTTTTCACTACACTGTGACTGTAGTCACAGTGTAAGACACTGTAGTGACTTAAAGGTCACTAAAACTGTGTTCTCAACAGTGGTGTTGTGTACAAGCACTTGAAGCTCCTTCTTGCACATTCGTAGATGTGAGGCTATGATTATTTTTGTCTGTTAAGCCAGAGTATTGCCAGTGGAATGCATCCTGGCACAACTCCATTGCATTACTGATAGGGCACAAATGGCCCTAACCTGCTTGCCAGTACTTGATGGCTTTGGCGTCCTTGTCTAAACAAGCTTTTCTGCAAGCCAACCCAGGTGATATGGCTCTAACCCCCTGTTCCCAACCAGAAAGAGTTCATTATCAGAGAAGCTTAGGTGGCTCTCCAGCCTGTTTTAGGTCATCCATCAAGATCCACTCTTCAGAAGATGCCAATCTGGCTATGTAATCCATACACCCTTTCTTCCCTACTTCTCTGGTTCAGTATTTGATCAGGCAAAGAAGCTATGAAAGTAACAGAAGATTATTTTACAGAAAATATACTCCGATACCTCTCTCTTTTAATTCATTGTGTCAAATGAATCTTAAATTTGGCTGATCCTGAAAGCTGGCAAAACAATAATTATTCAGCTGTAATCTCAACAGCTCTACATTGGTATTCGCAATGTACCTTTTTTTTACTCTGCACTGATTAAAAGGAAGATTGAGTGGAGAATGGCATACAGAGAAAATACTGTCCCCAGATTGCTTCTCGTCAGGCAAGGTGTGGTGGTCAGACCCAAAAAGGACACCCCTCCTGTTGTCAGCTGTGAGCAGGACAGCCAGAATACTAAATGTATCCAGGTGAGCATTATCACCCCCCAGTAGGTGCAATCAAACCAGCCACTTTCCTTTTCATTTCTCTCTGATCAACTATTCAAGTGCTGCCACATCAGCATTTCCCCCTCAACAAGGAATGGACACAACAATCTGCCCCAGAGAACTAGGACTGTGCAGGATTTACCATTTTGCCTTGATTGCCTTTCTGAACTGCGAATCACACAAGAGCCTGTGCAGGGTACTAAGGTTTCTGCATTGCTATGGGAACACAGTACTCGGCAGCTACTGAAATATTCAGCCCACCTCCATACAACACCAGAATTCACAGGTGCCAGCCGAATACCTGAGCAAAGAAAGGTTTTCAAATGCCAGTCTGGTATTAGCATATAATAAGGAGAAAAGAAGGTTATTCTCTTCAAACAGCTCGAGAATACTCCAAACGTTGAAATTGCTCTGACGTCCTGCACTCAACAGCTCTGCCTCCCCCTCACTAGAGAAGTTCATGAAAGGGCAAGACCCCGGTGGTAGGAAAAGACAAAAAGAAACACCTACCTCCAGAATAACACAAACAGCAGTCATCCAAATGTGGCTGAATGTTTGTGGTCAGTATCCAGCTAACTAAAGGCCAACATTTGGATCATTTCTGCCCTGAAATTACCCACCCCCCTAGACCTCCAGGATAGGCACACAGACAACATCCAGATGGCTGTCTTCTACCTCAGGGCTGAGGTTAGATGGAATTCCTGTTCAAAGAGCTGGGTATTTTCTCTTTTCTTTTAGCCACAGACTAAAATATCAGAAGCAAAATAAGAGTCTATTTCCCATAAATCGCTGGCACAAATTTTATGTGATCTGGAACAATAAACAAAGACACTTGCATGGGATTTGGCTTTTGTTAGGCAAGGATATTAGTGGGATTCAATGAGTTTACTTCTGGTTTATTGGGCTATCCCATTTTAATAAGCCAGTTCTTATGCAAACATATTTGTCTGTCAAGTGGTAAGACAAGGCATGAAAACTAAGTTGCAACAGAGTTGAATTCAGCAGGAGGGGAATTAATTACTTCTCTTTGAACAAAGCAAAACAAAAGGAAAAAAAGTCTTCCAAGCATATTTCCAGGATCATCCTGAATCTTTCAAATTACCACTCAGCCAGAAAACACCGAAGGGGAAAGAAGATGATCGACTGGATGACAGTTAAAAACACTATAAAGCTGCTCTCACTGAAACTTTTTTTGCTCGGCTTTGCTGTGTTCCCAGCGGTGGTAAGAGCTGCAAGGATGTAGGGAGTGCAGGAGGACAGCCATAACTGTGGATTTTGCCAAGGAACACCAACCATGCTCCCCAGAGACCAAGCTCCCAGGCCACGAGGGTCAGCCTGGTAGGAATGGGGAGGACCAGTTCATGATGACTGGCCACAGCCCAAGATTTGCTTCTCACTTAGGTAATGACCGCCCACAGTTCCCATAGCCTCCCAATTTCTGTACAGACTGACTGAAACAAAAATCACATCTGTGCGCCATTTAGGTCATGCATTACACGTTTCTAGCGTTTGGTAGGTCACAAGACCCTCGATCTTCTCCTTTTGTCTATTATTAAAAGTATTTACAGGATGCTTGCAAGCCAGAGGAAACCATTTATCCCAAGATGAGTCATCCAGCCCACCAGACACTGGCCATGATTTGAGAGGATCTATCTGGAAGTTCTTTAAAGAACTTCATATTGTTCTCACAAACTGTGACCAAGTTTAAGCTTTCTGTTTCTGAGAAAACTCACAAAACAGTTCAAAAAATAGCTCCTAACCCATCTAACTTCACCTGATATACTGGGACAATATGGATTAGACAAAAACATGAAGTTCAACCTCTGTTAGTGATAGAGTAATGGATAATCTCCTTCTGATAAAGGAAATAAGGAAGACACCATTCACCTCTCCCTGGACTGCAGCTAACCATAGGACACCACTCTTTCATCTGACAGAGATAGCTCAGATGAATAGAAATGTACTCAAAAGCAGACAAAAGCATGGTGTCAAGACTTGTTTTCTCCTCAGCTGCTAAAGAACTGTTCCAAAATCTCACTCTGTTACCGGTGAGAAAATATGGCCTAAATGCATTGAGTATAATGACACACACCGGTGCTGGCACAACACCATTTTATAGTTTATGTAGTTCTCTTTATCCCTCAGTAATTCTTTCTTGTGTATTTGTAGAAAAACAATTCTTATCTCCCCTCAGTCTTCAGTCTTCTGGGTAAATAAGTCTCCTCTTTCAGTGTCAATGAGATCCCCATTCATATCTTTTCCAATTTTCTGATCATCCTAGCAGCCCTTCTTAGTACCTTTTCTGCACACAGATGTCTGGGCTTCTCTATGTGTTTCATTGTCTTACTTTGAGGTTGGAAGTACTGTCTTTTACTTCGTATTTGTAGTAGTCAGTTACATCACAGTATTTCCTTAAGCTCTGGTAATGCAGTCATGAGTTTCAGCTCTTCTTTGGATCGCCTGATGCACCACTGGAAGACAGTCAGCTCTGGATATCATGAGCATGGTACACTAACGTTGGATAGGACAGGACAGAAGGAAGCAGAATTACTGACCATGCCGCTACAGATCACAGTAACGTTAAAGACTGAAAGTTCAAACAGGGGAAAAAAAAAAATAAGAGAGAAAGAAAGAAAGAAAGAAAGAAAAGAAAACAAACAACAACAACAACAACAAAAACACAAATACAACAAAACACACCACAATAATACAGGTCTTTTTAGCGAACAGGCAGATAGCTTCAGTCTATGCCATGCACAAGTACATGAAATGATAGTGATTTATGTTTTTTAAACAAAGAGAATAAGTATTTCAATTAGGCTTGTGGGGGAGGGAGTGTGTGGCTTTATATTCAAATCCTCATTTTAACCAGGGAAAATTACTGACTGCTGCACGAGGCAGCATTCAGCCGCTTTCCTTTCCTTGTGCAGGATGCCTGGCTTGCCTTGGGAATCCAGCCCCGGCAGGATGCCTTTCTGACATCTACCTCCTGACCAGCTGTAGGTGTAGCTACTGACATTAAGCAGCATGAGATCTTCTCAAGGAAGCAAAGCCCTACATGAAAAGGTTGCACTGCAAAAAGAAGAAAAGTCTTCAAAGGAAAAACTACCCAGCAAGCTGCGCCAGAAACCATGCTGAACTTTCATTTAAGATATGAGCATTCTTTAAAAACAGAGTGCTCATCTACTTTGTACAGTACATTTTTCTTCCTCAGCTGTATTTCTCTACAGTTTAAATTTTGATATGAACTTCTACAGAAAAAGAAATCCTAGCAATTATAATCCTAGCAATTATGTAGGCCCTTTGCTAGACAGCAGAAATGAATTGTTAACAGTGACAAAAGCACTCTGCCCTGAAAGAAAGAGGAGAATGAATTCCCATCATGCAAAGATGAGGAACCCTTTCCAGGTAATGGAAATCTGAAAACAATGTCAGGCAGCATCTGTGGGAAAGAAAGGAAGAAAGAAAGAAAGGAAGAAAGGAAGGAAGGAAGGAAGGAAGGAAGGAAGGAAGGAAGGAAGGAAGGAAGGAAGGAAGGAAGGAAGGAAGGAAGGAAGGAAGGAAGGAAGGAAGGAAGGAAGGAAGGAAGGAGGGAAGGAGGGAAGGAGGGAAGGAGGGAAGGAAGGAGGGAAGGAAGGAGGGAAGGAAGGAGGGAAGGAAGGAGGGAAGGAAGGAGGGAAGGAGGGAAGGAGGGAAGGAGGGAAGGAGGGAAGGAGGGAAGGAGGGAAGGAGGGGAGGAGGGGAGGAGGGAAGGAGGGAAGGAAAGAGAGAAAGAAAGAGAGAAAGAGAAAAAGAGAGAGAGAGAAGGAAAGAAGGAAAGAAGGAAGGAAAGAAGGAAGAAAGGAAAGAAGGAAGGAAAGAAGGAAGGAAGGAAGGAAGGAAGGAAGGAAGGAAGGAAGGAAGGAAGGAAGGAAGGAAGGAAGGAAGGAAGGAAGGAAGGAAGGAAGGAAGGAAAGAAAGAAGGAAAGAAAGAAGGAAAGAAAGAAGGAAAGAAAGAAGGAAAGAAAGAAGGAAAGAAAGCGGCAAGATGCAAAGGTCTCAAAGGCTAGATATGATTGCCTGGCAAATTAAACTAGGGAAAAATCTTTCACACAGAACTAATGCTGTGCTAACACTGAAAAACTATAAACTACGAAGTCTGACATCAATCTCAGGCAGATGAATGCAAAAGTTAATACAGAATGTGATTGATAAAGATGAATGCAGTCAATACCTGAGCATACTTCAGGGCTAAAACACCTTGTCAAGTAAACCAGACTTCATTAAGTAAAGAGCTTGCAAATTTTGTTGTTGAAGTCTGGATTTATTGTTATACACTTCTCTTTTTATAAAGTTTTTGATTTAGAGTGGTATGAGAGTGATTAAAAATTAGCATGATAGAATACCAATAAAGCATGCATTAAATGAATTCAGAACTGGCTAACTGACAGATCTTCAAAATATTTTTCAGTGGGGAATCACCCATGAGTGATGGGGTGTTTGCAGCAGCTTCTTTGGGAATTCTTATTATTTTTTCTTTGAAAATATTCATCAGTGTACAGAAGGTAAAGGCAACATTGCTGCTAATATAGTGCGTGACTGATACAGAATCTGGTGAAGTAGTAGGCAGTGATGAAGGCAGCCTTATACAGCAGCAACCCGACTTGCCGGGGAATCCTTCTGGAGACAGAGGACTGTAAAAGGAGAACTAGAAGGACTGGTAGATTACTTCAGATTATAATCATTATTGCTAAAGTGAGGTTGAAATTTTGGAAGTGATGCAGAAAAAGGCCATCAAAAATTTTTTCAGGTTTAGAAAAAAATCTTACAATGAGACTTTGAAACCTTAGTTTACAGAATTTACTAGAAAGAAGACATCTGAGTGCTTTACAGAGTATATTTCCATCCATACATATATATTTAAAAAAAAAAAAATTCATATGGGAAAGACTAAAGAAAGAGCATGACTG
This sequence comes from Anser anser, assembly GCF_964211835.1. Taxonomy (NCBI): domain Eukaryota; kingdom Metazoa; phylum Chordata; class Aves; order Anseriformes; family Anatidae; genus Anser; species Anser anser. The sequence continues at coordinate 16,037,552 of NC_139726.1, read as the reverse complement.
GCCATGGTATTGACAATAGGAAGACCTATATCCTATTTGAATTCCCCAGTTCTCGCTATCTTTTATCAAATGGTATTTTGTTCTAGAATAAAAAGCTGCCTAGTGAACCGATCTGCTGAGGCTCAGACCTTTAAAGACCCTAGCTGAGTAAAATATATTCCTTAAAAAAAGTTGTACCATCAATGTGAAAGTCACCAGGTGTGTCCTGACTCACAGTCTCAAACTTAGTCCACACAGCAGCAAAGCTCAGCGGTGTGATCCTCTGCGTGGTCACAGAAAGAACTTGCTGGGAACTTGGTGCATAAAGAATTCAGGTCCAAAGCCCTTATCTGGGCAGCACTGTCCTGGCCTGTGGATGGTGTAAGCTCAACAGGTTTAAACTATTCCATTTGAGAGACTGGGGGGGGGGGGGGGGGGGGAAGGGGGAGGGGGAAGCGGGGGAAGGAGAGAAGATTTGCAGACAGGGATACTTCTAGTGAAAGGCTACAATAGATGAAAAATGCTTTCAAATTAATACTTTCCACCTGGATAAAGTGTTTATGGTCTTTGGATGAGTAGAATTACTATCTCCACATTCCAAATGGGACAGGTGGGTCACCGAGGAGGTAGGACACATTTTTTCTTACCCTTCTGTCAGATGCCTTTATTACTTATTACAACTAAAATGGGTTGCAAGCACTAGAAATACATTTCTTTGCGTGGAAACTAGACCATGGTGTCTCAGACAGACTATAGAGACAGTTTGTGGGTCTGTTCCATATTATCTTCAATTAATTTTGCGTGTAGCTTAATAGCATTTTTGTGCTGTTATTGCACAACAATAACAGAGGGCAACCCAGCTGCGTGCTCAGCATCATTCAAACAATGTCTCGGGTCTCACGAAGTCTGCAGCCCAAGCCCAAGACAGAAGAACGAGGATTCACCAAGACCTGTCCCAAGGAGGGCACAGCCTCACCTGCAGCTGCTGGCCCCCAGCACACCTCCAGCTGCACAGCCCAGCACAACCACCACCGGACAGCAAGGCTGTAAAATCCAGACCTCCTGGCTGCTCTCCTGAGCTTCTCGCACCCAGCCCCAAATGACACTTTGTATATATACATAGCTGAAAAATCTGCACGCATTTAAGCTGCTAAGTACTATATATGTTGTTACACCAAATATTCAGTGACCTCTTGCTGAATGCATTTTAATTGAAGTAATTATTCACTCAACTCCAGCTGTTAAAACTCCATCCTGATATGTCTGAAAGCAAATGGCTTTTCAGATTCATCACTCCAGAGGCTGGAAAGTATCTAAAGATCAATATGCAGCTGGGAAGAGAGTCTTCCCAGTCCTGTATGATTTTCATCATTTCTCTTAACAATTTATCATTTTTATTTTATTTATTTATTTTTTTTAATGTTCTTATTTAGTTCCTGTTAGGTTAGCAGCTCATGCTATGGATGAAAGGCATAGTCAGGGAGAGGGTTATGTTTTGCTACTTTCCAGTGTTTCCAAACTTTTCAACACTCTCTTGTTTTCATCAAAGTGTAAATTGTCTTTGAACTTCCAAAGTAATGTGTGTTTCTTGAGTTTCCATGTGAAGATTTTCTCTCATTAATTAGTCAATATGTTAGAAGCTTGGGTTTAACAAAGCAATTGGGAAAGCTTCCACTGATTCGACATGGAGAGATTTAATCCTAACCTTAATACTGGCTTAGTTTTCATGCTTTCCCTAGAAATAATATGATGTTACAAATGAGTGTTTTTGCCCTTCCATCTTCTGAAAGGGCCTTTTTTGAATGTTAGCTAAAGCTTCCTGTAGGGTAAAATATGTTTTAAGTACCCTAGTTCAGTAACATTGCCCTTCTCATTTTGCTGAGGAAGACAGTCTGTGGGAACAGCCCAGCTGAATGAGAATGTCATAGTCCTAGCACTGACGAGTGGGTCTGGATGACACAAAAGTTAAATGCCATTCCTCTAGATAAAACATAATGTTATTGCCATGAGTAGGATGAACAGCAAAACTTTTTCAAGATTATCCAAGAGGTTAAAAAAAATAAAATTGTGAAACAAGTCAAGGTCAGAGTCAGGAAAAAAAATACAGATTTAATGCTTCCCAGTCTTATGCTCTAATTAAATACAATCAACACTAGAATTAACAATGTCCCATTTCTTATGGTTTTCTGTCTTGTGGAGGGGTTCCCTGGGGAGTAAGACATTTTGATCCAATGCTTTCTCTACAGCTCGGGCTTTCAGAACCATCCTTTACAATAGGGCTTCTCTGTGGTCTAATGATGATATAACTCGATTCATACTCAGCCTTTCCCCACAGGGTTCAAAAATTATTATCCACAGAACTGCCAGTATCTCTCAACCACCACAATGACATGAATCCTCAGAAACCAGGCTAAGAAACAAACTGGATTTTTTTCAGTTGCATTCCAATACATTTTGCAAAACTTTTTCTAAATCTTCTCCTGCTCTATATAGAGATGTCACTGTTAGCACATCCCAGGTATTTCTAAACATGCCAAAGGTTTTTCTGAACTTATTATGCTCTTTGTGAATAGCTAAGTGGGACTACATAAACAACTGAAAATTTAGGCTTTAATATGTTTCTGTATAGCAATTTATATCAGATCCATCACTAGGAATGATGGCGTTAAAATTCTTGACAGTGTTTGGTAGTCTAGTAACAACAGAAGAATTAAAAGATCTGTTTAGTTATTCAGTCAGGACTCCTAGTGTTGTTTACAACACAAGAGGGCTTATGTATACATTAATTACATTCAATTTTAAAAATTTAAACCCATGGCATTGTATGAAAGATTTATAATGCAAGTGACCAAGGCAAAAAGACTGTTAAAGAGAAAGCAGAAAATTAATTACAAAGGCTTACCCAGTTAATAATGGCTTTGCATATAATACTATTGTGGTTAGTTTCAAAAGTTAAAGCTGGAAAGTGATTGTAATTGTTAGGGAGGCCTCAGCTCTGCTGATTTTGTTCGACCTCTGGCAATTGCATTTTACAGGTTAATGAAAAGAGCAAATTACTCAGTTTCACATTATAAATAAAAATCTGTCACTTTTTAATGCATGGTGAACTCCTCTAGCAGAGCTTTTTTCATGAAGCAATCCTCTCTGCTAAGAGGACACCCTAAAATTGCTCTGCATGCAGAGTGTCCCTGTTAAATCCCCCTTGGTTGGGCAATCACTTGTTAGACTCTAGAATGGTCTGTTAAAGACAGCGACTCCCAAAAGGTCGCTACAGGTATCAGGAATGATTCTGAAGATTATTTCCACTTTGGAGTCAAAGATTAGGAATGGCTCATGAAAGAAAATGGAGACTTGAAGTGAGCTCTAAGTGGGGTAGAATATATAAGTTTGTTAAAATAAATATAACTAGAGACACTTGGATGCTGCAGATTGCAGGAGATGCTACAACAGAGGAGAGAGAGAAGATGGTTTACTTATCAATAGTGTAAGCAACAGTCAGAAAAGTCATCATCAAAATAAACCACTTTCTGCTTTGAGACCTCTCCAATACAACTTTTCTTCTTTCAGTAGACAAGGTCTCTTGCCAAAAGATCCAGGGCTACAAATCCCCTAAGAGGGCATTTCCAGTAAAAAAGACAGCTAAAATGCTACCCAAAACAGACACCCAATGCCAAGCATGGCCAGCCCAACCTTGTGCTGGGCCATGGCCTCCCCACTGCCTACCATCTCATGGCTTATCCTCGAGGCTCTCAAGAGGGTCCCCCACCAGTCCATTTACAGTTGGGTGCCCACCTACCAGCCTTGCTTTCATTTCATGTGCTTGAGGAAGTGCCCAGGTCCCACTTCTCCCAGCTCAGTCTGCATCCCTGCTTCATCTTCTGCAGCTACTACCAAAAAAAAATCAAGAGCTCTCCCCTCACCCAAACACTGGCACAGAGAATTGAGGTTTTGCATTTATTCTGACCTTTCTAAAAGGCTTGGTTCTTTTCCAAAATCAGAATATACATTTCACATAAATTTCATACATAAATTTTCTACAGGGCTGCTCCATCCACTTGAGTTAGGTTGTACTGCCTCGGATGCATATTTTGTTTTTCCTTTTTCTAGGCTGCAAATTCCCCGAGGAAGGGATCCTTTTGATATTTGCAACACATACGGCGTTGTGAGAATTACAAACACTTAACAAATACACAGCAATATCCATATACATCAGACAAACCAAACAGAAAAATAAAAGCAAAAATGTTACGTGTAAGAAGCAACCGAGAAAGAGTAGAGCAGAGCCCTGAATTTCTCGTGTTCTATCCCCAGTGTATCTCCAAGCTTACTTTGGCAGAGAAGGGCCACTTTTTAGGGGTACTTTGCTGGCACTAGCAGGTTTTAAATGAATATAAAATGAGTGAAAAATATTCCACAATGAAATAGCATGTGGCACTGTACTGAGACCTTAAATTTTAAGAGCCATGTTACCATTGGAATTAGACATTAATCTAAAGGTATCTCATCTCAGAGACAGTATGGTATTTCCACAGGGCAGGAATTAAAACATATATAAATCTATCCTAAACATGCAGTTCACCCCTTTGATTTCTAGAGTCCAGATTTCCCAAAACAAAGAAATTTTGCAAGATCTGTTTTGTGTGTACACCAATGGAAGCAAGACATCTGTTAATGCCAAGAGGTTTAGTTAAGCACATTCAGAACAGATTTGCTGCACAATGTTAGTGGTGCTGAACCTGAAAGCAATCGTTGGAGAAGGAATTTATTCTTGTGCTAACCCCAAGCAAGAGTCACCATCCAGCCAATTTAATATCAACAGCAGTAATTTCAACAAGATGATATTTAATCACAATCCAAAATGGCTTGGTCTGGAAGCAACACAGTATCAACGTTTGAAAGAATGCGTACCCAGCAGCATTTGAAGAGGGAGGAAAGATTCAAGGCCACAGTGGCTTTTTCTTGGGGTTGCATGCACAGCTTTTGCTTGAACTTTCTTAATTGAGATTGCAAAAGAGTATGCTGAAGAATGAACTCAAATATCACTCAGTTGGCAGCAAATTCCTTCTCCAGAGGACAGTAATGAAGGAAAAGCTCTCTGCTTTGGGGAGCATACAGATGTAATGCTACACCACAACCTGTGTGCACCAACAGACACTCGTGTACCCATCAGCACTTTACAGTTTTTACAGTGGTGAACCCCTGAATACATCATGAATGGAGAACACAAGGCCCACAGATAATTCCTTTTTCTCCTGTTATCCTCCATTTGCTCCTCTCTTCTCCAGTAAATTCCCTTTCCCCAAAGACAAATTCTCTTTGGCTTCTGCTCCCCTGAAAGTGTCCAAAACCAGAGCATATTTTCTTCTGTGCTTTAGAGGGCCTCTGCTGTGGCTCCTAAGCAGCCCCAGCTCAGGAAAACCTGATTATAGCCCCAGGGACAGATAAAGTTTTTCATGAGAGACCATCTGGCCTTGAAGGCTTTCTTGTGGCCTTTGGGAAGAGCACAACAGTTCAAAATGTTCAATTTTTGACCCTCTTAAATTTTTGAAATCCCACTTCCATTAAAATCAAGGTAGTTGAATGAATTTCAATGGCAGAGGATTGCAATCATTAAGGAAAATAGACATGCAAGCTGATGTCAAGAAACCTCTGTTTCTTGACAACCACTTGCCAACAAAGAATGATGTTAAACTCTTCCACTGAATAGATAGATAATAATATCACAAATGTAATGCCCTGAAATAAAGTAGCAACACTGCTTTTGAAATTTGTTTTATAGCCACTCAATAAGCAGGGATGAAATAAATAAAAAAGAGCCGGGGGGGGAGGGGGGGGGGGAGTTAAAAGCACAGGAAGACACCCAGAAATATGCACTAAAGGGATTATTGGTTTGACCTGGTGTTGCAGGCCCCATGCTCTTACAAACCCAAATACTCTCCTCACCATAACATTGAAGAAACTGTGTATTTCATATCTGGAATTTCCTTGTTCTTTCCCTCCCAGAGTTTATTGTACTTTGGGAAAGGATATTCTCAAGATGCCACAGACAAATGAAACACAAGAATTCCTGCTGATAGCTCCTTGGCTAATTGCCATGAACACATCCAGCATACCAGCAGGGTTTTCTCTCAGTATCAGCATCTATTTCTCCTCCAGGCATCAGTAAAATAAGAAAATTTTGCTGCTGAAGGAGACACTTATATCACCTTTTTAACTGTTGCTTTGTACTACCTGTGGACAACTTGAATGGTTTAAAGTATTCCATTAAATTAAACACAAGTTGTTACGAAGGATCAGATGAACTTTAAGGTGTTAGGAGAGAAAATAATACCTAATCAATGCTTCTGTAGAGTGTCTCTTGTTTCCTTATCATTTGTAAGAAAACAAATGAACTTGCACTGATAGATCACAGACTTACATCCTCCAGGAGCACCTGGTTGTAACTTTAAGCATTCCCGTCTGTCAGCACAGTCGCTTTGATTTAGCATTATCTAACCTGTGATTACACAAATTAAATATCCTAACTTCCCATTCAAACAACAAGCAAAGTTGTTATCAGACAACTCACTCTAAGCAAACCAATTTAGGGAAATGCATGGCGATGAACAAAGAAGTTACCCACTTCCTGGATGTTTTGAATAACTTCAGTGTCTTTTTTTCCTTAAGCAACTACCCTTTATCAGTCTCTGCCACTTATGTCTGAAGCAAAAGGGTTACTGTACTGTAGCCAACACAGCTCCTAGCACTCCATTCATTAAGTCCTTCTTTTAAATTTTCCGTTTTCTTTCACTCTCACACATGTACACACTCATCATTCAAGTTTACCATAACTGATCCCATGTCAAGAAAATACTCTTCATTTTATCACAGATTATAGTTGAAATGCACCAAGTAAGCTTGCTCTTCTGATAGCTTGAGTAAAGCAAACAAACAAGATGATAAACTCATAGCTAAGCATTAATTTGAACCATCACAAAGGCATATTTTAACTTCTAACAGTTCTTGTCTTCATTCTTTGCAGTTGCCAGTAAAAGAGGTATATTTGGACACTGAAGAGTGAATAACTAAATAAATTTGATTGTAGGAGAATTTCAATACCATGAACTGTAGGTTGGAGGGAGCACATTTCAACACAATAGTGAATAGTTTAGATTAGTTGAGTCATGACTCATACACTCCCCAAACAGAAAATGATGAAATTGAATATTTACCAAAGCAAACCTAGATGGTTATTTACCTGCACACTAGCTATGGCTCATCAGGTTTACATTTGCTTCTGTGTCTAATTATCATGAATTTGTATCCAGCCTAAAGAAGTCGCATGGTATTTCCGCAGTGCAATCAGACAGTCTGAGCACCAAAATTACTAAGCTGGGACTGCTCAGGAGTCAGAGTTAGCTACATTTTTCTGAGAAATGAGCCTGCTGGGAACCCCAGCTTTTCCGACATGAACACCCTTGGAATAAGTACATCTTGGGAAGCACTCATCCTCTGATTAGCCCACACAGAACTGAGCCCTGACTACATGTGCCCCAAGTTGTCTGGTGAAAAGGATGTATGCAAGCTGACCTGAGCTTAGTTTACCTTAAGCCAATATAGATAGTCTTAATTTTTTAATTACTTTTGCAGAAGGTGCAAAATGCGAAGGAGTGGATCTAAAATAATGTCTGTATCTGGGCCATTGTACCCAAATGTCCTGTAAACTCAACTTTTACATGTTCCTTCGAGTTCTGGAAAGAAAATTGATGGATATATTGCCTGGTTTGGATGGAATTCTAAGATCACTTTTGACAGACACCTGGGAGGCCTCTGTGCAACATATGCAAGTAAAAGACTGGAAAGGAGCCCTGCCATTAAAACTTTGTAGCTCTCCCACACATCTATAAATGGAATGGAAAGAATGAAGACAACAGTTGCAAATTCTGTCTCAGAAGTCCCATCAGGATTTGAATTATGGTCCCAGGAAGGTGCATGCTTCTTACTTAAGTATTTTAAACTCTTCTTATCTTTGAAGAAGGTAAAAACAAATCATTTCTAAAACAGAACTTCTGGTAATCTTGTTGTGGGGTTTGATTTCTCCAGCATTGGCAGGCCCAAAATACCTTGACTTTCTTTGGATAGAGACAGAAGATGTCAATGAGCCAAACTGAAATCCTTTCCTACCTTGCCAGGTAAATGTTTCTAATTGAGGCTTTACTGCTGCTAGTGAGGAAGTCTTGGTTATTTATGTGAAATCCCTTTTCCAAAGAGCTATTCAACATACCTTTGGAGAGATGGAGGCTGCAGTAGATGGAGGCTCCCGTTTCTGAGAGATTAAATTCTGTATTAAGATCATGATTATAATAAACTGTAGAATGCAAATATCAAGGGTTGAAGAACCAAAATATCTTCACCATGTTGGCAATGTTAAATCCATTTTAGTAAGAGCTTTCTGATTTTCTTGAAGATCCTTGGGCTGGGAGGTTACACATACAGAAGCTCTGAGTGCCTTCTGGGAATTAATCATTGACAATGATCTGGAAATTGCAGAGAAACAAACTGGGATCTGGTGCGATGGAAAAGGTCTTGTGCAGCCAACATCGTGGTCATGTTGCCAGAGATCACTGGATTGGTAAGAACTTTACTGGACAGCAGAAAGAGTTTTTCATTAACATGGAAGACAGCAAGACAGACGACATAAGAAGGTTGTGTCTTAAAAGACAATTTTTATCTGGATCTCAGACCTAAGGTTTACATGCAGTTGTCAGTGCTCCCCATCCCAGATCAGATGTTTGTCCTGGAAACTAAGGAGGGAATGATTCGTCATTTGACAATGATACCCAAAGAGGATGTGAATGAATATATCCAGGCATGGTTTGTTTGGTAAATATAAGATCGTCAACCCAGCTTTGAATATGCTGCTCAGGAGTCTGGCATGCTGAGCTACATGGATGCAAGGTGGTGTGGATCCCAGCCAACCTTGGCAGGATCTGGCTACTAAGACTGTGTGAACTTGTGAAGTGTTTCACAGGTTTCAGAGGGGCTAAAATTCTTCTTGAGAAGCCAGCTGGCCGGTGATACAGAGTCAGCACAGACTCCGTGAGCACAGTGTTTTACATGGTAGTACCAATTTTTCTTTGTTTTACCACATACCTTACTAAGAAAGGGGAAACTTGTCCTGAGAGATTTTGAAGGAACAGATGCACTTGTATACTGAGAGCAATGAAGCAAGAGGAAGCTTGGTGCAAACCCGTGCTTTACAGCATTGAAAGGAGGGATAAGGAGGACAGGACAAGGAGCAGTCACTGGATGCAAACACATTTATCTAGCAATTCCTTTTCTGATAGCCCCAAGTGGCTCAGCACTCCGAGCTGAGTTTTCCCTTGATAGGGCCAACCATGACCACAGCTCCCCTCCTCTCACAGAGGCAGAAAAGCACAGAAGGGGATCAGCTGCTAACAGCCCCGTGCTCTCCCGTGTGCAGACCCATTTTGGATGCATGGAGATGTGCTCTGTCACATCAACATTTGCTCTTAGGTTCAAGATGAACTGCATTTATATTCATTCAGGCACAGAGGTATGGCAATTTTCACATTTCATTTGCCATTTATTCTCATGAACGGCAGCTTTGAAGCATTACCCACTCTGTGTTCTCCCCCCCCACCTGTACCTTCACTTGTTTTCCTTTTGCTCACCAAAATTTGCCTTCAGCTCTTTCATTGGACACTGTAGGTTTGGCCTGAGGACTGAGCAGCCGGCTTGTCCCAAGTTTTCTTTTCCCACAGGCAAACTAAAATGTTATTTAAAACTTTAGGTCACCAAAGACTGTAAAAGAGATATATGGATTTAGGACTAAACAGTAATAATAGAAAGAAGGTCACTGTTTATTTCTTTAAATAAAATACATGAAGTAAATTAGTGGGGTTTCTTTTTTTTTTTTTTTCTTTTGAAACTCTTAACCATCAAAAACAATGATCTCATGCTTCTGGAAACAAAGAGAAGCACTGAGAAATTTCTTTTAAAAGGACAAAGACAGATATGCCGCAAAAGTATTGGAAGGAAAACCAATATAGGTGGAAGGTACTGGACAGCAGAACTATAAATGACTTCAGTGGGAGTTACAAATGTCCTGACTTGCTCGGAGCCTGGCCGTCACTGAATGCTGGAATGGGCAGCCTGCACTGTTTGCATGCAGCACTTTGCCCTCACCCAGCGCGTTATATCCTGCACCCTCGTAAACACTAGTAACACCAAAATAAAAACTGTTAAAGTGCGTGAATATGAGAAAAAGCGTTTCCTACTACAGATGAATGACATGGTTTGAATAAGATAAAACTGATTTAGTTTTGCATCCTTATGAAAATTTGATAATATTTATTTGAAATCCAAAATAAAATAGAAAATTATTTCATCTCCCCTTGCTGGTTTTTTGTTTGATTCAGTTTTTGTTGTTGTTGCTGATGCATTATGCTTTTGTTTCCTTTGGTTTTGTTGCTGCTTGATATTCTTTTCCCCCTCAGTCAACTCTAAATAAAACCATACTGTTGCTTGGAAAAGCTGTAGCTTTTCCCTGCTGCAGATTTCACCTGCATATTCCTCCGTGTTCTCAGGTCTGGGGACAGAGCAGAAGCCATGGTGACAAAGTATTGAAACAGAAGAGTTGAATTCAAGTGATAGAAAGGTCTGCAGAAAGCCTATGAATCTTTCCTTAGTCTATTATATTATCATGCATGTCAGCATCAATTTAGTCAAGTCTGGAGTAGAAAGGTCCACTGCACTGGGGTGGCTGTCTGAGGGCAATGCTCTGCTGTCCAAAGCTTCTAAGAGCATCTAAACCTGGAAAAGAAGCTGGGACTGTTGCTAGTGCCCACAACAGCTTCCCCAGCCACTACCTCCTCTTTATGTTGGGGGGACAAAACAGACAAAGCCTTGATTTGCACCACAGACAAGAAAAATAAGGATTCCCTTTTTTCTTTGAGATACTTCTTCTGTGTTTCCTCTCTGAGCAAAGAGTAATGGGACTCTGAGTAAGGGGAAAACACTTGGCAAAACTCCTTTTTGGCTCAAGGTGAGCGCACCCTAGGACCAAGGAGAATAACCCACAGGTATTGGATGCACTGCTCACAGTTGGGCATTTCAACAAAAATTTCAGCCTCAGACTTAAAAAGAAATAGGATAGACTTTACACTTGCAAAGCAAATAACCAAGAAGGATACACTGCCACAGGCATTTTCAGGGAGCTTTTGCGTCCATTGGTACTTACAGAACTTCACAATTAAAACTGGAATTGCAGTGCAGACAGGCGGCTTACCGTAAACTATTTCAGAGTCCAGTCCTACCTGCCTTTCACGTGCAATTTCTTCTGCTCCCCTGAGAGTTCAGAGCCAGGCTGCATCAGACCCTGAGGACCAAAACACCCTTGCTGATGTCCCCCCAAACCATCACTGACAACGCTGCTCTCAGCATGAAAAATAGCTCCATCCCTGCCCTCATGGCGAGCAGGCTCCCAGTTCAAACGTTCAAGCTCTGGTGGGCTGGCTGAGACAATGTTTATAGTTCAGTGGTATGGATGAAAACTTACACAACACTTTATGCTGTCAAAGCAAAATGTGATCGTTCCAAACTGTGCACTGACATTAGTAAAAATATCAATTAAGGCCAAAAATGCACTTTTACACTGAGCTGCTTGGATTAGATTGTAACCAGCTAAAGGATAAGAAACACTGCTTGTTTATCTTAATCACATTTAAAAATCCAGGCCTTTGTATTATGCTCCCCCACAACAGCCATTTCAAGTGACAGTAGGAATTCCCCAGTGGCTTCAAATGGATTTTTCTGCCAACATATTCACTTCTTCAGATTTACTTTTTTCTTTCTCCTGTTTTTATTACTTTTAGGTAAATATTACCAATTCGTAGTTCCCGCAAAAACAAAGAAATAAAGCAAAAAGAATAAAAAGCTCAATGCACAATGACAAGAAACAAGCAGGACAATTTGCATTGCAGTGCCAACTAAACACACATTTGTCTTCATTGGAGGTCAGTGGGGCAAGTTGGTGGGAACTATTTGTAATTACAGGTTGGTGAGATACCATTGTGGTAGTTGTGCAGCCTTATAATGATTCATTTTGCTCTAATTTAGCCTTGGAGATCACACAAGAAATGGAAAATGCTCAGAGCTCTGCATGTTCCCAGAATGTCTGTTTGAATGTGTTCAGATAAGTCCAAGATGAATTTGTTTCCAAACTCCAAAATTTTATCTCAATAAAATCTGTGAAATATTACTGCATGCAATTAAATTATGATCAGTGCATTGTGTTGGATGAATATCAAGAAGTCCCATTTGTGTCTCATCTGGAAGTACATATATTACGCATAAGAGAAAATGTTATAAAACTTTGCTCCTCTATTACTTTACATTCTGGACTTAACAGAAGATACAACAGAGATTGTAGTGCTACCGATTTTACCACAAGTGGCCCAAAACTTTCCTTGAAATGTGCTTATCAATGTAAACTTTCAAAGGACAGATCATAGAGATTTAAAGTCCAGAACACAACTATAAAAATGAAGCAAATGTATCCTGTTTGCAAATATAATTTGTAATTCATTGGTGAACCCAACCAACAATTTTTGAAAGCCTGGGGTTCACAATGTTGCATAAGGTCTCCAGCTAACTGCATGTATGAAATAATCCCTATCATATGCCAGGAAGGAGGGTGAAACCTTGTAGAGCTAAACAACCTTGTGTCTGGTGATAGCATTTTACAGATATGAAGATTCTAACCAGAGGTTCAGTTAAGTTTAAGATATGTTTACAATAATAAGCATAGAACACTTATGATCTCTTTAAAGTTTTCCATTTTTGGACATTTTATTCTGTTACTATTACTGGTTTTATCCTGCTACCAAAATACTATTCATGCTTATCAGGTTTATGATTAACCAAATTTACTGCCTGAAGCCCACTTGCAACACCTCTCTGGGAAGGAGCTACGCCACTGCAGAGCCCAAAATGCAAAATTAAAGTTTAGATTTTGAATCCCCTCAGAGTTCAGTTTTTCTCTTGCTCTCTGCCACATATATTATATGTGTGTCAAAACATGCACCTCTACATTTCACAAATATCAAGTTGAGGATTTTTGTTCATGTTTCCTCTTACACACCAATGACCAAAAGAATTGTGTACTTTCTTGTTTCTGAAGGATGATGTTTTTGGCCTGTTTAGGACTTTTGATGATAATGATTAATGAAAATAGGACAGGAGAATATCAGAAGAACTACACTTTAAGAATACCTGCAGCACTGACAACAGAAACGTGGACTTCTCCATGCTTTCAGGCCACATATTTATCTAAAAATTACCTCCTAACATTGAGAAAACAACACTATCATGCTGCAATCAACTGCTTGCCCTAGGCAGAGCATTTTCTTACAGAACAGAAAACGTAAACCATTTCCTCTCTGTGCCTCTGACTTCTCACACCAACCAACTCCCTGCAGTGGGCACCGGGAGGGTGATTTCAGGGTGGGACAGGGAAACACAAAGCATGATTTCTATGCCTTTTTAAAAACAGTTCTGTGGCCACAGCAACAGTCTCTATGTACATATAGACTGCAGAATAGTTGAGCTCTTGGCAGATGCAATCTGGTTGAGCGGCTGTGCGTGTGGCTGTTACCAGCAAGAACAGCTCTGTCGTTGTAACTCCACCAAGATCTAATGTTATTTTTACCGCACACTGACTGTTTAATATTAGTAATTATGCGCATTTCTGAGGTTTTGTTTTTGTATGCAAAAAAAAAAAAAAAAAACAGAAAAACACAACAAAACAAGGCAAGCACTCAAGCATCCCACAGCTTTAAATCCCACGACATGGACCATAAGGGCTTTTACAGCATCCTGGGTGAGGTCTGCTGTGTAACACTGAGGTGCTGTTTGAAAACAAAGGGCGCCCTTCTGCAGGCCTAGTGAGACTGACAGGCTCAAGGATGCAAAACGGAAGGGGCATACACAAAGAAATAGTTTACATCCTCTAATTCCTTCTTACATTTTGTGCATACTCTGGCACTTCATGAATGCAGATGTTTCTTGGCTCTACAGCTTCATTTAATCAAGGAGAGGTTAGCTACTGAGCCTGTGATTTAACCTTTAATGAGCAAAATAGGGAAAGATTTCCCATATATATCCATATTATCCATTCATTAGTTTGAATCTGTGCGTCTGAACTCACTTACACTGAGGCCATGCTGGTAGAATTTCCTCCTTAAACCAAAGTTTCAACTTATAGGCTCTTGGCCTAAAATATATGCCAAAAACATCTTTGATTAAAGACGTAAATTAAAATAGAAGAAAAATTAATTCAAGAAAAATCTTGTACAGCTTAAAAGAGGAAACATCATCTAATTTTGTAATCAACAGCTTTAAAACAGGACTCCAGTGTCACAGGGAGGAGAAGAGAACCACACGAGAAACAACGAGCTTCTCCGCACCACAGTGCAGTCCTGGTGCCTCTCAAAAGCTTTTGCGTAGAGGCTTGATTCTGTCTTGTAGCAACTGATTCTATTTGTCCTAAAAATCCAGCTGAAAATATGGTCTACATTACAGTATTGCAAAGAGAGTCTTTTAAAAGGCTTGTGATCATTAAATTTAAAAGTCTGATGAGTAATGCTGTTCTGCCTAAAGTATATGTCATTCCCTTTGCCTCCTTCTTGCTTTATTTTGAGACAGATATACTTAAAATAGTTTTTTAAAATATGGAGATTATTATCCAATCTAAGAGATTTAATTTAGCATTTATATGGGTTTTAAATGCATGCCAACACTTTCCTTCATTTCAGTGTTTTGGCAAGTGTTCACTATTCACAATTCCAAGGGCTGCAGACACATGTCTGATCATTTTAGGATATTTACAGTTGTAGCCAATAAAGACAGTGCTGACTTTAATTAAACTTTTTAATTGCTTTCTGAGACAACAAGAAGCCACGATTGCATTAAATAGTGACTGGCTCCTTTAAATAATAGTGGGTGCGGACTGCCAGAAGCAGTGCTGTCCATCACTTCTTAATGGGTGCGTATAAATAAATGCTAAATCATCACTCCTGATAACATCTGTGACAGTTTGGTAATCCAGCTCAACTGTAAACATCTTTGTTTCCAGTGAGAAGCAGAATATGGACTGGGCAAATAATAATAATAAAAATAAAAATAATTAAAATAATTTAAAAAAAAACATTAATTAACTGTTCTGCCAGCCCTCCCTTAGGAAACTGTTTTCCAGCACTACAGCTACAAGGAATAGCACTATATATTTATAGTAATTCTTCAGGCAGAGCAGGACATTTCTGGGCACTGGGAGCAGTGCATTCTCACTTCTACCACAGGCTCCAGTGTATCTCAGGTCTCCTGGGAGCAAAGGGCCTTTGCTGCCTGAAGGCTGTACTGTAGCACTCACATTTTCCAGACTTTCCCCAATCCCCTTCCCTTTTGCTCACACTTAGGAGGCACCTCCCATGCTATCCATGCGTGTGTCCACTGCTTACACGGAAAACTCCAGTGTTTCTGCAGCCACCCTACAAGGCACTTGAGCAGCTGCAAGCGGAGCGGTGGCTCGGGGCTGCGTGAGTCACCCATCCCAAGGGACCACCAGCAAGCATCCTCCAAGCTCGGCTGGGAGCTGTGGGTGGGTGGGAGAAGCATCAGTGGCCTTGGTCCAGTTCCTCCGGGCACACACCCGTGTCATAAAATCACCAGTCCGTCCTGGGACAGTGGGTCCTTCACACGTGGCCCTGGGGGCTTTCCCATATAGGCCCAAACACTATGCTGCTGTGTGCAGGACGGCTCCATGCATAAATAAATGACTTCAGCCCTCAGGGCTCTTGCAAGCAATAAACGGCCATTGAACAACATAAATCACTCAGCCAGCCTGTGGGTGATGGAGAGACTGCAGAGCAGGCAGCTGGCACGGTCTGCGCCTCCGTGCAACCTTCCAAGCAATGGAGAGCGCAGCACCCCATACCCAGCCAGGGGTGTCCCTTGTGAGCACTGGTGACCACCCTGCAGCACCCCGGACAGACAGAAGCACTGAGCAGGAACTTCCCTGCACAAGGCTAGCAAGGGTGACATCCAATTTCTTTTTACAGACCTCCTTCAAATCATCTGCAGTTTACATATTGAAACAAATTATGTCATTCCACAAGATTCTGGGAAGATTTGGTTCCCTGTTAGTTAGTCCTGCTGTCTTGTAGAAGACAACAGCAACTTGGATCTATCATTAGTATTTTGTGACAATTAGACAAAACATTGCAAGGTCTCTTTGTACAAAACATTTTCAGGTTCATCAAACACAACTGTGTGGGCCATGTCAAGAAACGGCCTTTTTATGTGGTTCTTTATGGCATGGGAGCTGTTAGCCTATCTATAAATGCTTACCAAAGCATCCCAGCATAATTTGCCTCTGTGTTGAAATGTAAATACATTCAGTCTCATCTGTGGACAGGCAACATATAAGGCAGGCAAGATATAAGCTCCTAACCATCAGCTAATAACAATGTTTAGTTATCGGGAGCTTTCTTTCTCCAAGATGCTTACATAGTTATAGCCAAGGCAGTTTTGTGAAATGACCTGCCAGACATTAACGCTGTCGGGGCACGTTAGGTGTGATTACACAGCTATTCCAGGCCAGGAAAGCCCTGCCTGGGGGCTGCAGGAATGGGCTCTTATGGTCAGTGGTGGCTGGCGATGACAGTCCCACCCACATTTCTAAATGATTAAAACCTCCCAACTCCTTCCATTGCTGAAAACCTCCTTCATTCCCCTAAAGCACCTTAAAGCTGTTCGGCCACATATCCCACAGTCTCGTTTGTTATTCAACACTGAGTGCCTGCTCAAGCCCCTCCTGCATCTTGTTTCTTGTAAATCATGCAAAATCTCCCACTAAGCCTGTTGACTTGTTATAATCTACTTTGAGCGCTCATATGCAGAGATCTACAGGTTTTCAGACCACTTCTTCATTAATGGAAATAGTGAAAATCCCACTACACAGACAGAAACAGCTCACGATGCAACACGAGAAGACCCATGCTAGGAACAATGCTTCCTCAGGAACTGGAGGTTTCCCACAAAGTAAAAACAAAGTACAAATGATTATTATACCCTCTCACAGAGAAGCCCTTTGCTATCCACTCCATTTACTCTAGTCAACGTTTATCATCCCAGTCCCTTGAGTGTTAGTGCCACTGCAGAAGATTGTTATCTGCAGTTACATCTCCTTACTGATACTATACAGGGTTAATGCAGAAGAAGGACCTGTAAATACCCAATTTTAAAAAAAAATAAAAAATAAAATAAAAAACAGTTTGAGCCACTTTTGTACAACAGAGAAATATTTTACACCTGTGCATTTGCACTAGTGTCTGAACATCATCCATACCAGGACCCATCCACACTACACACAGATCTGGAAAGCACTGGCCAAAACCTGTTCTGGGAGCTGAGTGTATTTGGAAGCTCAGATAAAGTGGCAGATCTACAAACAGGCTTCGTGGTGGGCTTCAGTTTTTAAGATGTTAGGTACGTGCCAACGAGCAGACTCGCAAAGAGCACTGCAGTACTATGCTACCTCTTTCTCCTGCCAGGAACCACTGCAAAATTTTATTTTATTTTATTTTAAGAAAAAGAACCAGGTGAGAGAAGAAACCTTGCATGCAAAAATAAATAAATAAATAAGTCATCATAATCAATCTATAGAAGTGGCAAAAAAGGGACTGACAAAGGAAAAAGGTCCACTTAATGCTTGCAAGGACTAAACAAATATTCCCAAGCTCAAAACTTATTACATTCCATATGATTTTCCAATTTTTGCCAACTTCTGCCTGCAGTTAAATTCCCTGTGCAGTTAAATCCCCTTTAGCCTGAGTGATGTCAATGAATTTACACAAGTTTAACCAAGAACAGGATTTTTTTCCCCACTGGCAACGTCTTTACTGAAAGGGCAGGACAGAGTGCTTGTCTTCTCAAAGCTGGGGAGACCCCTGGGGAGCAGCACCATGTACCCAGTGCTTGGTCTGCCTGCCTAACTCTGTTGATTTCAATGACTGCTTCATGGGTGGAACATACCTCACATTGGCCACAGGAATCCAGAGAAAGGACTGTGGAGACAAATGTCTCTCTGTCTTCAAATCAAATAGGATATACATTAGTACTGTATTGCTACATTCCTGAGCATTTAAATTAGTATCCGTCAAAAGCTGGTCAGTTGCACAAGGGCATGTAATAAAATAAAGGCTAAGCGATCAATAACCTACCATGCAGACCTCAAACTTTGAAGTATTAAATTGAAAACTCCTTTCGTTGTACCTCACCTACTGTTATCTTCAAACTCAGCACTGTAACACAAAGAGAAGCTGTGGAAGATTCTCAATCAATTCGTTCATCAGCTTTTTAAACTGTTTGCTGGTTTTGTATGCTGCTTTGACAATTACATGTATTTTACACTTCTAAGATATTGGCGTACACTTGCACTCAAATGCAAGTCCTAGATAATTCAATGAGAATCCTTATGTTACCTTCAATGGACTTTCAGAAAAACCTCAAAGACCTTCAATTTCAAGCTGTATTAGTTAGCTGTCTGTTTAATTACTATATTTTCATGGAATAGAGCTAAGTACCTTTCTACACGTGCAACGTTTTCTGAAGAGTTCACTTAATTTTCTTTGCATCTGAATGAACTTATAAATGAGGTATTTAGATGTCTCAGATTAATATATGGCATTATGCAAATTGTACTTTTTTTGTGAATTCCCTGGGAGGAATATATGATCATGACCCAGTAGCATTGTGATCAGGCTGACTAGATAAGATTCAGAGCTCTCTGCTGGTCAGGCTTCCCTACAGAAATCATTGCTAAAGGTTGGAATCAATAAGCAGAGAGGTTGAGGCAGGCTGACTACGAGGATGATTGAAAATTCCTTCTCTTAGAAGTGCTTAATATGACAGCTTGAAAAGCCGTACAATATTTGCAGTGCATTCTGATACTCGTTGCCATAACGAGATCTCTTGAATAGTGTGGGACAGTTCCAGGACTGTTTTGCAATCACATCCATCTACTACCTTTTCTGACTATCAGTGATGAGTGGCTGTTATTTTACTTATATTAAAAACATTTTACTCCCTGCCTAAAATATATTTTTCTTATTTAGTTCCCTGAGGTTGCCTTGACTTAACCTTAGTAATGCCATGTAACTGTGTCAAAAATGCAAACAACTTTGGCAGATCATAAAATGTCATCTTATTCCATCATAGAGAACTACTGGCAACAAAGAGATTAAAATCATCCACACAGACTTCTATTGCACTTCAAATTAATAGACATATTTTACCCAGTGAGTAAATTTTTCCATGCTTCCTAATTGATTTGGAAGCTATATCACATTGAAATTGAAACCCTATGTGATAAAGATGAACTTTTAAATACATCCTCATGTTTTCAGAGTTAATGAACAACAGCATTATGTCAGCACCAATGCCAAACAAACAGATATATTTTACTATTATATCAAAAATATTAAAACGATGACAAGATGGCATTAATTCTTTCACCATTTCATCTGAAATTACTATGTGATGCTTCTAAGGCATAATTGGGATTACTTAGTTTCATAGGCTACATCTCCTTCAAAAAACCAATTTGAAAGAAATACAGAGGAGTAATCTTACAAACCACAAAGCCATATTTTTCTTACCATTTCAAGGCAAGACCAAACACCAGTAAACTGATTTAATCCCATCACATGGAGACCAGAAAGATGTGCAATTGAAACAGAAGTACTACAGAAATTTGGTGCCATTGTTTCTTCTAGTTGAACATTTTGCTGAGGCTGCAAAAGTTTCCTCACTATTTCTGGTACTCCCATATAACAAGATCTAAATGTCTATTTTCCATCTAAACTTATAATTTATCTTATATTTTGTATATAAGGAACCATGGACAACCCTTAGTTCTGAGAATAAAAATATTTCCTAAAGTAGAGCTCTCAGAAAAGTATAGTTGCTGTTCGTGCGTACACAGCAGACAAATCACCTGCTCCAAATCACAGCTCCACCCAAGCCAATAATTACTTCTACCATATAATATTCACCTTAAATGTCAGTGGCACTTAATGTTTAAAAGCTTGGATCACTGCCCTAGATAACACAGGTTGTCTTAGCAGTAATGAGGAGGAGCTGGAGAACATCAGCACGTCTCCTGGGGAAACAACATGGCTTCTTGTACAAGGATGTTGGCCCAGAAGAAGTGAGGCCAGGACAGTTATTTATTTTTTTCCCAAAAAAATAAAAAGACAGAATATTGTAGCTTGTATCATTTTATGGTTTAAGTACCGTAATTTGCATGCTATTGTTTGTAACTTAGAAACACCTACGTGCACTGATCAGATGCAGGGTCTATCGAGCTGAAATCGCATACAACTTCTGGACTGCAAAGCCTGAATGCCGAATATTCAACCAAAGGACAAAAGAAATGTGAAGTAGAAGACAGAGAACTGAGGCTCACAGAGTTTAAGAGACTTGCCCACTGTCCAATGGGACATTTATAGCAAGGACAATAACTAAACGCAGGTTTTCTGTCACGTAGTATAAACACATTACCACTCTTCCTCCATAATCCTACGCTACTTCTTCAGCTGACAAATTAACCTAAAGTTTGCGCCAAGTTACAACAGCTGGAGAAATACACTGGGCCCTAGCTACTACAGAAATTTGTGTCACAAATCTAACAAATAAGTGGTTTATTCTTCAATATGTCAACATCTTTCTTGTTTATTCCTTCTTCTTCCTGATCTTTTAAATATCCTGAATTGTACACATGGGCTGCTTCAGTTCTTTAACATTATTTGCATTCAGTAGTGCTTATTCAAACAGTATTTTTAGGGAACGTGCAATTTGGATAAGACTAGCATTCCAAATGTAGCATTTATCTTGATTATTTTATGCTAACTGTACCCGCAGGCTCTAAAATACCAGTTTGGAAAGTGCTCTGGGCACAAGATAATATGAGATCGCTAATTAACTAGGAAGTTTTACAAGAAGATCTGATTTAGGCCTTGATTCAGCAAACAAATGACATTACATATGAGTAACCCTGTGGAAAACATGTGAAGTCGTTACATAAATCACACAACATTAAGTGCACGCTGAAAGCACCTTGCTGAAATTGGGTCTAATTTAAAAGTCTCGTGTTCTCTTTAATGGCATGTACTTCAAGTGCCTGGTGTGTTGTGGTTTCCTCTTCTCCGTTAGGGTAAACGGTCTGAGCACAGGGCCAAGAGCCAGGAATTCCCGCTTCCTTAATCTCGTTTTGAAACCATCTGTGTTTTGGACGAGTCAACTGACATGACTGCATCCCAAAATTATCACTTGAAAAATGTGTAAAAAGTTTCTACTCAGCATCTTCCTCTACAAAACCATGGTTAGGAGAAATTATTGTTTAAAAAGTCGGGGTGATTCACTAGTGAAGTCTCCTAATATAGTTTTAACAGATTTTCTACTGTTCATAATTAACTTTCCAAAGTCATGCACACTGCTTTTACATCCCTTTGTTGCTTTTTTGGTTTTGTGGTTTCTTTTTTTTTTTTTTTTTTAATAAAGTTAATAAAAGTTATTTAAGGATCTTAAGGACCTCTGACATCTAGAACAACAATAATTGAGAAGATTCTTTCCTACTGCAAACATCCTGTACAAGAGATTGATAAGACCCCATCACGTGAGGCAGCACCACAGGGATGGCTTGTGGCTGACAGCACTTTCAGGCACACCTTGGTGCACACCTTGCAGCAGCTCCATTGCATCCCTTCCATGTTCTGCTGTCGGACTCCAGCAATCCAGCACCTGGGCTTGCTTGCAAGCATTATCTCCTTACCTCACCTCCATCAAGTCACCACCATTTGTTAGCCTTACAAAATCAAGAAAATAGAAATAAAAGGTACTGGGACCCTAAGGAGATCTAACTTGCAATTTCAATGTAATGCTGTAGTTCTTCCTCAGTTGAGTAGTTCTGGACCTACAGGACACATGGCACAGCAGGATAGATCAAGAAAAGGAGAATGGAGAACAGCTAAAGACCATGACATGCATATCTCTCTTTTTACATATCCTGGCTCTCCCTTTGATGCAGTCCATCTGTAAGTAAGGTGGTTACTGAGAACTTTAACTGGAGGTAGCAGAGTCAGAAAAAAGGGAGGCAGCAAAAACAGATGAGGAAGAGAGCTTTCTGAAGAAGGATCTGATGTAAAGGCCGGGAACTTTGGGCAAAGTGAATGCCAACATAGAAAAAGCAAGTGTGGCTCCTAAACTGAGACATCTCCCTCTTAAGTTCTTTCCATGTCTCATATTCTACAGACAAGGGTATACATAAAGCATGTAACAAGCCCCCATTACTCCTAACAGTAGATACCATTCCTTATGTGACCCACTACAGTGGGTCTGAAAATTAGCATGTTAAGAAAATGGGAGAATATAATCACAGGCTTTGAGACAAACATTGCTTTCTTCTTAACCATGACAGACATTCTCAGACAGTATTTCTCATACAAATGGAGTTCAGATGTTGCAATTTTTTAATGCATTCTTCCCTGGAAAATAATTTCTGAACAATGTAAAGAATGATAACTGCCGGTAGTTTCATTACCAGGAAATACGTTCCCACCATTACAGGTGGAGGAAAGATTTTTAATTAATTTCCTGGGAGAATATTTTTCAAAAGGGCTAAAAGGCTCACACAAATATAACCTGCATATTATAGTTTAATTTGGAGCTTTATGGGGACCTAACTCTCACACGAGGGAAGGAGAGGGGAGCGGCAAGCTTCCCTCCCATCCCTGCCTTTGAGCCTGTCTTGAATTTATTTTGAATTCAGAAATCTGCCAGCTCCCTATCTCACCCTGAGCCACTGGGAGCTCTGGTGTGTGAGCTCCTCTACGTGAAGGCAGCCGGGTGAAAATATTTTGCCTGATCACCATATTTAGGGATCTGTTGTATTCCCCGAACAAGCTACAATTTCATTCATGACTGAAGAAAGCAGGTAGAGCCACGCAAATGTAAGCAGCTACATAATGGCTGCATCTGTTTTAATTTTTTCGTGGCTTGTCAAATAATGATTGTTATTAAAACAAAGTATATTTTGTCACAGATGCTCGCAACAAAGACTAATTGGCTGCACAATTACCAGGCTGCGGCTGAGCGGGCGCCAGTGCAGAAAGCACCGTGGCGGAGCTGGGTCTGCGCAGGCAATGGGGACAGCACCCCACAGCCCGCTCGTGCTGGGGAAAGACCAGGGGCTATGATGGGTTCCTGGCTTAACCAAGCAAAAATAAATAAATAAATAAAATAAAGACTTGGAAAACCATCCTACATAACCAGACCTTGGCACCACCAGGGAAAAAAATGCTTTGATTTGGCTCATTTCTGGTTTAGATCTTAAGCTTGAGGAGTGTGATAGAAGACACTCTCCAAGTTCAGAAAGTTTTGGGAACAAGTGTGATGACAGAGGAGACTTGCCTTGTGAATACACACAATCCACAGCCCCATAAAGCATCAAAAATAAGCAACTGCCACAGCTCGCTTTGTCTTGATCCTAAGGGGAAGGAAGGGCGAAGATGTGACCCTCCAAGCCACCCTTCAGTCCCAGAACAACCCTGCCCAGAGTTTGGGATGAAAGCATCTATTCAAACAAAGCTTTCTTTGCTTGTCTGGCCTTTAAAAAATGATACAAAGACCTGTTCTGTAAAAGGTTTCATCCAACCAGGTTGCAAGCGGTCTACTTTACTGGAAGCCAATATTTTTTAGACAAACATTGAATGCTCTGAAAGTCTCTCATTACTTCAGAGAATCAGACACAAAACCAACATTTTTCAGAAATGTGTTTAAAAAGAAATTTTGCACATTTTTAATCCAGCATGATGTGTCCGCCTTTAAAAGCAATTTTAATTATGTTCAGATTTTGAATTTATTTCTGCAAGGTGCATACAATATTATTCTTCATTTAGACTGTGTCACTGAAAGCTTTTCATTACATGATAAAAATCCCCACAAGCCTGTCTGGCCTCAGGGTAGAAGTGACTGGAATGACATCTCTGTAGTTTTAGTTGGAGAATTAAATCTGTATGGGCTGCAGCTCTAGTCCCTTGGGGCAAGAAGGAAGGGGAAGGGGAAGGGGAAGGGGAAGGGGAAGGGGAAGGGGAAGGGGAAGGGGAAGGGGAAGGGGAAGGGGAAGGGGAAGGGGAAGGGGAAGGGGAAGGGGAAGGGGAAGGGGAAGGGGAAGGGTGACAGCCAAATTTGAATGTCTTAGAGGCATGGAAAAGCCCATAGTAAAACCACATTGAGCCTAAAAAGGAAAGGAGGAGTGACCATCTGGTACACCTGATAGAAGGGCATAAAGGAGTCAATAATTCATAGGCATATATAGCATCAGATAAATTGCCAAGCATTTTGCAATATAAGCTGCTTCAGGAAAAATGGGTGAGGCAATTGCAGTAATACATCTAGACTCTGCCTGTGGGTGCACAATACTAACAAGGCTTAGCTACTGTATCTGCTGGGTTGTATTCTCTGCTTTAAGATATTCATATTCAAGCATGCAAAAACAACTCCTTCTCTCTGCACTGATACTGCATTTGAGTGGGATTATTCAGCATCCAAATTATACGCTCAGAAAGATCACCTCCATTTTGATAATTGCCTTATGAATGCATAACATGGCAGCGTGGGGATTTGTATTCCCAGGAACGTCTGCTATCAGGCATCAATCGTTAGTCTGCCGAGGACGTGGCGCACCAGTTGATAAAGAAGAGCACACGGCACATTCGCAAGTTTATCAGCGAGAATCTGATCTTCCCTGGGTTTCCTGAGCTCTTGCTCCATAGATCCTGACCCAGAGGTAAATTACAGGCGTGTTCTTGTGATGTACGTGAGACAAAGCTTCCCTTTCCCAGAGCAAAAGCAGGGAAGGTCAGGTCTCAGGACAATTTTTGCAGGTCTGGCAGAGAGCACAGCCCTGCACCATTTCCCGTGGAGGATGCAGGGTGCAGCCCTCTCTGCCCTAACACCTCTGATCAATACAAAGGGACGCTTTAGAGACACCATTGGCCTCACGTAAAAAAAAATAAAGAAAGAAAGAAAGAAAAGAAAAAAAAATGCTATTATAAATTCCTCACTTAAGGCTTGCAAATTGCTTCTCTCCATAGGGTGCACAAGGAGCCAGGATTTGGCATCCTTAAAATGAGAGACCTCAATTACTCATCACTCCCTTAACCTCAGATACCCCAGTAATTGCTGTGACTCAGTCAGGCACTTCCAGTAAGTGCTCTGCACAGGGGCTGGTATCCTCTCTGCTCTCTTCCAAAATAGCAACCACTTGAGTGGGAGCGGTGCTGATGTGCACACGGATGTCCCTGGGAGTGATGGAGGTGGAAGGGCTGGGGGGGAGCTGAGTGCCAGAGGTGAACGCGTTACACTGGGGAAGGGAAACATGAGAGGAGGAAGTTTTGGAGGACTGTTCACCCTTCAGAGTCAGGATAACAATTATGGCTGGTCCAAGGAAAGCAAGTGGTAAACTGGGCATGCAGGCACACTCACTAGGGTGAAGGTAGGTGCAACTACTTCAGCACAGATTAGGAATGCATTTTTGAAGGCATCTCCCAGTAGGCCCTGCTTAATGAGCTTTGATTTGTGCTGCAGAGCGGGCTCGGGGCACCCAAAGTGCATCCTTTTGGATGATGCTCAAATGGCTGATCCACCCCTACCACGAACGCGTGATCTGAGCATCCGTGGGGTCAGCCCAAAGTGCACCAGCCAAAACATGCAGCATGCAAACATCCTCCCCGCCACGCCAAGCAGCTCTCAGCACAGATCCACCCCTCCTTGCACAGCGCTGCTTGCTACCACACACATAGCAGCACGTACCAGCTGGGGATTCCTCACCATTCCTCAGCGTCCTGCCTCCAAAAGCAGAAACAGCGTTTTCCCTTCCACTAGACTCATTTTTCCGAGGCTGAAAGTCTGATCTTAACTATTCTCCAGCACTTAGTCAGCTGTGGATTGGAAAGTGCTGAGCAAAATGACTGGTCAGATGGATGGTTTTCTTCAGCTATAGGAAGAGGAAATTCAGATCTTATCTGGTATTCTAGGCATGGAAAGTATTCAACTCTAAGAACTACAGGCCCAGCCAGGAAATGCCTGTTGTCACCACATTGCACCCTGTGGCTACTAAACGTGCAGAAGTAGGAACAGTCAGGCACAGGTCTCCATCATCCCAAGACACTGCTCTGAGCTTTGGGAAATTCAGCACTCTTTCTTCTTCCTTTCTTTCGTTGCTGTTGCTGTTTGTTTGCTTTGCCATACAGATACGACAGACTTTTACAGTATTAGATTAACTGGAATTTCTCCCACATTTTGCTACAAAACCAAGAATACCCCAAGAAGCTATGCAGCTATTACAGTTGTTCTTGCATTCACAGGCTTACACAGCCTCTAGGGAATTTAGGTTGCTGTGCATTTTGCTGCCTCTCTCACAGAAGGCTTTGTGATTTGAGATGTTTTTCTTATGGTCTTCTTGCCAGCTTAGGTAAGAGCTGTTCCTCCAAGTCACCTCAGCCTTGCTGCAACTGGGGCATTTTCACTGCAAAACCCAAACTTTTGGCATCTGTGAGCCCTGGCCTGTTCGGCACATCCCCCCTGACAGAAATGTGCCTTCGAGCCACACTCCTGCAAACCAGAAGTCTATACATGTGGGCCTGATTTGCAGCTTTTCTGCAACTCCACTTCTGAATCCAGTCCATTTGTTCAGGGGAAAAGGCCAAGATTATTACCGCAGGTAACCACAGCTCAGAGCTGCAAATCAGCACAGAAATGATAAGCCAGTAGAAGCAGTAACAGTCAAGAACCCAGACACAGATCCCATAAAACCAGCACTATGCCAAACTGTATAGGCCAAAAATCCTTCAGCAGATGCCTTATGAGTAACTTTTTAGAAATCATAATTTGAAAACCATTGGACAGATCAGCAACCAAAAGATAACATCACTAAAAGCCCAAACCATGTGGGTTTTCTTCTTTTTTTTTTTTTTTTTTCTATAAACAAGCAGGACCATATTTCTGTTCTCATTTATAGCCGTAAAGGATCGCTGCTCTCAGCAAACATCCATCCAAGATTTACATTCACAAAACACAGAAAAATTGAGTTCATGATATTTCTGTGGCTGAAACTTTTTTCTTGGACACAAAGAGGGAGCTTTGATACTGCTTCAGCTGTCTTAGGATAGCAAGGAAACACAAGAAGAGTTTTCTGATGTCTCAGACTGCTGCCACAATAGGAAGGAGGGCTGAATCAGAGTTAGAAAGTAGAGAGGGCAGCTGGTTTGCAGATGAAGATAGAGATAAATCACCCTGCAGATGGGATGGAACGCAGCAGCCAGTAAATTTCCACTTTCTTGTGCTGTATCTCTTCGTTCCATTCTTGGTTACTCAAAAATCCCATCTGAAACCTAGCAGCAAGTAAATACTATAGGTTGGAGCAGAAGAGAATAAAGAGAGAATAAGGGAATTGTAACTTTCAGGAAATGAAGGCATCCCAATCACTTGCATCAGAACGACAAGAAATTCATTAAATTGGCACTGGGCCACCTGGAACAAGCTGAATTTGCTGAATAACCAAAAGTTAATTCTTCAGATTTGCCTTCTATTTTGCTCAGTCAGCTGTTTGCAAGCACTAACTAACCAACGCTAACTAAATAATAATAACAATAATAAAAAAGATATGGACATACTGGAGAAAGGCCAGAAGAGAAGAGTGCAAATATGCAGAGCTCCAGAGCATGAGCTCTTGAGAAAGACCGAGGGAACTACGGTTATCACGAGAGAGGACTATGAAAAGACATGTTAAGGGTATTCAACCAAATACTTTGAAGGACAGCTTCAAAACTGCAGATTCCTGCAGAATTTGAAGAATTCCTTCAAAACTGCAGAAGCTGAATATGCCACACCAGTGTCCCCTGCCTAGGGGACTGGCCTTTCCTATACCTCTTGTGGCATAAAATGTTAAGTGTGCCCCCGCGCAACATGCAGTTGGGAAACCTCAGACACTTGACAGCTTCACTGTTGTGACAAATCTGAACCACAGCTGAAGAATCTCAGGAGACTTTTAATTAATACACATTTCCTTTAAAATATCATTGTAATTCATTTTGCAGTGGTGGTAGCAAATGGTTTAAACATGGAAAGGGTCGTTTTAGGTAACTCTCCGAAGGGCAGCCTCTATTACCTACTAGCCTGAGAAATATCCATTACAAATATCCTGTAAACTTGGTAATGAGCCATATTTAATAGGTTGTTGGTGTTTGTTTTTTTGTTGTTGTTGGTTTTCACTGTGTTTTTTCTTATAAGTAAATTTGAAACAGATTCTCCAAGTAATGAAACAAAGTTGGCGAGCTAGAATTTCACCATGTGGCTGAGTGCCGGCATCACAAGTATGTGGGGGTGCTCAGGGCCCTGCGTCTGTCCCAGGCATTTGGCAAAAAGCCGCTATTTTGTTCCTGCTGCCACATGATGCTTTTATGTTCATAGGATTTAAACGTTTCCTGTTCCTGCCCATCCATTTATCATTTTCTGAATGAAAACCTGACACAAAGATTTTAACAAGCAAATAATTACTTTAAGCACCTCAGCTTAGGCGCCAGCTAGCGACCACAGATACAAGAACCTGAATTATCGGTTGCCCATTCTAGGATGTGAATCTCAAGTTAAATGTGTCTAACCAAAGGTTAAATTTAACTACAGATTAACTACCCAAAAACATTGGGGATAATTCTGGACGGAATTCCAGGCTGTATCCCATTGCCTCTGCTATGGCATATCTATAATCTGCTTTTCCCCTAGGTATCCCTTGGGCACAGTAGAGACCTAACAGAATTATATTTAATTTTGTAGCTCTGATTGCCCTGTGCTTAATCAACCTATGCTCTTTTGGATTTCCCAGTTTGCAAAACTAATTATAAAGAATCGGCCAGCCTGTAGATGCACTGCTGCCCTTCGCTGTATTGAAAAGGACTGTCCAAATACACACCACAGGTCAGCTATATGCTAACAATCAAAGACAAATTTGAGTCAATGTTGGTAGCAAAGAGTTTGGGCTTTAAGAACTGGAGGACAACGCTGCATCCTTGCTGCTCCTTTGAGATTCGACCTACCTTCTACTGCATCCTTGGAACTGATCACTGTTTCTTTATTTTTGGTTTTGCTTTGTTTTTATTATCATTATCACCAGTCACAGATGATCTGCAGTATTTATGCACTTTATTGTTGCAGGAATATGATAGACACCGTCAAGCAGGTAAAAAAAATGCATGCCTCCCACCATCCCATCGGTAGGAAGCAACAGACTACAGCTAGTTTTAAAATAGCTGTGCACAGACTTTATAAACAGAACCTAACAGGCAAATCTGAAGGCAAAATCTGCGGTGAAAAATTACACCGCTACATGAATGAATACAGTAAAGCTCCAGAGTGAAAAAGACTTACAGTCAGCCTTGCAGCAACGCTTAACATCTTTTTTTCTACAGAGCCAGAATATCTTTCCCCAAGTATTTTTGTCTCCCTCATCTAGATTATAAATCCTGCAGAATATAGCAGTTGCCATCAACATAAAAGATCCCTTGACTGCTGATCTGCTTTTTTTTGTCCCCTTGAAACAACCGATTAAATAGGGTGCACAGGAACCTACTTGCTTTTCCCCAGCGGTGACAAAAATAGTTTCTCTGAGCAAGCACATCAAGAGTAAACACAAGCTGCTTCAATAAAAGAGAAAGTTTGATTTCATAATTCTTCCTTATGCAAGGAAGCCTTTTAAAGAGAATATTAGGTTAGGCAGGACTGCAGACAAAGCAGGGGAAGTCCCCTGGCAGCCGCACAATAAATGGCAGCACTATTACCATTAGGTCATAACCCTCGTGTCGCTGAGCCTTTGTGTGCTTTGAGCCTGGTGCGCTCAGAGCTGCCGACAGCTGTTCCAGGGCAACACATGGCGAAAGAGAAATGCAGCAGCCAGCGAGGGGTTAAAAACATTGATTTAGGTTATTTTTGTTTTGTTTTCCTTCAAGCAGCACCCTTTGGAACTTGTTATTATCTTCCTACCATCTCCTCCAGACCTGCCCCAAAACACAGCAGGGCGATGGAGGTCTCCGAAACCAACAAGGGCATGCCAGGTGCTTTCCATCTAAAATAGCTGCCCCTTTCCTGCATTTCTTTTTAAATGGTCACTTGTTTCTAGCACTTGTGTGAGAAATCCATTGTCAAGACTCATTCAAAGACACTGTCAGCTCAGCATCCAGATTATCTGCTCCTGTATTCTTCTGACTTCTTGGGATTCTGTTGAGATTTCAAAATTTTTATTTTTTTTTAAGCATTTGTTATACCCCAGGACTTTGAATTCCTCCATTCAAAATAGCTAGCAAACTGGCACACTACTTCACACCCCAATAACAAGTTTATCTCAAACATCAGATGTGTCATAAACATTATCCTTACAATCTTCTTTTAAGCAACAAAAACAAACATTCTTTAGTCTCATGGCTTTTCTCAAGGCACTGACAATATATTATTTCCCAATATAAACTATTCTCAAAGTCCAAACATCACATGTAATAAAAGATGCAACTTTTAGGAGCATCTGTTGGCTTACTGCCAAAAAGCATAAAACCATCTTCCTATCAGGAGCTTGTATTTATTCCTGAGGAGCAGCACACACTAGATGGAGTTGATAAATAATTCAAAAGCAAAATACTCCTTTACTACAAATGGGAAAGTCCTCAATCAAAATGGAAAGAACAGGAAAGCCAGGAGAAAAGGGAGAAGTTGTGCTGGAAACTAATTCTTTGAGATGTTATGGTGACATAGCATAGGGTAAAACAGCTTCCTTCATAGCACATCTCTGTGTCTTCATCCACCACGTGAAGCTTATGCCAAGGGGCTTGGTGAAGGGGAGCTACATAAAATGGAAAGTGAAGCTGCATGGATTACTCTAATTGCTAAATCCAGGTCTGCACCCAGTTTCCCCGAGGTCAGGGATGTGATTTTGTACCAAGACAGTTATAAATACACTGTGCCATTGTAAGGCCTGCTGCAGACATCACTGTGGGATCACCATGCCCCACATAGATAGACCAGGTCCTGGGGAAGAGCTGCTCCGTGCAAAGCACCTTTGCCTGTGCAAACTGTGCTTATGTCAGAGAGTGAGGTACAGCTTCAGCGATACTGCTTGTGTGACTGGTAACACAACTTGCCAGGCGGCAAGGCCTTAGGAAACTGCTGTGGGTGTCTGGCAAACCCAGGAGATGATGTGTGCCGCAGCATGAAAGAGCCTGTAATCGCCATTCCTTGCTGAAATGCTACAGACTGAGGTCCCCATGCACTGCAGAGCATAACATCAACAGCAAACACAGCCAGCAAAGAGATTTCTGGGGGCTTGAGACAAAGCAGAAACTTTAAAAAAAAATAATAGGGAAGCAAGCAAGCAAGAAAGAAAAAAACTCCTATCACCCTTGTGTTCAACAGACATACAAACTGTTTTGTTTCCTATTAAGATCTTGTCTTAGTCTGGTAAAATCAGACCTTCTGCTTTATAACCAGGCCTGGCACCAGCCTCCCTCCCTCTCCCATGCATGGGACAGGATGAGGTTCAAGACCTCAGAGCTCCTCAGTCATTCACAGCTTTCCAAATAAGCCTGCCATTAATTCCCCCTTTCTCTCCCTTGAGTCACACATAAAAGCTGCACACCCATTAGTAACTATTAACCAAGCCTAATCAAATACTCTAGCCGAGTTTGAATGTTGCTATTCAGTTTGGGATGTTTAAATGTAATTACAGGCAGCAAGACTTTTTGACATGACAAATATTTTTTAATAACATTACCAGAATTGTTAGTTCTGTTTTCACTGTGAAAGCAAACAGAGCAATTCCAGCTGGAAAGTTAACATTTATCCTTGCAGTAGGCTAAAAAGACAGACTCTGGCAGCCACGCAGCCAAGGAAACTGCTTCATCAAACCAAGGAGCAATGGTGCTTCCAGGGAGACTCTCCTACAGCCAACTTTGCTGCAGTTTAGAGCAGGGAATCATTGCAAAACTTCATGTACTAATAGCTCATGCCCTTCTTTCACTGGTTTATTTTTTCCCTGATTCCTTCTTAATATCTCTCTGCTCACACACTTCTTTTCACTTGCACCAGGTTGATCCCTGATGAAAATTATTATTTCTTCAGAAAGGGAATCACCAAGGTACTCGGCGAGGGAAATCTTCCAACAATAAGACGATAGCCCAATGCCGAGCGTGGAGGGGTCAGCAGGGGGAAGGTGCATGCTAAAACCTTTGTGATCAGAGCTGACAACAATAGATTTTTGTTCACTTACGCTCATTGTTTAAATTGTGTTCTACTGCAAGGAGTCTGGGCGCCTTTCAAATGTAAATATTTTACAAGAGAATACCATATGGGAGACACAGCTGTTTGTTTTTATTAGGGAAAAAAAAAAAAAAGAATCCTTTCATTTTGCAAAGATTTTTTTTTAAAAAGCCCGACTCGTGGTTATATGCCAACACTTGAATTATCTTAATTCAAATTAATCCCTAAGTAGTTGCAGGAAGTGTTTGAAGTTGGGCTTTTGCAGTTGTTAAGCGCTTAAATAAGTTGTAAAGGAAATCGAATTGCAAGATGTTTATACATCAGTATTTTCCCATGCTTGATAAAAAAAAAAACAACACACTGATTCCTTACTCATTACTACAGGTGACATTCAGAGTTCAATAAGGCACGCTTACATTTAAACAGGTACATAAGCGATATCAGCTATCAAAATAACACTACCTGCCCTAAAATCAGAGGCCAGTAAAAGCTTTAAAGTAATTAATTCATTTGCCAAATTAAGCCTGTAATATTGCTTATGGATTACTCAAACAAAACCTTGCAGATTTTCTCGAATGTGTTGCTGCCTAAAACCATTTGCCAAATAATACCCTGACAGTGAGTTACTGCAGAAACAATGCTTCCACAGTGTCTTGAAAGCCCATTTTGCCCAGTACACAAAGAGCCATGAGCAGGAACAGGGCACCCACATCCACAAGACGAGCATGCACGTAGGTCCCAGGAATTCGCTTTTGTTTTTTGGGAGAAACCTCACTGTGCTAGTCCCATTAAGCAAGGAAGAACGTACATGCACGTGTCCCTCCTTCAGTTATTCCACTAATTATTTTCTTCTTATCCTCACACTTTACATAGCAACAAAAATATTTTTGTACATCACCAAGAAGGAGGCAGCACAGTGCACGCCGTCAGTGCTGCAGTTCTCCGCCTGCTCAGCCCTAAGCCCAAACCAAAGAGGGGCTGACATGGTGAGAGGAACCTCGCCGAGGGGCTACCAGACCAGAAACACAAGGAGTGACTCTTCTCCAGGATACTCTTCCAGCAAGCTGTGGTTTCAGAGTTTCTTTAGAAAGAGATTCAAATTGATTTTTTTATTATTTTTTTTTTCTGGACTTGTCTTTCATTAATTTACATAATCCCTTTCTGAATCCGTTTATAATTTCAATCCCTACAACCTCCTGTGACAATGAATTTCCTAGTTTAATTATATGCTGGGTAGGAAAACCATTTCCTTCGCTTTAATACTTCCCTGTTTTGCAAGACTCCCTCAGACTTGTAAAATGCACTGTGCACGACACAGCCAGCCAAGAGTAACACTAGGTCTAAAAGCACAGGAGCTGAAAAGCGTTGTGAGCTCCATCTCTAACTGCCCCGTCACTCGACTGCTGCCAGGGGCTGGGCACCAAACTGATGCAGGAGGAGAAAGGGCAAGGAAGCATGCTTTAGTTAAAAATGACACCTGAGAAAGTATTAATCGAATGTATGAGCTAGAGCAGCCAGGTGAGCAGTTCTGAATATCAGAAACCAGCCACTGCATCACAATTGAACCCGCCAGCTTGCCAGCACCCAAAACCCTCCGCTTTGCAGTGCCTGCTCCACTATAGCTCTCCTTGCATGTGCTTCCGAGAGTGATGTAAACCCTCTGCTCTTCTTGTTCATCAGCTGAAGACTTCCTGCCCCTCCTCACGCTCCCACTTCTGCTTCTAAACCCATCCCAGAAGACAAAGGCCAGTGCTGTGGTGCAGGGCGAGGAAGGCTCCACTGCACTCCTCTCCTCCGTGGGGCAGGGGACAGCCTGCAGGGGCAGCTGCTCCCCTGGGCTGCCCAGATGGAGGACCCCACATCATCGCTTCCAAAGCGACCACAAACGTTACCGCAAGTTTCAAGGTTTATCATTTAGGAGTTACTTACAAATGCAGCTGCTTGATCTATGCTTCAACTCTTGTCCCAGTGAAACATTTTTCCCCCACTGTGCAGAGTCTGGGCTTTCCTGGCCCAGGTTCTCCAGCATTTACTATGAGCACACAGTAAAGACAGCATCCACTCCAAAGAGCTTAAAACATGGAATAAGAAGACAAATGAGGACTAACAGAATTTGGGTCAGCACGCCCATTTCCCAAGCAGGGAGTAATACTGGGCAACCCAAGCTGCCGCGGGTGGATGGCCCCGGTATTATCTCTACAGGTTACAGCCACTTCACACTCCCTTCTGCATTAGACTGAAGGTAATTTATGGTATGGACTGGTTTTATATTAACTATATCCTTCAATATAGATGGCACTCCTCAGTCAGGATTGAAAGCCCTTCTCCCAAATTAAAGGGGTTTTGGTGCGGTCCCTGAAGGACAGCACAAAATGCAGGGCTCGGACGGTTTGCCTAGTGTACGTCTGCATGAGCTAAATCTCACTGCTGCTTACATGTCCCTCCACAAGGTCTCTGGGACTGTGTTTTCTACCCGCTGTGAGCAAACCATTCTGCAGTACCAACACGGCATGAGCTTTTCCAAAGTAAAGCCCTTCTAGGGGGAAGGCTGAAACCCAAGGTCACTCATGCAGCATCTTTGCAGCTCCCCACGCTCCTCACACCTTGCACAAAGCAAACAAAACACACTGCTCCCTAACACAGCACGCCTAAAAAGCACCTGCAGGCTTTTCCTGAACCAAGGGACAGTGGCTAAGCCTTTCTGTCACACCCTGGTAAGAGCTGGTCACACTGCAAACATTGATGCCTCATTTTAATTTACACTAGCAAGAAGTAATCAACATATGCTACAGCCTGTTCAGTAATGATGCTGAAAGATGATGCCACATGAGGGCATTCCCTTTTTAGGTGGGTTTGTGCTTGAAATGCAGTGGTGGGATCCAGAACAGAGAGAGAAAAAGGTTAAAAAAAAAAAAAAAAAAGTAAATTAGAAAAAGTAAGGGAACAGGATTTCTCTGGACAATTAGCAACACAGGGGTTACTAATGTTTAAATGCATGCTCCAGGCAAGAGCTGACTTTCTGACACTGTGCCCCAAACCATGTTGTTCTTATAATAAAATCATTCAGGCATCAGTCGTGAGGTGGAAGATTACACTGAAATAGTACTCCCCACACAGTATCTTTTTCATTTGCATCATTTACTGCTGGGCATCCGAAAAGAAAGGATGGCTTATGTAAGGGCCTTACCCAGGTCTGGGAATGTTTTTCCTTTCTCCTTTGACACAAAATCCTTTTTCTATAAAGGGAAAGGCAATGTTTTTTCAAAGCTGGACTATACAAATTCAGACATTTCCTCTTGCTGGTCCAAGAGTGTTGTAAGAGCAGTTATCACTTTGGCCCCTTGCTCAGGCTGAGAAGCACAAATAGTCTTATTGATATTAATATCTGCATGTTTCAAGGCTGTTTTTGAAGGGGCAACCCCCACCACCCACCACTGGTTTGGGCATCACCGCACTGCTGCTATGGCATCAAAACTAGCACTAGGCTTTGAGAGGCACCTGGTGGCACAGGAGCCTAACTGAGAGCTAACACAGATGACTTTCCACCTCAGAGCACAAGAGACACTCAGTATCTAATGAAACAGCCCTTCTTTACCACCAAACCAGCTGCAGCTGGGCATCAGCCTGCCTTTAGTTTCCTACATTTAGCTATTGTTTCCTTTTAAAGGTGTAGCCCTGTATTCTAGCTCCATCTCATTGCATTCCTCCAGCAGTCAGAGATCATATTAAAAGTGTTTATTAGGATTGAAAATCATCAGTGGAGATTTGCTCAGGTTTCTTATCTGATTTTGCTCCTCACCCCTTCTTGTCAATACGAAACAGCAGTTTCGTGTGCAGGATTTAGAGGGTCAGCACAGCTCCTCTGTCCTTCAAGTTTTCTTCTTCCCCTCCAAAAGTTAGCCAGTAACCAAAATCTCCTAATCCTGCCCTGGTCTCACCATCAGTCTTAAAATGCTTCAGAACAAGGTACAGGCAGCAGGAGCATCACCTGCCAGCTTTTACAGCTTCATAATACAATCTCTCTTCCCCACAATTTGTATGCCCTGTGTAGTTAGAGGTGAAGATCCTCCTAGCAGCTGAGGGTTACATCTTAGCTCAGGAGTGAAGGCAGCCACTCACCTAACAGGATCCTGAACCTCCTGTAACAGCAGCAACGCAACTGTGTGCGACACCATCTCTACCTCACTGCTGCCTGGGGTTGGTGGATGGGACCCCCTCCCTGCTGAATCCCGCTAGTCGTTACAGTACCTGGGAGAAACATTTGGCAGTTCAGATTTACGTTAATAACAATGACGAAGGCAATAAGTTTCCAGTGTAAATGCTTCAAAGTCAGCAGAGAAACTGTTACCGTGGATCCAAATTTCACATATATCCATCAGTATGCAACAAGCAGTCGAAGAAGGTAATCCAAAAAAACATGCATTTTGCATTAGCAATAAATTTGCTACAAAAGATTTTCAGTAAGTCATTAATAATAGCATATTCCCCACTCAGGACTCAAGTGCCATCAAATAAAAATAAGCTGCTGCTGCCAATTGGAAAACTAGCTCCATATGTGTTTGTAGGAGCAGTAACAGCACTAGTGTCCAGGTGTAGAGGTTGCAGTTTTGGCAAGGAAAGACCTCTCACTTCTGGAGGTATCTAACCAACAGGAGCCCAGCCTGGTGCACTGTCCCCACTCTTGCCAGGCCCCATCAAGAGGATGTGTGCATCAGCAGCAGCAGTTAATGCAACAAAGCATAGATTTCAAACAGCATTTTGACATGCGACCCATTAAGAGTTTACATAAAATTGTTACCAAAATACAAGTGAGGATACAGCACTCCCTCCATAATGTGAACCCACATAACCCACTTCACTTTCACTCCTTGACTTGTTAAGTTTGCACACAGGAGCCACTGAAAACAGTGGAAAATAAAAGCCAAAATATTCCAATGAATCTCGACCCTGAATTCTTTTTAATTTCAGTAGGGACCTAAAAGCCTAAAGTAAAAGTTAGGAGCTTAAATACATTCTCAAATTTAGATGGCAGGCAGCAGGCACCTGTGCATGTACACAACCTGGGAAAGACTTTCGACTCTTCTCAACATTTTAGTGTCACCAAATGATACATAAAATGATCAGAATTATAACTTCTCTTGCCATCACTAGCTCTAATGGGATTGATCTGAAATGCCAGGAATGCAACAGCATTGAAACCATCAAGGAGAGGGGAAAGAAAGATGAAGTCAATGCTTCAAAATACAGTAAGAACATGGGGAGTATATTATGCTAACATATGACACATTTTTGTCAGAGGCGCAGCATAATTCATGCAAATGACAGCAAGAAGTGAGGCTGGAAAGAGCGGCTCCCCAGTGTACAATACTTTCTGGGTTAGTTCAAACTGCAGCTGAGCTAGCAAAGAGGGAAAGAGAGGCCCTGAGGCCGGTCTCTCACTTGGTGTAGTACCAAGTCTTCCCCTACTGATATCCAAAGAGATCATAAAGACTTACATTCTTTCTTCCAAATCCTCAATGACTTAAAACCAAAAACACTTAAATCACAGGTTTACAGATCTTCTCTATCTATTTAATCACTGTAAGTTTCACTGAAATCCCAAACAAGATACCCACACAAGAAGGTGGAATCAATTTAGCTTCTTTCTTCAGACTCTTTGGTTTTCAGTTTCACGTGTTGCACTGGTATCAACCCTCTCCTGCCCAGGCATCAGCATGAATAAATGCTCTGTGATGCTCACTGCTCTCATGATGTAAAACCACCTCTCCCTCCCATCCAACATCTCGAGGACAGGGCTAGCAACAGGGCAGGATGTGCAGCTGATCCTGGGAGCCCAGCAAGTCGCGTGCTGCTCCTGCCGTGCGACCACATGGGTACACGTCACCTCCCGAAATATCTTCTTGATCAGAGCCCATTTGTAATGGTAATCACCAGGATGGAGTCTGGTTCAGCATTCATAAATCCATCATTATGCTGTGAATATGCTCT
Organism: Anser anser; assembly: GCF_964211835.1. NCBI lineage: Eukaryota > Metazoa > Chordata > Aves > Anseriformes > Anatidae > Anser > Anser anser. Next base: position 15,999,167 of record NC_139726.1, on the reverse strand, counting down.
GCTCATTTAGATCTAACAGGACTGGGAGCATGATTTGGGCATATTTAGATCTAACATGGGCAAGAGCATGATTTGGGTGCTGCAGCTATAATGATGCCGATTTATAATCTTTCCCTGATACTCCCAGTTGACCGTTAACATTTTTGGGGGAAAAAAAGAAATAAATCCTTAGTATGCAACACAAGATCTGCACAGAAATATTCTTTGCCTTTAGTAATATGCCCTTTGACAGTTTTGGTTTACTAGCAAAAGCTTCAGATTCAACATTTTGATTGATGCTTTGTCATGTTTTCATCCTCACAAGGTGTAAGAAGACATAATTCAGCCTTGGCAGCTACAGGTAATCATTTAGCAAGTCACACCGCTAGCCAAGAACAAACAAGGAACATTATGCCAGTGAATCTAATCCATTATGAGAAGCAAGCAAGGATCTGTTATACTGAACAGTTTTTGCAATAAATTTGGAGCAATGGAAATAGGAACTTTGACTCCTGTGATAAAGAACAGAAATTTCCAAGAGATCACGACACCTTATGCACACAGCTCCACCAAAATAATACATCGCCTTGACTAGACATGCAAATTTGGAAAGCAACTCAAAAAGGCCATGCTGCGAGAGATGCCGCAAACTGTTTAATTTACTCATTAAATGAGCAAATACTGGATTTGTTCATTCCTAAAAGTGATGAAAGGGACCTCATCTTCCAATGAACCTCTTCATCCACATTTTAACAAACAAGACAAAACTCCGAGCATTGCAGCACTTGGTATAACGAACCCATCAGATAGCATTAAGTTAAAACAATGGCTCAGATATCAATAAGCCTCTTACAGGAATTTGGTCAAATCCAGGCTTATTTGGATTACATGGCAGTTTGGGAAACCCAGTGGTAGAGGATCATTTTCCTTCCAATCAAGCTCAAAGAATCTGAATTTTTTTCTTCTCTTACAAGAAAAAAAAATACATTGGCCTTGTATAAAATTGCTCAACTGTACCAACTTGAAGCCAGCCCAGAAGCTTAGTGACTGCGTCTCTGTGCCAAGTCAAGTCTGAATAATGATCCCTGTCTGCAGCTCCCGAGGCCAAGAGCACTCAAGAGGCAACAGAAGCAGTTTATTTCAGAAAAGGGTACATCTCGCGTTGTTCAGTAATAGCCCACTTTGGCCCTGGTCCTATAGATCAGGAGTTAGAAAAGCACCGATAAGATTTGAAGAAAGCCTTATTTCAGCTCTCCCGGTGGACTGAGCCTCACTTCCCCTGCTCTGGGTCTAGTGGGGGAAGACATCACGTGGCTGCACCTTCTGGAAACCAACCAAACCTACTGTGTGCCAAGACCTGAACACCTCTGAAACCGAACTTGGGGAGACGCGCTTTCAGCTGGTGTAAATCAGCAAAGCTCTGCTGACTGCAGTGGATCTGCACTTAGTTTGGGGAGCTGAGCATCTGGCTCAAACGCCTGGGTGCTCCAGTAGTGGGCACGCACATGTGTGAAGCAGACCCAAAGCCTTACATGAGCACAAGCAACAAACATCTCCATTTCCATTTCTGTCAATGGGGGTTACAGAGACTCGGTATGTCTGAAAGCAGGCATGTATTAACCATGTGTCCTTATATGGGCTTAAATGTCTGTCTTTTTAGGATGCTGCATGGAAATATTGGCCTTTTCTACTCATAACTCTTAGCACCCGATAGCTTTTCAGATTGAAGGAAAAGATTTCTCTTACTTCATTCTTATGACAGTGTAGCATCACTGGCTTCAAAATGAATTATAACAGAGTAAAACAGTGTGTTAACAGGGAAAATTCAGGCCCTAAAAATCACATTTGATAACTAAACTAAGTTAAAGTAAATAAATGAGCAGACTTGTCTGAGAATAACTCAACCAGCATTCTCTGTGCTTTTGCTGGTCTCTAAAGGAGAAGTTGTGGATGTTGTGACAAAACTCAGCTTGAAGTTATTAATTTTCCAAACAATGACATACCCTGATGTTGATCTGAAAGTTGTAAATTAGGAGATGGAAAGAATTCCTGACTTTCAGATTCCATCACATTTTCATGGTCAAGAAGAAAGCTTTATTTTCCTCATCAGATGACTGTTGCGTCTTTAGGAACAGCTTTCCTTTTGTTCATTGGTGCCGTCTTCCCGTGCGCTGTTGTTCAGCCCTGCACTGTGGCTCTGCATGACAGGTCTATATGGCTCAAATAGCTATTAAGAACCACTATGGCAAGATGCTGAGATTAAAATTAAAACAACACTGCTGTAAACTTCACCTTGGGTTGGAAGTCAAGCTCAGTTTTTTTGTTTTGTTTTTTTTTCTTTGTTTTTCTGGTTCATACATCATCAGGAATTATACAAATCCTTTCAGGTCTGGCACTATGCAAATCCATTACTCATGAATAGTGTCTCCTGTGTCATCTGGCCAACCCTATTTCCTTCTTTGGGGTTGTACATGTGCCACTGGGAGCATTAGTGGAAGACAATGAGTTTGTAAATTCGAAGACAATGATTTTTTACAGATAGCTTTGCAAGAAAAATACAGATAACAGAGGTTTTGATACAGAGGTACAAGCTAGGAAAGGTTTTTTTGTTTGTTTGTTTTTGTCAGAGTTGTGGTGGGTCTGCAGAGCAAAGTAACAGACTTCAGGACCTGACTTTCATGGTGTGTAGTGAGCAGCTCCCTGGAACAAGACTTGCTTTATATAAATTTCTTGACCAAGAACTGTATTTTAATCACTGGGGCTGTCATGGTTTGGAGAAAAGGAAACAGGAAAGCAAAGGCTAAACCCAGCACAAAGCAGGTGTTTTTAAATGCCCACGTATTTTTGCCTGTGCACTGTGTCAGTCAGGGATGTGCTGAGGTCTTCACTCCAGCTGACAGAGCTGTGCTACTGCAAGGGTTTCATGTCAACACAATTAAACCAGGACAACTGTGCTGATGGGGCTGTGGACACAGCATGTGTAAGGAAAAAGATAAAACTGCTTGTCAGATTTCTTCTAGTCTTTTCCTGGGCAGCATGAGCGCAGCTGTGTTGGTAGAGGTGCATCTGCGCAAAGGCCTTTGGCCAGAAGAGACGTGCTGGATACAGGAGCTCAGCAGTGACAATCATATGGCACAGAGGCTACAACTGGCCTGTGAAGTGACTGAAAAACGCATATCAAAAAACACACATTCATCCACACTGGTTTTCTGAGCCATGAACTGTCACCTCCAAGACCAGTTTGTACTCGGGCTCCGGTAAGTGGGAGCCTCAAGTACACCTGAGTGGCCCCGAGCTGCTCCCAAGGGAGTCGGTGCCAGAGCTCCCAGCAGTCTTGACAGAAACAGAATCTGGCACAAAATGCTGCAAGTCATTGCATGATCTTATTATGACAGTACTCTGAGCAAATCAATACTTGGGCTGAATTTCATTTTGTATATTAAATTGAGGATTCAATTCCTTCGTCTTGCAAGAAATCTCTGCCTCAAAAGACACTACAAGGAGGAGGAAAAGGAGACTAACAAGGAGAAAACTCAAATGCACCTCATAATCAGTTGCACCTATTCTAGGACCACAACCACTAAAATACCTTAATCACATATTTGGCATTATTGTGGGGTATTAGTATAAAGTAGATTATTTAACTAACTTAATTGTGCATTTCTTATTATATATGAGTGATTTATTTTGAATGTCTCCGTAACTGCAAATTCCCCGTGTTCGTAGTGCTTAGATTTGGGGAAATTACTATGAAGCTGCCAATACAATACTCTCCACCCTCCCCCAGCCCCCAGGGGGAGGAGGACCTGTCTGGGATTGTATAAACTCAAATGATACTTTGGCTGTTTACATCCACAGACAATCTGGCCCAAAGTATGTTGCAAAGCTCAGGATGGGAGAAAGGAACAGCATGTTCTAGCCTAGAAAGCAGGCAAGAAGGACATCAGACCCCTCCTTAGTTGTACTTAGATTAAAACAGCTGATATTGGGAGTGTCCTAAACACTAAAATTCACTCTGCTGCTGCTGCTAGAAAATCATATGATGTGTCGGGGTGGAATGCTAATTTTAAATCATCATTTGAGGAAACATTTTTAGAAAGAGGTTGTGCCTAGAGGGTTGGATACAGGACTGCTGAAAGCCACGAACTTGTGGGTAGAGGTGCCACCCCAGCACTGTGCCCCTTCACACTTTTGGGAAGGCAATTACCCGCTCTCATCCCTCATGTTCGAAAGGGCAAAGGGATTTACTCAGCTTAGTAGTAAAGATGAATTAATTACTCACCTGTTTCTTCCCTCAGTTATATTGCAAGTCTGATTTCACTATCAGTCAAAGCTAAAAACAACATTTGTTTTATTGTTCAATCAATCAGACCTCAGGAAATCAAAACAGTTCCTCCACCGTTAGAAGAACCACTGGTATAATGTTAAAAATAACCTGGACCATACTTAAAACTATCTGATTTAGAGCTAGCTCTGCCCATCTGCTTCCTTCCTGTTCCCCCCTCCAATAAAACTCGTTTCATTCATCTTTGTTTCTAGGAGCTCCCCATATATCATTGGTTATGCTCCTTGTTTTCTCGGTTCGATTTCTAAGATTACCTATCAGCTATATTTTCAGATGGTTCAGTGAACTTCATTGTTCTGACTTATTAGAAATTGATGAGGGTTAAAATAACTTCTGCTATTAAAAGCACAGCCAAGAGAGAAAAAAAAAAAATTACTTTGGAGGAAATCCATTTGGATGCACTCAGTCCTAGAAGCCCTAGACAGCTTGATCCAGGACCTGCTAAAAAGAAGCGTAATTTCTACTTATAGCAGGCTGAAGCAACTTTTCCCTTGAAGATTACATCACTTTGATTGGATGCTATGGTTTCCACCCTGATCTCTCTAGTAGAGTCAAAATGTAGGAGAAGCATATTGTTCATTGGAAAGCTGCATAAAGAAATTCTGCAAAACTGGGAGAAAAATACCAAAGGAAACAGAAATCACTTTAGCCAAATTCTTTCCTGCCCTGATTTACCTTTGTACAACCAGGTTTGACTGAAAAGTGTGGTCTTCAGCATGGGAAGGACAAAATTGATAATATTTTCCTTTAAATATTAACTGTTAAAAATGTTCAGAAACAAACCTGAAAGACAAAACAATTCCGCATGAAACAAAGAACAAATAACTAGCTGAAATCCAACACTAACATTACAAAACATTTATTTTAGTTTATACCGTGTGCATATAAATAGAACACAGTGCAAGCAAACACCACTCTGAGGCAATGAGAAGGTTGCACAAAATAACATTCAAAAATCAGGAAATGCCAGAATTAAGGTTGCCTGGGCAACCTTAATTTTACCCCCTGTGCATATGCATTTTACAACACAGTCTTTAAATATACCATAGCATTCCATTTCTCAAATAGTATCACATACAGAAGAAAGCTCCTAGCAGCAATACCGCCTTGTCATGTTGTACACGTTGGTTACTTTTGCTACAGGGAAGAAGTGGACTGGTTTGCAATATTTCTTATTTCAATAGTGAATTAATTTCACTAAAAGTTTAGGACAAAAGAGTCCCCCAACATAGACTTGGACAGTGAGCTTTCAACCATTTTAAAACCTTGCAAAGCATAAAGTGATTTTCATCCTGGTTTAATGTCTGGCACCAATACATTTAAAATAATTCTACCTGTGTGGGCATTGTAGTCTTTGCTCACAGTGGTAGCTTCTTGTTCTGGTGTGTAACAGATACCATGTTTGCCCTATACTTAGAAAAAGTCTGGGATATTGCCCTGAAGAGACTAGATGAATTAGTTAAAGCAAACCCAGAGCTTGTAAGCTTTACTGAATTCTTTTCTCCCACGGGTGAGAACTGGTCCAGGAAATAAACCAGCCCCTGCAAAACAACAGAAAAGAAATCCCCTCTCCTGAAGGAGCTGTGGATGTGTAAAGCCATAGAACTGCAGACAAATGAAGTCAACAAGTACAGAAATGGGAGTAAAATACTTCACAGTAGCTTCATGAAGTTAAGGATCCCTTATTAATAACAAACCAGATGAAAACATACACTGCCTCCTCTCCAACACAGTATAATGAATAAAGAAACCTAAACAATCACCACCTTGAAAACATATAATACCGAATATAATGATGTATTTTGTTGCCAGAAGCCTTGCTTCCCTCCTGTTTTAACAAGGATCTTTGGCATTTTTGAAAAGCCAGTAAGGGAAACTTCAATTTGCGTTTATCTTATTGAAACTCCACTGCACAGCACAATGAACCAATGAATGCCAGAACTTTCCTGAGAACGCAAATGGTTACTCACAGGACCAGATGGCCTAAGTGGCTTCTATTCACCTCCATAACAGGCACCGTAATTCCCCATTAGGAAAGAGCCTGGCCCTCCTCCTGTTGCCCTTAGACAGCAATGGACAAAGAGAGCTCCAGCTGCAATCAGTTTGAAAACTCCCCCAGGTCCATAGGAATAGCTCCAAAATTAGTCCATCAAAAACCAGAGGTGTGTGCTTCAGAGCACTGAACCTGGACGGAAGAGCCTTGGCTTTACCCCTCAGCCTTGCCGGACACTCCAAGCTGGCTGTGTCCCATCTGCAAACCCCTGCTCCCCTGCCAGCTTTTCCCCGTCCCCCTGTTTGTTCTACAAGCAATTTGGGGCAGGCTTCAGCTGCAAGTACTCGTCGGTGCAGTGCATGGCGTAATGAAGCCCTGATCTCAGCTGGGGTCTCCGGGTATACTTGGAGTACAAATAACAGTGAGAAAACGAGCAATAAGAAAAAATAGCAACTAAGACAAAGACCTTGATTTGTACAAAATAATCAGTGGTTTGGATAGTCACAACTTGTGACAGATTCTTTCCTACTCCCATTAAGTTGAATGGCAAAGCTCCCATTAGCCTCTATGGGATGAGGATCAGACAAGCCTGTGTACACCAAACCCTTTGAAAAGGCCAAAAATGTCTAGTTTGAATGACATAGAGTATTTCAGTTCCTATGGAAACTTCAAAGTCTCATTAAGCGTGTGATGCAGTCAGTCCTGAGCCACAAGCTACATCCATTTCCGAGCACAGAGGATCCTCGGGGACACAGGCACCTCAGACGCACTGGATGCTTTATGAGAAACTTCAGTGACCCAGCCAATAATACTTACAACAAAAATAATATTTTCCATTCTCACATATTGCTAAGTTGTAAACTGTTCCTTAGATACCTGGACACGGAGTTTATGAGAAACATATGTAAAATCCTGACAAGCAAACCTTGTTTATACCTTTACACAGAATAACTACTGAAAGGACCAATTTTCAGAAGACGTCTATTGGGACCTGCCAAGTATGCAGCACGCCGAAGGTGTCTTCAAGCAATGCATTTCAGACACCGTCTGCTTTCCCTGTGATGCATGCCAACCCCTGAAACTTCCCTTGCTTTTTTCCCAGGACAGATATCACCCTGATGGTTGCCATCAGGCATCACCAGTAACTCGATAAGAGCTTGCTGAGCTTACGCAGTAAAAGGAGGAAAAAATCTCATGTTCCAAACAATTCCTCATAACATTACATTGTCTGGTTTAAATCATTAGTGGATGAACACCGCATCTTCGAAACGTTTCACTAGGATGTGATAAAGACCTCCCTACTCAGCTTAGAAGATGCAAGACCTGATAAGCAGCTCTACATTTTCAAATGAGCCAGAGGACCGATCATGTCCTCCCTGCGGGATTCATAATATTTCTATTTTCACTCATGTCCCCAAAATAAGGATAAACCAACACAGTAAGGACTTTCTGTTCCTAAATTTGTAATTCCCAAACACTTGGTACAAACAAATCTGTTTTAACCAGCTGCAGGGCTGGTGGTTTTTTTGGTGCTGTTGTTTGGAGTTTTATCCTGCGTGTTTCAACATGACAGTTTACGGAAGGATCTCAGTCACTCTTACCACTTACAAAGTGAGGACAGGGACAAGTAATTGGTTGCTTGCTTTCAACTACTTTCTCCTTCTGTCCTTACTCTGTCATCTCATGACACCCTTTAGTTAGCTTGATTTTCATACTTTCCAACAGAGCAATTGAAGCAGTGCATTCAAGATTGTTTTTGTACTCCTTGTAGCAACGCCTCAATGTAATTAAGCTGTTTAATCTGAATTCTAAGACAACGGAAAGCTGGTTTCCCTGTTTAGATACCCATACACCTTGAGTACACCAGAAAAATACTCCTTTCAGCTTTGCACTGTTACGCAGTTTTAATCCCCTGAGCAATAAATTTGGCTCTAATATATCACTCAGTACCTTGACTGATAAAAATGGATTCACTGTAGATGAGTAGTACCGTAACAGAATAAAATCTGGTGCTACAGAGCCTTGGTTTACTCAGCATACAATATGCATCTTCCAAAGTTCGCCAAAATGTATCCCTTTATCTAAAATTAGACCGAAATGTAAAAGATTCATTTCCAGTCTTTATCTCTCTTTTACTTTCAGCTATAGCTTCCTAAAATTGCACCACAGACAAAGGCAACCATTTAAGAAGTGCTATAAAAGTTTACATTCTGTGCAACCCAGTCACTCTAAAATTCTGATCAGAAGCAGTAGCATTAATTTATGCCATTTTAGAGGATCTAATACATCATCATTTAGTCCTCTACACTACCTGGTATTACCATCTAGGGGGCTTGGCGTTCCTTGTGTTTCTAGAAAAGCTATTCCTCATTTTACAGGCTGTGTTTATTTATTTACTAGTGCACAGGTAAAAAATATCCTGAGAAAACAACTGTGTTCTGCAAGAAGTGATAGATGTGCAAATTGGACATCTCTCTTTTGTTGAATACAACTAATACTTTTAGCATGAAACCAGCAGCATAATGTCCCTACTGAATTTAGGATACAATTAGAAGAACTTTGTTGTCTTGGACCTTTTGTAAATACTCTTTGAAGATTTCAGATGCCCCTCACAAGCTCAATCTGTTTAAATCAGCAGTTGCAAATCAGTAAGTGCAAATACTTAATGAGGGTGCTGAACAAACTGTTCTTTGAATATCTCCAAATTACAAAATTGAAGATGGGAGCTGACATCAAACTGGGGATTAACTTTATCACACCCAGAAAAAGAATGAAGTGGTTACCTCCCTCAGAATGTTTTCAGAAGTATGCACCAGCACAATGGTGAATGAGAAATCTCAGCCAACACTGTTGGTCCAAAGGAGAAATCTGAAACTGGAACTCAGAGAATTGCAGCCCCATTAAAAGATTTAGATGAACCCTTAATCCGCCAGCTCTTTAGACATCAGATGCCCTTCAATGGTTAAAGAACACCCTCCAAACCCACCACTGATAGAAAGGACAGATGTGCCCAGAATAAATTTACCTACAAGACAACAAAGAAAAGAGAGGGAAATCTCAGTTGTCCCACTGATAGCAACATCTTAAGCACCTGAGAGGACAGGATATTCTTTTCCCATCGTTGAGGGATTGATGAAGACTAAGGCAATAAGTGGAATCTCAGAACTTCACTCATACGTGCCAAATGCTCCAGTTTGGCAGGCTCATAGGGACATCCAGCATGTTATTCCCTAAAAGCTCAGTTAATATTCTGTAAGACCAGCACGTAGCTCTCTAGAGATCACTGCCTATTATTTATGCAATGACTGCTTAGCACCACATGTTGCTAATGCCAGCACTTGGGAAACACAGACACCACCCAAAGAGCTTGAGTTTTATAAAAAAGACACAACCATGGAGAGTAGCTTATCATAGTACAGCCAGGCAGCCACACCAGCTCATGGAACAATTCCTAAACAGAGGTGGTGAGATTTTAAAATTACTTTTATAAACTGTCATTCATTTAGACAACCACTGAGTACATCATTTAATGGACCAACCATTGTCATCCAAAATTTCTTCTGTGTCACCTGAACTGTTCACCTTCACCCATTCCATCCCATCTACTTAGTGAGCTAAACGCTTGCTGGTGGAGATGGTCACCTGCCGCCGAATGCCCAATACAGCCAGATCTGACAGGCCTCAAGTTATTTACCATAAATACATCAATCAACCTCTTCTTGCCATCAAACCATTAGGATAACTATTTCACCATAGGTCAGGGGCTCTTCTGGCTATTTTGGAGGAGAAAGAGGCAAGTAAACTCACTGAGGAGCCCAGGCAGTGCACTTATATTAATAGGGCAGCACGAAGGCTTAGTGCTGAAAGCCTGGTTTTCCTGATTGCCTGGCAGACACTTATAAGGGTAGCCATTATTTCCATAGTGTTTCTGTTCTTTTCCTGGAAATCCAACCAAGTAGGCTCAGGCTGTTATGATCTGCACCAATATATCACATATGAGAAAGCATCTTGCTGTTGGAAATGTGCATGTAGGCTGCCAAAACAGGCAGATATAGTCCCTTTAAATCTCACTTCCATCAATGCAGACAGCTTTTCTGACCATTGCTCTCCCAGAGCTTGTCTGAGGTTACTACGTGGGTGACAGAACAGTTATTTCACCTACGACAGCCTGCTTCCTTGGGGCAACAGGAGGAGGAAGCTTAAGTGGCCCAGGTCTGCCAGCTTCTCACTGCTTTCTTGGATGTAATCCAACCTATTAACTGGCTAGAAATCCCTCTGAGGCTCCAGCTGGAGCTCCGTGGAAGATTTTCCCTGTCCTTCTTTACTACCTACTCAAACAGTATTATACAAAATGCTCGAGCAAAACTTGGACCTTGTCAGAGCCAGGCCCTACTTTCTATTACAAGAGGTTGCAGTGGGAGAAAGGAGGTCCTGCAGTTAAACCTCAGAAAATTGGAGCCATTTCTGTTCCCCCAGCACCGTCAGATCCTAGCATTTCATCCACCTCTCCATGCCTCAGTGCCATCTGTAAAACAGGGATGCTAATAATCCCCCACGTCTCGCAGCTGTTCTAGGAATTGACTCACCAGGGTTTAGCAGTGTTTTGGTTCTGGTGATGGGAGCTAACAGGACATACATAATGTCAACTCTTTTCTTTGTCAGATTATTAATTACTGCACATATTCTCCAGGTCTCTGCAACTCAGGGTGTTTTAATGGCTGAAATAAATAAAAGTAAATAACCTTTCCCTGCCTATAAATCATCCATCTGTCACATTCTTGGATATGACAAAACTTTTAATCAATATATAATTTTCACCCCCTTTTAATGAGCGTTGCTGTGTTACAGGCTACCTACTGCTGATCGTGGCTATGTCTCCTGTTGGACTGGGATTAAACAGTGCTGTAACGCGAGATGATGCCAGCCCAAACCCTTCATCCTTCAGTTGTACCGGATAAGCCTGCATATGCTGAGTGCATGTGTATATTACATATTTCACTCAGCTTCTTGAACAAGAGACAGCAACAGTTTTATAACCATAGCAGATCTTGAAAATTAAAGCAGTCATGGTAGATTTTGCAGAATTTTTTCATGGAATAACCGTTGAAGTTTTCATACATTTTGTTTTAGACTAAACGGAGTTCTCTGTCACTGTCTGGGCTGTATCTCCTTCTGTTGGGATTTAAGGAGCACATTAAACAAATACCTAGATGGGAAACATCCAAGGAATAGTTAACGGCTGAGAGAATGGGATTTGGGATGGTCCTCTTCCTCCAGGGTCAGGAATAACCGGAGCTGGGAAGAGAAAGGCTGTTGCCTAATGCAGGATTTCAGTGTTTAAAAACCTGGTTTTCTTCCAAAAGAAAAAATGGGGCCCTAGCAACTTGGCAGCCTGTTCCTCAGCCACAGATCCCATGATGCCAGGATCCTCAGCCCCAAGGCAGTCTGCACGCCTGGCTGCCCCAGCACCACGTACCCTGCCGGGAGGGGATCACCAGCCCCACAGTGGCTCGCACAGCTGGCTGGCTCCGCAGCGGGGACCCTGGAAAGGGTCCAGCTTCTGTCACAATTTCAGCACAATCAGAGCATGTCAGTGAAATATACAGCTCCTTTCAAAGCAGGAAATCCAGAGAAATAAATTTATCTTATCAGCTTTAATGTAAATCTGACAGCCCAGTATGGTGTGGGGTAAAGTGAGATTTCAAGTGAACTCAAGCAAGATCAGGTTTGAGACCACATTTGGGTTCTTTGCAACTTCTGCAAGAAAAACCTTTGCAGTCCAGCTTGGGTCATACTCTGCTTCATAGAAATAGTGACTGGAGATTGAAGAAATTGGAAATACTACAATTGCAATTAAAAAATAAATAAATAAAATTGTAGCAAGACCTTTGTTAACATGTAATGAAATAACTATTAGGAGTTTGCTATTCCTAATTGCATCACCTTGTAGGAATACAACTTAAAGCTCAAATTCTAACTTTGATACATCAGCCACCCAACCCAGGAAGGTGTAGCAGAGAGAAAGCACCACAGAGCATGAACAAACGTCTTCCATCATGGCACTTGGAAGGACAGGTAGCACTGCAAATACCATGAGGGGGACACAGGGGCAGCCCCTCGTTTCTCACACAGAGAATGGCCTCTTGTAACACTCAGTTCAGTATTTTGGTGTTGGATTAGTTTAAAAGGTACTGTGTATGTGGAGCTTCAACAGTATGAGGGCAGAATTACAGATGGTAGTAGATCTTCTGCTTGTATAAACTGCCATAGCTCTATCAAGTTGATTTCTTGGGGAACAACACAGATTGAAATAGATGAAACTAGAGCAAAGAGCAGATCTAGGCTCACCTGAACACAAAACACCAGATAAAACCTCCAACATGTCAGCTGCCCTCCTACGAGCCCTACGAGCTCCTGCTCCTACGAGCAGGATGTTCATATTGCATCCTCAAAATGCGGATCTGGAGGGCAGCTCAGTGCTGGCAGAGGCTGCTGCTGGACCTGAAGGGAGCTGAACCCCAACCAGGATGCTCTAAACCTTTGATTTCCTGGAAAAAGCTACTGTGCCTGTGGGCCATGGCTCACGGTACCCAGTACTCAGTTACCTGAGTACTCAGTTACCTGAGTACTCAGTTACCTGAGTACTCAGTTACCTGAGTTCACATGCACTGGGACAGTGCAGAGAAAATGGACACTGAGCTTTGAGCCTTAGGTTTCATCCCAGGTCGTATCCTGACTCACTGCACCACCGAGGATGAGGTCCTTCTTCCCCAGGAGGCAGTGCTCCCTCAGTCACAGGCAATGGAAAGTCAGGGGGAAATAAAATAATCAAGATCATGAGCTTTAGTGCCTCCATCACAGGATGCAAAAGCCACTTCTTTCACCAGGCTACCCACAAGGACGCCACATTAAATCCCCCACAACACAGACAGATAAACAAAGCCCAGATGGCACTAGGGAGAGACGGAGAAAAACCTTGCTGTATGCACACTCTTTATAATTTGAGGAAAACTTTCAGATACCAGGGTGCAGAGCTTTGATACATCAGACAGATGTGCATTTGAACAAGTCTCCAAAATTGCTGGTACACTACTGCTTTTAATCTCTGCTAGAATAGCAATGAAAAAAAGGATCAGGTGACTACAGGAAAGGGAATTTTTGGTGGTTGGAACAGACCTGGCTGGCTCAATAAATCACTGCTGTTTCTATTCCTTTCTGCTGCAGAATGATCTAACCTAACTAAAAGCAATGGCAAAACTCCCATTGACTTCACTGGAAGGAGGATTACTGAAAACTGCGGCACTGGAGGTGTCAGGAACCCTGATTCTAACCGACATTTTAATAACCTACCAAAGCCCTGCTTCATGCTTCTTTAAAGGCTGTTAACCCTTTACAACACTGACATTTTAACCAGTTACAAATTCATATCTTGAAGAACAAACTGGGACATAAAAGGGTCTAGGACACAACATTTAATGCTTGCCAGAGCTCTGTTTGTCTATCTGTGCTCCTAATTACACTGTTTAGAGAAAACATTTTCCCTTCTTAAAGCTTCTCTGCACTAGGCTCTAGGCTGCATGTCTGAGACGTTGAGTGAACTGCTCTATCACAGCACCTGATCACCAAGCTAAGCAATAACAGCAACCATGGATGGCAAAAGTCACAGAAAATTGACCTTTTGTTGCTACCACAACCTTATTTGGTGTGGAAGCTCAAACATGCCATTATTAATGAATCAGACCAGAAGTATTTCTGTCTCTCGACTTGTTCAGAACAGACAAAGCTACTGCACCATTTATGCTGCTCAAACACTGAGCACAACGCCACAGGCTGCTGCTCACAAGTCCTGGAAGTCCTGCCCATGGTGGACTTAGGCATGCTCCAGCTGCCCACCAGTGCAAGCAATCCATCACCTCATTCACCCTAAAGCCACAGCCAGCATCTTGTCTACCCATGCTAAATATCTAACTCACATTCTTGAACAAGTGACTACATTTGCAGAAGCCAGAGAGAGCTGCATTATCACTCTTTTCCAAAATGTAGTCTTGATTCATATACGAGTCCAAAGCACACTTATAACTCTAATATTAGCAACTGTGATCCGAGTCTTTTAGCTTAAGCATCCAGAAGTCTCCTGGTAACAAAGCCCTTTTTCACCATGATGGAGTAGAAGTTTTCATCTGTTGCTTACACATCCCAGTGTCTGGTGCTTGTAAGAGTTGAGTTACTTCAGGTGCTCAACAGGGCTGCTGTGGGTTGTTCTTTTTTGTTCTCTGAACAGTTGATACGCAGTAAATTAGTTACTAAAGGCTCATGGTAATATAGCAAAGTTGTCAGCACACATACACTTCAGCAGAATGAAGCAATAGGGTTTGATATTTTAACTAAAGGTGCCCAGATGTCAACAATTCCTGTTGGTCTGAAGGAAAAAAGATAGATAACCATGAAGGGTTCTGATAGCTAAGGGAATACTCCACCCAAAGCAGAAATTGAATAAAATGCATCACCTGGGGCACAATGATGCTGATTTGTAACCAAGGGCACCAGATGTTCAACATATTTTAACATCAGATTTTAAACAATGGAGCTTGACAACTTTGAGCAGGGGAAAAAAATATCTCAGGCCTTCCCCCCCCCCCCCAAAAAAAATACATATATACATATATATACTAATAGTTAAAAAAATAAATATTGCACACATTCAGTTTCTGGTTGGTCTATGGGCAAAGGCATCTGGTAAGGAATCCCTTCACTAAAATATGGCAGCACACGTCCAGATTTTCAAAGTGATGATGGCGCTTATATTGTTTCCTTTCTGGACCCATCTATCTTGAACCAAAATAGTGGGGTCATGTTTCTGAAGGGCTGAGTATCTGAATGAGGAAAACCACTTCTCCTTAAGATCTATACGCAGGCAGAGCAGCTTTCCTGTTGCTCTGCTGGGATACAGAGGTGTAAAAGAAAGCAAAAAACACATTTGGCAGAAGTCCTATGGAATGAAGCTAAGAGGTACAAAACCAGCTCGGAGCAACACATTGTACCACCCTGGCAAGGTGGCAAATGCAGAAACCAATAAATTCCAAGGCACTCCAGTGCATACATGAAAGTCGTGGTGGTGTACCTGGAGCTGCAGCTATTACCAGCTCTTCTGAGCAACCTCAAGGAAACCATCCAAGCCTGTAGGATGGAGCACATTGTGCTGAAGTTTTAAGCCGTGACCAGTTCAATGTTCTCCCTATAGCTCTAATCACACCAATGTGACAAGTCAAAAAGAAAAAGTGCATGTCGGATTTAATTTATTTTTTAAACACGAAACTAAAATGCCTGGAATAAACACGACCTATACGCAGCATGCTACACCATGCTATCCAGCCCAACCTCGGCTGAACGGCTTTGTGAATACCGAAACACACAAAAAAGCACTGAGGAGAGTAACACAATCTGCCTCATGGAAACAAAGAGGACGTAAAGACTAGTTAAAAAGCTGGAACTATCCAAATAGAAGTGAGACTGAATGAAACCCCAGCCAGTAGCAGAGTAAATAAACCCAGCTCTCCTAGATTCATTTATTTTTCTAGAGCTGGACAGCAAATTCAACAAGGAAGTGTGACCATGATGTAGGGGGGGGAAAAACATTCATCAGGTCCCTAGAAACTGTTTTTCCGCTAAGGAAGTAATAAATATTTGGAATCACCTGCAAGATTTTCTTAACACAAATTCACTGCAACATCCAAGTGTCACGCAGATTACATTTTTCAAAGGAAATACAATAAATGGGAGAGGAAATTACATAATGAATGGATTTTTTCCTTTTAATTCTTCACATTTTACTTCAGAGACAAAATTTCCCTCAGATTTACGGGAAAATATTGTTTTCCTTTTAATCATCCTAAATCACATTCAGCAGACAGATTATGGGCATATGGACCTACTGTGCAAGGTACAGAAGAGGAGAAAAAGCCTGACCTTCATTTACTACCTGGTTTGCTCAAGGCAAGAGCTTCTGATGCAAGTAGTCATACCTACAGTCTCAGAACGAAAACGCTAACCAAAAATCACAACAAAAGATGCTGCAGCATGGACTAGCCCCAGTTTCTAAACACCAGGTCTCCATTTAGAAACCACCAGTGGGCTTCAAAAAATGTTAGTTGGTGGCAACTATTCAAAACCTCAGCCTAAAACCTGGCTTCGAGGTTTTTCTCCAATTGCTTCATTTTCATGCGGCGCAGTGCATCATCCTGCGTGGCCAGGCCGGCTGCATGCAACAAACTCTCAGGGGGACTGCGCTCGGGTGGCCTCATGCAGCAGGAGCAGACCACTGAGAGACGTTATCCAAGACAGGATTTTGACAGCTGCTGGAGGGAAGACAACAAATTCGCACGTGAAAACAATTTCAATAAGGTTGCAATAACCCCACTGCGGATGAGCGCTGCTCACGTTGTCCCATGGGAGAGGTGGGACACCATCCCCAGCGTGCTGGAGATTGTGCTCATCACTGCCTTGTACCTTGTCTCCTTCCTCTAAGTCATTTAGATGAGCTTTAATTTTTTTTTTATTTTCTTTTAAATCATCTGTAATCACTGGAAAAAATCCAAATGCAGACCAATAGAAAAATTTGTCTCTGTTTACTTGTTAAATTTTATTTTTGCTCAAGTTTTACACTCCATGATAAATAAAAACAACTTTATCTCACCTAAACTACTACGAAACATGACAGCAAATCTGTCAGTTTCATAACCCAACGCCACATGTATCTGTCTTTCCTTGCCATAAACTTCTGCTCGAGCAGCAGGAATATGACAGCTGTACCATGCACTGGCATATTTACAAAACTAAACCTACTCTCTGGAGTAGGTACGATGATGAAGGTACAAAAGCTCCATATCAGTTAGTGAAACAAAGCAAGGGACATAAATCCCAAATTGCCTCAACAGCTAATGGCACTTTGTGCAGTTCTGTGCATAAATAGTGCAGGAGTCTGCAAACTGCAACCTCTGTTGTCCTTCTGGAACCATAATACTTTATGATTTCCAGATCATTAGAAAACGGACTGCAGCCATGTGGCAAGTTGTTGTTCTTCCCCCCATTCACAGTATATGCTCCCACTGAAATATATTGCAGAAGGATTTTTTTTTTTAATTTCAAGATTTCTTGCCTTTAAAACAAACAAGAGAGAGAGGGGTGGATCACCATCTTGAAAGAATTACTTATCCTTAGGCCAAGTATCCTACATAGACAGTGGAACCAAGATCTCTTTGACCCACCAGACTCCCAAATATACAAAGAAAAAAAAATGAAAAAAAGTATAAAAAGAAGCAGGGAATTAACTGTGCTTTGTTAGAAATACTCTTGCTTTTCCTTCTGCTTCTGATATACACTACTCCTACATTGCAATCATATAGGCAGCAGTTGATCCAAATATCTTAGAGTCTTTTTCTGCTTCCTGAACCTATCCTATATTCACTGGTGGCATATGTCCCTGAAGCCCCCTTCCTCCCACACTGTAAAATCTCTACTCTTCACATATTCTATTTAGGGTAGAAGCTCCCCGGTTGACTTTGCTGCTTAAATTGCTGCATCTAACCTGGGATCTCTAAATTGCCCTTGCCTTTTAAAATATTTATTCTTACTAATGATATAACCACGGGCTTGTAAGTTTAATAATGTGCTGAGCTGGTCCTACCATAAAATAACTGATAGAGACGATACCAAGTAGGACAAACAGAAGGCTTGCTGCATCAGAGAGACTAATCTGCCTGTATGCTACACACGAGTGAATAAATAGTGATCTGGAGCATCTTTATGACAAGGAAAAGCTTTGGGCTGTTTTGAAGGCATTATGAACACCTTTCCATAAGGAATCGCAGCCACAGAGAGAAACTGTTTCAGAATGTTTACGTGAGCTTTGGATGTCTGTATGTGAAGCGTAAAAGCCAAGGGCATCCATCACGCAAGTACAGCTCAACAAATAGTCAGAGATGGACCCCTCCATGCCCAGCACCAAATCTGCAGATTCACTGAAATTCAACATGCCACCTTGTTTCACTGGGTGGAGCTCCCGTAAGCGGGAACGTGCTTGTCTCCAGGTCAAATTCTTCCTGCTGAATTACTCCAAGCACGCTTCAGAGAAACACAGACACGTGTTCTGAGGCATGCCAGTACTCAGAAACAAAAATAAGACAAATCTGTATTAAAGTGCATCATTATTCAACAAGTGGAGGCATTAACATGCAGACAAGACAGAGCGAGGGGGAAGAAGCAGCTCCATCAGAGCACACATCAATCACTGCAGCACGAGGAGAGCCGACAGCTCCATTAACTCTGGGACGTGCAGGTCGCAGGCTTGCTTGTTTGTTTTTTAATATATATCAGCCGTGTTTGGAACTTAAATATTACTGTCATGGTAAATTTACTGGGGATGGAAGCCAAATGGTTTTATGAGACACTTAACCAACTAGTTGGAGGAGCAGGGCTCAACAAGAAGTTTCCAACAAAACTTTCTTCCTACAAAGAAACACGGCTTTGACTCAGCAAAATAATCCAGTGAGAGTAATACTTGTCCTCCAAATAAAATAATACTTTTGTTTTTTGTTTTTGAAAATGCAAACCACTCATCCACTAGATTTCTATTCTAACTTTCTGTAAAGTTTTCAAACAAAAAAAAAATCAGTTTAGTGTTTTTGTCCAAACCTCATCAAAACATCTTTTTTTTTTTTTTTCTTCTCAACAAAATGCTGAAGTAGTTTTTCGTGAAACCACCCATGAACACGGACATTTTTACTGTCACCACCAAAATATTCAGGATGAGACGATGCGGAGACCATAGCACTACTGGGATGCAGAGATAGCATGAAAAAAAGCGTAAGAATTGTTAAGTGAAACAGCCTGAATACCATGAAATTGGACTGAAATTCTACAAATAAAAGACAGTTGTTGCAGAAAAGCAGTGTTTAAGGTTGAAGGTAGCCAGTTCCAGCTCACGCCGTGAGCTCACGGAGTCCTGGCCTCCGGGCAGTTATACGATTTGAAGGAGACCAGGCAGCACTACGAATGCCAAGTATTCCAAGAAAACACAATCAAATCATAGGAAAAAGCATCTGGGATGCAGCTTTTCCTGTGTTTTTGTGTCTACCAAGCTTGTTTTCAGAAATGCAAATAAATCATTCATGCACAAAGGTTTTCAAAATGCTGAAGACAGGCTGTGTACAGTTTCGTCTCTGCAAATACACACCAAGAAGAGGGACTTGGTCTGTGAGCACACATTGGTAATGCAGGAGGAATTGTAGATTTGCCGAATGCAGCTAGCTGAGGCCAGACTGCCCAGGCACTGCTCAGCTGGACCAGCATCTGAGCACAGCCACAGGATCTCTCATGCCGTGTCCATGAGTATTCGTGGCCCCGCAGGCCGTGCGGCAGCAGAGTCAGCTCCTTCGGGCTGGACAGGCTGTTGCATCGTGCTACAGCCCTACCTGGGTCTGTGCATGTGAGGGACCACACTTTGAGTATCAATTAATTTATTTCTCCCCACGTGAATCATGCTTATTGACAAAATCACTGGGTTTAAACGGCTACAACAAAATTAAAAGCAACAAAATCAGGTTGATGGGCTGAGATGAAAGACACTGTACTTCTTCAGTGAAGGACAAGCATATAATGCAGTTGATGACCCAGAAAAACATACTTCAACATCTAGGTCTGTTCGTTACAAGTACACGTCAAGTGAAGTGAAAGAAGAAAAGAGAGGTCAAGCCTTCGCCTCAGCCAGCCAGAGCTGGGGAAGCACCAAGTCACGCTGTGACTGCATTTGGAAATAAACACCGACATGGGAAAGTCACTTCTCGGGCTGTCATCAGCTTCAGGGCAAGACAACATGAAACTGTCACACACCATCAGCAGCACAGCTGCAGCAGGCACCAGATGGGACAATTCATGGCAGAGATGGGCACTGACTTTTGGGGTACCCTGCCTGAGGCTCGCTCCTCACCACCACGCACCTCACTGCGGCAACCCATTTATTCATATGGGTGCTGAGTGAACACACACCAAAATAGGATTCCTATCACTTCCACCAGTGACTGAAAGATGTTGGCCAGAACATATCCTCCTGGTGAGGAGCTGGATCACAGCATCCAGTGCATGCTCTGTGGGAACAAGGAGATCATGTCTCCTGAGGAGGGGAGACCAGATAAGAAAATACCTTTTTATAGCAGAGGGTATTTTGGAAATGTCTGTTGGCAAGTGACACAGAGTGGTGGCTTGTCACACAGACGGGTTGCGGAGCGTGGGCATGACCTGTGTGTCCACCCCCTAGAGGTTCCTGAGGGGGAAGAAAAAGTCTCCATCCTTTCAGGGGGCCTAACTCTGCTCTCACGCACACAGTGATGCTAAATCAGAGTAATTGAGTCTCAGCACAGCAGAAATCAATGAGATCACTGCCAAGGCCAATGTCAGACACACACTTTTACAAACTTGCCCAAGGTGGAATTACAGGGATTTCTAGACTGTAAGCTGTGAACTAATATCCTGAATGCTTTCAATCAGTTTCTGCAGAAAGCCTCATTATATCTGCCCCTTATCAGCATGTTTGGAAGGCTATGAAAACACGCAGGACTTCTCTCATGTCAAGACCACATGAGTGTCACTCATGTGCATAAACACCTGGAAATCACTGTTGTTATCCAAAAAATGTTGCCTGGGTAACAAGCTTCCTTATGGCCATTGCAAGCAGTTTGGGAGAACCTTGAAGTCACTTTAAATCAGCTGCAGGGTAAAAAATAGCCCCTGCCAGGCCTTTGGACAGGAATGCGTCTATAAGTCCATCTACTGTGTACAGCATCAGACTGCAAACTCTGACAAACAGACACCACACCTGGGAAAAATCAGCTGCTTTTCTAGCCCCCGGAGTATTACATTATTTCCCATGAAAAAAAAAAAAAAAGCGATTGAGATAAAATTCTGGGCAGTTCACTGAACTCACCCCCCCAAGTCAAGTTGCTCAGCCTGTGGTCAAAGGCAGGGTGCAGCTGTAGCAGAGCTGGGTTACAGCCCCCTCCAACCTGCTGCTTTATCCGTTCGCAGTCACTCCCTAACCCGGTTGTGTCAAAATGATCCAGGTTGGCTTACTATTTAAAAGTATGGAGGGCTTTCTTTAACCCAGATCACTTTGACTGATTTGGGTTAGAGAAGGACTGCACGCGCAGCTACATCTGCAGACACCAACCCCACAGCAGCGGGGACACGGCCCAGCCACTTTGAGCCTGGCTTGGGTTCAAAGCCTTTGAACCTGGCTCAGCTGCAAGCCAAGGAGCACATCTGGCCACAGCTGTAGATACTGTTCAGGGAAAAAAAAAAGGCATATGAGGTTGAATTCAGTGTCACAGATGAACTATGTACTGTAAGAAGTATGATTCATGGGAAATACCACTCAGCTTCAGATTCCATTAGTACAACAAAAAGAAAAGATGCTAGTACTAATGACCCTCATTTTCAAACTAAATTATTCATTTTAGAGTAACTAGGTATGGCTTGTTAGTACTGCATAGCCATACACAAATGGCATCTCACAATAAGGGGCACAGCTTAAGTCACCTCCTGAACTGGTGCTGAATGTGCATCTGTTTCAGTCAATCCATCTCCAGAAAGATGAACTTTAAAATGGAAGCACACTGAAAGAGCTGGAAAGCTGCTCTCCCATAAGCAAAATGCTATCTGTTGTCTGTACAACACCAGGGGAGTCCAGCTCTCTCCCTCCCCTTGCACTGGCTGCTGTCTTGTACATCAGAGCCCCTTCCTGGCTTCCGAGGCACAGGCAGAGTTCACCAAGAGACCCACAAAAATGATCTGTAAGTCAAAGTAGGATAGAAGCAGCTTTGCATCCTCCTGTTGTTGCCCTGCAAGAGGCAGTCAGACACGTGTCCAGGGTCACATTCAAGTCTGCCAAAAATAGCGGAACTCCAACAACCTTTTCCCCAAGTTTCTTACCTAGGCACACCATCCTGTATCACGGTGCAGAACTCTTTGCTACCAGCCTGACGTGTGGTCCAGACTATGTCCTCCCGCTGGCTAACATGGCTGTAAAATGGGTAATGCTATTTTCTTGTTTCACAGAAGTTTGGTTAGACTGAATTCATTTGGTTTTGTACAATCCATCCCAATCGAGAAGTGAAAGATGCTCCTAAGGTGAGAAATGTAAGAGATTTTCTTAATTTAAAAATACAGGATCTGGTAATCCAGAATTTGTTCAGGGATGTTTTGAAGGATTAGACTCTTCAGATTCATTAAAAAAAATGTTCTACATATGCTTCAGAATAAAAGCATTTATCTGACACCCAGCCAAAACCATTTTATCTCTGTAAGCAATCCTTAAACACTGCAGAATGCATTCACTGCTTTCATTACCAAATTACTTTTTTAAGAGTTCAGCAGGTAATTGAAGTTCCAAATGTCTTAAACGGGTTTGGCAACAATGAGATTTCTTAATGGACTTGCTATCCAAGAAATTTAGAGACAAAAAAAATGGTTGGATTCTAAATATACACTCTAAAATAAGATGGATTCAAATTACATGAAGAAGCTGGCTTTTAAAGAGGGAGAACCTTTCAAATGAAGAGCAAAACTCTGCCCAGAAGAGGTTCCGTGATGCCAGAGTTCAGCTCATATTCAAAACCAGACAACAAAAAGTCCTGAGAATTTTTCAATGACACTGTGTCAGCCTAAATGTGTTCCTCTTGAACTCAAGGACTGCTAATTTCAACAGAAAACTAATTAGGACAACGCTGTCCCATATATTGTGTACTATTAATGTATTCTCGTTAGAAATGGAGGGCTCAAAACCTTTTTTTCCTAGATAAAAAACATTTTGTTTATTACTTCTCCAATTCACTCGGCGGGACCACTGAAAGGAACGAGCCTGAACCTGCTCCGCACACCCGCGTCCCCGCGTTGACCAGCGCTGCGGCGCGCAGAGGCAGAAGGCTGAGGAGCAGCACAAAGCCTGCAGGCTGGCCCAGCAGCCACCAGCTCCAGAGGTCTAATGAGGACTCTTGCCCTGCCTGCATCAATAGCTTTTGGCAAACCATTTTCTGCCTCAGTTCCTCACATTTATAAAGTGGAGATGGTGACAGCGCTCCGTGTTAATAACCGTTATGTGCACGGCTTTAAGTGTTATTATTGTACAGGGCTTTTCATCCACAGCCAATTACCCAATTCTCAGAGGGAAACTGAGGCATGAAGGGATGCTAATTGCTTAATGTCATCCAGCAGGCCACAGCAGAAATAGGACCTTCGTCTCCTGAATTTTGCATTATCCACTAAACTTCTCTACAACCTTGGTATCACAAGGTGAAAATGAGCTAGCTGATTGTCCAGCACTAACAGACAACAGGATACTTGTTTACTTCTGCTAACATCGCTATTTGCAGCCTATCTTCTTGTTGCTGTTGTTCCTGCAGGGAAAGCACAGTGTTAGATTTGTAAAATCACATTATAGGGGAAGACACTGTGATGGCAATCGCAGGATTATGGTCTCACTGCAGGCTCCAGCAGCAGGAAAAGCTGGTGATGATGTGGGCTGCTTGAGGTCTAACACGGAAAGCTTTAATGACGACAAGAGGAACACAGAACAACGGGACCATGGGCTTTGCTTTGCACAGAAGCAATCTTTTCTTTTAGGATTACTCCAATGCAAAAATCCTCTTTCTGCAATGCCTCAGTTATCACAGCAAGGGGATAACTGATATTTAAAATGAACACGAAAAACTGAAGAATCTACATTTCTGACATACGCCAGCAAAGATGAGATGCGTAGAATAGAAAACCTAGTAAAAGGTGCTGGTCTTTAACATAAGACTCCTTTACTCAAATTATGGCTCCTACCCATGAAGGCACAAACATTTCACCTTCCAGGCATGCAACACTCCTTCTTTTATCAAAAGCTTACTGCTGAGGCATTTCCATTGTGACAACACTGACCCTTGTAACTCCATCACACCTATGGCTTTAGGATGAAAGTTGCTGACTGCACATGGATGCACAGACGCCACCATTAAGCCATTAGAAATACCAACTGAGTTGTCCAAGATAAATCAGGCCAGGCTATATGTAAGGGAGCTTCAGAGAAGTTATGGATGCAGAAGCTCAGGAGTTCCTGTCAAAAGCACTGCATTCCAGCTGCTGCACCACAATTTACCCTGTGTGAGAATTAAAAATTGAAAAGCAGAAGAGAGCTGAGATATGGGGAAGATTGATTTGCTAAAACTTTGCTCCAACCAGCACCAGAACAAGCATATGGGACACAGCAGCTCTGTTTAGAGCCTGCCTTTCCCCTTCTTTGCGCACAACAGGTGCTCACTTATGAGCCTGTTATCAAGCAGTGGAAATGGGAAAACACTGCTTGGCCAACGCATGGTGTTTAACAGCTTATAAACTTCTTTAACAACAATAACATCCTTTTACGGCCCCCCTCACGCCGCTGGACCACAACACACTTTGCCATCTTAAACAATGAGCTGCGACATGCTGGACCCACATGCGAATGGACAGGAAAAGCTGAAGATGTAGGGAGGTTTCCTCCAGACGTACAGGCTTGGGCGTGACGCAGGGGAAGCCCACGTATTCCCGGACTGCTTTGGCAGCGGCTGGGAAGGACAGGGTGCCTGGACGTGGTACTTGTATGTGCTGATCCTGACACAGAGCTGCCAGAGGCTGTGCTCATTTTACCTCGCCTAAAGCAAGAGAGGTGATGCAAAGACACTGGAGGTGCTAAGAATAGAGTCTTCACCCGGAAGCCCTATAGAAGAGTCACAGATATGAATTGTCTCTCAACATAAAAATGCAGCAATTTGTACAGTCAAATTCAGCAAATACCTGTTCACAGACATCACCACTAGAAAGCATAATTTTAGAATAGAAATGCACAAAAGCAAGAAAGGAATATAATTATCACAAACAACATGGAAGAATATAATTATTCCAAATAATATAGTTATCTAGACAGGATATTAGGAATCCAGCCTTCCTTCCCAAAAATTGCTTGTGGTTTGGGGATGTCCTTTAGTTGCTCCAACAGCTTCAAAACTGTGAACCTCAAGTTTTGACTTCAAAGAAAGAGCAGTTTCAAACCTAAGTGGCTCTTTGTTTCAAATGGATGTGTGCAAACAAGAGATCCATCAGCACCTACACATCCCTGCAGGCTTCCCATCTAAAGACCCCATCTATATGCAGAGTTCCTGCAGGACTCCTGTATAATAAACACCTCCATGACAAGCCTTAAGCTTCCAAATTAACTTATTCATTTACTTTTCTGTGTGTAAAAGTACGACGAAAACAGACAGCTTTCTTGAGCATCAATATGACCTAATCCAAAACAATGCACTACAGCTTTCCCATTTGTTTCTAGAAGGAGAATAAACTCAAGTTACTCCAGCACAGTGGAAATACTGTGTAGAATTACACAATAGAAATATTGAGGCAGTTTCAAGAGACTGAATACAAGGTTTATATTCACTCCTACATGCTGAATGCCTAATATAAAATGAGGTACAAGCCCAGGCCAGTGCCCACCAGAGTTCTGCTGTAAAACTCTTGTACCACCGATGTTAAAGAGAAACTGAGCAGGGATGTGTCCAGGCTAGATATAAGGGACAAATGATGCAAAATCTGGTGGCTCTCCAGATCAAGGCTTTTCAAGCTTTGTTTGGTGTAGCTGAGGAACATGGGTGTTTGTAACTCATGCTTTAAGGTTTTACATAATACCTACATCTGTAAGTTAATGGCAAAATTAGGGATGAAACTTACATAAAGTAACTATGCAGTCATGGAGGGTTTTTAAGTCACTTTCTGCAGATAGCCAAAATCAAGAATGTAATGGCATTTCTTAAAAGAAAACAGCCACAACTCCAGCCTCCCACCACTTGAAGGGGAGCAGGACAGCCAAGAAACAGGACTGTTACAAACAGTTTTGCTTTCCCCAGCCGAAGCTTTGCAACTCCCTCCACCATCAAGCCACAGGACAAGCAGCACTGAGGAGGAAGAGAATAATTCATTGCTACCCAAGAAGTGGCTGGCACGTTACCCCTGCCAGGCCAGGCAAAGAGCGAGAGTTGGAGCAGGATATGTTCAGAAAGCAGCTGGGATTGCAATGGGGAGATGGGCAGCAGCGAGGCTCCTGTGGGCTCAGGCTGAGGCCGCATAACACGCGTGTGCCCAAGACCAGTTCAAATCAGGTCACAAAATCCAATTCATGAAAATAACCTTTTAAAAATAGATTGCTACAGTTGGCTACCTCGGAAACCTAAGGGCTTCAGGCTGCTGTCTGAGCCACTACTTGCAAGGTGCCCGTACACCAAAAGGAAAAATAACAATTAGGGAAGCTTTAATTCAGTTCCTGGGGCAGTTCTCCTCCCAGGGAAAATACATACATAGACTGTAAAAGCAAAAAGGGAGCCAGGAGAGGAGATCCCTTTAGAAGTCATTAGCTACAGCTGTTAACATAGCTGCATAGTAGATAATAAAAGAAAAAAAAAAAGAACTTAGTGCTGCTTTTTTCATGTGTGTACTTCATGTGCCTGCTAGTTAGGAACACCAAGTCTGCCCTCTGTACTATCCTATTAGTTTCAGGATTTTCAGCTTAATCTGTATAAAGTTTCTCTCCTGTCCATTCAAAATCCAGCTATTCTGTGTAAATTGGGGTCACTGCGCACCCCAGGAGTGGGAAAAGAGGGAAAGGAATGACAGATTGCCCCCCTAGTGCTCCTGCTCAATTCAACAAGAGAAGCTCATTTGGATTTGGGGCACTGAGAAAACAGAGCCAGAGATCAGGTTTGCTCCTTCCCAAAGGAAAACCTTTGCCAGGGAGCTTCAGAGTTTATTTCTTGTTAGCACAAAAGTGACTCTTTGGAGTAGTGCTTATTCACATCTCTTCCTAATTCTCTCATTCACACCGTGCACAGGGAATGTAGCAGTTACACACAGGTGGTAAGTGCAATCGGTCCAGCTCTCCTCAGAAGGCCGCAGGTCTACCCTGGACAACGCCACGTGAAATGAAAGGCCCCATTTGGAGGAGCAACATGCAGCTTTCACATTCACTAGATATATACACCAAGAGGAAGAAGTACGAGGAAAAATGAGACCAAGGGAAGGAAATCATATACTATGTTTACAGCTCTGTTAAACTATGCTGTGTGGAACCAGTGAGGAGGTACCTCCCCATGCCCCCAAGTAACTCACGCACCCACGGGAGACATCCACAGCATAAACCTCGTGGTGGAGCAGTTGGATCTGTAGCAAAAGGGGATCTGGCACTTGTAAAAGACCAAAAAAAAGAGCAGGATCAGAGTTTTGAATGGCTCCTGACAGCATTCTCCCCATGAAGAGATCTCTGTAAAATATGGAATATATTACCAAACCTGGGCTGGAAGGCAAAGCATTTTTAGGTAGGTGGAACTTTTTAATAGCATGTCATTAAATCTCTCTTACATTTAGCATTTAATAGATGTAACTTTCACAGCAGCACGCTCATTACAAAAAAGGCACAGGGGACCATACCAAACAGCGAGCAGAATGGACCCAGAGCCCAAGTGCCTCATTTTTTTGAGCATTTGGATACCATGGTGATGAGAAAAATCATCTGGATATCTTAACACATTAAATTAGAAATATCCTTACTCTGCTACCAGTCCTCTTTGGCCCCATCCCCACAAGAGTCTGTCAGCTGAACACGGGCCAGAATTTCTGCCTGTGTAAATTACTGGAGCTCCTCTGCTGCCACTGGCACTGGGCCATTTTTTGAGCCAGATGTGGATATGACCTACGTATATTTAAAAATAGGGTCAGCGTAATGAAAATCTTAAAACCATTTGACTGGCTAGTGTAGACGCAGGAAAGGTGCATTAATCCCATTTCCAGGAGTAAGGCCAAACCGTACAACCTGTCTGAAGTAGGTCACCAGCATCCATATATAGGTGCCTGTACCGAGTGGTTTAAGAGGAGCCGAGTGTTTGCACATCAGTCTGATTTCACCTGTCACTTTAGCCGTGACTTTTGACAATCCTGAGGTAAAAAGGGATTGGTGTGCTTTTCCTGGTCCGTGTCCTGGCAATGTAAGTTAAAGCCACACAGCATTTTGGCAGGGTGTGTTCCATGACCAGAATGTGGGTTTTAAGGAGGAAAAAAAAAAAACATGCACAAAGCCATTATAACCTCAAGAAAACTACTTACTACAGCTTTGTGTCTGATTAACTCCCTTTCATTGGTGAGCTTGGTAACACTTCCCTATTCTACACAAAGACTGTAACTATTCATGTGTTTTTAAATGCTTTACTAAATCTGTGTGCTATTTCTAATTACCACTGTCACTCCACACCAAGGAGCACTGAGCCAGGCAATGCAATTTCTGTTCATCCTGCACGTCTCGAGCACAGCTTGACTTCTGAGGTGGAAGCTGCAGAAAGCTGCCATTTGACCACCTGTGTGAGGCACAGCTGCTGTGCTGTTGGTTCTGAACTACTGCATGTGACCACCATAAGCCTCAGGTAAAAAAAAATGCAATGGAGCCAAAGTTGGACCAAGTGCTGAGATCTACCCCAGGCACAGCAACCAGGTCTGAGCTGCCCAACTCAGTGATGTAGACAAGCAGCATTTTTCTGTTGTTGTTGTTTAAATCTTTTCCCATGATAAGGACTCACATCCTGAGAAGCACCATTTTTACAAATTCTCATTACCACACAAAAACGTTTTAATCGATCTTAACTCATCTAACCAACCAGCTTTTCCCTCTGCTCAGATTTAGCACCTGAGGTGGTTTAAACCAAGCCAGTGTTAGCAACTTTCTCCTGGCCCCTAATAATTAAAGACCACCTCATTAGGAAATTGAAGAATAACCTGAAGAAGCAGAGATAACAGACCATCAGGAACCTGTAACAGATAGCTGACCCATTTAACACCCCGGCTAATTTTCCAGCAGGATTGAGTTGAATTGGAGCAAGCTGCTAACCAGAGAACCATGCACCATAGATCTCAGTCCTGGAAGCTCACAAGATCATTACTATTTACCCGGCAGGCCTGACTGGCTCCTTTGGACTAAATTTATCTGAATGCTTCAGACTGACTCTATTAGCATCACTCCTGAACTCCCTGCTTCAGCACAGAAAAGCAGAGCAGGAAAGTTAAACGGCTGCGAACACAGTGGCAGTCAGATCCAAGGAGGCTGCCTCTTCAGGCCATGTTTCTATGAACACGAGACATTAAACGTGAAGGAGAACACCCAAGGATTTTGGCTCTATGTCTTTGCTTCAGAGGCAAATGTCTTATTTCTCCAGCATCAAAGCAAGACAGGCATTTGGTACAGTCACCATTAAAAGACTGCAGTGTGATAATAATGGTCATAGATGGTGAGAGGCATCTCCTGGTGGAGAAAATCTTGCTGTTTTTCCTGTGCTTTGCATGGCCACCTTCCTCTTTCTGCGCATGGCACGTGCATAGGCATGGCCTGTTCCGTCCTTTAACTATGTACCCAGCCAAAGCCTGCTGATATTTTCATCGTACATGTGAGAAAACCTAGAATTGTAGTTTTCAGGATGGAAAGCCAAAGGTAATCAAACCTCTTATTGTCTCATTTCTGCGATTTCCTTTGGCTTCTGACCTTCCCCACGCTGACATCACTCACTTCCCTTCCACGAAGGATGCAGGCTGCGATCGCTTTCCCAGCAAAGGGCCTTCCAGCTCTGAAGTATCCTGATAACTTTGTTGCTTTCCCCCACATTTTCAGGTTTCCCTACAGTTTTCTCGTTTCTCCCCCCCTTATTTTTGCATCGCTCAGCCATTCCCTCTGCTCCACATGCAGTGTCAGCCCCCAGAAACACCACTGGCTCGTCCTCTGCTCAGAAGCAGAGAAAAGCGAAAGACAAGTCTTTAGTTAAATGAATTCACAATCCACTCAACTGCTTTTATCGTAAACACTTCGTGGCAGGGACCATCTTTTTGTTCAGCGTTCGTGCAGCATTTGCTTCAGAAGGAACTAATCAGCGACAGAGACAATTAGAGAAATAAACGCCGGTAGAGAGCCATCATAATAACAGCAACATTGTCGGGCCTGTAAGAGATCAGCCCTACATCCACTCACTTCAAATGGCCTCCTGCACCTACGGCTTCAAGGCCTGCACAGACTGACAGGTAGAGTACTGGGACCTGCCGAAACCAGCAGCAACCCATGAAACTTCTCATCTGGAATTTCCACTAAACCTGTCCTGTGGGAAAAGACAGTAGTAAACAGTGCACGAGAAACACAGTCCAGACATCTCCACAGAAAGTAAATCTGCTACCAGAGTACTGCATATTTCTTGTTAGCTATTATTTTTAACCTCTTGCAGATTTATTTTTACTGCAATTTGAATGTATCTGTTATATGCCATAACATTAGTATTACGAGACGCACTAAAATAGTAAAATATCCTAGGCACTTGATACCATTTTACAAAGCTGGGTGTTAAAGCCAGTGAGGACTGTGGGTCGCTGCAGCAGCCACCAGTGCAATGACCCCACTACAGCTTTACTTCTTAAACCATCTTCAAGAACAGTGAAAAAATTAACAAATATCAGCAGGGGTGTGCTTTTCATCTCACCATTAAATGAGGGGTGAGCAAACCAGAATTACAATACGTCCAAAGGGATGGACTGCTGCTACCAGGCTGTGGGCATGAGCCTTGAGCTCACAGTCTGCAGCCCAG
The DNA here is from genome assembly GCF_964211835.1 of Anser anser. Taxonomy (NCBI): domain Eukaryota; kingdom Metazoa; phylum Chordata; class Aves; order Anseriformes; family Anatidae; genus Anser; species Anser anser. The sequence goes on along the minus strand of NC_139726.1, from coordinate 15,968,128 downwards.
AGCCCCTGCAGACCTGATGCCAAAAGGACATTTAACTCGAAAACTACCTGGGGTTGACACATACCTCAAAGTTTTCATTCTATTTTTTATAAAGCTGTTTTAAATAAGCAAAAGTTTGTCTGAATAAAGGCCTCAGGACCTGGCTTTATAGTATATTCTCTAGTAAGTCTAATAAAAGACAGTTAAATACATAAATTATGCCCTCATTAATCATCTTAACTTTTCAATGGTGCAAAACTGATGGTTGTCTATTGGCACCCAGGCAAGCTACAGGAGAGCTGAACTTTCCACTCCCAAAAAGCACTACCACGAAGCTCTTTGTTTTCAGCTTGGACGCTGTTTGGCACAACAGTTTGACATTCACTTAGAAGACCGGTGAAAAATACGCACTGCTAATTTTCCTAAGTGCCATGCCAGCGTCTCTGGGGGCCGTGTGTTTGCCCACCTTCCCATCCAGTAATGTGATTTGCTCCCAGCTAATAAAGCACGCCTCACATTAGCTAGGAAAAGGAGTTTAGTTAGTGGGTCTTGAATGATATATTCATGGCAAAAAAAAATAAAGTAGAGCTGATGAAAAGCATATTTAAAATACTTCTCTTTGTTTATATTTTTTAAACATGGGAGACACAAGCCGATAATCCCTGCAGATCTCCTTTTTCTTCCCCATTGCCCCCATGGTTTATCATGTCCAATTAGCCATCTGCCATGCCTGCACTGCCATACAAAGGGGGCCGGCTCTCCTCTACCGCAGCCCATCAGCGGGGCTATTGTCCCAGCTGACAAACAAGAATCAGACACTATTGTTTCCAGCTGACAATGCTGCTCCGGCCTAGGCTGCCAGTTGCGATTACAACAGCAGGAGCACCAGGGTACACCCCGGGAGTCACGAACCACGCAGCAGTGTCGGTATTAGCGGGGAACCTTCACAAAGCTCTCTTTGCAGCATCTATTCTAATTTCTGGTAATGAACCAGCCTGGGCCAACCTCCACCTTCATATCGCGGCTGCACCGGGACGTACCGCCTCTGCTGCTTTTCCCAGCGCTCTCCTTGCCAAGGCAGGCTCACCATCCCCAGCGGAGAGCAACTTCCGAGAGGGAAATCTTCCCTTTTATCAATTTTTATTTTCAAGATATGCCTTATCTTCTGCCTCTTCAGCACAGCTTATTGCACACACATACAAAAGGGTTTAAAAAAACTGAAAACTCCACTAAGTCTCTGCATGGGTACCAATTACGCCATGAGGTTAATTTAATTTCTCTCACAAACAGCACTCACTCACCCTTTTTCCCAAGGCCACTTCACTAACAGAAATGACCAGAGCAGCTGGTCTGCCAGTCACCGAGATGTTAAATTGAAGATCATTTCCTCTTATTATTCTCAGCAAAGCATGATGTGACCTTACACTAAAAACTAAAGTCTGCCTAATTATGGTAGTTTTGTTCCATCAGTGAGACTGAAATGCTGGTTCAGATAATTAAGGTTACAAAAAGGGAATTTCATTTTTAGCTTTAAAGGCAATTTGTTGCCTTGAAGTGGGAGTGTGACAAATTAGGCCTATGTACCTATATGTTCCCAGCCATTATACTGTGTCATTTTTGAAGAAACAGAAGGCAGGGTTTAGTAGCAAAACCACACATGTTGTTTAGGGAGAAAGAACCCCAATAAGACACAATTTATTCTAGGCACTAGTTAATGAAAGCGAGCGAATACAAATGGATTTTTATAGTTCTGTTTCCACTTTTAAATATCTCCTAAGCCCCTGATTAGGAAACAGGAATTATTTAAACTTCAATCTTTGTCTTACCTGCTATTTCCCACTCCAGCACTGAACATATGTAATTTGAATATACCATTTCCAACTTCAACTGTATTGTGCAAAACAAAATAAATGAAAAGTGACTGAAAATGATGTTATTCCAGCAGTCACATGCATAACTTTTGCAATGACTTAAAACAGAGAAAAGTCCTTGTCCTGAGTTTCAAACACTAGGCTCATTCTGAAACAGACATGAAACACAACACAAAAAAACATAAATATTTTGCTGAAATATCACTCCATCCTTAGCCTGCAACACATGAAACCTTATTTCAACATGCTGAAATCCGCATCTTGCACAGGTGACTGACTTGAACCTAGATTTATGGCTGCTGTTGCAGAGCCAGGACCAAGTGCTGGTTTTGGTTACATCAGTGAAAATTCCCAAACAATTCCTCGGAAGTCTTCTGGATCTGTGTGACAGTAACACAGTCTGTCCCAGAACCAAGTGGGGAAAAAAATTCACAATATTATGACTTCTTTGTTTTACTGCTCTCTGCATCCTAGGGCTCTCTATTCAGACAATCATATTTGACTTCTCTGTTTGCCTTCTCTTTTTGTATCCAGCTTGCTTTTGCAACACGTATATCATAATATTCTCTGTTATTCTTGCCAGAGTGGCTAGGCAAAATTCCCCAAATGGCAGAGTCCCTTTAGTTAAACGCAGGGCATGTGTGCCATAAAAGCCTGTAAAACGGGAGTTGTTTATCCAAAGAAATATTAAAAGCAGGACACCAATCCAAATCAAACAAAAGCATAAATACCTCTAAGTTGTTTCATGACTTACTTTAAGTTCCAGCCATAAAACGCACAGCGCTATGGGTTTATAAGGTCTAATACTCCATAAGTATTTTCTTTGATGCAACTATGAAGTACTTACAAATACCACTGGGTACTGTATGGTACAGGTCGCCACGGAGCTATAAAGCTGCTATATGTCCATAATCAAACTTCCTAGGGACTGTAAGGTCACAGCAGCTGAAACAACAAAATACTTCATCCTAAATCTTCAAGGGGTCCAGAACACCTGCCCAGCCAGAGGATTCCCCAAGGGCCTCTAAACATAGAGGGGGGTGTGCTTGGAGTGGGCATGAACCTGCAAAAAAACAAAGTTGCTCCCATTTCTAAGCCCCCGTGTTTCTCTAGCACCTTATTATGGGACTTGACACAATACAGGGGGTTTGGGGGAAGAGCAGTAGTTATATTTTCACGGCCCAGTGGGATGCTTGCTTGTATCCACGGAGCCCATCACCCCAAAACACAAGCGGCCACCTATGCTGGATGCAAAATGGTCTCCATGAGCACTAGGAGAGTTGTGTGGGGCTCGTCTTTGTTGGAAAGACTTTGAGGTAGCACTTTCCTTCTTTGGGATCCTTGCCCCCAAACCCAGTGAAGGCAATGAGCTTTCCCCACCCCTTCAGTAACATCACAGGTATTGTATGAACCCTCATCACATCACCTGTGAACTTCACTGGTGTCTGCACCATGATCTTACTTGCCCTACTTCACCCCGTTTTGGAAAACAAGGATTGTGACTTCAGTACCTATCAGCTCTGACCAGAAACTAGGTGCAACAAGCCTTTGCCTCTGGAAGTAACTCTATTCCTGTTGATTTGATTGATAACAGATAGAACAAATACCTTCCTACTGGCCTGTAACACAATGCAATCTCATCCAGCAGAAGCACGTTATTAACAACCATCAGGTGTCTCACATCATAAATGACCATCAGGTGTCACCCCCTGTTGCCCTCTTCATACTTCCGAGTGACGAAGAAGGAAGGAATTGGGAAAGAAATGTTCCTCTAAACACCTTTTCTGAACTAAATCACTAATTTAAATTACTCCTTTCCAGGACCAGACAACAGAGATCCTTCCCCTTCTGTCACCAGACCCCACAAATCAGTAGGTTCTGCCTCATTTCTGAGCAGGGCCAGAGGGGTAAGATGACAGTCACTCCTGCCAAGATCTCTGGATCCACTGGAGTGTCCTTTGCCATGTCTCCATGCCAGTTCCCAGACCAGCAGAGCTCCCTCTGAGGGTGCCAGGGAAGAGCAGGGCAGATCCATATGGCCCACCCCATGCACTGGGCTATGCGGTGACAGGGACTTGGGAGCATCTGGGTCCTCGCATGGAGTGACATAACCAGCTTTCTCCCCCACATCAGTCACATGAAAAAACACCTACATTAGATAATAAGGAAAGAAAGGAACAAACCTCATATTCCTGACAGGGTCAGAGGTCAAAGCCCCCAGAGAGCAGTACGGATTTTAATTAACAGCATCACCATCAAGAGCATGGGAGCTTTCCACGTGGTCTGTACAACCTGACAGCCTTTCCTACAGCAGAGCCTCCTTTATCAGCATGCATTACTGGACCGGACCTTATAAATTATGAAGTCTCAAGGTGAGGAAGTCACGCATCATGCAAACACCTCACTCCCTGTGACAACTAGATTGAATCAATTTATCCGCTCTACGAGGAGACACTTGATTCCATCAACCTCAAGGAGCACTTCTCTGTAGACATCATTTCAAGCACATCTATTGATCAAACAGCCTGGCCACTGCCAATCATTTTAAAGTTATTTAGTAGCGGAGCTGCCAGTCACTTGTGCACAAATGAACAATGCTGAAAGTCTAAGCAGCTGGTGGAGAGCTGAAAGCAAACAGAATAATTCATCGTAGTCAAAGGAGATGGAAAAATATCAATTTTCAACTCACCCACAGGAATTATCTCTGACAAATTCGGCATCTTCATATCAGATATAATCAATGTTAAGTGCCAGAAAAATAATTTAGAAAACTGTACCACTAGTGGATAAGAAATATTGATGATTAACCTTCCCAGTAATCAGTAGCTTGCTAAACTGTTCTGTCAATGACCTCTATAAATATTTAATATTTTGGTAAAGGATTTTCTCATGTTTTACCTCTGCTTCCAAAACACACTGCAGAAATTCCTGCAACTTAGGCACAAAGACAAAGCTTTCCCTCCGTGCCTATATCTGAGGGAGATCTGTCGGTTGTACACTTTACAAAGAGACTCATTTTATGTTTCAAACAACAGGTATTTGGCTATGGTTCCATGTAATATGAAAGTCTCAGTGCACTTTTAATAGAGACCACTAAGAGCTCTACAGAACTTGCTTGTATTTTATTATCTGTCACTGAAATAGACATGAGGAAATTAATAAGGTAGACCTAGGCACAAATTTGGTTTCTCACTCAAATATAAGCTCAAACAGGAGTGATAGACTCTGCAGAAATTACTGCCTTGATTCAGCAGCCTGTTATCCCAGAAATCTGAGCTGGAGATTGCAATGGTCATTTCTGCCCTTAGAGTCCCTCTGCATGGTGATTTTTATCCCAATTACATGTGAATGATTCTCTAAAAGACAGAATTACTCTGCACACATCTGATGGTGAAAACTAGAATAGTCCCTACCCTGCGTGCCTCCAGGGATGAATTCCAGCACCAACCACACAGGTGTTAAATCCACTCTTTTCTGAAAAGTCCTTCCTAGTTCTCATCCACATACGCTCCAGAACAGGCCCTCCTTTATTACCTTGTGTTAATTCCCTTGGTTTTACTTCCCAGGTCCAGCTCAGAGACCTGCTATCTCGGCTGTTCTCGCTGAGAAGGGACCGCTACGTCCAGTGTTTGGGTGCTGCCGGCGGAGCTGCTCCGTGCGCGGCGCCATTCCCAGCATCAGCCTCCTCTGCTGGTACCAGGGAGCAGCCTATCGATCCTCCCGGCTCAGTGCAGAGCCCGTCTGCTTGCTAAAAGCCTCCGAGTGAGATATTAGTTGTTTGGACTCCATTTTTTCACTGAGAATAATGAGTTCGTGCTTTTCCATGCAGTAGCTGTGAATTCAGGATGGGTTTAGGAAGCCTGGTGTATGCTTATTCTATTGGAGCAACTAATCTTTAAGCCACACGGATTCTTTTTTTTTTCTTTTTTTCTTTTTTTTTTGTTTGTGACCATTCAAGAGCATGAAAGCCACAATGGTTATGGCTTTATGGCTTTACAAATCCGGAATACAAGTCAGGACAGGAGAAATAAAAGCAAAAAGCTAATACCAAGAGAAAAGGAACGCTAAGCCTATGCAGGTCTCCACAGCTATTACAAACCAGACCCCATCTCACAGCCCTCACTCGGGCAAGATTGCAACTGATGGGGGAGAAGAGGAGCAAGAGAAACCCCAGAGCCTCACATGTGCTGGTCTCTCTGCCGTCCAGTGAGACCAGCACCAGCTTCAGACAGTCACAGCCCCAAGAAGCAAGCAGCACGCAAACATTGCAGAAAACCAACATTGCAATTTCACGTGAGTCATGCCTGCTATCATTTGCTTTCTCCCCATTCCTCAGTGATGTCGCCTGGTCATTATAATGGCTGGCAATCAACATGAATTACTAATATTTTTCCATGTCATCTTTTTGGATGCAAAACACTACATTAACAGTGCAGAAACAAGAATTTTGTGATCTCCTTTGATGAAGCTTTTCAAGGCAGACAAGCCAACCAACAGGGACGGCCTGTGTGTGTACACATGCTTCAGCACACAGCTGTGGCCTGAGCATCCCTTCCAAGCCTACATTTCTGTGATTTTTTTTCCTCGGGGAGCAGAAGTGTTGGGAGGCTGAAGCAGGCAGCAGCGTATTTCTGGTTCTACAGGTGAAATTGCCAGGGAAGAAGACAGAGTAGAAGAAGCATATAGAGATTCTCTATGCTTTTTCCTCATTTAAGATTTTTTTTTTCATAAAAGCTAGACAGACTTGACTCTCTCCAGATTCAATTCTGCTAATGTGCTTACGCTGAGAAGGCAGTGCCACAGGGAAATGATTTAGTTTTGGAGGAAGGAGGGGAGAGGAGAAAAGGTGGGGAGAACCTTTAGTAATGTGTTTCTAAAAGGAAAATTGTTGTGATTTTCTGTTTTGTGTGTGTTTTTTTCTCTTCTTTAAACAAATCTTCATTTGCCTACAAATGCTAATATTGAGGAGGCTTGGGAAATGAGCTTATAACCTGGTAAGCTATCAACAGGCAAATATCCTATGCCTTAATGGCTTGTGGATCACAAGATACACACAGCCAGACCTTATTATAGTTATCCTCTAGATCAAAGGGTTTTCACATAAATGGGGTGCAGTCTACCATGGCAGGGAACCGCTGCAGCCTTCAGGATTTAACTGCTTAAAGTTTTGGTGATTACATAGTTGTTTTTTTGTAACCAGAGCTCAAAGCACTCTGTATAGCTAATGAGCAGGTAGAAGGAGGAAGACAGCTGAAAAGCAAAGTCTTGACAAACAGCTGTGGCAATAAGTGGCAATCCCAGCCCAAAAGGGTCAATCCCCTTATGAAACAGGCATTTAATCCTTTACAATTTTTAATTAAATATCTACCAAGAAGCCCGTAATACTTTCTTGAGACTCTGATTCCGTCGAGGGAGGAGGGACCACAAGTAGTTTCAGCTGAGATGCTGAGCCTGTGCAAAGCCGAGGGCCCCCAGGGAACAGCACCTCCCGGGCGGGTGGCGCAGGGGGAGCCCCAGCACGTCCCTGCTGCCCGCAGAATTTAATTAACGAAGGAGCGATTAATGAAGCCCCCACTCCGTCGGAGCCCGGCGACCCTCGCAGCCCGGGCAGGGCAGGGCATAGGGCGGACAGCCGGCTCCGCGACCCGCAGGGTCCCCCGGGAAGGGATTAGTGGGGGACACACCGAGCATCCCTGTAGGGTTTTGGGGGCTGCCGGGGGCGGGGGCCCGGCCGGTCCCCTCCCGACGTGGCCGGCGGTGGGAGGGCAGCCCCGTGCGGCGGCTCCGCGGCAGCATCTTCCCGGGGACATGGAGGGGGGGAGCCGGGGAAGCGAGCCCAGGGGGCTGCGGGGGACAAAGCCAGGAGGCAGGCGGGGACCCCCGGCTCTCCCCCCGCTTCTCCTCTCCCTTCCCTCGGCTCCGCTGCCGGCGGTGCCCGCGCTGCCGCCGCCAGCCCCGCATCCCAGGCAGGGCCCGGCGGTGCCCCAGCCCCTTCCCCGTCCCCTCGGCTCCCCTTACCTGTTCGGAAGAAAGCATCCACCTCGGAGTCGGGGACAGCGCCTTCCTCCGCCGCCCCTTCGCTGGGATTCATGGCTGGGGGAGACGAGGCGGCGAGCCCGGCGGCTGGTAATATCCAGTGAGTTAGGGAGGAGGAGGAGAGCCGGGAGAGAGAGAGGAAAAAAAGAGGGAGGGAGGAGAGGAGGGAGGAGAAGAGGGATGGAGGCGCGTTTAGCAGCGAGCCCAGCCGAGCGCCGCCCGGCTCATCCCAGCCGCGGTGCCTGCGGGGCGGCTGCCCCGGGGCTGGGCTGGGCTGCCCGGGGCGGGGTGCTGAGTCCCCGCCGAGTGAGTCCCCGCCGCCGCCGCCCCCCTCTCTCCCTCCGTCCCTCCCTCCGCCCGCTATTGTTCCGACCTGCCCCTCTCCGCGCTGATAACCCGGCACGGCTCGGCACGGCACCCACCGCTTCCCCTACCGGCACCTCCCGAGCCTGCGGCGTCCCCCGGGCAGCCCCGGCTGGGGGCTGGTGCTGGGTGTCCTCCCCCGGCTGCTCGGCAGCCCTACTGGTGCGCATCGCCAGCTTGCGCCGCTGCCATTCCGCCCCCCGGGCGAGCAGCCGCGGTGCTGGGCTGTCAGCTGGGCAGGTGGTCGGGGAATCGAGAGCAATAGCTCCTGTGGTTGAAAGGAAACACACCCCCACACCTTTTTTTTTTTTTTTTTCCTTCCTTGGTTGCTGTTCATGGGTTTTGGAAAGGCTCAGTGCAGCTGCGTGTTGCTGCAGGTACGCCTTCATGGCTTACCCCTTACGGTCCCAGGGGTGGAGAGGCAAAAAGGAGTTGGAAAAGCCGAGGTCCTGGTCCCAGCTCAGCTGCTGATGCAGCTATTTAAATGATTTTATTTCTCTGCTCTAGCTGCAGTATTTGTGATTTGGGACAATAATTGTTGTCCCCAAAGGAGCACCGTGAGGAATGCTTGTTTGTACTCTAGCAGCTGTGTTAAATACTATTCCCTAAGCCCAGCTATCAAGATTTCAAGCACAGACAGGCAGAGATAGACAAAAAGGCAGATATTTGCCATTTGGGCACTTTCCTTTCTTCTCCTGTTCACCTATTTGAAGTCTCACCAGCTCCTCATTCCTCTGTAATCACGTAACAGCCCTACGACTAGCAGCCTGCTTAAGGAGAAACATTGTTTAAGGCACCTAGGCAGAGCCCCACTGTAAAACAGGGCTGCTCTCACACCTTGGTTGCTCATCTTTTTGTTACCTCTGCCCTGGGAAAGGGGAAGCAACTGTTGGAGCAGCCACCCCTCTTGCTGGATCACCCTTGGATAACCCAGCCCTGTTACAGAAAAGCATCTTCCACTCTTAGAACGGAAGGTCTCAGCCAGCAGGTCCCTGTGCCCCCAGAATACCCGTGTGCCCCCGTGTCCCTGTAGGGATGATGCCCACTCACCGTTCCTTTGCCACTGAAGAACTCGGACGTTTGAGGGACTCTTGAGGTGCACAGGAGGAAGTGTGCTGGAGAGGACACAGACAAAATGTCTCCAGGTCACCGCAGAGGGACTCGCAGGGGCACTTCAGAAGAGCTCAGCACCAGTCTAGTGCGTCTCAGGAGAGAAAATACTCCAGGTAGCAGAAATCTCAGAACCAATTGGTTGTAAGCGACACTGTCTGGATCAGATCTCAATCTGTCGGGCAGGTTAGCAGCTGAGGCCAGCAGAGCCTTTTCTGTTCTACCGCTGAGTATTTCAGACAACACAGGAAAATAGATTTCCTCCATCAGCTCTCTTCCCAATAGAGGGTAGGGGAAGGCTGGAGTTGGATTCACACCCACAGACTGGGTATATTGTACTTGATAAGAGGGCTGAATCTTTCCCTGAAGAAGCTGAGGTATCAGAACAGCATTGAGCAGGCAAGCTGAGCAGATGCATCTCAGTCATATCTTCTCCAACCTTACTGTTTACTACTGGAACTGAAACAGAATTGAGAAGCAAACCATACATCAGGCCTGGGGATGGCAGAAATATAAACAAGCATCCTATAGAGATCTAGCATTTAGTTTCCCTCTAGTTGCTTTATTCTCTCCCTTCTGATCTACTGCCTGTTTCCCAAGCCTCACCCCAGCTGTGTTTAAGTATAGCCATTTACCTTTTTATGCTTAGGGATAAAAAGGGTCATTTCACAACTATCTGCAGAAAACAAGGCTAGGTGCAGACCTCTGTGCTGCCTCCTTAGGGCCATCAGCACACCAGGACTGGCTCAAACTCCAGCAGCAGGGCATTAACACACCACAAACACCTGAGCACAATCAGTCTTCCAAGCACCAGCCTTCTTCAGCAACCACTCATCCCTTTTCCACACCACAAGGCAGAAAAGCCTTCACTCTTCAAGGCCTAAGCAAGCTGCACCATTTCAAATCCTGCCTTGAGATTTCATCTCTGAATATTCATTACACACAGCCCTGCTTCACTCCTTAGCCCTTTCTGCCCCCCAGACTCTCACATGCAGCCTGATGTGCAAGCATGAGCTAAAGCTTTGGTAGCTGGGAAGACAGGAACTTCCCAGTGAAGCACTTAGAGTCCACTTGGGATTTTGTACAGTCTAGTGGGTTTCCGAGTCAAAGCGTTCCTTCTCCAGGAGCATCCTTAGAAGCTAGGCAGGAGTTACCTATAGCAAGGAAGGTTTTGCATTATTCAGCAAGGAGAATTAATGATGTCAGTGACAGAAATTTATATTCCCTTTTCATTATGAACCCTGCAGGTGTGGCCTATACCATTGATTGTAGAAGTCACATAGGCAACAGAAAATGCCCTTGTCTGCATAACCTGCAACCACTTTAGAAAATGCTGAGAGATGGAGGGCAGTTCATTTAACTCACCTGCCACGCTGATAACTATACTGATTTCTGTTAATATTAAACCAGTTAAGGCACTTAGATTTAACCATATAAAATACAGATAGTTTCTGCAAACAGCTATTTTTTTTTCTTCATAGGGCAACTTCATTAGAACAAGAATGGTCCTAGGTCTTTCTCATGCTTTGAAACAAATGGGATTTCCTACTTTTTAAAGAATAAAGGGTTGTTGTTCCTTTTTTTTTTTTTTTTTAAATCTAGTTTCATTCAAGTACATCAAGACCTAGCTGTGTATTTCTGTTGCCACCTCTGCCGGGCTAGGTGCAGCACTCCTGAGCTTGCAGCTCCACCGGCCAGGAAAGCCCCGCACAACATCTTCACTGTTTTCATGATATTATCATTGAAGCACCAGTGCTGCTGACACGTTTTGCACACAGCATGGATATGCAGGATGGGGAGAATACACATCAGTAAGGTCCAGTGCAACCCCAGACGTTGTGAGCTGCTATTTTCATTACCACTGTGATACAAGCAGGGCTGTCACTGTAAAGTATCCTCAACCACTTGGAGCCACCATGACTTCAGTTCAATTCTCAGCAACAAGTTCATGATTTGTATCATTCAAAGAAGAGCTGTTAAATATGGAATAAAATACTTTCTGCAATCTGTAAGTCACCTTTTTGTTATAACACTGAAGGTACCTCCAAGTTCTTTGCAATACAAAACACCAAATAAAACAAAACAAACAAACAAAACCACCTGCAGAATTACATAAGCCAAAATGCACCAGTCTCATTGACAGACACTGTGTTAACTTTTCGCATGGCTCTACTTGGCAAATATTTCAATTCATAACAAAAAAACTAGTTTAGGTGGGTACAAATGTTCTTATTTGTGTGAGCCTTGAAGCTGCTCAAGTAGCAGAAACTGTCTCACAGGCTTTTGACTTAAGTCCTCTACTACAGTCAAGTTTTCCAACAGGACAGCAATAGATGGCATCAGGGACAAAACATATTTTAGCTCGATCTCACAAGCCTGTGAACTATAGGATGGGAGGAGGGGAAAGTATTTGAACAACTAATCAATAAATTTTGTTTTACCAAGACGGCAGATCCAAGATAGGATAAGTGTATTTGAAGGCTGTGGGGCAGTTGCAGTGCTGGAAACAATGCAGCACTCAGAGGAAACACACGCAATGTGGGTGTCCCACAGGAGGGATCAGGAGTCAATTGCTGCAACACCCAGGACCCATGCCAAGGCTCCTTATTCAAAACGGGACGGAGAGAAAACCCATCCTGCCAGGCTCAGCCAACAGCTGAAGTCTGCAAGGTGCTGCAGAGACCGTTACTTGTGCAGAAAGTCCCTTCCTGTCGGTGTCACAGCACCATCTAAATGCAAAGTGTTAATGGGTAGGATCAAAGAGAAAGCCTCAACAGCAGAGCAGGAAAACCTAAGTCTTAAAAGCACCTAGGGCTGCCTCATTAATAAGTTATTTGCAGTTACATTCTGGGGTATGTGAGAAAAATTTCTCACACCCAGAGACCTGTTCAGACCCATGCCTAGGTATTAGAGTTGAAATTACGGTGCTCTTACACTGGGCTGAGTGCAGGGGGTGGAAGTGTCTGCTCATATTCCAGACTATTAGGAATCCTGCAGGGGAAAATCTGTGAGCCCCCAGAAACACGGTGCGCAAAGAAGCCTCTAGGGCAGGATGGAGGAGGCAGAAGGCATGTTTCACATGTTTAGACACAAATGCCCGCACATACGTCAAAGATTATTGCTGTGTTCAATAGACAATGCGCACATCGAGGTTGGCTTTGCAGCAGCCATGTGTACGTTACACATGCAAGTTAGCTCGACCCTTTACTCAGATGTGAACAGCTGTATGAGTAGGCATGGAGCAAGCCCTAATCCCATGGCAAAGGGTTTGTCTCAGCATCATCTCTGCTGCTGTTATCCTCCAAAGCTGAAGTGGGAATGTCTATTGGTTGCCACCTACTCTCCTGCTTCAAGAGTCGACATTATCTCCAATTTCCCTGAACTTGGGCAGGAAGATGAGCAATAATCACTCCTCCTCAAAAACACTACCCCATCTAGAAGACAGTGACAACAATTAGCAAGATAATTTAAAAACTATATAATAGTTTTGCACAGGTCCTTTGCTAAGTTTACAGATCTGAGTCTGGAAAGAGTCAATCGTGACTGAAAATCCTTTTTCCCATGGTAGCTGTTTTGTTACACTTGTTAATTAAATTGCTAGTGCCAGTGGATCACCATTTTTATTAAATAGTGGGGGGAAAAAAAAAATTAAAAAAAAAGAAAAAAAGAAAACTAATTGCAAAGGTGGTATCCTTCAGCCAGATCCCATTTGCTACAGCAGGGCAGACAAGACAAGCTTGCATTGGCCAAGTCTAGGCTCTATTTTTATGTACACAAAGAACTTCAGTCTTAAGCACAGTTAAGCTGGAACATTTTCTTCTAACTAAATTTCTTGCAAACTTTTAATCCTGGCTCTGCAATTTGGCGCGATTCTTAATGATACAGAGAATTATTTATTTACCAGGAGTTTTTGTACTCCCTGCAACCTCCCAGGCACATTCTGCCCAGTGCAGAAAGAGTTACAGAGCTAAACTAGAAAAAGGAAATATTAAACATTGAAATGTTTTGGGGAGAATTTTAAATGCAGATATTAGCTATTCAGAAAAACAATCTTAAGGTGAAGCATGCATTAAAATTAAACAGTGACTACTACTTTATTACCATAAGCATTCATTTCAGTTCACTTGTAGGATACTAATTTCACACATGGTTGGGCATAAATACTAACCTGTTTTCTATTTCACCAGTACAAATTAGTGTAAGAAAGAAACCTTTTTCCCTGTTGTTGTGTATGCAAAAACAAAAACAATGTGAGCTCAGTTTAGTTTCTATAGAAAGTCAGAAAACTAAATGATTGGATCTGAGATTGGATCTATAAATTTGTTACAGCATTTAAGATTTGGATTCTCAAAAGAAGCCCTAATAAACTCACAATAATCAGCTAAAACACTAAAAGTATCCCTAGGACATCAAGCAATTCATGTATCTTTATTAAGTTAAGTGATGTCATCACTGACATCCTTTCAAAATCCCCTGGACACTCTTACTGCAAACTGCACTATAAAGTCCTCATACAACCTGCCAGCAACCTGTACAGACCCTATACCAGGAGGTCACTGACCCTGCTCCATGTCTTACAGTGTCTGATGTACAGAACATCGTAATATTCACAGCACCAGATACTGGTAATTGGAGAATCTTTTCTGAAATTTCACAAATAAGCAAGGTTACTAATCAAATTAGGGCTTTTTGTTTGTTGGGTTGGGTTGGGTTGGTGGGTTTTGTTTGTTTGTTTGTTGGTTGGTCGTTTTTTAAAATGAACATCACAGCATCGGTCATGTAATAAATTTAGTTGAGCTTTTATCTGCAGAGCTGCATGTGAGTAACTGTCACAAGATACCCATCAGCTGTACTTATTTATTTATTTATTTATTGTTTATTTTTAACAGAATTACTGTTACTGAAGGCTGCACTCAGTAAATTACCAATGCCCAGTCTGATGCACTGGAATTGTTCAGTGACCCACACTCCTACAAGCACACGCTTGTTTTGTTCCCTAGATCTCAGGGGCAGTTCTAACTCTTCCCAACCCCAGGGCAGGGGGCAGTTGTTCAGTGTCTCTCTGCTTTCTGGCAACTACTTTTCTCCAGAGAGCTTTAAGGGTCCTGCTAAGCAGAACTCCCCTTCTGCCACTTTTCCCATATCTCTTTGCAGCCTGGCTTAAAGCTATGGCTGGAGAGTTTCCAGATATTCCGCTTCATTAGTTGTCCTTTTGGCTTTCTCTTTCTTGCCTATTAGTGGGTCTCCTTTTCCCTGCTGCCTTGTGACAAGAGGGTCACAAGGAAGCAGAGTAGCTCCAGCTTGCTCCCAGTACCGCTTGCTGAAGGTAAGCATGAAGGAGAGAAGGCGTGAGGACACTGGGAGTGCAAAAGAAGCATGTATGACTGTGACCAAGGACTAAGCAGTAGGCGAGGAGGAAGGTTTGGCCAACCAGGAACATCCCGGTGCTGCCAGGCCTCACGGGCTGAGGGCCAGGCTCCCACTCCGCTCCCAACCCTTACAGGCCTGGTGCTTCGCTGCTTGCAGCGCTCCTTCAGATCTCACACAGCTCAAAGCCCAGCCTAGCTCTGGACTCTAAAAGTAGGTCTCTGCTGCCACCACATCCTGCTCGGGGTACCCTACATTTCCCATACATTAAAAAGTCAGGGATGGATTTCCATTATTCACAAGGAGACCTAAGCAGACAGACAGGGATGATGTGTGCGTATGGTTCATTGCCAGTTCCTTAGGAGCTTTGTTCCAGTTCTGCCAATCATAGAAACACAAGGTTGGAAAGGATCTACAAGATTAGCTAGTTCAACCATCCTCCTATTACCAATACTACCCACTAAGCTATTAAATCATATCTCGTAACATCTTGTCCAGGTGCTTCTTGAACATTGTGAGGGGCAGTGACTCCACCACCTCCCTGGGCAGGCCGTTCCAGTGCCTGACCATTCTTTGAGAGAAAAAAATTTTCATGATATATAATCTAAATCTCCCCAGGTGCAACTTGTGGCCATTTCCTCGAGTCCTATCATTAGTTATCTGAGAGAAGAGGCCGATCCCCTTCTCATCACAACCTCCCTTCAGGAAGTTGTAGAGTGCAATGAGGCCTCCCCTGAGCCTCCTCTTTTCCAGACTAAACAACCCCAGCTTCCTCAGCCTCTCCTCACAAGACTTGTGTTCCAGACCCCTCACCAGTTTTGTTGCCCTTCTCTGGACACGCTCCAGGGCTTCGATGTCCTTCTTGTAGTGAGGGGCCCAAAACTGAACACAGTACTCGAGGTGCGGCCTCACCAGAGCAGAGTACAGGGGGTGATCACCTCCCTGGACCTGCTGGCCACGCTATTTCTAAAACAAGCCAGGATGACATTGGCCTTCTTGGCCACCTGGGCACACTGCTGGCTCATGTTCAGCCGAGCATCGATCAACACTCCCAGGTCTCTTTCCTCTTCACAGTCTTCTAGCCACTGTCCCCCAAGCCTAGAGCGCTGCATGGGGTTGTTATGGCCAAAGTGCAGGACCCGGCACTTGGCCTTGTTAAACCTCATCCCACTGACCTCAGCCCAGCAGTCCAGCCTATCCAGATCCCTCTGAAGGGCCACCCTACCCTCAGGCAGACCGACACTATCTCCCAACTTGGTGTCATCTGCAAACTTACTGAGGGTACACACAGCCCCCTCATCCAGATCATCAATAAAGATATTAAACAAGATTGGCCCCAGTACCGACCCCACTTGTAACGAACGCCAGCTGGACTTAACTCTGTTAACCATGACCCACTGGGCACGGCCCTCCAGCCAGTTCTTTACCCAGAGAAGAGTGTACCTGTCCAGGCCACGGGCAGACAGTTTCCCCAGGAGAATACTGTGGGAGACCGTACCAAAGGCCTTGCTGAAGTCTAAGTAGACTACATCAACAGCCCTTCCCTCATCTACCAGTCTGGTCACATGATCATAGAAGGAGATGAGGTTGGACAAGCACGACCTGCCTTTCATGAACCCGTGCTGGCTGGGCCTGATCCCCTGGATACCACGCAAGTGCCATGTGATCTCACCCAAGATGATGTGCTCCGTAACTTTCCCTGGAACCGAGGTCAGGCTACAGGCCTGTAGTTCCCCGGGTTCTCCTTATGGCCCTTCTTGTAGATGGGAGTCACATCAGCAAGACTCCAACCCTCTGGGACCTCTCCAGATAACCAGGAACGCTGATAGATGGTGGAAAGCAGCTTGGCAATTACTTCCGCCAGCTCCCTCAGCACCCTAGGGTGCTGACTGCACTCTGCCAACTGCAGATGTGAATGATTTTCACCTCAGAAGAATGCTCCAGTGGCAGAAGATTCAGAGTGGAACCTCAGTACCACAGAGAGGCACCAAAGCCTCCATATTATTGTTGTTGTCATGGTTATTGCTGCTGTTTTTGGTATAATTTGTCACTTTGTATTTTTAATTCCAGTATGGATGGGACCCAGAGTCAGGCAGAAGTACAGATCTGGTGTGCTGAGATCTTACAAGGAGATAAAGTAAGGATCCAGGTGGGAAGTCCCAGATGATACCACTTCACAAGAGGGGCAGGACTGTATCTGAAGATAATGGTGCTTGCCCCAAGAGAGGGGTCAGTTACGTGACAAAAGGTAAGGCTGACATACTTTCTGCAGAAGAAGAGCTGCCTTCAAGGTGGGTATTTCTCCAGCCCAGTCTGTCAGTCCAGTAGGGGCTGGTATCAAAATTACCTCCAGGAAAGCTGAGCTATAAATTCTTAAGGACCACACATGATTCTGAGTATCTTTGAAAGCCTAATGCCTCACAGCTGCTGGAGCCAGAGTACTCCATTCCTTCAAAGGGGAAACCTTCAGTGGTCATCTGGATCTGTTTAGAAACTCTGATATCTGCTAAAAAGGAAGCTCTCTGTATCATTATGGCTGATATCATGAATCTAGTAACTTCAACCACTGTACATAAGCACCGACCATTTTCCTTTCTTTGACTACGTAAGTCAGCTCTTCCCTGTACTCTGGTGAACATCTGGAAGAGACCAAATCCACGCTATGCTCTGTTAGCAAACTTTATTTTACAGACATCACTAGACAGTTCATGATCCAGAGCTGCAACAGGTCCAAGCTACAGGTCATGGGCCACCTGGCTACTGAGACTCAGCATCTTTGGATCAGGTCTCATTGGTCCTGGAAGAAAATGTTTTTTAACTTGCCAGAGGACCAGCAGACCTGCTGTATGACACATACAGAAGTTTACAAAGGGCTTCGTATCCATTGTCCTGTCAGTAACTAGATGAGGCATAACACATTTCAGAAATACTTCACTTCTTGGGTAGAGCCAGCTAGGGCAGCGCTAGGGAGCTCAGGATACCAAACAAATAGCCAGAAAGGGAAGGCTGGGCAACCTCTGTTGTTTCAGTGCAAGGTAAAGTTGGGCTAATATCAGTTTTTAACATCTAATAAATTTGCTGTAACACACAGTTTTGGCAGGAGTGGCTGAAACAGTTCTGCCAGAAGTCAGGAGAAAGAATTCAGGATGTGTTGCTTTCAAAATTTGACATTTTGACCCTCTATCTGAAAATGGTACTTTTTCCTTCAGAGATGCTTCTTTCTTTAAATGGATGGTGGTTAAAGACAAGCCAAGCATCCTGAAAGTGAACAAATACAGGGTGCCTGTGCAGCTCAAGGAGTTATGGCTACTGGAAATATTCTAAACCTGCGTCTATGTGGTGCGTGCTCAGCGATATTCACTCTGGTACACCGCCAAAGAGAAATACTTTTACTCCAGTGCCAAAAACAGAACAACAAATACATATTACATAGAAACAAATACTGGGAGTAAGGATTCTTAGAGTAATTTCCGAAGTTTCTTTGTGCTATGAATTATGACCTTTCAGAGAACAATTATCCCTCTAAATAATAATTAACCTATCTGCAACAGGGCAGTAGTATATTCTTACCTTCAGGGAAAGGCTAAATTCATTATGGTTCAGTGAAATATTCTTAGTTATACAGCTTAATGACACACTACTTCAGGGTGAATTTTACTCCTATGAGAAGTCCCAGCTAATCCTTTGCACAGAATTGAATTCCACGTTCATATTTATGAAGAGTCATACGGAGTTACAGCAAGGTATTTTGGTGCCCAAGAGACACACATTTCCCTTCCAGCTTCTGGTTTCTCCTCCCAGCCAGCACTGCAGGTACTGCTCTGGGGCACAGCCACATTTGGCCCCATTTGGTCATAGGAGTGACACTCAAAAAGCAGCCCCCCACTCCAAGTCTGATATTCTGCAAGTGCTAAATAATAAATCATTGTGAGGTTCTGCAAGACAAAGCTTTTATCTCAAAGATAAATCTCATCATCAGTCAGAAAATGGAGCAGCACAACATGACAACTAAATTTAAGATTCAAATGCTGATATTGTAAAGGTACTTGCTTTTCCTAAACAACAGAAGTAAGCACTGCAGTCATTGGTACCATTCTCACAGTCAAAGAATATTTGAAACCCATGAATTCATATTTGTTCGTCTAATGACATTTTGATCCTTTTATTTTAATCTCTTGCCATGGCAATCCTTCCTGCTCTCTTTATATACACATGTATATATAGAAAATTTGGGGATGATTCTCCTCCAGTCAATGGAAAGGGGAGTTTCATGAATGCTTCTTTTTTTTTTTTTTTTTCTTTTTCTTGATGTGGGGAAGCAAATTATGACCGATTTTGGCAATGAAGACAACAGTTCTCTACTAAACATTTTTCTAGATTTCCCAATGACTATTATTTTGTCTAAGCTATTAGACTAAAGAGTTTTTCTGCATCTTGTAATTGCGACATAGCACAACATCAGCATTTAGTTTCAGTCAGTAGAGTACATAAGTGTCAGAAATCTCTTTTGTCTTTAGCTATGGAACTGAAATAAAATCCTGGACTCGGTAAAATTAAAGACAAAAGTCCCCGTAGCAAAAAGGAGACCAAATTTCATCCAAACATTTTTTAGTCTGATCAGTGTAAGATGTTTTTATTGCTGAAAATCCCAGGTTCAAATACTACACAGCATCCATTTAGATTGTGAAACTGGAACTAATCTTAGGAAGTTTACTCAGGAGCTATTTCTCGTACTTGAGTTAAAATCAACATTTGTTACATTTTAATGGTTTCAGTAAAGTGTATTGTTCAGAAAATCAGTCCTCCACCCTATGCTAACGTGCTCCAGGATCTCCCTCACTACTTTCTTCTGCATCAGTTATTAGACCTTGCCCTACCCTAACAACATCAAAATCATTCTTTGCGAAGTTGCAGCTAATTTCAGAATTACACAAACAGCTTATTTTTTTCCCTGATATATTTTCATGTGTTTATCTTCACTGAATTTCATTTGCCATCATACTGCCCCATCATCTAGTTTTATTAATCCTTCCAGACATCCTCCCAGTCCTCTATGGTTTCTTGCTTAGTTTTGCCACTTCATTATTCAATTCATCTTCTAGATCATAATGAATTGTATTGAAAGCTATATTCTCTACAGTACAGAGTGATTATTCTTAATATTGAATTGGCTTGTGCTATGATACATTTAGTGGTGCAAGAAACAAAATCCAAAAAGCATTAGAAAAAGAAAAATACTCTAACACGGGTCCCTAAAGAAAAGGAAAGCTAGCTGGACTTCTCATCCTTGCCAGGGCACAGGGCTTTTTTCTTTTTCTTTTTCTTTTTCTTTTTCTTTTTCTTTTTCTTTTTCTTTTTCTTTTTCTTTTTCTTTTTCTTTTTCTTTTTCTTTTTCTTTTTCTTTTTCTTTTTCTTTTTCTTTTTCTTTTTCTTTTTCTTTTTCTTTTTCTTTTTCTTTTTCTTTTTCTTTTTCTTTTTCTTTTTCTTTTTCTCTTTCTCTTTCTCTTTCTCTTTCTCTCTCTTTTTCTTTTTCTTTTTTCTTTTTTCTTTTTTCTTTTTTCTTTTTTCTTTTTTCTTTTTTCTTTTTTCTTTTTTCTTTTTTCTTTTTCTTTTCTTTCCCCAGGCTCCAAACCCCTTTCTGTGGTTTATGGTATGCTAACAAAACAGCACACATTTAAATTAGAACTTGATGCTTCCAACCCTTCCAGTGCATGGGAGTTGAATATCCCCACTGCATCAGCATTGTCTCTGCTTGCTTCAGCCCTCCTTGTACCCGGGAAGAGTAATGCTAGGCTGGTCCCACACGCTGACATGTCTGCCTCCCCACTAGGAGCTCCTGCCATCTCCCGCAAGCTGAGATGGTAGAGGGAATAACTGAGAAAGAAAAGAGGAGGGAAGGGAAACATCACCACACTGGAATGATGCCCAGAGTCCAGTGAAGTTAGGCACTCAAGTCCTATTACAATTTTGTAGAAGTTAAGTGCCAAAGCCCCTGAAAACCGTTTTAAAAATCCCTAAAGAAATGGTTATATCTACCACACTTTGCCAAGGCATGGAGCTGCCTCCTCGCTGTGCTGTAGTTTTGTCTCTAACTGTGTGGGTGGACATTTTTAGACACTAACATCAGGCAGAGGAGCTACTGACTCAGAATCTGCTGTGAACTTTCAACTAACAGGAGTCAACCCCAGAGTCTCTCTCTGGAAAAAAAAAAAAAAAAAAAAAAAAAAAGAAAGAAAGAGAGAGAGAGAGTTTTCTGCAGCCTCTGAGAAATTTGTCCATTAAAAGGTTTCAGAAACCACCAGCTGAGCCCACCCAACAGACACCGCTCTGTGGCCACCCCCTATGCACAGGCACACGCCTTCAGAGCCCGGTGTAACTTTCATAGAAGCCAACAGAAAGGCAGCTCAGGCTCTGGGGTTGTCACTTCCTTATTCGTTTTGGAAATACCCTCAGCTAAAGCAAAATTGCCATTGGCCTTCTTCCAGATTTCAAGCAGAGAACTGCAGGATTTGACTCTGGTTTGTAGTTTCTGATTCTTTGTGACTGGTAGTTTTCTACCCATGTTTTAGAAGCCGCATTTTCCCACCTTATTCTCTACCATCTTAAATGACAACATATCTAAGCAAAAAGAGCAGTTGGGGGTTGATCAAACACAACATCTGTGTGCCACAGTTGTCAGCAAGAGGTGGGAGGCTTTGATGACCCAGAAAGTCCCTTCCAGCCCTGGGCTCAGCTACATTGATGGCAACGGGGACACAGGGCCAGGGTGAGTGCACTGAAAAAGAGCACAAAGAGTTGGATATTTTTTTTTCCCTAAAGATATTTTGCCATTTTAAAGATTTTAAGTACTGTCTTTTTTCATACTTAAAGCCTTTGGATGATTTGTATGTATGAGTGACTGTGTGTGTGCATGCACACGCATTCTTACACATGCACTGAAATCTCTGGTTCTTGTAACAATTCTGCTATGGGTTTGCAAAATGACCCCAAACAATTCACAGTTTTGTGCCTCTCTTTTGCACTTCTGTAAAATGGTTATAGCGATACTTATTTGCCTCACAGGAATGGCAAGGAGCCCTTGTTCCAGTTTATAAAGTGTTCTGAGATGCTCAAGGAGTGGTAAAGAAAAGTGGAGTTAATTAGTTCATAAACTGTCAACCATGCGGTCATCCTCTGGGCTAAAAATAACGTTAATAAATCAGTTCTTTTTGAGTTTACACAGAAATAGGCAATTATTTATGACAAGGTAGGAATGGTGTGGGGTTTTTTGTTTTGTTTTGTTTTGCTGAAATGGACCCAAACACTAATTAGTGTGTAAACTTTTATTAGCAACTACCACTCTTTGGAGACCTGCAAACAGTACGATCTTAACAAATGTTACAGCACAGACTACCAAGAACACATCATGTATATTTTTGTAACATATTATTGTACCACTAATTGCTTCAAGATTCTAGTATGCAATTGAAACACCATTACAGAGATAAAACCTTATTTCCATGGTTGTACCGAGGTGATGTTGTGATACGAGAATGGGACAATGTCAGTGTGCATATATGGAGGCGATGCTGGATTGTCAAAGTGATCTGGGAAGACATTGCTGTGAATCACTGATGAGCAACCTTTATCAAGAAAATGGGAGTGACACCAACATGGCTCTGTAAAGAGAGCACGATGGCCAAATTAAATAAAACAAAATCAGTGACATTCTATTTAAATCATATCACGAGTCGGCGCCATTTATGCAGTTGTGATTTGGCTTTTTAAATGAGTCAGGTACAATAAATGACAATGTTTTGACAAATGTTTTGACAGTTCCATCATGAACTGAGCCATAAGACTGTTTTATTTTTTTTTTTTGCACTCCCCCTCTAATCACCTTCCAAAGAGATTATAAAGTGCATTTCTGGTAAGAAGAGTGGTTTCATAAGACAGCGCTCTGGAGATCAATATTTCTTCATTGTCAGTGACCATCAGAGAAAAGCTCTATTCCTGCATTTTTTGCCTACAATGTCTCATTTTTACTTTACTGGAGACTGCATTAAGATCAGAGCCTTTTCTTGCCATGCACTACCTAGACCTTATGTGCACAAAACCTCTGGTTTAGAAGACTTTGCAGCCTGAACAGCAGAATCACTGGGAAGTTTCAGTATCAATATTACATTTTAAGGAAAAAGAGCCTTCCAAAATTCAAAATTTCTGGACTTGCCTACATTTTTTTCACTTTTTCAATGTTATCGCAGAAAAATCCATTTATTTATTTATTTATTTATTTATTTTTCAGGCCAAACTCCTTACCTCTCCATTTTCATCTAAGATCTAGTCTTCCAGCCTGATCTACTTCCCATGAGGTGACACAACTTTGCCCTAAATAAGCCACCATGATATGTTGCAGGACCCACAGCCAGTTCAGAAATTGCAACCACAGAGGAAAAACATCCTTCCTGTAATTCCCCTGAAGCAAAGGAGGAGCAGAAGTCACAATTCAGACCTGCATTTAGGTACACTTCTGTTCTCAGCTCCCTCCTCAGCTCCTTGCACTCGGAGAGGCAGGAGCTCAAACCCCACTCCCATATGCAGCCACTGGAGCCTCCTACAAAATCTCCAGGTTATTGGTGTGAAATGCATCCTCCTTCTTTTCAAGAAACCCTTGCTGAACCACCAATGTCTCTTGGTTCCACTTGCGTGTGCAAAGGGTCCCACATGTGCCCGCAGTAGCCCTGCAATTCCCATAGCAATACCCAACACAGGGCACATGCAGGTTGCTAGCCCGCTCTGTGAGCTCTGACAGGGAGGTGCCAAAGATGCTCATCAGAAATTAAAATTCTTCTGATTTCGTATTTTTAAGGTAGCATTTGAAAGATAAAATCTCTAGCGTCGCTGCTGAGTTCATGCAGCAGACATATAACTGCCTAGGAAAATTTGTCTGCTCCTTATAAAACAAAGCATTATTGAATAGTTAACATGAACTATTAGGGAAACTTCACTACAGAAGAGACCACACCATTCCATCCAGATAATTGTTGTTTTTCTACATACCTGCTACATAAAGCTATAGCACAGCTGACAGACAGCCAGAGGAATAGAGCAGCAACAGTGCTATTGCTCCCTCTACTGTAAATATTCACTATTTCTTATCACAAGTGATACACTCCAAGTCATTAGAAATAATTCAACTGATCAAAAAGAAAATCATGTTTCCAGAGAGACGTAACCAAATGATTATGCTCCCTAGCAATGAAGTCAGAAAAAGATCCAACGAAATGAGATGTTGTTTATTTGTTGTTCCCTTTTTTAAAAAAAAAAAAGTTATCTGATGGTTTTAATTCTAGCTGTGGTCATAGATAAGTGATAGATATAGTTGCATCCACTAACTTAGAAAAAGAAAAGAGGTGAGCAAACCTGCTGATGACCATGCCCTTGCTTTCTAGCGGCAAAGGGCATGAAAGAGATGAAAGCAAAAGTTAGAGGTGTCCAGTGAGAGGTATTTTGAGTCTTCAACAGCCTCCCACTGCAAACATCAGCACTGAGGAACTCAGAGAATTAATCAGGGAGAGTGGAATATAAACAACAAGGTGATTCATGAGGAGATTTACAGAGCTGGACTCTAGGTGCGTGGACAAGCAGATGAGTGACAGAAGCAGAGCCTCAGTGACCGAGCAGCCTGGTTCCTCAGCTCAGGAGCGAGTGCTCTCTGCCTGCTGCAGTGCTGGGCTTACACAGGGCGTCTTCAAACAAGCTCTGATCCTCTGGCAAAGAGCAAAGAGGCTGAACATAACTTCATCCAAACCACCTAAAAATAGATCCCTCTGAAGCAGAGGACAGAAAGAAGATGCTTCAGCACCAAATTGCTCCCTTCAGAGGCTTTATTCCTTCGCAAGTAGAGATGTGTAATCTAAAAAAAATATATATACATATTATTATTTTTTCTGCAGTATTATACTAATGGAGAATGAGAATGTAGCTGCTAAATCTTTAGTGCAAAATTCGTTCTGGGAGGCAATTTAAAATTGCCTTCCCCCTTTCCCAGGCCCTGCTAAGCCTCGAGCATTGGCAGTGGGTGCAGCACGATGCAGGCCAAGCTGGGGCAGGCACCCCCAAAAGCACCAAGGCACCTGTAGGGCACTCACCCCACTGGCATCGCCGCAACCCTGGGTGCCCAGCACCAGGCAGGAGAAGGCTCACACACACCTCCATGTGTCCTGGTTATGTAGCAAGTCCTTGGAGAGCTCAGTGCCCTTTTTGCCTTTCTCCAAACTGTTTCTTTCCAGGAAGGAATGAGATAACTTTCATTTTCTACTAATTTTAACTGCACAGGATAAGGCTCGTCAGCTGGTTTGTTTTAACATGCTCTCTGCTCCTTGTTTGGGACAAATCTCAACTCCTTGTTTTACCAGCTATTGAAATCGATAGAAAAATCCTCACCAATTTCACTGATCTATGGATCAGTTGTTGTGCTCTGCAGCCCTTAAGGATCTGAAACTGTGACAGTATTTTAGCATGCATATTTCTTTCCTTTTGTGCAAGAAAGCATGCAACGCACACTTTGGCAAGTGTGTTTCAGTTGTCTTATTCACGCCATGCTCTGCTGCTCGAGGAAGCATATGGCTTATTGTGTTTGAAGTCCCATAAATCTGCATTAGTTTAAAATATATGAATGTGAATCATTAGTCTAAGACTTCAGAGCTAGTAAAAGAGCACACGAGTTCAATATCCCTTCTAAGCTTTTCTGAATTCAACATTATCATGACAACAAATATGAAACACCATTGCTGCATATTTAAAGTGTATGACCGACCACTCTCCAGACAGTTTTTGTAGGGATAAAGACTTCTTCTGAAGTTTAAAAACATTTTATTTTTTTCTTACAAACATTCCCAGACAAATAGCTTGTGAAGATTAGATCCACAAAATAGCATCATCATCACTTGAATCTAATTAAAGCCATTTGTCAGAAACATATTTTAAAATTCAATGAGACCTGTACAGCCAGCCTTGAGCTTGAGCTACAATTATCCTGCCCTGGGTGTAATTAGAATCCCAGGGATTAATGAGCACGTACAGTTACCCTTTTTTTCCTCCACACAGGTTTTTCATTGTAGGGAAGGAAGGAACTATGTTATTGAGGAAGAAGGTAAAAAATAAAATAAAATAAAATAAAATAAAATAAAATAAAATAAAATAAAATAAAATAAAATAAAATAAAATAAAATAAAATAAAATAAAAGGAAGAGTTGTCTGTTTCAGACCACATTAAAGTGAAAAACATCCATAGACAATAAAACTGTTTTTTTTTTTTTGGTTGGTTTCTTGGTTGGTGGGGTTTCTTTGGTGTGAAGGAAAGACTTGGCAAAGCTTGGAAATATTTCCAAAAATGATACTTCTAAACTGTCTTCATGACATTTGGCCAGAGAGATTTAGGACTCAGATGTGCTTTTTTTTTTTTTTTAAAAAAAAAAAGGGTTATTATGTTAAATTAGCCATGGAATTTTAGATGTTTAACCACCAACTGAATTAAAAACAGCCATTTATTCTGAGTAGAGAGAAAACATTAAAATACAAGGAGGCAAGAAAAAAATAATCCTTCTTGTCATGCACCTTGTTTCCACTTTGTTTTTTCTTTATTTAAATAAAGGGGAAAAAATGAAAGAGAGATGAAAAACTACTAAGGCAGCTTTTCATTACCTTAGTGCTTCTTGTGCTTCAGACTTTTAGCAAAACTTTGTAGCTATTCCAGCCCTTGCTCTGGAATCACAAGGAACAGAGCAGCTAGAGAAAAGTGAGCTCTTCCTCAAAGCCCTCTCTCACACTGTATTTTATAAACTTGCCAGACATTTCTCCCGCGGCAGATTAAAGGTGGACCAGCAACAAGCTGCTCCATATCAGGAAGGATGAGCAGAACTAAATAGGATAAAAGGCTAAGATCCTGAAAAAAAAAAAAAAAAAAAAAAAAAAAAAAAGACATCTGTAAAGATGAGGAGTATCTTTTACTAATTCAGCAGATATAATTGAGATTAAAAATACAAGGTTTTGGGTGCATAAAGCCTCCTTCAGGCTCTTGCAAAACTTTTCCGTAAGAAGAGGTTTATATTCCCCAAAATATGTCTGTTCTCCCAGTGATACTATGTGACATACTAAAATACAGTGCCTTCTGATACACTATTGCCTTGCTTACACCTTTAGCACCCATTGTCACAACCATAACATTGCTACTACCATGGCAAGACTGACTCACACAATTTTTGTGAGCTTAGCAGCAGGCTGGCAGGCACCATCAGCTTCTCATCACTCAGAAATAGTTCTCAAATAATAATCTTGAAAAATTTCCAGACGTGAAAAAGTCTGTGGTGATAAGAAACCTCCGTGTCATGTGTATGTCCAAAGCTCAGGACTCTGATTTAGTCATCACAATTTCTATGTTAATTCACGAGTGCTATGCCTGGGCAAGGCTTCATAGCCCTACTCCTAACCTGATCCAAAGCATGCCTTTTCACCAGCTTTTCACAGGCTATTGGCACAGCAGAAATTAACTGATTCGGTCAATACAGAATCTCTCTTACTGGCATCATGCAACTTGCTTCACTTGCTTGTCCCCTGTGGAAATACTGCCTTTCGGGCTTGATGGAGACTGCACCCGCAGTACATAGTGTGGATATGCAGATTCCTTATGTGTTTTTTTTTTTTAGCTTTCACCTGTACAGATAATATGTGGAGATTACATAGTGTGGGAAGAGACAGTGTGTCTTTACAACAAATGCCTCTATTTACTGTAGGAAATTCAAGCACTTTGCAAAACAAAGAGGGGGGAAAGCAGACTGGCTGCAGCCAGGCTAACCAGTCCAAACAGCGGCATTTTTTTGATTCTATCAACAGTAGTTTCTTTCCAGTTTTCACTGCCAAGTTATTTCCTCCCATGGTCATTACGCTGTTATTTGTACAGAGATAGATGCTTACAGGAGAACTAAAAGCCGCTGCTCCTTTTGCCAATACCAGTAGGCAATGCGAGGACAACATCCCGGGTCTGAGGACAGGCTCACATGAAAGGGCTTTGTGCAGGCACGCTTGATCGCCTTCGCACTGCCAGAAGAGAAATCAGAGTCTCGTTTTCAAATGATCCAAAAGTGAAAAGTGACGAACAGCACAGGACAGAGAAAAGAAGGGCCGAACTCTGAAATGACAGGATTACATGAGTCTCTAGTTTGGCTGCGCGTTCAAATACATCAGCTCTTTTCCCAAATTAAAGCTGTGATCTAGTAGTCTTCCTAACTAGCAAACAACCACTCTATAGCAAGAGTTTTCTGTGACTTAAGCATCAGTATCAGACTCTATCTTTTACCCTTGTTAGCAATTGAAGGCAATTCCTGACATTTCTGTCTCCTTGCTTTAAGCAGAAGTTGTCTTTGTCAATGCCTCTACTGGCAGGGCTCACCAGAGGCAGTACCTTGCTCACTCTACCTTCAAAAGGAGGACTTGTCCCCTCCTGGCTGGGGGGTCCTTTCTGTACCCATCATGTACCTCTGGAACACGCCAGTGCTCCTCGCCCAGGCACCTGTCCATGGCCCCACAGTTGCGCCAAGGCACCCTGGGCTACCTCCTTCCCTGGGCTCCATTTCAAGCTCTCACCTTTCTTCAAGGTAATTCTAATCCAGGTCTAATACTAAACTGTAAAAGGAACCTGGTTTAATTTCATCTTTTTTAGACAAAAGGAGGAGGCAGACTTTCTGGACTGAAAGAATTTATGATCATAAGTACCTGAGTTGGTGAAGATTTTCATTACAATACTCTTCAAGGTCATGAAAAGGTAAGATTTTATTTTATTTTCACTACAAAGTTTGCAGTCATGTTGCATTTCTTCTTGCTTATCTAAGAGAAGCTCCAGAGTCTTTCTGAATCTTAATTACATTAAAATTACATGATCAGAAGGAAGTCATTCCAATGTGATCATACAAAATGCCACTTACTGAAATGAGCCCTGTGGCTAATTTCGGAAATAAGCGGTTTAACCCCCATCTTCTGTGGACAGACAAGAATTCACTATTTGTATAAGAAATATTATCATTCAAAACCAGAGTTTCCTTCCTTCCTTGTCTACTCAATTGCTGAAAGAGAGACACAAATTCAGAGTAGGTTGGCCACCCCAAAGTCACTGCCAATGATCGTGGTTACTGTAAGCCTGCAGGCTGCCCAGAAGTGTAGTTTATTTCTATGCTGATATCTCCCCTTCCCATAGGAAGTCCCATTCTCCAAAGCCTGAGCATAAAATAATACTTGAGGACAAATGTAGAAAATCATTGTCCAGTGTGTACAATATTTAAACAAATGATTTGATAATTATCTGGAGGGTAAAAGTTAACACTTCGCAAAGGTGATTATTGCTTTTTCATCCTTTCCCATTGCAGGGGAACATTTCTTCTCCCCTGTTGCAGAATTTCTTTCCTTCCCCAGCAGGGTAGAGCAAAAAGTCCTCTCTTAGCTGCAGAACTCCAGGAGTTTTGAAAATGAGCAAAAAAGAGTCATACTGAGCAAAATGTGGGATGCTAGGGACAGCTAAACCTAAGAAAAACAACAGAAGAAACATAACATCCATGCTTCTGGGGTCCTCAGTTCCAGATGGTTGACTGAAAGTTATAAAGAAGGACATAATCACAAGGACTGCTGTATTGTAGAGCAGAGAGCTGGAAACACCCTTCCTGCTGACAGCCTGTCATGCGAAGTATACAAAGGTACTGGGTAAGGTCACAGACTTAAGCCCTGATCCCAGGAAGATGACAGCACCAAAGGCGTCATTGATGCCCACAAGCAATGGGCCTAAACCACAGATTATTCTTACAGAGTGCTTCTGTTTGATTGCCAGAAGTGCCAGCTGGCAAGTGGCTATAAGAGAAGAAACACTTGGTGCCAAATTGGAGTTGACCAGCATTGTTTCTGAAATGCCAAGGAAGCCACTGTATGGAGTATCTCCACCCCGTCCCCTCCTGAACTCTCCCGTGGAGGCCCTTACTAAACTCTCTGGCTACTGCTCCCTCCTGGGCAGAAGGATGCCATGGAGCTTTGGCTTTTTCGTGCTCAGTTTCATGCCCATCTCTACATTTTATAGGAACTTCCCACAGCATGCAACATCCCACTATAACATGTGGCAAGTTATATATATATATTTTTCCTAATGCTGTTTAAGCAGGGCCCATTTCAGAGTTCTTGTACTGCTACTCATGCATCTAGACAGAGGAACTTACAATTTGAGACAGGTACATGATAACTGAAGCTAAGCACAAAAAGGGGTCAAAAGGAGTAGTGTTCTTGACTTGTGCAATATTGCTCTCTTCAGCTTCCTTTCTGCTAGACACACACACACACACACACAAGTCTTCTACAAACTCCAATGAGATACTCACTGGTTAAAAATGATTAGAGTCACCTCTGGAGGGAAATATCACCTCCTGCACATGCATATAAAGGTCCTCTCATTTTACTGCCCATATTTACCATCAGAATAGCATGAGGGTTTTTAGCAGTAAAAGGAGTCAGACCCTTATTCCCAACGCCATTTCAAGATGCATGATTCTCCACCAGTGTTTTCCACTTTAATCAGTTTTCTTTTAGGTATCTCAAGCAACTAGTTTTTCCCATGAAGCACATTTTGCTGACATTTCATTACATTGGGTTATGTTCAAAACCGAGTCCCACCCCAACAAGAAAGTCCTGTGGAGATGCTAAAAGATCTGCTTTGAAATTAAACAATACCACTGATTTTTTTAACTACCTCTGAGGCCTTTCTGCAGACTGCATGCCAGATAATTTATTCCATCATATTTTCAATATTTTGTGACTGAGGCTGATTTCAGTATTTCTCCACTGATACATCATCCTTTATCTATTTCCCCTGCTAGTGGACAAAACACTGAGTGCGGGGAGGAGAGGTTAACTAGAGGTCTGCTGCCATTCACATTAATGGCACTAAACCTGCAAATATTAATGTTGCTATTCAGTTCATTGAAAACAGGCTGGGACTCAGCAGTGATTTTGATTTAGTGAACACAGATTATTTTAAAACAATACATTTTCTCTCTTGACACTCTCTTTTTTCTCCAAAGAAACCACTATGCCTAATTTTTCTGGATTTATTTTTCTTACTTTCATCACAGAAACTAGAGGGACGAGAAGCCTAGTTTGGTCCTCATGGCTCTTGGCTGGGACAAAATGTAGAACAGGTGATAAAAACCTTGATTATTTTTTGAGACAATATGGGGAAAAACCTTCACAAAAGACTGTCACACAGCTGAGAATGTAGAAATAACTCTTCAGAATACAGTAGAAAAAATCCTGTAAGCAAAAGAAAACTTGTGTGGAAAGTGATTTTGCTTCTCGCTTTCAGCATAAATGGACAAGAAATTTAGGAAATTAGACTTCTCTGTAGGATTCCATAAAGAAGAGCCCAAATCTCTCCACTAGCTACAGAGTAAGATGGCAACAAAAACTGACAAGAGAGAAAACCACAGTCAGAAAATCAGAAACGTCACCATGACTCTCTCCCATTCCCACCCTATGACCTTAAGATCATCAGCTGGCATCTGCTACCAAGCTCAAGTCCCGAAAACAGGATCACATATACCAGGAGTTGCTCATGTAGTTCTTGATTTGTAACTTAGTAGTTTGAAAGAAATGGCCCTAATTAACATATTTTAGGCAGAAGGAGGTCTAGCAGAACAGTATTCAAAGAATGCTAAAACGATCAGCTGTGTAAATTGCTTCAACCAGTTTTCTTAAGATCCTCAGCTGAACACAACATTGAGAGGAAGCACACTTTTCTTTGCACCACTGTGAAAGGATTTCCAGCACCTCTCCCAGAACAGCTGAAGCCAAAGCTATGACTGTTTTTATGCTTTCACTGCCACCATCCCTTGATATAAATGGCAGCCTGCTCCTCCATTTAGCAGCCACTTTGCTTTGCTCTTCTCTGCTGTTTCCCCCCAAGTTCTGTTTCACTCTCATTTTTTGATTTAGTTCCTTTCACTTTCCCTTTCCAACTGCGCACCATTAAGACTCCTCTTTCCTAGTCTTCTCCCAGCTGCTGAAAATTATAATTCTTTCTTCTAGTACTTGGCTTCCTACCCTTTGATCCTTTTTTTTGCCTTCCTAGTAAGCCATCTGACCCTTTCATACTTCCTCCACCCCCTTTTCCTTCATTCCCCTCCTCCTCTTCTTTCTCAATTGCTTTCATCTTTCTTCGTCTTTGTGCTCTGGGTTCCCAGTTTCTCTTCTCTTTAGCTGAAAATGTACATTTTTTCCTAGAGCCTGATAAAGCCCAGAAGCCAAAAACGTCATCTTTCATCTTATTTTCTGATTTTCAGTATGGATTCTGTTAAAATAGAGTTGTTAGGGCTTACCACTTCACAGTGTACTGACACAGAATCAGCAGAGTTCCAGTCACATATTTAAGAATTGAAGGAATTGAAAGGAATTAAAAGCCAAAGCAAAATGTATCTATTTTAACTATTTTGCAGTGTTATTAGATAAGGTTATGCAAAGATTCAGATACAGATATAGACATGCATGTGGGTACACACAGCATCTCCATTTTTCATTACATGCCGCTCTCTGTAACTGTATGGTCTCTTTCCATAAACAATACCAAATAAAATAAAATAAAAACCTTAGAGCAAACCAGGAGATCATTATCCAAACGGGCAGCTTTCTGTTGGTAGGCAGGGGACTGGCCAAGCTGCACAATGGGAGAGGAAGAGTCAGGGAATGTAATGTATGCCAGTGGCCTTCGGCACGCAGCACAATAGGTGGGTGAGGTGTGCTCAGCTCTCAGGTTTGGTGGGGTGAGCCACCCAGACTGCTCAGTGCGATCCCACAGAGGAATGCAAGCATGGAAGCGGACTCTGCCTTGCCCGCATGTTTCTTCTCAAATTTTTGAGTGGGATAGAAAGAAAGCAGCTGAGAGCTTTTCCTACAAAAGAAGGAAAGCAGACTGGATTCTCAGAAGTTATGTCCCCCAACCTACTGGTAGCAAAAGACTTACAAAACTACCCTGTCCTTCTCAAAGATTCCCCCGACCAGCAAGTTCCCAGTTTTCCCAGTTAAAACACAAGAAATCATGGCTGGAACAGGCAAGTCAGCTTTACCAAAGCTGCATCAAGGTGAGAAGAATACCTCTAATAATTTCAGCAGAGAAAATGTAGTTTTTTACTCTCCCAGCATCAGTTTTACCCCTGTTTAACCTCCTTTAGCTCCCTGGAATTGCATGAGGACATCTGCCTGTGCAAGGTTACTGGCTCGGCACACGTGCTTTGCTGGGACGGTTTCAAGGCACACATTGCAGCGAGGTCTCTGCACGAGGCAGCGCTCAGCCAGACCTTGTCACAAACCAATGTCCAGCCCTTCGTCAGGGCTCTGATTGCACCCTTGAACCTTACTAGGCTTACATGAAAACTCAGACATATGTGAGAAATGTTTTTGGGTTTCCATCAAGCACCAAGCCCCTCTAAGCAAATTGCAGCACACCTTGAACCTGCTGAGAAGCCTTGGAGATGTTTCACAGCAGCTCTCAGTTGCTGGGCTGTGTTAAGGCACAGCCTCGGTGAGTTCGTGTGCTCCACATTCCTCTCTGTCTGAGGCAGTCTCTGAGCTCCACCTTCACAAGTTTTCTGGCTCACACTGTACGCCTGAAGTCAAGGCACCGGTCTCAGAAAGATTATGTGCTCAGCTACGTTTAAAACAGCCTATCTTTTAATGGAGTGGAAGTTCTGCTGGCTATTTTTTGTTATTAAGTTACTAATCGTGGACCTGATTGCTGTAAAACCCAGTGTCAACACTGACATGGGTGTACGTCACCATCATCCTTAAGATACGTGACTGAGTGATTTAACAGGTTACTGCACAACAACCACACTAAAGTCATTCTTCATGTTTGCACTTAATCTGCGAAAAAAACATGAGAGAAATCACATTGGCTTAAACCTCTGTGACAGAGAGAACAGAGATGGATGTCTGAGTTCTGCCTGTAACGTTGAGGCCTCCTCTGTTGTGCTTGCTGAGCTTCTGACACCAGAGGATCAACAGCCCCTCGGCACTACTGTAGTGCTCTTATATCTTCATGGGAGCTGTGGCAGAAGTAACCAAATAAATGCATGTAGACTGATACCACATGGGCACATGGCTGATTTTTGAGGACAGATTTTCACCAGCTGTGGCTCAGTTCATGGCAGTGCGCCTACCAGTCATGTCAGTGGTTGTGGAGGCTCCGCTGCGTGCATGGTTTGGGGTCTTACACCTCCCAGTTATCTGCCAACTAGCCCAAGAAGAGGTTACAGTAGAGATTGTAGAGGCTAAGTCTCTGTGGACTCTTTGAGTGGGTGGTATGTGGTCCTCACATGTCTTGAAAGTGAATTTCCTCCCAAGAACATGGTCTCCCAAGCTGCGATACAACCCTGTAATTCTGCAGTGTCATACTGCCCTCAGTGAAGCATCATTGCTCAGGGGACTCAACACACAGCCCCTTCTATGGAAAAAACGTCCCAGTGGGCTGCTTTGCTCTTTTCCGTGCCCACGAACACCTGGGCAAGGAAAAGAAAGATGAGGACATGAAGTTTCCTCCCTGATACAGAAGGATACAGGTTGGGGAGTGAGGACTCCATGGAGGGCAGGAGAAAGGAGAGTCTGAAATGCATCGGGAAGCTGTGGGTGGTGAGGCAGTTGCACAGAACTGGTGTGCAGATGCAGAATGCCATCTTTTATCCACAGCTCACCCATCAAACCTCTGTCCTTCAGCTCCTGGTGACCTTCATTTTTTTCTCCCCTGCTTGTGGAGCCAGGGCCAGGAAGGAAACGTGTTTGCACAGCAGCAGGGCCCAGGTGCTGTTCCTTCACCTTGCTGCTGGCTTGTAGTCCCTGTGGTGCCAATTTTACATAGGAAAAATTGTATTTGATGACAAGTTGAAAACGTGGAAGCTTTTGATAGCATCACTGTAGCTGGCAACCCCTCTCAAAATACCCTTCCTGCTTCCTCCCTAGCTAGCTTGGAAGCAGCCACAGGCTACACCTGAGGCAGTCTGAGCCCGAGTCCCTTCCCAGCTGCAGCTGGATAGCAGCTTCTCTGCTGGATGCTGGCTGGGTCATGGAGAGGGAAGAGACAAAACTAGTCTCTCTGGCTGCTTTAGGATCTGTTTCTCACTGAAGCATGGAGTTGTCAGGAGAAGCAGAGGGGAGGAAAGGTTGAGGGGATCCAAATGAACTGTGATAAACAGGCTCCCTCCTGCCACTCAGGTAAGCCTAGGGGCCATGAAATAAGAAAACCCAGCAATCAGGCCATAACTGTCTCTCTTTTTTCTTTTTTTTTTCTTTTTTTTTCTTTTTTTCCCTGCCAAGTGTCAGAGCAGCCAGTGTTGCACCGGGAAGCTATAAAGGCTCAGGGGTCATTTAGGATGAGGGAGCAAGCACTTTGGTTCAGTCATTCCCACATGCCATCCCTGTGTTAACCCACTTGCACCAGACAATTCAGAAATAAAAAAAATTGAAGTCTGAAGGAGACACCCTAGTGAATTCTGCTGCCTTTGTATTGTCAGATTAGATGGCAAAAATCAAGATCAAGCAAGGAATTTACACTAAATAATTGATTGAGACCTCTCAGGCTTGTTGAAAGATATATTGGGATGAAGATGGTAAAATCTAAGCTTCAAAAATGTGTTCAGCATTCCAAACCCTCCACCTAAATACATATTTCACCCTGCTAAGGTCCGAGAGCAAACACTATATGCAAGGCTATATATGCAAGACATTGTTTCCCTTGGTTATGGCTACAAACAGGGAAATAATAAGCATTCAAGTCTCCCCCTCTCTATTTAAGGGAGATGGTGACATAAAAACAGCAAGCTTCTCTTCGTTGTCTTTCTCCCGTACCTCTTGCAGATTATTTCCTCTTTCTGAAAGATAAGACAGGACACAAACACAGCATGCCTCTACTGCCCAGCCATTTGTTTCTATTTTGTTTCTGTCAAATGATGCCAGCGCTCCAGTCCGTAAAGGAATGATTAGCTCCTCTTTGCTCACCTTCTTCTTGGAACACGGATTAAAGATGCGTAGACCACTAGGAGCAATCCGGGGGAGGAAGGAGCATAAGCAGTCTTCCTAATGCTTGCAGCACGCTTGCATGCCCATAGCAACCTGCTGCCTACTTACTTCCATTAGCGGGAACGTGGTTACCACGCAGCAGCACGCTTTCTGAGAGACAGTTCCTTTGCACACCTTGTCCCACTCATCGCTATTAAGTTCTCATTTAAATCAACATTACTGTGCTATGCTAAATCAAGAATTCGTGTTTCTCTATAGATTAATTAAATTCATTCCTATTAAATAAGGCTTAGGAACTATTCTGCATAGTAATAAATAATGGCAAAGACTAAAATAGAAATGTGAATCATAACAAAAATCATGGGGAATACTTGATCAAACCCCAATAAAACTTATTTAATTGAATATTCTCAAGGAATAAGTGTCTCTATTTGCAGTTTCTCTGATTGATTTAATTCATTCTCCGTAAGAGGCTCACCTTAATTTCTGCTCTTAGCAATCCACAGAAAAAAGTTACTGTGCGTTCTGTTCTGTTGCATTTGCATCCTCTCAGCAATGTTATAAATGCTATTAAGCTTCCATGGTGGCAATTGGTTCTATATTTACAGATCATTGTTTTGTGTTTTTTTTTTTTTTAAACCCTGTTACAATGCTGTATCAAAAATGCCTTAAAGGGAAAACACAATGAAAAAATGATCTTTTTGCAATTATATTCTGCCTTACTACAATGTATTTAAAATTTAAATTTACCTGCCTGTTAAAATGAGTTGAGATAACAATAAGCTTAAAAATAAATATGTGTATCTAGATATAAATAAATATGTATATGCAGCCAGGGTGAATATTTTCAGATGACTCTTAAATGGTTTCTGAGAATCCTGAAGGAAGGTGAAGAATCCCACAGATAGCTGTTCATT
Source organism: Anser anser (assembly GCF_964211835.1). NCBI lineage: Eukaryota > Metazoa > Chordata > Aves > Anseriformes > Anatidae > Anser > Anser anser. The sequence continues at coordinate 15,931,413 of NC_139726.1, read as the reverse complement.
TCCCAGGTGCCGTGGGGAGTCTACAAAGAAGATAAAACCAATCTTCTGGCTCTAATTGATATCAAGCTCCTCTGCTCTTCTATTTAAGCAGTGCTATCAATCACCAGCCTGAAGAGAACAAAGTCCCCCTGACACTGAGGCCAGTGTCTCCTGCACATGGTTTGCAAGTGCTAGGGATCCCTGTGCCTCCTTCTCCCTGCCAGCGGAAGGAGAAGTTGGTGTAACGCTCCTCCTTTCCAATGGAAGAATTGAAGGAAGCTCAGACAGGAGCAACTTGGCAGAATCTCGCTCTCCTCTGCATTCCTCCCACAGGTTTTCCAAGAAGGCAGCACGATTCAGCCCTCAGTAATTAAGATGCCCATCCTATTCCCACTACATTCAAGTACAAAAGCCTACCCTGACATCAATAGGAAAGGGGAAGTAATATTATTAGTGCTAATTGGTTAGCAACAAATCTCTCTGGGACATATAAAGCCTAATCACAACTTGAAACTGTTAGATACAAGAACACTTATCAGAGCCTGAGAACTCGACAAGGATTCTCAGCAAGCCTGCAACCAGCCAACACAGACTTCAACCAGCTAAATGTCAGTTTAGCAAGATTATTTAACTTCTTACATCTGCGAGAATAAACAACTGCTTGAAAGAGTTGTATATTTATGTTGTTTCACTTTCATAAGCAGCAAGCTATCTCCCCCTTTTTTGCCTTCAAAGATACATCAAAATGGGATTTCAAACAAAAGCATCAGCATAGGAGAAACACTTTCTATATAGAAATAAAAACAATTTCTATTTAATTTGTAGACTAAAGTTACATAAGGAAATATTGCCAATACACTTCTGGACGGACTTCGGTGCAGTCTACACAAAGCACCGTTCCTGTCACCTGAAACTGAGGCACTGGTCTCCCATAAACCTGGAGGAAGGCTGCAGGAATGAAAACATTCCGATAGAAAAGTTTTGAGTTCTTTCTCCTGTAATAATTACAAAAATGTACAATTTCTATAGTTCTGGTCATATTCCTGAATTATCCCATTTTCATATCAGTGTATTATTATTTCTTACATTGCTCTTTTGCTAGATCTCTAGTTTAGTTTATAGCTATATCTACATATTTGTATCTGTCATGTTAAATGCTGAAAACACATAATTACGAAGGTATGTACTGTACTTCTAGACACTAACTCCTCATCCTTTAATGTGTTTTCCATTTGAAGCTTTTAGACTGAAGCATTCAAAAAAGCAATAGGCAATCCTTGTGAGCTACTTATAGCATACCTTTCTGCTGGTTTGGGGAAATTATGTGTCATTTCAGGGTAAGTGGGTAGGAACCAGACCTTACTACGACCCTACTTTCTCTGGGAAAGCTTTTACATTTCACAGCTCAGATGATCTTCTGCAGCTATTGTTTTTAGGCTGTCTGACAGACTGCATGCGGGCTCCCCATCACCCCACTACATTTACAACCCCCTAGCACAATGCTACCTTTAGGCACCCTGTACTATAGACTGGACATAACCAGTACGCTTTTTTCAGGCAACTCCTCGGCCATTTAGATGACTCCACTTACAGACTATCTCGTCTGTTCCTTAACCACCCTGGAGGCCAGTTTCAAACCATACCTCCTCCTCAAGCAAAATAACTGGAGTAAGGATTAGCATGGAGCACAAACAACTTAATATGCAGAGGACAGTGGCAGAGAGAGTCCTGTTAAAGTGGGAAAGGTATGGAGAACTGGGATATCTGTGTGGATATTGGTCATGGAATGGGAGTAAATCATCTGCTACAGGACAGTGTCGTCATGAACTGTATAAGAATCCAGGGAGGTATTTCAAGATAAAGACTTGCTAATTGTTTGGAAGAGAAGCAGATCTGAACACTGTAAAGGTAGGTCCATCAGAAAAAAAAAAAAAAAAAAAAAAAAAAAAAAGAATGAAACTTTTGGTGCATGAAAAAGGCAAAGAAACATGAATAAAATATGGGAAATTAAAAAGGCTAGAAGATGAAAAGGGAGAAAACACAGCATCTTGACAGAAGCACAAGGGAAAAAAATCCTATTGGTTCTACTCAAAAGCCAAGGATAGTCTCTGTCAGGTCATACATCCTCTGAATGACCAAAATGTCAGGTCACCTTAGCCTAATTCAGCCCTGAGAAGGAGACCCTTGTTCACCTGGCTGCAGGACTCAGAGCTCACAAGACAGCCAACCACGTGATATAAGAAATACTACAGCACGTCTGGGTTTAAAGCTAATATTGGCATCTTCAGTTGTCAGAGCAGGACAGAGGATGTATCAATCACCCCAGAATGTTTCTCCTATATAGCTCCTAGACGCTTTTTCATATGGAAAAGTACAAATAAGAGTTTAAGCTTCCCTGGCCTAAGTCAGGTGAGGTCACCCAGCAGTCATCCAAATGACTCACCTTAGAAAAAGAAAAATCTGTTTTCAAGTCTTTACATTTCCAACCTTCTCTGCTGTGGGAATCATAAATTAGGCTAACAAACTCATTAGAAAACAGTGAGATCATTAAAATCATTTCTCATCAAACAACAAACAGTTCTGAGAAAAGAAAAAAATTCCAGTCACTTTCAGTACCAGACTGGGCAAATTTAAGGCAGAGATTTGTAGACAATTTTTCTGTATATAAAAGAGATATGACATAGGTCCTGAGAAAGATTTTGTAAGTATTTGCTCGAATGTTTAAGGGAATATGAGGAGGAGTATATAACTGAAGGTCTTGCATGCCTGTTCCAGATGTGGAAGTAAAAATCCTTGCTTGAGAACTTTAGCTGAGAAATACTTAAAATGAAATGGAAGGTCCAAAGTAGACTTTCCGAGTACAGACTGTGTTGGAGCTAGAAGAGAAAACGTGAAGTATGGTTCTCCATACTATAAAACCAAGGTCAGGAGAACCCCTTTTCAGAGGGTAAATACTTTTCATAGAATCATTAAAGTTGGAAAAGACCTCTGAGATCATCTGGTCCAACCATCCCCCTACTACCAATGTCACCCACTAAACCATGTCCCTAAGCACCAGGTGCAACCTTTCCTGGAACACCCCCAGGAACGGTGACGCCACCACTTCCCTGAGCAACCCGTTCCAATGCCTGACTGTTCTTTCTGAGAAGAAATGTCTCCTCATTTCTAACCTAAACCTCCCCTGGCACAACTTAAGGCCTTTCCCTCTAGTCCTATCACTAGTTACCTGTGAGAAGAGGCTGACCCCCAGCTCCCCACACCTTCCTTTCAGATAGTTGTAGAGAGCAATGAGATGTCCCCTAAGCCTCCTTTTCTCTGGACTAAACAACCCCACTTCCCTCAGCCTCCCCTCATAAGACTTGTGTTCTAGGCCCCTCACCAGCTTCGTAGCCCTTCTCTGGACATCTTCAGGGCTTTTATGTCCTTCTTGTAGTGAGGGGCCCAAAACTGAACACAGTACTCGAGGTGCAGCCTCACTAGAGCAGAGTACAGGGGGTGATCACCTCCCTGGACCTGTTGGCCACACTATTTCTAAAACAAGCCAGGATGACATTGGCCTTCTTGGCCACCTGGGCACACTGCTGGCTCATGTTCAGGTGAGCACTGATTAGCACCCCCAAATCCTTTTCCTTTGCACAGCTTTCGAGCCACTCTCCCCCAAGCCTGTAGCACCGCATGGGGTTGTTGTGGCCAAAGTGCAGGACCTGGCACTTAGCCATGTTGAACGTCATCCCATTGGCCTCTGCCCATTGACCCATACTGTCCAGGTCCCTCTGCAGGGCCTCCCCAGCCTCCGACAGATCAACACTCCCCCCCAGCATGGTGTCATCTGCAAACTTACTGAGGGTGCACTCATTTCCCTCATCCAAGTCATCAATAAAGATATTAAAAAGGAGGGGCCCCAACACTGACCCCTGGGGAACATCACTGGTGACCAGTCGCCAGCTGGATCTCACTCCATTCACCACCACTCTGGGCCCAGCCGACCAGACAGTTTTTAACCCAGCCAAGAGCGTACCTATCCAAGCCATGGGCTGCCAGTTTCCCCAGGAGAATACTATGGGAGACCATGTCAAAGGCCTTGCTGAAGTCTAGGTAGACTACATCAACAGCCTTTCCCTCATCCACCAGGTGGGTCACCCAGTCATGGAAGGAGATAAGGTTGGTCAGGCAGGACTTGCCTTTCATGAACCCATGCTCACTGGGCCTGATCCCTCAGTTGTCCTGCACATGCTGTGTGATTGCATTCAAGATGACCTGTTCCATCACCTTTCCTGGCACCGAGGTCAGGCTGACAGGCCTGTAGTTCCCCAGGTCCTCCTTATGACCCTTCTTGTAGATGGGCATCACATTAGCAAGCCTCCAATCCTCTGGGACCTCTCCAGATAACCAGGAACTCTGATAGATGATGGAAAGTGGCCCAGCAATCACATCCACCAACTCCCTCAGCACCCCCAGTCCAGGTGGAGCAGTCATTTTCCATGACTAAGGTCTTCTTTACACCAATAGTTGTTTTTCTTAAATAAGATAATTAACTTCACGGTGACCATATCAATGATTTAATGCTCTCTACTTCTACTGAGTAATTTGAGATGAAGGCCACATTTTACTTTCAGGCTGTTACTGCCATACTTTTTTTGTAGTCATAGACCTAAGATTTATCTGATACTTATTTTCAGTCATTTCCTATATAGTTCCAAGGAACAGATAATGATATATTTTCTGTACTATCACTTGGTAAAACAAGGAGAAGAAAAAGAAGTCTACTAATCAGTAAATAGTAAGTTTCCCAATTATTTCAAATGTTTTAGGTTAAAATCTTAGACCTCTGATAAGGTCTGGTTCAGAAAGTTCCCAGTAGCTAAACTGGGAATACATCTGCTTCCTAGCTCATGTAAATGAAGTTTTTAATAGCTATATGTTAGACTAAGTTTATATTTTTCCAGAAATATTAGAACATTCAGGAAAACACTACGATGTGCCTCACACATCCTACTTGCCTAATACAATTGTTGACAAAAATAATCCTCATTAATTAGTTAAAATGATGTAAACGTGCATATAACCAATTAGAAGGTTTGTTATGAACTTGTTTCTCCACCATCCCACTGTCATGTTCTGAAGGCAATCCACTGAAGCCAACATCTGATGCAATATACTTAATTTTTCTAACAAAGTCTTCTGACAAAATTTAATTATCATAATATGGTGTTAATTTTGACTCAAAATGAAAATCAAAATGTCTGTGTTGTTAATTATTTTGCTGATCCAAAAAAGTAAGGGAAAGTATTTGTCATAAGAATTGGGTAGAGCCAACTACATGAGGACAGATTAAAGGGAGCAAATTCTAATCCGGAAAAAATTCAAGGACCCCAGGGATGAAATTAAGATTAAAAATTCTCTTACCATATTTTAACATATTAGTCTAATCTTGTGGAGAAATGATAGCCATACAGTCAGGGAATGTGCAAGGTTTTACAGTGAGTCAGGAATCAACAGCAACATATACAATTTAAGGAATAACTGGATAGCTCATAATGTTGCAGAAGTTTTGAGGACTCTTGTGAAATACAAATTCAACATTATTTAACAACACCATGCTGTTGCAAAAGAGAAAAACATCATACTGTGCAGTATAAACATGGAGATCATTTACAGCCAACTGATGTAACCCTTCTGCTATTTTTAGCATTGGTAAGGTCTCAGCTGGAGTGTTTTGTCCAGTTTTGGGCATCGTATTTCAAGAAAGATCAGCTGAAGACTCCGGGCAAGAGTAACTACAGTTTTATGAAACATAACACACAAAGCAGGCCTGAGCACTCTCAGGCTGTTTACAACAGAAAAGAGAAAAACAAAGGTGACGTGGTGATTGTCTGCAAATCTTTCAAACACTACTGCAAAGAAAGGCAGGCGATGCTCATGAAGTTCATGGAGAATAGAAAATAAAACAGTAGGCTAAAATACAGCAAGAAGGACTTAAGGTGGGAACAGGACAGACTTTCTCACTGTGAAGCACTGAGGCAGATTGCTCAGGGGAGCAGTAGCACCAGGGCAGAATGAGGGCCAGCTGCTCCCCTGGTGTGGGAAGCCAGCAGCCAAGTGCCATGCCGCAGCTGGCAGGGCAGGGCCTCCCCAGCCAGGGCCTGTCCTGCCACCAACAGCGAGGTAGGGGTGGCTGAGGCCCCAGGGGACAGTGGCCAGGGCCATTCAGGCGACTGATGCCTTCAAGGCCATGGCATGTAGAACTCCATGTGGGAAGGCTGGAGGCCTTCCACAGCAAGTTAGTTAGACCAACTCCTGTCAGGAAGGGCACACCACCGACCCAGCCTTGGGGCAGAAGGAGAGACCGGGTGACTTCTAGGCCTGCCTTCCTTATTTTGACACCTCAAGTTTGATGCCATAAGCCTGCATTATTGAACACCCGCTGTGGCCTGTGGTGATATTCCCTGAGAAAGCCAGGCCTCAGGAAGGCATGCCTTGGTCAGAATGGAAAGATGTCACAGCAGAGCTCTTAAAGGTCCTGCATCAAAGAGCAAGACACATCTTCCCTGCTTCTGGGGCAAATATATTAGAGACTGGTAATTTACATCCGTAGGCTTTCTGTTATATTTATTATTCCATCAGTATTGTTACACTGACTACAGTTTGAATAATCTTCTTTCCCCATGTCCATGAATATTCTACAGAGTTAATAAAAATATAATGGATATGGTGAATACTAATGAATTGTCTGTTTCTATATAGTAGAAAGTAGATTATTTCTTCAGCTGTGCTTCCTTTGGCTCTGAAGACTGATGGTTTTCATACCCAGATCACTTGCTCACCCAAGTCATACCAATGTAGCCAAAGAAAGTCTGAGCATGAATAAATGTCCACGTAAAAAAAATAAAATTACAGTCAGGACACACTTCTGTGAAATTAACTTCCTTCTAGATGTTACAGAAGCAATTATTCGCTGTACTCACACTGTTAATTTTACCTCTATTTTTATAACTTGCAATTATTATGTGCTTCCACTCCCCCACCCCTTCTTTATGGAGCTCTTTTGCTATAATCTTTCCTAACTGTATGCATCAAATGTGTGCTTCAGGCATACAGTTAGTCTCTGATATCACCGATGCTCCCTATATATCTAATCTCTAACCACATCACAGCACACTTCAAAAAAAAAAAAAAAAAAAAAAGCATTCGGGTCTAATTTTGGATTCCTGGAAATTTAGTCTTCTTCTGAATGGAGGCAAAATAGCGTGCTTTCTTCTGCAGTGAATTTTATTTGTGCTTATTTCCAGTGGGAAGCACTGAATCTCTCAGAAGTCTTACTTGCAAATGTGATGAATATTGGACTTTTTTACCGAAGAAAATGAGTGGCTGCAGTTTTTAGCCCTGGCATGTAATCTGATTGAAATGGTAACCTTATTCATACTTTGTTGTATATTGTGATTTTGAGTTAATGTCTGTGTTAAAATTGGAGACAGAATAATAATGAATTTTAACAGTCTCACTGACTAACCCAGCCATTGGTTCTTGTCAGTTGGAATTTTTTTTTTCTTAATAAGAAGGGAATTAGTTTAACTATATTCTTTCAGTGATCTATGGAGTCAGAATATGTGTAGTAGACTCCTTTTCAATTTTTACCTTTGTAGACAATTCAAAACAGATTAAACACTGGGGAAGTTAGCTGTAAGCCTCATCAAATGACTTGCTAAAGATGCTTTTGCAGCGCTATGCCTCAGCTGCGAGGGTAAGCCCAGAACAGTCCCTTGCTTCCAGCATTGCTCAGCGAGTCTGACATGAGAAATATCCTGGCTCTGTCTTGCTATTCCTTACACATTCTGATTTTGTGTAGTTAATTTAGATGACTGGAACAAACTTCTTATGTCAAAGGAAACAGATCAGCATCTTTTCACCACTAGCTAATATTCAGACAATGTCTGTCAAAGAAAACCAAGAATGTGAGGGAAACTTGGTACCTTAACATGCGTTTTCAATTCATGTTTTCCTGACTAAGAAAACCAGAGGGCACACAGTGGTTTTGGATCTAATAGCAATTGATAGTCCTTTTTGTATGGGAAGCAGATTGCAGCCTTCTCTCACAACCTTGAGGAAAGCTATCAGGCAATGCTGCCAATCCAGCAAATACAGTCACATATTTCCGTATGGGTCACCTAGATATTTCTCACAGCACTAAATGCTTTGTCATAGATAAAGGAAAATGGATCTGCAGATCTCAGAAAGGCCCTCTCTCATCCCAAATACCAGTGCTGAGTAAGCGTTTACATATTGAAGACTGCATTGTTCTGTAATTCACACATGGAGCCAAACTGGTGGATTAGCAGAGTATTGGTTATGGCACCTATATTGGTGCTGTGCGAACAGCCTATGCATTTTCAAAGGTCATGTTGATATCACAGTACGTTTTATATTTAGTAGAGCAGTAAATAAGTAGTGTCATGAAGTTTCAGCAAAAATTACTGTTTTCATACATAACTCTTTCACTAATAAAACATTATTCCTGTAAGTAAAAGTACCTGTGAAGACAATTTTTTAGAGTGTATGAAATGTCAGAGGAATTGTCCTAACGTTACTGCAACAAACTTTGGCATTGATTTATCTTAAGGAAATAATGAGTCACTTTGTGCTGCTCATACTATTCTCTGTTCACATGGCACCACCTTGTGGGATTCAAAAATCATGCAACAGTACTTAGTGGAGCACAATATTCTTGATAATCTGGGTTTTTATTTAAAACATCATCAGCTCAAAAAGGTCAAAACATTTTGAATCTTAGTGATGTTTCTTTTCTTTTCTTTTCTTTTCTTTTCTTTTCTTTTCTTTTCTTTTCTTTTCTTTTCTTTTCTTTTCTTTTCTTTTCTTTTCTTTTCTTTTCTTTTCTTTTCTTTTCTTTTCTTTTCTTTTCTTTTCTTTTCTTTTCTTTTCTTTTCTTTTCTTTTCTTTTCTTTTCTTTTCTTCTCTTTTCTTCTCTTTTCTCTTTTCTCTTTTCTTTTCTTTTCCTTTCCTTTCCTTTTCCTTTTCCTTTTCCTTTTTTTTTCTCTTCTTTTTATTCCCTTCCCTTCCCTTCCCTTCCCTTCCCTTCCCTTCCCTTCCCTTCCCTTCCCTTCCCTTCCCTTCCCTTCCCTTCCCTTCCCTTCCCTTCCCTTCCCTTCCCTTCCCTTCCCTTCCCTTCCCTTCCCTTCCCTTCCCTTCCCTTCCCTTCCCTTCCCTTCCCTTTTTTCCTTTCTTTTTCTCTTTTCTCTCTTCTCTTTTCTCTTTTCTCTCTTCTCTTTTCTATTTTCTTTCTCTTTTCTTTTCTCATTGTATTTACTTATTAGGAGGGAAGAAATTCATGGGTAGCATACTCATTCACTCCAAAGACCTCACAAAATCAAAATTTGATGTCAGGCCTTATGAAACACACAGGCCATGGCTCTTTCATATAGCAGCTCCTGCTTCAGCTTTCGATAAGTTTGATTAAACTAAAGCATATCTTTCATTAACACTGATTGAAAATTGACTAGACCATTATGCAGATTACTCTAAAACCTGTTCTGAAATTGGAGACCTACACACCTTCTTCCAAAGGACTAGGTGTATACTCCCCTGAAAAAAGAACCCATGACATACAGCCATTCATCCAGCCCTGCTGACAGTTCTGTGCAGAAAACCTAAACTGGGCTCTCTGTTCCACGAACAGTTGAATGTTCTCATCAGAAACATCCTTTTGGCCAGCTGACAGGGTTTTCTGATAAGGAGGCTTCTGCATGCCCCATTTTGCAGCATCCAATTCTATCCATGTATTGCAGAGGGAATCTGACTGAGGATCCCTCTGAGTGGGAGACTACCCAAAGTCAGGTTTTGCAGTTTTGAATGTGAGGCTACTTTATAGACTCACCTCTAAGTGACTTGCCATAAATGACTTTGGCCCAAGGATCTCAAGTCCTCAGTGCTGCATCCAATAGGCAATGCTTATTTTCCTAAAAAGATAGAGGTACCATGTAACTTCTCCCTCCCAAAGGCAATCTATTTACACTCTCTTTCTCAGAAAGTATAGGACATTGAAGCTACACAATAAAAAATATTTACAGCTCCAGAATCAATTTTGGAAATACAGATAAATATTGTTTATATTGCATCTTGGGCTGGCATTCTCTGTCAGATATCCTATAAAAAGGAGTCCCCCAGCTGTTTAGGGAAATCAGATATATATATATAATATATATGTATATATATGTATATATATATATAAGTATACATAAAAGTGTGCATATATGTTTGGTTTTTTTTTCAAATCAGTAGAGAATAATCCAGTTCTGTGCACTTTTCTTCTTTGTTGCTTACCCCCAAAACTGCCAAGAAGCTCTGAGAGGAATGGAGGTAATTAATGACGCATAATGCACAGCCTTGGCAAATCTGGGCTGAATCTCTGCTCTGATCCTAAGGTTATAGGTCAGCCCATGTCCTTGATATTAATGCCACTATTAATAAAGACTTCATTATAGCCATGTATCTACTCGTTTGTTTTCTTGTATCTACTCATTTGTCTTCTTGTAAAAAGCAAATTAGAAGAACAAGAGTATATGGAAAAAGTAGCGCTCCGTATCTGTACCATAGCCTTTGAGGAAACCTTGGCCATGAGAAAAATAACATGCCAAGAACTCATAGATTGCCACACAGTTTGTATTCCCAAGGGCTGAGTGAATTCAGCCTCAGACACATCCAAAATAGTACCTCTGGAAGTGTTTGGGAATGTCAGTTATCTGGCAAACAGGGGAAAAAAAAAAAAAAAAAAAAAAAAAGGAAAAAAAAATTGGTTTAATGGAATGAAAACGTAATGCAATTTTCTGTCTTAAAGAGAGTTTGATCATAAGCACAAACAGCAATATAATATTATGTATGAATGCGGAACTTGACATTGAATTATTTCAGTATATAAGATGAAGGATAAAGTATTTTTTATCCTAATTTTACAATAACACTCGGACAGGTCCAGAGATACTAATTGCTTCAGTGAAGGAAGCCAGAAATAGTATCTACCTCTTCTGATACCTAACCCATGCTCGGAAGACATTGCTACCAACTCTCATAGTCTTACCCTGAGCCTCATGTCAGCTTGTCTGTTTTTTTGAAGAATTATCTCCTGGAAGTCTTTGACTTCATGAGAACTTTAACTTTTAATGAAATTTTCTCATATTTGTGGTTGCATTTTTATTTATAAGGCAATTTTACTATTTCATCCATAATTCTGAAATGGTTCAGTTGACAAGAATGCATCTTGGGATCCTCCTATATTAATTTTTATTTTGATGACAAAAAAATGAGCGTTATTGTATATGTCTTCAAATAGTATGTCAAAACAAAGACAATGCAATTGTGGTTTGGAGGATTCCTTTTTTATATATGTTAGCTGTTCCTAAACAATTCAGGATAATTCAGGAATAGTCAGCATGGATTCACCAAGGGGAACTCATGTTTGACCAATCTGCTGTCCTTCTATGATGAGATGACTGGCCGGGTAGATGAGGGGAGAGTGGTGGATGTGGTCTACCTTGGCTTCATCATGGCTTTTGACGCTGTCTCCCATAACATCCTCTTAAACAAGCTCAGGCGCGCGGCCTATATGACTGGACCGTGATGTGGATTGGCAATTGGCTTGGCAACAGAGCTCAGAGAGTTGTGTCAGGTGGTGCGGAATCTAGTTGGAGGCCTGTAGCTAGCGGTGTCCCCCAGGGGTCAGTACTGAGTCGAGTGTTGTTCAACATTCATCAACGACCAGGACGAAGGAACAGAGTGCACCCTCAGCGAGTTTGCTGACAACGCAAAGCTCGTGAGGCCTGGTGAGGCCGCGCCTGGAGTATTGTGTCCAGTTCTGGGCTCCCCAGTACAAGAGGGACATAGAACTACTTCAGCGAGACCAGAGGAGGGCTACTAAGATGATTATAGGCCTGGAACTTGCCGTACCAGCACAGGCTGAGAGAACTGGGCCTGTTTAGCCTGGAAAAGAGACTGAGGGGAGACCTCATCAATGCGTATAAATATCTGAGGGAGGATGTTGAGAGGATGGAGCTGGTCTCTTTTCAGTTTTGCCCAGCAACAGGATGAGAGGCAACGGGCACAAACTAAAGAACAGGAGGTTCCGGCTGAATATGAGGGGGCACTTCTTTACTGTGAGGGTGACACAACACAGGTTTCCCAGAGAGGTTGTGGAGTCTCCTTCTCTGGAGATACTCAAAACCCGCCTGGATGCCGCCATCTTGCGCAACGTACTCTAGGTGATCCTGCTTGGCAGGGGGGTGGACTAGATGATCTTAAAAGGTCCCTTCCAACCTCGGCCATTCTGTGATTCTGTGATTATTTTAATCACCACACTCATATCCATCAGTTCAATGAGGAATCACCCATGAAGTTCCATAAACATCCTGAAGAAAAAAGTATATCAATGTTTCTGGCACTGGTTGGGTAGTTGCCATACGTCTGAGTTCTTTTAATCTTCTATTTTGTTAGTTTATATTCTTTACTTCAGCAAAATTGAAAGAGGACTTCATGTGTTTTCTTCTTATAGTGATCTTCCTGTTTTAACATTTTCAAAGCAAAATAATAATAATAATAATGAAGCTGTCCCAAAATCCTTCCAGGAAACCTTTTTTTTTGACAAGATAACTAAATTCACAACACAGTTTTACTCAGTTCAGCACAGTTCCAGTGCAAATATAGTAATACCTGATAACAATTTACACATTGGGAGAGCACAGATGTTGAATATGCACCTCTTCTACAGTACTCTTAATAACACAGTACTGTAATTACATTTTCAGCCTGAGTAAGCGTAATTGCTTTATATGCTGTTTTCAGGTCTGTTTATTCAGTTAACAAAACTGAATATATGTGGAATACTAACATATTAGCTTGTGCGAAACCTGGCTGAGGCACTGTCTGTCCTTTACAACCTACGTACAGGGTTGTTTTAAGGGAAGATTTGGCACTAGCTGGAGAGCAAAGGCCTGATATATGCCAAACGTCAGCGGTTCCCTTTGACTTTCCACCACCACGTTTAACACATTTGTGCTGCTAAGGCCGAGCTGAGGCCGTAAGGCACTTGTATGAGGCACTTTTCCCTCAGGGGGCGCTGCGCACCCCCTCAAAGCTCGTTCCTCGGGGTATTTTGTGGGCGCACACAGCCCCCACCCGGCAGGACGTGCTGCCAAACTAGCCCTAAATGCCCAGCGGGCGCCCCGAGGGGCACCCCCGGCTGCGTGAATCGCCCTGCCGCCCCCAGCCGGCCGCCGACGGTTCTGAGGCGAGCGGCGGGGCGGGGCCGCGAAGTCCTTCAGCGGAGGGCGGGCCCGCGGCGCGGCCACACCCCAACGGCCGCCTCCGCTTCCCCATTGGCTCCTCCGCCGCCCGTCTCCGCCAATCCCCGCGCAGACCCTCCCCGCACAGACCCTCCCTCCCTCCTTCCCGCGCCCGAGAAGCGGCCGGGCGGGGCGGGGCGGGGCGGGGCTAACGCTCCTTAGGCCCCGCCCCTCGGCCAACGGCCGGGGCCGGGGCCGGGGCCATGGCGAGGGCGGGAGCCGCGCGGCCCTGCAAGGTGCGGGCGGGAGCCGGGGCCGTCCCGTCCCGTCCCGTCCCGTCCCGGGACCCTCAGGGAGAGCGGGCGGGCGGGCGGGGGTGTCCTGCTGAGGGCCCTGCGGGGAGCGCTGCTTTCGGGCAGCCCTTCCCTGTTGCGGAGGTGTTCCGTGAAAACGAAAGCACGTTTCTGTACTCGGCAGGTGCTGTCCTCTGGGAGGCACGCGGGAGCAGCGAGGGTACCGAGCGGAAGGAAGCGGTAAGGCTCGGGTCAGGGTTGGTGTCTGAGCTTGAGTGCGTGAGCATCTGGGGGCCTTGTACCTGCTGTACCTATCAACCAGCCAGAAATCCTGTGTGTGTATCAGTAAAGGTGCCTGGCTCGAAGGCAGTGCAACCGGGTCCTGAGCAGCCTGTGGGCAGACAGACCCAACCTGAGCAGAAGGCTTGCCTGGGGAAATACAGCCTTAATTCTGTCCATACGTTATATTTATGAAAAACTGAATCCATATAGTTACTAGTCTCATATAAGTGTTAGGACTAAATTCTCCTTGGACGTAAGTTGTTAGTATCTGTTCAGTGCTTCTGCTGCAGCAGTAGAGTTTGCAAAAAGAAAAAGGTATTTGTTTATATATTGGGTATATTGTTTGTATATATATATATGTGTGTATATTATATATATGTACATATCATATTGAATGGCCTGGGTTGGAAGGGAGCTCAAAGACCATCCAGTTCCAACCCCCTGCCATAGGCAGGGCTGCCACCCGCTACATCAGGTTGCTCAGGGCCTCGTCCAACCTGGTCTTGAACACCTCCAGGGATGGGGCATCCACAACCTCTCTGGGCAAAAAGTAATCTGTTGACAAAAGAATTTTTGGTTTGCTGTTATTGAATAAAAGTAACTTTTTACTTTGTATGCTAAGGAGGTAATATGAACAGTGAATTTAACTCTTTCAGGTTTGGATTAAGAAAAGAATGTCATCCTGATGTGGAGGCTGGATACTCTCTCTATTCCACTGATTCTGATGACCAGGTAGTCGAGTGACTTTTTAATACAGTCATCTATGTTATCTAGAGAGAATGGAAGCTGGAATACCTGGAAAAAAAAAACTCAACACATTAATTTAGATACTACTGCATCTCGACTAGAAATAGCTCCTGCAAAGCCAGCAAGAGGGTCTGTACTGCATGTTGCAGATGCATGCAAGTTGGCTTTGTGTGCATTTTGACTATTGACAGAGCTTATTAAGGCACAATGTACATTTTGCAAACGTAATTATGCTGTTTATGCTGCCAGAACTATAGCTATGTTTGTTAGGTTGTGTGCCAGAAAAAATGAGTTGCATGCTGCAGCAATATTTTCTGTGCAGTGCTGAATCAATTATATCCGAACTGAAAGTATGCTGTAGATAATAGCTTAACTGTACCTGGAAATAACAATTAAAAAAAAAAACACACACACCTGCAATTACTGAAACAAATGGACATGCATGCAACAACACAATATATGTATTTTTTTCAAAAATTGCATGTTTGCTAATTTTCATATAATTGTGAAGTAATACATGGGAAATCAAGCGTTTTTGCTGATGATCAGGTGTTGTTTTTTTGGGTAATAGTGGGGAACAGTCTTCTCTAAAATGGTGTCTTGTTTTACTGATACTCATTTTCTGACCACAGTATTCTTTGTGCAGGTTGATACTATTCATAATGGACTTGACCGTTGTGCAACTTTACTGAAGAATATTTTACAAAATGAGGCTACAGGTTGTACCTATTTAAAATTTAAGTTACATTTTTAGTTTTTGTAGTACTGTTTTGGTTTGTTTTGTTGACCAGCTTTTGTTTCAAATAATAATAGGAAGGGAGACTAACCATAAACAATCTGGGAAAACAACTTTTGTTAAATTTACTTCCAAGCCTTCGCTAACTAAAGCGAGTACATCCAATAAGAAGGGGCTGAAAAAGAACATTACTGCTGCACACATCCGAAAAGAAATTGGTAAGCAAATTTTCTGGGGCTTGCTTTTTTCTCAAACAATAATGAGAGACTCCTGAACCTCTTGAGGAGATGTAATAAGGCTTCAGATAATTGTATTTTGTTGTAGGTTGATCCAGGGCTAGATCTGCAAAGGATATAGACATTACTCATTACCTTTGGAAACCTTAAATGCTTTAGCAATTACTGAAACTCTCAGATGTTTGAGCTTCATGTAGAAAAAAGAAAGTTAGGTGGGTTTACAAATACCAGCATCATAAGAGTTTAGCCATTAGGAAATACAAAAAAGGATGATAATATGATAATACCCATGCAGCTTTTGTCTTGGAGAGTGAAGTGTTACTGTGCTTAGTCTTATTTAGGATACAGAGCTATAGATTGTCCAGGAGTTAGTCATCTAGCTATGCTTTTCTTATAGATCAGTTTCTAGAAACAGGAAAGTATTGGAATACGTAATAGCAATTCAAATGGTTTAGGGTCCAGAGCACTGGAATGGATAGCAAGTCAAAGTTCTCTAGGCTGAGTCACTGTTACTTGAAATAATTCATGTTTTTGTTAGCATTTCTTCCTCTCTCCACTCCATTTCTTTTGTGTGATTTCTAATCCGTTAGACAGGTGGGACCTGTGAACTTGGTATATAGCAGAATGACTCTTCTGTCAATTATAGAAGATGGGCACCTAGTTCATGTCTTTCCAGCACTGGAAGAATATGTAATTTCAATTATACCCAACACGAGAAAATTATATTTGGAGAGCGCTTGGTATGTGTTATTTCCAGTAGCCTAAAGGTTTAGGAAACAGCTTAGCAGAGATGTTACGAGTAGCGTTTTAGAACTTTATATAGGATTAAATCTCTTTGCTTCTTTCAAGGACAGCAGTCTATCCAACTGGGTTAGTTTGCTCTATCTAGGGAAATAATAAAAAAAAAAACTAAGATGAATTAATTTGCTGCTTATTAAATCTGACTAGGATCTTAGGCCATAAGATCTTTTATATGTCAAAGAAACCTACCAGTGTGCCTGATGACGCAATGTGTTTGTGTAGGTCAAGATCTTCAACTTCAACTGAGTTTTTTGATCTTTTTCTCTAGTGCAAATATCAAATAAGAAACTTGCCTCATCTACCACACCATCTGCGGAGAAAGAACTTTCCAGTGCACAACAGAATCAGCCGGTTCCACCAAATCATATGCCTTGCAGTCAACAGTCTCCTGTGGTGCATCAGAAACTGTGTGAACGTTTGCAAACTCAGATGTCTCTGGTAACTGGCCAGCCACCGCAAAACAGTAACCAAATTCCTACTGTAACTCCTTTTCCTACCTCGGATCATGGTTAGTAGAACTATTAATGTAGGGCTTGCTATTTTACTCTGAATTCTGTGCAGAATTGCCCTGATCTATGAAACCATTGTTTTCCTTCAGGATATCAAAATGTTACAGCATTTAATTATCGACTACCTACCTCCACAGTAGATCTGTCCCTACAGTGTGCAGCTAATCCCTTATCTACTCAATCAGTAAGTAAAAGTTTGATTTGAACTATTAATAAGCATTTTAAATGAGCAATAACTATTTATTTATACATTTATTTGTTTTTTTATTGGGTTTATATAATTTGTTTCCTTAAGAAAAAAATGTACATATTTCAACATATACTGATTAACAGAATAAATAATGACAGGAAATACTGCTATTTAAAATGTTTTATACATAGACACTGATGAATGAAGTTGGAGGCGTTACAAATGGCTGATTGTTTCTCTGTGGTGAATTCTGTAATATACAGCAAGCATGAAAAGTGCAGGGAATTATTCGTTACTGTTAATAATTATATTCTCAGTCATGTGCATTAGGGTCACTAAACAATTCCTGATTAAAGAAATCATCTGATATGTACCTTTTCCCCACCAATGATCAACTTGCATATTTCTTCAGATACTGTGTTGTATCTTAGAGCCATATTTTAAACGGCTTGTGTGTTTCAGGGCATAAAATAAAACTAATGGAGAGTACCAACTGCCACCTTGGGAAATTGTATGTGCTTGCACCTTAAGACTGTAAGACTGTAGACTTATCTTCCACCTGCAGGCAGTCCATGTATAGTTAGTGCTAACCCTGACTCTTTAAAAATTCATCAACTTAAAATATTGAAATGTAACAGCATTGTCCTTTTTTTTTTTCTTTTTTCCCGTTCTGGTTTGCTTTCAAGGAATGTGTACTTACAAAGCAAAAAACAACAGCAACAAAACTGCTGCTGAGGTTTTTTTCTTCAATAACAACTGAGAATGACTGTGCTTTATGTTACCTATAATATTTAAGGTAAAGATAATGTAAACCAGATTTACACGTGAATTATTCAAAGTATGCTGGAAAATTTATGCAATTAAGGAGTTTGAGATGTAGTTATTTTTATAAAATGCAAAGAATGATCAAGACTACAGTGAGTGAGACAAGTTTTTTGTTGTTGTTGTGTTTTAAACATTTGAAAAACCTCCATGTTAATTTTCTGTTCAATATGAATCTTCTTCATGCAGGATGTTCCTGTAAATAGTGGCAATGAATACGTGGCACAGACAAGAGGAACTGTGGCTTTCCCTGTAGTTTCTAATTCTACTACTCCACAAACGCAGTCTGCCAGTGCTCTTCCTGGTGTGATGCCCTGTATAGCATCAGGTGCATCACGTAACTCTACGGTGCCTACATTCACCCCATCATCTGTTGGCAGAGAGATGACCCGAAGCCATGAGCAGCAGCGTAAAGAAGCAGACCTGATAAGATGCATACAAGCTCACCTGTCCCTGTTACAATTGCATGAAATGCCAAATGGCAGGACTGATCAGAAGCACTGTCATCATTGTCCAGCAACACAAAATGTCTCAACGAACAGAGAGGAGGACACTTTTGAAGAACTCAGTGAAGAAGACGACTTGAATGTACTTGATGTAGCCCCAGTGAGAGATACAAGTTGCCAGAGAAGTTTTGTAAGGAAAGATCTAAAACAGAGACAGGAAAGCCCAGAAAAAACAGCCCATAAGGTTAAGACAGTGAAATACCTCTTGGGAGAGCTCCGAGCACTGATAACAGATCAAGGTAAGACATTGCAGTAGAGCGATTACGTAAAAATAACAGAAAAACTGCATAAAATGAGCAAGCACTTCATTTTCAGGAAGATGTGTGACATCTCGGGTAGGTTTTCCACAACTTTAAGTCCTTCGTGTTTCACTGTGGAGAAGAATTGTTATTTTTTGGAGTATTTTAACATCATTGTAACAGCTAGGATAAAGATAGCTCTCATTTCATATACAGTGTTTTCCCCTCAGAAAGAGAGCGGTGTAGACAGATTGCAACATCAATCCCACCAGGGTTAGTTAGATAGGATTTATCAAGATCCAGAAGTGTAGTTCTCGTAGTCAAGCTTTAAAGTTTTAAATAAATAAAGATAGGTGGTCAGAATAAATCAGGTTTTCTTTAAATGTAGATTAGATACTATTGCATCAGTTTGACTGTCCCATTACAGGTTTTTCTGTGTCTTTTTCCCTGCCTTCTGCAGATGATTCAGAGATGTTAAGGTTGATGAATGAAATTGAAGACTGCATATCGTTGCTCCCAGCTGTAGTGGGAAGTACAAATGTACAAACCGAAATAGCACTAGCTTTACAGCCTCTCAGAAGTGAAAATGCGCAGCTGCGTAGGTTAGTAACTGTTTGGTGATTCTGTATTTACAGCAAAAACACCTAAAGTATTCTTAATTGGTCTGTTCTAAATTACACGTTTTAGCATTGTTGTGTTCTAAGTGTTGCAGCCCTTTCATCTTTGTCTATATTATATATTACCAAGAGTGTTGGTAAGGCTTTGTTTAATTAATGCGTAGCCACTGAAGCAAGATGTCAGTTAATACTGGTGTTTTATTAGCATCAGTTACGTCACGACTGGGACTTTGTCTAGGTGGGATCAGCATATCATCTTGTCTGAAGACTACAGTATTAACATAATTAGTGTGCTCTTTATTCCTTTTGTAGTGTATTCTTAGATGTAGAAATAACACTCATTTCAGAGGAGCTTTCAGTTACATAACCGGGTAACACTTCACTTCAGAGCAGAGGGAAATATGTTTACCAGACTTTGCAAAGGGTCTTTTGTGTTGAAGAGAGATTGGAATGCAAGAAAAACACATTAATAAAACTTTCTCATATTTCTAAAATATTGTGACATTTTATTCTTACCAAACTAATTTAAAATGCATTGTTTTGGGACTTATTTTGAACTTTCTGACTATGCACTTTTTCATGATTCACATTTAGGAGACTAAGAATATTAAACCAGCAACTCGGGGAACGAGAGAGAAATGAGAAGACATCTGGACAGAGCTGCAACTATGAATGTAAAGTACTAATAGATAATGATGTTTATTAGGAGCATTTTTGTTAAGGCTTTGTTTAAAGAGATACACATAATAAAGATACAGGTATATAAATAAAAAATAACACTACATACTTTGGCCTTTAATGACAACTGAACTAAGCGTTGAGGATCTAGTCACGCAACTGCATTTGTATGGCTTGTTGTGCCTGCTTAGGTTACAGGGACATGAAGGATTCAGCTCCAGAACAGATTATTTTACCTTATGTCCTCTTACAATGAGAATGACAATTAGCTAAGAAGAAAGCTTGCAGTTTATCTCCCTGCCTCAAAAAAAAAAAAAAAAATCAGTAACCAAAATTATGAGCATTTCGTAAAATCAGTTCAGTGTATAAGTCCAAACTGTACCACACAAGACACTTAACTTCATATGTTTTACTTTTTGGTAGTAGTTTCTTTGCAGTCCTTGAACATGATGCTTCAGACTCAATTGAAAGAATCACTGAAAGGCATTGAGTTGCTGCAGGCTAAAAATGAAGAGCTACTTAAAATAATAGAAAATCAGAAGGAAGAAAATAAACATCTTACAAAAGATATTCAAGATAAAGAAAAGGAATTGCTTGAAAACAAACAGCAATATGATATTCATTCTACCAAGCTCAAGATTGGTAAGTGTTTTGAAATTGTTCTTCATTTGGTGTTTTAAAATTTGAAAAATTTTAAAATTCTTCTTGGGATTTTAGAGGTGGAGGAGGCATTAGCAAATGTGAAGAGCCTTCAGTTTAACCTGGAAGCTTCTGAGAAGGAAAATAAGATTTTGGGCATAACATTACGCCAGCGTGATGCAGAAGTTAACAGACTACGTGAGTTAACCAGGTACTGTTGGCTAAGTGTTATTTTGGCCTCTTGACGTCACTTTTCTTTTCCTCCGTACTTTAAGTTATTGTAATCTTTAGTGCTACACTAGTATCTTTGAGGTAGGCTAAAGCCTCTCTTGCTGCACACTGTTTGCTACCATAGTGGTATAACTTTATTAAAACAGAGTTGTCTTGTTCCATGATGTTAGTCGTCTTTAAAGTGCAATGCTACCTGACGTAACTTGTGCAAAGTCTTAACTCTTGTAGCAGGCTGCAAGTAAGGAGCTGGTTGGGTAGCGCATGGACCTGAAAACCTACTGATACTTCCCTTGAAGCCGTAGAATTAGGAAGTTAACTTTTGAACTGAATTAAGGAGGGATTTCTCTTTTCCCCTTAGAAAATCAGAAATCAAACTCTTATGAAAAGAACTGGCAGAAAGATCAGTCTTCAAGTCTCCCACAGCGAGCTCTTCTTGTGGGAATGAGCAGTCCCTCATCTAATTGTACATACGCTTGAATTAGATTATGCTTAAGTTTTAATGAAAGGTGAGGGTAGGAACTCTTAGATCCCCTGAAGGAATGTTGCATTACTCACCAATTTTTTTAAAAAAATGTTACTGTGAATTTATTTCATCATCATGTTCTATGAATCTGGTGACAAGCTAAGAGGCTCACAAATGTTTTTAAACATCCAGAGTGGCATGTGCATAAAATTTGTGTGGACATGATGTGCGGAGGAAGATAAACTGTTATCTGTCTTGTTTTTAGGTGATATTGATTGAAATGGTGGAGTGTTTTTAATCGTTATTTTTATCTTTAGTAGACATTCAGATACATTATGCTTTTCTGTAGCTGTTAAATACTGACCACCAGATGGTAGTATAATAATGTCTTATTATTGCATGTTTATATAAATATGCTGGATAATATATATATTAGGATTAAGTGTTCATTTTTTGATACAGAAAACAGAAAATTAGAAAATTTGTTTTTTTTTTTCTTTAGAAGCAATAGAATAATTTGGAAAAACTTTCTCTGATTTTGATAGTTGTTTCTATATGCTTTATAATAGTTTCTTGACATCTATTTATTTTGTAGTACTCAAAGCAGGTAAATCAGGAATAATCTGAATAACTTCAGTGTGTTGTGCTAGGTGCATTTCTCTGAGGCAAAGAATGAAATTGAAGGAACTTGCAATTGGTTCACATCTATATTAGTATTTTATGTATGTAGAAAGAATTATGTATGTAGAAAGAATTGTAACTTTGCTGTCGTCTGATAAATCTGATTTTATTTTATATAAAAGTTTTTGAAAAATAGTTGCCGAAAATATAGTTAACCTGCTGCATTTATCTTATCTTAACAGAACTTTGCAGGGCAGTATGGCCAAACTTCTGTCAGACCTCACAGCAGACAACATTAAACCCAGATCTGAAAAAGGTCTCTCAAAGTCCCTTTTGGAAGACTACGAGAAACAGATGCAGTCTGATCCATTTCCTGGGAGTACTTCAGTAATGACTTACCTTAAAAAATTAGAAATGGATCATATTTTGACAGATACAGAACTTCAATTTTCAAATAAAAACGGAGAATTGCAAATGCTAAATCTAGCCTATGAAAAGTTTGCTGCTGAAGAAAATAATATAAACCATACATTCTCAGAAGAAAGAACATCGGCTTCCAGAATATTGCCAACCTTACTGAAGCAAGATGCAGAAACAGTTAGTGATTCTGGGACTTTAGTAGACGAACAAAGCAAGTTGGATGAGACTGTTTACATTCCATTGACTAGCAGTGCCTCTAAAAAACAGGTCGTCTCTGGAAGAACTGATGGACTACACGATACTAGAGGGGCTTGTAAGATGTTAGACTTCAACTGTGAGCTGTCAAACGCTTTGCAGCAGAATAGATGTGAAATGTCAAAGGATCCGACTATTCTGGATAAATTAAGAGCCGGGTACAGCATGAAAAAGACTATGGAAAACACACTTGAAGTTACAGGGGATAAGGTGAAGCCAGGAGACGAAGTCCAAGTGAAGCCAAAAGGCGCTCCAAGTGGAGCTGCAAAAGACTGTACAGACAAACCAGGCCAAATTCAGCCACGTGTTCCGATGCCATTTCAGAAAGAGTTTCCTAAGAAACGAGGCAATGAAGTAACTGATACTAGTTTTATTTCATTTGATGATATATCAGGGAAGTCTGAATGGAGTGCATCCTCTTTTTCGACATTTACTTCTCGAGATGAAGAGGACTTTAAGAATGGCTTAGCAGCGTTGGATGCCAACATAGCTAGGTTACAAAGAACTCTGCAAAATACCATTATGAAACAATGACTCTGAGGAAACAAAATAGGATGTGCTTGTTCAGATAATTTAGTGTGTGTTTTTTCTGAGGTGTTTTAATAAGTATGGTACCGATAGTAGTATTTGTATTTTTTGTATGAATTGAGTTCCTAGCTGTTTAAATTATGAATGGAATTTGTTCCTCATTAAATTATGGTGCTGCTTCCCTTGATGTATATAACTTCAAATAACTGGCATAAATTCATTTTTTTTTAAATTGATGACTTAGGTTTATACCCTTTAACTGCAAAATCTAATTCTTAGCACAGTCTTTGATAACTCTAATAAATTAATGCACTGTTGGCAGTATTTTTTCCTATTAAATGATGAAAGTACACAATTGATTTCTGTGCTTTCCTTAAGTAGAAGGAACAGCATTAAGAGATGCATTTGAAGTCAACTGCAAATGTGATAAAATTAAGAGAAATTTTGATTTAATAATAATTTGACATGTATAAAATAAGATGCCTAGTTATTTCCCTTGTTTTTGACTTTCCATTTTCAGAAGTTAACTCCTTGTTCTGGTTTAAAATGAAGGAGTGCAAAGTGTTATCATCAAAGAAATGGGTGGGCAGGATTTCTTTTTTCAGCTGCATTGTTTTTGAGCCAAGCTGGGTTTAGACCCATTATAATTCAGTAATAAAGTGGGAATTTAACTGATGAAAGTGGAGCTGCTTTGAACTTAAAAAAAAAAAAAAAACCTGCCTTGACTAGATAATTCTCTTCATGTATTTTTTATTATTATTTTTAAACGTGAATTTAAGGGCAGAAGTCTTAAACTTTCCTTTATTGATTTGTTTTCTTCCCTGAAGATCAGTTGCAAGGTGTCATAAACGGGCAAGAGGTTCCACAGGTAAATGCCAGGGAAGAGCTAACTACAGAGCAGCTTTGCAGCAGCATTGGGGGGTTAAAACTAATGTGTCGGGATAAACAAATAAATGCAGACGACATATGGGATTTGCAGTATATGGTAGATCCTGTAAAACACATGAAGTAGCCCTTTTTCACTCATCATTGGGTAAGACTCAATTTTCACTTTTGAGAATTGTATTTGAAAGAATAAGGGGAGTGTCCAAAACCTTCAGAGTTCTGTTTTGCTTTACACTTCTGTTTAAGGTCATAGTTTTTACAGATGATTGTTGCTTTTTTTTATCTTGAATATAGTACCAGTGCATAAGCACAAAACACACTGGTGCTAAGAAACAGAAGCAGTAACAGGCTTCAGTTAACATAAAAGAGAAGAATTGGGAATTATTTAGAGCTGGCAAACCAGAACAGTTAGCAAAGCGCTAGAATACACAGAATAGTTGTTGAGGTGTCAAATATCTACTGGGCGTAAATAGAGTCTGGGCTGAGTCATGCAATTTGGCTTATACAGGAATGGGAGCAGAGCAGAGAGTCGTTCCAGTCCCTCATTCTCCTTGATAGGTAGTTCCAGATCTCGATGTCAAGAATATGGATCAGGAAAGATTTGAAGTTGAGATACAGAGAGGGTGTGTTACTGCTACTGTTCTGTTCCTCTTGCACACATAACAGCACTGAAATGGTGTTTTTTCACAGCTCATGGTTTATCAGGGAAAACATCTTTGGAAATGGAACAGCACTATAAATACCTGAATTTAAGAACTCTTTTTCTGTAGTGTTTGTGGTTGTGTTGTTTTGTTTTCCCTAGAACCTGGTGCTGGCCTTTTCCTGTATGTTTCTTTGTAGGATACAGGTATCACTTTCTAGCAGTTTGAAGTTTTTCTTTCCATGGTTAGTTACTTGAATGACATGTTTTAAAGTTGGTGTGCTAACCATGCGTAAGTTGTGCTGTGTAGAAGTTCTGAGGTTATTTTAGTTACTGGTAACTGGGCAATGAGAAGGTATGAAGACAATGCATACTAGAAAGAAAAAAAAAAAGCCAACTGGCACTGCAACTTCGAAAAAGGAAAGTTAGACTAAATAGTGACTTCAGTGATTTAGAATGCTTTTAAGGCTTGGCCTGAAAATCTTAGTACTCTCTACACTACTTGTGCTCAGATTCAAAATAAGGTTGATGATGTGAAAGCTAACATGTTTTAATATTTACAAGCAGTTTCAGAGAAGAAGTAAAGCAAGATTTAAGCTATAGATTAAAGAGAAGCTACAATAAATTCTAGTCTTTAAAACTCACAAGAAGGCTGACAAAATATTGCAAATTATTCATTACTACACAAATTAAGCCAGTTTTCTTCTTACGGTTACTCCTTTTGAAGGAGGATATTTGTCCTGGCCAAAGATAATCTGCATAAAGCAGCCATGGTGTCAAGATGCCTGAGCATGTTATTCTTACATTTTCATTCACTTTTGTCTAAATGGGGAGGATGTTACACCATCTTATTTGTGTCCTACTCATCCTTACAAAATTAGCTTTATCAAAGCAAGAGCTGACTGCTGCAAAAAGTTTTTAGGGCAATGAGATGCAAGCAGATTTTTAACATCCTCTTAGAGGGGGAGAAGCTAAGAAGAAATAGGAGGAAAGATTTTTCTTTAATAAAATTATTTGATTTTTACTGAGATGTGTCAATCAGAGCTATAAGAATTTAAATGACCTATAAAATTTCCCACATATAGTCATTTATTAATTTGCAGCATTGTGGAAGCAAAAGCTGGCAAGGTCAAATATGCAGGTCCTTAAAAGGTGAGAGTGGTTCAAGAGAAAACAGGTAATGATAGTATTTCTTACAAGCTCTTTATTTAATGAGTGTTGTGTATAATAAAACGCCAAATCAAAAACACTAGAATTTGCATGTCATAGAAGAATTTTGACCACTCAAGTTTCATAGCCTGAGAAGTACGCAGCAAGGAAGAGCCCAAGTAATTGGGTAGAGAGATTTGTCTTTGCTGGGATAGCTTGGAAGAGGTAAAGAATAAAGTAATTAATTGGACTGTAGTGTCAACTACACAGGTCATTTTTGTGTGGCACATGAAATTTTGCTGTTGTTTCTAAGGAAAATAAAAGTATTTAAATTCAGGCAGATTTATTGTCTAGTTTGAAAAGCACAGACCTCCCTCAGAGCTGAAGGATCAGACAAAGGACAACCAGCTGTGATGCTTCAGTTTTTGTAGCCAGAAGACAATGTTTGAATGAGGAAGGTGAAGGGTACCATAAACAGCCCTGAGATAACACAGAGAGCTCAAAAGGAACCAGCACCTCTGTGTCTGAAGGCCTGTCCTTCCACACCTGCTGTTTTACTGCGATCGTGGGAAAGCCAGCTTAAGAGTTTCTTCCATGGTATTGTATATAGTTACAAAATAAGTTATTTTATAATATAATTTAAGAGGTTAAGAAGATTTACAATTGAAATTTATGATGCCAAGTTGAGCAGAGTGCAGCTAGTTGGGCTGAGCAGTTACAGTCACAGGTAGCGTGCTGATCATATAGCCAAACAAGCATTCAGCACAACGCTCCAGCTTGGCCAGGATGGCTGGTTTCAGGTTATGTCCACCACTGTATCAGCCTCCAAATATAAGGGATATGTGAAATGTGTGTATTCAACATTAAATCATTGTTCTGTTCTACATTCAGGAATAGCTGCTGTGAAACACCTCTCCCCTTCCAAGGATTAGTTTACAAGGAACAGTTCAGCAGCTGCAATTTTAGCCATTGTGTAGCCTCCTCTAGATTTATGTCAGCACAAAGAGACAAGATACAGGGGGTTCATTTTTACGGAGCATATACTGTGAACTTGACATCTGCACTTCCCAGAGACATGGAAAGGAAAGGACCTCTTGAAATATGCTTTGCCAAGCTCTTATCGGTAAATTTCCCCTTATGCACCCTCTTCCATATGGAAAAGTAAATGGATAGGGCAAAACTCCAGTGTCCAGCATACCTGAGTTTAAGCCTTTTGTAATTCCCTGCTCTGATGTCCTGGGTGATGAGCGTCTATAATTCAGTGTCTCATTCAGAGAACCGGGGAATGGTGATAGCTCCCTGCAGACACAGAGGATTGCTGCCTTACCACTGTGTGCAAGCCTCTCCAAGTCTGCATAAGAAACAAAGATGTCTTACTTGCTGAAGTGAAGCCAGTGCTACTTCTGTATGTGTAGATAAACTGCCTGGGACACCAGCCCTGGCCAAGTGGCAACATCATTCAGCTCTGTCCAGAAGGAGAGTTTCACAGCTCATGATACATTTTGCAAAGTAACAGTGGTTGCTACTAGTATCTCAAGCACCTTACTTAAATCATTGGTTTATACAGTCATCCTTAATAATCATGATTTTTTTTTTTTTTTAATTTTTTTTTCCCTAAGAAGGTAAAGAAACACATCCCTGGTTAGAATCTGAGGGCTAGAAAAACAAATTCAGGAGGGAAAAATAAATAAAATAAAATTTAAAAAATCTTAAATTTAGTCACTTCAATGATCTCCCCAAACAAGGCAGAGAAATATTCAAGTCTGAATGGGTTTTGATGGTAACGTGCTGCCCTGGTGAGCTCTGTCTTGCTATGCAGTGAACAGCCAAAATGCCCATTAAAAACATTTTTGCTCAGCTGCTTTCCATAACTTCTTGGAGCAACTATCTGGAAGTACTGGGTGAATACATCCAAGGACAGTGCTGGACCAGCTGGGACAGTTCTGCACCCCCACCACTGTGCCGGAACCAGAATGTCCAAAAACAGAGAACGTTAAGTCAGCTCAAGGGCATTAAAGCCAAACACAGATTGGACTCTCAACCATCCTGGGCAGATCAGGCTGCCACATTAATGACCTGTTTCCAGTTAAGCTCAGGCAGGCCATCCCAAGTTGTTCTTGATCAAGACTGAGTCAAATTGTGCTAGAGATTAGTGTCTGCCTTCCCCAAAGTTCAGTAAATTCCTTCAGTAATTTCATTGCACAACCAAGTCCTTGAGTCAGTTTTTCTTCAGCCAGATTCAGGGATATTCAGTAGTCTTTGGTTACACAAGTGAATCAGGTATTTTGCCTGCAGAGCCTCAGGTGCAGGGGACTCAAACAGTAGACGTGGTCTCACTGCTGAGCTTACCCCAGGCTGTCAGCTTTAAGGAGGGATTGAGGGTGACAGTAACCAGCCAGGAGCCTGAACAGAACATAGCCTTTCTCCCAGCCTCCGATCAGTATTACATTTGAACAGATCTTTCTTCAGAATAAAGAATAGTTTATGCTTTTTTTTTAATAACTTAAAAGAAAAACGATGGTTGTACCAATGTATACACATATGGTATACAGACACACATTGTCCATAAGCTGTGAAATCTTTTTGGTAGAGAAGAAATCAGATTTCCCAGTTTTTGGTCTTTGGATTTCTTTTAAATGGTGAAAATGGACCCTATTTCTACAGTCTGTATGTTTTTCAGAAGTGCAGTCACTGTAGATCTTTTCATCTGTTACTGCAGTGTAGGCAAGGGAGAGATACCTCTGTAAGTAGTCCACACCTTCAGTTATTGGCAATTCTCCATGATTCTTGCCAGAAGGCCTCAAAGGTCTTCCTGGTATATTATAGTGCAGCTGTGAGGAGAGCAATATTCACTAGATTATCTTTGTGCAGATGTGAGTTAGTCAATCCACATAGTCATGTACTGATTTCCCTTCAGAAAGTTAACAGAAGTGCCACACTTACCTGGTGATCTTTTTTTCGGTAATGGAATCGTATGTAAACAGGATGGTGTCAAATGTGAATTGTAAATCTACACAGCTGCTGCATTCATACTTAAATGCATCTTCAGTGAAAGCTTGCACATGATGTTTGAAGAACAAACACCAAGGTGAAAACCAAATCCTCTGCTTATCAGGACACAAAGTGGAGAGTATTATCCCATGGGTTCTCTGGTCCTACCCTCAAATGTTGGTCCTGGCCACACACAACACTTCGCTCCTCATGCGCAGCCCTGCTGCAATGCCTGGTCATGAGGTACACCATCAGGATTACAAGTTCACCAGCACTGAGACATGCTGATAATCTCCTTTTTGCACCCTTGAGAACATCCTTTACTGGTGTTCTCTACACTATACTCCAAAGACAGTGTAAAAACTGGTACTTCACTGGTACTTCACCAGAAAAAGAGCAGCCTAAGCTGTAGCTAGAGCATAGCAGCCATCTGTGCTGAAGCTCACATTATGTGGTTTATAGGCCCTTAAAGTATTTGCATGTCTAAAGACTACTTACAAGTAGTATTTCTTTTGAGACTCCTGGTTTTGTTCAAGCCTGTGATGAATTCTGGCTACCTCCATGCTGCAATAATACAGCCAAAACATATATTTTCTTACTGCCTCCTCCCAGATTCTGTTCTCTATTTAGAAGCTAGCAGTGATGGTTTTGGACTCTCAATTATGGTATTAAGCTAAGTGTAAAATATTTTTCTTGGCATAAGGTAGAATATAAATAGCTTTAATATCAGTTTCAGGTTCTCTTTATTCCTTAGGGAATGCCAGTTCTCTCTCAGACCGAATCCCAGAACTAAGATCATCCCAACATCACCCTTACCCCAGCACCCTCTTTCCAAAAAACACAAACGGAGCAGGGCCAAGAGCTCTGCTCTGTCCCCCAGGACTTCAGACAGACAACACAGTAGTATTGCTCTGCGAAGATCTTCACCCTTCATCCCCCTTCCCTCCCAACATGCAGAGATGCAGCAGTTCACCATGATATTGGGCTCTATCCAGCACTAGTGTTGTCTCCAGCCTAAGTTGATGTTTCTGTTCAAGGAATTTTTCACCATGGCATTTTTATATCTTCCACTGGCCCCTGCAACTGAGTTTGAAATTAAAGGGCTAGTGATATTCATTTTCATTTTCTGTAGCACAAGCACATGGGAATGTTGCCAACAATTCCAGGTTTAAAACCAGGAATGTCTGTGCGACAACTGGAGCTTCCCTAAGTCATGAAGCTGGAATTTCAGTGATTACAGCAGCCATTGACTAA
The DNA here is from genome assembly GCF_964211835.1 of Anser anser. Classification (NCBI taxonomy): domain Eukaryota; kingdom Metazoa; phylum Chordata; class Aves; order Anseriformes; family Anatidae; genus Anser; species Anser anser. The sequence continues at coordinate 15,901,416 of NC_139726.1, read as the reverse complement.
GGAGTTATATGGTCAGATCAGATTTTGAACTGAGTTCTTTCAAGAGTACTTGCTATTTTTCCTTTGAAAAGATATCATCACTCAATCCCATCTGCTTGGTGTACCATATCCTGAGCAAACACTGGCATTTGCCTGTTTGAGCTTCCTAGTTGAGTTCTTCCCAGGAACATTCATTCCTGAAGAAGGTCCTGCAGCCACCACTATGTTGTTAAGAAGTCTTTAAAAGCCCCACCTGAAGGTGTTGCCAACAGCTACCTTCCTGCTGTAAGAGCAGGCAGCAATGCCAACCGCGATTTCACGGTTGCATATGGACCAGAGTCACAGCCCCATCACACTAATGCAATGTTTTCACCGAATCCACACCTCAGGGTTAAACACTCCCTGACATGCCATCACCATCTTTATTTCACTTTAGTCTCTGCCATCCAATAGCCCAGCTCCAATCCTCACACGAGTGTTAAGATCATCCCTGTTAAAGCACCGCTTGGAGAGCCAGGCTCAGGGCACATTGAGGACAGCAGAGCCTCTCTCCTAGCAGCTGGCTGGGGCATCGAGAGGAGGAAACACCACCACGAACCAGCTGAGGAGTCTCAGACACCCTTCTTGCAGACCATCTTGAGCCATGTGTGGAAGAACTGCTATTGTTAGTGCCACTCAGGAAATATTCTAGGGAGTGTGTAATTGTTTACACACAGATTCTTTTATCGAGACTTAATTAACTGCAGTCACAACACATGTTCACTATTAATATTTTAAATTACTGAGACAGTTTTAAAATCTATTCTGTCGGCCTTCTTAGAAACTTCCACCAAATGTTCCAAAAGTGGTGGGACAGTCCTCTGCTTGCAGTGCTAGCCCCTTCTTGCACAAAGGTCTGCAAGTATGATCTTGCATGGCTTCTACATTTCATGCTTATGACAGAACAAAAGGGACCATTTCTAAACGTTATCTGATGGTGATCTAATTTTCTTCGTTTGTAAATAGCTCCGGGCATTTCTAAAAAAAAAAATAAAATGTTTTTTACCCAGCTACAACAAAAGTTGTTGTCATTCACCCTAACTGCAGAAAGTGGTTACTTTGGATTTGGCCGCATCTTTCAAATACAGTTTCAACAGTCATTTTATCCAACAGAAGAAGCCACAATGAGAAACATTTTGCTTCTAAAATCCAGAGACCATTTATAAAAGTCTAGACATTTATCCTAGTCAGCTTCTTCAGCCGGATCCCCTTTACTGAAGTAACAGAGCAGCAGCTTCTTCACCTTTTAAATAGAAATCTACTTAGTCCAATTCAAATGTACTAGGATTCCTTATACAAAGGCCTGGGAGGACTGCAAATGAAAGTAATTTTGCACTGTTTTTGGGGTTTGTTGAAAAATCAGTCAGTGCTCCAAAAACTATCAGAAAAAAAATTATCCTTTTGAAGATTACATTACAGGCATGCAAGAAGATTCATTACTTGGGTCACAAGGCTTGAAGCTGATCGTTCTCAGCCTATGCTCTAGACAGTCTGGCTGTGCAGTACGCCTAGTCATTAAAGATTTCATGTTTGTGGTTTTGCAGAATTTTAGTTTCTAAAGAAGTTATTCTGACATTTTAAGGAGACATTGACTAGCCTGATTGTTCCCATCCACCTCTTGCAAATATTGGCATTTAAATCAAGATTATAATTCATGCATTCTTTCTGTGCATTGTTACACTTATGGTTGATCAAATCTGGTAACATCATTCCATTAACATTGAGAACACTTTTGTAGGTTTCTTCATCTAATCTGTGTGGCTTTACACTTATATATTAAAGCCTCTCCTTTTCCTTCCTGCCATAATTCTCTCCTTGCATATATCGTATCAGGCATGGTTCTGCTCCCATATTCCTTCCAATGCAACCTTTATTGGAATAAGAGTCTACCTTGTTTACCCACTGGAGGAAATAAATTCTTACCATAATGGCATCTGAATGTCTGTGGGTAGTTTATTATAAATCGTGGCTCTAACTTCCGGGGACGCTGCATTTCCAAGCCAAGTTCTCCCAAGAATGCTTATAAAAGTGAGTGCTCTTGAGATCAGCTTAAGTATCTGGGCTCCAAGCCTGTGGAGGCACTCTGTGTCTGTTTTAGAATCAGGACCTATATTCCTCAGATTATGCAGTTCTTGCACTACGTAATAGAGAAACTAATAGCTGAAGGGGTGCTTTATCTAAGCTTGCACTTGTTCTTCCCACTCCATCCATAATCAATAAAAAATTACAACATTCTCATGCTTCAGTCCCAGTGTATTTACCTAAGGCTACCACTGATATAGGGAATATTAGGACTACTGCTAGAGGGGTATCCAGATTTGAATGAAAAGCATTTATTTCCATATTTTCTTAAAAATCAATCAAGCAAACAAATGACGACAACAACAAAAAAGCATTACCCTTTTCAGGTATGCACTAGCTATAACCTACATCTAGTAATAGAAGACCAGTTTTGAGGAAATACTGTAAAAATCACACATGCAGTGTGGCATCACTATTACAAGCCAGAGGGCTTCATTTTTATTTTTTATGAAGGTGAAATCTTTGCTTTTATCACCACTTATTCTATTGGTGTATAAAGACAAACATAAATTGTTAACCTAACTCTGATGGCAGGGACATGATCTGTGCAAAGCTACATACATTTTAACAGTGAGAGTAAAATGAGCAGTTGCCTCGTGTTTCAAGACTAAGCTGCATTATCATACTTCCAAAGAGGCTTTGTATGTAACATAAAATAAAACTTTTCACTAGAGTATATTTTTTCCAATGTAGCAAAGGCTTTAGAGATTAAGCAAAGATCTAAGTAATACAGAACAAGTAATTGAATAAATGTTAAAATTCTTATCTGTGAAACAAGCCAAGTAAACATAAGAAAGCTTTAACTACAGCACGTAATTTCTAGACCCTACACCTTCACTTTTGTGCTTACCATTTGACTATCCCTACTAAATAAGACCTAGAGTACTGAACTTGGGTTTATTTGTTGAGATAAAACACAAAACACGTCAACTTTACCACATTCACCACCGAACACATTGTTTTGACTGGCGAATCCCAATGTAGCTGAATGGTCCCAGTAGTTAGCACTTAGGAACAGCTCCTGACAACTTTATATTACTTGCATGTTCCTACTTGAATGTTCCCACTATTTCTAATTAGTCTGGACAAGGAGTTATTAAACTTCTTGCTAAGCTCCTGTTTTCATCTGGATTTTTCATAGTACTTTTTTTCCTTAAGCAATTGCATGTTTTGTTTGACAGTGGGACTCTGCCAGCTATTTTTGACCTGAGCTTTGGACAAATCTGCAGGAAATCATACTTTTCTACTTCTGGTACTAGCAGAGATACTTGAATTTTGCTTATTTATTTTCTTTTCAACATAGTTATATGTTTTGGGGAAAGAGAAGCTTAAAATATACCCTATATCACTGGAGAAGGTGTGAGTTGGCAGAAGATGGTCCTGGCATCCAAGCAGACGTTCCCCTGTGGAGCTGGAGCTGCCCTGGGAATAGTCCTTCTCTTGTACTTCTCCTGCTGAGCAATAATGCTGGACCTGCTGCCTGCACCATTAGATTTCATATGAAATTTTCCTGAAGAGGTCAAAGGGCAGACCGTAAGTTTTATAAAATATACATGCACTTAATAATTCTTATGGTATATGACTTTTGAAGCTTTGTAGCTGTCCTGGTATCGTTCTGATCATCCGAAATGCTAATTAAGCATGAATGCATGTTCTAAAGGTTGTAAGGTAAGATAATAATTACTATCTCATTAGATACACCTATCTAGGAATACAATCTCTTCCCTCATTGCTCAAGGAAAGGGCATGGGCCCAGCTTATTACAGGTACAGTGAATGGCAGTGAAAGTTAGGCTGGGACTAAAAAGATTTGAATGAAAAGAGAGAAAGAGAGAAAAAAATCAGATGAGAGAGGGAGAACATTTCTATCTTAGTTTCTGTGCAATCAACAGGAACAGACATCTAGCTGGTTAGATAATATCCCTCCATTTCCAGGATGGTTGAGTCATTGAAACATCTAAGGGAGCACTTCGCAGCTAAGTATCACCAGAATTTATATTCTATTACTTTTAGGCTTCTCCTAAAATTTTAAAAATTTATTTTGAGTCATTGCTAGAATGCTTTTGTTTTCTTTTTAAGCATGTCTGGTCCTATGAAGGATTGCAGTTAGCTCTAGCAGGCATGAGGTATGCTGTTTCTGTGGAAACATCAAATCTAATTAAAATGGTAGTGAAGATATAATGCCCTTGGGTGCCTGCAACCCAAGGCATATCTGGGATGCTGGGAGATGGGATAATTTCCCGTCAATCTGTAAAGGTCTTTTGGACGACTAGTGGCATCATCTTCCAAGACACAGAGAAGCCAGATGTTAATAATGCCCTCTAGCAAGGCCCAGAAAGCAGAGAGAGAGCCAGTGACACCAGGAAGCACTAGATCACCATCTGTGGCGTAATGACCACAAGGACACCAGGGTTCTTTTAGGATCAGTAACTGCTACTACTTTATCGATGACATAACTTCAACTCTCTCTTATTGAGGGCATAACTTCAATCTCCCTTATTGAGGACAGGCTCCCTTCTTATACTATTCGCCCCACGGCAGTACTTTTCCACTAACTATTCATCGGTCAACAACTTTGCCCGGCAACAGCAAACACCCAGCTAAACTCTTTACATTCTTGATGGCCTCATCGTTAAGAGTCCGATGTTATCACCAACCATGGGGCTTGTCGACCCCACGGCCACACTCCCACAACCATCATCTAACACCATTTAAATATTAACTGTTAAAGACTGTTCCTCTGCTCTATTAGGCCAGATTTACCCAAATTGCTGAACAAATGAATCCCTTTCCTCATCAGTCAGGTTCCAGTCCCTACACAACTTCACCATAGGAGCGAATGAAGTGCCCAGAGCTGAACGCAGTATAGCTCTAGAGGGATACAGCCATCCCAGCAGCATAGAGCCAACCAGCTCTATCTTTGCAGCCACATCCCACCTGCCTGGCAGGTACTTCTCCCTGCTACTCCTTTTGTGCTGCATCTTTCTTGTTGTTGTCATGCCACATTGCAAACTACTGTTCTTTACATTGTTCCTCAAAACAGCGGGGCTTTCCAGGCTCCTTCCTACGCCTTAATAAGACATTTTTTTTTTCTATTGATTTTTTGTCTATTGATTTAGATTTTCCAAAACTAAGTTTTCCTTCTTTTATTGCTTTTTAGATCTATTTCTAATCACTTGGCATTATTTTTACTCCACTTGGCAAAAATTCCCAATGTACTGTAAATTAATGTATTGTAAATTTAAGATTTAATTATTTTTCTGTTTTCTCTCCTTCCAAATATATATTTTTTTAATGTTGATTTTGGCCTCAGCATCAAAGCTTCTATATTTACTGCCAAACTTTCAGATTAACTGTATTGTCCCTACACAACTTATGGTATATCCTGAACTGTAAGTTTGAATTTTGTATGCACTAACACAATGTATAACAAAACTAGAGAAGTTCTTAACACTCACACAGGGAGCTAATTGGGTCTGGAATTCTTTTAACCTTTTGGCCTCAATGCTATCAGGCATTTGTGCCTTGAAAGCTGTTTATATTCTGGGATAATAAGCACTATTTCATTCTGTTGTAAATACGTTGCCCTGAAGTTTCAGTTGCTATTCCATAGTCTCATAATGGCAGACACAATAACAGGACAGCCTGATAGGCTTTCTTTAGTACCATACATCATTTTACAATCCTAGTGTCCCTTCTTATTTACCTTCTCTCTAAACTGCACACATGCATAGCCACATTAAAAGCAGACGATGTTACCTGCATAAAAATAATAAAAATTTTCATTCGGCTTTATTGAAGCCAAATGAGTTCTGGACAAAGCTTATGACTCAGATAAAGATTCCGTGTTAAGAGGAAATGGGCTTTCCAAGAGCAGCTATAGAGTCTAAAGCCTCAGGTAAATTTAGGTTAATAACAGTCAATCTGTTAATACTTCACCAGTTCTCAGTATAGAATGAAAGCAGATTTCTTTTTGTGGTTTTAGATTGTTATATTTGGTCAATTGTTGCTTTCAACCTTTCATTAAATTTGCCTTAATGAGATTAACTTACTACAAACCATAGTTCCATGAATTGATTAATTAATTCACATGTTCTGTTCTTTAGACATTTAACTAATTATTTTGAAATCTCTCAGGAAAAAAAAATAATCTATTGCATTGGAAAAAATGTTAAAGCTTTTATTGTGAGACTTGTTGCAAATCATTTAGCACTTGAATGCCTCTACTGATGAATAGGAATCTGATCTGAGTTGGAGTCTCCAGCTTACTCTGTTAATTAATTAAGGCCATTTTTCTGTGAAGTCAACATGATTAATCATATTGGTATGAGACGAAAAGACTGCAAACTAAACTCTGTTTTAGAAGATGGGGAATACATATAGAGGAAAAGACTGTCAGTCTTGTAGTCCTGAAAGTCTAGAAAAATTGCCAAGGAATAGCGTAACCAGTTATTATTAGAACTTCCATTTAGAAGCAGGGAAATTGAGACATAGAGAGATGTTCAAATCAAATTATATTGTAAATCCATAATAAAGAAATTAAAATTTCTCTTGAGCTGTGTAGATGTGGTGAAAACATTTCACTTTGATGTGACTGAGTTACTCCAACTTCCAATTTTCAGCTAACCTGAGAGACATATTTTTGCTACCAATGAACACATGCTCCAGGATAAAAGCAAGATATACAACATATAAAGATGTCAAACAGCTCCAGTTCAAAATAAAATTCTGACAACAAAATTAATTGGCCGAGGGATTTTTTCTGCAGTTTATTTTGCAGGTAGATTTTGTAGTCCTTTTTGGTTGTTTTTAACCCCAGTGTTGTGGATGATTTAGGGTGAAATGACTGCACTGTTTGAGCTGAAGTAGGAATGATTTCCAACTTAGATGTATTTACAGAAATATGGCTGGTAGTAAACCTCCCTCTTTTTCATTAAAGGATAAAAATGTAACTGTATTTTGTAACACCTACAAAAGCTATGGGAATTGACAAGTCTGGAGACATTCTATTTAAGTCTGGAAATGTCCATTCCTCTTCCATTTCTCACGCCTTCTAGAATTTGCAGGTGGATAGCAAAGTTGTTCTTTCAGTCTGAGAAGGTGGGCCCTAAGGGTGCTAAATCAGTACTACTAGTGAGTTAAGCAGCCTGAGCAATAATCTGATTTAAGAATAATTAAGATGCATCAGAAATGCATTTAAATTTAAAAACAAACAACAATAAGAAAAAAAAATCTGCATAAAAATCTTCAAGGGACATGGATAAACCTTAGCATGTAAAAATAGATAACTGAGAGTGGGAGAAACACTGAACCTTATTTGTTGTACAAGCATACTGATAAATAGCTGAATATTAACATAATTCACCTGGATTTCACACCTTTAATATTGCCTCATTTGGGGCCTTTTGTTACTTCATTTTTACAGTTGGACATTTTGCAGCACTCCAGTAGAAACATCCATCCTGATGGGATGACATCAGAGGTCTGGGGATGTAAGCAAGCTGTGGTTAGTACATATCTGAAACTGTGGGAAAAGCTTGAAAATAGTGTTCATTGGAAGAAAATGTCTGTTAAGATATTTATGCTTCAATCCTTTATTTCTGCAGTTCGCCAAAACTATGACGCCCTTTGAGCTGTCGCAGCTATCAATCTTCAAATACCTCAAGCTCATTCAAAACAATTGTTTTTGAAAATAATAATCAGAGTTGACATCTGCATTGCAATGACATCTTGGTCTGTTTTGAAGGTCAGAGAGGCAAGCTAGCAGCCTTTCTCCAGATTTCTGCTTAATGACTAAATATTGCCTTAGTGCTAAAGACAGTCACACTCATTCACTCAGACACAAATGTATATTTTTATATGTATGCATCAAGGAAAAAAAAAAAATACAGCCACAACATTATTTGAGAAGACTTGAATATTTGGTTAATCCTTATGGTGGAATAACAGAGCATTAGTCACCATTTTCAGTGTCAAGAACGCTTCCAGAAATGAAATCCACAAAGTACACACTTTTACCAGAGTCAAATTCCAGCTTCTCCAGCAGGGGTATATACTGGAAGTCTTAATGAACGCCAGGTACAAAATACCTACCCACAGCTGCCTTCCTTTCCCTGCTAACAGCTTGTGTTGGAGCAGCATCAAAGCTGGCTACAAGCATAGCAAATATATGCACCTGCATAGAGTAATTACTGAAGCTAATGCCAGTATATATTAGCTTCAGTGCCCCTGTGGAAAAAAAAAATGTATGGATTAACTCATGGTATTCAGCTTATTATAACTGTCTCACTGCACGTCCAGTTGTTATGAGCACTAATAAAGCAATATCCATCTTTGTTCCTTTTTTTATGTCTGATGATGGAGTCCTTCAGCCATGACATTGGAGTATGCTTCAAAGCTACCCCTTTGATTTTCTCCTGCTTTTTTTTTTTTCATTGCAAGCTCAGCATTAGTTTGCAGATTACTGCCTATTCCCTGCCAGCACACATACCTCTGTTGATCGATGTGCACCTCTGTATAATATTTATTTTTAAATATCTGATTATGTGTTTCTTCCTCATCATCCTGGTTAACCCTCAAAAGACAATTTAGATATCTCTTCTAAAAATCAAAATAAATTTCAAAATCAGTGCTGTGTGCACTGGATATCAATCTAATGGGAATTAAATTTAGGCACTCCTAATTTTGGCGAATATTGTCCTATGCTGGAATAAATCTGGAAACATAGAAATGGAAAAACTGCTACTTCTGTAACCGTTCTCTTGAGCTGCCCCCAAAACCACTTAAAATTATTTTTATTGTGAAACTGTTTTTTTTTTTTCTGCGAAAATGAAGTAAAGATAAAAATAAATTTGAGCTCTCATACGTTGCCTGCTCTGCATGTGCCTGTTTAGTCTAGACTGTGAGCAATGAGAACCAGACACCATCTGAAATGTTAATTTAGTTTATTAAGGAAACAAGGCTTATATGATCCCATTATCTGTGTCCCCCTAATGACTTTTGAACTCTGTCTGATTCAAGCTAACGTGAGAAGTAGGGGAACAACAAGCTAATTAAGCTGTTACAAGTTTCATGCAAGTTAGAAGCTGGATAGAAGAGGGCAAGCTATAAATGCTCCAAAAGTCTGCTGCAGGCATGCACGTATACTCTGAGATCAAAAGAATCCGTACAGGCAAGATGTCTGATAAATCTCTGCACGAAAAAAAAAAAATAGAACCTGAAATTACAATTGCTCAAGAGCTCAAGATACTCAAGAGAGACAAGCAGCAAGCCATGCTTTGTTCACCTGGTGCCCCGTGAATCGGGCTGTTAATCTGCTGAACAACGGCAATGCATCCTGCGATGCTGCTGCCTGACAGAGATCAGGTTGTCCTGGTGCTGGGCTGAGGATCAGCTGCTGGGGCTGGGGTTGGGGCTGGCAGAGCTGGCACAGCTCGGTACAGCTGCCAAGCTGCATAAACGTTGTCTGAAAGCAGTGTTTACTGTATGTGTACTCACTTGCATTTGGCTTCCAAAAGTGGAGGAACTACAGGGACATAAAGTAGCTCTGACAAAAGTAGCTCTTTCAGTCAGAAGTGAGCTGAATATCCAATGTGTCACCTAGGGCTGCAGGGAAAAGAGATGCTAACTTTGGTGTCTGCAGATTCTCTGCTGCAAGGTAGACAGTAAATTTATCTTCAACAACCTCTATTTTAGCATGGGTGAAAGGAAAGAGCAGAAATGGTACTGGGAGACTGCCCCTGGCGCCACAACTCATAGTGATGCTGGACCAGAAGAGCAGTGGTGGGAGAGGGTGCACACAGGTGTGGTATATTCTGCACAGAGCATGTGGGGTGGGGCCAGGAGGGCCAGCAGAGAGATCTGAGAAGAAACGAGCGCAATTCTCTCCTGGCACTATGTGCTCCTCTGGGCTGTTACTCATTTCTTGCTGAGTCTGCCCCATTTCAGCTCAAAAGTTCAGGGACACTCTGAAGGCTTTCTGCACTTAGCTCGAGGGTGAACACGTGGTGAAGTCAGCTGCTTTCTGTCCACTGCCCTCCCCGGGGAGCCCTGCCCTGGTTGCAGCAGAGTTGCTCTGCAACTGCTAACGGCTTAGTGATAGCGCTCGTGCAGCAAGCTCCGATCGTCGTTATTTTCTGGTAGATGGAGCTCGCTGCTTCCTTCTGCCAGCCACTTGCTGGTTCGGAAGTTGTCTAGATGGGGAATTATTGTATTCAGGATAGAGTTAATTCGTTCTATATTCTCAATGAAAACTAAGCTCAGCTGCAGGCTGCCCTGCCGGGCTCCGAAACTTCCAGCTGCTGCGGCAGCGGGCAGCAGAGGGCGGGCGGCTCCGGCTCTCTGGCTCCGGGTGCTCCGGCTCTCTGGCTCCCCAGATCCCAGGGCTCCGGTTCTCCCCTTCGCTAGTGGCTCCTGCACAGTGGTGGCCTGGTTGGAGGGGAATTTTCTGAAAGAGGCTGCCCTCAGCGTAACTCTCACCTGTTATACTTCAGATCCGTCTCCTCTGGTGAGTGGGAGATGCTGACAGCGGAAGGATGTATTAACTGGGTGGTTGGTGATACGGAGTGCGGCTGTTGTAATTACCTATTGCAGGGGCAAAGAAGGAATAAGAACTTGCCCTGAGCAGTGCTCAGTCCTGCACCCTGGCTCCAGGAGTCCCTTAACCCTCCCTGGGGAGGGAAGGGATAGGGTGGCTTTTGTAAGGAACAAAATTTAAGCCAGCACAAATTACTCTTCTGTTTCCATTTCTAAGTTTTATCAGATGGGCAGTGGCCAACATTTGTTTAAGAAAAAATCCCAGCACAAGGCTGGATTATAGACGTGACTGCCATGGAACACATTGGGATCAGAACTAGTGTGAGAAAGTCCCTGGACGCCAACAGCACTCAGTCTTCAAGCTGAGCTGGCTGCCTTTCTTTGTAAGCACACCCCATATCCTATAGCATTCCTGTACAAATGCTTGTACCTGGAGCATCACCCCAGAGGCTGTGAGGGTAACAGATCCTAATTTAGCACCCCTAGGTTTCAAAGGAATCGCAGACTTGTTTCCCAACTGGGAAAATTTCCCCTGTGCTGACTGAACTTCTTGTGGTGCAAAGTAAATTCAAGCAAGTTCTAGATTTTGAGTGAAGAGAAGCAGGCACCAAAATGTTCTCTATTGCCTTTTCTTATTATTATTACTATTCCTCATTTCCAGCAACTGAAACGCTGTTTATATCCCTGCCTGTGTGCCAACATTTTTAAACAGTTTCTTGGTTTTCCTGTGAGCAAGTGGAGGCCCTCGTGTTTGGTCTCAAAGTGCTTTCTCCTTCAATCCCAGTGGATTATAATGTGTATGAATAAAATACACAAATGTATAACATAAAGATGCTTCTGAGAAGGTTGTGTTTAGTAAAGCAGAAGGTCTGATTTTGGGCAATTGGTTCTTTGGATTGCAGGAGACCTGGAAATCCTGCTGGGTGAAGTGTTTTCACAGATCTTTATCAGAAAAGCCCTCACCACAGGAGGAGCAGAGGAGCCCGCAGTGTTCCTTCTTGTACTGCAGCCTAGAAGCAGAACCTGCCTGTGAATGGCCTCATGAACGTGGGCCACTGAGCTAGGAGAAGCGGCCAGGCTGTAACTGCCTTTGTTCTCCCAAAACTTTCTTGTAGCTTAATTTCCCCCAGAGAATATCTTGACACTTATGAATAGGACTGATTAATTCTTGACTTCTGCTGGTTGATGGTAGACCTGGTAATGGCATGTGTTGTCTTTAGGGGTGTTATGATTGTCTGATTCGCTCTGTGAATGATACTGGTGGCTGTGTTTGGACAGTGGAGTGCCACTCACTGCACGAGGAAAGGCACCATAAGAATACAGTGAAAAGGCAGACCTTGGCTTAAAATAAGTGAGACTTCCTCTTCCTACAGGAAGAAAAGCAGAAAATGTTTTTAAAGATCTTTTAAAGAAAAACTTGATCCTGCAAAAGGAAGTAGGGGGTCCAAAATATGAAGTCAGTGAGAATTTTGCAAGGGGAGGAGTCTCCAGGTGGATCATAATCTTCTGACCTGCTCTTTGGGTTTAGGACCTCATTGCGTCTATGTAAGTGTTTGCTCACCGGCTACATGCTTTTAAATGCTGTGGTAGGAAGAGAAGTTGGTTTGAAGCAAACATATAAAATGTTCATGGTCTTGTGTAATTCTTGGTATGTTGATAGAGCAGTAATGAAAGGCTGTTTCAGCTGACCAGTTGGAATATAAATGGAGAATGTGCATGTGGTAAGGAGATCTGCATTCAATTACTATCTTACCACAGACTGGCTGCAGACAAGACAATTCTTCTGTGCCTCAGTTCCCTAATTCTGAAACAATGATGTTCCTTTGTCTGGCTTGTCTGCTTAGATGAGATGCTCCTTAAGGCAGTGATTGTCTCTTAAAATGTTTTTTTGTTTTACCAGCTAATTCAAAGCAGCTCCGATTATCTGAGTGCTACTGGAATTCTATTGCTCCTAATCGGATGAAGTGGTTAATTAGTCATTTGTTATCTCTGGATTTCATTTCTGTTTTCTTTATTTAATCTTGGCAAAAAAAAAAATGCTTTATTCTTAGATAATAACATCGTATGGTATTTTTGGCAAACCATTCTATGTGATGTCTTTGTTTCTCTTTAAACTCATTGCATCAAAATTCATGAATATCAGCAATGGTAGTACAAATTCCCGTACCAGACCATGCAGACTGTTGTGTGCTTTTTTTTTGTTGTTGTTGTTGATTTTATCTCAAACTAAGACATTTTGCTATAAGCAAACACCTGTGATTACCTCCACAGTGCTGTTTCATTGCCAGTTAGCATCTGGTGCATGAAGATAGGCTGACGTTGCCAGATTAAACTTGAGATGCCAAAATGTCACTAGCCTAGGTAAATTTTATTGCAGTCTCTTCACATGTGTGTTATTCGCATTAAAACTATCGCTTTGGCGCAGAAGCCACTTGACCTAACTTAAAAATATTTGACCAGATAACAAGGAGACGTAACAGTCACTGGAAGCACTTCCAACTTGGGATATTTAATTAGACCTTATGACTGAAAATTCTTGTGATCATCAGAAGATCAACATTCCAACATATTCCTGGTTGTGTTTATTAAATATTCCCTTTTTTGGTCCTGAGTGTGAATGTTTGGAAAAATGTTAAGTTAATACAACCCACTTGACTTCACTGGCACATTTCACAAAAGAAGGAGGAAAAAAATGTGGAAGCCACTGAAAACTAAAGGGTTCTTGCTTTGGAGAAAAACAAAGTTTAAGCCAATGCAACAGACAGGCTGGAACTCCTCCACAGCTTTAAAAGGAAAAGGCTATTGAAGACTCTTCACAAAGCTCCTTTGCTTCCTTTGAATAAAAGAGGAACCAGAACACTTAACACTGTGTAAAACACATTTCTTTCAGAGAAGCCAGCTTTATCTTAAAGCCCTAGCTAGATAATCTATACAAATTCATTTTTTAGCTTGAAGTCTCAGAAATTTGACACACCACAGGGACTTCAAATTTTTAGTCTGGATGGAATTTGCTGACAATACTCTCAGCTAGGGCTCTGATATAACGGGATTAGTTTCTCTCATTATGTTTGGTAAAAATAACTGTTTTCTCTCTTGGGAAAAAAGATGAAAGGGGGACAAGTAAAGAAAACATTTGCTTTCTTTCGCCCTAGATCTCCGCGTGGTATCTTGAGACATATGTTCCACATAAGAATGATGTGCAGACACAGTCATTTTTACAGTGGCTGGGAAATCCTCTGTGAAGCCACAAGCCCACAAGATGCATATTTACACCTGCTCAACAAGGGAGGTCTAGCTATAAATCCAGAAACCTAGGTACAGTTACAGTGGAATGGGGGTTGGCTTCCAAAATGTAGGTGGTCAGTTTTTTCCGTGGAACTTCTGCTGTGGGTGGCTGGAAATCGCAAATGTGGCCATGGTCAGGTATGCGTTGCATTTCCAGACAACTCTAACATCCTCTTGCATTTCCTCTGTTTGGGTATTGGTTGATAATTACAATAGAATTTCCTGGCAAAAACTTTTGCTTTACGAATGCTGTGTTACTCTCCTGTAAGTGTTGAAGTTGCTTACTACGAGCTTTGTCAAACAACAATCTGATTGCCATGAATTAGGCAACCTTCAAATATACTACCTGAATATATTACTTTTAATTCTTCAGTGTAACGGATTTGTGTTATAGAAGACTTAGGACGAGTTGTTTCTTTCTTGCCCAAGGGTAAGACTGATTATGTCCATGTTGCTCTTAAACTTTATATTTAAAAAAAAAAAGAAGGCAAGAATATTGTACATCTCTGTAATCATGCTGTAGCCATGTAGCCATTACCACTGCTTCTTTCTTTAGGCTAGAAACTGAGATTAGAGACTGAAGGTTGTAATAACAGTAAATTATACTCTGTAGCTAGCTTGGCTGTTCTCTGTATGGAATGGGCACTAACTCAACTCTGTGTAATGGATGCTTTCTAGTTCTGGACCATTACTTGTGCAGAACATAAGTATGCTCTGGTAGAAATTGTTAATAAGCATACTTGCTGATTTTCCTCCAGCCGCCAATTCATCTCAGAACCTCCCCATCAATTCGAACTCACTTTGGCTGAAGTGAGAGCTTCAGGGGTAAAAAAAAAAAAAGGGAGGAAAAAAAAAAAAAAAGCTGTAGTCTTCCACATAAGCACAGTTACTGGCCGTTTCCATTCTGTGAAGAAAAGGGTAAAGTTAACTGCATGATGTAGAGTGGTTGTGTTGCCTTCCTATTGCCTTTATATTGATCCGTGCATTCGTAGGGTCAATCTAGACACAGTCAGCACCTGTTTCTGAATAAGTTTTTGTGTAACACACAGTAACCGCTCCCTTTATCCATCACCTGGCTTGCATGAATACCAGTAGCACTCCGTTAATGGCTTTAATTCAACAAGGGCCAGTAGTAGTTAATGTTTTTAATGCTTTTAGTGTATGAAAGTGGAACTAATCTGCTACCACCAGTGGCTTTATAAGAATGATGGTGAAGAATTCTTGCAGTCTGACAAGATATTTGGCCTGCTAGTTTGAACAGAAATGTCAGGTTTTAACACAAGTTTTACATTTTAGTTTCTACTAAAATTAGTGAAATTACCAGCTTTTCCTTGTTTGTGCCTTTTGCTTATACATTATTCCAACCTCTAAGTACAAGGGACTAAAACATCTGATGAGTTTCCAAACCTGTAATTTCCCCCAACAGCCAAATGCTTACAGCCCTGTTAACTTTTTCCAGCAAACCTAAATTTATAAAGACTCAAATACCTGTATATTTCACCAGATGGGCACACACTTCTTTTGTGGTGTTTTGCTGACAGATCTAATTCATTTTTTTTCCTGCTTTTGAGCTGAGTGAACTGATGCTGGTCTAAACATTATATGTCAGTGTTAGCGCTGCATTGTGCTTGACCTAGTGGGCCTGACCTCTTGGCTTCCTGCCTCCTTAGCTGCTCAATCTCTGCAGCACGAAACACAAAGGTTCTCAATGCCTTCGACATACGCAGTCAGCAGACACGAGCAGGATGGGGGATAATAATTTAGTCTGCCTGCAGATTTGGGAAGATATTATAGTAACTTTTAAAAGATTACCTTCTAGTCTCAAGAGGCTAGAAGCTGCATTGCTTTTTAAAATGAGTGCTTACACCCTGCAAAAATAGGCCCCTGCATCCCAGGAAGAGAAAAGAAAGTTTTGGAAAATGGATGAATGTGTTCCTTCCCAACAAAGTTATTTCCTTAGCGTCTTCAATTCTACCAGTTTCTCTTGTTAATAAGGGTTGTATCAAGAACTAGCACTATACTTAATTTCTGAAGTAGAAGTTTGAGTGAGAAAGAAACACATAAAATTGCAGTTGTGGTTAGGCACCTTATGAACTTCTTGCTGAAAGGAGCCTAAAAGACTTTACTGTATGACTTCAAGCGAGAGAATGAATCTGGAAGAAAGCACAAGGCAAAGGAGAGAGAGGTTATCTTTGCTCCCTTTACACAGCTCTGCTCTTTGAGCTCCTAATTATCTGATAATCATCTGAACCTGTAGTTCAGCCTCAGTAACTCACTTTTCCAAACGCTTCAGCTGGGTAACTTCATCCTTCATTTGTTTCCTGTGCCTTGCCCTACAGAAGCTATATAAGCTCTCTGAGGGTTTCACTGGTTACAGCCCTGGCTTGTAAGCTACGGAAATCTAAATGTAGGTCAAGATGAGTTGAAATCTTTTAAATACAGTCAGCCACTGCTTCCTAAACATATCCCTGGAGCAGCTGCATGAAGAATGTTTACAATTAAAAACAAACAAACAAACCAAAACCTCAAGTAGCCAGTTGAGAATGCACTCCTGTTCTAGCCAGCAATATTCATTAAATGTGATACGTGAATAATATGTTATTTTGAGCTTGACCTGACTTAGGATCAGTACCTACAGAAGTGGCTCTATTGACTTGCTGCTCCTGTACCTCCTGGAGGACCCTCAGAATGAAGGCCCAGCCTGAAGTTAAATGGCCCTAGCAAGGATGCTGGGGAGATACTATGACAGGATGTGAAGTGTTACCTCATCCTGGTTTCTAGTAGGATGGGACATCCCCCAATTTTTTTTTTTTTTTTACTTCTTGATTTGACTCATGCAAACAAAATAACAGGAGGGAAAAAAAGAGTGAGAGAGAGAGAAATATGTGAGTGAGTTCTGCTGAGCATGAGTCAATCCCTTGAAACCCAGCAGGGGCACCGTCTGCTCTCCTTATGGAGCTCAGTGGCTTTCATCCCGATTCAAGTGTCTCCTACTCCTCCCTCCCAGCTGAAGGCAGATGTGGGTTCACTGGCAACAGTGGGCCTTGTTCTTTGTGAGTGTTTAAGGCCTGAGCAATCATTTTAAATTGAAAGCAGAGACAGTGATGCTATTACAAGATTGTCTAGAGCAGCGATTCTCAACTGGTAAGACATGCGTACATTTACAGGAAAGGAGTTTCATGAAGCCTAGACTAGAAATCTGCAGAGAAAAGCATGAGTATGATGCCGAGCAGCATCTTCTCAGAGCTCATGCTTAAAAATATTGAGAAGAAAACTTTATCAAAACATGTTGCCAGCACAGACTTTGGTCAGCTATGACATGGAAAAGGTCAAAGCGAGCTCATGGGAGGCTCTACAAGGGTTTATTAGGGGTTTGTGTTCTTTCCTAATTTTAATGGCAAATAGTCATTTATCTGCAGAAAGAAAACAATTGCATAAGATGTACCTCTTTATAAAACAGCTGACGTGCCCATGACATGCATGTGTATTGCCATGTGCAACAGGGGAGGAGGATCAACTATAGACAGTCACACACTTCAGCAGGGATCAGGGATTTATGTGCATTTGCTTGCTTTGCTCTAAAGGGAAACATATCTGTACAGTCTGAGATATGTCACCACTGTGCACTAAGGAGGAAAAAAAAGCCTAGATGTAAAAGCCTGGCTTTACAGATATTCTTAAAATTTCCTTGAAACCTCTTTGTGATTTTACCAAGGTATAAATCTGATGAGGGAGGTTCAACAGAGACAGTGAGAACTGAGGTATTCGGAAACTCTGGAAATAAAGACACTTCTCTTTAGAACTTCTCAGTCATTCAAGTTTGAAAAAGAGAAAAAAAAAAAAAAGTCCCAGGAACCTTTAAAACAGTGAAAGCCTATTGTCTTCTCAGCAGATAGTCAATTTAAGGGAATAAAGGGTAAGAAAAGCATCATTGCCAGCACACAATTTCCTCCTAGCAATTCCTCCTCATTCGCTCAGTTTCTACTCCACTTGGAAGAATCTAAAGAGATGGCTACAACTCTTCATAGGCTCATACTGGTAGATGTTTTCACCCTTGGCAGAGGTTGTGCTCAGTAACACAGATGATGTACCAGGAAAAAGCAGCATCTTGTCCTGTCTCCTACTCAGGTTGCAGGACATGTACATCCTCTATCGGTGGCTGAAAAAAAATCACCTCAGGATCAAAATGAAAAACATTGAGGTCTCTGTCAATTTAAAGCTCCTATCACTAATGCAGCAAATTCCAGCTTTGCTGTGACTTTCTTATCTGGTCCCCATTTTTCTGAGTTGTCCGCTGTTTAGCAGAAAAAGAGATGGGGTGGGGGAAAGAATTAGAGCCTGTGGTTTGCTCCATGGCCCCTAGAGGCGTTTCAGAGCCCAGTCCTCTGCAGCTTGTGCCTTCCCTTTTCCGTAGCAGCTAGGAACCACTTTTGGGATACCTAGCAGCGTTTTGATGGCAGCACAGAAGAATGCAAGGTGACGGAAAGGTGAGGCTTTATCCCTAGAACCTGGGCTTTCGGTGCATCTATCCCCACGTGTTTGTATTATCTCATTATAAATTCATTTCAGGTGAAAAGTCAGGTGTTTTTTAAAATGAGTAAGTAAAAGCCTTTAAAAGTACTGGAATATGAAGTGGTTTAAGTTTGCCACTTACCTGGCTTTCCTTGTCCCTCCTCTTCAGGGTTTCTTGTTCCACCTTAGGGAGCAGCAGTAAGGTCTTGGTGTGGAGGAGGTTTCATTTTGTCCCCATCTCTCATCTGTTCTTCTTTGGCACTACTTAACACCTGATACAGTTAACAGTGAAGTGGTTTTCAAACCAACCCCCCCACCCTAGGTCTGGACACCCCAAGCTGGTGCACCAGCCCCAGCCAGGCCCTGGGGGTGAGGTGGGGAGGCAAAGCCCCCTGCGTGCCAGGGAGGGCACCCCATTGCTGGCACGTGCACACTCCATGCACACCCGCACACCCCTGTAAACCCCTCAGGCATCCTCTCCACGTCCCACACAGCCCTTCCCACGCACCTTCTGTGTGTGCCATTCACCCCCTGGATATGCGTCCTGTACCTGTTCCACGGGCACCCCAAAACTGCTCTGGATGCCCCCCACCCACAAACGCCCTGCCTGCACCCCAGCGCACACCTTGAGCAGCCAAACACATCCCTTCGCCCTCTTCGGCACCGCTCAGCACCCCTTCCCTGCCGCTCCCTGCCCGCCCCCGGCACCGATGCGGAGCTGCCGGGAGCCTCGCCGACCGCAGCCTCTATCGCCTCCGGGCACCGCTTCCCCCCGGGATGGGGGGAACGCAACGGGGGGGCTGCGGGCGAGCGGGGCGCCGGGGAGGGACCGGGTGGCTGTTCCCGGTGCCGAGCCGCGGAGGGGAAGCCCGGGGGCGGGGGGACGCCGGGCATCGCCGGGTGAAAGCAGCCCGGGGGTGGCGGAGGTAGGCGGGGAGGAGGAGGCAGACCTGCCCCTCCGGGGGGAGCGGGCAGGCAGATGCCGGGCTGGGAGCGGCGGAGCCGCGGGACCCCGGCGGGTGGGGGCTCGGTGCGGCTGCCGCCCACCCCCGCGGCTCTCCCGGGGGGCTGCCGCTGGGAGAAGCGCTCCCCTCGGGCTCCCCTCCCCGGGGCACGCTGAGCAGAGAGCGGGCGAGCCGGGCTGTAAGTACTGGGCATCTTTTGTGCGGGGTTTGGAGCAGTTCCGTCGTTCCCCGGTGGCAGGTAGCGGGGGCTCGGGCAGGAGAAGCGTTTGCAGGCGAGGCTGCGAGGGTCGGTTCTCGGCGTCTGCTTGGGCTGAGGAGCCTTTCAAACGCCAGGGTGCCTGTGTGGAGGCACGCTGAAATGTTCCTGCACCGCGCATCTAGGTCTCTCGTGGTTCAGACAAAACGTGTTGGGCTCTCTTTTTTTTTTTTTTCCCCTTTTCTTTTCTATTTTTTAAAATTTCTGCTCCTCTCACAGTACTCTGTACCTTGTCACACAACTCTCTTACTGTCTCAGGAAAGGATGAATCCCGGTGACAACACTAAAGTGCAATGTGTGAGGATGAGGGAAGGAGATGAAAGCTTGAAATCATTAACTTGGGAGAGGGGAGGAGGTGGAATCACTTCTCTGCATGCTGCCTTCACACTATGGAGCAATGTGCTTTTGGGGACTGCTTTGCCATAAAAATAAAATAAATGCTTTGCCATTTAACACTCTTTCCTGTACGTGCACATCTGGATACCGTCCTGGCACCACTCCCTGCGTTCAGGCTAGAAGGGGGTGGCATAGCTGGGGCTGGAGATTGGGGACAAAAAGACAGGGAACCTTTCCCTTCCTTTGCAGCTTAAAGATGCTTTTTAGCCCCAGACCAGTTTTCTGCAGAGCAAATCCATAGGGATAATTCTCCCAGATTTGGGAAGCAGAATCAAGTGTTTTGAAGCCCAGATTATGCTCTCCGCAAATGGAAAGGCTGAAAGGAGGAATGCAAATACCTGGCTCCACACATCTTACTTCAGATGTTCCCAAGTATTGAGCCCTATGGAGGGTGAGCAAGGAGTTGCATGACATGCAGACGGTGTGTTCCCTACTAAGACATCCCACACACACTCCAGACGATGCCCTCTCTTACTGGAGTGCTGGAAATACCATTTCTGTCAGTGACACTGTTAGGGAAGGAGTCGTCCCTCTCACATTTTAAATCCCAAACGGAGGGACTGTCTCCCTCCCCCTACTTCCTTCACACGTCTTTATTTTTTCCTAATGACTTGCATTATTATTTGCCAAATATGGCATGCATCTTCCTGTGAAACTTCATATTTGCTGAGATGTTCCTGGAACTAGGCTCTTACAGTGCACTTTAGGAGTCTTCTGTTTTTAAACCAGAATTGTATATTTACTAATAACTGTCAGATGGCACGAACTGGTAATTTTAATCTATCATATATCCACAGCATTTTCTGGTTCTTCATAATGCAATTCTTGTGTAGTGACACAGGCTAGCAGCTATCTGAGCTGCAGTTTTGGTATATGGTGCTCATTGTAACGCGTCTCCGTAATACATCTATGCTGCACTCATCCTTAGCACTTTGCATTCCAGCCCGGCAGGACAAGTGTTCTAACGCCAGAAGTCATCGGAGTGACTTTGTTAGTTGTAGGAGGAGTATTTTAACCACCAGAGGAGCAGCCACGTACCGTGCTGACGTGCGGTATGTTAATGGTATTTAACCTCTTTAGGGAGACATGAACAGAAGAACATGCCTAGTTTAACATATATCACAGCTAGGATTTTCTATAAATGTGGGAGGCTCACACTAGTTAATATCACTGACCCAATTTTTATTGGTCTTGTAGGGAAATCTTAAAAGGTCTGCTGCAAAGGAAGTTAGAAATCTGATACTCTGCCGTTGCAAGCATCTCTCCATAACTTCAGTTGCTTTGCTACGTGGTACAAAGGAGGATGAAGGAAATAAATCAGTGAAGTTCTGTTGATTTGCTTGTATAATGTTGAAAGTAAATTTATTAAGTTTGGAATAAGCAGTGATTACGCATTGTCATTTGCTTAAGTTAAATTGTATAGATGCATGATTTTTCACTGGTTTTTGGTCTGTTATTCTATTCTGCCTCCTTCTTCTTTAAGACCATAAGGACTTCCTCTGGGCGATGATCCTGTTTTTACAGTCAATCAAAATCCATTCCGATATCCTTATGCAGGCCAAAAACACTGTATTAGACTACAAAGCAACAGTTACAAATTACTTTCAGAGCCCTCCTAAAACAAAATGCAGATGTAAATACAGTTCAGAGCTGCTTCATGTGCTACGCCTTAAAGTTCTGGATGTCTAAATCTGGAAAGTGTGCTCAGAAGCTCTCTTTGTGACAAGCATGCAGGCAGATGGATGAAGATTCTGGTAGGACCTCTGGAGAACAGGGAGCCACAGTCTGTGGTGGCTGGACTCTCCTATGTGCTTTGGGTTCAGAGCTGAGCATAGGCTGGAACCGACCCTGAACCATTTAATCCTGATTTTGCAGAAAGACTCATCTCCTTTTTAAGAATTTGTCAAATTCATACTAAAACATGCTGGAGTTATTTGCTTTTGCCCTGTTCAGAGCTGTACTCCATAGTTTTCCCAAACTGTATTCCACAGATATGAGTTAGGAGGTTTGTAACAAAGATAATGGTGGTGTTCATTATTTATTTATTTATTTATTTTCCATGGCTGCTTAATATCCTCTTCTGTCTTTGTTGCTAAATTATTCATTTCTAACCTCCCTGTGGAAAATAGGATGTCCTTTCTCTGATTGTTCTTGCAAGGTGTAGCTACACCTGTTGCAGTAGATATTGATTATTTATTTATTTATTTACCTACAATATTTTTCTGAGCCCAAATGACCACAGTAGCATCCAGAGTCCCAGACAGGATCTTAGCAAGCCTTGCACAGCTGCCTTAATCCACTTCACTGGTGGATATCAGTCCATGATGTACATTAGGATTACATGTGCTATTTGGACTTTAGCATTGCATGACAGAGAAGAGAGATGATTATAGTGCTTTGTGGTGATGAACAGGATTTATTAGTGAAACCAGATGGATCCAGGTAGGACAGACTCTGGACTTTTTTTTTATAAGCCAGCCCTCTGCCAAATTTAATGTTATCTAAATTGTCTGTGATTACAGTATATGTTTTGCTAAAATCTGTATCTTTTCTGAGCAATTGTAAGGGGTCTGTTGAAAGTGCTACAGCAAGGTCTGTCTCTAATAATGTCTTCATTAAGCTTCTCTATAAACAGAAGACTGTACTAATTGCCAGGCTAACATGCTATTTGGCTCTGTGAACAAGCTACTGAACACTAACTTATGAATGGAAACTTGAAAGGATCATTTGCAACCTGCTACATGAAAGAAATACCAAAATGAAATGAAAATGTGCTTGTATCTCTGTTGCTGATGCTGCTGCTGTTAAAAAACTGGAAACAGAAAACTGATTAGAGTGCCACTTTAATTTTCCAGGGAGACCTGACTGATTTCATAAATGTTTTTTGCCTCCTGAGTTGCAGCAGCTGCTCCCTATATAAAAGCTAGAAATAACTGGTTCTTCTTTAGTAAGAATGAAAGGAGAATTGAGCTCTATACAAATGAGGAGATTAAGAGCTCCATGAGGCATATACCCATTTAATGCTGCTGGAGACTAAACACACTAGAATAATCTTAACTCTCGCTTCTGGTGAGCAGAAATTCTAAGAAAAAAAATTTCCTTTAGTGACTTATTAACAAAGGCTTTTCAGGTTTACTGGGATTTATCATGTGAGCCTAATCTACCTTTTGTTCATCCTGTTGGCAGGCTTTAAAATTTAAAAGGGTCTGCAGAAACTCCTCCCCCAAAACTCCTTATTTAATTAAAGAGGCTTGGTGCATTATTTACCTTTGAGTCTTCCATCTATGTGGGAACAATGAGTTGGCATTAACATATTGTAAAATATTTGTGAATGCTGCATTATAAGCAGAGGCAGGGAAAAGAAACAGAAACTTTGACTATAACTTCAAGTTTGCAACCACCTAAATAGGCTCATTCAGAATGCCTGGAAACGAGGCCACTCCTACATAAGTACTAAATATAAATACAGGTGTGTAACTCCACAGCAGATTTCTCTTCTTCTGTAGGTGATTTAAGAGCCTGGATGCAAGTCACTCTGTTTCTAAGGGAGCTCTCCAGATTGATTGGATGTGTAGATCGGGTCTTGCACACAATGGTATTTTATATGTTTTTGCTTTGGTAGCTTAGCAAGGACTCATTGCTATAGTTCTCTCACTGTTTCCCCAGTTTCTCCTCCTCCCCCACTCCATTCACTGCTGTAGCTGTGAGCATCAAGTTGCAGATAAAACGACTTCTGAGAGAGCAACGGGATGCAGCTCTTGCCAAAGGCAATTAAGTGCTCAGGATTACAGTGTGCTTTACAAAGTGTGTTCTTGCTGAATCCCTTTCCTCTTCTGCTTGCTGGCACAAAGCACTTTCTTGGCACTTATCTTTGTTATAACGAGTCCGAGCATCGCTGAACTTCACTACAGTGTGTCAGCTCTCTCAATCAGTCCAGCAAGCTGCAGTGTCTTGTGTTTTGAGGACAGTCTTGCTGGTGATTCTTCACTAAGAGTCAGCTTGACCTCGTCACCTCTGCTGTAATTGGATTAAATTTACTCACTTGCCAAAAGCACGTCCAGTTTATGGCACATTTATTCTTTAGGCTGAAGTGCTGTTTGTATGCACAGCATTCTTAGCACCAAAGGCATTTCTAGGGCCTGTGTGATACAGCTGATGTGCTGCATCAGAATTCAGAGTCAGAATCCTGAAGGACGTTTTCAGTAATTTGCTTCTTCCAGAAAGGATTAAAACAGATCATATATTCTGTTTGAACGTCAAAGATATAATCTATGGGAGAAAGAAGAGATGCTGTAGTTGCCAGTGATGTGCATCTTTTATCTTCTTTTCTCGTAAAATGTCACAAGTTGTTGAGAGCCCACAGGTGGTCTGAAGCTGCGGCCTTCAGGCTGAGGGAAGCATGTGATGGTAAGTGCTGTTTTTGCACACCCAGTGCAACGTATTTTTAATTGCTGCACAACAGGTTAAGATCATCACTCTGGATTATCCTTTTACTGCTTTTTCTGGTATTCTACAGCTCTCTTGTGTTTTGGGGCATTTGCAGAGCAGAAGGATGATATCTGAACAGACAGAAAGGTGTGTCCAAAATAATACAGGGACGGTGTAGTTGAGGACAATCTGACCACCAGACCTGTAGTTTCATCCCAAGAAGCTTTATGTACTCTCTAGAACAGTGCAATCCAGCTTCTGGTAGGAAAGACAGCCAAGTAACAAAAATTACTATCCTGATTGTTAACCTCAGCAAAATAATAAGGGACAAGTCAGTGACAGGGAGACCAAGGACCAAGTGAGTTGCCAATGCTCTCACAAAGAGGGTCAGGATTTGAGTGGCTAGAGAGAGGCACAAGTTAGTACTTGGTCTGGCCTAGGCACTTTCTGAAATGTCCCAGATAACAAAAGGATCCCCATTTGGAGAATTAGCTGTTCTTATCTGCCTGGTAGTATTGCAAGTTTTCTGTCCGCTTCTAAGGCTTAGCAGAGTTATATTTTGAAGACAGCTTTGGTCACAAGAGCTGCATCTACCAGCTCTCTAGCTCTGATCAGGACATTGTTGTATTTTATTTCAAGGTGATGCTTTTCTCTGAAGTGCTATGAACTGATGAATACTCATGGTGCAAAGCATTAACTGATAAACAAACTGGGACATGGACATGAGGCTTCCGCTGTCTACTAAGCGACAATCAAAATATCGTTTACTGAGTAAATGTGCAGTACAAATAACAGGATGCTGAATTCAATATCCCACTCTAAAAGGTCTGTAGTTGTTCAGTCATGTTTTCTGCACCGTTAACTCTTAGGAAGTTGATCAACTCTTAATGAAATATGTTTATAATTCCATAAATTCCTTATAATGATGTAAGCAGTTTGTTAAATACTGAAGTAAAAGTATTGGGTTTTCTTTTATGTCATGTATTTGGAATCAATGTAATATTTAAAAAATAAAATAAAAAATCACTGACCATGTCGTCTGAACAAGGATTAACAGCCTGACTCTGAAAGAAGTTGGACTCAGTGGTCTTTGTGGGTCCCTTCCAACTCAGGAGATTCTGTGATTCTGAGAACAAATGTGAGGGCATGTTCAGTAAGAAACACTTATAAAGTCCAAGTCAGGGAACTACTGTCAATATGGTCTTATACTCACTTGTGTCAAAAGGAGAGTTACAGAACACAAGCAATCAGCAGACTGTGTTTAAAATATACATGAAAGAAAAATTTGGAAAAATTAATAAATATATAAAGCCTTCTTTACTCAGGTTATTTACTCTCAATCTTTTTTATGGCCATAAGTTTCCATTTCCTTTGGTGGAAGAAGAGAAATATATTATGTAAATGCTTCCTGTCTGAACATGTTGCTAGGCCTCCACATCACTGGTTCAAGTCCAGCCCAGCTCTGGAGGTGAGAAACCCTTTATTTCTATTTTATGCAGTGTAAGTTTGGCCTTTGTTGTGGGTTAGATCAGTGGGATCCGTTCGTGTACACGCAGCCCTCCTTTAAACACCCCCGTTCTGGCTGTGGTGGCCTCAGGGGATGTATCTCCTGCAGAGCCTGTGAGACCATCGCACAGGGAGCCCTGGCTTTGAAATGTAACAGCTGGTTTATGGGCATCTCACCCCCAGCTTCAGAGCAGTGCCATTCCTCTGACCTCAACGGAGCTGCAGCATTCATGGTTTTCAGTAACATGGGGGTTCAACTGGGCCTATATTCTTTTAACTGGTCTATTTAGCAGCTCTTTTCCGTACGCAGTCTCCATGCCAGTGACAGGAGCTTCCTGGAACTGACAGGAGACACAAAAGGCTCTCTTCTCTAAATCACTGGACCTTAAGGATATTGAAAGGATGTTACAACAAGCCTCATAATACACCATTGTCAGGCTCTCTCTGAAGATGCCTGCGGTGGTATCGCACCTCTAAGCTTTCCAGAGGGGGTGTGATGACCCCAAATGGCAGAAAATAGAAGAGTAATGGTTTGGGTGGCTGTAAGGAATTTTATGGCACTGCTTCCCTGGGCTGTAACTTGAAACCAGCTGGAGGCAGTTGCTGCTGACTGAACTCATATCAGTAAGAGGCAAGCAAATATATGAGCATGCATCAAGCAGTTTTTTTAGGAAGAGATCCTGGCTTATGTGTCTGTGCATGCCTGGCTGCATCTTTCTCACAGACAAGGGAGTGGTGAAAGATGCTTTGTTTCTTCTTCATTTCCCTTTCTTCTTCCTACTCTTTTCCCTGTTCCTCCTCAGTACAGAATTTTTTCATGTTGCTGTGAAAATGTCCATGCTCATGAACACATTTGAATGGAAGATGGCTGCTGGTTTTTGAAGTCCAAAAGTCAGCATTCCTGGGGGGCCACAGGGTGTGCGCTGTGCCGTTCCCTGGTCAGGGATGTGCCCAAACAGCATGTTGTACTCTTGCTGGAGAGTTTGTGGCAAGACAACACTGTGTTGCTGGCAAAAAAGGCTCGAGTCAGGGAATTTTGAATTTTATTTATTACTTTTTGCCAATCAATACAGTGTTGAACATCTCCAAAGCTGGAGACTGCACATCCTCTCTGGATGACTGCTACTAGACCACCCTCATGCTGACGGACATTTTGGCTCCATGGTTGGGCTCTGGTGTTTTTTCCCCACTGGGCCGCCCCAGTGCCAGAGCCCACCAGAACCAGCTGGAAACGGTTTGGAGCAGCTCACAGCCTCCACCCTGGCACACAAACCTGCCCCGTACAGTGTTGTGTGTGAGAGAGGCGAATAAAGAGGGAACTGAGGGGTGGCAGTGAGTATCCAGTGAGGGAATCACCTCAGGCTGAGGGTCACGTGAGGTGGCAGGGACTTGTCTTGCCCTGAAGACATGGCTGGCCTGAGCACGTGCCCGGGCAGGCTCAGAAGCAGTCACTCCATTTTGCCTCAGCCCCAATTTGTTGGATCAAAATTTTATTTCAACTGGTGGGGAGTTTTGCTCAAGATATGAGTTCAAGTCCACCTGAACATGGCATATGTACTGGGCTGCTCACTGATAAATGTTTCAGAAGTTTCAAATGCTTCTAAATTTAGTCAGCTGAGGTATGGCTCCTTCGTTTTACCTCAGCTTGTGCCAATATCTAGTTCATCTCAGATGACTTGTAAACCATTTAGGTCTCATTCAATCTATTTAGTTCTTATCTGCTACGAAACTCAGAAGTTATACTACTTCTCCAAGGCATTTCCAAGCTATAGCTGGGGACTTTGAAGGATGGAGACCAAATCAGCTGTCCTGGTTAGCCTGAACAGAAGTGGAGGCTCAGCTCCTGACTGGACCACACAGACATCCAGAAAGTGAGTTTGTACAGATTAATGACTTGCATGGCATCTTGACAGCCAGGACAGAAAGCCAGGGATGTTCAAATAGTTTTCCAGGTAAAATAATTTTCTTTCTCCACATGTGGTCTTGACCTTAGATTTAATGTAATATTCTTTAACTGCAATCTCTTTACCACTTTATCGCTTTTGTTTTGTCTGAGGTGGCAAAAAGTAAACATGAATGTGTAAGTACATTTAGTACTTGGCATTACAGCGTACCCTTTAGGGACACTGTTTTGTTGTTTCTCAAAATAACATCTCTTGGATTTGTTTTTCTCTAACTCTGTAGTTTGCTTGACAGCTAGGGTAACCTGCTTTGAGGTTGGTGTGGTCGTTCATCAGCATGTGGGCACTGTGAAGGATCCTGAATGTATGGGATGTACCGTATATTACATTAGAGATGCATGGTTATTGATATCGGTGTAAGAAACTGTAGTAACATAGCTTACTTCTCACAAAATTAAAAAGGATCTAAATGCCAATGGTGTTTCTTGTCTCTTCATGCCCATTATCTGTCTTGTGATGAATGGAATTCTCTATAAAACTTTCCAGTGCTCATTCCTTTCTGGCTGGTTTTATTACAACCACAAAATTTTGAGATAGATTAAGTCAAGACCAGGCACAAGAGAGATCTTTGTCTAATATTTGATCTGTGTAGCATACAGATATTTTTTTCCAAAGAATCAAAATTATTTTCTTTTAAAACTGTAGGAGTTAAAAATAATGAGGAAATAAATTGAACCTCAAAACAAAAGCTCTATTGTCCTGAAGACAAACTCACTATAATAGCACTTCTTGTGAGGTATTTTTTCTGTCTGTCCTTATATTTCACTTACAAGACAGGAAATACAGCTTTGCTGATTAAATGTCTTTATAAGATAAAAATAACTTACCATCTTCAAAGATGGTATTCTTAAACATCTACTTAATGAGGTACAGTATTCTTAGATTCTTGAACAGCTACTGTTTGAGATCACTTCTCTCCCTGCCTTTCCACTTCTCACAGTTCTTGTGTTAACAATGTTAGGGTATATACCCATTTAGTCCTGTAACTGTATACTTATGGACCTGTTGTCCAGGAGTTTGTTTAATCCCTTTTTGAACCTATGGACACCCTTTGCCTTTACTGCCTCCCATGAAAGTAAGTTCCAGAAGTTTGTAACCTGCTGTGTTAGCAAATATTCTCTATTTAGATGGGTATACTGTAGTATTAAGTAAGTACAGCCTCATTCCAGCATTGTGGGATTTGGAAAATAACTGTTCTGCATTCGGTCATTTTTTTTTTGTGTGTGTGTGTGTGTTACCTAGCAGGTAGCCTTTATAGCTTTCTCTGGTTTGGGTTGTTCCATATACCTAGAAGTGTCTTTTGCACTGGATATGGATCTAAAATGATGATCAGTAGTGTGGAAACAATCTATTAAAATTGAGAGGCACAAAATTATTTGGGGAACTAATGGAACTACATGTATTCCATTTTGCATACACATGGTATATGCAGTGATGTACAAATCTTTGTATTTGTACACATTCTAGCCCAGGGTTTCATAAAATTTAACTCCCCTGCTCTTAAGACATCTAGAAAGAGCCTTGCTCTTTCAATTTTTCAGACACAGAAAAAACCTGAAGGAGGATGCTGTGAGGCTATTTGAGAGGTCTCAGTAGGCACGTTTATAAGAGCTGAAGTGTGTTTATATTCATTTCTGTGCAGTTACCAGAAGATTGTCCTTCTTCCATAAAGCATGTACAAGCATTTGAAGAAGTCATGTAGAAAGAGTTTGTATATTCTCTACAGATGCACTCTGAAGAGCTGCTCTTCTTACAGGCACATTTCAGCATTGATAGGAGATATTTGATATATAAGAGATATAAAAAAAATATTGAGATATAAACAAATTATTGTTAATTAATATTACTTAGCTAGTCAAAGATAATAATAACTAATAACACCTACATAGATGGATAGTCTAGTGTTGTGTTCTCTGCGCTGTATACATTTTTCTGGACCATGTCCTGTCCCCTGCTTTTGCAATCACCTTACATTCTATAAATAGTCTCACCTAAATTTGCAGAGCTTGTCTTTTTGAGTCTTTACTTAACCTGTGAGTACTGGACCAGTCTTTCTTCAGATCCAGCTATATGTTTGTGCTTTCCTGTTGAAGGCCTTGGATTCAAGCCTACTACATGTCTGTCTGGAGCAGAGAGCTGTTGGAAATGTACATGCTGTCTCTGTGTGAGCCTGGGGCAGTGATGTGTATAGATGACTTTGTTGATGAGTTGCAGGAGTTCCCCATCACACCAGCAACTAAAAAATGAAGAAGAGTTGTATACTTTAAAAGTTACTGAAAAAAAAAAAAAAGGGAAAGCAAAAAAAGTGAAATTGTCCAGAGCAATTTCTTCATCAAAGCTGACTGGAATAACATCTGTGGTGAAAACCTGTGTCTCATCATTTCATTGTAATATGTGCAAGGGAAATGATGTTAAGCGAAACAGTTGCCTGTCATAAAGAGGAACTGGACTTCATGATGCAGAGTACTTGCAGTTGTGTCTGATGAATCCGTTCTCATGAACGATTTCTCATCAAATGAAATTTCAGTGGCTGTCAGGAACTTTTGTGATCATTGGCCTCTGTGGACCTATTAGGCTATGGATTTATCTTCAGTACTAGGCTTCAGTAGGATTTTCCTTGTTATCTAGATATCATTTTTTATTTTACAGTCAGACTTGTGTGTTTATGTGGCTAACCTAGCCACACTTCACTAGTCTGATATTTAGGTATTGATAATTTTGATAGCATAATCATTATGTTTTTCTAACTGTAAAATACTTTCTTTAATGTGAGTTATTTGTAGGATTTCTACTAGAATGTTTTTCAAATGCTACGGTCAAATACATAGTTCTTATTGCCTTCATCACTAGATTTCAAAACACTTTACAGAGAAGGATCAGAAGGGAAGGAGCTTGAAAGGACTTCTCTAAGGCCTGAAAAAAGGTAAGCAATGTGATTCTTCTGGGCCCATATCTGAATGCAAAATTGTTTTACTCTAGCTAAAATTGATTCAGTAGTTCAGTGAATAAAATGTGTGAGTGTTACGCTTGCATTACCTATAATAGGCTTAGTCTAGGTTTACCTTAATGTACTGAGGGTGTGGGATGAGCAGAAGCATCACTTTTAAATGCAAGTGTACACGCTTGAATGTTCGACTTTCATCAAAATTTTAGGTTCTTACCTTTAAAATATATGCTTCGTATGCAAATTTTTTGTGACTCATAGGAGAATTATTGTTGTAGTGTGGAACATATTTTTGGGTCAATTTTTGTTCCTAGTTCTCTGTGAGTCTCTAAGATTTTGCCCTGGTCTTGAGATATTATTAACTCTGTTGGCTCAGCTGGATTAATTAGCTCAAAAATATGTACTTAATAAAAATTAATAATTTCATCCACATTAAGAGATTTGATGTAAAAATAGTTTTCAGAGGTAAACTCTGATTTCTAATTATCCGTAGCTATTCCACCCCATTTGCAGACCAAGAAGATTTCAGATGCTTACAAACCAAGCATGAAACTATTACTAGCTACCATTCCCAGTTTATACCTTGAAAAATAAATAAGATTTTTAAATCACCCTTTAAAATTATTACATTTATTTCCTGTTTCTTGCCCCTTCCATATGAC
Organism: Anser anser; assembly: GCF_964211835.1. Classification (NCBI taxonomy): domain Eukaryota; kingdom Metazoa; phylum Chordata; class Aves; order Anseriformes; family Anatidae; genus Anser; species Anser anser. Next base: position 15,869,867 of record NC_139726.1, on the reverse strand, counting down.
AAAGTTATTCATTCTTCTCCATCCTCAAATGAGAGAACTTGAATGTGCTTTATTGAAAAACTGCTCTGCAAAGTTTCCAGGTTTATAGGAGGCAGAACGACTTCTGGAAACTAAAAAATGAGCTTGTGAGAAAAATAAAAAGTTTTGGTGAACTGTTTGACAAATATTGAAACTCAGCTTGTGAAAACAAAACCAGAATTTAGGTTCACTGTCAGGACATGATGCAGTTATTTTGAACAGTTCTGGTTAACTTCATTTCAGAACAAGGGCTGACTGCTCCATTTTGCATTATGCAGTTACGTAGTACAACGATTAACTTTGAGTTGTGTTATGCCGGCTGTTGTGCAAACACTGAGGAAGACCTTGCCACTGCCCTCAAAGAGCTTTGTGCAAGATAATGAATAGCTTGCTTCCAGTGAGGTGATTTTTATTTTTATTGTAAATTGGAGAACTCCACTGAACTGATAAAAATTACATCTTTTTGATTTCTGTATTTCTTTAACCTAGATGGATTTGCTGTCTTTCTGCTCTTACTCCTTGCTTTTCAGAAGCCAGTGTCTTTTCATTAGTCTTGTAACATGCTCTTTAACTTCTGTTGTTTAAACATATCATCCACAAAAACACCTTTTTGTTTTTATTATTCAAAAGAAAATGAAAGGGGACCAACATCGTAGGCAATCACATGCAACATTTTTTTTTTCCTCTCTGATTTGTAACCTTTCGTCATGCTTTAGAAGAAATTCACTCTGAAATTTAGATTTCTGCAGCTTCGGTTTCCAGCCCCTGGATTTTGATATGACTTTCTCCAAGATAACTTTCAAACCTGAGACGACTAGTCTTTTCCCTTGGAAAGTACTTCTGCCTTCTGTGGTAAAAAACCTTGTAAGCATTTTTAAATGAACTTTGTTCTTTTTTGTTGTTGTTTTTGTTGTTTATAGTAAACATTTATATAAGTATATATTTTTTCTACTCTCCAGATTGTTGTCATAGCCCATTTAATTCTCTCCAGACTGTTTCGATGCCCTTTTAAGGGATTATCTGGGTAACTCCACTGTTAAAGCAGAAGTCTGTGCCTTTTTCTGGCTTATGTGTGAGAAGACTTTTTTTCTTCAGCAAGGCAGTAGATGTTTTCCATTACATGTATGTGCGTCAAATAAACTGGGAGGCCTTGCTTGCACTTCGAAGTTGTCTGAATTGGTGAATTTTAACCCAAACACTAGAAGAAAAATACTAATGCTGGATGTTTTCTAAAGGAAAAATAGGAAGAAAACAAAGGAGGGGAAGAACAACTAACTACACCCTGGGGATTGATCTTGACTGTGCCTTATTACCACAGCTTTATCCTTTCCAGTTCTTCAAGATGCTGGCAGTTATTGAACTCTGACCTGATTAATGCATTGGATTGATGCCTATAGATTGTGGTAGTGATATTGCTTCCAGCTGGTTTCCTGGCAGGCAGATTGGCAACAAGTTGTCATCTTTGTGGTCATGAAGGGGAATAGTATAGATTTTTTTCTTTTTTTATGGAGCTTGTCTCAGCAAATAAATACCAGTCATTGGGTCCATTTCTCTGAAAAACAGTAGCCTTGTGGTAAACAGAATTCTGTAGATTTATTGAAGTCTATAGAGTAATACAGTAAAAGGATGTGATATCTATATTGCTACCAGAGACTTAAAACCCCGTAATACCTGCTCCTCCTTCAGTCAGCAGGGAGCTGGCTTTTGAAGCTATGTGTATCTTGTGCATGTGGAATGTGTGGGATAATCCTAGACACGTTTCTTGGGAAAATACTGGATTTTGTAGGACTTAATTCAGAGACTTGAGTTCAGTCAATGCAGCAGGCCACAGCTGTTAGAAATTGTTTGGGCACTGTTGTTCAGGAATTATCTTTCTATATTTTGTGTTTCATGCAGGTAGAAAATATCAGTTTCAGTATAGATAGTATAGATGTGAGAGGGTTAAATTGAGTTGCCTACAGTATCCAGTGGGTCAAAATAAATGACTGAACTGTATCTTCTGGCCTTGCACCCTAAAACTTTTTGACACCACTTCAGTGTCCTAACCACTTTTTTGTGCTGCCAAGAAATTGCTTCTTTTTAGTGACGACATTGTTTTGTTTGCATGATGGCTGCGTGTACAGCTGGTTCCATTTAACCCACAAGGCTGAAATGGTTTGTGAAGCAGCTTCTTATTTTTATTGTTAAAGCAAAGATTAGCCTCTAATCTCCTTTTCCTTACAAGGGGATTTATTCAATTTATCAATATATAAAGTGAAGACTCATTGAGCAGAAGAATCAGATGGAAGACTGAGAATGTCACAACTCAGTTACTCCTTCAGGTCTGAGTTCTTTTAATCCTAGAAAAATGCTACCCTTCTGTGAAAGGAGAGGAGCAGGACTCAGTGGGAAGTCTCTATTTGTAGGCTATGTTGTTTCACCATCACTAACTCATCTTAAAACTAGTGCAAGCATATCTGCATGAGTTGTATGCTGTGCAAACAGTAGTGCACATATGTTTAATGCATCATAACTTGTATGGAATAAGATGGAAAATTCCTTAGATTTTTTTTCCTTCCACCTTCATTGTATTAATGTTCCACACCACAAACACATAAATATATGTTTCTACCTGTGATCATGTTTGGGCACAATATTTTTCTTCCTTTCTCATCTGTTGATCTCTTTTGATGAGAGAAGAGATGAAGATGGAATGAGATGATATATTTTGCTGACCTCAGGACCCAGTGCACTCCCTGCAACTTGCACAGAAAGTGGGTTTCTTGGAAGGTGGATTCTGTAGTTCTGAAATGTTATTGCATGTATTTTAACATATAACCTAGAGAGACCATTGCACTGTTGCTCTTTTACCACTGGAAGAGAGAGAGATGATAAACTGTTACAGGACAAAAAGCTTTGGCTAGAGTTTCAAACTTTAATAACAGTTTTTGTTGCAAGGAAGCTCTGAAATTGCAGTGGTTCGGAGCCAGACCATGCTATAAATCCATGAAGTTAGAGAGAACTTGCTAGTAATGTTCTCTGAGGCCGAGATTTCTGACAGAAAATGTGGTTCTTATTGCAATGTGCCTCCTCATTCCAAGACAACTGGCAGCTGGTTCTACTACTACTTGTGCCAACAAGGCTTTAACTCCATTTCTCTCTTAATCACCATATTAATTTTCTTCTAGCCCATGAAGCAGAGACTACCACTTATGCACAAGTTTAATGGTGGGTTTAAACTTGCTGTGGCCTCTAGGTTGGTAGTATGCAATGTTGCAGGGAGAGGCTGATGGTTTTGGAAATGCTCCAGTTACCTATTTCACTTAAATTCGGTTTGTGTCTTCATTAACTTCACTGCTGAGTCGTACCTGCTTCCATCTGCAACCAGGCCAGTAAAAATGCCATAGGAATTTGAAATAATGCATAACAGACACAACAGGAGAAAGCCAACTCATTCTGCCATGGTTCTAAACCAACTAAATCCCTAATACGTGATTTGTGTCTTGGGTGCATCTGGCCAAATGCTCCCATGCAGTAATTAATGGCAACTGTCTGGTGAGCAATCTCTAGTGGAAGAATCACTAAAGCTTTCTGTGAGAAAGCTCTTGAGGAAAATCAGTCTTCCAAGTTCATTTCACCACTTCAGTTGTTTTCTGGGGACCCACAGCAGCCTGAAGAGTACAGAAGCAACCAACGTCTTTCTCTCCATATTAATTCCATTCAGTAATCCAAACTAGAGCAAATACATATCAATGTCATTGTCTAGTGCCTTCCATAGCAGGAAAAACTACTCCAAAAAGGATTCATTGCTATAGACGTTTAGGGAGGGGAGGGGAGCACCTTGGCTTAGTCTGCTTAAACCAAGGAAATCTGAAATAGATACTTATGTTCCTAGCTTAATTGTTAAAGTTGTGGGCAGGGAGGAAGGAAAGGAAGTGTATTCAGTGGTATGAGGCTAGAGGCAAATTGCCCAGATCTGCCCTCAGATATGTAAGCACAACTTTCAGTAATTTCAGAGGGAAGAGCACGACATAATGAAAGGATAACGAGGTACACAGAAGTATCCAACTCTGGTACTATCCTCACAGGGAATGAGACCCAGGGGTCCAGGAGGGCCTGTCCTACCTTTTTTTCTAAATAGCTGTGTCATACAACCTCTTTCACACTCTGATCTTTAAGTGCAATTAAGTTTCTTTCTTTAGCTGGAAGTTGCTTCTTTACCATACTTGTGAGCATTCGTCTGATTTTTAAACTAAATAAGTTCCCTGTTTATTTTTTACCTATGATTTTTCTGTCTTTGGCTATCTCAGAGACATCTCTGGTAATCTCTTGTTGCTCAGAGTTGTGTGTTTTTTTTTTTAATTATTGTTGTTTTGTTTTGTTTTGGTCTGGTAGCTATTAAAAGTATGCTATGTAAGAAAAAAGTGGGGCTAAAACCCAACTGTGTAGGAAACTAATATGAGTGAGACACAGAATGAACCAGTAGGCTACTTATACATGGAAGGCAACCTGGTTAGATTGCAAGACTGACACCTTTGGGTGTAGGACTGTTCCTCTCCAAAGGCACAGCTGAACTCTTGCTGTGGTCCTTTGCCATCTGAGGAAGAGGAGGTTGAAGGCACTGATGGCCTTATGCATAGGGTTCCTGGAAGTGCTTTGGGGGCAAGAAAATAAATTAGCATGCTACAGATTAATTTTATATCCCAGGTCCCTTGAAATCAGCATTGTGTTTAGTCTTTACAAGGGCAAGATACGATGATGTGGAGTAGTAGCTGCCAGAGAAGATGTATGAGGAATGATTAATTTGAGAATGTGAGGGGTGGGGTGGGAGAGAAAACAAAACATTTCACTTTGTGCCAGATCTGGTAGTTCCTAAAAATAAATAATAAGAAGAGCCATCAGTGCACTTGAGATGAAGCTTAAATATATGTATATTGTTTGGCCTCTACCTTTCTTTCTTTGTGTAGCAGCGCTTTTCAGAACTACCTATGTTCTCTTGAACATCAGTGGAATTTATCATATCAGTATCTGAGGAGCTCTCCAAAAAATGTGTTCTCTATGAACCATGCTGCTTTTGTAATGACTCTGCAGGGATTAATGCTGTATTTGGGATCAAGGAGCTTACCTGCTCTGCCATGGTTCTCCTGGATATGGGCTGAAATAGAACTGCAAATTTCTGATGAGTGTGGAAATGGGAAAGGAAGCTGCTGTCCCATGGTTAAATGCATGGAAAATGATGTGAATTTGATTTCTTTTTTGGATTGAAGAACTTGAAGCACAGCTAAAGTTTGCTTAGGTGTGCAGGTCCTCTTCTTGGTCATACCTCAAACTTGTTCCTCAGCAAGCTAAAATAAACTATGTAAGGATCAGGAAGAATATACTTCAGAATTTATTATGACTGTCTGTCATGTTTTACACCTCACAGAAGTTACTACGTACTATATTATGATAAGAGTAAAGGAAATTTCCATTTGCAGTAGTCACAGTGTGACAGAAATGAAATGGCTTGCTGTGAGATTCCAAAGAGCCCTTCTGATTTCTCTGTGAAACAGTAACTGAAACCTGGTGAATATTGCTTGTGAATTGTGCTGCTCCTGCCTCCATCAGCTCACCTAATGAAGGTCCAGAAATAATGGAGTTAAAAGAAAAAGAGAGGGAATATTTGAATTTTATGCTTTCTTTCCAATTTACCTTTTCTTAAAGCATCAATATATTTCAAGTTGCTTTGTCTCAGTGGAAGTCATATAGAGGTTTTGATTAGTTCATTGTGAAGCTTGTTTGGATAGTTGATCACAATTGCCTTGGTATTTATACCAGCTCTTCTTGGGATCTCTGATAGCCACAGCATGGCTTGGGCCGCTGTGTTACCCTCTCTTCAGCCAACTCAGAAGATCAAAAGTAGTAAGCTAATAAAATACAATTCTTTTATGACTCCTATTTTTCTCTTCCCAAAACTCTCATGCAAGCTGGTAAGACTCCTCCTCCTTCCCCCACACTGGGAAGTACCAGGAACTTCACATAAGTAGGATGCCTCTTCTAGTCTTGCTTTAAATTGCAGTCATGAGCAGCATTACAAAAACTCTAAGGCTAAATAATGCTTGGCTCATATCTGCTTAGGTGGAGGATTATAGCATATGCTTCACTTACTACTGCAGAGGCTACAGCAGTTGCTTAGTTTGCAAAACCACTACTATGCCTCTTGCCTATGCGCTAGATCTGGGTGCAGTGAGGGTAAACCCAGATTTGCCCTTTTTCACTTACGTAAAGTGGCCCTGAAACTTCACAGCTCCCCTTCTGTTCCCTGTTCCCCAAAAGTATTCTAATATTTGGAATTTGTAAACACGGGATTTGGGATTCCATGTGCATCTGGAAATGATAAACCGTTGGTATTACAGAGATGTAACCCTTTATACCTCTAACCTAAGAATTCTCCAGAGAGAACTTTCAGGCACATCTGATGTAGATACAGGCAGATTCCTAGCAGCTAAAAGCAAAATGAAAAAGTTGCTGTTGAATGAGTGGAATTTTCATTGAAAACAATGTCATTGGGAGGGGTTGGGGGGTAAAAATTATGGAGTCTGGCAATAAATACAGCCATAATAATTTGAGCTAGGAACTGAAGAGACGAAACAAACAAAACTTGTCAGGCAGCATTAGTGGAGGAGAGAACCTTTTGCAAGCGATGGGGTAGTGGAAAACAAAAACCAAACCGAACCAAACCACAAAACCCAAGACCCCTAACAGAATCTTGGATTAGTTGAGGTTCAGTGAATGGCTTTGTTAAAAACTCAAGAAAAGAATTTAAATAGAGAAGTCCTGATAAAGGTGCAGGGCATCACAGCCCTGTTTCCATAGTGACATTGTTCAAACAGAGGCTTAAAGGAACATGAATACCGTTGCAGCTGAGCTCTGTAGAAGATACCAGCCTTCCAGTGGGGATTCTGGCCATAGTTTGTTTAATGTTTTTTCCCCTCTAGATGGATATGGAAAAAAAAAAAAAGTGTTGGGAAAAAAACAAGAGTTTAGACAAATAAATGTCTTGACAGACTATTGCTTCCTTCTGGCTCCAGCTTTCTACGTTTTACATACCCTCTCCACTCATTTTTACTTTGACTGTTGGAGGTATTAAAAATTGCATTGGACTGTTGTTTAAAAGAAAAAAAAAAAAAGAGACACCTCCCCCACACACACTTGCCTATACTGAAGCAAACAAGACTTTACACCAAGTGAGATTAAAATATGCATGTTCCTTCATGTCTGTATTTACTCTCCTTTGACAAGAAGATGGAGTCAAATCATTTACTCAAAAGTGGTCTTGGTGTGAGTGTAGCATAGTAGATTTACTCTTTCATGTTTCCCACTTTTCTAATCATTCTATATCCTTTCAGAAATTCACCAAGAATCACCTTTTTCATAATTGTTGCTTTTCTCTTTGAAAAGCAGGTTCAAGCCCTGGGTAGAAAAAAAGATGTTTCCTGTTAAAAATATTTTGGTGTTGGAGTTCTTCCTTCCCCTTTTCTTCTCCAAATTGCCATTTTGTAGATTTTTCTTAGCTAAGTGTACTCTGAAAATAAGTACAAAGCCTTAACTTCTAGCTGTATTTTGCATATTTTAAGGTTGAAAGCAAACCAGTCATGTCTCTGTCTAAATTATGATACACTTTCTTAAAAACATTCTTTATTTGAATAAAACTTGAGCAGTTCTTGGACTTGCTTTAGCTTTTTAGTATAGGCTGAATAATGCAACCAATTAGGAAGAGAAATTGATGAATAAAGGTTGGGTGGAAAAACTTTATCTGCTTCTTTAGAAGCTTGACTTCAGTGCATAGGAAACTGGGGCAGTATGAAAATGCTGATTTTTATGAGAATGGCCAGGTTTAGACAACTCTCACTTAGATCTGAGCAGCTTCTTATTTTGCATGGATCAGCTGGTGCTCATCATTACTGTGACTATTCTTACCAGTGTTTGAAACCATATGAAGTCATTGGAGTTGCACCAATCTGGATTTGATCACTAGCCTGTTTTCATCTAAAACACAAGTAGTTTGAAGTGGAAACACTATTTACTCATTGAATCCATTGACCTTTAGTGTTAGGGAGTATTACCTAGGGAAGGATTTCAGCTTCAGTGAGGTGGATGGATATTTTTTTTCCCCAGATTGACCAGTTGGCTCAAAACTTCACCTTTAAACTGATTTGAATGCATATTGCAATATATTAATTTTCTGTATATTGATTCAATAGCTGTTTTATACAAACATATCCCAAAGGTGCTCAGAAGCAGAGAGAAGAAAAATAATTGTGAAAATGCAGTGTCTTGGCATGAATATGCTAAGTTTAAACATACTATTCTAGTTAGACTTTGTGTTTGTTATTGTTAAGGAAACAGGCTAGTACAAATGTCCTGTAAAAGCATAAATATGGTTATCTAAAAAACTGCTATGATGACAATGAACTTGGGAGAGAGTTCATTTTAAAATAGGTGTTTCTGCAGAATATTCTGTTTATACTTTGTAATGAGAGCTGCTTTTACATATTTCTTGCTTTATTTTTCTCTCAGTCATAACCCTTCTGGCCAGCCAAAGAACAGAGAATATGCATTAAATACTTCCTCTTTTCCACCTCCCACCCCTACCTTAGGAGAAAAAAAACGTACATCAAAATTTCTGATTTCAACAGTGGACTGGAAATTACAGGCACCAGAGCAAAAGTTATTCCTCTTCTAAAAGCATGGAAGCAAAATGTCACACTTCTAACTAAATTCATCATTTAATGGGAAGTGGTGTTTTATACCATACTATCTTATACCATCCTATTTTATTTAATATAAATTTAAATGTAAAATGAATGGGAAACTGAACATTTACTCCTCAGTCTCTCTTCCCTTTCAAAGAGATTTCACTGTGAAGTGTCTCCTACTGAGGTGGGAGATTTTCAAATATTTAATATGTAATATAGCTACGGAGCTGTCTTACCTCTGTACAGCACAGAATTGCCTTGCTTAGAAAAAAATTATCAATACATGTTATATGTCTTTTCAGTCTGAAGGGTGGTTATAGAATCAGAAATGGAAGCTGTGGGAAATACTGTTCCCAACATTGTTCAGCATTGTTATCCGCAGAGCAGATGTTGTGACAAAATAAGCCTCTAAACTGGAAGACAGTACGTATTGACATGCTGTGATGGAGTTTCGTTCTACAAGGTCCTTGAGAAACTTGATGGTTGAGCCAAAATAAATCATGTGGTGTTTGACAAAGAGTGCAAAGTTCGTGAACAGAATTGTTTGCTCCCCTCAGCTTGGCTTGGGGGTGAGTGCCCTGGAATGTCACATCCAGCTTTTGGGCCCCATCTCAGCAAGCTGTCAAGAAAGTGGAGATGCTCGAGGGGAAGGTGGTTAAAGGCCTGGTGTGCACAGAATCTCAGAATGGTTTGGGTTGGAAGAGACTTCAAAGACCACCCAGTTCCAACCTCCTGCCATGGGCAGCGACACCTCCCCTAAGACCAGAATGACCAAAGCCCCATCCAGCCTGCCCTTGGATACTTCCAGGGATGGGACATCCACAACTGCATGCTTATAAGGAGAGAATGGAGAAGCTGGACTTCTTTAATCTGATGAAGAAGAGGCTCAGGGGCAGTCAGATAGCAGCTTACCTCTACTTGAAGGGGAGTTACAAATAAACAGCCAAGCTTTTCTCAGTGGTAGCAGGTGGAAAAACAAAGGGCAGTGACCACACGTTGAAGCTTGGGTGGTTAACACTGAGTCCGAGGAAAACCTTCCTCACTAGGAGAGTAGTGCAGGACTATAATCAGTGACCCAGAAATTTTTCTGGCATCTCTGTTTGTGGAGGTAGTCAAGGCTTGACTAGAAAAAGCTGTAGCTGATCTGGTCTGGTGGTGGTGGTGGTTCAACTTCAACTGGGATGTTGGATTAGGGTTGTCTAGAGATCCCTTCCACCCAAGATTTCTGGAACTCTGTTGTTATGTTATCAGTTTATTAGCTTTCCTTCTTTCATCCATTTGTACAGCATCCCTGGGTAAAATAAAGACCTCTTATATCATCTCCCAAAATAAATGAAATCTTCATCTGTCTGGAGTCCTGGTTCATAGTTTAAAATTTTGGACAGCTCATTCCGCTTAAAGCGTATGAAGCTGTCTCTGTCAGCCTTGTTCTGAACTTTCTTGGATCTCAGCAAACAATGGCAAGTTTTGGTTATACTTTAATTTCCTTATTTTTATTTATTTATTTATTAATTTTCCTGATCTAAAAAGCCATCTCTATCTATCCATCTTCCATGGAAATGATAATGTCCTATATCTCTTAATCTACTGCTATATATTGTGAGCCTAAGGATGCATGTTCTTAAAACTCCACACGGTAGCTGTAAAATATCTGCCTAGAATACAAAAGTCCAATACTTTTGAATTTAAATATCATGAAAGCACATGCATTTTTAAAAGCAGTAAACTCATTTAATGTTGTGTTCCTCACTGCAGCACATCTTTTTCTTGGAAGTCCTCTTTTAGAGGGAATATGGTTGCATTTGAACTTTCTGTCTGCCTTATAGAACTGCCGCAGCAATTTACTTCTCTAATAACTGAGTAATTTCTGTTTGAACGTGAAACAAACATTATGTTTTAGACCGGCATTAAAAGAAATAGAACTCGGGTTATCTCTCTCTGGAGCTTATATCAGTGCCTTGTTACTGTCAGCTTGGATTTGTGAAGGCAAACGTTTGTGAAGAAAATGCGTGTTGAATCTTATAATTACACCTGTAATGTGTTGTGAAAGTCTGTTACTAAGTGAGTTATGCCTGAAATATCCTAAATGGTGCTTTAGGTTAGCTTTCTGTACAGCTAGAATCACAGAATTCCTAGTCTGTCTGAACAGACTTATTGTCACAAGCACTGCAGCTGGGCTTTGACTACGCCTTCTGTTGCTCTCCAAGCCAGGAAGGCTTCCTGACACAATTCTTGTTTTGATAGATTACTTATGCGTGTATGGACAGCTCCACTGGCAGTGAAATTCATCCAGGGTGCCTTCTGTACCTTTTGGATTTTGGAGACACGTACTGGAAAGCTGAGCATGATGAGCACATTGCAGTGTGCTCATTTTAAGGCCAGTCACTCCTGTGACAAAAACAGTATGCCTTTTACTTTGAAGTAGCTCTTAGTGCATTGAAGGAAGTTACACTGAATACTTTACTTTTTTAAATTCCAAGTAGGTAGTATTGAAAGAAAGATTTCTTTATAAAGACACGAGTGACAATGCAAAGAAAAATCATACTTATCTGTCAAAACAAATCAAAAGTGCTTCTCTAGCTAACTAGCAATGAGTGTTACACTATGATTCTGAAAATACAGTTCTCTGTGCAGGAGGAACTGGTTTTGATGGAGCTTGTCAGTTTTAGCTCTGTCGTGTCTGGGTTTTATTTGAGCTTGTCAGGTCATCTGATTATCTAATGGGAGCTAATTTTGCCTCTCTTTGCATGGTACTTAGATGGCTTTTGCCTCTTTTTATATACTGTTGTCACTTTTTGGTGCAATCATCTGCATTTTACTATCCTATTATCAAATTATTAGCTTACTGAGCAGTAGGATTTTCTATCCTATCTATCCTGAATATTGCAGAAAATGTATTTTATATGAGCACATCAACTGACTTCTGAAACACAAAAAGGTAGGTTTGGATTGTTTACTGAAGCATCCTAGTGGATGCTTGAGATGAGTTTACTTGAGATGATAAATTATGAGTTTGGAATGACAGAACTACAGCCACTCTGTTTTGTTCTTAACAAAGAATTCAAGGAATATTGCGACATTCGTCTAAAATGTATTTCTAAGACAGCATGTAGACAGGGACTTTTGAAAAGTCATGTCTTAGATTTGAGAGAGATCTTCAAGGAAATCTAAATTCCTGTCCTTTTGAAGGTAATGTGACTTTATTTTATTTTCAGTCCTAATTCATCTCTCCCTGTGCTTGGGTGAATGCTAGAGTTAGAAAAAAAAAGGAAAAAGTATATGAGAACAGGTGAATGAGCAGGAGAATGTTGTCATTGGTAGCAGCTGACACTTAAGGAGTGGATCCAAGATCCCTCAAGACTAAAGATTAAAAACTTGATCACATTGCTGTACAAATATTAACAGATGCAGCTCCTGGCCTGAGGAGTTTCCACCTAGAAACACTGAGTTGCTATCCTTTTACGAGCAAAGAGATGAAGAACTCAATTCTGGAAAGATGAGGTACCTTGCCAAAGGTCACTGTAGTCAGCCCTTCTCATGCACACTGACAGTGGCCCAACTCATGTCTTCAGAGTCCAGGGCATTCCTGCCAAACCACGCTTAGCTTTCTCTAATGTTTTCTAACAGTCTAGTCAACAAAGTAGAAAGTTAATTACCACAGAGCTGGTAGAGACCTTCCCTGTGTTACAGAGGGTGCATGTGAACATATCCTATTCCTAGAATAAAACTACAGTTCTATCTTCCAACAGCCTTTGGAAATAATTTTCTCTCACATGGTCCTCGGGCAAGCAGTATTCAGCCAGTGGATTTCAGCCAGTAACTTAGGAGCACCATAAGCCATTTATTGTTTCTGAACCTAGCGCTGCATGTACAGAACCTGGAAGCTCTCTCAGTGGGTGAGCAAAAAGCAAGCCTTCCCAAGTACCTTTTGAAGTACATATGGAACTTTTTTTTTTTTTTGAGTGCATTGACATTGGTCAATCTTTGTCAGAATTAACACTGAAGAAACTAGGATCTTTCTTGTGCTTCCAAAGGAGGCTACATTAATTTTATCTGCTCTGGTTGCTTAAAATGAGAAAATAAATAAAGCCGTGGAGGGAAAACTATTAAATACAATGAATAATTTTGCAAAGGAAGTGTCATACTGTGAGATCTGACACTAGAGATTTTTTCTTTTGTTTGGGGGGTATATTTATGTTCTCCCCTCCCATCCTTAGTCACCCTTCTACTTCTAAGTGATATGGAAAATGTTGGTGCCAAAAAATAACTAGATGAAATATTGATAAATGTGGGAATCACTTACTTAGAACAGAGGCAAATTAGAAGGCAGCTGGTTTTCATCTCTTCTGTTAACTTGGGAGCAGGGGGGAGATTGAAGAATTGAGGCTATTGATTTATATCCCCATATCATGCCCTTGAAGAAGAGAAAAACGAGTGCTGAGAGTGAGAATCAAGTACACAGCATTTCTTCAGGCTTCTCTTTATTATGGATTGGCTTTTAACAAATGGAGGGAATGTTCTTTGCAGCTCTTTGTCCCTGCTGTATGTCAAATGTCATAAGTGCTAGGGATGATATGAGACAAATGCATGGTATGAATTTGTCATATGAATATTTTTGGTATTCCCAAAGCAACTTTCTACTTAAAAACCTTTATTAAAAGTGGACCGAGTATTCTCCAGTGTTCACGGTAGTGGAGAGAAGCTGTGGTGCTGAACACAATGTCTGTGTTTATTCTAGATTGGCTGTCATAGGGGTGTCGTGGTAATTAGTACAATTGAGGATTCAAGGATCCACAGGCAATAATTTAATGGAGAATGGAATTAGAATTCTTATGTATAACAAGGAATGTAATTAGAATTTTTATGTATAACAAGTGATCTTGGCATTGTAATAGATGGTTCTTTCAAATATCCACTCAGGGGTGACCAAAAGAGGAAGTCAGGAATTATAATACAGAATAAAACAGAAATAATTTTTCTATCATTATCGAAATTTATATCTGTGGCTCTGACTGTAACTCAGAAAGGCATGATAGAACTGAGTAGGATTCCAAGATGAGCAGAAAAATCAGAGGTATGGAATGACATGCATAGGACCAGAGAGTAAAACTAGGGTTCTTTAGCTTGGAAAAATGTTGGTTGGAGGCTGAAGATGTCATAAATCCAGAAATGGCGTGGAGAAGGTAAACAAGGAATAATAACACATAGCCTCACTTGAATAAAGAAGACACAAATCAGTAAAACTCAGGCAATAAGCTTGAAAGAAAAGTCTTGTTTAATTAATTAATTAATTTTAATACAAGGCGTGTGCAATTGCTTGTGGAACTCACCACAGTAAAATGTCATGAAGGCCAAAGTGGGTTTAGGAAAAGGTTAAATTCATAGAGGTTAACCTCAGGGACTATGTAACATGATGGTCTGGCTTCTTAAGTCCATAAACTACTGATTGCCAGAAGCCAGTAGGGTGTATTTGGGAAAGAATTGCTGTAGGATTACTCTGGCTTTGTGTTCTTTCCCAAGGCATGCGTTACTGATGGTCACTGGAGATAGGATATGCATAAGAATGAGACACTGAGGCATTTTCATGGCTTTCTTTCCAGTATCTCTAGCTGACTGACTCCATTTGTAGACAAGATACTTTGGTAACATTCCACCTAATGATCAAACTGCATCCTTATATTTATTCTGTACACCTCTGTTCATATACCGAGGCATACAGTAGCCCTATCATCCATGGCATCATCCAGGAACTTCTAAGCCATTTATTCAGTGTGACTCCATGTATTTCATCAGAGCAACTGCCTGTGAGGTGCTGATCCCAGTTCAGTTTTGTCATTTGTGTAGCGTCTAGATGCTCATTTCCACTTCAATTGCTACTACTTTAATTGTCTTGGAAGCCTTTTCCATTATATCCACTTCTCTTTATTGAAGTTATTCACAGTTGTTATCTAGTTAATTTAGCTGTTGCTTTCCTAGTTGGAACCCACACTTCTTTCCAGCCCCTGTCTGTCCACTTTTGCTTTTCAGTATTTTTTTCTCTGAAATAATGGGTGGGGGGTATTTCCTACTTTTGTCATGGAAAGGATGGAAGTGGGGCACTCGGGTTCATGTTTGTTGTGAGTGTCTGAGGGAAGCGACACTGTAAACTGTTTGCTCTGTAAATCTCCTTTCACAAGTGACCGACAATTGTTTTTCACATGGGCAAAATGCACATGGGATTTTGTTTTTCAGGACTTTGCTTGTTTAATCCTGTAACTGCCGTGAGTGAAGTTCAGGTCAATGCCAGTGTCACATCAGTGGTGTGTGAGCCAGCACAGTGAAGCTGCGGGGGCCCACTGGTTTGTTAACCTCTGTAGTAGTGTGCTTAGAAAGTGTGTATATTTTTGCTGCTGTCCCAGAGACTGGGAGTGGGAACTTGGAATTTTCCCACTACAATCAATAGGAAACAAGCAAGTACTGAGGAATGAGAATTGCTTTCCTTTCTGGTACCTGGCTCGTTGCCTATTTTTGTGATTTATGTAGTATTCCAGCTTTCACACTCCTCCGGGGGTGCAGAGGTGACTGCTTTCTTCCCTGGCAATGCATATTAAAATACAGTTTGCATGCAGTGTGAACGTATGCAGCCCTGGGTGTGCCATCTTCAGGGAGCTGAGGAGGTTTTTATGCCTTTCTGAGAAGGACGTCTTGTTGACAAAACTGTCCTGAGGGAAAGCAAAGAGCTGTGTCTCAAACACAAGATTTACATAAATGAAGCATGCTTCTTTAAAGAGAACTAGCTAAAGGTTGAAGGTTAGACAAATATAACAGTCATACCCTACTTCCTCTGACCAGGAGATTTCAAACTAACTTCCAGGCTCTTGTAGTTGTGAAGAAACCTTTTGAAGTGTGACCAACACGTAACTGCTGCAGCCATAGCCACCTGAGTTGGCAGGCAGCCTGAAACAATAAGCCTTGAGGTGTGAATTCCTCTCATTCATTCAATGGGTTGCTAATTCAAGTGGCATCAATACGACTTTAAAGGTGAACCTTAACCGTTCCATTGTGTATCAGAGCAGCTAGAAAAATGGAAGGGGTGTGTGATGAAGGTGAGTGGCATTGTGTTGGGCAGTCTTTTAACAAACACTTGGCTTCTGAGTATCTGTGCAGCACAGGTCTGCTCAATTGAAGATACATTAGTTATAGATGAGTGGAGATAAACAGTGGAAAGCATGAAGTAAATAAAGAGAAAGGGAAAAATAGACTTTTGTCATAAAATTTCAACTGGAGTTAGTCATGCATTTGCATGCTGGCAGTCTCATGCTCACTGAAATATGCTGCACCCTTACAATGCAGAAATGTTTGTGTGCTTGCTGGATTTGGGGTTGGTACCTATCTAATCAGAGGGGGAAGAGATTGAGTGTGCTTCCTACCTGATGTGAGTAGATTTTTTAGATAGGGATGTGCGTGTTATATTTTGTTGCTGGCAGAAGTAAATAGTACATTTATATTTTTCATTTAGTGCAAAAAGATTGGTTTGAGGGGGAGAGTGCTGTAGGTATGTAGTCTAGCTCAGGAAGAATTGACACATTCTTTTAAAAATGGTTTTGTGATCATCTGTGTTAGAGAACACAGAAGAAATTTACTGTATGAGCTTTTACTTCAAAGCAGCTCCAGCTGCTAAATAACAGTCTTGAGAGGCTGAGATGCAGCTAAAAATCTCCTTTTTATTTCTCTATATCAAACATGGCTTAATTGCTCTGATTAGATTATTAATATTTTCAAATTGCTCTATAGTTAAAGCACTTCGGTGCCATAGTTTGGGAAAAAGACTGCTAGCCTCAAAGTGCTGTAGTCTGGAATTAAGTCAAATGTTACGAAAGTAGAAAAGTAAAGCAATAAAGCCTTCTGAGACATGTTGTGGACAGGAATAACTCTCAGATTAGCATGGAAGTCAGTTCTATAGAAGCCAGGAGCAGGTAGACCTCGGAAACCGTTAGTGATAAGGAAATACTAATTTGAATATTTATAGTTAGTTATAGCAAAGTCCTTCTCAGGCTGTGTCCTCCCCTTACAGGAGCTTCTTGACAGCAGATTCTCTTTGTCCATTTGGACATTTAATGGTAAAATAGATTTTTTCCTGGAAGATCAAACAGCAGAGCTAGTCCAGAAACATTTTGCTGAACAAAATAATCTTGATTCACTTCACTGGGCCTCGTATGGGCCTGTAGTTGCCTCAGAAAGCTTGAACCATTTGGGGGTTTGAATTGCTCTGGATGCCCATTACTCTAAGCATTGACTTTTAAAAATCATGCTGCAGGCTTTTCCATCCTGGCTTAATGGGTTTGTTAACACGTGTCCTACCTTTTGTTTAGAAACTCTTAAACACTGTGAAAGAAGCACTGCAGTTTTCATCTGTTGGTAGAGTTATGTCAGAGCCACCTTAAGTCTGCCTGGTTTCACACTCTGCCTTGAGTCATTACTTTCCCTGGTGTATCACATGTACTTTCCAAAGTAAGTGGCCAGATGCTGTGGAACTTATTGGAAAGGTTTAAAATCTTTGACCTGTACTATGTTCCACTTGTTCCTGTTTTTCTTAGACTCTCTACAATTGGTAATTCCATTCGGTCCTTCCCATATCCTTCTAATCGAATCCCTCCTAGATCTTTTTCCATTCTGCTGCTCTTGGAGACTTCTGGACTTGTTGCGACAAACTCCTAAACTGGTTTGTTTTCATGTCTTGTAAGTGTTATAAAATTTTTCGGTATCCAATAGCTGCCCAGGCCTTTAAACTGGTGCTGTATCTACTACTGCCCTAATTGATGCTGCTCACCCTGTACTGTTAAAGCTGCATCCCACTTCAGTGATGGCCACACTCCAAGGCTGGGTGTAACAAATCACATAAAAAAGCTGCAATACCTGGAAAGCAGCTTGGGACAAATGGACACATGAGTGTGTCCGATACCGATGCCAGTGTTCCTGGAGGCCTTACTGTCTCCCCAGTAAAACGGGTCCAGAGGCTGGCTTTGTTTCCCTATGGCTGAATTCAGCCAAGATCATTCCTATCCAGCTTCTTAAGTGACTTGAAAACACTGAAATGAATTGCTTTAAACTCTAATATGTAATTTCTATTACTGAGAAGGATGCATTCACTGCCAGCATGGTACTGGTGCTGAAAGTGGATTACATTAGCCTTTTGTTTGAAATCAATTGAGTTTACAACTCCACTTCAAAGTCTTTACAGCTTTAAAATAGAGCCAGCAGAAACTGTTTAACAAGTCAATGCTGCCCTGGGATTTGCATTGTTCTATCTTTAGTTGTGAGAAGGAAAGACTTAATTTTCCTGTACTTTCACTTCACCCAGGGAGAGTGTTGCAGAACAATAAGCAGCCTATTCAGTTTTGCCTTACCACTGGTTTGCTAGGATTTGCCTAGGCGCAGATATCTCTTTATGCAATGAATTGTAACTCCTCCAGTGTTTCCGAGTGCTCTCACTTGAAAGCCTGATTTATTGTTAGATCATGCTGTCCTTTTTGTTTATTTCACTTTTGAAAACTTTAGATATGATGAAGAATACCTTAAAAAGTTGTTTATGGAACAGTGGAGCCTTTTAGACTTCGCACATTAACTTCTTGCTCCAATTACACAAAGAGCAGCACGTTTTTTCAGTGACCAAGGGAAAACAAAAGCAGTAGTTTAAATTGTGAATGCTACCCTGCCATTTCAAATTCATAAATTTCTCAATCACTGTATGTGTTCTAATGAAACCAACAAACCAGGAAGCCTTAGCTTAAACATGAATTACATCTTTTGAGGTAGGGGACTTTTTTCATAAAGTAAGGGTTTCTTTTTAACCTCTGCACAATGAAAAGACTTTTGTTAATGTAAGCAGGCAGAAGAAACAGCAGAAAGTGAGTGGGTGAGTCCCATTGTTTCACTAAATGTTTGTCTTTGCTCTCTCATTTGTGGATCAAGCACTGAGGAAGCTGAGGGAAGCAACAAGGTGTCCCTTACCTTAGTAAAATGCTCCATCAATCTTGGTCTGCTTTTCAACCCTTCCTTGGTCTGTGTTGTTCCAACTCAGGTGTAAAAACTTCCTTCTTTTTCAAGGGCCACTCACCTAGAAGAAGATGAAATGAAATGTCAGCTCTGTGGAAATTAAGATAATAGCTGTTTCATTTTTAGGACTAAGGTAGTTTAATTTCTGGTTTGAGGAGGAATTGTAGGCACTGGGGTAGTTCTAGAGTCTGTCAAAAATGCAGTAGATAACAAAGAGCAATATGCATTCAAATAACGTTTGGTGTGCTGAGCATGCAGATTTTTCTGTGTCTCTGCCACAGAAGGATCCCCAAATAGTTCTGGACTCCCCTTGCCTCTTTCCTCTCAAGGGCAGGAAAATCGGGAGACATATGCATATGTTCATTCCATGGAAAAAAAATTTTCAAATGCACAGTTCTAAATAAGTGGAACTCCAAGGTTCATAGCTGGTGTGAGCATCAGGCAGAGCCTGAAGCAGCATCTCCCACAGTCTCTGAATGCCTGTGAATACCTGGATTCTGACTCGTTTGGGGTAAGTCAAGGCTGGTTTTGTACCTTCTACCTTTGACTGGAAATGACTTGCTTCAGACTGACCTGCATTTTCCCATGAAATGCTTTAGCTGTGACAAAGGAACTGTTTTCTTGAATTACTTTGCCAGAAAAATCCTCATTCGCTCCTGTTCCATTAACATCTCTTTTTCTAGAGGAACACAAAGAGACCTTGGCTGTCCAGTTCTTACATGTGGTATCTCTGACACCTAACATAAGGCTCTGTCTTGCCATACAAATTGAAACAAAGTTTGAGTAGCCTGGTAGCGTGAAGTGCTAAAACTTTGGACAGCCCCTGGCATTTGCTGCTCACAGCTTCCTTGTTCATATAGCAAACACACAAAGCACAAGTGATGGGACTGAACAGATCTTGGTGTGTGTGTGTGTGTGGAAGTGATAGATAATGGGTAAGGCAGTGTGCCTCCCTCTCTGGCTGTCATTTCTACAAAGCATCCACAGGAATTTGTTTCATCACTTGTTTTGCAGTACTGCCAAAGGCAAAGAAGCAACTAAATATCAAGTGAGCAAAGCCTGAATTAGATTTTGTATTCTGATTCTTTATCTAATGATTTTAATGTCTCTGCATTCTAGGACAGATAAGATTGATGCTAAGACTGGAGGTTGTGACTAATACTTATTTTTGCATTCCCTGAAGATTTGTGGAAAGGAAAGAGGAAAGGAAGGGAGAAGAAAAAAGTAATAAACCCAGGCCTTGTGCTTAAATCTTTGAAGAACATGTTATCACAAAATGGCTTTGAATGAATAATAACTGGTATTTACAAATAGTTTCTTCTGTTGGAGGGCAATTTGCATTCTAACGCAAGCTCTTCATTATAAATACTGGTTTCCCAGTGCTGGTACAGCAGACACATCACTGCCTCACGCTGCCAAGCACTGTGGTTTTTCAGAAGGAAGAAAAGAGCTTAATGCTATTTGTTCAACCCAGCCAGAGATCTACTGTTTATAATCTGAAATATCATAAAATGTGTTTTCAATTACCTTGTGCATATTTTTAAAGAATTAAATTTCCATCAAAGGATTTTGTGAGCTGTTTGATCTCACTGTGTCTAAAGAGCCCAATCTGACTGGAGATAATTTTGTCTGAACGCATATGGCCCAATTGTAACAAATGTGTCTTTTCAGTGTCTATGACTTTAAGAGAAATCAGACAATTTATTAGTGAGAGATGAGGGTGGTGGGGGGCTAATTTCCAGTGTTAGCTGTGAAATGAGGAGCTAAGGACTGGAGGTGTAAAGGGACTGTGGTTCTTTGTGCTCTATGGCTGACTTAAGCTTTTGTTTTCCCACTGTGTTAATCTGGATATAGTATTCCGTTTTCCAGATATCTCTAAGTGTGAGACAGAGCCCTACCCTACTGTGAGAACGTAGAAACAAAAGAGGTGGCATTTTTTTGTTGCACAGCTTCTTTGTAATGAATTTCGATACACAAAGCAAAGATAAAAGAAAGAGAAAGAAAAATGAAATGGTTTTATCCAGAAATAGTGTCAGATGTTTGAATTCCTGCTACCTGATTGTTCTGCCTGCTAGGTCATGTTGTCTTTCCAGTGTCAGGCTTGAAAGAGTGTAATGATGGAATTCAGATTTTTGTTGCCCCTAGATGGGAACTGCAATATTTAAACTAGAAAAGAAAGGAAAAATGTGGAAAGACCACACCTTTTCTTGTTGTACTAGTGCCTCTTACACCAAGAAACACCTGGAAAAATTAGCTTAAGTCTCAAGAGTGATAATTAGTCCAGTGGATTAGCATGGTCATGTTGCTATTTTAGCTTTGAAGTGGCCTGGATATGTCTATAGGATATTGTACTGCCCTGATTAGGCTTATGCTAAATGTAAGAACACCTTTCCCATTCTATTAACGGAGCTGTTATACCTACTTAAACAACATACCTATTTGGAAACAACTCTCCTACTGAAGTCCAGCATGTATTTTTGCTTTTGATCTCTGTTCCTGTCATGCTTTGTTCTTAGGGAATCCTGATATGAAAGCGGAGTTTTTCTTGCACATTTTGCTTCTTCCCAGCACTTACTGCCCACCTGAAATCCAGGTTTTGTTTCAGTTCAACTGAAGATTGGGTAGCTGTTGCTATTTCTACCTACTAATTCACAGTCCTTTCAGAAAGATAAATTTATCTGCATTTAACTAATTAATGAAAACACATGCTATGCCAAATTAAATTGAAATTTAATTGGGAACATTTGAGTACTTGTGTTTGTGTGGTGGCCTTTGATCAGTCTTCTGCTGACATTGTAATTATTATTTAGGAAATGCCTGTGATTTCACAAATAGATGTCACATGGAAAATAAGCAGCAGAAGGTGAAGCCTTAAAAAGAGCCTTTCTATGCAGATGTCATCCAAACTACGGAGAGGGAAAGAGAAAGACAGACGCTCTGTACAGCAACACCAGTTGTATCTAAACAGAAAGGGGCCTATTTTTCCTAAGTTTCCAGCTAGTGATAGTACAGGCAGTAACGAGATACAGAACTGCTTTCCATCTTACCCTGCCAATTTAGCTCCAACAAAGGTGCCAAATAAGTTTCCATTTTGAGTTTTTCAGTAGAAAACATCTTTAGCAAAATCCCTGCTCTTTTTTCTGTTGAAACTTTCTTTCCCAGTTTGTGATATTTGCTACCTGTCTGAGTGTCATTAGGATGAAGCAATGGAAGATTTGTACGAACAATATGTATGGAAAATCCCTAAATCATTCACTGTCTGTTTCTTAGTATTGCTGGAAGAGAAAATAGTGATATCTCTAGGGATGGTTTTTCTATCAGCTGGACCTTTGCTAATGTGATTAACAGGCTAAATGCTCAAAATAAATCCATCGCTGGCATCAGTTATATTAGAGGTGAATTTTATTCGCTTGTGAATACATCACTAAAAAAACAATGTTAGTTTCTGAGAGCCAGTGAAAGAATGGATCAAATTCATTATTTATTTTTATCCATACGGAGTTTCAGATTAGTATTCTTATATGATACGTATGAAAATGTTACTCCATCGTGACCTTCCCTTTGACTGAAATTGTATGGGAAATTTCCTCATGTCAGAAGCACCTTGACTGCAGTATACCACATTCTGATTCTGGGTGAGTGGTTAATTGTAAGGACTCATTGACGCCATGCAAGCCTCAGTGGGGCAGAGTTTGTGGTTAGTTTTGGTTTTGCTTGGTTTCATTTTCCTTATTGTTTTTGTTTGTTTTGTTTCGTTTCTGTTTTCATTCTTTCTTTTTTTTTAAGTCAATAATATAAGGAGAGTAGGCTTATTATATTTGCTAATCTGAATTTTATTGCAAGGCAGAATCTTGTTAACAGTCACTTGTTAAATCAAAAATATGGGAGCAGAGCGTGGGTCAGAAGATGGGCTGTTACATCTGACAAAGCCCAGCTTTGGAAAGGTTTGGGGGCTAGTACTGGATAAACAAAGAAATAAGGACTCATTGTGATGCTGTGGACAAGAAGTTTGATTAAACGCTTACTGAGATGTAGAGGAGTTAAAAAAACATCAAGGAGAAGAAGAGGTGAGGTGTTACTTTTCAGAGATGGTTATACATTTACTATCCAATACTAGTAGCCACACTTCACGAAAGAGGCTGAAATTGGAAAGGGTTCAGGAAATAGATAAAAGAATGAGTCATTTTCTGGAAAAATGCCTTGAAACCAGAGACTAAAGAAGCTCAGTCCATGTAGCTTTTCCAAAGGATAAAATGTGACTCTTATTGGTTCTAATTGTACCTACCTGGATAGGAGGTTACTTGTGGTGGAATGAGAATCAGAGGCTGGAAGCTGAAGGAGAGCTTAATTCCCTTAGAAGTGAGATGCCAAAATGCTGAACCACCTTTAAAGTAAATAAACAACAATAATAATCTGGATTTAGAGACATCTTAGGGTGACTGGATGTCTTCTACAGAGTATCTTAAATAAGAGGAGGAATTCTTGCATGATTTCTTTGGTCTGTGTCCCACTAAGCTCAGACAATATGATTGGAATAATCTCCTTTGACTTTGAACTCAGTAAAACTTCTCAGTTGCCAGTTTGAATTCAGTTCAAACTTGCAGTTTGTGGTCCTGTTTATAGTCTATCTGAAGACCTATTTAGAAGATAATTAGTCTTGTCTTATTTTTGGAGGACAGATAACTGTTAAAAAGCATCTTTATAGCTGGTGCCAAGGGAAAGCCTCATTAGAGCCTGTGTGACTTTGGTAGTTCTCTATTGTTACCATATTGCTTTAACTCTGGAGTTGCAGCTGGCTGTCTTCCCATAAACCATTTTGAAGACTCATACTCAAATGAAGGCTGGAATCTCTGTTCATTTGTACCGTAAAGCTAACACAGGTAAACTAGGGAAAAAAACGGAGTATACAGCCAGCCTTAGAGCACACAAACAGGACAAACTTTTGTGCTCTAATCCCACTTCTGTGGTTTTTGAGAATTCACTTGGCCCAAAAATGTTACGAATGAGTGAGCACAAGTGTGTGTGTCTGCCCGGAGCATGCTCAAGTGTGAGACTTGTGTCAGTAGAAGCAAGTGAAGGTTGTGTGCATTTGTGTGAAACTGAGACGTAGGGAGAGCTTGAGCTTTAACAAAGGCGATTTGGGTTATTTTGTCCACTGTATCTGTGACTTCAAAAAACATAAAAAATAGTAATTTGACTAAAGAGAGCCACAATGAGCAGCTGGATTGTATTACTGTTAGGTGTGTCAGCCACAGGAAGGCCTGCTGTCTCCTTCTGTCAGGGCTATGGGAAAACTGGCAGTCTCTGAAAATGCCTCACTTCTCAGCTCATACGCAAATTGAAACCCAAAAGAAGAATAAGCTTGCTTTATCCTCAGTCTGTCTGAGCAGCCAGCTACTGATAATGAAAACATGTATGGTATTGCACAAGGACAATGACTTCTCTTAAGAGTTGTTTGAAATCTCTTAAGGAGGGTTGCCACCGTTACAGGTGAGCCCATACAGTACCTAATTAGAATGTATTGATGCAAGTTTGAGAGAAAAAGCTGAAAAGCAATCATGGTTTATTAAGCAAAATTTTCAAGAGTACCAGCACAGTATTTCCACCATGGAGTGAAAAATTGGCGTGTGCGAGTGTTTTTTGTGTAAACACATTCTTTTTTCAAGTAACCTTATTTCATGAGTTTGTTTATTCCAAAATACGCAAATCATCCTGGGTGAAAGCTATAAACTTTATCTTATTTGTTTTGTTTGGAAATGGCATTGGCCTCTCTCAGACCGATAGAAAATGAATAGCTCTAGTGACTGGCACAGCAGAGAGGAATTTAGGTTTAGGTTATAGACTGCAGTTACCAAAATACATGGGAGTGTATTTTCCTGGGCTTTCCATGGAACAAATCATCGTCATAAAGGTAGCAGATGCTCTTCTGTGTATGCTGTAAGTCTCTACGACTCCCTCTTCTTGCAGATTTTTTTTTTTTGTCTTGAAAATACCCAGAGAGAAGGAGTCATATGTCATGAAATATGTCTACAATTCTATGAATAGGTTTCATAATTTTATTGATTAATTGAATGATTTCCACCAAGAAGTAAGGGGGAACTCCTCTTGCCTGAGCCAGCTTGCAGGACTGGAAAACCCCAACTCAGTTCTTACCTGGAAAAGATAAGAGAATTTCTGCTGTATTCCATATGTTCTTGAGACAGTTGTACTAACAGTTTGAAGACTGATCAGCAAAGACTAGGCTAATTATTGCAACTTTCTGTAGGCAGTCTTTTGTTTCTAATAAATGGCAATACCTTCAAAAATTCTCCTGTATATCAGTCAGTAACACACTCTCTTGCTGCCTCTCTAAACAATTGTGGTTTCAGTCATATACCTGTTGTCTAAATCTCTTACCTTCAGTATTTGCAGTAATGTGTAGAGGATAGTCTGTTTCTGGCCAAGGTGCTTACTTTTTTACCATACAGGTTATCTGTATTGTATTTGTGCTGTCTTGCCTGTTTTCTCTGTAAAGTTCCAGGTGTAGCAGCCATAGCTACATCTAACCTGAGCCCAGCCATTACCAAGGAAAAGAGGAAGCTGTTAGCTCTGTAAGGGGTATGATACTGTACTAGACTAACTGAGATTCAACTTATTAACAAGGCACAAAACCAGTCTAGGTTTGACCTAGGGGCAAAGAGAATGGCTGAAGCACTGGGATACAACTGTAGCGCATTATCTGTGGGTATGGCAATACACTGTTTTGGATATTTTGGAATTTAGAGACATTGGAGGAGGAAGAATTTCTTGCTTGGTCAGATTTACTGTTAAAAATGGAAAATGCGTTTCACTGCACAGATCATCTTCAGTGAAGAAATTAAATATTTCTTTGGGGAAGTGAGTGTAGAAGGAAGTAATTTTTGACTTACTAAAATCTTATAGGGACCAGGAGTGGATCAGGGTTGTTTCTTTATGGGAATGGCGTTTATTTTTGCTTTTCATGGCTCAGCTCTGATTAATTTTAATACTGCTTAAAGGAAAGTTCAATATATTTTATGTGATTAGACTTGCCTTACCCTCCTCTTGCCCCCTAAAAATCTCATCAGTACAACATAAAGCTACTGGCTCCCCTTAAGAGGCTATGTTCAAGGAACTATACTTCTGCAAACAGCTGATGCAAGTTACTGTAATACTTCCATTCCACTCTTGTGAATGACTGCTTCTCAAGTGGATTCAAAAATCCTGAAAGAATTTTAGATAAACATGACTATATTGTGAAGTCTATAAAAGAAGAAGCAATTAACCATTTATGAGAATTAAATACACAAATTCTAGACAATTTCTTTTTTTGCAAATTGTGTAGTCTTATCAGCTTTCAAGCTACTGAAGGATTTGAGGTTCTTTTTCTTCCTCTTATGACTAAAAGTTACAGCCTTCTTCTAGTTAAAGGGATGTCAATGACTGCATTTTCAATTACTGTGTTTTCCAGAATTCATGTGTCTGGACCTCTAAATAACATATGTATAAAACTCCTGAAGGCAGTAGCCCTGTTCCCATAAATGCATTAATTCAGTACAGTTTGGATCTTCAGTCCTTTAAAGGGTGGTGAATTAAGCTTGCAATGAATTTCCATTTTTCCTATTATTGGGTGATGTCATTGCAGGCATAAAGAAAGAAAATGAATACAGCTGGAGTAGCCAAAATTCACAAGAGCAGAAGATGTTAATTTTTTTGGTTTTGATTAAAAGTTCATTACAGAGAAGTATATTTTTCCAATACTTAGCTAGTGAGAAGTTGGGAGCTGAAAAGACCTGGTCATAAGCGGGTATTGCTTAATCTATTTTCCCTGCTTGTTGATGCTGCAGTACTTCCACTACAGAGCCAGTCTTTTGAGGACCCCCCACAGAATCAAAAGCAGAGATTTAGATCCTCCATGAGCTGGAAAATCTTGATTTCTTTGTCGTTTAATAAAGCCAGTTTGTGTTACAGTGAAAAATCTGCTTTTTCAGCATGAAACAATATAGCAGTTATAGTGAGTGAGCGTAAGTGAAGATGGCTCCTGTTAGTATTTGGAAGAAATTCCATAAATCAGTGTTACATATCTCCTTTTCTGTCTCTACAGATTAGAAATGTATAATGTACCAAGAACTGTTCTTTAGCTTAGTCAATATTTTCTAATGCCATTAAGGCAGGAGATGTATTGGTGCAGAGCTGTCAATGGTAGCTTATTTTATTTTATTTTATTCTTGTGATGTGGGGATGGGTATCTAGTGGAATTGATCACACTAGACAACTAGGGTGTCTAGTGGAATCTATCCAGTACAGAATGTTGGGTTGAAAATGACAGTTAAACCACTTATTAGGATGGTAAATTAGTACCCTAAAGCTGATCTTGTTTGTTCTTCTTTGTAAGACAGACATTCATAGGTGCTGCTTTTCCTTACTGGTTTGTGTTAGTGACCCCTGTAAAATAAACTACAACAATTAAATTTAAATCTGGCTTTTAAGACACAAAAGGTGAATGCACTGCAAAAGTTCTTGTCCCAGCTTGGCTGACAGGTGAAGACTGTTTACTGCATGTATTACTTGTTGCTATTGCACTTGGCTCAACTCAAGAGAAGCTGCTATACTGTGGCTATTTTGCTTCTCAATGTGATCAGAAAGAAAAGTCAAACCACAGAAAGCAGATAATTGTACGAGATGCATTAACAGGAAAATTGGCTGTCCTGGGAATAATTTATAGCTGCAAATCTATCTCACGTCTTGAATTTCTTACTCAGATTCACTTAAGGAAGGGTTTATCCTTTCAAGCACATTGATTTTGAGTACTACATATGTAGCTGTAGTTGTATGTCTTCTTTATCAATGAGTAAGTTTGCCTCTGAAGTATTTTTAAAACACTAGAATCTTTATCTTGTTAAATAGTTTTTAGTTGTTGAGCTTCTGATGTAATAGTAAACATACAGCCAAATTATAATGTCCTCTGTGGCTGGGAAAAATATTTCCTTGTAAACCATAACTAAAAAAGTGACCTGTGTAAGCAAAAAAAGAAATAGGAAGGAGACAGAGAAAAGATAGACCCAGGTAATATGCAAGCACAGGTTTCCTTACACTCTTTGGGCTTGGGAATTCAGGTTGGCACATGTCTTTTGACCAGTGGCATTCTAAAGATTTCTTTTTAGTGCTTCAACTAGACTGAAAATTTGCCTGATAATTTGTTTTATTGTTTGTAAACAGTGCAAAACCCATTTCACCCCGTGCATGAACTGAGTAGCTTAGAGCAGATGTCTTGCTCAGTCATACTCATGTGTTGAGATTTTATCAGATGACTATTCCTGAGCCTTAGGTCTATTAGCAGTGCCCCCAGTCTGTTTTAGTGGTTCTCTTCATGCCCTGTAAGTTCAGAATCAATTAGCATTGCTGTTTAAGCTTTGGCTTTCCCCACTGTTTAACTCAATAACAAAACTATTGCAAAGGATTCAGCTCTGTCAGATGCCAATAATTGTCTGCATCTTAGGACTTCATAGGGCTATGCCTGTTCCAATCAAAAATTGTAACAAGATATTGTTTCCTTTTTCTGTTGTTGTTGCTGTTTGATTTTTATTTTATTTTTCTTTTCATTTTCTTTATGTGTGTGCATACTTATTTATCTAAACAGATTGACCAAGTTCATAGAGACCTTTCCATATGTGCAAGCAATGATGTTTACAACAAAGTCCTTAAGGAAAAGAACAGGCATTAATTTGAATTAACATTCAGGTTTATGGCAGTTTCTTTTACACAACAGAAATCTTCACCTTGTCAGAACACTAAAAACATCTAACAGTTATTTTACTGTCTTGTAAGTTTTTGTCTCTAACAGATCTTTTGGGCTCAGATGATTTCAGTCTTCCATGCAGCAGATATAACAGCCCTGTATGAGAGGGGTTAAAACATGGCCAGCACTTGAATCTAAAGAAAGTAGCAGTTAAAATACACGTAGCATGGGGCAGTCTGGCAAAAAGAAAGCCCACAAAAATCCTGTTTTTTCTCCCTAGAAGATTTATAAGGTCCCACAGAACCTTCCCAAAGAGAATTTAAAATATTTTTTTAATGCAGCAAGACATCAGAAAAGTTATCAGTAGCTGTTTTTTAAAATCTATGTCAGAAAGGCAAAGAGAACTTGAACAATAAAAACAAAACCAAAATCCTCTAGTCTTCCAAAACAATTGCTACTCTTAGGGGAAAAACAGCAACAACAACAACAATCAAAACAAAACCAACAAAATTTGAGATGTATGCAATTGTTTCATCAAATACTCTTCCAACAATCTCTAGTTACCACAGGAATTGAAGTTTCTCAAAAGGCATGATCAAAAGTCTGTTAAATCAGGGAACCCATTTAGTTCAACAGAGACTAGATATGAGGGATTAAACCAGTTTTAAGTCAAAGATTAAAGACTAAAGTTAAGTAAGAAGTAAGTCATTAGACATCCAGTTTTGACTGCTTGTTTTAAACTTGCAGTCCTTGATGATGTGAAGGGCTGTTTTTCTTGACAAAATTCATGCTTGGGGTGTAATTAAAAAGAAAAATAAAATAGCCCTCAGCTTATCTGCATTTCTGAAAAAAAAAAAAAGAGAACAAGTCAGGCCCTAATACTGCAAACACTAATTTTCATGATTCATTTGGTACAGAAGTGAAATCATATTGAACTTGGTTAAAACTTTCTGTGCAAGCTTCAGTGTTGTTTACTGTTACAAAAGCTTCCCAGAGAAGCTCTGAGGAGCCTTAGCAAGCCAAGGCAGTGATGGTCAGGACTGCTAGACAAGTAGCCTGTAGATGGGCACTTGACTTTTGATTCCTTCTGACTACTGAGATATCCATTTCCTCCTCAAACATAAGAATATTTGTTTGCCATTTGACCTTTAGGAAGTTGGCATTATCTAGCCCTGGTCTGTCAGAAAGCTAGGCAGCCTTTTAGAGGAGGTGGTTAGTGATCTAGAGTCTTGATTTAAGCTGTGTTAACCTATTTGTTACCTACTGCCTGGCTTGTAGTACTACAGTGTATGTGGGCACGAAGCCATCAGTCCTTAGGTTACTGCAGAAAGTGGAAAACACTGAAGCGTGTGTCCTGCAAGACAGGCTACTATGAAAAAATCATACTTATGTATAACTATATAGAAAAACTGTCCGCTCTAACATTCTTCCTGAGCAGCAAACATCACTGAGATCTTGTAATTACAGCAGTGGCAAAACAAAGAATAAAACCTACGAGTCCTGATCTAACTGATGGATGGTCCTCAGTCATTCAGCAGCATGTCATTTCAAGACTAGCAGTCACAATTGCCACTTCGTATAAATGTAAAGTGAGTAATTATGGGTGCCCTAAATCCCCTTAGCCTTCCAACTGGATAGTATTTAACTTTGTCATAATAATTTAATACTGTAGATAGCAGCTGCTTTATGTAGATAGCTGCTGTATCATATTCATGTGATTCTGGAATAATACAAAACACAGGTGTCCTCCATCTTCTCTATCCCTATTCTAGTTTGGAAAAGCATCATTTGAAATATCTTCAGGGCAGTGAATTTCTGTTTGTTCATTTTCTTCTCCACTGTATAGAAAGGATAACCTTCCCTGAGACAGAAAGCTAACTACTAGCGTAACA
Organism: Anser anser; assembly: GCF_964211835.1. Lineage (NCBI taxonomy): Eukaryota > Metazoa > Chordata > Aves > Anseriformes > Anatidae > Anser > Anser anser. Next base: position 15,839,469 of record NC_139726.1, on the reverse strand, counting down.
CTTAACGACCAATACCTAAAAATTTCTCTCGTGGTAGCTGAGGGACCTTCTAGCCAAAACTTGCTCTGAATCTTGATATAATTTTTTTTTCTTCAAAAATCAGCTATTTCAGTTTTTCTAGTTTAGTTCATTATCCTTTCTGGATAATGCAAAATATATATACTGGACCTGGGGAAGTTTTTATTTAACAGCTAAACCACAAAATTTCCTCTGCTATAGCAAGTGCTCTTGGCATATAAGCACCTGCTTACTCAACAGGTCTGCCTCTGGCCTCTTCAAAGTCTTATCTGCTAATTTTCACCCACTAGAAAAATATTTTGGTGCTCTTCTCTCATCTCTTCAAGATCATCCTAAGAGGAAATCTGTCAGCCATCACTAGTGGTGCTTTATATAAAAAGTTTTTAAGCTTAAAAAAGAGACAGGTAGGAGAAGCACAACTGGCCCTTTTTCATAATAGGCCCTTGAAGATTTGAGGTTGGTGCCTGGAAATCCAGTGTGACTGTAGTTCCTGTCTCTGTTCGATGTACGAAGAGATAGCCCTGCTGCTCCCTGACATCTGTTACTTTCCTGGGCTGCCCTGAGGCAGTGGGGTATTGCTGAGTGTTGATATTTCCATTATTCCCTTCTTGCTTCTAAATCCCTTTGATCATTGGATCCACATGGCTGAATGCAAGTGGAATTAATATCACTTTAAGCCTCCAGGCTCGTTCAATTTAGCATGTCTCTTCCTTCATATGCATTCAATATAAGAGCCTCCTGTTGAACTGAAAACAAATACAGTGCATTTGTCTGCTTAATTCATTTTACAAGCTTCGAAGACTCTGTGCTGCTGTTCCCCAGCTAACATATGTTTAAAAAAATAATAATAATAACAGAAGGTTAGATTCATTCTTCTGTGGCTTTGTGTGGCACAGGAGCAAAGCAGTGACTTGCTGAATTGGACCAGTAGATTTTCAGCTGAAAAACAATTGTTGTGACTACAGCAGCAAGAATCTCCGCAGCTTCATGCATACAGGCTCAGCATGGATCTGTTTTATCCTGTTTCTGCTTGATGTGGGTTTGCAGTAAGCTTGGGTTTCAAATGCAGACAAAAGCCAATACTGTGGAAAGAAAAACTTGCTGTGATTAGGGATGGCAATGGTAACTGAAATGTTTGCCAACCTCAGGAAATTGGAATAAGTTTTAGACTTACAAGAAACCCTTTCAAGTTGGGTAATTTTCTTTAGTTCAAGTTTTGTTGTAAGGATGTCTAATTGAGATATCAGAAACCCATAGAAATTGTTTTCCTGAAGGTTTTCTCCCAGATCTCTTTTCATGCATAGCACCAATAAACCCAGAACAGTGTCTGTTTTTCCAGCACAGGAGCAGCCACCTCTTTGTAGAAAGCAGTTAATAATTGTTTCAGATATCTCATGGGCTTAGATAATAGTGCTGGGAAAAGCTGCTCTTGACTGTTTTGCTAACAAATCAATTCTTACTTGGAGTTCTGCTGTTATTTGGAGCCTGCTGTTATTTGTTCTTGCTGTAATTTCATATCCAAACCTTTAAAATAGAAAATTGGGCAGTTCTGAGTCTTTTTAATATGTCTTGACTCTTTTTTTTTTTTTTTTTTCTCCCCTCATTCCTCAAGAAGGGAATTAGTTTCGGCTTTGTGTCCATGACTCTGTGCATTAGAAATACCAATGCTCTGTTGAACATGCAGTGCAATATCATCTTCTAGGATCCTAGAAAAGCTTATTTCATTGTCATTTATTGGGCGAATCATTCTGATGTATCCTGTAGAACCAACCAAATAAAATTGCTGGCTCTGATCACTTGGGTTGCAACATCCTCTAAACAAAACTGCATCTGGCACTTTAAAGCATCAAACTTGTTTGTGTTCTTCGCTTTAACAACAAAGCATAAAGCTGCAGCAGGTACCTCATAACAACTTGTGTAATTTCTATAATCTCTTTTATAGCCATCCTACATTTCTGAATGTCTATAAAGCTGCTTGCTGAGAGTTTCTTAAGTATAAATTCTTTGGCTCCTATTCCTAGTCATACAAAGTTGGCATGAATGGCACTTACAGTGCAAATAATAAAGATGATTAGAACGTGAAGACTCAGGCTCTACTGTTTTCTTGCAGCAGGGTTTTGATATCAAGTTGTCAAATGTACTTCAAAAATAAAACAACTCTCGTAGCCATCTCGAAGATGAATAGCATTCTTTCACTAACCGGGAGGTGCATTAAGAGAATGGAGACAGGAAAAGATCACAAACTGAGAGAGAATCAAGATCAGAAGCAGAATTTGGAAACTTGGACTCCCTGTCCACTATTCAGATTACTAGATCTTCTGTGGAATTTGCCTAGATTACTCTATTTAGGGGTTATCTATTAAAGCAATGAAAAGGATGCTTTGAAATGTCTCTACCATGTGAAAACAGGACTGTGCTATTTAATCTAAAGAAGAAAAATCTTGTTAGCTACTCTATCTCTGGTTTCAGATAACTTAGTCATTCTGAATATGAGGCTGTTGCCTCAGAGGCAGAAATCATCCTTTGTCCTGTACCTCACCAGGCAGATTCCTAGAGGCTGTTTTTTCCTGCCAGATAAGAAATAGAATAAATAATGCCAGGTCATTGTGATTGCAGATCTCACAGAACTGTAGTACTGTAGTTCATGATTAATGGGTTTACATTGAGCTGCCAAAACTTTTACAGAAGATGTGCTACCAGATCCCCAGCCAGTGTACACTGGTTCACTTTTGTGACCCTATGAAAATATACTGATTTGTACCAGCTGCAAACTTAGCTTCTTACCCTAAGAGATTCCCGTCCCTTACGAAAACATGACAATACCAATCCAAAAAAAAAAAAAAAAAAAGCTTTATTTACCTGTGCTTGTCTGGCTTCTGTGCTTTACCTTTAATTTTAAATAGTCTAGTGCACTGTAAGGTATTTATTGTTTCAGTAATAAGTAGTAGTGTCTGTAAAATATGCATCCAGCAGTGATGTCACTGGAACATTGTATCTCTGCCGCGGAAAGATGGAAAAGACAGGAAGAGTCAGTAGAAGATCTCACAGTGATGCAAGGAATCAAGAAGGTATTAAGGAAAATAACCGTTAAGTTGAATCATGCACACCCTGGAGGGGAGAAAAAATAATCCTTCAGAAAGCAGGAGATGAGCTTTTCAACAGAGTTCAACAGACTGAGTACTGCTGTGAGGAAGTGCAGGGAAAGAAGCAGATGATAAACATGGGAAAGGCACAACTTCCTAGATCAGTTCTTGTTCAGCTGTTTAAGAACTGAAGAAAACACTATTTCACAGAGCCCACGGCCAGCAATAGAACTGGGTCCTGCTTCTTCTATGGACTTTCTCTGCATCTTCACTAAAGTCATTGAGAGTTCAGATATGCAGCTAAAAGATGCATCGGAGAGATGTAGCTGATGAGGCAGGGGGACACCTATAAACCTAATATAGCTGTGGCTTCATTGGAGTAGCCAGAGGTAAGATACTGTGAAAAATTGCCTAAGCAGAAGCACAGGTGAATAGATCATTTAATAATTAACTGAATATTTTGCAACACTGGAGAGGAAGGTGTAGATATATTGACAGGGAAGAGGTCCTTGGCCGCTGGGAACAGTAGCAAAGGATTGGATTTGTGGGAAAAGTATTTGAGGCATCAGAGAACTTTTCCTGTGCTGTAGCATGTAACGTTCTCCTGAGCACTGGCTGTTGGGCAATACAAGCTCTGATACTGTGGCAAGCCAGGAACTCCACTGCCAGCCTAGGATGTGCTGAGCGAAAAGGTCTTTGTGCCTTCGCTACCATCTTAGCTTCCTATTTTGTGGACCCCAGAGACAGTCGGTGAGAGATTTATATATGATGATACTTGTCAGAATATTGTCATATTGATTTGGAGTTGTGGTACACACATCTAGTCTGTATACTCATATGGTCTTATTTTTCTTAATTAACTTATCTTTTTCTCTCCTTCACAACTAGATTTCCCAGAACCTATACTTGATGTTTAAATAATAATAATAATAATAAAATTCTCATTCTGACTCCCTCAGGTACAACTCAGTTTTCTTCCCTTTTTTTTTTCCCTAAGAAAAAAGTGCATATTTAAGTGCTTGATTTCTCTTCCTAAGTGTTTGTTCTCACAAAATTCTTTCAGCAATCAATTATTTTGCATGTGATTTTTGAGGACATCTTTTAAAACTCAAGCCCAAGCATTCCAAGATCAGCAGACTTGGATATGTATCACATGAGGTGCAAATATTCCAGGAATTTCCTCAGCAAGACCAGTGAACTTTGTTTGTGTACCTTTGCAGTTTTCAGTGCTATGATTTCTGCTGCCTGTTTACTGGTTCTTGATATGGATTATCCTTTTAACTGTCTTTTATTGGAAATGACTGTCTCTCTTTTAAAAACGTACACAAGAAAAGAAGTTGTCTTGCACTACTGATCAAACCACCCTTTCCTAGAATTGTGTCTATGTTGCATCTGGAGGTCCACTGGGAAAGGCAATTTTCTGTCCTTCTCCCTTACCCTCATAGTGTTGGTTTCTAGACTAGGGGATTTTTATCTGAAAGGGGATTTTTGTGGTTTGCAGAACTCTGATTCCAGTTTGATGCTGTGTGTGATAGTTTCTTAGGGTGACTTTCTGGGTTTTCCTGACACAGGAGAACAGACTCTGCATATGGGGAAAAATGGTATGGATTTTATTGATGTTTTCTCAAACCTTCTCCACAAGCTTTACAAAATTCCTTGAACTTTTATAATCCCATTACTACTAAACAAAGTTCAGGTTTCCCATTTCTTTTGTTATTTCCAGGTTAATTAAGAACCTTTCACAGACACCTAGAACTGAGGCTTACTGTTACTTTTAATGTGTTCTTATTTTGTAAACTTAGACAATTTTTTGACTGATAAATGGTCCTCCAAGGCACATCTGGTTTAGAGCTTCTGTGCAGAGTTTAGAAGTGTGCCCAGTTCTAAACTGGCCTTCAGAGACTGCAGAGCTCTGTAATGAGCACAAGTCTCCTGGCCGGTGCTTGTAAATGAAGAGCTTGCCTTGGGCCTCCTTCCCTCTTCAGGTGCCACTAAAGGAACTGGCAGTCTTTCTACTGCCTCTGGTGAAACTGAAGTGAGTCAATGTTATTTTGTCTAGTGTTTACCTCAGATACATTACTTCTAAAATAAAATATGTGCTCAGGAAGACAAAAAAAAAAAAAAAGAGAGAGAAATAAACAAACTGGTTGGGTTTTACTTTCTGTCCTCCTTGGCAGAAATAGATTGTGAGAATAAATTTGATGGAGAGAGATTAAATTTTCATCTTGGTTAGGGATTCAATATGTTAGTCTGCTAAGCCTAAGTATCTCAATGCGGTGGTGGGGAGGGGTAATTTAAGGAGAAGAGAGGGATGCTTCTCTTAATCTATCATTAAAGAAGAAATCCCTGAAAGAAAAAGGAAATGGAGAGAATAGAGAAAACATGAACAATTTTTATATATAGAAGAGAGATACAAAAAAGGTAATGTGATGTGAAGTGCCAGTTGCTTTTGAAGAACAAGCTTTTTTTTTCCTTATTGAAAAATATCCTTAAATGTTGTATCTTAGAAAAGTGAATAATACATTTCTCTGTTTCTAATATCAATGTTTCACATTTTTATTCACATCTGTATAAACACTCAGATAACTGGTGTCTGTCTGACCTGCTCATTTTCAGTATTGGCATTCAGAGCAGTTTGGTGGATGTTATATAAAGGAGAATTGCCCTAAACTGGCAACTAGACAAATTAAGTGAGTAACTGTATCCTGAAATTAGTTCAATTAAAGATAAGATTCAGCAGTGGAGCCATTGTGACTCTCAGCCACACTGCCAGTTCAGCTGAAAATTAGGTGGCCTTTGAAAGTCTTCATCCCATGTTCTTTTTTTTCTCTCCCTGTGACCAACCTCTTCTCCCCACCTCAGTGATTTTCTGCATCCTCAGAATTGTCTTTAATTTAATCTCCTGTCAATTTCCTTCTTATTCCTGATTTTTTTTTTTTCGTAATCTCAGTCCTTCCTTTTCTTCTCTGTTCTCTCCTTGCCACACATCCCTTCTGCCTGGAAGTGGCATGAAGAAGTATCTACCTCCTATCTTTTGCTGCCAGTGAGGAGAGCTTATGCCTGTTACTGTCAATGTGATAGATAAGTTGAGGTAACAAACAGGATCAAGCATCTGCTGAACATCTTCATCAGGACATTGTAGTGATAAACCTTGCTCCACCCGGGCCTTTTAAAGGGGAGTGGGAAAGTTTGTGCTTTGTGATCATGATGGAAGGATTTTGATTTTATTATTTATACCACTTTTTTCCCTCCTTAAAGAGTAAAGGTTGGTATGTTCATTGAGCATTGATACAATGTAAAGAGGGGTTAAGTTCTGGATGGGGCCCAGATCTTCTGACAAGACCATCCTAATGAAATTCCATTGCAGAAGAAGGAAAATGGGCCCTTCTTGGGCTTGTCTTCCAGCAGGAAGCAGAGCAGTCAGGACAGACTTGGATCTCAGACTGAATCCAACCAGTCTTCTGCTCATACCAGCCCCACTGAAATGTGAAGGGGCTCCAAACCACTGTTTCACATATGAATCTTCTTTTACGTACGCTTTTAAGATGATAGCTTCAAGACCATGCAATGTGTGCTTTTGTGGAACACAGCTGAATAAATCTGTTGTAATCTGTATAATTTACTGCATCTATCTGATTTGCAAGCCCAGTAAGCATGTAAAAGAGTTTTTTTTATACAGTAAGGTGTTTGAATATACCAGGGCAGCTTCTTTATGTTGGAAATGGGAAATGTCTTTAAAGGCACTAATTTCTTTGCCTTCATGTCTACATGTCTCAAATGAAAATTGTATTTGCTTATTATCAGAAATGGACATTTGGCTGAGATTTGCAAACTGGCGCTTAAGTAAGATTAATCCAAATTCCTTCTGTCTCCCTCCTTCTTGTAAGCCCTTCGACGTTAATGATTTATATATTGATATTGCTGTGGTTTTCATAGGCTGATTTTTTTCACCTTATAACAGTCATTTCTTTTCAGTTTTATAGTGTTCTCTACAGAGTAATAGTTGTCTTGCTGGCCCATATCCAGCATGTGAAAGTCCTATATTATATTCCAAATTTAACATCAGTTGTCAGCTGACCCATAGAGTCATGGGATTGGAAGGGACTTCAGAAGGCCATTCAGTCTTTCCCATGTCCAAGGCTAAATCAATTGTACATGTCATTCCTGACAGACATTTGTATGGCTTCCAGCACTGAAAACTCCACAGACTCCTTAAGCAATCTCTTCCAGGTCTGCTTCAATTCTTAAACATTTTCCTTACTGTCTAAATTGATTCATCCCTGGTACAATTAAAAGCTTATGACTTCTGGTCTTATTTCCCATTGAGAATTAATTTTTCTTCATTTTCTTTGCAGCAAGCTGTTAAGTGTTTCAATATAATTACCAGCTTAACTTCTGCACTTAGTGGGGCCCAATTGGGGAATTTCTCCACACAAGAATTTATAAAAACCTATGACAACTTTTATTTGCTAGTTTTAAAACTCTCTAGCTGGTTCAAGCTTTGAGTGCAGCATGCAGTGTTGGATATGGAACCTAACCAGCTCCAAGAAGAGCAGGTGGGTGGCTTCAGTGTTAGAAGCTGCTCTTGTTTGGTTACATCATTGCTAAAACCTGTACAGTAGAGGTAAACTAGAAAAGAAGTCTCCAGCTCAAATGATGCATATAGGGGCTCACATTTCATCGTATAAGGACTGCTTTAATTTTTTCATAGTCTCTGGTATAGATCTCTTTGAGATGGCACTCTTGAAGCTTTTACTTCTTTTCTTTCTATGAAAAGAGACAAGAAAAAGGCCATAGGAAGCTGTCCTGTGCCTGATAAGTAATGTGGGTGAAAGAACATTGTGGACCAACAAGGAGTTTGTTCTCTCCAGTACATATTGCTTTATCCTGAAGTTGTGAGGGCTGTCATCCCTGTAGAAAGATTTCTTCTGCAATCTAACAGAGATGTTCTTGTCAAGCCTGCAATTGGCTGGCTTTCTGGAGCATCTTGCAGCAGTAAGTTCTGCATGTAATTTAGGTGCTTTTATGAAATAAAACCAACTGCCTCTTTGGTAACTAAAATTAAAAAAAATAAAAAATTGTCATTGTATAGCCCATCTCACATCTAGGCTATAACTTTTTCACTAAGGTAGTGTTTTTATTTGCTTTACGGTGCCAAATACGTCATGAAAGATCGACGTGTAACAGATGATTGTTGAAGGATTCTGGCTTGCATACATGAACAAAACTGCAGTTTCCAGAAAAAATAAACTTGTGGGAGAGCTTATGGGCCAGGTTTTGTGCTGACAGTTAATGGGACTTCATAGAATGGAAGGCAGCACAGAATCTGGCCTTGAACAAAGTATCTCAGCATGAAGAACCAGTGGCTCTTTCAAACGAAGAACCTAATTCCTTTAGTATTAAGTATTTGCAGTATAATTTGAAACTTAGTGGTGTTTATTCATGGCCCAGTCTACGTCTGGCTGAAGTGAACAGATTTCTTTCCAATGCTACCCCGGGGTTCACACACCTCAGCCAGTACAGTGCATGTGTTCATTTTCCCAAATGGCATAGAACTTGGCAGACTTGGGTCTCTTTTTCGTTTTTGAGTTCTGGCTGTATTTGAAACTAAATCACAAAGCAAAATGTGGAGGCTAAATATTCTGTGCTTTATGAACCACAAATCTTCCATGACTCACCTTTCATGCAACTTTATGGCCCTACTGGCTTGGAAATGGGCAACAGCAATTGGCCACCTGCAGTATCACCATCAAGGAAAGTTAATCTTGTGGTTACTCTTTGAAAAGTGGAACCTGAAAGAAAAATAATTAAAAAAAAAAAAAGAGAGAAGACAACTTTGCTGTAAACTACTGGTTTAGCATAATGTTCTACCACCACTAAGACGTTGCAAAAACATGACTTTTACTATGAATCTTCTTTTATTTAAATCAAATGGTAAAGCAAGAATAATCAGGAGAAAACAATCTTAGCTTCTTTTAGGTTGCCTGTCTTGACATGTTTCATGAAGTATCTCAAACAAAATGTTCACTTCCCAAGTTCTGTCCCTTGTTGCTGTATAGTACTAGGCAAGTCAATAAGCTCTTGCTTTTGTCTTTTTTTTTTCCAAGCTAGCTTATTATTTAAAACTTACAAAACTTGTCCCATGCTAGCTTCATCTAAAATTAAACTTTTTAGTTTTGCTAAGAGCCTTTCTGAACCATGCACTCAGAAAATGGGAACTACAAAATAAATAGATTTTATCTTTCATATTAAAAGATTTATTTTTGTATTCAGTCCTTGGAGTTTTGACATCTTGATTTTATTTTCTTTTAATTTGTTTGTAGGTACCTTTACAAACATAAGAAGTTGTGCTTTTAACTTGGAAAATGGTTGGTTTAGTCTTGCGGTGGAGAGAGGTTTTGCTCTAATTTGGGATAGAGAAGATTTTTTGAAACATACAGCTAGCTCTCAAAACAGCTGCTTAAAACTGTCTCCAGAAAACTTCAGTCTTTGCTGTGGTTCCCCTTCCAACCCAGGAGTTTTAGTGCCAGTGCTTGTCCTGGTGTGTTTCTCTTTTGGTTTGGACCCATGAGTCTGTGGCTTCGCTGCCTGCTCCCCATTCAAACCAGATTGCTTTTCATTCGCCAGTGTATCCCATCAGGTTCGTCTTTGTGGGTAGATGGACAAGAAGGAGTTACCTCTCCATGTGGCACGCTGGCTTTTGTCCCAACTCCAGAACAGCTACAGTTGTTTTGAATTTTTAGAAAGTGATGGCATTTTGCAGGTGTGTATCATGAACACGGGAATGATTTAACTTTCTTCCCCACAAGCACTCCTCATGGATTTGGCCAGTGACTGTGGAGTGGGAGTTAGATATCTGAAGTACAGCCCGAAGACTGAAGGCAATGTGTTCCTAAACAGACTGGGAGTTTAAATACTGCTCTCCTTAAAGGTGTCACAAGCTCTGTACTGTTTGAATAGTGAAAGGAGATTTTCCTTAAATACTAGGTAGGGTTCTATGTTCCCCTGAGATAATGAGTCCAGTTTTGCCCTTACCACTTTCCTTCTTCCAAAAAACAGGGTAGTAGTCCAATGTCCTGCTGTTCAGTGATCAAGGTCATTTCCGCACCCAGAAATATCCCTGAATTTTGGAAGATCTTTGACTTATCTCATGCATGTTTCTATCATCAGCACCAACTTCTACCAGTTCTTTTCTGTACTTGTGAAACAAATTATGTAAGGTGAAAATTAAATGTAAAGATTCATTGGCAAGATGATGACTGGCAAAATCTTTTTCTCCAGAAATTGTGCAAAGTGCTTGTTCAGCAAATCCTGAAAATTCTTTCTTAAGGACCACAAAAGATATCTTTAGAAATTTGTTCTTTTATGACATCGGTTATCGATGATGAAATTCAGATTTAGGCTTTCAGTCCAAACCTTTCCAAGTCTAATGTGTTACATTTTGGTATATACTGAGTACTGAAAATGATCCTTATAGAATAAATAGTAGAACTTTATTGACAGTGATCTGCTGCTTAGTACATTGAAAACCTTTCTGTAGGTCTTACCTTTTCTTTTTTTTTTTTCTTTTTACGTTGCTTGTAAACTAGAACTGTAGCAGGTTTTGAAGTCATATTGAATTACCCTCCACAGTGTTCTTCTATAGGAAGCCACTTTGGAATCAGCAAGAACAAGCCCAGCTTGCATCCCGTTTGCCATCTGTGTTTCCCTCTGGCTTCAATTTGCTGCTATAAAATAATTCATAGGTATGGGTGCTTTACTGAACCTGCCCAATACATGTCATATTTAGTTGCTCATATTTCTTCTAAGATAACAGCTGCAAAGAAGTTGTATTTCTTATGGTCTGTCTTGATTTACAGCTCCTTAATCTGATGTTTCAAATTAAACATTTTTGAGTCTTAAAATGCCATTGCATTCTTTTAAGTTGCATGTCCAGCTGCTTGTAATGTGTATCTTTTTTTTCTTTTCTTAAATTTTAACGTTCAGTGGTTATGGAATAACTGGATTATGTAGCCTGTCTGTTTATAATCAAGATAAATATATGTTATCAAAGGCACACATCCCTTTCTCTCTTCGTATGGTTTTCTGTATCGTTCCTTATACCTGAAATACCCTCTGCAGCTACTTTAATATAGCAATAAACCATTAAGGTGTGATTATACAAAAGTAGGTATCACGGCTCTTGTTAGATGTGGTTTGTTTCAGCAACATGACTACTGACAGTAGGTGAAGTTAGATGTCTGTACAAGTCAGGTAACCACAGCTTAGTGGGCCTGGGATGGTCAAGTACCCTAAATAGAACTGTTAAATTGACGAAAATTAGAGCATGGTTACAACTGGCAGTATCTGCAAGAAACACGCATCCTTGCTAGTGATTTTCTGGCTCAGCAGCACAAACTGATGGATAAGGAGGTTGTGGTTTTCTTTTTGTTTGGAAAAAAGTGGGTGTTTTTTTTTATGGTTTATATAAGTAATTAAGGATGTTTGACTACCAGCCTTCTAGTGCTCTAATAAAATTACATATAAGTAAATGTCAATTAGCATCATCTTGAATTATTCTCTTTCACAAGATCAGGATGAAATTCCTCACACAGATGTGTGATTGTATCATGGAAACAATTGCAGGATAAAGCCCATGCTGCAACAGATATGCAAATCTAAAAGAAGGACCAAATTTCTTGATTAGATAGACAGATTCTCTTAACCCTTATCTGGTAAAAGTGGTTCAGTTCTCTGTGTCATGCAAACCATATGACAGTATCTTTTTGTCTCTTTTATGGACATTCCAACAAAGAGGGCTGCTTTTAGGTTAAATATTAAATAATAAGTCACATGGGGTTAGCCACTTTTACTTATGGACACTTCTACAGTAGTTGTGATTCACATATTCCATAAAAACTGATGAACTAAGCCTTGAAGCAGCCCTGAAAAAATAGGTAGGAATTGTCATTGTTCTTACAGGGATGCCCAAGACACAGTAAAATAAAGGAAATCTTCCACAAAACACCACCGTTGTTTTTGTTTGGTTTTGTTTCATCTTCGTCATGCAAGCAAGTAGGTAAAGAGAAGATCTGGGAGAAGGAAGAAAGAAAATGACCTAGCTTCATTTCAGAAAGTTCCTACTGTACTTAATAGTTCAAGCTCTCCACCACAGTCTCACATACATACATCTTCTTTAGAGCTGACAATATTTCAGTCTTTAAAGCAGCCTGGAGAACATTATTGTGTCTGAAATACCATACATGGGCTGCAATAGTATTTTGTTAAAATGAGCACCTGGAAGAGTTTGAACCTGTTCTGTCCTTTTTCTGATGCACCACCAAGATTCTTGCTGATGCAAAGCCTCACAGCTGACTTGCTGAGTGTGAAATACAAGGCACTGAAATAATCGGATTTGAAGACTTTGCTTACTTCTGGGAAAGTCTTTGACATAATGGTCCCAAATGAAATTGTAACTTGGATTTTTTTAGGCTCAATGAAGTGACAGCAAAGCTTTTGCACAAATCACAAATTGGCCTGTAATTCCCATTTGTGTAGGACAGTTACACAAACGCACTTTGTGGGAACATACTCGGATTTTACACGCATGGCGTTGCCAAAACTTAAGCTTGCAAAATTTTTGGAACATGGAGTTGTGTGTGAAGGTTTGGCGTCTAATCCTGTTCCTACTGGCATGGCTAATAGTTGCTATTGAATTTTACTAGGAAAATGATTGAACATTCTGGGGTCTGGGTTGAAAACACCCTGAATAACTTTATGATGAAAAGGCTTTTCTAGAGGTTGGGTAGGCAGGGAACCAGTGAGAATAAGATGGTCATTTATGTATGAGGCAATGGAAGAAGAAACTCCAGTCAAGTTGAGACAGGACTGATACAAGGAGAGGCTGCCTAGAGCATGGCTGTGATTGGTGGGGTTACGAATTCCTTGCTTTCTGTTCCAATTCTGCCTCTTCTTGCCTGCTAAATCCACACGTGACTTTATCACCTGAATTGCTTTGCTGGTCCTCTGTGGTTTATCATTCTCCCTGCATGCCGTTTCTTGGGTACCATTGGCTGAGAGGAGACAGGATACAGCCTTATGTGGTCTTGTAAGGTAAGACTGAAAAGATAGACGCAAGTCACATGGCTGCAAAAATTCATTTCTGTAGTTCTGGGGAGAGTGTGTTCAGATTTGTATAGGTGTATGGTAACCACATGTTAGTCCTTGTGCCAAAGAAAGAAACCGTAAGAGAGGAAATAAGGTGTGTGAACAGAGGAAGCTGTCAAGCAGGTTCTGAAATACCGAAGGTTTTAAAGCATAAGGGATGATATTTAGTCCCTAGCAAAACTGTTGAATTCAGTGATCTGTGTAAGGGAGTAAATTTTACCTAGTGTTTTAAAATGCATGCTTTTTGAAAACATCACCCCATTGGTGAATTACAAAAAAAAAAAATCTATAATGAGATCCAGCTTCCTGTAAGTTATGGTAATTTTGTGTCGTCCCCCCCCCCCCCCCCCCTTTTTTTCTGGCTATGCTATTTATATAGTTCTGTTACTGTAGCCTGACTCCCACCCTCTAATATAGTTATCCTCATAGCACTTCTTTGCGGTAAGGAAGTAAATAATCCCCACTTCACAAATGGGGAGCCATGGCAAAAGAGAGGCTTAGTGACTCGCCTGAGGTCATGCAGGCAGTCCCATTACAGAGCATGGAATTCAACCAGGGCTCCCAAAGAGCAGACAAATGCTCCAACCCCTGGGCTGGCCTTTTGCTCCTATTTTTAAAGAGCTCAAAAGATAGTGTCCAGATTTCAGAGATGGTTCAGAGGTTATTGAGGGCAGTCTGGCTAAAATAACAGAAAAGCTGGAGCAAGAAAAAATGTGCTGCTTACGTTGCACTAAGCAGAGTTGCAATATCAGTAAGTCCAATAAAGGCTTTTCAACTGGCAGCTCTGGTTTCCTCTCATTTGCACACACTCGCTCTCTTATACGCACACACGTCCTCTCTGCAACTCATTTTTCTTCTGCCTTGGAGGAAGGACTTGGTAAAAGGAAATTAGTATAATTAAATGGTTATGTAGGGAGCTGATGGTAAGTATTTACATATATAAACTAAGTGGATGAGAAAAACTATGAGATGGATTTCTCAGTGTTTGCTTTTTTGGGTTTATTTTTGTGAGCAGAGTATTGAGTGACAGAGATTTGTTCCCAGAAGAAAATGCTTGAAACACATTAGTCTGCTTTGGTATTAGAAAGATTAGAGGGCACACTGTGAGAATTTGTAAGGATTTATGTGCTTTTTAGAAAGGATTAAGAATAAAAAAAATCCAGATTAGAAATGCTGTCTAACCACATCACTAGCCTGCAAGCCAACATTTGCATGTTGGTTTTCTCTTATGTTTAATACCACAATGTTTGTATTGCAACTTCAGTTACAGTTGGTTTTGTTTAAAGACCATAGTTTAGGTGTGCACAGTATGTGAAATGAAATGTTAGGAGTTCATGCAGCATCTTTGAAATCTTATTCAGCAGCAAGCTTGCTAAGAAAAAGATCTTAGGGAGAGGCTCATTCTAGAAAGTTCCTTACATAAAAGACGACCAGTTAGATGTGTTCCATAGTTTTTAAGTGCCTGCTTTTTTTCCTGCCTATCAAATTTTAAGCTTGAATAAGATTTGTTTTTTGGAACACTATTTCCTTGAAATATTTGGACATAGTGGTTCCATATTAACACCAGACCGCACAACATGGATTTATTTATTTGTTTGGGAACATAATTGTTAAACATCCTCTAAGCTGAAAAAATACTTCCTAATTATTTGCTAGAAACATCTTCAGCATACACAGCTAATTAAAGTCAGACTGCTAAATGTGGATGATTAGAGGCTTATGTTGCTAGAAAACTGCTTGTGCTGACTTGAGATAATATTCATTGGTAAATTCAGTCCTTTTTAGACATTTTATTTATAAAAACATAAATCCACACAAGATGTCCTTATGCAGAAGACTAGCTATTACTTTATTTTACACATTACAGTCTCACTATAATGTTAGGCATCAATTTGTTGACGATTTCTGGCATGTTACCAACATGCAAAAGAAATGTAACCTGACCAGTACGAATGCCTGTATTAGTTGCCCAACTCTGATTCTTTTTTCTTCCCTTTCCCTTTCCTTTTATCTTTCCCCTTCCCCACCCCCCCTTTTTTTTTTTAAATCCACATAGTGTAGAGCTTAATTGAAAAACCAGACAAATCAGTGGAAAAATGTTGTTGGAGTTTAGTTCAGTCTTTTCTTCAGATGATCTCTCCAGCCAGAGGACTTCTTGTCCAATGCAGTCCATACATACTTGAGCATGTTGGTGCTTGAAGGATGAGTGTATGTTGGATGAAGCTTGTTTTCCAGGCATGTGCTGGTGGCTTTCCTTCATATAGTTGTTGAATCTTGTCTCACAGCATAACCCCATGGGGAGGTTTCTGTGTGTGAGCAGGGGTCCTGCCTAACAAGGTTCCTTAAAGTTGTCCTGCATAAGCAGTGCATTGTACATAGGGGTAGACACTTCTTGAACATTTTGGACCCTAGAGAATTGTCCTGTGAACATCTGCAGTGCATGTGGTCTTCTCTCTCAGTTGTTTTGGCCATTTTAATGGCATTTGCCAAAATGGAGTTCCATTTACATAGGTGAATATCAAGCTTGAATTGGATTCTAGGTGATTTAGTTTTTTCAACTGCTCTTGCAGTTTTAATTTTTTAACACGGTTTAGGGAGTACATGCTTTTTTGCTGTTTTGTTTTGTGTTGCTTGTTGGTGGTTTTGTTTCTTTGTTTGTTTTTCAAATTCTCTGGGAAGTTGATACAGATATGTGTAGAACGATAAGTTTTATTACCGGTTTGTTATGGAATCAAACGTATTAACATCTTCAGATTGGAGAAGATTTTCATCATACCTGCATTATACCTGGCACATCGTTACTATTGCAAGTGGTCAGAAAATTTTAATTGTAGGTTTGTGTTGGCAGACTGATTTGCTGGTTAAGAGCTAGAGAGACATCACTGATTTCACAGCTAGAGGGACATTGCAGATTTTGGCATTGATAGGATAAGGAAATGGGTAGCTTAGCAGAGGAGAACATTTGGGAAGAAAATCTGAAGACTGAGTAGTAAGTTGAGCATGTTGAACAGTCAAGATCGTTTGTGAAAAGAGAAATTAAAGAAAGCACGTTTTGAAGGAGAACAGAAGAAAAGAGAATGAGAAATACAATTTAGGATGAAAGCCAACTCAAAAAATGTAGGCAGATACAAAATTATCAGTGTCAAATACCAAAAGTGATAAAAGATCAGTTGATATTTATAGTAATTAGTGATTTGAAAAATGTGTGTTCTTTATCTGCAAAGAAAAATCAATCTAAAAAAAAAATTGCTGACAGATACTAGGTTGGTAGGAATCAGTTTACAGCTGTGAAATTGATGGAAAGTCTGCTGGGATAAATTATAGTTTTATCTGAGAACTGAGTTTGGAGCATTGTCCTTAATGAAAGAACAGTTAATTGAATGAATACTTCTCTCAAGCTTTTGGTTGTTCATTGGAGTAACTACAGCTGGGAGAGACAGTCACTCTCTGTCTCTTAGGGTGCTACATCAACTTGTTAGAAAAGAAAGAAGTCTATGATTTCATCTCTGTTGCCTGCGGAATACAAGCGGTTTTTTCCCAATTAAAGTTATGTTATGATTTCATATGGTTTCTGTGATAAATCAGGATAAAATTATTTCTTCCTTCCTTCCTTCCTTCCTTCCTTCCTTCCTTCCTTCCTTCCTTCCTTCCTTCCTTCCTTCCTTCCTTCCTTCCTTCCTTCCTTCCTTCCTTCCTTCCTTCCTTCCTTCCTTCCTTTCCTTCCTTTCCTTCCTTCCTTCCTTCCTTCCTTCCTTCCTTCCTTCCTTCCTTCCTTCCTTCCTTCCTTCCTTCCTTCCTTCCTTCCTTCCTTCCTTCCTTCCTTCCTTCCTTCCTTCCTTCCATTTTGAAAAGTTATTTACACTAGAAAGGGAGACTTAAGTTGAGTTCTCAAGTGACTGGCTGCCAGTACACAGATTCTCTGCAAGATTAGCTCTTGTGTAATTTTTTACAGGTTAAAACTTTGCATCATGGTTAGAGAGTCATCTTTATTCCATTTACATGTTGGTCTAAGCATTTCGATCATTAAAAATGCTAGAGGGCTTTCTTGTTTCTTTTGCATGCTGGTATACAGAAAAGTTACCTTAACACCATTCCAGAAGAAATCCAAAGCCCATGTCACCTAGATTCTTAGAAAGACTGAGGAAGGAATTTTAAAGTACTTTTAGAAAATCTGTGTACATACATAATTTAACTGATATCTTGGAAATATTTGCCTTCTAAACCATGGTTTCTAAGAGGTGCACACTGTGAACAAGAAAGCTCTGTGGTTCCTTCATCTTAGAACAAAACAACCTTTGGAGGTGCCTCTTTCTCTCTGTTGACTGTGAAGGAGCCAAAACTAGTAGCTTAGATTAGCCATCTGACTTCCAGCCTAGTAACTTCCAAGAGAGGAGCTCCCCTCTTAAACAGTTTTTTAACAATGAAGAGGTGTTTCTTGAGATTGTCACACTGTATGTTTATTGAACATGTCAGGTGTGCTGGATGGAAGTATTACGTTCTCAGACTGGCTTTCCGAAGCACACATGACAGCAGAGTATACGTCGTAATAGAAATGAATGAGGTTTGTGTTCCTAAATTGTCTAGTCAGTTTTGAAAAATGCTCTTCTCAGCCTCTGTACTCAGAGAAAAGCTGGAGGTTTTCAGAAAGAGTTGCAAGGGAAAACTCATGGAATAGGTTCTATTGTTGGTTGTAGAAGCTGCAAATATGCAGTGGTCTTGAGATCGAAAAGACTGTTTCAAGGCCAGTGTTCTTTATAGGTTCAACATGATCTATTGGTTAGTCAAGCCATTTCTCAGTTTTATTCTTTGTTAAACTTGTCTATTAAATAGACATTTTACAGAGGGGCATCTAATTTATGCAGACAATTCAAGAAATTAGCAGGAGGGTAAGAGTTTACTTTTTTTTTTTCTGGAAAACCTGAGCTTTTACTTTTTAACAAACATAATAGTGCTTTTTCCTTTTTTTCCTTTTTTTTTTTTTTTTTGCTTTCTTTAGGGAAGTATGAGGTGTGTAGCAGAAGAATCACCTCTGAAGCAGATATCTATAAAGAGATTTCTTAAGTGCCAGTTTTGTAGCAAGAAATTTGGTGCTATTTTACTAGTCTATGTGCTGTGGAAGGATTTGCAGTAAAGCAGAGACTTGGAATTTCAGCAAAAGTATCTGTTATGTACTAGCAGTACTTTGGAGGGAGATATCCAGTTATTTCTTAAGATCTTGAAAGCACGATATGAAAAATCAGATTTTCCACATTCCCACTCACAAGTTAACTCCAGTGCAAACAGAGGTCTCTTGGTCTCTTTATTTCATAAGACTTATTTAACACTGGCTCTGCTTTTGAGACTTATTGATTTTGGTGTATTCCAGGCCAGGAAAATCAAAGTCATATTGCAAAAATATCCTCCTGAAGTAAGTTATTACAATTTAATGTAGTTGTAAAGGATGACTCCTTGGTTAAGGAGCTGGCCTGGGACTGGAGAGTTCAAAGTGAGTTCAGTTCAAGGCTGTGACCCTGTAACAACTGTAGGCACACCAGGAAATCTTCTTGGGTCTCAGCTCCCCACCCAAAAAATAGCACTTGTTTCTTCAGGCTGAAGACTCTATGTATATGCATATAGCATACATACAGAACAATCTGCTTCTGATCTGGTTCTTAGCTGCAACTGTAAGTAATTAATGGTCGTAAATTCTACACTACCCTTTGTGTTTCTCTTTTACAGTCCACATCATGGGGGATGTGAAACTGGTGACAACTACTCGAGTATCCAAAACCTCCCTGACACTCAGCCCTTCAGTTCCTGCTGAGGCACCAGCATTTACTCTTCCTCCTCGGAATATCCGGGTGCAGCTGGGAGCCACCGCAAGATTTGAGGGAAAGGTAAGAAATGGAGATGATGGAGGGCTTCTTTGTTTGGTTGCGCCTTTTCCTGAGGCTACCTCATAGTCTGCAAAGCTAGTGAAATTGCCTCTTCAATATGGGACCTCTACTTAAGAAGAATACGCCAGTGTTTCCATTCCTGAGAGGGCAGGAGTGTGGCAGGTCTGTTTCTGAGCAGAGGAGAGCGTTGCAAAACCTGACAGTGTGCTGAGTTAACCTAGATGAGCATCCTAGGCACTGAGCTAAGTATCAGTGGAAAACTGCCTCAGGAGCTGTCTCTAATCACAGAGCATATTTTCTCCTACTGCATATCGATCTCGATGCCTCCCAAAGTTGCCTGCTTCTGAAGCTTTACGTGTAGAACAAAGCTAACTGTGTTACATGTGCTTCTTGGTAGTTAAGCTACTAATCTGTAAAAGCGAGTTGTGACTTTTTTGTATCTGCACCACCTGCCATACATGTAGCTAATCTGAAAGGAGAAAGCATTTTCAGAGGACAGACTGGCAGAGCGTGGGCATATGTGGATCCCATGTTCTCCCCTTTGCCTCACAACTGAGGCACTGAATTGTCCTTACCAGCATCCATATTCTTTTCATGCTTCAACCCTGGTATGGTCTCGTACTTGTTCTGTTTATCTTCCTTTCTTCTCCCTTGATCCAAATCTTTTTCCTGGGGCTGTCAGTTTTCCCTCTTAACCCTTTCAGCTTCCTCCATGTTCATGTCATGCTCTGATTGAGTGCTGACAGCTATATTATCAAACTGAATGCAGTTCTAATCTTTGAAGTGGTGGGATTTCCCTGATAGAGGCAGGAAACTGCAACTTTACAATAACTAAAGAAAAAGCTAAAAGGAATTTGGGAAATTTATAACTTCTGAAACTAACTTAAACAGAGGGCCAGTAGAGGGCATCTGATATATATCTTATTTATTTATGCAAAAGCAGGCTAGGATTTAATTATTTATTTATTTCCACCAGGAACAGACCACAAAATTCCTGGAGTATGTCAAATTTTAAGTGCAAAACTAAAACTCAGTAGTAGTTCTTGGAATTGACTTTTTGAAGAAAAGTCATCATTTTTCATTTAAAAATTAAAAATAAAAAAAAAATGATGGAAGCGTTTGAGCCAGAGAGCAGATTTTTTTTTTTTTAATCAAACATTTAGATATTTATTTTATTTGATTTTAGTTTCAAAAATAGCCTACTTCTTCTTGGAATGTTGGAATACCAACCAGAGTACCTCTCTGTGTGTGCAATGTTGGCTGGTCCCAATGAACATCCTCTTTCTTACTGTTTTTTTTTTTTTTTTCTCATTATTTCACCTTGATTGGTTGCAAACAGTGAAAAGATGGCATGTTGCTACTTTATTTATGTGATACCTGTGTACAATACTATTCTAACCACAACTGGTTCTTCCAGACAGCACTGCAACTAGCAATAACAGTACAGTGAAATGAAAGTTGAATTGTGTGATGTTGCTAAGTTTTAGTTTTACATTTCTTATGTTTCCTAATTAAAGACTCAAGTAGGGTATTTCCAATTTTTCGTTCACTCTGCAGACTTTTTATTATTTGTCAAAAGAAAGCAGTGGTAAAATTGACTGTCTTACAA
This sequence comes from Anser anser, assembly GCF_964211835.1. Lineage (NCBI taxonomy): Eukaryota > Metazoa > Chordata > Aves > Anseriformes > Anatidae > Anser > Anser anser. The sequence goes on along the minus strand of NC_139726.1, from coordinate 15,818,737 downwards.
GTTAGAGTGCCATCACTGTTTTGAATATTTTTTTCAGAGCTAGCTTTAAAATATTAATTCTTCGAGGATATCCATCCCCTTTTTAGAGTTGCTTTGAACATGGGAAGGGTAAACTATGCAGGGTTTTTAGTAGCTTGGATAAAATACACAAATTCAATACTAATTAAACTTAACAACTTAAGTTCCTTGAAGGAATGATGGTTTGATGGAAGTTCTGGATTGAACCTCTTGATGAAAATCTAAATTCCATTTCTACCTTTTTGCTATATGAAAATGGCTGAATCTTTTAATTTTCTGTGTTTAAAATGCAGATGATAATATACTGGCTGAATGCATGTCAAATAGATGAAGTAAACCTGTATTGCTTAAAGTGCTTTATTAAGTGCTGAGCGTTGAGACTACAGCTTTGTTGAAATACATATGAGATCTGCAATTACTTTGTGGCAGATAGACTGCCTTATGTTGTATTCCATGGCTCGGCAAGCCAAGATAGGTAATTACAGCCACTGTCTTTGGCACTTCAGCCTCTTGCTGTGCACTGAGTATTGTCTGGTATTTGCGTAGTGCAGCTTTGTTTTGCTTCTCTCAGCTAATGCAGCTGAGAAGCATACAACACAGCTGTAGACATAAAACAGCCAATCTTTATCATTGTGCATTAGTTCCAAATTCCCTGGAATCAACTCTAGTTGGAGGCTGAGATACAAGCTTGCAAATCTGGGGGAGGGAGAAAAACCTACATTATAATAATTGGAAATACAGAGTAATACAAGCACAGCATGTTCTCCTTACTATCTTGTGCAAGAAAAACAAGTTTTATAATGATTATACTGCCTATAAAAGTTGAGTTTGTGCGATCTGTTGTTTATAATGTAAAGTGCTTGGGGAGCTTGTGTTTGGTTCTGTTGTTTATAACTGCTGGGTCCAAATGAATGTCTTACTGTGTTCCTGGTCTAGTAACATGGATAGGGGGAGGGGGGACACAATGCCACAGTTTGGAAGGACACCGTCATTTAATAGCTGCAGTCCTTCTAGATTGCAGCCTCAGAGCTCATATCATCTGGGACCATCTTTAGCTACTTTGTAGAATGTAGTTTCTTCCATTACTTCAATGTTCCAGAGGTTCAGAAGGACAGAAATTAATATGATTTAGTAATAGAGGTAGCTACTGAACATACTTAGTATTTTCTATCCTGGAAAATAAGCTACAGATGTTATGAGGGTCTATTGCTGGTACTCTGCTTCATCACATAGTATAAATATTAAACTAGACTTAGGCTAAAGAAAAATAAAAAGTTTTAAAAATGGCTAGACAGGAGATTTTCTTCAAAGAGTTCCTCCACAGTGGAATCTGTCTTATCAGAAAGAACAAACATTTTGAGAATCCAAGACAGGATATAAATCTGTTATTGTGGTGATCCTGTACTTTCACTAAGTGAACAAGAAAGAGGGAGCACTGGAGTCAAACTTTTTGCTTTTCTTTCCAACAGCATGTAAGACAAATTGTGTGAAATGGCAATTGAAGATCAAGGAGAGAGTAGAAACTGAGAAATAGCCCATAAATGTAGGAAATGGGAAGTGGAAAGGAATTGGAATTGCCATTAACATTAATATATTTTTTTCTGTTCCTCCCACTACCGCCCTGCTTTTCTTGCTAAAATCTCAGCAAGTTTATCTATGTCTGACTGCAAATCTCAGTTTCCTAATGTGATCTCGGGGTAAAATGTTAGCTTATCAACTTGCAAGTACATGAACATGATGTTGGCCTGGAAATCTGACTGAGGAGTGGAACCACTTAGGCTAAAACAAGGTTACCTTCCCCAGGCACTCCGCTAACCTCTGCTGCATGGACAGCTAAGTTGTTCATCAGTCAGTTGCTGAGGTGCTTGGTGGGGAAATCTTCCCAGATTATTCTGAAATTGTGTTGTAGTTTCGCAATTGATTGACAGGCAGATCTCCATTGCATGTCTTATGTGAGATGAACAGCTCAGGGAAGTAACCCCTGCCATGTGCTAAGGCATTCTACCTTGTCTGTCAGTACTTTTTAAGATACTTTTGGAACAGGAGAGCATGCCAAAATGTTACCAGGCTCTGTTTTAAGCTGTTTGCTTCTCTGATGGAGAAACTGGAATCACTGGAATATTTATCAGTGCTTTGCAATATTGAATAATTTTTGTGTATCTTTCTAATGCAGCTGTACATCACTGGATGAACTGTAGAACTTAGCAGTTATTTGAATGTTGCCCTGAGTCTACTCCTGCTTATGGTGTAGGTGGAAGCAGAGTAACTATGTGATTAGCTGCCCATACATAATTTTGCTGAACTTAAACAGCAACGGACTGAACACATCAAAATTATAGCATGAACACTTCTTGTTCTTTACTCTAACGTCACTGAATGTCAAGCAGTAAAAATTGACAAGTCAGTTTCCAACAAACCTTTCCCTGTCCAGAGTGATGTTAACCTCTGCATTTGCTTGCTGCTAGCAGTTAATTCAACCTGCTTTGGCTGCATGTATGTATAATTTTTGAGGGTAGTATTGATGGTCATTAATTTTACGAGCCTAAAGAATACTTGTGCTACAGCTCTGCCTGAGAGGAACAGCCAAATGTCATGCTACAGACCACAGACTGATTGCCTAGGGGTCAGGAAAGAATTTTTCTCCTTGGATAAAGCATTGCACAATTGGCAACAGTGCAGTGTGGGTTGTTTTTCTGCTTCATGTGAACCATCATATATGGTCCATTGCCAGAACCAAGTTGTCAACGTACTAAATCTAGTCTGGTATTCTAATCTGGGGGAGCTAGAAGTCATGTATTGACAGATGTAGTTCAGAGTTTGTGCAGATGTTGGGGTATGTAGTTCAGAGCTTGATGCCCACCGAGTAGTTATTGTCCTGCTGTTCCCATTCCATCCTCCCTCAAATAAGGGAGCTGAATGGTAAATATTAAGACTAGCCAGGTTAATGTCAAATCCTGCCCGTGGTTAACATTCTTTCTTGTTTTCCTTCTGTCATTCTTCTTCTGCAACACCCAACCTGTGTCTGTTTGTTTGAATCATAGTTAAGGCCAATGATATGTGTGAACTTGCCAATGTCTGAGCTGCTTTTGCTGCTGCTGGCTGCACAGGTACTCTTTCAAATATGTTGCCTGAGGAAATTGTCTGAGATCAGACAGGGAGAAACAAGAGACAATGGAGAAAATGACTACCTTCTAAGGGAAAAACTGAGATCTAACCAACCTGTTACGTTCTGGCTGCTGTACCAGCTTTTCATGGCAAAACCTTTGTCATTTGCCCTTTGCTTTGGACTTAAGCTGCAAACGCGTGCTCCATTTTCAAGTTTCAGTCAGCAGACACTCCAGAAGTATGCCTTAATTACATTGTATGTCTGGATTTGAGATGGCAGAATCTGAAATGAGAGAAGCCCACATGATGACAGAAGATGATGACACGGCATAAAATCCTTTGCTGTTGGCATGAGATGTTTTCTGTTACAAAACATACCAGGCAGCTAATTGCATGAAGCTGCCAGTGGTTTTGGATCTGTACTTCCTGGAGGGGTGACTGTTCTAAGCTGTATGAGGAAGAAACTCAGGAAAGATCCATGCTTTTATGGGAGACTGCTGCCCTGCTGGGAAGTGGTTAAAGTGGGATTCAGTCACAATTGTTTTCCCATATGGCGTTATCTGCATACAGAATTATTTGAAGACACTTCATCAAATGATACAAGCACCCTTGTGTGGGACACCTATTTTTGTTCCCTTGCTTATTTTTCCTTCAGGAAAACCTGCAGAGGTAGGAGTTACTGCTCAAGAAATTTCTTGATTTTGGACAGTTGTGGTGCTGTTAGCTCCAATTCTGTCTTTCAATCTCTTCAGCTCAGAAATTCACTCCTTACCTGTCTGCCTGTCCACGGCCATCATGTTTATATTCAGGAATTTCCAGATATTGGTATATAAGGATTGTCTGTTTAGTATGTGTGCAGTGTGTCCAATGATTCCCAAAGTACTGGACGTAGTCCACTGTCCCTTGCAATTGGTCTGTGCACGTGCTGAAGCAACAGCCAAGACTTCTGGATATTTGGCAGCTCAGTTTGGTCAGACCTTTTGCAGAGTTGTTCCAAGCTGCCAGACATTCAGAAATCCTAGACAACGTTAAATATTCTGAAATTCCACCCAGACAAAATTTCTAAGCAGGAAAGAGGCCATGATGGGGGAAGACTGGATATACAGTATCCCTACCCTCAATTGCCGTTTTTCAGCACAATGTTGATTTTGTGTGTGTGTATTTGAGACTGCTTTCAGTAACCCACCCACCCCCAAATTATGGAAAAAATGTGCTATTTGCCACTATCATATATATTATTCTGTTTGCTTTTTATCTCCTTGCCCATCTTAATTGTTTATCTAGAATAATTTGTGAACAGGAGCTACTCTGTGCAATGGCAGGAAGACTGGCTCCCGTTCTTGGTTGACTTGTTGGCAATTGCTGTAATTAAAGGAACATAAAAATCAGGGTTTTTGTTTGTTTGTTTGTTTTTGGTTTTGATAATAATAGTGAATCTAGTAAGGATGATTTTAGAGCCCTTCAACTAATTTACATATGAGCTAGAGAGAATCTCTGACTTTGTGTTGTACCTACACAAACAAGCATTGTTTTAACTGAAGCCAGAACATGCATTTGTGCTGCTCTTGGCCAGTAACTTTTCTTTCTGTCTTTACTTTAACATGCTTCCAATTGTTTTGGATTTTTAGATGGATGCAATGAAAATCCCATGAGGAACAAGACAATAAAAATCATGTGATTTAATTGAATCTACCTGCTCCCAGTTTGAGATGAGGGGAAGGGAGAACAACAAACTTTTGATTCTGGAAATTTTATTGTAGACATCTGTTTTGGGATCACCCACTACTGATATGTGTTATCGGAATGCATGGCTTTGGATCAGCTAAGAAAGGCAAGTGTGGTTATTTAAGGATTTACCCATAAGAATATGTTTAGAGTTGATCTTGAAGACAATAGAGTTCTTCGGTAGGGACTTCTGAGCTTGTTATTTTTCTGTAGTCCTTAAACAAAAATCAAAAAAAGCAGTCAGTATAATTCTTCTTATTTCTCTTGTCCCATGACGGTTAATTGTGAATCTCTCAAATTTCAGTTAAGTCTAATTAGATTTTTCAATTCTGCTTTTAATTTGAAAAATAACATCATCTTTTCCAGGCTAGACTCCTTCCCTCTTCTGAGCTAGTGCATGTCTTTTTTGTGGTCAACTCCATTGGCAATAACACTCATCATGTAGCATTGTGCTTCCTTATTTAAATAAATGTTTCAGTCTCACTGCTGGAGAAAGCAGCTTGGTGTGACAAGCAGGCTCAAAGAGCACAAGTTGGGGCAGGTAGGAGAAAACCTTTAAGGTGAACTGGTATGACCTATAGTATGAAGGAACCAGGTAAATTATATCAATAAAAAAGGATAATCTACTGTAAAGCAGCCTGTAGACTTACTATGTCCTTCTTTTTCTGAGACTTCAGTCTCAGTAAAATGCTCAGAATTCTTCCTCAGAGAGTATTTCTTGTGAAAATGATATCCTAGATGGATAACATGGAACCATTGAACAGCAGTGACTCTGCTGATGCTGCTGCCAACAGGTATGAAAATGTACTAACCATGGCACTTGGACTTCAGAGCAAATTTACTGCTATGGATTTTATCTGAGTTTAAATATCTTTAATTTCTGAGTGCTCAGTGCTCTTTCATCCTTCAAGGTAGGGAAATAGCTATACTGATTTCACAGAATAGAGACCAGATCTGTAAGCAGGCTTGAAAAAAATTTTGATGTACACTAGGTAGTAATTTCAAGAAAAATGTTTTCACTATCCTGTAAGCTCTTTGTGTCTATAAACTTCTTTTTCTACTAAAAATAAATAAATAAATAAATAAATTCTGTAGTTAATTAAGGTTTTACTTCCATAGGTGTTCAGTTTAGTTTTCAATGTTCAGTCTGTAGGACGTTATCACTACATTGTTGGAGGTTACTGAATCTCTAGTGTGTGCCTGAAATAGCACATATTTCTGTGCCATAGCTGCCAGAGCTCACTGCATAGTGTCTGGGGACAAACCTGCCTTCATCATGGTTTTTAAGCCAAAAGAAATCTCAGTTCATAGTTCAGTATCACACGTGAATATACTGTATTCTGTATGTACTTCTCTCATGTGGAGGAAATAACCTCTGGAAAAGGAGAGATGTTGACATGTTGGGGCAGTGCTTGATGAGGAGATGCTGTCACTGTTATTGCTGTCAGAGGTTATGTGTGAAAGCTCTCTGCACTAGTAGGAGCTGGAAAATCGAGGTATTCCACTGACTTGTAATCCCTGAGATGACCAGTCCAGTATAAGGGTCTTGAATTGTTGAATAAAGGCCCAAATATATTGAATATATACTAGGAAATCTGACAGACAATTTATTGTCTGTCAGTAACTGCCTTTTTTTTTTTTGGTTTTTTTTTTTTTTGGTTATGTTGGACGGAACTTTCTCTAATTCTTTATGATACAGGATGGAATAGATGGAATATGACCAGCTTCTTCAGTGACCAATTTCCCAAGGACCTCATTTCCAAGTTTCTGCATTTAGTTACTGAATATGGAATTAGAGATGTTCCTGGAATCAAATTCCTTCAAATTCCTGTGAATTTAACTCCCAGTGACTTTTCCAAGGCTTGCTACAAATCAGGGGAAGAGCAGGGAATTAAATCATTCTTCTTGACTCACAAGTTATCAATCTGACATCTGGGCTACCCTTCCCACATTAAGGATGTGTTACACTGAGATTCTAGAGATGATCTAGGCTCTTTCGCCTTTCTTCTTCAAAGGGCTTGTAGGACTATGCATGATTATGCATGAGAGTGAACACCCAGAACTGTTACATTAAAAAAAAAAAAAATCTTTTTCTAGACTTTCTGGTGATGAAGATAGTCTTATTCTCTGTAAATCAATGCATTGCTATAAACCTGTAGCCAGACAGAACAAAGCAATCCTTGTCTTCAAAAAAGCTTTGCTTAAAGCTGGTGCAAATTCCAAGTCAGCTTTGCATGTCGTTGATGCTTTATAGAGATTTTTGTAACTCATGTGTGGAATGAGGTGAAATGAGGAAATATTTTTTTTATCAGTATTTCTGTATTTCCCTTGCTTTTCTGCACCTTTTCACAGTACTTCAGTGAATGTTACTCTATGGAATATATTGCTCATTACAAGTGTAACAGTTGAGCTTAGTGAAATACTATGCTAATATGTAGCATATACAAGAAATTTTCAGTTAAAGATGACAACAATCCGCACATGTGGTCCTAAGAAAATGGGGACTCAAAGAATAACAAATTAAATAATTCTGCTTATGGTCACTTGGCTGTTGGTGACAGAATAACTGAGCTTATTTCACCCATTTCTGTGCTTTCCTGACTCATGTTGAATCAATTAGAATGGTAATTTTCTTGTAGCTGTACAGTAGAGTCTCAAATTGTAACTGCGGGGCCTGAGAGGCTGCTGTTCTTTCTAAGTGCCCCATAATATACAAGCAGGCCTATAGTTATGCTGCATGTACTATTTGTATTGATTTTGCAAAACTTTAGAATATTAGTGTGATGCATACTAAAAGTTTATAACTTTTAGTAGTATCTGGCATCTTGTATCATTTATATCACATTCCCACACTCATCAGACAAACAATGAATTAAGAATTTTTTGTTCTGGGAGCACCCTGGAACAAGAGTTAAATATACTTAAGCTTGATTCTGCAGCTTATGTAAGTTCTGGTGTTGCTTTATAAAAGAATAACTCAGAAGTTTGTCTCTGCAGGAAGGCAGATATAAATATTTCATAACAAAGTGATGATAAAAGCCAGGGCACTGGAAGAAAAAATATGATAAAATCTTGGAAATACAAATTAAAGAACTATGGTAAATGATATTGATTTTTGCTTATTTCATGGTACCACTGAAACAGCATAAATGAATGGGAATCTTACTCTATGTTTGCAGATAGCATTTAACATGTACATAGGCCAGTCTAGAGTTGGACTTTTCTCTGATGACCTTTCTAGCTAAAACAACAGAGAAAATAGTTGTTGTTATCCTCTGTGACATTTGTTTGGAGTACTGAAGCATGGTGAGATCTACTGGTTTGTACAAGATCATACAGAAATACATGCCTGGATTCAGCATTGAACTGTGCATTCCAGAAGTTCGGTTCCCATCCACTACCTTAGATGTGATCCTATCCTTCTTGGAGATAAGTATCTTCTGATTTTTGAAGAGAAAGTTAAGATTTCCAATAAATAAGAATGTTACCAATATCTAGGTGACTGCTGTTGATCTAGAGCATCACTCGATGAAAACAGAATAGCAGAAGTAGGTCCTCAGTGCCTTGACACAAAAACTAGTCTGTATTCATGTTGGGATATGCTAATGGACAGAATTGTAGACAAAGATTTGTCTGTTCAGGAGACTATTACCCACAGGTTTAATGGAAACCATTATGTCGGATTTGTTCAAATCTCAACAGGAATGCCAGCAACTGCAGTTAAGTGGAGCTCGATTGAAAGCATATGCAGAGTAAGCACTTTTTTCACAACCTAAACAAATATAGCTGTTTTTTGAGTGCACGTGTGTGTTGTTCTTACCAAGATCACAGCACTTTTAGTTTTGAGAGAAAGCATTAAAAAGGAGAGGCAAGCCCACAAAATTTCTCTTGAACTCAGCAGGTCTATCAATATTTATTCTGAACTGTTGAGCTAGAAATTCATAGACACATCAATTTATTTAGTATTTCAGTTAGTACTTCGAGGGTTTTCTCTCTTAAACTGTTGCTGCTCAGCCCTTGATTTTTTATTTTAAACACAGCAGTTTATATGCTAATACAGTTTAAACTCATACAGTTTGTACTTTATAAGTTATCTCTGCTAAGCTGTTATTAAAAAGTACATATGTTAAGCTTGGGAAGCTTATTTTTTGCAGACGGTTATAGGATAAAAACATCATTGAAAGTTGTTGAGGAGCAGTTTGTAATGGGCTTCTGTATGGATGTCTTAATTATTTAATGCCTAGCAGTAAGTTGCACATTACAGAATAAACAGTGCAAGAAGAAATTCTAGATGTTTAGGCTGTCCAACGTATTCATATCTTAACAATTCTACATTGCATTTTATTACCAATTTGTCATCTCATCAGTCCCACTTTTTAATGAAATTTAAAACAAATGACATTTCATGCTCATTGTGGTTGCCAGCTCTGCAAAGCAGCATTAACAAAGAAGCAGTACATACAAGTGAGGAGAATTTTTATAACCTCTCCAGACTATTGCCTTTGCCAGCAGCATTTGTCACTATCAGCAGACAGACTGTACATGAACATACAACTGTGCAGTTAGTTCAGCAACAAAACCCAGTTTTAGCATTTTCTGTGGCCACTGACAGAGTGCTAAATTGCAGGAAAATAATATTTGTGTGGCTGGAAATTGATAAAGCAGGGGCACATTCATTCAAAGCAAAGACATTTTGCTACCACCTCGGACTAAAAATGAGGATTGCTTCCCTTAGTTACAAACTTCAGAGCTCCAAGAATATTGCTGTGTGTTTTGAGTACAGTGAGCACTTATTTTTCTATTAATTTTCAACAGTAGGTCATTCACACTGTTTATATAGATTCATTACCTACAGATAGCATGTATTGGTGTTGCACGTTGGGGAATAGTGTCTCCTAGCCAGGAATATATGAACATACAAGCAAGCTGTCTTGGTCAGTGGCTTAGCTCCTGTGAGAGGGTTGGGCCACCTGTATTTGGTGACATGTAAAACCAATTCACATCATACTAAGATAGAAACTTCACATTGGTAAGAAAAAATAATAATCTTTCAGTCTTCCAGAAAGGGTATGCAATGGAAAAATAGTTTTTTTGTGTGTTGTTGCAGTGAATGATGATGATTGCCTTGAGAAAGGCAAGAAGCAGAGTACATTGTTGTCTTTAAAAAGTGACTGCCAATTCAAAAGCCAAACATCATTGTTATGAAGGGATCATTGCTCTCTGTAGATTATTGATGCAGTTTAGTTTTTTGGTTTGGTTTGTGGTTTTTTGTTTGTTTGTTTTTATTTTTTGTTTGTTTTTGGTATCAGCAGAGTTTTTTGACCTGCTGATGTTGCAGACAAGCTGTGGCTCAGAGTATTTGGATTCCGTAATCAATTCTGTCAGATAAAAGAGCTAAATATTTATAGTTTTCCTCCAAAGTGGGGACATAAACATTTTGCTTACGGCAGAGTGAAATTTCACCCTGTACATGTCAGGGGGTTTCCTCATCTATGCACTTGGTCTAAGCAATCTTTTCCACCTTTCTGAGTGGTGACTGCATGGGGGATTCACAACCGAAAGTAAAGATATTTCTCAGGCATTAAAAGCTGACGGTTTTTTGATGTGAAGAGAGGAGACAGTTTCCCAACATTTTGTTTTTCTTGTGTTAAACTACATTGTTTCAGTCTTTCTTCTAGTGCTGCCAAATGAAATTTATGGAAAAAAGTAGCAGCAAACACAGTAAATCAGGCTGTCCTGTTGAAGTGGAAATGAATGAACTGCTCCTGTTCTGACAGCTCTCACATCACAACAAAACTTGGGACCGTTTTTTTAAAACCTTGTTTCCTGTAGCAGACATTGCTGCTGCTCTGAAATGAACACTGGTCCTGTCAGGACTCCTGGCATGCTTCTACACCCATTCACAGACTTAAAGCAGCTGCTTCATTTAGCAATACCTGATAGATATCTTGATTCAGAATCACCAAAAATGGAGAGGAAGAGAAGGATAGGGAATGAGGGCACATTTTAGGAGCTTATTGGGGTATGTGGAGCAATTAGCACAAGCTATTTCCATTCAGCAGCCATGGTTGTTTCTCTTTGAACTCATTTACGTTCTTACTGCATAATCCTAAATGACCCATAACCACGCACACAGATCCGATATTTCTTTGCATTTGGGGAATTTTAAATTATTCAAACTATTCAGCACCTCATAACATTTAACACATATTAAAAGGCCTTGACACCAGTTGGTCCATGGGAAGAAAGCTTCCTCTTTGCAGTTATTTTTTTTCTTCTAAGGAGAGACTCAGAAGCAGAGAAAATTCTCGTTAAAATTGATTAGAGTTTCACCCAAAGAAGGCTGCAAAGTTCATCTTCCTTGTTTTGCCTAGAGCTCTTGTGCTTTGAGGTTTTTTTTGGCCCATTCTGCAGACTATTCTATTTTGCAGAGCTGTATGGCAGTGTTGGAGTTACAGAGAGCTGACCAGGTCCTATCTTACTATGTTGCTCATATTCTCCTGTGGTGGTGAGTTAATTTTCTGTCATTTGTAACACTACTTTACATGTTCCTCATTTTGCTGCAAAGACTGTACCTGTTCTGTCTGGACCATCTTTACTCAATACTGTGCACTTCGATACCTTTATACAACCACATTAACGTGAGGTTGATGGGTTTCACTCATCATCAGAAGAGCAGCTGTTCTCCTGTGCTACAACTTCAGTTTAGTCCTTCTATTGATCTCTGCAATAACAACCTTGTTGGCAAGGAGAAAATATGGTCAGATGATTTGATCTAATGTTACTAAATGTACAAAGCTAATTCCTTTATAATGTGAATTTGGCAAAGTCTCTGAGTGTCTCTGTGTCTCAGATGCTCAGCTATGAAGTTAGAGTGACAGTTTCCCACACAACAGCTGTGTATTTTGGAACTGAGATTGTCTTCAGTTTGTACATAATTCAGTATCCTGCGCACTCTTCAATCTCCTTGTGATGAAGTAACAGAATTTCACCACTTCGTAGAGACCTTCTCATCTGTATAAAAATGTGCAACTGTAGAAAAGTAGGAGGGAGCCAGGACAGCATATGGGTGGTGATGGGGAAATAGCCTAAACTTTCTCTTAGCCTTTATCAAAGGTTTGTGACATCTGACTGCATTTTAATTGTCAAACTGATGTTGTTTTCTTTTTAAGGGGAAACTTTGGAGACTAAAGATAGATCTAAAAAATACAGAGATCCAGTCTGCTTGTAATCCCATTTTAAATTCAGAAAACTTGTACTTAGAGACAAAAAGTTCCAGGTGAGCTATATGGGTGGTTTGTATAAAGCTCTCCTCATGTTCTAAATAGCTACAGGTCATCTGGCTACAATGTGGGGGAAGTAGAAAGACATATGTTGCTTATGGTAGAATGATTTATTAAAGCTTCATCAGAAAAGCATCGCCACTCTGGGATTGCAACACCTGTGTGAAAATGCCTCCGTTAGTGTAATAGAGGTTTACAGCCTCAGTTCCACTGACTGACGTTACAGATATATAGAAACTTTATCTTCTGTATAGAGTGTCTGCTTATTGGAAAGGGCAGAGGCCAACTTAATAGCGTTCCCTATTTCATCTGAATGATGTTTCAGGTTATTTGGGAACTGCCAAAAGCATCCAATAACGCTATTATTTTAAACGCATTAAGATTAAATTAATTATTTAAATGAAATAAAACTTAATTTAGGAAAAGCATCTAAGCATATGATTAACACCACAAGATTTGATTAGGGCTTAAGCCTATTCTTAAGAACTGCATTAGTTCGGTCTGAACTTAGGAATTAAATAAACTGAAAGCAGCTTGAACACCCAATACAGCTCAGAAATTCTACTTGAGTCCTTCAGAAATAATTGAGGACAGATGGACTCATAGATGTTATGGTACCTGGGAAAGCATTGCCTCATTCAAATAGCTATATATGGTGACTGAGCACAAAGCCAATACTCCATGCATCTTTGGGAACCCTCCATGATGAATTTCACAAAAATAGTAATAATAAAGAATAAATAAATGTAGAAGACAGAAGAAGAAATTATCTGCAGCTGCTGTCTGCTTTTCAATTAGCAGACCATGTCTTCTATGGATAAGTCATAAATTCTTCCCTGCTTGGAGAGCCACAAATGCTGATTCTCCCGAGGAACTGTGCTGGTGTGTGTAGTGTTCAGCTCCTTTGTAATCTGTAAAACGGAGTTGAATAGCAAGATGACAAAACTTGTAGATAATGCAGAACTGCTAAAGAGAGTCAAAGGGAAAACTGGTGGGGAACCATCTGCAAAAGGATTTCATTCTGTTTAGTGCATGGACTATAAAACAGCAAATGCCACTTGGCGTTGATGAGTACAAAGCAGAAAAAATAATATATACTTAGTTCAATTTTTATTAGCTATTACCCCTGAAAAAAGAGTTCTCGCCCTGAACAACTCTCTGATTAATCAGCTCAAGGTGGTAAAAATAACAAATAGAATGTTTAAAAAAAAAAAAAAAACCCTACTATGTCAATCTAGAAATCTGTGGGTTTTCACTTTTTGAATGCTACGTGTAGTTCTGATCTTTCCCTGTCTCAGTCCAGAAAAGAGAAAATTTGACAAAGGTTATCAGAAGTATTTCACGGTGTCAGGGATGGAATAAACGCAGAAGCATGTCAGAAAGTTATTCTTCCATGTGATCAAATCATTCCATGCTTTCTAGGATAGAGGGACTTTTTGCCAAGGTGCTGCACAAACCCTTGCAGTTTGCCAGACAGCCAAATGAAACTCTAAGGAAGGATCTCTCACATGAAAATTTAAACTCCTTTAATTTTTACTTTCCCCTATCCTCTGTCTTACCTGAATTCTGTAATTGCATTCTATGATCTAGAGATTAGACCCAGGGCCCACAATCTGAACTCTCTACATATAGGTTTACGATATTATAATGTTTTTAGTGGATCTATAAAATAGTTGGCACAGCAGCCAAAACAAGCCAGAAGTGTTTAGCATTCGCTATAGTGTCTCAAGTCAATGAAAACTACACTTTACTCAGCATCTTATGAAATTGGGCCATAGGTTTTTTGATGGGATTTGGAAGAGGTAAAGATCATACGGTACACTAACAAGTGCATTGAAACGATTTTAAAGGAAAAGCTTTTAATAAATAGGAAGAGAGTGCTAAGTTTCTTTTTACCTTCTGGGTCTCCTTTGAATATTATGAATTGCATCTTCAGGTAATTCCTCCTCATCTCTCATCAGGGCAAAGGGTACAATGACAAAGCTTGAAGACTCTTTCATGTTTTTGCAGTATCACATTAAATTTCTGCTTGAGACTAAAAGACTATGAGTTTTCCTCCACTCCCAATGTTAACATTAGCAATATCAAGGAGTCCAACTAGGCAAAATGTCTTTTCATTGCCCTAAATGGGAATCAAGTAAAATATGTATGGTTTGAAACTTCTAAAGGTGAAATCTTGAGAAGGAATTTAATATAGTTTTATTCTTTCTACTTTTGATTCTTTAGTAGTAGTAGTAGTATTGGTTTTGCAGCTTTTTTTCCTCCTCTCTCTCTCTTCAAGACAGTAGTCTGAATTTTTGTGTTGTCATGATTCTCTCCCTTCTCCATCCCATTTGGGAGAATAACCAGAAAACTGCACACACCAGTCATGAAGACTGATGTCTTCAGACTAGCATTCCAGTAAAGGTTATGGCCAAAGAACTAATTTATGAAGGCTGTATGCATATAGAACAAGAAAACTAAACACCAGATGTAATGTAAGTGTTCAGCTCTTTAAAAAAAAAAAAAAAAAAATACCCAAACTTTACAGAAAGACCATTATTGTTTCTTGTAGGTACTACAGATAATGCTTTGAAGTGAGCTATGTTCAGTCCTAGTAACATATTCCGGTTTTGTTTTAAATGAGGCAATTGTAATTCTAGACTGCTCATTTGAAGAAGTAAGAGACGCAAAGTTATTTGCTTTGTTTGCAAGGTCGTAGCTAAGTCCCCAGATATTTAACATTTTCATGTTTAACTTTGCCAGGCAGGTTCTCTGTTCTAGAGGTAAGTTTTTAAAATGGATAAACTATTCTCGATATGTGGTTTGTGTGTATTTAAACTCTCAGAAGGAGCTTAACAATGTATCATGTCCACTCTCCTTTATCAAGAACATATGCTGTTCATTTGTTATGGCAAACTGCAGTCAGAACCTGACAGAAACACTGTTACAAGTCTTGCAAAAAAACTGCACTGGCCAGAACCATATTTCCCATCTGCACTAACCCCAAAAAATTACATAAAAATATATCACCTCTTAGATGAGGTCATATTCATGGTGTTCACATTGCAATCTCCACAGGTTTGTACTATTTTTCTCTGAAGATTGACGTTAAGAGTTCACATGAGTATAAACTAATAAAACAAGAAGTAGCTTTTTTTTTTTTTCTTGTTACAGAACAAGCTGGACAGAGCACATGCTGTGGTGTGTCCCATTCTTAGCATCCTCTGCTAAGTCTGCTCTCAAGTACTTGATTCCCTTCATAAGTCTTTAGGTCAAGACCCAAACCCAGAAAATCTTGGCTCTTGATTGAAGGCAGACAGAGTACACTGGCTAGAGTCTAATGACTATGGGAAACATTTTTTTGTAAGCCTTAGGGATGAGCCTTTTGTGGGATGAGCCACATCCACAGAACAGCTATTACTGTCTAGATTGAATCTCTTGGGGCTGCAGGAGGGCCCTGTATTGCCTTTAGCTGTATGAATTTCAGATGAGCGTATCTAATACATAACTTGCAATAAAGTGAATAATTGTCAATTCTGGTGATACCTAAATGCTGGAAGAAGAGGTATGCTATACTTTCTCTGACATATTTCAAGTGTCAGTGTTATACACTGTTTATTCCTTTATCTACACTTTTTTGAATAGAATTACAATTACAGAATTTGTCATGCTACCCAATCACATTCCTTCTGACGCTTTCTTGGTACAATCTGATGGATTTAAGTTTTGCAAAAGGGACAGTTTATGTCCCGCTAGTAATGACTGTTTGCTAAGCCAAGTCCTTTCTTTTCTGTGTTAGAATTTTGTTTGCAGGCTGCAGAATAAAGATCAAAGTTTGTCAGATACTCTGAATAGTTTTCCACACCTCCCTTGAGTCTCCTCCTGATGTGATGTCTAATGATCTGTCCAAAGCATACTTTTTGGAAAAGCTCAGTGGTAACAGCAGGTACATATAGGTGAAGCTATCTTGTTTCTAACCCTTTATAACTTCCGATCTCTACAGGCCTTTTCTTGAGTTGTAGTTCCCAGAAATGGCCAATTTCTGGTTGAAGGCAGGCATGGGACAGAGGACAGACTGCAAACCCTTCTCAAAAAGTTACTCATTCTGTGGCATTCTTTAATGTTAAGGTAGGAAACCAGCCAAATAAGCAAGAAAAATACTGTTTTTCTAAAGGAGTTAATTGCTGTCAAACATCATCTACCAACCCACTGGCCAGTTTCTCTTATAGCATTCTCTGAGCAGTTTTGTTTGTCTAAGTCCCCTTTTTCCTACAGAAGGAATGACTAGATCACTAGAAATACCAAAAAAAAAAAAAAAAGGAAAAAAAAAAGGATAAAATGAGTTAACACATGGTAAATACGAATGATATGACTGTTCAAAGTGATACTAATGTCACACATGGCAAGAAGAAAACCAGTCAATGATTACAGTGATTACAAACCAACGATTACACTTCAACTATTTGTAGTGGTTTTTTGTAATTTCATGTACATGATCTTATAGTCATGGTCTCTTCCAGCCCTGTTTCCCATTATTCTTCAATTAATTCATTTTTTCTCAAGGCAGAGTCAACTTCATAGTCTCATTCCTGATAGGTGTTTGTTAAACTGTCCTTACAGGCCCACAATGATGGCAACCTTCAAGTGATAAAAGTCTATTGCTTGCCCTCTCCACCGTATATGCAAAAACAGTTTATTGTCATCTGCTTTGCAGGTACCTTTATGCATTAGGAAACGTTTCTCATTACTGTCCTTCTTGTTATACTAGTTACCCTAGTTACCCGGTTCAGTGCAAACTGTGTTTTCATGTCGTTTTGATGCTCCAAACATTTTTGTCTAACTATAAATACATTTGCTGCCCTACTAACCATCAGTGTTTTTAACAAATTCTTTCTCTGTGTAGCAATGAATGAAGTGTAGGATCTGTGCATCAGTTTTAATAGCCTCAAGGACTGCATATTCCTAGAAGTTTCAAGGCATGTGGAAAAGTCCATTTTTGCATAGCTCTTTATCATTGAACATTTTAATTTAAACAACAACAACAAAAAAAATATCTTTTCTCTTAGAAGTATATTTTATATTTTTCTCTCTGAATTATAAATGGGCAGTTACGGTAAAGAGTTCTTCTCAATAAGAACGAGGTGTTAAAAGCAGTGTCAGTTAGGTGCAGAAGCAGCAAATCTGCAGACTGTAAGTTGTTAAATACCACCTACCATACACTGTTATTCTTTAACAGCCTACAGAGGGGACATACCTCAAAAAGCAGGTAGGCATGCATATTGGGTAGAAAGCTACATTTTAAATAGCATGCAAAGTATGAAAAATTGAATAGAAAATATTTGTCTTTCAAAGATAAATTCAAAATTAATTGTTCTTCAGATGGATTGAACTATCTTAATAAAACCAATTCTTTTATTCAATGATTGAATTGTTTACCTACAATGGTCTTAACTCTAGATTTTGTGGAAATGAAGGCAAAAGCAGTCTACAGAGGTAGTGGCAGAAGTGAACACTGTGCTGACAAAATGTCTGGTGTAATACATATGATGTATTTTGGGGGGATTTTGCCATCCAAGACAGTCTTTTGGTAGATGTTTTCATCTTGGTCTCACTGCCTGTGTTTTGCTGTAACCTTGAGCAGCAAAAAGTGACATTTATCTAGACCTTAACATCAAGAACTGAACATCTCAGCCAGTATAATGAATATAACACTTGAATACGTCAGGCGGTATTCACAAGCCTTTCCAACAGCCTTACGGTGCTATAGTCACAATGAGTAACTCAGCAATAACACACACCCCATCAAGGTTTCACAGTTGCTTACACTTCAGGTTTTTGCTATTTCTGGCTGACTCTTTTCGAGTGCTCTGCATTTGCGTTCATTGTTCACCTTGCTGGAGGCAGTGACAGCTATTACAAAGTAGGATCTGACTTGGAAGTTAAAAGCATGAGCCAAAAGAGTGCATCAGATTACCCGAATCTGCTACTGCAACTGTGACACATTTAAGCAGGCAAATTTATGGGTTTTTGGAATTGATATATAAGCAGCTGTTTTATGGAGCATAGATACAGGCCAAGTTTTAGAAAAACTTTCCTGCACCTTAGAACAGTCAGGGAAAAGGGTTACTGAATATATTTGGCCTTGGCTGTCACTGAATGCCTTTAGGTTTGCGACAATGGAGCCTAGTTTGTAGCAGATCATTTTTTTAATAATACTGTTTTTAGTGGATAGCTTCAATGGATTTGTTGTATTTTTTCTTCTCATTTTTTCTCTTTGGGAACCTGGTGCCATCCCTTTTCAATGACATTCCCCCAGACCTGGATGCAGACTGAATCTTAGCTCTGGAAGTTTCACAAGGCAACAGGTTCTCTCTCAGGTTTTTCCACTTGCTGTGTTGATGCATGAAGCAGGAGACCTGTTTTACCTTAGCGGACTTTTCCAATCATCTTTTACAAGACTCTAAGTAGTTGATGGGTCCAGACAAAAACTCAAAGCTCACAGCAGATATTTGCTGCTCACCGTCAATTTTCCACTTGTTAGTGTTCCGCAGGTAAAGAAAAACTGTAGCCTCACTGGGACTGGCAATGCTCACACAGACCAAGCTGTAAATAAAGGTTATAGCCTTCTGCTGCTGGGCATTAAATAAGCAGATAAATTTCTCTTTGCTGTGGATTTATTCAAGGCAGATGTTTTTAGTGAGCTCTGGAAAGGTTGGGAAGGAATATAAAACCTGCTGCAGTTCTGGAATTGATCCATTAGGATCAAAACCTAGTAACGAGTGATACATTTAAGGGTCCCTGACACTTTTATGGCAAGACTATGTATTTCAGAGCGGGCTGGCTCAGTTTGAAAGACATTCCAAACCCAAACCTGAAATAAATTCTTGCAACAGAGCAATTCAGTAAACTTCTGTTTTCCCCTTATTTCATTTTTGACAAAATATGAAAGAAAAATAAAATCAGATTTTGGGAATAGAATGATTCAACCTTTTGAAAAGAAATGGCATGCTGATCATCTGGGTTTGTAATTTTCTGGGTGGCATTTCCTCAGTGTAGAGGTGTGGATAAACAACATAGTACAGACTTAACAAGAATGAAATAAACACACACAGAAGAAATGGAAAAATACTTCACGTAGGCTTCGATATTTGGAAGGGCATGTATAATTGTCTACCTGAATTTGAAGAGTCAGGTAAAAATGGCCTTGTGTGGTCCAAGAAGGACTTAAGAATATGATAAAACAATAAGGAAAATGGAAGTAAGATGCTTCCCATTGTTTCAACCCCAATAGTTCCCTGGCATAAGGGGTGGAAGGTTTGTGCTTAGGTCCTTAGAAGTTTGGTGGAACAGTACATCATAAAAAACACCAGAAGGAATGATTGCAAACTCAAAAAAGTAGTAAATGGATGAAGTAATGTGCAATTGATGACTTGTATTCACAGGGCAGAATCTCAGCAGCTGTAACCAGTGGTTAGACTACCATTAGTTAAGCTGATGTGACGTAATGCACTGAAAAGGTGGTTCTCTCTTCACACCAATACATGTGCTACTCTTACTTGACTGTATTCTTAAAATAGGAATTTCAAAGAAATTTTGCCTCAAATATTTCAAATTCAAGGGAAGCTTAACTTAATATAAAATAAAACAGAAATGAGAGGTAGAAGCTCAATTCTAATCTATTTTCTGGCTTTGGGTAGCTCAATCTAAAATTAGAAGATAGGCAAGAGGGCATCGACAAGGTAATGGTTAGAAACAGTTTTCTGGTACAAG
The DNA here is from genome assembly GCF_964211835.1 of Anser anser. Classification (NCBI taxonomy): domain Eukaryota; kingdom Metazoa; phylum Chordata; class Aves; order Anseriformes; family Anatidae; genus Anser; species Anser anser. The sequence continues at coordinate 15,798,854 of NC_139726.1, read as the reverse complement.
TCACATTCTGTACCAATGAACACATTATCAACTCACAAGAGCTATGCTACTGCAACAAAAAAAAAAATCATATTGATGTTTCACAAACTTCTTTTGGTGAAAATTAGATGTGCTGAGAAAGATACCCTTCCTGGGAGCTTGGTCTCTGATTAAGCAGTAAAACAATGTTCTACAGTAATGTTAGAGGGCAAGATCATATGGGAGCTGATGTTTTTCAGAAAGCACAGGAAAGAAAAGGCATGGCCACAAAATGCTTTAAAAATGTTGTGGTAGTTTTAAACAGTAAATAACCCTCCATTGTGCAGGGATCCACAATGCGTTCATCCTAGAGCATGACTCTTGCTGAGGTAAAGATAGAAAGAACCTGAGAAGTTTGTACTAGAAGTGGAAAGTTTATTCAGCTTACTCAGCATATTCATGCTCTTGGCAAGCATTACTGTCCTCTCTATATACATATTAAGTAATGCCAGGAAGAAGGGGTAGCCACATCACTGGCAAAATTAATTTTTCTGAACTGATACCAAAGGAATTAAAGGAAAGAGAAAAATTTCTGACAGCTGTAGCTTAAGCTCAGACAGATGAGAAGCCCAGCTGGAGTGAGGTGGGGCTGGATTAAAAATGAAAGGTTTTGAAAGAAGAGAACATAAGAGTGGGTAAGGCTGGTTGGCTAAGGACTGTAATTTGGAAAGTAAATGCTGCGCAGATAGAAGAAAGCAGAGCTGAAAGGCTGATTTGAAGCTGAGAGGAGGCTGCTGGGAGGAATTTGGACTAGTCACAACCCAGCCTTCTTCAAATCAAGACGGGTCATCAATATTTTGCCCACCTGGAGGTTGAAGGGACTTCCTGTTCAGTTGCCAAGATTTGATAATGTAGTTCAATATGCAGCATTGCTACTTTCCCAGTGAGCAAACACAGCCGCAAAGATTACTCATCCCAGTTCATCTTGATCCACTCAGTTGCTTCATGACATTTAGGCAAAGGATCAAAGAGTTGGACGATGGAGAGCTAACATATCAGAGTGGGGGGAATAGGAAAAAAAGGGGGAAAAATGTAATCAGAGGTTGCTATGACAACAGGGGAAGTGTGCTAACAGTTAACACATACTAAACCAACCTTCAAAGTGGATGGCATCTCTCGTAAAGCAGAGGAAGAACCTTTGCCTGAGGAGTTAATTCGTTAGTGGAAAAGTATATGTCTGTTTTTTCCATCTTTTTATGAAAGGAAGGCATGGATCCTCAGCAGGTTTCAACAGCTTAATTGAAATCAGTAACTGTTCTCGGTTATGCCAACTGAGAATCTCTCTGCAAATCTGAGGGTATCATTAATGTTGTAGCAGGCAAGGATATAGTAACATGGTTGCTGTTTAATGAGCATAGGATTGCTTTATTTTGTTGAATTCCCCTCTTTGGGTGACTAAGAGACCACAAAGCTCCTTAAATGTAGCAGTGTGTTTGTGTATAACTACGTCTTTATTGTCCACATGTCACCATAACATGAGAACGACCCCTAATGACACTTTCTTAAATGCTTTATCTCCTGCTTTTAAGGATCAAGACAAAAGGTGGCACGTGCCTACCTGTATATAGGCTGGAGTCACTACATCTCAGCACATACAGGTTTACAAAACAAGCCTAATCCTTGGCAACCATATCAGAAATGTTTGGTCTAGATACCTTGCAGTCTTGCATACTTAGAGATGTAACAGCATTTCTGCCCTTGAGTCTCTGAGCAATGAGAACCCAGGTGTGAGGATTCTTCGTTAGTACCCCACCATGCTTCTGGAGGCAAACCATTCTAGTGGGAAACTTTTGCATAAGTATCTATCTGCATCACTAGTCTTATGATTTTAACAGTCTGACTTATGCAAGAGTTTCTTCATTTCATTATGTTCTGCCATTTGGCTTGCAAAGAGTATGTGTTTAACAGCTCATGTGTCAAGAACTTTCCACTGCATTGCTAAATGTCCAACATTTCTTCCTAATACCATCATCTGTTATGTTTGCCTTCTTTCTCTGATCTCTCTCACATCTTTCCAGGTCAGAGGCTACCCCGAACCTCACATCACATGGTACAGAAATGGGCATCCTGTCCCAGAAGGAGACCATTATGTTGTGGACCACAGCATTCGGGGGATATTCAGCTTGGTAATCAAAGGTGTGCAAGAAAGCGATGGTGGTAAATACACCTGTGAGGCTGCAAATGATGGTGGGGTTCGTCAAGTGACTGTGGAACTGACAGTAGAAGGTAAGAGGATACTTATACTGCTATTTCAGTGATTATAGAGTTTAATTAAGTGAACAAGGTGTGTGAAACTGCCTGTCTGGTTAAGATCACAACAGTACATACATGCTTTCTCATTGGTGCAAGAGTAATATTCATTAATTGTATTGCTGTTGTCACTGGAAGAGTAATGTGACACGTCTGGAAGACAGAAATCCCTTTTTCATAGCCACAGCTCTAACATGGGTGTAGGTCCTAGTCCAAGTGCTGTGGTGGTATCAACAGCCTTCCCATTTCCACATATAAACTACTTATTTTCTTAACTTTTTGGTACTGTTCCCTTCCTGGCTTTATTTATGGACAGTTCTTCTTGGGGCTTTAAGAGGAACTAATATTGTTTTAGAACCCTTTTGAAGGTTGCCCATGCTGTTAGCTGAATGCTCATGTTAGCATGAGGGGTCGTCTTTGCTGCTTTTTTTCTGGTCTGCTCTATGGCTACACATTTTCACTTACCAGCATATCCAGTCTAAGGCCCAGTGGGCTAATAAAATTTTGTTTTATCACTAAATAAATATCTTCAAAACAGGAGCCATCCATATTAAGATCAAGCTTCAGTTTTGCAATGGATAGAAGAATGTGTGACTCCCAGCTGAAACTAATGAAGTTGTTTCTGCTGAAGCCACTTATGACTGCTAAATTTCAGCTTGTAAAACAGTTGGTTAGCTTTAGTTAGACTCACTCTTTCAGAGGTATTCATTGTATTACTAGAGCTGTTTCTGACCTCCCTTTGTGTTAAGCTCTACAACAGGACCTGCACCACCAGTACTGCACTGTCATGTTCCTTAGGGACCACGTAGTATAAGCAAGAAGGGGGATGAGGGAGCAAGCACAGAGGGCTGATGTGCCCTTCTCCAATAGAGATAGAACCCCAGCAGGGACATAAAGGCATAAGCCTGTTCTCCCTGTACTCCTGAGATATGGGAGCAGATATTGGCTGACAGCTGTTAGACTTCTAGGGTGGAGCTAGTGCAAATAAAACCAGGTAGAGCTGGCATTTGTCTGTACCTGTTAGCTTAGACCACATACAACACGTCTCATCAGACCGTTATGTATTGTTGCCCTGCCTTTCCCAGATAAATCTCACTGTTTAAGATGTTTTGCAGGGAAATACATGACTATAGCTACATAAAGTAGGTGTACACCTTCAGATCTGTATGGCATCGGTAACAAAAGACCACATCTTAAAGACATTGCTATAAGCTTTGCAATTTTGATGGAAGCCTCCACTTAGAACAAAAATAAAAGCCTGGAAAGTTAAGATTTTCTCTCAGACAGTAAAAATTATGGCAAGCTTAGATGTTTCACAATGTATCAGGCAGGCACACTGGGGCAATAGGTGTCTGGAGTTCTGCCTGTACGCTTCCATTTGCTAAGTTGCACACCTGGTTGTAATTGCATGTTTATTGTCGCATGGAAACGGCTAAGATCAAACCCAGGAATTTTTAAGAGAAAACATGCATATTAGATTGTTGCAGATTCCAAATTTAAATGTAAAGAGCGACACAGAACCAGTGAATTATGGAAATCAAATGTATTTCTTCTCTCTTAGCTATTTGGTTATGTCGGAGATCTGCTGAATATCAGAGTGTTTCAGGTCACAACTTTGCATTGAATTCCTGAAGCACAGCAAAAATTGACAGCAGGCCTGAAGCAATCAGCATTTGGATATATTCTGAGTAAAAATCTCTTACACACATCCTCAGAGTACATACTGAAATATGCATGTGTCTGGAAGGATAGTTACTGCCTTCTGTTTTAAAAATTATGCAAAATATTTTTTTTCCCTAGTTTAAAACTGTCTGAGAAACAACTTGTATGGAGGTGGAGTTTTTTAAAAGTGTTTTTATATCAGTTATTCTGACCTAGGCTTTGCTACAGTTTAAAAACAATGCCATGGTATTTCCTAATGACTGAATTTCCCAGAGTTTAATTACAGTGGTCTTTATTCTAATAAATATGCATCAAGACAGCAAAGCACAGGTATTTTGTTTTCCAGCAAAGACCTATACAGGGCTGACTGCTACCTGAAAAAAATGATGGACTGAAACACAGTCTAGTCTTTCTATCTTGTGTGACTGTCCTATCTGAGAGTTAATGTAAATTCTTATGAAGTGCTAGAACAATGTTTTTTTTCACAGCCATCAGAGTAGTTTGTTTTGTGCTGCTACTCTGAATCTATCCATTAGCCATTTTTTTCTGAGCCGAAGCTAACAGGAATGCTGTATGCAGTAGATGGCGCTGAGCTTACACGACTTCGTACACATCTGTCTATTGCTCACAACACCAGTAAGCAAGAGGAACTTTAGAGCTTAAAAGAGAATGATTTTTTTTAAGAAAAGGTATTCCTGGGCTAGTACAGGAATAATAATTGGAAGGAAGGAAGGAAGGAAGGAAGGAAGGAAGGAAGGAAGGAAGGAAGGAAGGAAGGAAAAAACCAATACCTCTTTCAGAGTCCAAATAGTTTTTATGCTATCTAATTTGAGTTAGTGCTGCACTGTAGAAATTAGGCACTGTCATACATTTTTTTAAAACATTTTTTTTCATGAACAGTCTGCAGTGTTGTTACTATTGAGGCCAAGGGCTAGATGCTAACTCTTCTGAAACCTGTTTTTGAAATTGGAGAGCCTAAATTTGGACTACGGGTGACATAACCTTATGTTGCAAGTGTTGCATTCCTCCTTTACTTTTGAAACCTGAAGAAATGCATGTTTTACATAGCCTTTAGTATCTGTAATTCCCAATGTTATTGACAACAATTCTTACTTCCTATTTTTCTGTCTTCTTCTCACAGGAAACTCCTTGAAGAAATACAGCCTGCCATCCAGTGCTAAAACCCCTGGGTAAGAAGTCCAGTGGCTTTGATATTGTTTAACAGACACAAATACGTTTTGGTGGGGAACAAGTAAAATGACTGTTTCTAAAGAATATGCACTTCTCTTTTCATCTGCCTTTTGCATCTTTTCTTTAGTTCTGATTCACTCTGAGGGCCAGATAAAATGTGTTGAATTCTTGTCCAGTTCTCAGTAATTCCTCACTGGAAATGTGTCCCCAAAGGTCCTTGCCTGTGCACAAATGAGGGAAATGGAGGAAAGAAAAGTCTGGTAGCTAATGACTCAGTTCTGCACAAAATGACATTGGAATAGAATAACTGGTTGGCATGATTGCTCAGACTTGTGAAATGGGAATAGCAAGGATGCCTGGGCTCACAGAGGCAGGGCAAGCCTAACTTCATCGATTCAAAGCCCTTAGCTCCTGTAGAGCTGAGTGCCAGCTACAGCAACATCTGAAAACAAACAAACAAACATTTGTGAAGTCAAGTGTGTTAAGTCCAAATCTCCATTTTTCCCAAGTGGAATAGATACCATGAGAATTGCTCTGTCAGGAAAATGTTCGAGGCTGTCAGGAAGGCATAAGTGGTTTGATACAGCTACTGCTCCTTCATAACAGGAATTCAGATGGCTGAAAAGAGAACTTTCTCTTTGTATCTGTGCTGCAGTTTTGCACCCTTCTGTCTCTGTTCTCTGAAATTCAGAAATCCTTCCCTGCATCTTCCATGACCTGTCAGGCATCTTTTAAAGCTAGAACAAGTGCTACTTTTAGAATGTTTAGTAACAAATAAAATCAACTGAAATCATAATTCACATATAATTTAAATATTTCCAAGTAACACAGTATGCATACTGTAGGCTGGAGGAAAGACTTGTTCTGTTTTGGTGTAACTGTTATGAAGAACTGGTTGATTGGATGATCTACTCTGACCTGACCTGGCACAAAGAGCCTTCTTCCTGTTCTTTACACGTAGCATGAGGAAGACAGCATTAAAAGCTATCAGTTATTTAATTCTACAATGAAGTGTTTTCCATTTTAGCTTATTACGGTCGCTCTTCTCTCTCAAGCATTTTTACTGATCCTCTTCTCTGTGTAAATTCTTTCATCACAGTCTCATCTCTTTCATAGAAAGCTCAGGTTGCCTATATGGCAGCCGTCGTGTCTTGGCAGCACCTTGGATTAAGGCAATATGGTATCTGTTAGTATCTGACACCTGGTAGAAATGGTGAGGTACTGACACATCTCTCTTGCATGGGGTAAATAGCCATCTGGAAAAGGACTTGAAAGTGACTGAGTTTGCTTGAAATTAGACCCTTTTTTTGTTGTTGTTGTTGTTTGTTTGTTTGTTTAAAAAAAAAAAAGGAAGGAAGAAGAAATTACCATTTGCCACCTCCTAATGTGTGTCTTTGTCGTACCAGAGCCTTAGAGCAAAGAATGCAAGTGTTACCTTTCATATTAACATTCCTGAAGTAGCACTTTTTTTTTTCTTGCTGTAATACTGTTTGATGTTTTATGCTTTATGGCTGTCTAACTGAGGTTTTTGGATTGCAGTCACTGTTGTCACTTTAGTTTCATTCCAGCTGTGCCATCCATGTAAGAAGAACTGGGCCCTTGCACTTAAGAGACATTCACTGCTGTTTGGATGGGTGTACTTTGGTTTTGTGCCCTTTCCACGTTTGCTTTGGAAACATTGTAGTGAATGAGATTCCAAACAGAAGCCTTTCCTTAACCAAAAATCTTTACCAGGACATGTCAGAAATGTTGCAAAAACAAATTGATGATTCATAAACAGAAACTACTGTGTCATTGCACTGAACGTTAAACAAAGTACATGATAAAGAACAGTGAACAAGTATGTACAACTAATTAGGAGACAATAAGAAACAGAAAAGGGTGAAAACTATATGTATGCAGTGTTTCCTGTCATTTAGTTTGTCCAGCTCTGCTTATAGGCAACTCACGTGGAGATCCCTGTATACTGGATGAGGGTACATAGCATTATACTCTGCTAATGCTATCCTCATTCACTGCATGAGAAGTCAAGAGCAGCCATCACAAGCATTTGCATTTCTTCAGCTGGCCAAAAAAAAAAGTGTATCGCTGAAAATCTGGTAACTACAATGTTGGTTACTGTTTATTATATATCCTTGTTGGCAGACCACCGGTTTAAAATGCTTCATGAATTGTGCTTTAACCGTGACGACTTCTAGTAGTTCTTCTGTAACACCAGGATTTTGATTCCCTTTTTAGAGGAAGACTTACTGTTCCTCCTGTGGAGCATAGGCCAAGCATCTGGGGAGAGAGTCCACCCAAGTTTGCTACAAAACCTAATAGAGTTGTTGTGCGTGAAGGCCAAACAGGCAAATTCTCATGTAAAATAACAGGACGACCTCAGCCTCAAGTAACTTGGTATAAGGTATGAATTCCCAATAAATTAATTTTTTCTTTCTGTTCTGGTTTTTTTTGTTTACTTGAAAGAATGATATGCATTTGATACTGCATATGGCAAATGATCATGGCAAGAATTTATGGACAAGGAGGGCCATATTCTTCCTCATTTTCATGTGGAATAAATCCACAAAAGATGTTAGTGTTTCTTCTGAGTATAAAGTTCCATCATAAAAATAGCAAGTATGAGATATACTTGCCCCAAAACCTTGCACACTAGATAAGAGAAATAGAGAAGGGATGGGAAATATGATTATCACAATCTCTGTTTTATAGAGAAGGTCTGCAGGGATTTAATGCTTTGGCTGAGGTTAGAGAGGAGTCTCTTACAGCTTTGAAAATTACAGCTCTATTTCCCAAGTTCTATGTCAGTGCCTCAATCATAAACAGCCCTTTCTGTTTCACTTACACTAGGTTTCACCTGTACATTAGAATTAAGAAGATGTCTGCAAAGAAATGAAATTGAATTGGAAAGAAAACTAACAGCTTAGGAACTATCAGACATGATTATTTTTTTGGCATGCACAATTGTTTTTTGCAAATTAAAAAAAAAAAAGTGTAAGTCAGATAAACAACTGTTCGACTGATTCAGTATGATCTCTGCTGAAACACTGATAGCTGAAAAGAGTCTGACATAGAATATAAAGGAGACCTGAGCTGTCAACTTCAGATCTTCATTAAAATGGGGAATTGTGAGCATATATAAAATACAAAAACACACATATTTATATAAAAATAAGCAACACTTAATATTCATTAGACTATTAAAAAAACACTGAAGACTTAAGTCCTACTGCCCCTTTGGGCATATGCAAGATCTCCAGACACTTTCTTGGTAGTTAGGAGAGAGTGTTCAGATGATAATTAAATATTTCACTGATTAGGCCTTTTATTTTCTGGAACTATTATTATTTTAGAGAATTGCTATTACTTTCTTTAATTTGGAAGAACAAATATTGTGATTGCTCTGTTGGCTTCCAGCTCCCCTTCAACCTTCATGAACCAGTTGCCTTATGCATTGGTGTCAAGAGAAGTGGAAATGTGGCAGCTTTTCCCAGAGCTTTTAATTTTTTCTAATGTCTGCAGGTTTTCTGGGAAAAGAATAAAAAAAGGCAGAAAACTGCTTGTCGGGCAGGGACATGCTTCCTACTCATTGTTCTCTGTTATACAAGAATGCTGTTACACCTCAGAAAACAAGCAACCTTGTTCTGTGGAAGCACTTACTAGGAACATCTCCTTCAGTTGGCAGCTCTGCCTAGAATCTGCTTCCCCCTCTGGCTGCCATCAGTTGTCTTGGGCCCTCTGGCTCTTGAGGCAGTCTGCAGTGCAGCTGCTCCACAGCTGCAACACTCTGCTTTCAGTCCCACCAGACTCACTCACGCTTTCCAGCCATGCAGCTCAGTGCAAAACAAGATACGTCATTCAGTTCTCTTTGTTCAGGGCTAGGTGGTAAACAGCAGCTTGGATAAACACTTTGGTACTTCATACACTGTTTTGCAGTTTGGTAGAGGTTACCTTACGTATTTTGCCATTCACTGTTAGCTTCTTTACCCTATGATTCCATAATCTGACATTCCTCCTCTAATCAAATGAACCAAGTATGTGACATTTTTGTTACTAGCAGCTCATAAGTCCTGTTCATGTTTCTCTCCTTAAAAAACATATTTTGACTCTCACAGGTCTGCATATATTATTCAGTAAAATACCATAGCTGTGTTGTTCAAAGGTTCACTAGTCACACCGTTGCTGGCCTGCAGAAACCCTGTCACTCTTGAACTTTTCCTCAGTTCATTGCTGCAATGTTTTGGTTGAGTTGGGTTTCTTTAGGCTTTCATAATATTAATCTAGCACCTATTTTGAGCACTGTAAAGCTTTCTTTCAATAATTCATGTGCTCTGTAAAGTAAAAATGTGTTGTTGCTCTGTATCAGAGTTTTATTGGCAAGTTGTTGTGAAGCATGTTTTTATACCTTTATTCATAAGACATGACTCAAAAGGTAATCATGTGTGTGCTTTGACTAGCTGAAAACAAGCTCAAGCCCACAATACTTCAGGTCACATCAGGATGGCACTGCAGAGTCCTGCTGAGTGGCAGGTATATCAGCCCTGCCTCAGCACCATGGAAATGAGCTTATGTGACAACTGGACCACATCTGGCTAACGCAGAGCCAACACATGGACAAATTAAAACTGCACATTTCAGAACTAATGAAAAAGTTCTTGTGTAAATCTCTTACTCTGCTTATTTTTTTTATTTCGGCCTTTTCTTACTTAAGTTGCAAAGAACAGAAGCTTATACAATATCATTACCAAACCCCTGCTGTGAATCAGCTTTTTGGATTTACAGGATTTACAGCACCCAGAGAGCAGCAAGTTCATAGAGACTTCAGGAACTACAGTGTCTGAAAACACTGTAGAGTTCCCAGAACTTTTACTGACCAGTACCTTACAAATCCTGGAGGAAGCACATCTTTCCCTTCCTAAACTTGGGATAGGAAAAGTTGTGGTGCCTGATAGCAAGGAACTCCTCTTTAATGGCTGATGTTGAAGCAGAGGCAAATTTGCTCACAAATTGAGGCGTTGGTCAATTTAAAATAGAAGGGAATTTAAAAGCAAATAAATAGTTGTTCTGATTGTCTGACCTATGTAAAAGCACAGAACTAAATACATTTTCCTTCCTTAAAGTCATATGTTTTGATTCACCTCCAGTGTAGCCCTTTGAAAGAAACTCCACTTTATCTTAAATTTTGGAGGTGTAGGAGAATGCATCAAATTTGCAAGTAAATTGTATTAATCTTCTACACTTCTCACTATTCCTGGCTTCAGACTTTTTAATTATTGGATTGCATAATATCCTGATGTGGTAGACTAAGGAGCACTCTAATATTAAACATATTTTTTAGATAAGTTTAAACCTTCATGAAGTTTAGTTCTTTTGTGATAGAAGTAATAAAGTCCAAGTTGGCTTTCTCCCATCTATATATTCTTTTCTAATGGCTTGTTTTGGTCATGAGGGCTCTGTTAGAGAATGCTTAAATCCAGACTCACCTTCTGCTGGTCTCCACAAAGGATCTGTGTTGCAGCAGTGCCTCCTTAAGGCACAGTTAATGCCTTCTGCTACCTTCACCTGGCCATTGATGAGGTCTTCTCATGCAGAATTTTTTCCAGTTCCTGAAGAGATACAGCATAAAGGAGCTATTGAATAATGGAGAAATACTCCTCAGGCTGGAAGTCGCTACTTAATGTGATGTTTGATTTCCCTGGAATGAATATGAACGGAAAAGTGGTTTGAGCCAACATACAACAAAAGAAAATGTTTGTAAGGATGTGGATATGGTAAATAATGAAAAAGCAAAACCAAACTGAAATGTGTGGATGGCAAAATGCAAAGAGAAACAGCCTCTTGCAGTTATGAATTAAAGAACTCTTGGGCACTTTTTTTTATATCATCCAGGTATTTTTCACTGAAGGTATTGGGCTGAAAGATAGGAGAAAGACATTTTTACCTGATGTTTTACCAAAAAAAAAATAAAATGGTTTCTCCCCTTTTCCTACCAACAGCTCTCTGTCTCATGGTGTCTTGTGATATTTGCAGGGTGATATTCAGTTGCAGCAAAACGAGCGTTTCAACATGTTTGAGAAAACAGGCATCCAGTTCTTGGAAATCCAAAATGCTCGGCTTGCTGATGCAGGAATTTACACATGCACAGTGGTGAACAGTGCTGGGAAGGCATCTGTGTCTGCAGAGCTCACCGTCCAAGGTACAGTAAAGACAAATACACAGGAGAACACAAAAGAACCACTGTCACTGCTTTGAAAAATCTTTGGTTGTGTTTTCAAGATAAGCATTTACTTTTTTTCATTTTACTCTCTCTTCATTAGATGGTACTGTGATAGCTTGGAGCATGCTACAGCTGAAAAAATTGTGTTGGTTTAATGGCAATCAACAGTCTAATTGCTTCTTTGTAATAACTTTCTATAAAATCATCTTTCCATTTTTACTGTGGTTTTGATCTTCATATATTTTGAAGATAGAATTTAACTTCAGCTAGGAACTTTGCAGTTGTAATTCTAAACAGTAATTAATTTTGTATTTGTTGAATAACAGCACTGGATGCATGTTTATGCCAACTATCTTTTGGGAAACAAAATTGTATCTGTATTTCTAGAACTAGGAAAGTAAAGTACAGGAGCATAACTTTAAACTATAAGAGATAAAAAGAAGTTTAATGAGATTAAAATGCAGGCTTCTCAACTCCAAAGTCCACTCCGTCTCCGTCCCTACTGTTAAAGAAAATAATGTATTTGTATAAATACTTCAGGATGTTCTATTCCATATATGCTTTACCATATAACGGTTCAATTTGCAGTTTGATGATTCTTACGGTACCCTTTACATTAGCCTCAAAATCATAAAGCCTTCAGCAACCACACTAAAGAGGAATTTCATCAGTCAGTGGGTAAACAGCTGGCTTAACAGTTGCTGAACCCAATGAAATAATTAAATCAACAGCTGCTGTCTTTACCTGCAGTCACAAGATCAATAAGGTTACACGTGCCCCCAGCAGTGAAATTTTTGGTGAGTGCTGTCATTCTGTAAGATAACAAGAACATAAATAACACAGGGATTTGCGTTTGGGATCCTCAGAACCATAACTAGCCTTTACCACTAAAAGCTGTGTTTTTTTTTTTTATCTGTATGTTCCAGTCTGATGAGGCCATTATAGAAAGTTTCTATGGGTTACCTGTTCAACTAATGTTTCATAGAAAAGGCCATAAAGTTCACTAAGCCCTTTTTTTAACATGAAACTTGATAGTTACTCGCTCTCCCTGAACTTGTGAGCTTTCTGTTATGTAATGGGTACATCTGCCCTGAGAGATGATGCAGAACTGGGGTCACAAAGTCAGTTGTGGTATATGTTTGCTTCAGATGCTGACCACATCGCTGAATAATGCATGCATTCTTTCTTGGATTAGTACAGGTCAGTAAAAAGGGCACTCTCTTACAATGTACTTGACTAACTGGATGATTCCACTTACCTAACCACAATAATGTAATATCTTTCATTATCAATTAAATTAGGTAGTAGGAATTGCTGCAAAATGCTAGCAGAAAATCAAGTGGTTCAGAATTACTGATTTTTTTTTTATAGCCATGCAGTCTCTTATCTCTACAATCTTGCTCCAAGAGCTTCATTTTTTTTTTCCCCAGCTTTCCAAAGTGGTAAGAGGAAAGGGAAGGGAAAAATGTTCTTTTAATTAGCAATGTTGCATGGCTTTGTTTATTCTGCAACTGGTAGTTATTCAGCTTTCTCTTCAACATTTATTCAGTCTCTTTTTAGCTTTAATTTTTATATGAAGAATTTCAGTTACAGTTTAATGACAGGTTTATGGGTTATTACTGACAGGTCAACTGTCAACTTTAATCTGACCAAGAGAAAACAAACTGCATACTGCATTTTTAACTATGGAAAAAATAGAGAAATGTGGTTGGTACTTGATCTGGAGTAGTATTTCTGTCATTCTCCTGCTGCCCCCAAGGGAATCAAATACTGTCAAGGACTGGGAGAATGCACAGAGGCTTAAATACATATGACCTAAGAGACTGACTATGGGCAAATATGTGCTTACTTATATCAATAATGAGGTAACTTGGCAAACCAGTGTAGCTTAGCCCAGATTTCCTGGTGATGTTTCAAAGTGAAGAAACACTGTTTTAAACAGGGGACCACTGCAGTTTCATTGTAGGCATGCTCAGTGGTATTACTGGTGGTTTGTCTTTCTCCCACTTCTGCATTCTCTTTGGAGTTCCCATAGGACTTGATGAGCTGCTTCTCAGGTGGAACCTCTTCTTTACTTCTGTTCTCCAACACAGAGTCTTTGAGATTCACAGTTCTCAAAGGACTTGAGAACTTAATTGACCTAGAAATGTCTCAAAATGGACAAAGACCTCTGTGTTTCAGCTGAGCCATTTGGTGTATTCTATATAAATTCTAGACATGGTGGTAGTCAATCTTGACTTCAAAGGACTGAAAATGTGTAGAGTGAAATTTCTTAAGTATGTTCTTCACTTAAAATCTTTGAAATTTATGGGAGTGTGCGTGGTATTGTACATATAAGGTACCTGTTCTTTTCTTTTTCTTTTTTATTTCAGGTCCAGACAAGACTGACACATATACTCAGCCACTATGGTATGTTTTTACTAGACTTCTTTCTCAGTATATACCAAGGTTCCTTCTCAGCGCTAATTTTGATATTTACTGCATGAGCCTGCCTCACAAAGTGATCAATCTTTTTGGGTCAGTCTGTATTTGGAAGTCAGACGATGTGTACTTGGAATGAGATAGTGCCAATATCAGGTCTCCTGGTAGTATGAAATAGTTGGTAGAACTGCTGTCAAAACTCAGAATGCTGGTCTGGTTCAGGAAAGCAAAATTTAGATGACTTTATGCTCACAGTTTCCATGTAGCCAACAAGTTGTATAATCTGAACAAAAGCTATGTGAGGACACTCACATATACTCTGTACCAATTGGTCAATTTTTTCTTTTTTTTTCTCTTCTTTTTTTTTTTTTCATCAAAACCCTAAGTATCAAGTAAGTACTGGGCAGGTTGTTCTTTGCTGTCAAAAGTAAAATACACTATGGCCATAGTCTTTGATATTGTTTGAAAATAGACTACAAAAGTAAGAGCGAAGTAATAAGTAATAAAAAAAAAATATTTATTTTAGGACATTATCAAGATAATTAAAATTAAATGACTATGAATTTTAAGAAATCATTTTGTAAAATGACTTTAATTTAGGGACAGAAAATGCTGGAATGAAATGCTCTATGCTGCCTGTGTAAGACACTTTAGTGAAGGCCATTTGCTTTACAGTCTTCAGGACGTTAAATCCGTCCTCACGTGCCATGGATGGCATTTCAAAAGTACATGTTTACATTGTCCTGACTCTATGTCAGTTGCAAAGTGGATCTGAAAATGCTGTGCTACCTTGTTTAAGGTTTGTGTGATTTTTAGGAACATAGTTTAAAATAAGTTTAGTGTGATTCTCTACAGCTGGAATTCCCAATGTACTGGGTTCTTCACAGTATTTTTGCCTCCTCCATTGTTTACTCACAAATGAAGGATATTTCATAAAATGTAAAAATCTTACAGTTGTAACTGTAAATCTTGTGTGCATTATTTCTATATTGCCTTTAACTCTGGCTGAAGAAAGTACCACCATAAATATCCTGAATCTCCCTGGGAGAATAAGTCAATGACACAAAACATAGCAAAGCAGAGCTGGGTTAGAAATGACTTTTAGAATTTCATGTGTTCCATTTCTGCCTTGGAAAAATAATTATGCTTTTGGAGGTGTGAGACAGACACAGTACTCTACACGTAGCAGCTTAGGGGTCAGGGCAGTCAACTTCAATGTAGGAAACTTAAATTCAGGTCCCTCAAGTTCTGACCAGCAGATCCATCACAGTTCTGAGAAACTCTTCGTAATAAAATCATAGATGATATTTTTACATCCATTCAATTGATTATTTTTTTTTTTACTACACCCCTTTTCCCTCCTCTAGTATTCTGCCAAATTTACTGATGAGTTCCCTTTTGAAATCACCTAAGTTATAAGACACCATAATTAGAAATAGTAAATTCACTGCATAATTTACATTTTAATTTCACCTTAAGGAGCTATTTTACGTGGCATTTTGAGCTAAAATTACACGTAGCCTCAATTTATTAAAGTATGTCATAGTGTTACACTATGGATATTCCAGGAACTCATGTAATTACTCTCTAGCAGCATATTCAAAGCTAGTGTCTGACTCACAAAACATGTGTTACAACCTGAGCAGAGGATTTGTACCCAGAAACTCCTCAGTTGAGACAGTGTTTGAGCACTGATCACATTTAATGAGTAATTTCACTTTACCTCTTTCATCCCTGTTTTTAATCTGTCTGAGGGAAAGAGCAGTGCTTGTCACTCACATAACTAAAGGCAAATTGATCTTCCTCCTAAGGGCTTGGACATTTATATCATTGCTGATAATAATAATTAGTCTTTATACAGTCATATATCTGTAAACTTGTCTTCCTTCAGCATGCCGTCAAAACCAACAACATTTGCTACTAAAGCTGCTGAAAACTCAGATTTCAAACAGGCAGCTAGCAATGGGATTGCCAAAGAGCTCAAATCTAGCAGCACTGAACTCATGATTGAAACCAATGACAGGGTGTCAGCAAAGAAAGAGGCCTTTTACATCTCCAGAGAAGCCAAAGAGAGTAAGCAAGTACAGAACCAAGAAGTCAATGCAGTATCTCTTCAAGAACCTAAAGGAGGAACAAAAGGATCTCAGGTCTTGCAGAAAACTTCAAGCACCATCACACTACAGCCCGTCAAAGTGCAACCAGAACCAAAGGCAGAACCCCAGACCGCTTTCATCAGGCAGGGTGAAGACAGGAAAAGGACTGTGCAGCCCCTGATGACAACTCAGCAAACCCCATCTCCGACAGGACAAGTAGGTCCAAGGAGTAGAGAAGCAGAAAATAGAGCTGGAGCCCGGAAGGCTGTAATGGAGGAGAAGAGGGACCCTTTGGGAATTCCTCCTCAGTTTGAGAGCCGCCCAGAGAGCCTGGAAGCATCAGAAGGACAGGAGATTAAATTCAAGAGCAAAGGTAAAGGGATGAAAGGTATCAGAGCCCTGGGGTTAGTCAGGTTACCCTTCTGTGTGCAGAAGTAAGGAAGCTCTTCCTCCTTCACTGCAAGTTGCCCTGCTCATAAAGCATTTCAGAAATAGATGGTGAATTTCATGTTGTTTCCACAGTAATCTGCTGTGGAAAAGATCAGGTAAGAAACTGCAATCAGTCTCTATATTTGCATTTGGGAATCTACTATTGCCCCTCATATTTGGTTGGCCCAGTGATGATCTGAGTGTTTCCTAACAGCTGAAATGAAAAGGTCAAAATTAAAACGGTGTTTAAGAGTTTTCTCCACAGTTTGGCCAGGTTTCAACCTCTTGAAAGAGTAATGAAGGCTGTACCTTGCTGAATCCAAGAAGTATGTTTAGAACACTTCTTTTTTTTTTTTTTCTTTTAATTACAATTTTAGTAGAAGATTATTTGTAAGCTTTTTTTTTTTTTCAAGTTTGCACTCTAAAATGCTCCTAAAAGTGAGAGAGAAATTGTTTTTTTTGTCTCTAGCTTTCTCTTCTCTAGGTTGTGCAGTCCAGTCCCAGAATGAACAACCACAGTAATTGTTTCAGTGGTAGGAACCGTGGATTGTGAAGTACTGATAAGTACTCAGAGAAACCAACTGAGCAGGATAGGAAGGAATGGCAGAAATATCTTTTTCTTTTCTAATATCACATCCATTTTTTTTGTGTGACTTGTTAGAGGAACAATTTTCAGATAGAAGTGCTGTGGTTTTTCAGGTTACCAAGCATTTTTTATTTTAAAGTTGGACTGGCTGAAAGGTTTTGGAACATCAGAAATATCAAACTGTCTTTTGAAGCTAGTGTATTACTGACTCATTAAGGTTTATATAATCATGTATGTGTAAATTATACCTAATTTATACTAGAGCAAATGATGGAATTACACTAATACCTGTTTATAAAAATTCAAAGACCTGATGGTTTAGTTTCAGGGAAACCAAAACCAAATGTGGAGTGGTTCAAAGAGGGTGCACCTATTAAAGCTGGAGAAAGTATCCAAATATATGAAGAAGACGGAGTTCATTGCCTGTGGTTAAAGAAAACCTGCTTGGGGGACAGTGGATCTTACAGCTGTGCAGCTTTCAACCCCAAAGGCCAGACTTCCACCAGCTGGTTGTTAACTGTCAAAAGTAAGTAAGCTAGTGTGAGCCCATCTGCACTTTGAAAACTGTGGCTGGTTTTTACTGTGTTGCCAAAGGGTGGTGACTGAAAAATTCCTGTTAGAATTTCTCAGTAAAGTTTAATTCTGATTCCTAGTTTTGTCACTGATGTGGTGTGGGATAGCTGACAAGCCACTTTCTGCATCAGTTTCCACTCTGACCTTTTGTTTTTGTTGTTTGTATAACTAAAACCCTCTCATCACATGCTTTGCACCCAGGGAGGTCTGTTCCCCATTGGAGTTTTCTATTAATGTTTGTATTTGATACAGTTTGCCAAAGATTTTGTTGTTGTTCTGCATGTAGTTCTCTTGGAGTTGCTTAGCATTTCTGCAGGACACTGCATATCTGAAATGTTTTGCAAGCACAAACTGATCCTGTGCAGTAGAGCAAGTAAGAAGAAAAGTGAAGGAATGAGGATTGCATGCTGCCAAATTCAAGTATAGTTCCCAGTAAAAAATTATTTTGAGCTTGAAGGCACTGTCTTACTGGTCTTATTGAAAGATTTTTTTTTTTTTTTTTTTTTTGCCTTTTAGTAAATCCTGTCCTCATTTCTAAGCGTTTCACCTGGTTTTAGGTTTTCTCCTGGAGCTATGATCATGTTTATGCAAATTTCTCTATTTGCTGTGCCTGAGGTTAAAGAAGGATACCCAAGATACTCTCACTTTCCATCTTATTAGACACCTGTAAACTGCATCCTTAATTCACCCTGTTTCACTGCCAACCAGGGGAAACTGGGGAGAGGAACTGGGAGAATACAGACAAGCAGAGAGAAGAATTTTCCTTCTTATTCTTTGCACTGAGCTCTCTGGCAATATGTTGCATACCCTTCTAGTAATTGGCCGCAACTGGTGAAATCTGGAGCAGAAAACCACCACCTAAGAAAGAGCTTGAAGGCTGGCAATGCTTGCTTTGTAGATTATGAAAGAACCCCTTATTTCACACCAGTTCACACTCAAAATGATTTATGTTTCCCAATAAAACATTTCACTGTGGTTTTGATTTATTTTTTTTCTGGTTGGCACAGGATGAATCTGTTAGCCCAGCCATGCCACCTAACCATACCTAGAAAAGTCACTAAGTGGTAAAGGTCATTTTGTCAATTTGGGTTAAAGGAACTGTTTTCATTTTGGTTTTAAGGGCCTAAAGTTGAAGAGGTTGCTCCATGCTTTTCCAGTGTCTTGAAAGGATGCACTGTGAGTGAAGGGCAAGACTTTGTGCTGCAGTGCTGTGTAGGAGGCATACCTGTGCCTCAGATCACATGGCTTCTCAATGGTAAGGAACCCCCTGGTCTGCAATACGTGCATGCACCCACTTACATTCACAGTCTCAAATGCCACTCTGATTAGTATATAGCATGGCTGTGAATACTGCACTCTAACTCACCATAATATAATACACTAGAACCTTTGAAGAAAATCACTTTATATTCAGATAGTAAACAAGAAGGGTAGTGGGTTTTTTGTTGTTGTTGTTTTTTTTTTTTTTTTTTCTGTCTTACTGCAGTTTTCCAGTATGTCCAGGAGGGGACTCTAGTGACAACATTCTATGCAGATGGTTTTCCTGGGTTTCGTTAAATGAAGTTTTCACCATGCTGCAACAAAATCTGTGTTGCTACTGTATGCTGAATCCTGTGCTACCTCCACTCCTTTGGTATGAGCCTCTGCTTGGAGAGTAGCAGGTTGGCACCATGATCCCACAGGAGAAATAAGTCCTAAGCAAAATATGTACCTTATCACCTTCTAGGGTTGGAAGGAAATCTATGCCAGATCCCATTCATCATTCAGCTGGGCAGGTCATAACTGTTTTTAGCATCCATATGCCTAAGATAACAAAATCACAGCTTTTCTCATTGATTGTCTACTAGGAAGATGTTCCTTGAGATCCCAGGTCTGCACAGGAATGCCTATAAAAAGTTGATTTAAAAAAAGGATGCATAATTTTTTATTTTATCAGGCTCTATAAACTCCTCCCATGTTCTAATTAAACAACTGAACATGGAAGCTTCCTTAACAGTCCCCTCTTGATATCAGAGTTGGACCCAAACTTCAGTATTTTGCTTAGATTTCAAATGATTTCAGAGATCCAAGGCCTACATGCTTTGACTAAGGTCTCTTTCAGTTTAGAGTCATGTCTATTAAACACCAGACAGATTTATTCAGCTTAACCCTCAAGCACCTCTGTTATTCGTGAAGTGCAATTGATTTTTTGCAGGATCCCCCAGACTATCTATCTTTGTGTGTGTGTGATTTAAAGACAAAGAGTAGCATGCTTTGCCATAAAACTGTTTCCTCTAGGATTGTTTTAAAATGAATTATTTGTACACGATCTCTGCTTTTCTTAAGTTGTTCAGAGTAAGTGGGATAACTCAAAAAGGTGGCAGGGCAAATGAATCATGACCTTGAGATCGGTATGTTCCCACAGCCTGGCGTGTTCTCCTTCCCAATAGCTCCATGTCTAGAATAGAAAGGCCACCGCTTTATTTACAGCATGAAACATGTGAATGAAAGCTCAGACATACTCCCATTGGAAAGCATTTGTTTCTCTGAAGACTACTTTGCAGTTCCTGCTTTGCAGACTGGGGTAGAATCACTGTTGCAACTAAATAATTGTGTCTTGAAGCACAGAGGGGACAACTCCTACGCATTGGGTCAACCTTTTCAGCTTCATGTTTCAAGGGTATCCCATGTCCTATGCAGTTCCCTTAGTCATTGAATGATGTAGTTATACCTAGCTGTCATCCACATCACACAGAGCATATTCCTGTCTCAAATGACTTCAAATTCTGTGTTACACTTTATCAGGAACAGAGATAATGTCTCCATTGATGTAACCATGCTACCCAGAAAGACATTGTCTCCTGAAAAAATGAAGCCTAGAGGTCAATAAACCACAGGTTTCTGTAGGCTTCCAGTATGCACTGCGCTCGCCTGCCATTTTTCAATATGTTTGTTCTGCTTTGACCTTCCTCTTTTGAACTCAGCTGAGTCTGCCCCTGTTCAGGTATAACAACGTTTTTATTGCATCAAAGCTTCTACCTGCAATTGTATCAGTATCACAAGGAGGCATAAGCATGGTGTGTTTTTTTTTCAGGTAGCTGGAATTTAAACCATTTACGATTCTGTAGGTGAAAGCTAGCTCTGCTCTTAAATAAAAAGGCAGTGATGATTCTGAGTAACAGTAGCACAACAAACTATTACAATAATAAAAATTAGGGACATCATTATTTTAAAGATATAAGTACACTTCTTTTATTAAAGACTCCTATAATATACCATTATATTTTAATGTTTTCCTGTCTTGCATCTGATTGTGATGCATAACAGTTTGTATACCATTTTGATACAAACTCGAATGGATTATAAACAGTAGTTTAATGCTGCTAATTCCATATACACTCCTAGGGTTGTTATTCTACCTGACGATCAAATTGGATATAGCGATCTTTGTTTGAAAGCAAACTTTTCTTTCCTGTCTACAAGCTAGCTAGATACTACAAACCACTCGTCTTTATATCCATAACCAAATAAAGGAGAAAAGTGTGTTTTCAAAAAAAAAAAAAAATAAAGTGTTAGAATCTGCTGTCCATGCTCGGAATATAAAGCCTCTTCAATTCGTAAGTGGTAGACTGCTGCAGAGAAAAATGTAGTCTGCCCAGAGCAATTGCACAACTGTTTGAAATATAGCACTTTTTATATGGGACAGGTTGTCAGAGTTCACAAGAAAATATCAAATGCAAATTGTCTTCCAAGTGTGACAACAATAATGGATTATTTTTTTTGAAAGGACTAGTGGGAGAAATATGTACATCCAGACGAAGTAATGTGTGCAAAGCCCAAGTTTAGCAAATCATAAGAGAACAGGGAAAAAAAAAAAAAAATAAAGAAGAGTCTAGGCAGGCCAGCCCTTGATACCAAGCACCATGTATGCTGCCCAGTTTGCCTCCGAGGAACCAACAATACCTGAGAACGAAAAGATTTACAACAGCTCGTTACATGCAAGTACTACTTTTATATACTGACTATTTTTACCAGTTGTGACTGCATGCAAATTTAAAATATTTTCCAAGCCATACATAGATTGACCTCTCTTTTTAGGGCAACCAAGCCAAAACGATAGATGATGTAAGTGGCGCATTGTCAATAATTAATTCTTAGAACCTGTAAGGGCAAGGAGTTACTTCCACATTTATCCAAGTTACACAAATAAGAGCCACTTGACTGGACTGTGGACTATTTTCTAGCTCCTACTCTTCTCTGCACCTTTACCATCCTCAATTTCTTCTTTATACTTTTTCCAGGCCTATTATAATGATTTAAATATTTTTTTCCAACTTTTTAAAGACAGTTCTTTTGTCTTTTGCTCTAATTCTGCATATTAAATTAAATTTCCCCCTGAATCTTCACCAGTTTACTTCACCATTTTTTTTTAAATTCTCTGAAAATAAACTTTTTTTGGTTTAGTTCTGGCCTCACCAAAATTTTGATTTCAATTTATTTTAGCTTCTTTAAATGCTTTATTGGTAACTTCTTTTTAATTTGTAAGGATAAGGCCTGTTTCACTTTATTTCAAATATATCCTTTTACTTATTTTTTTTTCCGAAGTTAAATTGAACATCTTTTTTATATAAAAACAATAATAATAAACATATTAATTTAAAAACAATATGATCACAACTTTAAGCAGAACAATTCTCTGAATAGTGTTTTGTTTTAGGATAGCTTTATGATCTGTCCAGAAAGCTTTTAATAAATGGGCCAGGGGAAAATTTCCTTTCTTCTGGCATAACATGCCAGCAGTAAGGTATTTTTTGTTATTGTTTCTACTGCCAAGCTGTCATGGAGATTTGACTGTTCTGCCTCTAGAGAAGGCAACATTTCACTGCTGGGAGAGTTGTTTTTATTAGATCAAAATATAAGAACAATGGATATAACTTAGAATCTTGCTGTAGGTTATTCCTCAGAGCAGAAATATTTTCATTTGTTTGCTGGGGTCTAATGAAAAGACAGAATGGTGAATAGTGCTAAAAAAAAATAATGGTTTCATTGAGTTGGAGTGAGAAATGGGATGCCCTGACAAATTTCAGTTTGAGGACATGGTAAAGGAGGCCCCATTTTCTTTTTCCACACAGAACATTTATCGTATTCATTTGTTTATTTATGACCAAAAATAAAAAAATAAAAAAAAATAAGGCCAGTTTTAACAATGCAGCTTTTGTTCTGAATGTATTTCTGTCCTGGTTATCATCATAGCATCATTAGGCACCATTTATAGTTTCAGGGTCAGAATCCCAGGCAGGATCCCTGTCAAGTTTGACACCCTACAGTCAGACCAGGAAGGCAGTCCAACACCCCATGCCCTCTTACAGAAAGCTTTCTTTGCTTGAGCTTCAGTTCTATGTATACGTATTTGAATGTAATGGTATTCCTGTATGCAAAAATATGGGATTGGAATTAATAGTTACAACAGCCTGTGTAACTGAGTGAAAGGGATCTCAAAGGAACTAGCAATAAGAATAAGTGATCTGTCATCTGAGAATAACGTGAGGTGAGTTTATTCTAAAATCGGAGTCTTCTGGGCAGTTGATTAAATGTTTGCCCCAGTTTTTCATGCTGTGGAAAATCTGCTAATTTAACAAAGAGATAACTTTAAAGAGAAAAAAGGGAATGAGATCATCTACCTAGGCATTATATAGTATTTTTTAAATATTGGATCATGATGATTTGGGTGCATCTATGCATTTCCAAATTAAACTTCATATGCGGATAAATAATGCATAGATAATAACTGTCTTCTGCTAATGTTCGAAATCAGAGATGAGAGAAAAATCTGTATCATCATTTAATTTATCCTGCTGATAGTGCGGAGTTTTTAGAATCCCCAGAGGTTTTTTTTCCCAAATGTTTTTAAATGACTTTGGCAATTAAATCAATTTTGATCTTTCCTTTTGACCATTATCTCCCAAGTGATAGATGTCTTTGATACAGTCCTGCACAATTTCTCTGCAGTTTCACCGTCCTCTCAGATGACCTTAGTTTCTCTTCCAGCATGGTGTTTGTGCAGATATCAGGCCCTCTTAAGCACTGCATACACTGGGAAAGCAACCAATGATGAGTCAGTACTGGAAAATATTTAATATGGGGAAAACAGATTGCAGAAGCATTTCAGAAAGTAAGGCTGAGATTGATGATAGTTCCCGAAACAATAGCAAGGCGACTTAAACCAGTCTACACTAACATTTAAGCATGTTCCATACCAATTCAAGGAACCAGTTTCTTAAAATGAACTTCTTTAACAGTCGTGTCACTGTAGACCAGACTGTACATGTCTGCTACCAGACTATACATACTGTAGTGTAGATTGAATGCCTGGTAGATCAGCCTCTTGGCTCCATCCTAGACTTTGCTGCCTCTCTTGGAATGTCTTCCACTGCAAAGTACTTAATTTAAGGGGCTTCAAGTGCTTCATCATGCCCTTTTGTACATCTGGGCAGTAATACCAGTATCTTTTTTTCAGGCAAAGTTCTATTAGATGGAGGCAATGTCTAAGTAAACACACAAGACGTTTGTTCTCTTATCTGCCTGAGAGAGAATCTCTTCAAAACACAAAGATAAACCTTCTTCCTCTTATTGCTACCAAAGGTGGCACCCAATAAACCTAATGAATGGTGAGATTTGTCTGAAGACCATATTCTGCTTTGTGCTTGGGATGCTTCTGTTTGTAGTCACTAGAGAGCAGTGGCTGTGCATTCTAATATACTGACCACTGTTAGGCATCCAGATTTCACTGAAAGCAAGAAGTGTTTTTGAAACATATGGCTGATGTATTAAGATAATCGTCTCCCTTTCTGTCTGCAGAACAGCCAATTCAGTATGCCCATTCCACTTTTGAAGATGGAGTTGCAAAACTGACTGTCCAAGATGCCTTACCAGAAGATGATGGCATTTATACCTGTCTGGCTGAAAACAACACAGGACGGGCATCATGCAGTGCTCAGGTCACTGTCAAAGGTGAATACTCAGCTTCGTGTAATTACAGCAGTGGTATCTGCCATAATCATTAAAAAACAAACAAACAAAGAACAATCATTAATGAAGGTGCTTGTAAATGTATTCTGTGTTTTTCTTAGCTCTTCTCTGCAGGCTTGGTTTTCTCCTCTTTGGAGGTGTGTGAAACTTAGATGTTTAGGGACTGTGAAAAGTAAAGTGATATGTATGTTGCTTAAAAGGGTATTAATGTTCTGATATTACCAAGAGTGGCTTAATGTGGTAGAGAGCAGTGAAGCTAAGGTTTGGAAGAATTGTATCAGTGTAGGAAAGGACTGTCTCTGCTGAAAGAAAAGAGTGCAATATCACCAGTGTCACCCATCAGGAAGAAAGTGCTGTGATGAGAAGGCAATTGCCACCCCTTTTGCTTGAACAGAGTTCTCTCAGAGAACAGGGCCAGGGACTGCAATTATGATAGCAAATGTCACTGTTCAGCTACCAGGAGTTATGAGAGGGAAAAATAACTCTGAGGAGGTATGTGTTAGCTAATTGGAGGAAGTATATCTCCAAATGAGCAGAATTTTGGTAGTGTAAGTACCAGAAGAAGGACGTAGTGAGCAATTGAGATGATCTGTCATCTCTGAAATCTAGGAGCATCTTCTCTGCAAATATCAATATTCTGATACCCTCAGTGGTGACTCGACGTATTTCATTTGTCCATGAATGACGTAATTCTGCACTATGATCTGAACAAACCCAATCTAAAACAACAGAGATCTCATCTTGTCAGAATCCCATGGATAAATTGAACAGTGAGAGGTAGTATCAATCAGAATTATTTTTGTTATTCTTATAATCTCATGTGGTATCAGGTTATACAGTTGTTTTGTTTTATGGCTGCAGATGATCAGATTCCACCTCCCTCTGCACTCAAGACTGTATTTAGTATTTATCATCTGCAAATTATTTTCTTCCCAAAGTTATAAAAGTTTGCCGCTGCCTGTCCAACAGAAGGATGAGTGACAGCTGCCAAGGGAAGTATTCCATTTGTCTAGGACCAAGTAATGCCTGCAGCAAATTAGTGCATATATCTTAGTGGGAAATGTATCCTGATTCCTGGGATCCTCGGATTTGTCTTGGTTTGCCAATGTTCTGTGGTGTTTGTCTTCAACACTTCAGTGATAGGTCTGCACCTATTCAGTCTATCTGAATCCACTTAAAAATCTAGGCAAGCTGAAAAATGAAAACAGAGTAATTGTGGTAAATCTACGAGTTAATTTCTTGATTACAGAATTGGAAATGCAGTACCTACCCTACCCCCTCAAAAAAGGCATGAAGTAAGAAAATATTGACTTCAAATAATCCTGAAACTAATATGTTTTCTAATATGTTCTCAAAGCTGTCATTTATAATTTCTCTGAAGCATTTCATCTGCATTAGCTAAGGGGCAATTGAGAGAACTGCACCTCAAGGGAGCAGTCTTTGACATGGGACCTGCTGATTCTTCACTGGGACACAGAATCAAAAAAGACAGCCCCTTTCTCACTAATAATTTCTGAGTTATTTTAGGGTTGACATATGATGCTAATGCACTTAGTGACCTAGCCTTTCCCTAGGTTTCTGGGAGCACTTAGTGACCTAGCCTTTCCCTAGGTTTCTGTACTTTTCTGAGCTATTTCAGGCTACTTAGGCACCGTTGCACTGATTTGGATTCCTCTTATACTTTGGCTAGTCTGGGGCTCAAAAACTCCAATGCTACAGCTACTCTACTATGGGGAGTTAGTTCCTCTGTTCTGCATCCCGTTCTGTTTTCTGAGAGTCATGGAGTGTGGAGGGATAAAGAGGAGCAGAATTAACAACATGCGTGACAGGCATGTGTTTAAAGTTTTTACAGCCTTAGCTCTCCTCTCCACTTCCTGCCTAAAAGTCATTATGTCCTTATTGCTGTGAGGATTAGAATAACTTTCCCCAACACTCAGATCGATGCGGATTTGCCTGACAGAAATAGTACCAAATTTAAAATTGTGATTTCCAAATCTCTTATCTTTTCATATATTTCCATCAGATCCTCTAGCAAGCATTTACTGGCTCTAGGCTTCTTTGAGACCCTGAATGCTGCAGCTAAGGCTTCTCAAAAATGCTTGGCTTTTGCAGGCAGATTACAGCAGGAAATCCACGTACATGCAGGAAGAGAGAAAACTTCATAAATCCTCTCCTGACCAGACACAGATTAGTGGGAAAAAGTCTGTATAAGCTGTTTCTGAATTGTAACTCATCCCTTCCTTTTTGTCTCCCAGATGATTTAAGGTTTTCAGGTTTTATGGAGCATTCAGTTTGTTCGTTCATTGCTAGAGCAATATTTTCTTTTTGTACCTGAAATGTAATTTGTATTTAATCTAAGACAGAATTAACCTTCTTGACATATTATCAGTATCAGACCAGTGTCAGAAATCATCTTCCTTCCAAATCATCGCTCTTGGCTTTATAGTTATTTATAATTGTCTTTTTCTTCCTTATTACTGAGCAGGATAAATTCTGCCTTGTGGCCAGCAACCTCAGTCCTTCCTTGGATTTATAAGAAAAAAGCTGAAGGCATTTAGCCATTTGTAGGAGGCTTTTGGCATCTTGTTGCAAAAGTCCCACACTTCTTATAGATAGTGTATTAAGTATTAAGTGTCTTAAAAATTAAACAAATTCAAACTAATCATTCTTGTGAAGATCACTTAAAGGCAGGCTGACTAAAGGGACACTAGGTAGTCTCTGAAGAAAGTAAGTTAATCAAGGTGAAGCTAATTCTGGTCTTGTGAAAGACTAAGTAGACTAAATTGAATCCTGACAGTTGTCTTCTCTGTGATGGTGGTTTCTTAAAGCTGTAATGTAGGTTAGAGATGAGCTCCAGAGAATGAGTGGCACTTTTTTGAAAAACCAGCCTAGAAAATATCTTCACCATCAGAATGTTTTCTAACTGAATTCTCCAGTGAGCGGGGTGCACTGGATGAAATGCTAGATTAATTAGTCTAATGCAAGAAAACCTAAGAGGTAAGAAACAGTCCAGATTACTCAAACATTGTGACAGACCTCCCTTTTCCCGCAACAGTATCATTTGTCACTCTGAAAATGTTAGATTTTTTTCTTCACTCAGACTTATACATCATTTTCCATACACAGCAAAATCAAAGTTTGAGAAGCTTTGGGGCTGACGTGCAAGTTTTTCTGTAAGTTTTTAACTGCTGTATAAATGACTGAGTTCTTGCTGTTGTTGTAAATTAGTCAACATTTAATACTACAATTTTCCAGATGTTTTGTGATATGAAAATAAGTATCCAAGCCATTTTCTAAATATACCATGCATCTCATTAAAAATAAAAAAAATAAAAAAAATAAAAAATCCCAGCTTCTTAACAGCCAGATGTAGGGTACATTCAGGTCACCTGAAATGTATTTTCAGTGATTATATACTGAAGGTGATAGTAGACACTGAGGTTGAATATTAATATTACTCAGTTTTTTGCCAAGGTCTTTGACCTTTTAAACTAGTTTTTTATGATTAGAAAAATGTGCCGAGGAGAGGTTAATTGACTTGGCTGTACATATAATGAGTCAGTTATAGTGCTTTGCTGTAGCTGTGACAGTTGATGTATATGGACAAGATGACAAGTGGTAATAACTGGTATAGTCAGAATTAAGGCCAACTCCGAGGCACAGCAGCTGTTCTTCAGGTCTGCCTCATACCTCAGATAAGCCTTCTGATATGTAATTGTCTCTGTCAGTTAACTATTCACTGACAAGGAACCATAAGTGAGACCTACCTGTAGCAAAGATGTGTCAAAGGGATATTTAACCACCTGACATTCACACCAATTCCTGGGTGTGCTACACAAGATACAAGGGTGAGGGAGAGCAGGAGGAGGGATGGGACAAATGATGGGCTCAATCTATTATTGTTCTGTACCAAACTAATACTGTGTGTAGAAAGCTTTTTTTCTTTTGCAAACAGGGTGTGCATGTAAGAGAGGCAGTTATTTCCTTTTTCCAGTGTATCAAGCTGGAGTGCTTGTTACACGAGGGCCAGGAGAATATATATTATATATTATATATTATATATTATATATTATATATTATATATTATATATTATATATTATATATTATATATTATATATTATATATTATATATTATATATTATATATTTATTATATATTATACCAGGAGAATGTCCTTCTGTCTTACAGTTCTGCCCAGCTGTAGATGACAAACAAAACATCTGACCTACTGCAGCTCTTCTTTCACCATGTGGACTTCCTGTGCCTCCTCATGCCAGGCAGAAGCAGCATTGATTTTAAGAGGGAGTGCACAAAGCCTGGCTGGCGATAGCAGTAGCTCATGCTTGGAGCTAGGATGGTCCGGTGGGCTCTGGTGCTCTGCAGCCACCCAGAACTGTTTTGCTGATGCTGGTCTTTTGTACATTGCTTTCTTGAACAGAGGCCTAATGCTGCCTCCCTCAGTGAGCAAACACTATTCAGCAAATGCTGCTGCTTCTGTTTATTGGCTCTTGACCTCATTTCTTCCTCCCTGCCAGCACTGCACTTTCCTGATTTCACACCTGTTCCTCTTTCTCCCCAGCCACTTTCAGTTCACAGGGTTGTGTTTTTTTTTTTTTGGTTTTTTTTTTTAGTGCAGCCTCCCCAGCATAAATATCTATGTAGGGAAGCTAGTAGCCCTTGTAATCCGATCACTGTAGTCATTCATTGATCATTGGACAAGCAGATTAGAGTCACCTGAAAGCCTGTCAGAGTCCCTGCTCTAGTAACCAGTTTATCTGAGCAGTGAAGGGAGATGTTATGTGGAAAACCAGTTTCTTTTGTTCCTGTCACTTTTCTGTCTGGTGTGAGCGGGACTGTAAAATATAAGCAGGTTGAAGAAAGGCTTTCAGGTAGGAGTCTTTTCTTCCACTCATTAGAGACACTGTCTTTAGGTCATGGGTTATTTTCCTTTCAATCTCAGAATGACCTCTCACAGATAGTCATCTTCTAAGGAAGGTAATCACTGCGATAAGCAACCTCTCTTTGAATCCTTAATTGAGAGGCTACAGCTTTGTTTCTCAAATATTTCTGCCTAAGGTAAGTGAAGTGTGATGTCTTACTTGTCAAGAGTGATGAAATAGTTGTGACAGTTTTTCAAAGCCAATATTTATTTGAAAATAATTTGCTGTATTTGAAGCATAACATAAATATAAAGGACTATAGAAGACTTTCCAAAATGCATGAGTCTAGTCTTGTTAAATGTCCAGAAGGCATTCCAGACCAGTAACCTGGTGGAACTGCTTGGCTATGTAAGAACTGGTTCAGAGCACTAAATGAAAGCAAGGTTTTTTTGTTACTACATTGAAAGGTCAGAGGTAAGCTGTTGTAAGCAGAGCTAATATTAGCTATCAAAGAAACTCTGTTCCAGTGCTTTCAAGAGTGTCCTAAAGTTCTTGGTCCAGCACTATGCGTGGGTCAGTAACAGCTGTAATCCTTGTAAGACTGAGCTGCTTTTTTTAATAAATTGCCTTCTTTCAGAACCTCAAGACCAAACATGAAGAACAATGCCAGCTAGAGACCAAAAATGAGGGACAAAAGCTAAACATGTGTGGAAGCTTTTAATGACATAGGATTTGTGCCATCAATACAAACAAAGTTCTCTAAAGACAGCTTCTTGATATAAGCCATTTCCAGAAAAAGGGAAACCAAATTTGGATACAAATGAGGGATGAGTGATTGCAGAATGAGCAAAAGTTAAATGGCAGGAATTGTATTAATTTTTTTATAAATGAAAAACAAAGCTGACAGAAAAAAAATATATTTAATTTCAAAAGAAAAACAACAACAAGAAAACCCCCTACATCTGATGGTGTTCTCAACTGTGAACTTTTAACTATTGTATACCAGAATGACAGAAAACAGATGGTTTTGTTAACAGTCTTAGGAATGGTTCTATGTTGGTCCAGGGGTAAACTCCCAATTTGGATTGCCAAATTCTGTGATGTTCTAGTTTTAACTGAAAAGTGGAAGTTGTCAAAAAACATATAAAGCCCGTTAACTGAATATACACCTGAGTAATTTTGAAAGCATGGATATGACATTACCCCAAAGAATGTTTCCAAAAGCAGCTGATATGGATTAGTTAGTGCAAATTCAGTCAGGCATCAAATTATCTTATTGAATTAGGTTGACTGTAAAACCTTACAGAAATCATTGTTGTGCAGTAGATTTGAGGTAGGCAAGCTGTGGGAAGGGAAGAAGCCCTAATCAAAACTAATGGCTGACAGTTAATACAGTTAAGAGTGGGTGGTTTGTTGTTTGTTTTTGCTGGTTTGGAGGAAAATGGACTTGTTTTTTAACAGTAAGCATCATTTCTATCTGCATTCATTTTCTGGACTTTCTCCTAATTTTTCATGCGGTTAGGAATTTACCCAGTTTATTTTACTTCTATGAATCATATTCCAACCTAGCTTCACTGAACTTCCTTACCATGCATATTAGAGTAACCTGAATTTATCAAAGCAGAGTCCTTTTTTGTATACATTGCTAAACAAATGAAAAAGAGCAAACATATTTTAGTCACTTTTGTACCATCAGTCATGACTACATCATATAGAGTACTCGCCAATGAAAAACTTAGTCTGCAGACTGGTTATGTACCAGTTAAAATTACTATATACCCAAGAACATCACAGGTAAAATGGCCAAGTGCTAGAAGCAACCTGTTATAACAGGTAAGCTTTTCACATCTAGTGCCTCATACTTAGGCAGAGAGAGAGATACAGATGGAAGTGCACCTGTAAGTTTAATGTTTACCTTTAAACTACAAATCAAAAAGTGGAATACATCTTTAACCAAGCAGTTTCCCAAATTGTGAATTAAAATCTTAGGGGCATTAAGACAGCCTCTAAGGATATATCTGTGCCTTCTCTTCTCACTGTTTAAGGCAATTTGCACTTCTGTTAATGTGAAGTTTTGTCCCTTTCTATTTATGTCTCTTGGATTTGGTAACAGAACTGTTGGCCGTATTTTAGAAGCCTCTTGATTACCTTGCATCACCCACTGATGTAAAACATATATACAAATAAGCATATATATGCTCCAGTGCAAAAATCTCATAGAAGTTTTACTTACAGAAGGAAAATTCTTGCATAAGCAGAAGAGTATAGCCAACGGTTAGGGAAAAGCAGAGGGCGTCAGTGTCCAGTAAGATTTTTGTCACATATCCAAGAAAATAATCATTAAAAAATGTCTCTCAATCAAAGGATTCAGTGGACAAAAGAGATTGGTTTGAGAGGAGGGTGATGTGCATGTCTGAGTATAAATGAGAAAACTTTTGTGAATAGTATTATCAATAGTCTAGGGAAATGGGACAACCACGAAAAAGATTTATGATTGTATAAGAAAGGGATATTCAGCATGTGCAGAGAGAGAAGAACTATAAAGGGGAAAAATGAAGAATTACTTTATGAACAGCACTATGCAGGGGGAAAAGTAGGGTTACAGGGAGAGGAAGGCCAAAGTAAGATGAAAAGGGGAGATGAGTTTACCTCAGGGGAACATTTGTGTTTGATTTAGGTGACTACAGATAAATCTGGAAATTTTAAGTACATAAGCTGGAGTGTATAAGGCCAAGTAAGGATGGTGAACTCTTGAAGGTATGTTTCTTCAGTTTAGTCTTAAAAATTTATAAATGTGTTCTTTAAGCATCTTACTGGGTTACAGTATAGATTATAGTATTAGTATTCTAGGTTATTATGGACACCCAAATTGAAAACAAAGCTCCTCTGAGTAAACTGACCAAACAAGTCAGACTCTCAGGAATTCCATTTTCATTCTCATTTCTTTCATAGTGCTACTAATTTTCTGAAGGAAAACTAAACAGAACAGCAACAACAACAAAAAATAATATTTTTTGTCCTTAGCCTTTTCTCCCAGATGAAAACATGAAGAGGGTAAGGTTTCTTTTCTATGTGCCAAGTCCAACCTAGCTGTTGGCAGGGCATTTCCACTAGGCATAAATGCTCGTATGCTGCTTAGGCCCATCTTGCTTTCTGCCCTGTCTCAGTCAAAGGCAAGTACTGACCTTGGAGAGCAGATGTCATGAAACTCAACTGTTGTGGACAGATAGTAGTGAGAAGTATCCCATCCTTGTCCTACTACAAAAATGTCATTTCTTACCGAGTCAAGAAGAATTAGCAACAAACCTCTCCCTACAAACACAGGGCCCCATGCTGAATATTAGCAGGTCCTGCCTTGTCCTCAATAATTTTGCAAGTCTATACAGTTCTCTTGCCTTTAAAGGCAGAATTGACCACATAACAGAAGCAGCATAACAGGATTTGTAGTATGAACATTTGGGTTGCAAAATGTACCTATCTAGGCATATACACCGCTCTAACACCTGTTTTCACTCTTCTTTGTAAAATGTAATTTTGTCAAACAATGATACTTTTAGAGGTATAAGGTTTTGATTTTAGAAATTGGAAAAATGTGTGATACAGAAAAGTTTAAGCACTTTAACACAGGTTACTGTGTAAGTCCTAATGAGCAAGTAATTTCTTTGAAGTAGAGGAAAGGAACAGAGGGCAGGAACTTCATGTAGCTGTATATGATTGGAGGTTTCCATATGGCTTCATTTTAGTCAGACCTTGCCTTGACTACAGTCCCATGGACACACTATGCCTTTTTTTCAGGATAATATCTTCGTTTTCTGTTTTGTTTTGTTTTCCAATATGAATTCATCAAGAAGAGACAACTGAGCACAAACAAAGCCATACTACAACTTTGTTGCTGGTGTGGATTTATCTGGGGAGGGAAGGGCTAATGAGGTTTTAACTCTTTGTTAATGCCATCCTCGGGGACACTTGCACTTTATGTGACTGTTGTTCCTGTTGTGCTTCCATTCCATTTCTGCTCAAACAGAGCCCATGCTTTTTCTAATGATCAAAGTGGTATCTCAGTACTTCAATATGCGTTGCAGTTAAGTTAAATTCTACCTGTGTGGCCAAAGAGAAATTGACACTGGACATGCAAAGGTGAAATTCTGCCTCAGCTGGATGCACATTTTTCGCTACAGAGCTAACCTGGATTGATCACACATATACGAATCACCTTTTCTGCAGTTCTCCATGTCAGACTGGTATAATTGTGTTTGCAGCAATGCTATATTAGTGCAGATATCGGAGTGAATTTCTAGTGGACTAGCTAATGTTGGGGAATTTATTAGCAGAGGGCCAGCTGAGCTGCTGTATAAATGCATTTGGTAGATGCACACACTCTCCGGCCTTCCATGGAGTTGCTGTCTGTGGCAGTGACAAAAGAGCAGCAATCACTTGACGTAAATAGTTCACGAACAGGGTTAGTCATTAATAAGGCAGATGGTTCTGAAGGCAAAAGCAAACAGCTCTTTGACTGCAAAACTTCCAGTGAGACTGTCACTGCGGATTTGGTCTACTGACTGTGAAGTGCTCTGCATTGAAACCAGCTGGCTACTTTGTAGTCCTCTGCAGAATAAATGGAGATTTTTGACCACTTTTCTCACAAATAACGGGTCTTACTGGTATTATCAGCCTTTTGATAGTAGGATTTCTGGAGTGACATCTCTTTCAAATGCTGTGGGCTGCAGAAGAAACTGAATAGACAAAGCAGAGGTTAAAATGCTGAAGACCTGGTGACATCCCATACAGAGGGAAAGACTCAAAGAAGAAAGAATGTACACAGAGCTGCAGGAGAGGCTGGATGACTATCCTGCAGTACTGCAGTAAAATAAATAGATTGCCAAGCTGGATAAAGTGGAACTCAGCTTCCTTTGTATATCCCTAACCACCCTGGCTAATATAGGCTTAGGGCATTGTTAGTCTGGGGTTAATATTTCTGTGTAATGCATGCAGGGCATAGCATCCAGTCTGTAACTACAAAGCATCTCCCAAGGATATTTAAGCCTTGCCTTCCATGTACAAAACCCGATTACAACTGCAGAACTAGATGATGGGAGTTAGATATGTGAAAAACACTGCTAGGTCGTTAAATGTCTAGTTCTCATGACCAAAGTTTGCAAAATGGCATACCAACCTGAGATCTTTAATAAAGGAGAAATGTCCCTGCATGTCTCAAGTGTATAGAGGTCTCATTTTTTTTTATGCCAGTATAAATCAAGTTTGCGATTCTTGGAAAAGTTGCAGAGCATATTTTTACCCTCTCACTTCAAGTCTGAGACAGATGAGATGAGTGTCCTAATATCAATTTTCTGCCTTGTAAAAATAATAATAATAATAATAATAATAATAACAGTAACAACATCATTTTTTTGAGATGATAACATTGTTAACGTGAGTTCCAGTAACAGCTGGATTTATTTACACTGGAAATATTTGGAGAGGTGAAACTCCTTTCAAAATGTCTGGTTCATCTGGCCAGGCTACTTTACAGCTTTGGCTGTATGTATATGTGTGAATCTGAGGTTTTCTTTGAAAGATTTTAGTGAAATCTGCTGCTTCTCTCTCTGAGCTCGCTCACATGGAGAGCGCTTTGAGTTAAGCATTCCCCTCAGCTCAGTTGACATATTAGCCTCTGAGCCAAAATGATATTTAAACACCATAAATGGTAAATGTTGCTGAGGCAGTCCTTTCGCACGGCTCACGCTAGGCATTATTTGGCAGTTAACCATGTGATTCTGGCAAACAGATTCCTTGAGTATAATTAAATCTCTCATAAGACTAAACAGCGTGTTTGCAGTGTTCTGAACATAACGCAGCAAACTTTCTATTCTTTGCGTGTCCCTGACCTCTAACCAGTTGTAACCCTGATCCTCTGCAGCTGAGTTATTGCATTGATGGTGTATATGTTCAGGGCTGTAGCTGACCCTGCTCGAGCAGGGGGTTGGGCTAGACAGTCTCCAGAGATCCCTTCTGACCTCTACTTTTCTGTTATTCTGTGCAGTGTGAAGCGTGCTGAAGTCCTGATATTTCAACAGGAGATGTCAGCATTCTGCAGCTCATATTAATAAGTCTTCAGTACCTCTGGGCAGGCAAACAAGCAAGAAAATTTCTTAGAAAAGACAATGTCCATAAAATGTTAACTGCTTTATCTAGAGGCCAGGTAGAACCCAAATTCAGTCTTTGGAAATCTTAAAGTTTGTGTCCTTATCTGGACTTTCTGCTTCACTCTAGCTTCAATAGCAAATCTAGGAATTAAAGTGCCGTAGTGAGGCTATTGACTCATTTTTTCCTTCCGTGTGCATAAATTTATCTTTTACCTTAATAAGTAAGTACTTGCAGGTATATGTGTATGGTACAACTGATTTGTAGTGGGCTAACTTCAGAGCAGCATGAATATTCTACTGACTTTTTCTTTTATGTATACACCTTCAACAAAATAACCCACCTCTGCTTATCATTCTACGGTATAAATGTTTCAAGTTCTCTTCTCTGATTCACTAGGTCTAGGTTTTTAAAAATTCAAGTGTATTTTGGCTCGGGCCCACAGCTAACATTAATATTAGTCTTGCAATAATTTCCTGTCTGCAGATATGCGGAGGTTAAATTGATGCAAAGTGTTTTTGAAGTTGTGGCTTAAAAGACAAAGAATAGAAAAGCATTTTTTCACCTTAAATTTCTATTAATAGAGGTTAATAAATAGATGTCTGATATTGTAGCTGAAGAGGGATTAATTTACTATTGATTGCACAAACACAGGAGAGCAGTGTAAGAGATGAATGGAAAGTTTTGTATCTGAAGCAATGTATCTCTTTACCATTGCCTTCCAAATATGCTGAGAATCCATCTTTATGTTTAAAAAATAATAATAATAACTGGAAGCATTTGAATTCTCCTTAATCTGTGTGGATTTAATGCACTGTGTTTTTTTTTTCTTTAAACACAGATTCGAATGCTTATTAGAGTGTCTTTCTAATAAAAAATGAACCCTCGGGGGTAAGGCGATACTGTGGGAAAAGCCTTTATTACACTTGCTTTGTAGAAAAACATATGTGGGTATATAAGGTAATCTTTAAATGCCTTGCTTACTATTTCTGGTCTTCCAGGCTAAGCACCAAGCTCTTTTGAGTGGCAGATGTGGAGTATCTTGTTTGTTTCCCACTGAGCTGTGCATCTTATTACTTGACATTTTCCAACATTCATGCATATTAGAACCTGAGGAAAGGCAAAAAACATAGGAAACATATAAGTGGGATCATTGTGGTGGGCTTTTAAATCTGTCATCTTGTGTAATGCCTTATCAAAAGCTTGTTGAAATGACAAGACACTGCAGCTCTTCAGAGACTGCCCCAGATGGGCTTATGCATTATGCCAGACCACAGCTCTGTGCAAAGAGCTGTTAGACTTCTTGAGCCCATAATTTTAGTGGAACCTTTGAGAATTCAGTGCTCTATAATCAGGCTTTGAGAAAATCACAGTATTTTTTGTATTATCTTGCCTGATTTGACCTGCATGAAACCAATAGTTGTGCTTAAAAATTGAGACTTTTTATAAGCTACTGCAAACTAAACTAGTCGCGGTCTGAAAACAAGTTATTGAAATGTACCTGTGTTTTATCAAGCCCACACTATCTAGTGCTTTCCGATGTTTCTCACAAATGCTTTGGCATGATCCGCATAGGGTGAACTCCCTGCAGCAGCAAAAGCTGACTGGGGAAAGGAAGAGGAGGGAGACAATTAGCTACTCAGGGTAGAAATTTTTGTGGTCACTATGACAGAATTGTTATGTGTTAACTCTAATATTCCTTCTTTTCGTTCTTAAAGGTAAACCTACTCCTAATTGGAAGCAATAAGAAGTAAGAGTGGTGGGGGAGATGTTAAATGGCTGTAGGTGATTAGAGCGCATTAACATAATAGGAAGAGATCAGATCTCCTCTATTTCACATCCAGTTGATTAAGCTTGAGGGTGGGTAGGCATATAGCAAAGTCATGCCCTCAATGCCAATGTCAGACAACTTTCTTTAGGTTCTGGATTTTCTTTCTGGTGCCATGTGTGATATATTTTTATTGTTTGCAGTTTTGGCTGCAAAAATACCCCCACAGTACTGTAAAAGAGGATGTGCTCTTTTTGGTTTTGTGTTGTTTTGTTGTTGTTGTTTTGTTTTCTCAGTCAGAAACATAGTGGCTAGCAGTACCTGAGCTTGGAGTAGTACTGATGCTTTCTTCTTTCTCTTCCTCTTGCTCTGGGCTCTGCAGCCAGGTGAATGTTGTCTGCAGCTCAGTGAATGAGTAGTGTCTCTCTTTTCCCAAGTACCCTCCAAAATCAAGTTGATTTCTCTTTTTCCAAATGATCTGTAAAATTTAAGAAAAGATTAGGTACATTAATATAAGCTGTGAAAATGTAAACTACTGCTACCTCATGGTAAAACTGTGAAATGTTAAAGCCTTTGTCAGAGGAGCACTGAGTCACTGCATGCTGCTATGTAATAAATTAACAGCTAAAAGCATTTACAAGCCTCAGAATTTGAAAATAGTTAAGATTCAGACCTTGTAACTTGCCCTTTACGTGATTACATCTGTCCCTTCTGAGAAAATGCAGTGATTTTAGACTAAGACTAAACAAAACTAACTTATCTAAAACTAACTCTGGTGTTTTGCATAAAACATTTGCTAAAAACTAAAGTTGTCAGTAAATCAATTGGTTTGTATTGTTTGTTTGGTTTGTTGTTGTTGTGTTTTTTTTTTTTCCTAAATCTAGAAGTCTACAATATCAGATCTTAAGGAAGAATTGTTACATGAAATGAGCCCCTATGCTTTCTTAATGAACAAATAGTGTTTAGGGACTAGAATTTAAATATTTTTATTTGTTGCTACCAGGTGAAAAAATTGTAGACAATTTTGGTGATATTCTGCTTAAATGATTTGGTAGGATAAACATAGGCTACTGACCACTATTGAACAGCAGTAGCATAAAATCAGATATCCTATTTAAAAAAAAATATATAAAAAAATAAGAGGTAAAAGTAGAATGTTTTTGAAGAACACCTGTTCAAGTTGCTATGGAGTCAGTCTTTTTAGTCATATATTTATTCTGTCCTGGATGCCAAACATTTGAAAACGAATACAGGTAGTCTTAGCCATGACCAAGCCTCTAATTTCCGATGTGATGCTGACTTGGGTGTAATTTATAACTGCTTAGACATTTTTGAGTTTTTATATGCAGAACATTACATATCTGTTGCTGAAGAAATGTCTTCACTGTTCCAATGCTCCAAAGAACATCAGCAATAGAAAGGGAACCATTTTTATTCCCGCTCTGTAACAGGTATCAAGAAATTATGTAGTGCTTAAAGGACTGGACTAAATCAAACAGTGTACAAAGGTAGGAATGTCTTCAGAAAGGGTATGATACACAAAGTTGCCTTTGTTTCTGTCCCTGAGGTGATCCTCAGGTTTTCAATATCTCAGACTTAATAATCGATCTTAATGTTCCTCTGTGTAATTATATCCAGTTTCCCCTGAAACTTAAAATGAAATAAGACTTCCATCTCTTTTTCACCTTATATGGATTTCTGCTTCCCCTGACAGGTCTGTTTCTGTTTAAGGTACAAAGGGATTTTCTGCAGTGCACTGGAGTAGTGAAGGAATATGTGCTAATATTGCTTAGTCTGGTAGTTGTAAGTAGCAGTTTCCCTGAGTAAACAGTACAAAACCTAGGAATATGGTGAACCACAATGGTTTATTAGTGTAGATGAGTTTGACCCAACTTCACATGCATTTTCTGTACAGTATCAGTACCCACAAGCAGGTACTATAGGACGCACTAAGACTGATGAACATGGTTTAAAATCAAGCTTTTCAGACTACAAAGTCCATAACACCAAGCTCTGAGTGAGTCTCAGTCAGGTCCCATATTTCCATTCTCACATGCATCAACGTCTTGCTGCTCAGTGCCAGGAAAAGATCAACGTAAGCCAGCAGGACAAGACTTTGGCTAGAAAAACCTTTGCTAGAGAAGAGGAAAAACTTCCTCTTCAGGCAGCTTCCAAATTTACATAGAGCTCAAATAGCCCTGGGAGAAGCTTAACTTTTGGCCTCCAGGAAATTCAGTGGACTTCCTCAGTTAGGTGCTTTCAGCTTATTCTTATTGTAGGAATATCTGTTTTTTTCCAGTCTGGCACTTTGTGTTACTGTAATACTGTTTTGGATGATCTTGATATACCTTTGAAAATGTTGAGGGTAGAAATAAGCAAAATGAAGTTATTTTCATGTAAGGACAGAAACTAGGGTTGGCATTTTAGAGGTAAGACGTAAGAAGTCTGAACTCAAGCTAAACAAAACAAAAAGTGTATCCAAGTGACCGATAAATATTTATGACTTCCTACCTTTGGTCATGATCACTACTTCGTCTCCAAAAGTGTCTTAGCTATGGTTTTTAGAGCAGAAGAATCATTCCTGGTCTAGTGCGCCATATAGGACACACTTAAATGACCTTGCGTCATTGTCTCTTAATACAAGGTGGAGAAAAACACTGCAGGTACTGGAAATGTATCACAGCTAGATTTATTTTTAAGAGTCACTAAGTTAACTCCAGCACTAGTCACTTGATTATATAGCCTCAAGAGAAAAGGAAAAAGCCCCAATCCAACAATTTGTTTCATGCTGTGTGTTGATAACTTCAGGTTTCAGACTTTCCCATCATCAATCAGTTGGCTAAGTGTAACATACAAGAGGAGTATGGTAAACTTTTAGCTGTTCTCAAATCCATTTGACATTGACCATCTAACTGACTAACTGGTTTCTAGTTTCATACAGTGGCAAATCCTCTATTCATGTGAGTTTAAATTTTTAACTACTCGATGAGAGTAGAAGCTTGTAACTTATTTTAAGATTTTTATGTGAATTTTGCACTGGTTAAAGGTATTGATTTGTTGTTTACAAGTTATTGTTCTTTGTTATTTTTTCTTTTTGTACCTGAGAATATGTACTTGGGGGAAATGACTGCAAACTTCTTTGTGATATTCAATCATATGTGTTAATAATGACTTAGGAAGGTCTCTGCAGGAAAGACAATTCAATTCTGATTTCCTGTCTTCCTGCTTGGAGTACTGGCAGAAAAAACAGCTGTATTGGAGTGGCTTCAGTGATGTGTCCTTCTGAGAACTGAAACGAGACCACTCACTTCAAATCAGTTTGAACCTAACATCAAAGCTTGTAATGAAAATTGCAGTAAGAGATCACTTTTTTTCCCTTCTTGACTTCACAGAAAAGAAGAGCAGCAAGAAGGCAGAAAGTGCACAGGCTGTCAAGTTAAACAAGACTTTTGCACCCATCTTCCTTAAAGGCCTGACTGACCTCAAGGTAATGGATGGAAGTCAAGTGATAATGACAGTGGAGGTATCAGGTATGTAGACATAGAACAGTATCATTTAAACATTTTCAGTCCTGCTGCACTTTTTGCCATTCTCCTCTTCTTCTAGCAGGTGTCTTTGTATTTGAAAATAATATTTCAAGGAACTAGTTTTTAAAAACTGAAAACTAGGATAGTCTAGTCTGTTCTTCAGGGTGCATGAACATTGTTCGGACCTGTACAAGTGTTTCTTTACTGGAATAATTGTCAGGTCATTATCAAGTCCTGATGAACTAAAACTAAATCTCAGAGGACTTGTAAAAGCCTTTGTTTTGAACAGGGCAAGACTGAATTCCTGTCAGCTGGGGTAGGATTAACACTGCAGAAGAGAGCAGTCCTGGTATGAACTTTGGTAATAGAAACCCTTGACAGCTACCTTAGTGGTAACTAGAAATCATTTCCCCTCCCTATTGTATACATGCTTATTCATTTGCATTTTAACTCTAGTAAGACAGACTTAGAACTGTTCTACATTGCACAGCATCAGCAGAGTTAGTGAAATTCCTGAAAGTTTTGCAGATGCCATTGCAGACAGGTGGCAGAAAACAGCCAAACTCTGTCATTTTCTTAATTAGAATTTGGTGGGGTTTTTTTTGTTTGTTTGTTTGGTTGGTTGGTTTTTGGTTTTTTTTGTGTATGTCTCTAATTTTTGTTCTTTGCTGTTTTTCAGCTAACCCACCTCCTGAAATTATCTGGCTGCACAATGGGAAAGAAATCCAGGAGACAGAGGATTTCCATTTTGAGAAGAAAGGCAATGAGTACAGTCTGTACATCCAGGAAGTATTTCCTGAAGACACAGGCAAATATACCTGTGAAGCCTGGAATGAATTAGGAGAAACTCAAACGCAGGCTACATTGACGGTACAAGGTATAACATTGTTCTCCACCTTAGGAAATGCAAAAAGGAAATAATTCTAATGTGCTGGAGGACTGTCTATTTAAAGTAGATGAGTGTTTATAAGGTCTGTTGTGAAGGATACTAGGAGTTTTCAGTCTCTGCATCTGAATTAAAAAGGATATTGAGCAGAAGCAACTTTAAAAAAATGATTTCACTCTGGAACATTATGTTACTATTTCAAAAATGC
Source organism: Anser anser (assembly GCF_964211835.1). NCBI lineage: Eukaryota > Metazoa > Chordata > Aves > Anseriformes > Anatidae > Anser > Anser anser. The sequence goes on along the minus strand of NC_139726.1, from coordinate 15,756,995 downwards.
ATTCCTGAGTCCTATTCCTAGGGACAGTGCAAAACTTCTGCTAAATGCAGCTTCAGATTATAATTACGAGGCTTACTTAGCTATGGACTTAATGTAAACCATTTAATGATGTTTTTCTTTCTAATTAAAGCACTGACTATTTGGAAAAGCTGTCTAGGAGCCAGGTATTTTAGCATTAGCGGGTGAGGAACACATGATTTCTGCAATTTGAGTACCGCATGCAGAAAATTTGGCTTTGAATCTCCACGTATGATGTAAATCCCACAGTAAACACTGAAGTACCTCCAAACTTACCATGATTTGGGTATTCACTACCTTCATGACACTAGACTTTATCTAATCTTGCTGTAAGCCAACTATTTTCCCATAGTCATTACTTCAAATAATTGGAGATTGACAGGAAGCTTTCATTATTTTTAGTATAAAGGATCTTAACTCCAGGATTTCAGCGAGCTGTGCCTTAAGGGGTGGGTCTGTAGTCAGTTGTCATTGTCTGCTCTGAATTCAGACCTTCCCTGAGGTCTAGCATCAGAGTCAGCATTATATCTTAAATGCAATTTTATGCAATTCCTAATGATTTAGTTCATGATCTCTGATCTAAACAGCAGTCAGAGTAATGTTAGTTGCCCTTAAAGCTATTCCTATCCGTATTCTCTACAGACAAATGTTCAAGATTCCTTTTAGGGCAACTTTAAAGTCCCTTTGTTTTGCCCTTAATACAAGTTTGGATTGAGCCAGTAAAGTGCCAAGTAAATGATTAATTTTAGTACTAACACAAGTGACTTCCAAAATTAAAGCCTGGTTTATTTTCAGATTAAAAACTTACACCCTGTATGTTCAAAACAACTTTGTTTTTCTTTTTTTGCTACACCTGAAATTAATTTCAACCTTGGCATTTTCTCCTGATTGTAAATTCTGTTTGTAAACTACAGAACCTCAGGATGGTATTCAGCCCTGGTTCATTAGCAAACCAAGATCAGTGACGGCAGCTCCTGGGCAAAATGTCCTTATATCCTGTGCCATTGCTGGAGATCCTTTCCCCACCGTTCACTGGTTTAAAGATGGGCAAGAAATATTGCCAGGAAAAGGGTGTGAAATCCTGCAAAATGAAGATATCTTCACACTGATTTTGAGGAATGTGCAGTCTCGACATGCAGGGCAATATGAAATTCAGCTCAGGTATGTTTGCTCTGAAGTTTATTCCATTGGACCAATTACTTATATTTACCCTCAAGCTGAAATTCCCACCTGAACAAGAGTATTCCCTTCTATCTGCACAAAACAGTAGAGTACTAGAGGAACTAAATATTTTGGAGGGATGAAGAGATCTAATCAAACTACAAGAGGAAACACAAGAGAGAAGGACAACACTGTATACAGTTTCTTTGGGGATCTTGAAAAACAAAACTTTGTAGCACCAGTATGGGAAGTGACTTGGGTTTCTAGCAAGGGAAAACAAAAACAGCATCTTGATTTTGGAGTTTTTGTTTATCATTTTTAGCATTTCTCTGGATATTTGTAAGGATGTCTGCTTTCCATGAAACAGCCTGAGCAGGAAGGGCCATTCCACAAGATTATATGGTTCATACATTTAAGAGGAGAAAGTGCTCCCCTGCCATTTTGGAAATGTTTGAAATTTATACAGATACTGGAGTCTCCTTTTTTTGTCATATCTTTGAAACGAGGCACCTTAATGCTTTGAGCATCTCGCCAGTCCTACAAAATTTGGAAGAGTTGTTTTTAAATTTATTTTATTTATTTTCTGGTAAAATAGCTGTTCTTTAAATCAAACATCAGATTTGCTACTGCTTTCTTTCTAGAAGGTGCTGTAATGTTTTTCCACTTCTAATGGTGAGGGTTGGACTTAATAACGTATTTCCTGTGAGGTTTTAGAAAACCAAATGTACAACTTTAAACTGATATTATCATTCTCTGCTATTTATTGTGCATAGTTATATCGCCTTACTTGACTAATATTAGTGACCTTTTATATTAAAATTTTTCTGACCATCATGGACAATTGAATCTATTCCCCTGGAAGAAAATCTGCTCTGCTCTGCATGCTACTTTTTTAGGCCTGGCTGGCTTGTCCAGTAGACAGTTTAGCCAGATACTGCCCAATATCACAAAACATTACCATTACAGTTCCTCATCACTTACACTTGCCTGCTTTATTCTGTTTTTTCTTTTTTCTTTTTTTTTTAAGCTATAAAAAAGTTACCTTTGCTTCATATCCTTCAGACTAGTATGAAATTCGAAAGCTGAGTTGTGTTTTATTTTCTTGTAAATAAATTACTCTTGTCTTCCTAACCTATGGGAGGGGTAATATATTTAACCCATTTAGCCCCTAAACAATGAATTTAATTTTGTATAATTACTGTTTATTTTCCAACCCGTGTCAGAAATGGAATAAAGTTATTGTCACAATGATGGACATGTTATTGTATACATATCTAGTCCTAAGGTATGTTTCCATGGGCTACTACAGACAGCCACAAACTAGCCTCTGTATATTTTGGTATTGTTAGTCGGACAAGGTAATCACTTTTCACCAGAACAGGGAGCTTTAGAAAAGTGTAGCTGTTTTAATTTCAAGTCTTATTACTAACACTTATGTAGGTAGAACCATATGCAACATGAACTTTTTGCAAATAAGCTCTTCAGTAGATTTAGACCCTTTCTACTATTTGCAATAATTTGTGAACTGACTCGCTACAGAAGAATTGGCTTGTTCACAATAAGCTAAGGTGGTCAAGGGCATGCATAATACTGATTTGTGAAGGTTATGTCTACATACATCCTTGCATCTAAGAAAAGTCTCTTTGGAGATCAGTAGTGTTTCTAATACTCAATATGGGATTAACACTGGTGGGACTAGAAACAGTTCAATTGCATTAAGGTTGCTAACCTTGCTAACAGGATAGAGCAAATCAAACTGTGAGCGTTGCTACCTTCTACTTGTATGTGTGTTGGTGGTTTCACTTGAACTAAAAGAGGATGAGATATTTCAGCAAAACTTCATGCATGGAAGGAGGAAAAAGAAAGAGATGAACAAAGGAGTGCCAAGAAGACTTTGTGTAGGACTTCGATGTGGCTGTCTTGAACAATGCTGACAACGATTCAGCGTAGCTGATGATCACCCTAGCCAAATTCATCAATGAAGACACTTGTCAAAGTGGAGAGAATGTTATGACTGTACAATAGAACAGGCAGTATGCTTAGATAAGAAATTATTTCATAAAATTATTGGAGGAGAATTTTTTGGGGGGTGGGAAGAAGTAAAGCAGTAGCTAGAAGAAAACACAGCTGATTACATACTAGTTTCAGTTATTCCCTAATCCCTTTATGAGACAAATAGCAGGGGATCCCACAAAGATAGGTGCATTCATGTTGTCTTTTTCTAATCCATAAGGACTAAAGCTGTGTTGGAATTAGAGCCAGGGGAATGCTGATACCTCTTTTCACCCTGCTCTCATTTGTAAAAATTCTGCTACTGTTCAGGGAACAGAAAGCCATATGCTTTTAGGCAATTGCTTATTGCTTATGAATAACAGAGAAGTAACTGCCTCAGGAATATTCCAGGAGCCAAATGTCAGCTGTATAACTTCATTTTGCAGCAGAGCTAAAATAATTTTCAACAGCAAATAATCTTGTCTAAATAGCTGTAGAACTGCTTGCATTTGTCTTGAAGACTTGACTGAGAATTGTTTATATATTCAGGAGCAGTCTTAACAGTACCTGAGAGTAGAAGAGCTGCGTTTAGTGTCTTTCTCTCAAAAACTCCTACAAAGTCCATTAAAAATGTGGAATAACCAAGAAACCACAAGTCAATTCAGAGAAGAATTTACACAGAAATTAACAATACACAGTGGGCTATTTTTAAACATAATCGTTTTCTCTTCAAATGAAATGTGCAGCTCCTTTTCATGTATTAGTTTTAGAAATATGTTGCATAGCTGCTTTCAGAGAGTCATTCCTTCTCCAACGCCTTTACTGAGTCTGGGCATAGTTTCATACCAGTGTTAATTGTTTTCCAGTTTGTTTTCTCCATTATTCTTAAGCCCTAAATGCTGTCCTAGTATCTCCACATCTTTTGTGTTGGCTTCTCACAAACTAAATCTCTGGTTTCTAAAAGTTGTGTGTAATATAGGATTTTCCTAGTTCATTCTTTTTTCATCAGAGTGAACTGACAAGGGTGTGTGGCCCAGCATTATCCCAATGTGATCCATCAATGACTACTGGTTGGCTTTCTCTCTTTCCCTCCCTCAGCATCATTCAGGATATGTTCTTGCTTTGTCTTTTTCTGTATAGCGAACTACTAAGTCTGACTTCCAAGAGGGTTGTCATTTTAGCTGCTCCTGGTCCTTGTTTTAAACCTACACAGACCTCTTATTCCTATACACTTCCATTTTTCATTTTAACTGTCTTAATAATGTTCCATTGAGCCTGTTATTGCTCAGGCCTCCAGAAATGGTGTTGCATTAAAAAAAAAAATAAAAAAAATTCATGCACAGCTTTGTTTTATCTATTGAAATTTGAACATGTCAGCCTACCAAATGCCTGCCATACAGTTGAAGGACAAGAAATTGGTCAGAGTCTCCATGACACCATCACAATTGAAATGGGAAATAGCAATCCGTTTTTATGCAGAAAACCACAGAAATCTTTTTCTCCTCCTGTCCACTGCATCCTTCTAATGATGCTAGCATGTGTACCCTTTTGTCACAGTGTGTTTTTCCCATGTTCTTTCAGTCAGTGTATACATTGTAAGTACAAAGATAAGCAAAGAAAATGGGAGTACTGGACTGAGACTGAGGTTGTTGAACAAAACCATTGTCTTCATAACTGCACAGGCAACACTAGAGATTTCAGAAATCCTCCTGCAGTTCCTTAAACAAATCATCTGCCTTGTTAACCTTTGTCTTCTCAGAAGCTTAGTATTGCTCTTCTCCCCATCTATCACCTTCCATAAAAGCTTGGTTAATGTTGAATAATCTTATTTAGAGATTTTGATAATGTAAATAAAATCAGAGGTAAACATTCGTCTTATAAATCACTGGTACCTCAAATACTCTGCATTTCAGGTTATATAAAAAGTAGTTGTCAGATTACATTCCATTACACCACAGTAAATATGGCTCTGTCTTTGTGTAAAATACTGTTTACAAACCTTGCTATCAACACATTGTCTATTTTTAGAAAAAGAAACCATGACCTATTCCCATTCCATTCTCCTTCTCAATACCCTAAAATGCAAATAAAATGAGTAGTCTTTCATATGTTAAAAAAAAAAAAAAAGGCATTTTTACCAAGACCTAAAGTGAGGCAAGTCAGCGGTTTCTCTTTGAAGTCAGTAGATCTGGTCTGTGTTATGTCAGCTAAATTGGTGACCCAGTAGATTAGTTGTGTTCTTTGGGGTGAAAGCTTCATGGAGCTTTTTTGTTTGTTTGTTTCTTTTTGGGCTTTCTAACTCTTTAACTAACTCACAAAAGTATTGCAAAACCTCATTCTGAGGCTTTACAGTTACCTGAAAACACCAGCTATAGCTAGGGATCAACTAATTTACTATTCTCTGTTCATTCTCAAACAATGTAATTTACTTTGCAATACTTGTTTCACACTTCATAGGTCAGTAAGAATTTTCAGTGTGTCCTCATGTTGTAATTAACAGTGCATACCTTTTTTTTCCTCTTCCTCCGGAGAGTGACTCCTAAGGACACAGAGACAATAAGTCCCATCTAAGATTCAGTGGAAATATTTGAGTAGATTCTGCCAAGAAACTAGTATTTCAAGATACTTTGAACATAAAAGCCGTTCCAGGGAAAACTGATCCCGCAATAGGAGAGGGAACTATTTTTAAGATTGCTTCAGGCCTTGCAGCTGAGGCTTTATTTTTTTGTTTTGTTATGTTTTGTTTTTTGTTTGTTTGTTTGTTTTATTCCTTGACATTTTAAAGTTAAATCCTGTGCATGGGCATTATACAGAACAATCCTGCAAAATTCAAACTTTCAGACAAATCTTCGTAACTACTAAGCATAACTTTTATTTATGTCTTACATTTTATTCCACATTAACAGAGCCACTGAGATTTGTCTTTGGCCAGGGTTTTGTTGATAAAATCCTAACACAGAGAACCTCATGATGCACAATATTGTTATTGCCAAGACTCAAAACAGCAGAGACCTGAAAGACTTGCAGTAGTGCATGTGTACCACAAAGCTCTATTTTTTTTCTAACTGCCCCTATGTATCTTGCCTTGCCTAGATTCTGAAAATTGCATAAATATTTACAAAGTTTCCAGAATTATTCTTGATTGAATTTAGCATCTAAATCATCCAATCCCTCTTAATTTTTCTTGGCTTGGTTCACTTTTTCCATCTTGTGGTCTTGAAGGTGGGTCAATGTTAGTTACTTCACTTTTTTAGACTCTGCAACTGAATTCAGAAGACAAAATTATGTTGTCCCTTCTCCTAATACCAGTAACTAAACTCCCTCTGATTTCACTGGAAAGCAGGATTTGACCTGAGAAAGTTATGCTTTTGAACAGGGACATGATGAATAAGAGTCAGACTCAAGGTTTTTATCCAGTGGTCTAGTTTTCAGCCATTCACTTGAATCAGAAACAGTAACTAAGATCAAAAAACTACCTTGTGAATTATTTGTCCATCTAGGTACTTCTACTGTTGCTGTAATTTGTATGTGTTTCCCAAGGTTTTAAAAATAGAGAGAACAAAATGCTCTCCTGCTTTCTTGCTCCCTCCTTTATTTTCCAAACCCTGTGAAAAAATAGCTTAGTCTAGAAAGGTCTACTTTGCCTTCCTTATTTGCTTCTTCGCACGTGCGAAGACTTGGCAGAGGGAAAGGTGCCCTGCAGAAGTGCGTCCTGAAGAAATGCCATTATTCTTCACAGTGGTCAGGGTCACTTCAGTACCCCTAGATTCCTCTCTTGGGAGAGTGCTGTGTCTGTTACTTTAACCTCTCCCACTGGTGACATAATTCTTGTGGGCAAATATTTTTGCCATACAGTCATGACAGAAGCTGAGCAGTGATGCCTCCCTATTTGATGAATGCTATGAAATGTCTGTACTTCAGCTTGCATGATCTCTTCTCCTTTGTCAGCTTTGGATTGCTCTTAAGTACTTAAGAGAGAGTAGTTGGGCTCTAGGAGACTTATGGGAGGTATCAGGATAAATGAGTATCCTGTTAACAGCCCAGCATTACTTAAGCAGTTTCAGAGTGCTTCCGCTCATCTTAAAAGCTTTTGAGAATAAGGGAAAAGAAAAGAAAAAATCATGAGTTTTCAATATCTGCAAAAGGCAGCATTTTGCAATGAATTTGGGCATTGTTTGAAGACAACATCGGTATCTTCCCATCATTCAGTGCCAATCAGTATGTTGGGAGGAAGTGACACATGCACTTCTTTCTATTTATCTTGCCTCCAAATGGAGGTCAAATATAAGAGGAAGTAAGAATGGCAGATCTCCAGCATAGAACTGACTTAAATGCTCCCTGCACTGACTTGGCTCCTGTCTTGCCATTTGGACAGTTTCTGTTTGGTACTTGGATGTTCTCTAGCCTTTTGTATTGAAGGAAATTAGGGTTATGGCTTTGAGGGCTGTTCAAATGGATTGCCATCGCTAACAATTTCTAGTGTACATAGTCGGCATTTTGGGGGGTAAGAAATGTTGAAAGTATTTCTGTGACTTCTTGTTGTTAAGGTCTTAAGGTCAAATAAGGTGTATTCCTACCAGCAAGTCCTTAGCTTTGCAGTCCAGTAACTTTGGTCAACCTCCGCAGTTTCTTCTTGGTTTTAAAGTCTTGATTTTCACACTCTGCTGATCCATTGTTTGATTATCTAAAGCAACAGAAAGCAAGGGAAATCTGTCTGAAAAGGTGATGGCACTAACTGCTATTATAAAAGTATAACTTTTTGCTGCAATTGTGTTAATACACTTGCATACTGTGTGACTCCATTGAAAGTTGCAAATGGGTCAAATTGTAGCTTAGTCACCCAAACAGAACAATACCTAGGAACGCATTTCTCTGGGCTATTTAAAAACAAGCCAATCAATATGTTTATGGTAAATTAACAGAAAGGCACTCCCAAGTCCATGTTTTAAACCTCAGGGCAAAATGGGCTTAAAGGTGCTCTTATCTAGCAAGAGTCTTTTGAAAGGTGATCAGAGTTGGGAAAAACTGCCTCTCTTTCCTTCCTCTCCCCCAGTTCACATGTCTTTTGCTATGTACAAGAAATGTTTTCAATAACAAAAAATATTTTTGTTTAAAAAGAAAAATCATCTAGGAGTTTGCAGTCCTAGCTTATTTTTGTTCGCTTATATTGGGAAGAACAAAAGTGTTCTCATTATTGAAAAATATCTCGAGTCCTTAATCACTTTAAAGTAGTAAGTCTGTGTGTTTTTAATAGTATTTCAGGGAAGTAGTGGCAACAATTACAGAGCTGCTGTCTTGGGGAGTTAAATTTTGCTTTTGGCATCTTCTGTGTTAAGTGGAGAAGAGCTGTTTGGGGCTAGAAGAATGATATATATCTGTGGGAGGGAGTGTGCGGTGGGGGTGGGGGGAGTGCTTTGATGAATTCTTTAATGGGAGCCCTTTTCAGAAGGCATCCATGGTATTCCTCTGCAAAAGGAAGAATAAGTACTCAGCACCATATATGGTGACACTTTTATGTTTTTTAATATAAACATGCACAGACTGGAGCAATCCATGTAGATGGGATTTGCTGATTGGTTGGGCTGTGGGGGAGGGAAGGAAATGAGACCCTGCTTTTAATATCTTAACATTAGGAAACTTAAGAGCTTGGGCTTGAATAAATAAACAGTAGGCAGAGTTGGGAAGTTTTTCAACTTTGCAAAACAGCCCCTTTCTCTGCCTCGATTTTCCAGCTTTTGTATTTGTTTTCCTTTAGCTTGTTTGTTTGCAGCTGTTTCATTCTGTAAATTGCTTTGATTTTTGTTCGTGGAGTATGTTGTTCCCAGTGTAGACAGTCACAAAACAGGAAAAGCTATTTGAGATAGCTTGGCTCCAAGTATAAGGGGAACAGCTCCACTCAGTCAACCACCACAATGCCGCCCTGTTTTTGAGCTGTTTTAGTGCAATACCCAGTCACTTAGCTCAGGTAAGTTACAGTCTTGGAGGGAGAAACCTCTTCTTTTCTGATTTCACTTAAACATTTCAGGAACCAAGTTGGAGAATGCAGCTGCCAGGTGTCTCTGATGCTGCGAGAGAGTTCAGCTTCCAGAGCAGAAATGCTCAGAGAGTGAGTATTTTTCCCAGGGACTTGCATGGGTGGGTTCTATTTTTTGCTCCGTTAATTCCCTGCCCTTACGGACCCAGGCTGGCTGCTGTTCAATCTAATCCCCAAATGTGACCCAACAAATTGTTTTCATCATACAGGCTAAGCACATTGTACCAAGCCAGAGTAGAGAAGATCTTTTTTTGTTTGTGCCCTTATATGGACCCTGAAGTCATCATTGATGCAATAAACTAATGGAGTGTGCTCCTCTAATCAACCTCCCCTTCTATAAACACATTTTGTTCCTGCTCTGAGATTGTTCCCTGACATTTTTAAACCAGCCCCTTTCCTGGCTGTCTCTTTCTTTTCTTTTTCGGATCATAGTGGGAGGGAATCAGCCAGCTCTGGAGAGCGAAGAGATGGTGGAGATCATGGTACACTAACATTTGGTAGAACAAGTGGCTTCAGAAAGAGCAGCGGTGAAACCAGAGCAGCTGAGGAAGAGCAGGAAGACGTCCGGGGTGTGCTGAAGAGGCGAGTGGAAACTCGGGAACACACAGAGGAGAGCCTGAGGCAGCAGGAAGCTGAGCAGCTTGATTTCCGTGACATTTTAGGCAAGAAAGTCAGCACCAAAAGTTTTTCTGAGGAGGAACTGAAAGAAATCCCAGCCGAGCAAATGGACTTCCGAGCAAACCTGCAGCGGCAGGTCAAGCCCAAGACCTTGTCAGAAGAGGAAAGGAAAGTTCATGCTCCTCAACAGGTGGACTTCCGCTCTGTGCTGGCCAAGAAGGGCACCCCAAAAACCCCATTGCCAGAGAAGGTGCCACCTCCTAAACCAGCTGTCACAGATTTCAGGTCTGTGCTGGGCGCAAAGAAAAAGCCACCTGCAGAGAATGGCAATGCTGGCACCCCAGCACCAAATGCCCGCACCAATTCTGAAGCCCAGAATGCCACCCCCAATTCTGAAGCCCCTGTTGCCAAACCAGCAGTGAAAAAAGAAGAAAAGAATGACAGGAACTGTGAACATGGGTGCGCCGTGGTGGATGGCGGAATAATTGGGAAAAAAGCTGAAAACAAACCAGCAGCAAGCAAACCACCACCAAGCAAGCCAACACCAAGCAAAGGAACAGCACCTTCTTTTACTGAGAAGCTTCAGGATGCTAAAATAGTGGATGGTGAAAAATTGGTCTTAAAATGTCGGATTTCCTCGGATCCTCCTGCAGCTGTCACCTGGACTCTGGACAGCAAAACCATCAAATCATCAAAGTCCATTGTCATCTCCCAAGAAGGTAAATCAATTGAATTACAAGCCAGCTGTGTGACACACTGTTATATCTGACTCTTGATTAATAATATTAAGTTTGTTAAAGGTAATGCAATACTTTATTTAAGTCCTGTGCCAGTAACTGATTCCAGATGCAACTTTCTTGTTATTTCAGTGGAGTACACAAGGAACAGTATGTTTGACATTTCTTGCAGATTCTCCTTTAACAGCCTGCAGATGTAATTTTTATAAAGTTGAACTTCTTGTGTTTTTAAATGCTGTTTACATTGCTGATGCTGTTTAAGGAGCTGGTACATGACGTTTATTTAAGCTGAACTTTAAGGATTTAGAAGATGGAAAACAGAATAATATTATTGCTGGTTTACAAATTCTGATTTATTTCTTTTGTATGTTTAATATTTCAGGTTTTTTATTGCATTAAGAAACACAGAAGCAAAGAGGGGTAGTGTTATAGAAGGAAATTACTACAAGTTTAAATTGGATGTTTAAGATCAGAGTTCAGAATTGATTTCTAGTGTATTTAGTGTCCCCCCACAGATGTTTTTGTTGTCCTTACAGACACTGAAGTACTTGTCCACCAATAGCATGATGACTTTTAACTAATTTCAAAACAGGATAGAGTTTGGTAAAAGTCCTCAGAGAGAACATTTACTGTTGTCAAATTGAGTGTTTATTCTTTATATTCCATATTCTGAGTAATCAAAATCCACTATATTGGTTTTGTATGAAATAATATTGCACTTAGATAAAATATATTTGCCTTGTGCAAAAAAATAGGTAGGATAACTGATAATACAGATAGTCTTCCATACTTCATATTCATTTCATAAAACACTGAAGGAGTTATAGGGAGAATGACATTGTCTTACACATTGTCAAGCTATGATTCTTACTATGCATGTGAACTCTTTTTTTTTTTTTTAATATACAGGGGTCCACATTCTTAATTGTGAATCATGCTTCATTTAATCCAGAGCATTTAGAGTGTTATTACATGAAAATCAAATGAACACACATGAGGGTTCACCACAACCAGTGAATTCTTAAACAGTGATCCAAGCACTGAAACATGAGGATTCTTTAAAGTAGATGCAGTCAGAATCATTTTCTTCACAAAGGAAAAGAAAATTACCTGAGTACTGTATTAAGGGGATAACAATGTAAGCAGATGGGGAGTGGGAAATGATAGCAGGTGCACTGTGTCTGGATAACTGTCACGTATATGAGAAAAAGTTGACTGGAGGAAATGCCATCCTTGTGAAAAGGGCTGATGGGATCAGAAGGTAGGAAACTGCAGCTTAACAAACATTACAGTGGAAGAAGCCCATATAGCAAGGTTTCATGAGTTTTCTTGGAGTTGCACAGAGTGAAAAGAAATTATGCACCTCAAAGTTTCACATGTCCTCTCAAAGTGTGCTAGATAGAAAGCATCTCTATTAGACAGAAATAATCCAATTCTGAGCTGTGGGGGAGCCTCCTAGAGTGCCAAAGCTTCAGTGATGTGGTGCTGCAGAAAGTCTTTTCTGGACTAAAAGAAGCTGAGTAATTGACTGTTAACAATCCCTGAACTCATATTTGCTTTATAAAATGGTACTTTGACTGCCCAAAGAGGTTGTAGTGTTTCCCTCCTTGGAGGTATTCAAAAGCTGTCTGGATGTGGTGCTGAGCAACCTGTTCTAGGTTGCTCTGCTTGAGCAGGAGGTTGGACCAGAAGACATCCAGAGGTCCCTCCCAACCTCTACCTTTCTGTGAAAGTCCAGTAGAGTTGGATTCATTGCACCGGAGTGTAGTGAAGTGATACTGACATACATACATGCTCTGCCACCTGCCTGAGCAGGGTTACATGACATGTCCCACCCAGTTTGCCTGGACTGGGTGGCACTCCTGGATCATGGCACAGAGCTGGCATTTTGTCAGGATGTCCCACTGTAGCAGTGCTTTCCATTGAGGTAAAGAATGAAGGTCACCACTGGATGAGGAATCCATTGTTTCAGGATGTTGTTGTTTTTTCACGGAGTGAAGTAACTATCCTTATGTTTGAGTTTTACCTGCATTATTGCACTATTATCTTGCTTAGGTAATCAGTATTGCCTGTGCTTAGAAGTTATGCTGTCATTTGCACATATTTGCAGAGGCTCTTAGAAAGAAATACTACACAGGGAAGTAAATGCTGTGGTTTTCTCCTTTAATGGAAAGAAACAGAAAGAAGGTTACAGGTATTTTTATTAACCTTATTGCATACCTTCTGGTACACTGAAGGGATGCATTGCACGATGGTCAGTTTTGTTTTTTTTCAGCCAGTACCTGCCAACTTTGACACCTGGAGAAGGACACGTTGCTGCTCTTCTGCTGTGAAATGCTTTAATGACAGCTGTTAAGAAGTTAACTACATATGAATGATTCTTAAAGTAATTTCCAGTGTTCTCAGAAGTTGATTTTCTGTTTTCCCCTAATTAGGAGCATGTAAATAGTTGAAGTAACCAAGAGAGAAGAAGGAATAATTAGAGCTACAGACTAGAACTGAGAAATAACAAGTTCACGATGAGTATCAAGAAATATTTCTTGATAGAGAAACTCTTCATATGGGTTAGTCTAACAGAAAGTGTTTGGAGCAGCTTTAAACATAGAGAGCAACAATAAAACTGGATGCAGTGCTCAGCAGACCAGTGCAAAAATCCCACATTCTGTGTTTTGCCCAGAACACTGCAAAGGCAGCTTGGTCAGGCCCACAGGCATCATATCCTTCAGCAAAAGTGCCTTTGGCCAACCTTGGAGCAGCATGTAATGGGCTCTGCAGATAATCCCCTACAGTCATCTCAGCTGAAAGAAGGCTGAGTCTGGGGGAAGGAGAGAAGTTCAGAGCAAATGGACCTAGCTCACATTAATGGGCTTAGATCGTGCAGTCATTTTTTATTTATTCAGTATGATCTTACTCCTCTTGAGTTCAACGCCAAAATCCACAATGAAAATGGGACTGTGTATGTTCCTAGCTATTTCTCCTGGTTCTGTGCTGCCATGAAGTTTCATGGTGACTACTGGCTCATATATTGAAAATGCTGTATGTACATTTTCCAGAGTTATCTCACAAAGAATGGCTTACTTATGCTTAGTCAACTGGATACCGGAAAATCTTCTATCTAGAGCAAGAGATCTCTATTTCCTTATTATAGTACAAGCCCATCTTAGTTGTGCGCCAGTGGCCCACGAACTGTTCAATATAAGTAACACATGAACCTTGGCAGAATGCCATGTATTTGTCCTTTGGAAATGAAATTAACCCTCTCTGTCATTGCCAGAAAGCCAAAAGTAGTGGTTTAGTGATCTGTTGGTGTCAAATATATTGTGTATACAAATGCATGAGATCTTGTTTCAGAAACACACCCACCTGATAAAACAAGTAGCATACTTGTCCAAGGACAGACTTCAAAATATACTTGTGCGTAACAAGTTCACTGGATAGGAGAGGTAACTTCTCCTTTTACGTACTAACTCACAGAAAGCGACTTTCCCTGGCATATTTTTCCTAACTGATCCTAAGGCCCTTTACCTCTTAAAAACAACTTCTATTCATGTCTCCTCTGTGTTTGAAAAGGCTGACACTGCATTGACTGTCCAAAGCAGGTTATCCATTATAGGACAAGAGAAAGGGGGATGTTAGCCCCAAATCTTTGCCATCAGAAGCACAAATTAAAACACCAGTTGGAATAGTCATTGACTTTTAAGGTCTTCAGGGAATGAAAAAATACATCCTGCTCCAAAAAAGACTTTCATATTCAGGCACGCAATGTGGTATTTATGTAGTACTTAATCTAGGGTTTGCAATGTACTCAATATTCTTGGATAAAATTTAAATTAGCAATTAGAAGTCAGAATATAGGCAGCATTATACTGAAAGTTACATTCACAACATGTCTAAGAACAATCTCATTTCTTACATTTTCCATTTCAATTATTAGTACTGATTTATTTCCCTTCCAAATCATGAACATTGGTACTTGTTTCCCCATTTCTTTTAATAATTCCCCACATCGTATTCTGTAGGTTGATTGGCATGAGTGATTTGTTGCTTAGAGTATCATTTTTATGACAAAGTGAGCTCTTACACCATTTTTCTTTTACAACTGGTAGGATTTTAGTAAGGGTTTGATTTTATTTTTCTTCTTTTAAACACTTGTCAGAGTTGTTTATCCTGTTTGTGGGGGAAGGCACTAATGTGTTTGTTTGTTTGTTTGTTTGTTTGTGTTTTTCTTTTTTGCCTGTGAAATCTCAAAATAAATTGTGAAACAAACACAAAGGAGCATACTCAATTAAAGCTTCATGCGTATATATGGGCAGGTTAGATGGCGTGTGGTTAAGAGGCAATTGTTTTCAATATGAGAGAATGCTCTTTTGTTTGAAGTTATGGGGGGCTTTTTTTTGAAAAGAAAAAGGTTTTAAGAAGGCTGTAGCAGACATTACAGTGGAGTTAGACATATAAGGACTGAGTAGAACAAACTTCCTCACACGGTGAACTCTGTGGAGCAGGAACCATTTTGTTTTAGATTTGTATAGTACTTGGCAGAGTACTGGCCTGTGCTAGTGTCCTAATGTAACTCACTCTTGGATAGAAAAAAACAGATAGAAAATTTTTGCATGGTTACAAAAACTATTCTAGAAGACACCAGTGAAAGGTATTTGGAAGCTGGCATTCTTGCTAGACTGGAGAACTGAGATGAACGATGAATATAAGTACAAATTGGCAAATTTGCCATTTTGTTAAACCACCTTGTTATGCTTTCTTGGGCTAGATTTAGTACCGTGTGACTATATAGATTGAGGAGGAACTACTTAATACAGCCTTGAATGGCAGCAACAATGTAGGTTAGAAAATGCCCAGTTTGTATTGCTTTGTGTAAGACACAAATATTTTTTTTCTGTGTCTTGGCAGCCTGAAGAGTTGGTAATCCTGTTAGCAGTAATGCCTTAACAACTTTCTTGTGACTTAATATTACTCCTGTCTTCCTATCAATTATTCATGTTTATGTCATTCTAACTAGAATCTGCCATGTCTTTTTTGATTTATTTTTTTTAATTAACTTTTAGCAAGAGTTTGGTGTGTTATTAACACAATTCTGTGTACTGCTGAAAGTAGCTGGAACCTGCAGCTTTAAAAGTTTCTTCATAAAGCTTAAGTCTAGGGCAACCGTCTGAGCATCAGTTCTGACACAACTCCATGTTTGTCAAATGCCACAAAATTTCCCTCTGTACTGTCATTTTTGTCTGAAGTTTCCTGTAGTCTAAGTATGTAGTGTATATTTAAATACAATGAAAGAGATGAATTTGCTATCATCTCTGTTAATTTATTGCAATGGCTAATTATTCATATTAGTACTTTGCTTTTAAATCGAGAAACAAGGAAATATCTTATTTCTTACTTGACTGGATCTGGTTTCTGCTTCCATATATTAGTTTCCTTCCTTCGCTAAGCTAAAGAGCCTGTTTGTACTTGATATAATGGCTTTCATTCTGTAATCAAGACAGCTCTCCTAATTCTCTTATTTTTAAGACTTGACAAGTCAAGCTCTTATAGTTTTCTCTCTATAGTGCACTTTATCTAGGCCTTGGAGGTTTGGGTTTTGTTTTTTTTTTGTTTTTTTGTTTTTTTTTTGGGGTGGGTTTTTCTTTGTCTTTTTAATACTCCTCTTCAGTTGCTGCTTGTTGGTTTGTTATCTGGTTTAGAAAACAGCCAGCAGCACTGTATCTCAGCATCAGTATCAGTGAGATGGAGATCCTACTGCTGTGCTTGCTGGAGGTCATTGGTTCTCTTTCTACCTCATAACAGTGGAGCTCATGTTTATTACTTCCGTGTTAAACCTTTAAATCTAATGGCAGTAGAGCATCCCTTCCCAGCCATGGCTATGTTATTTGTCATTCCAATAAGCCCCATTTTCTTTTAGTGAATAGGACTCAGATAAAAAAGTAAATGAGACTGTTTACGTGAACTGCCTTGTTTTCTATATCTTTCTCCTCTTTTCCCTTTCCAATAGTTTTTTGATCATCTGTAAGCTTATCAACATTTAATTTGTGAATACTTCTATATCACAGATTAAGATATTGAATAGCTGTGGTCCTTGTCTGATCACAGAGGAAGTCCACCAGAAACATACCAAGTGACGACTTCCTATTGTCAGCTGTTTCCTGAGATCCTTATTTTGGCAGCTCTAACTCTGCCTACTGTGAACGTCATTAATATATTAATACAGCGTTCACTACAAGCAGAAATGTGAGATAAAAATATTTCAAATTACCTATGTACAGGTACATTTCACAGTTAAATGTGTAATCTCATAAAGGATGAAAATAGGTTTCTCATGTTGCTTTCCTTACAACTCTATCAATTAACAATAATTAAATTTGACTCTTTTTCTTCTCTGAAACTCCTGTGAGTTTTTCACTACTTTGGCTGTTGTCATCCTAATGGTAGTCAGTAGTTTCCAGGTCAAGCCACTTGCCATTTTAAAACATGACTGGGACATTAGCACATATTTGCACTTTCCTGCACAATTTGAGATTCATTAGAAAATTAACACCAGTGGGCCAAAGAGTTCTTCAACAAATTTATTATGACTCCTAGGCACAACTTCTCATGACCTAGTATTTGTTAATACTGCTAAATACTCCATATTACCTCTTTGTCCGACGGGATATAAACGAGAAAGACATAGTAACTTCACTTTGCATCACAGACAGGAGTCAGGAGTTAATCCAGCTAGATGCCAGAGCAGGGAATAAGATGCAGGAGCTGTTTTTTGTTGGTTTGTGTATTTGTTTTATATCTGAAGTTCACTTTCTGCAGAGTATCATGGAAAGAATGCAGAAGCCTAGAGATATTTTAAACTGGTTTGTACTATTTCTGAGTAAGTCAGAAAATCCTTTAATAGCTCAAAATGCAAGGGAAAGGCTTTATGTCTCTAAACCAGAGCCCCCAGTAAACTGTCAGCTTCTGTGGCTGCTAAGGTCTTTTCTAGAGCTGCACCATTCTGCTAACTGGAAGATCCAACTATTAATGTTTACTCTAACCCTGCACTTCATGGCAGTGTTTTAAAGATTGACAGTGGGTTGGTTCCTAAAAGAAAAAGAGGAGAAAAGGAGGAAGTTAACTGCAAATTCTTTCAGTTGATTGGGATTTGCAAAGTGCCATGATTCAGATTTCCAACTGGAGTAACCAGTCTGGGTTTTCTTACATTTATGAGAAAAATAAGCTCATTTCAGGTCACAAAGCGTTTTTGCAGAGGAAATACCAAATACTTCATTGAAAGACATTTGGCCCTCCAGCCCCAGGAATCAGCTGGAGCTCTAGCTCACAGAACATAGACATTCTGGGGACTTTCCTGTCCTTATTAAATCTTGTCGAGTTTTGCCTGGTTTTTGGTTTTGTGCTTTTTGTTATTTTTGTTTGTTTGTTTGTTTTCTTGTTGCTGTCTTTTTATCCTGGTTTTGCAAGAAAAGAGGTTTCTACAACCATGCTGTCAGTGTCCCCTTGTCCCCCTGACCCAGCCCGGCAAATGCTTTTGTGAACCATGGGTCAATTTCACACTAAGTTCTAGTAGTCCACGGTTTCATAAATAGTAGTGGCTAAATAAAGGAGAATGACTCAAATTATCTCATTTCCCCTTCACTCCTCCACTGAGGGCAGAATACTACCATCACATCTGGTGGTAGCCACAAGCCCAGCAAACCCTATGTCCTTTGTACGTGCTGTGCTGGTGTAGCTGCTGGGGATTATGAAGGAGTGAAGGGAAATAGGATACAGGTTATTGCTGCAGGGTTCTTGAAGTCAGGAGATAAAGGTTAAACCTTGAAAAATCATGTTTCCTTCGTTCTCCACTCATGAGGATTCTGTTTCCGGTGGAATAAGCCAAATGCAGCTTCAGTCAGACCCTGCCACATGGCTTGGCCAATGCTGGATTATAAAATCACAGCTAACAGACCATTGAACTCACGTGGCAAGTAGAAGACCATCATGAGATTTGCTAGGATTAGTTTCTAGATTTTAGTCTAACTTTGGGGAAGGTCTTCTTGTTAAGGTGGGATGTTTCTGTTTGTGTTTGCTGCATAAGGAAGTGTGTCTCATAAGGCATTAATTTATGCTGCTGCAGGATGCTGTATGGTCAGCAATGCAACAGCATGAATAGTGAGGCATGGTCCTATGTCACACGAGTCTTCAGTGAGCTCATTAACGTACAGGCAAGGAAGGGCTTTTGAGCAGGTAGAAACCTCCAGCAGAAACTAAAGTACATGCTGCTTTGTTCTAGTCCCTTAAAGATTCAGTTATGCTTACAAGCCAGGCTCCTTCCCTGAAGTAAGATGGCCAGAAATCTTCCTCTTAGTTATGTGTCGTTGTTCCATAGTCTATGTTCTTTGGCAGCGGCATTTTTAGGTTCTAAGGTGTGATCTTTTCTAAGCACATTGTATAGATTTACACAAATTCTTACACCGTAAGTTATCTTTTGTTTACCCTCCAATTTTCTCTAAACAGCAGAGACACCTGAATTTATATTTGCTGGATGCCTGCAAGAATACTTTGCTAATGTCCCTCTTCCATTTGGAACAGGGCTGCAGCTCGTGACATTTTTGGCTCAGCCTGACTCATGAAGATGAGTTGACTCAGGGAAGGCACATGGCTTTTCTCTTCACCCTGTGGGTGACTGAGCACAGCCCATCTGAGTGAGGGGTCAGTGCTCCTCTTCTGAGAGAGTTTTTATGTCATTTCTCAGGGGAAAATTAGCACTATTTAGAGCTTCTTGATTTTGTGGAGAATGAGGACAACAGAAACATTCAATTCTTTCTAACCCATGTGTGTCTGACAAAGCAAATTTGTTGAGAACTGTCTGAGTGTGGTTTTTTTAAAGATTTGCCTTGAACTATAACAACCAGTTTTGCAATGAGAGAAAATCTGAATGCCAAAAGTATAGTTACCCTATCAGAACTGAGATCTGGTCTCCAAGAGGAGCCATTAAACTCCCAAAGTTCTTCTGACAGCACAGTGAATCAGCTCCTTTCCAAGGATTAGTGTCAGTGTGACCATGCCATCTCCCACATCACAAGTGATATATTTGATGGTGAGCCTGGGATCAGGCACTCTGGAATGTAGAAGGCAGCTCCCAGGTAACATAGAAAAAAAGATGGAAAATGGCAAGAGAATTTCTTTGTGTCTCAAGACACAGGGAAAAGATTTAAGAAAGATCATCTGTCTGCTCTTGCCGTTAATTAGGAGAGATTGAGAAAGGTAAATGGAGGAAGAAGGGAAGGGAAGATATTCCTGTGGCGGAAATAACTGGAGGGTCGAGGCATTCTGGGCAAGATAACAACAATGGCTCAGGTTGTGTTTAGAGTACAGACCAGGCTTTCCAGTGAGGAAGGAAGAAAGCAAGACCACACTTTACCCTCTCTTAATGAGGGATATTTGGAAGGGAAAGTCTGGAGTGCTTTAAGTGGGGTTTTCCCTGAGAAGCAAAGTGCTTTGTTCCAAGCAATGCAAGTGAATGTAAGGAATTAGGTGAACCACAGTTCTTCCTTGTCCCCCAACCAGTGGGAACAACTTCTGTTTTGGTTCACAGAGTTTTATTTTTTAAGAGGAAATGTATTTCCCTTGGGTCATACCAAGCTTCCCTTGGTAACTACAGAACTTATGTCGCATCCTGTTTCTGCAAACCCATTAAAGTCAGATTTGGTTTTTTTGTTTGAAATGGAATGGGGAATTTGTTGCAGTGACAAATTTGATTGCCAATTAGATGTTGGACTTCTTAACATTATAATATTAGTCACTCATTCTTTGAGAAATTCAAGCAGAAAGAAAATGGCTCTCAGTGCCATTTTTAAACTTGGGCAGTAAGCTGGAGTTTTACTTTCATAGATGCCCATGGGAGAGCTAGAGATAAGGCTGAATCAAATCTTATAGATGGTCAGTTTATAGAAGTTCTCTTATTTATAGTCCTGCATTACTAGTGCTTTTGAGAAAAAAACATCGAAGTGAGGACTTCTTTTCCCTGCTACAAGACAAAGAACAGTAGCAGAGATTCTGCTTTTCATTTTCTCTGCCCCTATCCATTAACCACTTGAGCACTGCAGGGACAGCTTTGAGAATCATGGGGAACAGTGATATGATTCAACATATCTATTCTCCATTTGTTTTTATTTCAGCATTAATAAGGTTCCAATTCCACTGCTGAATTTTTAAGGTCAAAACATCCGTTTTTTTCTGGCAGTGAAGATCAACTGTAGTAAAGGATTGGATTATTTCATGCATTCTGTTTCTTAGCAGCACTGAGCTTTTAGTGAACTGCAACATGATGTTCATTTGGTCTCTCCTTTGCATTAGGGACACTGTGTTCACTTACCATTGAGAAGGTCATGCCTGAAGATGGAGGCGAATACAAATGCATAGCAGAGAATGCAGCAGGAAAAGCTGAATGTGCTTGCAAAGTGATGGTGGAAGGTAAGTACTTTACTGCATACAGGAAAATCATCCTTAGAACTTCCTCCTTCCCTCCCTTTCTCTCCCAAGCCAGCCTTTATGAACCACTTACACAAAAAGTAACTCTGCCCACTTCCCTCCTGCGCTTTTTGGTCCGTACAATAATTCAGAGGGTACCATAAAGGAGCATGAGCAGAGAGACAGTACAGAGCCAAGGACTCTCGCTGCTTTGTAGAACAATCTACATGCTCCTGCTGCCTACTACTTTTCTAAAGGATTTTAGAGCAGTAAATTGAATCCATGAGGATTTCCTTCTGAGCTATATACATTCTTTAAAAGTGTGTAAGAATTCCGTGTGGGAGGCTGGCTACCAGTCTGTCTCAGGTCTGCTATGTATGGCATGTTTGTCTGTCTAGAACTTCTCAATTCTTTGTATTCAGTGACATCCGGTCCTTTGTTTTTCCTAGTGAAAGGGAGGTGATACAAACAAATTAGTAGCTCAACTGCCCTTGTATGCCATAGTCTTAGAAAATGGATAATTTGCTAGCTGAGGGATGCCATTGTATATCCCATATCCATGACTAGCAGAGGGGATGGCTGATATTTTTAAATCTGAATTGTGATCTAAAACAACTCAAATTGTTTTCCTATCGTTCAATCTGCTGTCAGCATCCCAGATGATGATTTTTAGACTCAAGAAGTAATCTTAAATTTAATTATATTCCTTTTGTCCCTTTGGACTCTAACTACCTGCGATAAATATTTGACTTCAGTTGTCAAAGTAGATCAGGGACAAATATATAGAATCTTAAGTGTCTGAGCTCAGACCTAACACAGAGTTCTGCCCTTAATTGTTTGCTAGGTGGTTCTGTCTTCCACCAATAAATTTTAGAGTAACCAAGTTTCATGCTCTGGTACCTGGAGACAGGTGACTGAAATGGGTGGTTCCATAATGTTTATTCTATCTTTTTTCCAGTAACTAATTTTTTAAACAGTTATCTCTTGCATAAAATAATCTGAAAGCTGAATAGTAGAAAGACATAAATTGATACAGGTAGTGCTGTGACCATAACCCAGAACTGGAATCTCTTTTTCCAAAGAGAAATATTGGAATCAAGCAGTCTAAAAGATAACACTAATTAGAATTTGTGTTAAATGAAATGCTCTACCTGAGATAACCTTGCTGAAAAAAAAAAAAAAAAAAAGATAGCATCTCCTAGTTATTTGTCTATATCCTATGGGATACACATTGAAGAGAGCATGTATTGACTCTCAGATGCTGGTGGAGTCCACAGTGCTGAGTTGTTGCTGGATTTGGGCTGTGCAATCATGAGAATAATACAATATTTATATCAAACTTTAGTCCTATGGTGTCTCTTCTACCATCCTTTTTAGGAAATGAACTAATGTGTAGTATTTTCTTGGAAAGACTTAAACATACAGAAGAAATGCTACTTTTCAACATGTCTTCATCTCTGTGTATGTCACATAGACAAAAGAATAGAAGAAACACATGAAAGATACTATTTTGGACGAAATGATGCTTCAAAGATGCCTTTACTTCACTCTCCCTGCCATGTCAAAAGCAGCTTTATGCAAATTGCACTTTATTTAATCAAAGTAAGCCCATCAGCTTTGATGGCACGTCTTTCCTAGTTGCTTTCTCAGTTTCTCAGTGCAGTTGCTTCCACTGAGGGATTCTTCTTCTCTGCTCGCTCTTCCTTTTGGAATACAAAACTCTCCAGCAAGTCTGTGCAGAAAATGTTGCTTAAAAAACTAAAAGTCAGCAATTTCCTCTAACCTTGCAGAAAGATACAAAGCAAAGCAATGTTAACAGCTCTTTTGTTATTGTTTTTTAAATAGAATTTATATTTTGTTTGTTTTGATTGCAGATAGTTCAGCCACAAAGACCCCAAAGCCTACTGAGAAGAAGACCAAGAAGCCTAAGACCACACTTCCCCCTGTGCTGTCAACAGAGAGTAGTAAGTGACAGTGATTTTAATTACTTCCTTTTCACTGGAAACAAAAGACAACTTTGGGTTCTGTGGTTATTCCCTTCTGTTTGCAGGCGTAGTCTCAGAAACTTGTGCTGCTTCTTTAACCCTTGAACATAAGGCATGTGAAATGCATTTTTGCCTTGTAGGGATTAGAAGTAAGATCTGAAACTGTGAGTTCAGACCTAGCCCACTCAGTTTTCTGTAATGATACCATAAACACATATTTATTTCTCACTGCCTCCAAAATATGGCATAAATTCTCAAGTAGTGTTGTGTCCTGTGTAAACAGTATACCGTCTTACCATTGATAGGTAAGGTATCTTTACTAAAACATCTCTTTAAGTGATTTTTTTTTCCATGAGTGTGAGGACTGGTTTGTTGAATTTTACATTCTTTTTTTCAAGCTCAAATGCTTTACTTGTTTTTAATATGTCTTGAAATAACAAATCAGCCAGAAATTCCAATGTTTGCTACTCTGCATACATGCGTTTGATTAAGAGGAAACTTTAAATGGTAAAGAAAGCATGATAATGTCACTGTTTAGAAATTCCTAATACCACTACTATTTTTGAAATGAAGTGTTCGTAGTATACAAATGTCTACTTAAATCAGAAACTGGACTTTGAAAGTTCTGTATCTTAGATGTCCACCATATGAGTTCCTAAAAAAGATGTAAAGACAGAGTTTTAATGGAAATTTGAAATATTTAATCCAGCTGTCTGAAAAAAAAAAACATATATATAACCTGATGTTCTAGCATGGAACATTTTCAGCTGCTTCCAACAGGACTCAGTGTGATTCTGTACTGATTGATGACCACAGGTTATAACTGTTCTTCTGGAATTGATGTCTTATGTAGACCTGTGCCCTGGGCTACAGCTGTTTCTATTTCTTAATTTCTGGCTGAGCATTACTTTTCCCTTCCAGCAGTCATTTAGGAGTGTGGGAAGGGTCACACCAACATACTCCAGTTCTGTACCTCATCTTGAAACACTGTAAATTGCAGAAATTAAGAAAAAACTTTTTTTTTTTATTTTTCTTGGATATGAAAGAAAGTTTA
This sequence comes from Anser anser, assembly GCF_964211835.1. Lineage (NCBI taxonomy): Eukaryota > Metazoa > Chordata > Aves > Anseriformes > Anatidae > Anser > Anser anser. The sequence continues at coordinate 15,732,944 of NC_139726.1, read as the reverse complement.
AAGCCATCTAAAGTTCCACAAGATAATGTTTTGAATATCATTTTCTGTGCACACAAACTCAATGCATTTCACAGAATCACAGAATGGTTGAGGTTAGAAGGGACCTCCAGAGATTACCTGGTCCAAGCCCCCTGCTCAGGCAAGGACAACTAGAGCAGGTTGCCCAGGACCATGTGTCAGCAGCTTTTGATGATCTCCATAGAGATCTCCACAATCTCTCTGGGCAACCTGCCCCAGCACTCAGTCACCCACATAGTAAAGGAGTGCGTCCTGTTGTTCAGAGGGAACCTGCTGTTTTTTGGTTTGTGCTCATTGCCTCTTTTTCTGTCCCTGGGCACCACTGAAAAGAGCCTGGCTGCATGTTCTTTGCATCTTCCCTTCAGGCTGAATGAAGGTTATACACATTGATAAGATCCCACCTGAGCTTCCTCTTCTCCAGGCTGAACAGTCCCAACTCCCTCAGCCTCTCCTCATAGGAGAGGTGCTCCAGCCCCTTAATTATTTTGGTGGCCCTGCATTGGACCCTCTCCAGTATGTCCATGTCTCTCTTGTACTGGGGGGCCAGAACTGGACACAGTACTCCGCAACACCAGGTATAGCAGAAGGATCACCTGCTTTGATCTGCTGATGATACTTTACCTATTGCAGCCAAGAATACCATTAGTCTTCTTAGCAGCAAGGGCACTTTGCTGACTCATATTCAACTTGGTGTCCACCAGGACTCCTAGGTCCTTTTCTGCAAAGCTGCTTTCCAGCAGGCTGGCCCCCACCATGAATTGGTTGGTGCCTGGGGGTAGTTCCTCTCCAAGTGTAGGACTTTGCACTTCTCCTTGTTTGAACTTTATTAGATTCTTGTCAGCCCACATCTCCAGCCCATCCAGCTCCCTCTGGATGGCAGCATGGCACTCTGGTGAATCAGGCGCTCTCCCCAGTTTCCTCTCATCTTCTTAGCAGTGTTATCAATTGCACCTTCCGCAGGAGAAAGTGAGAGTGGGAATTAAATCTAAATACATGTATGTATGTATGACCTGATCCACATCCTGCTGGAATCATTGCTTGTCTTGCTGTTTATTTTAGTGGAAATTAGACATACGAAGTAAAATGGAAGCTCATAATTCTGTACTCGGTAATAACTGGGAAACAAACGTTGAAATAATGGTGATTTGTTTTCTTAAGAATGCTCTGTGGCATGTTATATCAGTGTTCAAAGTTCTTGAACTTCTGATAAGCTTTTTATTCAAAATGTCTTTAATACATGTTTTACGTTGTACTGAAAGCATCGAGATAACCAGACAGAATGTTGGGCTTCAGAAGAGCTTTCGGAAAACTTTGGAAAAATGCATATTTAATATTAAAAGAATTTGGCTGCAGAGATTCCACAGGTGTCTTTTAGCATCTCGGTCTCAGACTCTGGAGGGCTGTGGGTATTTATCTGTCTGAAATGAGCATTACATTTGTCAGTGGCAAAATATACAAAACTGATCCAGTAGACTTCATATTTTCAATATAAACTGAAATCCCTTCCAGAAGTAGAGAATTTAAAGTTCCTTACCTGAAAGAGAATGCACTTAACAAGTCAGGTATTTTTGCATCCTTATGGTACCGTTTCTCTACAAAAGAAGGTTACTAAATAGTGACTGTGAAAAAAGATGTCCCAATCTAAGAAGGAGATAATTTTTTTTTACTATGTCCTCTTATAGACTTTGTTGCCACATCAACTCACCAGCAGTCCTACTGACAAGTACAGCGTAAGGAAAGACATGGAAGAAGTAGAGAACAAAAATTCCTGATAATGCTACTGAATAAATTCTGTATTTTGAATAGATAATTCAGTTCCAACTCTCCCACCCCAGCTTCTCTGAATGGATGTTGGAGAACTAAAGAAATTACACAGCAGAGATTAACTAGACTGGGAGTATTTAGTGCAAAAAGGTGGCAGTGAAAAGGGGTATGATAAAATGATGAGCAACACTGATGTTTAGTTCTGAGCCTAACTGAGCATAGAAATCAGCAAGAAATGCCATTTCTTATTGAATTCAGAAGTGATATATCTTTAAATTCAGGGTACATTTTTTCCATCACAAAGTGTAAATGGTTTGTTTTATTTACCCTTCCTGGTTTGATAGGACTCAATTCTATTAAGTCACAACAGTATATACTGTGCGAGGTATAAAAACTATATAATCTCTGTCATCTTAAGAAATACTTCTCAGGAAAAATATTCCATATTCTTCATTTTCTGTAAGAAAGTACAAGTCAATTTGTGGTGAGCAGCTATGTCAACCTTTTCACCCTTCAGATAAATTATAAGTGATCCCAAGATTTTTGCCCTAGTAGGAACCTTCAGGGAATCTTACAGAAAGTAATTCATTTTTGTTCCTGAAAGCAAAGATCAGTACATTTCTTTTTCTGAAGGTGAATGAATGCTTCTAGCATCTGTAGATGCAGATCTGTAGGTTTAATCTGTAGCTGTAGATTCTAACCTGTAGAAATTTTCTCACTGTGAGAATAGCTGCTGTCCATTGACTCCTTCTGACAATGTTATTTTATTATTGGAATTTTGGGTTTTCTAAGCTACAGAAATCCAATAGTAAATCTAATTTGGGGTATTAACTCTTTTGAAATGCTATACATACTAGACTGTCATTTAGAATAAGCAGTTACTCTCAGAAAAGCATCTATGAAGACAGCTTTGTAACGTTCAATATTTTTAAAGATCTCTGAATGGATCCTTGCAGTGTTTACATGCAGAAAGATTGTTCTTATGTTAGCAAATTAGCAAAATTTGAATGCATTTTTTTGTTAAAAATTCATATTCTATCACCAGAATTTAGTAATGATTATGAGTCTGTTGCATTTAGCAACTCTGAAATGCTAAATAGAATAAATAATAATGGTTTTGAGAAAAACAAACAGATTCAGGTTTGAATCTGAATGAAATCAATATCAATCCTGAGAAAGAATGGAGGAAGGATGTCTTTTTTTTCTTGTGTCAGAACCAGTTCATTCTACGCTGACTTTGCTGACTTAGGCTTTGTCACTTGTATGAATGTGAAATGCTGCTGACAAATGTGCTGAAAAAGCTGATGTGAGATGCTAGGTGAATGTGAAATGCTACTGAGAATAATAAATGTCGTGCTTCCTCCACACGGATACAAAAGACTAGAAGAGACAGTGGAAAATTGGAAGCTTTCATTATTTATCATACTTCATACTCCATGCTACACCAGTACAATAAGTGGATAGTGTAAGAGTTTTCTAGCTTGATATAACCCTGCAGCAGAAGTGTTAAGCTAAAATCCTCACCACTTGAATATTTCTCTAGGGAGCTCCAAAATCATCTGATGTAAAGGGATTTGGGAACCCATTTCCCATTGAAATTAGAAGTTACTTCAAAGGAGACTTAAAGGAAGTTACTTATTTAAATTACCAAGACCACTTTGCAAAATTTTCAGTGGTCATTAAATAAATGTTTTTCGCCCAACAGACTGGAAAAATAGAAGTGCTGCTTGAGGTTTTTAAGAGTAAATAATGATTTGATGGTTTATAAATAAATAATTATCTTTTATTTAAAAAAAAAAAGAAAATAAAATAAACTTTTACTACTCTATACCTCCTAAAATTTTGTGCTATTTTATGTTCTTAAACTGAAGAACTGAAACAGCAGCAAAACACAGCTTGAGCAATTAGCCCAAGAGCAGGAACATTCACTTGCAGGTCTGGAACTCAGCTTTCTTGGTGCTTGGTCTTGTGATTACTTTGCACACCATACACAGAATGTTTTTTTTTTTTTTTTTAAACAACATCCCAAAAATTTACATAAATCATGATTTTTTTAAAAGCTAGATTTTTTCCAAAGTGTGTGTTTCTTTGGTGGTTGGGGTTTTTTGGTTGGTTGGTTTTTGTTTTGGTTTGGTTTTAGGATTCGCTTTGTGAAAAGGCATATTACGACAGTTAGAGGCTATTTCCTAAACTTCACCAGGGCTTAACAGTGCAACATAACTTTACTATAGTAGGAAGAAACTGTATCCCAGTCATTGCTACTGAGAAAAGAATTGGCTTTCATGCTTTAGAAAATAACACTCCTAAATCTAAGCATCAGATAAAAGTGCCTACTGTTTTTTGAGAGCTAATTCATAGCACTACTTCCAGTAAATATTAAGAGGTGACAGCTATCACCTGTCAAAATCACTGGTATGAAAATCTAACAGGATACCCTGGATTCCCTCATTTGAGTAATACAGTTGTTTAACCCACTGTTCTCAACACCCAAACCACATACATTAGAGGAATGCTCCAGCACATGCTTTGATGGCACAAGCATAAGTTCTTCTGCTTTTCTGTGAATAAAGTTACATCAAAGGAAGGAACTTCTTCCACACACCTCCAAGTAAAGGGGCCCAAGATACATTATTTAATAATATTTGGCATCTTGCTGATATAAATCTTTTATATCAGCTACTATATAAATCTTTTTGATTTCATGTCAAATACGTTTTGGTTAAGTAATGACGCATTCTTTTGCTGACAGTTGTTAATAAAATGTCTCCACTGACACTTTCCAGATTTAATCCTCTGGAAGGCTGCATTGTTATCTTACCAGGTCTGATTTCTCAACAGTATTGGTACTTGAATTCAGGCTGAACAGTGGCATCCCTGGAACAGGGTTACAAATATAAATACGTCAAAGAGGACTTCTTAGCATATTACATATTCATTGCCATCGTGTCTGTGTGCTTGGGGGTGGAGGGGGGATTTTAAGAGTTTTAATTACCATGAAGAAATTATGAATCAGTGGCCAAGTGATTAGCTCGCAGTCCTGTTATCCGCTCTTCAGTAAACAATCTTGTCAGAGAAATCCAAATCTGCAAGCACCATTTTAAGAAAACGTTACATTTAAAATTTAAGTTTGATGAGGTTTTGGTTGATTTCCATTCCATCAATATAACATGGAACATGACATGGATGAACATAAAATGTTTCTAAATTTTACTGTCATGTCAGGTTGTTTTCTCCTCAGTATAAAACTTGCCTCTTTCTAGGGGAAGAACTGAGTTGCTAAGGAAGTAACTAATCAGGTCAGAGTTGTTCTCTTAATTGTACAAATAAGACAGTACTGTGTAGCAACTGTGGTCTGGCAACTGTGCTGTTGCTGCTGTATTCTTTGGTCCCTAGCATAGTCTGAGACGCTTTTTAGGGCTCAATGAGGCTCTTTAAACCAGTTCTCTCAGTCCCATTCATTTCCTAGAAGGTTCATGCTGCTCAAGTTCTGACTGTTGCAAGAAGAACCAAGATGTTTTCTGCCCAGTGCATGTGAAGTACCAAGATCTCTACTCAGTGTGCTGGAACAATATGAGTTTCAGTGCTTGAGAAGTCTCTTACCAAAATTTTTCAAGGAAAAAAATCAATATGTCAATAAGTATATGTACATAAAATTGCCGTGAACTGTTATTAAGATGTAGATTTTTTTTTCAAATTCTAAACAATGAGAGGTGCTGAATGCATTCTTCAGGATTAGGGTCCAAGGCTGAATAACTGTGGCACAAGTCCTTCCAACCAAACTGGCTGAAATAACAAGACAATGTTAAGAATTAACTTGGGTTACTATGACGGCTGGTTGCTTCCCTTGATGAAAAGAAAATTCAGTTACAGTACCTGTAGAGGAGCAATGGAGAAATACTAATGTATTGTGTAAGTCACTTTTCCATGATGCCCAGTTCAGCACTGTTAGATAATGTCAGGTATGCATTTTGAATCTCTTCCAGGTTACTTTACAGCTCACACCGTGCTGACATTTTCTGAGTTAAATATTGGCATGGGACAATATTTTCCATGTGTTTTTCATACAGTCCACCCTACATAGCTGTATGTTGACAGAAGAAGACAGAAATGTTTATTGACTGTCTCATGCAGAGAAAAATGAGTGTAGCTTTTGCACCATGGCCTTGAACTGAAGAGATGCCATGCACCGTTACTTCCCAGTTAAGTCATTGACTAGAAATTGCAGATCTTTGGCAGGTAATAGAAACATTGACCAGAGTTTCTTTTCTCCAAAAGGGACCTAAATCCATTGGATTAATAAATGTGCAAAAGCACAGAACACTTAGTTTTTCCCACTGAAATCATTTGGAGCTCCTGAATATCTAAATGGCCTGACAGTCTTTTTCTTTCCTAACAGACTGGGTAGCAGGCTGTTCATACACAACTGAGCACAGCATTTTAGCAGTTAATTCTAGATGTTCTTGCAGGACATGAGAAATGCAAAAATGTAACCTATATTTAAGAAACTAATGTAGTTGTCTTGCTCCCTTCAAAACTTTTAGTGGAATTCACAAGACTTGATTGTTTGTAAGCTCTGTTTGATACTAGATCTCTTCTGTGTTACTCAGATTTGTTTTAACTGCAGAAATTGCTCAAGGAGAGTGCTGACAAACAGCTAAAGAATTGTTTTTTCCTCCAGCTGAGCTGTTTTAATATACTAAATTACTTTCAGTGTACTATTCTGCATCGCAGAAGCTCTGAGTGTGCTAGTATATGCTAGCTCTTTCTTGACTGGAATGCAGTAGTGAATATTTCCTGGAACTTTTTTCCCCTAATGGAGGAGGAGGCTGGATTTTTTTCAATTAGAGGACAATCTCTGCATGATTTAGAAGCTAAATATGGGATGTTGCAACAAAATGTCAGTTGTTTTTAATGAGAAAAATAAAAGCCACTAAAACTGAACTGAAACACGCAAACTGAAATGACAGTCTTGTACGGCATTTAGTTTTCTAATTTCCTCATGTCATCAAATTTAATCAGAGTTGTTCTCTATTTTATTGTATTTAGATAATAAATAGTTATTTGGAAACAGAATGAGGAATTTACATCTTGAGAAGCAATTGAGTGGAACTGTTTAACTTTCAAACCTAGACAAAGTGTTCAGGTTACTGGTTGTGGTACATTGTTACTGTTGGTTTCCTCTGTAGGAATTAGCATAGGTTCATTAGAGTATGAATAAGTTGGTAAGTAATGATGCATTGTCTTTTAGTACAATTTTAGTCATCATCTTCCTCTTATCTCAGCTTGTCTGTGTTAAGTAATACTTGTAACAAGTTTTTGTACAGCAAGGAAGCCTGTGATAGAAGCAAGGTTAGAACTGAGTAAGTCATTGCCTTAACTGTGAGGCCAAGCTTTTTACTCTTCCGTACTTTTAGGTCTCAGTCATACTATGCTTTCTAGCATCAGAAGTGGTAGTGAAGATACAGAAAACTGTCACCTTTGCTATCAGACCCTGATGTCTGTCCCTAGGGTCAGAATGAAATTACACCATGATTCATTTACATGTGGGAGACAGAGACCTCTTAAAGTCACATCCCACATACATTGATGTGAGATGGAGAAGACAGAGCAGAGACTTGAATCTGTGTTTTCTGTCTCCTTTATATATGTTCTCGTTTCTGTGATATCTAACACATTATAGACATAACTTCTTTTTTCAGTGTCTCTTTAAGGAAACTCTCAAAAAAAATAATTTGGCTCCTCTCAGAAGGCAAAATCTTGAAAAGTTTTGCATGATTGGAAAACGGTTTCCTATGTGACTATAGTATTAGAGTATGACATTGGCCCTTCTCCTACCTTGAACTAAAATGAGACTATTACACAAGAAGGCAGAAGCAGAGAAATGTCTTGCTCCTTATGTTTAACAGTTAGATATATATTGTGCTTGTTTCGCAGCTGCTGAAATCCATCCCTATACAAGATATGCATATAACATTAGACATGTCCCTAAAGAAAGTAGGAATTATGAACTGGTTAGAAATGCTGTCTTCAGAACTAATGTTTTTTTTCAGACTGTTACAGACTTTTACTTCATGCTTTATGAAAGCAAGTTGTGCAGAGAGCCATTTCAGGGGAGGGCTATGACTATTTTTAGTAAAATTCCAAAAAAGGGAAACAAAAAAGAAAGACAGAGGCTTCTGAATATATCTGTTCTCATGAATTCAACATCAGGGTAAAGAACTTCACAACCAAATGTCCCACAGCTATCAGCCTGTATGGAATCTTTCCCTTTTTTAGTGTATGTCCCCCCAGACACAAGCTGTCTAAGAGGCAAACCTGCCTATAAAGTTATGTAAATACCAGCCTTGTGATGTTTACATTAAATCATTTCTAGAAGGCAGATTCATTTAAGGAGGCAATATTATGTCCTTTTTCTTCCAGACTGGTTTTCAGCTTCAGCCTATTTTAATGTAAATATCAAAAGAGAGACAAACTCTCTTTTTTAAAAAAAGCAGCAGAAGCAGACTTGCACTAACATTTCCAAGAGGCTTAAATATTTTAATGAAAACAATCATTTGACCTTGTCAACTTTGATTAATCTTATTAGATTCTTTCAATGTCTCCAGCAGCTTTTGAAATAAAAGCTGCTTTTCAAAAGATGCATGAGGTGAGCTGGGATTCTTAAGGAACATCTAAGAACAGTAGAGTGTACACAAGCAGCCAAAAAAGTCAGCTTCAGGGAAGTAGCGATGTCATTCCCTTCCATACTGCCCCTGCCTTTCATTTCTGTTCAGGGCTATTTGTGTCTGCAAAACAGGATATTCAGCCAGACCTTCCAGCAACCCTTTGCAGTCTCCATGGTTTGATGAAGTCCAGTGACAGTCTGCATATCCTCAGTTAAGTTAATGTAATGTCCTGATGGGTAAAAATGAAAGATTAAACAAAAATGTTTTATTTACATATAAAAAGTATTGTCCTAGCTAAATAAGGTGATGGGGTTGTGTTATTTGCTTTGTTGCTACAGAAATCTTCATTGAGGTGAGAGCCTTTTAAACCATCTTAAACATAGCCTTTATTTTTTCCAGGACTAAGAGGGACACCATGCATTTATTCCATTTATAGGATAAAGTAATACCCAGTGGTTCACTGTACGTCCTTGCCTATAAAGAAGCATTGTTCTTTAAAAGCGATAAATCAAATGTTACTGATTGTAGTTGTGAATGAACAAATTATGTTATTGAGGTCCCTTCTGTGATGAACTGGATAGTTGATAGTAAGCAGGGAAAAGTGAGAGTGGTATCTGAGTATATAGACATCTGTTCTGTGTATGTGTTGTGCAAAGGCAGAGAGTGACATTGTCAGCCAGGTGGAAGAAAAATCTTGAGATATTAATTGTCAGAGTGAAATATGAACATTCATAGAATAAGATGACTCCACCAGAACCTTGCCTGTTAACTAAGATACTGCACCAAATATGCTGCAAAGACCAAGAGGTAAAAGCTGAGTGAAAATCCTGTGGGATTAAGGAATTTGGTTTTCCTCTTATTTGTCTCCAGTGATATTTCTGAAAAATAAAAATAGTGTCTGCAACCCAAGATGTCATTTGACAAATGGCACTTTTTACTCATCACTGATGTGTTTTGTTCATATCAAGCTTAATGGAATATGAAAATAGCTGAATTCATGACGTTGCTTTAACTAGTATTAAAAGCCATTATAATTCTAAGGATATACCAAGCAACTATTCCATCCTCTGTTTAGAGAAGAGAATCTGAAGTCAGCAGCACATGAAAAAATATTTGCATGTTATTAAATCACATAACTGAGTTTCCATGGATTATGCATATAATGCATAATTAATGGATTACTTGCATTAATGGGGATGTTTAACAGTTGATGATGGGCTAGATTCTCCAGCCCTTCCAAGTGGCACCTGATATATAAGTAGTTTCAACCACGTAACTGTAACTACAGCCTGAAATAAATGAGCTTGAAGTGTGACCATGCAATGTTAAAAAGGAGAACTGCTTTGAAAATACCACTTGTCACTTTTGCTCGTACAGCTTGGGCAGGAAAGAGGAGCTGGAAATATATATGCTGTCATTTACTATAGCAGCCAGGGGACTTGTCAGCCACTTAATGGACCAAAAAGTAATGGGTCCCTTCAATGAGCAATAGTGCTCTTCGAAGGCCTCTATTTAAAAAGAGTTAAATCCACAAGGAAGATATGGTCCAGTTATACTGGGATAAAATCCCCAGAAGTACTAATCTAAACTTTTAACTGTTATGTTGAGCTGACAGTCAGTGAAGAACGGCATCCCTGGGAGATAGCCAAGTCTTCTTTTTTGACTCAGCCATAAGTACTGTAAGAATATCCTACCCCTCCATTTTAGCATTTCTGGTTCCAACAAAATCAATAAAGACAGAGCATATGAAAGCTAAGCATACCTTGAAAGAAAATCACTATGAAATGGAATATTTTATAAGAAGGTGACAACAACTTCTATATTCAAAGCATAGTGAAATATTCCCCAGAATGTACTGGGTAGACACTAGTGTTGACAGCTAAACCACTACTTATTAAAGCATTTGGTTTTTTAACAACCTATAGCACATCAGTTGTTATTTCTAGCAACTCTAAAACTAAAATCCAAGTCTTCACAACTGTCTGTGACACTAGAGCCCCATGATGGGTTCATTTCTTATGGCTCCACAGGGCATCAGATGATATGTTACCTGAGTATCATGCACAACTTGTAGTTTGCAAGTAGCAACGGAAGTTAAAATAAAATTCACTCTTTATTGCTTTGGTGGGGGTTTTGGTATCCCTGTTTTGGTTTGGTTTTAGTTCCTCATTGTCTTCTGACTTTGAAGTATTTTAAACAATGATCCAAATAATTCAAACCTTTTGACACTGTTATGGCTACCGCTAGGCACCTATGTAGATGCTGCCAAATATTCAAAATCACTTAGCAGATATTACCTCCATTGCAGGCATCAATATCTCAATAGCCAGGCTACTCAATCATGCTGCCTAGTTGAGCACAAGAAAATAAGAAATGTCCTTTAGAGCAGAGGCCATCCTCTGACAAGGATGCTTAGGATAGCAGATAAAAAGAGAGTGCTTTAAAAGGAATTATTTCTTCCACTTCTGGAATTCAGTGGTTTAAAAGCATCCAGACTGTTACATTTAATGGCCACCACTAGACATAACTCCTATAATCTGTCCTTTTGAACCTTTCTATGTTTCTGACCTGCAAAACATTGTCTGTGAACCTAACTTACGCATGTTACATTTAAAAACACTTCTTTTGTTTCTTTCAGAACTGTTCCCTGGTACTTTAATTGGATAGCCCCTAGGTCTTTTTTCCAAGAAATAGTGAATGGTCATTTTCTACATACCTGTCTTCTCAACCATTTTGTACTTACCATTCACAATTTTGTAGAACATTGTCTTCCTGATATATAGGTGCCCAGATGTCAAATACTGGGCCATACTTTTGGATGCCATGACCCTTTCTTTTGCGAATACTTGAAAAAGTTGTCCCTGCCTAGGGAAGAAGATGTGGCAGAGGAGTGATACGAGTATTTACTGCCTGTATGTGTCTGTTTCTTTACTAGCTCACAAATGGCATGATTAGTATGTGGTGTTCCCTGTTTTAGTTTTAAATGAGCTCATTCAGCATTGATTATGCTTGAAGTTTGAGCAGATATTCAATATGAGTTTGATCTTGGCCTTGTGTTTTTATCTTGTGAAACTGCTATGAGGAATGGAGTATGACAGACTATGGGATATGGGCAGCAGATTTGTTTGACTCTTTTAAAAGTTACCATTTCAACAGTGAAAATTCTGAGGATCATTCAACATATCAGAAGTGTTTTTTGAAAGTGTTTTTAATTCTTGAGTTTTTTATGCTGCAAGAACATCATAGATTTCCAAGTGCCAACAAAGAATCACTATGAATGTAAGCAGTTTATATGCTACCTTCCAAAACTCACCTTTGACTTAACTTGATTTTTATTTTTTTATTAGGTGAAGCAACAGTGAAGAAGAAACCAGCTCCAAAGACTCCTCCAAAAGCAGGTAATCATTTTCATGTATCACTTACTTGGAATAAATAATAAACCAATACTGTTTTATACAACAGGCAATGCATTTCTAAGTACAGCCGTTTACCTACTGAATTTATCATGCATGTGTTATTAAATGGCAAGTATGAGGTTCTGTGAGGACAAAAATGGAAAGCTGAGTCCAGTTTTCAAACTTGTTCATAAGGTTACACGTGGCTAAAACTTCAATTATGAGCATGCAAAAAAGTAATTATCAAATAAATTATAGCAAGATCCTATAGCATGTCAGTATTGTAACTCTTGCCCATTTTTGTATCCACAACACAGTTTAGCCTTCAGTGAGAAGGGTTTTAATATGTATCACAGAATGCCACATCTGCATGAGCAGGTACCACAAAGAAGTTGATAAGCCATACGTTTCCTCTTAACTGGCATTATGGTGACTTGTTTGTGTGTTTGCATTCTCCTAGGAAAAGCTATATTTAAAGCTATCCAGAATGTTCCTTTGTAAGAAACTGCTTTCAGTGTCCTAAAACTTTGACAGGCTTTTTGACTATTCAAGCTCTTTTCTCTGGCAGATGTGTGCCTCAGCCTAATTTCTTTCAGATACTTTCAAAACAAAACAAAGCAACAACAACAACAAAAAAGCTTTTCTAAGGAAAACAAACCACTTTGTTTTACTGACATTGAAAAGAAAATAAAAGCACTGTTTTCATGCCCAGTAGCTCTGTGCTTTGGACGGGAATGTTACATTTGGCAACGAAGTCATTCTAGTGTTAGGGACTCCCTTTTAATACTTCTGTCAAAATATCTTCATATCTGCCGTCCCTCACCCAAAAATATTTTTTTACCGTGCTGCTCCTGTAAAGCAACTGAAAAGGTTTAACCCTGGAGTTGTCAAGAATGTGATATTTCTGGCATCTGTCCCTAGCAGTTGCCAGGGGTCTGTCACACTCAGCATCACAATTGAGAGGCAGGAAATGGCACTAATTGAAAAAGAGAGGTTCTGCCATCTAACCATACCCAGATGATGAGAAGGAAGAGGAGGAGAAATACCTGTTTCCAACATGGAGGAATAAGAATGGGACTGCAAGACTGAAAAGACTGCAATACACAAACAGAAGGATGTGACATTGCTCATAGGAGAATTGAATATGATGAAGAAAAAGTTGATTTCCTTCCTTACCTCTATAATAGATGTCCCACATGATGCTCACCTGGGCACTCTAGAAAGAATATTCAAAGGCAGCTGTTGAATTTTAGATTTTATGAATGCTATTGACGACATTAGGGAGCAGGTTTGCAGACCCTTTCATCATGTGCAAATTGAGATGAAGTTAGCTGGGGCCCTTCAAAAATACAAAGTGAAGAAGAATCCTACAGCAAAACATTTTGTAAACTGTTTGGAATTGATGGTAGGTTTTGACAGTTTCCACCTTCAGATTTCTGTACCTTGGTCTTGTATGAGCAGCTTCTGATATGTAGATTGTTACTGCTACACTACAGTGGAATTAAAAATGTCCACAGTGTTGTTTCATTGCAAGCAACAGATAAGTGCCAGTCTGTATTTCAAATGGTGCTCTGAAACTGTTGAACCAAAACAAGTATGTGTTTTGAATTTTAAGAAAAATAGAAAGTCTAGTTACATAAAGGGATTTTATTTTTTTTTAATTTTTTTTTTAATTTTGGTCAGCTACTCCTCCTCAGATTACTCAGTTCCCAGAAGACAGAAAAGTCCGTGCTGGTGAATCAGTGGAATTGTTTGCCAAGGTGGTAGGAACAGCACCCATAACTTGCACCTGGATGAAGTTCCGTAAGCAGGTAAATTCTTTTCTGTTCTGTTTTAACAATCATAAAAAATATAGCTGGACAAGAACTCCAACAACCCATCTTGTCAATCTCCTTTCTCCAGGGACTGGCAGTATCTATGTCATTCCTGTCATATGTTTTCTTCACCTCTGCTGAAAACATTACAGTGATGGAGATTTCACAGCCTCCATTGACAACCTATTGCAGCGCATAAATATCCATAACGTTAGAAATTCTTTTCCTAATGCCAAACCTAAATCTTTCTTGCTACAGTTTAAACCCATTGCTGTGTGTTCTCTCCCCTAAAAGTAATGACTGTTCCTTTGAGAAAAGCCTTAGACCATGTAATTAAATATAGTTGATGCAAAGGATGTAGTATCTGAAAGATATTTTTCACAGGAAATGTTTCTGTCCTTTAGAAACAATCTCTTCTTCATTGATGCTAGTTCTAAAGCTATGTCAGAGGGGCAAAATGCCATGTAGAAAACTTGAATGAAATATCTTAAAACACAAAGGTCACACTGCAAGGCATATCAGCAACCATGCTGCCCTTATTCCCTGGATTTAAAGTTCTTTCTACTTGAATTACTTTCCTTGTATTGTATTGCATATGTCCATAAAGGCAGCTTATAAAAAGAGTTTCTTTAATGAGTAATTAAAACACTTTAAACCAAACAATCCAATATGCAAGTACAAGTTGGAAGATGAAGTGCCGTGTTAAGACAGAGCAAATGTAAATATGTACTGTAGCTGCTATTGTGTTTATTTCATTCTGAATTTGTTATGCACTCTATAGAACATAAATAAAAACAACTCCTTCTACAAGGAAGTTTATATTCTAAATCCAGATTGGTCAGCATTTAATTGAAAAAGTTCTAAACAGTTTGCCAGTCCAAAGGGTATTCCAGCTTCCTTCTTTGCTAAGCCTAAATAACCAATTTTAGGGGAAAGAGTGTTTTTGTTTTCATTTCCCTGAACTCTCAAATTTCCGTAAAATTCTTTAATTTAGAGACTGGAATTAAAAAGCAGTCTACTCATTTCCACAAATATAGGCCTCAGAAGTGACACTGAGTTCCCCATTTGGCTGAGATCTGTCTTGGCGCATGGATAAAATGTACCCTTCAAAAGTGAGTTGCTGGTATGTGCAGGTTTCTGAGTTCATCAATGAATACAACAATCCTATTTGTGTAAATTTCAAGATTTTTACATACAAAATGAAAGTGCAAACTGAGACCAGCACCTAATACTACCCCTATCAGATCTCTGGTTCAACAGTTTTTTTCATTTGTAAAAGGATGGTAAAAGTAACCATCTTTATTATTTCTTTTTTAATTATTTACTGTGAGACAATCTAAAGGCTTGCAAAATTGTAAAATCAGATGGAGGATAATTTTTTTAGATGGGTCAGGATGGCAGGTGAATGGTAGATGATGGAAGAAAAGATGAAGCCTCAGGAAGGTTAATAAACACTGTAGCAGGATAAGTGAGGGTAGCAGTCTTTCACTCATTGAATTAAATGGGAAACCAATTACTATGTGCTGCATTATAATAGACAATAGTAATAGCCAATTACTATTACTGTGCTGCACAATTATTTTGCTTTCTTTTTCACTTATACTTCATCCCACCTTGTTTTTACCCTGAATTTCTTCCTCCTCTATACATGTGGTTGATTTCAACTCTGTTCCATTCCCAGTCCTAACAGTGAAAAGTACCCAAGTATTCTTATAACTTTCCTGTGGACTATTTGTTGTAATTACCTGAGCAAAGCCAGTGAGCGTTGAATTCCAATTTCAGCCCTTCCACTGTACACAGCAGTGAGCAGGAGGGATTCATCCTCTATATGTCCTTCCTCACATTTCCTCAGGTACAAGAGAGCAACTGTAGCCTCCATCAGGTATATTCTGGACAACTATCTTTTGCTGGAAGAAAGGGAATGTCACCAAGTTATGAGCCATACAGTTGTACATGATTGCAATCTAGTGATTGAATAGAATCTAGATTCCCTGATCTTAGCCTTGTAATTTCTTATTCTCTGAATATATGTGACAAGATAAGCCAAACTAAATAGCCTTCATTTTTAATGAAATTCTGAGAATGAGTTGGAAGAGTCTCATATCTAAAAAGGAAGTGGTGGGAGGAACGAGGGCATTGACATTGTTGTCTGTTTCATAAGAACACAGAGTACAACTTCTATAATTGCGATGTAGCATTATGAGGTTTTAAAATAATCTTTCATGTCTCAAGTTAATACCGATTAAAATCTAAGTCTCCTTGGCCATTTATGCTATGACAGCTTAGTTTCAATTAAAAACTAGTTCATAATATGCCTATGGTGTTCAGCTGCGATTTTAAGTTTGGGCTCTCCAGAAAATAAAAATGCCTTAAGAACGCTAAATCTGCTGTTTGTACTTCTCTCTGCACAGCTGTACCATTACATCTCCATTTCAGGCAACAACAACTTCAATTGCTCAAAACAATGAAACTGTTACCCTGATTTATATGGAAGTACAGAATAAGGCTGGTTGAGACAAGAGGGTAAAAGTCATAGCTATGGATGACTTGCACATTCAGTTTCTGAAAGGAATGGCAAATGAATTAGGGTATTTAGAGCTAAACCCTTGTGACACTGTGGTCACTGTGAGTTAGTTATGTGAGACCAAATTTTGTTCTTTTGCCAACTAGACAGTGTACACTTTAAGCTTGTCAAAGGGGTCATAGAAAGTGGAGATCCTGTTCCTTAGTGGAGTCCCACCAGAAACAAGGATCCTCGTTTCTCTTGCAGGACTGGAGCAATTGTAATGTTCCACTGCATTTCTAGATGTCTCATGTTGATTACACTCTTTATCAGCTGCACATAACTCACTGTTGTGATAGAGTTATCTGCAGATGACTATCATTATGCTAACCTTGTGTTGTAATTTAAGTGCTTTCATGTATAGAGGTACAGAAATTTCTCCCATAAGATCTTTTTTTTCCTTTTCATCTTGACAGATTCAAGAAAATGAATATATCAAAATTGAGAATGCCGAAAACAGCAGCAAGCTAACAATATCATCAACGAAGCAGGAACACTGTGGATGTTACACACTAGTTGTAGAGAACAAACTTGGCAGCAGACAAGCGCAAGTCAACCTTACAGTTGTTGGTGAGTCCATAATAATAATTTAGATATATACTTATGCTAGACAACAATCTACATTCACTTTATAATATATATGATGATATGCAAAATTAAATGAAATTGTCAGATAAGTTAAGAAGACTGAAAAAAACAACTCTAAAATTATCTGGACTGTATAGCGGCATTGTAATAACCACTGTAAGCAACTTCAGTAGGGTTATAATGTGTTTTATTTTCCAAAATTACTAGCTAAAGATGGAGGTGTAAAATAGCCCAGACTTTATAAAAACACAAGAAGAAAAAAAAGCTCATGTGTCCAATTTTGGTTAGATACCACTATAGTCCATCTCTTCACATTTAACGTTTGTAGCATCGAGATATTTGCTAGACTGCAAATTTTAAAACTGCTATTTCAAGAAGGCCTGAGATGACTCCTCTTAGACTGTAAATTTGAAAACATCCTGTTGCCTGGGGGAGGGAGGTTTTATCCTTCTAACTGAAATTCCTACCATTGTCTACTTGTTTTATAGTGACAGAAAGCATTGGATAGAGGCAGTCTGTTATGAATATGGAGCCCTTTACATTTGGAACATTAGACACATGTATTTTTAAATACACATCTAAACTACGGAAGAATCACTTAAAGCATAATAAAGTTTCAAAAAGCCTTGTCAGATGACAACTTCAGAGCACCAGGTTTGTTGCAGCAGGCTGTGGATATCTACAGATAATTTTAGACTGGTAGACAGTTTCAGTATATATGCATATATAACTGCTTGAGTATTAGGGAAAACCTAGAGCTGTGACAGCTAGCTTTGAAAAGGCCAACAAACCCACCTTGGCATGGATGCACTGCAAATGGTTTCCAGGGAAATCTAAGAAATGTCTATAGGCAAAGAGGGAGATCTCTTCAAAATATTAGTCTGCATCCTTCTGTTCCTAGGCTCTGGTCTCTATGGCCTGTGGAGGGGTCTTGACATGATGACCCCCTCTACTGCGGGAGTGAAGAGCATGCCCAGGCATTTGGACAAATTCTAGTTCAAAAAGCAAAGCTTCATCCTAGTGATGCAGTCGTAACTGCATTGGCTCTGCTGCCCTTACAGATATGTGGGCGAGTGAGTAAAGCAAGCGTGTATAATGCCAAAGGCAAAAATCGGACATCGATGAAATCCATGGCAAAACACCAGTAACACAAGTTGGACTGGAAATCCACTTCAGTGATCCAATAAATAACATGCAAAGTTGAATGAGTAGAATCACACTTCCAAGTACAATGGCCACTACAAAAGAGTGAATATCGTTGGTTGCGTACTGTTGTGCGTATCGACAGTACAAGTCTCCTGATTATTTATTTTTTTTTGTCTAATCTGTGGCACTGGTTGCAGTTAAAAGATAACAGTGAATGCGTATAAATATCCAGCAGATGCCAACAATATGCCATAGAATGCAAGAATAGATCATAGATAAATCATATTATTCCTTCCAACGGTAGGTTGTACAAATCAGAAGTGTAGCTAGGTTAAAAATGAAACCCTTGAAAAATTGATCCTCAAATAACTATTCTATATATTGTTCTAACTACTGCTTTTGTGTCCAAAGTCCCAACACAGCTGTCTAGCAGCTAGAGGTAAGGCAGGAGACAATCTGCTCTTTACATGTCCCCTTTTATCACTCCTTCCTAGGCAACTGCTGCAGTCTGTTAACTGTAACAGGTTATTCGGCAAGATGGATTTTTTCTAGCTGAACCAGGCCAACAGTTCCTATGATCTTGTCATTATGTGATCCTTGCCTCATTATTATATGTCACTGTTTCATGTCTATTGGAATTAATTGGCTTGAAAGTCTTTGAATTCTATAACCTTATAAAGCTACATCTCAGCCTCCTGCTTTGCTTTTTCATAAGTGAGAAATGTGCCAGAGAACAGTGGGATTCCCAGAGATGCTTTCGGGAGAGTTGGGTGAAGAATCCTTACAATGTGCTGGAGTTTGCCATGCATTTTGGCTGATGACAAGCTATCTGTTTCCAACTGAAAAGAATAAATTCCCTCTTGTAAAATTGCCAAGCTCTTCAGTGAGACATCTCGCTGATGTCAGCACTGCCAAAGGCATTACAAAGCCTCAAGATTTGTAGTTTGCTCCATATGCTTTTTAACGATAGATTCTTCTATGTGGGTCCTCAAAAATGTGGGAAAAGGGGGCAAAAAAATGTCTTCCTTCTAGGGAGTAGGTTTGAATCTCACTACTGAGATAAAATCCCTCACCCCATTTGCACCTTAAAAGGTTGGAAGATGTTGTCTTTTCTCCAAAGCCTGCTCTAGTCAGGATAGAGAAGATGTACTTCTCTAAATATGCAAAACATGAGAACTCAGTCTACCAAAGCTCATCCTTAGTCCTAAATTCTCACCTGTCTATTCTCTCTGCTCTGTCCAAAGTACTGGGAAGAAACTTGCTCTCCCTGCCCTGATCCCCCATTCATAACAAGGGTTTGTGGAGAAAGCCCTGGTGCTAGAACTGAGTCAGCTATTTATAAAAAGAACTATAACTCTGTGAGAGCTGCCTCCCTGTCAGTTCACCAATGAAAGGCCCATCTGTGTGTATGTTCTGTGTGCAAAACATTGCTGACTGACCACAGTCCACAGTTAGTCTTGAGTGTATTGAGGAAAACTACAGATACAGAACATCTGCTCTCTGGAGGAGTGTGTCTGAGCTGACCTAGAGCTATGTCTCAAAGTAATGGGTTTTTCTATTCTGAGTTTCAACAAATCAAATGCATTTGTTAAAATATAAAATTAAATAAATAGGAAAATAAAGAAGTATTTATTTTATTATTACTTTTACAACCATGTGACTTGCAAAATCTTCATGGTGATGGGCAAGTTTTCCACGTGAAAGACTCCAATACATGTTTCCCAAATTAAATTTGGACTGTAACACATGACAGGGAGCAGGTTGCCCAGAAAAGTTGTGCAGTCTCCATCCTTAGAGGCATTCAAGTTCAGACTGGATAAACATCTGAACAACCTGGTCTGGCCTTGTAACTGACACTGCTTTGAGCAGAACCTTCCTGAGGATATTTAAGACTGTCCTGGATCTTCCTTTTTCAGTTAGGAAAGTAAAAGTGGGAAAAGAAGCACTTGAAAGAATTCCAACTGTATTCTAGGGATTTTTTCCTTTACAATTTTAATGAATATCTATGAGCAAAATGTCCATTAAACTCAGCCTCCAGTGTAATCTGTTTGCAGTCCACACACCAGATGCAGAGATATCTAGTCAAGTTAGCGAAGACCCTTGTTAATTGTTTGACAGGATGGTGTGATGATGAGTACACAGGACTGAGCCACCAGGATGGAGTCTTGAGTTTAACATTGCTTTACTGTGTACCTTTGTGCCTGTATAAGCACTAATGATGCTGGGAGACCTGCAGTAGAAGGAGATGACATCCAAGTTAAGCAATCTCTTCTCTTAAAGGATAGACGGTTTCCAAAACGTCCATGTTGAGTTCTGTGTTGTTAAGATTGGCTCTCTCAAATAAGCAATTTCATTAGCTGAATGATCTCTCTAGGGAGATTTTTTGCAACATGTTTCTTCTGCTCCAAATCCAAATCAGCCTGATGTGGGACTGAGCTAATGATTTACGGCAGATGCTGTGTCAGATTAAAGTGGACTTTTGTTGCCAAAGCTATATTAAATGAACCAGTGGTGAGCTGAGTCTGAAATAGGACTGATTTAGGAAAGGTAGAGCCCTCACTCTACAGTGATGGCATGGAATATTCATTCCTTCTATGCCATTTACTGGCTGTATATGTGTAAATATATCAAATTGCTGTTTCTGAACATTTTAGGTCTGTGACAGGAATACCCTATTCTGCGGCCACTTTTGAAAAGGAACTTGGTCTTCATACTGGCTATTGCTGGGTACTATGACAAAGAGTCAAAAGAATAACAGAGTATTCAACAAGGAGAATGTGGCACTAAAGAAGTGGTCTATTCTGCAGCTGTGTTGCAAGCCTCTTTCATGATTTTGGGCAAACTGCTCAATGTTTCTATGCCTATAATACAGGGGTATTCTGATGTTCACCAGGGTTTGATGAGTACTTTTTGATATCAGCAACTTTTTTTTGTTTTTAATACAGAATTAAAAGCACATGTACTGCCTACCTGTGGCAGTTTGATCAACTTTATAAATCCTTTAAATCTGTGTTGTTTCTGGTGTAGTTGCAGTATTGCATTAAAAAAAAACAACACAGGATGATGATCAGTGAGCTGTAAGATAGATACATACGCAGAAGAATAGGAGCAATATTATTATACCCTGAAAAGCTCAAATATTATTATTGTATATTTATTATGCTAAGCAGTTGTGCACATAACGTGTACTTTGTGTCCTTGTGCACTGTTGAACAGTGATAAACCAAATACTTAACTATACTTATATTTAAGCACGTTGCATGCAGGCACGTAGTATAACATGAATTCATTAAGTAATACCCTCTCCTCTGCATGACATTATAATTCTGTACTTGGTTTGTGATGGAGAGGTTGCATTCTGGGACAAAACTGTTATTTCCATGCCCTTAGCAGAACCTGTATGAGCAGAGTCTTTCCAAGCAAAAATGAGAAAATTGAGAATTAGCTGGAGAATAAGATCAACACTAACTCCAGCAGTCATTGAATATAATGGTAGGATTGCTGATTCTTTATATAAAGGACTTGGTCCTGTTTCAGCAAGTGACATAGATGCATGCTACATTAGCATTACTTCTTTGCCCTTATTTTGTATTACAAGGAAATGTAATAGCGTAATCAACAGTTAACAGTGGCACTATCAGCATTTTTGTGAGTGCCTGAGAGGTCTGGCTCGGTGCTAGCTGCTCAGACTGAGTGGATCCAGCAGTGATTAGAAACTGTGTTATCCATCTGGAAAAGAAGAGAACACTTCTGCGGACAACACTGCAGCTCAGAAGTGCTAACACGACTGCTTCTGAAACTTATTTCATCTTCTTTTGAGGAGCACCAGATTATATCTTGCAGTAGCCATGTGATTCCCTGTTTACATCTAGGATCTGAGAATGCAGTGAATTTCCTAAGAATATGTGGGTGGACTTGGCCTCTAACCTTTAGCCTTTTAAATTCCTTTGGATTGCTGAAGGATTTTTGTTACCAGTTTTCTGGTTAAAGGGCAACTAGACTGACAGTTAAGGAAGAGATGTCTTCTCTTACTGTTTTTGTTTCTGTTGTTGTAGTTCAAGAGTGCTGTGACCCCCACTGTCAGTCTCCCCTCTAATGTTTGGTGGCCAAACTCTGCTGCCACATCAAAACTAACTTATCACAGCAAGATAACAATGTATAGAGGAAAAACAGCTTACATTGCCTTATCCATCGGTGCCGGCACACTGATGCAGCTTTATTCCTTGAAGGGCCATCTAGTTTCAATGTCATTTCTGTTAAGAGAAATTATAGTAGAACTCTCTGCCTAGTTATTTTTCCTCATAGTTGCCTTCAGCTTTCTTCTGGTGAAGAAAAGGAAATATTACAGCACTATTTCTCACAACAAACTTCCTGTATTTTACCTGCTGTTAAATGCCAGGAATGTCTTACTTCCTAAGGAATAATTCATCATGACTCCAGTTCTGCACATGAACACGGTGTTCCTAGGACCTGAACTCACACCATAAGGGACTTGAAATCAGCTTACAGTCTCACCAGGACAAGTCCTAAAACTTAACTCTGCCTTTCAGGAGACAGGTATCAGAGGCTTAATCCAACCTGTTATCAAACCAGTTGCCTAACATGTAGCACATGAGTAATCTGAATAGCTTGTTGATTCAGGCACAGGAACAGATGGTTTAGGAAAAGGGCTCCTGAGAATGCATTATATATTTGTTTGTTCCATTAGGCCTGTGGCAGAAGGAGATGTTCTTGTGCTGAGGGCATATGCGTAGGAGTGGTGAGATCTGGTTTCATTCCCAGTTCCATTCTCCTGTGTGTCCTTGGGCAAGGTCATTTTACTCTTTTATGCCTCGTTTACCCCACTGGCAAAGGGGGAAAAACAGCACAAAGTGGTGCTGTGGGCCTTCAATGTTCACGAGCTCTTTTACCTGCAGGTCTCAAAAATGCAGATTTTAAACAACAGTTTTATGTCAGCGTTGTGGGGAGGGATCATACTTTGAGGAGGCTAGCACGAGTCTGCTGTGTGTATTAAAAGGGACGGGTGGATTTCAAACTCTACCAGAGCTGCAGGTGTGGAAGTCCCCTGAGCTAACTAACCTTGGCCATATAGTCCTTGGCTCCTGCTGGGGAGGCTGCTTCATTAGCAGAAAAATTCTGTTCATTTCATCTTCACCTGTGTTATTTTGAGGGAGAGTGCACACATTCTTTTCTACTTTACTTTTATGTTAAACCTACGGTGCAATAACACCCAGAAGGGCATTAGCGGGTGTAAAGGGGTGCAAAGGGGTAATAATCACTCTACTTACAGCACTCCTGTCCCTTGGAAAAAAAAAAAAAAAAGCTGCAGGGCATAGTTTTCCGAGCACAGCAGAGAGGTCTGCCATGACCCTAAGCCCTGTCAGCAATAATGCAGGGTTCAGTTATGGCCTTTTATGGTTTCGCTTCTCTCCTGCTGATGAATTTCAAATGAAGGCTTTGCCAGTGCTGTCGGCATGGACAGTGTTCAACTGGCTTTTGCAGCATATTAAATACCTTCTCTGGCTAAACAGCCCGTGGGATGGAATTAAATTGTTTCTTTCTGTCTGTTCTTTATCTGGCAGACAAATATCACAATAGCTAATAATAGTGTTATACAGTAATATGATAACTGGATTTAGAAAGAAACCAAACCAATTTTGAGAACACATAAAGACAACTACTTCAGAGACATTGCTTCAGTGCTGTCTCTGTTGCTAAAATAACTTTTTTTTTCAGGGCCAATGGTTATATAGTTCTGTTTTCAGAGGCTTTCTACTGCAACAGCTTTGCTGCTTAAAGCACTGCCGAAGCCATGCAAGCTCTGAATGTGCAGCAAAGCCTTGGAGCCTTACTTTGGCTCAGACTGACCGTCCCATCAAGTAGCAGAACGATTGCTGTTTCCCTGCGCTCTGAGTTAGATAAGGAGAATGCTGCCTTTTTTGGTCTCCTGGAATGGTGCTTGTGTTCTGCAGACTGTAAACTTAGCCGCGCTAAGAGGCCAATGAGGTCTGCATAGCACGGTTTCAGATTTTGTGGGAGTCCTGTATGAGCTGGGGTTTGCTACCTATACAGAAGGAGAGAAAGTCTCTTATCAGGAGGAATTTGGGATTACAGACCACTGAAAAAGGCAAGGACCTCAAGACAAATCTGTTTCATAAATAACAGTGATTTAAATATTGTGCATGCTTATGCTTTACACTTCTCAGAGTGTACAAATAAAAATTAATTAAAGGTTACTCCAGGGTGTATATCAAAACCTGTTTACCAAAATATCTCTGAAAATTTGTCTGAGGAGGGAGTGCAGCTGAATTCAATTTGAGTAAACAAGAAGTGCATGTTTCAATCCCGGTATGGCCTTAAATGTGGCTTATACATTTCATGCGAGTCCAGCTCATGACTTTACCATCTGCCCTAATGAAAGTATGTCACAAAGAATAAACTGGAACCTGACCTCCTTGGTCTGGGGTAGCAGTAATTTATGTCTCCGTTTGTTGGGAAGTACCTTCTTTCCTAATCTGTGCCAAGTTTGCTGGAGCACAAAGGGAGAAAAGCAGTCGAGTCCCCTTTCACATCACCTCCACTATCCTCTTACTCCCCTGTGCTTGGTGAATAGTAGTACATGGAGCAGCTGCTGCTCCTTCCCCTGTGCCATTAGTGTCAGTGGCTTTACGCAGTCTCTATGCTGCTGTGCAGAATAGTCCCTAGGGCAGGCTGGAGGCCAAGTTAGCTGATTGCCCGTCTCCTTTGCCTGCAGCTGGGCTTTGTGAGGCACCTCAGGGCAACCCTACTCTTATTCCTAAAGAGATTACCTATGGAGCTTTGTGCTCGAGTCCCCCTTAGCATTTAGCTATCCAACCTGCAACTACTTTGTTAGCCTTTGCTAACTATTAGGCAAAGAAGGTGATCATGCATCCTAGTAAAAGAGGTATAAGTACTGCCAGCTACAAAGGGGGTGGAGCTTGTAGGAATCTGGGCAAATTCAGTAGGACTATGTGGACACAGCCAATTTGACCAGGACAATCTAGAGTATCATAAAGCATATCATAAAGCATAGCTATATCTTTATTTTGGTGTTATAGTCATTCTGTAAATTAGTCAAGACTGAAATACCCCTGGTTTTCTATACATAAGACATCTTAGGATAGAGAACATACATGTTTTCTTTTGCTGCATCCAGTAGTGAAGTTGAAGTTAGAGACTGACATTTAAAATGAATTGTTCCCCCTACCATTAGAGTCCTATGGAAGTGTTCACATGGAGCAGTGTTATCTTGGAATGCACTCACTTCCTTGTAGATCATATTTTGGCTTGTGGTTATGGTTTGGTATGGGACAGCAAGAACAAAATTGTGGTCCAGTGAAGCTATGTAAAATCCTTGCAATATATGCCTAAGTGTGAAGCACGTGTTTGTAAAAGACTGCACATGATATACAAATGAAACATTGAAGATGGGCAGCTCAAGGATGTAAATGATATGCTAAACACTAAAACAGAAGGACAAAATAGAGAACTGTGCTGGAACTTCTGCAGCCCTCCTCAACCCACTGGATATTTTTATTGGAAGCAGTTAATTGTGCTGATAGAGATTTCATATTCCAGAAGGGAATGTAGTTTGGCAAAATGTCCTAGCTTTCAATACAGACAGATGAATAAAGGGTAACCTTTAAAATCCCCATGGAATAAACTATTGAGAAACAAAACAGACACATGGAGAGACCATCTGTAAATTCTCTGAATGTGCAGAGCTGTAAAATACCATCCAGTCTGATATCAAATAATTTCTAAGCGTGGTAAAATGGTATATACACATCTGTCATATTAAGAAAGAGCAAAGATTAAGCTTTCTTTCTTGTTTATGATCTTCCATAGCAGCTACTACCCCAGTATTTATACATTGAGCAGATCTTCAAGCAGCAGCACTTGGTAGGCTTCAAACAAAAATGTGCATCTTTCTGGCTTGAGCAAGTCCAGCCGGGGTTACAGGTTCACTTATTTTCTTACTGGGAAAAAAATATATATATTAGAAATGTAGAAATATTCCCAAGACTGGCAGATATTAGACTAAAGTAATGTAG
This sequence comes from Anser anser, assembly GCF_964211835.1. NCBI lineage: Eukaryota > Metazoa > Chordata > Aves > Anseriformes > Anatidae > Anser > Anser anser. The sequence goes on along the minus strand of NC_139726.1, from coordinate 15,706,916 downwards.
CATTTTCTTGACAGCTAATGTACCGTTGGCCGTGAATGTTTTCTCTCTAGTGATCACACACCTTAAAAGCCTTGCTTTATGTAAGCTATGCTGGTCTAAAGGGTTGCCATTATCCAGGTGAGTCACGGAAAGTTTAGGCAACTGTTAAAGCATGCCCAGAGTTTCATTTGGAAACAACAGAGTGTTAAAAGTCAGCAAAGAAGTCACTGTATTCTCATGTCCTGCTGTGCTCTGCAAAGACTGAAGCACATGAGTTCTTTTCTCCTTCACTTTAAAATTCAGTGTATAGCTCTAACCAGAAGCTGTCAGATGTATGGATCTCTATAACCTCGTCTTCTCTCTGAAATGAGGGTTTTAGTATTAGAGCAAGCTACTTTTTCTTTTTTTAAAAATAAATCCATAGTGCCCACGTTTAGCTGTGTGCATGGCAGATGTCAGAGAATCTGCACTAGTTTGACAAATCTGAACAGATGCCTCTGGAGTGTGATAGACTACTGGCTCTTCAAAGTATTTTCCCCTTGCTATCAGCAACTGCTCTTTTCTGTTTGGATTTAGGATAAGTCAGCTGTTACTTACCCAAGTGCTTATATGTGCATCCTGAGATGGTGCAATGATGATTATATAGGAGGAAAGTATGACACACAGCTAAATGTTCTTCTGAACAGATTTTGAAGAGGACAGAGACAATACCATTCCCCATGAGGTCTCAATGCGTAATAATTTGTAGTGAAAAGTAGTTGGCTGTCATTGCTACTTGACTGCAAACATATAACGCATGTGTGCCATGTAAACGGTTCTCTGGAGCCTGGTGCAGTATTGCAAAAGGGTGGTGAAATTGTGAGTGATGTGAGCACTGACCTCTCACTTCTTGCCACCCCAAGGAGTCTGGGGCACGACTACTGCTCTTCAGGCACCAGGAGCCTGAGATTCTGTTCTTATCTTTGCTACAATCTTTCTTTCTAATCTTGGACCTCTTTCTAATCATTTAACGTCTCTGTTATTCAGTCCATGATACCTTAAACTACAAATTTATGCTTGTTAGTAGTCCCTTTTATTTTGCCAGAGAATGAGACCAGTAAAAAGTGACAACTAAGCATGGCAGTAAGCCATTCCAGAGGTTAAGGACACCTATTTTGTTTAACAAAAGATGTACAGTATAATGATGACTCCTAGTGGAATGGTGTTTTAAGTGTTGCCAAATTGAATGCAGATAAACCCACGCTCTGGCAGCCTATCTCTCTTCTGCCTGGGCATTCTCACATTGAAGGCAGCAACAAACCCTTGGTGCTCATCTCTCTTCCTCTCTCCCAATCTTTTCCCTCATACTTAAAAGTTCTATTCATACAACTCCTAACATGTTTAAGTTGGGGCGGAGGTGGATATTCAGTGATAACTGCAAATGAGTTTTCTCAGAGAAATAAATCATTGGTCAGTGGAACTCTGTAGAAAGAGATGGCCCTGTTCCAGGTGGTGAGCTGTCTTGATCCTACCCCATTTTCCCCCTCTATGAGTAAAACCACGGCAGTCAGAAGGAGAGGTCTTTCTCTCCAAGAACTAAAGTTGGGCTTCTGGCAAACTGTGGCCATTTCTGTCTGCTAAGTGAATTTCCTAGGGATGATAATTTCAGTCTGGAGAGGCAACTGATATAGTCTACCACAGTAAGGCTTTGATCAAAGTCCATAGCAGTTTTCACCAACTTTTGGATGATTTTATTGCTCAGAAAGTTGCCAGACCAGCCAAAAATACAGCCACTCTGCCTTTCTTAATGAAAAAGTGATAATGTCCTTTATCAGTTTTAACCAGCAAAAGGGGACAGGATTTTATCAGTCAGTATCTAATGCAACCGCTGTAGCATCTCACACTTGCTATCCTTTTATTTTCATCTTCTCTCATTTTATTCCATCCTGTGCTTTCTCATTCAGCCTTTAGCCACCAGTTCACCCAGATCAACATCATCATTATTTTGTAGTTTTTTCTAGATTAATTCTGAGAGGATTATTCCCAGGGAAGACATCTAGTTCCCTTTAAAGTCTTTAAAAGTGCTTAACTTCATAATTCTTATTTTTAATCAGTTATTTTTTTAGAAGCCAGCATTCTTCTGTCTTAGGAGAACATTCATTTCAGTGACTAGTCAATGATTAAACTTCATTTTGAAAAAGTCATATGACTTCAAGGTTTCTGTATTTTGCCAGACATTTTTATAGTTGGTTGCTCATCTACACACCAGGTTCTGATGATATTGGCTTTTTTTTTTTAACCAAAAAATGCACCAGACTTCCAAAGTCTGCTCACATAAAACTCAAGATCTGTGTTTCTATGTCAACACACTGGTTTGGGTATCTCTGATACCCAGGTATAGTTGGATAAGCGGTGCATAGAGGCTATGAAATGTTAGCAGGGGCCTTGAATTATGGAAGCAGAAGAAGAGAGCTTGGGGAATAGCGTCACAGCTATGGTGACTGTTAGAGGGTAACCCTCTAAGGAAGTTCATCGAGGAGAGGTTTGCACTACTGTGGGAGATTTGATTTCAGTACTTGCCAGCATAGTTGTGACTGGTTTTAGTCTCAATGGTTTCTGTAACGACAGCTGTGAAGGGCATTAGGCTTCAGAACAGCTTAGCAGGATGCCCAAGGACTGAACAGCCCATGCTGAGGCCCATGTGGGATTGGCATCTGTGTTTGCTAATTCAGGTATGTCTGCCTGTGCTACAGCTGTATTCTTACTCTAGTACAAACCTCTGAAGCAGAGCAATAGCGTGGAAGGAAAATGGTTGTTAGCTAGGGCAAGTAATACCTTAACAGAAGTCCTACCTCTTACCCTTCCAATTTCATCTAGTGTGCTTTGCATCTGTTTTTTGCAGATAAACCAGACCCACCTGCTGGAACACCTTGTGCATCAGACATACGGAGTTCCTCCCTCACTCTTTCATGGTATGGCTCCTCTTACGATGGTGGAAGTGCAGTGCAGTCTTACACCGTGGAGATCTGGAACTCAGTGGACAACAAATGGACAGACCTCACTACCTGCCGCAGCACGTCTTTCAATGTGCAGGACCTGCAGGCTGACCGGGAGTACAAATTCCGCGTGCGAGCTGCTAACGTGTATGGCATCAGCGAGCCCAGTCAAGAATCTGAGCTGGTCAAAGTTGGAGAGAAACAAGAAGGTTAGTTTTTAAAAGAAAAGTCTAAGTTTAATTAAATCATAACAGTTCCCCAGTAGGGTCAGGCAGCTTTGCCACACTCCTTCGCACGTGCTTCTGTGCAATGAATGCTTAAGCTGGCTGTAAGCATGCTGAAGTCCCTTTGTAGCTTCATGTGGGTGTCTGTGCTTATGTTTTCTGTGCATCAATTGTGGAAACTTGGCTTCAGAAATCCCTAAAACCTGCCTTGTGAAAGCAACCAATAACTTGACTTCTGGCTTGCTCCGTGCATGCTGGCTGACAGACTTCTGTCGTTCAGCACACAGGTAAAGGGAGATAAAATATTTCACACGTTACCCATTCAGACCTTGCCCAACTGGGAAATTATGTTTGGTGGCTTACCTGAAACATACTGGGGGATTCATTTCACTTTATAGTGGACATACCATAGAAAACCAAACCAAAAACACTATCCCAAATTTGCTTTTGGAAAAAGCAAATGAGCTTGCTGCCAGGCAAGCACTGAATACACAGCAGAAATTGAATTAGCCTCTCATACTAGACATGATTTCTGTGCTTCAGATCCCAGCATGGTAAAGCACCTCAGTCCCGTTGCCCCTAATATACCTGATCTTGTGAAATTGTGACTTGTATCCTGCTTAGCATATTGGGTTTGCAGCATTGTATGGGTGATAAAAATATTTTTTAGAGTTTTTGATTCCAGGTGCAATGCATGTAAAATATTTTTCAGTATGCTTTTCCTCTTGTCTGCTTAACATCTTCTCAATTAGGCTAATGGGAAGAGTTGGAGCATTTTAGAAATTATTGTAAATTGTTACAAATGTTTTAAACACACACAAAGAAATCAACATTATTTTTTTAAAAACAGATTTTGAGTACAGATTTCTGGGCACACCCACATCTACCTACTGTGCAAGGATCACTTTGATATTCCTACCACACTGAAAATCCCAGAACCAAATTTTCAGCACCAAAATTATGTATTTTGCCATGTTTCCTGTCTTTGGAGAGTGGACTGTGTGTTGTATCTCTCCCTCCTTATCTTTATATGCAGAGCTTTAGAGTTTTAAATGTCTCACATAGTCCTTGTGATGTTATCTTTCATTGCCACAGCAAGACAAAATGATAGCAAAATGGTGCAGCATCACAAAGCTGTGTAAGCTTCTCAACAGTCATTTCCAAGCAAAAGGGAATCATACTCCAAGTGTTTTAAAGATTTAGAAACTGATGTAAATCAAAATGCAACTTCTCTTCAAAGGGAGAAAAAATAATGTTAAGAGTAGCAATAAAATTGAAAGAAAGCTAGGCGGTATTGGCTTTTCGTAATAGAATTCCCTGTGTTTGAATGCCCTCTTTCTTTAGTTGCAGGACGAACACCTTCTAGAGCTGGGGACCTGACCTGTTCCTAGATTTGCTTTTCCTAGAGCAAGCGCTACTTGTACCGGACCAAAGCAAACAAGCTATTTTTATTTTTAAGTCTGACAGTTTTCTTACATAGATTTAACACAAAGAGTCTATAGAGCAAATGAATCATTGTGACACAAATTTTTAACAGTCAAAAAGTTTCTTTGGGTGAAAAGAAATTGCATTTTGTTTGCAGGAGGGTGGGTTGTCTTTGTGCTCTCAGTTCCAGGGCTTCTAGCTTTCTGTTCTTGATACTGCAGCTAGCGTGAAGAAAGGGCAAGTCATATAAAGCGTGATTTTTCAAGTGCGTGAGTGTAGCTGGTGCCTTAACTGAAGGCAGTGGAAAATGCACATGTTCAGCACTTCTGAAAGTCAGGACATTAAACTGTCATCTATGTAAACACTTAGCTGAGTAACAGGGGATTTTCCATTACTGCCAGGAAGAGTGATTACTGATTTTCATACTGAGGTGGCCGTTACATATCAGCAATCTCAATCTCAATAAAATTCTAGCAAAGAAAGGCATGGGTAACTTTTCAACGTGAATTTCAAGAAAACAGCTACTAAAATAAGGTAGTAAGTCACAAGAGATTAAAGAAGACATTGCCATGTTTGAGGAAATCTTTTTACCGTTAACACACTTCTGAGAAAGGTTTTAGCACAGCTATGCAGAGCTTACAAAGCTCAGATATATTCTATTTAGTTAATTTAGGCTTCCAGTTGTGAACCAAAATGTTTCAAGTTCATGTCTTCAGTATAGTGTCGCTGCAGAACAGGGAACTGACTTCTTTGTCTAATCACCGTTTGGCAGACCTTAACTACGGGCAGTGTGGCTGGGATCAGCTCCCTTAGGCAGCCCTTAAAAGGGGAGGAAAATGTGATGTGCTTTCTGCAAGTGTGGTTTCTAGCTGAGGAAGATCTGAGGACAGCTACGCCTGCATGGGGAGGGCTCGCTTCCCTCCCTGCTCTTCTGGTAAATGACTGCAAACCAGCGAGTCTGTTTTGGGACATACAAGGGTTGCAAATCCTGCAGGAAGAGAGGAGGACTTTAGTAACAGATTATATTTACTTGATTGGCTTTGCTACCGGAATACATATGCAGGGTTATGTCTTGAATATGAAAAGGTGATGCCTGCATCAGATCAGTTACCTGCGTTCCCTTCATCTTTCTTTCTATTTTCTTGTCCACTACTGCACTTAACTCTATACTCTAAGGCAAATAAAGGTGTCCGGAGTAATGTGTTAATGTTTCATAACATGAATTGGTTGACACAGTAGGGATAAATCATTCGATTAGGCTTGCACTCTATGATGACAAAGTGCAGCTTTGGCAGCTACAGGGAAAGTCGTACAGGTCCCCATGAAACTGCCTTTGCAGCTGCTCAAATTACTGGTCATAGCCAGAGGTCTTAGGAGCAAGTCCAAGCAGTGTAAGTAATGTATAGCAACATTCCAGCTACCACCCCTTTGCCTCATACCTGCAGGCAACATAGGGAACAACACACAAACTGGTGTTACTGACAGTTCATTCACATGAGAATAAAAAATTATAATCAGAACACTCAGGCCAGCTTCCAATCTGCCTTGTGTCATGGGGCTTGCTTACGCCTCTGCATGCCTTTGAATATTCCTGCAGAACTGAGTCTCCATTTGGACATCTTTGCTTTCAAAGTTCCATGCTCAGGAAGGTGTACACTCTCCAAATTTTCTAGTCATCTTGAGTCTGAAAAATGCGCCTCCATGCTTTGTGGGAAATCTTTTCATCTATGAGCATGCTTTAATTTTAGGTTTACAATTGCAAAAATGCATCAAAAAGCCAGAAAAGGATTTGTCATTGAACCAGAAGTGTAGCTATTGATTTTAATATTTTTAATTTATTTTCTATTCCATTAAGGCTTTCCTAAAGCAATTTATTAGATGATTTTGAATTGATTCAGTATGCTTATGTTTCTACTAGGGCGGTAAAGTAGCCAAGCACTGTAAAACACAAGAATTAGATTTATCAAGAGATGGTGACTGAAGTTTGACTATGTAGTTATTAGAAATGAAAAAGTGGTGAAGAGATTTTAATTATGGAGTTAATACACAAAATCCCTGACTGGTTTTGCTGCTTAGCCATAAGGGTCTGCCAGTTACCCATGTTACTGTGAATAATTTGACTGCTTTATGTGAGCACAATATCCTATTTAATGCATTATTCATGTCTTGATTTTCTTTACAGAAGAACTTAAAGAAGAGGAAGCGGAGCTATCTGATGATGGTAAGAATTTCATATTTTAATCAGGAAAAAATAAAAGCTATGTTTTTATTTCATATTCTATGGAGGTTTTAATCATGGTCCTCACTCCTTATTTGTAGAAGGGAAAGAAACAGAGATTGAATATCGGACAGTTACTATCAACACTGAACAAAAAGTTTCAGATGTCTATAATATTGAAGAAAGACTGGGATCGTAAGTACTATACTGTGCTTTTAAAGACACATTGCTTTCCAGGCTACTAAGAAATTACAAGGCTAGCAAAAAAAAAATAAAAATAAAGAGGAACACACTGTGCACTTGCATTTCCATTATATCCATCAGTGGTTACAAGATTATCCTGCCCACAGGCTAAAATCTCTGTTGACAGTGGTTATAATCCCAAGAGCATTAATAGTATTGCTCAGAGAAGGTCAGCGATTAGCCTGGCTGTTTCTCACTGCTCAAACTCGTGGTTATGTGAATTGCATGCCATGATAATCTTTGAGCAATTTGTGCTGCTGGTGGTGCTGAAAGGCAGAGGATCATGTACGGTTCTCTTAACAGAGCTGGCATTTATCCTTCTGCTGGCTAAGTGTGTCATAGAGGTGCAATTGTACATATACAGTGAAGTGAATTGAAAGTAGACTCTATCATTCAGGTTCTGATTTCATCTACATCCTGACATTTCACTTCAAACCTGAGATGTTTCCTACCTTCTGCTTCTACATAGGTATATGGCCTATGGAGGAAAACTTGAGTCACATGAACTAAAGAATGCTAGGTGTCCCTTTTTTGAACCCTCTTGTATAAAAAATGTTAATTGTAAAATTGGGGTCTCTCTAAATATGGTAGTCATCAAAATTTCTTGCAGATTACTCTTCACAAAATCAGTACAGAACAGTACTCGATATGATAATTTTTTTTAATTTCAGATAGTGTGGTTGCACTGGCTTATTTAGTAAAATTTTGCTAGTCTTTGTGGACCATGCATTGTAAAAACATTTTATGGAAATAGATGTATGTTTTCAGGGGCAAATTTGGACAAGTCTTTAGGCTTGTTGAAAAGAAGACTGGAAAAGTGTGGGCAGGAAAATTTTTCAAAGCATATTCAGCTAAGGATAAAGAAAACATAAGGGATGAAATCAGCATCATGAACTGTCTACATCATCCAAAACTCGTCCAATGTGTAGATGCCTTTGAAGAAAAAGCCAACATCGTTATGGTCTTGGAAATGTAAGTATAAAACGGATCATGCTAACAAAGCTAATAAAGTTGGAAATAATTGTGCATAGAAAAGTAGCAACTTACCTAGATATGGGTGACTGACAGAAGCTTCGGAGTCTGCAAGGTTTCACACCTTGTAAGTTTTTCCAGTCATTCATCCAAGCTGTTTAAACCGTGTAAGTAAATCTGTGATGTCTTTCTTTAAAATCAGTGACGATGTGTTGCAGACTTCATTATCTATTTCATTTGGTTTTTAATCTAGTACGTGTAGTGCTTTTCTGCAGCTCACTCTTCTATTGCCAACTTGGGAGGGGAGAGAAAAAAAGTTAGTTGCAATTTGGCTTGTTTTTAGAACCAAAAATGTGCTTGAGGAGGAGAAAAAACATTTTTCTTTAGGAAGTTCTAAGCAGATGTTGAATAAGCTTGTGTCAAATTTCACCTACACACTGACCAGTTATCTCTTGCAACGAACTGTATGTGGATGAAGAACAGGCTGTAGAGGAGAGAGATATACTTGCAAATGCAAACCTTAAAGCTAAATTACAACAAAACAGTTGAATTTCCATGAAAAAATCACCCAGGGAAATTTATAGTATCCAAGAGGTATTGAGAACACTTTGTTCACATCAAGGGCAATATCCAGTTTTTATATTTTTAAGAGACTTTAAAAAGGGATTAGTCTGATGAGTTTTTCCTGCAACAACATAAACACTCTGATTGTAAAACACTTATTTTTAGTAACGGAGATCCGTCTAAGAAATATTCACCGGTCAGCACAGTGAATGCTCCAAATCTAGACCAGTAGATGCAGAAAGATGGTTTACACTGTAACCCATTTGTATTTTTGTTTCCAAATTTGTATTCCAAAATTGTGAATTTTGTTTCCATATTCGTATTTTTTGTATCAAAAAAAAAATAAAATAAAATCTAGTTAAACATGACTTGATCTGCCCTTAATATCAAGACAGATTCTGTGTCAAGGTCCAGGTGTCGCAGTTATAGAGGGGGATTTCTCATCTCCCTGAAAGTCATTACACTCTTTATCACAAGATTTACAATTGAGTAAAGCTGGATTTGAAGACAGCCTAGGTTGCTTTCATGTACTTGCTGAGTAAGATAGCAATAGCTATCTTCACCTCACAAAAACTGCTTTGGGCTATTAACTCCACACCACCGTGGGAAGGAGAAGAAAAGCGCCTTAAGCAGTGCTATAAAGCATCTCACAGGGCTGGAACTTAGGCTTTGAAGATAGATTTTTTTTTCTTCGTGAAAAGAGAAAGTTGAGAACATGTTCATACACTAAAATTCATTATAAGAAAAGTATCTGCACACTGAGGAGTGGAAAGTAGTGGTCAGACGTCAGAAACACTGAGAATGAGCATGCATGACCAACGTGATGTTTGCATCATGCGTAATGCACCTGCTTAGTGTGAATCCCATACTTGTGGCAGTAGCAGCTGGAAAGAAAAGGAAATCCTGATCTGTGCTGATGTGTTTTCCCAAAAAGTTACATCAGCCACTGTGCTGCTGCCACATCTAGACAGCTGCACTTTAATGGGCTGTCTGCTGCAAGGAGAAGCTGTTTTTTTGCTGGCTGGAACTGCTGAACAAGAAATAGGTTGTTAGGAGCAAAAGAGATGTTATCTATTATCTTGCTTTCTTGGCATTTGCCTAGATTATGTGAAAGCTGCTATTGCACTGGCATATTTCAGAGACTGAAATGCCGTTATACAACCTTGGTACTTATGTGCAAGACGGTGCTTTTATTTTTAGATTCAGAAGTTGAACAAGCTGATGATGGTAAGGGAAGGGAGCCCTACTTAGCTTGGAATTGGAAGCTGGCAGACCTAATGGAAAACAAGGAAATGTATAAAGAGGTTTGAATATCATAGGGCTTTACACTCCATTAGTTCCCAGCTGCAAAGAAAGGGTGTTTATTAAAAAATATATATACAAAAATACAAACAAACTTAAAGTAGTTTTGCTAACCAGTCTAATTAGGATGTGATTTTGGTGGCTACACAGGGTTTTGAAACCCCACGTGGAAATTTCCATAGCGTTAAGAGCCATAGGAGGAGGAGATCTTAAAGGAGCATGCAGGCAGGGGATAGTCATCAGTCTCTGCTCTGGAGCAGGTCTGGGCAGTGAGATGCTTCCGTGACACCTTTGTGTCAGATGGTTTAGTGGCCTCTGCACTGTCACTGTCCCCAGGTGACACAGTTACAGCATGGCAACTGCACCACTATTGTTTAGAAAGGCACCAATGGATCGTTTCTGTTTTATCTATTAAGCTAATATTTCTTTGCATGTCAGGGAAATTGTGGCAAGTACTTTCAAAAATTCTTCGTATCCAAGCTATTCTTTTTATTCCTACCAGAGTCTAAATAAGTGGATTTTAAATAAATCAAGCTCATCTGCCATTAGTCCTCTGCTAAACCAGATGTTAGCAGTGACTGGAATTTAGCAGCTCCCCCTTGCACTCAGAGTGGACCTTTTGACGAGGAGCACCTTTGGATTTTTCTTCCTGATATTAATCCTGAATTTTTCATTTTAATTTTATTCCTACATCTTTCTTACAAGCTTTTAAACTTTGCCCAGCAATTCTTCTCTTGTTTTGCAATTTGTCATACCACTATTTTGCATTGTTTGATTTTATATGTATAATAAATTTAGGGTTTTTCCTGGTCATTCAGTTTAAATTAAATGCTATAGTGATTCAATCATTTGATGTGCTCTTCCCTGAAAACCTTCTTATCTACTACCATTTGTTAGAAGTCGGGGCAAATCTCGGGCATTTCCTTTGCAGATATAATACAGGATCTGTTCCAAAATAAGTATCCCAGTGGAAAAGGAGCTTAAAAAACAGTAGCAAGTTGTGAACAGTATTCAGCATTGGGAGCTAAGTGCCTTAAAGTACATTTTTACATACTTCAGATAGTCAGTTTATTTTGACATAGATAAGAAAATTATTGTGTTGAAAATTAAGATTATTAAAGCAAAATTGCAGCAGTCAACTCTGCATGTCTCCATTTATTTGGTATGATTTAAGTTGACACAAGTCTCTAAGGTTTTGTCTTTGTTTCAAAGGAAGATTTATCAAAATGCAGGGAGTATTTGCTTGGGCAGCTCCATGGTAGAGTTTTCTCACTGTTCTTCCATGACCAAAATATTAAAATCAAATATTTTAAGTGTGTACTCTCTGACTCTGTAGAGAAGAGTATTTCCCTCACATTGACCTGATTAGATGTTTAATTCTGAGACAGCTGTGACTGTGTGAAGAAAGCCTGCAGAAGCAGGTCCTGTTGTGTGTATGCAGGACCAAATCTGCATTGGTTCGGTTCAGCTTCCTAACCTGTGAAAAATTAACCTGCATTTCACTCAGGATATAAATGGAAAAATTTGCGTTCTATAAATGCAATTGCAGTTTAATGGTGCTTCCAGAGTGTCTGGTGGTCCTAAGGTAAAAACAGCATGCAGATGCATTAAGAGTAATTCATTTCAAAATTGTATGCTAAAAAGTGGTGCTTGAGGCAATGGTACAATTTCTGGGAAACTTTCTCTTTAAGGATCTAAAAAATATGTCAGTTTTCTGTTAAAAATACATCCATGTTAACAGTCAAAAAGGAATCCATACTTTTTAGTATCAGGATGATAATTATTTGTAACTGCAGAGTGCTCCAGTTATAAATATTTTGCATATAGATGTTTTCATAAACACATCCATACAAGTTAATGTCTTACTGCAGTAACAAAATACTTGATCCCAGGCACATCAGAGCTGTTTTTTCAATAGCTATCACCATATTATTGGCTTTATGTTACAAATGTGCTCTAATCCAATTCAACCTCTGAATGTGTCAAGTGTGTACTGTTCTTTCTATTTCCATGTTAACAGGAAACTGCAGTAGCATCTATGATTATATATTTTCTGAAATCTTGTAGCCAAAGCAACAGATGTGTCCAGAACTCCAGATGTTTCAATTTCAGTATAGGATATGAGGGGTATAATCCTATATCTGACAACTTGCAAACATTGCAAGGCCATTTTTCACTTGCGTGTTTTCTTTCTGTAACTGAAATTACATTTGGCAATAAGCATGAATGCTGCAAAATCTTAAGCCATATAAAGACCATGAAACATTTCAATTAGAGCAGATTTCTAATAGCAAATCTGCTCTAAACACCCCTTGCTCCCTTCTGTATCAGTCATTCATCTGCTACATCCAAAAACATAGTTCCCATCTTTGGACACGAACAGATGAAACAGTTGGTGATTACTCAGAATTAAAAAAAAAAAAAATGCATTTTGTTTTATTAAATCTATGTGAACTGTCCCACTTTAGTTCCACAAAGAGTCCAATCCAGGAGATTCTGCCCTGGAAAGACTACTTATTTCACATCTTAAATGAGCATAAAAATGGAATTGACCTACAAGGAGTGTGATGATGGTTCAGCTAAAAATACCAGCACTGAAAGAGTTGTGGATTATATTGCCCTGCCATAGCTAAGGGGGAAATTCCCACTGAGCTCACTTGGGTCAGAAATTTACCCTTTGAGCTTTGCATTCCAATTAAACATATCATTTGAATTCTTCCTTCTGCAGACATTCTTTGTCACCCTCAGCCTCCCTTCTTCTCAAATGCCTTTTTGCTAATCTACTAAAAGTTTTGTCCTTTTCTATGACCCATCCCATACTTTGGGATCATACTCTTGATCCACACTTTTTTCCCCTCCTATCCTGTATTGTAGTTTTCTTGATTTCTAAATTATGTTACCTGCACTTGTGTAGTAATGGAGCATAGAAAGGAAGGAAGCAGTGAGAAATGTCAGTTTGGAGTCTGGAGTGGTGGCAAGGACACATCAGAGGTGTGACAACCACATTGCACGCAATTGACAGCCAGGTGCAGGTGGCTGAACGATAAAGGATAATGACATCAAAAAATGTAGATTGTATCCTGGAGTGACTACTGCAAGCTTGAAATACTTGGATTTGTGTAAAGGAAATAGTTTGATTGCTCTCAAAATGAAAATGGTACAGAAGCCCTCTTTTTTCTGTCTTTCCTAGGGTTTCAGGAGGAGAACTCTTTGAACGAATTATTGATGAAGACTTTGAACTGACAGAGAGAGAATGCATTAAATATATGAGACAGATTTCAGAAGGAGTTCAGTACATCCATAAGCAGGGTATTGTGCACTTGGATTTGAAGCCAGAAAATATTATGTGTGTCAACAAGACTGGTACAAGTATCAAACTCATTGACTTTGGACTTGCAAGAAGATTAGGTAATGATTTTTCTATTTCAGTATGATATGGGGAAAGGGACAGGACAAGCATTAAATCATACTTACCATTATATTCTTCCATATAAAAGAGTACACAGAAATGTTTTATACAAAGAAGTATGAAACTAGGAAAAAATAGAAAAGGGGAAAATAAGACATTCCAGAGAGAGAGAAGGGCACCTCATCTTTGAAAGTTTGCAGAAAGTATCTATTTTTTTTCCGTGGCCATAGTATACCTGTAGATTGCAAGGTAAAATATACAAAAGTACGAATATTAACAAATATTACTTTTACTATGAGAAACTGTAAAACACTAACTTTCTAACTCTAAGAAATGGAACAAAACCTCAATCTGCATGAGTAGTATTACAAATATTTGAAACTTTTTTAACAGCAGAATTTAAGGTGAAGTTCTTGAAGACTTCCAAGTATGGATAGTTACACTGAATTTACACCTACCTATTAGTGTTCTCGTTTCCCATCCTAACTAGCAACATATTGTTGTATATGTAAATTATAGGAGGAATTCTATAAAAAGGTGTGTTTTGGTCATGCTCAAAATGACTAATAAAACAATACTACTTAAAATAATACAATGGAAAAAAAAAAAGTTCCATTTGACAAGCTCCTCCTCTTCCTAAGGTGTTTTTAGTTGTTTCTTTTCATTCATTCTGGACTAAGTTTTCCAGCGTGATCTGCAATCTGAAAGCCAAAGACCATGGAGGGTTCTTCTTTTCATATTGCTCGCTGTCAACTCAGCTTTAGAAGGCAGCCCTCCAGTTGTGTTTGTTCAGTGTTAAACAATGCCAAATCACACACTGATCTTTTTTTAATCCTGCACTTTCACAAGAGAGAAAATAATAATTCCAAAAATTAAAAGGAGCTAAAACACTTTATGAAGATGTTACACTGGCTGAGCTGAGATTTGTCACTCTTGCCATTAAATTGATTAGAACAACTCTGCATAAAGTTGCCTACAGCTATATTCTTAGTTATAATCTTTCCCCTTCACTCTTTAAACAAAATTATAATTCTTATTAAAAAATAGAACATTTTCATGAGTAAATTTTGAAATTGAAACCTGTTCTTTATTACCTGCTATATGCTGCTCATCCTACTTCTTTTGATACTTAAGTAACAGACTACAACATACTCAAGAATATAATTTTACTAAAACAAACCAAAAAATGGTATGTTGAACAAGTAGGGAAAAACAAATCTGCTTTTCAGATTTCAGATATTCAACTTGAATGAATTTTGCATGAATCTCATTCACAACATTACATGAGTCTTGGAACTGAGAGACATAAGCGTTTATTTCATTCATTAAAAAAAAAGAGTGGCACCATTTATGTTCCTTTGCCAGTGGTGAGATTTTTGTTACCAGCTGTGTGAAAGACTTCATCCCAGGATGTTCCAGCTGTGAACCTGGAAAACTATACTTTAACTGCTGAAGCGAGTGGATTTCAACAGCAACAGACAGGCATGTAACAACAAAACACCTTTTTATAGAAATTTCTTCAGCTACCTTCATAACTTGACATCCCGGTTAAACCCACATTCAGCAAAAGGAAGATCCTGTTTTCAGGGGCTCGTTCATACCCATTAGGTTTTCCATTTTTCTGTTAATGTAGAGGCACGGCTGATACCAGTTTGTGAGCTGCTACCATCAAATCGTATGTGGCAAATCTCTAACCTGTATATAACTTTTTTTTTTTTTTTTTTAATGTAGAAAGATGAGAGCTATGGGCACTGAACCTGATTTTGGTTTTACAATGCTGTACATTCATTTGGCTAATTACTAATTCTTGCAAAGTTACACTTTAGGTAATTGCTGTTTCTTTCACCAGCCTGCTGTTCTGGACAACTCAGGGTGTGTGGCATTTCCATAGCAAGAGAATGTGCCCTCCCGTTCCATGCCCCTAATGTTCCATTTGCTAAAACAATTTTTACTACGTGACCTCTTTTTGCTAATTGTCTTACATGGAGAACTGACAGCACATTCCTCCATTTGTATTCCTTCAAGCCTTGTGATTTTGAAATTGACTGTCAAATTCACTTTGATGGAATAGATGTGGGATTAGGAGCCCTCGTACTGTGTCTGTGTCCCTGATGCAGCAGATACCTCTCAAGCAAGGGACTGCCAAAGGGAGCAGTGACTGATTTTGCATTTCAGCTTCTGAGATTCATTTGTAATTCTTTTTTTGTAACTAACGCAAACTGATGGTTCTAAATATTCATTGTTTCAATCGGTTTTAGAGAAAATAGAATCAGCTCCTTCTGCCGTCATTTGCAGCAGCTAATTAGTTTTCTTATACTGTCAGGAAATACCAAAGCCGCAGTGGGATATTTTCCTGACCTTTTTTGGTGTGCTGAGGAACACATGTAGAAAATTGTTTAAGATAAACTTCTCGAGGAGAAGAGAACGGGTTTTGAGTACTGTGAAGATATTTTTTTATTAATCAGTTGATTATACACAGTGCCGGCTACAGTTTCCAGCTAGCCTGTCAGCTTTCTGTCTGAACTAAGTGATATCCAAACACAGATCCTACTGTGTACCAAGCTTGTAAACATCTGGGTAAAGAGTTGACATATTACTGCATAGAAAAGGTCTTATTCTTTTCTTTTTTTCTTTTATACACAGAAAATGCTGTATCAGTTCTTTCACTTTGTATGCTTGCACTCAAATGCCGTGTTTTCAAAAAACATTTCTCTGACCTATGGGCAGCACATTTCATACACCAGCCTTTTGCATACACAGTGGCTCATGGTAGTTTACACAGTGCACAGAAAAGCTTCCAAACTTGGATGTGAAAATCCGAGCCTGAGATTTGGACGATCATGATGAAGCTTTTAGAAAATAGGCTCTTTGTGACAAATTTTGGTAATTTTTCATAAGGACAGGTGGAAAAAAAAATGTGGGTGCTGACCTTAGAAAAAAGGCAACAGGGAAAATTGTATCTTAGGCTTCCTAGTTGTTTTTGGAAAGGAAGGGGGATCTCTCATTGCCACTATGGAAAAGACATCATCTTCATTCTAGCTAAATCAGTTTAGGTTGGATCTTTTTGTTGTAGGAAGGCTCTGGTTTCATGAGTATAGGGATGCTGTGGAATATCTTTTGCATGTGATTTTTAAAGGCTAATCAGATGTCTGGCAGGAAGGATCTTGTTGTTGGCGGACTTGCATGGGGAGAACAAAGTGAATGCCTGGGACTGCTCCCAGGCTTTCTTCTGTTTCTGTCCCTAGAAAAGGGTTCTCTCTGCATAGCAGAGAGTCTCTGAAAGCAGGGATTACATGTGAAAATGAGGTTTCCACAATTAATTTATTATCATCACATCTGAGCAGTGCAAAAAGTGTTTCACAACATTTAAAATGAGAAACTGGCACAATTGTGAATGAATTCACTATGGTAGTGCCTAAATTTCTTGCAAGCATACTGTGCAATCCTGAGGGAAGTTCTTAACCCCATATATCCTTCAATTTTCATGTTGTAAGCTGGGGATTTACATAAATCAAAAGAGTACTAGCATAGATGCATGATTACATTTTATGAAATAACTAAACAGTTTTCAGTGGAGGTAACTGTAAATGCATCATCAGAATTTGGATCAGCATTTATGTTGCAAAATAAAGTAATGGAAGTTCGAGTCAATAAAAATGCTCTGTACTGATTCACTGTTGTGGACAAACAGCTTTTATTGTAGTCTTCTCCAAACTTTGACCTGCTGTTTTGTTGTTTTTTTCAAGCTTTTCTCCTGATTACAGAGCTGGAAATCTGTGCATGTGGTTACCTTAGCAGAAGCAGGATTGGAATCTGTTACATCTGTTTTTCTTCCCATTCATATCTGCTTTGTTTAGATGGTAATCTCTTTGGGAGAGGGATGGTTCCTCTATCATTGTACTGTGCCTAATCTGGATGCTACTCTTGCACAAAAGATAAGCACAATGCAATGTGTCTCACTTAAGAAAAATCCTGATTGTTCAGGTACATGTGCAGACTGGACACGAGTATCTCAACCTAAATCCAAGCCTGTTTGAAGTCAGAAACCATTTATCTCCTGACATTCTTCTACTTTTATAATACTTTTTTTTTTTTAAATTGGGACTTTTTTTCCCCCTATCCCCAATCTATTCCTTATAGTTTCCTTCCCGCCTGCCCTTGCTTATTCTTTTCCTCTTCTTCCCATCCTATTTAGAATAACCATCAAAGAAAATGAGCCTATTGAGATTTATCTAGTATCTTCCTAGTGAATTACATTGTGTTTCACACTATCAGTAAAAATTAGACATATCACTCCTAGTTGCATACTGATAGCATAAACGGGTAATGTTAGATTCTGTATAGGTTCTTATTCTACCTTCATCACTGCATTTTCCAGTAGAGTAGTACCGGTGGGTCAGCACAAGAAAGATAAAGTTCCCATGTCCTATGACCTGATTCTTTTAGTTCATATTGCTAGCAGTAGCTTGGTTGTGGATCATTTCAGAAGCATCCACAAGCAGAGCCAAATGTAAGATATCTCCCCTTTTTTCACCATTTTGGGGCTCCAGAGGTATGCTTGTAGTCAAGTCTGGTTTTCAGAGCAGGCTCAAACCCACTTTTATTGATAAGGTAGTGATCCATTAGGTGCGTCATCTTCTTGTTTTGTTGTTTCACCTCCTACCTGTGACACTTCAATTAAGAGACAATGTGACCCAGTATTGATTCTCTTTCCTGTTTAACCTATAAAAATGTGTTGGATTGAAATAGATATTTCTTATTATTATAACTTTATCATTACCGTATCTCTACCATAATAAACAGATCCCTGAGCTTTAATAAATCTTGGATAACTTGTGAAAACTCCTTTCTAACCCTGGAATCCTGAAATGCTCTTGTGAAGCTGCTTATAGGGATGGAGGCTCAAACACTCGTGTACTTCAGAACATCCAAACCTAATTAAACAGTAAAAGTTGTCTTCTTTCTTAGTCCTGGTGTTGTGCAAACTCCTTGCAATAGCAACCTTCTTAGCATGTGCCTTGTACTGTGTGGTAAAGGATGCTTAACATGTCATTCTTTTTTACTATTCACGTGTCAGCTGAGAAAATAGCAGTTCAGGCATGATTTATTTTTTTCAGATAAGAATCTTAACAAAACCACAAATATGAGAGCAAAAGTGGTTTTTCTGTTGTTGGAGAATAACTTTTTAAATCCTGCATGCAGCAGTTAACAGTTTTCTCTTTCATTCTTCACAGAAAGTGCAGGTTCTCTGAAAGTTCTCTTTGGGACACCTGAGTTTGTGGCTCCAGAAGTTATAAACTATGAACCTATTGGATACGAAACAGATATGTGGAGTATAGGAGTTATCTGCTACATCTTGTGAGTACCTTTACTATTTGTGACCCAAATCCCGACAGTTTATGAACACGTGAAATTTCCATCAACTCGTGTTCTCCGTGTTCTCCAATTTTCTTTTTTCTCTCTCTTTCTTTTTTTTTTTTTTTTTTGTAATCTATTACAACCTCCATGATGATTAATAAAAATTCTCTGTTCTCTAAAGGGTGTAACTGTTGAACTGCAGAATTAGCAGTTCTGGAAATTTAGCCATTTAGTGATACACATCCTACATCATAAACCAGCAACACTTTATCTCATTTAAAGGACAATGTGACAGTATTTTATTATCAACTTCAAACTATTATTCCTCCAAGCTGTTTAAGAAAAATCTTTGGCTGTGTGCTAAATATCTTCCCATTCTTTTATTCTCAAGAGAAACAATTTTCGTGAAATTTGGGGGTCTTCTTATTCAGGGTACATCCCCAGCAGGACAGACTAAAATACTCCAGCATTACTGTATCTGTTCATGGTGCGTTTTCATTTATTATTAAATGCAAACTACTAGATAAGTACATTTTATAAGTAGCATGGATCAACCTCATGGAAATACTTTACAGGAAGGTTGGTGTGTATTTGGTGTGATCTTTATATGTGATTTGATAACATGTGATTATGAACTTCAGTGGGCTTAGAGAAATGTATATGGAAATAGCATCTCCCAGGTCTCATGCCTACTACGTCAGTTGATCTTCCTCCACCTGTGACTTAAAAAACATCATGCCATATAAACAAATGAAATGGGAAACTCAATTTGGAGCATGGTTCTTTTTCTCTCACTGCAGTTTCAATATTCAGTAAACAGGAGATCTACTTTTCACTTGTTCTTTTAAAAGGCTTCTGTTGATGTTTTACTTTGTTCCGTAAAAGAACCCCCCCCTCCCTGGCCAGCCTTGTCCCTGGCAGCTGGCAATGCGGAGGTGTCTGCCTTGCCTTTACTCAGTGTGTCTGCGATTCTGCTTGCCTTGTCAGCCTATTTTTGTTCTCATATCCTTCTCATCTCCAAACTAAGCAAAATCATTTTCTCTCTAATCCTATGCAAAAGCTACTGCATCAACTTTCTTACTCCCAGCAAAGACTCTGAATGTTTCTGTTATTTAATTCGTATGGGAAGCGTGCTACACTTTTCAAGGTCACTTTGCTCTGCCAGTTTATTTACAGGGCCTTTATTTTCCATTCACTTCCAGCATTTTTTTTTCTGGATCTTGAAAGATAGTTTGGATCATTCTGTAGTTCAAATAATTTAGACCACACAAGCTGTACTCAGAAGACGAATCCATTTGTTTCTCTAGTTTCTGAGGCCTCCTGAGTTACAGAGCACTGGAAAAGTGGTGCAGAGATCCCAGACTGCCTGCATGGCTATGGAAAAATCACCAGTGAAATCAATGCTGCATTGCCCTCTAGAGGCCTTTTACCCGTTAAGGAACAAAACATTCACGGGAGACACGCACATTTGAGGGTTTAACATCTTTTGCTGCCATCTCTTACCAAAGTATATGATGAGGTTTTGTGTACTTGCGGTATAAGAAAGTAATCTCTTGTGTGAAATGCCAGACAAGCGCAGCAGAAGTCACTGGCAGCAGCTGCGTGTCTTCCTAAGTCGTGCAGCCAGGGCTGCTGCTCCCGTATGCTACCGGTGGGTCACACCATCATCGTCGAAGTAGGCAAGGCAAAGGGAGCAGGTGAAACAGAGAGAGAAAAGGTGAAATGTCTTGCCGAAGGTCCGTCTGCTGGCAGTGGCAGGACTGCAGCTTCCCGGTTCTTCTGTGCCACCAGAAGCAAGGTATTTGGATGCTGTAATGTTCAGCTGATGGGACCGGGGTGGTTACACCTGATCCGATGTGCCTTGTGAAATACATTGTGAAATAACTTGTTTGCTAACGTGTTTAAGCTTGTTTAAATCCTAATGAGGGGAAACTAACATTATCCAAATGCAATGAAAATCATCTCATTTTCGATGCATAACTATTGCCACAATAACGATCAGCAGTAGTAATCAGCATTTGTTTCTTGCCATCAGAATAAAGTAACAGAAGTCAGGGGAGATCTGTGAGTCATCACTTGGACTTTCCCTCCCCACCCCAGAGTGACAGGCTCCAAATCTGTTTTCACTTCCTTAAAGTCCAGCTATTTTTGCAGACTTATAACTGTGAGCTACGATCCAAAAGGGACCATCACATCACCATTACAGAATGCAAATAAAAGTCACGGAGATTTGGATCTCTCATTAGTTGTAACTCTGCTTTCCTGTTTTGATTGTAAGCTCAGAATTGCCAAATCTCATTCACGAAGTGTGAGACTCACTCTCTTGGTGTCTGCCTCACATACCATCGCTGGGCTTGTAATTTAGCATTTACACCCTCCCTCTCCCTGATGTGGTGAGTGGGGTCATGAAGGAAGAGGTGACCACTGCTACGGCACTGGACCTAAGGACGGGTCTACTACAGGTAGCTAACAGCCCAAAGCTGCTGCTGTGTCCATCATATGCCTTAAGTGAAGCTGCAGGAGGCATTGCATGACTTGACAACACCTCTTTCCTGTAGGATTCAAGAGAGCTGAGAGATCTGTAAGCAGCCTAGAGAGAAATGTGTTCCTGGTATGTCCTGCACAACAAGAAATACAACCCAGGCTCCACAGAGAGCTACCGAAGAGATCTCTGGGGGTGAAGGGTCTTCCCTACAGAAGAACTAATGGGTGGGATGTATCCTCAAGTAAGAAACAGAGTGAAATCACTCCTTCAAGACCCTTCAGGAAAACCTCTCTCCTTCTGCCATGCAGGCATAAATACAGATATTGCACTCTGCTGGGTTGCTGCATGTCTTCCTTACAGCATGATTCACTTAATCCTACAACTAATGGTACCCTTTCCACATTTCTAAGCTATGCATTAAATCCTCTTAATCTTTCTGGATAGCTCATTTAGTTCTCTCTCTTCATCACTCTCTGTTCTTCCTTAAATTTCCCTATTTGTATTCTCCACCTCATGCTTTTTATCTTCCACTTTTATCTTGCTCTCTGTCCTGTTCTGCATCACAGTACTGTCCCACATATTTAAGTTGATATACTGCCTTTGAAGTAACAGGCCACAAATATTATAGCTTGTGTATATCATCTCCGTTTATGTCTATTTCAGCGTTTCTTTTTGCGTTTGCAATAACCTTTATCTAGTGGAGGTTAAAACCTCCTGAATTCTTTCCAGCTCTTTCTGTCCAATTTATTTTGCTATTTTTTTTTGTTGTGTGGTGTTTGTTTTTTTTTTCTATTTCTAGTTCTTTTCCAGTGATACATTTGGATAGCCAGTAGTTCCAATATTTAGTAATCTGAAGCAACTTCTAAATTCTATTTTATTTCGGGACTTTGATAAGGCACGGCACTCTCTGCTGACTTGCATTCAGCTCTGTCATATTAAAATTTTAAGCCTTGTTAATATAAAGATGAGAGAGCATCCCTTGTTCTTTCAATAAAGCAAGTTAAGAGGCCTTTGATGTCACAATTCTACTGCTCAAAAGGAAATTAATACTTTGGTCAGTGGCACTAGCAAGGTGTGATTGCGCATTAATCCACTGGGCACGTAAACGAAAGATGAGAGCAGAGTACTCACCTGGCTTCAGCAATGAGCTGTATTCGTTTACGTGGGGCTCAGTGGTCCATTTCTTCCCTGGGATGACTGGTGCAGGCATGAGTCAGCCCTCAGATAAGGAAAAAATTGTTTTGTATGGTGGATGCATGTCTCCAACAAAGTAGAGTGAGTCTATTTATTTGTTTTATTTCACTTGTAAAAGAATTAAATTACTATGTGCTCTCCAGGGTGAAGTTATTATCATCTCTGCCTAAATGGGCTTATGTAGCATGACCTGCACAGTTTTATCAGAACGAGATAGAAGTTCTCTTCGTACTGAAATTTGTTACTTTTTTCATTAATGCAATGCAAAAACAGTAAGGAGGAGCTCAGTGTCAGCAGCTGCTGCTGCTGCAGACACTGCTTGCAGAGGAACGCTCAGAGTCTGACTTTTTGGGACATGCAGCAAGCTCATCTTTCCTGGATTAGTGACAGTCTTAATGCACAGATTTCCAAGTGAAATGCTGTGGTGTTCGTTACACGGGCAGTAAGACTGGTGACTACATTGGCCCCTTTTGTTCTTAACATTTCTAAACCTGCCCTGAGAGCTTCATTAGAACAGACCAATAAATGTTAAGGATCATCTAGAGGATAAAATATCTTTCTTCTTTATTTAGAAGTGGAAACCGTGAAAGACTTTTTAAACAAATGGTTCTTACCACGCCAGGAAGATGCCTGGTTAAGTAGCTGGAAAAATGTTTTTAGTAAACAACTTGCTTCTTGTCTAATAGTAACTTCACAGTGTAAGCTCAGTATTAATTTTCTGGAGAGGTAGCTCATCTTTATCACTTAGCTGCAGCATTCCAAAAAGAAATTGTTTCCATAATCTGTCAAAAGAGTTGCTGGGCTATTATTACTTTAAATGGCCATTAAGAAACGAACAACCAAGACTTAGGTCAGTGAGATCTGTGATAAAGATAAGAATTTCTGGGTATAACCTACATCAGTTGCTTTGGTTTTTTTGTGGTTTTGTTTTGTTTTTTACTTTCTGTACACAGGGACCTAGTTCTCCTTACAAGTTTTTTCATGACAAAGAAACTGATTCACAGTGTAAAACTGTGGTAGAGAGAGATTATTTTCACCTTATAAATTTGGCACAGCACATACAGAAATACAAAAATACGTTCATTGAAAGCTTGGAATGGGTACTGTTACACTGGTGTTTGGAATGGCAAAGCGAGTGGCAGCTTAATGGGAACCAACCTGGCAATTTACAAAATGCATGGAATGGGTCAATCCTACAAAAGCAATTAAGATTTTAGCAGATAATCCTGTCATGCAATACTTTAAAAAAAAAAAAAAAAGCCAAACAAAACAACTCAAGTTTC
The DNA here is from genome assembly GCF_964211835.1 of Anser anser. NCBI lineage: Eukaryota > Metazoa > Chordata > Aves > Anseriformes > Anatidae > Anser > Anser anser. Next base: position 15,683,285 of record NC_139726.1, on the reverse strand, counting down.
TTTTAAACCTCTTTAATCTTCTGTTTATCCTCATCCCTCAAAAGATGTGTGACACACATTCCCTTTGCCCTGAAAGCTAGATGTCTCTATAAACCCTGCATCTGCAATATCAGCGTGGAGCAATGGGCAATATCTGCAGCAGTCTCTTTAGCATGAAAGTGATCTCTCAATACAGCAGCTTTAATCTCTGGAAATAGGCCAAACTATTATTGTAGCACAAGAGCTGCATAATACTATTTGTGGTAATACTATGCAAAGGTCACATTTGCCATCCTTCGACAAAGTGTTGAAGGGAAACGGGATTGTTCTTGCTCTGCCTACCCAAGTGTTTCCTCTGGAAGTTGAACAGCATGAAAATAGAAGACGTGCATCCCCTAAATTGATAATGAATTAAAGAAATACCTCACAAACCTGTCATTGTATAAATTGTGAGCTCTTTTGTAAGCCACTGAATTGCTTGAAAGATTGTTGTGCTTATTGCATAGTCAAAAAAGAGACAACTTAGAAATCAATATCTGGAAGCCAAAATCTAGACTTCCGATATGGATGAGATCTTTTCACCTCCTAAAACATTATGGAGAATGACGTTCTACTACTACAAACAGGAAAATGCTTAAATGTTTGAGTGGGGAGAGATTTGAGGCTTTGCAGGAGTGCTTTGCAGATTCCAGGACAGAACTTTTGCATCAGCACCTGACCTTGCCGGGACTGCTGATGTGCATGAGGGCAAAACAGAGTCCTTCTCATTCTGCAGTGGCTATACCAGCCAGTGCTGTCAGGCATAAAACTTCTCCTGGCAAACTGTAAGTGTCAAAGACAGAGAACAGTTACAGGAAAGTAGGCTGGTTTTGTGAGCATTTTTTTGTGTGTGCTAATCTTTCAGCTTTCTGCAATTTATACCTACGATATGTTCATAAATGGGTTATGCCACCTTCTACATTTATTAAGGCAGGCTTCACTGTTGTGTTTGAATGCACCCCATATAATGGAAAACAAGACAGCAAGATTCCTTCTATTTTGATTTACCTTCTTCTGCCGGAGAAAAAAAAAAACAACCTTTTATCTTCATCTCATGTATTATTACTAGCAAATTTCTGAAGTATACGTGTACGACTCTGCACTCCACAGTACTGCACACAGCTTCCAGAAATGGTAAAAGATTTTGTATCTGCTTTGCCTGAGACTTCAAAGAGTGTCTTCCTGCTTTGCCTATAGAAGTATAATCCGTAAGAACAAATTCTGAATGAGATTTTGAATGTAATTAGTAACAAAATAGTAGCAAAATAACTTCACTGGAGATTATACTAATCTTATTAATCTAATAGCTCACTTTATTTGATCCCATTCTCTTTTTTTACCAATCTGTTCCGTGATATTCAGTGGCTTCGCAATATTTTTCCATATAATATTTTCGGAACATTAATAAGTTCCATTTATTTTTCAAAGGGAAAAAACAAAACAAAACAAATACTGTTGAAATGTAACTGGTTGTTTAAGAGAGTGGTTTACATGATTGTACAGAGAAAGGAAATAAAGTCTGTAAAATTTCGTGAAGAATAGGTTATTATGTAAATTGCATGCCAGGGAGAAGACCTGGAAAACTGTATAGCTTGCAGTTCCAAGACATAAAGCAAACTTTCGCCTGAAATTTTTTACTGAAAGGGTGATATGTACAGATATCAGAAGTATCTGAATGCACAAAGGTACAGTATAATAAACAACAATGCTAAACGAGGGATACTCCGCAAAAATGACACCACGATGTTCTGTAATTGCCTTTCACTTGCAATTTATCAGTTACATTGAGTTAAAAGCCTTGGAAGCTCAACTTACATTATAAAAGAATATTATTTCCATTTCATGCATCATCACGACTGACTGAGAACATAAAGACCAAAATACTTCTGGGTGCATCTGCATAAATCTAGAGCCTGCAGTGATGTAGGACTCTTTTATCTAGCAATATAATTTGCGGGCGGGAGAGGGCTCTGTGTGGTTTTGTTTACAAAATAGCCCCTTGAACGTCCTGATTTCATGCAGCATCTTTCTTCCTGGGTTCTCTCTGCAGAAATAAATGGAATAAAATGCACAGAAACCTGGATTTGATGGTAAGGGTAGGAAGGTCACTCTGAAAACACACACACACACACACACACACGATATTCAACTGAATTTGGTGTGAAATTTGCAGTATTATTTATGCAGAACTACACAAGTCACTTAAAAAGCTGGTATGCTCCACTTTCACCTAGTTCTAGTTCATGCCTCAAAAATCTTGGGAAGAAAGAAGCAGAAACGTTTTCCTTTCAGCTTTGCAGTCAAAATTTTTATTAAAAAGAAAGGCGCGGCGAAGGGAGCTTTTACTGACAGAGCTCTGCAGGACATCGGAGCTGTCATACATGATTTTAATTTCCTCCATTTGCAAAATGTCACTGTTTGTTTTGTGCCTGTCTGTCTGTTCTGCCCCCAGGGTCAGTGGACTTTCTCCTTTCATGGGAGACAACGACAACGAAACCCTGGCCAACGTAACCTCAGCAACGTGGGACTTCGATGATGAGGCTTTTGATGAAATCTCTGATGATGCCAAGGACTTTATCAGCAATCTACTGAAGAAAGATATGAAGTAAAGCCGTTGGACTTGATACACTCTCTCTGTTTGCATTTAGCTGAACTTGCCATTCTTGTTTCCCCCGCTGTGAACCTCCACATCGCCGCAGGCACCTCTGGCAATACTTTATAAGGAGCTCCGCGTGCCCGCCTGTCTGTGTGTGCAGCTCCCGTTTAGTTTACAGCACAGGGGCTCAATGGAGGGCTTACTTTAAATCATCTGCACGTTCTGCTTTTGCTTTCCCTCAGGCAAGACGCAGCCTGAGGCTTTGTGTGCCTCCTCGTCCCTTTACTGTAGCGTGACCACTCTGTAAGAACTGCGGATTCTGCATGAAATGCTCTCTCTTGATCTGAATGGGCTGCAGTTTCGCTAGGTTTAGCTCGTGTGTTGCTTTTTGAATGCGGTGCCTCTGAGTACCACAGCTTTCCTACAAATCTAGGAATTGGGCAAGAAAGAAAAAAAACATCAGAGTTGGAAACCCTGTGTACGGCAGACAAACAAAGGAACAAACCAAGGAGAGGAAACATTCTTCCAATGAGTTTGCAATCGGATAGATAGAGAACAGAGGGTTACTTGTGTGTGTATCACAAACAAAATGGAGAATGGGTGTGGCTTGGTCAGAGAATTGGATGTTTCTTTTTTTATTTTTTATTTTATGTTTAGTGCTGCAGGGAAGGAGGGTATTAAGTGGTGGGAAAGGGGAAGTTTCCGTAAGCAAAGGAAAGGAGATCTGGGACAGGGCAGGCATGAGGTAGCTGGATCATTGCCATCGAGGCTCTGTTGTATATGTTCCATGCCTAAAACATATGGCTTTTCATGCTTTGTTTTACAATGTTTTATTCACAGACAAAAATGTACAGCTTTCTCTCTCTCTCTCAAAAAAAAAAAAAAAAAAGGAAAGAAAATTACAGAAATTGAGAAAGTGAGTTTGGGAAGAGAGCATGGCTGGGAAAGTAGTGCCATGTGATCTACATTGCTAAATTTAGGAAACAGAAAAATCAGCTCTGAGAAAAAAGAGAGAGAAATAATGTTAAAGCAGCTACCGTTAATGGCAACACTGACTAGTCTTTTTATGTAAAAACAGGAGTCGCTTAAATTGTACTCAATGTCTTCAGCATCCATGGCTGCAAAAAGACACCAAAAACATGGAAGCCAAAAAACTTTCCAAAGATAGGATGAAGAAATATATGGCCAGAAGAAAATGGCAGGTAATGAAGAGGATATACAAGTGGGCTTGTTATCCTAATAAGTCTCTGTATTTCTAATGTTTGTGATTCCAAGAAACACGTCGTGCCAGGCGGTTTCTGCTGCAAGGGGAAACTCCAATGTGGGCAGTGTGTGAATGCAGTGAGCAGGTTTGGTGCCTGTGGGCGAGCAGGAGGAGGGTGCACGGCTGCACACATGTAAAACGTGAAACCATGTCAGGCTACTGGAAGGCACAGGAGTCGCAAGCCCAGGAGTAGATCTGCCTGTGCTTCTGGGGGTCCGACTGCCTTTCCTCCCTGCCTGCTCTGTGCTGCTGAGGGCCAGGAGTTTATGTTACCCTTAAGAAATCTGAACACTGTGGTAAAAGCTTATCCACCTGGCCTGTCTAAAGATACCTTCATTTTGAGATAGCTTCATTCTCCTAAACCAGTAGCTCCTGTCCTGTTGAGGCACCAAGCTCAGGATTCAGTCAGACTGGTTAAACAAATTTATTTGACCTATCTGGTGTCCATGTCTTCTTTTTTCTTAATGCTGGAACTGTTGTAGCAGGTCCATCTGTGCCATTCTGATAGCTGGAGTAGCTGATACATAAAATGCTGGATCCAGCTTTTTGATTACCCTACAAAATACTAATTTATGTAAATGTACCTTATATTTCCTCTTACATTATATTTTACGTGTTTCTTAGGAGCTCATGCAAGCTGTACAAAAATACACGTGTCCATACTGGAGGCAATGTAGTTTGCGTGTATTTTAGTATCCCGGTGGTTGATTCTCAAGCCTGTCAGAGGTCTGCTTCCATCATGCAGATGGTACTTTCTCATCCGTTTCATATTAGCTGCTTGTTCATTCTTGATGAAACTCAGTCCAGCCCATAAGGCTATCGAGAAACCCGTCCTCCTCCAGAACTAAGTTCCAGTTAAACAGTACATAGCTTTTTTGCTGGCTGTCCTCTTGCACAGTGCTTCTTATCCTCAGCTAACAGAGACATTCATTTAGGTATGAGTTCATCAGGGGAAGTTTATATCTGCAACTAAATTTGGTAATTCAGACCAGCCTGCTCTGTCTCTCCTAAAACATCAGAGCTATATATAAGCAGTTTGTCCAACAATTCCAGTGCGGTTTGCAGAGATCCCAGCTAATTTGTCCGAAGCACCATTGTTACAGAAAATCACATGCTTTTTGGATTGGATTGATCAGAAGCCTTTTGTGTTATGTCTTAGAAAACAGGCCATGCTGTCCGAGCAATAGGAAGACTGTCATCCATGGCAATGATTTCTGGTATGAGTGGGAGGAAGGCCTCTGGGAGCTCGCCTACCAGCCCGATAAATGCAGACAAACTAGAGAACGAAGGTAAGAACCTTGCTGCACCACCTTTTTACCTCTCCATGAATCGTACTAAAACTTTCAGCAAAATGCTAGAGACCAATCATCGAGTAGGTTATTTCTGCTCTCTTTCTTTCTGTTGTTACCTTTTTCTTTTTTTTTTTAAATATATATATCTATCAAAAAGTCATTGTTCTTGTATTCTGCTACTCAAAATGCCCCAGTGTAAGTACTGGCAGTAAATTGTTCTCTTTTTAAAGGCAAGGAATTAAGGCAGATTTGTCAGCTGCACTTTGTATCAGTTTGGGAATGTGTGTTTATATAAAGATTGCAGTGATGTATTAGCTTCTCATGCAAGCGAGCAAGCAGTAAAGTATTAACACTTGCTGTAACGAAGAGCTGTACTGGGGCTTAACCATGCCTCTCAGACAGGAGAATTTCAAAAAATAAAAATAAATAAATAAATAAATAAATAAACAAGTAAAAATACAAATAACGTGCCTACATTATTCCCCTAAATCCCCACTTGAAATGTGGATTTGTGGTGTATATCGATCAGAGGTGCAGATGCTTGACACTTCTGGAAATCAAGCCAGTCATCCTGCCATACTCGCACAGATTGCGGGGGGGCTGATCCAAGTTGAAGTACTTTACCCCTCTGATGAGCAGAAGTCTGGATTTGCATACAAGCAAATTCAAGGAAAAAAAAAAAAACACACACATTATTCATAGCATGGTGGCCTGCATGTTGATTTCATTCTATTTATGGTCTGAATAGTTGTTCAGTTGTGAAAGACTGGCACAGAACTAAGCAATTAATGTCCTGACTGTCCCATCAGCCTTGAAGAATTAAGTGAAATGAAATAAAAGATGCTTTCATTACCATAAAAAATGCAATGCATCTTTTGAGAACATCCCCTGTAAAATAACTAACTACCTTTTCACTCTCCTCCAGATGCTTTCCTTGAAGAAGTGGCTGAGGAAAAGCCCCATGTAAAGCCATATTTTACTAAAACAATCCTCGACATAGAGGTTGTGGAAGGAAGTGCTGCTAGATTTGACTGCAAAATTGAAGGTACATTCAATTAGCATATTTCTTTCTTTCTTTCTTTCTTTCTTTTTCCCTGCCAGCTTTCTGCATTGTGCTGTAGTTTAGCTCTTTTTTCCCTGTGTTATTGTTGTGTTGGTGTCATTTTGGTTTACCAATATCTGCGTGTCACAGCATGGATGTGTTGTAGTAACAGAACTTACAGGGAGCAGCATGGGCTTGTTCTGTGCTTGCCATAGAGCAGAAGCCTCCAAGAGTCTACATGTGAGTCACTAATTTACAATACCAAGTGGGAGCAGTAGGATGATTTTTGAGGGTGAAAACAATTAAAAAAAAATTTAAGAAAAAAGATGCAGTGTAGTGCCGTAAGTTGCAAGAGTTACTCTTAGAGACTGATAACCAGAAACTAAGAAAAAGTAGGGAGTCATTGTCTGAAATGAAAGAGAAGTTTCAGGTGACATTCAGATGACTTTAAGCTATGCATGCATTATGTTAAAGGCAACGAAGTCCCTAAATGTATTTGCAGAAGAAGTAATAATATAATTGTGCTCGTTACCAAGGTCACAGCTAGAAAACAGCATGTGTTTGTTGTTGTTGTTGTTGTTGTTTTAACTTGCAAGTTCAAGAAAGAAAATTCAGACTGGAATATGCAGATAGAACAAGTTTATGAGAAGACTCCTAAGGAGCTTCGCTTGGTCAGCCTAATAGCCTGAAGGCTGACTGCTAGCATTTCTATTGCAATGAGACTGAAGTTCCTATGTTACAGCTCTTGACAAAAACTGGAGATTAGGAAGAGAAGTGCTGTTAAAACAAAATGGATAGGGTTGGTACCATACTGCATGCGTTAAAAATTAGATAATTTCTAATTTTAAAATTAGTTTCAGAACCTGCTTCACTGACCTTCTGCTTGTTTCTGTGCTCCTAATCTCTTTCACTGCCTGTGTTTCCTACCTCACAGCGGAGATGTGAGGATGGATTATTGGTGCTGATGGATGCTCAGCGTGAGGGGTATGTGCCTACGTACTGCATGGAATAAAATGGGTGGATGTTTGGAACTGCTGATGTTCTAGACTTTCCAGTGCATCTCTGTAATGGTCGTTGTGCATTAGGGATTCCTGCACTTTATTTCTGTTCAGCGGGAAGTCACCCTCTCGTCACAGTCCAGGACTTGGCTGAGACAAGCCTTCGGTTTGCTACACCAGCCAAGAGTACTGTATAAGGGATTGTTCTTCAGCATGTACTGTACAGCCCTGCTCCGGGTGCTTCGAGTACAGCAGAGCCATTTGCTTCACACAAGGCTCGGAAACTCCCTCCGAGCTGCATAATTAAAATGCTTTTCTTAGACTCCCTTGTTTATCCTAACAAAGACAAATGAGAAACGCGAGTTCCATGGTCACCTCACAGGACAGGCTGGTTTGTAAGGAACACATTAGGAGGAGGAAAATTCAGGACAGCTGCAACAAAGCAACCTGAGAAGTATTCTGAATTGTAGTTGTAGCCCAAAACACCATCCTCTTTACACTCTAAATCTCAGTGTTGGGAACTGCAGGTCCCACAAAAGCTACACCATAAGGTAAGCCTCACACATGCTATTAAGAGTCCCTTTCTATGTACAAAAAGCTGCCTGCGGACATTGAAAAAGTGATGGAAAGTGGTATCTAAATAGTACCTCAGAGCTAACTTTCAAAAAAAATAAAAAAAAAGCCTCAGATCATTTGCATTTATTTTACACTGAATTCAGTGAAGTATCTGTGTATCAGCATATTGGCATATCCACACACAGATGTGAAATTGGAGCCTCAAGTAATTACAGATGAGTTAATACTTGTTTATTGCAATCGCTGGTCTCTCTCCACTATTGCAGGCTATCCTGACCCTGAGGTAATGTGGTTCAAAGACGATCAGCCTGTCAAGGAGTCCCGTCACTTTCAGATAGATTATGATGAGGATGGGAACTGTTCTTTGACTATTTCTGAAGTATGTGGGGACGATGATGCCAAATACACCTGCAAAGCTGTTAACAGCCTTGGGGAAGCAACATGCACCGCAGAACTCCTTGTGGAAACAATGGGAAAAGAAGGGGAAGGAGAAGGAGAAGGAGAAGAAGATGAAGAGGAGGAGGAAGAATGAAACAAGGCTCAAAGAAAAAAAAATTGATAAAAGTATATTTAAAGACTCTCCTTATAAGGCTCAGAAAACCAAGTTATCAAAAGCACCTTGTGTGATACATAGGTCTTTGGGGGGTTGTTTTTTCAGCATGATCAGTTGATACCTGTTTGCTTTATGTATGGGCATTAATTGAAATCAGCAGGCAATCTAAGTTGCTAGCATGATTGGATTTACTTTAAGCAAGTCATCAAGTAAGTTGCCCAGTCTATTTTAAAATTAGAACGTATGGAAAACAAGTTACAATTATATTCTGAGCTTCTTAAAGAAAAGAATATGGTAACTGAGCTCATTGCTCTATAACATCACTTTCCTCAGCCAAAACTGCAGCTAAGTTGGCTCCCTAAGGTTTACTTTACAAGGAATCATTTGCCAGACATGCAGTGAATCTCTCCAGTCCAAAGAAACACGCTGCTCCCAGAGCAGTAGCTTCTATAAGGGAAGGTCTGATATAGCCAGCATTGCAATTTCTATGCTGGTATGATTCATTCTGCATTTGTTTTAAATGTAATTTCATTGTCCTAACTTCAGACACATATACTGCCCTTTGTCGGTGTGCTGTTGGTGCAGTTCTAATCTTATCAACTTTCCCTTATAGAACCTGTCACCTCAGCGCAGTTACGGCTGCCAATTTAAGAAACAGACTGAAAGACTGCAAAGACAGAATATTTTCTGTTGTTCTGGTCAGTTTAATATTGATTTTATGATTCATATATATGCTGCTGTGAGACGTATGTTATTGCACAATCAGTGGCTTCGATGTGCATACGAGTGAATGGAAGCACAGGTTAGTTAAAAATTCACTTGCATTTGTTTGGCAATTGCAAAACAGATCTCAACTGATGGTAAGCTGGAAACTCCCATAGATTTTTGGAGTAGCCAAAAGAAGACAGTAGTCTGGATTAAAAACTCCTTTATACTTAGCAGTTTCCAAAGAATCTTAACCTATATAGAACCTTATTTGTACCTTATGAGCTTGACTGTCTTGTTTTCGTCTTGAACCTGCACCAGTAAGGCTGTTGCCTTTTTTTAAAATGCAGAAAAAAATGAAACAAAAAAATCCCAAACCCTGCGTTTTTTTTTTTTTCTCAGAAATTGTTAATGCACTCAAGACTTAATAACTTTGCTTTCCTTTCACAGTATTGGCACTTTTTAATTTTTTTTTTGTTGCTGTTGCTCAGAGGTAATATCAGCGGCTGAAAGGTGATATGCATAATCCAGAAAGTGTCTTATATCTATGTATCATTCCAAAAGTGAATCTTTTTCTTTTCCACTTTGTGTGTAAAGTGCAACCATTTGCATTTCAAAGGTTACCTCTTTAAAAAAAAATACCTTAAATCCTCACAATTAAGTAGTCAGTGTACTTTATTACAGATGTGTACAATATCAACCTTAGGTTGTTTGATATTACCTAGTTGTGTATGTTTCATATGATTTGCTCTTCTACATTCAAAGCTCAACTAATGTGGATGACACAACGGTTTTTAACTGCTTTACTCTTTGTTGCTAAGTTCAGATTGCCAGCATGTCTTTTCCTTTTCAATTGATAAAGAACTCTTGTTATACTAAACACAGTATTGCCACAATTCCTTATACAGAAAGGTTTTAATCTGATTTAGAGCATACAGAGCTTTTCTCACGTTTTTAAATGTTTTAGGCAACAATGGGGTGTATTTTGTACCTTAATAAAAATATGCTAATGTTTTCCCTGTTTGTTAAACCATCAGAATTGCAAAGATGAGAACCCTACGGCTGTAGTTACTCACAGTTCCTAAATAAATAATACCACAAAGCATGCTACTTGTATACTCTATTGCAGGCGTCACTGCGGTCACATTGGCTAAGCAAACCAACAGCAGCGGTCTTTTCCTATTCTGTCTTGAGACCTGCCTGGCATAAAAACTGATGAGGTGGCAACAGTGAAACTTGCTTGGTCTTTGCGGTGCTGCTGCGCTTCTCCTTCCCCTCAGCACAGGCGAGCGCTGCAGGGAGGCTGCTCCGTCCCAGTGCCATCAGGTGCAGCATGGAGCTGGCACGTCTTATAGCTGCGTGCTCTGCCATGCGTCTCCAGCCTCATCGCGTGGTCACAAGTGTAAACGTGGATGGGACACCACGGCAGCTCCACTTTTCTCTTACAGTTGAGAATTCCTGATGACGGGGAAATGTACAGTTCAGAAAGACTGCAAGAGCAAGAGGGGAAAAAAAAAAAAAGCATTAGGAAAGGATAAACAGGTGCATATTTATACCAGTGTTCCTAGGAACTATAAAGATGAAGGTATTTAACACCTTTGCTTACGCTGCCTTTATGCAGACCTTTCAACACACAGTCCAAGGCAGCATGGGCCATGCAGGACAACGCACAAATTCCCTAAAGCAAAGGTTGTGAAACATCTGCTTGTAGCAACACGTTTCTTGAGCAAACCTTCAGCCCTTGAAACAGTCATCTTTGCAAGATGGACTCTACCATCTTGTGAATGTACTTGAATGTACTTAACTTTATTCACTGGCTGCTGGTTTCCATTCAGATAGTCACATTTATAAAGCAGTAAAAGACACGGGTTTGATAGCCTGAGACCTGGGCATGGCAAGGTCTGTAGGATCATGTACTGGGTATCAACACCCACAAACAATATTGGTGATACTGCACAGATTTTTCCCTTTGCTCTCCTCGTTTAATAGTCCTTCAGCAGCCTACAGGCTATAAACTGCCTCTTTTTCCCCAAGGACATAATGCGCTTGCCATCCTTCTGTTGCTGCCTGTTAACATCCCTTCTAGTCTGCAGGAAAAAATGAACTGCAAAAATGGTGTGATACATATCTAATTCAACTTTGAGCAATTGATTCCAACTTGTATTTAACCTTGATTTTCATTTTCTGTTTGAAGAATAGGAGAAAGACTATTCTATTTTAACTGAAGAAGGACATTTTATGTACTTGAAACCGTGTCTAATTTTGCCAGCCATCCTAATTGGTCTAATAAAGGGTATTACCTCTTCCTACAAACCTCGTCTTGTTTGTATAATGTTCACAGAGAGCCACACTTGGGGTGTGGTAGGGTTGAAACAATCCCGAACAGGAGAGGTTAGGTGAGACACTGCACAAGTTAGACCGCTTAATTCTTTTTGTATTTCTTTTGTTTAAAATTCAGTCTTCTTAAGAGGCATTGAAAATTTGGGACTGGCCATCACTAGTTGGGTTTCTGGATTTACAGAAACCTAATTGACTTAATTACAGGCCTGTCCAACCATCTAAGCATCCAGAGCATATTTCTGGTCAATAAAGAGACATTTATAAATTGTATGCAAGGTATGCAAAGATTTCCATGTTGCTTTCTCTTTGCTCACAAGGAAGGCAGAACAGGACTACACAGCTCTCTCGTCTGAAGTGATTATCAGGCTTTGAAAACATAGATTTATTTTTTTTTAGTTGCATATATGAATAATGAATGACTCGCTTCTCTTAAAATTTCTTGGAATGTTTATTGGGAAGGTTCAGAGTACTGCACTAAAAAATTACTGTCTGAAAATGAAATTCTCATGAATCATCTTTGAATTATTAAGCCACACTGACTGCAAGGGATGTGCACATAACAACACAGATTTATTATAAGACATACTTATGTGAAAACAGAATTTTCTAGGAGAGGGAGGGATGCTTATGTTGTTATTTTGAACTGGACTTAAAGGAACTGCACCGTGACCAAAAGGAAAAATAAACTGAGAATTGTTCCTGGAAGTTGAGAGAGAACTCCACAAAATGTTTACACTTTCTGTAGAAAAGAAAAAAAATATTTATTTTCATCTTTTTGTTTTAACTTTATGGAAAAAATAGTTCTAGTTACAGCTGCCCTAAAAACGATGCCTGAATTTCTGCTGCTATCAAAGCAACGTTATCTGGGTTTCTGCTATTGCACGGAACTTCCATCAGAATGAGCTAAAGCCTTGGCTGCACTCTGCTTCGGCAGTTTGCTGACCTATAAAAATGCTGAAAACCCACAAAACACCCCAAAGACAACCTCAAATTGAGAACTATTAATTTCTCTGAGGAAATTACAGACCTATTTCGTCCTGCTGGAGTGACAGCACAGGGGGGGTATTTTTAACCTTCGAAGATGCGACTGAAAGGGGAAGGGGGCGGGGGCTGTGGGGACACCTCAGTGCCCGCAGGGCGAAGAGGGGCTGTGGGGACACCTCATTCCCCTTAGGGGGACTTGGAAATACCCCGCGGGGCGCCAAGGGGAAGCTCCTCCCCCCTCAGGGCGGCTGCGGGCCGGGCCGGGCCGGGCCGGGCCGGGCCGGGCCGGGGGCGGTGTCGGGGCGGCCCTGCCCTCCCTGCCCTCCTCTAAGATGGCGGCGGCGGCACCGGGGAGGCCCCTCCTCGCCGTACGCTGAGAGCGGGCGGAGGCCGCGGGAGCGCCGCAACATGGCGGCGGCTGGCGGCGGCGGCAGCCGGGCGGATAACGGCTACGGGAGCCAGCAGCCGCGGCGGAGGAAGGGCCCGGGCGCGCTGGCCACGGCCTACCTCGTTATTTACAACGTGGTGATGACGGCGGGGTAAGAGCCGGGCGGGGAGCGGGGGCTCGCCGGGGCCGGGGCAGCAGCGCCCGCTTGCTGCCGGGCTCCCCTCGGCGCCCGCCCGCAGCCCCGGCGAAACTTCCCCGGGGCCGGCCGCGGCTCGGGGTCCCCCGGCGCCTGGATCCACCCCGACATTCGGGGGCTGGAACGGGGCCGGTGGGGGAGCCCTGGCGGGGCGAGGCGGGCGTCCCCGGTCCCCCGACTCCCCCTCCGTCCCGGCCGCCCCTCGCCCCCCACGAGGCGCCGGCCCTGCCGGGCTCCGTGTGTGTAGCGGGGGGACACGGGCAGCGGTGGGTGCGCCCCTGGGCACGGCGACAGAAGCTGCAGCGTGCTCACATTGGGCTGAAGGAGATTTTCGTTATTATTATTATATATGTTTTTTAAGAGGCTGTAGAGTGTTACTGGGACCTGGATGAAAGTAATTCTTTTGGGAGGCTGAGGATATTTGGGTGGTAGGAGGAGGAAGGAGCCTTAGAGGGGATCGTGGATGAGCCAGTTCCTCTCTGGGTAAGGCCGGGTCAGTGAGGCGTCAGGCAGGAGGACTGGTCTTGCACCTGTGGGGCAAGGCTGTCGGTTGGACTCGGCGATACTTATCTTAGCTGCTGACGGTTGGTGCTATTTCAGCTTATAAAGTGCTTGTGAGGAACAAAGGTAACCCATGGGGGAGATCACAGTTCTTGCAAGGTGCTCGTTACACATCGCCCAGTAGGTGCCTTGCTGCGAAATGGAGCTGCTGGGAAGACCCGTGGCCCCATACGGTATTTGCAGGGTGTTTTGCTTAGAGGGGGAATGGTAATTACCCACCAGTTTGATATTATTTAATCATCTTTCTTTTTTTTTCTTTCAAGCAGAAATATTTAATTACCTGAACAGTGAAACACAATACTGGCAGTCAGGAGCTCTCTTCTTTTCGGTTTTCGTGATAACCCTGCACAGTGTTAACAAGTTAACTTCTCTGAGTTCTTCTTAGAAATAAAAGCACCTGCTTGTTGGTATACTGATACTTAATTCACTTATCTTTATAAACGATCTCAAAAACCTGAGACAGAAATTGTAGTAGAAATAGAAAGGTTTTCTTAAACATCGTGAACTTTTTATCATGGCGTGCAAGCTCCTGGTTGTATGAAATTTCTGCAAAAGAAAAAATAAAATCCAGGTGTTGGAAACTAGAATCAAATAACATAAATCCATACTTCAGTTCCGGATGCCATGTAAATCTTGGTCGTGATGTTACTTGTTTTCCTGATTTATACCAAACTATCTAGAAAACTCCAGTCTGGTGAGATGTGATACTTCAGCGTGAGCTGCTGCTTCTGGAAATATGTATGGTTAGATGATATCTGCAATTTGGGGAGCTACCAGACAATTCCTGTAATGAGTGTTCACGTCTCTGCATTGTCACTCACTGCCGTTCTTTTGGGGCAGGTCACTAAGGGCTCTGACTGATAACTTGGTTTCAAATAAGCAAGGATTTTTGTGCTTCCCTGGCTACTGTTGAAATTTGGCAACATACAACATCGACCACAGAAAAAAAATAAGTATTTTCTTCTAAAGGCTTCATAATAAGGTAGTTTTTCAGGAATTGTTTGACAGAAGCTCAGTTCTTCATATAAGATTGACACACAGGTGATGGCAGTAATGAGTTACTGTCCCCATGTCAATCAGAGTGCTCAGGCTCAGTTCCCCAGACAGCACTGCCTTGGAAAGACAACAGTGAAATGAAAGCACAAAAAATTCTGAGGTGCCCAGATGATAAAAGTGATGCTGCAAAAGAACGCAGCAGCTTTGTCATGCAGTGGTATGCAATAAAGCATATGTTCTAAAATCTTAGTTGTTGGCTTTATTTTAAATGGATGAAGTGACAATCGAAAATCTCCGTGCAATTATATTTACTTTGCCTTTATCTTGACTTAGCTGAAGTGAATGTATTGACTCTAAAACTAATTGACCTTATTTCTGATTTTATCCTGTAGAGCACGTAGTATATGGATTCTTGGTAATACGACGGCTTTTGCAAGAGCAAAACAGTACAGAAAGTATATATACCCGTGGATCTCCAAATGAAGCTGCACACACTTTTTAGTTCATGTGTGGGTGGGTGTTTTCTTTCAGAAAATGGACCCTGGTGTCTTGCAGCAGGGAATAACCGGTGCTGCAGTGGTTCTCAGCTGTACTTGGTGGGTTTGCTGACCATGGTTCAGTACATTGAGCTGAAGAAAGGGCAGTGTCTTTCTTCTCTTACATTTAGTCAGTTTGTTATTTGCCTGTCACAGCATGGCAGTGCAGTTATGCTTGACCTGGCAGAGGCAGTTCTTTCTGGAGACATAGGTGGAGAATAGAAATTATTTCTTAAAAAGTGTGGTTGGCTGAAATCACTGGATGATAGGGATGGGGGCTCGCTGTTAGTTAGTGTGTAAATGTTTGGTAAGCTGCTTCAACATGTGATCATGTCTCTTATTTTCAGCCAAGTGCGATAGCTGACTAGGACTTCTAGGTAGAAGTAGCTGATGGTGGTATATACAATGAATTTTGAATGGATTTCACTCAGCAAGATAGTTCTTAACATAATAACTTTTGAATTTACAAGAGTCTGTGTTACTATGCTGAGCAAAGAGTGCTCTGAGTTACAGGTTTCGTTGTCCACGTCTTCAGTGAGTGGTTGCTGAGAGTCAAAGTACACTTCTCCCCTTTTCAGGTTCATTTTCTCTGTAGCTTTGCCATATTCTCTCTTTGCATAAACAAAGCAGAACTTCAGTGAACTTTGCACATTTTTTAATTAAACTAAGGCATTAAACTAGTGTCCTGAGCATGAAGTTTGCTTATCAAGTCTGAGCAGCTGAAAGTATTAAAAAAAAAAAAGTGTGTATTCCATATTCATTTTCCATAACTGGGATTAATCAAAGAGTATAAAAGTCTAGCTTGAAGTCTATATCCATGGCAGTTTTTATTTAGTGATACACCAGCTACAGTTGGTCTATCAGGTAGAATTTAGTGTGTAGGTCACAGAAAGCTGCAAGCCTTCTCGCTTAGCCTGCACGTGACAGTGGTGCCTTTTCCTGCCCTTTTAAACTGCTCACCAGGTTTCTTTTTTATTTGATCTTACTGCACTCGCCTACTTCTATTTCATTTTCCATAGTCGTAGAGGGAGGAGAACTGTCTAAGAAATGCAGAAGCAGGACAGAGGCACTGAAAGCTTTGACACCAAGTAGGCACATCCTTTAGCCTTGTGCAGATTCATGATTTGATGTGTATTAAATGCTCTTTGAAGGACAGTAATTTACTGTGGAGGGTGGAGAAGATGAGCAAGGGGCCGGAGCCCTTGCCTGAGAACAGTTGGCTGCAGGCGCCAACAAGCACTGCTATCTTGTGCAACCTGAGAAGTTACTCAATTCCCCGAAGTTTCTCAACAAACAGGGAAGATTAGGAAAAACAGAGAAACTGACAGATACGAACAGGACAATGAACATGCTGTGAGTTCTTACTCCAAAAGAGAAACATTCAGTGGGAAGGGACAGTGGTTGATCCTGCGGTGCTTCCTGCTTTATGCTGCACTGGGGTCCAAATAAGAAATTCATCTGATCCTTTATAAACAGGAGTTACTTGGCAAGTGTCTGTCTTCTGGTTTCACAAAACAGCTTTAACAGAAACAGCTTTATACTACCGACAAAAGGGGAGCTTGTTCCTTGCTCCCCATCTCTCTTTCCACTCCTGTTGCTTGTCTTTCATGCGCGTCTTCTGAGAAGTCCAGGCAGAAATGAAATAGCTTTTTTGCAGTCCTATTAAAAGCATTGTTATAAGCACAAACTGGGATGCCAGAGTTGCTTGTTATTGAAAAATCTGCACTTCACAGTATATTTCAAACAACAAAGTATTACATTTGGGACAATATTTGTAAACACATCATAATACTTAATTACCAGGGACTGTGAAGAAATTCTTTTGGAAAACCACAGCTGCAGATTTTTTCAAGGGTAAAAAGGTGTTGTGTACTTAGGAGACTCTCTGTATGCCTGCAGACACTTCCAGTGAGGTGCACGGCTGTTAGCAGAGGCACATGGTGACTGCTAGCACAAGCTTTGTGCCAGCGCTTCTGGGTTTGGCAGGAGGTGGAGGTGAGGTAGGGCGGCATTAGGAATAGGTGAGGTCAGCGCGGGAACAGCAGAGTCTGTGAGAAGTTGGGGAGCTGCCAGCAGGGATTTCCCTTCATCAAGCTCTTCTGCCCGTGTTTGCCACAAGCAATTGGAAACTGAAGTTAACTGGAGATGCTAATTTCAGGTGGAAGGGTATTTGAGCAGAGCATAGCCACCTTAGTTCTGTGGCTTGTCCGGGACTTAAAACGGTTGCTTTCTGAGTCTTGTTTGCTTTTATGTCACAGTTCTTTAAGTTACGGAGTGGCAGGAGATCCTAGCAGTAAATGGTTTTGTGTTTTGAATAAACAACGTCTGATGCCAATCTTATTTAAAATGTCGTGAGTACCCTTCATAACTTAACTAAATACAGCTTACTGAAAAATAAATCCAGGTAATAAAGATATTGGTATCATGCTGGTGCTGTACAATGTTTAAAAATGCATAATATTTAACTTTGGTAAATTTGCAGAGAATCCAAATATTGAATGTTTTTGGTGTTGCAGAGAGTAGGCAAAAAGTTCCTATCTTTCAAAGCAGTTATATATCTGTTGCCTTCCCACATATTGAAAGAGACGTTATGGGTTTCTCTGTGTTTATGCTCTACTTAATGTCTCCTTATCTCAGACTTTTTTTTCCTCTCTTTCAGATGGCTTGTTATTGCAGTTGGTCTAGTTCGAGCATACCTGGCTAAAGGTAGCTACCATAGCCTTTACTACTCAATAGAAAAGCCCCTGAAATTCTTCCAAACTGGAGCTTTGCTTGAGGTAGGTGTAGTTGTCTTCCCCAGAGGTACTTATATTTTTGTGTTTTGTTTAGTAGAAAAAAGGCAGCCTTTGAACGCTACTTTCTAGGTACCATGTTCTTCATTAGCATTTGTAGGGTAATTGAAGGTAAATATAACTCAAGAAATAAGTTCAGCACTTGTGTGACATATTTCCTTCTACCAAGCAGTGAAGGAGCCTACTGTCTGCTATTTAGCTTGGGCAGCAGAGCTAAATAGTAAGCTTAATATCTGAGGTATAAATATTGAATCGTAAGCTCTTGCGATAGAACTAAATGTATTTATAAATTGCTTCATTTGAAATGTTAGTAATTTGATTTTTTCTTTTTGTTCTAGATTCTGCACTGTGCATTTGGTAAGCCTGCAAACTTTTTCAGTTTTATTCATAGAAAACTGTACTTTTAGTGGTATATCAGCACTAAAAGATGTTATGGTCTGTGAATTTTCAGGTTTAATTCTTGCATAACCCCCTAATTTTTGCTTGAAGCACATTGCACTTTTTTACTAAATAATTTGACAAGTCAGAAAAAGGATAATACAACAGCTTTTAATCACTTGATGTTCTATTTTTTTATCTAGATCCTTCCAACATTACAAATTACAGCGGTTTATAAATGTTTTATAGTAGATCATGACTCTCCATTCTCTGCATGCTATAATCTTCTGTACCAAGCTCTCTTTCCTCAGATCCTACTTCTAGCTGCAAGTAATTTAAATTCTAATGAAAATGACAGCTCAAGCACATAAACTTTGCCCATGTCCATAGCGCATAAGCATGTGCTATGAAATTGGGAAGGGGGAAGCCACTCTTTATCCCAGATTTCACTGTGCTTTAGTGGAACTGTTTGTGAGAACTAGTCACTTAAGACTTGAGTTGACAATTCTCGTTAGCCTACTACTGCAAGGCCTGGTAGGTTGGTGGTAGGCACTTAGCTGTGTGTCGGTAGCAGTGTCATGAATCAGTTAACCTGAAGAGTCTCATGTTTGAGTGACAGAGTTGCATTTTGTCTGGTTTGTTAGTCCTTACAAGTAGTGAATATTTTGGCCTTAGCATCTGGATTGTTTGTTTGCAGAACGGGTGATGTAGAAATATCTGCAAGATCAAAGCCACCGTGCTTTAATAGGGAGCGGTGCCTGTCTGCGCCTTGGCTTTAGCTCTGAATATTTCTGAACCCAGCCTTCATGAAGAGACAGTTTTATGTTCTGGTGGTTAGTCTTGTGGTTTTACATATAAGTGTCTGAGCTCCTATCTAGATGTTTACTAGCTGCTATTTGAAGAATAAGATAGCATTAAGGTTCCTAAAGCCACAGCAACAAACCTGTCATTTTTCACGTATAATGCAATCCATCTAAATACTAGATGTATTTAGGTGTATCACTAGGTGTAACCGGTAAGCTCATACTGATTTTCTGTTTCAAAGATTTTACTGAATAATTATATGCAGTAGTTGGGAAACTTTAAAACATTTTCATACATTTGTCAGCAGAGGGCAGTGTAATTCTGTATTTGATACAGTAGTTCTTGCCTTCCTCCATAATTAGGTTACTCTGAAAATGTTACCTTACAAAGGGCAGTTTGAAGACTATGCCCAGGTCATACCACGAAATGAGGGATCAGATGCTCTTCAAATTAATGTAAAGCCTGCTTAGTATAAACCTGTTGGTGTACAGAGATACCTACAGTTTAGGTGAAGGAAAAGCACGTGCTACTACTGACTTTCAAGCAACTTGAGTTTTCTGAACATTCTTGAAAATAAAATATTTGTCTGCCCAGTAAATGTTTGATCCTCTCCAGAGCTTCACTTCATCTCTTCTATCTTGGAAGTGATGTTTCCACTATAAATAAATTATTTTCAAATGTCATCTACTCAGTTTGTTTGAATTAATTGTAATTAGTATACAAGATTTTGTGAGCACTCCTGTTAGTTTAACTAAGCAGAAAATAGCTGTGTGCATTGGTCTTTGGTGGATGTTCTAACACAGAACTTGACATTAAGCATCTAAATATACAGCCATTGCAATCACTTCAGAAAAGCAGAGGCATTAGCTATTAAAACAAATACAACTGTCATGAATAGGAATTTATCATATAGTTGCCTGTGTTGCCAAGGTGGTCCTTTTGATCCCATTTTATTTTACTAAATCTCAGTTATTGTTTTTTTTACCTGAATAGTCCATACTTAGTTTAAAAAAAAAAACAAAAACACCTTTTTGACAGATTTTGAAGTCCTATTTAACAACTGTCAAGAAGTTGTTAAATTTCAGGCTCCTGGGCCAAAAAAAATGCTAATAAAATGTTCTTTTGCCATGCTAAAGCTAATGCAGAAGCACAAGAGCTCCCATGTCTTGCTGTTTTCTTAAGGTAAACTTGTGCACAGATGTTAACTCTAAGAAGTAGAGTCTAAGAATTCTCTTGGATTATCTTTTCCATACTCTCTAGAATATATGTCCATGCAGTTGAATAGTAGAAGTAGTAGAAGTAGTTGAATAGTAGAAGTGTGTTGCTGCCTTCCAGGCTGCTGCAGAGCAGGGAACAAGCTGACTGTACCAGCTTGATTGTGTGCAATGTTAATAATCCTGGCTGAGTTGAAATGAGGTGTGGATCCATTTAGCCCATGTTATCCTCAGTCACACAAGTTAATGTTAGTGATGAGCGCTATTAGCGGAATGTTGCAACATCTTATGCCATTATAACTCTATCCTTTTTCTTTCCCTAATTTTTTTTTTTTTTTTTTTTACAAAAAATGCTGCTTATAACTGCCCATGGAGGTTTTTTTTCTGTCAGTGGAAGTATTTGTCAGCTAAATGAAATGAGGTTCTCTTACACAGCCGGATACACTGCTGCTTGTCTGCTGTGATGCTGTTTCTGGGTACTACGATGACTGGTTCCAGACTTTGGAGGAATTTTCTAGGTATTATGGAGGGGAGGAAAAGAGTCTTCCTGACTCTGTTAAAAGTTTCTATGTAGGGAGAAGCAGGAAACTTGCAGATTGCTTTGCCCCTGGAGCTGTTATTCTCTTTCGACAGAAAAACTGAGCAATGACAGATGGTTGTGCATACCAGCATAAATTTTCTCTCTACGTCTTTTCAGTAGAATCTGAAACATTAGCATCTGTGAGATACATTCTTCAAAACATGAAGATTGATAGAGGAATGTTTCTAACAAGCACGGTTGAGAACGTAACTTTGGCATGTGGAGAAGGAGAGCTTTACACGGAGAGAGGATGTATTGTGTAGTACAGACACCAAGTGGAGAGATGGAAGGTCAAGTAAATGGAAAGGGAACATTCAGTTCCTTGACTTGTGTAGCAGACAGAACCCAAGCGCATGAATAGCACTGATAGCACGGGAGAGCTTCTGTCTGGAGGAACTTGTTAAGGAAAGAGGTGATAGGAGTCCCCAAAATGAAGAAGCTGCAGTGGGAGGGGTCGTGAAGGGAATGGAGAAAAGCAAGAAAGCTGTGGTAAGTACAAGCCCAACCTACAGGATCGCTACAGTACCAGCCCTCATACCACAGTGGTGCTTACTGGTAGCCCTTTGGTAAGCTGGTGTTGATGCTGATCGACTTTGAATTATCCTGTCTAGTTAGGAAGGATAGAAGAGCTCCACCTTTAAGCTATGCATGCCACCTGGTCTCAGCTGGGATCCTCCTGGGAGACAACTTGTTGGACTTAAAGGATTTTCTGCTGGAGGTGGGAGGCTTAGTCCAGGACCTGGGAGAGGTGTGGGCAAAGCTTGCTTGGTGCTTGCTTCGGGACCAGAGAGCCCTCTGTCTGCCAAGACCTGCTCCAGCATGTGCAGTGTTAAGTAACTGGTGACGTGCTTTTAAAGATGCCGAATTTAAAACCGTCTGTCGGATGCCTTTTTAATGCAATTAGTAAATAATTAGAGGCGAGTAGAGGTTACATAAATCACAGCTAGCGAATTCGCGAATCACTGAATTCGATCTCATGTTTTTGGCTTAGGCTGGCATTGTCTTGGCCATAACAAAAAATCTTGTCTTACTGTGTGGTAATCTCGGATGGTTCCTACAGAGTCTTTTTGGCTTGTTTAGAGATTCATTTTCAAGAGCATCAGGTTATTTTGTTTAGGAAGGGATGATACAAACCATATAAAAGAAAAGGTATTGTAGGTGTGAGCCTCTAATGAGCTCAGATTGTGGGATTTTATGGCACCCCCTTTTGTGTTGTCTCAGTAACACAAATTCTGCCTTGATGTTTTATAATCAGAAACCAGGTTATGAACAATGCATTATAAAATCAAAGAAAACTATACAGTTTTTTCTATTTTCTCTGAAAAAATGATTAAACATAGTGACTGAAATTAATTCTAATGAAACTTGCTTTTAGCTTTTCTTATTCTTCATCTTTCTCCCACTTTCTAACTTTTTCTTGTTTCTGAGACTGTTGTGCTGCTTGCTGTGGTTTGCATTTGTTTTAGAACACACTTGTTACAGTATTTTAGCAGTTACAACTGCTCTTGCATTTGTCTTCATCATGCTGCTGGAAGAAAACAAAACTTTGCTGTAGAGTTTAGATGTTTTGTGTCATCTTGCAATCTAAAACTACTGCTCTGTCTCATACCTGGTTGTGTAAGACCCTTTAAAAGTCAGTTTAATTGGCACCTCCGAACTTGCCAGAAGAGCCAGTTAAATCTGCTTCTTTGAGAAAAATATTTAAATTGTTTCTGTACCTATCAGTGCATGAACTATTCCTTGTTTTTGTTTTATTTTTAAAAGTTTTATTCCCAGGAAGGAATTATAACTGTATCTAGCAGAATATGGGGTAGGACTTTGTTTCTTCAAAGCAGTTGTATTTTTTTGTTTGCTGTTTTGGGGGATACACGGCGCAAAACATCTCAATTGTTTTACCTTTTAAATCATGATAATTAAGAGAATCTTGCATATTTTAATTAAACAGGTTTTATTTGAGAGATGGAGTTAGCTTCAATCAAATAGCTTCTGGGATACATTCAGTTGTTTTATGTATTCGTGATGTGATTTCAACAAGGCCAATTACTTTTATTTGCATTTTGATATACAAAGTCCCAGTCAGGGGATTGCATTGTCTTATGCTTTGTAAACACACCATGGGACGGACTTCATACACTCAAATTAAAAAACTTCTTTCCTTCCAGAAAGTTCAAATAACTGGACCTTGGCTTAGCTGTACTTTATTTCACCACCCCCATCCCAATGGTCGGGGATCTTTACTAATTCCAAAATATCTTCCAGGCATTGTTCCCTCTTCTGTTGTTCTGACTGCTTTCCAAGTGATGTCAAGGGTTTTCCTGACCTGGGCAGTAACACATAGTGTAAAAGAGGTAAGTTAAGCTACAAAATAGATTGCAAAAAATAATTATCCATGCTGAAAAGCAATTGATGATTGCTTTTTCATTTTCCTCAAAATGTCTTGTGTTGTCGCAACATGTGAAATGTTGTGAGTCTGTGTGGATCAAAGGAAATAAAAATAAATCTGACATCATCTCTTCTTGATAATCAAATAGATTGAGTTATGAGTTTCTTGCTGCAACACAACTAGCTCCTGAATAGCCTTTGTAGTCTGTACTGAAAGCCGAGCAGGAGGTTTCCAGTATGTAATCTGGACCCCAGAATTTGGGACAGAATTCTTGTGTTGATCTCGCTAGTGCCATATTCAATAGCAAAATGTCCTCACCGTCCCTGTCTGTACTATATGATTTGCTGTCTGTGCCACAGTATGTGGAAGCTCCCCCTTAAATGATTGTCCAGCAATCCCCAGCTGGATGTTTTCCCTCATCACTTTTCCAGGATAATCTTCCCTCTGTCCTTCATTAATCTTTCTTGCATTCAAGCGTAAGTGGGTTTGGGGTTCTTGGTTATTGTATGCCATAACAAATATTGCTGTACTTTACCAAATGTCTGCAGAATCTTCTGGAAGCAATCTTATTTGAAAATTATTCCCAACTGACAGCTATTTTAATATCTGAACATGCCTTAATTGAAATAGATAATGCTGACTGACTTCATATTATCTGAATACCTTGCAGTAGCTCACATATGCTGCATCTTTGCTGTTACTTTAGCCGGTTGATCTTTGTCTCATTAAAGAAAGAAATTACTCTTGATGTCAGTGTGGCTGACCGACTAAGTGATATTCTTCTAGTGATAGTCTTCTACATATAAAAGGTATTTTGTGACTTGACATGGAGAGTGTCTTAAAGAGCTTGTGTCGTTGCCAAGTCTTCAAGGAAGCTGCTGTGTCTTCATTACTCCAACACCTGTTACCAGAATGTCCACCCATAGGTAGAGTAATACAAGTCACTGTAGTTCCTAATAATTAACTGCCCTTTCTAATATTATAATGCCTGTTCATGTGGAGCCATAGTTTTGTGCTATTCCTCAAGTATGAATGTTATTTTTCTCAGCAAACTTAAAATCTTGTAAATATTTATCTTCTGACAGATTTTACTTTTTGTGCAAATAAAAGAACTCTAGTCCCTGTCAGTTCAGTGGGGATAAATGCTAGGTTCTGAACAAAAAGGGTATAATTCCAAGACACTGTATATTAAATACAAATGTAAAGTATTTTAAAGAAATATGTCTGTAATTTTGCTTGTTGCCTGTATATTGTTGGAGTACCTGGTGCTTCAAAACTAGCAATAATCTGTTTTTATGAATTGTCTCCTGGCTTGAAGTAATCCAAAATGTTAAAGACTGAATGACCTAGGTTAAAACAATTCCATGTGTTATCTGCAAGACATCAAAGGGAAGTCTGTAAAATGATTGTGGGTTAGATTTTTTAAACTTGTGCCCACATTCTCACCAGAAAAAGAACAGCAAAATGGGAGAATAAACAAGAAAGTTTAGCCTAACTAATTCAGTTTTTAATAAGGATTATTCCAACATTATTGCATGTTTTTTTTTTCCTCTCACACTTATGTGGTCTTTTTGTTAAATTCTTAAGAAGAGACTGTCCTATGTGTTAAACTTTTTTAATGTCTCAAAGTGGGCATAAGAATGATGAGGAATCCTGTGATGAGTTTTTCACCTCTGACTTAGTGGTAATAAATCTCACCCCACCTTCACCCCAAGCCGAGAGCATGCAGTCTCACCTGAGGAGATGTATTTAAAGTGTCACAAGTGTTCTACTTTTTCTAAAGGGCTGTCTGCACAAGTGAGCTCCATGCTGAAGTCCAGGATAAAATTCTCACACAGCTTTATGGAACTTGTAAGCTATGCAGTTGCATGATGAGGTTCTTGTAAAATAAAACTCAGTTTTCCTCTTTAACTTTTTGAGTGACAGTTGTTCAATATATTGCTTTTCCAGACTGCTTTCATATATAACGTGGTTAAAAGAAGAAAAATCTGTATTGCATCCCTCCTTTCTGTCAGAATACACTTCTAGATACGTGATGTGATTTGAAGCATGCTTCTTGCCACTAACATGTTTGTGCTTTTTGTTTACTTTAGTGATGATGTGTTGTTAAATTCAACATGAAAGTATCTATTATAAATGTTAAAGCATGGCAAATGTTAAAGCACTGCACAATTCTCGGAGTTGCAATGAGATTTTCTCTTGCCTCCACAATATAAGTAGCTGTTGGCTTACTGGAGAAGGGTCTGGCATGTAATACGGTACTCGTAGTCCAGAAAATACTGTTTTGTCATTATATTGGAAAGCAATTGGCTTGGTGAATTTTGCTACTTCTCCTACAAAGGAGGGAAAGGAATGAGGAGCGAAGGGCTAGGAGAAAGTAGGCATAGGAGAACAGAAGGTGCCCTTCAGATCGAAATTCTCTTTGAATTTATGTGAACAGTGAGATCGTGTGGTGACATCGTAGCAGGCCTTTGTGGAGTTCAGTGTGACACCCAGTTCTGGTAGATAATTAAAAGAAGTACTAGCAGTGGTTTAAAGTTTATCAAATTGGGTGCAGGTACGATGATAAGTAGCGTAAGTATTTAGAGGAACCTTTATAGAACACAGTCGAAAGGCATGGTGTAACGACGTACAGCTTACTGAGCAGATCATTAAGACTCCAGCATCTGCTGCAGTGAACTTGACAATCGTAAACATACTTAAATTAAAAATATAAGAGAACAGTAATTTTTATCATTTAAGATTGAGTTGTAGTAAAAGAAGTCCCCAATGGAAGGTTCAGAACTCTGAATGGGTTAGTTGACAGGCCTAAATCATCACTGCTTTACATCTGTGCAAAATTTGAGTAATTCTGTACAACGCAAATGTCTTTCAGGAGCCTTTATACCTACTGTGAAGCTTTCTTTTTTTTTTTTTAAATCGATGTGCACACAGAACCCAAGCTTTGGAGGGAGATGTGCTGTTTTATCATTATTGTTGCATACCGATGCTGTTTGTACTCATCTGCACTGGATTGCTTCATGATGTGTTTAGCAGAAATTCTCTGTAATCTCTTGCTGTTACTCTTAATATGGAGAAATCTATAGAATTTCTGTGTTCATGGTATTTTAAATGTTTCAAACCTTGCTCAACTTTAAGATAACTTTTCATGCATCAGGAGAACAGTAAAAGCCTCTCAGGCTTTATTTTGACGGTTCCCAACTCTGAATCTCATCTTTGTATCTTAAAAGGCTATTAATCCCTTATATTTTAACACAGATTATCTTGTATTCATAGTCATGAGACAAAATAAAATATATTCAAGACCCCTCCTTGATACATTGGTTTGAAACATCTACTAAAAAAATTATACCCTCGGTATGACTCACCCTAATTAAGGCAGTTGGACAGTAAGTTGTATATGGAGTGTAAAATGTGCTTTGACTTTGTCTATCACCACTTTCAAAGACTGGGATGAAAAGGTGCAGGAAGAGTTCTGAGGCATTACTGGGATTTGTGGTTTGAGAAGTCTGCGGCTTGTTGGCTGTACTGTGCAATGATGTTACAAATGCAGCATTAGCAGGGCCTAAATGAGTAAGGCTCTTGAAAGAGTGCTTTGTAAATCAGTTCCCGAGGGGTTGATAACGTGCATCTCAGACATCTTTATTTGAAGTATTGAGAAATTCAGTCCTCAAAGAGAAGCTCTAATGGTGACAGTCTTCTGACAGATCTGCTAATATGTAAGGAACATGCTCTTTAATGACGAACTTTGGAATGTAGATAAAATATGATGATAAAGTCTATAGCAGTCTTCTGTTCCTCGCTGCACAGGTTTGGAGTGTTTGAAAAATGTATAGGTCGCTCTTATACTGGGAACCGGTGTTTGTTTTTGTAATTTTTTCATTAAGCAGGGACACAAGCAGTAATGTCACAGTCTGTGATTCCTAGTCAAGTGACCTTAACAGGGGGTAGTTCTGTTTATTTTTTTAAATGTTGTGAACTATTTTAGTAGTTTTCAAATACAGTTCTAGTATTTACATAGATGGGAAAGACTAGACTTGAGAAAGCAATGTTACAAGTTCTGTGGTAGAACTGGATTGTAACTGCCAGGGTTGTTTCTTCTATGTGCATCATTCACTGTTAGCATCCCATTTTTTTTGTCCTTGGTCATGTCCTTGGGTGCTACCTCAAGCTACACATTTTTGTTTGTTGGTTCTACTGACTTCCATAGTTAAGGAAAGAAGTGGGGTGGGTTTCAACATACGGATCAAAGTCTGTGATGCATAAGCTTAGATGAACTCAGAAGCTGCTACTCCTGATTTGACCAGAAGATGCAGCTCTGGAGTGCTTGTGAAGCATGTTGCTCCTTGGGAACAGCGGCATCTGTGTGAAGTGATGCTACCAGGCTGAGAAGTAGGTCTTGTTTGTAAAGCAGGGTCAGGATCCTTTTCTAGATACTGTAGCAGTGTAAAAATAGATTTGGTCTCTTCTCGGGAAATCTTCAAATAAATCTTGGATGTTGTTCTTTTATGGTGATTTAAGGGAGATTAATATATATGGAAATTATATAGTTTCACAGAGTTTCAAGTGAAAAAGAACAAGGCATGTTTGCCGCAAAAAGAGATGAAAGTGACTTGAATTGCTATACACAGCAGAAAATGGCATAACAGTAACTCTACATTACAGGATTCCCAAGAGTTTTGTACAATTCTTTCTGGGTTTAGTAGTCGGTAACAAAGTTTTTTTTTTTATGGGTAATCATTATGAGCTTTTTTACACACAAATGTATGGCCAGTCCCCTCCTCTGAAAAGGTTTCTGCTTGCCCCTATAATTTCTTATTCCTTTGTTTGTACATGTACTTTGCCCAAGATGAATAGGGTGTACCACCCACACCTACTGACTTCCTTTTCCCTTTTTTCAAGAGTTGGAGGCAAAAAAGAAAATGCAGCCCCTTGTGGTTGAGCTCTTTTTGTTCCCACGGTCCACTAAATTTGGGCTCAAGGTACTCTCACAGCTGAGAATTCACAACATGCTTCTGTTGGGTGGCGGGGGGGCTGCATAAAAAATCGTGTGTTCACTCTCAAGAGTTTGTCATGCAGGTATGTGACCCCATATGCTTCTTCATAACTGCTGTTCTATCTGAAACTTAAACCTCATAATTATGCTCCCAAATTGTAATAATTCATTTTTAAATTCATGCTTTTGAAGGTTCATCTTCAAAATACAAAGGAAGTAAAAGCTGTTTTAGTAATGTGCTTCTGGAATACAAGCCCTAAGAGGTGTAAAGCAGTGAACCAAAACGATGCCTTGAATGTAACCAACATCAGAAAAACAATGCTGCGTGCAGTAAGCAGAAAGAGGAGCAGGGAACAGCGAAGCAGGTAGTTAGTTGTAAAGCTTGCCTGAGGTGACACAACCTGAGCTTCTGGTTCTTCTCTCCTCCAAGCCTGCATCCTGCTGTTAGCTGTCTTGCTGCTGCTCAGAACTAAGACCCAGTTTCTCAAGTGAGAGAGGGAAGCAGTTCTCCTTGTACTCAGAAATAGCACTGACTAGGAGCAGAGTGTAAAGTCTAAACCAGATCTCGAGTGTTAGCATCCTCTCTGCTTCCTGCACCAGAAAACAATCACAGGACTGAAGCAGAACCTGGTACTGTATAGGAGTAGGAAGTGTTATGGGTTGTTCTTGGTATTTCAGGGGTTTCTTGCACTAATTTGCATTGCACAGAATGAGAGATCTTGAGTTTTCTGATCATCAGAACTATTCTTAAGCCAACTAGAAAAATACAGAGCATGATGAGAAGGGTTTTTTGCCGTTGTTACTAATGTTGCTTTTACGCTTTTTCTTGGAGTCTGTTATCTAAAATGATGCAGTAAAGCAGCCCCTGGGAATTAATTTCTTTGGGGTGTTTAGATCTGGTGAGTAACTAGTAACACTTGCGTTCATATTGAACCTTTTGTTTCTCTCTTGCAGGTACAAACAGAAGATAGTGTCCTGTTGTTTGTAGTGGCCTGGACAATCACTGAGATAATCCGTTACTCTTTTTATACCTTTAGCTTGTTAAACCATCTCCCTTATCTCATAAAATGGGCCAGGTAGGTGGCACAATAGAAATCATAGCCTTTAAAGCACTGTTTTAACAGGGATATTTACCTTTTAAAATAGTTTCGGTACAAAAAGTTAAATTCTGTCCTGGGGTAATTGCCCCATTTATAAATGTGACTTCCTATCTTCTTTCCATCAGATTTGTGTTACAAATACATTAAATGTAAGCTGAGAGTACTTTGCTAAATGGTACTGAGTTCTGGCAAAGTGATTGTGTTTGTCGGACACTAACACTTAACAGTAAGGGATGGCAGTAAATAAACTGATACTTAACAGTAACCCTTCAATGTAAGGGTTGTACCTTAGATTGGTGTAAAGCTGGTGAACGCATTGATTAATACTGACTGTGTTTGGCCCTATTTTGATAATATGACCTCTGCCAAAGAGTTCAGAAGCCAAAGTAACAAGCATGGGGGAGAGGAGAGGGAGGAAACAGTTGTAAAAATAGCTTTCAGATTCTCAAAGATAATCTTTAAATAATTCAAACTGGTTGCTGACTTTAATATTCTTGTCTTGCAGTAATGTTCACACCTAATGTTCATATGCTCTAATCAAATAAAAGCTAAGAATTTAAGATTTGAATATCTATAACTTAACAAATACTTTGTCAGTTTGTCAGAGCTTTTAATCCTTTCCTTAAATGTTTTGTTCTAGGTACACGTTGTTTATAGTATTGTATCCAATGGGAGTCTCTGGTGAATTGCTCACAATATATGCTGCATTACCCTTTGTCAGGCAGTCTGGCTTGTATTCCATTAGTTTACCTAACAAGTACAATTTTTCTTTTGACTACTATACATTCCTGATCCTGGTTATGATCTCGTACATTCCAAGTAAGTACAAGTTTGATTTTTTTAAACATTAAAAACAGTATCAGGAAAAGCTAACCATTGGGGGATTTGCACATATACAACTAATGTTGCAAAATTAATTTTGAAAACTATTTAGAGAAGTCAAAACTGCAGGAGTTGCTTTCTACAAACACTTGTAATATAGTAATATTTTTCCCCTCTTATACTTGAAATATAAAAATGTAGTATTTGGCAAATGTTGACTTTTTCTCAATTATGGACTTTCATGAGAACAGGGTTAAAACAGCTTCTTAAAATTTGGTTCATTATCAGGCATAAGAACATTGCTTTTGCAGTAACAGCTAGCAAAGCATTTCTGTTGAATTATCTTGAATCAATGTTATCTTTGGTTGGTATTTCTTTACATGCTATGAAGATTTGGCTTTGCTGCTTAGAAACAGGGATTAGGAACGCATAGGCCCTCAAACAATTTAGATGTGCAAATAGACGTCTAACATGCAGAATGATGTAGTGATGATGTTGCTGCCAGTAGCTGTCTCTGTAGCTGTCTTTATATGAACCTTGTTTGTATAGAATGAAAAAATCATATTCTAAGATTTAAATTTCAGCAGTGTGGCTGTCTGTAATAAGCGCTTACTCTTTCAGTGAACCATCTTGTAATGCTGACATCAAGATTGATAAGTTTTTCCAGCTGTTACAAATGTATGAAAAGGGTTTTTAATATCT
This sequence comes from Anser anser, assembly GCF_964211835.1. Classification (NCBI taxonomy): domain Eukaryota; kingdom Metazoa; phylum Chordata; class Aves; order Anseriformes; family Anatidae; genus Anser; species Anser anser. The sequence continues at coordinate 15,652,469 of NC_139726.1, read as the reverse complement.
GCTCGTCTCCTTCTTCCAAAAACATTGATATTCTGGCTCCTTGGAGTTAGTAATAATATCTTTTGTTCCAGTGAAAATAAACACACATATTAATTACCTCTTGTGGGGTGGCTAGATCACAGCTGACAGGCCACACAGAAGAGAAGCAGATAAAACCTAGATAATTTTAGCCCTGTTTCTCCTTTAAAATTGCAGTCTCTCAGTTGAAATGTTTTGTGATTCATTATCATTTGTGGGATGTGTAACTTCGATGCAGTCTTTTTTTATTTTTGAAATCATTTTTGTGAATTGGTATCTTAACTCCATGTACCAACTGTTTGGACTCAATTGGTCTTAGGTACCTTTTCACATGAAGGTATTATGTGTTGTTCCACAGGTACAAGAAAAGCAATGATCATTACATTCATTGATTATACCATAGGTCAGTTATTCATTCATAAAAGCTACCTATTCAGGGGGGTTGTCTTCTTAACCCACAGAAGATCTTGCAAATTTTGGGAAAGTTAGCATCACAAAGAAAGCAAGATTTAAAAACTGTTGCTAAAACTTGAGATTAACATTCTTGATAGCTGCATTTTACCATTTATCTGACTTTTTAAATATTTAATTTAGTACCTATCTGTCAAAATTGACATCTTGCCAGAAAGGATGTCATTCAGTTTTTTGCATATAGATTTCAACTACTTAGACTTCTAACAGGAATCTTGCGGCTCTGTATTCTGTTATGGTCCTGGACAACTATATTAACTACCTCACACTGGTGGAGTGAAATCAAATGAAATGCAGGCTTGGGGGAAACAATCAGGAGATGAAATACTGGGTAAAGAAAGCCAAAAGAGAAAACAGTAACCTAAAATTTAATTAAATAGTTTTTGGTTGCCCTACATATACTACAAACACTACTGTAACTGATGTCATGTAGGCTGATGCTTGTTTAATTTTCAGAGGGTTCACAAAGATGGAAGTTTAGTCTCTCATGGGAAATTTAGCTTTTGTTGTTTGTTTTCCATTCCCTCCTTTATTCTTCTGCAAACATACTGTGTAATGTAGTCTTAGAAGGAAGAAAGCTTTACATGGAGGATAGAGAGAGATGAAAGAGGCACCAGTTTGCATAAAGTTTGTTAGATTCTGTGAAAGGGACGCTAGAATTATAAGTGAAATCTGGAAGAGTCGTTCTTCTGGAAGGACTTTCATTCCTCATGGTGCTCTTTTTCCTCCCTGCAACATTTTTTTTTATTCTGTGTGTACTGTTCAGGAAACTCTGTCATCCCACTTACACCTGCAGAAGTATAAGAGGGCTTTTCGCCGCCATTGCCTGAAAATGTCATTGCTCTAGCAAAAATTAAATAGTACCTGAAGTCTAAGGGCAATATTGCTTCTTCTTAAGACAGAAGATGATTAGAGCAGAAAGCGAATAGGCACATTTCCTTTTAACAGAACTGGTGACCTTGAGTGTGACTGTGTGTATTGCACTGACACAGAAGCCTGACTTAATACTTCACTTGTGTTTTCTCTTCAGTCTTTCCCCAGCTCTATTTTCATATGCTACATCAGAGGCGAAAGGTGCTTTCCCACACTGAAGAACACAAGAAGTCGGAGTAATTCCAGCTCTTTCAGAACTTTTCAAACATCAAAATGCTGCAGATTTTCAATACCAAGCGTATTTATAACGAATATACCAAGATAAACTAAGTCAGAGGTAAAAGACCAATAATTTAGCAAGAATAACCAATAAATCTGATTTCACTGAAATTCTACGATGTAAAACATGCAAATAATTTTCAGCTTGCAGTGCTTCAGAAAACTTCTAAACTTTATATGGCTTGGCAGGTAGCCTTTTACTTTTCCTTAAGTGATGTGCTAAAATGGTTTTAATTTACAACCAAATGCCTGAAGGTTACAGTATGAGTGATGAAATTGTACCCACTAAATGCTTGAATTGGGATTATATCACTGATACCTCCTCTTTTTTTGAAGTTTTTGACTGCATGCCAGAAACTGTATGTATTGCTGTGGAAGCAAACAATATGCTCTGGAATGCTTTAGGATTTTGTCAGAGACTCCAGTGGAGAATGTAATCCGGGCAGTGTTTGAATTTAGAAAGGTAGGTTATGTATTTAAAAGGTGATGAGAACAAGAACAGGAAAGCAATTACGGGAAATGAGGGGAATGTGGTTTGTTAGGAATTTAAACAGCAGGGTGTCTGACCAGAGTGTGTTCTTTTGAAGATCTTGTTTAAGCTGATTACTCAAATGCTTGTTAATTCAGAGGCTATAATGCTTATCTGAAACATTAAAACTCTAAATACTGCAGCCCTGGATACTTTATTGAATACTAAAAACATAAAAAATACTAACTGTAATATTTCTAGTGATATCAGTAATTAAACAATATAAGGAGGCAGGTCACCCAGAAAGAGGTGCAGTTCTCCCTTTTTGACTTTAAATTATCATCTCTAATCATTGTCCACTATTTCAGTGGTACTCATCTTTCAGTGCTAAGAACTATTTGGTCTACTGTGGAATCATTTGAGGGCTTTGTTCCTCAATATGACTTTTCTTAAGTGACTAATGTGTATTGCTTTGGCACATCCAAACAGGTGCTTCCAGGCACTCAGCTTCTGAAATGTTACAAAAAACCCTAAATCATAAGTTCGTTTAGTTCTTTTTTTTTAAGCATATTATTTCATGTGTTACATTCTGCTTTTGCAGATTGGACAAGCTTTTCCTCATCTGCTCTTCTGAAAGAGCAGAAGAGCTTAGAAAGGTAGATTTTCCAAGGTCTTTGCTTTGGGTTCTCAGGCTAAACCTTGGGAAGGTAAAGCAGAAAATGAAAGGAGTGAGAAAGCCATGTGGTGAAGCAGAATCCACTAATGCTGTGTGAACAGTGGCCCAATTTATGAACAGACTGTACTGGGAGGGGGTGAGAAATGGAAGGGACAAAGGGACTAGGGAGATGAATGGACATCCAAGCAAAGGCAAAAGGAAATGTAGCTAATGGTCTTTGCTCTGTCATGTATTGAAAACTAAACAGTACTGACCTTACCCCAATAGAGCCACTAGACAGCTAAACAAGGGCTTCTCTGACTTCCCTCTTGTAACATCGTGATTTAGTGCATAAATCGGGTGTGACCAGGATACCTGCGATACTAGTCTTGTGTTATGCCTGCCAGCACCTACCTCCCCGTGGACACGATCCATATCTGTGTCCCAATTATTTGTGCTCCCAGTTCTCCATAAACATAGGGCAGTAAGTACTTAGTGCACTGCCTCTCTGTTCTAGTACTGGGGGAGAGCTGCATTTACAATACTCTTCTTTTTATATTTGTCAGAGCTATATTTGAAAAAAAACTGTATTTTTCACTAACTTCTTTTGGCTCCATCAAAAAGTCTGACTGAATATCCCTAGCACTCAGTAATGTGTAACACCTTGCGTGTTCAACACAAATGGGTCTGGTGTAGGTAGGGAGAGGGTAAGAGACAGTAACAATCTTAGCTTCTATGTTAAACTTTTTGCAGACAGTTGTTGACAGTAATCAAAAATACTGTAGCAACATGCAACCTCAGAGTGCTTTTTGCCTTCAAAGACACAACAATTCAAATTCATTTCTGTTGGGCTATGTATTTCTTTGTTCTGGTTATCTGTGAGAAATGTTGCATTATACATAACTCATTGCTCAAAAGTGTAAACTTCCACCTCTGAACAAAATATATTTTGCTTGTACACGCTCTAAAAGAGGTTAGTGGCAGCATTTCTGAAGAATGTCATCTAAAAGATCTGATTTCATGATGTACTCAGGTTACTGGATGTTATGGATGCTTAGCTCCTGAAGTTTGTTTTTGTTTGATTCTGTGCCTACGTACAAGATTTGGATTCAAGTTTGTAGTTCCACTTTGCAGAAGAAATGTGTAATAATCCTGTATGAAACAAACTCTGTTGATGGAATGGTGTACAGATCTGTAGTAGGTAGCACGGGCACTACAGAGAAGCAGGGAGAGCTGCCAATAGGGAGAAGGTTTGTACCACCAGCTTCTTTACTGAGTAAGCTTTATTATGAAATAGTTAATTGAAAATATTAATTGGCTGTTAGCTTTTTAAAGAAAAAGGAGTTCCTTTTCCTTCTAAAAGAAAAATTAAAGGAAGTTACTTTGATAGTTGGAAATCTTGTCCAAAAAGTAATTAAAGAAACCCTATCTTCTGAAGTACGAAACATTTAGTATATACAAGAGTTCTAGCACTTCAGCTTACAGTGCTTTTTCAAGTTTCCATGGAAATCACTGGAAGGTGATCCTGAGTAAGAACTGTAGTGCAATTCCCTAATATTGCTGGGGTTTTTCCTAATGCTGACTTTGATCAAATGTGTTTTTTTTCTTCTCATAAAATATGAACAAATTTCCCCTTTTCTGTCACTGAAATTGTAATGTGGTATGTGAACTTTATAATAAAAGCGTTGATTAGTACTCTCTTTCACAAATCTAGAAGTTTTTTTTCCCACAAACTATTTACTTGGCTTGCATGTTTTCTGTGAGCATAACCAAACTGCTACAGCAGTCATGTTTTCTGCCTTGGTAGTCTTTGGGTTGCGTGCACTATTGCAGTTGACAATACTTTGTTCTGCCATGCCAGCTTTGACCATGTCAGTCATTACCTTCTAAAAGACCAAGGTTCTTACCAGTGTATAGTTTACAACTGGAATTGTAGAAATGTTCATATTGTAAATTACAGTAAGATGCAAACTACGATAAATTGTAATTTTTCACAATGTGATGTTTCTATCCAAGTTTTTTTATTTATCACTAGAAAGGTTGGCATTTGTGTGGACCAATCTGCAGTGTCATTTTAAAACCTATTTTTCATCTTAAAATTTTCATGAGTATACATCAAATCGTGTGCTTTGATGTATATTTGTTGGTGAAATTTGGGTGAAAACTATATACAGTCATTTTTGTATTTTTTTCTATGTTGTGAAGAATAAAATTGTAATTTTATAAGTCTGATTCACTAAGATTATTATAAGTTAAATGTATTTTTTGTATATTTAGGAATCTGGTATTACCTGGAGCTCTGAAAGGTTAAGCGAAGACTTTTTATGCATGTTTGAAAGATATTTCTACTTGACAATGCGGTGAAATGGTTTGTATGCGAAAATACTAGTCTGTGTTGTTGCCTTGTGAAATTGATTCTGTGTTCTCTGCCTGGATTTGGTCTACTGACCAGTGATACTAATTGCTATAATCCAAATAAAATAATTCCAAACAAAATATGCTGTACTGTCACTGTTTAGGGAACAAAAGTAGATGCTTGGCAAATGTGGATTAGGGCTGTATTTTTATTTGTCTGATATAAGCTGTACTTTGCAATTTCAGTGTTTTAGGGGCATACATAACTTTTCAAGCACAAGACACGTTCTAAAATTAATACTGCTACAAGTGCTCTGCTTTTCACTTTTGAAAGATCATAACATGTTAACTGACTCTGTTAACGTTCAAATTTACAACTTCCTGAAGGATCCTCAATAGAATGCCAGCTCTTTGTTCTGCTGTTATCTGTACTCTAGATGGTGATGGTTTTCTACAGAAACAAAATCTTTGGAGTATTCTAAATATAATGGAATGCTTAACTAACGCGACAGAATATTTCAGAGTTGATTTACTAAATATAGTATGTCTGCTACCACAGCAACGTTCTTAGCATTTTTAACGCTTCCTGAGAGAGATTTACATACTGTGTCTAGATTCCATTAATGCTCATAAATAACAAGTTATAATCCTCTAACAGGAACTGAGTAGCAGTTGCAGAGTGCATGCTATTATTCTAGGCATATGCTTGTCATAAGATTACACAACTACAATGATTTTTTTGTTTTACTGCAGAAGGGATGAAATAATGTTGTCATAACCAGCATCAGCACATTTTACACATGATAGCTGTGAGTTGGCGCTACTGTGTAATTAAACCATTCTTTGGAATGTAATGCTGTGAAGAGTGGTGCTGAGCTCCATTTGTGTCTTCGAATAACTATTACTAGTTATGTTTCCTCTTTGCATTTTGAAAACAGTACATGAGGAAACAATTTTTGTTGCCAAGGGCAGCATTAAAAAGTCTGAAAAGGAAAAGAATTCTGTGTTCCTAAGTAAATTAACTTTACAATAGCTTTTAAGGCTCATCTTAAAGCACTGGCAGTTCCAAACATAAGACGTGAGGGATGATCTCTGCTGGTGTGTTCAGTGTAAAATACAGAGGTGTGAATTTGTGTGATTCCGTTTTATTTGGAATGGACTGAACATATCTAGAGAGTTGGGAGTGATTGATAGATTCAAGCCACCTGACTGCCTGGGCATTCAATATCCAGTGGCTTTTAAATTCTGCTTCCTGTCTCCTAAACTAATACTCTTCCTCACTTGTCAGAATTGTCAGAATTCTGGTATTGTGGTATAAGATAAAGGGTTAAAAGTTTGTGGTGGTTTTTGAAGGCTATCCTGAAGCAGTTGAAATTATAAATTCAGATAGAAAATTTAAAATGCTTCTAATCTTGGTCACTGATTTCTAAAATAATACTTTCCTTTACAGATTAAAATAAATAAAAATAAAGCCCTTTTTATGTTTTCACAAATTAACTTGGGATTAGTATTTTCAGAGGTTTGTTTTTCTTTGATGTGCGGGAGTTATCGATCTTAACAAAAGATGTTACTGTCAACATATTTAATTTTTTCTAGTCTAAAGTAGGTGCATGTTATTTCAATCCTGCCCCATAAAAGCAAAATTCACAATGCTTAAATACTTGCATGTCTATTTATACTTGCCAAAGCACAAACCCTAAGGTCTCATGACAAACTCCTGCTCTTTAGATGAAATTAATTCAGCCTAGTTTGTACAAAGAAATTTGATGTCATACCAATATGACTTAGAGATGTTTGTACTAGGAAATTCATTATTGGAAGTCTGCAGAGGCTTATTTTGCTGAAATGTGAACACTGAGTTGCATTTTCTCCTGTTTTTTGACTCACTGCTTCAGACAGTCTGCACAGACTTTGCAAACCATCTGTAGCTGTTATTTAGGCACTGTTAAAATATATAAATATCACTTACAGCAAGCCTATGGTAAAAACACACTTTGCAAGTTCAGGTGCTCCAACTAGAGAATCATAGCTGCTGTGTAATCCCAAATGTATGCCTAACCAAAAAAAAAAAAAAGCCATTGGGGGATGATGCAGAAAGTGGAGGGCGTTCCAGTCAGCTGAATACAAGGTTGCTTTAAGATATCAGTTTGCTTTCGAGTTAAAGGTCTCTTGAGGTAAAATACAACAGCCTCTCTCGCTGGATAAAAACAAAAAATACTGAGTGCTGGGCTTCTCTGCTAGATGGCATTCTTGATACAAGTACAAGATGGAAGAAGAGGAGAGGTACTGGATACAGAGCTACTACTGAATTTCCAAAAAACATTGCTGGGAAAATTTCAAGCTTGTCCTCCTTTTTTTCCTTTGGTGTCCAGTAGATTTTTATTATTTTTTAAAATAAAATAATAAACGGGGGGGGTGGGTGGGAAATAGCATTAAATGGAAGTGCTGGTGGTGTGCTGATGACATGGAGTCCCTTTCATTCTACAATAAGCATCTATTGCATGTTTGTGATCGTGGGGAATAGTGTGCATGGCTTAGGTGCTGTTTTAGTCCTCTGTTCCTGTGTATAAAGTACTTTCAGGAAAACTACTGACTATTAAATGTTTCCTTATTCAGCTTTTCTGTGCAATTTAAACTGTTCTAGAAATGTTTTTCCTCTGTTTAGAATACTGCCTTTCTACAGCAACAGAGCTGAATTGGAGAAATGCTCGTATTTAGCTGAATAAAAGTAGTTGGAACTAATATTTACAGATGCATTTGTAAACACTATTTACTTTCTCATTGTTCATAGCATGGGAAAGTGTTGTTTCAGTAGAACAAAGACTACAGTATACAGGACAGAATACTGTCAATATAGCAAGGATCAAGTTCACTTGAGAAGGTAATGTTCTTAAATCCTCATGCTGACATAATGATGTTAGTTACAGCGTGCCGCTATTTTACTATATGTGCTTACTGGGGTTGCCTTGCCAGACAGCAAGAGTAGTTGCTTCAACTGTTCTGAAGTTAGAAAGCTAAACCAGCAGAAAAGGCCTTTCTTGCATCTGCAAGAAAATGGCTGTTGAAAGTAAGGCATCATGGGTTAGTTTACTTAGCAAGGATTAGAAATTAACAATACTGTCAAAGCCCTACCACAAGTAAATTATGCACTCTGAAGATAACTGCTTTGTTTTTTCAAAAGCACTATCATATCAAAGGATATATGGAAATCCGCTCTAGGAATATAGATGCACACGAATGTGGGGCAGACATAAACATTCAAGAGTCAGTGTGATCCAGTTTCCTGGTGACATATGACTGCAGATCAGGCCATAGCTTGCCAGATTTTGAAGAAATAAATCGCTGATAGAAAGATGTAAATACATATATATCATTGATGTTAAAAATCATATGATTTAGTTTTTCTTGGTTCTAAGTTTAAAACTGATACTTGTTTGCATATTGAACTGTCACTGGAATCCTATTACATGAATTCTTAAGAATAAAAGTACTGTACAGTATACTGACACCTGCCCATTGCAGTTGTATAATTTGGAAAAAATTCTGAACAGAATAGTGTCTGTATGTGGTTGTTCAAACCTGTGCTTCATGATGAAAACAGGCTAGGTAAACATTCTTTTTTCCAGCCCATTTACCTATTCTTGACATAAACTAGAGTCAATGAACAGTATCGGCCACATTAGAAAGAAGGGTAGAGGTCTCGGAGAAATTCCTACAGCTTGAGTCTGTGCTTATCTTCAGACCACCCACAATATGCTCTAATCTCATGCCCAAATAAATGAGGAGGGGAGCATACACAGTTAAGATGAAAACATTTGAAACTAACTTTCATTAGTCATCTTGTACAGAGAACACTGCTTTTCCATCCATGGTCTTTTTTTCCACCCTTTTATATATAAATGACAGCTTGTTCAATTTCAGTATTTCATGTCTCTGTATTGGATTCTCTTATTAGCTCTGGGTTTCAGAGGACTATTTTGGACTATGCTAAGATAGTCAGTGGAAGGACCAAGACCATGTTTTATAATGGCTTCACTAATTTAGGGAGCATAGATAATTCAGAGTTCTGGATTTAACACTTGCATGAATCACGAAGACTTCAGAAAGTGAAATGTGCACTGTGTGGTCTGAGGCCAGTACCTAGGTGTTATTCCCCATTCTAAGTAAATAATGCAAAGAAAGAATGCTAATGTTTGTCTACTGCACCTGTTGTAATAATAACAAAGTAAAATATGTTTGTATACTGATTTATGAGGCTACATTTAAAATCAGAATGTATGTGAACTCTGTGTGTGTTGAAGAGCTTTAGATCTGTGCTTCATTTATATGACTGTACTTGGTTCTCTCACACCTTCCCTGGAGAGTCTTGTGGAGTTGATATTCTAGTAATTTTGTGGTAGTATTCTCGCAATCTACCATATGCCTGCTGTCATTTAGGTGTAGAGAAACAACGGCTGAAGGAGGGAGAAACCCAAACAGGTAGGGTTCTATTTTGATCCAGAATTTGATTAAATTGTGACTGAGGGAACTTAATGGAATTTCGCTCCCCATCCTCACCCTACCTCATCCCCCCCACCTCCCAAAAAAAAACAAACAAAAACCAGCTTTTATGATTGGCTGAATAGATTTTGGGAAGGCTGCAAGAATTTGGGAAGGATGCAAGGTGAAACATTAGCTTTTCTAGATAAGAAGTTTCTCTGCTTCAACATTACACAGTTGTGATATTTGTGCTTGTTAATCTCTTTAAACAGGGTGAAAAGCTATAGGTGAGCTCTCTTATAATTTGTACCTTAATATTACGATATTGTACTAGTTAGCTTTCTTATACTGCATTTCCAAGATAAGAGATACTAAAAATCTTAAATGCCTACTTTTAGGCGTTCATGTTAATGTATGTGTGGTATCTTGCGTCTTTTGTGTCACAGCACTGTGTCCTCATTAGTGCCCGATTAACTGGCTCTTCTTTTTGCTTCTAATACAGAATCCTTATTGTTTTCTCAAGTCTACAGGTTCCTTGAAAACTTTCCTCCAAGTGTTCCTTTACCTTTCTTTTAACTCACCATCTCATATCTACCTACCTGTTTTTAAAGTTACAAACTTTAGGCTGAAGACTTTTCTCCCCTCTGGCAAGGATGAAGGTTGAAAGCTAAAGAATTTTTTTAAAAATACAACTTTGACGTATTCAGCTTTAACATCGATTATTGTAATATAAATAAGCAGAACGATCACTAGGTCAAATAAAATGACATAGTATAGAAACACGAATGATGCATTAGAATTGAAATGCTCAGTTTCTCTTACCTGTGGAAGTAAACTTTCTGGAGAAGGGGCTGTAGCTTAGTGTGCAGTGAAATCCTCACAGGGACTGAGGCTTCTAGAGGCTGTTGTGTAAAAACTAAATAGGACCTGATTTAGTCCCAGTGGTGAAACATGGGAACCTCAAAACTATTTGTCCCATTACCTGAGCAATGCTCTGTTGATACCCAGAACTGGAGGTTGTCAGATGTAGGCGGATCAGGTAGGGGCCTGCTCCTCAGTTGTTTTCTGTCACGGGGAATTACTTTTAAATTGTCGAGAGCCGTCCTTCTCCTTCCACTTTATTTTACAGTTGCAATTTTTTTTTTGAAAGAGTTTTTTTTCCTAGTGGTTTGGAAAGACCTCCAAAAGGGGGCTTTGTGCACAGAGCAGGACCCATCCCACCTCACAGCGTCCTGGACCGTCCTTTCTCTGTCCATCCCCAGCCCAGTGGCCGACCAGAGCGTTCCTGAGCCCTGTGCCCCTCCACCAGTGGCAGTGCTGTGGGACAGCCCCAAAATGGCGCACTGCTCCCCAAGGAAGGGGTTATTTATAAAAAACAGCTCCTGTCAGGGAGGGAATCGTGAGGGCAACCTGTAGCACAGCACCTGACAGGCCCACGCCACGTCGGTGAGCTACGTGCGCCTACTTTTTTTGGTGAAAACCCTTTATGCGTGTGTTTAGGACAAGGGAAGAGGCCGTGGAGGCAGCGCCTCGTCAGGGTGGGGGGGGAGCGGCCGAGGCAGCGCCTCGCCCTCCCGCGGCACCGAAAGGGTTAAACCTCCTCCCTCCTCCCGCGTTCATTGGCGGGCCGGCCGGCGGCGGCGCCCAATGGAGGCGTGCGGCGGCGGGGGGCGCGCCAATGGGGGCCGGCGGGGGGCGGGGCGGGGGCCGGCGCGGCCGGCGCCCGGTTGAATGGGGAGTACAAAGGGGCGCGGGGCGGGCGGGCCGGGCTGTGCCGCGCCGCGCCGGGCCGTGCCCGTCCCTACCCCGCTCCCCGTCGTGGTCCCGGTCCCCATCGCGGTCCCGGCCGTGCCGCTGCGGGCGGGCGCGCCGAGCCCTCCCCTCCCTGCTTTTTTTTTTTTTTTTCACCTTTTTCTCCTTTTTTTTTTCTTCTTTTTTTTTTTTTTTTCCCCAGCTTTGCCTGCTGTATGTGCATGAGCATTGCGGCTGCCGCCCGCCCTGCCGTGCCGCCGGGGCTGCTCCGGCCTCGCCTCGCCTCCCAGCGGCGGAGCAGCGCCGCCGCCAGCGCCAGCAGCAGCAGCAGCAGCAGCACCACCCGCCGCGGGCAGGCTCCCCCCGGGCAGGGGATGCTCCCGCCGCCCGCCGCGGCCCCGGGAGCCCGAGCCTGAGCCTGAGCCTCGCCGCCTTCCCCGCGGGGCGGCCGCTGCCGCCGCCCGCCCGCCTGCCCCGTGCCCGGCCCCCAGCGGCGGGTGCCCGGGGCCGGCGCGGCGCGGCGAGCTGCCATGCGGCTCCCCCGCCGAGCACCGAGCCCCCTGCGGCCGCCCCGCAGCGGCTGAGGGCGCCCTGCCCTGAGGAGGGGTCCCCCGGGTCCCCTCCGCCGCCCCCCGGCCCCCCTCCGCCGCCCCCCGGGTGTGGAAGCAGCGGGGCCGCCGATGGAGCCGGCGCTGCCCTGACGTCCCCCCTCGGGATGCCCCGGCTCTAGGGGACGCTGCGGAGACTTTGGGGTTTTTGTTGTTTTCTTTTTTTTTTTTTTTTTCCCCTCTTTCCACGTCGACTTCCCCATCTTTTTCTTTCCTTTGTTGTGTTCTGGGGTTTTGTCCCCCTCTGGTCATCCCTTTTGGTGTGGGGGAGCCCCCTGCCCGCTGCCCCTTCCCACAGGGCATGTCCCGGTCCAACAGCGTCAGCCCCCCGGGCTTCGGTGGCCCCGCGCCCTGGGCGGGCACTGAGCAGCACCGCTCGGCCTGGGGCGAAGCGGAGGCCAGGGCCAATGGCTACTCCTACCCGCCGCCTCCGAACCGGTCCTCGGGCAAGAAGGCCTCCCGCATGGCGAGCAGGTGGCGGAGCGAGGAAGACTACGAGCCTCAGGCGAGCCGGAGCCGCGGGGAGAGTGGCTGCAGGATGATGAGCTTTAGGTCCAAATCCGCCTGGCAGGAACACGGTGACGAAAGCCGACGTCACCGGTCCCGCCACCCGCCCGGCGGTGATTCCCCCGCTGCCCCCAATAATGCCAGCCCCCGGCAGCTGGGGGAGCAGGGGGAGGTACGGCCCCGGTCCGTGGAGCTGGGGCTGGAGGAGAGACGCATCAAGGCCAAGATCGAGGAGCTGGAGGAGGAGGACGGGGACGAGGGGGGCTCCGAGGCGGCCTTCTCCATGGGCAGCTGTTGCAGCAGCCTGCTGCAGATCTTCAGGTCCAAGAAGTTCCAGTCGGAGAAACTGGAGCGCCTCTATCAGCGCTACTTCTTCCGACTCAACCAGAGCAGCCTCACCATGCTCATGGCCGTGCTGGTGCTGGTCTGCGTGGTCATGCTGATCTTCCATGCTGTGCACGGCCGCTATGAGGTATCCTACGTCGTGGTGCTCTCTCTGGCCATCCTGCTGATGGTGGTGCTGTGCATGGTGTGCAACCGCAACGACTTCCACCAGGACCACATGTGGTTGGCATGCTACTCCGTCATCCTGGTCATCCTGGCTGTGCAAGTGGTAGGGGTTCTGCTGGTGTGGCCCAGGAGCGCCTCAGAGGGCATCTGGTGGACCGTCTTCTTCATCTACAGCATCTACACGCTACTGCCAGTGCGGATGAGGGCCGCGGTCATCAGCGGGGTGGTGCTCTCCGCCATCCACCTGGCCGTCTCCCTCAAGATCAACGCAGAGGATAAGTTCCTCCTAAAGCAGGTAGGCGAGCCCTCAGCCTGTTCATTCGTGTGCGCGCTTGGCAGCCCCGAACTGCCCTGGAAGAGCGAGGACAGTGGGTTTGGCTCTGTCCCCAGCCCCGAGTGACCTGCTGGGATGTTGTGCTGTCTGGCGGTACCCTCTGCCCTTTTTTTTAATAGCTGTGTGTTTCCTCAGTGCTGGTGTCACTAAGGCTCTGAACATTTAGGAAACCTGTCCGAGGGTTTTCCAATGCCCGCTGTTGCGGCACACGGCCGGCCAGCCCCTGGTGCCCTTCAGCTGTGTTTAGTGTCAACAGCTCTGTGCCACATGCACCTGTGGCACGGTGTCCCGCGGGCTGCCGGGTCACCAGGAAACAAACATGTGGAAAGTCTCGTGATTTCTGTCGGGTAGAGGCTATCCTCGTGTGTAACTCCAGGGGCTAAATGCACGTCAGCGCAGGGCTTGCTGAGGCGTCGGGGAGCGTGCTCCAAGGAAACGTTGAATAAGCTTTTGGTTTACCAGGAAGGTGTTTGCTCTGAGATGTGCTGGAAATGTCGACGGTGAGGAAGCCCAGAGTTCACGTGCAGCTAGCAAAAAGTAAAGATGTACAAAAGCAGATGATTATTTAGCTGTGATATCGTATTTAACTGGAGCAGCTCAGTTCACAGGGACAATAAGACTACTGCTGAATGCATTACGGTGCAATTTTTAATTACCGTATCTGTATAAACAACAGCAATACAAGGTGCCACTCTTCTTTACAAAGCAAAGCAAGTGGCTGTGGGGGTCATACACTACCAGCTCCGTAGGCACCGTGGGTGATCCCAGAACCAGCAACTGAAAACGTAGCACTGTGATAATCACCAGCCCTCTAAGGAGCAGGGGTCTGAGCAAGCAGGAACCTGTCGCAGCCAGCCTGGATGCTCGTGTATTTGTTAACACCAGGAGTTCGGTAGCCTACCGACCTGTCGCATCACACAAAATTCAGCCTCGTGCTTGCAGCGCCTGCCTCTAGCCTGACCGTGAAGTTGCTTTGAGTTCCACCGACTGCAGTATCAGGAAAAGTTCTAGGGCTTATTTCCCCCCATCAATAAAACTCCAGTATGCTCAGGCTGTCACTACTTCGCTGTACAAAATATCCCTTGAAATTATTACTGCATTCCCCCCCGCTTGCTCCCTATTCTCTTCTCCCCCTGTCCCTGCCCAGTTAAGCCTGCTCGGACAGTTTCTGGCTTTGTTCTTAGCTTGTTACAGATATTTTTATAAACTGCACATGGCATATTTTTCTTATGCTTGATATAAATGGCTTTTTGTGCATTTCCAGCAGAGCATACGCTGTAAACGGGACTGTTACTGTTTTTCTGCTTGACTTGGAAAAGTTTGCTAATGCCAGAAATTGCTCACCATCACTCTGGTCCCACAAAGCCTTGTGCATGCTCTTCCCTGCATACACTGAGACTTGTCCTCTTGAATTCAGTATATTCAGAGACCGTGTTCTTAAATAGGAAGGCAAAATCATGATGAAGGCCAAAAGACTTAATCTGTTACAAGTTGATTTTTGAGGGCAGTGATGAGCACATAACGTATTTTCACTGTGGAAAGTATTGGTAACTGTATCTTAATGGGAAGGAGCCTCGTTTGATCGATTCCCTCAGTGGAGAATTTGGGATGTTTACAGCTCAGGATCGCTAGACTAGCTCCCTCCTCCCAGCACAGCAGGTTTATTTGTAAGAGGCGGAGCAGGTGAATAAATGTGAACTTGTTGAAGGTAAAAGCACGGGCAGGAGGGGATGGTGCAGTGTTCACAAATCTGCGTGCCACAGTTGTGTTCCCTTTTGTGCCAGAACTGGGCTTTACTGCAGCTTCAGAAAAGTGTTTAGTTGATGAGGAATATCTTAGGAGTCCTCTTACTTTGTTTTCAAAGACAACATCTCTCTCCATGTTGCACTTCTTTCTACTTACCCCAAGTGCCGGTCTCTATCTTACTGTGGTCTCCACTGGCACAGCTCTGCTGAATCCAGCGGGGCTGCACAAGGCCAAGAATCAAGATTCCTTGCACATTTGCGTATGAACGTGAGCTGCTATCTCTGGCTGATAGAAAAATCTGTTCCTACAGAGCACATTGCCTCACAGCTATGAGCAGGCCTTTCTCACTGGGGCTGCGTTTGTTGCCATGGAAATGTGGCGCGTTCAGCTCTGCCCCACTGAAGCACATAAGCCCTATTTTTCCCTTCAGTCTCAGTGAAGGTGAAGGTGGATGAAAGCCGGATAAAATCGAGAGGAGAGGGTTAAGTTGTCTTCGGTGGCTGCACTCCGACTGTCACATCAGCCCGGGTTTTGTGGAGCAGAAGTGGATACGAATGCATCTGTGACTGCGTGACCAGATGGTTCTTTATCCATAGCATTCGCAGGAGAAAGGCTGTTTGGGATGTGCGTCCCCCAACCTCTTCTTGTCATGGCATTTTTAACCATAGTACTTCAGCAAGTTATTCTTTGTGAGGGCTTGTTTTCCTTTAATCTTCTCCCAGGTGCTTCCAAGCAAGGAAAAATCAGACACACTATAATTCAAATCTCAAGCAGGGTGACTCTTGCATAGACTTCTGCACGCTTTTATGAGGCTCAGGGACCCTGTTAAAAGCCTTGCTGCTTCTCTTGAGAAAGAGGGTGAAATTCTCGGTTGTCGGTCCCTTTTGGGAGAAGGGCAACTTGCTGGATTCCCTCTCTGAGGATGCACGATTTTATTTGACTGAATGGCCTTGCTCCTAGCACTCCTGGACTTCTCTGTCACCAGGTGTTGTGGTCTGCGGTGATGCTAGTCAGGCTGGTGTCTTTAAAGGCAGAGCCCTCCTCATCCGTTGCTTCAGGAAAGGATTAAGGCACACCGCTGTTTCTGAATTGGTAAAGTGGCAGGAATAAAGGTAGCTGTGATTGTTCCCTCTCAGCTGAGCTGCTTTTTAACAATTCTGGGGTCAACAGACTTAGAAAGGCAGCTCTGGCTTCTGCCTGTTGACTGGAGGAGTCTGGGGCCTGCCTTTCAAATGAGCAGCCTGAGTACCCCTGGCAAAAGCAGCGGGTGTATGTGGTCCCTCCATGAGTCTGATCGGGTACAGGCGATGATCCTGACTTCATGAACTAATGTTGGACTGGAACAAAACACGACGATTAGTGTGAATTATTGCATTAGTTTCAAAAGTTATCCCCTGCTGAGTGAGGGGATAAGAAGAAATTGTTTGAGAACTTACCTCCAAAGACTGCTGCCGGAAGCAGAGCATACTGAATGTCTGACACTCCTCCAACTACAAATCTTGATCACTTACAGGTTTTTGTGTACCTGGGATCAATTAATTCCAGAAGGACTGGGTTTGGATTCACTGGGGAGGGGATGACTGCAATTGTCTTCAGGTTTGTGTCCTTGTGTTATTTTGGGAAAGATGGGGGTTACAAATGTGTTTCAGTGCACACTGGTCTGTCTTCCCCTCTCCGTATTTATGCTGTATCTTTTTAGACTTTTCCATGTGGTGGTTGTGATACGTTTCTGGGCTCTGAAAGTAGTCAACTCCAAGATTCATGTGAGAAGTAAATGCCAATAAAACTGTCAAATACTTACCTGAGAAGGAAACACACTATTTATCAATAAATTGTCTTGTATTCACAACAAAGTTGATAATGAGGTTTGTTCCGTGTTCCAGAAGAAACAGACCACCTAACTAACAGACAAACTCTGCACGGACACACGGGGGGAACTTGCAGCGTATGGGTTGCAGATGCTTCACTGCGGTCATGTGAGTGGACCAGTTGCCCTCAGCGCAGCAGGTCTTGAGTAAGCCCTGGCATTTCTGTCAGGCTAGGGGCTAAGGGACAGGGAGTTTCACAACGGAGTTTGTTGGGCTCTGAATCAGAGTTGAAAAGGGATGGGGATGGTGTGTGGGAGGGATGGGGGACCAGGAGTAAAGGATAAGAATGTAATATACAAACATCAAACAAACCTGTGGACTGAGGTTAGATTTATTCCTGTTTTCCCATCCAAACCTGTTCTATTGTAACTTTTTGAGGTTCCTTGTTCAAGGATACAGTTAAGGCTTTGTAGTTTATTAACTCAGTGTGAGTGGGTGACTGTTAAGGTACCACAAAAACAGAAGACTGGGAAAGATGTATACAAGTTTTTTTGGGTGTGTGTTTTTTGGGTGGTTTTTTTTTTTGGTCTTGTGTCTGTAACCTCCCTGAAAGAGAAACTGAAAACCTCAGATCTCTTTCCTCCCCAAATACTGCTGCAAACCTTCTGCAAAGGCTTTCTAATAGCACAGTTGGCTGCAGCTGCCCCAGCACAGGGCTCTTGTTTTTGGCACTCCAATTCAAGGCTCCTGATGTTGAGCTTCTTGTTGCTCGGCCCCTTTCCATATGCCTCCATAATAACAACATCACATGAGTACTCCTCATCCTTCACTTCTGAGAACTGTGTATGTGTTGGCCTTTCTCCATGTCAGTCCATGTTAATGATACACGATTGATCCACAGCTGCACAGTGGCTCTCGAAACTGTGGTGTTTCAGTTTAACCATTTCTAGGAAGATGTTGGTATGAAAATGTGTCTTTTTCCTTTCCCTAGATAAACTGTCACTTCAGCAGAGCTAAAAACATCTTACTGTAATAGGGTATTGACTTGTGGATATCTTCTAGCATCTCGTAAAGATGCTTTTCAGATGCAATTCAAATGGCATTCGATGAGAAGCTAGTCACATAGCAGAAGTAGTACTGCATGTTCCAACTGAGCTGCAGCATGCGTAAGATATGTAGATAATGACTGATTTTGAGACTAACAGATTCTCAAGAAGTGTTACCAAGTCACTGTATTGCATTTTCATTGTCTTCTAGTGGCATTTATTCACAAAGGAGGAGAAATGTGCTACCTGAAATGCAGGTAGATCTGTTTGTCACTTTTTTATTTTTTTTAACAGTTGCATGCTGCCTCTTTTACTTTTGTTTGCCTGGAAAATAAATTTGAGTAATGCTTATTTAGGATGTGATCTTACTGTGTGCCTTGCAGCACTTAATGTCCTGTTCTGCATAAACACAGTAGAGCTGCTCGTGCAGGGAGGTGTGCTCCGGCAGCACTAACAACTGAAGGCTGACTGAGCCGTGCTTGGACTGAACTTGGTAAAAATTGACCATTTGAGGCCTTTAGGTCAGGAAAAAAATGGCAACCTGAAACATTCAGTAGCTGTTGCATTGATAATTGCCTTCCCTAGTGTAATTTGCTAACAGAGGTAATTAATTTAATCCCTGAGGTATTGTATATCAATTAGTCTTTATTAGGAATATTGTCGGTATCTCTTGGGAATGACTGTGTTGCTTGAGGTTTATAGAGGCATGTCTGCTTCTCTTATCTTCTAAATTACCCTGTGGTCCTGCCACCTCCTAATCTTCCTCCCATGTTTCACTTCCCTCCTTCCCACCACCCTGAATTTTTTTTTTTCATTTCACTGTAGCATTCCCCGACACCCATAACTGCTCACGTAACAGTGTTTACTGAGGGCTGTGCGCCTAATTTCTCTGCGTTCCTGGTAGGTTCGTTGTCTCAGTAAACTGACCCATTCAACTCGTTTCTCTTGGCCCTGTGGTAGCAGTCGCAGTCCCACGGCTGGCCTGGAGCTTGTGAGTTGAATACGAAACTCGGTGGGGGTGATTTGGGTGCCTTGCTGTGCCAGGTGTGCTAATGCTGGCAAAAGGCTTGTCCTGCTGAGCGTCTGATGGGCTGGAAAAGTCAGGGTGTGCTAGTTTTGTTTCCTTCTGGGGAGGCAAAGATGTTTCAGCAAAACGTCAGCAGATTTCATCGAGGTGCAGGAGGCAGAAGGACAGCTTTGGGTGCTGTAACCCCACAGCGTGGCTGTTGACTTGACCTCATGCGTCCTGGGCTGGGGGCTTTGGTTTGAGCCACACATGACCCTGTCCGAGTCAGGACCTCTTATTGATGTGGTCTTTTGTTACTAACTGCATTCAGGTGATTTATAAACCTGACCTGCAGTGGAAACAAAATGCTGGTTATCCCCATCCTAAAGACTCACCGAGGCTGGTTGTGCCCTCTCAGAGCCGGCGGCAGCACTTCCCAAACATCCTTACGGTGCTGCTGAGCTCCGGGGTGGAAGAGGACTGGGACTCTGCCCAGCAGCAATGTGAACTTTGGGCTCCAGACAGCTCTCCAAATATGCTTTCTCTCTCAATTTGGGTTTGATTAGCTAATCTTTCAGTCATGCACCACAGCTCCCTCGGAATCTTTTATGAAAATTGAAACAATTGCTAACTTTTTTGGCCGTTTCAGTAGTGGGAACAGTTACGGTCTTTTGGGAATAGCTGGGTTTGTTTTTACATTTTGGTAGTGGGTATTACTCTCATCCTCTCATCAAACCAAAAGACCTTTCCTTCTGTCCTGGCAAAAGATACAATGAAAAAGATCTTCAGCAGCAGCTGAAACATCGAGAGGTGAAAATCAAAATTATTTTGACAGTAGCTTCCATGTGTGTGGTAAAGTGGTCTACCCTATAGAAGTTGGTTGCTTCTGAGTGAGAACCTGTGCTTTGAAAAGTTCCTGTCCTCCTCTTTTTTTTTGATTTTTTTTTTTTCCCTGTGCAGGTGGGTGCGGTTCAGAGAAAATACCCGCTTTTGTTTGGGGAGGTGGAAGACAGGGCTCCAAGTTTTGCTACCCTTGGGCAAGGTTTATCTTACTGTCTGCTTTATACTGTAGGATTTACATGGCACCTTGCATGGGTAATATGTACCCAGAAAATGCAATGCAGACGGAGCTAGAGCGCAGCAGTCTCCCCCCAGCCTTATAGCTGCTCCGAGATTTCATGATGTGCTATATGGCTTTTTTTCATGGCCTGCAGTGGTAGGATAGTGACAACGTGTGTGTTTGTGAGGAATGCAAAAATTCACAGCTTCTGGGAAGTGGGTGGGGTTCCTGTATAGCTGCTGAGTGACTTTTTTTCATCTCCTGTGAGTCCTGGGTTTTGATGTGGGATGCACTCAGCGTTAGCTCCTTTACTCCTTCTGAAGTCTGGCCTAGCGATCCTAGCTTGTGATAGCTTGCATCCAGGGGATGCTCTTTCTTCTTTTTGTTTTTAAATTGATTATACTTTAAGAAAAACCTTTTTTGTCTTTACCCGAGATGTATCCTCCTCTTGCCAGGAGTTTAAATTGATTCATTATTATGGAGTCCTTAGGCTAGGTAAAAACCCAAGGGGAAATCTCATGTGAATGAAAAAACACAACCCCAAAGATATTAAAAAGAATAATCTACTTATGAGGGGGTGTGAGAAAGAGACAAGAATTTTAATATTTGTCTCCTGAACTCCAAGATGTTCTCACCTTATCGTAGAAAAGCTTGAGGTTTCAAGTACTTAATGAGATCACACACAAAATGGCTGTCAGGCCAAGACAAGAGGCAAAATGCTTTTTAGCACCTGCGACTGGACCACTCCCAAGAAAATCTGTACTTGATGTTTTATGATGTTGATGAGCTGCCAGCCTTGCTGCTGGCAGGTAGAGGAATGGCATTGCTGATCAAATCTGCAGCAGAACCTAGCATGGGTTGGTCTTGCTCTGATACTCGGAGCAGTGGACTGAGCACAATTTAAAGCTCTGCCTTTAGCTTCTGGTTTCAAGCTTGCGTTTGATGATGTGGGAAGCCCTTCTTTCTTCAAAAGCCTGGTGGTTAGACAAGTTTGAGAACTGTTTCTGCCAGACACATTCAGTTTTGCACTGCAAAGGTGATGCATTTACAAGTGAATTTAGAAGAATTCATGGGCAGCTTTGGCATCACTAACAGTATCACTCCTAGTGCCAGGCTTGGCTTGCTGATGAAGAGTAGGATTTTCCTTTCAATGTTAGCTGTAGAATGCTTCATTGTATCATCATGCTTTGTTCTGCAAATAAAATGTTTTTGTGCTTCTCTTTATATCCATCATAAGTGATTAATGCAATTGCGATGCATCTTTTGCTCTCTTCCCTAGACATCAAGAACACAAATCGCGTTTGTGTGTTTAAGATGTTATCTGGACTGTCTGTAGTAAATAGCATCAGGCAAATCCAGTGTGCACTGTATGGTCAAAGTTTTATGGCTTCTCCTGCTGCATAGCAGCAGAGATGACAGAAGAGAAGTGTGTTTCAAAGCATCCTCTGTCCTGCCCTGGTTTTCCCTCCGTCGCCTTTAGCCAGACTGATTCTTCTGCAGTTTGATGGCTTTTCAGGTGAAATGCTGAACTTTTGCATCTCTTCATGAAAAGTTTTACGCATCCATGGAACGCCCATAAAAGTTTTTACTGTGAATTGGGCGTTTATGGCACTGCAGTGCTTAGCTGCCATGCTCCCTCCTCCTGGGAAACTTTACTTCTGGGGAGCTGAGTTGAGTTGAGGATTAAAGCTGCACTACTGATTTAACATACACATTCCACTAGTATCAGAGTGCATCTTTGTAGACAGTAAACAAAGGACTGTGCTGATGCAACAGAGGAGGAATATAAATGCAGAAAGTTGCTCTTCCCCCCCTCCCAGACATTAGAAATTAATCTCTTAAAGCAGCAAATTACGCAAACTGTTTATTCCTTAAACGTGTTTGCAGCTTGTATAAGACATTCTGTCTCACTTCATAGTCGAAAGAAAAGGCTATGACATTGCTTGCAAGAATCTGTCATAAAACGTTTCTAATACAGACAGTTCCCTGGCTGTGTTCTCCCCTTCAGAAAAAGCCGTGGCTCCTTCCCTTTATTCCCTTCTCTAGACTAAATGTTACAAGCACTGATTTCTGTGTACCTCAGAAGCTGGAAACTGAATTCTTAGAGCTAGCACTGTGGTAAGGGACTACTCAAATCAGTATTTCTAAAAACAGTAGTTTGCCAGTCAGCCCACAGATGACAGAGCTGCTCAGACATGCTTGCTGAGTGATGAATTCTTTCCATTTGCTGGGAGGTACCCGACAGCAGCTTTGTCTGTGTTCTTGCTTAATGTATGGGGATTTATGCACAGAATTACAGCACAAATGGGTGGACCAAGGAATACATTATTAATGAAGATGTTTCCAACTGAATGGGCTTTCTTTTTTTTCAGGCAGGTGGTTACTAGTAAGCTCACAGAGGAAAGGAAGCGATGCTGTGTGGTGCCTGCAAAGGAAGATGCTATGCATTGCCGTGGGAGACTGTGTAATTAAAATGTCATTCTAGCTCTTTAAAAGCTAACTGCAGTCTTTAAAACCGTTAAGCAGGAGGGAGGTTACTAGTGTGGGAACGGCTGTTCTGCAGTGAGCTCGCTGATGGCGAGGCCGGGAAGGACTGCCGACGTTGCTTAGTGCAGCTCGGTGACTGATTCTTCTCTTACGCTTACTGACTTCTGTTCAGATGGCATGGAAAATCATTTTAATGCAGAACGCACAGTATTTGCCAGCTGAAAAAGGAATCAGCAACAGTCTCTGAACTGAAGGTGAACCGAACCTCTGCTTCCCCCACCTTAGTAAGACAGGTTTATAACGCCCTGTGGTGGAACATATTGGGGGTATTTTCCTACTTCGGGTGGCATCGTCTGCCTGAAACATAACACAGATGGTCGTGTTAGTTTGTGAAGGGGCTCTGACATCATGCCCAGATTTCATACTGGGTAATTACGTTCTTGCCTTTGTAACTGTTGTTGAATATGGCATTTTTCTTTGCTCCATTTCTGTTCTTGACTCTTTAACAGTACATGAAAGCACCATCATGTAGCTACTGCTCATATGTGGGGTTTACTACCGTATCTGAGAAATTTGCAAGGTTGTTGAAAAGCCAGAATAAAATGAGGGACTAGAGCTCAGGCTTGGGTCTTCTTAGTCATGTTAGTGTGCTGGAGCAAGTGCCATCCCACTGCTATGACAGATGCACTGACAGTTTTTGAAAGCTGCAGAACTGGAGATGATATGGTTGAAGGATGCCTCTGGAGGTCAGCTACACCATCCCAATCCACCAAGACAAGACTAAGTCAGCCTAAACTGTTTGTGGCAGGTACTAATCACATATTCATCCAAAAAACACCCGTCCTTTTTATCCGTGCTTTTTGGAGTCATGAAGATGCCGATATGCTTTTTTGGTTTTGTGCTTGTTTTAAGCAAACGAGCAAGCACAGCCCTGCATAGGATTTGATGAGCAGGTAGTAGAGATGCCCATGATCGTAGCTCTGTGGCTGCTTGTAGCTGAAACTGGCTCTTAGCTTCCTCGTTTCGCTTTCTTTAGTTCCCACCCCACCCCAAGCCTGCCGCTCTCTCTCTGTCACAAATAGTACATTTATATGACATCTGGCACATAAATGAGGTGGTCCTGAAAGTGCTGCAGTACCAGCAAAAAGCTTGATGCTCAGCTCCTCTCACAGGTGACTTCCCTTTCATCCTGTAGTCCTCCTCAGCTGGTGGAACAGGCATCCTTAGTTAACTACGTTCCTGACCTGTTAGCACTTCAGGGCTGCTCCAGGGGCTCTTAGGAGTGTGTGCTTTTTGCAGCCACAGTTGAAATGGCTGTGAACAAATACTTGAGGAAGTATTTCCTGAAAATGTTTTCATCTCTCATTGGATAAAGTTTGGAGACTGCAATTTTCCCTTCTAAACTAATGTGGATAATGATTATCTGGCTGTAGTCATGACACTGAAGGTTTGTCCAAGTAGTGGTGCCCCGGAAAAGTAGCCATAGGTGGATTAGTTAAGCCACAAAAAAATACCACATAGAAACTGTTGTCCACTGCTGAAATCACCTTATTCAACTATTGTAGATGCAAATGGACCCAGTTAATTTAATTCACTTCCAGAGGGAATGCAAACTAAATAAAGTCACGCTCATTAAGAGGAGCGTTCACACAGGTTTAAATAATCTTCTTCAATTTATTTTGATGAACTTTTCTGAGCAGACAAATCTTTACCATAATTTCTCCAGGGTAAGACTGGAGCTTGTGTAAGACAGGAGTACTTAATAATATTGGCTTAGAAAATGGCATATATGAGCAACGCACAGTTAGAAGAGTGTCTCCCTCTGTGCTTGCCCCTTGGTGTGGGATCCCAGGTTGCCAAACTGTGAAGTGGCAGCCAGTGATGCTGTTCTGGGTCTCACTTTGGAGAAGCTCCCCTGGTTTCCATGAGCTCTTCCTCTGCTTAAGCCACTTACAGCCCTGCACGCACTGTTCACCCAGTGCCTTGCTGCAACGTGAGTGTATCTGCTGCATGTAAAACCTTAGGGGCTGACAGCCCCGCCGCCAAACCTCCTGCTGGGGATGGGTGGAGAAGTGTCGTGCTCCATTCAGGTGGGTGGCATGACAACTTTGGCTTGGTGGCCAGTGCGTTAGGATGGAGTGGGAGAAAGTGACAATGTCCTTTCAGTAGAGAGGAAAAAGCCTGAAAGGTGCCTTCTGCACGAGCAGGGGTCTTAAGTAGAGCTGCAGTTTCCTGGGCTGTGTTAAAGAGCATTTGAATCTTAATGACCAGGCTACCTACTCCTCCCTCTGTTATTGCCTGTCCCTGCCAGATCTAATAGGCATCTCACCCCTGTTCTAACCATGCCCTAAATCCTTATTGCCTTGTCTAGTTTGTATTTAGCACCAGAAGAAATGAATGGGAATCTAAATGTGTTCTGCCAGTCACCAAAAATACCTTTTTCCCTCTGGCTGCTTGGGAATTGCCTTAAACTCCCCTCAGGGCTTTTCTGTATGAAGGGACAGCTAGCGTAGAACAATAGTGACTGATTTACACTGATCAGTCTTCACCTTTCTGAAAGGCATCTGTCTTACACCAGCCACCCTGCAGTGCACACCTTTCAGAGGGGTGCTGGTGGGAGATGTCTGCAGTGTCTCTAGTCTCTCCCCAGCCTGACTGCTCTGTAGGTCCTGGGGAAAAACAATAATAAAATAAATAAATAAGAAAGAAGAAATACTGTAAAAACTTAGTGGTGAGAAGTGCATTTTCCTCTTCTTCACCCATATGGCAAAGGATTACTGAGATTTGGGTCTTGCAGGGTTTTGGTTGCATGTCCTGTAGCAGCAGTGCTTGCCAAAGAGACTATCAACCTCAGTAACTGAAACGTTTTTGCCCCCATCCTAGTTTCAGCCCAACTCAGCTGAAATTAGTTTAGTCCATTTATTTGGACTAAAATAGTCCGGGAGGTGCACATATGCACCTGAGCTGGCAGAAAGGCAGCTGGGCATCATGTAGTGAGAAAGTGATGTCAAGGAGCCAGGAGCAGACACAGATGCAGCTGAAGGAAGCTGAGAACAACTGGTTGAAAGCTTCCTCTCCAGTCTCTAATAAATTTCAATGGATAATTTTATGGAGAAAATAAAAAAAGACACTGCCCCAATTCCCTCCATTTTGCTTTGGTAGGAATCGAGTGTGTGGTTGAGAGCATGACCCAACAAGCACTGTTTTGGAAGCCTCACCTACTGCATGGGATTAGAGTAGTGCCTGCTCCCTTGCATTTCATGTGAGGGCAATTAGTGCACGTGCATGGCAATTAGTGCTGCAAATGAAGTCGACACTGCTGTATTCTGCCTCTTTAATGGCTTGCTTTCCTCCTCTGCCAAAAGAGCAACCAGGCAGTCTCAAAGGAACCTGCTGCCTTCTGATATTTAATTTGCTTCAGGCTTACCTTGGCATCTGCCTCTTTCTTCTGCTGCCCAGCCTGGCCCACCTGCCTGTTCCTGCTACCAGCACTGGAGAGAAGCACTACACGTTTCTGGAAAATCAGGCTGTGACTTGCACACCATGCTGCAGTCCTCCAGCCCTGTCTCTCCCCGGCGTGTTTTGTCATTCTCCATTTCTGGCCTGTTCTCAGCACAACGCTGGGGTGGTTTCTGATGAGCTGCACTGGAAGTGGTGTCACTGAGCAGGCAGACATGCAGGTGGGAAGTTGCAGAACAATTTGCCTCTTTTTCATGTAGGTATTGTGGTGATGAGGACCTTAAATTACATGTGGCATGCAGCATTCATTTGTGACATGTTACTATCTGAAGCGTACGTATCCTGCAGTATAGTTGGATCGTGTATAAACTCTATCTGTATGTCCATCCGTGTCTTAACCAGAACATTAAGTGCTCCAAAAGATTTTTAAAACAAGAGACTGGATGGGAAAAGGTCTGGCAAATAAACATGTGGATGAGTACCCACCAACTATAGGAAAAGCTGGGTGTTAAAATGCTAGAAGAGACCTCTCAAGCTGCTGACAGTGGGAGGAGGGCATGGGAGCACAGGTGGAGCACGTTAATTTGATCAGGATGTTTTGGTGTAGGCCTCCTTGTATGGCTTTCCTTATTGCAGCAGAGCACCTTGCAACATGGACCACCCATCTAGGTTTGTTTTCTGAATGCCTTACAAGCGATATCTGCACGGTGATTCCTAACATGTCTCTTAATAGGAAGCTGGTAGTTTATGAAACATTTTTTAGGTGGAAGTAGGTTTTTTTCACAGGGCAGGATTGCTCTTGGGCAGGAGTATGGAGTGATCAGCTTTGCTTTTGAGTGGATGCTGTAGGCAAGAAGAAAAAGGTTGGTGTTAGTCCCTCCAAAAGAAAAATTACCTCAGAGGACCCCTCCACTGAGGATGGCACACTGGACTAATGGTGCTTCCTTGGGAGCCTTTCTCTTCTGCTCCCCTGATGGTGGAGACAGCTCAAGTGTGGGCCAGTGTTTCTTTCTAAGTAGAACTTGCCTTCACAGGACAACAAGCAAGCTGGTGCTTTCTAGATAACGTGGGTCAAGTGCTGCTTTGCTGAGGAAATGGGGAGGATTTTACTTAGCTAGTAGCAATACACAAGTTATTTTCTAACCCTTTTGTGCTGAGAACTTACACTGTTTTTCTGCTATTTCTTTAGCATAAGTGAGAATCAAGCCACGATTTTATGTCCTCAGGACCGGTGGCTCAGGTGATTAAAAGCGAGGAGCTCACAAGGGTGTGCAGGCCCCATCACTGTGGCTGCCATCAAGGCCAGCTCTAAAACTCCTGAAAAGCAGCTGCCAGAGGCACCCGGTGACTTTTAGGAGCAATGGGGACAGGCAGACAGAAACTGTATATAGACAGGACTGTATATCCCTGCTCTATGAAGTCGTGAACATATGGAGCAGACAGTTGTTTGGGAGGTCTTGGTGGGTGGAATATTAACCGCGGTGAAAACAATACCGGAGGAGCATGCATCCACCCTGGCACTTTGCATGCATGTCGTCATGGAATTTCCAAAGAGGGCCCTAAACAAAACTGCATTATAGGGGAACAATAACGCATTGTCAGCAGTGGCTGAGGATGCTGGCCTGGCACCTCTTTCCATAACTGTGCCCTAAACTGGTTCTTGTTCACAGTGTTTCTGGGGCTGTTGCATGCGCAGCTGTATGTTAGCTTCTGCCTTAAATGGTTTTATGAAACTGTGCTATAGAAAACAGTGTCTGGGCTTTGTTGGGCTATGCTGGCTTGGGGTCAGTGTCTGCATTTGGGATTGTTTAAAAATAGTTACTTTTCCTAAAACCATATTTTTTTTCAGATCACAATAACTTGTCCCAAAAGGAAAAGCATATGGATGCAAGAGATTCTGTTTGAACACCCGTGTTCATTAGTGTTTCCTTGCTTCGAGCTTGAGAGACTGTATTTTAGCTACCTTTCATGACTGTGTGCCTGATCCAAGGTTTGTGTTCTGGTTTGATCGAGGTTTGACCAGCCCCTTGAGCAGGCAGAACCCCCTCAAAGCTGGGGCGCTGAAGGAGCGTGGTGAGAACGGTGATCTGGTCCTCCTGGATGGGCATCTGTCTTGATCATAGTGGGGACATTGTACCACGTGAGAGTGGGTTTTGGTACATGTCGAGTGTCTGATACTTGTCACGGTGAACCCACGGGATAGCTGGTTTGACCCAGATACTTTTACAGCGCAAGGGAAATGCTTATGGTTTCCTGGGGTCCTTTCCAGCCCCAGTATCTGGGGAGGAGGATACAGTCTGAAGAACTGATCATCTTGAATTGGTTAACCTGTCAGTGTCCCCAGCTGCTCTTTCATAGAGTGCCTAGGCACTCTACACGGGATGCCTCAGGCATCTGGAAGCTGAGTTAGCTGTAGGCTCCCAAGTGGGTCTTCTGTAATTAGGCCTCTAAAATCACCCTAAACCACATTTTTCATTGACCAAGTGGTGCGAGTCAAGTTGTGCCTCACGTCACTTCTACAGAATAAATAACAGTCTTGTGGATTTCTGTATTTATTACTGTTTGGTCAAACTTTCAGAGGTAGCTGCTCTTGAATAGGCATAAGCTGCCTGACCAATCTCATGTACCCCAGCAGGCCAATTACTTATGTGATCGGCAGTGCAAATAGGTGTGGTAAAGCAGAAAGGATCCTCACAGAGCCTTTGGCTAGGCTCTGAACAGCACACTTGTGCTAGAAAGGAAAGATAGAGTATACTCAGAGGCTAGGTGTCTGTCAGGTTTTGTTAAAACACATAAATATTCCAAATGGGAATACAGCTTTGAATTTGAATGCTTAGAGAGCAAAAGTGAACAAGCTCCTTGTAAAAATGCTTTGTGTGTTGGCCTGAAGAGGAGGGGCATGGTCTGTGTTGTGCAGATGAAAGGCAAGCACCGAGGGATGCTAACGGTTGGGTTCCAGCTTCTTTTTTGAATGGGTTACAGCTTCTTTGTTGAATTCTGTGCTCGCAGCCCTGCCTGTTTTCTTCACTTCTCTGCATGCCTTTTGCGCTATCCACGGCAAGAGAATGGTGTTGGCAGCGTGATGTTGAGAGAAGGTGGATCTGGGGAGTTAGTCTGCAGGACCTTGGGGAGGGTCGGACTGAAATGGACTGCGAAGGAGAGCCTGTGTGTGAGGAGAGAGCAGGCAAGGTGACGGAGGTGTCTTGTGGGCCTCTAGGGAGGTGGTGGGGACAGAGGACTGGAAATAAAACCAGGAAAATCAGTGGGATGGGGCCTGGAGATGAGGAGAGGCAGCTGTGAGACATCACTTGAGGTTGTTATTTTTTGGTGTAAATTTGTTGTTATTTTGAAAGCAAGGATTGCTTTAGATCTGTACCAGTATTGTTACATAGGCCAGACCAACCACTTCTTAAATTTTCTCCTCTCTCTTGAACAAAGAAAACATTACAAAGAACTTGCAATTAAAATGAATTGTGAAGTGTTATTTGGTGCCTGCTGAGCAAAATATCATGAGCTAGCTGAATTAGCAGTCTGGGAGTGTGCTGTGTAGGATGCAGTGAAGCACAGAGCCTCGGCTGTAGCAAAGAGATGGGGCACCAAAATGCTCCAAGTACGCCCAGGCTCTGCTGCCGCCTTGGCAGTGGATATATGGCAACAGGCCGGCAGGTAAGGGTTGCTTAAAATTGGCTGAAGGGGGCTGCAAAGAAGAGGGGGAGGAGAGAGCAAGGGGCTAGAAGAAGCAAAGACAGACTCTGAAGGTGAGACCCAGAACGTCTTGCCATGCGTCTTACATAGGGGATAATGCTTTACTGAAGTTTTCTGGTATTTCTGGTCCCCTGTTTCATGTGCAACTTGTCCATAACAAACAGCTCTCAGCTGGAACTGACAATAGAAAAATTGTAGGAAACTTTCACCAAACAACTCACTGGTAGGTCTGCCTCCTGTTTTGTTCCTGAGCTTTTCTGTTTTAAAAGAACCAGCTGCTGTGTAGCTGTAAACATAGCAGACTTTGCTAGCAAGTTTTATCTTTGGAGGGTCAGCATCCATCCAATGCAAACTGCTGTCGGGCTCGTTTGTCCTGCCTCCACATTGCCACCAGCACCACTCCTTCCAGGACTCACCTAAGTCTGCAGGTCACAGCTTCCCACCGCGTGGTGATGGTGTGATGCCCACGCAGAATGGCTGGAAGCAGACAGAGCCGTGGATGGAGGAAGCTGGTGTCACACCATCCCGCGGGATGTTAGTGCGGCTCTGACGTTGAAGCAGGCTCAGCAGCTGAGTGGGTGCATTTCAGTTTCTCTTTGCAGGATACTTTACAGGGTCTACTCATCAGGAGATCTTATCTTCACCAGGCAAAGCAGAGCACTGTGCACAATCCTGCTTGTCTCTGTGTGCCTTGTCCAGTGGCACAGGTCATCAGTTAAGTGAAGAAGTGGTTTTCCTAGGGGGTGGGGTCTTACATTATAAGCATATTCTAATTTTGGACATCTTTTGATGTTGCATATGTTAGGCTTAATATGACTTTTTTCTTATGCTTTTATTGAAGGCATGTTTTACCTTTCAGAGCTTCTTCCACAAGGGAAACGTGTAGGCTGACAGGGCTAGGTGGAGAGAAAGAGAGATGCTGAGGACTGAAGGAGTAAAAACTTTGTTCATTACTGCAGGGAACGCTGAAGGGGGGTTGCTGGAGGAAGTGCTGATAGTAGGCATGCTGTACCAGGTGCAATTTCTCCTTAGCAGAAGAGAAATCTTCTGGCTTGGTTTAATGCACGGTATGATCCTGTATAGCCTGGCACAGCTACCAAAAGAAGCATTTGTTGTGGCAACACAGTTATTTTTGTGGCACGTGGATGCCCAAGGCTGGGAACTGTCAGGATTTGAAATTACCTGGGGAAGGGGAAGGAAAGGAGGACGCTTGTAAGTGGTGCAGGGGAAGGCAGGACACATAGCAAGCTGAATAGTGCTTGTGGGGGTGAAATTGTGTGTGAGTTCAGTGGGGGTGAAACAGGCCAGAGCACAGCTCTTGAAGGGCTTATTTCTGGTTTAATGCATCCAACAAATGTGCCCTGAGCTGGACCTCATTGGAGTAAAAGAGGAGAAAGCAGTTGGCACATCTGGACAGTCGGTTAACAGCAGATCACAGGGCTGACAGCCTGCAGGGCCCAAGTCATGCCTGAGAGATGTTTTGAATCTCTCATCTCTAGCAACTCAATGTATCAATATCATCTTTGTTAAACTGATGAGGAAATTAATGCATGTTTGTAGAGACCATACCACAAGCGATATGAGGAGCAACTAGTTAATGTTTAGCGAAGTTCTTATGAAGATGAGGAGTGGTATACAAGCCCCGTTCTGACTGTCTCAAGGTTACTCTTGAAAGAAAAATGCTATTTTAGAGGAAGCTGTTGTCACTGTGATTGCAGTAAGCCTAAAATACAGCTGTACATTCATCCATTGCCCGGCTGACTATATATAGCATTACAAGAGCATGTCGGGTAGAGATGTATATCCCTATAAACTGGAGAGATGTAAGTCAGGTGAATGAAGCCAGGAGAAAAGCCTACCTAAAAAGCATGCTGAGCTAAGTGACTCAGATGGCAGCATGCCCCAAAGGAAACTTTCAGTGAGGGTGATTCATTAGCAGTCAAACACTCCTTTTTGTTTTCCTGCCCTGCTATGTTTACATTTTGAAATGTGTGCACATCTCACTGAAATGGCCTTGCTAGCTAAAGTGTTCTTCTAAATGGGAGAAAGGAAGATTTTGTGTTTAATGTTTGATCGGCTCTGAGGCTTGGACTACAAACAAAAGCTGTATTTAACAGGATTCATGTATATAGTCTGTTAGGTACTGCTAACATCTTATGCTGATAGCATCATGGTGTTTTGGGCTGTGATTTAGCCCTGCCTAAGGAGACCCTGAAGTTCCAGGCCTAGATAGCTGTCTTACGTGTGCAAAAGGGGGAGACCTCGAATTTGTCAGATTCTACACACATCCCAACTTGTTTAGAGTGTGTTAAGACATCATAATACCTGTGAGCCCTCCTGCATCCAGAAATCCCATTGAAACCGAGGGAAACGTCCCACCAAGGGGGAATCCCACTGAAACCAAGGGGGTGTGCTGGTCGTGTGAGCTACATGGCTGCTGTGACCCACGCTGTGTCCTGGGGGAGAGCTGCTGTCCCCTGCAGCAGCAGTGAAGCTCTGCTTTCTGCGTGGCACTGCTGGCTGTATGCTGTGTCATGCTTGCAAGGCTCCTGCTGGTACTGTGCAAATAGGATGAGGTTTCCTGCATCAGTGTTGTGCTGGCAACAGCCACCAGCTCCTGATTCAGTTAAATCCAGGCATGATGCGGGCAGATTGGTAGTTGTGATTTACAGGGCTCTGCTGGAATAGAAAGCCTGTTGTCTATCAACACATTGTCCAGACAGCACAATAGGGCAAGGTAAGCACTAGAAAAGCAAGGTCAAAGAGTTGACAATACCGTATTGTATTGCCTGACCCTGGACAAATGGTTTACATGCCTTGCTTCTGCTATTCTGTGTGAAACCAGAGTAGTGCTCGCTTTTATAAAAAAAAAAAAAAAAAACGCTTTATGGTCTGTGGGTGGAAAGCATTCGTTTGAGTGTGAAGTATTTCTGTTGTAGAAAGAATTAGTCTCATTTGCCTTAGTTTCCTGTTCCCAGGCCTGGTATTCAGGGAGATCACAAATTCCTTTTGAAGATGGAAATCTCTTTGTAGGTGTTCTGAGTTTCATTCATCACGATCCATCTGGAAATGCATTTTGGAACAATCCGTTTTGTTTGTGGCTTTGGCTGGCTTTGCATTCTCCGAATAGCAGAGTGTGGTTTGGGCTTTATAATGGGATATATGGTCTCTCTGGCTTGGTTCCAGCTCAGGCTGGGAAGGACTGAAAGGAATTACCCTTGGGTCTGTAAGGCGGACCTCTAAGGCAGTAGCACAACACCAGGTATCTAGCAGCAAAAGCCAGAAAAGCAGCCTGTGTGGGACGGTTTGGTGGTCGCAGGCAGCCAAAGACGCTGCAGAGTGCCTTTCTTGGGGAGGGTCCCAGCAGGCAGATATGGTCGGCAGTGGAGAACCAGTTACTGCTTCAAGTCACTCTTCACAAGTAGCCTCCTGCTCCGTATTGCTGCGGTGGGTTGTCAGCTTCTGTGGCATCGTTTTCTTGCTCCTGCTAGTCTGTGACCTTTCTCTGAATTCACAAGCTGTTGCCCAGTCTGCCAGACTACATGGGAATGGCACGTGTACCTGCCAGGTGAGCCAGCACCTTTTCTTTCTAGGCAATGTGGTGCCTAAAAGAATTGCAAGAATTTAAGCCTGTTAAGCCACAAACTCTCTTAGAAGTTTTTTTTTTTTTTTTTGCTCCTCAGTGGGACAGGACCAGATATTATAATTAACCTCCCCCCTACCTCCCAGCTAGCTTTCCGTTGAGCGTCTGCATTTTTAGATTCCGCCTGTCTGCGGTCCAGCCCCAAGATAGTTAAATGTAATAAATAAATAATGATAAAAATAGTCTCTGAGGACTCGGCAGGCAGCAGGCCAAGGAATCTGGGCAGGCTGCCAGCAGCTCTTCCACTGGAAATCTAAAGTTAACTCAGACTACGGGCTTGCATCGCTCTGCTCAAATGATTTTTTGGGGAAAAGTCCCTCTCCCTTCCCCACCTCAAACAGTACCCAGCAGCATGGGCTTCAGGGTTTTGATACAAACATGAACACGGGGCAAAGGCTGTGGTGTCCGTGCTGCCCTGGTGAGGGCTGGAGCAGCAGCAGCAGGGGCAAGGCCTTCAGGCCTCGGCCTGGGGGAGCGGGTCGGCTGCCAGACACCAGCATAGAGGGGCCTGCCATTCACGGGGCTGACCCTAAAGCCTGCTCGGGTTATGTCCCACCCCATTACATCTTAGGGTAGGAGCTGTCACACCGCATGCGTTTGTACTCCCGTTTCCTATCATGCTGTATATCCGCGGAGTATAGCTCCGGGATCTGAGAGATCTACCTGCATCCCAGGCAGGCAGTTACCACTATCAGGAATATCTGGGAAATTATGTATCCTAGGAAATGCGTGCCCTGTGGTGAGGAGCAGCCTGCCAGCAGGTGGGAAGGTTTAGAGTAAAAGAGCTGGGATTCCCCTTTAAGGAGAGGCGAGGGGCCCGGAAGAGCGAAGCTTTCCAAACTTATCTGCACGCGGCAATCGGCACAGCTCCTGCAATCGCGCCCAGCACAGAGAAGTCGAAAGTACAACCCTAGACCTGTGCCTCCTCACCCTGCACTGCCGGGAACACTCCCCGCACCAGCCCTGCTTCACTCGAGCCGCTTGATAAATGTTTTAAACTGTCCAGAAGGTTCAGGCTTGCTTTTCTGTAGGCATGTCGCTAACAGAGCGATTGGAGGAGGAACTGGTAGCAGCCGGGTTCAACGCTGGCTCCCACATGCTTTAAAACCCCTAAGTGTGGGATAATCAAACATCCCCAGATTGCCACACACCTGCAGCGTGGAAATTCCAGCAAAGGCTGGTTTGGGGTATAGTGCCTTTGTTTTGCAGGCAAGGTTGGGCACGGTGTCAATTTTGTTCCTAGCTTTATCATCTGTATTAATAAAGTGTGACCTCGAGAACTGGCAAGGTAGCGAAGATAAATGCGCTTTTCAGATTTGGTACTGTGCAAGCCAGTCCCTGTGGATGTGCCTGTTGGTGGTCTCACCTGGAGCTGGGAGCATAAAATAGCTGTTCACAGCGGGGGGGAGAGGGCAGCAGGTGATGGAGAGGGGATACCTGAAATACCTCTGGCCCCGACCCCAGGGACAGTCTCCGGTGGCACAGGATAAATAGTGAGAGGAAATCCCCTTGAAAATCTGAGACATCTGCTCCATTTCGGGCTCTCTGAACTGGGAAGCTATCATACACCAATCCTCCTGTCCAGGGCTTTGGAGTGCAGGATTCAGGCTTTCGCTGCTATCGTGTGCTGAAGAACCTCTAGAGGGGCACCGCCAAGGAAGATCTGTGATTCTGTACAGGCTAGAATTATGGTTCTCTTTTATTTGCAGTTATTTTTCCCCTAATTCTGCACTTTTCCCTAATTCTACACTGTGCCTGCTTTTACTGATCTGCCCACTTTTTTTTATAGAAGCCTGCCGGTCCATGGCAGAGGTTAAAGCGGGCTCTGAGTAAGACTTCACTGCTTGGTCTTTCTGAGGCAAATGAGTCAAACTAGAGCAGACCTAAAGAGTCAGCAACCCAAGATGTGTAGGGAGAGGCCAGTAAGTAAAGGGCCTCTGGGATGCTTATGCTGTCAGCTACCAAATTTAGAGAGGGAATTTCCTAGCAGTTGCAGCAAACCAGCACCACTCATGCAAAATGCAGATGCAGAAAGAAAATCAATGGCTTTAGATACATCCCTGGAGCTTCAGTACATTTGAACTCCATATCCCGTTGCAGGGTGACAAAAAGCAAGTGTTAATTTTGAGCTCTTTGTATATGCTTTTCTAAAGGCAGAACCCTTCGTTTTTGTTCTAAAGCTCGAATGTCTGCACTTTTTTTTTTCTTTCCCTGGCACCAAATGCACCTACTACATAAGTGCAAAAGTGAGCCCTCCTTTGGGACAGTGCAGTGTTGATAGGGCTGCTTTCTAGCTGGAGCAAGTCCATGCAGCTGAGAGCTCCAAGTGTGTCTCATCTCAGGGAGACTTTGTCCACAGTAGAAATCCCTTCTTGCCCTGTAGCATTATTGGACCGATTTGTCATGGAAGTATATGAAGTTCTATAACTCTGGTCTTGACCCATGACCCCAGACAATGCAGAGGGTGATGGATTTCCTTTGGTTCAGGAGCTGTCCTAGAGGAAATATTTAAATACGAATTCTCAACTGACTAAATTACTTTTTCTGGCTGGCTCTGACTGTATGTGTTGCAGCAGCTCATTCTGGTATTAATCTGGGCATAGAGCAACCCTGCATTCAGGCACTTGGTTCATTTCAGGTAGTTAATAGGTAAGTACTTAGGTCCTGTAGCAGTGACTGCTTCACTTAATAGCTCACTGACTTCAGAGGGTTTTGGATAACACTCACAGTATATACTTACAGTCTCTATTCCCTGCATAATTGGACTGAAATCCTTTGTGTAGGTGTGGGAGGAAGGGCTATATGGATTTTTATACCCAGATATAAATTAGTTATAGAAGTAGGAAATCACACGAGTAGTTTTGCTGATTCAGTGAAGCCTACCTAGTCTATAAGAGCCTTGAATAAAAATACCCACATATACCTACATGCCAGGAAGGTCTGGTTCCTGCCAGGTCAGCACGCAGGGCGGTAACGGGGAGATCAGCAGTCTGTCAAGCACAAGACAAAGCAGGCAAACTAATTACATCTTGGCAAAAAAAGTGTAATTAGGAAAGAAAGGCCATTGCTTAGGTGGCTGAGAGCCTGTGCCCCTGCCGTGTATCACAGCCCTCTTGGGTGGTGCTCCCTGGAGATTCCCGCTGTGGTTGGGGTCCAAGCACGGGGCCGTCACAGCAGCCCTCGCGTGAGTTTTCTCTTTGGCAGGAGACACTTAGAAGCGGGCTAAAGGAAACAGCTTGTTCCGACTTCAGCTCCCTGTGCCTGGTGAAGGTGCAGCTCCCAGAGGTGACGAAGGGCCGGCTAATCCCTGGGATAACCCCAGCAAAACCTGGGCCACAAAACACCACCCACCACTGGGTGTCTTGCTCTTTACAGAACTGTGGTGATCGGCTGCTTGAGCTGCCTCCTTCACTGAGCCAGGTCACCGCTGCTGTGAAGCGAGCTTCACAGACTGGCAAACACTTTTCAGCTGCAACCGATGACCACTGCCTGTATTTCCAGTGACAGATCCCATGTTGTTTTCTTGACGGAGTTGCCACCGCTTGCGCTGTTGATTCAGTTAACTTTTTGCCTTATTTCTGTGCTGTTTTTACCATCCCTCCCCCCAAGAGCATGGTCGGTTCTTCCAGCTTGTCTCTTTGCCAAGGTATTGCTGCATACATGGAGAAGGGAGTGCCTTTGCTGTGGCCCATCGCTATTTTTTTTGTTGTTGCTTCCTGTAGCTCTGACTCCTTCCCTGTAACCAGATATTTTTGGTTGAGACATCCCCTTATCTACTGGCAGTGACAATTTTCTCTGGTTGTCCTTCTCATCCCAGTGTGTCTTCCTGATACCTCCAGCCACCACAATTTTGCTTTGTTGGATTTGTTTCTCTTGATGGTGGGTAGAGTCCATTGGAACAGGGATGACACCAGAGGTTTTATTCAAATACTTGTGGTTTAATGCCTGGAAAGAGGAACTGTGGCTTACAGTGGATGGGGACATGGGAGACACGGGTTCTCTTGCTGTCTGTCTTACATTCAGTGCAACATTCCTCAGGCATCCCTATCTGCAAGACGAGGGAAATTGTAAAACTTTTTTTCTACTAGTGAAAATATCGAGTTAGGCTGTGCTTAGGAAAAGAGTCCATTTTATCTTATGATGCGTTGGCAGTGTTGGGAGCGGTCCTTTTTAGCTTAGAAAAGTATGGATTTTAAAGGATCTAAAACGTTGGCAGCTTGCAAAAGGCAGTTAGAATGCTGCAGCATCAAACACCTATTTTTCAGTCAGCTACGTCGTACTAATGAAATAATATCAGAGGTTCAATGAGAGCCTCTGAACATGTGCTTGAAAGCTGCAAGTAAAACTGTTTACCTTTCATTAACTTGTTTAGCTTTTACAAATCACGTGAAACATGAAAGTGTGTCTAAAGAGCAATCCTTTTAGATATGAAATAATGTTTGAGTGTTTAAAAAATAAAGTAGCTTTTAAAAATATTTATGTCAAGGTAAACAAAAAATATTCTTGTAATCTCTTGCTTCTTTCTCTGTGTGTCAAGTTTGCTTTTGTTTTGCATTTGACTTGGCTGTTTCTACTCCAGATTTTTTTGTGTTTTGGCTCTGTTAAATACTTCCTTCTTCAATTAATCTTCACATTGTGAAAGAAGTTGCAAAGCCTACACTCATTCTGAGCATGCTGCGCAATGCTTCCGTCTCATATCAGTTCTCTTCATTTAATACTTGAGGTAGTGTTAACTTTCTTCCAGAGAAACTAAATGAAGTTTGGTAACCCAACTTTTGCTGTCTGGAAGTTCCTAGAAGATGTTTTGATAAACGTCGTCAGTGTTTCATGAAGTCCATGTACCCTCCTCTCATTAGATTTGCTTTGCAGAGAACAAGGAGGGAACTTGTGAGAGGCGCTTCTGGCTGTGGCCATGACACTGGCCGAGTTCCTTGTCCTCATTTCACTTTATTTTCCATGTTTGCATTTTGTTTTCCAAATTTATTTTCCATGTTTGTTATCCGGGAGCACTATGGACTGGTAAGAAGTGAGGTGGCAGGTTTCTCTAGAATTTCTGAACATCCTTTGAATTTATTTTCTTTGTTGCTGGCGACTTGGACCCCTTTGCCATTCCACCCTCAGGTATTTGTGTATCGCCACCACCACACTGCTGCCTCTCAGTCAGAAGGCAACAGTATTGCAAAGGCAAAATCAAGAGCCAAATTTCACCTGGCAGCACCTCACTGCTGGCTGTGGAGGGATAGGGAAGTGTCTGTAATTCCCCCAGGTTTGTAGGATGGCTTGTCCACTATTGGCCTTGTGGGAGAAGTTGATAACAAGCTAATTAGTAGAAACTGCATTATTAAGAGCCTGTTTATTTTTTTTCTTCCTATCTCCTGTGTCAAAAATGAAATTCTGAATGATACTTATCAACGTTGTATGTTTTAGTGACCTTTTGGTAGAGTGAAAGAAAGATACATGAGGAAATAAATAATTAGAGACTAAGTTAGAATGGTCTTAAAACTGGCAGAAGTCTGTGGTATCAGTAGTTTCTGGTATATTGATCAAAAGGTTCAGACACCAGATTTTCTATGTGTGTAGAGTCTGGTCTGAATGTTTTTGTATAGGATACAGGCAGATGTTAGAGTACTTATTGCAGATGCTGTGCAATAGATTTCCCTCTCAAGCCAGTATGTGTCTTGCATGGGCTTAAGTAGTAAACAGCAGAGGAGTTATTTCAGATTTACACTGATGCAGTGTGCAAATGTGATCTAGTCCTCTTCTGAAGTCATTAGGAATCTTTCCATTGCCTTTGTTGGAAATCAGGCTACCCCACAGAGCAGAATATTTCCTGTTGAAATTTCCCACCCTTTACTATTTCTGTGGTTCATTAGTTTTCCCGAAGGAGTGATACGCTGCAATGGAGATGGAAATTTGGAACTCTGCTGAATGCCGTAGGTGCCATTTCCCAATTTAGAGCTCCTGTTTTTGGCTCTGTCTGTTAATGGTTGCACATGGATGTAAGTATACCTTAATTGTCCTTTCTATAATAATCTGTGCCAAAGTAGGCTGACCTGTGGGACCTTCACCTAAAACTACCTACTTAATAAGGCCTTTTTCAGATGGATGGAGCAATTTCAATCAGAAGCAAAGTACTGTCTACGCAACAAAACTTACAGGCTTTGGATGGTATCTAGTTCATTTTGTTGACTTTCTGATGCAACTGGCAAATGTGTTTGTTGTGGATTGTGGTATTTTAATTACTAAGATTCTTAGGACAATGGATAGGAATATTTTAACCCCCAAATATGTAAAATAAGTAAGGAAATATTGGAATAACAGAGCTATTCTTAATGGAAATCTCTCTATTAAATATCTGAATCTGTCCTGTAATGAAGATTTCTAGTGCAGTTGCATTTTTAGGCACCAAATACTGGTGGAAAAAAGAATGATGGAAAGGTCCTTATGTCTCAAGATGAATCTGATGAACAGCTTAGGTACCTAAGTATTTGTTTGCTCCCCAGAGTGGAATAAGAAGCCCAGATTTAGGCATCTTGGGCTCCTTGTACAAAGAAAGCTGCAGGTTGATGCGGACAAGTAATTGCACGCTGTGAAGACACTTACAGAGCTTTCTGTATTTAAATACCTAATGAAGAGGTACATTCAGGCATTCGCACCAGAGCACAGCGTCCATTCTGAACCAGGCACCAATTTGTACTCTTAAAAACACAGTCAGGGAGAAGGCAATAACAGCCCAGTGCAGTGGCTGGGGGCAGTGGCCTCCCATCTTTTTTTCAGCCTGTGAACTTGAGAAAATCCCTTGCTTCCACGGGAACTGTGGAAGGAGTTTAAACCTGCTGACTGCAGGCTTATGCTTTCTCTATGTCTTTCCATAGCTCATCAAGGCAAGGGTGCCTAAGAGCCAGAGCAACATCAGTTTTCGTAAAATTCCTAAATCTCCTCTTCAATCACTTTTTACAAGTCTTTCAAAACAGCTTCTTGTTTGTGCAAATACCTCGCACCAGGCACTTTTTCTCATGCACAGGTTGTTTTTTAGGTATCTCTGGTTTCCAGGGAAACTAGCTAGGTTGCTGCCAGCCCAAGTTGTTAGAGGTGAACCCAGAATAACTCTTCAAAAAACAGATCTGTATTTGCATCTTTTCCTAATTCTACTACTTAGGGCAAACTCTAGAATGGATGCGCTGAACTTCATGAACTTTTTGAGATAAATATTTTTAAACTTCCTCTGCTGGAGGAGGAGCAGTTCCTAAATATCACAGTTGGCAAATCGCTGTCCTTGTGAAAGCGGGATTTAGTGTGAATTTTCTGCACATACCTCCTTGCAATCAGTTTGAGAAATTTTATTTTGTTCTTTTAAATATTTGACATTAGTCACAGTGCATAAATATCCATTTTAAATGGAAGTATTAAGAAAATCGTGGGAGTCTCTGCTCACGGTAAAAAGGAAAAGCATTCCACCTAAATAAATAATTTAAATGTGTTTGGCTTTGAGACTTGTTAGGCTTGGCTTTTACCTGGAATTCCTAGCAGTTAAATATTTATTTTGAAGTATGATGATGGTTTGTATCAACATGGCTCTTAGCTTGTGCTCGCTTGTGTGACAGCATGCAGTGCCTTTTACAGAGAGGTTTGTGTCTTCTGCACAGAAATAAAATATTTTAAATGTACTCATAGTAATGTAGTTTCATCCATGCTAGGGAATTTGCACTGCTTTTCATGAGAGTGGTAGAGCTAGGTACACACCTTTGGGATGTTAACAAAGCTTTTATTCCAAGCTATTGACTTTTGAGTTGTTTTTGTTTCAGGAGCAACTGCGTGACCCTGTATTACATTCAAACCTTTGGTGACCCTCTCATGTGATGAGAGAAGAGATCAATGAAACTGCCAGAAAACTATTTGTCATGTCCTCGGGTTGAGAATCAGTGCAGCAAGCACTGCACATCTCAGTGTTGGTAGGGGCCATTTTCTTAGAAGACCCATTTGCTATGAGGAGAAGGCTGCTAGGATGCTTGGAGTGCTAGCTGAAACAGCCTCCTAACTGTGCTGGTTCTGTTTGTGAGGTCACTGAGGTACTAGAAGAATGGAAAGTATCAGAACTAATGCTGTCTTTCCAAACTAATAAAAATAAAAAATAAAAAAGGGGGTGTGTGTTGGCTGGAGGCAGGGAGAAGTGTGGGGGAATTGTAGATCCATCAAGCTTCACCTCGCTTCCTGGAAAAATCTGCTAGAATTAATAGCACAGTGTGCAAGCAGCTGGGACGTAACGGGGATATGAACAACAGCCAGAGTGGCTTTGCAGAGAACAAATGGCATCTAACC
The DNA here is from genome assembly GCF_964211835.1 of Anser anser. Taxonomy (NCBI): domain Eukaryota; kingdom Metazoa; phylum Chordata; class Aves; order Anseriformes; family Anatidae; genus Anser; species Anser anser. The sequence continues at coordinate 15,610,880 of NC_139726.1, read as the reverse complement.
AGTCACACTTCCCTTCTGCTACAGCAGTAAGAGAAATGATAATAACAGTGATGATAATAATAATAACTCCCTGCATCTTGTAGTTTGGCTTTTGACACTGTCTCATATGACAATCTCAGAAGCAAACTGCATTGAGACTGTGTTTCCCTAATATGGGGTCAAGCACAAGAGAGAAAAGTGACTGTATATCCTAGTGCAGCTATAAAGGATTTGCTGTCAAATGAAAAGATGCGTTGTGTGAGGGTTTGTAGGTGTGTTTTTTCCTGGGTCTGCTTCTACTCAATGTCTAGCAGAGGAGATATGCCTATTAAATATGTAGACAACAAAATCCTGGGAAAAACTGTAAGTGTATCTGTACTGGTGGTGATACAGCAGGCCTCTCCTCGAACCTGAGCTGTCCCAGGAACGAGTATTTCCTCTGGCTTTTATCTGTAGGGCTAGGCTGCAGTCACTGCAACCGGTTGCAGTCACTGACAAATCTCTGTTGATTTTGTCCCAGGAAAGAAGTAGAGATTTGGAGCAGAGGTTAGGCAGGCCTGCTTTCTGTCAGGAAGCGAGAGGTGACCTGGAGGTTCCTGAGCTCCTCATTCACCCTGCTTCTTCCACCCTTCACCTCTCCAGAGCAGCGTGTGGCTGCTCCATCCAACTTCCCATCTCGTGAGAGAGGGCACATCAAACAGGCTATCCCTACAGGCACAGAAATACAATTGCAATAAACACTTCACACATCTGGTTCTTAACTTTTAATTTTTTTTGAAGTTCCAAATTGTTTGGTTTTATTAAACAGTTGGAGGTTTTTTTTTTTTTTTTTTAATCTACAGCTGGTCTGGGCAATATGCCTTAATGAAACTGATCTAAGCATCACGGCATGGGCTGCCTGAAACAATTATCATTTCTGGTCACTGACAGTCACCCTTTCTGACAGTTTGATCCTTAAAGCCATAACTTCAATGGGTACAGAAGAAACCAGTCAAATGCCATATATTTCTTCACACCTTTTATGACAAGCTAGAAATAGCTCTTTCACATGCTGACTTAATATTTGTCAATTTTCTTCAGCATTTGGGGGAAGCACGAACAACAAATACAGATGGGTAAATTAATTTTGCTCTAATTGCCTCCATTCTAATTAGCATATACGAAACAAGATATTGAAAGCAATGCAACACAACAGATTTCTAGGGCGTTCTTAAGGGATGGTCTTGGGATTCTCAGGCCCAGCTTACAGAGCTGGAGGTAATCTAAAGTATATAATGTTAATATGAATAATCTTGTGCTATTTTTGGCCTAGCTTGTAATGGAAATGAGGCTTAAACAGTCTTTCTCTCTTCCCTCCTTCCTTGCTGTAATTTTCAAAACCTGCCAGTCAGTTTCATCCAAACATGACAGAGATGCAGCAGCAGCTTCAGATGAAGTTTCATGAACTTAAGCAGGTGGGGGACAGGACGTGCCAGGTATTAGTGCCCATTCAGATAGATGACAACACTGCGAGATTGACCTCTGTCATTTCTGGAGAACCCTTGGAGAAGAGGATATATCCTAACTGCAGAAAAACCTTGAATTGCCAACCTCATTAAACTGCAGAGAACCAAACCGTAAATCTATAGGAAGCCGTCTTTATTTCCCCAGTTTATGGAATTGCTGGTTAATGTCTACAGACAGCTGGCTGTACTGCAGAGTCCTCTTTCCATGTTTGCAGAGCTTGGCTTCCTTTGAAATCCAGAAATTATTTGTAGGCTGATTTCTTTGTGTCTCGTACAGTGACTCCATGAACTGTGATGGGGCTCCCAGTTGTGCTGTTAGCTCAGAGTGGTGTCCCTAGAGACACTGCTGTTAATGTCTCTGTTTTAGTGATCAAATAACTTCTGAAGAAGCTGCTGTGAAGATATCAGAGGGATTTCTGTGTGGATCGCTTGTTCCCTCAGTGCTTATATCTGTTTATTTTTTGTCCGGTCTATAAGAACTTGGGGAGAAGGTACTGTAGGTGATGTAGAGGTATTTCTCTGAACCCACGCTATTGTGTTAAAATTTTTCCCATTTTTTTCCTTGGGGAAAAGTTGAAAGTGGTACTCCTTTTGTCTTATAGCTCTTTGTGTACCTCAGGAATGAGGTATATTGGAAACATCTGTAATAAAAATTGACATATTTAATAAGTACTGAGTGTAAACTGTTTCATCTTAACAGAGAAGCCTACAGGTGGTGGCAGTTACACCTGAAATAATGTATGTACCTTGGCTGCTTCTGTTAGGCTCAGAGGCAATCGTCACTGAGGTTAACGTGGTGCCCTGTCCAGCCAAGGGACACCCAGCAGTCACCAACCAAGCTGAGAATGTCGGGCTGATGGACAAGGCCTCCGCGTTCACCCAGCTCAGACTCTGGCACATCTCGGAGCACAAGTCTGCTAGGTTTGCCATCCTGAGGGCCTCTGTCCCCAGACCTGTGAAGCTGTCCCGCTTGAGCCAAAATATTTGGTTTGATGGGTTTTACTTCTGGAGCAGGCACCACTAGATGGGGGCAGAAGGCCACGGTGGGTGTGTGATTTCCCCTTCTCTTCCCCCTTGGCCAACCCAAGGAACTCTTACCATTTACCCTGCTTGTGCACCGTAATCATAACATGCCTTCCTTGCTCCCAGAGAAAGGGTGGAGGGAACTACTCAAAGGAGAGGAGGAAACAGCATTAGGATGCCTTGCCTTTCTTTACTGTACGCAATTTTGCGTGGTTGAATGTGATGCAATTACCTAGAGAGCAATAAGCTTTCAACTTTGCCACCTGTAGTTGTTCAGCCTAGATTAGTTGCTGCTGAAAGTTTTTCTCCTCTGATGGCTGCTTGTGGGTATAGGCTACATTTTAGCAGATAACAATTCACACAGAAGACTGATGGCAATAATGAAAGTAAATTGTTCATACTGAGGTCCTAAAAGCTTGGCCCCTGACTTTACTGATAGAGGGAGAAAGCAGAACATTCATGAAGTGTGGGTAAGAACCTAATAGACTGGTGACTGAACCAGAGATGAGTTTAAAGGAAACCTATATTTATGTATGAAGAAGATGATGACTGAGTGTGATAGAGGAGAAGAAAAAGGTTGTCCCCATTTCCCAAAATTTGACTATGTTGCTCCCCTAGCTATTTAAATTAGGCGTTTGGAGTATCTTTCACTACAACAAAACCAGGTATTTTTTAAGCTTGGAATATGTCTTTTTCTTTTAAGCCTGGGTGGGGCATATTTATGTACTTGCTGGTTAATATGTAAACTGAGAGGGTGCATGTTGCAAAATGTAACCTCTGTTTACAAAGTAAGGAAAAACAGATGCCACTTTTGGGGGACAAGCAGGAAGACAAGCTAGCATTGTCCCTGTTAATCTACGTGGAAATGTATTAAAGCAGCAAAACTGGGTAGCTCATAGCGATGCTGTCTTAATGATGCTGCATTGGCACTTGGACTTTTTCATGCTTCCAGTCAGTGGTGGATCTGGAAAGAGAGTGGTCTGGCTTCAGTTATCTCTGGCTTCAGTTGTGTGTTGCAGCTATTAGTGGCTGGTAGCTCCCCTTATTTGTGTTACTGGTGAGAACAACTAGTAAACAGCACCTTGCTAAATATTACCAATTCTGAATAAATCTTACCCACGGCGTTTTGACTTGCAAAACAGAGGCTGTTGAAGAATGCGTGAGTCAGGCAAGCTGGAAGAAAAAAAAAAAAAGCCTTCACTTTTGAAATAGATCTGATCATACGATCTAATTAGGGCAGGTCATTCCTTTGGCTTTCTTAATTTCAATGTATGACTGGCTTTTATTTCCTAATAATCTGTCATTTTGTAAGGGTGAGGAATGTGGTAAATGGGACCTCTGAGCTGCCAGCATGGAAAACATGCAGTAGTGCAGTGAGGTGGCTCTTACATATGAGGGTACTTACACTTTCCTTTGAAATCCAGAAAAAGCACCAGCTCTAGTCCTTGCTGCAAGGTCAATGAAAGCCTAACTGATGAATGTTGTTATCCTTAAGTGTTCCCAGCACTTCCATTTGTTTTTGACTTTGATGGTAGCTTCAGCAAACTGCCTATATAACGATTCTTTGCAGTAAAAGCAGATGAAGGGCATGTCTGTCACTCACACGGAGAATTGGTGACAGTCCTACAGTTATAAACCACACAGCTATTTATAGGTTTTGTTGCTTTGTTTGGTTGCAGATCAAAGTCAATGCATTTTGCATTTGCTTTGTTTAGAACTGTAGAATTATTTTGTAATGTAAGACTTCAACTAAAGACCCTTCTTCACTCTTTTCTGGGTGCTCAGCTGTTATGCTGTTTTTAAGGAATTCCTCGCTGTATACTCCAGCTGAGGACAGGACAATCTCCACTAGCCAGCCAAGCAATGCTCTTTTTCCAAGGTCCTTACTAATATCTTCCTGATAACAGCACTTTCTCTCTCTTTGTGAGGAAAAGGTCACAATGGTGGAAATGGTGTGTGTTTGTTCTCTTGTTCCTAAGCTGTGCTCTTCTGTCGTTGTTGTTGTTGCCTCCGACAAGATGGTTGCCAAGCCACTTTGTCATCACCTCTGCATCTTGACAGAACCCAGGAGCTGTCCCAGATAACAGGAATATGTCCTTCCAGCTAAACCTGAGTGACTTGATCCAATCCCCGATTTAAGCAGGCCTGACATCTTCTGACCATGTTTATAAGCAGGGTACTTCAACAGGACTCTGCTACAGGAATAGCTACACTTCTCTTGCTAGAAAAAAAATGTTTTATTTTGGTGAAACCAGAGCTTGATGCTGATGGCATAATCAGTGATGAATCTTTGTAATGAGCTCATGCTGTTTATCTGTCTTAAGCTTCTGATATTGCATTGTGCTGCATGTTGAAAGACAACATACTAAACAGAAACTGTCTGCTGAGGCTAGTAGTCTAAATTCAGTCAATATAGTTTTGCATTGCATTATGTGTATAGTCACTCTAATTGCAGGAGGAGAAGGAAGAACAATGAGTGAATATAACAAACTACTGCCATCATTATCTTCTGTTCACATCCCTGTGCTACAGCCAATTACTTTAATGCTAATGGTAAGAGCCTCTTTTGATGCTCTTATCACTCTGCATGCAGTTCCTATGCCCTGATGACTCCCAGCAGTCCATCGAAATGCACGCTGCGTGTGCAGCTTATCGTTCACTGAAGTCATATCCTTTCCAGTTTTCCTCCTCCTTGCACATACAGTAATAAAACATATCCATTTTACTTGCATATGGATTCTTGGATTTGTCTGTTTGGCTATTGGTAACTTAAAGCTCTGTAAAAATGGTATTTCAGAAGCTTCCTTGTGTATCTCAGTCAGGACAACACAGGGAGATGCTGCTTCCATCCAACTCAGCCACACAGCTCTACTGGTGCACTACCAGATGCTCTAGGTGATTTTATGCTCTTGTGGTTGCTCAGCCATGCTGCCTCCTTACATACAGTTGCTAACCTCAGAGCTATGAGCTGCTTTTAATGACACACTTGTTCTTAGAGATTGATTTTGCTTGGCAGCTGTGTCAAGATGTGGTGCAAATTTTCAGTGCTTACACCAAGCCCTATTTGTCTCTTTGCTTCTGCTGCTACTAACAAGGGAGAAACCGTCTCTGAGATAGGACAGACACACTAAAAAGTCTAAAGAAAATCTAGGTTGTTTTTTACAGACCAATTCTTTTCAAAATCAGTGTATTTGAGACAACCATTTTGGATCCCTTGTTAAGCTTAAATCTTTCTCTCAAAAGCTTGTCAAAATTCAACATCCAGTTGAGTCAGGCTTCTAAAATTGTTTCAGAAGGTTTTAAAGAGATGATCAAATAAGACGATTTGTACTGGCAAAATGATGAGACAAATATAAATTGAAGCAGGGCAGAGAAGAGAAAATAGTATTCAGTAATGCTTTTCAGTGTTTTTATCTTGGCATCTCATTAAGTAATGTAAATATCCATAGCAATACAGAAGAATGGAGAGAGAGCTGCCTTTAAAAAATGAAGACGACTCATCACATGCTAGTTTATTACCATCATTCACCAGAACTGCGTGCTTCGGTCCTGATTTTTCAATAGTCTGTGCTATTGCAATAACCACATCCCTAGAGAGGAGAGCTGGGTGAGCCTAGACTGAGCTCCAGACTATTCAGATGTTTTGTTCTTAGGAATGAGACCTTGCATCTAGATATCCCACTTCCAGGACAGTGTCTTAACCACGGGACTCTGGTGTCATATTCTGCTTTTTTTCTCCCGTGCTGTTGGACTGCACTTAGGGAGTGGCAGACTCTGTGCAGACCAGCCTGACAGTGCAGTGTACTAGCCTGGGAGGTGGGTATGGCAAACTTCAGTGTTCTTTAACTGAGTAGGACATATATTTTCCTGGCTGAATACTCTAAATTGTTGATTAGAGGTGGTCAGGGACAGAATTTTTGTATACCAAATGTCTCCTATTAGTGGGATGTAGGTGAATCCCTGTTATGGCATGAGAGCCCAGGGTGCCATCTTTCTGAGATACCCAGTTCCCGTCAGTGACTGTGCCAGGAGCCTGAACATCTGATCCTGCTCTCTGAATTGCCTGAGCCGAGGCTAAGTGCTTATCAAACGCGCTGGTCTCTCTTAATGTCAAAGAGGACAGAGGAAGTCCCGGCTGGTGATTACTTACTTGACTTCACGGCCTCATGATGTCACAGACCTCCTGAGGGAATGAGAAGTGCTCTGAAATAATCTCATGTTTAACATCAGGTGGGGAAGATCAGGAATGGCAGATGTGATGTTGCAGTTTGGGCTTTAGGTATGAGTTTGCACACAGGTGAGAACAGGTGGGCTCTGGGCACTCCAAAGAGGACGGGAAGCACGTGGTCTGAATGGAGGTTTTGTCGGTCCTCTCCCACTGAATGCCGTAGCACCTTGGTTTGTTTCATCTGTGCTTGGGGGAAAACCTGCTTCGTCGGTGGCGTGGGCAGCGTGAGCTGGCAAGTAAGAGTTGCCATAGGAAGACACCTTCCTGGGGGAAGACATGGAAACTCAGGCTTTGAGTTTCAGAACAGGCTCTGGCTAGGGACCTGTCACTTGTCTCAAAACCACCTTGGGGAAAAGGAGATTGTTTTTGTTACGATAAATGCACTTAAGAAGCAGCACTTGCTTTTCTCCTACACCTGGATGTTTTAAGTGGACAACAGTCATACTCCTCTCCCAGACTATCCATCCATACTCTGAGTTATCAGTTCTCAGTGGCTGCAATGGAAAGATTGTCCTTGGCTTACGGATGACTTCTCTGTTACCAGATGAGTTGGACTGTTCTTAAAACCTGTCTTTTGCTGGGTGAAGAAATGAGGTTTGTGCAGATCCTTGTTTTGTATGAGTACGTGAAAACTTGAACTGTTAAAGCTGCACAGTCCTTTGGTAAAATTAAGGAATAAATTAGGAATAGCCAAAGTCTGTGTCTTTTGACAATGTGGTTGGCTGAGGAAAAGTTTAATCTTCAGGAAGAGTTGGGTGCATATGTGAATTACTATTTCTATTCAAAAATAAAATCGTGCGTAATCAATGGGCAGCATTTGTGTGTCAGAATGGTGTCCAACTTCCCTAGGAAATGTCATCAAATCGGGTATTCAGACAATAACTCGGATAACTCCTGCTTGTTAGATAGGTGGAATTCAACTCTTTCTGGAGTATAGCATAACCTCTAATAAGAAGGAATCTGGAGTTACAAAAAGAAACAAGAAAGCTGTGTTGTTTTGACCAACAAGTGGAGGATTGTTCCTCTCCTGCCTATGGGAGTCTTTAATAAAGAAGTAGGAGTATTTGTGATGGCAGGCTGACTGTAGTGAAGCATCACAACATTTTACAGTGGAAAATGTTACTCTTGCAACTCAGTGGTGTTTGGTGAAGCTTGGAAAATAGGATGATGTGGCATTGCCTAGTCACAAGCAAAATGGAAGTCATGATTGCCCTGCTAAGTTTACCGAAGAGCAGCCTTTCTTTTGGTTTGTTGGAAACTGTTCAGGGCCATATCTTCTTTCAGAGGATTCTGCAACCCAGGCAGAGCACTGAAGGGCTGCTGTTCTTGGACAAGCTTTCCCGTGTAGCAAAGCAATTCCATGCTGAAGGTATTCCTGTCTGTCTAGTGGCAGATCCAGAGTCTGTTCTCTGGCAGTGTAAAGAAGCCCCAAGCAAAGCTGCCTTGTGTTGGTCCCCGAGGCAATAGGCTGTAGATAGTGGTCTCTGTTCCGAGCATTAGACCCAGGATCTTTTAATACTTTATATTCTGCCATTGGTTTCACCTAACAGACTTTTCTTTTAGCTCACGTAAAAGATGCTTGAGACTTTGGTGTTTACCAGGCAGATAACGAAGCTAAAGTTATTATCTTACTGCATGTTGGTAATTTAGATGGCTTGTTGTGGTTGCTGAAGAACATAAATTATTCTGCAAAGCTGCCTCCATAAAAGTAAGTTACATGTGTTGGATGATTCAGAGCTTTACATGATACTAAGAGCAAGTGACATAGGAGGGGCTTGGGAAGTAATTCCTTTCTTCTGGGTTAGAATGTGTCTGGTTGACTTTAAATGATGCTGGTTCATCTTGACATCAAAGGAGGAGTCACTCTGCAGAGGAGAGAGTGGATGCTTGGCAATGCAAAGACATTTTGATCTTTTCCTGTTTCTTCCTAGCTCCAAGAACTGTATGTGCAGGCAAACGACAACACTTGGCAAGCTTGGCTATACATATCTCCGTATATTTTATTTTTACCCTCTTCTTTTGTGTTCTGTGGATTGTTCATATATGGCAACCAGATCAGTGAGGAGCACGCTGTGTGACTTGTTTACAGGAAAGATATTAAAAAAAAATATCTTAGACCATCCAGTTAGATCAGTCCAATACAAGTCATTAATTTGTCTGGCTCTTTAGCAGCATTTCAGTGTTGGGGCTATCTCTGTGCTAACAGTGTGCTCAAAATCCAGTGACATCTCTCTTCTTTCTTTCCTCCCTGTTTTGCTGCCATAATACAATACAACATGAAAAAGGGATGTGTGCAATTATTAGAGACTTCTGCTTGAGACAGTGAAGGACAAATACTTTCTGCTGCTTGAGTTTCTCTGTTATCTTATGCTCTGAAACAGAACCTTGAATGGGTTTTCTTCTATGCTGGCACTAAACTGAATGTTCATTTTGTAATGTGTTGGGTTTTAGCCTTGTTTCCATAGGAAACAAGCATATATGATGAAGCTGTTTCTTCATGTTTTTTTTTTCCTTCCCTCTTCTTTTCTCCTCTCTTTTTTAACCTGTTGTCCAGTAGCAGCCAAACTTTACAGACTGGTAGAGGTCTTGAGAATAACTGCATTACTGCAGATGAGCTTTTTCGTCTAGACACCAGAGAGTCTACCCAAGGCAGACCCCTGAGACATGGTTCCAGCTGTGGGAAATATCTCTTACGCTATGAGTCATTACAGAGCCCAAGATGCAGATTTGCAGAAAACTAGACTTCCTTAATTCCAGGGAATGACACATTTTGTATCCACAGGCAGCACATCGCTGGTCGTAGCCAAGCCTTACGTTGGGGTGGCATTTCTGTGCAGCACTCCGTGGGGTGAGCATCTCCTGCCAGAGACTAGACTGAAAGCCCCTGTTGCCTCCGAGGCTGGGGTCTCAGGATGGCCTCACGCATCTGTTTGTGCTGTCTCTGTCTTGTTCAAACAAATAAATAAATCTTCCTTTAGCTGTTCTTGCTGTTGACAATCTCTAATTCTTGTTATGACATTTTTATCCTCTGGAAACAAGAAATACAGCCGAACAGTTTTTCAAAGCACAAGCAATCCTAGTTAGACTCCTGGGCTTTACAGCCTCATTTCCATGATGCATAGCCTCCAAGTGATGTCTTTTGGTCTGTTTTTCTGCCACCCCTCCTTTGATATTTTGAATAATTCCTGTGATAGTGAAGTTTTCACCGAGCCACGCTGCCTTCAAGTGTGAGGTATTTCACTGAAAAAGCAAATCTTGCAGTTAAAGTAGAAAAAAGCTGTGGGATATTTTCCCCAGCTTTTTCCTCTAAATAGTCTGTATCTACTGAATTATAAGTAGTTGGAGAGATGTTTTCATTGTACTGTGCTTCAGGCCTAAAATGCTGTGTAAACGTAAGACTTCATGAGCAAAAAAGCCGATGTTGGTGGCATGGTCTAGTGGGGTTCCCATTCGATCAGCATTGCTAGCTCACCGGGGTGCTGGCGTGATAGCAGATCTGTAAGCCAGTGATTAGTGTCTACCAAATACAGTGTAGCTGGGACTTTAGCTCATGGTGCTGTTCAAACTTAGTATGATACAACTTAATTTCTTTAGACCTCCCTCCTTGCGTTTCCCACTTCTCCTCTTTGCTTAATTTTGATCTCTGCCTACAGTTGCTTCATCCTCACATCCATTCCACGTTGATCAATCCATTTTCAGCTGTTTCTCCATCCTGGCCACAGTTTCCTTACATGCTAGCTATGTGAGCTGCACAGCTGCCTCAGGATGTTCTGGCCGTAATGGGATTAAACAGCCTCTGTAGGAGCATAAGCCTCGGTGACATAGGAACATGAATGACATAGGAACATGAAAGAGAAGACTAGAATGTCAAAAGTGTCTTAAATGTGAGGCTAGCAAAAGTCTGGGACAAATTGGAGTTGCACAGTGGGGAGGTTCCTTGTAGCCTGTTGCACTGTTTCCAAAACACAGACTTAGTTTTTTTCCTTTCTCAGAGAGGCAAGGAAGGTGAAGGAAAGCACATGGAAGCACTTTGTTTCAGGTGATCTTTCTTCTCTGGTTGGTAACCGTATCAAAGACATCCAAACTTTCTCAATCCTATGATACTTTAATCGTGGCATCATTCTGTTACAGAGCTCCTAATAAGAGTGGATATTTAAGAAGTCAGTCCCCCCCCTCAAGGTGAACAAAGTGGGGGAGCAGATTCTGCCTTCCAGCTTCGGTCTGCCCGGACAATGCTGACCACAGCTAAGTCAATCGCATCCCTTTTTTTGTAGGATCGTGCCAATCTCTGCTGATAGAGCTTTAGGATGAGTCATGGGGTGATGCTCTGCTCTTAGTCTTAAGAGTAGGACAGATGGATTTTTCCCTTCTGCCCTCCTGGTGAGGTCCCTAGCAAAGCTCGGCCTCACTTTCTTGCTGCCCCCTGGTTAAAATCTCCTGCGTGTTTCACCGTGCCTCAGCAGAGATGTCCTGAAACGAGAGTGAAAGAACTCGTGCTACTGCACCGCGTGTATGTGCTTGCACGTGCTCAGCGGGGTAAGCTGGTCATCCTTGCATCGCTGATACAAACAGGTGGTGTTTCTATTTCTGTCCTACCAAAGAAAAAAAAAACATTCTTGAGAAGCTTTTCCTTACCTTCTAGTGGGGAATTTGGGGCTCAGAGAGGTCTTGCGACTTCAGTGCTGGTTTTGTGACACAACAGCAGCAGGAGAAAGAAAGGCCAAGTGTCTTAACTCGTAGTTTCTCTCCACTTGTTTGTTTAGCGGTGAGCTCTGCTGCTCGTTGTCAGGTTGCATGCCCTCACGTGAAATTTCATCTTGCTATAGCCTGGCGAGCAGCCTTACATTGGGACCTCTGTGCGATTGCAGCCTTCGTGACACCCTTCGTGACACCTTGCCAACTGCCTACCCACTTCTTCATAACTACTGTCCTCTCCTGGTGCACTTGCAGGTGTTTATTTTCTCTGTGGCTCTGCATCATTATTCAGCTGCTGCAAGCACAGCCTCAGAAAACAGTGCGCAGTCTGGTGTAGTGGGAGGACCCACCAAATTATGTTATTTAAGCATGAAAAGTTTTTAAATGCAATATTCTTATGCTGGATGAGCTGAGTATTTTTCTCTAGAGTTTTTAATGACTGTATCTTTTGAAGTTTTAATGGGGAACCTGTTCTATATAACAATTAGATTGAAGTTTTCAGAGGGAGAAGGTCATGGTTTACTTAAAATGTCAACATCTAAAACATACTGACATTTTGCTTTAGTTTTTGATGAGTATCGCTTTGTGTTTCAGCTTTCGGGGATCTTTTCTTTTAATTTCAGTGTCACTGTGGCTGGCTCTCAGCCAGCTTTGGCAATTTCAAAGGAGTCATTAAGATGAGTATCCTAAAGATAATAAAATTTGAGATAAATTAATAACAACGTGGTAAAAAGTTTTTATTGCATAAGGTCTTAGAGTAGCGTATTATTTGCCAGCAGCAAAGTCAGTGCATTGTAGCTTATTCCGAATGATCTCTAATAAAAGGAATGTGAACCCCACAACTGCATGTGTATCTTAAAGGATGGATGTGTGTGGTTTATCCAGTACTTAGAAAGGAGCACCTTTAAGTAATGCTACATTTTTGTCATCACTTCTTGAGCAAGCTAGTTTGTCCTAGTTCTGTTATATCCTGCTACCATAAGAAAAGAGCAAAAATACAATGTTTTTCTAGAGCCTGAAGACTTCAAAAATGTTCACATAAAACTGATTTGTATTGATATAAAACTCGCGTGTGCTGTTTTGTGTCCCGGTGTAAATTTTAGACATTGTTCTGACCACAGAAAGTTGGTAGTACAGAAGCCACAGTCTTCACCTGCGAAAATGTGAGGCTTGTCCATCTCAGCTTCTACAAGGTGCCACAGGCCATGCTTAGCGAGTAATTGTGGAAAAGAAAATGAGAAATGTCTAGGAGCCCACATCACTTTTTGGGGATAAATCAAGCATTTATCGGTACTGCTGCTGGGAAAGAGCACTATGCTTTGCCCTGGGGATGGCGGCGGAGGAGCAGGAGCACTCTGTGCAAGGGGAGCCCTGCATTCAGCTCCAGCACCTCACCATCTCGAGGCAGTGTGGGCAGGTTTCCCTGCTTGTGCCAGCATCCAGCCTTGTTCAGCAGCAGCTATCTCTGCACGGTGAAGGGAATGTGCCTGAGGATGATAACAGCTTGTTTGCATATCCAGGGAAAGCTGCACGTATTGATTGGGACCAGGTGGGAAAGCCCTGCAAAGATTAAGTCACAGTTTGTCATGGCTATCTTCAGGCTTAGAGTTTTACCTCGTATGTGGCGTGTTGTGTGGCTCCAGCGATTCTTGCATAAACCGGGATGTGTACTGATGAATTACAGGATACTCGTGAAAAATATTCAGTCTTAATTAAAGTGGGCCCTAGGTGATAGCTAATTATTGTTGTACTCAGTAAACCATTACAATAAGGAATTACCTTTATGATAAAAGGTGCCTTTTGCTTCCAGCTTGAATATCATGTTCCTCAAATTCTGATCACTGGAGCTTGTTTTGCCTTTATCTGCATGACTAAGAGTGTTGTGGCATCAGCTCTCTTTTTTGTGCATGAACAATTGCCTCCCCATCTTGCTTTTGTTAAGCTGCGTAAATGAGCTCCTTATGATCTGTTCTCAAGACCAGATCATTCTAATAATTTATTCTTGAAGCCATTCCAGTCTTTTTTCACCACATTGTAGCACACAAGACACTCGTCAGGGCTGAGATCCTCATAGCAGAGTTGGGAATACTACATTTCCAGGGAAGTCCATACGATTTTTTATTAGTAGTATTATTTTAATAAATTTCATTCTATCTTCACCCCACTTGGGGAAGATGTCACCTGCATTATCAATTCAGCATACAAATGGGTGTAATATTGTTGTTTCAGCTGACTGCAGGTTTCTAGACAGTATTTCTTTCTCATCATGGTAAGTTGCTGTTCAATGGGAGCTCTTACAGCTTGGAGAAGATACTCGATTTGCTAAACAGCATTATCTGCAGGTCCTTTTCATGCAAGGTTTTGATTCACAGGTGGTTGGGACAGCCCTTACGAGGCACAATATTGATCTTGGTGAATTTGTGGAACTGTTTAATAGTAAGTCTGTGTGGAGTTATGGGTTCTATTGGAGAGATGGAAAAAAATCCTTACAAAAATCTTACGTGTGCATACCCCGGCCTTAGAGTACTGAGCAATAAAAAGCAGTTTAATTTAGGTTTCTAACGTAATGTTACAATTGTACTGCTTTTGGAAAATCTGTGTTAGATTTTTTTTCTGTTCTATTTCTCCCTTTTCCTCTGTTGGCTGGCTGCTGGCAGGTGGTCATTTGAGCCGTGATCTTTATCAAACATGGAAATGTGTGGGTGATTTCCTTTCCAAATGGATTCAGAAGAGAGCTTCCACCTACTCAGAAGTGACAGTCAAATACTTTTATTGGCCTTTGAGTTGCCTGAACTTGCAGCCCCTAGTGGTTTCCCGAATTGCTCTTTAAAACAAAAAGAAAGGCATTAGGATGTTTGCCTAACTAAGTGATTTGAGCAATTGAAGGTGTTTTTGTGCTTCTCCTCCCTCTCTCTGTCCTCTCCCTAAATAAAGGAGCTGCTTATCCCACAAGTATATTCCAGGCTTTTAAAGATCTCTGTGGGGTAATAAGAGCCAGCGCTGCCTTTTATGTGTGAAAATAACACAGCAAACAATTGATTCTAAATTAAAGTTTGGAAGAATGAGTCAAATCCCTGTAGAAAAATAACATGTGGCTGAAAATGCTTCTTTTGTAACAAGGTGATGTCAGAATTCAGAGTTCTGAGTCAACGAAATTGTCACCAAGTCAACAAAAGGTGCCAGACAAATGTATTGCCTTACCGCTTGGTTGCCCTGCTTCCACTGGAGATGCATTTTTAAAAGCAAAGTACCACCTCCCTCCCCAATGCCGATATTTCTCTTAAAAGAAATTTGTATTTCATTCCAAGCGAGCTTCCAGGCCAGCTAATTGGAATTAATTTCCTAAAGCGCGAATATAAATTTTAAAGATGGTGTTGTTCAGGGGAGGCAGGATCCTGCAGGTCTGCTGCTTATTCTGAGAACTGGGAGAAAGGTGTTTCATGTAAAGACAGGGTAAGGAGGATGTTGAGCAGATGGTAAGTGGCAATGCCTTTTTAACAGTTCTGCAAAGGAAGATTAAATCCTGGTTTTATGGGTGAGGGGGGACACAGGCATGGACAATTGAAGCCCTGCAGCAAACGAAGCTTACGTTTGAGATGCCAGATCTGTCTGGTGCTGTTAAAAATGTGTGGCTTCCACTGTTTCAACACTTGGTTTTCCCAGGTTTTATTTGCCTAAAAAACTTCACAGATTTTTGACAGTTTTGTTTGTTCAGAAATCATGGTTTTCTATGAATAGGTTAATCTTTCTCCCTTACGTCCATAGTGGTTTTACTTGCTCTCCAGTCAAAATAGTTGCTTTGAAATGCCTTCATTGCAGTACTTCTTGTTTTTCTGTTGTGTCAAAATACTAGGGAAAGCTCCTGGGCAGTTGCAGAAATAGCTTCATCACACCTAGAGCTGCACAGCAGGCAGAGGATGTGGCTTTTTCAGTCTTATGGAGTTTTGCTACATCTCCAGGATCTCTCTATTGCACATTTCTGTATGGAGAAGACGTCAGGATGAAAAATATGTTCCTCTGGGAGGAAGAAAAATGAAATTTCTGGCACTGAAATAGCATGCCTTTTGCTGCAAAATCTCTCCGCTCTGGATTTAGAGACTGAAATTAATGTCTTCATAATTGGCAAATAAAAATATGAACTCCTTCTTGCAACATTTTTAGATGTAAAAATACTCCTTGTATGGTCGTGCTTGTATTCATCTTCTAAGGAAACATGGAAACCTTCTCAGTGGTGAACTTGCAGCCCTCTCAGCTCTGACCGGAGGGCTGGTCAGTTCTAACCATCAAGTTCCCAGCTCGACATTGCTCTTGTAGCCACTGTTGACACATGGGTACGTGAGGAGGGCAGGCAGCACCTGCCGTCAGCTGGTAGGATGGAGAATTCAACTAAAATGCCTCCTGGGGCAGAGCCGATGGCCCTCGCTGGCAGGTGGCTGCGCTGTCCCTGAACTCCATCGCGCATCTGCTCCCAGTGCAATGCGTGAGGTGAGTCTTTTGGCCAGCAGAAGTCACAAAGCAGCCAGTCAGGCTTGTGAGGCGTTGAAAACAAGTCATACATTTCCTTTTGCAAAGCTTTTTTAAAGCACTTCCTTCCAGGTTGGTGTTGGCTGGGCTCGCCTCAGGACAGGGTGAAGGACATGCATGCTCTACATTGTTTCATGCCTTGATATTTTATGATACAGCACAAATCACGCTCAGTCCCTGCATCCTGACTGCACCCAAAATATATCAGTCGTGGCACAGTATAGATATACACAGGTGTATTTCTCCCCATGAAGTGACTTCAAGTACCTACAGCAGCATGTTGAGATGTTTCCCTTGCTCAAATTGCATGTTGGAGAGAACATCTGCAGGACTGGACCTTGGCATCAGTCCTATGGAGACGTCAAGGACACTACAACACCCCACTGTCAATTTATTAAAGTATTTGCTTTTCCAAAGTTCAGGCAGCTGAAACAAAAACAAATTGTAGGAAAGGAGTAGGCTGTGTCCGGGTGAATAATGAAAATGTTCTACTTCATTTTTCTTTGAGTGAAGTATACCATTGCTTGCAGTTGCTAGCCAGCAAAGTTCTTCCAGATCACATTGGGAAGGACGATGCTAAAATTATTAGCAGTGTTTGTGCAACATGTCACTGCTGCTTTGTGATTATATTTTTGTGTGCGTTTCTTTCAGGTGACAGTAGGACTTGAATTATACAAATAAGTAGTATCCTTAAGCTATAAAGCATGTGTTGTTGGTAATTTTGCTTATCAGTAGAGGACAGTTATGACTTGATTTATTACTTTAACTCAAGTTGTTTGGCAGCAATGTTGAAAGGTACTGTACACACTTGCCAAGCTCCCCGAAATTATGAGTGTTGTAAAACAAATCTCTTCGGTTGCTGAGAGAAATAATTGGAAAATGAAAAGGTCAAAATTACAGTATGAAAAGCTATGAACATATTTTAGTAGGTTTCATGTGCTCTGGTGAACATGTCATTGTGGTATTTGCTTATAAGCCATAAAACAGAACTGGTTCTGGTTGGGAATAATTCACTGTAGTCATTTTGAGAGTAGCTGGTGTATCTCTGAATTTTTATACAGTAAAGCTTTAAACATATCCAGCGGTGGTTATGGCACTGGGAACGTATGCTTCACTTCAATTCTGAATATAGAAATGGGAGAGGATGGGTAGGAAGAAAAGCACCCTCTGTTATCAATGAATGTGGAATTACATGTTGGCTTCTATATGTGCTACCACAACATGTGTATCTTGGTTAAGATCTTCTGTGTTGTCCTTTCATGTGCTGCTCTGTTCTGAATTTTCGGCAGTGTGCTCCTAAGTGGAGTAGCTCTTAAAGAATTAATTTGTTAACATGCAGTTAGCTCCTGTTGTTTCTCCTCCAAAGCTTACAAAACTGTTTTCTCAAGAAAGTCTAGACTTGAAATTGAAGGCTGTGAAATGTGATTTCTGGCTTATGTAGAGGAGTTATTTCCACAGGACGAGTCTCAGTTGAGTGGAGGAGCACTGCGGGCTTCCCTGTGCTGATCAGTAGCATATTCTGCTGGAGGTTGTACTTCTGACAAAAGAGGTTTTACAAGAACAAACCTTTCACTACTGTGCCAAAGTGGATGTCCAAGTGCTCCTCTTGCCAGTGATACTGAAGTCATGAAGTCTAGGGGATTTACTTGGAAGTGACTTAAGATTCAGTCACTATCAAACCGACCATCAACACCCTCCAAATGCCAACAATTCTGGTCTCTGAGCCAATGCTGTAGATGTGTGCATGCAGTACTGCAGTGATACAGCTGAAATAGGTGACGCAGAAAACGGTCAAATAGATCTGCAGAGATTTTCGTTTCATTCTGCTGCATGGTTTATGTGCTTTTGCTCCTTTCATTTCCCTGTCTCCAACAGGTTTGGTTGTTGAAGGCTGTTTCTAGAGGAATAAGGCAAAATTCACATTCTTTGTCATCTTTGTTTCAGCAAATACACCGTCTTTCATGCAGGGTCAGTCTTAACTGATAACTTCTTGTAGGCACAAAACCATCTGGTAGCAGTGAAACGGACTGAAGTGATGAAGGATAGAGGGGAGTCGTTTTGACTGAAGCTGCTGGAGGGTGGCTCTTTACCTGGAAAAGCAGATAACTGACTCCTGTGACTGTCCTTCAAATGAAGCTTGAGGTTTCCTACTACTATCTCATATGTACAGCTGTAAACGGAGCATGTGTCCCCCAAGTGCTGATGGGGAGCCTAAAAGGACTGAGCAGCTCCTGGGAGCCTCCTTAGTGTGGGTAAGCACATGCCAGCATGTGGAGTTGTATTGGGCTATTTTTATCAAAATGATACAGGGAGATAACAGCGGTTATCAGAGAGATCAGAACATGCAGCGATTAAGCTTTGGTAGGGAAAAATGCAAAGGAATACCCTATTCTACAAGACAAATTGTTTGCACTTAATGGCCTCTGTGTTGCCACGATAGAGATTACAAGGAATAGATGCACACGCCTTTTTCCATTTAAATGCATAAGATGTAAGATTCAGAGGATCAAGACGAATTATTCAGCTCTTTCTACTGGCGTTTCTTTCATTGTAAAATTCACCCAATCTGGAGAAATTTCTGAATAATGTACTGATACAGAGAAAATCTTATAACGGACTCCTCTGTCTTGCTTGACAATTTAATCAGTGCAGCAAGGATTTTTTAGCCCCTGTTTTTTTTTTCCTTTTTTTTTTCTGCTGGTGTCTCACTAGGTTTATATCTGCCACTTTTTACCTGGGGAAACTGTCTCAAAAGCCATTTCTAACATCATGTTTACAAAGGCTCCCTTGGAGGCACGGGGATGTTGGCAGCAGGAAAACAAGCCCGAAACATGGCTGTATCTAGAAACACACCAAACCTGAGATCCTGCCAGCGCACAAACCCGCTGGATTTATTGCTTAAGAAAGGAGAATCCTGAATAGGAACAGGAACAAGCATCCGAGGAATGGACTGGCACGTTACTGCCAGGGAATGTGCAAAGTCTTGTGGTATAAATTCAGTAGATTTATTTTCTCAACTGCAGTACTGGACTTGATGATTAAACTCTGTCCTCTTTTGAAATGCTATTGTTTGAAACTCTGGATGAAAAAAAAAAAACACCTCTGTCCCTACAAGCTTCCTTTCTTGCTTCCATTTTTTCATTGGGAATCTCCCTTGTTTTTACTACCAAAGAAGCAAAGTGGATTTTTTCTTGTTTACTTCCTTGTGTGGTGTTATCTCTGCCTGTAGTTTTGGGAGTGTAGCTGAGCTAACTGAGTCTGCGTGGGTGAGACAGAGCATCGAAGAATCCGATACAGAGCTGTCATTTGTTTAAATAGTCCTGACTGTGCCGCAGCTTGAAGTCTTTACAGCTGAAGGGGTGTGTCTGTGGAGAGGAGAGCGTGTTCCCCGAGCTTTTATAAAATCATTTTTCTGCCTCGGTGCCAAAATTCCTTTCTGAAAGGAGCTTTCCTGGTTTTCACCAGAAGAAAGTGTGAAGTTGTTGTTAATATTTTTATCAATGAAAAGAGCATGAAGATGCTGATGGAGGTGGAGCAGACAAGGACTGAGCGTGGCTCTCCAGGACTGGAGGGATCTCTGGTGGCAGATCTGCCACTGACCCCCTCTGTCATTTTGGACAAGTTACTTGAAAATCTTTACCTTTTTTGATTTTACCTATTTAGATAGTGAGTTCCTCAGGCCTTGAATGATGTCAGTGTGATGCTGTATTAGCTAGGAAAAATTCCTAATGTTGGTTCCGTCTCTTCATTTGAACATAGTACTGATAACTAGTTAGGATCCACAGGTTACTGCAAGAAAGCAACATCAGGGAGGCAGCATTTGTGTTTTTGGAAGTGTTTTTCAGAAACACTCATTTTTGACCCTGCTCTGCTCCCACTTGAAGGCAATGGGAGATTTGCCTTTGACCTAAATAGGAGAAGAATTAGGCCACTGGGGAGTGAATTTTAAAATGTTGCTTTTATGCAAGGCATAAGGAGTCCTGGTGTGCCTAGAAGACGGCTCTGTGGTGATCTATTGATGTGATGGCATCCTTTTTTTCCTCCCTTAATTTATCTCTTTCTCTTCCCCACCTCTCTAACTAGAATTCAGGGAAATATTCACTAGGTAGCTAAAACCATGGCTTTAAAGAAGCAAGCAAGAAGTACTTGGCAATGCTAATTCCACCCCTCCCCAAGCAGTAGTTGCTTTAAAAGTGCAACTTCAGTAAAAGCCATCTCTCCCATCAGTGTTCTTCTCCTGGTGGCAAAAAATAGACTACTTAAATTTATTCAGTTGGTTGAAATATCTTGTTATAACCTTTTATTGATCTTTTATGTTGCAAACTCATTATCTTGTTTACAATAGATGAAAGTACAAGCGCATTATGTTGCAGCATGCATCGTGTCTGGTGGGTGTGACACAAGAGCCAACAGGATAATCCTTGGGATTCCTAAATGTGTGTGTTTAACATAGCAGAGATGATCAGGAAGAAGCACCTGTTTCTTCACAAACTGCAATTTCTTCACACTGTTTGAAACAAAAATGAGGTGGAACAGGATCCTTTTTGGGGGCGTGTGTGATAATCTATTTTCTGATAGAGTTTTACAGCATTGCGCAATGCTGTTACAGCTACACAAAGCTTCTTCCAGGATTTGGCAGCTGGGGCTGGAATTTATTGTAATTAATGACTTTTTCTTAATGCCTGTGACATGTATTGGACTGTCCCCTCAGGCAGCTGGAGTTAACTCTGGTGACACAGCAAGGCTGGCACACAGAGGGGCAAGGGGACCGTCTCCAGGTGTCTGTGACGCAGCGTGTGCTAACACTGACCTGCAGCCACGAGCCCTGAAGCTTCAATTTCCAGACCCCCTCAGTCCTCAGCCAGCATTGCTAACCAGAATGCCAGACTTTTGGGGGGACAGACAGGCCACCAGGTCGATGCTGGGGATCAGCTGAGTTATCCTGCAGCTCGTCTGCACAGGGCGCTTGTGATGCCTAATCCGGCCCTAATTCACTTGCTGGGATTTGATATCCTTTTTCCATGTTGTGGAGTCATTTTCTTTCAGAGGAACACGTAAGATAAACACACTTGAAGGAAAGTGCAAGACATTGTTTGTGTTAGGGGTGTTGCCAGCAGTAATACGAGCATATCCATTTCTCTTGACAAAGTGCAGTCTCTCATGGATTTAGCCCGTTTAAAGAACATATTGTGCTGCACAAGCCATTAAAGGTGGAAATCTCGTAATGCAAATGACATATGCTACTTTTTAAAGGTTTTTAAAGTTTCCTTGATAATCTCTACCTCTGAAATTTCAAGACTGGAAAGACGGGGGGGAAAAAGTTAAAATCTGGGATTATTGGAGTTTCTGTAGCTCTCTGGATTGTTAATTTGCAATAGTGTGTGCTGTGAATAACTGTCCGCTATATTCAACCAGAGCCTCATTTAACAGAGCCCTGCTCATGTCAGGGGAGTTCAGCCAAACTCATCCTTTGTGTGTTTTTAGTTAATCTGCACTAAAAGCATCCTTTTCTGTGGCCTACAGTGGGGCTGTTAGCCAGTGTCCTGCTGTGCTATTTCATCCTCCACTTGAATGAGTTATTGATCCACAGGCTGGCGTGACGTGATGTAATTGTCCTCAGCTCCTCCGCTCGGCCCTTACAATAGGGACCGGTCACCCTGTGCTAGGAACATGGGAAGTCCCAGGGCGGGCTCGGAAATGCTGATTCAAACCTCGCCGTGCCACCAAACATATCCAGCTAGTTAGGTAGCTGTGGCTTCCAGTAAATTTAGTCTATTGAAAACTCTTGAAGGAGAATAAATTGTGAATATTAAAAAAAACGGTTTTGTAAAAAAAAAAAAAATCCTTATTAAGGATTCGCCTTCTGTAGCATCTTTTAAAAAGTTTTGGTAGTCTTCTATCTGCATAGCATACATTAAGCTGGCAACTTTTTTTTTGGGGGGGTGTGGGGGGGGTTGGTTTGGTTTGGTTTTGAATGGACCATTTCCTGTAGAGTTAGTTCCAAATTTGTGATCAGTTTTAATTAAATGTTTCAGGACCTTATTTGTAGAATGGGGATGATACTTTCTTCAATGAGTATGTTAACAAAGTGTTTTGAAACAGAAACTTTCACAGAACGTAGTCATTGGAAATTAAATTCAGTTTAGTGAGCTTCAATTCTAGCAAGTTCTGAAGCGTCCTGTTGTTACTTTGATCCCTGTTGCTCACTTTCCTCTCCTCTGTTGGTCATATATCCATATATATTAAGCTCTAACTTACTGCAGAAGACACTGATGTTATTTTATAATCCTGCAGCGTAATGTAAGATCCTGGCCTGGCTAATGGCTTCTCTGCAAAGCACTGATTTGTATTTTACTTGCGGATAGTATTAAGGATCTCTGAAAATTAGGCTGTAAAACATCTGGCTAAATGAATTATTCAGATATGGTCTAACATATCATAAGACATGTCTCTCACTCTCTTAGTCTATCTTCTGACATAATGCTTTCCATCTGATTTGTGCAGAAGTGTTTCTGATGGGAAGTTTGTGTGGGCTGTGTGATGGGTAGATCTCTGCTGACGGCAGGGGAGAAGGCAATCAAATGCATTACGCATCGCGCAGTAACAGCCGATGATAATACGCCCATCGTAAAAACTGACCAGCTGTTTGCATCAGCGGTGGCATAACAACACCTCGTGATGATAAAGTGTGGGAACACGCAGTCCGCTGCCATGGAAAGTGCTGGAGGGATGGGTAGTAATGATTGCTGGGTTTAATCTGTGGGGCAGTTGGGATGGATATGGGGACAAAGCAGTTAACTTTGCTTGGAAAGCTATCAAAATAATGAACCCAGCAGGAGCGGTTTGGCCTTGCTGTGCAGATGTTTCATTTGCCATGTGATAAAGAAACTGCCTGCCTGTTCAAAGCAGGGATGATGCTTTGTCAAAAGAAATGAATACCAGGTCTGCTTTGAACTGATGAGCTATTGGAAGCTTCTTCAGCAGAGACTCCTTTCTGGGCGCATGGTTAACTTCACAAGACAGAGCTATAAGGAAATACATTAGCGTGCAGGAAAAAATGCTCCTCGGAGTAACGCTTTACTATTTTTACCCTATGAAGATTTCCAGAAAATGCTTAGGAAAAATGAACTTTGTCAAACTTAAGGAGTCCAGAGTAGAGTGGTTAGCTTCAAAGAATATTAGCTTAAAACAGTCCTGTTCCCTGGGACATGAAAGAGATGCTCAATGGTAACTGTGACTATTGCCTTTTTAAAGAGGGTTGAAGGTGGAGGGCAAAGGCTAGTGATGGGTTTGAGTTCCCACAAATGAAAGACTGGATTAGAATCTACCCCAAGCATTTTGTATAGCCCACTGTCCAAAACATCGTCAGGAAGGAAATGTATTGATAGGAGTGGTTTTCAGCTCCTGTGAGGTTTTGAGCAGCTTGTTAGTCAGCTGGGCTTCAAAAGCCAAGGAAAGGTCTTGTATAGGAAGCTGGCACAGGAGGGTGAAGAAGGAAGAAAATAAGATTGTGGGAGAAAGGGAGGTCGCTTAAAAAGGACATTTTGAAGACGGAGGAAGCAGAAGCTAAGCTTAGTGCAGAGAAATGGGGAAACTAGGAATATGATGAGGAGGGGAGAGTAACCTGATAAAGAGTAGGATCTTACTACTGGTTTTAACTAGCATAAATCTTGTAGTGTGCTGTCCTTTATTCAAGTTCATAAAATGGAGAAGTAGTACCTTTTCGGCTTCTTTTTGTGTATAATCAGGGAGATATTTCCTAAATAAATAAAAGAATAATTGATGTCTCCTTTAAAGCCTCAAACCAGCAAGCAGGAATTTAACATTGATGTTCCCTTTTTACTGAAAGATTTGTCCTACATGAAAATAAACAGACCAGTCTAGATTTCACAGGTATTACAAGCCTACCACTTATTTCAGCACAGATTAATCTTTTTAGGTCTCTAGTACCTTGAAGGAATTTTTTCACCTCTACAAAGACAATGCCAATCCTATTTTGGTGGCCTATATTTTTGGCTGGAACTTAAACTGCATGAATGAGGCCTCTAGAGGAATGAATATATTTTAGGTATCCATTGCTTGTTGTACTGAGTTGCATCATTTATACAGAGAGAAATACTTACAGTTGTTTTGGAGGAATACAATTTTTAGATACCAAAACAACCTAGAAGTCACAAGACCTAAAAACTTTGAAGTTTTCTAAAATAAATGGTGTTCAGAAATAATTTATTAGTTCCTCACTCCTTTTGCACCTTGGCCAGTTTTATATCTTGAATTGAGTTGACTTCATGTATTCAAATATTAGAAATATTGTGCTGCTTGACAGTTTGAATGAGGATGCAAGCTTACCACCTTCTGGAGGTCAAATAGAAGGCCCACAGCTGAAATCTCTTACAGTTTCTTGTGGGTCTGTGGTTTTAAAGGGATTCTTCAAAGTGCTTTCATTTTTTATTTTTTTTGATTGATCCACACTGCTAAGGTCAAATATCATCAATCAGTTTTGATATCAAAAGAACTTTTGAACATGAACCAAGCCCCTTCATCTTTCTCATCATAAGTGCCCATTTCTCTCTCTTGTGAAGTTCGTGACTTTTAAAGATGAAAGTTTTTGTCTTTTTATTGTTTAGAAAATGATGTTTGATATATTTGAGAAATCAGTTTAACTTTCATTGAGTTGCTGCTCTACTAATCTGGTTAACCATATTTACGTGGGCAAACAACTGTAGTTATATGTTGCATGTAAATGAATTAATATTCAGTTTGGTAGTCAGGGAAAAGTTTTATTTTAAGCTTTGCTACAGAATTTTCTGTTTGACTGGATGACCTCTGGACAAGAAAAATGTTAATGTTAAAAAAAAATCCTTTGCTTCATTTAAGAAATATATTTGGAGTAGACTCATTGAGATCAATTTCTAATCCAAATTAAATCCTTAGTACAAATGTACAAATCTCTCTTTCAAGCCTTTCAGCTGGTTGAGATAGCAAAGGTTCATAGGTGACAGCCTGGGAATCTCAAATTTTTCAGGGATGGTAACAATTTTGGACAGGTAAACTTCTTGAGCATATGGAAAGAAGCCTTGTTAAAGGCTCACTGGGGGCGAAACTGTCACTGTTCTGCTTAATGGGGGATTTCTAAGCACCATATTGTGTCACTTGAGTGCCTCAGGACGCATACTGCAATCTGGGCTTTATATCTTCACTGTCAGCAATATCACAGAGAAAAGCTGTATATGTTTTGGCATATTTACACTTAAAATAAATGAGAGAGGGTATGATAGGCAAAGAGTGAAGTGATTTTCCTGGAGGAGCAAGCAGAGCTAACATTCAGTACTATGTGTTCAGTGCCCAGTCCAGTGCCTTATTGTGGCAGGATTTTTTAATCCAGTGGCGCTTGTGAGGTTCAGAGCCTCCTCAGTTTTGGGAGACCTCTGAAGGCTGTACTTACAGTCTGCTCCTTGTTCCTCAGAACACCTTCTCACGGCCATGGGAGAGCAGGGCTGCTGTTTGAGGGGTTTGCTTGTACTTCTTTCCAAAGGACGGATGGCAGCCAGGCTTATCACAAAAAAAAAAAAGACTCAGTGACAGCAAAATACATCCAAGTGTGGCTTCCAGGTTCTGGTAACAACTAGTTTTGGCTCAGTGGACTTGGAAACCTGATTTCGAGGTGTCCAAATTCTGTATTGAATTAGAATGAGAATTGAACGTTTCCCTGCCTCAGGACACACAAGGTTTTCTGGGACTGTTCTTACTGTTCCTACTTTTACCCCTGTTAACAATGAATTTTGTTAAGAATATAGCCCAGAAAGGCTATGCTTGAGTAGATTAAGCTTGCATGTATTTTGTCAGATTTGCATAGACAGGTGTGACTAGATTCCCTGATGCACATGAATTATAATCGTTTTTAATTGTAGCTTCATGTTGTACTTTGAGTAGTGAACTGAATGAGTCTGAGCATTCAGCAATGTGTTTGTAAATGCCATTTTGTTGGCTCTTTTGGATTAAATCCTTGCCCTTTGACACTACTCTTAATCTCAAAGCGCTACAAAGAGCCGTAAATGCCCTAATTCCTTTTGTGGCTGCAGCAGGATCTCTCCAGCATAAAAACTTCAGAGGGCAGCGATTTTGTAGGACATCTATAATCCATAATGCAATATGTGGTCTGAACTTTGGTGTAGCCCGTGGGACATCCTTGCAAGATTACCATAATTTGGAAAGGCTCAAAGGTCTAGGCAGCTAAAGGAGAGGGTGAGCAAGAGTGTCAACAGGTGACACACAGTCTCTTCAGTTTGCCCTGTCCTTACACTCTGATTTCTGAGCTGCTCCTTTTTATGGGTGTGGAATGAAATCCTGCCCTTATTTCATTCCCAGAATTAAGTATAATGCTGCAAAATGCCATCAATTTCTGTCTAAAACGGTTGCGAAAGCCTTATCTGTGATAGCAGATAGAGTGCATCACTTAAAAAATTCATCCTGTGCACAGAAAAGGTAGGAGTTCATCTTGTGCTAGCAGATTTAAAATGGCTTGTATGACTTCTTACTATTTAATTAACTTGGTGTTTAAGTGCATATGAGAAATCAAAGTGTTTTTTCTCTGACACAGGGCTTTTTTCTTTTAAGAGCTGGAATATTATTCATGTGATAAGCTGTAACAAATCTGTAATGAGAGAGATGAATATAGAACAGTTCATTACTTTCCTTTAAGAGCACCGATACTGTAGATATTTGTTCATTTAGACTGAAAAATTATTTTTGAGCTGTGTGCAGAGAAGAGCAATGCAATCAATCTTGTGCCTTTGTGCAGGGCATTCCTTTCAAAGTCAGCAGAGCGCACAGAATACAGTTGGTGCTGGAAAGAAAGCAGGATCCAGCTATTGTGTGTCCATATCTGTATTTTTCCTTCTTCACAGGTAGCAGTTGCAGTCCCTGGAAAAGCCGCTGTATTCATCACACATGTTGAATGTGCAGCTTGTTGCTTCTCGAAAAGACCATTTCAGTTTTTTTAATTAAAACAGGTTTTTCATGTGCAGCCAGTGATCACATCGGGTATTGGGGACAGATTCAAAGCCTGCACTCTGTGAAACCTGTAATCTAAACAGTGGCTTGGGAATTTTAGAGGGCTCAGAAGGGCTTTCCCCAGTAAGAGTCTGTGACAAAGCTGTTCAATAATAATTAAGGGATAATGTTAGAGACCCACAGCTAATCTTGACAAGATGGTATTTTTTCCTTCATGCTCTGTGAGCAATTTGAATGCAATTCCTTTTTCCCTTTCAAAAATTATTTTTATTAGCATTTCCAAAATATACTATACGGGAGGCTGTGAACATTACAGGATACCAATCTAGCTGTGGTTTGATACAAACTAAAATTACCATCATCAGCAATCAGCAGGGAGACCATAAAAGGGAAGCAGAGCAAGGTCGAACGTGAGAGATGCTCCAGCCTCTGCTGAGGAGGGAGGTTGTGATGGAAGGGATGAGGCACTGGGATTTCATAAGGCTCCAGTGAATGTTTGGAGGGAAGCCAGAAAGACAAAATACTAGCCCTGCTTTAAGGGGAGAATAATTCAGGTGGGATAAGCAGGCAGCGTGTTATGTCAGGGAAGTTAAATCCTTCCATTTTTGAAGTGGACAGAATGATTTAACCTACCAGGACGGGCCTGTGGGAAGGAGTAGTTTGTTGTGAGTCATCTTTGCTTTTCCATTGACCGACCTGATCTCCTGGGCTGGCCTTCTGAGGCTGCTCCGAAGGGCAAGATGTGTGCAGGCGCCCTGTGGACGCCCAGCACCCTGGTACCCGTGGTGCTGCAGCAGGTGGGAGGCTCTGGGGGTCAGGGCTGGCTCCGTGCTGCCCATGGGCCTGATCCTGCCTCCTCAGCAAAGGCAGAGCTGCAAGCCCGAGGCTCTCTAAATCTGCAAGTTCAGGAGCATCCGTGCGGGCTCCACCTGCCTCTGCGAGGGGAGATGTTCACTCTCGCAGGCATTTCTCCCGGGGTACCCAGGGACAAGGTATGACTGGTGACAAGTGGCGGTGGAAGGTGGCACTTCTCATTGCAACAGCAGGCTCTAAGAGGTGACATCTCTCCGTAGCCGAAGTTTGAGACACTCGGATCTGAATGAGGATTTAAAGACCTCTCTTCTGGCATGGGGAGTGGGAGATTCTGTCGTCGTCTTCTTTCCTGTAAAACCAGAGCAAGTTTTTCTGCAAGGGGAAGCTGACCCAAGTAGCTGTTGCCAAAAAAAGACCGCTTTGCCAAAGTAATTCTCTCAGTTCATATTCTGAAATGGGTTTTACACTGTAAGACTCTGCCTCACTCCAGAAGAAAGGCTTTGCATAGATAAACCTTCTGAGGGAGAATAACCCTGGAGATACTGAAACTGGAATAACCAAAAAGGTCACAGGAAAGCTAGAAAAGCAAAGGGAACAGCCTGAGACAGCAGTCACTAGCATGAGACACCCAGTGCTCGGTGGAACATATATTGTACCGCTGATGCTTAGACTAGTTTGTACGGCGTCTCTCAAGCATCCTGTAATACGATGATGAGAAAAAAACATAACAATCGATAACACAATTATGTCTCAGCCTGCCATAGGTAACTCATCTTTAACTGCAATTTCATCTCCGTGTGCAGGTGTGCTCACATCCCGCTAGCTGGAGGCTCTGTCCTGGGTGCGTGATGAGCGCTCTCTCTTGACTTTGCACTGTTTGCTCACTGGATAGCTCAATGTTCTCAGAGTAGTGGATTTAAGCTCTTTTTTTTTTTCTTTTTTCTGTATATGGGGTAAGAGAAGTACTGGGAGAAGTGTATATAAAATGGGACTTGAGGGATGTTTTCAGGTCATCTGTTTGCTGCTGAATGCTTACTGCTGCTCTTCCAGCCTCCTGAGAAATACGGCTACCCGAAGACCTTTTTCACTGCTGGGCTGCCTCATCACTGCTTAGTTTGTGGCTTTATTTTACTGCACCTGTCAGCCGTGCGCCCACCCCTACTCCCACACACAATCACAGATACAAAACGGTTCTGCTAAACAGACCCAGATTGCATTGCAAACAGTCACACTAAAATTACAGTTCAGCACGGCGCAGATGATTTGCAGTTACGGTGCAGTGGTCTGTGATTTAGAGTTACTGTACGTGTGTGTTCCTGGAGGGATTTGAGCTGGGGAGCAGTTAGCACACACGTGCTGTCACAGGGAGCTGCGTGCATGCTAAGCTCCTGCTTAAGCCAGCTGCCTGGTCCGAGGGCCTTCTAGTGTTGTGCCCAGCATGTGAGGGCAGAATGGTATACAAGCAGCTGGATCCACATCGGTTTAACTTGCCATTTACAGCCAGAAACCCATTGCCAGGCTCTGCCAACATCCCTCCTGGTCCCCAGGGAAGAGCCAGGGATTCGAAGAAATAACTTTGTTTTCTGGGTGGTGTGCTCAGGTGGTTGCAGGTAGTAGGATCAAACCCAAAGACACATTACAGAGAGGTTAAAGACCGCAACGTTACGGAGACAGGGCTAACAACTCACGTTTACTGATGCTCTGTGGTTCCTGACAGGTTTCCAAGGTCAATAGATTAACTTCACACATTTTGTCAAGACCTAGAAGGAATTGCGTCTTTGAATTGCATGTGATCACTGTCAGTTGCAAGGTCGAGCTAGCCTAGAGGAGACTTTAAAACTGCCACTGCCTGTGGATAAGGGGAGCTTATTTTTTAGAGTAGTGAGTATCTTATTTGTTCTTGTTTTCATTTCTTTTTAATTATTATAAAATTTTGTTTATTTTATTGTAAGAAAAAATATTCTTGTTATTTGTTGTATCAAACACTGATGCCAACAAAAGATACAACATTTTTGTTAAATATACTCATATTCAGGTGTCCAGAGAAGACCGTCACTGATTCAATATGTTACTTTCAGTCATTAGCCAGAGCTTAAGGAAAAACATAGTTTTCCTTGGTTAAATCTGGTTCTTCTGTGCTTGCGTACTGTGCTGTAGTAATAACATACTAGCTACGCTGACAAGGCAAGTGATTGACGCTGACAACTTCTGTAGGATGGCTTATAGCAATCTGCACAAGATGTGTTGATGGTTTACTAATGTGAATAGATTTTCTTTAAACACTATAAAACCTTCTAATTAGCTTGTAAATAGAGCACTGCATTTTGAATAAGGGAAACGTTAAATAAAACATAATATTTAAACCAGATTTTATTTCTGGCAATTACCCAGGCTCCAAATATAAATTCTCTTTTTATTAAATTACATTGAGGGCCTATTATTGCTAGCCTTTGTATAGACATGTACTAAGCTATAGCCAGAGAATGACAGGCTGGAGAGAACAAGAGCAATGTGTCGAAGGAGGCAGCACTGATAGGGGATCGTTGTGAAATAGAGAAGTTACATTAGTATAAAGTAGTCCTCGAAGGTTATTGGCATTGCTGCTTGCATTGTGTTTACCTCTCATTATCAGTGAAATTCTGATAGAATTAATTCCCCTCCTTCCCAAATGAAGGTGGCTATCAAAACAGAATAGCTCAGATAATGCTAATTCTTATGGACCATGCCTGGCAGCTGCAGTGTGTTGGCAGCAGGGTTGCATTTGCTTTTCTGCCTCTGAGGGAGCTTGTAAACAAACAATCCTTCTAGCAGAGAGCTGGCAATACCTGTGCCCCCGAGAATTCACAGGGGAAATACTTGATAGCTAAATGGGGAAGATGGAAGTAAACTGAAGAAGTCAGGTGGCTCCAACTCATGTTGGGAACGCCCCTATTGTCTTCTCTTGAGGATGATTCGTCCTCTTTTGGAAGTAGTTGAGTCGGGAAAGGTCTAAGTGCATGCTTTGGAGAAGATTTTCATTTCCTCCCTGCTCTGTAGGTAGGATGAAAGGTATGAATTTGTGAGATGTAGGGTCTTTTAAAATCATAGCACATGCAAAGTATCAGGTGGGATTAAGAAGGGAAAGCCTTTGTGCTCTGGTGCAATTTCCCATCCCCGACTCAGATCAATTTCTGAGAAGCAGACGTACCTGACCTGCCTCTCCATGCTTGTACGGACCTCTGTGGGTGCACAAGTACATGTGCAAGTCTGGAAATGTAAATGTGGAGAAGGGGGCCTAACACTGCTCAGGCTCATTAGATGCTAAAAAATGCTTTCAGAACAACGTGTAGTTTCATCAGAGGTTTTCAAGAGGAAAAGTCTTAAGAGTAACTTCCAAAAGTGTTTCTAACATCGCGTATAAGTAGGATTAATCCCTGTTTCGTGTAAAGCTAAGTGATCTCAGGTCATCGCACAGCAGTGGTAGTCCAGCCCTCAAATATAAATGTACTTTAAAAAAGCAAGGAAAACAAAGGGCTGGGAGAACCAATTAGGGCAACTGCAAGAAAAACATGAAAAAAATCTTTCCCTGTTAGAAAATTGTGTTTTAGGATCTGGGTTGCCACAAGAGAACACAGAGATTGGAAACTGCTTCTGGGATTTTTTGTACCATGGAACTTTCACTGAAAGCAATAAAAGTTTGTTTTGAAGTTCTCAAGTCAGAAACGCAGCCTAGTTGGCTTTGCCAATGTGTGCCAAGTGTTTCTGCAGCTAGCACACAGACACTTTCCTCCCTCATCTCTCCCACGAAGAAATGTAAAATTGGGAGAGTATGGTTTTTTGCCTGTGGTCAGTCTGGTGATTGTTCGGTGTCCAGCAGCATGGATATGGTGAGTGGAATTTGTAGATGCGAAAGACCTTTTTTTCCTGTGATTGCACTTGGGCAGGTGCAGCCGTTATCCCAGTGAATGATACAGGCTGGAGTCTCTCCACACTCACCATCATTTTCCGGCGTGTCTGTGGCAGTACCTGCCAACTGCTCCACCACTAGGTCTGCAGTGCTGTTAAATAAACACTCCTGTGCTGTATCCTGTGTGGGCTGAGCCGGAGCATTTTTAGCTGAGCAGTCCCTTTGCAAAATTGTACGCATTCACAGCTCAGCACTTCTCACTCGTGGAGGTAACACCTGTCACTGAATTGTACGTCTAAACAGATGCTTAATTTTTCATTGGAGTAAATACTAACTTAATCCCTGTTTCAGACAGCTCCTACTTACTCTAATGCAGAATAATTTAGGGTTAATGTTACTTGCTTGATTTGAGAATGAAGCGGTTGTTCAAGTTAGGGTGAATAATTCATTTTTTGGAGTTCTTCTAAAGGGTAGATGTTAATATTGTGAAGCTGCAGCTGATGTTACAAAAGCCATTCACGTTATGAGAACAAATTGCCACTTGGCATGCTGAAAAATTAACCCAATTTACAGCATGGGTGAAGATGAACTCTCTGGCTAAAGCTATATTTAAATCACCAATGAGATAATTGTATCTTGGCCTCCCAACACATCCCAACACATGTGGCACAGATGTGACTGCTTTTCCCTCATAAATGAATTCAGCTCTATCAACTTCTGAACAATTGTTTGTGCTCATTTTTCTAGATAACACTTTTATCTGGAAATATAACAAAAATAAATAAATAATGTGAGACATGAATACATAACGTGCCACCTAAGGATTAAGCCACAAGATAGGCAAAGTAGAACCAATGTAGACTGTTTATTCATGAAAAAAAACTTTGGGAGAACTGGTTCAAGTCCTATTTCCAAGCAGGATGAGTATCAGCTGTGGGTGCAACTGCTTCTGAACGTAGGAATCTAAGTGGAAACCCCATCTTTTGCTTTAAATTACCTTGCATGAAAAAGTGAGGTAGTTGCGTGGATAAATTAGGGTCACTTCAGTATGATGTTAAATATAAGGTCTATGAGCTCCGTGTCTTTGTCACCGTACTTTTGAGCGTGGGGCTTTTATTTTATCCGTTTAAATTACTTGCAGGACCACACAGTGCTATTCCTGAAATCGAGCTGAGCTTTCCTGAGCAAACAAATTATCCACCAAAACAATGTCTTTGTGTTTCTAATGGAGCTGGAGCAAACACATCTCTTTTGTTCCCTTGTTTGTGCATGATCTGTGTAGAAGATGACATCGCAGAGCCGGGCATGCCTTTCGTTTGTTAAAATCCAGCCACAAACCAGGCTGCAGAAAGATCCTGGAAGTGCCCACCACCCTGTATATCCTTTTGCCTCCCATCTCCATTCTAGGGGAAAAGGCAGTGCAAGTTTGGTATTGCATGCCAGGTGAGAGCCGAGGGGAGGCACTGGCACCCCATGGCATGGTGTCACCAGGTCCTGCCCAGGAGAGCTGAGCTGTCACTGGTGGTCACAGGGCGGAAAGAGAACAAGGAGGGGCAGGGGCATCCCCAGGGAATTGTGTACTGTCCTGGATTTTCCTCTCATCTTTCTTCCCTCAACTCTTTGGTCTCACAGCTGCCCTTCCACAGATGTCGGTAAGCTTGATGGCCTCCAGGAGCTCCTCAGCACTCAAGTCTTGCCCCTTTCTGAAACTTTCCTCTCTGGCACAAACTGGTTCATATTGAGACCACAGATTTGTCCATTTGCTGAGAAGATAAGAAATTATACTTCCCTGCAGAATGCAATAAGGTTAGATAAACAGATCATCTTTCTGTATGGAAATCAGCCCCGTTGGTTTAAGCAAGCTGGGATGCAATTGCAGGGGGAAAAAAAGCTGCTCTGTATTCATAACAGAGTCCAGTCCTCCAACTTGTCAATCAAAGAGCACTTTCTATACTCTGCATACCTTCAAACGTGCCTAAGATCCTATTGTTTAGTTGGTGCTTCCAGGCTGTGTTTGGGGAACGAGTTTTGTGGCACATCATGTGTTTGCATCTATAAAAGGTAACTAATCTAAGGTTTTTTGAGAAAGCTTTGGGAAGCTGTGATGCATTAAGGTACTCTTGATCTCCACATGGTGCAACTACATAGTAGCTCTTAGTCACATGCACCTAATTAAATGCTGATTTGTTTTCTGTGTAAGTAGGAAGGTAAAATTGAGCAGAAACTGTTAGTGAACATCTTAAGCTCAAAAGGATGATGAAAACGCAGCTTGTGAGGTGGAGCTGTTGGACTGGTCCACAAATTTATTCAGTTTTATCTAAGAAGAAAAACAGCATGAGAGATCTCGGTAAATTGCATTTTCTGTTTTGTTTTGAAGTGGTGTCTTTACCTCTAAATTGACCTGAGTCTTAAAAAACGATCTGGATATCTGAAGCTAACAATAACAAAGCAATCACTTTGTCAACCTCAACAAAAGGAAAAAAAAAATAAAATCCTACTTTTGGGTAGGATTCTCATTCTCAACTTGATTATTTGGTTACAGGTCTTTCAAAAAAGAGAAGACTTATTTCATGCAGGTCCATACCTAATTGAGTGACTGAGTGGCCAGGAAACTTACCTCCCAAACTGAAAAGCAGAGGAGGATGGACTCAGAAAAGAGTTGTTCCCTTCAGTTTTATTAATAGAGGAACAAACACAAGGGCAAAGCGGTATATGTAAGGTCACACCACAAGTCGGTGACAGAACTGAAAATGTCACGCATTTGAGTGTCTTGGTCACTGCTCCCTCTTGCCTTTGTGGTATAAGGAAACACCTGCCTGTGGCTGGTACATGGAACAGAACTTGCCTTAATGCCTATGCCAGACCGTATTAGAAAGATCATATTAAGGTTTCTTTCTCCTTCATTCGATGCTATGGTAACTCTCCTACCTCCTCTCAGCCATAGAGCCAATCATTCGTACAAAACTGAGTTTCGTAGTGGTGTTGACTGGTTTTAGTCTCTTAGTGCTACTTAGTGACTGCAGGTTAGGAAAAGAATGAATACTCCGTGGTTACCTGTATCGCATTAGGTGTTCTCCATTAAATGCAGATACCTATTGACTGCAATTGTGGGAAAATCAGATTTCTAAGGTTTCGAGTGCTAGTTCTGAGACCTGCTATTCAGTTGGATATTGGTATAGATAGACACTAAAGGGAATGCTTTGCAGTTCCTAGGTGCCTACCTGTGGGAAATACTGGATCCCAACTTCAGTCATGTGGCCCACTCAAACATGGGAACTTACCTAATAAATAAGGATTAAAAGCATTACTAATGGAGTGAGGTACTGGACAGATTTGGTGGCTGGGTGCCGGAAGTATTCTTTGACCTTGTGAGTGCCCTTTAACTGCTGTGTGCCCATAAAGTAGGCATAATTGCTCTATGCCCATAAAATGGGTATCGGAGCTATCTCACAAGGCTAATTAATGTTGGTAAAGTGCTCTGAGGCCGAGAGATAAAAGGGGTCATAGACTGGTGGTGCTGAATACTGACATCTGTTTATTGATAAAGTAATCTCCCTCAGTTATTGCACTCCTGTCCTATTGTCTAGGATCAGACTGTTTTTTGCTTAGTTATTTGCACGTATGCAGGTCTGGAGACAGATAGTTTGTCTGCTATAAATCACTACAATTAGTGATACTGAATAATCATTGTTTATAAGGATTCCCTGAAACTGCTTCTTTTTAGGTTTGAATTGTCCATGCGCTTAATTGCAGGCTGGCACGATGAAAAGCTTTCATTGTGATGAGCAACTGGAAGGACAAGCCATTTCTTCTTCCCTCACCAAATGGCTTAGTCAAACGTGTGACATACAGTCCTAAATACACAGGACCTCTTGTGCCATAGATAACCTCTTCCCCTCCCCAAGCACACATTTCCAAGCTTCCAGGTGAACCTTACCTGTTTCCAAATACCATTTGATGCATGTTTAAACAGAAGGTTGTGTGGATTTAAATACTTTGTTGATTCTTGCTCCAAGACTTGATGGCCAGAGGAGACTTGCTACTCCCCAATGCAAAGAATTTGCCCTAGTTGTCTAGGGATTCAGAAATGATTTATTTCTTACAATGACGGTCAGATGGGAAGGTTGCAGGCTCCTTCACAGGAACAAGGTGGGAATGTACAAAAAGGCCTATCAAGCTGCATTTCCTTAGCTAGCATCTTAACCCCTTTGATTTCCTCTGGAGGAGCTGTGGTTGGTGTTTAAGCTGAAATTAGATGGTTAAAATAAGAACAGTTTTCCCTGTGCTTTTTCCTCACTTCTTGCATAGCTCTTGCTCTATTGTATTTCTGCACCTCCAGCCAGCACCAGCCAGGATCCAGTAGTTCAAACTGCTGCCTGTTTTCCACAGCTCCCTTCGATGGCCCCGTCAGGTCTCTACTTGCATCGCTTCCAGCTCTGTGGCCATCCTGCTTCAGGGGGATGGCCAGGGGCTCGGAATCTGAAGGCAGATGTATGTCGGTGGTGCCAAAACAAGCAAACAAACAACCCCCCCCAAACCCACAAACCCCAAGTGCTGCAGTCATTCATGTAACAGGATGAAGGGCTCTGGCAGCTCCCATCTGTGGCCAGGAGATTGAAAGGGATCTGCAGACAACCTTTAACTCTGGACAAGCAAATTCTGCTGACGACTGGTAAAGAAGCTACAGTTAAATGCACAGCAGAACCCAGCAGGCAATGGAAAAAGGCAACAGAAGGAAGAAACTGAGAGAGGCTGAGGAAAGGCGAGAGGAGGAGTAAGGGTGAGCTGGTGTCTGTCTGTTAGCAGGCAGAACTGGCAGCACTGTAGCATTTAGAACAGTAAAACTTTCTGATACCCTCAAGGGATCTGAACTAATTCTCCTAGTCCCTGATATGAACTACCAGAGGAAAAGAACCCCGCTGTACAAATAGGAAAAAATTAGTCCCAGCAGTGCCAAGCATCTAAAATTTAACCCAGCATTAATGGCAGCTGCCGGTGCTCAGCACCTCTGCAAGACAAAACTGCATAGAGCTTCTCCAGCTCACAAAGGGCTTTGGTGGTCATGCTTGCAATAGCCCAAATCATTCTTGCTCCAGTCCATAATAGCTGTCTTCCCTTGGAGTTTCACAGAGGAATCTAATACTCCCATAAACCAATTTTTCCATTTAAACTATAGCTGTGGTAGCTGCACATTCCCATCACTGTAATACCTGAATCACAACCTTCAGCTCGCTTCCCTCCATCTCCTTCGGAAAGGAAAAGCCTTGGGTTTGTGTTTGGCACAGCTGAGGCACAGAGAAGCTGAAATGACTCACCTGGAGGCAAAGCCCAGAGTCATCCCCAGCTACTCCAGTGACTGGATTGGAATCAAACTACTAAAATATCCCATTTGCTTAATCTATCTTCATCTGTTGTAAGACCTAAAGGCCTGAGAAAGCTGAAGTAAAAGAAGGCAGCCTGTCTTGCACACACCTGGCCTGCTGGCAAAGCAGAGGAGTCAGGCTGTTGGTCTGTGTGCGTGTGTGCGTGCACGCTTGTGTGTGCACTTGCAAAAGGAGAGGGTGAAGTGATCAAAGCAGGAATTGTTTTAGGATCTTACTGATCACGGTGGATGGGAGATTACAGAACTGCAGGAAGATGTGTTCCCATGGCAACTGAAAGCTGTTTTACCCAGAGGATGCTGTGCCTTTCCTATGGGCCCTTACTACAACTTCTGTGTCCAACATTAAGGGCTCATTAAATCTGAATTGTATTGATCTGGGTGTAGGGATTTTTCAACAAGAGGAGGAAGGGTAACCTGGTCTCTGCTGGCTGTGACAATGCTTGCTGCTGGAAACCACATGATTCTCTGCGGGCATTGGGGTTTTTAGCAATAGAAACGTATTTACAGTACTGTTGTGGGCTGTGCAGCTTATGCATTTCTTTTTGTTTGCTTAGAATATGAAGCAACAATTCAATCGGGGTCTTGTTTGAGCTTGGGAACTTTGCACCATCACTTTTATCTGCTTTGGCATTATGCTTTCAAAACTTCCATAAGTAAAGTAATATTTTGCTATATATGCACCTAATATTTCAGGCTCTCAGCCACAGGGGAATAAAGACTTAGCTATTAGCTCTGAGAATGAGCTCTATACCACTGTCATGCTGCGTGTCAGATAGCTACCTCCTACCTGAAAAACTCTAGGTAGTGTCGTGTCTCAGTAGCATCCTTATTCTGGAGGCTAGGAACTGGCTGCCCACGTGCTTCCCTTTGCAGCCAAGGCCTTCAGCTTTAAACTCTCTCTTGAAGGAGGACAACCATCCCTTCCCAGACCTTAAGCTCCAGGTGGAAGAGCCAGAGAAAGTGGATCTGCCACTTTTACATGAAGAGTCTACTGTTAGTAGATTCTTCATGTAAAAGTGCACTTGTGTATGAAGTGACCTCAGCTACAGTGGAGTTAAACTTGTCTCTAAGCAAGAAACA
Source organism: Anser anser (assembly GCF_964211835.1). NCBI lineage: Eukaryota > Metazoa > Chordata > Aves > Anseriformes > Anatidae > Anser > Anser anser. Next base: position 15,572,751 of record NC_139726.1, on the reverse strand, counting down.
AGGTGGTAGGAAATATTTCCTCATTTCTGCTGGAGTGTGTCCCTTCACAGAAAAGGGAATTATTCTGTTGCACAGTGTTTGAGGGGACTCACCTGGCCCAGGGAAACACAGGGTTCTCATCCCTTTTGTCAGAACTACCCATTTTCAGTTAAAATTGTTGTTCATTTCTACTGTTTGTTTGTCATTGCCTCTCACTGGGAGACAACATGCTGATTACACACCCCAAAATCATTCCTTTCCCACCGCCGAAGCACTATGCTGTGCACGGTGGGATCTGATAGTCATTTAGGAGTGCTGAGCTGCAGGTTGCTCTGAAGCAATTCAGAATGCACAGCCAAGATGAATGCCCTCCCCTGCTAAAGCTGGGGGGGGATTTACATTAATCAGAATTAAATACTTGGAATGCAACCTTGGTCAGGAATGAATTCTTTACAAGGATTTCTCTGGCATCTTTGGCAATGAAGTTTTTACCTTCTGAATACATTCATTCTAGCATCTGTTTTCCTTCTTCCTTCATTTCTCTCCATCACTGCTGAGACCACATTTATAATGCGACAACTTCCAGTGTTACATTGGTCAAGATCAGTTTTAAGTTAATCTCTCAGGCATTACATCTTATTTTAGAGACTTGTGTTAGAAATCAACCATGTTAGTTCTTTTGAATTTGAATCTTCCGAATACAAGAGCTATGCTTTCACGGTGGTGATACATTTTGCTTTATTTTGTATATACTTTTCCTACCTGAACATTTTGTGGAGCCTACACAAAACTAGCCTGTTTGTCTCTCTAGCCTGTCTTGGAAACGGTGACTGGGAGAAGTGGAGCGGACACTTTTGAAAAACTGAAAACTCTTACAAAGTTGTAAAAGGTTTAGTGCAAAACGCTCTCATTTCAAATCTGTCCACCTACCTGAATCTTATCTTTCCAGTTTTTTTGAAAGTGCAGAGGAGGAACAAATCTCACTTTGATGAAATTGCTTCATCTTGTTCCTTAACCAGCTGAGTAACTCCGTATGCTAAAACTATGCTAGGGAAATATTAAAGCAGAAACAGAAAAAGAACTCAAAAAGTTGACAGTGATTTGTGCAGCCTGGTGCACACGCATTTCTGTATAGCCTTGAATTATTGATTAGATATTATTTCAGTAATTGATTTTTCTGCTTTACACTGCCCTTAGAGAAACCTGCAAGAACTAAAACATTAATTTGTATCCTCGAAAGAACCTAGTATGTCTTTACTGGCTTTTATGAGGTGATTCAGCCCTTCTACAGCACTGCGGATCTATAGAGATTCAGTGCAGTTGATTTAGTTTATACTGATATTTATGAAAGAAGTTGGGGTCTTTCATTGTTTTTATACATTTATTTCCCCCCTCAAGCAATAGCTCTTGTGCATTTAACCAGATGTTTTTCTTGTACATTTAAACTTAGAAGCATTACTATAGTGTCTTGCAAAGCTTTTGTCATGGACTCAAACTTTCAAGCAGCAATAAATTTACCCAAGTGGCTTTTGAATCGTATAGAAATTCTCAGGTTAAAGACAATCCAAAAGTATAGCTAGTTACTTTAAATAATCGCTGTTTGTACTACTTCTGGTAATTTCTGGTCACTCTGTCTCACTACAAGGAAGGAATTAAATTTGGGTTTTAATAAGCATCAGATTCTCAAAGACAAATTAGTTCATTTTAGAAGAGCATCAGAACAGCTATACTGAATCAGAGCAAAGATCTGTCTAATCCAGTATCCTGACTCTGACCATAGCTCGGTCCTTCACTCTCTTTTCCCAAAGCATCTGCTCTTGGTCAGTGCAGAGCAGCATCCCTTCCCGGCTTCTGGCAGTCGGCTCTTTGGGTACTTCTTGAGCCAGAGGTTGTATCTGTGTCTTAATAGCCCTTGATGGATCTTTCTTCCATGAATTTTTCTAATAGCTTTTCTTATAATCCATTTATCCTTTTGGCTTTCAAAACATCCTGTGGCAATGAGTTCCACAACTTAATTACGTAGTGTATAATAAAAAAAATAAAAAATAAAATTGGCCCCTCTTGTTTTAAACTATGTTTGATCATTTCATTTTGTGCCCCCTATTTCTTACATCATGCGAACAGTTGTTCCTGTTCACTCTGTCTATGCTGTTCATGATTTTTGACCATAATCCTATTCTTCTCCACAGTCATCTCTCTTGCAGGCTGAAAAGTCATCCTTTGGATAATCTCTTCTTGTAAAGAAGCTGTTTTGTACCTCTGTTATTTATATCTTCCTTTTCATGTCTTTTCCTAATTCTTCCAAATCTGTTTTAGAACTGTGCGTAGAACTGAAGATGTGGGCAAAACTTCAGTTTATAAGGAGAGAGACGGTATTCGCTGTTCTTTTTGTAATCACCCTTGACATTGTTTTTCCCTTTTACCATCCCTGAGCATTCAGCCTGATGCTTTCAGAGAACTGTGTTATGATTCCAGGATCTCTTTCCTGAGTAATAGCGGGTAACTCTGCATTCACAAACTCAATGGGTTTTATCCACGTACAGCACGTTGCATTTACTGACACTGTATTTCCTAGCATCCCGAAGCGACTTTCTTCCTTTATGCTGTTTATAATATTTATGCTTTCATAACGAGCAGAACTGAGCAAATCATCTGTCTGAAGGATTTTTGCCTTGGTTGTTGCCTGTTTCAAGTAAATTGCAATTGCTTCAAATTCAGATTGTGCCAGGGCTGTACAAAGCAAAGTTGAGAGATAAGGGAGAAAGGAGACAGTAGCTTGAGCAAAGAACCACACTGATCTGCTTAAATTTTCCAGGTGCCCGAGCTATGTTGGGACTTCTTAAGCAGCCCTGCACTGTGGAAATGTGTCTGTGCCCATATAGCAACTGGCCAGAGAGAAAAGCACTGCTCAAAGCCAGTTTTCCTATCTCAGTTGTAAAGATCACAATTAACAATAGGTAACATTTTTTAAAGATTGTGGCATATATGGGGCCATGGTACAGCCATATACTTTCCTTCAATAAAAAGATTAAAAGTGAATGGAGGACTCTTCATGCCATCCTTCACAAAGCTGAGGCAGGAGATGCCAAAGGGGCAGGAAAAGTGATCTGTAAGCAGGACAAAAGGTGCAGAGAGGGACCCTTCTTTCCCCGAGTGCCTGTGTTGCATCCCAGTGCTCTGGCAGGACAGGGATCAAGGTCTTCATTGTTCTTTAGTCATTTTCTCTTTCCAGTTTCTTTTAAAACAAACCAACCAAAACTAAATACAAAGGTGAAAATCCATTTTACTGGCATATGAAATGCTGAAATTGCAGTATTCCTGAAAATGGAAAGCTTGTGTGCCGTGACTATTTGATGGAAAATATAAAGGCTGAATAGCTTTGGTGAAAATAATAATAATAATAATAAATACATTAAAAGAAAATCCAAATAATCTATTTTCTCTGAAGCACTGGCTTTCCTAGTAGTAAAGCAATAACCAGACTTGGTTCCTTAGAGGCTTGCATGACCATTAGGTATTTAGTATTGAGTAAATATTAGCTTTCATGGTCTGGTGGATTTGTGTCACTGTGTGTGATTATCATTTTTTATTAAGAGTTATCTTTAAACATCTGCGTGATAAATAACTGCAGTGTTATGTCAACTTGTATCTGTCATGTGAGCTCACACACAACCAGAAATGCAGTCTTTCTTCCATGGCGAATGCACATGTTTTTGATGTTATTTCTTCCCCAGAGAAACAAGCAGACTCTTGTGCTCGGCAGCTCTGTGTTTATTGTCCTGTTTCTGTATACCAGAGCCTGAAGTGAAGGGAGTGTTTAAAATTATTATTGCTATCTATTAATTTGTTTTTTTCACCCATCCTCATTGTTATCCAGAAATAAAAATTAAGACTTCTTGGGTAGGAGCAGAAGGTATAAGAGGGCGATAGTGACTGTAGATGGGCTTGCTCGGAGACCAAAAGTAAAACTGATGAATGCATAGCTAAACCTGAAACACCCACAAAAGAGATCAGGGAAAAATGTCAGTTAAATACTGACCTGAGGAAATATCTGGCAGAGCCTTCCCTTTTACCTACCTCTCGTAATTTTCAGAGCATCCACTGAAGATAAATTTAGAATCTCTAATTCTGTTTATTGTATGATTTTGTGTGTGTGTTTGTGTGTGTGTGTGAAAGTTGGTGTTGGAGAAAATGGGAATGCTTTCATTTCCACTTTTTGGATGGAGAAAGGAGGAAAAGAAGAGCACATTTAGGCCTGACTGCATATGAGAACAAAAACAGTTTGCTGTATCCAAGAGTCTTTTGGTAGCATATTAGCCAGCTAATCCCTTGTGGATATAACTTGTATTGATCTCATTAATGGACCTCTAACAATGAAACTTCCCAGCTGCAGATGGCTTACATACAAGTGGAAAATATTCAAAAGAGATCTACCTTGTTGACTATATTCCATTATATTTTAATGTATTATTATATACAAACATAGATGGATATTTTTGAATCCTGTAACCCTTGAATAACTATGATAAACTGGTAGAGGAAATTATTTGTCAAGGAATGCTTTTAGATTATTTCTGAATCACTAAAATTTTAAAATTAAGAAACTTTTAAGTTTACATCTATGAGGGATGGCAAAAATTAGTTTGTATTTTAGTCTAGTAAGTATTCAACATACTCTTTGAGTATCATCATAATGTGAAATGGAAAAGCATATGTTGAGAACAATTGAAAGAAAAAAATCAGCATCATTTTGTACTTGAACAGGTCTATATATAGACAATGAATCATTTCACCCACCTCTGCAAAGGAATGTGGCCACTTGCTAGCAATCTATTGCACCACTGCAGCAGCTCAGGGCAAGGAGCGAGGGGCTTCACGGACAGCTGAAATGGGGCTGCATTGCAGGTAGGGTGCAGCTGGACTTTTGGCTGACACCTCTCCTTCCTGGTGAGCTCTGCTCTGCCATCGGCAGCACCTGCAGATTTCCAGGGCTGGAAGATGGGTCTTTGCCAGTACCCTGAGGCTCCTGTCCTGTGCCTGCTCTGCTGCGAGTGCACAGGGAAAGCTTGCCACCTGCTAGCAGAACACTAGCTGCAAACTTCAAGCAGAGGTTTCCCTTCCTTTGCACTGCAAGATCAAAAGCTTCCCAGTCTGAAACTCAGAGTAGATATGTATTTCTTAAAACAAAAACTAAAAGATGAAAGAAATTCTTCATCTTTTGTTGACTGCTTTGTCTCTGATTGCTAGGCCAAGACTTAGTTTTGCATGTCGTGCTGACCATCATGTATTTCCTCTGAGTCAAAGTAAATTAGAAAGTTTAGAAAAACACTACTGTTGCAAAAAATAAGATTGTATGCTCCTGGTCATGCTGATGGAAATACTGAACATGCTTTAATAGCTGATCTAGATTAAATTCGCAGCTCTTCATCATTTTCCACATATTAGGAAGAAGAAAGACTGATAACATCAGAGTTAATAAGTGGATATGAACACAGTATGGGAGAGAAAGGAAAAAGAGTCCTTAAGAGAGGCTTCAGAAAATATTCAGTTACGGAGGAAGTTTCTTTGGATCCAAGGATGATTAGCTGCTGCTCCTGATCCACATATTGCAAACATTCCTGTGCATTATTGTAATTCAATGCAGAGGGAAGTGTCACCGGGGCAGTACTGTTGGGCACTGAAGGTTAAAGTTAACGAGATGAGCTGTGACTACATTACGGTCTGAAAGTGAATGATGGTTGGTTATTTCAGTTCAAACCACAGACTTGTAGGGAATATTTCTGCCCAAGTGAATTATGTGAAATTATTCACAAGGTTGACAATTATTAGTTGCAGACCTAATTGGAACATCATGGGAGGAATGGAAATTTTTGCAAAAGAGGCTGAGCAGTTTTGTCATTTGTATGCCAGTAAAATGCTTGCACTTTGGGGATCCAAGACTGCATATGTTTAAACGTAAATGAAGCTCTGGTAGCATTGCTGTATTTCCGTAAATAGTTTGTGAATCCCCAGAGCTTCACACTGTATTACTTTTGATTTTTTCCAGTACGTTTGTGTATTACTAGAAACAGATCAGTGCTGTGTTTTGTTCGTAGCCACGTCTGCAGCGTGTGTGCAGCAGGACTAGTAGCTGGGACTCAACTAGGCCTCGGGGTTTCTTTATGTTTTTTTTTTTTTTTTCTGAGGAGAGCAGACGCACAAGGAGAATGTGATCCCCTCTGGGAGTGGAACAGAACAGAGGAAACTGGAGACCTGGCAAAAGCAAAACTTGAAAGTCCCCCTGCACCTGCTGGATCTTGAGATACTGCTGGGTTGTGGTTTGAATTTCATCTTTAAAAGAGGGAGAGGATGGAAGCGAGGGGAAACCTGTTTGTAGAAAATATTTTTGGGGTTGTCTTTTGGTCTGAAGTTGTGTGGTTTTTATACCTCAGGAGAGGACTGGTCAACTCCCTCCTTGTGCCTGCTTGTTTTCTCTGTAATACCCAGACGCTCCTCAGGGACATGGATCCATCTATTTTGGGACAGGATGAGGGGGACACAAGCTCTGTATTTCTGAGAGGTGGGAGATGCATTTACCTTCAGCATAGCAGTGCACGTGGGATGGGGAGTAACCAGGCCAACTCCTGGTGCTCCTCCTCCTGCCTGGCACTCTTTCTCTTAAGCAGATCTTAGAAACTAGGAAATGCTTTGACAAGCTTTCTGTTTATATTTGGCTTTTTCAGCCTGGTTTTCTGAGGAAACAAGGCTGTGTGATCACACTGTCTGTGAATTTGCCTTACTCCCTCACCAGGACAGATTTAAACTGGCTTACTGGTTTCCACCAAATTTGACAGGGCAGAAGAGGTCTCAAAGGTTACAGAGTTCCCAGAAGTTGCATAAAGGAGCATCTGGTCAGAGGAAGGAAACCCAAATTCATGCCCTACTGAGGGGAAGGTAGACGAAAATGAGGGCCAGAAGCAGCAGCTGCTGCCCAGCCTGAACGTGGTGGTGGTGGCGGCCTGGCAGCCATCACTGGGAGCCAGCCCTGGCAGGTCTCTCCTTGCCAGGATATATGGGAAGGGAAGGAAGTTTGGGAGTACCACAGTAAGAGAAGGAAAGAGAGATACATGTCAGTGCATAAATCCCTACTTGCATGGCAAAGATGTTTCAGTTCACTCTTCAGCCAGAGACTGTGAGGCCAAGAGCTGGCTGTTTCACTTGGGACAGGAGCCAGGCTGAGACCTACATGGAGTATGTCCCAGTTGCATTTGCAGCCTTCCTCATCAGCATTTCCCATGCCTGTGGTGTCAGGCTGATCCATGACCTGTCGGTGCTAGTGGGAACGGGGCTTTTGTGACACACCGTGCTCCAGAGGACAGCCCTGGAAACCTAGCCTAGCGTCCTGCCTCACAAACGTGGGTAAGTGCCTGTGCTCACACATACTTTGCTTTATACAGAGCTTTTAAGAAGCTGAGTTTACTGAAAGTCAGACTTTGGTGCTTAATTCACATGAGGTACGGCCTTGGGACATGAAGGAGATGGAGGAGAAGTGAGGTTTGGGGTCCTGCTCAGCCACCCCAGCTCCTCGCCTCCTGTCACAATTTAAATCACCAAAACCGAGCCTTCAAAGCAGGAAATGTGTTAGAGTGGTGGAAAGTGCCCAAATCCAGCCAAGCTCTAATCATTCCCCTGTGTTCACAAGATAAAAATCCTAGCTCATGCAGTGAGGTACCTGTGTCACCTAGCTACCAGTGACATAGGGTGAGTGTATGACAATAGCCCAGGTACACAAGACTTCTTCACTTCTGACTTCTGCTGAGCATTGGTGGAATGCAGTTGTGTCTTTGCTGTTAATCTGTTCCCGTAACATCTGCTAGAAGATAAAATATTATTCCCTAGGACACGAGACAGTCGTGTGAAAGCCCTGTTTGCATCACAGCTTCCAGCAGAGCGCACGTAAATCTCCATCATGCGTTCCTGAAAAGCTGAACGTGACGTTGGCGTTTGTTGCCTGTGGCTCCCCTGGTGCTGTGAAGTTTGTTCTTGGCAGGCTACGTGCAGATGCATCCTCTTGGGGAAGGCAGATGTGTCCCAAAAAGGCTGTGGTGGTGCAGAAGCAGGACAAGGCTGTGAGATGGGACCACAGTTTTGTCCCAGGGCTCTCAGCCGTTTGCTCTGAACTTAGCAAAGCAACTTCACTGTGTCTTGTTCTCTAGAAGCTCCCTTGATCTGTGTGGGGGACATGGGACCTGGAGCCAAGCACCGCCACAGGGAAGTGCCTGAGCATGAGTGGCAAGGTTTCCAGGAGAGGGTGCAGTAGGAGGAAGGCGAGTTTGTAGGAAGTGTTTGTTTGTTTGTTTGTTTTTAACAGCTGTGACTTTTAGCAGCTGCTTTCCACCAAATTCTCTCCAAATTGCAAAGACCTGGCAATTGTTTGTGACCAAAGTGATGGAGGGCATCTGTGGCCAGTGCTGCTGGTGGAATCAACATTTTCAAACTTCAGGGAAGAGAATATTTTGCTAATGTGTTGCTATATACTGTTAGCCAGAGAGGAATGTCTGTTCTTCAGTTTAAGTGCTTTTCTGCAAAAATAAGCAATATGTCTTGTAAGTAAAGTGAGTAACGGAAAGTATCTTCATCTATGATGAAGCATGGGGTGTAGCATCACTGCAAATTTTTTCCCTGATCTTGGTGAATGCACAGAAAGCTTCCAGAAACAATCATTTATTTTGAAAGTACAAAGTAAAACAACTCTTACTGCTGAATCTTTACAGCTAGTGAGCATCTTCATCTCCCAGTGGCGTAACCTGAAGGTTAAGTTATGGCACTCAAAGCTGACAGATATGGGGAAACAATGACGAATTCTTCTCTGGGGCATGCTTTTTTATATTCAGCTGTAAAATAGGAATTATATTTACCTAAGTGTTTTAGGACTTTTCTGAGATTAGACATGGGGAAAGCATTTGGAAATCATTTAACGATAGAAAGCATTGATAAAAGTTTTGTAATAAATTCATTTTTATTCAGAGATTGTGGTTGATAGTAGAGTAAATCTGGCTATAAATCATCTAATACTTTAATACTCTAGTATCAAAACCCCCATGGCAATGTTGATATGGTAGCTCTACTGTATGTTGCCTGTCCAATGAGAGGTGATGTAGACTCACTTTGTACTGGCAAACTTTCTAGATTGTGCTGTGTCCATCCTTCAGCAGTCACGATGGATTCCATTGTGGAATGGATTCCACAACATCTGTGGGGTCACAGGTTAAGGTGTACGAAAGCATTTCTAAACTCCTCTGAAGAGATTTTTGATGCAAATTTTAGAATATGAAACATCCTGTAGGTGCTACATGTATGGCATCTTCCCTCAGTGAATTGAACTGCAGTTCATGAGTAGGACTTCTTTCCTTAATGCCTAAGATCCCACCAATATAACTGCAGTTGGTTTTGGTACGTTGTGTGCGAATTGTGAAAATTTGCTAGTTCAAGAAACTATAGTGTGAACTCAGCTCTTGAGAGGCACTTCTTCAAAATAATAAAATAGCCCAGATAAAATGACAGTACAGGTAGGTAGGAGCCACTGTAAGTGGCTATTGCAGGAACTGGGCACCTTGCTGGGTTTTGGTCCTGTTCTTTGACAGGCATATTCAGTTTGCGTTTAGTTTGTATTAACTTAAGGTTTCTGTTACACTGTTCTGTAAGGTATATACTTATAATTCCCTTTGTTCCCTTTAGCCAAACCATGTACTGGAGAGCTTCCTCAGGAAGCTTTTCTAAGCATTTGTGTTTCAGGACAACTATAGGAATACACAGAGCTGCTGATGGCAATGGGAGTACACTGAGCGTCTGTTGTATTTGGAATAACTGTAGAGTAGCATAGTAAAAAAACAGGGACACAGCTTGAGTGATCCAAAATGAGATACAGATCTCAAGTCAGCCTATAATTCAATTTTTCTGTCAGTTCATTGTATTTCACAGTAAGAATAGACAGAAGAGAGGGAACGCAAAACAGATTTACTTGTAGCTTGACGTTCTATCTGCATACAAACTAAACATGTTAAACTTGGCACACAGTGTGGATTCACTATGTTGTAGCTGCATGGCTTCATAAAAGAGTATTTACAATACATGGTTAGCATTAAATTTACCAAAGCCTCAGTCATCTGGAATATGTTCTTCTTTCCACATTAGCAATCCTGAAGTTAAATTTCCCATAAGATTTTTGTTTCTATGCCCTATTAGTTTTATGAGCAGCAAACCAGCTATTGGAGGACTGGTTCCAATTGCTCACTCAAAAATACCTTTGCGTCAGCCTTGCAATCTTGCAGCAGTTCTTGCTGAGCTAGTTTCACTATATCACTAGATCATGTTACTCCAACTTTTTATGATATATATATATATGTGTGTGTAACTAGTATAAACCTTGTAGTAGTCAAGGAATTTTTCCCCTCCACCGTAGGGCTTTTTTTTTTAAGCTATTATTAGAAGTATTTAATAGCTCTGGGCAGAGCAAAGATGATCCCTGACTCCTGCAAGTAGTCCAGGCAGGAGCTGGTAGTACAAGTAGCATTCTTCTTTACTCAGGTACAATTGGCCTTCCTTGTTACAGGTAATTTTACCATGATAGTATATTATTATTATTATTATTATTATTTATTTCACACAAAGAGAAATTTATCTTCACTGTGATGATATTCTTCCTTCACCAAGAAAGGAAAAGGTTCACTTTAGAGCCCATCCACCAAAGACTATATCAATAAATTTTGTTGTCCAGCTGATAATAATAACCAGCACATCTCTGTCCAGATAGCCTTTCCTGTTTCATTGCATCATCTGCCTCCTCTGGGAATGTCATGCTGTTAGATGCTAAAAGGACATTAGCTTCTCAACAACATGCCTACTAAATTTTAAGAGCTGAATTTAAGTATAGACTTTCCTGACTTCCTAGCTGTATTTCTGTAGGCGGATGCAAGTTTACCTCAGGGCAAGGACATACTGAGAGGCCTGTAGAAACTCCAAATAATGTGACAGGCAAGCTCTGGGTTATCTGGTGTACAGTACTTTATTCCTGCAGGTTAAGTTGCAGCATTTAGCTCTGGTAGCCATTTGCCTTGATTTCTATCCTATTTGTCCTTAGTTGTATCCAAACAAAACATTCCTGCTCCTCTCCCCTCCTTAAAATTTCTACCAATTTATTTTGTGGTAAATCTCCATGTTTTAGCACTGCTCCTTACAAGCTGCATGGTTAATTTTGCATGTTTTTGCCCTTAGTGTCAGAGTATTACAAGTCAGTCCTTGCTTCTGTGGCTGCCAGCTACAAGGGCTGCTCTGCACTGGAGGATGGACTGTCGTCATCCTTTATAGACAAGGCACGCAGCGAATGAACAAAGGCTTTTTTGGAGCATGTTTTGCAAGTCATTTCTCTCAATGGCAAAGTGAGTTTCTGTTCAGTTGCGCTAAAGGCCACCCCCGTTATGGCACAGAAATTGCTGGTGGCAATTGCAGATGCCAGCTATCATTGTACGTCTTCTCCACATCGGTGCGTGTTACCTCAGTGATGCCCAGGCAAATGAAACCTTTCCCCAGCTGCGGAAGATGGTTAAATGCAAGGTTGTATAAAGTGCTGTCTGGAAGTGCTCTCCCTAGAAAGAGAACATGGGGTTCATGTAGGCAATCCATGGCTAATATGGGTCATGCTTGCTGGCTGCAGCGTGGGCAGAGTTTTATTTTTCAAGTGAAATAGTACCATTCTGAGCTGTGCCATTTCAAGAGCTGAGAGTAGTATTCAGGAAGGTTGGTGTAGCTCTGAAGGCTGTTTTCTCAGCCTAATGAGCCAAGAGGGAAGGAGAGAAGTAGGTTTTTCTGGGGGAATTCAGAGCACCTACAACAAAGCTCCAAGTTTGAATCGCTGTCCAAAACCACATATTCTTCCAAATACATTTGCAATGTTATTTTAGCTTTTCCGAAAGAACCAGACATTGAGAGACTTAACAGCAACCTGGATGTGGGCTTTGCTTTTTGCTTCTTTGTTCTTTTTTTTTCCTTTCCAACATCATCTCAGTTTTGTTCTTGAGGCCCTATGGAATCACAAATGTAATGTAGCCCTGAGAGGGACTTCAGGAAACTATCTAGCTTCATTTTTCATGTCTGCTTCCCCTTTTCTCTGGCAGAACTAAATATCCTGAGGCCAATCCTGATAGCTGTTTTCCTGTTCCTGAGCATCTTTAGTGGGAATGGTTCCACAAGTATCCCTGGCACATGTTCCCGTTCTGAAGTATTCTTACTTTGGGAAAAAATCCCTAGTGTCTGACCTAAGGAAACCTCCTTTTCTGCAAGTGGAGCCAACTGCTTGTCTTCTGCTCTCTAAATGTGGAGAACAACTAATTGTTGTCTTTAAATATTGCTATCATTTATGATAAGCCATTGCACCTCAGTCACTTTCCTTTTTTCCTAAACTAATGCAGATCTTTCACCCTCTCCTTTCATTAGTTATTCTGCGTCTTTGTTTTCTAGAGAGGATTACAGCACTTTACCTTCCCACTTAGCTGGGTCTTTAATGTTCACTGTAGATTCTGAAAGACATTGGGGAGTGGTTCAAAGATTTGGGATTTGGGGTTGAATTCACTATTGAATTTTATTAGAAATGCCAGCTTGACTACATTTAACCTGCCTTATATTTTTCAGCTGCTTCTTTCCTTATTCTAGTCATTCTTAGAATGGTGTGAAGCTTCTGGTCGCAACTAACCCCCCCTTTTTTTTTTTTTTTTTGTGAAGACCTGGAGCCTTGAAAGCATAGATTACTTCAGCCTCTCTCTGTCATGAATTATTTTCTCTTCTTTCTTATTAAGCAGCAGAGCTGTACCGTCCTTCTGATATATTAAAAGAATATTTTCTTTTCATCTTTCATGTCCCCTGGTACTTGTAATGCTCTTTTTGATATGTAGGTTCCAATTTTGTCACAGCTCTGCTGTTATTTTATATTTATTCTTAGCCATAAGAAGTTGTTTCCATGTCAGACTTTAACTAATTTTTAAACTGCTAATACAACAGCCGTCTTCTCTACTGCCCCATTGCCAGCCTCTTGCAAGTTTTCAGTGTGATTCCACTGAAGTTTCTGTTGTAGGAGTCCAACCTACTGGTTCCTGAGTTTACTAAACCCTCTTTAAGTCCATCATTCTCATTCTGTTGCTTTTACTGTTCTCCCCACACACTCTCAGAGTGTTTTCTGATAACATTAATGTCAGTCATCTTCCCTTTCTGAATTCTTGGAGGGTTTTTCCCTGTAAATCAGATTTTTTTTATCTAAAATAATCTCCATTGTAATTTTCTCCAGTTTTGAAACCAAAGTAAGTCCCACCGTAAGCAATTCTCCTTTGAATAAATGGTCAAGAGGCTAACATTCGTTTTATCTAAATATAGATATTGACAATGGTGGATACCCAGTTTTGACCAGTGCTTCAAGCGGTAAGAGACAGGCACCAGCAGAGCAATGCATCTCCTCTTCGGAGGAAGAAATTCTGCTGGAGGTTTGCAGGTCTGAGGGCAGAGACAGAAGAACAGTTCACGTGGCTGAAAGCCTCTTATTCTCCTGTGTCAGTCAGTCTAATTAGACATGTTCCCTCAGCTGGCCAACCTTGCCTTGCCTTGGAGGAAGGGCTTCCTTCAGCCCACCTCCAGCAGCCTCAGCCTCTGCCCTTGCCTCCGGGAGGCTGTTGGCTGGACACCCCTGCGAGAAATTCCCCGTGCACGTGGTAGCCTGGTCCAGCAGAGGAACTGCTGGAAGCGAAGGAGCTGCTGCTGTAAACTGCGGGACTGAAAACCTGGGCAAAACCTTCTGCCGTTGTCCAGGCGAGGAGAGCGGCCAGTGTTTACCAACTGCTCTAGCTGTCCGTTTACCTAAAGTAGGAGCTAAGTGGTGTTTAAAATGTTAGCTAATTCCTTTCCTAAGCACGCCTGGTCTGGTTTGTTTAGACAAGACTGGCCAATGTCTCCCTTCATTGGAAATGATTAGTCACAACCCAAAAAAACTCATAAACTCAGTTTCTCATAAACTCCTCTTGGTCCCAGAGTGGATCCTCAAACCTTGGTCCAGAACAGGTGGATGGTGCTTACAGTTCCCCTTTTAATCTTTTCATGTCAGTTTTGTGGGTTTGGCTTCAGTAGGAATTGTGCTTTTTCACTGCACCTCGATGTTATTTCAGGGTCCTTCACTGCGTAGCTGATGTATGAGAGAACTTCTGAGGGAACTGAAATGTTCAGACATTTCAGCTTTGGAAGATTTTCAGGCAGCTGGCTTCTTCAGCACCTTCCAAACAACTTACACAGAGAGATTGCTGTTTCCCGGAAGGCTGGTGCTTGTTTTGCTTGAGTTTATATTACTGCATGGGCTGGAGCACATGAAAAAGGGAATTTGGGGCTCTAAACCAATGTGGGACCATGGCAGAACATATATGATTGCAGGGAGGGACCTGTCCAAGAACTTCACATTTAAACACTCAGCTAAAAGTTTGGAGTTTTTCAGATTTGCACAAGGATTTGGTTTATTCTACACCTGGTTTGCCATCAGCCTAAATCTCTAGTTTCCTGCTTTTCCACAGCTTCACACAAAAGTAAACACATTATTTTTAGACCAACGATAATTTCCTTATTTTCCTTTACCTTTGAAAAATAGGTAGCGCAGCCTTGACTTGAAACTTTCATCCTCAAAGTATATATCCCCTCTATGTCATGTCTTTCGTTAAGCTAACTTTCTTCCTTTCTTCCTTTCCCTTTCTCTTTTTCTTTTGCTTTTTTCACCTTTGACTGAACATTTATCAAGTGGAGTTGTATGTCACCAGCTAGACTGAGCTGGGTCAATAGGGAATGCCTACCTGCAGCATTCTTAATTTTAAGTAAAACTGAAATCCAAAAATGAAATTCTGTTGAAACTGTGAAGTCTTGCTTATGTTGTGTCCTGTGAGCAGAGAACCAGCCTGGGATGCCAGCTAGGTTGGTTTTGTTTCAGTGGTTGCTATTGGCCTGTTGCACCACTACAGGCAACTTTCTTCCCAAACTCTTCTTTCATTCCAAAAATGGGGCAAGAGGGGAAACTGTGAAAAGAGCGAAGCGCTCAGAAGCCTTTCTTTGGAAAAGCACTATGTGCAAAACTGGTTATTTACAGTGATATGTCTTTCAATGCCAAAATCAAGAGTTGACTGCAATTTTCCTAAGTCAAAGTCTGCATGTAGTTAAGAGCTCACCACCTTATAGTGAACTCTCGCAGGACTTAAACTTTTTTCTTGACAACAACAGAAACATGAATCTTGGGAGGAGCGGGGGAAATGTTTCCCTGACCCCTACCTTCCTAGCTTACTTGGAAGTGTTTGTGAGATGCTGATGAGAATGTTTCAATAATTTTCTGAACATCCCAAGTCATGCCAAATCTGAATGCCTGTCTCTAATTTTTCCCTGCAGCTGCCTCAGCAGGATTTTTGCCTTCTTTTCATCCATCTTTCAGCAAGTGTATTGTGCAAGAGTATGTAAATATCTTTACAGAGAGGGTAGCACAAACTGCACACATGGTACTGTTTAGGCAACTGAAACAGATGGTGCGAGTGTAGTTACAACGAAAACAATTCCTTAAACATGGGTGGGGGAACATTTCACGTCTCTTTGCTTATGTGGAAGCTCTAGCAAGACCTGAGCCTGGGATCACAGTAATCCCTCAGCTCGGGGCATTGCTGGCAGAAAATTGCGTTATACAGTTCCAGGTAGCTCAAGTCCCGTACTATTTCCCACCTCGGCAAGGATGCAAGATGAAGAGGTAGTGCTGTCTTGGCTGCTTTTCATTCACATCCCTTCCTATTGTTGGGCTGGCAAGAGGCATTTTTATTTACCCTTTCCCAAATGAAAACATGAAACAATGGTGGGATTTGTTTCTCAGGCCTCAGATCCTCTGTTAGTTGACTGCAGTGCTACAAAACACTTTCTGCACTGCAGACGCATGCTGCCTTATGCCCTCTACATGCCTGCGCGAACACCAAGAACCCCTTTTGGAAACAGGAACTGACACCAAAGCTTGCCAAGTCAGACTCCCCCGTAGCACGAGATGGGTTGTGTCCTCCCCATCACTGCCTGCCTCATCCCCTCGCACTATTTTCCTACCTTTCTGTAGCAATGCATTTAATCTGGGGGCTTGGCAACGGGGAAACAGCTGGGGCAAGAGGAAAAGCAGAGAGGGCGCGCACCTAGTGGTGATTGTGGTAAATCTGCGCCCAGGCTTTTGTTTGATAGCTCTCCAAGCTGCTCGTCTATCCCTGGCAGGGTTCCTTGGCTGCCAGGTTTTGGGACGCAGAGGCTCCTCACAGCACCGCTTCGGCTTGCAGCTTCCCCACTCGCTGTCCTGCCCCGGCCGCACAAGAGCACCGCGGGCCCGGCTTCCCAGCTGCTTCCTTGCGGAGCCCCCAGATGACTGCTATGCAGAAATATGCACGACAGACAAGACCTTGCTCAGTCTAGCAGCTGTTGCTAGGGAAGGATGTGACATTTAGTGCTAGTACAGAGGGTCAATTAAATAAGAGCCCTAAGGATAATTTCTGTAATAAGGGGGTTTGGTGGTTTGGAGTCGGGGAGAGAGCTGTAGGAATTATGCAGCTACAACTAATCTGGTTGGGGTGGGATTTTTTGTTGTTTTTCTTTTTTAAACCTTGCCTCAGAGAGCTCACAGTTTCACCAAGACAGATGTTACCACCTTCAGATATTAAAGACATGCTTAATCTCTATGGAGACATTTGCTTCACCTAATGAAATGAGCTGCAGCAATCAATTTCATTCTGTGCCTATTGATCATGTCTGTTTTAGGGAGACAAATACAAGACAACCTTAATTAAGAGGATCTATCTCTTGCTTTAGCAGTGCTTTCCAGCAGGAAGCTTTCACATCTCATATTGTATTTTTTGATAGAAAATCTCCTTCTACTTGAACCAGGATTAAATTGAAATCAGAAGCTCGTATTTCTATCCCCTGTACAGATTTTAAAGGAACAAAATGGCCTGTATTTTTTAAGTACTTAATTCAATTTATTTAGATTTATTATCCCTCAGGAATTGGAAAATCAATAACTTCAGCTGCCAGGTGCACTGTTTATTTATATATGTTAAGGCTGCAAATGTGGGTGACATCTATCTGTTCTGAATTGAGTGGCTTTCTTTTAAATAAATAAAAAAACAAAGGATTATTTTTTCTTTGGCTTTGGCTTGAGGGTAATCTCCCTTGGTCTCTTTCCTTCTTTTCCTGGCCATATTCCAAGTGCTGGTTTCAAACTAGTCTGCCTTTAGCATAGTCATCAAGGAGAGGAGCTTCAGGAAGTCAAAGGGTTGTCATCAGTGCTGTTGAGGGAGGTCTAACCCAACAGCGGTCCAATTTGTTAGGTGAGATGTTGGTGCCACTGGCATAGAACATGCTGCTTTTGCACCTGAGCTCTAAACAGAAGTTAAAACTCTGTTGTACAGATAAACCTGGGCACAGGGAAGAGACCTCTCCAAGCCCAGTATATAGCAAAACTGGGAAGAAAACAAGAAACCTTGTCCTCAGTCCCCTGCACCTCCAAATATAAAAAAAAATATCTTTTTTACCTTTTTTTTTTTAACCTTTATGTGTGAGCTGGTAGCTCAGCATTTATAGGGCTTTCTCCTTGCTTTGTTCCAAGCTGGTTAAGCTGGGCACAGCGCAGAAACCTGGAGCACCTCTGGCCTACAGGTACAGCGTTTCAGCAGGGTTAATCGCCCCTGACTTCGCTAGGGCGCTGAACTGCAGCGAATTCCATCGCAGTGTGCGTTGGAGTCGCTTGGATGCGATGAGGCTGCGTGTGGGCGGCCTTAATCCCAGAGCAGTTCTGTAGGAGCAGTGCTTTACCCAAGTGCTCTGGGTTGAAAACTCCTCTTCTCTGCAGCACCGCCTGCCCTGCTGACTTCCCGGCACCTGCATAATGTTAAGGCTCATCCAGAACAGCATCCTCCACTCTTTCAGAGTTTTGCTCCAGGTGCTACTCAGGTCAGGGTCAAAAAGATTTTTTTATTTTTTATTTTTAATTCTGGGCTAAAGTTAGCCAAAGTAGTTTCCTTTTATGGGAAAGCTATGTATGGCAGCTGGGGAAAATGGGTCTTTAACACTTTGCTATAAACAAAGGGAATAATTTGAATCTTCAGTCTTTGAATCCCCACTTTCTGTAATGCTCATACCTCTGTTTTTGGAGAGCAGTGGTTGAAATAAGTATGTGTAGAAATCATCTACTCAAAGCAACAACGCAAGTGCTTTTACTGAACTAACACTGAGAACTTTTTTATGAACAAAGATGCGTTTACGTAAGCTTATCTTTATTTACACGAAGTTCAATAAAATAAGCAATTTCAATCTATTGATATTTTCCTCCTCCTCCATTCTAGAACATAAACTTGATGTTGTTTGACTTTCTTAGACATTTTTTGCCCCTATAAGGAAGTTCAGCATCTCAAAGCAGTATGCTTTGCTTTGTTTTAGTTCTCTGCTGGATCTCTGGGTGAAGTTTGGTGTCCTTTAGATAGTGCTCAAGATTCAACACACCAGTTTATTTATTTGTAGGAAAATGGTTGTTGCTGGACATCTGCTGCTTGTGGTTCATACTGGAGTTAATACTGTTCCACTGCTCTGCCTGATTTAGTAATAAATACAGTTTGACCTACATGACTTTGAGAAATGGGACCTATCCAGGACCTTACTGAGAGTGGTATGAAATATTATATGGAGATCTGCACTGGATTTCTAAGTCTTGTGATGATGGATATTGTGAAGCCAGCAAGAGACTGCTGTAATTCAGTGTTCTTACTTCTTTTACTGCTATTTTTCTATGCAGACATTTGGTTGTCACAAAAAAAAACAAACTTTAATGATTCATTAGTTTCGTGATTCAGCCAGTCCCTGTTGGTTCAGTTTAGACTGTACAGATTAAAGGGTCTCAAAGTAAGACCCATTCAGTTGGTCTCAGACAGCTGGGCTGCACAGGAAAGTGTTCTCCAGAATGCTTAGTTTGAGGGAGGGGAACTCTCTGGGGCTTTTCTAATAAACTGAGAGATCTTCTAAGGGCCTGCTGGTGAGACAGGAGCCCATTGTTCTTCCCCATCCCCTCCCTCTGTCTTTGAGTTCATAATTACGAGTAAAGCAAACAAAAAAACTGTGATTCATACACGAAGGCTTTGGAGAGATGTGTCTGATATCCTCTGAGATATTGATGCTTATGTTGTCTTATACATAACAGATTGGAAAATGGTAGTTCTGGCACGTGTCGAAAAGGCAAGGTAGATTTATTCATAGAATTGTATAATGGGCAATGTTAGACTTGGTTAAGTACCGACTTAGATTATTGCTTTCAACCTACTTGAATTTCTACTGGAATTTTGCTTGGAGATCATGCTCTTCACTTCTTCCTCTCTGTTCTCCGTGTAGTTGAGCTGTCTTAGCCTTTTCTAGTGTGTTTGTCTAATGGCATCAGGTTGAGTGTATGTGTACTTCATTTCTGTACTGAGAGCAGCAGTTCCTGTACTGATATCTCTGCAAAGCCTTTGGGATAATGGCATTCTGCTGTTGTGAAATGTTTTCTTGTTTTATTACTGCAGTGATAACATCCTGCATTGCTTTTCCAGTAGCAGTATTGCACCCAAGAGGCAAAGGGTTCATGCTTTAGGAGCACTACTAATTAACATCGGTCTTCTCTTCCTCTTTAAAGTAAGGAAGTAGCATCACTGTTTGATAAACATGAGTTTGTGGACGAGTTAAAATTTCCTTTGCAGAATCATCAGAAAAGCTATAGCAGTAAGGGATTCAACCCAGAAGGCAGTCTGTCATTGTATCTATTCATTCCAAAGAACAGAAAACCTCTTCTTAAATTAATGAATTAGTTACAATAATGTTCACCCATAAACAGCCTTAAGTGTCAAGGGTTTGCTGGTAATACCAGTGAGATTGTTACATGGAGGCAGCAAACTTACCTTTCCATCCTGAGGTGTAGGAATCTGATAGATGGCAGCAGGGAAAGGGAAGACTTTTGTCCTTCTTAGTAGAAAGCATCAAATCTTTCTGTAGTTCGCTTTCATTGCACAGAACAAGATAACTAAATTCATGGAAAGAGTTTGTTTTGAATGTGGCTAAGTATCCCGTACTGAAATAAGTGGTGAGCATTTAATAATTTTGAGGTTGGTGGCCAAACATGTTACATTACCCCTTAGTATGCAGTCACAAAGTAGAGTGTGCAAAGGCATTTGACTTGTGAACTCTGCTTACAATCGAGATGTTATTGCAACTTCAGCTTCCTAACTTGCTGTTTAATGGTTAAATAATGAGAGTGGCATTTGGTTATTGCAATACTGCATTGATTCTTAACCACAGGTTTACTTAAATGGTAATGATTCAGCTTTCCTTTTGAGGAGACTTAGCAGAAAGACCTTGTTCTTTGAGGAAAAATGCAAGTAAGTGGGCATTTTCAGGGCATCTCCATAGCACTGTTTCTGGAAACAAAGCAAAGGAAGCAGCATATGGTATTAAATCTGCAGACTGTTTGACAGTAACCAGTCCCAGGTACTTCAGAGGTCAATTTACAGAACCCAGAAGAAAGCAGTTAATCTGCCCAAGGAAGTTGCTCCTCTTAAAGCCAATAGCTTGGAGGTCAACATAAACTCCGAAGTGTTAGACACGTAACGCCTCCACTGCTCGCCCTTGCTGTCCTTACAGAACAGTGTTTCTGGACAATCTGACTGTTCTGAGCTTGGTCCAGTTTTCCCTTGAACCCTGATCAGACTTCGGCTTCAATAGTGTCATTAATACTTTGCAATTTTGCAAGCCTTACAGAGGATCTGGTAAACTTTTGAATAACCCATTTCACTTGAATTATGAGATGGAATAGAGGATTCTTATATATGTTCTGCTGATTATTTGCAATTGTACATACTTCTGTCAATCACCTCTTTATTTAAGTTAAGCAGGTCCAGTCTTTCAACATAATTTTGTGAGAAACCTTCTGCCCTCATGCTTTTTGTCACTGTCATCTGTTTCTGAGTTATTTTCAGTTCCTCAGGGTCTTATAATGGAGGGAAAACTTTGGGATGCAGTCTTCTAGACAAAGGGGAGACACTGACTTGTGGAAGCTTTTGCTACAACTGTATGGAGAGGGAAAGGAAGCACTTATCAATCAGAAGGCATTTGGGTTTCCTTATCCATAGTCCTGTCCTTAAACCCTCGCTATAAAATTCCCATTTCAGATGCTCTGTGATTAAATACAAAGATCCCAGTGAAGCAGAGTCCTGTCAGAATGCAAATTGCAGGACGAAGATTGCTTTAAGTAGATAAATGACTTCTGGCCTATGAAGGCTTAGGTGTCTGAAGAGATTGCATTTTAGCACTGAACAAAACCAGTGTTATAAATGATGTGGTTAGGAAGATGAGTGTGTTTTTCACTGTAACATGAAACTGGCACATGAAAAACAGCCTGAACATTTAAACTAATAGAGTCATTCTTATTTTCCATGTGTGTCTTATTGTTTCACATCTGTTATGTTTGTGTAATTGACTTTTGTAGTAACTCCATAATACAAGTAAATTGTCACCAACAAAGCAGATGGGATGAAATTCCTTTTGAATAATGTAATTAAAAAAATGAGTACAACGTAGGAAGGAGCTAGTACGTTGCTCTCTCTCATAGAGCAGGAACTCATCATCCATGCCAGCCTCTGTTGGCAAAGCACGTGGGTGCTTTTTCTCTTCTTAAGCATTTGATTGTTCTGCTTGGTTTTTCTTTTGATTTTGTTTTAAAAAGCTTCATATGGATGATGATGTTTGAAATTACAGCTATCTCACTGAAATTGGTGGGAGTTTTGGCCTCTTTGAGAACACTGCTGAATTCCATAGTTATACAAGCAAGTGTGCATTTTTCTCTTAATTAGGAAATAAGTGTTTCTAATAAATAAAATAATTTGAGAATTTACTCAGTCTGTTTCATTCTTCTAGCACAAGCCAACTGAAATGTATAATCCTCAGATGTGCTAATTGATGCACCACGTTTATAAGAAACTGTGCCATTTAAAAAGTCGTGCTTATAAGATAATAATTAAAACAGCACGTTGGAGGGATTAAGTATTTGCTCGTGTCTTTTTTGACCTGTCTAAATTATTATGTAACATCTCTGGAGTTTGAGATTTCCCAGTTTCCCTAGGCAATCTATTTCAGTACTTAATTATTTTCACTTTTAAAAAGTTGTGTTTGGTACTTGGAAAAAAAAAAAAAAAGAAAAAAAAACTAACGATGATAATTTCCTTTTTATTGTTTGCAATTAACTTTTTGTCTTGGCTAACACAGATATGAAGAACAGATGATTTTCCTTATGATTTTGCAGTAAGCCTTCATGTCCCTCTTGCTTCCCTTCTCTTAATCAAGCACCCATAGTACGTACCTACTTACCTGTAGTCATCCTTGTTGTTCCCCTCTTGGAGCAGTGGATGGCAAGTGCTGGGTAGAGTAACAGCATTGATCCGTGTGGTATGCAGATCGTATTCCTGCTTGAATACCTGTCACAGAATTCCTGTTGTTTTCTGAATACTTGAACTTGATCTCATCTCAACTTCATCTCCACACACTTTATCTCAACACTTACATGTGATGAAAGTGTTAAATAGGAGTCAACTGTGTCACGTTGTTATGCTTAAAAGGGGGAAAGATATTGAGCTTGGGTGTGTAAACAAGGAATAAATATTTTCCTAATCTAAATGCTATTTCTAACATTACAATTTTGCTGTGGTTCATATGGGGATCACTAGTAATTACTGACCTCCTATTTAAGTGATAGTTGCCTGTGGCCACTGAGATAAATCAAAGAAACTGCTCATAGTTTTGCAAGTGGTTGATTTATCTTGTTGCCTTCTGGAAAAAGCTGAATACTAGGTTTAGCCAGTCTCTTTCAAAGGAAAATCAAATGAGGTTGCAAGTAGAGTGGGAACAATGAAGGAATAAAGAGCTGGTAGGGAAGAAACCTAGTAAAAATTGTAGCAACTATGTTGTTTACTATGTTTTACGCAAACTATGTTTGCATGGTGTTTTATTAGTTCTGAATTGATTAATAATAATTATAAATAACTGTCTCACAGGGTCTTGTAGTAATGTGGTTTTGTTTACTCTTAATGGGGTGGAGTTCAGCGATGCTTTCAGCAGTGATCTGTGAGTTGTTTTCAGCACATTTTAATTCTTGGCCTAAAAATCTGGATCTTGATTTTGTTGAGCATCAGAAGATTTTTGTGATGTCATTTGTGGTATCTCAGTATTTATGATGTTTTTGAGATATATTAAACAGGAGTTTACAGACCCAGAAGGTACCTAGGCCCTACTTGATTGACTTCGCTGAATCGGAGAGAATGATAGAAACTTAAGATAAAGGCTTTTTAATCCAAAGAGAGATCAACTATAAAACTGCCTATAAGTGCAGCTGTTGAAGAGATGAGGAAAAGCCATTTCCATCCTTCTGGTCAATTGGATCTTTCCATTTGTGGCCATCTGCTGACATCTAGCATATTCCAATCCACAGCTTAATTTAAGCAATCATTGTCATCTTACACAAACCTGCAAATCGTTGGATGCTCTGTCATATGACACTGTCCAAGCAGGAGATGGGATTGTTGCAGAAGACCTTACAGTTTGCTTCTGTTGAACAGCAGGACAATGCTGGTTGGTGGAATTATCCTGTAGGCAAATGCGTTATTCCTTTAACTACTCTTGGGAGTTAACGTAATTGAGTTCAGCTAATGTTCGTAGGATCCAAATGTCAAAAAGGAATAGATAATAGTTAATAGTCATGTGTTCAGAGTAACTGAAATGTCTTAGGCAAGTTATTTTTATAACATGCCTAAGAAATACAAATGTCAGGTACAGTCCTAATCTTTTTATTGTTTATAGCTCAAGATGCTGAAGATAACTCTGAGTGTCACCATTTCTGTCATAAGATTAGTTAATTCTAGGTGATGCAGAAGAAAATGGGACTGTTTGTATAGAAAACACAATGAGAACTGGTCTTTTCTTGTGTGTAATGCCAACAAAGGGAAGCATTCTGTGCTATGGCCGTAAGGATCTGAAAAATATAAAAAAATCATGAATAGCTGTTGAACATTTTCCTGGTAAAATGTGTGTGCGCCTTCACATTTTCAGCGAGGATAGCTGTCAGGGAGTCAGTAAAGACTGGAATTCGAGCAAAACAATAGTTTTCTTCTTTCTTGGGTCCTTGGCTGTGGAAAGTGAAGGGACAGTCCCTGATAGCTTCATTTCCTCATTCCACAAGGCATTAGGGTTCCCAGGAAGAAGTGCATAGAGGATAGCATACACAGCATCCACAAACACTTTCTAGCTGAAACCCAAGGCACAGAGGCATCAGCCATGGGATGTGACGTAACTTTGTAGTCCATTCCGGGAAGCATCTGCCCAAGTGTGGGAGGCAGCAAGGAGCAGAACAAGGGGAAGCACAAAAACTTTGGCTTGAAAAGTATAACAGATAATGAGGTGGGGGAGTGGATATGCTGAGGGTGAATAAGACAGGATTGAGCAGATAGGACAGGAAAGGTCAGCCACGAAAGAGAAGCTGAGTTTTTTTTGTGTGCAGTGTGGTGAGTGTAAGCATTTTGCTCCATTCCTAGTAAGGGCTGTCAGGCAATCTGCAGTAGTGCTTTGGCCATAAAAGAGGCAGAATTATAATTGTTAAGCCTGAGATGGAGAAGAAGCTGAGGATCCCAGCAGGAAGCCTAGATACATAGGTGGATCTCTTAACAGCAGTGTTTGCAAACACGTCCTAGCATACACTGTCTCGACCTTACAACCTTAAGCGTTATAACAAATTCAGTACAAAGACACTTGAGCTAACTGGATGCAGTCGGGTTGAATGTCACTGACTCAGAATTAGCATGAGTTCAACCTAATAAACTCAGTGCATCTTAAACTAGACTTACTATGGTGGCTTTGAACTGTGCAGTGCAGGCATATTGTCTTGTGCCAGCAATAGTTCTGGATTGTTGTGTTATTTATATGGACTTGTCCACCGCCTCACAGGTGTCTTAACAGAAGAATCAACAACTTAGGGTTTCTATGCACTGCCATTACTAGAGTAAAACTAAAAATGTTGATTTTTGTGGCAGATGTAAAGGAGATAAACGACTACCTGATACCTGTGGAAAAAAAAAATCTTTCATAGTGGCTTATAACTCAACTAATCATTTTCTTTTGCAACTTCCTAAGCATATTCACTCTAAAACATGTCACACCCACACTACAGTTTCAGGTAGAAAATTGCATAGAAAAATAGATTAACAATAAAACAGAAAGAAATGAAGATGTTCAGACCAATAAAGTTCTTGCTTATAACCTTAATAATATTTGCAAATAGCACTTCTGTATTAGATCTTGTAGAAAATTTACTGTAATGCAAATGTCCTCATTAAGTCTGAAAGATTCAAGAGAAAGAAAACAAAGCTATAAATGGATAATTTTAAAAAATAAGGCAGACTTCAAACTTCCCATTAAGGTATTTCTTTAGAATTTCATTAATTCATTTTTCTGTAAAAAAAATCCCGGTGTAAAACTATTTTGGCATATCTAATATAATATTATTTTCCTAATGAACAGCTCTTCAAATTGAAGTTCAGATTGATAAGCATGTTATCTCTCATATTCTAAGCCAAAAGCCACCAAAAAAGGCTTTCTCCCTTCTTGCCTTCAGGGTGCATCTTGGAATAGAGACCGTGTGGAAGTATTGAAATAGGACATGTTATATTGTAGATTAAGAGCAGAATTTGAAGCTGAGTTGGGCACGTGTTCAAGCTTCGTAGCACTGCTTGGTTTCAGAGTTATGTACAAATTAGAATCTATACTGCGTACTGGTAAAGCAGCGCAAGAAAAAGGAGTTCAGATCATCTTTCACCTGAGACCAAAACACTTACCAAGATCTCAGCTTCCCAATGAACAGCTGCAGGACTGAAGGCTTTCATGGTTTCTCAGGAGCTGTACAGCCCTGGGATGTGTGCAGAACACACTGTGGTTACAAACCGGGCTCAGAAGCCGAAGTAGTGTGTCGTACTGTCATTGTGTAAGGAAAAGGCTTTTAGAACCAGGCAATCCAGTGTAATTTGAAATATGTTACCACTTAAGCAGCAAAGCAAAAGCAGACAGGCACTCGCAGTCCTTATTGCTGAACCCGTCTCTGAAATGAAAAGCTTCAGAATACAAAGGGAGATTTACTGAGGAAAAAATCAACTGATGTATGAATTTGAAAGAGATGAGAGAAATAACATGGCCAAAAAAAAATGTCTTGCCCAAAGGAGGAGTAGCAGATGTCACTTGTATTGTGGTGAAAATTTTAAGAATATGTTAACTTTTGTCCCTGCTGCCATTCAATGAAGTTGTACATGCTGATGGACTGACCGGGAGGTGGCTGGGCGCACGTGGTGCTGGCACACCCAAAGACAACGCTTGGGCATGAAGAGGATAAAGGAGTAATCCAAGCTTCTCCTCTTGTCATGAAATAGCATCTCAGAGAATATGGGTGGGAACCCTAACTGAAGGATTACTTTAACCTTAAGGCCAAGAAACAGGAAACCTTTAGGAATACTTAATTTACTAAATGAATGATTGGCACTTCGGTGGTGGGAAAAAGAATGGGAGGACTGACTGCTCTTTATCCTGTCCTAGTTTTTTGTCCCCAGGTCAGCTTAACACCTGAGGTCAGCATCTGAAAGAATTGTGTTAGTAAGTTCAGCAGAATTTATTGTTCAATGAAGAAAATGTTGTGTATTTTAGCCACTCACATATAGTCTAACCAAGGTTAGCTCCTCACCAAATATGCGTCCATCCTAGGACCCCACTCATCACCAGCTTCCAGAAGATAAGCTTGTTGGGGAAAATAGGTGGTTGAACACCTAGGCTACCTTTATGCCTTTGGTCTGTCCAACTACTGGGAGGTTGAGTGAAGTTTTCAGCACCCAAAGGGTCCTGATAGCAGAGGGCATAGGGGTGACTTAAATATTGGATTGTAAGCATCATTGTTCTCTATTTCTCTGAAGATGTTTGTAAAATTACTCACTGTCATTATTAGTCCTCTTCTCTCTCCAAATTGCTGCTGTTCCTAACTGTAAGATTACTTTGACAATAATACCAAGAAACAGGAAATAAAGATTTAGGAATATTTACTTATTTTGCAAAGTAAGTGAATGATCAGGACTTCAATATTTCATATTATGAGCCACGGACGATATGCATATAATTGGGATAATGGGGTGAAGGAGACATAGCAGAAGTTGAAGATTATAGGGAATTGTAGAGGTTAATGAAGATTAAGGAAGTCTAGGGCAAAATGAGGTGAATGGATGTGGTGGCACATGAAACGAATTTTGTCACAAGCTAGGCACAGAACAAAGAGTAACAAGATTGATTTGTGTGTGTTACAGGGTTTTAAATTAAGAACCATCATTTGTGGGTGGAAAAAATATTGTGGGGAATAAAAATATTTATTCCCACAGCTTCCACTGTGGGAAGCTGAATGAACATGCCTGCTCAGTGTGTAGTGGTGATCTAATAGAACATATGCCAGGACTGCAAGGAAGAGTATAGCAAACACTTCCCATTGTTGTTAGCAGGCATTTTCTGTCACTGATCCCTCCTATTTCTGCTGCATCACTATGTAGATAAGTGAAGAAAGTGAACAAAATAATGTTGATCCAAGGTTTGGAATATGTTCGCTGGTAGGCTGTCCCTTTTTTCTTTATATATATAGAAAAAAAAATGCATCAGGCCATAAATTATGGTGAGTGGTGGAGCTTAGGAGAAAGCCTTTTTCTGTATGCAGTTTATCTCCTAATTTATGTTCTGAAGAGTTTCTTGCAGCTTCTGATGTATCTGTTACCATTCGTTATCAATTACAGGATACTGAATGCAGTAATGGTTGGTCAGATTTGCATTGATTTTTGTATTGATTATCTAGTAACACAGCTTTATGATGCTGCTATTACAAGTATTTTCGTATCTGATACAACACAAAATCAATCTGCCTTTCGTTGGTGTTCAGCTGCATCAGCATCGTCTCCCAGTATGAGAAGAAAGAGCAAAGATCTGGGCACTCTGTGCAACACCTGATATTGCAGGACAGAGTTAGTGACCCCTGGGACCTCAAGCTCAGCTTTGATAAAGCTCTGTTGACAAAGGAGAGGAGCTGACCAAGCAAGTGTTATGGGCTGATTTCTGCATTGCACTACGAGAGCTGTGACTTCTATGAATACATCTCTAACTTAATTCTGACCCTGTTGACACGACAGGCAAATTCCCACCAGCTTCAACAGATGAATGTTAAGTCTTGCATCTACGGCTAATCAGAGCTGAGGGAGACACCTGCTTGATGAATATATTGACGGAGGGTGGAGAAAATTCCATCCAGCTTTCCTCAGCTAATAATAAAGTGGCGTTGGAGAGAGACAGCTGGTAAGGCAGAGGTCTGTGTGATGTAGAATAGTTAAGTAACAATCACAGATCCTAGAAAAACTTGAAATCTAAGGAACAAACTAAATGAGGAAAATCAAAACTGGACCCTATCTGCATGTATTCTTTAGTCAAGAGTAAAAAACACACAAACAAACAAACAAAAAACACATGTGGTTTGCATTCAATGTTCTGCAAACTGTGACAAATGCTTTTGGCCTGTTTACATTGGTGCAAATACTGAAGACCCTAACAATTCTAGGGAGAGAAACTGGCAACAAGACCAGAAGCCAGTTAAGATAGCTTAGCAATGGCAAGACAATGGTTCTCAGAGGATTTTTGTAGGCAAGTTGAAAAGATAACAGCAGACAATGGGCATAAGAATAACTGATGTGAAACAATCTTATCCCCACAAACTCTGTGTTTGTGTTGGGTGGGGGCTGAGATAATTCCTGACTAGTTCCAAGCAGACCTTATTTTTCTATTAGACTGTAAGTGTGCAGTAACAGGGACCAGGACCTTAATGTAGTGAGGACTGTGCAAACTCATAACAAAAGATCTTATCTACCCCGTCAGAAGGTAAGAGATGAGTACAAAGTAGTGTTAATGCTGCATTTGTTCTTATGTTCTGAACATGCCTATGAGAGCCACTGAATTAATGTGTCAGATTTTTCTGATTTAAGGGTTTCAGTGGGAACTTACAGAACTGAGAGAAACTGTGCTTCAAAACTCCGAATACAGATGATTTCCTTAAAAGGTTAGCTATAGAAATAGGGCCTGGCTCATGAATCCTTCAGGCTCTTTTTGTATCATCCCACATTATACGGATAGAAACTTGGGCAGAGAGAAAAGAACTTTAATTCTCAAATATGTTAGTCCATTATTTGTGCAGTGCTTAATTTGAGATACAGATTACCTGAAACTCCCATGGACTGTGGGGTTCCAGCAGGAACAAAACTGACCCAGATGACTTAACGTGGAAAAATAAGATTAGGTAAAAATAACATGAAGTTCCTTCCTGAGATTTGTTTGCAAGCTTTGCTTACTAACTGTTCATACAAATTCCCACTGAAATCCATCCAAGCTTGCATTGCATGAGGCAGAGCAGAATTGCTCAGAAAAGGTAGTAAGTGATGTGAAAATCTAAGCTATATTAGAAAAAATTGTTCCTCAAGGAGAGATGAAATGTGGTGTAGCTTAATGACACTGCTTGTTTGTAAAGATTGCTTCCTGCCCTTTGGCATAAAGTAACCCCTTTGCACGTGCATTTTTCCTTGAGGAGTAGTACTTAAAAAGGCATGTCCAGTTTCCACTTCTGTAGAAATGTAGTTCTTGCCGTGATTCATGACCACCTGGTTTTAATTTTTTATCCTTAGAAAGCAAGGCACGTTACTAGCTCGCTGTTACAGCTGCTTTTCTACATAGGTAGCCTTTTTCCTCTCCTGCTACACAATGTGAGGGTAGTTTGGGCTGCAGTTCTCTCTCCTGACTCCAAGGGCTGTCTGCCATCCTTTCTTTTTGGTCTTGATGTCTTCCATAACCCAGGAAAGTTTTCCATAACCCACATGCCTTACTGCTCGTTGTGAAGCTGCCTAACTGATTTGAGACAACTCTCTCTCTTTGATACTCAGCTTTTTTCGTCCATTTCTGTCCATGGATTTTTTTGTGTTTGATTCAAATATTTGCCTCTGCCCTTTTCCCAGCCTGCCTCGGTTCTGACGTTTCATCAAGTTTTCACGTCTGTTTTTGGGGATGGATTTATGTGGACTAAATGTTGACAAGATTTTGACAGGTTGGCATATTATGTTCCTTGTGTAAACATGACTGTAATGATCTCTGGCCTGTTTTAAACCAGTGTTCAGAGCTCAAGGGCTGTAAATGAAAGTGAGTCATGGTGGTCTATTGTATGTAAACAGAACAGGAGCTTGATTGATTTCCAAGATCAGTTAACGTGACTTGATTGGGAAGGGTTGCCATGGGAGAAGGAAGGTGATAACAAAAGTAAGCAGCTTGTGTCAAAGCACGATGGCAATCGTAAGCTCTCATCACATGTAGAGTAAAATCTTTAGTAGGGTATTTTTAAGCCTTACCTTAATCGTGCAATAATGTAAACATTTGCTGGAGTTCTGCCTTGGCTGTGCGAGAAGCAATATTTGCTAGAGAAAAGGGAATAAGGGGCAGGGTCAAATCAGCTATTCCTTGGCACACCACAGCCGAGATGGTGTCTGATGTGCCTGCGAGCCTACCAGTCCACTCTTGTTTTTCCTTTCAGATGAATGATCTCTGAGGCAGCCAGGTTTCTGTGATCTCTCAGCAGGGGATGTGTGGCTTTATGTGTGTGAGGTTTTATGCTTGCTTTGGAAAAGGTTGGCTTTGCATGCCTTCTCTCTCATTCTGGCTAAGTCCCTAGAATAGAAATGTGTCCAGTAAATATTTAATTCCAGGGATGCTGCCAAAAGATTCCATGCTCTGTGATTGCTTCGAGGTTCGTTAGCGTGAATCAATTTTTACTGTTTCTTAGAACTAAATTTACAGAGGGAAAAAAAAAAAATGGATCAGAGCCGTAATCAAGAACACAAGGAGAGCTGCTGGCCAAGGATTTCTACGGGCACGCAGTTGGTACCCTGCTACATCCCAGGAAGGGCACCAGGCTTGCGAGAGCTGAGCGCGACAGCTCACCTGCCTCTGGAGCAGTGGTTCTGCTTCCCTGCTCTGTTCTGTGCTGGGTTGCAGCAGGTATGGCTTTAAAGTGTTACAGACTCCGACTTTCTCCATTGCACTGTGTCATTTGACTACCCACCTAACTGCAGCACGTCTTATTTTGCCTGTCTGAGCATATTTACATAGATAAAAATGGAGCAAGGGAAGAACAGCAGCTGCCAAGGCCTGGTTTAAGTTTAAGACCACCTAGGAACGGATTAAAGGTGAATAACTGTTTTGCCTCGGGACAATACTTGAGCAGCAGGGGAGAGAGAGAAGGGGAGAAAAGGTGAAAGGAGATATGGAGATGTGGTGGTGCAATTGCCACATCTAAATGTAAGCAACGCTGCAAGTTTTTAGCATGCTCAAATGGAGGGAGGGCTGGAAATGAGAGAAGAAACCCTAAAATAGGCAAACAGTTTTACGTTACATTGCAAGGAGTTTTAATGGATGCATCACGCTGACAGGATGCCATAGGTCTGAAGAACAGCGAATGCAGATGGATATCTGAGAAAGCAAATTCATCTCAGTGAACTGTCAGGGTGCTCTCAACTGATTTCAGTTGTGATTTCAGTTGACGAATAGAAACCTTGGGCTTAAATCTTGTTTTGCAGTTGTGCACTCTTTCTTCTTAGAGGTAGGGTCTTACCAGTTTGACAGCTCTTAAGTCATGCTAGATTTAATTTCAGCTCTGCACTCAGCCTTCATCAGTTGGAAAAGACAGAGAAGGAGAACGATGGCAGTGCATGAGTCAGTCCAACAGTGACTAAGCTGCTGAAGCGATGTAGCTGTGAAAGACGAGCACAACCCTGGGCTGCATTCAGTGAAGTGCTCCCAGGAGGAGAGGAATTAGTAGCTCTGCCATGCAATGAGTGAGTGAGACCTTGCAGTGCTGGAAGTACTGCGCGCAGTTCTGCTTAGCCAGGTTTGGGAGTTAATTACTTGACGTTGAACATGTAAAAAGGACTTTCCTCTTAGCAAATGAATGGAGGGTCTATCTTACATAGAGAAAGAAGGTTCTTACTTACAAAAAAAACTAACACTAAATATTTTAAAATATAGTAATTACCCTGTTTCATATTTGTAGACAAACTGAGAAAGGGAGAAGACTGAGTTAAATAGGAGGACAGCATTCAAACCCCAGATCCCTGTCTGTGCGTAAAACACAAGGTGAAGATTAGAGTAATGTTCCTCCTTCTTCAAACAGCATTATTTTAGGATACCTTGGGCTGGCCCTTTCTCAAATATGTGCCCTTAAGCTGAAGTTCCTTGGTCCTTTAGTTACAAACAGAAATGTATACCTGAGTCGTCACTCCGCGGCACCCGGCTGGCCAGCAGCTAGAAGCAGAGGAATAGCAGCTGAGATCGCTGCTGTGCAGAGCACGCACTCGGGTACGTTTCAAGCTGCTTCACTCGTGCGCAGTCGCTACACAAACAAATTCATCATCTGTCAGCATCATGACAGCATGCTTGCTTGCATACTTACTCAGCAGATTTAGGACTTCTCTAGCTTTGGAACAAGCTTTTCAATTAGTGTACACAACTAAATCCAAGTCCAACGTGGATTATTTAAATACAGGGCTTTTGCTTCCATTTGCCTGTCAATACAAGCGTTAACCCAGCTAGCACAGGCACCCAACTGGAGCCACTTCTGTGCTAGTTTGATGGATAGTATTTATGATCAGTAAGAGATCTGCGTAGTAGAGATGAAAAAAAGATAATTAGATTCAAGAGTCGCCTACATAAATCTGTGAAAGATTGCCTGCGACACCGTGGTCCTAGTTTCTATTTCATATTCTCTCCGGGCGTGAGTGGCAGGATGGCTGTGGCACCAGCTTATCGGACCATTTTTAAGGGGACCACATGCTCCATGAAAACAGCAATATTGCATGTGCTGTTGGCAGCAGATCTCTTTCCTCCTACCCCTTCCGCTATCATCCCTCTGATTTGC
Source organism: Anser anser (assembly GCF_964211835.1). NCBI lineage: Eukaryota > Metazoa > Chordata > Aves > Anseriformes > Anatidae > Anser > Anser anser. The sequence goes on along the minus strand of NC_139726.1, from coordinate 15,539,639 downwards.
TATGTTGATGTTCTTTAAAAAAAGAAAAAACGCAAAAACTGAAGTCTTAGTCAACTGAAGTCTAATAATATGTACTGTCAGAGCAGCAGCTTTTTTTTTTCTCAAGATTTGTCTTTTTAGTACTGTTTTAGGTCACGTTGTGTCATTTTACACCTGTCCAACCTTGTGTAAGGCTTCGTTGGGGTTGTACAAGGACAGGCGTGGGTGGAACTCAGTGTTTAAAACCTTGTATGGCTGTTGACAATGTGTGAGAAGGGAAGAGCCCTCTGCTTCCCAGACCCCAAATTAAGCCTGCAGGGCTGACAGCAAAGCAATTCTTGTAATGGTACATGGAGCTAATTTGTTATGAAATCAGAGAAGCAATAAATTTGGAAAAAAAAAAAAAAGAAACATTCCAAGTTTAGAGTAGTCTGGAGGGAAATTACACTGTGAGCTCTGCACTCTGCTGCTGCTAGCTTGGCATCTGGTAGACCTGGGTAGCGATAGGGTATGGTGGGTTCATCCCCTCACGTTTTCCCTTCCGTGATACGGGGGGCATGCAGATTTCTCCACTGCAACTTAAAATCAAATGAATTCTTGTGTGTTTGTTTGTTTGTTTTCCCACCCAGGGTTCTCAGGTGTGCCGCTCATTCACAGCCCGGAGCTGCTAGTTAGCGTGGAGTTGCTGTGATCTTTAAAGAAGGGCAAGCTCAGCTGTTCAGGCCCTGACATTTCTTGTCCCTGCGACTCAGGGTGACCTGCTCTGGGCCAGCTGCTTACCGGCAGCAGAGGAAGAGCTCCCTGGCCTCGGCCAGAGCGAACTGAGCTACATCTGCGAGATGTTTTACAGGCAGATGTGAGCCCCTCCGAGCCAGCGAGCAGCCACGTGGCTGCATCACCCAAGCCCGGAGCTCTGTGTAGGAGGGCTCACAACTATCTCTGGGGCACCCACGTGTCGTCCCGATGGTCTGCATCATCCACAGCACTCGCTTGCTCGTTATGCCTGCGAATAGCCTGCAGATGTGCTCGGCACAGGGAGCATGTGCTTTGTGGCAGCACAGCCCTGAGCAAAGTCGGCTGCTCACTTTGCAGCTGAAGTGCAGTGAGGAGGGCTTCAGGCTGCTGAGAGGGGTTGGGTACAGGGCAGCACAGGTTTCCTGTGACCTCTGAACAGTAAGCAACTTGTCTGCAAAATCTAGGCTTCATCAGTGCTTGAGTTTTTAAGGCATTGCCCATGCCAAGCTTTTTCTGTACAGGCAGCAGCTGGGAAGTGCTAGTCAAATACAGGGTTTCTGTGCTCCTCTATTCATTGCAGGGCACTATTTTATTCAGCTCTATCGCTGTTTCTGAATTAATGACCAGAAAGAAACAGAGGTCCTGCAGATAGTGTAGGCTATGGGAAATTGCAGCAGTGCTGAGATAACATAGTTGGTACCAGTACGTCCTGCTCTCATGCTTTCCGAATTACTTCTGTTAAAATAAACAAATAAAACAAGAAAACTCTGCTGGCCGGGAAACCCTTAGGCACACTTAACTATTTTGTGTTGAAAAATGTAAAGAAAAATTCATCGTCTGCTTGTTATTTTTGCTGTTTCTTTTTAGAAATTCCTTTATAAAAACAACAAAACAGTTTTATTCATTGTCATAAGCAAATGTGTTTCTGGGGAAGACGAGGCTTGCATGGGAGGAGGAAAGAGTGCTTCACGTTGCCGTTGGAAGTTGGCCTTCACGGCCAGACTGGGACTCAGCGAGCTGGTTGGGGCTTGGTGGGATAGAGGGGATTCAACACCTTCTCAGTCTTAGAGACGGGTGATGAGAAATAACAGTTCTTTATGCTGCCGTAAGTGCATTGATTTCACTTCTTAGAAATTAAGGGTTTAATCTGACTAAACTCCAACTGAAGGAACTAAGATGGCGTTTGCCCAAGGGGCAGGACTGCAGGGTTAAATCACGAAGGGCAGTTGCACCGTGCATGCTGCGCCTTCCACCAGCCTTTCCAACCTGCCACGGGTGTGCCATGTAATAAATCGGTATTAAGCTGTTCTCTCTAGGACCAGGACTGGAGCCACATTGTGCTAGATGCTGGGAAGCTGCATGGTAAGAAACTGTGACCTGTTCTGTGAGCATCCCGATGACATGAGAAAGGATATGAAACAAAAGCAATCCACAGCCAAGCTCTGGCACGTGGTGATATGAAGTGAGTAGCTGTAGGTTGTGTGGTAGGTCTGCTGCACAGGTGGAAACTGAGCTGAAGTCTCCTGTGCTGTCATTATGTGCTTCAAAAAATTATCTTTCCTTTATTGTTTTTGTTCTTCTCACTTGACTGCTCCAATTTATCCCATCAGCTCTTGTGCAGAGAATGGTATAGATGAACCAGCAAGTGTGACTGGGCTGTCCCCTTGTCCCTCAAGACTGCTTGTTCTCAATCCTCTGCTATCCTCAGTAACATAACTAAAGGACTGCAGGTGGCTGGATATTACACTGGCAGGAATGGCAAGCATCCTTGAGTCTGTTTCTTTTGAAGTTAAGCTTTTGTGGATAGCATCTGCATTTATGCAAGATACTTTCATATCCAGGGTTGCATTCATTCCAGTTTAACCTAAAGAAGAGATAGGTGCTGCTTTGAAGGCATGGGTCTGCTCACCCAGTTTTTTCCTTAGCTTCTTTCCTCTCCCTGTGTTCCCGTCTTTTTGACAGAGAATTGGGAAGGACGGTGGGCTCTTGCCTGTATTGTATCATCTCTCCAGAGAAGCAGCAGTGGCCAAGGAGGTTCAGCATGGCTGCATTGTTCTTAAGTATGCAGGAACAAGAAATCCCCAAAAGTGACTTTTATGTTTGTGCTTGCTGGGAACACCGTAATAAATTAAAAGTTCAGGAATGCCTTGTTCGTGTGCAGCCTGTACCACAACATCATCAGCAAAAGCAAGGAATCAATCTTTCATCCAAGTACACGGTAGCCATGGGGCTCAATCTCTTTTCTGGTGATGTTTTATCCTTCCTTCTCTGTTCCCTCTAACCCTTTGTTTGCTGTATTTGAGGGGCAGCCTGCACCTTGGTCTATGGTTTTGGGTCTTGAAAGGGTTTCGTGAGGCTACATTAGGGATTAGGGGAAAGCCAGCAGGTGTCTGCAGTTGAATTCAGGGAGAAGGCATAGCCTGTGCCTTGGAGCCCCTGAGCCTGTGTGTGTGATGCAGAAGCTTGGTGTCTCTTGAAGTCAGTGTGCCAGGCCATGGATTAAAGCTCTGCGGACTTAGTGGGTTGTGACAATTGCACATTGGTGAAGGCACTTTGAAAGGGCTTTCAGACATGTTTTCTGCAAGTGCTGAACTTGATCAAGAGCTGAGACTGGTAGCATGAACCGTGAGGAAAGAGGGGAGAGGGATGTAAGAAATCATTATTTGTGGCTGGCCATGCACTGGTGGGATGAGATGGTTCAAACTGGGGTATACTGGTAGTACCTGTAAGACCATGTCTTGCAATCATGGGCTCTGCACACTCATTTACTCAGGCCACAGCTCTTGTCATACATGTGGGCATTCAAACAGCCATGTTGGAAACTGCATCCCATCTTATTATTATTCTTTCTTTTAAATGTTGTAATTCATCTGAGGGTAAAGAATCACAACAGAATTTGGGACCTCAAAATCTCTGGGACTGCAGGAGTCAGCACTTAAAGGCAGCTTTGCCTCTGGTCGTGGCATCAAGTTCCTTTTGAAGCCTTTGAAGTCATCAGGGCTGGAGGGAGAAAGTGTTGTGTTGTTTCTTTAAAAAGAAACATGCTTCAGTTATATTTGCAGCTGAGTTTTTAATGGCTGAGAATTAAAGCATGTTTTATTTGGCCTTTGATTTTAGTGCATTTTTCTCCCCTTAGGGGGACTCTAAACCAAGGCGCAGCTTGAAACACGGCAGACTGCAGTGCACCGACTTAGCCGTCGCCAGCATGGTCTTTGGATGCTCTGCGAAGCTCAGTGCTCACGATTTGTGTTCCTGCTCTCCCTGGTTTACTTGCCTGGCACCTCTTTGCATGTGCCGTGCCTCGGCTCACGCAGCAACAAGTAGCCTGTGGCTGACGTTGTGGCTTGGAGTGAACTGGAGTAAACTTTGTGCATTGGCCCTGGAGACCTTCATTTCTAATCAGCTCCTATTAAATTACTATGAATCTGATAAAGGGAAAGAAGCTCAGTTTAAAAAGGCGCGGATAGACACTTAATGTGATTTAATGTATGTCTAAATAGTTTAGCTGCTTATCTGCACATCTGGCCTAAATACTTGTGCAAATCTGACCTGTACTGTATTTTAACCATATTGGCACTGGAAGGAGAGAAGGTAGATGATGCAGTTAATAGGTTACAGCTTGATCCCCAGTTGTTCCTGGGATCATCAGGCTTCTTGCTGACTGTGCTGAGTACAAAGAAAAGTACTGGGACAGCGATGGCAGTGGCTAAGCAAAGTGCTCTACACTGCAGGTTTTTCCAGCAGGATTTAGTTCCCTGCCCTGCTGTTTCCACAGAAACCACTGCAGACACAGGTATTAGTCTCCTGAGTAAATGTTTTGAATCCACCTTTAGGCTCGTCCTAATTGTTGTGCAAAACTTGTGCTGCCCGTATGCCACATGAGGAGGGGTGTGAGAGCCCTCTGACCAGAGAAAATGGAGCGATCTTCTCAGCCCTACATTCGGTGCACCTTACTTGGTGGAACCTTTAGCACATCACATCAGATGTGTGGCGTGGGCAAAAAGAAAGTCTGAGCAGCACCTTATTTTGTCCTTGTTTCATACTCCCTGCCTGACCACCAGTGTTATTACCTTTGTGTGATCAGCAGGACAACTCGGCTGACTCAGCTCACTCCAGCAAGCAAGAAGACAGGGTAAATTTAATTTATTTGTTTATGTGAATTGAAAGCAGTTTTGTAAGTATCTACAATGAAAACTTTTTCAAGTAGGGGAAGGGGGCATGTAATTTTATTATCAAAATTGATCTTCAGAGGCTTGTGCTCATGTGGCAGATAAGCTTACAAACATCCTAGCTCCAACTTTCTGTATGATGTTTTCAGTGTCCCTGGAAAAATTCGCAGAATTGTACTATTACCTGGTTCATTGAATTTATGTGAATATAGTAGCAATCATTCTGATCCATAATCCTTTGGATACTGAGTACAAACTGCTTCATAGTTTCATTGAGATCATAAAAAATGGCCAGTGAGGTTCCTACAAGTCCTCCTCACACTTGCAGGTGGAAAGTTGTTTCATGCAGAATAGAGATAATTCTCTGATTCTTTTTATGAAGATGCCATTCTTTGGATCACAATGGGTTTATTTCTTATTATTTGAGATTTTTACAGCTGTCAAATGTTTCCAGCCCTTCATGTGTTTTGGACCTGGAATCACTTTCTCCTCTCAGAGTTCATAAAGGGAAGAGTGTATGGTTAAGGCAAATTCTTTGTCTTTCAGCATTTCTGACTCCAAGTGACTGAGCAAGAATATTTTGCTTGTTTTTTCCTGCATGGCTGTTCTCACGGAGGCTGAGACAGAGAAGGAACTAGTGAATGCTTTCGTTAAAGTATTGGGCAATTTGGCTCTTGAGAAATCTGTATGCAAATCCTGGCTTTGCCTTTGGTTTCTTCTGTGACCTTGGACAAATTCTTTGCTCTCTCTGTATATATGAAACATGAGGGTAATATCTCTCTCATTTGCAAGGGCGTTATAACAATAGATCTGTAAGTACATGAGGGGGCGTGGAGGCAGTAAATGTCGTCAAACCAAACTTCTGCCATTTTATCACCACCCTTCTATACTGCCGTAAAGAAGGAAGCTGAAAAACAAATGTTTTTTTTTTACATCTCCTAAAATTCTGACAGTCCATATCTCCCATCTACCTCGTGTACTCAGGGCAGTTGGTTTTGGTTTTGCTGGTTTTTTTAATTATCAGGGCACAGGTGACAAAGCTTGCAACATTCATTTTGCCTGAGCGTTGCCATGCTTTCTGCATGTGTTTTAACTCTTTAACCTTCTCCCCTATCTGTCAATTCTACCCCCCCCCCCCCCCCAAATAAGAGCAGTGGAAAACAGTGGAACATTTCTGCTCTGTAAGGTACTTCCCCTCCCTCCCCTTGCTTTCTGTGCCTGGGAAGATAGTGGCCTGCAGTGGATTCCCTGCAGCATCTGCGTTATTGCATACACATGCTTGTGACACTTTAATAGTAGCTGTCAGATAACATTAACGTATTGCTGCTACAAATAAATCAAGCAGGGCTACAAGTGAAGAAGTGAGCAAATGAGAAAGGACAGTCTCGTCCACTGCTATCAGACAAGGCCACCAGGAGTATTGTCTGCTCACTTCACCAGAGAAATTGTTGGCTATATAAAGATAAGCTCAGCAGGGACAGCCAGTCCCCAGCCAGAAGCCCTCCTTCCTGTGACTACCCAAAGAGCTCCATCTACCAATTATTCACAAAGTGGGGAAGAAGCCTGCTGGGATACCCTTGAAGACCCTCTCTTTTAAGTCCTGAGGACTGATCTCTTTTTGTGAGGAATGATCTCCTGAGGAAGATATGCAGTGTTTGAATGATCTCCTGAGGAAGATATGCAGTGTTTAACTGAAAATATTGTTGCTGCAGCAGGGTCCCAAATCTCAGGGTTTCTATCAGGTGGTTTAGCATGGTTGGTGTGCTAAATCCTGTGGCAGCAGGGGACACTGGTTAAAGACTGAGCAGAATACGTTGAACAGGAAGGGAACAGGCTTCAACCTGCAGCCTGAAACCCCTGTCCAGCTTCCAGACCCTCTTTCTAGCAAAGATGTAGCTAGTGGAGCTAGCTAGCAGAAGTCACTGAGAGGGGATAAAAACAGGCTGAATTTACTCCCACAGAATTATAGCCCTCATTTTTTCAGTGTCCTACCACTTAAGGATATCCGTTTTATGGCTCTCTTTACACTTTGGAGAAGTTCTTTAACTTGATACTGCTTATAGAAGGCTTTTTTATCCACTAGTGCAGATGTTTCCAAACTCAGGAGTGGAATTTGCACCTGGAATATTGTCCTCATACTGCTTGTAGAGATTATGGAAGTAGTTCTTGCATTTGATCAATGTGTTAGAAAATCAGCCAGTGTTAACTTGCTTCCAGCTTAGATTGCTGTACACTTAATGCACTGACTTGTCAGGCTCTGCAGCTACACTGGCAGTGAAAGTTTGACTTTTGAGAGCTGGCATAACGTGGCTGGAAAATTACTGTGTTGGTTCTCCCTCTTTAACTCTTGTTGACATGGTTTGATTACGTTGTGATAGACTACAAGGAAATATAGATTGGAAACTTAATGTATACCAGACCATTGCCTGGTTCCTGAAAAGCATTCAAGTGTCACTTTGAGTGACTCTGTGATTCAGACAAGTCCTTTGTACAGAAAGCTTAGAAAGTTTCAATAAATTTAAAAAAAGCACAAACTTCTTTCAGAAACAGTTGCTTTTACTGTGTGAAGGTGGAAAGTTATTTCTTGCAGATCCAGCTGTGGAAAGTAGCATCAGTACTTTTGTTTAATTTATACATGATTGTCGTGTTCTTAAAATTCTCACTGTGACAAGTCTTTTGTATTTCCTTAAACTGGTGAAGGGTTTATTATGCTGAATTTGACAGGTTAATGATCAAGTAGGAAATCACATAACACTTGTTAGAGCAGTTTCTGATGATACAAAATTAACTCTATCCTTTCTACGGGTAAAATCAGAAATTAAATCTAGAGTTTGCAGGTAGGGGAGAGATTGTAGCAGACAAGTACCAAGAAGACTGCATAAGATAATACTCACACATTCCCTACTTAAGTGTTGTATTTAGTGTAGAGAAAGAGATGTAAACCCTCATACAGAAGATTGTAAGTCAATACCTAAAGAGTGGGATTTGAGGGGGTGTTGTGTGGGGGTACGTTGTTCTAGTGATAGATTGGCCTAATGCAGGATTTCTTGAAGCATCTTTCTCTGAAGTATCAGGGTTGGAGTTTGCTCGTTTATCAGATGGAGGGATATGTGGTGGTTTGCGTGCTAGTTTGAAAGACTGAGTCTGTTAGAAGTGGACTGCCACCCTGTATTTATTCAGTCATTAGCTTCCTTGCTGGAACCACTGTGAAGTGTTGGTTTGAAAGGAAACATTTGTGATTTGGGCATTCCCTGATAGTATGATGAGGAAAGCGATATTGACAGCAATACTGACATGCCATTGCTAATAATAAGGATAATACTAAAAAGCAGTAAAGCAGTGATCAAAATAAAGGCAGTTGCTTTGGCCAGCATTGTTCTAGATTTGTGCTTGTCATTTTGACAGCAAAAGACCTCACAGCCTGTTTTCAGTCCTCGTATGGGTATGTATTTTAATAACATTTTTTTCCTGCTCAAGCAGAGCAAAGCCAGAACAAGCTGTTCTTCTGGATTCCTGTAGTTCATTTATTCCCAGTGGATTCCAGTGGGAAATAAAATCAACAGCCTCTCCACTTTTGAACAGTGACCCTCACTGCATTTGCTAATACCACTCAGTGTTTGTCTCCATCAGAACTCAGGATATAATTGCTAGACCAGAACATGCAGGAGAACAAGAACTGAGATTTATGAGATTCAAAAAAGTACATGACTACATTTAATTTTGGGTGCCCAAAGACTGCACCTTACTTCAGGAGCAGCTCATTTGTTTAAACAGCTTTTAAGTATCAGACTTTTTATACAGATAGTTTCAGCTCCTAAAACCACATCATCAAAGCATCTTAATGAGCTGGTACAAGTTATACACCTGAAAATCTTTGAGTGTGTGGGCTTAGATGCCAAAAATTGATTTCCCTCTGGGGCCAGGAGAAAAAAGATTTTTTTTTCATCTCCTAGTTAAATTTGCATTTGACTTACCTATCACTTTGTGCTGCTTAAATGGATTAGTGACTGAGTCTTGCAGCACAGGAGCTGGAGAGTATTTCCAATGAGTGTACTTTGAAAATGCACAAAATGATTTTAATTCACCTGTTGCAGAGCAATTAAAAGTGGGTTCTGTAACACACGTAGCAAGAAATAGAGGTAATAGCCAGATGACAGAAGGGAAAGGTCAATTTACCAAAATAAAAATGGATAGGAACCCCGTCTAATATCTACTTGAATAGAGGGTCTCCTAGAAGTGCTAAAATTGTGGCTGAATCTTAACCCTCAAGGTCTGGACTGGAACTCCACTTTCTGTACGCCTTGACAAGTCAAGAAGGACTCGAATGCTCAGGCAGGTGGCGGGCCGGCAGTGGGCAGCAGCCACCATTTTGTCTCCTCCCGTTGCAGTGAGAAAGGGGCGAGGGGGAGCAGCGTGTTGCTGGTGCGCTGCGGTTCCCTGAATTCTGATTTTTGTGTGGTCCTCTATGGAGCTAGGACTTGGACTTGATGATCCTTGTGGGTCCCGTCCAGCTCGGGGTATTCTGTGATTCTGTGAATTATACTCAGGTATGCAGACAACAATGTAGTTGGGGGCCTACAGATCAGAGCAAACTGTGGTGGAAGGGGAAGTATATGAAAAAAGGTATTTTCAGAAACATGATAGTTTCTTTAAAAGATAAAATAAAACCTGTATATGGAATTGTCACAACTGTTTTTCCCTTATTATTAGATCCTTCCAAATAGAAAGAAGATCGTAGGACCTTTGATTCCAACAAATAGCTAGACTGAATTTCTGTAAAGGATTCCAAGGTTTGGAAATGTGTAATATCCATTCAATTCACTGGCTATTAATACAAACAAACAAACAAAAACAACAAAAAACAACCACCCTCCAATTCAGTCATCTTTACTATACAGACAGAGGTAAATGATCACTTAAAGAAAAAAAAACACTTGATAGTTATAAAAATTAGCAAAGATAGTTTCAGTGATTAAATAAATTCTGTTGTGTGAATAAAATACTCGTGATGGTGCCAATATTTTATGAGTCTTACCACAAAGTGCTTGACTACTTGAGGTGAAAGGTGGAGAGAGGATTAATTAAATGTTTGTTGGTTCTCTGAAGATTCATGTAGCAATCATACTGTGGGGATGAATTATAACACATACAAGTAACAACACATCTGTTCATTATAAGCTATTCAATGGTAGAGCTTCTCTTGCTCTGTTTTGAGAAGATCTGACATAGTAGAAATTGTAATGGAGAAACTCTGGTTGTGTCTTGTATCCTTGGGATCCCCCCAGCCCGGCCTGGCTTCAGGCCACAGCACAGTGTGGAAGCAGTATGAGTTCCTTGATCAGTGGCGATTACCACCCATTGAGCAAGTGTCAAGTGTGGGTGTTGAAAAATATTGTGGACATGCCCTTGGTACGTATTGAGAACAGAGGTAAAGGTAATAAATAGTCTGTCACTGTTGTCCATTTGCCTAAAACCTTTCTCATGAAAGGACAAATTCCTATGTTGTGCATTGCCTTGTTGTGCCTTCATGTGTTGCATTCTCTATTGAATATTCAGAAGTTTGGCATGGTGAAACAAAATAGTTTAGAGGGACCAAAGGTATTTAATTGCTTAGTGCTTACTGCTGATGAATTATTGTATGAGCTATGTCAAGGAACACTAGAGTACTCAAATGGGCACCTAACATATCTAAGATCAGGAAAGGTGTAGGCTACGTGCCTTTTTAGTCATGAGATAGCATGAAGAAATGTGTGCTGTCTGTTTGATACAACTGTTATAGATGGAGTAGTTAAAAGGCGGCTTGATTGAACATGTTCTGGGTGAAATTTAACTGTAGTTAGAATGAAGCAATTCTGCAGAGCTGGGGAAAAAATTAGATGCCATGGCATAGGATTGTTCACCTCCCCTGAGGGAATTGCACCTGCTGTTATTAAGATGATTTTCTATGTAGGGGATCTTTGACTGCTTCCAGACACTTTACAAATAGGTATACTTGAGCACATTTTCCATCCGCTTTCAGTCTGAGGACCAACCTTTTTCTCCTTAAAGTGGAAGCTGTTACTGCCAGGTGCATCTTTTGTTCCTTTGATACTGGAGCTGATATTACACACTCAAACTGAGAAGCAGAAGCAGAGCTGAGAAGGCATGCTTGCAAAAGGCACTTCATGGGCAACCAGGTTTCTTCACTATTCAGTGTCAGGTACATTAACTTCTGCTTCTAATGATTTTGTTAAGATATTACATTCAATGGTGGACTTAGGACAATGCACTTTTTAAGTCTTTCTTTCTCTACCCTTCCGCTCTCCGAAGAAATCACCCTTCTTACAATAGTTGGGTTAAAGAAAGGAATGGGAAGTCACCCAACATTATATTCCTGTTTCTGCTGTTTTAAATCTCAAATTCCCTTCCTGAATTCCTTTGGATAGATAACTTCTGGCACTCTATTTCCTGTTGTTTAGACCTGATGTATGCATAATTGGATCAAATCATGATTAGATGCTAACATCTGACCCATATGCAGTGGTAGAAAACAGTGGGGAAGGTAAATACCCTCCTTGGCGTCCAAGTTCAGGTTATTTGCTTGTATCAAATAGGTATTGACAGTCAGATAAAACTCAGTGCTGATTTTCCAACTAGTTTCTGTTTGAAAGCAGCACAGCTTGTTCTGAACTAATTAAACAGTCATTCATAGCAGAGATCTGCTGGGTGCCGATAATCAGATATACCGATATTACACTGTAAAAATGGCATTTTAAGGGCAAATTGAAGCTGTGAAGTTGGGCATTCATGCTAGGAAATATGACATATTGCCTACTGAGCCTTGATTGAAGCTGATAAAAATTTGATTGTGAGCTGATGAATGTTATTCAGTATTTAGGTGGCCTCTGTAACCTTAGTTCTGTTCCCTCATTAAGGCAGTCCCAGGACAAAAATAGTGTTTAATATCTGTGTGCTCTGCCAGCTAGGTGTTGCAACAGAGGACCATTTGGTTCTCTGCAGACCTACCATTTGAAGGGGCTGTAAACCTAGTTTGTTATTGAGCAGAAGTTATTTTACAGGTGGAAAAAGCAATGGAAAAAATAGTTTTGAATTCAAGTTGTAAAAGAAAAATGTGTAATCATCAGAGAAAAAGTATAAATGTTTGTGCTTCTCTTTTTTTAGTCATAAGCAAAAAAGATACATCTGAGATGGTGTATTTTGTTGCTTGTTTTTTAAGAGTTATATGATACTACTTTCTGTAACTTCTGATGAAAACATTTTGAGAAGCTTTTCTACTATTTAGGAAAGATATTTGACATTATAGTTCCCAAAAGAATAGTTGGTTTATTTTAAAGACTGTCTTGGAGACTGCAGTGGATGATAGAAGTCAATGGTAGAGAAGACCCAGTTAAATCTCTTATACATGTCTCTTCTGTTTCTGTTTTCTCCTTGGTTTGCACTGCCTATCTGGAGTTATGACTTTCTTCTTCTGTTTACTGTTATTTTACAAGCGCTGCAGCGGTATGCGTGTTAGAGCATTTGGGCCTTCTGTATACCAGCTGATGTATTCGTTATCATTGCGATCTGTCAAGGACCACCTGCTTTGCCTTTGAAGGGGTATCTCATGTTTGCTTATTATTGATCATCATAAAGCACTAAGAAGTGTTTGATGAGCTAAGATCGTGGAGATTAATTCAGCATTTTCTCTAGCTCTATCTGTCTTAAGTTGATAGAGTTAAACTGATAAGAATAGAGAACTGGATCCAATCAAAAGCTTTTCTATCAAAAGCTACTTGGTAGCTCCCTATTGTATTTAGACCAACAAATGGTATCAGATTACAGTAGTATGCCAAAGAACCAGTTTATGATTTCAGACTGCGGGCAGGGAACTGATTACATGCTAGGGCACGGAACTGATCACATGCTAATATATTTTTCTCCATTTTATGCCATTTTTAAAATTATCGTTATCTCTTGATAATTTCTTTTTTGTTTGTTTGTTTTCACATGGCTCTTATTTCTCAGACATAAAGGCCATAACTGCACCTCATTTTCAGCAGACAGCAAAACCTCTCTCAGCTATATTTTCCTCTTAAAGCAATTGCTTGTCCAGTTACCTTCCATGTTTGAAGTATTTTTCATAAACTCATTTTGTTTTCAAGTGTACTAATAAATCTCAAAATAATACAAAATGACGAGTTGTGAAAGGCTTACTAGGCACAGGTACTGTATTCTTGGAAATGAAAAATCTGTTGCAACACCATGACTAAATGTTTAAGCAGTGGAGCAACAGATGATGTTCACTGAGAAAGTAGACTGCAAACTGATTTATTTATGATCAATATTACCCACTCCAGGGAAAGTATCTCTTTGGGATGTATAAAGACAAGTACTGTATATAATATAAAGGAAACAAGTAAGGCTATCCAATGCCATTTAAACTTCAACAGGATGGTTGTATCAGTTTTTGGATACCATACTTTTTAAGAGGCAAGTGGAGAACTATATAGTCCATAGGGTTTCTTAAGTTCCTTACTGTCCTGTTGTTACGTTACAAAAAATTCTGAAATTAAAAGAAAAAAGTCTTCCTTTTTTTTTCTCTATTTCTTCTTCAGATTAGGTTACTTTAAATATTTGTAATTCACTTTTTTTTCAAAGTCCACTTCTATGATGTACACTATCCTCTTGGGGAGGTCAGTATGACATTAGGTCTATTTTAAGTTCACCTCAGAAAACCTATTCAGCTGCATAATCTCTGGTAATGATCTTTGGGAGAGTAAAAGTACATGCTCAATTACAGACTCAAAATTTTCCACTAGCTAAAGAAATTTGGATTTCTTTTCTTCATATCCTGCCCAATTCTCAGCAGACCCAGCTTATTTCATATGTCAGAATTCAAAGACTCTTCCAAATTGTGCATCTTGAGCAAAATTATCTTGATTTGTTTGTTTCTGTTAGGCATTTGAATTTTTACAGTGTTATAATCCCAATATTTCCAGGATATTCGTCTTATACATTTGCTAGCGAGAGCAGAAGGTCCTAGCAAAAATAACCATCAATTGTAGCATATCTCAGTTCAAGAAGCCAGCTTCTTGCCATTTCATAATGTTTAAAGAAATTAACGATGCAGTCTCGTGGTATGGGACTTGGAGAATGTTTTCAATACTTATGCCTTGAAAGTATAACTTGAATTTTTTTCCTTCAGATATTGCAAAGCAATTGAAAATGTGCCCTGCACTGCGAAAAGCACATCTAGTAGCAGAGTAACCAAGTTGTTGGAACTAGCAGAAAAGAACAAGGTTCATCTTGGCTTATTTAAGAATACTAGTTTGGTTTGATCCTGGAATTGTGAGGCTGTGTGTTTGTGTGTATGTTTGGAGGAAAGACAGGACGGGGGACCTGAGAAGAGAATCCAAGGTGGACAGCAATGAGAGTTACAGTACAAGTGAAGAATTGCAGGTCTAAAAACAGAGGAAAGACGGGCTCAATATAGTGAAATAAAGGCAGGCTAAATTATGTTGTGTAATTTGTATTACACAGAGCTGGTTGTAAACACTGCTGTTAGGTTGTCTTACTCTTGTCTGTATAAAAAATTCTGAAGAGTCTGTTGGAGCTTCTCTCTAAAATCACTATTGTTTTTCTGAATTTTCGAAATTCAGTATGACAAAGCTGAAGGCCAAGGAATGTGCCTTCAAGCTGTCCATTGTGCTCAATTAAAATTTGGTGAGAATTTGCCTACTTACCTTTTTTTTTTTTTTTTTCCATTGCTGAAACTCAATCTGTATGCTCAACTGCTTATGAAGCCTGGCTGTAAGACACAACAATGAACCTCAACTTGTATGCGTCCCCCCCCCAATGCAGACACAAGCTTAGCTTAGTGTAACAGCTAGCAAAACAGCACGTTGGCTTTTAAAGAAGGGTGTTCAGTTGGGATCCTCTTAGATCCCTCCTAGGTAGGCTTGTACGTTAGCAGGGGCTGTGCACGCTCTGTGCTATCTGTTAGGAGTGCTGCTCCTTTGCCGCGTGTGGTAAAAGTCACTGCTTCAGTTCAAGAGCAAAGACTTAGTGGTTCTTGGTGAGTTTTGTATGTTAAAAATGTGTGTTGGGATATGGGTTTGTGAGGAAGGAGCCTAGCTGGTGGGAACCTGAAGCAACAGAAGAAGGAAGGGGGTTGTCCTTAAAATGAAAACAACAGAAAATAATCCATCTGTATTCCACTCTTTCTCTCATCTTCTATTTCTTCCCACACAAACAAGCAAAACCAGCCTAACTCACCACCACCCAAAAAACACACACTCAACTGCCTGGGAAATAATGATTTTTATATTTTACAGACTGTATTTAGGGCACTCATTTCTGCCTGCTGAGCAATTGGCAAATGCTCTTTTTTCCCAGATAAATAAGACTTTCATGTAACTAGATAAATATTTTTGTTTTCCGAGTGACCTGGAGGTGACGCCTGTGCTTAAATGACTGTGGAAGATAAGGGGTGATGCACTGCCTGTGTCTGAGCACAGGGCTCCCAGAGATATTCCCAAAAACACTAAAGACTGGGGTGCGCTGTGGTGGGGAGGCAGAGGGATGTTGATGTTGAGGGATGTAATTTTGCTTATTTAGTGTGGGCATTTTTTCTCATAGGCACTGGAAGCAGCACAGGTCTTGGGAAACATGCTTCTCTGTGAAGCGTGTTTGCTGGCAGCAGGCTGATTGCAAGGCAGAGCACCCCATGCCAGGAGGATGGAGAGGGTAGGTGGTGGCAGCTGTGGAGGTGACCGTGAAGAACTGGGATGGGCTGTGGAGGTCGCCTCGGCTGAGATGTTGTAGGAAAATACTGGCTGCCATGTACAACCTGATCCCAACCAAAAAAAAATGCAGAAAAGCAAAGCAGGCAAAGGCCTGCTCCCATCATGGGTCAAATCAAAATACACATTTGCTTGCTGAGTTAGTGTATATTAAATGGAGTTTCATGCATTTGTCACTATAGCGAACTAATTTTAACAGGACCTGATAGAAAATCTAAGCATTTGGCTTTCTTCATATCCCCTCCACCAGACAGGAAGGAAATATGATATAGGAGATAAATTAAGCACCTTTCTGGACCTTTCTCACTGATTACACCTTCCTCTAGCTGCAGAGGGCAACAAGGAGAACCTTGAGAGTATAACCAGACTTCTTAATCCAACTTCTGTGCAATTCCAATTTTTTCTATTACACCCCGTGTCTGCTTTTCTCAACAGCTCTCCTGCCTTGGGAGTGGTAGGATTGGCAGGAAGTGTACCCGAAGCCAAACATGCTTAGAATCATTTGCAGGTTTTGCTGGGATGTCAGGGTTTTGCTTAATTTTCTAAAGCTATAGTTATTGCCTAAATTGCCTAAGCAATCATGCATCTGGGCAAATCTTATAGAGTTGTCAAAATTATCATGACTTACCTCACGTGTGAAAATGTCCACCCAATGACTGGTAAGAGTCGTGCACAGAAAGACTAGGAGCTTTCATCCACTTCTGGCACCTCAAGGAGATGTACCTCATGTCTGAAGTCCTCTTTGAAGAGCTCGTGTTTCAGTGGGGCTGTATTTGGTTGCTCAAGCCTTTGACGTGAGATACCTCTGTTGACTGGAAAACAACGCACGTCCAACACAGTGAATTCATGCACAGCACAGATGTGTTTTCACTAGGCTTAAGTCAGGTGGGCTGGCACGTTAAACCTGCCCAGAGCTGCAGGAGTCCCCCCCTTCATTTCTAGCACGTTTTGCCTCGTGGAGGCTGTCACAGCGCCTGGCGAGAGGTCGGCTTTGAAGGTGGCCAAGTGCACAGCTTGTGCTCAGCTCTCCTGCCAGTGGGTACGTGGTGAGGAGAGGCGTCTGGCTGGCGAGATGCTCAGATAAGGAGCCGGAGGAGACAGCCTGGGTGCAAAGACTTAGCAGAAGTGGCAATTTAAATGATAAGGTAAGGGTTGAATTGTTAATGGGGCAAGGGAAGGGAGATACGTCCCTGTTCCCTGTCCGTCACGCTTGGCTTGGGGCTGCCACCTTGCTTCATCCATTCTCCATCAATGTTCCTCACATGACAACTGGCCCTTATTCATAGCTCACTGAGTTTGTTAAGAGTAAAGATGCATGGAAACTTGGTTGCTGTGGAGATTCAGTGAGGATGGACGATAGGACCTGGGGATCTCCTTCCCTGCTATTTTGTTTCTAACGGAGAGCAACGCTATCTCCCTACCAGGTAGTGCCACCACGCAGAGGATGCTTTGCTGGGATCATGATAGAGTTCCAGGAAAATTTAGACACGGAAATACTTCTTTTAGTTGGTGTTATGCCAAGATTTGGTCAGGACAGTGTATTCTCCTCCTCTGCACCTTATCACTCAGTAACTCAAGAAAATAGGATCTTGCTGAAACCCCAGTGGAAAAATTAATTAAAAAAAAAAAAATGCTGATGAGGAAGTAGAATTTATCAGTTTGATGTAGGAATGTTTCCTGTTGAGCTGCTTGCTAAAAATACATTTGTTTGTAATATTTTTGTTCTTTAATAAAATTGTGATTAAAAGTTTTAGTTATAAACACAAATCATAAATACTGTCCTTTATGGTTCTGTGTTCCATATGGCAGTGAGGATATCAGCAGGAAGGAGCACATGGAAGGTTTGCAATGACAGCAATCAGTAAATGAATGAAAATCTTGTAGAACAGGGTGTGAGGTTAAAATGAAGAAAGCAGCAGCAAACATTTGGCTGTCATCTGAAACAACTGGAAGAACTGAAAAATATCAAAATGTTAATTTTTTCCTCTGGATGAGGTATGCAATATATTATGTCTTTACCTGCAGGTATGTATTTTAAAGCTGATTTAGATATTAATTTTTTATTCTGAAGACCGAACTTATGCGGGGCAAAATAATTGTTTGCCTTTCCCCTGGGAGAAGAAGAGCATCACATATTGGGGTGGAAAGGTGAGGTGGTCACTGAAATATACAGAATGGATAGCTCCAGTGTAGTACTTCTATTGACTGGAATTCTTCAGCAAAGATACTCACAAGCGGCATGAGGGTTATTTCAGTGTTTTCAGCCCTGGTACCACTGCTTCACTGTCAAGAAGTAACTTTATGCTGAATGTAGAATCTAGCTGAAAGGTTGAAGTAGACACCTTGTGCTCCTTGTAGGCTTCCTAAATGGAAGGAATATGCAAAAAAAGTGTCAAAAGAATTTCTACAAGGAATTTTTTTGTTCTCAACATTAACTGAGTGGATACTCTGCCTATCTAGAGCATCACTCTTTAATAAATTCTGCAGATTTGGGATTGCTAAATTACACCATGACATAGGGAAGCATTTAAATTTTCAGAGCTGGCTTCAGTAGCACTACTCATACATGAAGTGCACTTAGAGAAGTCTTTGGAAGATAGTGGCTATAATCAGTATTCTGTTCTGCTCGAGATCCAGATAAGTGGTTGCTGCACAGAAGTAGCAGAACAGAGAGGGAAGGCACCATTTAGCAACTTCAGAAAATGTGTTCTGAGACTGGTGTATTGATTTAATCTTTTGTTGTTGCTGTTATTTCAAGAACTCAGTAAAAGTACGTGTCACATTTAAAATAGTAATAATAAAAAAAACTCTTCCTAATTTCTTCACTAGTACTTTTCTTGTTCTTTACTGACCACGAATGAGGAGAGGACCACGTGACTCTATTTAATTATCTTTTTAGCATAATCTACAAGTTTTCACTTTCTTAGTATTCTTAGTTGTAGCTTTGGGAAATGGAAGATGTTGTTGTGTATACAGCACAAATACATGAGTAATTAGATCTTGGAGCCAGCTGATGTTGTCTGTCTTTTTAATTTTCATTATGCCTTTGGCTCTGTAGCTGCTTCAGTTTTCTTGTCGTTGTTTGGTTTTAGTTTAGTTTTGGTTTATTATCTTACTAGATAGTCGTATATAAAAAGGCAATACAGGGTTAATTGCTGTTCAGGGAAAGTGTTTAAAAAACAATATCAGCTATACCTCATAACAATATTTTTTTCATGTTTGCACTTCTTATTTTTGAAGCTTTAAGATGTATCCATATGTCTGATTCTGAATCACACACATAGGTGCTATAGAAATACAATTAGAGCTTTTGTACACCATCATATTTTTGTTCTTATATTCTGTTTCAGATACGTATTAAAATTTTATAACAATTTTTCATTGTTAAAAAAAGGAACTCTCAAAAGTAAATCTAATTTCAGTGTTTGCCCCTGTAATTAATAGTTGGTCCCCTTGGTCAATTCACTATACAACTACTATAAAAAGTAGTCTAGAAACTCAGTTGTTATCTGCTGTTAACCTAGCTGCTACACCAATAATTGATTTAACAAAAGATTTCCTACTGGATAACTGTTAAGAGAACTGAAAAGCAGAGGCAGAGCAGTGAAAAACTCCAGAAAGATGGGATACGTCATTTGTTTCCTCTAGGTAGTTTTCTGTGACTTTTTGGTCTCTGTGTGTCATTGAATCATAGAGTGGTTTGGGTTGGAAGGGACCATAAAGATGATCTAGTCCCAATTCCCCTGCTACGGGCAGGGATGCTACCCACTAGAGCAGGTTGCTCAAAGCCCCATCTAACCTGGCCTTAAACACTAGGCGCTTTTCTTCTCCTTGTGGCAGTTTTACTGTCCCACAGTAAAAGCTTGAAAAGAGGGTGTCTGCAAAATGGGACTTCATGAAATATCAAGATATTCTGATTTAAATGAAAAATAAATAGAAAAAAATATTGCTGTGGGGTGTTAGAAACTATTAGAGAATGGCTCGATGCTGTGATCTCAGAACAGAAATAACCCTGAGCCTCTGAAAGAGAAGTTGACCAAAGGAGGGTAACTTGGGAAAAAAAAAAAAAAAAAAAAGTAAAAAGCTGTGATTATTATAATGAGCTGTGATATTCAGAGGAATATGGCCCGTATTCTCATGGTAGTAACCAGCTTTGTTTTCTCTGGCGGAGGTAAGGAACTAACAAAATTTATCTTGGTGCTATCCCTCTTAAGCATGTTGTTTACTCTTAATTACATATTGAATAGCAGCTGGTGTTTGAAGAATAATCAAATAGAAAGTTAGTAAGGAGAAGCAGGGCGATAATGATTCAAGCTGATATTTCTTTCTGCTTGTGATGGTCTGGAGGACTCTTGGTGATCACTGAACCATCAGGGCTCCTCCTCAGTCTTGCCTGAAATGCCCAAAACATCAATTTTGTAACAATAGAGGCAGACCAGATTTAGCTCTCAATTTTGATTTTGTAATACCAGGTTTTCATAACTCCTAGAACACGTGGAACTAAACTGTTTCCATCTCTCTCTCTCTATTTTTTTCTTCCTTCCATTACCAAGGAAAAAAATATTGAAAACCGTTTCCTGCAAGAGATTCAACAAAAGCCTTACACTGCTCTGGTTGTGAGCTAAAACCAAAGTGACTGTCCACTCTGCTCTGTTCTTTGAGACTGAGAGATCTATTATTTCAGGGGAATGAAGAAGTCACGCTAATTTTTTGAGAAACCCTCCAAGTACTTTTTGTTAGATACTGAATTGCCTGTAAAGAGCTCTGCCTCAGTAACATCAGGATAATAGCATTTCACTGCCACACACAGATGCTCTAAGAGTAAACATATTAGTTTATGAAACACTCAAATATGGCAATAGTGTAGGCCAGTTTAATAGCTTATCTAGGATTTATAGGTAAGTGAAGTGGTCTTTTATAAACTATTATTTTCTAAAATCAGAAGGGCAGGAAACTTCCTAGTTTAAATCTCTGGCTAGGCAGGGGAAGGAAATCAGCTCCAAAATAGCCAACTGTATTTTCCCATTGCCTTGAACAGCTCTTCAAGCACAGATTGTCTGAAATAGTTGCCATGATATGTTTTTACTTTTCAGGCCATGGAGCTTAGGGAATCAGTTTTTTAATATCTACATCATTTCTTTCCTCCTGGGACTGAAGCTGGTTACCATAGCAAAATGGCAAGGAAGCTGATAAGCTTGTAGTACCATTTGGCAAACAGGGTACAAATTTATTTTATTAAGACAGCGGACTGTGAAAAAATTGAGATTAGATATTCTTTTTTTTCTTCTGCTTTAGTATAGTTTAAAATACTCATGAAGAAAATTATTGAGAATACGTATTGAACAAATGCTCTTGGCTACATAACAAGTGTTGCTGCAAATAGTAGGAGCTGCAGTTTTAAATCTCTGCAAATTTTTGATACTCTCAACATTGCACTCTGATTTCTCTCTTTTCCTCCCTATGGCATCCCTCAAAGATGCCATACTGTGAATGAAATGAGCTTCTGTTTAACAGAATAGTTACAGGTGTCTGTCTCTTTCTACTTAAAAATTACTTTGTCATATAGTTTTTATTCCCTCTAGACAAAGCGTGGTCATCTGTGCCTGTCTTATAAATCAGTCTGCGAAGTCCCTTGGATACACCCACGAAGGATATACCCACAAAGAGCTTGTCTTCAGGACTGAGCTGTTCCTTTTTTTCTGCTCAGTTAACTCCTGAGACATTGCCTGGCATCCAAACCACCCATTGTCTGCTGTTCTGGGTGCAAGAGTTGAGTCACTATTTTGGGGAGTTTGCTTTGGTTTTGCACTACTAACTCTAAGTGAAACGAAGTCTCGGTTTCTTGGGGTTAAAAAAGAAAACAGAATATTTCCTGAAAGTCATTTGTGCTCTCATCTTTTTCCATTTTGAATATGCGATGCGTGCTGTTTTATGTGCACTGACAGATTTTCCATTTACTGTAAAATTAAATCGTTCCAATAGAGAGGATTTGGGAGTCTTGCTGTAATCCAGCCGTGCAAAACATGCTACTTAGTGTTAACCCATTCGATCTCGTACTAACCATCTTGAACTTGGAGAAGTGCTGTTCCCAAGCTGCCAGTAATGCAGCTGTGAAGGAGGAATCAGAGTAACTCCCAGGAAAGCCTACTTCTGCTCCTTTTTTAAGATGTTTCTTCAAGATAATGAGCACTAGTATTTTTTTATACTATGGGGGGATTTTTCATCCTTAAAACCCCAGATTTTTGCTCATTCTAAGCAAAGCAATGTGATGTAGCAGTGGGTTAGGGTGCCTGGGCAAGATCTAGGTGGCAGCTGGCCGGTGTCTGATCAGTTTGGGGAAGAGATGTGGGACCTCAGACCTGGGAAGATTCAGACAGCCATAGAAAGAGCTGAGTAAGAAGATAATTGTAAGGGGAATATGTGAGTTTCGGGTCGGGGCTTATTGCATGTGTGTGTGTATGACCTGCGCCTTAGCCCTTTCTCTGTCCCTTGTGTGGACTCTTTGGATGGAGGGAGCAATCTGCAAGGGATGAGAAGTAGTTTCCTCCTTGGAAACCAGTTACCTGCAGATACGTGTAAGTGATAGTGATGATAACCACCCACGGGTATATGTATATATGTATATATAACCTGTGGTCACTGTGTTTTACTGGAATTCCTGAGTGTGGAACTCGGTGCAGGGATGTAGCCCAGAACGCAGCACTTTGATGCGGGAGCTTCGGGTGTTGCCATCTACTGGCAGCCATCCAGCGAGAGGAGAAGTCCCTCCGCAGTAGTTTAACGTACTGCTTCTTTTGAACTGAAAGATGGGATTTTTCTGTGTAAATCCTCTTTCAGGTCAGAGTTGTTAATAAAACAATTTCTGCTGTCCTCTGCGTATGGATGTAGTCAGTCCCAGCGGGCTTTCTCTGAGACACCGTTGCTCTTCGGGATGTTAGTGTGTGACACGGGGACAGCTCCTCTCTCCTGCACAAAACGTGGTCTGGGGAGTCCTGAGCACCCACTGTGAGCTTGGGGCTTGACAGGCACCCACATGGGTGCTGATTTTCAGAGCCTGGCCCTGTATTTTCAGGGAAGGGGTTGGTCTGGAAATTACTAGTAACAAAGGCAATGGGTATGTTTGAACTCATTGGAGAACAGGTCAAAGATTCCTATTTTTAAGAATATTGCAATTCTGACAGTCTTTTTTTTTCCCCTAGAAGAGATGAGAGGTGTTCCAAATAAGTCTGTCCTCAAAGGGAGAGACAGTACAGCTTGTGCAGCTCTCCAGAAGTTGTAGTTTGACCTCTGTCAAGGGAAATGTTTATATGATACTGTCAAAAGCTGTTTGAACATTATACATGAACCAAATGCTAGCAATGGGCATGTTTCTTTCCTTTTTATTAAAAAATGGTTAGGAAATAAAAGAGTTGCAACACTAGTTTTCAGCAGAAGTTATGTGATTGCTTTGTTACAAAACATACTCCATGTGGAAGCAGAAGAGTGGCATAGCTTTTCCCTTGTACTTGTCCAATCCAAATACACACCAGACTTAATAACTCTCTCTGTAGTCATGTTCATAAAAATGTTAAAAATGTACTTTTAACATAAAATTTTATAACATAATTTATTTAGAAGAACTGGATATTCCAATTGCTCTTAAACCCTGTGAAAAAAAAAACAGCATTTTCTCTTCGTTATTTTAAGCACTATTTCAAAATAGTGGTTTAATGTATCTTTGGTATGTTTTCAGGCCAGATATGTAGGTACATGAGCACAGAAATATTTGTGTTCCTCTGTCAGGTCTGTCTTCATGAGTCCTAGCTGCGTCTTAGCTGACACAGTGGTAGCATTTTTAGATGGATTTTTGTCATAGTAGTTGCAAGGTACTGGATTACCAAAACCAAGATTACAGTATTGCTAGTAAAGTTGTATTTTTACAGTGAAGCAATACACAGTGTTAAGAACATATATTTAAGGCCATATATGGAAGTTTTGTATTTAAAAACTAGAGAAGTGAAATACACTGGAATTAAGAGCTTAAGGTTTAACCATGGCTTGGATCAGGGAGTCATGGAATGGGCTGAGTTCTAGCTGTGCTTTGTTACTGATGGCAGTTTTCCAAAATGTAATCAAGTATTTCTTTTTTTCTTCTCCTTTTTTTTTTTCCCCTTTTATTGCAGCTGGTCTCCAATGTTCTCATCTTCTCCTGTACAAACATTGTAGGCGTCTGTACCCACTACCCAGCAGAGGTGTCCCAAAGACAGGCTTTCCAGGAGACGAGGGAATGCATACAAGCCAGGCTGCATTCTCAAAGGGAAAACCAGCAGCAGGTAAGACCAACAGTGGGAAATAAAAAATGAAATTGCTGAAATGGAATTAGCATGCAAATTGTTCCTGTAGGATTGGATTTGCAGGCCTCTTGCTTGATGACTGATGCAAGCAAGAATAGGCCAATAGGAGACGGCAGGCTTTTTAAAGGCTTGAAAGAGAACTCAGGGAGTATTTCTTCCCCAGTACACTGATGGATTTGTCCACAGACATCAACAAATTCTGTGGACTCTGCTCTGCAGATGAAAGTTATATAGTACACAGAGTGTGCACTGGTTTTTTGCACACATTGGAGCTGTGTGTTGAACATGGATGCAGCACACAGGCTTCAGGTGGACCCTCTTTGTGAGGATACAGTGTGGTGTGTTTATCAGCAAAGCCACTACCAACAGGTAAGGCAGGTTTCTGAAATGAAAGAGGTATAAATTTGGCCACAGAATATACTGTCCCTTGATGCTTCCAGAGAGTCCTCTTCCTGCCTCGTCCAAGGTTTCCTGCCTGCTTACACACCTCTGTGCACCATATAGGCCTGAAGTCAATTCTATTTTATAATAGGATAGAAGTAATAGAATAGAAGTAAGTTTCATCAACATGTCCAATGTTTGTGTGCTGACAGTAAACAGCTTAGTTTTCAAGGGGACCGACCATATTGGCTTCCCGTTTCAGTTGTGGGTTCTGTGGCAATGAACCTCTCGTCTCCTCAGGATTAGATATGAAAGACCTTTTGGACCAGTGTGACTATTCCTTTGCTAATACACATCTCTAACTCGCAAGATGTCTTGCAGTGGTCTGTCCCGTCCAGTTTGAAGGGAATCATGAAATGGGGCTTCCAGTCTTCCCTTGGGAGGTATCCTGGAGCTTGGTTGTGGTTGTGAACTTGGGGAAGAGGTCAGGGGAATGAATCCAGTGGAGCATCTTTGTATCTCTGTGGCAACACAGCTTATTTTTCCCTCATGTCCCAGCCCATCTGCATCTATGGATCAGTCTTTTGGCAGCGTTTATGAGGTTCTTCTGGCTGACATACTTGCTGCTTAACCCTTACGGTTATTTTGACAATATATATATGAAAACCAAATTCACAATCACAGCTCTTTTTTCCTTTGTAACAAATGTAGTTTCAGAAAGATGAAACAAGTGGCCAATCCTCCTTTGGCACCTTGAAATGAAGGAAAGAACTGAGCCAAGAGAATACCCTATTTTATTTATTGATTACAGCTCTGTCCTCCCTGCTGAGAGGGAGGCTGCCTTTGCATGTCTCAAATGCATGTGCCGTTCTGGATTTAGGAGCTTCTGTGCCAGAAGTACCACATGAAAAATGTCCTTACAAGTGCCATAGTCTTTGGCCTTTTTATCTCTCCCTCTTCCCCTCCCCAAAGGTACCATACCATACAGGAGACAGCTAGGACATCAGTAAAACACAGGTCAAAGCCAGTCACTAAGTTGTGTCCTCCAGTACATCCAGCAGGAACCGTGGATCCTGGCAGCTGGGGACTCCTAATAAGATTATTTGCTGCTACAGCCTGCACTGACATTGATTTCCAGGTTCAGTTCAGATGCATCCCTATGCATAATGCATCGAGATAATCTTGAGGTGACAGCAGATGCAAATACCGGCAGCTCAGCCCGCCTCTGTGAGAGCAGGTCTCCAAATAGGCGTGGAGGGAAAGAGCCCAGCACTCTTATCATCGTTTGCCTGTTTCTGGAGACCTGACGATGCTCTTGTGTGCTGTTCTCTATTAAAGGCAGGCAGATTATCTCCAGCAAAGGAGTGTATATTTTCCCTTATTAAGCTTCTACTGGCATCCAAAATTAGAAAGAAAGTAAACAGAAATCCAAAGTGTCCAATCCAGAATAGACAATCCTCAATGATTTTATTACTTGAGATAACTTAGGGCAGAATCATAACAGGAATTACTGTACCTTACACAGAATAAAATAGTAGTGGGTGAAAAAAAATATATATTCTCAATAATCTGCAAATACTTAAGATCTGAGTAAAAGAGTGGTTGTCAAGACTGCAGTTTTCCTTCTAGCATTGCTTGTCTTCTGTCTGTGAAGTCGTCTTCTTTACATCTCTGCATCACTTAACTTGTGATGAATAGTGTTATTAAACCTGAGGACAAGTGGACAGATGTAGCACACTGAATATTTGTTAATGCTTTGGGGTCATCTTGGGAGAGTACGACATAAACAGTTAAAATTCCTGTGTAGTATAGAGTCATTGTACGGATGTGTGTGTTTTATATATCCACCCACGTATACATATATCCATGTGGATGTATGTAAATAGAGTAGATCTGTATTTTACTCCTTAATCTGTGCCTATTCTAGTGAGTGGTGCTTCTTGGTATGCATTTGTTTAATGTATAATTCAGTGGAACTATACTCGCATCGTATTTTGAAGTGAGAATTATATATGAATTTGCTTTTGCTTTTTTTTATCAGGTCAGACTGCTGCCTTGTTAGACTTGTAAAACAGCAGTCCCAGCCACCTCACTTGTACGTAAGTGATTTTACAGTGAGGGCTGCAGTACATTCTAGTCATTACACCAAAATGAAAATTGTACTCTGGTGGAGACTTTAATTTCTGTGCTCCATTTGAAATAAAACAAAGGGATTTTTTTGTTGTTTTGAAGGTCTTTTAGCGTGGCTTGTGCCTTACTGAAGCACTTGTTACAGCCTCCTCCTGGTAGTTTCAGAGGTTATTTTCAGTGATCATGATGCTCCCAGAAAACAGGATGAAAATAATGTCCAGCTCAGTAACACAGCTCAACCTCCTAATTAGTTGTTACACGAAGGATTGTTCCTGTTGCATGCATTCGTTTCACTTGTTAAGTCTTATTCCCAGTCGGTGATAGTTCAGAGTGGTGTTAGTCTCATGGAGACCTCAACTGTCTTGAAAATATTGGTGGTTTAATCTGGCAAATGCCTGTGGCGTCAGGAAGAGCAGGGGTGAGGGTTCTCAAGCACAAGTTATCCAGAAATCTACGTGAAAATCCCTTGGAGTACCAGTAGAAGAAGCTTACTCCCCCAAACATGTCCCTGCTTTTCAAGCAAGTAAAAAAAAATCATCCTTCACTCTGGTGCACCCACAGGGAATGTTCCAAACCTGCGGGTGCCCTGAGCTCCCCGTTGAGCTCTGAGTTATTTAAAGGATGTGTAAAATCACACGTAGAGTAGCAGCTTTCACACATTTGAGGATGCCTATTATAATATGCAAATGACAGCAGTGTATACACCAGTTACCCTGGTAAACATACAAAATGTGTTGCGCTTTTACGCTCAAGGAGTACACTAATAGCTGACAGAAGCCTGAGGACATGTGCATGATTCATAATCTTTATATATATATATGTGTGTGTGTGTATATATATATATATATAAAATTTGGCATTGTGAATGCTAGCACATGCAGTATGCCAGTGAAGGTGAGAGCGCTTTAAAACACAAGTATCTTGTCAGGACTGCTGCAGTTTGGAGCTGGGGAGATAGACATCCCTCCAACACATCTTTTCCTGTGTTATTACTACCTCCTCAGGGACCGGAGGCAAGAATCAATCTCTTTAAGGTACACGTTGAGGGGGAAAAAAGTAAATACTGGGCAATGTTGCAGCCTATAAAATGTCTCAGTGCATGCTGAGTACGTATCCAGTGAATCCATCTTCATCTGGTTTTCCCAACGTTTCTCTCCCTCCTTAGAGGAAGAAATAAGTGGGGAACTTTCAGATAAAGCCAGAAATTAGAATCCAGGAATGTGTTTATAACTGAAGTGTGGGCAAGAGGTTTGGTGACGTGAGTAATTAATACAGGAATGCTGACCCCTCTGAGTCAGGGCTGCAGCTTGAGCCCAGCTGCTCCCTGTGTTGTTGAGAATTAATGAGCTGTTAGATAAAGTTAGGCACCTTCGTTTATTCTACATTGTGTCTGTGTCGTCAGGAAGGAAGGCCCTTTTCTTCTGCTCACTGCAGGGAAAGAAAAATAATAAAAACAAGAGCGGCGCAAGCTTTTGGAATTCTTCAGCTATTCCAGAGCACTGCTTGCAGGTTGAGCTGGAGCTGAGCCCTGAGGAGATGCTCCCCACCTTCTCCAGCCAGAGCAAAAACTTCCCCTGAACTGCAAAGGGTGTGAGTGGGAATAAAATTAAGGGATTGAACGGTCTGGGCAGAATTGATCAGGTGAGATTCCTGAAATACACAAATGTGTCCCTGGGGTGCATGTTACCTGCAGGCTTAAATTCTATAGCTTTTGCATAAAATTGCCACCAAATTTAGAATAATAGCAAGCGCGGGCTTTTGTGTGAGTTTTTAGGAAAATTACCAGAAAGTCATCATTTTGTCATGTAACTAATTTTTGCCTAGCATACAAAACTATATATGGAACGGCTTACAAAATGGTGTTATGAAAGTCACACTGAAGCTATTATCAGTAAATAAAAGTGCAATTTAGTTGTTTCAAGGGAGGGTGAAGAGCAGTGAAATGCTGATGACAGAAGGTGGTTATTGGAAATACTTTTGTAGGTGAGTGGGCGGGTGTACAGGTCTTAAATCAGTTGGGCCCTAAGTGTGGTTTTAGGTGTAGAAGTATAACACCGCATTGCATAGTTGGGCTAACTTCTCGTGCTAGTTTTATTGGGGCATTCCTACTGACTTGTTATCTGCCAAGAACAGGTTTGTGCCTGTTGGGGGAATGTGCCTAGATGATTAGATGGGAAAGGAAGGAGTTGTAGAAGGTGCCCAAGGGTGTTGGGGTGTCAGTCCTGTAGGGCTGTGTGAAAGAGGACTTCGTGGTGGTGTGGAGAGGCTGTGGGGAAGGTCAGATGGTATCATTTAGCAGAATCATTCCAGGAATGTGTATGTGCAATTTCTGAGTTGCATGGATCCTTCATTTGCAAGAACTGGCATTAATCACAGGCCCAGTGCAGCTGGGATGAAAAATAATATTTTCCCCTCTAAAATCATTGAATTATTGTTTCAGGCTCAGGACAGAATCGCAGATGCCTTGACAGAGGGTCAACTGCTGGGTTTGTGGATGTGGTTTCACTTGGTCACACTCTTCGCTCCCCAAACTGATGACTTCATTTCTCCCCAGCGCGGAGCAAAGTGTGTTTGTTAACTGGGCAGCAGGTGTTTTAATTGCTTCATCTGTCTGACTCCACAGGAGCGGCTCCTGCTCTCTGTACTTCCTCGACATGTTGCCATGGAGATGAAAGCTGACATTAATGCCAAACAGGAAGATATGATGTTTCATAAAATCTACATCCAGAAGCATGACAATGTCAGGTAAGAAGAGCAGCCTATCTCCCAGCTGCCAGGGGAGGAGGGACCATCCCAGTATTTAGCACTTAAGTCCTGGGAACGAAGATGACAGCAGCACTTAATTCAAAATAAGTGTAAAAGCTCTAAAGTGCCACCAGTTGACTTTTGTAAGTTTGTCTATAGGATGGGAGGAGGACTGCCACGTGTCTGCAACATCTTCGTCTGATAAGCAGCTTTAACTGATCTCTTTCCTTAGCTTCTTTATTTTTTCTCTTTTTCCTCGATTGCATCTTGGTGGCTTTGAAAAGGTGGAATGTTTGAGTTTGGATATTTTTTTTGACAGTAACAAGCACCCTTCTGATAAGCATTGAAGGGATGCAAGTCAAAGATTGACAGCACTTTCCAGGGGGTGAGTTGCAGAGACCAGCTGAGGTTAAAATCACTTGGAGTAGTCCCTGCCAGTCTGTAATTACAAGCAGGGGGTCCATTAGTGGCAGCCCTTGGCACCTGCTCAGTCACCGGTCAGCCACCCAAGGCCGTGTCGCTCCTTGGTCTGCCTGGATGAGCGGATGAAATGGATGTCTGGTGTCTGGGAAGCGGTGCAGAATCACAGCCAGTCCGTGTTGCTGGGGCAGTCTGTCCCCATGAGCTTCGGCACATCACCAGGTTCCCTGTGTCCACTTCCCAGGGAAGAGGGAATGAACTCATACTTGGTATTGCTGCTGATGTTGCTTGATATCTTCATGGGCTGCAATGAAAAGTAGTTTAACTTAATCTTGACACATTTTAATTCTGCTGTTGTACCTGGCCTCTTTGGGAATGACTTATGTCTCTGCCAAGCCAGGTCCTGGTGCTGTGTAACAGCTCTTTAAGTCTGTAAATACTTCTGCCGAGACACGGGGATGGGGTTGGAGAATCTCTCTCATTCCTCCTTCCCTCTTCCCTTCAAATAAGAGGTTTTCTTATAAACTGCTTGTGTAGCCTTCTCTCTTATGTAGCTTTAAGTATGTTGGTGAATTATATTTTCTGATACTTAGTGCTCAACAAATAAAAGTGGATTTATTGCATCTCCAACATACTGCACCTGCGTAATCTCCAGTAGACGATGCAGTAAAATTCACTTAAAATTCTGAAGCATTTGAAGACTGCAGCAAATTGACATTTCCTTAGTGTTAGCAGTGGAGTAGAGCGGTAATGTACAAGCAGAAAATTGGGAAGAGGGACCTATAGGTTAGGTTTTGATTGTGACTGGGCAAAGTGATAAAGATCCCCTAGCAATACTGAAGACAAAAATGTTATCACCTGTAAAATGCTTTAATGGTTCTGTAATGAAAAATAATCTACATACAGTGATGAAGGCGAGCGGAAGAGGCCTCCCAGAGTGCCCACAGCAGAATAAGTGTTACAGTAGATGTTTTTTGTCTTTGCATCCAATTTTTCCTTAATAGCACTTAGCTTGTTCAAGTAGGTTTGTAAATTTCTCATGGTAGATGGCATTTGTGTATTTTCCTAATAGAGGAATTACTTTTTTTCCAGTACTTAAAGGTCAGCTTGACATTCAAATTGAATGCAAGTTGTTGGATATGACATGAGATTAATCAGTATGATATTATATTCTTCCACATTAGTTTCCATATATCATTATTTGCAGGTCTAAAAGTCATTCGGTACAGTCAAATCTTAGCAAAAGTGATTATCTCTTTTGGATGATACTTCTCTGAAATTTTGTTTTAACTATATCACCAAATAAACAAAAACTAATTAAAAATAATATACTAAATTAGCAAATGCACAACAAGCATGGTATTCAATATATGCATTTTTTTTTTCTTCTTTAGTTCCTTCACTCTGCCAGACAATGGCTTCTTGTAGCCTTTACCCATATGTGCTGAAAGCAAAGAGAAGGTAACATAGGAACATCTCATCTTCATATACTTTAGGGAAATGAATAACTAAGTATGAATATTGAAAGAGGAAACATGATTTGGAACAAATGACTCATTTCACACTAGGAGTTCAGCATGGAGCCTTTGCTCTTGCCTGGGTGCTCTGAAACCACCTCTGGTGGGAATTTTACTGTGGATGGTTTTGAAGCATTCACATGCACCCGGAAACGCGCTGGTGGCAGGGAGTAGTGCCTCCATGATGGGGATTAATGAATTGGCTGAAGAAAAGCAAGTGCACACATTACTTTTCATGGGGAAATGCTCAAGGGGAGGTTTTTGAGATTAGAACACTCCAAGCAATTTTGTTTTGTTTTTGTCAGTATTCAAAAATGTCATAAGATCTGAGTTTTTATGAGCTAAAGGTTATTGTGTTAAGGCAATTGAGAAGCATGTGAAGTCGACGCAAGGGTGCTGTGCCCAGCCATTGAATCTGGTTTCCTGCTAATGATTTATGAGCAGAAGCATTTCCTTTCAGTTCTCAGAGGTGGGAAAGGTCCGTGTGTGTGTGCAGAGGTGTGCGTCTCCCTCCACCAGCGGCCGTATGCAACGGTTCTCTTTTCCCACTCTCCCAGGTTAGTTAAAAAGGCAGATTGTAAATGAAAGTATGACGGATGGGAAATTTTGTTCGCTGCTGATTTAAACCTTTAAGTTTTCTTTCATAGCGCCTTGAGTTCAAGAGCTTCCATTTTTCTGGATGTTCAGGGTGCTCACTGATTTCCCAGTCTGCATGGAGCCCCTGAGCCTGCCTGGCGCTGGTGGTTTCCATCCAGCCGAATTTTGTTCTGTCCCTGTGAGCTCAGGAGGCTCAGGAGCAGAGCCATGCTCTGTTAGCCTGCCTTGACATGCTGTGTGGGAGAAGAAGTTTGCAAAGTCCTGTGCCAGACGAGATTAAATATTTTAATTTTCAGGGATGATTGGGCCCGGGCTTTTGGGACTACCTCTAATTGAAATTAAAACACAAACTCAAACCACTCTACCAGCAGAAAATGTTATGCTAAAACTATGTCAAGTTGCTGTGTGGTTTTTCTTTCTATTTTGAAATGACCAGTTATTCTGTGATATGCTTGGTTTCAGATATTATATTACACACTTTTTTTCCTTAAAAAACAAAACTAAACTAAACTAACTAACATACAAACTATGTAGAAAGATCTTTCCCAGCTGCCAAGAGTAGGCCTGTAAAACACAGCCATTATCCTTTCATAAGGGCAGGTCTGCCATGATATTGCTTACTATGTTACATTTATCTTAGGGGTTAGGTTATCTCTGTGGAGGAAAGGTGATGTTTTTATGCAGAAGTAAAGTGGCCTGTCTGACCTGAATGGATAAAAGCAAATCTTTTTAGAACCTTATCAGGGCTTCCTGTGAATGAGTTCATAATCTCCTGCTTATTGTTATGGAAAGTAAAGTTCAGAGACTAATTTATCCACAATGAAAATATAATTTCCTGTCATTTTTGGCAGCAAAATTTGCTTCAAGACTACATTCTGAAGAATTTAGGGTGATGAAGAAACTAAGATGAAGAGGTTTGGGGTTAATATTCTCTTTTGAGATGCAAATGAACAGAACCTTTGAATGGGGAACGAAACCATTTTCCATCCTGATTTATTGAATGAGAATTAACTTTGACAAATGGAGAACCGCAGAGCGTGACATGACCTTTCCCACGTATGTGTGTTAAATATAAAGTCTATTGTCAAATGCAATCAGGAAAGGAGTTCCCAAGACCATATGAGTAATTTTGGGTAAACAACAAGGTGAGTTACATAAGTAAAGCAGTTCACTTTATCATGAATGAGATTATGTCTGATAGAGAAACCTTAAAATACGTATAGATAATACTGTTTATCTGAAATGCTTCCTAGGCGGAATTTTAAATGTTTTACATTACTGTAGCTATTTATAGTGTCTTGCTGCAGTGATAGTGGCTTTAATGTTATCTAGGTTTGGCCAAATATAGTAATCTCTGTGCTATAAAAGAAGGTTTGAAGTCCTCTGTGAAGGGATCAAGCTTGGCTTTGTCATTGAAATTCCTTTGATGAACTGTTTCAAGCTTATTTTAGGGCTGGCGTCCAAGCATGGTGAAAGTGACAGTTTCCTCTTTTCTACCCTTCACGTAATTCTTATGAATCATGTACTCAACAACATTAACCTGATCTCACGGTTTTCTAAACATCTTGACAACTCAAACCAAACTCCTTGCAGAAATAAAACAGTCCATTTCCTTTCAGCTTTGTAAATGAAACTCATTTTTAATTAGTCTTCTGATCAAATTACATTCTAACACCAAAAATTCTCCCCTTAAAAATGACCAAACAGTCGCACTTTGGCTGAGTGTCAGGGTATTCAGTCGGCCATGTCAGCTAAACCTCTTCATCTTATAGGTGATTTGATGCTTTATTAGTTGATTATGAAGGGCATTAAATTCTTAGATTGCAAGATGCTATGTAATTGTATGTTATGGTTTACAATAATTTCAACTAAACAAACAACCTTCTCCTTCCTGCCACTGTCCTTGCACACAGGACATCCAGTATGAATGTTTCTTGGGGTTAAAGGAGTTTTCAATATAAATAGCAGTATAAGGCTGGGCTCTGACTGCAGCTAGTAGGAGTGCTCCCAGAATAGTGCTGTAACGGGACATACCAGTGCCAAAGCAGTGTGCTGCTTAATGGTGTATTCTGGTTGGTGAGTACAGGCATAAGGACATTTTTCCAACTTGCTAAAAGAGACATGCCTTTTGAAATGCTAAATGGGTTTACAATGAGGCATATTCTCTCAAATCCAGGTCAGACATCAGATTGTCTTTGGGGGCAGTTATGCCAATTGGTTTTGTTCAGGAGCTCATCTGGATTCTGTTTTCATACCTTTTTTTTTTTCATGAGATGTTATTGAAGCTAAGCAAAAAGCAGTTTCATTTTACCATCTTTAAAAAATAAAACTACATTATGGAGTGTATAAATTTGTTACAGTTCTTCTCTGGATATTTTCAAAAATTCCCCAAATAACCTTGTTTCAGCCAAAGCTTTAATTTCTAGGCAAAGCCTTGTTGCCAGGGAAGGGCAGCACCAATAATTCTTATATATTTGCTATATAATTAATTTCCTTCCTCATCTTCTCCTCCCTTTTGGGAGAATGAAATATATGGTTTATGTATGGAGTTGAGGAGATCAGCATTAAGTGGGAAGAAGCCTAAAATCAGGTTTCGTCCATGCTCTCCCTGCCAGTCACTGAGCTTCCATTTCCTTATGAAATGCTTTCGCGGGTTGCTTGCTTGGTTGGTTCCCAGCATCAAGTCCTAGCAAGAACTTCTGCTGTTTTTCTTCACATGAGGCCTATGCCCACATGTACCAGCAAGTTATTTTTGGAGGTAGGTGGGGGGAAACTGTGTGGGTTTCGTGTGGGTTCAGGTGTCCTCCTCATTTAATTGCCATTAGTTCTGGTTCAGGCTGTAGGCTGAGAAAAGTGAGTAGGAGGGAAGTGATCAGCCTTCCCACGCCTTTCCCCAGGTGACAGCAGTGAGTTTTACTTTTTCAGGAACTCTTCTGTTTCTCTGTCAAGAGCCAGCTCTTGGGTACTTCACCTGTGTCTGCCTGGTGTGAATCTTAGCTTTTTAATTTTCCAGAAAATTTAATGATTTTTTTAATAAGATAGCAGTAGTTTTTAGGGAATGTCAAAGTCCCTTTCACCCATGGGTGGTGGTGAATTACTTTGCACTTACCACTAAATGCTTGAGTCTTCCTAGACAATTTGTTGTGTTTGAGAGGGAAATCAGTGTCTTTTGGAGAAAGGCATTCAAGCTAAAACATGTAAAGAAAGGATTTTTTTTTTTTATTTTACAGCCATTATTAAATCTGAACTTGACATCAGAGCTATGCAATAAGCTTGGACATTAATATTCAGGGAGGCATTTCATCCAAATATCACTCCCCCTTTTCAATATGTGTGTTGATGGTTCAGTCCTGAAAACTTTCAAGCTATAGAATAGCGCATGTTTATATATTTTATTGAATCTGCCTCTTTGCGTATGTGCACAGCAGCCTTTAAGAAGAACAAATACATGCTAACTTGCTTAAGCATTCATCTGGCTGTCTGCAGATCTGTCTTTCTGAACTGGGAATACACTGTGATCTTGGTCCCTGCTGGGAACCCCTGGGCATGAGAGTCTTGTACCCTCCGAAGAACAAAACAGATAAATAACTGGTTGCAGGGCACCCCGCTGGATGCATTACTTAAACACATGTGTTGTAATAAAGACAACATCCCAAAAGTGCAGCGTGCCAGGTGACTGCAGATCTGCAGCCACCAGCAAGCCAGCAGCAATTAGGAAGAGCCTGTGATGTATAATTCACACCCTGCTATTCTGAGTGTACACAAGGGTCTGTGAAGTTCACAGGGTGATGGATTGAAGAGTGTTAGATGTTTTAATGATGAAATACTGTGAATAGTAATTTGGAGAGAATAATGAATGTGCCTGCAGAAGTTTACAGAGCAATATTTTAGCTCATCAAGGTTATTTGAATTCTCTTTTTTCTTCTGTAGTACTAGAAACAAATTACATTTTTTTAAAATGCAAGTTTCACTGCTGATTACCCTGATAGTAAAAACAAATGCATTGAATGTATAGTAAACATACATGTATATACATATGTTTATTAAGCAAATCCACCTCCAGTCTTCTCTGTTCTGAAGTAACCTTGAGGGGAAAAAAAATAAAAATCGTAAGAGTCATCTCTGACCAAAACTTTACTTTTATAGAGGCTTGGTTATAAAAACTTTGTTAACTTTTACTTAATCACCTACTGCGTCATGTAGTTAACATGCAAAGTGGTTTTAAGAACATTGAGTTTATATAACATTTGAAGAGGTTCTTGTAAAAATCATCCTACCTTTTTGCTTCCTCCTTAAACTATAATGATTGAAAAGCAAAAATCAGTTAAACTTCTTTGTTCTGTAATGCACTGAACTTTGCAAAACTATTTAAAGCACTCCTTTTACAGAAGCTGAAAAAGAGAAGCACAGTGTTCAAAGGGGATGGGTTAACTTCTCTTGTCTGCTACTATGTTTACACCCCTCAACAATTGTTGCTAATGCATGCATCTGTTTTCACTGGTGTATATATCATTTTTACACCGGATAAATAATGAAGAGCCAAAAGCTGAAACCAATTAGTGGTGAAGAGCTCTTGAGAGGTCTGGTATCCTGTGATTCAAGTTAGTGCATTGCTAACTTGAGTCTGTCCTCCACTCTCTGAAAATAAGAGTGTATTCTTGAAAATTTCAAGTTTTTATTATTTTTGCTTGAAACTTAGAGGTTAAAAAGTTAAGAACAGGCTGGTACTGACTGTGTAAACTGCAAGATTCCTTAATGGTGTTTCTATAAGAGACCAGGCTAAGAACAGGTCGCTTCAGATAGACAGCTAAACAGAAATAAGAAGCAGCCCGAGGACTGCACAGAACAGCAAAGGAGGAAAAAGACCGAAGAGTCTTTTTTGAATTTCACAGGGCATTGGCTTTGTGGAATGATGGAGGTGATTTTTTAGAAATCGGAGATTTTTCTGTGTCCATTTGTGTTTCTGTTACAAAGACTTTGAAAGATGCACCAAGTTTTAAATGGTGCGATTGTGAAGGATTTGCAAGAGCAAATATGTTGTGAGGAATTGGAAGTTTGCAAATAATTTTCGTAAACCACAAAGAAGTGCCTGCATTAGCTCTGCTTGATCAATGATCTTTTTTTAAAAGTCTGCAAAATACAGGAATATGTGTGTTTTCTTCCCCGATCCTTAGCCAGCAGGAATATTTGTCTGCTGTTGCTGTACACGTTTAGCAAGTACCTGAGGCCCTCAAAGGCACTGAAAAATTCTAAGGATGTTGCCATTCCTAGATGAATCCATTAAATATATAGGAGGATACTCAGGGTTTGAAATTAGCTCCCTCAACTCCAGGTCTACAGAGCTGGCCCCCAAGACATGGTGCAACGACTCCTTGTGTTGGGTGCTCCACCACGTTCAGCTTCAATCTGTGTGACTATCAGCAAAATATTCTCTCCCAGCCTCCTCTGGCAGAAACCACCCCAGTAAATGGCTGGTGACGCAGAAGGCTGGATGACCACAGCTTTGTTCGGCTGTAAGTTCATCCATAAATCCCTGTTTGTCCCCTTCAGCTGCTGGAAGCACAACTTGCCCTCCCAAATGAAGAGGAAGGCTGAATGTGTGAGGCAGCTGGGATTTTTTGTTAAAAATGAGATACAATAGAGAGAGTTTGTTGATCCACCAACGAAGACAGCTCACTTGTTTATTTGTTGTTGGTTTTTTTCTTTTTTGGTTGTTGTTTTGGGTGCTTTTTTTTAGCTTTAACAAGAATTCTTTGCAGAGTCTGATAAATACATCAGCACTATTTCACACTCATTGTGGGGAATGCGTTGCTAATAGGACGTTACTAGGACAACCCTCGTTCTTCTGACAAGCACTTAACTTCAGCTATCTCCGAGGCCTGGCAGCCCCATACATCAGTGCTGAATGCAGTAGCAAGTTGGAGAGAGGCATTGTGACATCCTGGGATGTGAAGGAGATGAGAGACATATGTCACGGAGCTTGTGGGATGTTTGTGTAGCAGGCAAAAATGACAGGGAAGACCAAAAAGCCTTGGAAAGCAAGGAGCAAATTTAGCAATTGTTAGCGATGGCTGGAGAAAAGGCAATGAGAAAATGGAAAAAAGCCACGTACTGTTTTAGATAGTGGGCGGTTATGTGCCATAGTGGTGCTGGTGGAGAGCCTCCGACCCTGCAAACATGAACACCAATGTGCTGCTGCTTTCTGCAGGGGTTGTTTGCAAAGAATGAGCTAATAAGAATCAACTTGCAGAACAAAGCAAACAAAATTTTGGCTTCTGCTCAGGGGAACTGGAGCAATTCAAGTTACAGATCCGGCCACAACAGGAGCCAAATGGTGATCCATAAAAGTATAATTATTCTGTTTCATTTGGAGCCTTTTGTTCTGGATTATATTCAAAACTACTGTAAGCTCCTTTGTAAGATTTGTTTTCTTTCCAGGAAAGAGAAAAAGAGGCCTTTTGAGTTAATAGTTCTACTTTGTTTTAATTAAAAAGGAGGAAGAAACCACGTTTTCTGTGCCTTTCTTCCTTTAGAGTCTTGCCTTTTGCAGAGCAGCAGCCTGCAGGTCACAGTTTAGGATGACAGGTCCGATGTAGGACAAAGTTGTGTCATAAAACGTAAATGGTAAGTGAAAATCTGTTTTGAAGATCCAGTGCTCTTTGTCATTTACAGCTGCAAACTGAGTAAAATTTTGTTACGGAAATCAGAAGCGATTACAAATCTCTTGCAAAGCCCACAAAGCCTGAAATTGCAGCTGTGACTTTCCTGCTGAGCTCCTTTTCCTTGGAAGTGCGTAATGATGGAAGGAATAAACTGAAAATGGCGTACTCTCCCAAAGCT
This sequence comes from Anser anser, assembly GCF_964211835.1. NCBI lineage: Eukaryota > Metazoa > Chordata > Aves > Anseriformes > Anatidae > Anser > Anser anser. The sequence goes on along the minus strand of NC_139726.1, from coordinate 15,501,012 downwards.
TAAAAACAACTGGAAAAAAAAAAAGGAGGAAAAATAGTGTTGGCGATCAACTGTACAAAACTAAAGTTGTGTTTAAGGATGAAATGAGGGATTCTGGGGGGACCTGGGATTCTGAGAACAGCACAGGAGGGTGACAGCGTTTGCTCACACATTGTGAAATGTCATCTCTGCTGAGAATCACGCAGGGCTGCACTTCTGTAATACAGAGTAACACCAAGTAACACCAACTTCATTAGCATTTAGTAGATCACTGTACTTCACTTACACCTATCCATTCCCTGGTTTATTTAAATTATTTTTTATGCGTTCTTTCATGTCTTCTTAGGTTATTTTATCTGCAGATTTAAGGATCATTTCTAGTGGAAGATCATAAAAGCTGTATTCTGTCAGTCTGTCATGTCCCGCAGCTTTTTATTTTTCTATTATAAATATGAGACCCAGAATTTCTTGGACTACTAATAACTGGACAAATTGTAAGCCATCTCACTGGATAACGCGCACTGCTGGGAAGCACCTCCTTGCATTTTTTAGGGCCTTCCACTCACAAACCCTTGTGTGAGTGTCCACGGCTACCGCTCAGCCCCATGGGGCAGGCTGCGGGTGGCTGCTTCATTTAATTTGACTAGGTAGAGAGGCTGATGAGAGCTCAGACGTTCCTGGCTCCTGTTACAGAAGCATCCTAATGAGCAGCCCACGAGGGCTCTGCTCTGGCCAGGCTGCAGAGGGGCAGTGCAGAGGCTGCAAGCGGGGAGCGTGCGCAAACAATCGCGCTTTGTGCTGGGAGCCGCTCACGATGCTGTGGCTGCAAAGGGACTCAGCGCTAAATTACAGGGTGGAGACCCAGAGAAATTAATGAATTCAGTTGATATTCGGGGTGACAGAAAGTAAAACGCCAAAGTAGTGAAGGCCTGAAGAGACACAAGGGATGAGGCATCCCCTCCTCATCTGGGAGCGCTGAGGCTCGACCCACACGCCTGTGCTGGGTATCCAGGCTCAGTGTCCCCACGTGCAAGAGGGCATCTGAGGCCACATCATCTAGAAGTGCTAACCAAACGGGGAGTCCTCATTTTCTTTTGTGAACTCTCCTTTTTTAATACAAAAGAAGGAAACCGTGCAGCAGCGTCTTGAATCCCACTGTCCCATGTCACGGGGAGCACCGTAATCAGCAGGGCAGAGCGTGGTGCTGCCTGCCTCTGCCTCTAATTATTCCAAGTATTTTATACATAAAGAGCAGCTGCAGCACGAGGTCCTGAGGGCAACCTTGTTTCTTATCCAATATAGCCCCTTGTCCAGTTCAGGCTAGATTCAGGCAGAGAGAAAATCAGACCTGTATTTGCTCCCTTCTGTCATGCAGGGGGGTCTTAACAGACAGGTTCCTCGCTTGCCTTCTCTCTCCATTTATTTATATATATATAGCAGGCTTTTGCAGAATATCAAAGAATACAGGCTGCAAGTCACTGTGTGTGCTCCTGTTCCTTAAAGGTGTGCTGGTGTGCTGGGGAGTTTTAGCTGGCTGCAATATGGGTTCCCAGCAAAGATTTGGCAAGAGTCATCCAGCAGGCAGCGCGGATGTGGTAGGGATGTTCCTAAATGCGGGACACATCCTTTTCTGCTGTAGCTGCTGACTTAGCCTGAGCCCTGTCTGTATTTCTCAGTCAAAAAAAAAAAAAAAAGTCAACTATGCCTGTAAAATGCTAATATGAGGCTCAGACTGAAGTGAAAATTCATCCGCTGGGGTTTTGCAGCCTCCCTAGTCCTTGATTAACCACAGAGTGTGCAAAGCAAGCAGGAGGGGCAGAGGCCAGTGTGATCCTGGGGATGATTTGCTTTTGCGTTTGACCACTGTTAACTTTTGTCCGGTCTGTTTGTAAGGACTCTGCTGACCGGCTGTTGTCAGCAGGATTTTTTTTTTCAGTTGCATAAGGACTGGGAAAACAGTGTCTGTCTGACTCTGCCACAGTGAATGGCTTTCAAGTTAAGCCGTGGCTGCAGTTATTGTGCTCTAGCCGTGACACTATAAATAAAGTTATTAACAGCAATATGTAAATGGGTTTCTATTTTTGTCCTCTGTATTGTTTGCAAAATCTAGGGCAGTTATTCAGTAAGAATCATCTGCTGTTTAGCACTGAGCCTACCAGCATTTGATGCTGTGTGGGCTGTTGCTTTTTTTTTTTTTTTTCCTTTGCCTTTCTTTCTTTCTTTGCACTGGCTTTTAGAATCCAGCTCCTCTGCAAGTTTGTTTATTGTGGTATATAAGAAATAGAGGAGCTGTGCTAAGCATTTTCAGGCTTCCGGAGAGTGGCTTGGTACTTAAGAATAGAGAATCATCTCTTGATATCTGAACTATAGGAGCATTAAAAACAGCTACACAAACATCAAATACCACAGCTGCTATTTGCCTTAGTGTGCATCTTGCAAATTCCAGTTTGTTCAGACATCTTCAGTTTGTGTTTCCTTCCGCTCCCCTCCCGTGGCTCCGGCTCAGGCTGGAGACGCGTGCCCCCCTCGCTGGCGCAGACCCCGCGGGAGGGCACAGTCGCGTTGTTTTAGAAACACTTCCCTACTGTCATGGCTACTCCTAACTGGAAGGGCAAATTATGCTAATCCGAGGCATCTGTTTAGGAACCTGAATGCATCTGTGCTGGGGACAGCGGCAGTATTGCCTTGCTGACTAGCAGATACACTGCACGGCACATCGCAAGCGTGGCTAAGGCACGCCGGCTGAAGACCTGCACACACCCTTCAGTGCACCACACAAGGCAGCTTGTTCAAACTTCTTCCTGCTCTGCACATCTATCTAGCTCTGGCTTCCCCGAATCCCCTGCAGAGGAAGCCCCAACCTGCTTGTCCTGCACCTCATTAGCCACAATTTCGGTGCCAGCTGTGCTGGCTTGCAGACAGGCATGTGTCCTCCGAACGCCGTTCGATGCAGCGCTGAGAACAGCCATCCTAGAGCTGAGCCACCAGCAGGCTGTCTCCTGTTTCACTCCTAACATGCAGTGGTGGTTAGTTTTATGGTATATATATCAGATGAACGTATAGCAGCGGTTTGAGGTTGTGACAGCTGCTATTGTACACTGGACGGATCCTTTCAAACGCCTGGCACTTTATTTCATTTTTTGTTCTTTAATCTTCCAGCCGAAATTTTTGCTACTCTAAAGGCTTAGAAAGTAAGCAGAAGTAAGCTAAACTGGTTTAACATAGATGTAGAAAGAACCACACCAGTAACTTTCCTCCTATTTTTACACTTTGATGTACATTACTATAAATTAAATATTTAATAAGTGGTCCCCAAGGTGACTTCCTATACTATAGAAAAGATCTGGTCAGACTCTATTGATTTTATTGGTATTAGTTCAGTGGTAAACTAATAACTGTTTACAGGAACTTCATTTGGAGATGATATTTTGTGAATATTGAGAGTAGGAAGCAAAAGGCTTAGTGAAATATCTTAATGCATTAACACAGAAATGAAATTTTCCAATGGAAAATGCAAGAGAAAAGCCATTTCTTTATATGCAGATCTATTATTCCAGTGATGGCAATTACAGTAATTCTCTGAAATCAAGTTAAAATTACATGCCTGCTTCATTATGAGAAGAAACCACTGATTGCAAAAATCAAGGGAGATTCGGCTGAAAGTTAAAAAGACATCCACAAGCAGCGGGCAGCCCTGCCTCACCGTGCTGCCTGCTGCAGCATCTCAGGGGGAAGGCTTTGTGCGGGTGTTCTTGGGATTCACGAGGTCAGGATTCACATTCCTGCTTTGCCACAGTGTTCCCATGTGACTGACCCCTGTTATCTACCTTCTTTATATACCGTGCTGCTGTCTGGGTGAAATTGTGTGGCGTTGCTTTCGTAGTGCTGGTGAGAGAGTGGAAAGATTTGTGGGGTGCTTGCACACTGTGCTCATGGACCCACATTTGTTTTCTCTGTCTGCACACCCTTCCTCCTAAGTGCCTTTGAGGCTTGATACGCACATACGCGTTTAGTGCCAACATTGCTGCAGGCTGTAATATGTCACATCTTGTGAGCCATGGTCTGTTTGTTTGGGTTTTACACCAACTGGAGTGGGAGTCAATCTCTTTAGTCTGTTTTCTCATTTATATTTGTAAAAAACAATTTTTTTTTTCCATTATTTCCTCTTATTAGCCATTACCTAATGCTGGTTTGTTTGAAGACTTCATGCACTTATGAAGCCCAAGATACAGTGGTCCATTTTATTTTATGGAGAAAGAAATTGGCAGAGACAGATAAGTGGCCACAAAGTCAAATGACAGGCAGTCAAAGATGAGACTCAAGGTGTCTTGATAGCTTGTATCTTGACCAGCATAATGAAACAAAATTGCTGTAAATGGTGTTTTTTGGGGGTTTTTTTATTTGCATAGGTAATCTAAAGGCCATAATGTAGATTTAAGACTAATTAGCAGGTACAAAATGACATCTATATGCAAAGTATTTGGAATATGAGGTCAGTTAGGGAATGAAGAGGTGCATGAAATTTAATGTTCCATGTTCAGAGATGATCTTTGCATAGAAATATGCAACTTAGTGAGCTCACCTATACTGATTGCCTCAGAAGGGGAAGTTTTTTTACTGCTGATATTGATTGCACAGTATTTCATTATATTTACATTGCTTCTCCACGGCAGCTGGAGTCTTCTGTGTCACCAGAAGGAAACGCAGCTATATGTCTGCTCAAGTGTCATTGATCTGTTGCGATGTGATAGTAGACTAATATCACACTATTAAAAAGAGAAGAAGAAAAAGGAAAAAAAACTTAAAGTTAGATTGTAGTCCCCATAAAGTTGGGAGAAATTTACTCATGACTTGAGCATATCTATTCATTACTGGTTCTTATCAGATAAGAAATATTAATATAGTGCACAATAACCAGATAACAGGTTCAATTTCCTGCAGGGTTTTTTCCTTTTCATTTAATTCTGAAATTACAGCCAATCCCCCTTCTCACTGAACATATCATGTGTTTTATTATTAAATTTATTATCAGGTTTGTTTATTAATTAAGAACAAGATGATCTCTCAATTAATGAGCCGAACCATTTTCTTTGGTCAGCCATTTTACCTTTCAGAACCCCTAACAAAGAATTATGTCTTAATTTAAAAGTTCTTCTCCTTTGATATTGCATTGTTGTTTCTCAGAAAAGTGGCCATTAGGAAGCATTCATGGTTAAGTTTCTCTGTATAACTTGGGTTTCTGTTTACAGTCTCACTGATGTCATTTAAAAAACGCAAACACTCGATTACATTTAAAAATATAAAAATGAGGAGGCAGCAAGTCAGCTCATGTTGGCTGTTCCAGAAAGGGTGGTAAGATTCATGTGCCTTTTCTCCAGCAATCAGTTCTCCCAACAAATGGCCACTTCAGTGTTATCAACCTGGTAAGCTCCCAAACACGAATGGCAATTGCCTGTACAGAAAATTGCATCGCTTGTCTGTTTTCTGCTTATCTGTGAAACATTCTGAGTATTTTTGTACCTAGTCTGTGTCCTTGGAAAAAAAGCAGATTACTATAGCAAAGGCATAGTTGCTCCTTACTGATGTAAGTTATGACATTTGTATTTCAGTGCAGTGTTTTCATTATGTCATCACTTTTCAGAGGAAAAAGTAGAAGACACCCCAACTTACAGACCTGGCAGAATAAATAAATCACCAAAGGACAGGATGCTGGGGAAGTTAGTGGAGGCAGTGAAGAAGTGAGGATATGTTCAAGTGATCACTGCGTGCAGAATTCCTGCAGCTTTTTGGGTAGGGAGTGCAGAAGTATCATTATTTTGGTATCCATGATACCAGGGAAAAACAGAATGCGATCTGACCAGGTATGAAGAGCTCATTCTTTCAAAAACAAAGACAAAGAACCAAGTAATATATAACAGAAAACACTCCATACTTGATTCAATACAATTTACTCCATCTCTACCCCTTATGCCTAACCCAGTATTTCAAGATACACATGTGAAACTGTTAACTGTCCATGCCAGAACTTAATACTCTCTTGCCTTCTCTGACAAGTGACTCACTGATTGCTGGCACTCAGCCTCTATGCAATAGAGCATGCTTTATTTAATATTTAAGTTCTGAGTTTTTTCTTTTTCCTGTTGCACTGCTTCTACAGCATTGGTCACTCTTGCAAGCAGTCCTCTCGAAGGAGGGCAGGCAGGAACAGCGCCAGACTCCTACAGCTGTGGTGGTAATGGATAGTCCCTTCTTGCGGAACGCTCCTAGCTCTGACTTCCTTCTTGTTGGTTTTTGGCAGGATTTTGACATCAAAAATTGCTCTAAGGCCAGAAAAGAGATTCCGAAAATGCTCACAGCAAAAAGCATGCCTCAAGTTTGAAAAACAGAAAATAGCATGACTTCTCCTTTTTGTTTTATATACAGTTGTGAACTTCAGGCTGTCTTGTGAGACAAATGAATCTGAGATTTATTTTGGTGAGGGTTGGATCCAGCTTCAGTTTGGACAGACCTGCCAGCTGGTTTGCACTGGTCAGGAAGGCCTGGGTGAGTCTGGGCTTGCTCTAAATGGTTATTTATTCAGCTATACAGTAGATAAGACTCCTTTGCACCAAGTGTGTCCTTAGACTTTTCCTTCCTAAGCTTCCTCAGAGGTGGAACAGATTTGGCATCCTTCTCACTTTCGTGTTTTTCCCCTGACCTCAGTGATTGGACATACATTTCTCATTTCCATCAGTTCCTTCTCAGACACTTGAAAAAGTCCCTCCTTAACAACCCCAAATCTCATTTAGGCTGCTTGGATTTTCTTTTCGCTGTTCAGCAGACAGCAGCATGTAATTTGGCTTGTGATGATGGAGTAATAAGATTCCTTCCACTCATCTGAAAGACATCTATAATGTGCTCCACCTATAGTTTGGCAGATAGCCACTACATATCTTTATTTGTTTTGCCTTTCCCAAATAGTTTTTCTTCCCAACAGGCTATTTATTGTTCCTGTTCCCAGTGAAGAATCAATCTGGTTAAATATAGCCTGCTGAAATAGGAAAATCTTTTAACTCGAGATGTTTAGAGGGAGAGGATGGCAAGTTTTTCATGTTTAAAATTAAAAATGAGTACTGAAGCTGCTTAGCTATAAGTAATTTCTGATAATTGGGGTTGCTACTCATGCTTGTAAACTGCAAACCTATGAAGGTCATGGAAAAACTTTTCCCTGTGTGACTGGTGCAGTCTTCCCCTTCTGCTTGGTGATCTCAGAATCTTATTTCCTGCACTGGCAGTGAAGGGCAGACCACAGGTGTCGAGTTGAGGAGCACTGACCATGGTGGAAAATGCCGTGCCGTTTTTCTCAGCAGCTCTTGGGAGCATGAGGAGGGCTGGACGCTCTCAGCCCGACGTTCCCAGGAGCACACTGCTAAAGCAGACAGCACGAAAACCACAAATGCTGGGAGTTTGTGCTGGTTGTATCCATCTCCCATCTGTGTCCCCCAGGCAGCTCTAACCTCCACTCAGTAATGCTCATCTGAGAGCAAACATTGGAAAATCAAGTAAATGGAGGGTTCTGCAGTTGGTATCTTTGCAAATGAGCCTTGGTCATCCGCAGGGGCTCTGCGGATGGCAGTCCGCACATTACCGCTGATGTCTCCAGAGCCATCTGGTCTCCTGCTTTTATGTCGGTTCTTTCTCTGTCACCAGCTTCAGTCGGTATGGCCTTGCAGAGTGAACTTCTGGAGTATGGAATGTGGTTTTGGTTTACATTTGCGGCTACTTTGGAAGAGCGACAGGGGCTTTCTGCCTTAACTCTTAAGAAAACGGTAAAAAGGCCCACAGTTTTCTGGGCTTTTGTTTTGGTAGGGTTTTTGTGTACATTTCTTCTTGGTTACTGTATTCTCTCTTTCTCTCAAGCATTGCTTTGCTTATCACAGCATTTGTGTATGTACGTGCCTTCTCACCCTCTTGAGCAAGTGGGAGCCAGCATGGCTGGTCCCAAAACAGAGCACTGTCGTGGTGCGTGGCCGAGTCCTGCTTCCCACGGGGGAGCCGTGCCAGCCGATGTGTCACTGAAGTGCTACGGCTCAGTTACCAGAGGTGATTCCCAACAGTAAACGGATCTTCTGCAAAATGACCATAGAAGTTTAGGAAAGAGAGAGTTTATCTTTTTACTGTTGTTGTGTTGGTTCTTTGTTGTTGTTTTTTCCATGACTGTAAGAAAGGGAAATATTTTAACTTCTGTTCTGTCTGATGTCCTGCTGTTCTGGAGAATGTTTTTGGTATTACTGAGGCTAAGACCTTACCCTGTCGCGTAGACATCCCTAGAGAGCAAGGCTGACGTGCTGTTGAGACATGAGTAAATCTGGAGGTAGCAAGCAGCCTTTGCTGGACCAGTCACTGGGCTGTTCGTCATCGCAGTGATCTGTGTGGGCCACTTCGCCCTCCTTACGTGGGCTGTGCTGCCCTTAATGAGGCTCGTGTTGCTTTACCTAGACATGCTGCCCGCCAGTGGTCCATTTGTACTGAGTCCTGCATCTGCTGCTGCAGACTTGTCCTCGGTTTGGTTTGGTTTGGTTTGTCCTTTTGTTGTTGCTGCTGTTAGATTCTTGAGGGAAAGAGTGTGATGAGATTTTCTCACTTTCCAGAAGGTGAAATCCTTTGCGTGCATAAGATATGTGCATAGAAAAGAGCACACAAAGCATCTCCATGCCATCCCATCCCCATGGGGCTATAGCAAGGAAAGAGAAGACTGGGTGCATCTTGATACCAGATCTATTCTGAGAACTTCTAGAACTTATCACTATGCAGAACAGCTTTTGGGCTTCCACTGCTGGCAAAGAACTTGCGCAAATGAATGTCCAAGTGCAAAAATTGACTCATTTAGCAAACTGCTCAAGAGATACTCAAAAGCTGTCTACATATGGTTCTGGGCAACTGGCTGTAGATGGCCTTGCTTGAGCAGGGGATTGGACCAAATGATCCCCAGAGGTCCCTTCCCACCTTGGCCATTCTGTGAATCTATGCAAACTTTGGTGTTAGGAGCCTTCTGCTGAGAGTTTTGTCATCTTTACCTCGTTTTCCTTCCTTGTTTGTAGTATCACTTAATAACATGCAACACCAATAGCAGTGGGTGGTGGTGCAGAATAACAGCAGCATTTTTGAGACACCATCCTCACCAATTAGCCTGGTGAATTCATGGACATGGACATGCTGGGTGTATAGCAAATGACTTTCTCTTGTTACACCTTTGCTCATGAATGCAAATTAGTGAGCTTCTACTTAGTGAGTGATGGTTATTTTGTTATGGTACATTAACTCTTCCTTTTCTTTTTAGGTACCATTCATTGCAGTAAAATACCATGGCTTCTATTCACATGCAGTTGGATGCACTTAGCTGTTTTTATGTCATTAAAGCTCACCGAGTCTGGGGTTTTGTTGTTTCCCATGCAGTGCCTGTGGTGTTCAGTTTCCAGTAACACATGGTGTTTATATTCATGACTGGCATTACCGTTGTGATGGTGATAGGGTTTGTGTTTCTTGCCTTGCTTGATTTATGTTGTGGCTGGCGTGCATGGCACGCACATGTCTTGAAATAGAACATGACTGTTTTTTGTGTTTTTGCATTAAAAGCACTGATGATTTAATTTAGCATTTTGAACAATCCTGCATTTGCAGGGGAACCTGGCTGTGTTGTGTCCCTCTTTCAATAACTCTACTAGCCTCAGATATCTAAGGCTGCACTTCAAAATCACTCTCTGTAGGTGTTTGTGATTTTTAAAAAATTCATGTGAGTTTCCTGCTTCCCACTTTTTGCTTAGCTCTTCCTAATCCTTACATTCTTGGCTTTCTGGCAAGATCTGTCCCCTTGCCGTGCTCTTGCTAAGAACCTCCTTTGCCATCCGTAAGATGCTGCAGTGCTTCTGCCTCGGGGTCTGTTAGCAATGCAGTCACAGCAAGGATTACCTGAGTTACAGGAACCAGTTTTAAATGATCTGCAGTGGTGGAAGGGGCAGGGGGACGGACCTGGCACAGACATCAAGGGCAGGCAGGCAGCAGGCTGGCCTCTGTGCAGAGGGGAGGATGGCAGGATCTGGAAGCTGCTCGAGCTCCTTTTCATCTTTCCTCTCCAGCAGCCGTGAGCCATATAGGGCAACAGGCACAGAACTCAGCTTGTCTTGTACAGCTATCAAGTCTTGAGCCAGTCCTTGATGGAAATAGGAGCTGAAATAGGAGCTTAGGAAAGTATTCACCTCTACCCTATAACACAATTTGTGGTACTTTTCGACCTAAATTAAATAAAAATAATTTTTGAGAAACCTTGTAAAATGAATGTTAACTCCCCATTTCTTGTCCTGCCTTCCCAGAACTAAGTCATTTTTTGGTCTTTTTTGAGGTCATACCCTGGTTGCTGCTGGACAAAACCCAAATCAGATGGTAACTCTGAAGTCAGCGATGAAGTGGAAAATATATCAAGAGCTCTGAAGCCATTACAACATTTTAATTACTTGCGAAATGGGTTTTTCCACACAGCAATAGCCTTCAAGATGAAGGGACCGGGACTCTTTGCTGATAATAGTGGCTGAAGCCCAAACTGCAGATTGTGTGGTCAGTCCCTTCCAGTCAGCTTCATTTAATAGTCCTTCTAAACCACTCATTTATCTCATGATATTTTATAGCTGTAAGAATCATTTCATTTGACCTTTTGTTGACCACTGTCATTCACCCCAAATTTTGGCACAGGGAAGGCCGATTACTGGCATTATGCTCCCACCAGCAAGGAAATGCCTTGCCCTCTGAAGACTGACAAATAGTTGGCTTGAGTTGTGCCCTTCGGCACAATCATCCATCACCAGTGTCCTTTAATAAAATCACCTCATTGCTAAGGGGAGCTTGAATTGAAAGGCTGAAGTGAACTGGGGGCAAGGACCTAAGGGTGGGGGGAAGCTGTGTGGGGAAGGCTTCTAGGCAAACTGGCCAGACTGGGAGATGTTCCTGCAACCTCACTGTGCATTGAGGGTGTAAGGAAAACGAGTAGGCTGCTTTTTAAAGAAAAGCTCTTACTAAACACAAGATGAAGTTCATGTGCTGTTCTCTGGCAGCTGTTTTAAGAGAAATATTTTTTTTCTAGTTTTTGCTCGGCTGTTGGGTATTTTGCAAGGAGGAGGGTGAATTCCAGGGTCACTGGGGTTAATAACAAAAGGAACAGAAGTGGCACAGCATGGCACCTCTGATCCCCATTCCTCCCTTGTGGGCTGTTAGCAGTGTTGGGAGCAAGAAACCCAGTTGTTGTCTCTGCTGCTGGAGCTGCTGGAGCAGTGCTAGCAGGAGGGTGCTCAAGGAACACATGAGGCAGGAGGAGGAAAACGTGATTTGGTGGCTTTCAGAGCTCTTTGTTGGCAGCAGAGGACAGAGAGGCTTCAGGCTGGGTTCCTGTTTCAAAAGGCTGTTTTCTCTGACGGTTTTTTGCTGCTCCTTCTCCAGTCTGCTGCCACAAATGTGTCTCTTCCCTCCCTGTCTTCCATTCCCAGTTCACTGCTCTGTCCTCTGCCATCTCCCACGTGGTCGTTTCGGTCCCTTGATGAGATTCTCTGTCCCCTGCAACCTGTGTGCCAGAAGAGGGACAGTGAGAGCCCAGGCAGCATCTTCTGCTGGCTCAGTGGCTTAGGTATGTGCTTGCAGGGCAGATCTTACATCTGTCTCAAACCTGTAAAGGAACAGGCTCAGGTGCTGCGAGAGGTACATATGCCAGCTGTCATGGAAGAGGGGAAGGGGATGGACTGTGCTCAGTGCGGGTAGATGCTTCTTGTTAACCACAGAGCACAAAAACTGAGTCATATGAAGGGCTTACTTAACATGCAACCAGTTCTGAGCAGGTTTCCATACAAACAGCAAAAGGCACATGCCAGATGAAGCTCTTCCCCTTACTGCCAAGCATCATGTCCATGTTCAAGACTGTGAAGAGACTGGAAGCATCTAAACAAGTACTTCCAATTCATTCCTTTACTTTAGATAAGCCGAACTTCTTTTTTCTTGACTTCCCTCTCCAAAATGATAAAACTAGCTTTGTTGAAATTATTTCACACGCCCCTCTTTCCTCAAACAAAGCACACATCCAGAGAAGCATCTCGTGCAGTACATGTTGGCTTTCTAACAGAGACATCAGAAAATGTTGACTTCCAGATATTGCTACCAGCTCGTGTGCAAAATGCCTTTCTGCGTCCCATCACGCAACCTTTCCAGGTTTTATTCTCATAATAAACCCTTCTGTAGTTGCTTATAATTCTAGTTTTCCAAAACTTGTTCAGAGCACTGCATGTGGAGCTGCAACCGTGCTGTCCTTGGAAGAGCAAGCTGAGGATCAAGCCGACAAGATAGCTGCTGAATTTGAACAAAGAGCAATTTGCTGGTCACCTGCAGAAGGTTGCAAGTCTGAGAAAATGTTGTAATCAAGTAGTTTTAATTTGAAAAGGCATAAATCTGTGGGTAGGTTTGCTCCATAGGTCTCTGCAAATTACTCCATTTGCCTAGGTGAAAATATTGCCGCAATTTAACTTCTAGGAATATCTGATCCATTTATCTGGCATAATAGTAACAGTGAAAGGAGGGCAACCTTTGGTCATTTATCCGTGTTTATTAGGACACTCTGCTGGCACTAATTTTCTGATTCAGGCATGAGGAGGCAGCTCGGTGCCTCCACAAGTGAGGAATTTGCAATTTGTCCCATGCTGGAACAGGAACAAATTCTCATCCCTCTGAATGAATGAGTTTGCACTGGTTTTGTGCATTTTTTATGTTGTGTCTTTTGTGCTGGACACATAGTCCTCTCTTAAAAAGTTAGCAGTTGTGTTAAAGAAGTATTATTTAGAGTTTCAACAAGATACATTTTGTTACTGCCACAAGAGCTGGAGAATTTTCCTCTTTCTATGTTTCATATGAAAACATACTTAAGTTGCTTAGTGAGCAATACAGACATCTCTAAGATTTCAGTAGGTTTCAAGTGTATTTCTTTAGGAGGTTTACTTCTGTTTGTAAATATGTGAGATGGTGATTTATTTTGTGTGTATTTTGTCAAGTGTTTTTAAAAATGGCAAAGTATATTTTGATTCAGACATCCTTGCATTCCTCTTTTGTGTTTTTCTTGTACATTTTCTCTCCAGTCAGGCTAGCAAAGAAATATTTAATGCAATATGTTTGGCTGATGATTTATTGGAGTTGAAATGTAGAAAAATATGAAAAGCATGCCAGAATTGAAAAGTGTTTCAGCATTTTTGCAAAAAAATGCTTGTGAAAATATTTTTGTTGTCTTTCCTTCTTGTCTGAAGATGTTGCAGGGAATTATCACTGAAAACATAGCCTCTGCAATTGCCTAAAACATGTTAAGAGTTCTATTTTACAAAGAGGCAATTTTAAAGTGCTTGTTATTTACACTTTTATTTCTTTTTCTATTCAAGTACAGCTTGATGCAACTTCAGAGAAGATATTTGCTAGTTGAAAAATGTTCTAATAGAAAAAGATATACAAGTATAGCTTATGAATTTTATATTTATTTCAATGCATGTGCATATATACATTTTATCTTAGATCTGCATAGACATAATCTGGTGCTTATTTTACTGAACAGCTTCAAATGTATCATAATAACTATGTTTGATTACAAATCAGTGTTTCCAGTGTTGTAATTGTCCCTCACACAGAATTGTTTTCCAGTTAAAAAATGATTAATCGAAATCAAAGAATCATTACTAGTACAAGTAATTTTTCAAATCATTCCATGCTGCTTTCAGAGGGCTTTCCTGGCCATTCCTCAGCTGATGCTAGCGATTCAGTGTCCCTGCTGCAATAGCAGAGGTTTCCTCAGTTGGCTGCAGAAAGCCGGGCGATGCCTGGCTGCAGCTGTCCGAGAGGAGCTCCTGAGCCTGTAGGGGTATGTTTGTGTAAAGCATCTCAGGGGCTAAAATTAGAGCGGAGTAAATCAGCAGAGATTTCCTTCTCCAGTAAATGAAGAGCATTAAAAGCTCACTGGCAGGTCCTCACCTATGTACGGTGGTGAATCGTGGCAGGACACGGCAGCCAGCCCTGCTGTGCCCAAGCCTTCGCCCCGACAGCACGTGGTGCTGTTGTGCCTGGCTTTGCTCACCGAGAGCTTTGTAGGAGTGTGTGTCCACACATGGTATGGGCAGGGTGCTGCCAGCCCCGGGGCTCAGGTGTGAGCGTGAAAGCCCACCACAGAAGCAGGAGTGAAAGCTGTGGGAAGCAGGCTAAGTGTATTCACTAGAGAGGGAATTTATCAGTTGGCTGTGCTTTGGCAGAGGAGGAAGCAGGCAGAGGGATTTTCATGCAGCAGAGTAGAGAAAAGAGCAATGTTATTGAGCTGAGAGATTGAGGAATGTGAAGAAAATGGTAAGTGTTGGTTTTCTGGCTGGGCTAACCTGGTCATTGTGTAGGAGAGCCTGGTTCTTAATAATGGTCAGTAGTATTATCACACCACCACCAGCTCCCAATGTACTATACAGTTTCTGGGCACAGGGTTGGGGGGAAGAGAGGATTGTAGGGTTTTCTGGCCCTTTCTAAACTCTGTAGGGGAAGAGGTCATGTCCCTCAGGGCTTTATGTGCAATAGAGACTGTAACATAGATGGTATTGGGGGTGCTCATCTCCTTGCTCCTGTAGGACTGGGACACCCCTATTTCACACGTCTCCCCATCCCTGGACTTCTACCCAAGATCTTACACAAATATCAGCAACAAATTTTATGACACTTTCATTTTTTTTCTCTTTTTTCCCAAGCATCCTCTTTGCAGACATAGAGGGTTTCACAAGTCTGGCCTCCCAGTGCACTGCTCAGGAGCTGGTCATGACGCTGAACGAGCTCTTTGCCAGATTTGATAAGCTAGCAGCTGTAAGTTTTCTTTTATAATTCTGATATATTTTTTTTCCTGTTGCAAGAATGACATACTGTGCTGGTTCACTGGATTTCTGTAAATATTCACTGCCCTAAAAGGCAAGCTATTACAAGCATGAATATAAGCTGAATATTTCTCTCTCCTTTATTATTACTTTTTCTTTTTCTTTCTTTCTTTCTTTTTTTTTTTTTTTTTTTTTTTTTAAGGAGAACCACTGTTTACGTATCAAGATCCTGGGTGATTGCTATTACTGTGTGTCCGGGTTGCCAGAAGCAAGAGCTGACCATGCACACTGCTGTGTTGAAATGGGAATGGATATGATAGAGGCCATCTCGTAAGTACCATATTCCCCATGGAGAATTTCAGAACGAATAGCAAGTTAGATCTTCTGTACTTCAGTAGCAAGGTAGCCAAGCCAGGGGACTGATGCCAGCAGAGAGAGAGAACAGCTGGAATGAGAAAACAGAATGCAATAAAGATTTCACAGTAGAAAGACAGACATTTAAGTCCGTTACAGCCACGTGGAGATCAGAGCTCAATCTCCTGATGAGAAAGGCAAAGGTTACTGTAGTTAGTAGGAGTCTCATTCCCAAAGGAGGATTCCAGTGAATTACAGAAATATGAAATCAGAGGATTAATAATAACTTCATTAAATTTCAATCACTCTGCACTTATCTGTCTTTAAACCAGCTTTTTACTCACCTGACAATTCCCCTGCTGAGGTCTGTCTTCTCTAGTTTAACTAATCCTTAGCCAAGTGTTCTGACACCAAATGGGTTAGATCCAATGCTTTCTGAATTTAGGCAAATTAATTATTGAGGAAAACCACAAGCTTGGTCTGGCACAAACTGAGACAAATCCATAGTGCTTTTTACTTTATTTCTCTTTCCTTACTCATCTTTGGATTTTTCTTTTAAAATCCATTATGAAGATTTGCCTGTTTCTAAGGTCAAACTAACAGTTCTGTATTTGTCCAGACAATCTCTTTCTTCGGAGAGTGACAAGCATGAGACCCATATCTAATAATATTACTTGGAGGACTGCACACAATATTGAATATTCTTTGCATCGGATGTAAGCTTTCACATTCCAGTTCTTTAGGAATGCAGGGAAGGGATATTTATTTCGTCATCATGAATGAATGTGAGTTTAGGCACAAAGTTGAGTGAGCTTTGGATGGTAACTGAGCTGACCTTAGTATCTACACCATCCTTAGTGTGCAGAGACTCTGCTTTTTCTTCCCTTCTATTTTTTTTTTCTTTGTGAAAACAGCTTCTAAAGTACCCATGGTACTAACATGAGAGATCTTTATGCAGTTCTCCTCTCATTCTGTTCGGTAAATTGATCGAGATTTCACTTCATCTTGATAATAAATAGAGGTACCTATTTGATGAGCTTGATACAGAACCTCCTTATAATTTGGATTTCTGCAAGGACACAAATAGTCACCCACTTTTCAGCCTCATTTTCTCCACACAAATACGTAGTTTGAAGAGCAGCGTTTTCTACTAGGAGACGTCATTCAAAAAGCAGTGTGCAGCAGCATTCCCTTGCTTTGTATACAATGTATGCTGTCAGTACTTACTACCTCTTCTTTCCTGGTCTAAACTGTTGTTTTGCATTAGTCCCCTTTTGAGCTTTGAATGTAAAATGCAAAATAAAAACAGTTGCAAGTAGCCCTTGAAAGTACGCTGTTTCTTCAATGTGAAGTACACTTAAGTGGCAGGTGACAAAGTATCTTGTTGAACACAAGAAGCAGTGATTCTTATCAAACCAGCCCTATAAAGAAAATACTACGTACATTAACCAGAAGCGTCTCACTTTCTGCAGTAGTTGGCTTGATGAAATCCATGGACCTTGACATGTTGCTCTGTAACCCCCACAAGGCTGGGTAACACCTCAGATGTGTAGGCTTCATTGATTAACTGCAACCCACCTCACCTTGAAATAAACTGAGCTGAAGTGCACTCAGCGTTTGTTTACAAATAGCTCTTCAGCATCCTTTAAAACCGGTTTCCCACTTGATGTGCAATTAATGCGTTTAACAATCTTATATCTTATTAAGTCTGGAAGGTGACACTGTTCTGCTTGTCTCTCCATCCCCCTCTTCCTCCGACCTTAAGGATCAGGACAAGAGGTTTTACAGTTAAGGTAACAAATATCTACTGAACATTCACCTGCAGGCTTTGCCAACATTGGGTCCTGCTTGTCTCATTTCATCTGTACTCAACTGCAGGGCATGTTATCCCAGATCAGAAAGAGAATCATAGAATCATAGAAGTGCTCGGGTTGGAAAGTACCTTAAAGATCATCTAGCTCCAACGTCTCTGCCATGGGAAGAGACACCACGCACCAGAGCACCAGACCAGGTTACCCAGGGCCTCCTCCAACCTGGCCTTGGACAGCTCCAGGAAGGGGCATCCACAATCTCTCTGGGCAAGCTGTTCCAGTGCCTCACCACCCTCGGAGTGAAGAAATTCCTCCCGACATCTGATCTATATCTCCCTTCTTTTAGTTTAAAACCATTCCCCTTTGTGCTGTCATTATCTGATTGAGCAAAGAGTCACTCATCTATTTTATAAGTCCCCTTTTAAGCACTGAAAAGCCACAGTGAGCTCCGCCGGGAGCCTTCTCTTCTCCAGGCTGAACATCCCCAGCTCTCTCAGCTTTTCTTCATAGGAGAGGTGCTTCAGCCCCTTGATCATCTTCGTGTCCTTCCTCTGGACCTGTTCTAACAGCCCCACATCCTTCTTGTGCTGGGGGCCCCAGACCTGGATGCAGCACTCCAGGTGGGGCCTCACAAGAGCAGAGCAGAGGGGGACAATCCCCTCCCTCCACCTGCTGGCCATCCCTCTGTTGATGCAGCCCGGGATGCAGTTGGCCTTCTGGGCTGCAAGTGCACACTGCTGGCTCATGTCGAGCCCTTCGTCCACCAGAACCCCCAAGTCCTTCTCTGCAGGGCTGCTCTCAATGAGTTCTTCTCCCAGTCTGTGCTCATCTCTGGGATTGCCCCGACCCAGGTGCAGCACCTAGATAGAATTATATTCATTTTACTGCCAGTATAAATCAACTTAAAAAACAAACAAACAAAAAAAATAAGACTATTCCTTTTGTCTATAAGGGGTGACCAAGCTTGTTTATTTGCTGCCAAGTCTGACAAAAGTCACCTTCTCATCCATGACCATACTGGGAGAAGTACCCTTGTCTTGTGGCATGGCAGAGGGTGCAGTGGGGTTTGTAGCACTCATGCAGGGTGTTCCTCCTCCCTCCCCTGCATGCACGCTTCAGCTGTTGTTGTCCTTGCAAAGCTAATGGCTGCAGCTGCATTTTCATTACTACAGTTCCTGTTGCTTTCCAAAGTGATGTGGTCAGAGCTCTTTCAGTTCAGAAGCCTGTGGTGCCTTACCCATATGGAGCTTCCCTTCTCTCTGCCAGAGAAGCTTTGCAGCTTGTTAATAAAAATAATGGATGTCACTTCAGCTGGTAGATAATGAACCATAAAAAGATAGGGATTGTAAGGACAAAGGAATTCAAAGCATAGCTCCTAGCTGTTTCAAAGAGAAGTGGTCTTGAACAACTCTAAGGGGCATATTATACTGCAAGGAGTGATCTAGAATCCAAAATTGGTCTATCTTTAATCATTCATTTTCATCAATAGCTAAAGCATAAATTTTAGATCTGTGTTGATGTTAGGAAGTTAACAGGACTTATGTGTCCAGAGGATGTAATTTAGAAAGGACTAGATGAACCTGAAGACCAAAAAGATTGAAATCTCGTAGATACAATGTATGACTTCATGCTTCGAAGTACTAACAACACAAAGGAAAGGACTGTCCTATGTAATAATGTGGGTGAATTTCCGCATGGAACATGGCCATTCTGGAAATTATGTGACCAGCAATAATGAGAAGCAGAGTTGTTCTGATGTCTTCATCAAGACTTTCCCCTACCCACATTCCTGAATGTATTTTCCATGTGAACAACTCTTGAAGTTAACTTTTGCCCTAAAAGGGCAAAACCCACAAAGTATTCCAGCAGTCATTTTGGGAGTAAACAGGGCATCCAAGACCTCATTAAAATCAGAGTTTGAGTATTTGTAGCTGCCTGTTTGGAGTGACTGCAATAGATGTGGTTCTCTGGTTTTGCTGCTCTGACTGCAGCTGTAAACCCCGTTCAAGCTTTCCAACGGCAGTGGGGTATTTCACACAAATATCATATTTCATCTGTGGAACAGTTGATGCCTGGTGCCATACAGACAAATTAAGATCTCTGAAATCATTTCCTTTTTCTTTTTGGAACATGCTATTACTCTTAATGATGCTGAGTGCAGGCAGGTTATGTCCAGCTTTGGTATGGAAATCAAAGACCAATGCTTTACTCTTTTCACTGTCCCCAAAGAAAATTTTTTAATGAATTTTCAGCTTGGCCATGAGTTCAGAGGACATGCGTTTACTCCAAGGGGTCCCCTAATCTAATTACTACTCTGCTTGCTCAGCCAGGCCATCCAAGTACAGTGCAGCCTGTCTGGTTTTGTTTTGTTGTCCTGTTATTGTGGATGAGAAACACTGTGTGTATACATGAATAATTTATAGGTCGTTATGGATTTCTGTATTCTGGGCGCAAGTTTGTGTCACCAACTACAAGTGTGCAGTTCTTAGTGTTATCCTTTTTCCATATCTCTTTCAGATTAGTCCGGGAGGTGACAGGAGTAAATGTCAACATGAGGGTTGGAATCCACAGCGGGAGAGTTCACTGTGGGGTCTTGGGCCTTAGGAAATGGCAGTTCGATGTGTGGTCAAATGATGTTACGTTAGCCAACCACATGGAAGCAGGGGGCAAGGCTGGGTAAGTTGCTTCTTCAAAGCTGTCATGTTAATCCGTGCGTCGTTTTGTGTCTGACACTTCACAGTGAGGTGTGGAAATGGGAGACAGAGGTTCAGGCAGACTGTATGCCTGCTGCAAAATGAGCTGGGGATATAGCATTTTAAACATATACAGATGTTAGCGAGGTTATTCAGTTCCATGTCTACATGTCTTTGGTTACAGAAAGACTACAAAATCCCAAGATGGGCATATTCTTCTGTGGTAAGAAATGAATCCTTCTCTGTGAAACAAAGCTGATAGCTGCAGCAGAAAGGAACAGGTGTGTGTGAACACAAGCAGAGCTGGTCATGGTTACAAAGAGATGTGACTGTATGTTAACAGTGCTTGCTGGAGAGCATCCCAGCTATTGCTGGATAATGTGAGAAGTGTTGTTTCAGACCAGCCTTTTGTTTTGAAAGATTCCTTTCAGAAAGCAGAATCAGTTCTTGTTTCACCACTGCATGGACCAGCTGAAGTCTGACTTGCTGCCAAGCTGTCCCGGGGAGATAATTGCTCTACACAACTTTTCATGTCTTCTCTGTTCTGGAAGAAAGTGCAAGACTATGGCACTTGGCAGGATACTTCTACAAGACACTCTTGTACCACAGTGATTAATGCGATGCAATAAAAACATACATGCTCCGGTATATATTACATGTGTCTGCTGAATAGACATATTCTTGTGAAGGGCCTGTGTTTGCCAAAAATACATATATACACATCTGCTGTGTGATAGGGTGAAGTGAATAGAAGAATGAGTGCTTTTTCTAAGGAGGTGCTTATAAATAGATGTGTAACATGCTTCTCTCTTTAAGAAGATGTCCTGCTTCCTCTAAAATAGATGAAACTCCTGTGCCACATCTGTAAGAGTCATAGTATGGCTAAACAACTTGTTTTTTATTGCCTGTTTGTTCCAGGACGTGGAACCTGTCACTGACAAGAACTGATCTTATAGATACATGATAACTTTTCAGAGGCTACAAAACTGTCTTGTCTTTTGTCTCCTTTAAGGCGCATCCACATAACAAAAGCAACCCTGAACTATCTCAATGGAGACTATGAGGTGGAGCTGGGCTTTGGAGGGGAACGCAATGCTTATCTGAAAGAGCACAGTATCGAGACCTTCTTGATTGTACGGTGCAGCCAGAAACGGGTAAGGTCAAACAAACTAATGCAGGTTTTAGATACTTTTAATAACAAGATGATCTCCAACACATCAAAGTAGAGTGAACACCAGCTTTTTTAGATGAATGAGGACTCTGTGCGTGCAAAGCAATTGAATGTCTGACCTTCAGTGGCAAAAACTCCAATTTCACTCTCCTCTTCCTGAGCTTTTGCATATGTAGAATGGAGTGTAGCCACCTTCTGCATAAAGTTTCTGCACCAAGTACTTTCTAGTTCTATCAAAAAATCTGTCCTGAGTTATTTTCAAAATCATTTTTAACAATGTTTTTAATGTAGATTTGTGTGGTGGTTTTTTTTTCTATTAATTTTGATATTTGCGCAAGTTCTTTAAGCAACAGATTAAAAACACAGAGATGTTTTCTCCATCAGATTACAAACAGAGTTGGTTTTGTCCATTGGCTCACCATATTGCCATGAACATAAAATTTAGAGCAGTTCTTATCATTAATTTTCAGCCTTTGCTTCTGAAGATGGGAAAATCTGGCCCACTGTAATGATGGATGACCACTGTGACAATGGGATGAGATCATACCCATTGCTATGACACAGGTCAGCCTGCACATAATAAGGCTATAAGGGCACTACTGACTTGAACTTGCATCAAGTCAAACTCAAGCAGACTTCAGCCAATATATCTTCTTTTTATGATGCTGCCAATAACAGAAAATAGGTTGATGTTATTACTAGTTTGTATTCTTTTAAATAATGGTAGACTTTAATATTAGAAAAGAGCCTTTTTGGTCATCTAATTGAGCCTTCCCAGTAATATTTCTCTAAGTAATTTCTGCACTATAGACACTGCTTTGCTATTCATATTACAGACAAACATAAGAAGGTTGCTCCAAAATGAAAATCATTTAAAATGTTTCTGCATCTAAGACCAATTAAAGCTTCCCACAGCCATAAATATGGCCACCATGAGATTAAATGAGTAAGTATTTGTGACATGTTCCAATAGCATGGTTGCTATGAATAACTGTAACACCTATACAGAACTACTTTGCTACCATTGCCTCATTTCCTAAGAGAATAGAAGCCTCAAATCTCCTTAATGGATATTGAGTAAAAAATCTCCAAGAAAAACCCTTATCATCTGCTAAAGAGAGAAGCTGATGTTTTGGTTTCTATCTGCTCATAAAATAAATCTCATTAACAATTGTCAATCTTCAAAAGAGGATTAGAGCTTGCAGTGCAAGTTTATTGTTTTCTGAGCATCACTGCCTGTCAGTGGACCAGCTGATGTTTATGCCTAAACCACTTCCTCATTGCTGGGTACAGTTAAGAACATAAACCAAAATACCCTTATGGTCAGACTCTTATCTCCAGAGGTGGAGAAGCTATATTGACTTGTTAAATCATGCAGTCACTGACTTGTCTGCATGTTCTTGTGGAGAACTTAAGGTTTCTCTGGAGAGAAGAGGAAGACTTAAGGAAACATCAGGATTCTGTTCCTTGCTATTGTAGACAAAACACTCAACAGAGAACCAAACCACTTGGGTTTTGACATAGTTCTTGAACACAGGGCTGTCTTGTGACTGGGAAACTGGACAGAGACTCAAGAGATATGCGGATTCCATTCCAGAATTAGATTTTGGGGAAGTCGCATCTTTGTGCCTTGATTTTTCATGTGTAAAATAAAATGTTCCCTCCCCTTACCCCCCCTCTTCATTCCTGCATTCCTTCACTACTTTATCTGTATTTATTACAGCTCTGTTACGCAGTGTAGCCCTTAGCTGAAGCCTCCAGGCACTACTATAATGCTGCCGTAACATGCTGCATCCCAGAGTAGTTAAGAACTGGGACATGCACATGGCCTACGTAATTATTGTGCTAAATTGAAACGTAAAGAAATTGCTACCCAAGGTCATAGATCTTCATGTTTAGAGTTTGAGGGGCTCCTGGTTTGCCCATACTGCTGCAACTTTCTTGCTCCCATAGCCATTTTCTATCCCTTTGTGAGTAGTTTAAAGTTCACTCCCTCTATGAAAACTCATTTCACCTAATAGGAAAATCAGAAGCAAAAAAAGCTTTCTCCCATAGCCAGCTCAGTCTGCCTTGAATATTTTGCTAGATGCCAGGCAAAGTTCTAGCACTTCACTTTTTCCTTCCATTTCTGTTTCATTTTAATGACTTCCTGTAATGTATTTAGCCAGGTTTTCATTTGAGCCTGTTGCAGTAATGACCACAGAGTGTTCACCTAACTTAGTCGTGGGTTCCTGTGAGTCGTGTCTGGGTTCCTGCCACCCTCAAACATAAGCCACAGGATTTTCTCACTGTGCATGCCATTGTGATCCCAGCTAGCAGCATCTCTTCTTCTGGAGAAAATATAAATCATGTCTGTCTTTATTTTCTCCCTCTTGGGCCCAGGCAAGGGCAAGGGAAAAATTTCCCATACTCTGTGCTTGTTCTGTTCACATGGCTTTCATCTATCCTGCCCCTTATACCACTGGATGATGAAGGATATTTGTTTAAAATCTTGGCCCTTCCAGGTAGTAGCTTATATCAGGTTCTACTAAGAATGGTTTTTGATGGATGCTTTGGTAGAAGATTGTCCCTTGGATCCTGATTTCTGCAAGGTGATTAAGATATTTTAACATTTGCTTTGATCAGGCTGCCAGTTGCCTTCGTTTCACAACTGCACTAACTGTATACTTCTTGCAGAGAGTGAAAGGGGTTGTCCATGTGTAGTAGACCAGTAAATGAGTCTGCTCCCAGCTTCAAAACAACATTATTCGTTCTTCAGTTCAAGCAGTACAAACTCATGCCTGAGGGCCTTAGACGAAAACCCTGCTGTTAGTCCCGGTGTGATCAGGTACATCTGCATCATGCTTTGCAATTCTGATGCCTTTTCAGAAGCACAAACTGCTTAGTTGCAATTGGCATTGAGATAGTTCTTTCATCTTAAATGATGTTACTTTCTGAAACACCGACCTTTTGAAGCTGATATTTCTCATGCTTGGTCTCTGGATTTAGTAGAGCATGAATTTTAAACAGCTGTCCCATCTGCACGTTCTAATAAGATTGGTCAGTGGGGAAGTACTGTTATTGACTTTGGATAGATATTAATACCTTAAGGTAGTAGTGAATAGAGAAGTGGTTTTTTTATATACATATGGGCCATCAGATCTTTTTTCCTAATTCTTTCTCTTATATGTACTGAGAAAATTACGTTGAAATGCTGAATGAATGAACACAATTATTAATATATATGTAAAGAAAGGAATTAAAGAATACAAAAAAAAATGGGAGCAGAAATGCAGTTTAATTAAAGGTATATGCTAGAGGATCTAACTCGTGGTGAGGATGATTTATATTATCCCAAGAGCAAATGCACAGGTGACCCGATTTACTGCCTGAGCTATTTCCCAGTTCACACAGGCAGTTTTAAATTACCCGAATACCTAGTCCATCAGTCCCAAATGTTGTCCAAACCCAACAATCTCGGGAGTTCCAGTGAATGCATAAAATGTAACAGCATTTATTGTCATACCCTTTCTGATTATTGTTGCCAAGGGGAGTCATAACTTTGAATTTCCTGTATTTTTTTGTTTGTTTTACTGTTTCAGCCATGAAATGAATTCATCATGTTAATGCCATTTCCTTGGCACAGAGTAAATGGGAGGAACATTTATCCAGTATTTTGGTTCCATGAACTCAGACTAACTCCTTTGAAAATAGCTTTTTTCCTTCTTAAGGATGCTGTTAACTAGAATATATTTATTTGAGATTTAGGAAAAAAAATGCCTACATTTTGATCACTTAGGCTTTAAATAGCATCCCTAGAGATGGAAATGTAGTCCTTGATTTCCTTCTGATACACAGAAGGGTTGCTTTCTATTGAAAGAGAATAAACTGCAAAATTTTGAAATCCAGTCTGTTTAGGTTTCCCTTTCCTCATCTCTATTTGCAGATGTTTTCACCTTTCTGTTTGCACTCTCTTCTGATGCTCATTCTCTTGTGGGTAAGCACTTCCCCTGTAAAAAGGGCAGTGACAGAACTGCTGCTCAGATAGCCCAGAGCAGGAGTGACTTATTTCATTATTTTCAGTTTCTTAAACTAGCGTTTTGAAGCCCCGTCCAACCTGGCCTTGAGCACTTCCAGGGATGGGGCATCCACAGCTTCCCTGGGAAACCTGTTCCAGTGCCTCACCACCCTCATAATAAAGAATTTCTTCCTTATATCTAATTTAAATCTACTCTTCTTCAATTTAAAGCCATTATGCTGCATCCTATCACTACACCCCCTGACAAAGAGTCCCTCTCCAGCTTTTCTGTGGTACCTTTAGGTACTGGAAGGCTGCTGTAAGGTCTCCCTGGAGCCTTCTCTTCTCTGGACTGAAAAATCCCAACTCCCTCAGCCTGTCTTTGCAGGAGATGTGCTCCAGCCCTCAAGGCTCTCAACTCTGTCCATGTCCCTCTGGATGGCATCCCTTCCCTCCAGCATGTCGACTGCACCACTCAGCTTGGTGTCATCGGCAAACTTGCTGAGGGTGCACTCGATCCCACTGCCCACGTTACCAACAAAGACATTCCATAGTGCCAGTCCCAGTAGTGACCCCTGAGGAGCACTGCTTGTCACTGGTCTCCACCTGGAGACCAATTTCTTAAAACATTAAGAAAAGCAAAGTTTCTTAAAGCATGTAAGAAATGCATAAACTACAATGTAGACAGGAACATGTAACTGGAAAAAATCTCTTTGGCCATCAAATCTACTTCAGTGCTATTTGAGGTAGTGCTGTCTCATGTTTCTTTTTTGTTATCTGTCACATACTGCCAGTGCTTCTCTCATTAGCAAAGTCCATCATTGCTGCACTGGTGCCAGATGTGATAAAGAAAAAATTAATAACAAAATCTGCCCTAAGACTAATCACTGAGCAACTCTACCAGTAACTTTCCTCCAGCCTAATACATCTTCACTCAAAGCCATCTGTTACCCTTTTACTGTAAACCAGCTCTTTACCCAGCTTCTAGTTCCCCAGCTATCTTAGCCCCAGTCCCCAGCACAGCACTCTCACAAATATTGTATGGAAAAAACAAGGCCAGTGAGAGCTACTGTACTTTTCCTGTTTAGGAAAGCTTGGATGCTCTCAGGGCTGTTAATTCAAGCCCAGCATTTGCTGCTCTACAGTTCAGTGTCATGATCCCTGACTAAGTAGTTATTAAAAGTATCTGTAATCGGAACTGAATCGCAGTTGGCAGTTTTGCAGAAATCTGGGATGGAGGTTGTCCTTCTGCCTTCAGTACATTACATTTAAGTTTTGCTTCCAATTTATGTCATGTTTTCTGTTTATATCTTTATTTTTATGATCCCTGCTCTCTTTTGCCTCGACTGGGGCAGTAGTGACTATCTGAAAAGAGAAACAATTTGTTCCTTCAGTTCTGCAGGAATGTAGATTTTTGAACCTCTGTTACCCTTGGGTGATATAGGGTGATTTATATAGGGTGACTTCTGCCCTTATTCACTATTTTTTTCTCATTTGTTTGTCTGTATATTTCTATTGAGCTTAGCACCTTAGCATGAAATAAATACAGGAATTCTCCAAGGAGATCTTTGCCATTCCTCTATTACTGGCTTTGCATCCTCATTCTTTATCTGGAAAGCCAGTGTTTCCAGATAAACAGAGACTTACCAGCTAGAATTACTGCCTATTACCCAGTTTGTCACTGGTTTCTAAACTTAGCCCCAAGGCATTGTAGCAAACTACCTAGCATTACCCAGTGCAACTTCATTCTTCTACAAAGTGGTTTGGTTTTATTTGTGTTATACTTTTAAGTTTACCTTGCAGACCGTAGCATTCCTAATGCACAGCTCTGTACCCCACCTCTCCACTTTTTTATATCTGTCCTTCTGCAGTAATGCATTTTATTCAAAACCTTTGTCCTGGTCATTACAGCTGTTCTGTCACATCCCTGCTATTCTTACATTATTCAGTTTAATTATTATTGTGATAAGTGCAAGTTCTTCTTTTGCCTGAGTTTCTGGAGTTTGTATAGGAGCATGTCATTTGGTGGCTATGGACAACTTTCTGTTCTTCTCTGCGATCGGGTGCAGCACTAGTTGATTTGCAGAACCAGCACAACATCAGTTCTAATCACTGATAGAAGCTTTGCTCTCTGAAGGGTGCAGAAGTCTGTGTTTGGTGGAGTGGGAAAGTGGTCTTCATTTAAGGTGAATAGGATTTTAACAACATGCTAGGTTTTATAGTCCACAAAATTGTTAGAAGGCTGGAGAAACGCTTTGCTTTGAACACAAGTGGAAACAAAACATGACTGTCAACTGATGAGCAATACTGCTGACAAAACACTGCACTGGGTGCACACAGTCAGCAAACTGAAAAAATGTTTATTTTTTTTCTAATGCCTTTCAGTTGCAGTAAATATGGGTGTTTCTTTAAACAATAGCAGGTACACAACAGTTTCAGAAAGAATTGTTGATGGTGGCCTTGAAACAGCTCAACAAAACTTTGGCTGTAACTCCTAGAAAAACAATTCTCATTCTTTTCTAAATAGCGTCCTGAAACTCCATCCAGCTGAAGAAACAAAATGGTCATTTAAATGTTGTGCATGTGACTGTACTAAAACATCATCCGTCTAATGTGATGATTCCTCAATTGAACAAATTTAATCGCAACTCAGCGGGGTTCCACTCATGTAGATTTATGAAGGCAATGATTGGACTGTGTATTACTGCAAGAAATACCATTCACATGTCAGCACAACTTCAAGACAACTGAAGAAACAATATGTATCTGAATGAGAAATGTCTGATCCATGCTCAGGCTTCACCACTTTGTTGTGCTGATAGTGATTGCATATGCTGGAAAATCCAATCATACACTACAGAAGTAACAGGCATGCTTTATGCAACTGATAATTTTACGAAAATCCCAGCTATTTCTGCACTTCTGCTACAGTATTACTGTAGCTCGGGGTGTGGGAACTGGTGGTGGGAACACAATAAAACCTCTGGGAATAAGATTTACAGGCTCTTTGCGAGCCCAGATTTGAAAAGTTCCCACAACATCTTCTGGAGCGTAGCCACTCTGAATCTGAAAAACAGGCTGCTGTCAGAAGCTTTTGCACCTGCTCCTGTTGTTGGTAGTACCTGTAATGAGAAGAACTGAAAGGCATTGTCTGTTCCTTTTCTTTATTCTTCTTTCCTGTTTTATTATGCTTTAGGTAGCAGTGTGTGCAAGTTGTCCTCATGCTAGGGAGGACAGTTAACCAGGAAGAAACAGAGTAGGGATCCTCTTAAATTTCCGTACAGGAGCTGTGATCCTTCTCATTCTTCATTTTGAGAGTTTGTTACTATCATCACCCATTGAACAAGTGATTTTCCAGAAAATAAATTAGCTCAACTTTTAAAAATATCAGGTTTAAAATAATGTTTTTGAATAAGTGTTGATGTTAACAACAAAGTCCTACCATTCAAGATAATAAAGTAGCATACCATATAATGTTAGAAAGCAAAAAATCCACTATTTCTATATACATGTGTGTTTTAATCTGATTGGAAATATTGCTGGTATCCAGTTCACAATCTTTTAGGTAAAGAATTAAACTTTCTTAAGGGGGTGGGGGAAATACTGCCAGACTGCACGTAGCCATGGGTAAGTTATGGTGCCTGACCTCAAGATTAGAAACAATCTCAGAAGTATGTATTTACCTATTTGTTCCGACCTTCCCTCAACCCAGACGTGCCAATATACATGTATGAGGTCTTTTATTCCCTTCAGATTAATTAAGTGATTGGCATGAAGTAAAAGTAATGTTTCAGAGTCAACCCACACTAGAAGCAGGTAGTAGGGTCACTCACTGGTCAAGGTTTAGTACATCTGCTTGAATTTTTGGCTTTAAGGCTTTGCCCAAATTCTAAGCAAATTTTCTAGGCCATGGGCAAAAATCTACTGAATGTACCTTTTATCATCTTCTGATGTAAAGGTATGTGTAGCATGTGTAACATAACTAAATGGCTTTGCTTTTATAGGTCCCCAGACTAGTTTTAGCGTCTGCACTTCTTGATTGCTTCTGGTTGAAAACCCTTCACCAATTTGTAACAGAATGGATTGGCAGTGTCACGTCTATTGGTGAAAACAATGTATATTTGCATATAGATAATGAAACTATTTTCTACCAGTTTTCTGGCATCATATCATATAAAAAGGAATTATAACTATGAAAAAAAAATCTGTAACTGAAAAAAACACAGAAAGTGCTGCAAATGATTGCAGACAGTATTAAGTGTAATGACTTTTAAAAAACAAAACCTCAAACCAAATCAAGTCAAATCCGGACATCAGTGTTGCATCATACATGTGTATTTTTAGAAACATTTATAGCGCTGCTCTCCTGGAGGTCATCCAGCGGCGCTGTCATGATTGCTCATGTGCAGTTCGGCTGGTGCCAAGCAATGGAGCTTTCAGCACTCTCAGACGAGGCAGTGGTGGGTTTGATGTGGGGAGGAAGCAGTGTGGGAGGCACTTGTAGCCCTGGGGACAGGCGGTGTGGGATCACGTCGGGCTGTCCCCAGCAAACATCCCACCAGCAGAGCTCGCATCGCCTTTGGGTTTGCTCCCACGGTGCCACAGCGACTCCTTGGTGCTTTTTTAGTGACTCAGGTGGCTGCTAGCAGGGCACTGAGTTTCCATGAGATGCTACGTCAGTCATTCTGCCTGGGTGGGAAGAGATCTTCTCTGGCAGCCCAGGGCTGCAGTGACCACTGCTTGTCACCATCACGGGTGTCCCGCACAGGGCTCCTGTCACGAGTGTCCCCAGCTGGTGGCCACGAAGCCTGCAGGACTACCTGCCCAGGAATATTTGGTGCCTGCCGGGTGATCTTGCAGTCTCCTGGGGAATGTTGTCATCAGAGTTGTCTCTTCTTTGCAAGAAAGAGATGATGAGTTCCCATGCTTGTCAATCAGGCAGCTTTCCCCAGCACTGACTTCAAACAGGTCTTTTTTCCTTTCTTTAAAAAAAATAAATAAATTTAAGGCAGCATAACACTTGACATTTAACTCTCTGGTTTCCATGGAAATAACACCAGGTATTTTGCAAACTCCTGACAGGTACAAGTTACAGTGAATAGCAAGGTATCAAAATAAATAGATAGGGAAAGCAGTTTCCAGGCAAAAACAGCTGCAGACCAACCTGTATTGTCATGCAAGACTTAAGTGAAAATTCTAAGTTCAAAACAACTGATTCTTTCTTGTTAAATTATCCAGTTGTCTGAACACTTTCTGAAACCCCAAATTAACTATTTCATGTAAATTTTTTGGCAATCACATGGAAGCAGTAATTCTCTTGAAATAGGCTCACTCTCTCAAGTAATAAGCAGACAGGTTTTAGCCATTTATGCTATCCAAATTGTCAAACTCTACAGAATTTATCTCTGTTTAAGTAAGGACGTGACAATTGCTGCACTTCTGTGCTCTTTCAGTTGTTATTGAACTTGAATGAAACCTTTCAGGCAGGTAGTCTACAAGCTTTGCAGTAAGATCCAGATACAACCAAGATTCAAAACCATCTCCAATAATATACCCAAAGACCTTGTCCAAACTTTAGGAAAGTTGTGCCAATGACAAAATTTGCAGCTGTCGTCAGGGCAGAGGAGACCATTTTGTTACACTGTGCAATAGTATTGCCCATAGCAGTTACACAGTTAAGTTGTTTACAAGATTTACATGCTCTCCTTGGCATTTCTGGGACGATGCTCTCTTCCTGCAAGTATGGAAAGTGCCTTGCTTGCACCTATTGAGATGGGTGTTCGTTATTCCCAGAGCTTCAAGGTTCCTGTTCTTTAACCAGATCATTCTGCATGTTGTTTCTCTTGCAGACACAACAATCTTTTTTTTTTTTTTGAGGACACTTTTTGTAGCTTGAAAGTACAATTTCATATCTGAAATTATTTGGTTTATTAAAAAGAAAATAGATACCTCTGTTTTGGAATGCCCCCTCTGTCTGCACAGGTTCTGGTGGCTATTCGAAACAAGAAAAGGAGTAATTAAGTAAAATAATGGGCTCCATTTAAGGTAAGTATTCTAAAAATTTTCGCCACATGGTTGTACATGGGGAAAAAGAAATATTGAGCTGGGCCTGCTCATGATCAGCAGCCATTTCACAGAGTTCAAGGTGCAAAACCAACAGCTAGCATGAGAGGTCAGAAGGGAGAGGTATTTGGAGGATGACTGCCTTGTACACGTTTCAAAATTTCGTCTGCATTTCTCTCTCGTTTGTATTTCAGAAAGATGAGAAAGCCACAATAGCCAAGATGAACCGCCAGCGCACTAACTCCATCAGCCATAACCCACCACACTGGGGTGTCGACAGGCCCTTTTATAACCACCTCGGCGCTCACCAGGTCTCCAAGGAGATGAAGAGAATGGTAATGCCTTGCTTTATGGACATTAATGTCTTTTCTTCTCGATACAGCATTATATAACCCTCCCTGCTTTGTCTGAAGGTTTTTGCAGCCCTCGGGGCATTTTCCAAATGGGGGAAGTAAATTCTTTTTTGACTACAGAAGTAATAATAATTGGTACATCCGGAGGTGAGTGATTGTGAGATGAGGTGCAGGGTTGTTTGGAAGTAGAAGGGAGGCTGAATGGCACAAAGAAGGCTCTTTTGTCTGACTTGTCCCCCGTTCTCAAAACTCATCCAGGCTGTTTGAGAAGATGTGATTAGCTACAAAAATGGCTCAGTAACCCAAGTATTCAAACGGTAGATGACATACATTTCTATTAGTTCATAACAGACTTCATCACCTGCAAAGGTTCCTTATTTTGATTATAAGAGGCAGATGCTGTTCACCTTCTCTAAGCTATGTGCCAGCGTATGCTCGTGAGTCTCCAGGAATCATGCCACTGCATTTAGCTCTCGAGAATATGTTATAATGTACATGGATTAATTGGCCTAAGGTATCAGGAATCTTCATTTCATAATTATACCCTTAATTCCTTCTAAATTAAAATGAACGATAGCCAGTTACCAACACAATTGGGCTGAGAGCACTTTTGTGGCTTATTTTACACAAAGTTAGAGATGATATCTTTGTTGTCTGCAATAAAGACGAATAAAAGAGAGTTTCTATTATAAAGAAGGCTATTAATAATAATAAAAGTATTTAGCACCTATGTAATAGTTTACATGGGTATGCAGATTGTTCTATGAGCTTACTAATCTTTAGATGAAGTCTTAAACAAATGAATTCCTTTTAACGTTCTATGTCAGGGTAATTTAGGACAAAATTAAAATATATTTACCTTGGTTACACGTGGATATGTCTGTCAGATTGGTAATGTCAAAGCTGTTTGAGGACTGCAAACCACATTCTGTTAGTCATTCTGTATACCTGATATACAGCTGCATATCCAGCTCTTGGAATAGTTTGGGGATTTTTTTGTGTTCCCTCTGTGGTTCATATGGGCATGACTAAAAGTCCTTCTGCAAAGAGTTCATCCTGCTGTTTTGGCCCTTCGTACACAGTCAGAAGTGTATATTTGTTGCCCAAAGTCAAAGTTTTGCTACAGGTCACCAAAGGCTTACAGACCTTTTTAACATGATGCTCACAAACACAGCTTAAAATTTTTGGCATAGCTAAAGGCAACTGCATATGGTGTCTTATAATGGGAAATGCTGGCAGATTTATTAATAGTTGGTGCTAATATTATTCAATCATAATATTATTTTACAGTGCTAAACTAAATTTCTTAATCTCCATAGTAATATTTCTTTCATTTTTCAGATCTTCAAATTAGGGTTTCTGACATAAGCGTACAGATCTGTGGAACTGTGCATTTTTTATGTGGGCTTTTCAATAGGTTGCGCTCAATAGGCATCACATTATTAGAAGAGCCTAATCACCCTAGCACATAATTATAAGTTTCTTTGAATAGCTTTTAAGGAGTTCTTGCATCCTCCTGTTCAGAAACAAGGTGTAAGCATGCCAAATGGTATTATGCTTCTTGGTGTTAATTACAGTTTGCCGTGTCTAGCTGGTTGTTCCGTTGGAAAAACATAATTATTTATTGAAATACCAAGCCGAGTCCTAAAAACTTCACTGCCCTTCACTTTTAAGAGGAAAGGATTCACTTTTTTTTTTTCGTCTTCTTCTTATTTTGAACCTTTCTTGTAACGGTATTTACCTTTTTATAAATTCAGCAGCTCAGAAAGTCTTTTCCACTCAATCTGCTTCTGTACTGCCTCTTGTAGCAAGCTCTCTTTTGAAAGGCTGATTTTGTCTGTGTTGTTTGTGTCATGCTATTTTCTGAAAACCAATTTAAACCTGTTTCAGATGTATTATTACTTATTTTCAGCTAAACTTTCTGTTGTTCTTGCGGAACGTTTTTTAAAATCTATTATTTACAGTATTTCCCACTGCTGTATCTCTGAGCTGCTTTAGTCAAAACAAAAACATGCTGCTCTCTGTGGACTAGAGACCATTTTAATATCTGCTAGATGGACATCTTATTGATTATATCAGAGGAGCAATTTCTTCTTCTCCTCTCTCAACTCTTTCTCTCTCTCTCTGTTAACTTTTGATATAAATAAGCATTTCCTTGCACCACACAGCTTTGCACAGTACTTTATTTGTATGCCACCTCTAACATTGTCTTATGTGGATGCTGCGTGTGCTTAAATGCATGCACAGTGCACACTGTCTCCATGCACATGCACACTGCAAGCTGCCTGCTTAGAAGTACAGAATACAGACAGACAGAAGGGGAGCAGAACTACAAAGGCTTTATTCAGCCCTCCTCTGGGATGACATGTCATTGATCTCAGAAAGCCGCACCAGCTTTCAAAGCTCCTGAAAATGTTCTCGTTGTTCCGCTTCACCCACCTACCCCCCAGCCCTCTTGTATGTCATTATACGTAGCCTTGTCTCTCGAAAACCATGGGCATGCAAGGCTGAGTTAGTCAAAGCAGTAAGCCAAAGGCAAGCAGTGCAGCATTGCCTTCCACTTTAAAACCTGGAGCTCCTTAGCCCTGTAATATCAAAACAAGTGTTTGTAAGAGTGGCCGTGAGCTAGTACTCTGTCAGGTGCAGGGTGATGTTGCTGTGATGTGCAGTTACGTTATATTGATACGTCAATATACATACATTTGTGTATAGGGAATAAAATGGATGGTTACAAAGGACGTAATTTTTTGCCACAAGACTTAGAACGTTGCATTATGAAGGCAACCATATTTCCAGGAAAAAAAAAAAAAGAGAGTCAGTTTTCTGTGGTACTACTTAGAATTCCCCAAAAGAGAATATTAAAGTTCCCTGAATAGCATTTTGGGGAGGGATCTGTTTTATTTAAAAGAAAACAGAGTTATTTTGTCTTTCTTTCTTTCCTTTGAACACTGGCTCTGCTAGTTCTCGGTACTCTGAGGATTTATTACTAGTTTGGGAGGAGACAGATTCACATCAAAGGTAGCTGCCTGCTCCTTTTTTTCCCCCTCTTTTGTCATGGCATTTTGACATGCTGCCGAGAGTGGGCATGGGCACGGCATCACACCGAGGTGGGGTCTGGCAGGGTTCAGGGGTGGGCACCCCGCCGTTGGCCCCTGCTTCTCTCTGTGTTATGGCTTGGAGCTTAACCTCTGCTGGGTCCAGCTGACTTCAGTTGTTCCCCTGGGCACACAGGACTTTATCCAGGCACTCGCACACACATATAAATAGCAGAAAATATCAAACACATGTCCACGCAGCAATAATCTAAACCATTCTGGAAAACTGGACTTATTTCCCTAGTCCTACCCTAGGTAGCTGGTGCCCAAGTCAGCTGAGGTTGCAGCAGTGCGAGCTCATCCTCTCTTTGCCAGCAGCCTCTCCATCTCCCGATGCCCTGGTTTGCTCCCAGATCTCTCTTTCCCCTTCCATCACTGGGCAGTGGCTCTCTTGCCCCGCAGAGCCTCCAGGGAGGCAGCACGCAGGAGGCACCAGGGTTGCCCCTTCTGCGCTGTTCGTGTTGTACGCAGGGGAACAGAGCTCCCACAAATCTCCCTACACCAGCCTCGTGTTCCCCACTGTTTCTCTGGCCCAGTTTGTAATTGCAAAATGTTGAGAAATAAGCTGACTTCAAAGCATTTGAGTGCACAGGTATATTTATAGCTATAACAATATTTATATGTTACTAAGAAATACTTTGCTTTTCCCAGTATAGACCTCAGAATGCTTTTATAAATATTGATGAATTTTAGACTTCTGGAAATAATGCTTGTGCCTCAGTTTTCATCAGCAATACAAAACTATGTAAAAAAAGAAAACAATGGGGATTGTAGTAGACTGTAAATTGAAAGAGGTTTGTTGTAAACAATGATCAAAAGGCAAATATCAATACCTTCCAAAATGACAGGGCTGTTCTAGATGACAAATGATTCTCCTCAGTGTTAGTAAGGCCATAGCTGGAAACCCACGTGCAGTTTGGGATTACAATCCTGTAGGAGAATGTGGATGAACTGGAGATAGTCCAGTGGAGAGAATTACAAATGAGGAGAGTTTCAGCAGTATGACCTGTGCGGAAGGGCTGAAGTCTGAAGCGTTAGGTTTGTTTAGTCTAGAAAGGAGAACACTGAGGAGGAACAAAAGTCTTCAGATACATGAAGGCTTGCTTGTAGGGACAGGATATATTCTCCATGTCTGCAAAGTACAGGATGAAAAATAGTCATCTTAATTGGTTGCAAGGAAGATCTAAGTTAAGAAAAAACGTAGATACAAAGAATAGACTGTATAAGGAGCTTGTGAAACTCCTGGTTTTGCTGAAAACATTTTATTTCCTTCAAGGCTTTTCAGTCTGGAGGGTCATAAAGCATTTTACAAATACAAAAACAACAAGAAAAATCAATATTGATATATGAAATAAGAATGAGACTTCATAGGGCATAAAGAATAGAAGATACATTTAAATATTTTATGAAGTTTCCGGTCTAGGCTGCACCAACCTTTGAGGCATCTATCTCCATCTTTGGACAGGAGCCAGCTATACCCACATTTCTGACAAATATTTCCACAGCCCTTGTTTAAAAACCTGAAAGAATGGAAATCCCACAGTTGTGCTGAGCATCCTTGTCAATGGTTTGATTATTTTTCTTGATCTTTCACTTCAGATTCCCTCACTTTAGTTTTAAAACATGGTGCTGTATAGGCTATTCATGGTAGATAGAGACCAGTTTAATTTTCTCCTCTTTGTAGTTACTTTTTCTGTATTCTTGTTCCCCTCTGAGCACTCG
Source organism: Anser anser (assembly GCF_964211835.1). Classification (NCBI taxonomy): domain Eukaryota; kingdom Metazoa; phylum Chordata; class Aves; order Anseriformes; family Anatidae; genus Anser; species Anser anser. The sequence continues at coordinate 15,464,883 of NC_139726.1, read as the reverse complement.
CCATTTCATGGATAGCAGGCAGTGCCTGCACTGAGCCCCATACTCCTGCTGAGGTTTTACTCATGCTGCCCGGAAGACATGGGTCATTTTAGAGGCCTTACAGCCAGAGCTGCTCTCCTTGTGTCCTGGCAGGAGTTTTGCCTCCTCTGCAACAGCACAGGAGGGTCCAGTAGAAACCCTGGCAAACTGAGTGCATCATCTTGTTAGGGTTACCCAGGGCTGTAAGATTTGCCCAGGTACTTCAGCCATATGATTCTTACCTCAGAATTGGTCTCATCTTTTATCAAGCATCCATTTCGGTACGGATCATCTGTCCCAGTCGGCAGAGATCAGCACTTCATCCTCCCAGTTGGGGGAGCGCCCCCAACACAGGTGGCAAGTCGGCCAGCTAAGACTGCCACAGCCAAACACTGTCTGGCTTCCCAAAACCAGAAGCATTAGTTGTGCCTCGAGGTCTGGTCAGCCATGCAAAGCCCTGATGTTGGTTCTGTCACACAGCTGTTGTATTTATTTTATGCTGGCTGGCATGGCCAAGCAGCTTAGCTTGTTCCACTGATACATGCCAGTGGGAAGGTTTGCTTCAGAAACAGGTACCTCTGAGTCCTTGTAATCCAACAAGAGCAGAGTGCTAATGGGATTCCTGAGCCTGGCTGTAGGTGCCTGGCAGATTTCCTTTTATTTTTTCAGCTGGTGGAAAGGTCTAACATCAGGAAGTTTAGGAACAGAAAGAGGAAACCCTGAAGATCAGCGATGCTGATTTCAGTCTGAGCATGTTTCTGTCATGAGCCTGCGTAAGACTTATGAAGCATTTAATTTGCAATGAAATCGTGTATGAGCTCAGCGCTAGTTACAAAGTAAAACAGAAGTGAAATTGAATAGAGTTTATGCAATGTGTGGGAAACATGACTGCATGCAGATGTTAAAAATGTGAGGCGAGGTTAAAAAGTGCATCCTGGGAATGGCTGGAGCAGTAAAGAACAAGCTCTGCTTTGAGGTGGGCACGGCCTGATGCCTCGTGGCACCATCCAGAGCTCTGTGCAGTCTCCTGCACGATACTTGACTGCTTGTGTGGCGTTTACTTTCTAATGAAGCAACACTTGTCTACAAGCCTGGTCACTCAAGCATAAAATATATTTTTTTTGTACTATTCACCCTGTCTTAAGCCAAGCAGCTCTCTGCATGTTGAATCACAAATACAGCTCACTTCCACCCTTTGTTGTCCCCAGGTTGCCCTTACAATAGGTTTTCTTGTTACTTGGAAATGAAAATTGGGAAACAGGTGCATCAGAGGAAAAAACACTATACCTGGTTTTGTGCCAAGTATATTGATTAAACATCAGAAACGATCAAAAATGTAAAACAAAAGTCAGTGGGGCAAGTTTTCCTCGGTCAGTAGTGCAGCCCCATCAAAGAGAAGTGCATTTGACTCCATGAATGAGGCACACAGGGCTCGCCCTCCTTCTAAAGGTTTTCATTTAGCTCGGGGTCACTATTATCCTCTTTTCCAGCAATCATCTGCTAAATCTGGTAACAGCAACATTGACGTCAGCAGAGTTGGACGAGGGCACCCAATGGAGAATTTGACCCACTATTTTTTTGCTGCTATTGTAATATTCAGAACCCCGCAAACTCCTGTAATCAAGTAGGGAGAAACTCTCATGCAATCCACTGTGCTGTAATCCCCATCCACTGCTACAGACCTGGAGGAAATTGTTAATCTAGTCTGGGTTTTCTATAGCCAATATGTTTAGATAGCTGACAAACAGCAAGGGGAGGAATCCTATCCCACAGTTATGCTGTATAATTGCTTTGGCACTTCTGAAAAGAGGATTTGTCTGATTCAAATGTTCCGTGTGATCTCACATAAATGAGTGGGAGCCATATAAAGCATTGTACATTGCTCAAGTTGTCAGAGGCTTTGTACAGTTTTGTGTCCTCGTCTGCAAACTTAAATTTTATTCCAGTTGATCAGGGCTTGCAATCGTCCCTGATTAATTTTTTTTAAAGAGGGGTAAGAGTCAGCAATCTGCAACAGCTGATCTGCAGCTGCATTTGTAAAATTTAGGTAGAGTTTAATATTTGCATGGAAGTCTTGCACTGATTATTTTCCCACCATCATGTACCCTGTTCTAGAGTAAACTGTAATCATACAGGAAAAGGCAGCTTGGGTCAAGACACTACTGAAAAGAGTCATTCAGTCTTTCAGTCCTGCTAAATTAAGCCTGCAGAAAGAAAGATACTGATTTCTATTTATGCAAGGAACACTTCCTCTGAAGTTAGTGGCAGCTCAGCACAGGTGGACATTGGAGATGAAGTTGTGGCAGGTCAGCAGCTTTGGGTCTGATGTTCAGAGGTGGTGAGCAGATATGGTTGGCACCGGTGGGTGACTTTGGTTAAGGCTGGTTATGTTTGGATATGGTTTGTCTATGTCTGTGCATCTGATTAGAAGGCTATTCAACAGTAATTTCTGTAGGTTTTTGTTGTTTGTCATCATTTGGAGTGTAGAGATGAAAGGACAGAGATTAAGGAGCCAGGAACTAAGTCAGAGCATTTCTACGACTACCTATTTTTATGTCTTTTCTGTCTTGCAAGGCATGGTAACTGCTCACAAGTGAGGCACAGAACCATGTACCATTTCACTTGAAAATGTATCCTTGACCTGTAGAAATTTGGATTCAGACACAAAACTGGAAAGTGTGAGCAACCTGCACTTCTCCAAGGTGTGAGTTCAGAGCCAGAAGTTGATTAAAGTTAAGGTGGGAAAACCTATTTCAAAGCTACAATTTATGTTCTAGAGAGTTTAAATCTGATGGGACAAATAAATCCATGCAGTTGGTCAGGTCCAGTCCGACTGCCATGGGCTGTGTACCAAATCATCTTCAGCAGAACAAAGTGAAGTGTTTCACCATCTGTGAGCAGTGCAGAGGAATGAAAGTCTATTTATCAAGTGGGGTGGGATGCAGAAAGGGAGCACTTCAGCTTTCCTTTTCAGTACTCATTAGTCTATGTTCCAGTTATAGCAGACACACTCATCATATCTGTTTCATAAACTGGTTTTGTGCCAGTTTGTTGTTCTGCACTTAGACGCTTGTTAAATACCCTTCCCATCAGACTGTGTATTTTATGTGCCAGTTCTTTCTGGACTCAGGTATAGAAATTGCATTATTTCTGGCTTGAGTGCTTTAAAGTCCTTCAGTTTTGTTTCTGCACTTACACCTAACAGCATCTGTCTTCCTAGCCTTGCCTTGTTGACCACAGGGACAAAGGCAGAATGTAAAACAGTACTGAAAACAGAGGTGAATAATTAGTTTTGCAGCAGAGCCATACCAGGTTTGTTTTTAACTACATCCACTCCGTGCCTGTCTGTCTCCTTTTGTGTTTTCTATGGTCACTGTCACTGTGAAGCACCTGTGATTTGTAATTTGGCCTGACCTCTTACAAACCTCAATTTGTCCCTAACCTTCTTGACCATAAGTCTAAAGTTCTTTTGATTTCTGCTTTAAAATCATGTAAGTCCCATTTATTTGGGTCTTTGTGCTAGAGATGAGCAAAGGGCAAGCAAAATTAGTTTCTCTGACATTTTTGCCCTTACGATCTTTGCTGGAGTTGCCAACAAAGCTTTTAAGGTGGAATCCATGCAATCCAACTACGTTGCCATTAAGAAGGTCATAGAGCTCATCAGCCCCTCTACTATCTTATTTTTGGAGCTAAATGAAAAGTTAAAAGGATGTAAAGTCTATTCCACTTCTCTTTGCATATTTACAATATGTTAATAATTACAGCTAATGTTCTCAAAGTTAGAATTATTATTTCTAATGGTTCTTGATTCGAAGCATTATGGTATAGCAGTCAGCTTGTCATGGCTTTGACAAACACTTTATCATCCTATTTAAGGAATCTGTATTAATCTTCAAAGAAAAGGGCTTAGTTAATTTAGAAGTCAAGCAGAGAGATAGAAGTCACATGAGCTTTTAGTGCAATAGATATTCATAAAATGTCCCTCATAAAATTGTAGACCTTTGGGACAGATGCAGTAATATAACATTCCCTCTTTTTTTCCTTCTGCACGTCTACTCCCACTGAGGATGGTCATTAAAAGCAAGTGCTTGTAAATTCAGAGCCACCTGACCTGCCATAAAATGTTTGTTTTTTAAGAATCCCATGTAGAAGAGAAGAAAGAGCAGGGCTGTTCATTGGTAGGTACTATTGCCTGTGAGGGAGCTGATTCAGCTAAGATTGGGTTAATATTCCTGAATTCAGAAAGACAACTGTCATAGTCTCAGAGCACTTATTAAATGCTTTTACCTTTACATTTGCAATCTAATGGCAGAATAATGCAGCCTCCTGGGGGAAGGGGAAAAATTCCAGTATCAGGGACATTTAAAATGTCATTGAATAAAAATTGCATGAGATCCTATATACAGAAGTCCATTAGCATGGCACTGTGATAAGACCCATCTCATGCCTTAGGTTTCCTTCTAGAGAAAAGGAATTCTGGCCTTAACAAGGGCTACTCCATCACCATGGTTGTGGAGCTATTCCTGAACTCCTGTGAACTCACATCTGTCTGATTCTTGAAGCCATCACCACTATTGCCATTTTCATTCCTGCTGACAGTTCCCAGCCTTTTCTTCATAGCACCCTGGAAAGCCATCGGCACTGGTTCAGCTTGCTGGGCACAGGTCCATGAGCAATCAAGGGGAGATTTACATACTTTACTCCAGGAATTGGCTTCTTCTCTTCCTACCCTCTTACTCCCTCTCTCCTAAATGGTAGGCACCTGATATTTATTGTCTATTTTTCCTGGGCATTCAGGTTTCCCTGTATGTGTGTGCAGAAATGCCAATCTTGGCATACCCTTGGTGAGCTCAAAGCCTGCTCCATACCCGCACAGGCTGGGCACAGCACTGCCCAGCACAGCTGCCCAGCCTCCAGCAGCAGCACAGACAGAAGAGGTCAGGGCTGCTTGCAGCAGCGACCCCCATTATTTTACTTTCCTGCTTGAGCTCCTTCACATGGAGATGTTTCTGCACATGTGATGGAGCTCCATGCAGAGATACCTGAGCAAGGTCGGGGGAATTATTCCAGCAGTGGAGGCAAACCAATGGTATGAGCATGGCCGGCCGTGCAGGATGGGAAGGGGAGGAAAGCTGTACCTAGTGTCTGTGCTGCTTTGCCTGTCTTGAGGAACTTGTGATTTGTGGTCATTTTTCTACTATACCATGAGTGTGTTAATTCTTAGGAACAAAGACAAATCCATGTAGCCCATATTTCAAGATTGCAAGATTTCAATTGCAAGATTGACTATGCTTAGTGCAAATCCTGTGTATAACAGACCATTCCAATTCATGCAAGCAGCCCTATGCTAAGCTAAAGGACTTTAATTGGAGCAAAGCATCCAAGACATCAAGAAATAAAACTGTTTGTTAGCTGTGGAAAAGAGAAAAGACCAGTGTGCCATTAGTGCCCAAGCCTCTTGCAAGGGGAAGGAAATAATTTAAGTGACTATTTTCAAATGATTCTTATGGACCAAGCATGCCCACAAAGCAGGAGGAGGTACAAACACATTAACCAGAGCCCAGGGGGAAATTTCCTTCCCAACCCGAAACACACGAGCAGCATGATGCTGTGTGTGCGATATCTCCTCCGCTTAAAAGGATTCTTAGTGTGCAGTTGAGAGACTGATGCTTCAGTGGACAGGGAAAAAATTCCTTGGTCAAAACCAGATGCTTGAGACATTTTTTTGCTGTATCCTAGCAAAGTGTTTCAATGCAAATAAAAAAGATCTCCCGTAATAAAATATCAGTTTTTAAGAAGCTGTGGTGTTTTTTTGGTTTTTATGTTTTTTAGTTTTTGCTTTTTGTTGTTTTTTTTTTTCTTCCTAAAATAATCTTGCAGACCTTTCTGCATAGCAATTCCATTTTTGGAAATTCTGCTCAAAGAGACTTTCTCATGAAATGGGAACATTTGAAGTGAATCATTTAATTTGCTTAACTTAAAGAGGTTCCTATTACATTTAATTTTAAGCTGATTCTCTCTAATTAAAGTTCAAGTCACTCTTAAATATTTAGCCTTGTTAGATGAAGATCCAGGAAAGAAAATATAATAATCTTTTCCTTTTTCTCTTTTGCTTTACCTGAAATATGCTTATTGTGAGTTTTTAGTTTTGAAATACCAATTTTGTTTGAGCTGCCAGCTTGAGTAACTTGCAAGCTTCCAACTTTCAAGCATAATTTAGTATTTTAAATTGAAGAACTAGATCAATTATTTGTGTTATTTTAGAAACTTTCCTTTCAACAGTTTTGCTGGCAGAAAGAAGCATGGGAGAATTAAATTAATGTTGATTAAGTGATCACTCATATAAATAACCAGCTAAACATACAGCCTACATGTATTTTCATACTTGAGATATTGTGAAATATTGGCATTTTTTGAGAATAAGTTTGCTGAGGTTTCTTTGTAAATTGACCCGTTGGCCTGTATCCTCAAACGTATGCACCTAGAAGGCAGGAGTTTGAGATCTGTATCTAGTTTCAGGGCTCCAGTAGGATGAACAGTTTCTTAGCTGTCCATGAAAATCAGACCATTTTAGGGGACGCTCCGACTGCAGTCAGTCATCCAGTTCCCATGTGGATAAGCTAGAAAATGTGAACTTGATGGCTATCTAATAAGCAAGTACTGTCTGTTTCCACATCAGTTCTCTCCCCCTCGTTTGTTGGCTGGTAGCTATCCATCATCTGATGATTTTCTTATTTTTTTCAGCCTAACTGGCTATGACACCGGACAAATTACTGAGCATTTCGTCTCCATGATTAATCAGTGAGCTTTTGTTTTTGGCACCGTGTTACAGCATCGCTTAGAGGATAAATAAATAAATAAATCAGATATTCAGACAACAGTAAAACGATTAAGAAAAAAAAAAGACACAACAAAAAGTTGAATGATCCCTTCATCACTGTTTAATGTGAAATCAAAAGTACATGTTTTGTTTGGCTTGGATAAGTGCACATGCTAACGTTGAATCAACATTACTGTTTCCTTCTTCCCACTGCACTTTAATCCACTGGTGGTTAGTATGCGGGACTGAGAGACTTCCTTCAGCTGAATTTCAGAAGGGTTAAGTTGGAGTTGCAGTTTCTATTTCGAAATGTGGTTTTCATTTGAAACTGAGGATGTAAAAATGGGCATTGGTCTCAGTGAATCGCAGTCCTGCTTGTTGACCTTAGGGACCAGAGCCATTTTTTACCCCTTGCCAAGCTGATGTCATTCAGGGACATTGTTGGATTTATTTCTGCCCGTCGCCATAATGCCACAGCACTAACTCGTTGCAAGGGCAAAATCTGTTCTCCTTTATGGAGAGGTTGATGTTCTTGTTTCTGATGGTGTCAGAGAAGGCAGCTGCACAAAAACGTCTGCCCAAATGGTTTTACTTGCAGTTATGCACCGTCAGGACAAACCTCAGTTTGCTCCCCCCAGCGTGGGAGAGGTGCAGGTCCAGCAGCTGGAACATCTTCACATGCTCTGAGCGGTTCGGGCCTGAGGTCTCAGGGAGGAAAACAAAAGGAATGTTACATATCTCCCAGCTACATTTGTTTTATGTTTTGGAACACAAGGTACAAATCCCATGCCTGTGTATTTGACCCTGCGTGTTAAATATACAACTTTTCTTAAATTCACTTAAATTTAAGGCAAGATATCAAAGGGCAGATTTTGTCTCAGCCCATGCAAAATATCCATTTTCATGGCATGGGTCTATTAGGTATGATAATGCTAAACATGTAAAACTGAGCCTCCATAGGTATTTTTCTCTGAGGCCTTCCAGCCACTTAAACTATGAGTGACCTTTAAATACACACACTTGCTCAGTTCAGGTGGCCCTGAAGGAATTATGAGCATTTGGGCTATTGCAAAAATTATAAATAATTCCTGCAGTCTTATTCAGGAAAACACATTTTGTGTGTACATGCAGTGAGGGGAGATGGAAGGAGACCCCTTAAGGTTCCTACTGAAGAAATGAAAAGCAAAATGCATCCAGCTCCCTTAGCCGAGTCCCGACACAAAAAGGTGCAATTCTGTTGAATGAAATAGTTGTCCCATGTTATCAAGCCTGAGTTTTGTCTCTCAAATAATGTGTGCCAGCAGTCAGATGAAGCATTCCCCTCATCTTCACTTCCATTAATTTATATCTGAGGCCATGCATTTTGTCTAAAACTGTTCTGTCTGCCTGACGACATGGCAGCACAAAACATTGCCATGGGTTGGTAAGGCTCTCCATCCATGGCTAACAAGTGAACACTAAAAACTCCTCTCCAAAATGCCGTTCTCAGGCATACTTTGTGTTCTTAAGGTCAGTCTGTTTCCTAACCATTGTATCCTTTTCCTTTCTTTCAGGGTTTTGAGGACCCCAAGGACAAGTAAGCAAATTTACTTCTGTCATATTCTGTTAATGTTTGCAGATTGTGTGGTTTTTTTTCCTCATATTAAAAAGGACAAAAATTAATGCCCAGCAGCCAAGAATAATGCCTGGACTCCCCAGTGGCTTCTCCTGGAGGGACAGCCAGTCTGAGGACATGGGTTTGACTGTGGATTCAGAGCTGCCACTGCCTCATAACATTTATTCATTTGTGTGGTTCTAACTGGCATTTGTGATCGAAACACTTTTGCTGCTCTTGCCCTGCCACCACCCACCATCCTTTAGTATTTGCTGTTTTGACAATATCCCAAGAACAAAGTCTTCATGTACAGGATGTCTAAAAATACTGAATGTCTCCAGTAAAAACAAATTATTTATCTATTAAATGGCATATATAGTTCCTGTTTCATATATATATATATGTCTAATTATTACATATTACTTATTTCTACATATAAAAATAAACTCAGAAATGACAGCTTATTTTAAAGGGCAAATTCATACTTTCATGCTCTAAAATGCAAACATATAACAGCAGCATTTTCATTTTTTTGTACAGAACTTTAAAAAATGGCAAAGATAATTTAACAGGAGTGGTGTTTTGTTGTAAAAAAATACTTTTGGAGAAAAAAAGGTCATTTTCTAACTTCCGTAGTTGAAAGTAACAAAAAGATTGCTTGTAGTGAAGGTATCTGTAATGATTTCACATTCATTTCTACTGAATGGCATTAATGTAAGCTTGCTCAGGGTGAGACAGGTGACAGTAAAGGAGACTGATGGCTGAAAGATGTTGCTCTTGCTCCTTATCGTGTTTCTCAGGCTGCCAGTCAGGACTCAGCAGCTCTCTGTCCACTGGGTCAGCTGAATGCTTCTGTGGGTCCTAATTCATCTACCTTTGGGAAAATTCAGATTATGATGGCAGAGCACTGATAGCAACTCCATAAAAGGAAAGGGATGTGATAAGATTGAACATGGCAATACTAGGGTAGCTTAATAACCCCGAAAGGGTTATTAAGCATTGGAATAGGCTGCCCAGGAAGGTGGTGGAGTCACCATCCCTGGAGGTCTTTAAAAGACGTTTAGATGTAGAGCTTAGCGATATGGTTTAGTGGAGTACTTAGTGTTAGGTTGGAGGTTGGACTCGATGATCTTGAGGTCTCTTCCAACCTAGAAATCTGTGATACTGTGTGTGATAGGAATCATTCTCTCCTTCCCTTGCCCTTCACTGCAAACTCAATTTAGTAACATTTAGCTCTGTGCGCCCTGGGATGTTTTGCCGGTGGTACAAGGTGCCTAGGGAGAGTCTTACATCCATATCTGCTGTGAACTCAGTTGGTATTAGGTATACCTTGGAGAGAAAAGATCTAACAGATTACAAAAAAATAATCCTTAGGAATACAGAAATTTTAAGTATTCCTCATGAAATAGGATCTATCCTTATAGTTTGTGCAAGAGATCATAAATTCCCCTGCCTCAGTGTTGGCCCACAGATGAGTCACTCAGCAAGAGAGGAATGACACCTCCACAGGTGCTCCAAGGACTGTCATGTCTCTCCTCCATCCTGCAGTTTGCAAAGGTTACTTGAGCTGTTATGGCCAATAGTTAAGCGCTGGAAAGGATTACTCTGTATTTACCAGTGCTGATTCAGTGTGACCCCATTTTGTGGTACAGATTGCAGGCTTTTTGCCATTCTGCTCAGCACCAAAAGAAGCTCCTAATTGCCTCAGATTCTCTTGATCCAGCAGTCTGTTTAATTTAGGGACAAAGTTTTGGAGGAAAAAAAAAACAAAACACCACCAACAAAAACTCTAGAAGGAAATGTTGGAAATGTTCATGGTGACATTGTCTAAAATCAGATGGCTAAACCATGTCAAGCATTCAGTCCAGTGCCTTCACATGCAGAAACACAGCTCTTCTCTGACAGCAAAGATGAGGCACCACACATCTCTGAAAACAGGTCCTGACAGTTACATGCCTAAATGCAGATTTAGTTATTGAATCTAGGCATGAAGCGTTTAAAATTATGGCATACATGTAGTTTTGGCACTGGTCGCACTCTTCATTTGCAGAAAGTAACCGAATCAGCAGAATGTTTTTGGATTACTCCGAAGCCAGCATCTCTGGGTTAATTGCTGGCTTTCACATGTGCAAGCAGAGTGCAAAAGCTGCTCCGAGCTCTGTTCTTGCTGTTCCTGTCCCATGCAACCGTTTTCTGTTGGCTGCATTTAGAGAGATCTCAGCAGTGTTTTTAAGAGGTGTTTCTGAAAGTTCCACAGGGGCCTGAAATCCGTGCTTTTCCCCCAGACACTATCAATATATCAATAAGCATCTCAACATACGAATCTCATTTGTCTATGGCAGTACCTCAGCTCTGACTTACAGGCACTGCCTCCAGGGCTCTCCTTAGCATGGGAAAAAAATTGTCTTTTGATTTAAAACGTGCAGTTATGAAGATGTACCCAAACTTTCTGTACAGTAATTAGTTGGGGTACAACAGGCAGAGTGCTTGGCTGCAGAGCCATCCCAGAAGCTAGGTATATGTAGGTGATCAGGCTTTCCTGCAGTTTGTGCGAGTGTGACTGCCTCATGATGAGTGTCCCAGCAAGGTCACTTAAAACCTGCAGGCATGCTTCTATATAAGCTGCAACCACAGATGTCATTGTAGTATGAGAAATACCCTCTGCAGCATAAGAACCTATTACAGAACTGGAGACGGCCAAAGCCAAAACCCCAGCAGACAATCTTTTCTCCTCTTCATGTCTTCCTGAGTGATGCTGTTGAACTGGAGCTCGAAATGTGACTGAGGTTCACCAAGATGCTGAGCTGACTCTTTTTTTCCACTTCTGGGGGAAAATGTATTGCCTCTCTCACATGTGGTATGAAAAGACTAAATGTGAATGGCCCACATGTGTAAATAACTCGCAGGATCTTGGAAGACATTCTGTAAATACAAAGCCTAATAATTTCCTTGCTCATTTTTATTAGTCCAGAAGACAGACTTGTGAGGACTGAATGAAAATAAGCAGCCTCTTCTTGAGTGCTTAAGCAGATGTGCTTCCTCTGAGGAAGCATCTAGAAGTAAATTGAATTTCCTGTCCTTCTAGGGACAAAACTACGTTTTAATTTCAAAGCAGAATATATGACCTTCAAGGAATTAAATAACTCTAGAGTCCAGAAATAAAAACAACTCTGGATGAGGTGCTGTTGTGTGGCCACTGATGGGACGCCAATGCGGCCTAGCTGTGGTGCCAGCACTTCAGCTCGCAGGCTGGGCAGGGGCAGGAGGGCAACAGGCCCGTGGGCCTGGTCTGCCTTTCTCTTGGTGAGAAGTATGCGGCAGAGTAGGAGCACAGAGTGACACTACAAGTCTGGCTCCATTCTGTAAAAAGCCTTTGGAGAGCCTTTCCTCTGAAAAGGGACCTTTAACCGCGAGCCCAAAGTCACGTCCTGGTTTGCAAGCCACTGCAGCACAGCCTTGGGCATTGCGCCCTGTCCTGCAGCGCGAACAAACCCCCAGAAAACAAAGCAGTGCAGCTTCCCATCTTGCTTGTCAGACCCCGGGACTTTTCTCCAGAGTGCCAAAGGTGAAGGTCACACAACATGAGCTGGGAGCTTCATTCCCATCGTGGGATTTGCACACAGAAATAGTTATCCATTGGAATATGCCCCCGCGCAACTTCTGTGTCCTTGGCAATCCTGTAAGCAGAGCAGAAAAACAGCACTTCAGGATCAGCTTTTAATTTCTGCCTGTGGCTAGTTTTAAGGCAGGCCATTAAAGTGACAGCATCAAGTCATTAAAATCCTGTTAGATTTAAGAACTAGAGATTTTTGGGAAGTGCTTCAGGTTTCATGATACTCAGTGTGGAATGCCTCAGGGCAATTAAGTTTTCGGTGTTATTTTTTTTCAACAGTTTTTGAAAATCAGCCTAATTTTTCTGAAGCTGTAGCTGAGTATCGAAAATAAACTGGTGCTAAAGATTATAAGCAATTTAAAAATCTCTTCCACATATTTGGAAAGCAGAATCTAATTTATGTTGTATTTTCTTTTGCTACCTTTTTCCTATCTCAAGTGAATTAAGTAAATATCTTATAAACAGGAAATTTCATCTGGTTTATGTTTCTCTTACTCATATATAACTGCATAAAAGGGAGGCAGTGAGTAGTCAGGCCACATTTTTTCCTACGTTTGTTCTGTGAACAACTTTTTTCTCAAAAGTGGACAATTGTTCAAGTTCAGAAATATTCACAGACATATTTATAGAAATTATTATTGAGGAGCAGTGAATGTGACTGGTTACATAGATTATTTTGCCAGTTCAGGCAATAACAGATAGGACAGCAGGGAAATGCAGGGAAGAATAAGTCCAAGGACTAGCGGAGGGAAGGAAACTACTGCCTGATTTTGAGAAGAAAGGACAGTAAAGAGACTCCAAAGCAAGAAAACAGCTCCCTGATGGATGTAGTACAGAAAATAAAAAAAAAAAAAGCCAAATAAATCCTTTCACTGGTGGACTGTCAATGAGCTCCACAGCTGGTATAATTTTCCTCTCAGCTCATAATCCATTTTCCAGCTCAAAGTTGTCATAAGCAAAATGCCATTAACCTACAGTTTGTTATACAGTGAGATGATAACATGTGGTGAAGAGGGGGCAATTATCTTGTCCTCTTATGTTCTTTTTTTTCACATCCTCAGGAATACACAGGAAAGTATGAACCCAGAAGATGAAGTGGATGAGTTTCTGGGCCGGGCCATCGATGCCAGAAGTATTGATCGGTTACGCTCTGAGCATGTGCGCAAGTTTCTCTTAACATTCAGGGAGCCTGACCTGGAGAAAAAGGTAATGCTGGCTAATATTGCAACTTGTCAGTCAGGCTTGCCGTGAGTTTTAATTTTCCTGCATAAGGTCAAGCTTTCATATCTATAGATTAAGTAAGGTTTTAGATGTTGGACATGGGGCTGTGGTCTTAAAAATTCAGTGCTTCATCATGGAAGCCATAATATATGCATCCCTAGAAAGCCACAGTCATCTGCAGTGAGCACTGGGCAGGAAAACACATGACTATGCAGTGATGAGCTGTAAAGGGAATACAGAATAAACCAGATTTGTTCCTCTGTTCTTTAGGCATCCAAACAGAGCTTGCAGTCACCCCTTATCTCCTTCAAGTCACTGGAGGAACCTGCTTCAGCCTGCCTGAGATCTGACTCACCTCTGGAGGGTCTTTTCCCTGCCACCCAGGGAGCCCCAGCTGCTACTGAGGTTCACTGGGATGCAATCCATACTCTCTTTCTCTTTGGGAACCAATTTTAAGCAACAATTAGAGTTCTCTTTCTCATACAGATTTGGAAGAGCAGAGTAGCAGACCTGGGGCTCCTGTATAGCTCATTGCTTCCTGATTTTATTTCAGATATCTTTGTGTTGTAAGGCAAAGATCTTTTTACTTTCTGCATCTATCTAATAGAGACAACATCAGCTGTGGTAGGCAGTGAAGTTAAATTCAGTTAATTCCAGGGGCACCTGGCTGCTACTATTAAGGCTACCATATGAACTGTTGTTTTTAATTGCCCAAAGAAAGCTAAAGTTTACATTTTTATTTTTCCTTTTTTTTTTTTATCCAAATCCTTGGGATACTTGAGCAGTATTCAGGTTAAACTCACCATTTTATGGATAAATCTTCAGTAATTAAGTTTGCACTGATCATTTCATTATTTTATTTATAAATACTCTTTCAATGACAAGAATTGCAACCTACTGCAAAAGCAGACTTTTTCAGGATTTATAGCTGTTCAATGAATCTGCGTGGGATTGAATACAAGCACAAGCATGTAATTTACCCCCACTCCTCCCCTTCAAATTTATAGCTGAAAACTGCTAGGGAAATTAGTGGTTCACCTGTTCTGAGCACCTTTTATTTCTTGGTTCAAACATTGAGACCGTCTGTACTGAGAACCATGCTTCAAGCTAAATAAAGCATCTTTGGGAATCGGATGCAGCTCCCATGTGACTGATATGTTGGCAAGTAGTTGGAGTGAGTGACTGTGTGAATACTGCAGCATCCTTGCACTATCATTAGAATGAGCCAAGCTGTCTGCTCAAAAAAAAAAAAAAAAAAAGAGGTTTTCTCATTAGCAACATTCATCCCTGTTGGTAGAAACTTCCCATGAAAGAAGTTTATGTCTGATGATGGTCACCTGCTATCCTGGTCCCACTTAATCTGTTTCTGTTCCTCATGTCCAAGGATCAAGTTGTGAATCCTGTCTCCATCCAGCCGTGTGGGTTTGTTCCCTGGCTTTTGGAGCCCTGTAAGGGTTCAAGCCCTTACAGCTTGTGCAGGGAGAAAGGGAGTTTGTAATGTTGGTCTTTTCCTACCAACAGTGCTTTCCAAGGACCTAAATGGAAGCCAAGAATGAAGTTTTTGTTGGGAAAAGGCAGTCAGCCAAATTTCTCACTAACATAACGTTGCTTGCTTTTTTTGCAGTACTCCAAGCAGGTGGATGACAGGTTTGGAGCCTACGTGGCTTGTGCCTCCCTAGTCTTCCTCTTCATCTGCTTTGTTCAAATCATAATCGTGCCACAGTGAGTATCTTTTCATCCCTTTGCTCCCATCTGCTCCCCTCCTGTATTCTGGCCTACTTTTCTTTGTTTTTTTTTCTTGAGAGCTCAGAGCACCAAGGAGAAAGGAAAATGCTTAAATAATTCATGTTCAAGTGATGCGTGGTGCTTATTGTTTTCACTCATTTCTAGTGCATATTAAACTTCCTCACTGGCACGTGAAGATTTCTGTTTTGCTAATGTGATTCCTCTTACCATTTACCTCCATCTTAGGAAATTCATTTCAGCACGTTTATAAGTTTGTGGAACACAAATATCTCTAAGCTGGAAGGATTGCCTACTAAGGCTTAATATGCATTCACAACATGAAGCTAGTCTGTCCTCTTATCTAAATGCAGTAGGACAGAGAGGTGAAAAGGCCATCACAGCCTCCTTGCTCAGAGTGCTGAGGTCTCAGGGTCTACTTCAAAGGTGATGTATAACCTGTTGTGCATTTATTCTTCTGGACTCAGACTAGCAATGCAAGAAGAAAGGTACAGAAGGCTACATGTGCCTAAGCTTTGGGTAGTTCATCCAGGGTTTAAGGGATGCAGTCATTTCTTTGCCCGAGCAAGAGAGGGACTGGAGTGGAATAAGCTCCTTGGGGCTGTGGGGCACAGTGCTGTTGGACCACTGCAGTGTATTCCTGCGTCTGAAAGGCACAGTGTAACCCACTGGATCTCTTCCAGAAGTGAGCTCTGCAGCCATGGTATTTCTTCTCAAAGAGCTCATAAAAAATGTCTTGAAATTAAAGCATGTTGGTATTTCCTGTCCTCTCATCTAGTAGCAATAATATATCATTCACTGCTGTGTTGGAAATAAATTCAGAGTTAGTCATTTTTAATCTGAAGGACAATATCTCAGAAGCTCTAACAGTGCTCCAAATTCATCCTCATTACAAGAAGACAAAAATTGTTTAAAGAGAGTTCCAATACTATTGTCTGTCATTACAACTGCTCTCTACTTCTGTTCACACTGCAGTTCTTTTCAGAGTAGAGATTGGTTAGTGCCATTCAGATGAGCTATTCAGAAGGTCATAGAAATAATGTGTGGTCTGATGTTTGAGGTCATTCACTCTCCCAGGCAAGAGGACATTCACTTCTGCTCAAAGAAGTATTGGATCAGCAATAACATCAGTACAAATGCACTGTGTAAACAGACAGCTCCGCTTTGGGAATCTAGAGGTTCAAAACTGAAACCAGATAAATTCCAGCAATTAATGCTAATGGCCAAAAATATTCTTTGAGAGTTTGGCCTCTTTAGTAATGAGGCTTGCACTTTGGATCTGGTGACTGGATATTACTGCCTGGAGTTCGCACATGCAGAGGCCCTCTACCAGCCTTTGTTGTACTCATCAAACTCCCTAAGCAGCCACCAAACTGTCTCCATAAAACCCAGTTTAACATTTAAATGACAACTTGACAGTTTCTGATCTGCAGCAACCATATGGCTGACTCTTTTGTATTATGCAGGAGCCAATCCCTCATGGCAGTGTGGTGTAAATGTCACACTGCTCCATCTCCTTCCTCATGGCCCGTAAGGGGTGGTTATTTATTTGTTTAATTATTTTGGTAAGTTTGTTAGCGTTGTAAGGTAGCTTGGCCAAAGATAATTGGGTTAGAGAGTAAATAAAATTTCGTGTTTTAACTGCAGGGCAGATACACTTTTCCTCAACTTTTGGTTTGTTTTTCTCGATATTTCAGTTGCATAGTTTTGGTCTTCCATTGAAGGTAACAGATAAGCAGCAACAGAAGCCACAGGAGTGTATGTGTCACCATCAGGGCTTCATCAAAGACACAATGTGGAATTCGAATCTGACACTAGAGACAAAATGGCAGTGGTAATTTATGATGATAAAGAGGAATAGCTTTAATGAATTTCACAAAGGCTCAAACAGTGAATTAGCAAGTACAATTATCTTAGTAGTCATGAGAGAACACAGAGACCAGCTGGCTTTGGTGTGGTTAGCCTTAATGTCACGTTGCAAGAACACTTCCTTTAAATTATGAACAAGGCAAACTCCTGGGAGGGGGCCTGTCCTTTCATACTGAGACCAATCACTGTGAAATTGTTGTTGAATATCTTCATGATCAAAACACATCAAAATGCATAGTACAAAGTTGGCCCTGGGGTCCTGTTTGTACTTCAAAGTTGAGAGGAACAGAGAAAACAGAAGAACGTCTCAAGCTGACCAGGCTAAAGCTGTTTTCCCTGTCTGTCCTCATGCCATGGTTGCTTCCATCCCATACACAGGACAGAGCGCAGTCATGGCAAGAATGTTTAGCTATCCCCAGCAAGCTTTTCCTTTGTGCGTTCCCTCATAAAGAGCACCAGGTATCCCAGCAGTTCCTGAGGTACAAATAAAGGGCACAAATAAGCGGGTTTCATCAGCTTGACATGAAACGTGCCTCCCCTGCAGATTTCACGTGCACTCA
The DNA here is from genome assembly GCF_964211835.1 of Anser anser. Lineage (NCBI taxonomy): Eukaryota > Metazoa > Chordata > Aves > Anseriformes > Anatidae > Anser > Anser anser. The sequence continues at coordinate 15,447,445 of NC_139726.1, read as the reverse complement.
GCCTCACTGCAGTGTGCAGCACTGCATGTGTGTAGCACTGCACCACAACAGATTGTTCCATCAACTCCTCAGGCATGGGAGATATTTCTCAATCCCTCTGCTGTCACCCTGGCAGGAAGGTGATTGCTGTAAAAGATACAGCATTCTCTGCTCTGCAGCCTGTGTGAGTAATTCAAATAGGGCAGAGTATCTGTTGGTATTCAAGGCACCTCATATCTCCTACTGCTATCCTAATTGGAAAGCCTGTGCAGTGTGTCATAGCTTGTACAAATGTCATAGTCTTGAGAGCAGAGCTGTAACTCTTCTATATGATGTGCATTAAAAAAGAAACCTCCTTGCTTTCAGCTCTACATTTATGCTGGGTTTTTACCTGACCTGTTTCCTGATCCTGACCACAGTGGTGTTTGTTTCGGTCATTTACTCCTGTGTAAAGGTGAGTAACGTGGTTTCTTTGTAAAGTCCTTTGCCAAATCTAAGTGGTTCAGTAATCTGTTTCTTCAGCTAACGTAGCATGTTTTGTTAGCCATCCTATCCACACTATGTGACAAGGGTTACAGAAAAAGCCTTTGATAAGACAGAACGAACTGCAAACAGATGTTAGGGTTGGCATCTCTTTAGCTCAGCAAGCAGTAATCACTCTGTGGATCTGCATGTCTATTAAGTCCCCTGCAGGCACTCTCATATTGATATAAGAAGAACACATTTCCCAATGTGGAACAAAACACTGACCATTCGTTTCCTCCCTGTAAACTTCCTGCGGCGTAGCCTGTGTACTGTCCCCTGCTGCATATGCATGTTTGGGTAGGCAGATTATCAGAAGCAGAATATCATCGCGGAAAAATGTCCTGAGGGGAAGTAAAAGCCATAAACATATATAACTTTATCAGCCATTCTCAGATGACTATACAGAGCTTCCAGCATTTAGTGAGCTCTTTCTTGTAGCTGGTTTTGATAAGCAGAGAAATACGTTGTGTGAAATCTGAAATTATACTAATTATTCTTGGCATTCTGTGGCAAAATGGCCATCAGTGCTTTGGAAGGGGTGATGTGCTCATCTTTTTCACACAAAGGTATTTGTATTAAAATGCTCGTGCTAGTTGATTGTATCTGCTGTTTTGGGGTTACTTCCATTCCACACATGGAGATTCCATACATTCCAGTGTCTGAACCTGGAAAACATACAGATTCAGGCACCTCAGCACAAGCTCACCTTTGTTACTCAGAGCTTGGAATAAAATAACTCAGAAGCATTAATTTTTCTGCAGAAGAAACAGGTAACGGATTATGTCAGACAGATGATTTGCCTCGTTTTAGTTATCTTCTCTGTGCCATTTTTAATAGTTGAAGGTGGGTGCTTTTGACAGCCTTACACCTTTCACATCTTTATGACTTTTGAAATTTAGATTTAAAGAATTAAGCTTTGCCCTCTCATTTAGTAAGAGCTGTGAAAGAAGCTTTAGGTTATATTTGCACTTAAGAGCTCATGGGGCTTCCCTTGGGCTCACGACAATTTTAAAGGGAGCCACATACAGCATCTCATGAGTCCTGCTTGTTTACCATCAATGAGACTTACAAGTCAGAGATAACAGTGCTAATAGGAAGGCTTGGGTCCCTTGAGCTGAGAAATGGTATCCACTGATGTCTGGTTATATTTGGTGTGTCCATTACGTGTGAAGGTGCTATTGAGCGTCATTACTTTATAAACTGTGCAGAGCTGTGCTGGAGCCTATTTACACTGCAGTGTCACAGGCAGCAACATCCCAACACACTGCCAGCCACGCAGAGCCGGACCAGCACACCAGCTCACCTGTGGCGCTGTGCAATTACTGGGGCAAGAGCTGTAGCAGACCCAGACCTCTGAAGGATTCGAGGTGGCGGACTTGCCACCAGGCAGATTTCAAAGCGCACGGTTGTTTGTCGCACACTGGCTTTTACAAGCTTAGACTGCTTCCATGATACTGACGAATTTAAAAGGCACATAGCATTCTTCAGTCCCCGTGACCGTGAGGGATGTTCAGTCTTGCTTTCTTTGCCTTGACCTTCCAAATTCCTGTAGAAGTCTGTTCACTGGTGCCTGCAACCAGTTTTAGTCTGCCTTTGCCTCAGTGGACAGGCTTTGGAAACACAAGACATCCAAATGAATTCAGACTAATATCAGAATTTAACAGGATTTTATGAAGTGTTCGGAAAAGTGAGTCTTCAGCATTCTGTCCTGGGCCACAAGGTGCTTTTGTATAACAGTGAGATCAGTGCCTTATATGCACAAATTGCAAATGTTGAAAACAGAGAGCCTTCTAGCTCCAGTACCTTTTTGATTACCTCATTTTAGTGCTCCAAATTAGCCTTGGCTGACAACATCTGATTATGAGATGGCGTTTTTAGGGGACAGGTACTTCTGCTGTATGGTTGCGTTGTCAGCTACCTGTATGTTGGCAGCAGTTCCCAGCAGCTGCAGCCTACTTCTGTCATTGAAGATTTTGGTGTTTCATTTCAGAGTTTTTTAATCAGCGTGTTTATCCAGCCCCTGGTTAAGGGGCATTACTTTATTCCTGTACTCCACACTGTTTCAGGAAGCCTTTTTACAAATACACACAAGGAAGGAAGGTGCTTTTACAGAACCTTTAGATAAAATTTTAAGACACGGAGATGTCAGCATTATTTGTTTTGTTTCACACTCGGATGTGGGATAGGAAAGCATGTACTTTACATACCAGTGGTTTCTTCCATACAAAGTTGGAAAGCAGGTGTCCTCCTCAGGATAACAGCACAAGCATAACTTTTGCCTGTTTGCTGTGCTGTTACATGATAAGTGACTCTTTTTCCTTCCTTCCTTGTTTTGGCCTCTCCAACTCGGGCTTTGACAGTGGCCAGCAGGCTCTTTCAGGACAGCTTGATCATGTTTTATTTTCTTTTGCTGTCATTATTATCTTCTACTATAAAATTCTCCACGGACTAGAAGTTGATCCTGGACCTGCCAATGCAGCCAGCTTGGCTTTCCAAGTTTCTTCAGCTGTAATAAACAAGAGAGTTCCAGTTCTTCACTTTGATACTCCATGAAGACTTGGCCACCGTGAGATGGTGTTCCTTCCCAACAGAGTCTAAGGTCATGGGAACCAGGGTCCCTTTGCAAATACTCCACTGTCAGACATCTGTTTTGCTGCTAACTTATCAAGTTCGTGTTTCTTCTTAAAATCCTGAACTCCTGGTATATAAACTGCTGTGTGGAATTTAACTTCTTGCATGTTCCTGGGAGCACGTATGAGAGAAATTTCAAGTTATCCCTTAGTCTCTTTCAGAGAGTAGGATAGGATTTTGCGACTGTGGTTTTGCATAGGTACAGTTTGCCTACTTGTTTCTCTGTCTCTGAAGGCTGCACTAGAAGCTCCTTGTTATTTTTTTTTCTTCTAAGGCAAGGGAAAAATACTTCTGAAAACTGTACTTTTTTATAGACTAATAAATCTCAGTGAAATAAGTTACATAAATGGACTTGCAACATCAAGTTGCCTGGAGATATTGTCTTTTACTCCAGAAGCATCTTAATGTACTTCAAAATGACTCAAAGGCTTTTATTACAAATTGAAAAATCAGAACTTAAAGACCTCCAATTTTTTTTCGTCTCACAGACAACAGCAATTATCTAAGCAGTTTTCCATGTCCACAATATATCTGAAGAAGATAAAAAGGACAAATATTACTCTTCTGTCTGTGATCAGCTGTTACTGCAAAGTACAGTTTTTATTTAATGTATTTTTGTCATGCGAATGAATGGATGATGTGGATCATTTTCAATGTAGCACTAGTACTTGTTGCTTTTTAAATTTGGATTTTCACCTGTACAACAGTGCCTGATTTCCCCTTCTGTATTCACTGTGTACTTTGATGCTCTCTCTTGTGGGAAGTTAGGTCTTCCTGCAGCATTTATGCATTTCAGTGTACAATGAACTGGAATTGACTAGAGAGCCCAGTTTCCTTTTTCCCACCGTGGTTATTTTTCCTGACATGGGGATTTTAAGAAGGCTAACAAGTGGTCTCAAGTTTCTGTGGCAACCCAAATGTGAATCTTGGATAGCCAAGTGACAGAGTCCACAACGTCACACTTCCCTTCCATGACATTTCCCAGGAGATGCATGTGCATGCTCAGAGGTGCCATTTCATCAGACCCTCCTCCCTTGTATCATTCTTCACTCAGGCAAGATTTGAGCTGTATTAACAGGAGTAAATGATGCTGGGCAGTACAAAACCAGAGGGCTGACCAGCAACAGGGAACAGATTTTCAGTGTGCTATAACATCCTGATTGTTCTACTTCTTTTACTAGGACAGCAGGATTCTTTTTTTTCACTGGAGAATGGGAAGAAAAGCCATCCACTTTACTTTTTTGTTTTTCTCTTTTTGTCTTTTTTGGGACTGTTATACCCCTGACTTGTGGATGCTTTTATGGAAGGAGTGTTACTAGAGCAGAGCTGACCTGTCAGAGCTGAGACAGGTTCCCCGTTTCTACCACAGAAGTCCTCCAGACTGCAAGTGCCCTGGCTGCTGGATCTGCCTCTGTAAAATGGGGAGAGGTTACAGAGTTACAGAGCCTTCATGAAGGCTGTTCCTAAGGCAGAGACTGCTCAGATGGGCGGCACAGCTGTGCTGCTGTGCTCTCCATTGCAATCCTAACCTCCTATGGTTTCTGGCATTCGTTACCTCCTCAGGACTTTTTCCATCTGCACTTGTTTACTGACCTACGATTTTCCCTATTTTGCCTAATCTTGGTAATGAGAACCAAGATTAATACAAAGAAAACATGCTTTCATTAGACTTTAAGTGTCTTCCACTGATAGCTTTGCTTGATATCTCAGGCTTGGTTCAAAGTCAGGCTTTTTTTGGGATCATTGGCAGCAGGGGCTTGAGCCAAGATCCACAGCAAAGTGCTCCTGAGTTTTATTTAGGTGCCTGATTTCCCAGAGATCACAGAAGGAGGCTGCCTGAGCCTGAAGGATTGTATAAGTTTTCAGTGAATTTCAATCAATTCTCAACCAGTGCAAATAAGTTAGGACCCGAATTTCCCCTTTCCACTCTGCTATCCCAAACAGAGACTTGCCCTGTCCTCCCTCCTGAAGTTCACTGGGTTTTTATACACGCACTGGTGAAATTGGCTCCTTAAACTCTCGCCATGTCGGCCTCTCTTTCCCTCTGTAAAAGTCACCAGCTAATCAGTGCTTCAGTCACTCTAACGCTTCGTAATTGCGTTGTAGGGTCGCTGTGTGGGAAGCTATGCATTGACAAAATGTTGCATCTCTGAAGATGTAAGAGTGAAGGATAAAAGGGAAAAGCAAGACTTTTAATAGAAACGTTAGTCATAGTTAAATTGCAGTGCCGTGTCGCTGTGCTGCTAGCTTCTTTGTGTCTCTAAAAATACCCTCTAGTGGCTAGGTTATTCATGCGGTGTGCGGGTACGGAAAGGAGAGCTGGATTCTGGAAAACTTTGGCAGTCCTCAGCAGAGCCCCTGTCCCCGGCGCTGTGGCAGAGAGGGGAAGGGCTCTGCGGGGCTGATGCTCTCCGGTCAAAGGGTGGCTGCGCTCAAGGCTGTTCTGCGTCCACCTCTCGCTGCTCCAGCCCTCAGTTGTGTGTCGGATTGCTGGTACCGAATAACGAGGAGTTTGTTTCAATGTCTTCTGGACTTCTCTGGAAACTGATGCAGAGCAAGGAGGCCTCGTCGATGCTGAGGTGTGACCCTTGCTGCAAAGCACTCCTGGTTAGTCTAGCTTTAATGCAGAGCCTGTTTCTACCTAGGGTACAGTGCAGCACTTGAAAGCAAAGAGTGCTGCAGGAGTACAGTTAGAAGGCAATTAGAAGAAATCTAACTTTGATAATAGCTAATCTCTGGTACAGACTATTTAGGGAAGCTGTGTGATTGCCCTTACCAGAGGTTATTTTTAGCCCTCTGTGTCTGTGGTGCCGAGTGTTGCAGATGAGACGAGGCCAGCTGGTTTCTCCAGTGAGGGTGTAACACAGCACGAAGCTGGCCAAGACTTTTTAAATGTGTTTCTGAAATGGCACCGGAAAGTGCTGTGATATTGCTTCTTCATCAAAGGGATATAACACATTTTTTTTTCATTTCTGCTTTTAAAAAAATTTAATTCAGTAATTTACAAGCTCCAGCTCCTTGTTACTTCAGTTACAGGTGGTTGTGGTTTGCTTCTCACAGCAGGATGAGTGCAGTCTTGTGAACAGTGCTATCTCAGCTCACAAACTGAGATCAGGCAGAAGCCTTTCCACTAGGAAGGAATAAATAGATTTGGCCAGAAAGCTGTCACGTTCCTGCTCGCCTTTGTCCCAAAGCTGCCATCCCTACAGCCATTCTCTGACCCCTGTGCAGCATCCACTCAGACATTGCACTGGAGGATGTGGGCAGTTTAAATGCAAGTTGTAATCTGTAAAATAAGCAATGATTTTACATGTTTAGATAATCTTTTTTTTTTCTTCCACACCCAGCTTTTCCCAGCTCCACTCCAGACTCTTTCTAGGAAGATTGTACAGTCCAGGACCAATAGTACCTTAGTTGGAGTCTTTGCCATTATCCTGGTTTTTCTATCTGCCTTTGTCAACATGGTACGTGCATTATTTCCCTTGACCCACTCAGTTCTTTACAGTTTTCTTATTAGTGCTCTGCTGCATTATAACCCTTACAACCACTGGGTTTAATGTAATCCTGCCTAATGCTTACAGCATCTGAGGTCAGTCCCCTTTTGCTTTTTGGGCACAGAAAGGAAATGGGAGCCAGGCAGCTGCATACCTATAGCCCATTATATGCCTGGTACTCATTTGTGCCCGTGTTCTTTTCTGATTCTTTAAATGCTCCTTCTACAAGTACATAAACCATGCCTGAAACGCACCCCAGCATGCAGGGCCAGCACGAGGCCTATGCGTCATTTAACTCCCACAGTACTGAGTGGGACTTAAGTGTTGCGTGGGCTTTGCGCTGGCCGTCTGCACAGTACTGAATCTTGCTCCGAGTGTAGTAATCGCTTAACAGGGACTGTAAAGACTTTGCTTTAAGTTTCACTTTTGGGACTGGGGTGGTTTTGCTTCACATTCAAACACCACTGCTGATTTCAGACTCAGAGGGAGACTGGCTGTTTTCTAGGTCCCCGTGGCTGCTGGTTTCTCACTTGCACAAATAGCTTCAAGGCTGAATGCATTTTAAAGAAACCACTTTAACATTCTATAGCCTGCATACATCTAATTCAATTTTTAAGAGAGGGAGAAAAAAGAGAAAGAGAGAGAGAGAGATGGTCCCGGGACTTGGGGGTAGCTACAGAGATTTCTCATGACTCTGCTTTCAGTTACAGCCTCAGCTGAGGCAATGCTGACTTGCACCGGAATGGAAAGGTTTAACACCTGAAATCAGATCACTATGTTCTCTTGCCTAAGCTTCCCTATTTGCATTGTGGAGATTTAGGAACAGTTTTGTGCTCTGGTGAGGTACTTGTATAGGAGGTGCCAGCTCAGTGGCGTTGGCACCCCACTGCCTTCACCCACAGCACACCTGCAAAGAGCTGGTGTGGGTTGCTGAGCACCACACAGAAGAAACTTATTTTTCTGTATAATGTTTGATTCTCTGCAATTGTGAATTGCTTTGTGTAAAAATTTGCAAAACGGACAAATGGAACAGCACATGGAGATCAGAATGGGGCTCTACTGCTTCCTCAATATAACATAAAACCTTGAGTGAGCCTTGCCAGTAAAGTGTTTCCTGTACAAGGATCCACTGCAGAAGTGTTAGGGACTTCGAGACGGCAGATGAAAGTTACCAGTTCAGAAATTCCTATCAGTAGAAATACACCAGGACCTTATCACAGAAAATTGAATGTGTTTGTACATAGCTACAATCCCTGTGCCTGTAAGCTTTTAGGCATAAAGTTGTTCACAAAAGTTGAACACCAAACTAGCTTTCTAGTGTGCACAACCTGGGTTTTATTACTTATTATTTTGGGAGAGAAAAGCATAGCCATTGCTCATCCAATAAAACATGGGTTGGCAATTTCATTTTGCACATTGATTAATTCCCCTGCTACAGCCATTTTCAAGAGGCTTTTTAATTGTTAGAAACTATTTGATTTTATTCTCCTTGTCTGTGCCTTTAATACCATCTTTTTCTTCAGTTCATGTGCAGCACTGTGGATCTTGCCAGCTGCATGGCTGCAGAATACAACATCACGCCTGACCGGGTGGACATATGCCTTATCAGCAATCTGACTTCCAACTACAGCCTGGGCACGTTGCAGGGGTTCTGTGACAGTCCTTTGCCTAACTGCAACTTTCCAGAGGTATTGCTTGAAAAAAATGGGCTTCAGAGCTTCATCTGAGAAGGGGCTATAAAACTGTGTGATAAATCTTGGTTGTTCAGAGGAAAGGAGGTTGCTCCTGACTGATGTTATAAGGCTGACACAGGCCACTATTCACAAACTTAGGTGGCTGAAGTTGTTATCAGGAGTCCACAGCCACATTTAAGTTCCTTCAGGGTTGAATAATCGGTAGGCTTTTATGATTGTTTTTAATGGCAAAAAGCAAATACATTTTATACAGTGGTAGAATACGTTGCCAAAAAAATCATCCTTTTGCATAGCTATTCAAGACCTTTCTGTGACTTTATACGTCACAACCACTCTGTGTGTTGTCTGCTGCAAATGGAAAAGTGAGGGGAAAAATCTCGCTAGCATGCAGGCAGAATTTATGGCAAAACCATCTGGATTTATGGTATATTTTTTTCAGATTTATGGCTGATCTGTAGCCATGCGGGTGTCCAAGGTGCTGCTGAAAGCCCTGGTATCCCACTGAATTAGTTTCAGTTTTATCTGATGGGAATATTTCCACAGTCTGATTCAGTGAGGTTTTCGAGACCACCATTACCGTGACTTTCAACCCCGCACAAGCTTCTGGTGTGTCCGCAGAAAGACCCAGGAGCAAAATCTGGCACAGTGGAAAACTGGAAATAGCCTGCACTCATCAGAATGTGGTGACGAGTGCTAGTTCAGAACAAGAGGGACTATAATCAATGGGGAGCAGCCATTTTGCATGCAGAGAATGCTATCACAGCATCGAGCCAGCTCCTGCTGTTCAATGGGCGAAGGAGGAGGAGTCCTTCCCCGTTGCTCTGCAGGGCAGATGTTGGAGCTGGTACAGGAGGTGCCTGCTGCTCCCAGTGTGCTTTCAGAGGTGGGGGGATCCTACCTCTCTGCCACAAGGAACACCCACGCATTTTCTAGACACTGAAGAGTCAAATAACAAGCTGTACAAGTGATTTTCTCAAATTGAATTTATCAGCAATTAACTATTAATAAATGAGCTCAGAACATGAGCATATTTATTCTTCAACCAGGATTTGCTTTTAACTGAAAAGATGGATACAGTTGTCAGGCCAGAAATAGGCCTGTCTGGACAGAGTGGAAACTTAAAGCTTCATGGATTTGATAGCTGGAAGGCGATGAGCTGGATAACATACCTCCTTGGTTTTACATCTATAGCAGCTTTCCCAGGAGCGATACACAGCACTCGCAACCTGCAATCACATTGGAAAGCACTGGCATGGTAAACATTCAGCTATCAGATTGGCAGAAGTTCGTACCCTGGTGACTGCTAAAGCAAGGTGTGGCAGCAGGCTGAGCTACCACACATACACACGCTGGTTCTGCAGCTGCTGGCAGAAAAAAAAATGATCACGGTGTTGGGCATTGGTAGAAGCACGTCCAGCCCCTATTTTGCCAATGGGTTCAGTGTGTCTCATCAGCAGGGGCAATACTTTCCATTTGGCCTCAAGTGGATGTCTGTAAGTCCTGACAGGGTGAATTCTTAATACCCCTGGTCCTGTGTAATGTGTAGTACACAGATTCGGGACCAGAATTGGACTTCAATACATGGAGTATTCCAAAATAACTGGATGGGCCTTTCTGCTAATTTAACAGCCACGTCCAGGGTGAGCCTACACCACAACCTTATGTCTATAGTTGTGAGCCCTACACCTCTTGAGTATAAAGAAAACAATGCCTGATAAGAATGCTAGATTTGATCTCTCCTTCAGTTCAGATTTAACACTTAAATCTCCTGCAGTGTTGGAGGATCCCACAAGCAGAACTAAGTCTACGTGTTCATTCAGCCCAACCACATGACTCCCAATCCCTTTCTATCCCTCTGTTTAGTTTCCTTTGTTTTCAGTTTTGATTTATCCAGCTGACATTCATCTCTCTTCTGTTTTTTCCCCCTTTTTGTCTTTATACAGTACTTTACCTACAGTGTCTTATTGAGTCTCCTGGCCTGCTCTGTGTTCCTTCAGATCAGCTGTATTGGAAAACTGATCCTTATGTTATTCATTGAATTTATATATGTTCTCATTGTGGAAGTGCCAGGGGTGAACCTTTTTGACAACGCAGATCTCCTGGTTACAGCTAACACCTAGTAAGTGCCTTTCACTTCTGAAATCTTCACCTAATTTCTTTCACCCAGTGATTTCAGTGTGATATTAGGTGGATGAGCGTGCCAAGGCCATGGTGCAAGCAAGGGAAGTGCATGGTACCAGGGCAGGCAGGCTGTAAATTAAAGTCTGTCTATGCTGCTCTCCACCTCTGAAGAGTAGGAGATCACAGGTCTCTTTAAGACCTTTTTATTCTGGAACTTGACTAATGAACCTTCTATTAATAACAAAATACAACTGCAATCAGAGTGGATCTGTGGTTTTTTTTTCTTCCAGAAATGGGGAGCTGCAGTTAGTCATTCTCACTTCTTCTGGTAATACACTCTCAATATAGAAATGTTTTTTTCTCAAGAAAAGAAAATTCCCCTACAAATTTGAGGTGGCTCAGGGATGTAGTAATGAACCACTGAGATATGTGGACCTCTGTTGTAGTGCACCCGAAAAATGTATTTGACATTTGGCTAGTGATCTCCTTACTGCTGTTGGACATGTGTCTACATTTGAAAAGCTGGCATCACAGCAGAATTCCCCACCGAGGGACCTGGGCTAAGAGGGAGTATCCAGTTACCTTTTCACTTACAAAAGGTAGTTTGTCTTCACCAGGTCACATATTAATTATGATTGCAACATCCATCCACTGACATGGATACACCTCTCCTGGAACTCATGTTGGGGAGGTAAATTAGGCACATTCATAAACACTCCCTCCTCCACTAGTTTCATTTCTCACTGGGAGTTTGCATTGGTGTGTTAACTACTTTTTTCTGATGATTTCCCCTCTTGGGCAACAATTGTGCTCAAGTGTGGGTAGAACATGAATTTAAATCACACCAAAGTATTTGCACAGACACTGAGAAACTCTTTAATGGTAAAGATTTGGTAAGCAACGGGATAACCCAGTAGGGCAATTGTAACATCTCCAATCTTGATAGTTTAAAGGCCAATTTAGGTGAAACATCTGTAAGGATTGTACCTATGGTTGCTCCTGTCTTGAGACAGGAGCGTGGTTGAGGATATGCCCCTGGCCCTGTGCTGTTTTGTATGTTATGAAGTAGCTGATGCAATTGCTCAAATTTCTTGATGTTCATTAAATCCTACTGGCTGGATGCACCTGGTTACTTCTGTCCTTCGCATAAATATTCCATGATTTTAAACATTCCTATGTAGCCATTAATAATTAATGAATGTATGGCTTTTATATCCATTGGCAGTAATCACTTAAATTATTTTGTTAACTCACGCAAGTGAAATTGTGTAGGAAACCCATTGGAGCTTTCTGTAGGGGCATGGGGAGAATGAGGTTTCCCTTCCTTTTTTGCAGATGGTGTGTATTCCAACAGTGGAAGCTATTTATCATTTTCTAACACAATTAGAAAAAAAGCATTTTATATCCCAAATATCATTTCATTCTTGTAAGTCAAGCACTAAGTGAAATTACAGCACTTAGTAGTATAATTTACGTCACTCCACAATCAAAATGTCAGTAATAAAGTGGAGAAGGTTAGCAGGTTTTTCCCAGAAATAACTTTCTGTGGTACTGTATTCTCTCTCGTTAAATGGTATTTGTTTTGTCCTGAGAGCTCCACGGACCGCTTTTTGATGCCTCAAAGCCTGGCAGTCCATTTGTGCGTTGTGCAGGATGGGAGCACAGCATGTAACACGGAGTTCAGAGATGTACCTTATTGTCCGGCTGATATTAAAAAAAAAAAAAAAAAAAATGACCTCATACTACTTTAATTGGGTGCCCGTTGTAGCGACATAATTACTGTCTGCTCTGCAGTCATTATGGTGCTCTGACTAATTAGAAGTGATGCAGATGTCGCTTCACACTCCTGTGTACAAACCAATGCAGCATGCAAGCAACTGAAAGGCTGATTGTAACACGCTGGGATTGGGTAGCCGTGGCTGTAGTGACACACCAGCACGGTGACACATGAAGTGTAACTGGATGCACAGAGCTTCTACTGTCTTACCTTTTCCCCACGCAGGAGATAAATGCATTGGTTTTAAAGATGTGATGGACCCATGTGGTCTTCTCAGTTGGGTTTCTGCATAGCGGAGCCTAAAAAGCTTTGCCCAGCAATTTGTTCATCAAGCCCGGAGATGCTGTTGTCCTATAGGAGCTGTCCCCAAAGTCAGTCACCCTTCCTGCTAAAAAAGTGCATTTAATGTTGAACAGGAATGTATTTGGCAAGTTTTTTACTGTTTTATCTTCCAGTAATTAAAGAGCTATCTGCTACTGGAAACGTCTGTCCCACGGGGAGCAGTGCAACGCCCATTATTGCTTGCATTGGGCATTTTCAGTTATCCAAAGCTTTTGTATAAATGCTGGGTTTGCTGCATTTTACAGTCTGTGTTACTGCTGAGGATTTTAGAGCAAGAATAGCACCCACAGTGAGCAGCAGGCCCAGCAAAAAAGGTCAGATCTGCCCCATCTTGTCATAGACTGATAATGAGGCAGTCAGTCATCCTTGGCCAGGCAGCGATTTAGGAGAGCAGGGGACTCATGCTGCATGCAGTAAGTGTCTCCCACTCCGACTAGCTCCATCCTTTAGCGTGGGAGTTGCTGGCTCCAGGGCTCCCAGCCTGGGTCCAGAGCCAGACACAACCTGGGCTTTGCTACGTGGTCAGTGCTGGAGCTGGCCAGGAGGCCTCGCAATAGATCATGTGCAAGACAAACGGGTTGCAAAATCTGTGTCAGAAGAAATTCCATGCTCAGAGATGAAAAAAATGTCTTGGAGCAAACAAGGTTAGAGAGCAACTATGGTTTTATTTTTTAATTTTATGCTCAGTTAGGCTCCCTTGGCTATTTCAGTTTTGATCATTTCTAGCTCTGACACTGTAGTGAGAGAAAACTCTGGTCTGATGCTCTTCGGACAAACATGAGTTTCCCAAGGTAAAGATGTATCCCATTAGTAGCCTGCAAAGCCACAAGTCAATGACAATACGGTAATTTTACCACTGATTTCTTTCTTTCCATTTAAACAGTATTTTAAAAGATACATATACGAGGTTCTCAGTCACCTAATACTCCGCCCACACTTGAGAAGAAACCAGCAGCATTAAGCAATCAATCAGTCGGGAGCTCAGCCAACTACTACCTACCAGAAAGCTCTTTTCCATCCTTTCACTGTAAGAAAAGCACACCCTCCATCTTCAGCAGCTCTGCTTCATAGGAGCCCTTTGCAGTGTGGTGAATAGTACCAGCAGTCTGCCTAAGGGTTTTCTTCAGTGTGCTTGTGTGCAGTACCCATAGCTAGGTGCAGCACTGGAGATGAGCAACTTGCAGAAGAAGGGGATAGTGCCAGAGGTAAAGGAGCTAGGCATGCCTCCGGCTTACAATGAATGGGGAAGAAGGCAGCTAACCCTCACGAGATGTTAACCAAAAGCTTCCTTCTTTAGATCAATTATTTTCTGCCTGACGTAATGAAGTAGTGACAGATGCACAAACATTTGCTAAATATCCCACACTGACATTCAAATCCCAAGTGATTCTCTGACTCTCATTGCTCCTTAGATGTTTTAACTAAATTAGCCATGTTGCACCATCACTCTGGATCTTCGAGCATAGCTCAGACGACCTTTTTTCTCCCCCAGTCCTTTTGCTCTTTTCCATTTTAAAAGGGCTATAGCCCCGCACAGCGTTAGAGGTGCCACATTGCAGAGGTACTCTTGCATTAGGTACAGAAGGACGAGTGCTCGAGGAAGCACACCGCTCTACTAACCTTGTCTGTGTTTTTTTTGTTTTCTTTTATTTTTTTGCAGCGTGTCAGAAAATGCAACGTTACCATGGTGAGTCACTTTGGCATGACATATTTTTATGGGTCTTTGTCAGAAGGGATTTTCTGTTCACAAGGTGCAGTATCAGCATGTTGATTCACCGGTGGTGCCTGGTACTTGTGTACGCACTGCTGTGATCCGGTGCAATACAGCACACATACCCGAAGTGGATTGGGTATTGCCCTTTTGGCTAAATAGCTCCTCTCAGAGCATCCTTTCCTATGGGAACTTGCTTTGCAGAGCGTCTCATAGATCTTGTAGTTACAGATTAAAGGTTTTATCACAATGATATTTTCATGCTGTAAAACTGTAATTCAGACAATTTTTATTTACTTGCTTGTCACAAGGGTTGGGAATGTATCTTAATGTTCTTTTCAGCTTTTAGATTTTTTTTATAAGACAAAAGTCATTAAAAAGTGTCTAATTAGCGAAGTAGGAAGTGTAGAACAGTTCCAGACTTTGGAGGCTGGGGAAGGCAAGGCAAGAGACACAGTAAATACAATCTAAAGAACTGTTAGCATTTCAGTTTTGCCAAGCATAGCACATATGGCTATTCTCTTGAAAGTGGCTTTTACATTGATGTTAACCCACTTTAAGAAGTTGGATTAAATTTCTGATTTTGAAGTCCTGCTTCAGAAACCAGCACCTGTAAGTCAAAGTCCTAAGCTTATTTCAGGTATTGTTTTCCCTTTGCCAACATGGTCTACAGAGGGAAGGAAAAAAAGCCTTTTCTTCAGTGGTTAGTTAGCCTTAAAGTGAGGACGGGGGAGTGTGCTGTGTTCCTCCACGCTAAGAATAACTGGGAAATTCTGCTCTTTTGTTGGCTGCAGCTCTCCAGTGATGACACGAGTCGCGCTGAAGATTGTCACCCCTGTCATCATTACAGTCTTTGTCCTGGCACTGTACTTGCATGCCCAGCAAGTGGAATCCACTGCAAGGCTTGATTTCCTCTGGAAACTCCAGGTGAGTGGGTGTTTGCTGTGTTGGAGGAATACACAGTCTTTGGTGTTAGCCTAAAACTATTGCGTTATTCACTATCAAGTTTCAGTGTTGTAAAATGCCTTTGAATTTAATCTGAACCTGGCACATAACTAGGCATACCAGTAACGTTCCTTTCTCCTTTTGTACTTCTCATTCTGAGTGCCTCTCATCCTGGTTATTTAATTTAACCCTGTGTTTCCTTGTAAGTGCACTTAGGATGGTCCTTGCAATAAAAGATCATAGATCTGAAGATCTTGGTTAACAAACTCAGGCACCTGAGCCTGTCACTGTTGCAGGAACCTGTAATATAACACAATCTGTAAATGTAAGAAGCTCATATTTGCGTCTGATTTGCTTCCCAGAGTTCAGTCAACTTTAGTTTGCTGTGTTTAGAGGTATGAAAGATTCACAGATGCAGTTTCATTCACTATCTTGTTAAGCAGTGAGAACTGGCTTCATGTCCAATCTTCATTAAGCCCCTAGGCAGCGGCACTGGGTAACCAACATGGTACAGACGATGCCTCTCTTTGCTTCCATTGCCGGGTTCAGTGTTAATATTTTTACTACATGTGCCCATGAATGATGTCAGGGTGTCCTATGTGATTCTCAAGTAAGCAGGACAGGTCTCAGCTCTGCCCATGACTCAGCTGGGAAACCACAGGACTGCAGGTTTTCTATAGATTTTTTGCCTTCTGGACAGTAGGACATCTTTCTAATAATAGGTCTCAGTGGTTTGAGTAAGAGGCACTGAGGAAGAACCAATTAATTAAAGCTCCTTGGGAAGCAGATAAACATTGTTATCCTCATTTATAAATGGTAAAGCAACGGCGGAGATGAGCTCACTTGCCTGTTCCAGGTTTGTGCTCAGCTGGCCGAAGCATATTGTTTCCCCAGGCAGCGCCAGGTGTTTTCATTGTTCTGGCTGGACATACCTTCTGAAAGGTCCTTCTTCACTTAACCTCCAGTTTCAAATGTCCCGTTTTAGAAGCCAGCAAAGTCATAAAATGCTTTGCAACTATTGCTTGGCTCTTTGCCACCATGTGGGTAAGGGATGTTGGGGAGGTAATCCCTTCTGTGATGGCTGCTGCGGATGGCTAAGCTGTGTTTGTCCATGCCAGTGTCCCAAAGAGCCAGGACATTCTGCCCTTTTTTTAACTCCAGCTCTCCAGGAATAACAAGAGGCACTGGAAAAATAATTATAATAATAATTGAAGAAAATCCATTTCAAAATGCTGTATGTTGTTAGGGGAATTTTGACTGCTGCCTCTGCTGAAGCTGATCATGCTGTACACAGGGTGCTCTCCAGGGCTCCCATAAGCCAAATCACTCTACGTGTCTTCTGTACCAGTTGTGCAGTCTCCAGCTGTTGCCTGACCCGTGTTTGTCCTTTGCTCAGAAATATTCAAAATGGCAAAAAGTAAAACAAGGAGAAAAATACTGCAACCATCAGGTAACTGGGGAGAGAAAAGTTATCAATACCCGCACCTCTATGCTCCTCCTGAAGCCTTACGTGCTTGTCTAGGAAAGCCAGCTATGTCATGGGTGCTAGGATTGTAGTGGAATTCCCCAGAAGGAACAGGCCTTGTGGAGATTACCTGATTCAGTGCCTAGAAATGTAGCAAAAATGGATTTTGGTGTTATTCTCTCTGCCTGTAGGGAGCCCCTTTGGCTTTTATGTATACATGCGCACAAAGAAACATCTTCCACTGCAAAACACGTTCCTGCATCTCTCTGCCTCTGCCCTTGTTTGCTGTTCCCCCACTTTCCTCTATTTCTGTCCTCCCTGCAAGTTCACATTCAGCTTTTTTTCTTTCCTCTAGAGCAGTTACATGCAGAATAAGCATGTCACTCTTTCTCCCTCCTAAACCAGGCCACTGAAGAGAAAGAAGAAATGGAGGAACTGCAGGCCTATAACAGACGCCTCCTCCACAACATTTTGCCGAAGGACGTGGCAGCCCATTTCCTAGCTCAGGAGCGGCGAAATGATGAACTGTACTACCAGTCCTGCGAGTGTGTGGCTGTCATGTTCGCCTCCATAAGCAACTTTTCAGAGTTTTATGTGGAACTGGAGGCCAACAATGAGGGGGTGGAGTGTCTGAGACTGCTCAACGAGATCATTGCCGATTTTGATGAAGTAAGTCACTGAAAATTCGTGTGGCTAGAGCAAATGGATTCAATGAGTTTATTTGGGCTTTGCTGAACTTATGAAGGAAGGTGGCTTATTGAATCCTTGCGCCGTGTTTCATTTCTTCCCATTCTAGAAGTCTTAATTCTTTTTTTTCATTTCACTGCCTTTTCCCTCCTGTGTCCCCTTTCCTTCTGTACTTTGAGTAATGCAGACTGTCTACAGTTTTGTAGTGCTCGTACCAAGAGAGGACACTTGGCAAGGACATTAACAGCATGTATGTGTCTGACTATTCAGTTTCTTTGCACTTCTCATGTGTAACAGATAATAAGTGAAGACCAGTTTCGGCAGCTGGAGAAGATCAAAACCATTGGCAGTACATACATGGCTGCATCAGGCCTCAATGACTCCACTTACGACAAGGAAGGGAAGACACATATCAAAGCTCTGGCTGATTTTGCCATGAGGTTAATGGACCAAATGAAATACATTAATGAACATTCATTCAACAACTTCCAGATGAAGATAGGTAATGTCACTGCGTTTATGGGATTGAGTATCAGTAGCGGTCATTCTGAGCTGGGGATCTCACAGAGAGAGAAAAACGTAGAGGTTACCTTAGGTGTGTAATTATGTTAATTGTTATGTACCCAGTGACAGAAAAATAACAGTCTGCCTGCTCGGGCCGCTGTGAAATGTCAGAGCAGTGCTGTTAAGGCAGCAGGGTTATTAGCAAAGCTCCCTGGAGAACCAGGAGCAGTTGGGCAACTGACTTTGGTGCAGAGAAGCTCTTGTCATGGCATGGTCACACACAGTGGTTCTGCCTGGGCCCATTTCACCTGTGATGTGCTCCACTGCCCACATCCCCAGTGGTCCCAGGCTCTGCTGTTCAACAGCTGGTGTTGGGCATTAGGCTGTCATTCAAATCAGGAAATAAAAAGAGACGGGAAAGTAGAAGGAGATGAAAAGGTGAGGATGTCGAGTGTGGGGTTCGCACTTGAAGGCTGTCGGGATGCTGCAGTGCCCATCTCACATCCACCTGGCAGCAGAGTGTGCTGACGGCCAAGTGAGCAGTTAGCTTGGCAACAGGGTGGCAAATAACACTTACCCTGCTGTCTGGTACTGGAAAATAGCTGTGGATTGAGCAGCTGCAGCAAGTGCTGCCAGTCAGACAGTCATAACTGATCAAAGAAGCCAACTATTCTTTAAAGTTTCTTTCCCCGCAGTTGGCAACAACTTTATGTGTCAGGGTAAAGCACAGCTAGAACTGATGAACCTCAGGAGTTTTTGTTGTCTGAAAAATAACTTGCCTCAAGCTTCATGTGGTTCGTGTGTGATGGATCTGAGCATTGTGGGATTTCTTCCCTACTTCTAGGCCTCAATATTGGTCCTGTGGTAGCTGGGGTGATAGGAGCACGTAAGCCCCAGTACGACATATGGGGAAACACGGTGAATGTAGCCAGCCGAATGGACAGTACAGGGGTGCCTGACAGGATTCAGGTAAGGAAATCACTGGAAAACAAACTTACACTGCCTGTATCACTTACGGCTTCTGGAATGTATTTAGAACTGGAATTTTAGTTTCATTTTATTCCTTTAGGTCATATATTTATTTACACAGCACTGAAAGAAAAGGAAACTGGGGAATGCTAGTAGTAGCATCAAGTTGTGCCTTTTAATTTTGCCCATCATAGCAACCTTGGGTCAAAAACTTGCTGTTTAGTTCTGTAAGTGTTGAGCTGAGCTTCCTTCCCTGAGCACAATGGCGTTGGGCACACCGTCCTGCTGGGATGCTTACCCACTCACGCTGGTGGCTTTGCTGTGAGGCTACACGCAAGGTGTGGGTTGTTTTCTTTTCCAAGGACTCGTGTCAATGTATTTCTGTATGTCACTTCTCTGTTCACGGTGCCATCTGTGTTGTGAGGCTAGCAAGGAGCTAGACGTCAGTGGAATGAGAATATAACACTGAAGAGTGAGAACAGTTAAATAGGTTAATGGAACCTGTCTTGTAACCATACATCTCCTTGGCATTCAGGCAGTCACCTTTCCATTGATTCAGTTTCGCTGTCCTGCTTTTGCTGAGCCAAGGCCCAGACTTACAGATTGTCATTCCCCAGGAAAATACTGAAGGGATGTAAAAATAATGAGTAACTGAGGTAAAATCCAAGAGGGAAGCCATGCCATTTCTATCCAAGTAAGCTGTCGATTAACTGGATCGATATTTATCCAACACCCTTTAAACTTTCCCACAAGACAGTCCCCGAACAACTCTCATTTGAGTTAAGCAAATCAGTACAACAACACGACAGCAGCAGGAAGCCAGAACTGGAAATATTTAAAACCACCTGAAAAAGGATGAGAAATTACAAAGTCAGAAAGGCTTCACCATAGAAGAGAGAGGATTTAACAAAAATTTGCTGCTGTTTTTATGTTGCCCATTTGCTAGTGAAGTACTTAGAGTTTGTGTTTATGAGTGACTCAGACAAGACAGACTTGGACTTTCCCAAGATTTTTCTTCAGTTATTTTTTTGGTTGTTTTTGTTTGTTTGTTGTTGTTGTTTGTTTTGGTTTTTTTTTGCTTTTGAATAGCATCTGCTGTAACAGCCAGATACTGGGAAACCGAGAGAAGAGTAAGCGTCTACGACGGACCTGTCAGTGGGTCTAATAACTTCAAGCACGTTGAGTGCTGTATTTCAAAAGCTTGGGGGTGAGGTTAGTTAAGCTGCTTGATAGGATTTTGCAAATTAGGTAGCTGGGAGGAATGATTTACCCAAAAGTTTGGTTTTGTTTTCTTAGGCTCCAGAAAATACTGTGCTACACCTAGCTGCCTCATTAGGCCCTGAACAGCTCACGAAATCCGGCCTTTAACACTCTGTTATTCTGCAGCGTAATTATTTTTTGAATGGCATCTGCCCAGAGGATCTGGATGCTGGCTAGTGTTCCGTTCTTTGGCTCTTTCTCATTGCCCACTACCTTCTCCTCCATAAAACAGCCTCCTGAATGACTCCTGAATTATACATCCACTATGTAAATTTTTAAAGCCATTTTTGAGGACTTTTAAAATATTTTAACCCATTTTCCTACTACCTCTCCAGTGACATAATGAGTGCATCTGAGTATCCTGAACTACCAGGTACATTTTTTTAAACGTGACTCATTTCTTTCTTTTTATACTGTGACCTCCTTGAAAAATATGGTTCTCTTTAAATACCGTACCCTGTGTGGCTTCTGTAGTTTCTCAACTTCAAAAGTCTGTTTGTTTTGTAACTTGTGCCAATTCTTTAGTTAGTGATTGATATGAAAAAGTCAACTCAGAAACAAAACAATTGATCCTACTTTAATTTTACCTGTGGACTACTCCAGAAGCAAATGAAAAGCCCGCGTGGAAAGCATGACAAGCGTATGCTTATTCTTGTTTATTTTGCAGGTAACCACAGACATGTACCAGGTTTTAGCAGCCAACAACTACCAGCTGGAATATCGAGGGGTCATTAAGGTCAAAGGCAAAGGAGAAATGACCACCTACTTTCTAAATGAAGGGCCTCCGGTCAGTTAGCACCAATTGCAGCATCGCTCAGAGATGGAATTTGCATTACAGATCGTAAACCGGAGAAGAATCACTTTTCGGCAGTGAATCTT
This sequence comes from Anser anser, assembly GCF_964211835.1. Taxonomy (NCBI): domain Eukaryota; kingdom Metazoa; phylum Chordata; class Aves; order Anseriformes; family Anatidae; genus Anser; species Anser anser. The sequence goes on along the minus strand of NC_139726.1, from coordinate 15,426,462 downwards.
ACAGATGCAACGCAGTTGAAATTTCACACAGTGACTCTAGAGCTGGTGTCAGCAAACTCTTTGGCCACCTATCATGAAATGCAATCAAAAGAAACCATCTTCAATTTGTTCCTGGCTGAGTGCTAAATCAACCAAAGATGCGTACTACGGCGTTCACAGATAAGACAAGAATTTGGAAATTTTAAAAAAGGCTGCTACCACAGGATGATACAAGAAGCTATTTAAGTATTTATTGATGCAACACAACATTTACTTGGTTGAAGGAATGTATGATTCACTACAAAGCATTATTTTGGAATGGATTTGCACTGCCATAATGTTTCCATCCCATACTGCCAGCTATTTGAAGTGTACCACTGTGCTTTTATTAGCTGTTTTGAATGGGCTTTCAAAATTGATACCCACCATTGCAACACACAAAAAGGCCTTTTAGAATGGCATCATTAATGTTTTAGTGTGAAAAGACGTTATAGCTCTGGCCTTCTCTTTCCCCTTCTTTTACATGGCTAAATGACTGCTCTTTTGAGTGGAGCTGGCACATCTTGCGAAGGGGAAGATCAAGATAAAGAAAGATGGATCTACAAACATATTTATTAAAAAGTCTTCTGTGCTCTTCTTTGGTATATATCAGTTTACATGGGAAAGACTAGATGTAAACAAGAGACGTTGGGGGGGGAAGGGAACTCCCCTGAAATTTGTTGTGTTTTTTTTTTTGTATTTTTTATTTTGTAATATTGAAAACATGGAGATCTAACAGAAATACCAAATTCTATATTTTGTAAATTATATATAAATTAGAAGGCAGGCTGTCCACACCAAGGTGTGTTGGGAGGTGTATATAACCTGTTAGACTTTTGTGTAGTTTTTTGTGCATAATACTCTGAACACAGACTTGGCAGTTTTCAGATTATCACTATACAATCAAACAACAACAGGTGAGTTTCCAGGCTGGATCAGATGCATTTTAAAAAGAAAATCCAGAAAAATCTACAACCCCAAAGAGGGAGAAAAAAAAAAGATAGTCACACAGTTGTTCAATGCAGCATTCATATAGAGGGTGGCATCTTAACAAATGGAAACAGGACCTACTAATTTTAGCTAATGAGATGGTATCTGTCAAGCAAGTTAAAAAGCTCTAAGCAAATCTTCTAATTAACTGTAACAGGAACTCTTATAAGAAAAAAAAGAAAAAAGATTATTTGAACTTTTCTTTAAAAAAAAAAAAAGCATTTTTCAGAGCTGGATTAATAGAATCCTGACGATATGAGAGTTGTCTGATATTGTAACTGCCATTTGACATTACAAAAAACTATGTACTGCAGCATCAAGTTGACTTTCCTGTAGTGAGCACTTACTTAAACTGAGTCACATATTTTCAGTTTTGAGGAGTTAGGCGATCTTCAAAAAGAGGTTTTGATGGCAAATGTGTGTATGAGGTGACCGACCTTAAAATACAGTGCCATTGATATCGTGTTGGACATCTTTATCACTAGCGGGGGTTTATGAATAGTTCACTGTTACCATTTATGTACCTTTTTTAGCTATTAAAGAAGAATCCCTTGATATTTTATTAAAAAAGAAAAGAATTTAAAAACTATATTTTTTATATTCTATGAGGGGAGAGTTTTGATATTGAATTTGGCTAGCACTAAAAGTGACTCCAATCTTTTGACGTTTAATAAAGTTCTTTTCCACTCTTCTCAGGGCAGAATTATTGTAGTACTAACAGCTTAATGATTGCACTGTGGTGGTAATTTATTTTTTTCCTACTTGACAACAAGAACAAGTGAAAATCCATGGGCCTGTCTTAATTAATTTGCCATATTGCTAAGCATAACCCTAGCATTGAGCCATTTAAGCACGAGCTTAAATGGCATCGCCCCTTGCCTTCCCCCCTCCACTAGGAAACATCTCTGAAAAGTATAGTATATTGACTTCTGTAAAACTGCCAAGTCTGCCCTTGTACTATACTTTTGCTCCTTTACATCCCTCCTGGTTTGCAAAATACTTAAGTTGCATCACGCCATTTCGCATTTCTTCCCCATTCCACCCCTTTTATTCCCTCACTGAGTTCCATTACCTCCCTGCCACAAATTCATTTTTAGGTTTGCTTTCTGCTTTATGAAAGTCTGCAGTCTTCTTAACTTTTGATTCATCTTATGAAGTTGTGTTGTCAATGAAATTTCAAGTCCCCAGTATCTCTAGCTGTGATTGTTGACAGTGTGTCATGATCATTTCAAGGGGTATTCACACACTCTTTACTCTGGATCTTGCAAAAATGGATACAGTTATGATTTCCCATGGAAATTGAAATCTATTTAAGTAATTTAACTATATTAAACACTGTTTCACTGGTAAAGTGTCTGTTTTATTTTAGATGCAGCTGGCTAGTGAGGAGATCAGGTGAAAGTTGTGTAGATACACCCAGTTTGCACACAGAAAGTCAGCTCTTGGCTAGCACTGGATGCCCACTGGGACCACAGCGGTACTACGCAGAACCCAGTTACAGCTCCTCAAGCTCTCACCTGCATAGTGAACACCCCCAGCTTCCATCTCATGCATGTCTGCTGTGTACCTGCTTATTTTGAAACATCAGCCTCAGGACACCTGACAAATCCACACTGTAGCACCAGGGATAGCTGAGGGGAAAAAAAAAAAAAAAAACAAAACAGCAATTTTGTGTGCTCCTGAGGATAGTAGCACTTCTGGTTTGAGCATACGTGGAGAGGGCTAAAAAGAGCATTCAAAATTGGCTTAGGACAAAAATCCCCAAATCTGCCAGCTAAACCTAAAAGCACTGCTTGGGCTGGGGTGGGGGAGATACCAGAGAGCTAGCTTAGGATGCAGGCTGGAAAGGGCCAATTTTGCAGATACTTGCTAAAAACAAACCGAAACAAACAAATTTACATTCTCTTGACCCTTTCTGTTACGAGTTTTTCAACTGACGGAGACACAGCACCTTACTCAGGGGAGGCAGAGCAGCTTTTTCTGCCACCTGGCAGCCAGCGGGCAGGTGGCTTCCTGCAGAGAGTTATGGTTTCCTTTTTGTCCCTGAGCACCTCACCATCCCCTTTCGTCCCGCTTTCCCCTGGAGCTCTGCTTTCAGTGTGGTGGGCAGGCCCTGCTGGACCTGCTGGGTCCAGCCGAGAGCTGCCAGCACAGCAGAGAGCGAGGCGGCCTTGAGGCCCGGCACCAGCTGGCCCCAGACCGTGCTGTAAACGCGCTTCCAGACACAAACACCTACTGCCACCTATTGGTAACAAACCCGTGCAGCCTCAGCCAGGTGGCAGCTTACAGATAAGCTGCATTTTTGCCTATAGATGAGCAAAATTAATCGCTGGTTTGGCCAGGTGGCATGTTGCCATCCAACCCACACGCCCACAGCAGAGCGGACAGCAGGCAGCAGTCAGGCCCCTGCCAGGTGCTCCGATGCTGCTCCTCATCATGAGGGCGCCACTGAAAGGCCCACGTGAGGCCTCCCACCCGAACCTCAAACTCCTTTCACCCTGCAGCACAGCCCCAGAGCCCAAGTTCCCACAGAAACCACTGCTCCCACACTTGGTGCTCTCCTGCCCTTGGAGGGACCACTGCCATTGGATTGGAAATGAAATAGGGGCTGAGGGACACCCCACCTCTCCGGCCCTGCTCAGGCAGGGGCCCTGCGCCTGAGGGACAGGAGAGGACAACAGGAACCGGGCATCCAGCGGCACGCAGGGGGCTCTGCTTCCACTAAATTCCACAGAAAAGTCAACCACCAGCAGCCTTGTGCGATTCAAACTAAAATCACGTTGCTCAAGACAGCATTCACCGCCCATAAATTCATCTCTACAAGTCTAACTCTCGCATCTGGTCATAGCAGCAGGGAAGCGCTGAACTAGAAGGTTCTCCGAATGCTGGATTTTTACAAGCAAACAGGAAACCCTGGGAATTTTCATGGTTTCACCTCTAACCTGGTCTGGCACATCTTGTTTCTCATCCTATGCAAAATTTCAGCAAGTCCTGATATTACCGTCACGCTAAAGCCCTGTTTTTAGCACATAGTAATATCAAGTGATGAAGAACAGCCGTCTTTACCAAACACACACTAACCTGTCATTGTGAGGAGGGATTTTTATCAGTGCCGTAAAAACAAGCACAGAAACAAAGACACAACTGTCCTCTGCTGCACCAACAGCTGCATTTGTTCATTTTACCTGCTAGTCAGCGGTTAGCTTAATGCCAGCGTACCCGGAATGGAAGCGTGCCTCCACACGTTGCGGAAAGCCTTCAGTCCTCAAAAAGGCATCTTCAGAAACAGGAGGAAGAGAAGGAGTCTCAGAATACAAACAAGATTATCTGCTGACATATAAACCAAAAGTGATACAACGGAAAAGCCTTCGTCTGCACAACAGCAGGAGTTGAAAGCGAAGCAGTACTTCAGGGGTTCAAAAAAATAGCTCCCCTGCCTATTGAGCAGGGCGAAGTGAAAGGACAGTCAGGACTCTTCTAGACTTTGTGAGCAAGATAAAGTCTGTTTTTATACCTAAAAGTAAATATTCATAATTTTCATTGACTTAAAATGGTGAAGGACTGCTTTTCACCTTTTCTGGTGACCAGCATTCATGAAGGTGCATTAAAAGGGAAGGCAAGCAAACCTCCCTGTGCTAAGCAAAGGCTGATTTCTGTTCTTTTGGATCTTTAAGGTATTTGTGGTTTAAACATCCCTAAGACTTGTATGCTTGCATCCATACCTCCTCTTTGTCTCTTCCCCACTTTCCTGGTTCCCAAAACAATATCAGGCCACGTTCACAAATGCGTTTTTTTCCACTAGCTCAAAGTGGGAGGAGAGAGGCTTAGCTACAAAGCACATTTTCTGCAACACCAATTCTGGAGGCAGCACACCCGGGTATCTTCATGGTCTTGCTCTCAAACACCAGTCTCAGAAACAAGACATTATGAAGAACATAATACAACTTCTCCCGTTCACTTTGGATTACAATTTCATTCTCTATTTCTTCTTAGTTTTACCTTATTTTCTTGACTAAAACTACCTCTTGAAGAACTCTAGCTTCTTTCTTCTTGGTCACAATCTGATGAAATAGCTTACTGAAGCACACACCACATTTTGATACAAAGTACCCCAGGAAACTTGTCTGGAGCAACACTTCGGAGCACAGCAAAACTCCGCCAGTCCCCAAATCTGACACCACAAGCAGCATGACAACCTCCTAAAGCCTTTTTTTTTTCCTTCTTCTTTTTCTCAAGATTTGAGAGAATCCTCACATTACTCCAGGTCACACAGAAACCCACCTATAACCATCTATTTGTGTATTATAGGGCATCACAAATAACCATCATCTAACTGCCACAAATAAGGCCAACGTAACCGATGCCGGTAGTATACTGCTGCTGTTCTGTGTTGTAAATGTTAGGTGTTTGCTGTTTGTTCACAAACTTCAGGAGTGTATGATGGTTCTTTTGAACACAAGTCTCTCTCAAAGAGGTTCTATCCCAGCACAAAACAGCCTAAAGCCAGAAAATAATAAACAATATTCCCGTTAGTTTTTTTAATTTAAACTAATCAGACTGATTTATTATTTTTCCTGTCAGCACTTGTTTATTTCAGGTTTCAGCTAATCATTCACCCATTTCTAAAAGTATATAAAAAGAACAACAGTCCAACAAGTACAAGTTGCTCCAATTTACTCACCAGTCCATTTCCTTTCAACCTTTCCGCAGTTCAAACAGAGGAAGTGTGCGAAAGTCCTGGGTTAAGTGGCAGAACTTTCTGGACAATTACTAAAAAGAAACGCTGCCCACACAGATCACTTTCAAACGATAATTAATAGAAAATCATGGTGAAAAAATGTGCAAGTATTTATGCCACTAGATGGAGGGCCACAGGTGCCAAAAAGCTGATCCCCAGAAACAAGGAGTTTCAGGTTATGTCTTAATTAAGAAAACATTCATGCATATGTCAATGTGAAACAAAACATTCCCAAATGTAGTAGCTTACATATTCCAAATCTCGTTTGTTAATATGCAATAGCATTTTTTTTTAATTAATTTACCCTATCCTCTACTGCCTCACAAAGGCAAAACTGATTTTGGAACTGAAGAGCTTACATGATATGCAGGACACATACTCTATACATTCCTTCCATTGACATACTTTTGAGTGAAGCGTTTTCATGCCACCAGTGAAATTCACCAATCTCAGTCTCTCTGCAACATATATTTCACTGCATGATATGACCCTCTTTATCCTCCAGTTCTGTATTCTTTTGTGTCCTTGGTTGTTCTTTAAAAAAAAAAAAAAAAAGTTTAACCACCAAGTGAAAAATGTCCACAGGCATCTTACATTGCTTTATTAAAAAAAAAAAAAAGAAAAAAAGAAAAAGGAACAAAACCAAAAAGCGCCATCCAGACAGCTTCTTCTTTTGGAGAACAGCTTTACATTCCTGAGAGTATCTGTTGGAACAAGACTGCCTCTAAGTGTTCCAGGACTTGTCAGACATTGTAATCAGGGGACTTTCCCTGTGGTTGTCGCAGTCGAATTTGTAACGTAGAAAATGCTCCCACAGTCACATGAAAGAAGAGTTGCCACAGGTTGCGCAGTTCATACAGGTACATGTTACACAGGCAAATTAGCCCAAAAGTCAGGAAAGATTTGGCATTCCTCCAGCCCGTGTAATACACAAACAGATAACACTGTCAGGAGGAAAGAAGAAACCATATTACTGCATGGAAAACAACTTCCACCACCAAAATGTCTCTGGTCATTAAGAAATTAAAAACAAAGTAAAACCCTAAATTAAACATGTAAGAACAGCGTCAATTTGGAAGGGTGAAAGTACCTGACATCAACAACAATTCTCTCATAATAATTGATTAAAAGCTGCAATAACGAGTGGCCCACGATAAAGGGAAGTGGATGTTCCTGGCAAACGCTGGTCAAAAATACACTCTTTGATCCACCTGAGCAACAGAGAAGCAGCAAGAGCCAGTGTTAAATCCTCTTCAGATGAAGGAGCGGGGAGAACAGGGAAAACACCAGGGCCCAGCAACGGGGAATACTCAGCACAAGGCAATCCCCCAGCTGCAAACCCAGCATCCTGCCAGAGTTAATCAGAGGATTAACTGGTGGATGCAGACAAGTCCACACACATCCACTGCCCTTCCTCGGGTGGTACAAAACCGATCACGTTTTGAGAGAAATGCGTAACAACTCTACTTAACTCTACTGTGTTTAAAGTGTCCGTTTCTGCACACTGTGGTGTAATACGGAACATCTGGACTGCCCCCGGTTTCCTACCCTTTACCTTCTTACTACTGCAAGAGGAGATCTGCTCAAGTCTCTTGCCTCAGTTTTCTTTTCATCTCTAAAAGGACAGAGCTGTCCTGTACTTTCTTGTGGATATTACTTTTACTTCTCCTATTATTCAAACGACTTCCTTTTGACCTCCACTAAAAAAAAAAAGTTTGCCCCCTCTGGATTCTAGCAATTTCCATCTGCCAAAGAAAGCTTTTACTGTGCTTCCAGGTAGATAACATCACTTGGGCTTACTTTGTAATCCAAATCTGCTCCCAGAGAGTATATAACTATTCTCACACAAATTTTTAACAGCATTCATCATCAGACTATGTAAGTGTTCTTCTTAAGCATTTGCTATCTTTTATTAGTGTTGGAGAAATTCTACTTAACTTATTTTAATATTTTATGTTCCTCAGAAAATGCCAAGGCATTGAACACTTTCAGCCAAATGATACAATTTACTGGGGTTACTTTATGGAAAACCTGCAGACGTGAAATGTAAGCACAAAATACAAGATAGGAGAACGAGATAGTGGGAAGTGGCTGAAAGATTTGAAAATGAAAGAGATGCACGATAATGTATGAAGTAGAGGAAAATTACTGCTTGTAGTGACTAGGTATTACTGTATTTACTTCAAACCCTTCCAAATAAAAGAGCAGTAAAGCATTTGGTCAGATGGTTAGATCCACTTAAACTAGGAAAATATTGCTTTAAGGAAACAATATAATCTCCATTGGTTGAAAGTTCTGCAGACAAACTACACTGTATCACTCAATCAACTAACTCAAAAGAAATGTCAGCAACAGAAAGTGTATTGTATGAGTCTACAGTATGATATTTTATGATCGATGCATTAAAATAGAGCAGAAATTATTTTGATAACCACTCTATTCAAGTATCCGTGACATTTAGGAAAACACCATGACATTTATGCATGACTGAGTGATGTTTCTAAACGAGTGAATTATGCAAGCACAAGAACGCACCTGGTACAAACAAGCCGCTGTTCCAAGAAAAAATGCAATAACATAGCTGAAATCTTCACCTTCGTTCTGTGAAAGTGAAACAAAAAGCAACCACAGCTGTTTTCCAATGTTTCATTGAACATATACCAAACACATACAGCATGAAAGTTATTCATTATTACATGTTAAAATAGTCTTACAGAGAGGTTTATAAGAATCCCTATAATAGGCTAATCCAAAGAAATTAGCACTCATCATTGCTTATTTATCTCTAATAAACCACTGTGATCTGGAACCTGATTTGAAATCATGAAAATGTTTATTCACAGCAGATAACTAACACTGAGATTTTCAGAAGCCTTAGAAGAATCCTAGCTCTAACACTGGAGACTTACCTTCTGCAGATGACTCTGAAAATTAACTGCCTTTAATATCAACTTTGTAGAACTGTGCCTTCCTGCAGCTTCACAAAATGGAAACAAAGCAAAAGGGAAACAAACTGGCCACTAGGGTGTGGTAAAATTCTACACAGAAAATAATGCAGGCACCTTTGCCTCAGTGGAAATGAGAGCAAACAAAACATAAATTTATCAGATTATTAGAAAATTCAGTTTTCTTGAAGGAAAATATGGAAAAAGTTATTTGAAGTGATAGAACTTTCCATTGTGTGTTTAAAAAAAAAATCGACAACATGATTTCCAACTTACTCAAACAGGTTGCTTTTCAGTTCCTTTATAGCTAAGCAGAATAAACCTACACACTCTGTGATATTCTAACTGCATTTCAAACAAATACATGCAACAGTCAAAAACTTTCCCAGGCCAACAATGGGTACTCATGCCAAAGTCCCCCCTTGCCAGCAGATTTCACTTTGGGAAGAAGGCAATCCATTCGGAGCTACAACTTGTTACTGCTCGGCGTGTTCAGTGTGAAGCATTTCCGTTTACAATGCTGACTAGAGAAAAGTGGGTATGTCTGCACCTCAAACTTACCGGCACAATGCAGTACATTCCTAAACCACACACACGTGAAATGGCAGTGAGGCAGAGATACTTGCTGCAGTATAGCTACACATCATCACAGAGTTTTTCTAACACCTAAGTAAAATACTGATTATAAAGGGAACAGTAATTCAGGAGAGAAGTTTTTGAATGACTTTTCAGAAGAAGTTTAATTAATCACATTTTGGATTATTTCTGTTTTAGAAAAACCCATAAGATATAAAGTAAGCTTTATGGATTTTTGGTGTGCATCATTTGTCAGAAAGAAGGAAAAAAACTCTTCCATCTGTACTGCCATCTATTACCTCCAGATGCAACAGCATACAGCATAAAATGAATTGACTGCCCTATCATCAGTCAAACGCATTAATCTAACATCTGCATACCCTTCTGCAGCTGATTTTTTTTTTTTTTAAGAACAAAAACCAAGTTATAGAACCATGAAAGAAAATCGCAGAATTCTGTTCAGTATTATTCTTACAAGAGGGTACTTTAAATTCTATCCCATTTATAAACTGAGAAAAACATGCTAACAGAAAATCATATCTAGGAATAATGTAAAGATATGTTCACTATTTTTCACTTTTTTTTTTTTTGAAAAAATAGAAGCCTTCACATGGAATGCTTTCATTAACCTTGCTCTACTATTCATTAGTCTTCAGGAGATGCTGAGACATCAAAGAATAATTTTTATTAAATCTTTACACATTTTAATAACTACGTAAACTACTGGAATAAAGGTCATCTTCTTTACCCTTCTTCCATACAAATTCCATTAGCTAGCAAACCCATTGCAGTCCTCGTGTTTTATACAAAAACACTATCTGTTGGCCAAGGAGGAAGATTTCCCTTCTCTTTCTGAAAACCTCCATGGAATTTTTAGTTTCTACAGCCATCAGCACAACAGTATAAACCTGTTTAATGTTAAGTAAATCTTTTTCATAGTAACATACACAAGCATTCTGTGCATAGAAAGAAACTGAAGGTCTACAGGGAGGGTAAGAGCAGAGTTCAGGTAAGTAAATAAATGTTTGAAGGTTAGGGGTGGTACTTTTGTGTTTTTTTTTTTTATTTTGTGTTGTTTGGAAACAAGAAATCACCCAACAGCTTCTCTCACGCTGATCCTTTCAGAACAGAGTGAAACAAGCACTCTGTCTAAGAAGGTTTATTAAGAACAAATAAGCAGAAAGAAAAGCATTTCTAAAAAAGGATTTTCCTAAATCTCTTTAAAGATCCCTTCTCCACAGACCTTTCCAAACATGTGGCCAGATTTTCAACAGTTCCCATCATTTCTCAGAACTGTTTTTAAATAATATCTATTAAGATTGTTTCATATCCTGGCATAACTTTAGAGAAAAGAGCAAGATGTTCACATAATCACTGCTGCCAAGGTACCTAGGGAGGCAGTTGGACACCCACCTTCCACTGCTTTTGCAACTCGCAGCCTTAACGAATGATGCATCAGTCTCAAGAAGGATACCTAGATTATACGCAGGAAGAGTTTCACTAATAAAGGTCTGACCTCACAGACAGTATTTGTGAAAATAAAACTGGCAAGACTCAGCTCATATAGCAAGCACTTCTAAGATAACAGTATAACTATGATGATGCAGAACTGCTAAATTCATAAACATGATACAATACCTGCAGGAGACTTTCTATGGCATGAAAGCCACGAATTAAGTTCAAAGCCCCACATAACAGACTAAGTACAAATGAGACGATCCCTGGCAGAGTGACAGGTTCCAGACGCTGATGAGGAGCTGCAAATCGAAAGATCAAAAAAAGATATCAGAAGTCAAAGCAATACCTTAAGAAATACAGAAAGATATCAAATCTCATTTTTTCCAGTGTCTTCTATTTCAAGAGGTAACTGAAGCAAACCCCAAAACAAAATTTTGTTTCTTAAAGAAGAAACATTTTAAATATATCAACACCAAGTTTGGAAAGGAATTAAAGCATGTTTTTCTTCAATGCATAACTGTCTTATTACATTAATCTAACTCAATACATCCAATTTATTCAGTAGGGTCCTGAAAGCTGCCTAAACACACCAGGAAATCAATGGCAAATGATGCACTTGCTGGTGAAATTTGTCCACAATTAGTAGCCAGGTAATAAGTCACATACTTAAGAGCTCCTCTCACAACCTCCATTTTTCTTAACACTAATGCATTAGAAGAATTATCAAGACTTATTTAGATTGCTCACTGAATGGAACACTATGAGGTAAAGCCTATTACATTCCCCTAACTTAAAAAAAAAAAAATACAGCCAATGAGTACTACCAAAGAAGACTGCTCTGAAACTACAGCTAATACCAATCTTACATCCTTGTACAGACCTTCCAGATACTGCTTAGAAGTCTCTCACAAAATATGTTAAAATTAAAAACATACTTTCTTTGCACAGCAACTCCTTCAGGCTTATCTCGGGTCACAGGAACATAACAGTTGCTTATGTTGCTCATTACTGTCCCTTTCCATAATTAATAACAGAGCGAAAATATGAAAAAACAATGCAAAACTCTAAACAGTCCAAGCAACACTGGGAAAACAACAGGACTACTGAACCATACTTAAATCGCTCTGTTCAAATCAACGAAGTGTAAAGATGTGAACAATGTCGTTAATGAACCGTAACATTAATAGAGAGGGGGGTGTCAATCCTGGCTGTATGCACTGAACAGATCCAGGAAAAAGGCTTTCCAGTTTATGAAGTTACAGAAACTAAACAAACAAAAAAAAAATGACAAAAGCTATTTCACACTGATAAGTAGGCGGGGCTGTCCGATTACCAGTGTGCAGTAACTTAAAAATAAAACAAAATGAGTTCAGTTAGCTCATTTGTGCTGTATTTAATAATGAACTTAGGGGAATACTACTAGGAACAATCACTCCGTTACAGTTATCTATGGTATGTGCATACCATTCAGCAAAGGAGAAACTTTCAAGTCTAGCCAGCAGAGTGGGTAGTAAATATCCAGAGAGAGTTCTTTTCAAGGATGGAAAGAAGCAATGACAGTGACGAATTACACAAGTATTAGCAGACTTGCTAAAAAGACAGTCACATTCAAGACACTGTTATTCAATAGCATCTAAAATTTGAAGATCTGAAGGAGGAGGAAAGTGCAAACCTCTCATAATGCACAGCCCATGGATGGTGAGTTTCTACAGCAATTCAAGGAAGGGAGTGGATAACTGAACAGAGAGATGCATGGGAAGGAACAAACCTTTCAAAACAGCATGCAATAGATGATTAAAGGTACGTACGGTACTGCTTAAAAGATTCTACTCCTGTAAACAATTTAAATATCTTCACACTTTTCTTTTCCTAATTTTCCAGAATCTCTAGTACTCTTAAGTAGTAAATATTGAAATTTAAGTTATTTCTACACTGTTTAATAGCACCTAGAATTCTCAGGATCAAGGCCCTGGCAGTACAGATAGGGCACCCTAGCAATTCTGTTTCTCATTTTTAGTAGAAAGTAGTTTTCAGTCTTCTGAAGGAATCCTTAGGGATAAGCAATGTAATTAGGCTGATACCGCAGTAAAGAGATCCTATTAAAAATATATACCTGCACAAAATTAAGCTGATTTCTTATATGAAAGACTTTAGCAAATGTTTAGCTTTATAATTGCAATTTCCACCTTGACACTGTAAAGTGAGTGGCATTGGTATGTGCCTGCGCAGGATAAGCAAGGATTTGGGAAGTTTCAAGTTTTCTGGCATGCTGGGAAACATCTAAATGTGGGCCTCAAACTGATTCCGAGCATTCACTTAATACCACAAACCTTAAACCCTGCTAAAGTTTTACCTCAGTTAAAAACCACACAATGCCACATGCACCTCCGACGTGGTAAATTAAAGTTTAAAAAAAAAATTCAAGACCACTGAAATGAATGCGAAAAGTTTACATGAAATTGCTATCACTGACCTCATACACACAGCACTTATTTTAGAGGATAGTTCTTTTAGACACCACAGCTCTTTGGAACTTCACCTTCACAGATGCTTCCTAAAGCAATGCCCCTCTCTCCAGCTGCTCTCTAACTCATAGCACTCACTGGATCTCACTGGGCAGAAACAATCAAAATTTTGATAAATATTAAGAGGTCAAAAAAAAAAAAAAGAAGAGGATTATGTTAAGTGCTCATCTTGTTTTGCCTATTTTCATGTGGTTATTTTTCCCTTCAATAACCTGTCCATTGAATAGGCCCTTTTTATGCTTTAAGAACACCACAATGAAAAACTTTTTTTTTAAAAGAAATAATGTCAAAAGAAAGATTAATTCTAGCACTCTGCATCTGTGACATTTAAGGATACAAATATGAAAGTCTGAAACTTACCTGCAGATATTTTACCAGTCCCCTTATACTCTGCGGCAGATAGATGTGCAAACCCATTAGCTGAGCCAAGTTCTGACAGGGAAATTTGATAAGGTGGCCTCAGTTTGATTTCTGTCTGCATGTCAGCAAGATTCATCTTTGTTGACAAAGAACGTGTGTTGTTGTATCTCTGTTTGGTCCTCTGAATGAAATTATCTGTGTAAAATTTAAAATAAAAGTTATAACCCTATGGACCTTGGTTAATTAAGTAATCTTAAACCATGCAGCTTTATGTACTACATACTTCACAAATTTAAATACACTGTTTGAAATGATTACATTTAGCTTGGAACGTTCTAATACCATTTCTGTTTTGTGACTAATATATCATGTGCTACTTTATTCTGCAGTCAAAAAATCAAGCTGTAGAAATCTAAATACTTAATAACTGTGAATAAACTAATGACTTTTCACTGCATGAGACTGAATGAACTGCTAATACGATGGATTTACTGCACTTATTCTGGCTTTTCTGATAGGTTAGTAAATATCCTTATAAAAAAAAATCAACTGCATTAAAGTATAAACTTACTTTGGCATGAAATGTGACTGCAAAATATTCAGGCTGAGAAAATATATCATCATACTATACAAATATAAAGATTGCAGTAGACCTATGTTCTATATTAACAGCTAGTAAAACAAAGGCATACAAAAAGGATTGAAAGAAATATTTATAAGGAAGACAATGTCATACAAAAATTGTTAACAATGGACTGACTGAATTACAGGAACTAACTAAACTGAGTCATTTCCTTTATATTAGTTTTATATATAATTTCCTCTACAACTGCAGTTTGTTTTAGTCTAATGCATTTTATAAGAATACTTAAAATAACTGTGTAGTATTAAAGCAACAGATATTAATAGAATCCATAACAGCTGTTATCTGGTATACACGAGATTAGCTGTATTTGGAGCTTGCGTAACAGAGGACTAAATGCCTCAGTATATCCTAAGACAAATAAAAATCTCTCCCTTTCATGTACTGAACAAAAACTACAGCACACCTAAGAGCCAACATGAAATTGCAGTATTTTGCTTGAGAAACTAATGGAGCTCAATGTCTTCACAGGTTACGTATTTCAACAGGTATGAAGTCAAACTGCTCCATGTATTATTAACTAGGTGAAGCCAAACTCCAGATTTGGTCACACAAGGCTTAAACAAAAACCTACCTGAATAAACAGAAAGACTATAAACAAGTTCGGATAAAACTCTAGTAGCCTAATTCAATGCCCAAAGAAGTATATTTTTATTGACCCTAATGGGAGTTAATTAAGATTCTCAATCCACCTGAAGTACAGCTGTAAACTGCCTCGCATAGTTTTGTTTTGTGTACATTAAGTTGCACATCTATTTAAATATTCATTTATCTTAGTATGAGAACAGACATGAAAGGAAATCAGATCTTTACCAAACTCTATAAAACAGTACGGTCTGACAGCAGTATTTGTCTTCATCATGTTGTAGGTAGTGATGAACTCTTTCTGAAGCTCATCCAGGAAGCAGAAAGCCAGGACACTGGGATAATTTTCAGTGCACAACATCATGTAACTTACTCCCAGAGAACTGATAAAACTGTAATTGAGAAAAAAAAATAATCAAAATTTCAAATTTAAATCTGGGTAACACAGCTTCACTAGTCTGATCTTGTATTCTGTAATCAGAAAAGCAAAAAACTGTTGTGGGGTAGCAAAGAATTAATGCTTACTGAAAAGTCAAATGGTATTCTAGTAGAAAATTAATTTAGTTTTAGTCAAAAAGCAAAAGCTTATTTTCAGAGAGCAGAGAGGGGCAGGTGGTTCTTGTTAAAATACGTTAGGACGACACAAAACTGATCCAAAAAGTAACAAACACCTCATTCTCCAGAGAGAGCAAGGATGACCAGAGATGGCAAATACAAATTCAGAATTTAATACACATAAGCCTATTGCATTTAGACAATTCATTAGACTTCACTTTTTCATGACACATATTCAAATTTCTTCAAGATCTTGACATATAAGACTTACACTATTAAAAATACACAAAGGTAAGTCATAAAAACCTCTTGATTAAGCCTTATGTCTCATTCTCCAAAGTTTTTTTTAATCTAGTCAGTTTACAAGCCAGATACAGGTGAGGCTTAAAAAGATTAACTATTGACTTTCTTCAATAGCAGTTCCGCATTTTACAGGTAATTAAAGGAATGATGCAACACATTAATGTATTACAGGAAATATTTACTTTTTGTTCCTTACTTATACAAAGAGAACCTACATTTGCCCTGTGTTTGTACGTGCAATGTGGAAGTATAACAGAAATTCAGAGCAGTACTGATACTACGTACACATTTTGTAATGTCTTTACTCGTGTTTACAGAATGATCGTTTGACATGATGTTTAAACAAGAAAATGCGGATGATAGTTGGGAACTTATTTTTAAAATAAATCAAGTGTTCAGCCTTGGAAACCTCAACTCATCTTAAAACATCAAAACAACAAATGGAAATAACTAGAAGTTACCATTCAACAGCCAGGTAAAACACACGGCTATTGACCATGTTTTCTTGTAATAAGCACTGAAAGACTAGCTGACAAGAATACAGAAAACATTAATTTCAAGCATGAAAATCAAATTAAAAAGTCTACTAAAACAAAGGGATGCACAATTTCTTGCAACTGATCCGTCAGCAAACTTTGAAACTGCTTTTCCGAGAATGCTCTTGCACTGACACAAGGAATCAAAGAAACATTGACTGGCAAGGTTTAGTCTGTGCTGGCCCTGATCCTGAGCAACGCAGGACACTCACACATACATATGGGATACGACAGACACTTGCATCTCACATGGGAGATGAAGAAGGCTGAGGAGAAAACCTTCTAGGACCACGGAAAGGTGGGAGAACAAGATGAATAGTTTGTCTGAGAATAGAAAATCACGGCATGTTTTTAACCAAACTCACATCAATGTATTTATTTAGATTCAGACTCCACATGCTGCCAGTCGGGATAAAAAACTGTTGACACAACCAAGGCGTGAAAAGGTAGGAAGACACAAAAAGTAAGACGCACAACTCGTTGCCTCTACTGAGAGCACAGTATGAAATAATTATCATGTTACGCTTCTTTTTTAGGTTATGTTTTCTCCGAAATCAACAGAAATTCTGAAGTTACAACAGAAGCGCCGTAGGGCCTAATTCCATAACAACATACACGAGGTTTCAAAAATACTGGGTTATAAATGTATTTGGGTAATTTTTAAATTTGTGTAGACTAAAAAGAGAAAACAAATACTAGTTGAACTAGCATGAAGAAGAGCAAGTCTGACGATTTGCATGTGAAAAACAATTTTGAAATTAATAAAAATGCTTCTAGTAGGTCAACAACTTCAGTATTTATAAAAATGTTGTCTATTTCAAACTAGAATTTTCACTGAAGTATGGCTAGGCTTCAATCTCTCTACAAATTCTCAATTTTTAACTTCTGATACACAACTACTGCCAAGAATTACTCTTACTTTGATTAATCATTTCTATCGTACAACTGTTAACTTTAAACTACAGACAGATATAAACACAGATATTACAAATACATAAAAGAGAAGTCTTACTTTATATTATAGTGCCCAGTTTTCAAAGTACATCTATCAGGAAGCTGAGAAAGTTTCTTTGAGAGCATTTTAAAATACTTTCTACATTCTTGCACTCCTGTGCTTTGATCATAATCAGTAGATGCAGACAGTGGGAGTCCATCCCTCACACGGACCACAGAGGCAGATAAAATCATAGACATTGCCAACAGAGTTAATGACAACCTAAACAAAATAAATAAAATAAACTTAGAAATACAGTTGAATCAGAATTGAAGTAAAACTAAAAGCAAAGGAGTTAACTGTGATTAACCAACCTGTGCCAACTGTATACTGGCTGAAGCCTAAAATGGGACACATGGATAATTTTCAAACTTAACTCAGATTGAAGCCCTAACAAAATAGGATCCATTAGTCTATGTGAAACACAAAGTAGCAGCAAATTTAGTGTCACATTTTCAAATATGTATTTTTTAATCTGAATTACCATAAATCCTGGGTGATACACTATTATTTAGCCTTAGCACTACTGTACTTACATTCTTCATGATGTCTTTTTTTTAATTATTTTTTTTTGTTTTTAAACGAGACAGCAATTACATGCAAACAAACAAGAACAATAACTGGAGAGGAAAAACATTTACTACAAAGAAATGCCAAATGGAAAATTTATCCAGCTCCTGATCAAGTAACAGTGTTGACGTTCTTTCAGTGAAACTGTATTACTGCTTAAGTATTTTGACAAACACAGACTTCGGCAACTTTTATACTATCAAATAAGAAATCAAGGAATCCAGACAGCATGAAACGTAATCCAGCTCTCCTAAATTACAACAGAATTTCTTAAACATGAGATGTTTCATTTTTATCTGGTTCTCTCTCTTTAAATCTGCAAAATGTGTCTATCAGTATTACACAAATACTGGGCAGGTTGAAACGGCACTTGCAAAGCCTATGTGCTTTTCCAGTATTTATCATTCTCAAAGCATAACAAATAAAGCTTTGTGAAACCTAGCCTCCTAAAGAAAAAAAAAGTGTATTTAAACATTTCCCACACAAAAGGCGAAAAATTCTAGCAAGCATTTAACAGCATAAACACCTAGCCTGTAGACAGTCTTTCAAGACAGAAGACACATTTAAAACTTTCAAGTTCTTCAAATCTTATGTTAAAACAAAACACCCAAAAATTTAGCAAGACAAGCTCTATGCAGATTATTTTAAGAGGCTGATTACTCTGACAAGTGGGCGAACTGCTAGAATCTATATGAAGCCAACTGCAAACACTTCCTTACACAACTTCTAACACTGCTCTACTGACTCCTACCACTTACTACACCTATCATTTCAGAAATTATGAAAAAAATAGTTTTTGCCTCCCTCAGATGATGCTCCTGAAGTTTCATATAGTCATAAAATGAAATGGAAAACAGATTTATGAATACAGCTGAAATATGCTTTAGCGCACAATATTGACATGTTTATAGCACCTTTCAAACCATGACATTAACGGCGCTTTACAAGCCCCAGCAACTCAAGGACTGTATTCTGAAACTTAGGAATCCAACTTTTCCCCAAATAGCACTGCCTCTTCGTAAAAGAAAGGAAATAGCTGTTTTTCCCCTGAACTCTCCCCTCTCCAATTTCCCACCCCCCAAAGGTTATACATAGGGATACTTACTAAATAATAATTGATAGTCCGTTTTTTCAAGTACATTTACAGCTCAGAAAGACACACGTACTAATTCCATGTTGTAATTTCTGATTTAAGAAACTCAGCTTAATCAGCAAACTTCAACCTGCTCTGAGATGCAACAAGTCTGCTGAGTAAGTTCGAAACGAACACCCTTCTGGTTCTACTTCCACAGCATATCAGCCTCCCACCAAATTCATAACAGCGGCACAAGTCACCATTGCCTGTAGTCTTCTGAGTGCCTTTGGGCTTTTATAAGGTATGCTTGTCTTTCCCCATATCCCTAGAGAACTCCCTGTTGTACATAACGCTTTGATCAGCAGGATAACCAACAAAAAGCAGCCAACCAGAAGACACAACACCTTCAGGACTTCCTAGAGGTAAGCATTCTGGAAATTTGGGGCCCAGTTCTGGGAGGGACTTCTGGGAGCTACATCAATATAAACATAAGAACAGTAACGTGAGAGCAAAGTTTAGAATTCCCCTCCTTAACTTACTTGCACAAAATGGAATTTCATGAATCTGCATTTCCTCTGATGAAGCAAGTAACTTCATTAGCACCTAACATGAAGAAAGGAACATAACTCCATGTCCTATTTCAGGAACAGGTAGCGAGTATGACAGCACTGCAGAAGAATCTCGGAATCCTGTTGCCTGCTCTCAGAAGGAAAAATATTGTTCTGGTCACTTCTTAAATGATCTCGATCATTATAGTTCATGTTGAGCTATCTGATGAGATAAGAACAAACAGAAAAAAAAATAATGAATATATTTACTGCCTAACAACATTTTTAAGCTCTTTTTGTGAGGTCATACTTACAGGAAAGGCCTGAACACACCCCGAGGAGATTATTCGGATGTACTCAAGCGACAAAAAAAAATTAAACAGAATAACAGAAATATTTAAGTGTTTCTACATTCCTTAAGAGAAGCTAGGGAATCTCCATTACTTCAGCCATTTACAATGGGAACAAACATGTATCCATTTGCAGAGTATGCTACTAACTTAAATAATGTAGCCTTTTAACTCTGAAGCCTACGATTCACCTCATACACTAAGTTTAATAAATTTATAATCCACCTCAGTTAGAAACCCAAACACTTTAGGAAGGTAACACCACACAGCCATACCTATATTTCCACAGCATTCGGATTCTCAGTGCTCAGTCTAACATGAGTTGTTTCACAGTTAGGGACAAGGCAAGTGTCACTATCAACCGGATATACACATGGGCAACAATGCGAATGATAAAGACCACTTCAGACCCTTTTCCCATAAATATTTGCATAAATCTAGAATAAAAATAGTTACTTTCTTCAGAACTCACATTTAGAGAAATTACTCTTTTAGAGAAGACAGGCCACCATTAAAACCTGCCAGATCTCTTCATGTACTATGAAATCACACAAGGGAAAAATGGTGTCTAACACCAACAGATAACCTGCTTCTGTTACTGTCATTTAAAAAAAAACATGCAGTGAAAAGATATACTTCTTTCTCAGCCTCCTTAAAGCAGAATCAGAAAGGTACCCAAGAAATGAAGTTACTAGAAGTATTATTTTGGTTTCAAGATCACATGTATGTACAGAGGTATGTAGTACATACACTGTAACACAACATTCAGCCTCACTTGAAAATGCATTCACATAGAAGAAAAGCTTAACAAATCTTCAAAAAGAAAAAATTACTCATTTCTCAAAACAACAGCACTTCAAACAAGGCAGCAAGAGATAAACTGACACGGAGTTTGAAGAAAGAGTTTTAAAGATATGGGATTGGTTTTAGAACTAAATTTAAATGGGTTTTTAGTCATCTATTCAAAACTGCAGGTATGAACTCACCCTAACATTACAAATTCCATAGTTTTTCCTCAAAAAAAAAAAAGCCTATACCCTTTGAACACTTGAATATTACACTTCCACCACCACAAACGGCCTATAAATCCGTCACAGGTACGGAGAAATGAAGAGGGACTGGGTTTGCTACCATGTTCTGTGCAAGAACTGAGCGAACGAGCAGTGCTGGGCTCACAGGTAACCTACACGGTTCTCCACAAAACATGCAGTTAGCCAGAGGAACTGCTCGCCGCAGAACACTGCTGATGCCAAAATGCTATGCAAATTCAAGAGGCAACTGGAAAAGTTCACAACTACACAGGTTATTGAAACTAAGTCACTTCCCCTTGGATGGGGAGATTATGAGACCCAGACAATGAATGATAGGGAGAGTTTGGTACAGAAGCATCCCTCTGTGCTTGTCCTGTTCTTACCTTTCCCTGTGTGCATCTGCTTCTGGCCAGTCTACTGATTTGCCCTCACACCAACACTCAACAGCCCTTCCTGCAAATGGAAATTGGCAGAACTCAGGAAAAAGAAAAACATGGAGAAACCTAGCCCCACGCAGAAAGGGGAGAAGCCGACTGGCCTGCCTGGTGCTGTTCCACCCTCTCCAGAACAGTCCAATATAACACACGTCAGCCTCCACTGCTCTCACAAACAGGAGCTGCCACGTGTGGCTGCAGCTTCATTTCTTCCCATGAGACGGATGATGGAAAACAGAGCCTGTCTCACCATGACTTTTTTTAAAGAGAGATGCAATTATTATCTAATTTATTTGCATGTCATGGTGGCACTTGGTCCCGAGGCAGCATCTGTAAAAGCCTTAGGAAGAGTATATATAGCAGTACTGCTAATAAATTGATCTTCCAATTAGTGATCTGATAATAATTGCCTTACACTTATCCGAGGTCTCCTTGTAACTTCTTAGGAGAAGGCAGTCACCTCCATTTGATCTAAAAATCAGCCCAGATCCACAGATACCCCACAGACACTGCAGGCAGCCCTCGAGCCACAGCAAGCCCCTCCTGCCCTGACAGCCCCCAGCACCCCCACAACCGAGGCGCTTCTTGCCAGCACGCCGCCTCCCGCGACACCTACCCCCGCACCACACAACCGGGCACGGTCCCCGCGTTTCCTCCAGGCCCTCAGGGCAGCCCCAGGCACCTCACGGGCGGCAGCCTTCACCCCCCCAGCACCCAGCCCGCCTAACGACACCCACCGCGACCGGCCGCCGCCACCTCAACCCAGCCTGGCCGGGCAGCGGAGGGCCGCGGGGTCCAGGGAAGCCGGGCCAGGCCTTACCGGGCCGTACCGGGCCGGGCCAGGCCGCACCAGGCCCCGCAGGCCCCGAGCAGGCCCCGTTGCCTAGCAACAGCGGCAGGCCCCGCGGGCAGCCTCACCGGAGCGCCGTGGCGGCGGCCGCTGCCGCGCTGCACGCCGGGTACCGGCCACGTCCGCCGGCGGCGGGAGCGCCGCTCACGTGACGCCCGCGCGGCCCCGCCATTGCTCCGCGGCCGCGGCTCCCCGGGGCGGGGCTGGGGGCGTTGCCACGGCGACGCGCCGGGGCCGGGCCCGGGCCTGCGCGGGGTGGATGGGGCCTGGGGCGGCCCCGCCTGGCGGGGGCTGGCCCTGCACGGGGCGGGCGTGGGGTCTGCGAGATGGCGTGAAGCCCGAACCGTTCGGGGGCTGCGTTGTGCTCTTCGCGTGTCGCCGTGCAATAAAGCCTTGGTTTCCACTCAGTTTCATAAAGGCTTGTGGGACGTGGCACTGCTTGGCACTGTGTGGTTCCTGGGGTGCGCCCTCCCAGCGGAGTGGCTGGTGAGCCTGCGGGGCAGGGAGAAGCGACACAGGTGTCACCAGCTCTCCTTTTGCGCATTCCCAGTCAAATAACAGTCAAATGACTCTGAATGACGATACGAAAATGGAAAATCCCATTACCAATCCTAAAGTGAGACTCCTATTTTAAAGCTTTCCTCACCAACACAAGAACATTTTTCTCCATTACTCGTTATCGTTACTGTTTCCCTGCCGTACCATGCAGTTTTAGTCTGCCAACTCAGATCTCCAGGGGAAGCAGCCTGTTTCTTTGCTAACACCCTTTAATTTCCCCATCCGCTGCTGGCTGAGCTGTACAAGTGGCTGCAGCACTGCATAGTGCCAGGTATAGGCACCGTGCCTCACGCTCTGGGCTTTCTGGTTCTGCTCAGCCTCACTCCGGAGCAAGGTGGCCAGCAGGGCAGCACCAAAACACACGAACGCTCTCCAAATTCAAGTCTGCCTTCTCTAGGCAGCGTCACTTGTAAGTGGACACCCACAGCAACCCCAGGTGCCAGTGCTGTGGTAAAACCATCTCTCGCCCCGGCCTTGAGGCAGGAGGTGTGAGCCCGGTGCCCAGTGCGGTGGTAAAATGGCTCGGTGAGCAGCCTGCCATACACTGCTTGTGCTGCAACTTACTTGAAGTTAGTATCTTGGCCTGCCAGGAAGAAACTGTGTCCCTGCTGGGCTTCTGTAGAGCTGAGCACAGGAACATCTCAATCCTGACTGAGGAGGCACAACTGCAGTGTATGTTAGGAAGATAATACACTAATCTAAATAATTTCTAGAGTCCTTATCCTGTACAAACAGAGTGCAGAGCATTACAAGCTGCTACACAATTCAACAGGGTATGATAGCATCTACCAAATGCTGAGAAGTAGTGATTGCTTAATTAGAGGCAGCCTAAAGGTCTGTGATAAGTGCATACGTGTGTCATTTTAGTATTTCTAGTTCTTGTGAACGGTTTATCTTTCAACCCTAAAATTCTCCTGACCATTTGTAAATGCTTTGAAGGCAGAATGACAAGCATTTTACATTTATACAAAAAGAACTTGAAAAATTATATACACATCTATTAGTTAATACTAACACATTCCTAGGGAAAAAAAAAAAAAAAAGGTAATGTTCTTTATTTTCAGGTGAACCTGGCCCCAGGAGGTTCAACAAATTTCACAAGGTCACTGAGGGAGGCAGTGGCAGTCAGAAGTGAAGTTACAGCTCGAGTGCTTCCAGCTCTCACAGTGAACTTAAATCATACCTGTTATTTAAGAATTTGCATGGCTAACAAGCCAGATACATTTTAAATATCTTTTTTTTCTTGTCCCACTGGCTCCCCTAAGACAATGAAGCAGTAAAACATTGTTAGAGGGTACCACACAGGGAATAAATTAGGGAAAGCTGAAGCAAGAGATAAAAGTAAGATTTGTAAGAAGTAAATCCAGTCAGTACAAAGGCAAGTCAAGTGAAGGAATGTAGGTGTTGGGAAAGGAGGAGAGAGAAAGAAATTAAGAGGAGTACAAAAGTGGGTATGGACAGCACCAGAGGTTGAAGAGTAGTGGTGCCAGGTCCCTGTGGTGTCAAAATCCTCAGAGATGGCAGTGAGGAGCCTTTTCATGGGTGCAGCAAAATAACAAAGCCTGTGATTGCTTAATGTGCCATCAGCCAGCTGGAGATAAAACAACAGCCGAGACAAGTTAGGATGGGATTTTTCTCATCAAAATTGCCCGTTGTGAAGCTGTTTGTTGCTTTTGCCCCTCAGTCACCACAGGGGGAGCCAAGAGGAGCAGCCTCATTTATCCGCTGGGGTTTTGGATGACTAGAGGTAGGGAGGATAAACTCGTGGGCTCTCTATACAGTGTTTAAGCACGGTTTCTAAGTAAGGTTTCCCAGAGGGAAAATACCCAACCTGAGGAGATGGCAATGGTTGTGCTCCAGTGATGGAGTCACAGGAGAGGCACAGAGGCCAAAGGACCCTTAAAGGTCACTCAGAAAATTCTACCTCAGCTTTCTTTGTAGCAAATTAAACTATTAAAAACCCAGTGGGTGTGGAATATACCAGATCTCTGATCCACTTTGTAACCCATTTTTATGGGGAAAAGTTCTACCATATTCCTTAGCCTTCTCTGATTTAGACTAATCAAATCCAAAGCCTTTCATCTTTTCCCACAACTTATGTTTACCAAACATCCTTATAATTCTGTTGCTCCTTTCTCTGGACCTTGCCAACTTTTTCTATATCTTTCTTAAAGTTTGGTGCTTGAAGCTGGGGATTTAGCTGGAAACCAGACTAATAATGCAATAGTGTGCTTCCCATTTCTTCTACAGAAATGCCAATTCTCATGAAAACACAGATATATCAAATCAGTGTCTGTTAGTTTATGTTCAGTGCTGCCCAACTTCATCACGAGTGCTTAAAACTCTGAATCAGGCTCCTGACATCATGACATGGACTAAGAACGCATGATATTCTAACAGCTTTGCACTTTAAAAAAACTACATCTGATTTGAAAGGTTTTAGACAAGTTAATCACATGAGCTAAGATTATATTAGTTCGAATGACTAGTAAGAAATTAGAAAAATTAATACCAAAGCCATTGCTTTCCAGGCTTATGAACTGCTCTTGCTAACAGAAGTACGAGCAAGGTCATGAAAACTATCAGCAGAATATCCAGTTTCCTTGCTTCTGTTTCCTTGCTTCTGTTTTAAATGCTTCTCCACTGATTCAGACTTAAGGGCCTGTGCTGGGCACAAGAGTTTCTTTCACGTAACAATAGTGTTTAATTCTCAAGGGCTTTACAGGTCTGAGGCCACCTCGTAACGTCACATAAAGTATCTCAAAGGTAATAAATGCAGATGATAGAACAAAATAGTGTTATCCCAATGGCCCTTGTTGCAGTAGGCCCCAGCATGATCTCCTGCATAAAGAACATCATATTTCTGAAAAGTAATCTTCATGCTGCATCTCAATTAGTTTGAAAAGCAGCATGTTGTTAATACATTTTTATTTACAAGGCCATCAACACTTTGGGCTTAAGAAATAACATGAGTGAGCTTTTCTGATGATCACGTCCCAAGCCATTCCTACAGTAATGATCTCTCTTTGGGGCTTTTCTACTTTATTCCCTGTCTGGTAGAAGAAGCTGATCTGGAAAGCCACATGAATATGTTAGCGTTCATGAAGACACATAATCCACAAAGTGATTATATGAAGGTGCTTTATTAGGCGCCGGAAGTTAGGGGCATGCCTGCCCAAATCTAACTTCCTCTGATGTGTTTTCTTAGTTCTCTTTTATCTCCTAAGATACTACATATGCATTAGGTTTCACAACTCATCTATGCATATTCATTTCCTAGCTCCACCTAGCCTCGCTTCGTATGCTAATTATCTTATCAGTCCTTCTGCACTTGCGTACTACTCTCTGGTGGTCGTCCGGGTGGTCGTTGGGATGAAGTAAGATGTCTTCATCAGAGTTGAACTTTTTAACCTTTCCTTTTCACGCATGCTCTCTGAGCCCTTGGTCTCAGTCCAAACCGCAAGGTTGGTTTGACCCAGTTCCCAGAGTCCAAGAAGCCCCAGTTATCTAGATGTCTTGCAAATTGAGCATTCTTTTAATCCTCCTTACTCCTCATCATGAATTGGTGCATTCTCATGTTACCCTTGCACATATATTTTGTATCTTCCAAGCGCAGCCTCGGAACAGTACATCGCAAATGTAACATACTAAACAATGTTGTATTATTTCTTCTTCTATTACTAACATATATACTCCTAGTAACACATAATCCCTTTAGTTCCCTACATGACTGTAACCGAACACATTGCAGACTTTGTTTGTATTTAAATATTTTCACGTGACGGAAAGTCTTTCCAAGCTGATCACTTAATGAGGCCAAATATTTCGTTAGGCGCCATTTAAACAATTATAATAAATAAGAATATTATTATTTGCTAGTAAAATTTTGCCATAAACACTCTTGTTTATATTCAAGGAACTCTTAGTCCCTAAAGAAATTTGTCTTTGTGATAATAGCTACAACAAACTTACTCGAGTAGGAAATAAACACATATGGCTTTGTAATCCACAGTTAGGATGTTCTATTTGAAATTTAATTCAGAAGGATATAAAGGTTTCTTAGGACTGAAAGGATTATTAGGGACTGTAATATCTAATGCGATTATAAGATAGAGCTGGTAGCTCACTGTAACAGAAACTCGGTAAGACACAGGAATATACTAAGGCATAGGCCCACAAGGACCCTCTGAGTTATCGAATCCAGTCCCCGGTTACTACAGGCAACTGGATCAAATAATCTATTTAATACATTTTGTGAGCTTCATGCTAAAACTAGGTATGTTTTTGTGCCATAATTTGATACTGGGCTGACTTGGCAAGGGTTTGGTAGCCGGGGGGCTGCAGGGGTGGCCTGTGTGAGCAGAGCCCAGCAGCTGCCCCACGTTAGATAAGGGCCGCTCCAGCTGCTCCAAAGGGACACGCTGCTGGCCAGAGCCGAGCTATGAGTGACACTGGTTGGGCCTCTGGGAGAGCAGTTAAGAAAGGGGGGGAAAAAAAATGCCGTGCAAGAGCAGCTGGGAGAGAGAGGAGTGAGAAATGTGAGAGAAGCAGCCCTGCGGGCCCCAGGGTCAGTGTGGCAGGAGGGCAGGAGGTGCTCCAGGCACCCGAGCAGTTCCCCTGCGGCCTGTGGAGAGGCCCCCGGTGGGCAGGTGGATGTGGCCTGAAAGAGGTCTGCAGCCCACAGAGAGGAGCCTGTGCTGCTCGAGGGGAGGAGGTAGAAGAGGGTGGATGGGGGGAAGGTGTTTGTAGTTTTCTTTTAGTTTCTCGCTGCTCTCGTTTGTTAGAAATAGGCAATAAATTATAAACTCCCGATGCTGAGTCTGTTTTGCCCACGATGGTAATTTGTGAATGATCTCCCTGTCCTTATCTCAACCCTTGAGCCCTTTCCATTGTATTTTCTGCCCCTCTTCCTTTGAGATGTGGGAGTGAGAGAGTGGTTGTGGTGGAGTTCAGCTGCCCAGCTGGGCGAAACCACCACAAATTTTTACATGCTTAGGTGAATAAACAACACAGAATTCACAGCACGAGTTATTTGTGGTTATTTATATCCACTTGTTCTTACACCAAGGTTGCCCCCTAGTTTTAGTATTTCCCTTACCAGAGGTATTTAAGAGAGATCAAACCTCATACCAACCATCAGCTGCCAGGCTAAACGAGCACAGTACACACACTTCCATTTCCTAAGAGGTTCTCCAGTTCCCTGTCATCTCAGCAGCTCTTTTTCTGTACCAGCTTCAGTAAGAATCCAACTTTCTTTAATATGGGTGATCATGGTCACGTATTATCCCAAAGTCTTTCTGTGGTCCTATACAAGGGCATTCATATTTCCCTCTCTCTGCTGGAGATGTCTCTCCTACCGCGTTTTAGGGTTTCAGTTGCCTTTTCCATCCCCACACCACACTGGGGCAAAGAGAAATCTTTCTGCGTTGTTGCTGGTTTCCTGCAGGAGTTTTTCTGCTGTCAGCTCTCTGACCTCTCGTGTCACCTCACTCACGGGGTCATTTGGTTCTTGCTGTATCGAGTTGTGAACCTTCCCTGCACTGATGAAACCTCCTAACTCGTGACTTCAATAAATTTTAATTATCAGACACCTCTGTTTTCCACATTGCCACTAGGGAAATATTAAATAATTATGAGTCCTAGGAACTCCAGACAACTCCCTTTCAACACAGCTCAGCTTCTCTTCATCTAGCACCCTGCATGCCTTGCAGGTGCT
Source organism: Anser anser (assembly GCF_964211835.1). Taxonomy (NCBI): domain Eukaryota; kingdom Metazoa; phylum Chordata; class Aves; order Anseriformes; family Anatidae; genus Anser; species Anser anser. The sequence continues at coordinate 15,398,104 of NC_139726.1, read as the reverse complement.
CTAAAAATCTCAGACTTTTCCAGGTAGGGAATGTAATTTTACACACAGCTCCTAATCAGTTACTGTACTGAAGTCTGGACACCCGGATTTTCCTTCTTTGTCTAGCTAATTAGTTACTATATCAAAGACAGTTATTGAGCTAGTTTGGTATTATCTAGCCTTAGTAAATGCCAATTCCATTTTATTCAGTTTTCCATTAACTGCCGTGACTTCTACATTTCTCTCCTACCAGTCTTTCCTAAAGTCAGGCATAAAACATTGATGTACACAAAACAAAATGCATTGTGCTTTTTGAATGAAATTCATGTTTTATTTGTCTTCAGAATAGATTATTTATTTACATCAATATGTATTTTTGACTAGCAGGTACACTTGAGCAGTGATTGTAAACATACTGGATGCCTTGCTGTATTCACTGGCAGAAATGCATACGCATCCTTTTCACTTTATTCTTAATATTGCTAGTAACAATTTTTAAAAGGATCAGAATACAAATTCAGCAGGCTGCTCCAATGGGACTAGGCCTCATAAAATAGAGCCTTTTCCCTAGCAGGTTGGTAGTCCAACTCAAAAATGATGCATGTTGCAGAAAATCAGAGAACAAAGCGTGCAGTAACGTGACTTGTAAGGTGATGACAGGTATAAGGCATGAAAGAAATACAAGTTTTGGAGAAACAGAGAAAAGCGAAGGAGGATTTGGCCCAGAGGTACCGACTGATTGTTCCAGATAGAGATAAATTACACATGGTATTGTTGTCTTTGTGCTTCATTTTTATTTTTAATTATGTTGTGTGCAGTACACAAATTGAAAGAACTGGTAAGAAACTAAATCGAGACTGGAATTTCAAGTCCAGCACTGACCCACAGACTCTGTGTGTCCTTGGGCAAAATGCTTTTTTTTTTTCCCCTCTCTCACTGCCTCATCTGTAAAACAGAGATAACACCACTTCTTTTTTCCCAACCTGACTATTTACATAATAAAAGCCTTTCCATGCATGACAGTCTCTTATATATTTGTACAGCATCTAGCATAATGAGGACCTAGATCTTGGGACTACAATACAAGCAATACACAACAATTAAGATTACACATCTATCCAAAATAAACCTAACGCACTTAATACTATGGTACCTCACTGGAGAGACACGACTATTACACAGTGAACTCTACTTCTGCAGTCCCTCTTTTTGTTCTGCTCTCTCACCTAAAGAAGGCTTTGACAGAGAAGTAGATTTTATAAACAAAAGGAGTTATCCTGTTCCTATCTCCTGCAGAGGTAATGGACCCGTAAGTCCTAAGGGACCTCTGCTGGGAGCTCGGCAGCATCGTGCAGAGGCTCTGTATTTCTGCAGCAGCTCTCCCATGGCCCCCTGCATCAGGGAAGATCTACCTCAAAGGCAACTTGCTCCACTCTGAAAAGGGAAAAAAGACCTCAGCCCAAATTGTCTTCTCCACTTCGTCACTGGGGAAGACCACATCACCTCTGCAGGCCAGCCCAAGCACAGTTGCCCTTGCTCTCACTCTTGTAAGCAACCCCTAGGCTGTTAGAGAGGTCTTGGCAAATTCTGGGGATGCAATAGGAAATGTTGGACCTGATCGTCCTGTTCTATGCTCAGAGAGTGGGGTACATGAGTAAAGCGTCCCTCACCAGCAACATGGATGCTGTAGGAGGGTATCGTTTATTATGATGATGCACGTTTTCCTAGGAAGTCTTATCCTATACACAGCAGTTTATGCTCAGCTTGGAGAAAGTTGGCTTCCCACAGCAGAGTTGTTGGAAAGAGACAAGAGGAAAACACTGCAGCTGTGATTCCTGACACAACAGAAATGTGACATGAGGAGAAAAAGCACCCGACCTCACACAGCTGTGAGGGAGGGCTATTGCTAGCCAGTCACTGGATATTTTACCCAGCAAAAGTTCTGAGATTTTGCCTCATTTCACCTCAGCCCCTACTTGTTCAGCAGACCTGTCCATCCCTGTGGGTCCCCTTGCCCTCTCAGCTGTCAAGAGACCTGCACCAGGCTAACAGAGACCCCCCAAGAGCCCCAGACCACCCCACTGCTCTCAGCACCACCACCTACACAGCCTGCAGAACCCCTGCCTACGGGACAGGGGAAGCTCTTTCCCCATCGCCTGCATGGCTAGAAGATAATGCCAAAACCTTGCTCTCGGCAGAGATCCAGCTGGGCCTGTGCTGGGATTCCCCTGCACGCCGAGAGGAACGCGAGGGGAGGGCGCCTTGCTGCCCTGCGCTGGCAGGCCCGGGCCTACAAGCCTGGCTGGCTCTGCAGCTACTTGGCACCACAAGAAGTAAAAACACGCGTAAATTAGAAGCTCTTCAGGCCAATTTTCTTGTTTTGTCCCAGCGTAACTGACTGAGGGCACTTAATGTCTGCAGCAGTAATCCAGCCTCCCCCTGTGCAGGTGACAATTTTTTAGTGCCGCCCGTGTGTGGGCAGATACACGGCTGCATTCATTTAATTGGGTAATGCCGCTCTGGCTGAAAATATATTTAAAAAAAAAAAGTCATTTCGGTTTTTTCTCTTCTTTCTCTTCCCAGGTTTGTCACAAAAAAAAAAAGACAAGAAAAGTGATGGCAACTGGGTTATTAATAATACATAGTTAGCAACTGATTAATTTGGTTTCGTGTGCTGTGCAAGGAAGACTGCACTGTTATGGCTATTGTTTTATGGGAACCGAGACCAGATATCATATGTCTGTTACAAATGTTAGGCACAAAATTAAACACCCACACATACTAAAGGACCATCAACACGGTGGGAAGAATTATTAATTTTGCAAGCAGAAAGATGACAAAGCAGAGGAGTGATAAATGCTCCAGATAGATCCAGAGCTCCAATTTAATGCACACGATAAGGTCCTCTTTTCACAAGTAAAGTCTCCAACTCCCGCCGTGTTTTATACTTCTCCATCATTTAGCTGTGCACATATTTGGCATTTAGAGTGTGACAGATTTACACATTTGCTACCAAATGAGCTGCAAGAGCTAATCAGCTCACGCAGAATTGCACATATTAATGAAGAAGGCTCTTCTGCATGCCTGCGATGTAGACACCCACTTAACTGGGGCACCAGAGACTAATTTGAAAAGATTTTGTTCACGTAGAAGCCTTTTTCTTATGATGAATGCTTGAAGGGAATTGTGTTGTAGACTGGGAGGGAGCAGTATCTGCAACATCTGACTAACTGGTACTCATTACTGAGTGATTCAAGAGCAGTAGGAAGGATAAATTATTAGTGGCCAAAATCTAATGAGAATAATTAGCACTGTGATGCTTTCCAAGCAGGCACGCACAAACTGTTCCTTAAGGAGCATCATCCCCTGCAAGAGAGGCAAGTACTCTGGGCAGAAGGACAGAGGAGTTCCAGGGCAGGAATCTCACAAACCAAGGACCAATTCATGCAGCCGAGTGGTAACACCTGAACATCCTCCTACCTTTAATTACGAGCTGGCACTGGAGCAATGATTGCCTAAATCTGGGACTGATACCTTTTTTTTTCCCCCCAATGACCTCAAAAACAGCTACAGTAGGCTGATGACTGTACAGAATTTACAGTTCAGCTTTACTCCTCAGAAACTACAGCCTTGTTTTTTGCAACATTGCATCGTATCCACATGCAGTGCCTGCCAGAGCCTTGGCAAGAGCGGGGGCAGTCAAGGCTGCTTCGCAGGGAGTATTCCAGCAGCACTGGGGCAGGCGTTCCAGGAGTCGTGCTTGCCAGCAGATAAAATGGTACTTGGAGTCATTTCCTTTGTAGAAACACCCAGGTACCCTCCTTTCTCAATCAGTAAATAAAAGCAGGAGACACAGAGAAAGCAGAGCATCTTCTCATGACAAGCCAAAGAAAATAACAGGAGGCGTTCGGGTTTCCAATCAGTTATGTACACAACTGGATTAGCCAAAGGGCCGTGCACCCGAGGCTCAGCGCTGCTTGTGCTCACTTCCAGCGGAGCCGTGAAGCACTCACTGATGCTGGGCTGCCAAAGGCAAAGGAAATGCCAGCATTTGGCCCCAGTGCTCAGCACCTGCTGATAAAAGCTAATTTTTTCCCTCTCTCAGTTTCCAGAATTTACTCCTGCAAATCCCAGTGTAACATTACAGACCCAATCACACTGAAGTAAGCCTATTAAATTAAAATGAGGTGCACGTGGACAACAGTCCCTGCTCCACTGAGCATCGTTCTGACTGAATGGCTTGTTTCATAGTTTGTAAAACGCAGTTGGCAGGGGTTTAGTATTATTCTAGGAAATCTATAAATGCAACATTTTTTTTTCTCTTAACATAACACTATCAAGAATATGGAGAGCAATTTTGCTTTTTATTTTTTAAAGTAGACTGTGAAAACACCTGTAGACTGAGTCACCACGTCTTGAATTTTCTTTTGAAAAGCTGTAAATCTTCAAAAGTAGAACCAACCATGAAGCAATTCCATCTGAAAGGAGACTCTGTCTGAAGCATTCTCTTAAAGCTGACTCATAATAGGAGTTGCATCTCCCTTATTACTCCCAAATTAAATGCTGTAAGAACATAAACCTTGCCCCTGTAATCTTTGACCATTAATATGAATCCAGCTTAGTGGATGGCTATTGAGAGGAATTTAAGTCAGCAAAATTTCAGGGGCTAATTTGGGCTGAGTGGGAGTAGAGAAATTCCCAAGGCTGTTTTATGCAACTGCAACTAGTTAGGAGGGTTTGGGGTGGGGGGTAGGGTGGTGTCAATGGGGATATCAGATTCAGAATGCAATTTTACAGGAGGAAGAAAGAGGAAATAGAGATTTGCTAGATTGCTTTTTCTTGATTCAGATTAGAAAGCAAGTCTCTTCTAGTCTCTCCTGTAGGAGTTGCTCTAGTTTCAGCAAATGACGTGCTTATTGGGTCAGGGTTAGATGGATAACCCTGTAAAACAGCAGAGACCAAAGCATCTGCTTGGGTTGGAGTGGGCTAGGATACGACCCTGTGCTCAGACTTAGGACTCCAACCCGGGTCTCACATACCCCAGTGTATTCACACTCCGGGGATGTTGTCCGGGCTCCCTTTCCCCTCCTGTGTTGGATGAGACAAATCCAACATCTCAGGCACTTTCATTAGATAGAAGAACCACCTCCTTACGCAGCTCCTACTAGCCTGCACAAAAATTTGGTCCTGCTACCCTTGGTATCTTGGTCTGACTACAAAACAGGTCAAGCACAAACCAGTGGGGTATTTACATCTCGCTTAAACCTCTGAGGAACAAAACAACATACAATGCTTGCTCAACCTCTCTGCTGGTGTACATGTACCCTTCCCCAACAAGATTTTATCTGTTAGGGTTAACTGTGTAGCAGATATCAAACACCCCTTAAAAGGCTGAAAGGCCAAACCCATAACTGCAAGAGCAGAACCTCTGATTCACTGCAACCCATTTGTTATCAGCAATTAAATTTCTCGCTGATAAATGATTCATGATTTGAAAGATCAGATTACTCATTTTTAACCACAGCAGAAATTCCCATGTGCTTATGAATGGCTAAGCTATGCATCCACCACGACTGCCTGGAAAGTCTGAATGTCTGTTTGAACAGTTGGCCGTTTTACCCAGAATAAGAGCTCTTATATGCAAGATACTTCTTATTCACAGTTCATAGAAAAAAAAAATCAATTTCATCATAATTTGACCAAAACAAATATAAACAAGCTGACTTCACTACTAAATACAAGCACTGAACATTTTCTTTACTGGAGGCAACAGAATTACAACAGAGTAACTGAGATTCAAACCTGGCCTGCTAATTAAACAGCCTTGGAAGTAAAGCTCCTAGATCATAGCATAATCTAGTTCACATTAACTAAGACTCCTGTCAGCCATTTGATGTAATTGTTTATGGTATTCAGAACTGGATTTAAAAAAAAAATCAGACTATAAACCAGATGAGTTGTGACCCTGTAACAGAAGTTAATGTATTCTCAAATACTTTATATCTGTGAATTAACACATGATTAGCCAAGGAAAAAAAAAAAAAGAAAAGCTTGAGTCCAAGAAGTAACTGACAAAAGACTGAAGGGAAAAACAAAAATCCTTATTTTTAATTGTTATGGTATAACCAGCTGTAAGGAATTACTGCTCTGAAGCACAGCATGCAATTGTCCTATCCTAAACGTTTACGAAAGCCTGCAATTCAGAATGATCCTGAAAAGTGATATCACTATTGGCAAGCTATGATTTCATTGATTTATTTTTCGTCTTTAAAAGAAGTCCGCATTTCTCGGCAATTAGCACAAACATAGCAGCAGCCTACTGCTCAAGCATTTCTGGAGGCTATTTGCCTTCCTTAGTGCCAGCTGCTTTGACTCAGATCAAAAAAAACTGCAGTAAGTTCTGAACTATCATACTTGATAGACTACTAGTAAGCAAAGGAATTAAAGGAATTCCTGTTTCGAATCAAATGGCATCAATATACATTACTTCTTAAATGGAGGGCAAAACACACGCTACCAAACATGAGGATAGCTCGAAAGAGAGAACTATCATGACCTTCTCCAAAAGCACTGAACACAACCTGAAGCAACTATGCTAACACAAAAGAAAAAAAAGTCAGAGACTTAATAAATTAAGCTACTTTCACACTAGGATATTATGTACTACCAGGCAGCTGATTTTTTTTTTTTTTTGTGCAGAGACTCATCAGGTGCCTAATAAGAGAACATACTTGGCACAGCTCCATCAGTGTTTAAATTTATATCATGGTTAACAAGCTGGCAACCATACGAGGCCAATCAGGCTGCTGGTATTCCAGATTACTCACTAATGTCTTCAGCAGCTTAACAAACACCAACCATACAATGCCATTAACTGGGCAAGAGAGGACGAAACTGCATGGGGAATGGAGGTGAGATGCCATCCACCCCCTAAGCAGCACCGCGCTGAGCTGTCCGTTAACACGGCTTTCACCGAGCCTCCAAACTAGCAAAAGACAATGAGACAGACAGCTTGAGGAGCAAAAGGGAGATGTCAGAGCCAAGGCATGGTACCTCACTGTAAAAAGCTCTTCTGTCCACCTGCTGAGTGCCCAGGTGGACAGACGCCGATCCCCGCAGAGCTGGGCACCCCGCAGTGCCACCCAGCACAGCCGGGCACCGGGCTGCCCGCAGCAAGATGAGGTGGTGAGGTGGGCAATCCAAGTTGAACAAGGCTGATTAACAATAAGAGTAATTATCTTTTTTAAATTTATTTTTCATTCAAAGTGAATCACAACTTCCTGCCCTTTCTTCTTCCCTCCTGTGAAGACATAAGTACCTCCAGATCAATGTCTTTTTTTTTAAAGCATCAAGTGTAACACATCAACTGCTGCTGCTAATACAGTTTTTACAGTGATGATTTTGGCTAAGAGATTGTTTATGCAACTCCTTAACAAACAAAAAAGGAAATCTCCAACATACAAAAGCAGATAAACTTTTGGAGTGTAAACATTAATATACATAATTACTGCATTATCAGAAGTACTATGCATTTATCAAAGCTGTTCAACATAACACTTTCCAACAAATATTTCATACGGCCCAATCATAATTTTTAAGGGAGGCTGTATACCCTACAAGGGTAACTGTCTACCCCTAGAAGGTAATCACTCCTACCTTACAGAGGCATTTGGCAGTACTGATGCCAGAAAAAGAAGGCTTAGTTTAATTTTACCCATGCTGTGTAGATTTTTGATACTTGGCTTAATTAACTCAGTACATTCTACAAAGGTATGTAAACAGTCCTGATAGCGAGATTTAAATGAAATCAACAGATCTGGACTGGTCAATGTCAATGTCTTCATTAATTCAAATACCTTATTTATCCCTGAGCACCTTAATATTGTTTCCCCAAATCTCACTGAAGAACATGTAACTATTTCACAAGAATGTAAAACTGCATTTGGATAATCTGTGTCTTACAAGTCCCACTATCCTTTGCTGGTTTAAAAAAAAAAGTGTTCTCCCCTACCTCCCCCCCCCCTTTTTTTTAACATGTACTGCAATACCTTTAAAAAAAATCACCCTATCAAACAACACCTACAGACACACTACAGACTACAAAAATATTGCATAGGAGTGTCAGTGGGCATAGTCTCACAACATGAGAGAAAATGCTAAGTTTTCTTTAAAACATTACGGCAACGTTCTAGTTTTTTTTCCTTTTAAAAATCTTGTAGTTTCACTTTATTTCAAAATTGTACAAAATGGCCATGGCTGTTTATAAAAAAAGTCTCTGTCTTGAGAATATGTGAAGTCTCAGGTGCATTAACAAAAGACCTGAAACGATTCACAGTGCAGCGGAAAGCTTCTTCTGAGGCAGACGTTACAACTCATCCTTCTTCTTTCCTACTCTCTCGTGGTCTCTTTCTCTAAGGGTTCGCATGAAAGTGGTGAATCCAGACTCCTGTTTTTGAAAAAAAAAAAAACAAAAAAAACAGAAAAACATGGGTCTTTTAAAAAAAATCCACAATCAAAACTATGCATCAAGACCACTTTTAGCTTATGCATGGAAATTGGCAGAAAATCAACTATGGACCAGTTATTGCTTCTGCACTGCCTCCTCAGGCAGTACTCTGGGTCCAGTGCTGCTCTGCTGAAACGCGAGGGGAAAAATAACCAACACAGATTCCACATTCCACCATTTTTCATGAGAAACTGTGAAAAGATGGGGCCACAAGAAGAAAGGCCCTAAAACTCAGATGACGAGGTAAAATCTGTCCCCAGAAATGCCACCTATGCCTTTTTGTTGAAAACGCTCAGACACGCTTTATTTGTATGCACATGTATTTGTGGCATTTGGAAAGCTGTTATTGGATCATTTGTTGGCTGTATACACATTTGCCGCTGTTCCTCATCGCATAATAGTTTTGCTAATGATTCACACATCCAGATGAGGGGAATTACATTTTTTCAAGTTACTATCAAAATTATGGTCAAACATTGAAATCTGGATGCCTAGACCTTTGTATTTTAACAACTTAAAACTTCTGATTTTCTGAAGCTGTTGAATGCCTTCTTTTGCAAGGCAAAAGGTGGTTCAAAAGGTGTTGTAACTGAAACAGATGTGTGAACAGACCTGGAAACTCCACGGAAAGCACTGTGCAAAGCACTGCCTCCAATGTTACCACCATAGTAGATAACTAAACCTAACTGGATCCTGCAGAAGACCATGGGACTGAGGAGAGGTGGAAAGGGAACACAGCTGTCAGCACCAGAGAGATTGCAATGTTCTTGTTGGGTAATTTAATTTTACCCAATAAAGGGTTGGCTGCACGCAAAAGATTAGTCAGTCCACTTTCCAGCACGGGCATAATCATCTCCCAACTGTTGTGGCCTCAGACCACTCCTGTCTTGCTAAATTCTTTTTTATCAGCCACCACAGATCCCACCTTTCATATATCATTTCCATACACATGGGTAAGAAATATGAGGAAGATTATGGCTGAAATTTTACTTAATTGTTGGCTACTGCACCCATCTTTACTTTTAAGAAAAGATCCACAATCTGAACTAAAGGCAGTATCCATAACAACGCCTGGATCAGCTCCATAAAATGGTCATTACTGTGGTCCTAATGCTGGAAAAAACAAGGAGGTGAAGCTCCATGAAGAATTCTCTAAGATCCTGACTGACAAACAACCTCAGATTTTGGCTTTTTTTTTTTTTTTTTCCCTTCATGCTTCTCTATAATTTGGTGAGCTGTAACAGCAGCAATGACTTTCATGCAGGCTCTTGTAGCAAAACCACTGGATAGCTTGAAGTCCCCAAGTTTTTTTTTCTTGTAGACCCTAGCTTCTCTCAGCAATCAATCACTGCTGAGCAATAACCTCCGTCCAGAAGCTCATGACAAAGATGACATGCAAATAATTAGATGGCTCCCTTATTTTGAGGCATTTTACAACCACAGAAGGCATTATGCCATTTCTGCCCATTGCACTCATAGCATATAATTAGCTGGCCACAGCAGGACAAAAGAATGAAACTTCAGTCCATGGGCTAGATGGCACAATTGGTCTTTCCATCCTGAGTTCCAGGAGTGAATCTGATTCAGTGAGAATGAGACATTTAGCTTCCCTTGGTCTCCAAAGGACAGTTTTGTCCCTGCTATAAAAATGAATGGTCTGTCACCGTTTGGCAGCCTAGTGGAACTGAAGTATGTTTAGAGTGTATGCATGATCCAGATCCAGAACTGACAGGAGCAAGATCTGTATTTTCTGGCATTTCTGCACCTAGCTGCAGCCCATGTAATAAATCCCTTGCTTTCGCTCAGTCCAAATTCACTTGCAGACTTCAGCTTAAAGAATAAAATATGTAACAAAGCATTACCAAATCTACTCCTTTTTCCTCTTCTCACATTCCTAAAATAGACCAAGTACATTCGTAATACAGAGATGTACAGGGGCGTGGTACGCAATGATTCATCCATGTAAGTTAGTAACAGAAGCAGTTAAATATCCTTTCAGTAAGATAAAAATTTGCCCTGCAGTATTCATTTGCGAGGCAGTACTGGCAGAGGAGACCTTCCTCCCTTTATCAGGTGATGACTCCTGCTTTTACTCACCCCTCTTTCTCCCGTATATTTTTCCACAAATTTCCCGTAGTTGTAATAGTTGAAGGTGGGGTAGCCATCAACTCCCTCCTGCTTGCACAGGTCATGATTCTGTTCTTTGGCACAGTCCACTGCAGCGTAGGCGATCTGAAATGCAAGAGATCAGCGTGAGGCAGCAGAAGACAAAGGAAGGCTCCACAGTCACGGTGCTGCTGCAGCTTAGACCTAACGCTGGGAGAGACCTACGTCTTCTGCCAAAAATGCAACTGCTGTTGTGGTGGCTCAGCTGTGCAGGAAGATCAGAGGGTCATCACTGGGTCACACCACACAAAGAGGAAAGCAGAAGTTGCTTCCTCCCGGCACAACACTGCAGTGCCTGCGCAGCATCTGGCCCACACAGCTGCGAGGTGGGTTCAGCTCCCAGCACACAGCATCACCTTCCTGGCCTCCTCGCAAAGCTCTGTGCTAGACTCCAAGCAGGAAATCCAGAGGGTGCATTAGTTAAACCAAAATGAAGTCCAAGCATGGCAGTCACAGTGCTGTCACACTGCAGGACTTTAAGTGTTAAGTGATGAACATGACAGGGTGACACCGATAACCATAAGGACCCACCTAACCCAACCTCCTTTCTGTGACACGACCATTGCCGGGAAACATTACCTCTGCTGGTCATGGACAAACATGGAAGCTCACTCTCACAAGCTATTAAGATTTGTGATTTTTATCCCAAATAGCTTTCATGAACCCTGTTCAGTTCTTCCAAGGACAATGGGGATAGGGGAGAGGCCAAAGGGTTGTCTACTGAGCAGTGCCTGTAGAGAAGTAGGTGCTTACTGTTGCAATCCCTGCCTGGCTTCATCTGTTCTCTTTCCTGCCTTTTTTTTGCCCCTCTTTTGATGTAGGGGCATGGTATGCTCTGCACAGCCATTAGCAAAGTGGGCTTTAATTCCTTTTGAAACCTCTAGATGCTACTGTCACACAAACCAACCGTCGGGAGGAAGCAGCCTGCTCGCAGCAACCCTCCTCCCCTGCCTGCCTCAGGAGAGCGCAGGGAAGTGCAGCCCCGCAGCCCCAGAGCGTCAGCTCCGGCTAACCCTAGTTTAGAGCATTTGACATTTGGAACCTGAACCTGTGAAGTACTGAGAATGGGCTGTACTTAACATTCTTGATGTTAAAACAAAATGCAATTCACAGGCTTTTATTTCAAGCAGCAGAGCCCTCTGCTGTGATTTCACACTGGCTGCTCGGTGAGTGGCAGTTCTGGCTCCGAACGCACGCTGCTGCTATGCAGGCTTGCCTTCACAGCCCCGTTACAGGCTTTGCTGAAGAGCAAGCAGTTTTAAGTATAAGCTATGGAAACAAAAAACCAACACACCAAATTAGAAGAAGAATTTTTGCAACTGTGGGTTACAATGTATCAAGTACTAATTCCATAGCAGCCACATCTCATCTTCAAATTTTCATTACACGTGCCATTTTCAAACATCTGATCAAAATACCTTTTGCTTGCGTGACTCTAGGGATGCAGTAAAACTGTTCTTTCATAATTAAAAGATCACTTAACGTCCTCCAGTTTCATGGTGACACTGTCAAAATGAGAAGACCCGATCTCATTAACCTAGCAGCAATTGAAGAGATCGGCAAAGCCAGCTTCAGGTAATTTGCTTTGGCTTTGAAAGCCTGATAAGACAATGTTCAGTAGGATCTCACTTGGGTCTATCTTCAGATGGGAGGCACTACATAAAGTGTGCAATATTCCTAAATAATTTGTTTTCCTTTTTTAAAGAATAAGACCATTAACAGAAGCAGGACTCTTGAGTGTTTCTATGAACACACTTTTTTTTTTTTCCTTGTAAACAGAAAGACTCCTACTCATTCAGGGCCAGTTAAAACAAACAGTTAGGAATAACACACTGCAAAAGGGTTTCATCTAAGTATTTATGTCTTCCTGACCTCAGCAGTCAGCCAAAATTTAGAGCTCTGTTCACTACTTCTGTGTAAAGGAAAACTCACAATGGAGACAAACATTTATTTGATGTCACAGTATTAATTTACAAAAAATACTAGAAGTCTTAATTCACTGAAAGCAGGAAGAATAACTATTTTTTTTTTCCAACTGCTCTAAATATCACATAGGGAGAGACAAGAGCCAGAAAAAGTGGCAGGTATATGTGCACTCATCCAGATCTTCATAGTCAGTCTGAGACATGGAACTGTCAACGACTGATGATGCATCTGTTCTTAGTTAAAACCTTGGAGATTAGGAAAACTAGGTTTTAGTAGACTGGAAGTTATACTGTACCTCCCTGGAATCATCTAGACCAGCTTTGGTTGGAGGAAAGAGCCCTACTTCCTTTATAAAAGGCTTTTGGTGAGAATAACCCGCAGAGAGGAGACAGCACAGTGGAGGAATACAGCCCTATAAACCACTTTTAACCTTGTTCACCACACATTTATTTACTGCCTCAAACCAGATGACTGATGGGCTACGAGGAGGTGGCCTCTGAAAGAAATGCTTAGCGGTCTGATTGAGATACAGCTCTCCTCTACAGCACGTGGAATCTCAGCTGCTCCATCTGCGTGCATTTGTCATACACTGAAGTAAGGCACAAAGGTCCCAGTCTAAGTCTGGCTGCAACAGTCACGTTACCCTAATGCTATGCCTTAACTCCACAGACCCAACAGCAAGGAACGTGTACACCTAGAGTAGCATTTGGAAAATACGTCCATGGTCTGTCATTCTCTGGAACACTCCTGATGCAAGCTCCCACAAAACCCCATGGACTTGCTGCTGCTCCTACAAACGTCATTTTGAGCCCAGCTCTTCAGATCATGCATTCCCGATCAGTTATTTTTACAGCCAGTGAGAGAAGAGAAATGGAAATTTTCAGGAGACTTGTAACTCATACAGACCCGCACAAAATTTCATAGAGACGCATCTAATTCCCAAGACTGCATCCTGGGGCTGGATTTCAAATGCCTGCTGCCAACAGAAGCTGAGTAAGAGTACTTAGGAAAGCTTGAGTGATTACTTTAGAGTGGCAATGTTAAGACAGCCTAAATATAGAGGTTGCTACCATCTCTATGCACTCATTACCATAGCATCGCACTCCTAATTGTCTTGCCTGTCTCGCAGAGGAAGATCAAATATAGTGCACTGCAAAAAGAGAGAAGTAATGCTGGAAACCACTTGTAGCAAACCGCACTTCTGGACAGAGGACCAACTCCATTCTATCAATTTCAGACAAGTGAACTCCACAACATACCAGAACATCAGCAGACAGAACTGATGCCCCTTGCTTCATCCTGGTTGTGTTTTCATGGGCTGTGGATATTAAACTCCATTTCTGACAGAGTAGTCTACTACAGCAGTTCTCAGTTAGGGTGAATCACCGCTACACTGAAGTACTGCACATAGAAAGCAGCAGCCCACAAAAAGGAAGTCTTTGCTTGAGTTCTGGGCTAAGCGAGCAGTCATACATTGCGGGGACGTTTTCTTCTCCTCAATCTTACAGACAATGAGTTTTTCTATATCATTAAAGAAAGAAACTGAGTCAGGAAAAACAAACCACCCTAAAAACTTCTACCAAAAACTGTTTCAAGACTTCAACACCATTCTCAGAAATGATGTTCAAACAACTACCAGCAGCCTGCTTGCATTACAGTTCACTGGAAAACACGGGGTAGAAAACCCAATATGCTTTGCCTTGTAAAAACAACTGTATTTAACCAGAAATTTCAGACAGATTAAACATAATACATCCCTGATACATATCCAGGAACCAAGACACTTGGCATCATCTCTCATGAATTACGAGGGGAAAAAAAAATGTAAAAATCTGTGAGCAAGAAACTCACCAGCAAGAGCCGGTGTAAGACTTAGGTGTATATATGTTCATCATGGAAGAAAAAAATCCAACATAACAGCTTTCAGAAGACAGGATTGATTTTATGGAGGTTTGATTGTTAGGGCTAAAATTTAATTTCTTGAGCTTTCCTAACTTTCCTACAGCCAGAGGGAGAAATTCACTAAAAACCATTTTGAAATATAGAAGAAAAGCCCACTGCTCTATCTACAACATGCACAAAACTCCACGGGGTTATGGATTCTCCATAACCCAAAGCTGCACTGCCTTAAATATCGGCAACACATCATTATACAGAAGTTCTCTCTCCAGAGGCAATGCTGTTCAGGTTTACCACCATCCTGTTCAGTAACTGTAGCAGGAACAAAACAGTTATTGAATGAAAAGGAAGTCAATCAGAGGACTGTGGACCTCAGAGGAAATTCCCTGGAATACATCTAGTTTTCTTGATGTTGTTGGTAGTTCCTCACAACTAGCATGTAGCTTATAATAATTAATACCACCAGGTTAGTGTGCATAACAGTAACAACATCGGGTTAGTATGCATTTGTCCTTTATTCCAGAGTCAGTATAGTTTAGCACTGTAGCAACATCTGGGACTGGAAAATACCTTTATCTTAACAGAAAAGAGAAGTGGAAGCTTAATTGTAAAGTTGCAAACTGAACTCTGCACTGAATTGAATGTGAGTAATGTACAACTAGCTCTAAAGAGCTCTTAAAAAAGGAAGTGAGCATGGCATACTATTCAGATGAAGTGGTCTGATCAGGAATGCTGACCTGTTGCAAAAATCAGAACTTTCATTTAGGTGCTTAAGTAGAAGAGGAGTTGTGCTGAAAATGTGACCACTGATCTCTTCATGCTTCAATTCTAACAGAAGGATGATGCCTTTTTTTTCCCCCTCCATGCAAGTATCAGAAGAGAAAGAAGGATTTGCAGCACCATCTAATCAGGCAACAGCCAGCAGAGTTGCCTTCCAACAGAATTATGAAAGCAAATTTTTGTTCTAGAGGGATCTTGCAGCTAAGAAACAAGATTACATCTAGTGGTTCAAACAGATTTGTAGAAAATTGAAAGTGGGATCCCTTGACCTCCCAGGTAACTCCTCCTTTCTATTCTTAAACCCCTTTCATTTTAACAGTTTGTCTCCCAGCCATCACACAATGGTATAGTAAAAATATCTTCTGCAATCCCAGTCTCTCTCCTGCTAAAATATGTACTGCCATACACTGCTTTATTGATTCAATGAAATAAATCTCTGCTGGAGCTAATATTGACTTTTGTTATGAAAATGGAAGCGAATAACTAACTGAATATTGATTCAGTTAGTTATATTGAAAGGAATGATATATGATAAGCTTAAAAAAATTAAAATAAATGTAAGATTGCAGTATGGAAAAGAATGCTACTAAGCAATGGCTTTAAAGTATAGTCAATTCCAGATGACACTTACCTGATTATGAAAAAAAGTCTGTTGTTGCCAAATGTCTTAAAAGCACCTGTGAGTAAGACAGATGCACATTCTTCTCTACGATTACTCCATGGGTTTCTATTTATATTACCTGTTCTGGATCCTAACAGCAGTTATGAACTAGCCTGCTAAAGCTTGTTGAGATTCAGCTGCTGTTTTCAATGCAAATGGCCTTGCAAATGGATGATTCATTATTAGAGGTCCTGATGTACCATAGCAGCATTACCATGGCTGCAATTCATCAGCTATTCTCAAAGCAGGCCTATTTGCAAAGGGAAGATCCATTAGTAGTCACCAAGATGTACAACGCTAACATTGCCATATTTAATGAGCCTAATTAAAAAGAAATTCAACACATCCTTTTTAAGTAAAGAGAGATCAAATTCTTGGCTAAACTCAAATATTAACTCATTTGGATAACTCTATACACTGATTTAGTAGGTATCATGATGCTGAACCATGGTTCAAACCTAAAAACATGGCAATGAAGCCCATGCATGATACATACTGGGGACTTAGCAGTTTCCCTGTAACTTGCAGCTCCCTGCTAGCACACCAACTCAGGAGCTGCAGTCTTTCCATCAATCTCTGCTACTGCTGTTTCTGTACAAACTCACTAGATTCCAGCTGCAGTGCTCTGATCTAGGTCAATGCATTTGTACATGAACTGCCTTCTGTGAAACTGGAGAAGATTGGTCAAACACCAGCCCCTCTGGGGGAGTTCCAGAGATTTGTTACTGAGAGAGTTTCAGGAGTCAATAGCTTTCCTTCAGCTAATCCAAGCTGGAGCATCACAAATCAATTCCTTCAAGCTGAACTTTAGGATCAGCCAGAAGGCAGAATGCAGATTTTTCGAAGATTTAGCTGGTGCCCTTTCAAGAGTCTCTGGAGAAGTTAGTGCACGTGCCTTCCTGCTCTTCGGTCTGTTCAGCAAAGTGACAATACTCACATTTGCATCTTCTGATGTACACAGTCATTGCCAAAACTCTGACTGCATAACACAGGCCAAAGGCTTTCCCCTAGCAGCTGTATGCAAAGGCCACAGCTCCCCAAGGCAAGAATGTTCCAGATGGATGGTGTTTTGTTCTTTTTTTTTTTCTTCCTTTCTTTTTAAATAGCTGAAAGCAATATGCTAACTGCTTCACTGGACGAGCCTCTCCACTCATCTGGTCTCATGGCGCTGAATGCCCCCGGATACACAAAGCCACGCAGACACGCTGAGTTATGCCAGAGCCCTCCTTGGTTACACCCAGAACCGTTCTGCCACAACAGCTGCCCCAGGCCAGCACACAGGCTCCATGTTTCTGCTGAAACCACCAGCAGTGATGTGGCCAACAAGAATTGACATTTGGGGCCAATGTTCTGAGCACTGCGTTTTTAAACTCTGACTCCAGCAGCGCAGATGATGAAAAAAGTACAGAGCATTGCACGCATCCCTGCGGGGGGGCTCCTGCGCCAAAACTGCCCTGTTCCTGTGAATATGGAGAGCCAGAGACACGTTTTAAACAGCTTCAAGTTTTGCTTGTCTTCAAAATTCCCATGTAAAGACTCAAAGTTTCCCAAAGGACACCTGTTAAGATACCATTTATAACCATTCACAGCTGGAGTGATTTTGATTTTTCTTTGGCTTCTGCAAAATTGAATGTTTAATTAAAGGACCACCCCTACTGACAAGAAGATAGGGTTTAAATGCTACCATCCTTAGCTAAAGTTGAAAAAATCTTTCTCCAGGGGAAGGAAAAAAAAGCTACTATTACAGACTGAAAATGAAATTTAGTAATCTTTCCATGAAAGAAAAAACTTCTTCCCTCCTCCTTAAGCATTTATTTCTGAGAAATTTCAAGCCCTACGGAACTAGAAATTAAAGAAATTTTAAAGCTCAGGTGGTTTGAAATATGGGAATATGCCTAGTGCTGCTTATGGGAAGAGGCATGTGCCCTTCTGAAGTTTTAAACAGGTTTATTTTCTTTTCCGCAAGGGCAAAAACTGGCAGCAAGAAACACCTTGACAGGTTATGGCTGTATGCAATTAAATAGTGTTCCCTAGATAATCAATCCCTGGCACTTTCATAAGTCACTAGGGTGGAATAACATCGTTTTCCCTAACTGCACACACCTCTTCGAAACTGTACCAGCCTTAATATTCCCTGCTGGCTCTCCTGTTCCAACTCATTACATTTTATACTTCCCCACTTCAGCCTTAAACTGAAATCAAGAACTGCAACCGTCAATCACTGCTCTGCTCCGAGTCCTTTCTTAACCTGCGGTCTGAACTGAAAGTTTCACAAGCCTGCATTTACCACCATCGTGATGTCCAATAAACTGCACAATGGTTCAGATTGGCTGCCAATGCATCCTTCAGCTCTAGGAAGCAACTTCCACATTGTTTGGTACATCTGCTTCATATCCTCTAAGTGAAATTGTAATGAACGTAGGAAAGAGCAGTTTTATTTAGAACTGCCAAGAAAGCAGAAAAACAAGGTTACATTCTTAGAGATTTCAGGAACAACCAGGTAACCAAAAGGCATCTGAATACACAGATTTACAGCAGTAAGAGAACTGAAAGCTGAACAACTTTTAAACCTTCCATGTACAACCCGTGCCTGAGGGTGTGGAGGACTTCTCATGGGATGCATTCAGTGATACAAGAATGATTTGTTTCTTGACAATCTGATGCCCCTTGTGCGAGTTATAGAAAAGACAAGAGAAAAAAAAACACCATAGAAATTCTTTCCTTATGGTAGCAGGCAGGTTAATAGGGGTATAACTTTCAGAATTACCTCTTCATTTCCCTATTAAATTGAAATCTTTTCCATGCCGCAGTGAAACACAAAGCAATCATGGTGTTAGAACAAATACTGAGATCAGAATGAAACACAGTTTAGTCAAAGATAATAAGTGTTTAAGCAGGTTTTTAAGTAGTTAGCTGGTTAAGTCCAGTGGCTTTTTTTTTTTTTTTAGTATCAGACATGTATACAGTCAGTTAAAATGGCTCAGCTGATTCACATAAATTTACTGGCGTGCTTCAACCATCAGATGAACTTTCAAGGCAGAAGCATGAGGGTCCTAGAAGGGCACAATATCCTGGACTCAAGCCAGCCAACCAACAGAAATATATTACTAATCTTTGCTTGCATAAGTATGATTGAGGTTCTCAGGGCTGTCACAATACTTATGGTTTCTCTGCATGCACCCTGTTTATGCCTGACAAAAGTTGAAGGGGAATGGAGAAGTCATAAGTTATCTGTTATTAATCTTCCACTAAGAAATAATATGCTTTGCTTCACAGAAAAGAATTCTTGCACAAAGAATTAATCAGAAAAGACAACAAAAACGCAGAGAACAAATGTAACTCAGTTTGACCAGAAAGATGTAACCCATAAGATGCAGAGACATTTCTATTAGCTTAACATCAATTTTATCTGCAAGCCTATCACCTGATCAATAAGCAAAGCCTGCAAAGCACAAACAGTGGGAAAAGTTCTTAAATATCTCAGAAATGATTAACAGCAAGTTACCTTTCGATCTTCTTTAAAGACTTCAGCGGCAGTTGTAAAATGTGGAATGGCATTTTTACAGTGTGGGCACCCTGTTTGACACACGAAGAAAAAGCATAAATGTTAGTTGTAAATAAGGTACTGTGACAAACTCAAGACACAGAGGTGAACTAGGGGAAAGTTTGTGTTAAAAACAATTCTAGACTAGAGTTCTCCAGTTGTGGGATGAGCAGAGCAGGACTAGGCATCTGTAGACCATGTGCCTCAGCTACACAGACTCAAGCACGCATTTAAAATTCTTCCAACTGCAAGCAACACAAGCAGATATTTACGTTTAAGTGACATCCCATATAGGGATCAGGGGCTGGTTCCTACAACCAGTCACTTAAGTGCATTGAAAGATCACTAACCACAAACAGACAAACCATTTCCACTCTGTTGTACTTCCTCATGGGTATTACCACATTGGCTGTTACTGCTGTTGCCACAGATGCAGCTACATTTGGAGATGGGAATAAAGACAATGCAGTGGTGAACGGGAGGAGGCTGGAGTTCGGAAAGGAAGTTGCTGGAATAAAAATTCTATATTAAAAAAACAGGAGGAGCATTTAGACATGTTTGGGAATTGCCTTTGTTAGAGCCAAGGCATTGGGATCACAAGTGAGGGGAAGAAGAGCAAGTCCAGCAGGCAACACGTCTTCACATATGGAGAACAGAGTCCTGGCTTAGGATGACTACTGCTGGCCATCCTCAACTCTCCTTCCACCCTACCACAAAACGGACAACCCCAGAAGACTTTTAGACAGTGTGGAAGAACCCCAATGTGTTGTGTGGGAGCCTGGCTGACACTTGGTGGTACCACAGCCATGTTGAACAAAGGGCCAGTTCATCCCCTGGTTAAACGTACACTAAATATACTCAAACATTTCAAAAGAACACGTACCAAGAGGAACAGGAACTGCCTTCTTGATTCAAGATTCAGATTGGAGTGCTCTTAATTCAGAAGCAATGTTTATTGTCTGATTAATCTAAGCTACTCACAAAATATCAATACTAAGCCTTTGAAAAAAGTACCCGCATCTATGACTATTTTTTTCAAGTGTAGCATAAAGAAGTTGTTCCCAAGCAAACACTCAGGTCACTTTTTCTGCTCAGATGCAGGAAAAAAAGGAATGGATGCACTTCTCTCAAGCCCATGTAACTAAAAAAGCACAAGAGTTCATCGTGGTATTATTTCTGGATAAGAACAGAACAAAACAGATGAATTGCTCACAAGCTTCAATTATAGCTTATGGTGCTGTTGTTTGTCACTGTAAAACACTGGTAAATAAGTGGCTGCGTTGCTTTTTAGTCAGTGCTGAACAAATACCCTCTGAGGCTCAAAGCCACTGTCTCAAACTGCACTCGCTCTTTTGGGTGACAAGAAAAACAGCATCTGTGCATAAACTCTGCGCATCCCTTCTCACAAAGGAAAAACTGCACGCTCCTTTCATCTTGACCAAAAGGCGATTTCATTCCTTAGATGCACTGCTTTTAATTTTTCTTCTTCTTCAGAATGGGATGTGTGTAAATGCCACCGAGAGTTTATGCAGTAACTAACAGCGCCAAAAAGTCAAAGGAAAATTTCCTGGGAAACTGAGGCATTTCTTCAAATCCACCTCACCGGCCTCAAACTCTTTATGCAACATGATGGCAGTCTGTCTGAAGGCAGCTGTGTTTCCGTGGGAGACAGTACACATCCTCCACAGCTTGCAAACTATTAACTTTCTTGAGCAGTTTGACATTAGTCAGTGAGAAAACAGTCAAGAAAGAAAAGGAAGAGGAGGATATCAGTGCCCCAGGCTGCCAGGCACTGCTCCCGTGTCCATAAGCCCACGTCAGTGACCCATTTTCTCTCCCACCATTTGCCTGTCCTGTCTGCCTGAGACTGACAAGCCTTCAGGTCAAGCCTGTCTCTTGACACATCTTGGCTAATGTCCTGTACTGTGGGGTGAAAGCCTTGGTTGGCCCGTTAACATTGCTGTACAGAAATAAATCAGAACTGGTGCCACTATCTAAAAATAATTTCAGAGTCAAAAAATATGAAAATCAGACTGCCCTAGAACAGGAGCACTCGCTGCAATCTACATGTTCACATGCTGTAGTTTACTGGAAAGCAAGGTACCCAGCTGTTGCACTATAACATAGACTCCAAAGAACTTGAATCTTTTCAGGTCCCCCTTTCTGCTCACCATCTTGAGCTTGGAATTTTAATTTCACCAAACAGCAACTTTCAAACTCTTAGTAAAAGATATTTCTTTTATTGTGATACATCAGTAGATGTTGTTCCCACCTCGTGGGTGCTGGACCTTTTGAGGATGGGGCTTTTGATAAGGACTCACTCTAAGCTCCCTCTAAGGTTGCAGCAGTAAGAGCTCTCCATGAGCCACGCTCTTCTATAAGACTGGAACATGAAATGACAAATAAGCATAGTCTTTCAGACACAGAAATCGGCTGTTAAAATGCAAGCTGCCCTTTTACAGGGGCCAACATACAGTTGGTAAGAAAGCCCGTGTGGGAGTTTAGCTGGTGACTGCCCAGAGAAGTGTCAGACGTTCAATGTCCCTTCTGCCCTGGTGAGTGCTGCTTCATGGAGTTCAATAGCTGGCATCAAGAAGGGCCATGAGCATGGTTCTCTGCAAAGATGCACACTTAAGTGGCCAAAAAGGAGCATCCAATTATCCAGACTGTTACTTTTTTTGAAAAAGGTAGGCAAAACAAAACATGCCTTGAGGCTACAGTCAACAGCACCATACAGAGGAGACGAGTGCCATGTAATTCAAAAAAAAAAAATCTATGCTTACAGTTTTCATTTCCTCTTTTTGTAATCATCTCATCTTCCCACTCTAATACCAAAGGAAAAAAAAAAAAGATTTACCTTCATTTACTGATCTGAAGCTCCATCCCTCTTCTCCACTCCCTTCTCTTCTCTCTTGGCCCAACCTGCTTTCTTTACTGCACAG
Organism: Anser anser; assembly: GCF_964211835.1. Lineage (NCBI taxonomy): Eukaryota > Metazoa > Chordata > Aves > Anseriformes > Anatidae > Anser > Anser anser. The sequence goes on along the minus strand of NC_139726.1, from coordinate 15,375,701 downwards.
TGCTTGCAAAACGAAAACACAACCATATGGCTTTTGGCGGAGCTAACTCCAAGTCCAGTAGGCATTTTGTTAGCCTTGGACATCCATCCACGGAACAGATGTGAATATTGTGTTGAATTCCCAAGGAGCTTCAAGGAGTCACCAAAAAAAGGGGGAAGGAGCATATCATATGGAATAGCAGAACTTCATCTGTTACAACTTAGAAGGATTGCCAAATGTAGCAAACACTTGGAAGCCACCCAACCCAGTCATTCTATTTAAAGCACACATGCCAAAAAAAATAAAAGCAGAGGTTGATGTCTTCATTTTGACAGACGGAAAACTTGTTCTCCCCATTCCATTTTCACACCCACTATCACACATTTATTTTAAGTGTTAACACTATCTTCCAGATTTGAAAGTGAAAAGAAAGGAAATGTACTGAGCGCTGTACACGAGGATAGGAAAGCGTGTGGACTCCTTAGAAAGGATTTTCCAGATGGGCTGTAGCGGAAAGAGATTAAACTGGTGGCATCTGAAGGTGTGGGTAAGGTGTCAAGAATCAAAAGGTCCTACCCACCTCTCAGTAGTATTTATAGGACAGTAAGGCACTACAGACTATAAAAATAGGAAGATTTATTACATTTTACTTAATTAATTTGGGTGCTACAGTAGAAGCACAGGCTTCCTACAAGGCCAAGAGGTGGATTTTCAATTGATCAGCATTGGAAATGGCACATCTGGCAGCAGAGACCTCTAACATCGGTTCAGGGCTTTGCTTTACCCATTTCTGTATTCGTTTCTACATCATTATCAAATCTGATCTCAACGGGGTTAACAGCAGACAAGAACTGAGCAGTAATTTCCTGTGCGACTTGAGAAATCTGTAAGAAATCTGCTCCTGGAACATCCACCCCTTTGATGGGATCCCGGCATTGGTGCTTAAAACTTCTAACCGTTTCTGAAAACCTTGAGCTAACCTCATTTCCTACTGCAGGAACACACTTGCATCACCTGGCGGGCAAGCAAGAAAGCTCCAAGTCTAACGCACATGCAGTAGCACGTGTTAGGGCTGTTCTCTGTTCCTGATCGGCAAATGACACAACGTTATTACAACTCTGTCCAGCTGTTCTCACCTTTCTGTGCTCAAAATCTTGCACTCTAGAGGCCCTTCCACACAGCCACGGCGCTACCTGCTCTGCCTGACCACTGGAGCCTGCCAGGAGATGAGACTGCCTGTTAAACCACACATCCATGGATCCACGCGAGAACACCTGCAACAGAGGGACTCCTCCGTTCTCTTTGCCTTTGTACTACCAAGCTAAAATCTTACGTGAACCCAGTATTTTCTACAGTTTATTTTTTCTTCAGTATTCATGCTGTCAAGTTGGTCTGGGAAGACACTGCAGTACAGTCACATGGGCACCGTCACATCGCTGACCTTAAAAACCAAGTAGTTCTCGATAGATCTGGTACATGAAAAATACAGCTTCTGTAGGTAAAAATTCAAGAGGAATGGCTGATGAGTGGCAAACGAGGGAAATCAAGCAGGCAAGCAGCTTTTATGCAGACCCATGGTCACTGAGGGGCTGGCACAGGAGCCAGATTAAATCTCTAATTAGTGAGACGTTTAAAAGAAAGCTAGTGCTTTCCTGGGGAGATGAAGGGGGAAACATACAACCCAGCTTATTCTGTGCTGGCTGAATTTGCTGATAGCAGGAACATGGTACAGTGTAGTTTGTGTGTATTTGAGGAAAGAATGAGTGAGCTGGATGTGGTTTGTGGACACAGAGGTGCTGGAGAAACCAGCACAAACAGGATTAATCCTCGTGGAAACACAGGCTAGAGGACTCTGAAGAAATGAATGACCACAGGGTTGAGCTGGATGCTGTTTCCAACATGATATCACAAGAAGTTGGCAACCATGCAAAACCAAGACATTGCATAGAAAACAGAAAAATGTACCAAGTGCTCATGTCACCTTGCAAACTTTTTTTTCTTAAACAAAAAGCAGACCGAGGAAAAACAATATAAAATCATTTGTCAGCCAAGGTAAGAAACACACGAAACTGATATTAAAAAACAGTGCACACTACCCCAGATATAAGAGTAATCAGGCATATGTTGTAGTAATTCAGTAAAACCCCAGAAATAATATCCTGTATGCACAACTGTAAACATTTCCCATAATTGCAGGGTCCCATGGGATGCAGGTGGAAGGCAAAAGAGACTTTCAAAGCAATCAAACAATCAAGTGAATAACCTACATATCGTTATTAGATTCAAATGGAGAATTTTTCATTGGCAGGGTTTCTCTTTTTAACCAAGTGAACTGTTTAGAGATGACAAGGTAAAAAAAAAAATAGAGATTCTTAAAGCTCCGATGTATTAAAGTATTAGGACCAGATAACAATTATAAAGATGTCTCCTGACTAGTGCGTGAAGCAGATGCACCCTGTTGGACAACAGTCACCTTATTAAATTTAAAATAAAACTATATGAAATTCTCAGAATTGCCTAAAGGAAGCAAGTTCTGCTTCCATAAGATGCAGGTTTCCACTTGCTTAAATATGAAAAAGGTCCTTGAAGTTACTTCATGCTTTTTTAAATTTGAAACTACAAAGGGCGGTAATACAATATAACCTCTCTACAGCTGAGCAGTACAAGGTTAATTCAGTTTCCTTAGAAGAGTGGAAGCCGTATTAGCATAGCACACAGAAGAAAGGTGAAGCTGTTTTTAATGAATATAAATCAAAAGCTAACAATTTGTACAAAACAGATAAAGGAAGCAAATGGACATCAAAGCAGTATCTACAGTCAGCAGAGGTAATAATGATGTTTTAAATATATAAGGGGCTTTAAACGCATTAGAAGCAAAAGAATCCAAAACAATACTAGCAATAGCTTTGAAAGAAAATGGAGTTGTCAGAAGAAACTTTACTGAATGTGTAAATGAAAATATTAAGTAGGTGTGGAGAGGGAGAGGGCCTCTATGCCTAGCACCTCATAACTGCTGCCTGCAGTTCTCAGTCCACAAATCAAGAACTGAGTTCAATGGCACATTTCATGGGAAAGGGAGTCAAGAAACTCAAGTAAGTCAATAGCTGAAATCCAAAGATTAAGAAGTGACAGAAATCTAGATGAATCAGCCCAGTTTTCACTCTAAAAAGCTACTCAAAAGCTGGTTGCCATAGGCTAAGTAACTTCCAGAGCTGGCTGGGAGCAGAAGCTGGTCAAATTCAGACAAGAAACATTTCCCATCATCAGTGATTTTTCATTTGAAAGGGAATTTTCTAAGAGTTGTTTTCGCGTGGTGGTTCTCTACCTTAGCAGACCACAGCCTGTCCTTGACTCGCACTGCTGAGCTGAAGCCGCTACAAAGGCAGGATGGTTTTGCTGTCCTGGTACGAGTCTCCTGCATGGCCGGGAGCTGCAGTGCCACACAGGGCAGGTGAGGATGTTGGTCCCTGCTGACCCTGACCAGAGCACCCCAACCAAGGTGGCTCTACCAGCACAGATCGGGTGCTTTGCCTTCAGACAGGACTATACTGTACTTTTTGCCCACCATTAATACGTAACAATGTATAATCCTGCCAACGTTGTCTGTGCACGTGCTTTTAGCATCTTGTACGTAATAAAACCTGACAAGTACAGTCACAAGCCAGGCGCATATATTTTACGTGAGATTTTTCAAAAAAGAGTTTAAACATGCCTACATTTTGATGTTGCAGACTTTCCTTATCAAATATGGCAACTTCAACTGTCAGTATTTTCAGAGCAAAGTCCTGACCGACTCCTTAGAGGAGATCTGAAAGCCCAGTGACATGTGAGAGACCGTGGCATTTGTGCTGTCTGTGCTCTGTCCTCAGCAAGAGGAAGGGCTCCTCTCCCCCTTCAGCATCTCTCAATGGATGATCTCAAACGCATCAATTAATTACGCTTCAAATTGCCCCTAGGAGAAAAAGACATGATTATCCCCCTCCTTCATTACACCCAAGGTTAAACGGAGTCAGGAAGAGGTTAAGTGACTCGGGGTCCGCAATCCTGCCTGCCAGGAGCACGGCTGCGAGGGGCTGACTCCATTCATGCCCCTGCAAAAGCATCGGGGCCTCGGCGGGCTCAGCATGCGGCAGGATGGCACCCTCAGCGTGCGAGGTGCAGAGCGTGGAATGACTTTCTGACTCCCTGTCTCTGTTCGAAATTATCGCCGGCTAAAATAACAGGGGGAGATAGTGCCCTCCGTTATTGGTTTTCAAATGACTGCTATTCTAAGCAAGAGAAAGCAGCACATTGTGCAGCTATCAAAGGAAACCCAGGAGCTTGTAGATTGCACAGCAAAGCAAAGCCTGTTTCCACTTCAAGAGTTCCGAGTGATTAGCCAGAATTAAAACAAGAATATTACTTGGTCAATCAAGGGAAGGCAGGCCATGGGCAGTAATTGCACAGATAAGAGCTGAAAATGGATATACTGCTTAAACTAACACAATTTGTGTAGCTACACAAGTTATTGAAATCACAGGCAGATTTGAGAAAGGCATTTGGAGATGTTACTGAAAGGTTAATTTGCTTTTGTTCCTCCAGTAGAAAAGTGGAGGGCCTTCTAATTGAATATCTGGAACCAAAGCTCATTTTACAACATGACCTGACACATAGCATAATCATATTTCCAAGACAGAAGGTATTAATAATTGAGAGGGATTTGTCCTTTGATATGAAAAAGGTCATGAGGTTTTCATTTAAGCATCAGGTCGACCAGGGCTCGCCTCGCTACTCCTAACCATGACAGGCAGCCTACTACTGATTTCACAACATGTGGTGGGGTTTTTGTTTGTTTGCCTGTTTGTTTTCCTAACTGATCTGAACAATTACTTTGTCAACTTTAAAGGGACTTTCTGTTCTGCTCTGGGCTTTGAAGGAAGCTTCTAGAGGATTTAAGTATAGTTGACTCTCCTTTAGGGTACTGTTTTTATAAGATCTCTTAAAACATTTTTTTCAAACCAATTTCCTATGATTTTCTGAGAGAAAGAGGGCATTTACAAGAAAGGGAAAATGCGCACAGAGGTGAGAGTTGAGAACTCCCGAGTAGCATCCCTGGCTCTGCTGTCACCACAACGCTCTCAGACAAGTTTCAGTTTCTGTATCTTCATTTTTGGAAATGTGTATCTGGCACAATGATACCTACCTCCCATGGCTGCTGCAGGGATACATTAGTTGCTAGCACAGCCCCATGAAGTCAAGAAGCACTGTGCTAACACCAAACAGAGATCGTTTTATCTACTCCTGGTGCAAAAGATGCAGTTCCCTCCTGCAGACGACAACAGGCACCCAGCTTATTACTGAAAGCTTGCAGGAGCTGGAGGGCCAATTTACTTCAGTGCCTTTGAGCGTCTTGGACAAAAACACCACTTCTCCATAGCAGCACTGCACTTGTCTGCCTCTCAGCCATTTGGCATAGGAATGATACACCCTTAAGTGCTGTGCAACTGCACGCTTACAGCAGAAACTCCTCCTGCTGGTTTCCAAAATCCTGTGTGGTTAAACTTCTACCTGGCGTGAAAGCGGCTGAGAAATCACCTACTGCTTGCTGAACTGCATTAACCCTTGAAGGATATTTGGTCAGTTTGTATATGGCGTGCACTGAATTAGCGCCCAGCTTTACCTACGTGTTTGCTCTGCAGCACTTTGAGGTATACAGAGGAGAACAGGAACACATAAAACCAAACCTTTGGAAACCACAGCCTTAGAAATGAGCAACTGCAGTGGCAGCAAAGTCATCAGAACAGGCAAGCTGCAAAGGTAAGAACTGGGGAGAGGTTCAGTGCAAAACCCTTGGACTGTTTTACCCACTGCAGAAGACAAGGACACGACTGGCTGCGGTGAATCACTAATGATGACAGCAATTAGCATACAGCACCAAGCAATCCCTTAAGAGGGAAAGCTGCACAGTGAGCCAGAAAAGGCTGAAGATCAGTAGCTACATCCACAACACAACTACTGTGTCAGTTCCAGGAGACCTGGATTTCTAGATAAGGTCCATCACCGCCCCACGTGGCACCAAAGCAGACAACAGCAGGGGTACGGCTGTGGTTTCAGAACCAAACATCAGCCTCGGTTAATTACAAACACAGCTAAAGTATAAAAGCATATGAAATAATTCTGCCATCTAACACGCCAGTGAACGCACTTGGTACTCCGAAAGCAAACTGCTCTGGGCTGGCAGCGGTCTGGCAGAGCAGCAGGGGAGGCCGAGCTTCTTCACACCACGCCATCACGCATGCACCGAGCGAGGCTCGAAACCAGCCCCCCTTGTGACCACGTTGCATCACCAGCAAAAGCGTCTGTCTTACTGGAAGCACGTTTGGCAACAGCGCACCAGGGTGGGTGGCACAGCTGGAGGTGAATGTCTCCTGGTGCACCCCGGGCAGGCTGTACGTGGCCTCGCACCACTACGGCTGTGCCGCCTGCGGGAGAGCTTCACAGGGCAAGGGGATGCGCTCCAAATCCTCCTCCCTTTCTCACCAGCCTGAACCATTCAGATACCGGTAATATTCTTCGCGCCAATTCAAGCAGCTGTAGCATTGTAGGATCGCTACAGATTTAAAACACGAATCCTGTTTTACAAAACAAGGGGAACTGGATCACCCAGATAAATTAAGGATTAATGCCCCAGCTCCACGACAGCCTGCTCCGAACACTAGCCACAGCTACGTGCGGCCCAGTGAAGTGCCCCAACTCGCGTTTTAAGAGCAGTTACAAAAGTGTTCTCTCTGCACTAATTAAGAGCCTTGACACGAACACTGGGGCTAAGAGCAGTTCTGACAGCCTGATTGCAGAGACCACTCTATAAATTCACCCTTTATCACCAGCCTGCTGATGGGCCCTGTTGCATCAGCACTATTTGCACCGCCAGGAATGCACCTCGCTAACGTGAGTCTGTAGCAGGAGCACCACTACTGCAGGAGGAAAGTGTTCCTGGCAGAGCTGACATATCGAAATTCTGCAATGCCAGCCCACGCAGGATTTGAAACCTCATTATCAGAGGGCCCAGACCTCGCTCCTGCCTCAGTCAACAACCAGAAAATCCTTCCTGCAAGGGTTTTTGCCTTGAAACGGATTCTTTCTGTTCAGCATGTTTTTAATATTTTTGATAGCTTAAGCTTCATTTACAAACACGCACATTTTGTTCAGACTCTGGTACGACCTCCTAATGAAAACTTAACAAGACGTGCTCGCAAACGATGGGAAAGCCACCTGGTGAGAGCCATGCAGAGGCTATCACAGGGCACCGGACGCATCTGTGCTGCTGTGCTCAGTGCATTTGGACCTTGTTAACCCAAGGCATTGGCTGAGTATTGCAGCCACTGTGTGTCCTTCATACAGAACCATGCCACCCGGCTCTGCCCGGTGCCGAGACCCAAACCTTCCTGTGCAAGGGCAGAGACAAGGAGCAGCCAGCTTTGTCCCAGCTTACTTCAAAAAAGGGTAGAGAGGAAAAGGAACCATTACTGCTTTCTTAAGAACAGCTTTTTGAAAGCAGCTCAAGCCACAGGAGCAAGGAGAGAGGAGCGGGCTGTTAGCATTAATGGCCAAAACCCGCTCTGTGCGACCCAGTCTGGCAAGGAGTCTCAGCTAAGGGCTTTTCTGCCATGCACGTTCCTCAGCACAAACCTTGGGCAGAAGAAACTGGGAAGTTTATTTGTGAAGAGACAGAGGAGCATACCAGGATACAGAAACAGAGCAGCAGGATTATCAGTATTTCGAACAAAGCCTGCGGGTAAAATTAATGCAAGTTTGCTGTAGCCTTCAGCTTTCTATGCACTGCTGATGAGATGCACAGGGACAGGCAGGACTGATTTACAGTCAGAACCAAAAACCTTGCTCCCTATCCAATTTCCTACTGCTAGGTGGCCAGGGGACAACCCATCAGACAGCGATGATGCCTCACGGTCAGATTCCTGCTTCAACTGGAAGCCAAAAGGACGTTTCTGTTGCACACCAGAACAATACCCCGGTGCCATCTCCCAGGAGCAACTTAGAACAATGCCCACCTTTTAGCAAAAACAACAACAACAAAACCTTATAAACGTCACAGACTCTTCTGTGATTTCATCAAGTGCAAAACAGAGTAAGCACCCTCATTCGTTTCTTCCAGTCCTAAAAGAAAAAGCTTTTTTAAAAAAGTGAAGAGCCAGGGAGGCTGCTGATGTGTTTTAATTGCATCTCCATTTGTCACTGCACAGCCGCTAACTCAATACAATACAAAAATACCTCATTAAAATCATCCTCGGTACCGTTTATTTGGAGGTGTTCTTTGCGTAACCCCTGTGGGTCAGGCTTCACCAGAGAATAACCTTTTCCAGCTGACAAAAGTAATTTGCAGTGAAGGAAAAGTTTCACCACTGAACAAAGAAGCAAAACCGGAAATCAGCTCCCAGCAAAGTATTTATTAAAAATATTCATTCTGTGAACCCTGTTGAGTCCCACAAATTGAGGCCATTTGGCAAGTTAATAACATTGGCAACTGCTGCCCTTACAAGCCATTAAAAGGGAGCGTTTTTCCCCTATTATTTCTCATTGCTGCCAGAAGTCTTTTCTGTTTTGTTTAAGAACACTTACCTTTTGTTTTTTAAAAAATTAGGAATGGAATGAATTTGCTCAGCACCAAGCCCTTCCCCTTAGAAAGGGATGATCTTAAAAAAAATAAAATAAAAATAAATAAAAGCAACCTCCCCCTCTCGCTCTGTCTTCCCCACCATTTGGATGTTATTGATGCTTTATTACAGACACCTCCTGCTTCTGACAGAGTTGATTCATTTTTGTAGTCTATTTGGAAGCAACTATCTCGACCACTGAACAACAGGAGCATGTTTGCACGTGTTGGCCCCTAATTCTTAAAAGCCACCACTGGACAGCTACTGCTTTGTACCAGAATTGGGGTGGGAGGTGTGTGTAATAAGCCTTGCCTGTTTAGAGAGAATCAGAAGTACATGGGGAGACAAAACCAGAAAAAAAAAAAAACCAACAAGAAAACAACGAAAAAATGCCATCTTTACACTTCAATCTCCAGTGTTACTGTCCCTGGAAATACGGCACTGCCAAGTTCCAAAGGCACTTCTGGAGATCACCTAGTTCAAGCCCCCTGCTCAAAACACAGGGTCAACTAGATCAGGTTGCCCATCTACGGAGTCTGCATCCCCGGCTCTGAATTGTTGCTAAAAGAGCAGTAAAGACCTAACCTAAGTTTGAAGGAACATCATCCAAGAAAAGCTAAAAGCTTGATGGTCACGTCTCTAAATTATGGCAGCAGAGAGGCACATTAAATCCCAGGGATGAGCAAAGAGCAAGAGAGAACCATGCAAGGTTTGCTTAGAGAATGTGATGGTCAATAATTTGGTATGGGTCTGCTTGGCAAGAAATTTCATGTAGGACTGCAAAGGCTTTTCCAGACAAAAGTCTGGGTTAAATTCACAGTGCCTTCCTGAGGAACAATCTGTGTGTTCCTGTTTCACTGCAATATGCTCACCTAGCTTCACTCAGTCTTGAAGATTCAATCACTTTTTTTTGCTAATTCAGTTTGAATCATGCAGCAAAAACATCTCCAACTGAGAAGACACTTTATTTACTGGAACTTCATTGCCCTTTGTGACTCTGACAACTAATCAACAACCAACTGCTTCTATTTTGCACCGTTTTCAGTGCTATAGTAGGAGGAGGTTAAAATTTAATGCATTGGCAAAGTCAAATCTCAATTATCCAGGGTAACGGAGTAGGGAGAGCTCACGTAAAAGTAAAAAACGCAGATAAAATACATTCAGATAAGCTATACGAACGAAAAATGAGGACGTATGAAGAACTGTCCCAGACGCAGCACTGATCCAAACTGGTCAGTCTAAAACGCTAGGCAATTATTGGTGCAACTCTTGAAACCAGCTCTGGGCATAGAGCACAGACACGCAGCTAGTGTCCTTCTGGGTGTCTGCTGAGCTAGGCTGGATCTCTTCTTGTTAGTTTGGCTCAGATCCTGATTTGGTCCACATCCCCCAAATCCTGATCACCCACATACTACGTGCACACCAAACAACACTCGGACTAGCTGTCTCCTCTCCGCATTTCTGAACCAAGCTAACCGGTTACAAAAGGAAACCTGGAATAGCCAGTGGTACCCAGTACTCCGAGGGCTGGTCTATAGAGACAAAACAGACACAGATCCCATAAGGCCTCCCTGAACACCCCTTCAATGCTCATGCAACAACCCTACTGCTTTTAAATTCTCAAACCCTTCATGCCAGCCTCCTGGACATGACATACATCTGTTGCATCTCGCTTCACTTCAGCAGGCTATATCATTCCCTTCCTCTTATTTCAGAGGTTTTGAACTTGATAAGGGGAGATGTAATGCCAATTAAATCTTAGGTCCACAAGGACCCCCAAAGAGTCCAGAGAAGAGCTGGGCCAGGTGCCATGCAGCACAGATGCCAGCAGCCCCCTCCAAGTGCCAGCCCTCAAGGCTGCGTGGTGTGGTGGCCACAGAGGGTACAGACCTACCCAGTGGACAGCAGGATGAAGATCAGGTCCGAGACAGTTACAAGCAGCATTAGCTTTTCTCCAGCTGGCACTTCTGTCCCCAGTTAGTAATGAAGACCTGCCCTTACAGCTGCCTCCTGCCCCTAATGAGTCGCTGCAGTGCGCAGGAACGCCACTGGGGAGGAATAGGAGTGTGAAATCATGGGCATCATTCTTTGCAAGTGTCAGGTTCACAGAAGTAGATTTTTTTCCCCCAGTACTTTCAAGAGTTTTGATTCACATTCTTAGTCCTTAAAATATTCCACAGGCACCAGGAATAACCTTTATGCTTTACTCCATCACCCTGAAAATGGGTGATGAGTTCCCCATCTTTTCCATGTGGATGTAACAGTCATCTTTTCCAGAGCTAAATCACTGTGAAGCACTGTTCAGTACCATTAAAGCACCGTTCAGCTCAGTCCGGAGTTATCTATAGAGCAGCAGATTGATGGCTCTCCTATACATATTAACTAATTTGCACGAGAAGTTGCCACAGAAAAGCCAGATCTCATTTTAATTTGCATGTAAGATATATATCTGTGGCCTTTGCCTAAAGGTTTGTCACTCCAGCTGAAAGCTTTACAAAAGGTTAGAATATTCAACTTTCTGCTTTAAATTCTAATGACAGATGAGAGATACATTTCTTAGCATAAATATTTATACATAAACATACTGTATATATGCATGTATACACACACCCCCAGCCTTAAAATATCCCAGCATATGTGTAAGTGTAACAAATACTGCCACGGAGTCACAAGTGAATGGAGTAACATACTGTGAGTCGGCACTGACCCGAGATGTGGATCTGAATAGAAACAGAAAATTATTTGATTTAATGTGGCCTGGCAATTTTAGCAGGGCTCCTTCTGCACTAAAATAAGCAAGTTAAGACTAATTGGCAATGTAAGCTCCAAGAGGTCTCAAGATTGAGAAAACGGTAAACAAAACCTAATCTATCAAATTTAGCACATTATCACTGTAGAAAATCAGAAAAATAGAATGATTTGTACTGTTCTGTTGCATTAATAATTATTTCACAGAAAACGGATTTAAAATACTCATCTGTTACTTCCCCCCGCACCCACCAAAGGGCAGGCTTGCTGCACTCCATTTGTGTGGGCGCTTTGTATTTTGCACGCGGGCGCTTCCACGTTTACTGAGAACACGTCCACCAAATCAGAAGCTACGCGTGACCCACATACCGACAACGCAACAGCAACGCTGGCTTAAGAGTTGTGCTAAGTCTAGAAGTGGTTTCAGTTAACACTGCTCCATCTTGTATACAGGTAGTCTCATGCAGCACCGTGTCCAAAACAGTGCAAGAAGAATATGTATGAAGGCAGCCTCAAAGGACCAGTCTTGCATCATGCAGACCTTGCTTTTACAGCCCATTCCTACAGGCACGGACAGGCTGACCTTTGCTCACCACAGCCTGCAAACAGCGGTGTCATAATTTGCCCATCAGGCAAGTTGTCTTGTCCTTTCAACTCTGAGAGCTATGTAATCCTTGCACGTACTGTCTTTGGTTTAAACATGTACTTAAAAAAAAGACTAAGAACTTAAGTGCCGTAAAGAAAAGCAACTTAAAAACAAAAGAGAAGAGCTCTCTCTTTCACAGAAAGCCAAGACGGCAAACTCCTAAATCTCACCATTTCACATGCAATCATTTGATTTTAAAGTTACAATTTACTCTTAACCAGTTGAGATCCATGAATCACAAATTCCTGGCACATGGGCAATTTTTAGTCAATAGATGGTAGGAATTGGAGTTCAGAAAGGATTAAGTCCCTTTTCATTTCCTTTTACCATCTTCCAGAAATCTCCCTTCTGAATTCTACCCCTCCCTTCTCTCCACACACACATCCAGCAGGAGCCCCAAAGCATTCATGTCTAATTTTCTAACAGAAAAGCAAAATAAAGGGCTGCCTCACTAAGCATTAAGGACCTGAGCTTTTTCTCTCTTTCTGGAAAATACCTTCCCACAGAACTGTGGGAACAAGTTGGTAAATGCTTATCTGAAGGTTATATGTGAATTGCAGGGCTGGCCATCTGATGGGGAAGAATTTTTCTTGCGTACTGCAGAGCTGAGTCACTGTGCTATAAAAGCAAATTAATACTACCTGATACTGAGTGCCAGGACTATCTTCTCCCTTTGGCAAACCCTTAAAAGTTCAGCACCTGTACCGACTCTGCCTGCCTCTGGGACAATAGAGGAAGCTGGAAGAGGTGAGTCTGCTAGCTGCAGCAATACCACGAGAATCACAGGCATATCTAAAGACAAATGGTACCTAGAAATGGCATGTGCCTACAGAAGCCATCTAATATGAAGGGGGAGGAGTATATGTGTAGCATTTCTCTTTCATTCACCTAACTTACAAAGGGCCTGATTCAAAACTTTTCTAGAAATATTGTTAGGAGCTTCAAAAAGAAAGCATGCGTGTGATTCATGCAAAATAATCTGAAAGGATGAATGTCCATATTCTAAGTAGCGATTTAAACGTAGACATATTATGGACAAAATTTATTCCATCAAAATTTGTTCTCTTCCTCTGGGGGGTGATTCCTCCTACACCACTATATCAATTTCACTACTGAAGTGCTGCACTAATGGGCCAGGCTCTCTGTGCCCATTGTCCTGCTATAACGGATCACATTTTGTTATGCGGACCATAAAATACAGCAGAGGAAAACAAATCCATTTCCTTTTTGTTCCCCTGCCTGCTTTGTCTGCATTACCACAAGAACTCTTTAAATAAACCCTGCATAATGTTTTGTTTCCAGTTTATAGAGATACATACAATAGTGCCCCATACAGTTATATTTGGAATCAGTTCTTTACCCTCACAAAACCTGAGGACAGTGAGGGAATTAATTTAGGAGTTCATAAACTGTAGGGTTTATAAAACTCAACCACATGGAGCGGTGTTTACTCACATGGCGCGTAGAACATGACGAGGGTGTGCTTCTTCTTCTTCAAGGACTCCCTGAAGTCTTCTCCAGCAAGATGGATAACACTAGTCTGTTTTTCTTCCCATGCAGGCTCAGGTGGAGGTGGTGCTTCAGGACTAGAAAAGGAATTGAATGAGATTAGTCTGAGAATGTTTCTGGAAGCATGCAAAAGGCCATCACATCCTGTTTAGTACCCTGAGGGAACCAAGGTGGAGCAATCCATCCGGGTGCCTGGGCAGTAGGAAAACATGCTCAGTATTTCCAGTACCAGGTAATAACAAAAATGTGCGTTAATTTCTAAAACTCAGTAAAAATATAATTTAAACAATGTCACTGAAGCATATGAATAGGAATGCAGAACAAAGATCTCCTACATTACATCCAACATCTGGCTAAAAAGAACATTGCTTCTAATATCACTGTGTCATCCGTAGGCATGAATTGAGAACAGCAAGCAGGTGGAATCAAAAGGCAACCAATATAGGACAGCGTCTTCCATTCAAACATCCTTTTTGTACTCTTTATTGCCATCACACAAACCTCTATATAGAATTTCATGACCTTCTCTTGAATTCAGATATTAAAGCCAGGATGCAATAATCAGCATCATTCCACTTGGAAGACTGGGGGTGACTGAACTGGAATATTTTACCTTGATAAAGCGAATGTCAGGTTTCAATTATGACTGCACATACTGACTAGATCAGAGCAATCCTGCACATCCAGAGCACCTCTAACAAAACTTCTGCTATTCACCAGCTCACAGACTTCTCTCAGACTCATTAAATTCATTCCTGCTGTATCTTAAATAGTGATTACTTATATAAAATCATCAGAATGGAGCCATGATATAAAGACCTTCATATGTCGCCTTGGTAATAAATTAGCTTTTCAGACTTTCCTGTCACTTTGAATGACACATTTTAAGTTGTATCAGGTACATAAAAACTAAGTGAAGAAAATCTAAATTTTTAAAGTTCTTCTCAAGGTCAGTTGGTGGATATCCATCATATTTCCATCGATATCGATTTGCCAGTTGTTAACGATAGAATTAGGGCAGCTGATCTGAATTTTCACATGCACACAGTCAGTGTAAGCTATCATCGATTACAGTTACAGCCAGAGGTGTGAGTTCATCTCACACAGACCTCCTCATGCTGACCTGGAATAAGCTACCCAGATACTGGTAACAATATTGTGTGGCAGCACGGACTACAGACAGCACAAACAAACCAGGCAGCAGAGCTGAAACTCATGCTGCTGCGACTAGACCACTCACTGGGACAGGTTTTCACAAGCTGAAATTTTATCTCCAGCCTGCACCCCACATACATCCCTATTTCCATCAGCTTCAGTGGAGCTGTCGCAATTTTATCTCAGGTCAGCAAACAAGCATCTTACACCATTGCACTTCAAGCTGGGAGAGCATCTAGCAGTTGGGCTAGGGGACAAGAAGTCTGTATTGCCCCTGTGTTACTGGCTACCGAAGGCGGTAGGCAGAAATCTTCCAGAGGCACAGGTGGATCTGGAAAGGATGAACAACCTCTTCCTCCCTGCTTATTCCACTGCCAATACGAATAGGTGGTGTCAACCTGAGTGTTTAACCCAATAAAAATTACACACTTTTCAAGATACCCCAGCAAACTGGTGGAACTAGGACAGTGATTTAACATCCACTACTGACACAGCAACTTGAAGCTGAGTAAGCAAGGAGGCCAAGGGGGTACTGTGTGTAAATGTAGGATACAGATAAAACTTCCCAGCATGTGACAAAGATGCTGCCAGGCCAAACTTATTACTTGATTTGAAGCACTCAGATACAATCCCCTTTCCCCCCACCAAATAGGAGTTGGAAAAATTAAGCTTGCATTCCTCATGCCATCTGCACTTAATGATTAAATGACTTCACAAAGGACAGACACTGTTTTTTTCAGTGAATAGTGCATAAAATATATTTGGCTTACACTACTTAAAAGAAATGCATATTTTACTCCAAAATATTTAGAGAGAATTGTACCAGCAATTTTCTTCTTTGAAATGAAATTATTTTCATCATACGTCAAGTTCTGCATATTTTAGCGCACCACCCAAGGAAAGCAGGGAAGTGCAGACAAAGGTGCTGTTTCAGTTGGTCTGGGTGCCTTTCTTTCAGCCCCATGTAGCAGGCAGTCTAGGCATTGGCTCTGAAATGCTGGAAGGAGAAAAGTACAACTACAGAAATTCAGTTACTTACAGTGAAATCTGCTGCTTAGTATGAAGAGGGAACAACAAATGTTCTGTTTATTTTTCAGAGCCATTGCTATTCCTTCTCCGGAGAGAGGCTTAGCATGCATTTGAAAAATATTTATTTTGGGAAAGAATTACCAGGACAACTATGAAAAACCCCACAGCAAATAAAGGATTTGGTGTATTAGAGACCATAATTAACATACACGTTTGTAGGGCTTTGAATACTGGAATTCAATTTGTTTTTGTTAGCAAGGGATTTAGGCAGCCGATAAAGCTAGGTTTTAGGATTTACTTCCTCACAAAGCAGTCTTCAGGAGGCAGTAGCCAGGAACGTGAATACTATCTCAGACCCTCAAAACTTACTTTTGCAGCCAATCGATGATCTTCTTTTTCGTTCTGAGGTGTGGCAGGGTGTATTTCTCCTCTCCATCCTTAAAATACTTCAAAGTAGGAAAGCCTGAGATGTGGTATCTTTCTGCCAGTGCCTTGTTGACGGTAGCATCTACTGCTGCAAGGACACCTGGACTCTAAAACAGAGAACATAAAACAGAGAACACTGACTGTAAATCACGGGAACATGTACACACACCTTTGGCAAGAAGCACTGGACTTTGGGGAAATTAATTACTCATGACCTAGGTGCCTTCGCTTTCTCAGGTTCTCAGTATAGATACACAAAAAGACACACAGGCCCGATGCAAAAACAGGAAGGGACATCTTAAGGACTAAATGTAACCAGTGTATTACCCATTCTCCTCTCCTTTCTGAGGAAGATTCCCTGTAGACAATTCTTTGTAATGCTTAAGAGCTGCTCCCAGGAACGGCATTTCCTCCCACAAGTCCATTTCTCCCGAGACACATAGGCATTGTTAAAGACAAATTTACTTTAAGGCAAATTCATCTTTCCCTACCTCACGGGCATCTACACATGGACCACTTTTACAATCACCTGTAGGATGTGATTCACCTGTTTTGCACATCCCCCTCTCCTTCTCCTTTATGGTTATAAAGGGACTCGATGTCTCCACTGAAGATGTCTAGAGTTTGGGGAGATTAATCCTGCTTCTATTCTTGCATGGCGTACAGAGAGCAAGACTGAATCAATAACACTAATACTAATACTTATATTATCAGGTCTCTCCTCTCCAGCTCCATGTTGATGGAGCACTTAAGATGATGCTAATGGAATGATGAAACCATAAAAGCAAGATGCTTGAAAGAGGGATCAACCCCCCTTTTTTTTTTTCCAAATCTAATTCATAAATAAAAGTCCGTGTTTCTTCATATTCAGTGCCTTTAAATAAGGCAAAAAAAATCCATTTTGGATTTGATCATATTACGTATAAGGCCTGTAGCAGAATACATAAACATTTTTCGATTTTGTTTTCGTTCAAGACAGAATGTTCTTTCTAAGACTTTGGCAGGGCTCATGCATTAGCGATGAGACTGTACTTTGGAAGCACATTTTGAAGGGTCCTGTGGGAGGATGAGAACAGCTGAATTTGTTGTAGGGATAAAAGTCACTTATTACTCCAGTTATTTATTACTGATTATTAGAAGGATATAATAAAGGAAATTAACTTACATCACTGGCTGCGTGGAGAAACTCTGCAGCCTTCTCATATTCTGGCTTCATTTTCTTACAGTGCCCACACCCTGCCAAAAAAAAATCCAGTTATTTGTACACTCCATGGTTATTCATTGACCCATCCAGCCTTACCAAAATCCAAAACCATGTGGTAGAGATTTACTAGAATCTAGTATGCATTTGACTTACTTTATTTGCAAAGGCTTACAATGATTTAGGACATTCTCCAAAGTGGTCACTACACTTTGAAGAAAGAAATCTTCACCCAGATCACCTCCCTCCCAGAAAGCACTATGGGCAGTACTTGTCAAGCCCAACAATTCTAGCATGCTCTTGGATGAGGCGCGACCTCACCCATTTCAGTTTCCAAATCTTTATCTGCAATAAAAATCCGACACAGACCCTCACGTGACTTCCTGACTTTAAGCCGAGGTTTCTACGAGCACAGCTTAATTGAGTTGTGTAATTTGAACTAAACTGCGCTGATAATAAGCCCCGCTTTACAGCAGTGCGGAGTGTCCCTCCAGCAAGGATTTGCACTGATTTAATCACATCAGCATAATTACACCACCACATATGTTCTCGACATAAGCAGGGCCTGTAAAACCAAGATAATGGTGCTTTCTCGCTCGTGCAAGTTCTCCTGAGAGATCTGCCATTACTTCACTGCCGAGTGCTGACATTACAATAAAGTAAAATAAATGAGTGCACGAGAAAAACAGATTTAAAATAAATTATTTGGGTGCAAATTAAAACGCTTTCACCATTTGCTTTCAGGCAAGCTGAGCTTTTGGGACCAGGTGAGGGTCCTGCTGTGATGCAGGGGGATGCTGTGCCTCGGGGACAGCCCCCTCCTTGCCCCGCAGTCCTGGCCCAAGGGATGGAGCAGCCAGGATCAACACCCAGCCTTCGTGTGCCGATTGTAAACATGCAGAGCTGGAACCAGGCACACTGCGTGGCCCAACAGGCGCTCTGAGTTTTCTGGCCCCAACGCAATACAACCACTCTGCAAGCCCTCGCCGTGCTTTTTCCTCCTGGTTGCAGCAGCAGCCTGCTTTTCTTTCTTCAGCTGTTATTGCTGGAATGGGCACTTGAAAGCCCAGACTTTGCTGAGCTTTTGAAAGTTGTAACAGAAGATACAGCTAGCAATCTGTTTCAATACAGCTTCGGCAGCAGCAGTTCCTGAGGCATACGGACAAAGGGGCTGGGACTATTTTTACATCATTGTCTAAAAGAAAAATCAAGCAAGGATGGAATTTGGAACCACTTTGATCCCCACTAACGGGCTGACTGAAAAAGCCAGCCAGGCACAATCCTAAGCCTGAACTCAACCAGCCAAAGACTGCTCACAGCCAAGAAGTGACAGGGCAGCAGGGTGCGACTTCTCCGAGCAAGCAGGGGCCTCCGCAGAGCTCCAAGCACTGCAGCACACCAGGAAACGCTTGCAAGGCATGCTTATAGCAGGGCCGTGGTTGTGACTGCAGCGCAGGGCAGACAGATTTGAAGAGTGTCCAAATCCCACCTGAGAATTACGCAAATACCCAAACTGGTGATCCCACGCCGAACTCCAGCTCAAACACCAGCTCCAGTCCCCGCTGCCTAGCTGTTCGCACAGTGATCGCTGCGTTAGAAGCCTCACATACTTCTTTTGAGCAAAGCCAATGTTTTATTGCGGTAGGAGCAGCCAAAAAAGGGTCTCAGCTGCAGGATGAAGTTTTGCTTTGGTTTTACACGGCATGGAGAGCATGTGTGACCAAGCCGGGAACCTGATACAAGAGCTTCAGAGGTGAATTCAGGAAGGAGCTGAAAAAGGCTGAGGAAGAGTCACTGTCTCAGCACTGCTCGTCTTGGTTAGAGGCACAAAAGAGGCTGGCAAAATGATTTATTTGCCACCCACAGAAAACTTGCAGGCATATGGCTTTCTGGAATGGGCTGACAGTTCCCTTTGACACCTGCCTGAATTGATTTATTTCTCCTTTTCGGAGCAGGAACTTTATTCATTTTGTGCTCTTCTTCACTTCTAAGTAAAGGGCATCTCGAATCACAGCTCAGATACCTGGGAGCTTCACTGAATTAGCTAGCTCAAATTTGTTTGAAAAAAAGACTTTTCTGCAGAGGTAAGTTCACCTTGGCAGGCTTTACACTGCGTGTCCTCCAGCCTGAGCAAACTTCATACTGTGCGCTAGATACTGTATCCACACACCATCTACACTATATTCCCCAGTTATTAATATTAGATCTGATCAACCAAAAGCATCAAACAACCTGAGTTTCCACATACCTATGCAGAGAAAAGAAGAAATGAGCTAGGCATACTTTGCTGAGGAAATAAAAAAAATAAATAAATCCAAAGCATCTGAAATTCATGGAAGTATAATTTGGGGGAAAGATATTCAGACTATGAAATGTCAGCGTTCTGGGTTCTTTCACAAACATCACACAGATACAGCACTACAGACTTCCATAAAGCTTGCTAACTCATGCTTAAAATAAAGGGAAGGCAGGATCAGGTCTTTAAAGGCACTTAAATGCAAAGTGAAGTCCTCAAATCTTTATCATGCAATGCTTGTTCTATCCCTGGCAGAGGACAGCATGATATGTCAGCCTGGAAAAAAAGCCAGCACGTTAAACTGAATCTGAAACAGGGACAACAAATCTCAAGAGCTTCTCCCACGATAAACGACGTTTATCTGGCCATCTTTATGAGAATTTTGGTATTGCGTGCTACAGCCTGCTTCTGCCTACCATGGCAGGGAGGGGGAGAGGCGAGTCAGAAGTCAGATCTACACACTGCAAATCAATTCATCTCTCCTATGATTATTTATCCTACCTTTCAATAATCCTGTGAGGATTGCCATTAAATTCTCAAGGCCAATGAAAAAGTCATTTAAATGAATACCAAGGTCACTGCCTCTCTTTTGATTGCCACATTATGTTGTTCAGCAGCAGCTGTATCCCTCTGCGCTAAACTTCTCTAGTTTTAGAGATTCTCTGTTCATAAAACAAATGAGAAAATAACAACCCTACAGGCCCTTAGCCCAGATGCTCCAAAGTGCTGCATAAGGTCAGCTGGGATTGCGGAAGGAAACCCCAGCTTTGTAGCGGGCACCTTTGACAGATGTGCTCTTAAAAGATGCACTGTTGTGTCAAGTGTATACTGACATTAAACCTGAAAGACGAAGCAAGGGAAGCAACTCATTCAGTTCCAGGTGAGACGGGGAAAGTCACAGCCAACACAAGGATGCCCTGCAGCCTATTTTGAACCTCTGTGGGTCAGGGCTGGTGGGAACACCAAAGGGACAGCAGGGACTTGGAGGCACAGGAGGACCCCCACAGCTTCCTCCTGCTCTCTCAGAGGACAGGGAATTACAAGTCAGTTACCCTCCGTCCTGCAGCAGACACCGCCCCTGGGGGCCTATAGGTCCTGGACACCTCACCTGCCCTCTCGATACCTCATCTGGCTCCACCTGCACAACAGGAGACCCAGGCTGCAGGGTCCAAGTTGCTTAAAAAGGAAAGACCACACAGAGCAAGACTAAAGGAGGAGTGATACAAGAGAGGACGAACAAGTCAAAGCCTACAAATTGGCTCTAGGACTTGTGGTACGAGCCAGGCTCTTGCTAACTGGCTCAAAGAGCTGCCTAAATGAAGCAAGAATTCTGTTTTCCCGGTTTATTTATAATCAATCTTCTCATTTGCACTGCACAGTCAGGCAGATAAATAGCTCCTTCCCTCAGTGCAGTTGCCATCCCACAGCTCAGCTGCACCCAGGAGGATGGGGGCTGGGGTCTCCGCACACACCTCCCTCCAGGAAGCCACCGCAGGGCAGAGGACAGCACTCACCAGCGCTTTGCCCATCGCAGAGCACGACCATGCTCCAGCGCAGATGGAAAGGCCAAGCGTGGACAGAGAGAGGCTAATGTGCAGGGGTGAGCAGCACACCGACAAAGGGATGGCCACCAACTGCACTGAGCAACCTTTTTCCCCCCTCAGATACATGTGTTTGTTTATAGCAGCCTGCTTGGCATCGCAGCAGAGACTCACGACTGAGCGCAGCTGCTCCAAACATTTTCAGAAGGGAATCAACTCGAAACTCGAACACTTCCGTTGCTAAAACCAAGTTTTGCCGGCAGAGGAGAGGCAGAGAAGCAGCCAAGCACCCCCAGCTAAGCTCCTGCAAATGCCATCTTAGTGCTGTCCTCAGAACGTAAAACTCTGCCTCTGTCATTTATTGCTTGCTTCTTTCGGGTTATTATAGCTATACAAATAAACTCTGTGCTTTTGGTCATGTCCTCTCATTTTAACACAACATGGTCTGACGATCTGAAATGTACGTGACAGGCAAGAGATAAATGCCAACATCCCGGCGACTGTGGATAAGGAATTTCTGACGTGAAGAACCCTAGAGACAAATTAAATTGCAAATAAAGATTTCAAAGAATCATTAAATGTCTGCTATCGACAGACTGCTTGGGTACTGTTATCGTGTACCAGATATTTATTGTATCATGCCATCTCCACGCACATTTATACCTGCATACCAAAAATGTTTCCATTGGCCTGACGAGAAACCAAATTCGAAGCAGAACGCATGTCCTGCTCTCAGCAAGTGGGTCACCGGCAGTTCAGGCTACACTCAGAGAGGACTTACTGACACCTCCGAGCAAAAATAATTCTCAAAAAAATTCAGATGCACCTTCACTCTCTAAGTAAATAACTCCAGAGGAAATCCCTTTGATTTCTCCACTCTTAGTCCCAGAGGAGCAGTGACCTCTCAACACAGCAGAGCAGCCAGACCTTACACGCACCCTGTTTTTAACTCTGAACCCAAACACCTATACATATAAAAGCAGGAACATGGTGGGGAGATGCTAATCCTTGGAGCCAGAGCAAGGACACACAGCCCCAGCCCTCTCATCACCTACGTGAGAACACCAGTCTATTCTCTACTGCCTTAAGCTTTTACTACGTAAAGATTTCTTATACAGTATATAAGAGAGTAACTCCACAGCCTGACACGAGGCAGCTTACAGCTCTTTTACCACTGTACGAGGGCATAAACTACAACAGCTGCAGATTCCCTTGCATAATTTAGCCGTCTGCATTGCAGACATGTGATGGGAAATCATCCACAAATCCGTCAGGGAGGGAGGGTGCAAACCAAGATGAAAGCAGCTTTTTCTCCCCACAATCACAGGTATGCATTTCAAGCCGCGCTGGTTCCATGTTCACTTAGTGGTCCTAACAGTCCACAAAACCTCACCACCTCGGACCCGGGCCATAAGCAGAGCTCCAGGTTTCTGCTTATTACAACAAATTCACCTTAGGAAAGACCCGGGGCTCAAGAAATTTTATGTATTCTGTTTTCTCTACAGTACTTGCTCTGAGATTTTTTTCCACACCTCCAAACCATCCATCTCCTCCTGAACAGCAGCACTGCCCTCCCAGGTAAGAGTCCCGATGCTTTGAGACAACAGATTCGATACCTGATGCTTTCTTAACAGAGCAGCAGGAGCAGCTTCAACATCTTTAACATTACACTGAGTTCTAATTTTCACCAGCTGGCTGTGTATGCACGCATACACAAATTCAGACTGCCCCTACCCTGTTACCGTACTCGTAAAGGTAGATTCGATTTGACCAAGCATTATTTTTCTTAGGGATCAATAACAAGCAAACAGCTTCGTGGCTTTACAGGGCTGTAAAAGGTCAGCCTGGAAAAAACTCTAAGGAACTAGAAATATGGAATTAGAAGAAAACACTTCATTGGTTTAGGTTAGTGCAGTTGTGCCGCATTTATGCGGCTGCAGCCCAACGCCCCGGCTGCGTGGGCTGCGCAGCTCATCCCGGTGACAGGGGAGCAGCACATCCCCACCGCTGCCACCACCACAAACCTGATCCCGCTATGCACAAGCAGAAGAAAGTCCTGGCCTAGAAGCAGCTCTTTGGCCCCGGCCATTCATGTGGATACCAGTGAACTGCTGATCAGCCACGTGAGCCACCTGACGCCTGCCTGGTACACGGGGATGCACGCGGAGTGAGCCGAGCCTCGGCTCCGTATTTGACTGCCTTGGTTGCAGAGGTAAAAGCATTTGAAATTCACTTCTTGATCATCTTTTTTTCCGTGCTGACATAATTATTTCCCTCAGCATCACCGAAACTGCTCAGCAGAAGATTCGTAATGGCATTTTTTTTAGACAGTTAAAGTACAAGTTGGTGTGTTCTTTCTTCCTCCAAAAAGACAATCGGACCACTGCATTACATTAAGATGAATCAGACCAAACTGGTGAGAGTTTAACCAAGCTCCAGGAACCCCCTTTTGCTTTGGTGCCATTCTCCCAGCTCCAGCAGAAGGGCTGCCTCCAGCCAGCAACAGGCCTCAGCGGAGGGAACTCAGCGCAGAGGAGGCTGAAACACCACCCGGTCCCGCAGACTGCCTTCTCGGGGCTTCGAGGAAGACATTTCTTGAGACCTCCTGCATAAAACATGCTTCTACCCTCATTTCTGATCACACCGGAGCACATCTTTTGACAATAAAGGCTCTGGGGAATGGGCAGATGTTCTCTAAAGCTAACTCCAGCCACAAGCTGCTACCTCCCAGGGGCACCTAAGAGTGAAGCAGGAGAGGAGATTTCTGCTCCATCTGGCTCCCAGAGTCATCTCTCAGGGCTACAGGGAGCCCTGAGAGCTGAGCCGGGCTCCTGAAGTTAACCTTTGAAAAATATACCCCCATCTTCCACGGCACAGACTCCAGCACGTGCTCGGGAAAGCTCTTTAAGCTAATCGCTGTCTTTATTTAACATAAAAAGCCCGACAACAAAAATTGCACGGTTCCTCATTTCCATCCCAAATCTGGCTTCAGCTTTCAGCTATTGGAGATTATGCTGCAAGCATAGAGCTTCTTCCTCAAAACCGTGGTGCACCCGGTAAAAATAAAAAAACAGCGTCGGGAGACAGTGGTGCCTCCTACCACCCCTCTTAGGTGGGAAAAGAAGTGAAGGAAGGTGGATCAGCTGGCACTGGGAGATATGAATTACACTTCCTACACCAGCTTGGAGGAACATTGCCCTGAGTAGGTGTTGAAAATTAATCTTCCCCTATTGCAATATGAAAGAGGGAGACAACAGCATGGCTGCCTCAAGGTGAAACTGTTGAGAGTTTATGAAAATACCACCAGAAGGATTCCTTCTCGATTAGACCGTAATTATTCCACTTCCAAGAAAAAATCCCCCCTCTCCATTACCAGATGATCAACAAAATTTTGCCTTGGGAAGGCAGGAGAAGTTGTACTGCTTTCTCTCACAGTCTTACCCCACCAGGAAAGGTTTTATACTTCCAATTTAGCAATAAAAATGCCAGAGAACAGAGGTTAGACTGTCCAGCACAGGAAAATAGCATAGCAAGCAGATGACTGCCTAGGATGCAATTAGTATTTAAAAAAAAAAAACAAACAGCAAAATGGATGCAAAATTGAGATTTCCCTACAAAAGGTAATTATATTCCAGAGCACTGAAGATCGAGGGGTTGTGGGTTAAAAAATATGGTCACATTGGCTATTACTGAAGTCACCTACAGAAGGCAAGCATCAGGAAGGGATATTATGGACACTTTCTGGCCAAGATCAGAGCAAAAGGAGTTACCAGCTGAGATGCAGTCACCTACTTAGCAGAAGCGTGCTAGGATGCTTGCTAACCACAAGCAGGCAGGACCCCAGGAGACACCTCCACCACCAGCACAACAGCAAAGCACCAGATTCATTTATTAATAACTTAAAGGCGGCACCACTTGCCAAACTCACCCTCCAAAAGGGCACAAGGAGCAGACAGACAGACAAGCAACCTTCCACTGTAGGTTTCTCTGTTCATTATTTGCCCTTTAAAGTAAGTTCCCTACCCTGCCTTTCACAGGATAATAAAAATTGAAGCCATAAATTATTTAGAAAGATAAACTTGATAATGAAAACTCTGCTGGTAACGATTCAAGCAGCAGAGATATTGTAAGGCCCTTTCCAAATGAGAACCCTGCACCATATATTAAGCTCATCCAGGCAAGGAAATTAATTTATTTCAGAAGAAATAAACCTGACTGCTTAATTCTTAAAACTAATTCCTGCTGTTAACTGGTCATTACAGGCGAGCAAAATAAACCTATAAAAATAAATTACGCTTCGCTCCTATCTGAACTCACCACAAAAACGTCAACAGCTTATGAGTACACTTAAGTCTGCAGGACAGTCTCATCCCAGCCACACACACAAATGCGGACTTGTCACTGGACTAAAAGGCCAGCTAAAACTACCCAAGTCTTTTAAGAGACCGCTCTGATGAATAACGAAGCCTACCAAGGCCCGCAGAGCTGGGGAGAGCAGGGTGAGCGTCCTTTGGGCTGCCCCTCGGCTCTCCAGCAGCCGTAGCTACTCCCTTGCAGTTGCCTCGGTAGGACTGTAAGGACTTTTTAGGAGAGAGGGAAGGCAGCAGTAATGGGAGAAATGAGGCAGCAAATCCCCAAAGAAACTAATGTTCCCTTCACACCACCTGCCACACATTTACAGGAAGATTTTTTTTCTGATTGGAATAGCCTTCGTAAATGCCTTCCTTAATAGAGAGCCTAATTGCTCCATATTACAGGCTAGCATACAGTGAGGCATTTTGAACAAATCTCACAAAGTTCACAAAAACCATGTGTCTACAGTTCAGCTCCCTTCTTTTCACCTCTACTACCCTCCTGCATAGCACTCTCAAAATACCCACAGCTGCTAGGAAATAAGTTCCTCGAGCTACACACCCTGTCCTCTCCTTCTGTCCCCAGCGCCGTGGCACAGAGCAGGTCAAGATCCAGCCCAAAGGCACAGTAGTCACAAACACCCAAAAAGTCTGGTTTCACTACTCTTTCTATTCTGAAAATTTCGATTATTCCCTTCAAGCCCAGGAGCTAATCAGGCTGCAGGTGATCATCTTGGCCCAGCACTGTGTTCTCCCAGTCACAGCCAAGGTTTCCTAAACTTGGGGACCAAAAGCCTGTTTGTGCTTCTGGTGTGGCATTGTGGAAGACAATCTTACCTCCTCCCTGCTTACCAAGCCTTCGCAACGCTCAGTTACAACGTGCCTTCCCTTCCCCGGCTGCTGCAGCACTGGAGCATCTCGCAGTCTGTATGTGGCTGGCTACATAAACTCCCCTGCCAGGTGAAATATCATCCCCACTTCACAGATTGGAAACAGAGACCAATATTTAGCAACATGCGTCAGAATTGTACAAATCAAAGCACGTCAAGGAACTAAACTTTTACATCTCCAGGCCAAGGCTATCATTTTTATCACTGGATCATCCTTTTTTATGACTTTACCCTGCTCAAAGAGCACAAACTGCTTCAAAAAGGATTTTCTTATATGAACTGCACGCCACATTATCAAAAGTCTGACACCAAAGAGACAATGGAGTCTCTCATTACTGTCCTCACCCTTTTCATTAAGTATCCTATCAAGTTTTACTGCACAACCTAGTTATTAGGATTTTTATACTTTCCATATTCCTATTTATATTAAGTACCACTAAAAACCCATATTGATTTTTATCTTTAATCCCTCAAGAAACGTAGGTGGGATGGTCATTAAAAAATTCATGTCGGGTTCTTCATTTTCTTGATTTGCTGCATTTTCAAGAACTCATGTTTTAATGTGTGCCTAAAATCTTCATTGAAAATCACTGCTGTAATTACTTTAACGAGGCAGGTCGTGGCACTGGGAGGCCGCTGGACTGAACTATTTACACATCCCAAGGTTTCTTTTGGTGATACCCGAATATATGCAATATCAAGCTCCATCTTGTTGTAGACTTGCACGCTTTTAAGTATTGATGACTCTGGTCTGAATGTCAGTCCCTAATGCTCCGAAATCAACACTCAAAACTTTCTTGCCTCACTGGAAGCAGATTCTGGAGCCAAGAATTTTCCTGTTTTATACAAAGAATTTATCTGTTCCAGGAGCCTTCCAGCAAGGCACACAGCTAAGAAGTGCATACATTCAGCGAACAGAAAGTTGGCACAATTTACGCTTGTCCAGGGAAACAGTTTATTATACATGCCATTAAAAATGCATTAAGGCAACATCAAAGTTAGGCACCTAAGGGATGGGAAGAGTCAGGAAATGCTCCGCTGAAACTTAAGCACCTCTCTTTTCTTCAGCTAGGTATCCAGGCTCTTAAAACTGCAACATTCATCACCCACGTGCCCTCGCACAACAATTCAACCTTTCGGTGATTAGGGCACTGCAACTTCTTCCCATCCTGACACCTGCACTGCTTCACCAAGAAGCCAAACACAGCTGGGCTCTGCCTATGAGCTACCTGACAGTTCAGAAAGTGTCCTGTTCAAAGCTTTTTTTAATTGCTCTAAAACCGAGGAGAGTATTTTGCACTGGCTCTAGCAGGAGCAGGACCAAGCCCACAGCACACACCTTGACACGTGTCTTGTGCATCATCCCATGGATGAGTAAATACAGCCGTATCAGCTGGATACGGCATCTGTTGCAGTTACAAACACACGGCTTACCTTACACACTATGGGGTTCCAGCAATCATTTCAGCCTGCAGCTAACACAGCACCGAACTGCCTGCCTTCGTTTTATTCCGTAATGCTGTAATCAGAAGAACTGGCACTATTACTTTTAAAGCCCTGCCCATGCAGAAAGTACAATTTAAAAAGCAGAGTTCATACACGAGGCTGGGCTGTCAAAGCTTACAGAGACCTTTCAGAGACTAAAGGAGACTCCTGACTGAAGCCTACATCCTGGCAAGCTCCTGGCTTCCAGCCCCCTGCCATTTCATAAGGCTACACCGCGTTTGGCAAAGCCTGCTCTTCGTTTAACTTTCGCCGAGTAATAAGCCCTGCTCACACAAAGTTATCTTTGACCAAGGATTGATCAAAATTATGCACCTGGGCCCTATTATTGCTGCTCCTGGGAAACCACCTGAGACCCCTCCCTGAGGGCATCAGCCAGACTTTTTTTTTTTTTTATGAAACACCCAATTTGGCTGGTGCCAAGGCTGCGGTCAGAAGGCAAACCTTCAGTGGTGAACAAGTATTTTCCACCTGAACTAGACCGATTACCATCAACAGAGACGGGTTGAAACTTCTTATGGAAAGATACCACTAGAATATTTCCAATGTTTACCTACTGCTTTGCTTCATCCTAGAGGCTGTATGCCTGGAAGCAGATGCCAAAAGCTCTGTATGTAGCCAATGAAAACTGCCAGCATTTTATTTTAAAATTCACTAATACGTCAGATATGACAGGGTCAAACAAAAATTAAAGGATATTTCTATCCATTCCACATTCAGAGTTGTTGTTATTTGGATAACCCACATGCCTTTGAATCATGAATTAGCATGGAAAAACTCGAGAAGATTGTATTTACTTATTTTTTATTACATGCAGCACATCCTGTGCTGGAAAGGCTTTTTTTTTTTTTTTTAAGGCTACACAGTAAATTAATTCCTCAGCCTTTTCAACCCGTGGCCTTTCTGTTGAGGCTGCCAAGAGAAGTCCCAATTAGCGCTAGCTGCAATGGTGGCTGGCTTCCATGAAGAACTTTCATAAGGCACTAGTGGGGGGCTGAAAAGAAGACTTATTTATTTATAGTTGTAAAACCCAGCTTTAAAAAAAAAAAAGATTTGATTTTCTGTACACTTTCTGGTTTTGCTTTAAATATAAAGTGAGCAATAGATTCCCATGTCCTAATCTCACCACGCGCAGCAGGAAGAAACAAAACCAAACTCACCGAAACCAAGGGCGGTGTGCTGTTGGGGAGACTCTGCTCTTTGGTTGGGAGCTGGAGGCCTTCATCTTGTATTGGGCTAATTGGTTGGCATTCTTATTAATGAGTCCACAAAGTGGCTTAAAACCTTGTTTTTTAATGCACAGGGAAGGAGGAGGAAAGCGGAGAAGTTGTTTTTCCAAAGCTAAATTGATAAAACAGCTCCCAGTGCAATTAAAAACCTGCACAGATGAATAGTCGGCTTTGGAAAGCACCAACTGTGTAATTTATCAGGCTAGTTTACAAAGGGAGAGAAAATATCCGAGGACAGGAAAGGAATTTCATGGACATTTCAACAACACATCAAAACTGTATTGAATTTTATCATCTCAAGATTTATTTTTCCCTCCCTTCTATTAAGAGGGAGCAAGAAGAGATAATGTCATAGCTGCATTACCAAAGCACTTTCCATGAGCAAATTAAAGGCGCAGGGGAAAAAAAGCTGCACGTTCCTTGCCTGCCTTTCTTATCAAGGAAAAAAAACAGAGATGGCTCCAACATCCCACTAAGAATATTGACGTTTTCCCTAACCTTACGCACCACAGCTACAGCTTATCTAATGTCTATGAAGAAGTCCTGTGAAGAGGGCTGGGTAGAAGACAGTTTCAACATGAACTTAAGCTCATATACAAGGAAGAAATGGTGCAAAAAAAATATATTAATTGTTTAAAATGCTAATGCATATTCACAGTAATAGTAGGGCCAAACAACCTTATTTTCTTCCTTTGCCTGTGGCATCAGTACCACACCACAGACTTTGTTATGGCTGATGGGGTTTGAGAGAGAGGGGAATAAAAAAAAAAAAGCAGCCATGGGAGGCTACCAACCATCACTCACGAGCAACAGCAACTGCCTACTTAGATCTGCACTTGCTGAACGTACCCAGGGAAGCTACAGCTTGCGGTGGCGCCAGGACTTTATTGTACACGAGGCTTCCTGAGCAGGTACGCCTTAAAGTGTTAGCAGTGTCATTTGTGTTAACAAAACATAATGAAAAGTAGCTCTTGTGCATGAAAAGCAGACATTTTTTAGAACCCACTGCTGAATTTGCTTTAATTTCAATACAAGACTTTAAACTCTCTTCAGTAGCATTTGAATTGACTTATCCGTGACTTGGTTAGGGTTATTTTGTGCAAGACTCTGAGATCGTGCTTTGGAGCAAAATGATGGGAAAAACGTAGAATGGGAAATTAACGGCTTTTTATTCTTTTGACAAAACCCAGTCTGAAAGACTGCAAACTGCACTAACTTGGCAAATATTTTGGACAGCATTATTCTAAAAATAGCATTTGACTCAGCAGTTTGACGGGGACAAATGAAAACACAAACAAAGTGCAAAAAAGGGCTCTTTTGCACTCAAGTGGTTCAGGAACATTTTAAGTCCCAGTGAGCCACTATGTCACTAAAGCATTTAGCAACATTTGACTGGCAGTAGAGCTTAAATTTAGAGACACTCAGAACCCAGCTGTCATCTTGGGCAGCTAAATAAATTGATCAGCACGGATAGCAAGAGGCACAAACAGACACGCAGTCCTTATTTTCACTGCTAACAGAACATTATGATAAGCTACGTAGATGCCTTTATTTATGCCATGATACAGCTTTGTTTGGTCTAGTGATGGCATACATAGCTATACCTTTGCTTCGTGTGATGCATCTGTTAGAGACTCGTGCTATTGAACATGGCCAACCCACGCAACAACTCCAAAACCTTCAGGGGAAAAGGCCATTTGTTTGCTCTCCTTTTCTATAGTGCTGTGTCAGAGATCCCAGTTCATAGCCCAGGTTTCTTCTGTGTAAAACAGCAACACAGAAAAATCACTTCAAGACTAGTCACCTTCACCACATAACATGTGACACGAACAGCAACGCTGAGTATAGTCAGGATGGCTGGATGTATCCAGGCTAACAATATGCTCACCACCAGCATTTACAGAACATCAGCAAAATGTCTGGGTAAGAAGGAACACAATGCTTGCTGTGCGTCCTTCTGCACTGGCTGAGGAGGAAGAGTGCCCTCAGACTCTCAGCTGGCTGGGTCGCTGTTTACCTATGCTAAACATTCAGATTTGCTGAACATCCTCTTAAGGTCTTTACAAAGAAGTTTCAGAAGGTTAAAAATCCTACTTTGTGTCCCTAGTGACCTGCAAAACGAGAGCAAGATGAACTCATTCCACCTACACTCACCCATGTGTTTCAGGGCCAGCAGTAGCGATTCAAAGCAGCACATCTTCTGTTTAGTGGCTGTACTAAATTATTGTAGAAAAGGTGTAAGGTCTCCGATAGCAAGAGGTGCAAGTTACATGCTACAGACGCCCCTGATATGTCCAAATGACCTGTAGCTGCTCTAGTTGAACCTAGTTACATACTAGGCTGCACTTAACACAAAATGCTGCAACACTTCTAATTGGGCTACTGAGAGCAACTGATTGTAAATAATTACAGAGTGGTCCTCACAGGTGATCATTAGTAGCCACAGGCAGGGAGATCCAACTGGCCACATTCATCACAGTGCCTAATTTTGCAGTTCACAGGTATTTACCATGAGTGCGTTTGGTTCAACTGCATCTTCAGCACTTGCAGGGGAGGAATAAAAAGCTTCCGTCTTCCCACACATCTTTTAATACTACAGTGTATTAATACATCGGCCATCTGACTATGGAATTGTAATTAAAGCATCACTGAAATAATTCTGTCTCTAGTAAAAGATCTTCGCATGAACACGAGATTTATAACCTGTTATAAAAACTCCAAGTCACGTGTACACTGCATAGGGACATAGCTTTATAAGTCCTTGCTAATTCCAGGCCGATGTTGAAATCCTCTTGTTTATTCTTAGTTACAGAGAAGTATATCCTGAGTTCTGGGCCTGTTTTGTACATGTTTCAAAGAATAAAATAACTAATTTTTAGAAGAAACTCTCACATCCTAAGCCACAAAGGGATGATTTTTTTTTTTTTAAATGATTTCCTCCATTTTTACTGCTTCTTTTACTGGAGTAATTTATCTCTTTACATTCATAAGGTGACTCCATTAATAAATTTAAGAAGTGCTTAGAGAAGATCTTTTAATCATGGAGAAAACTGTTTATGATAGCTGACTGTCATTAATTGGTTGCAAGCCTTGCACTCTCTGCTGAGGTTGACCATAGAGGATTCTTACAGCCACAAAGATCTTTAACACATTTACAAGCTGGATTCTGCAGGTAGGCAGACCACTACCACTTGAATGTAAATAAAATATGTTACACATTATCTATGCCCTAAATATTCACTTTACATTTAAAATTAAGTTTCTTGGTAAGGAACATTCTTTGTTTCAATCCCGAGCAGCTGGAACATGTTATCAGGAGAATGCAACAGCCCAGTTCAGTTACTGATTTACTTTTAAAACAGCATTTGCCAAAGTACTGCTGTACATTAGTACAGAATGCCCCTCCGTACAAAACACACTCAGCTGCAAGGGCTCCTCCTCTCCAAATGGGTCATGTCATGCCTACAATTATATTATCTGTGTTTTCTGAGGATATTAGAAAACAAAAATTAAACAGAGCCCTGTTCAGATTTAAAACTAACTTGAATTTCCTACAAAATTTGAATGTAGCTGCATGTATTTATCTATTTTTAACCTGACTTCCTACAGGAATGTGGTCTACAGAACCAACTTTTGATTCTTCCCTCTCTGCCTCCTTCCAAACAGATTATCAAATTCCTTTGCCCATTTGCAAATTCAAAAAACAACCAAGCTTTCAAATGCTAATAAATCTTTGTAGGTTTAAAGAAATCTGGGGCTATATGGGGAGGATGCTTATCCCAAGCCCTTGCACACAGAGAGGTGAAGAAGGGAAATTCAGCAGTTACCTTCCTGACTGGCAGCTGTTGTTCTGCCAAGCCAGAAAGTGCGCAGCTCCAGATGAGCAGCCGCCTGTGCTGTCTCTTGCACAGTGGGGGTGCACGGAAAGCTGGGGGAAGGAAGGATTTGGGTAACGAAGGGTAACTCCTTAGCAAACCAGGTTTCATCAGTTCTGCTACTTGTGTTTTAGTTCTCACACCAGGCGTCCATCTCCGGCCCCACTTTCATTACTACAAATAATCCAGTGAACACAACGACAAAACAGCAGTCACCTGCTTCCGTGGATCAAATCGCTGGACGTTTCATCAGGCAAAGGAAATTCATTACGGTGTTTTCCAAGTGAGTCTTATGAGCAGATCTTAAAATAAAGCATTTAGGTGCTGACTCCTGCTGGTTTAAAGGGAAGCAGGATTTTAGCCTTTGCCAAGACCTTCACTTTTTCTGCTGTGAGCACGTACCCTCCTGCCTCCAGAGCCCTAACCTTCAAATCTATGCCCATGAAAACAAACATCTCATCCAAGTGCAACTGGCAACACAGCAGCAAGAGAAGACAAGCTGTGTATCATCCAACACAGCAGATCTGAGCCTGAACCTCCAACTGAAGATACAAAGAATTGGTAGAACCTGTTACGTAGCTGTAACATGTTGCATCATTAGCAAACAAACTAGTTAACACAGGTATTAATTTGGAGGGTACAAGATACAGGAGGACAATGTGGCTGGAAGAGCTTTCCGAGGGAAATACCTTAGGGCAACCCACTGCATTTTATTGCTCCAGCTGAAGTCTCAACTCATCAAAAAAAATCAGCCCAATTCATTCTCAGCCAAACTGTAAGTAGTATCACTACCAGCTCTGTATCAGTTTTCAAAGGCCCTGAGGACTTTCTGAATTTAAATAATGTTTTGGCATACTTCAGCACAATGTTGAATGACCATCACCCCTTAGACTGCCAGAGAACTGCGGCAGAGGAGTGAAAGTGAGTCACCCCCGTGATTAAGAGCGGTGCATTTGCAGCTGTGAACAAGGACTTGTGACCTCACAGATCTCAAATGGAGTTGCTGAAACAACCAGAGCTCTGGCTTGAAAGCAAATAACACAGAAGACTAACCAAACATTGCCGGTAATCTTGTAAAATGACGACTCCTCTGACTATTTAAGCATTATTATGCTCTTTAGTTATGCTTTGACTCAGCCTACGAAGTACCTCTTCCAGCAGCATAACTCTATCCTAAACCATCAACTTCACAAACATTTCATGCCTTGTGTGTTTAAGATTCACAGCAAACAAGAGAAGGCTGGACTTTGATTTTATGGTTCTGTGAAAACTACGCAGCAAATTATCATTGGTTTTGTTTGCAAGCATTTGGATCAGGGTACAGAATAGAAAAAGCAAACTCACATGGTGCATGGAACATCACTAGCACAGATGAATGGTCTTTTATAAACTTGTCGAAGTCTTCATCAGTCAGGTGATAAACTACATTTTCCTCATCTGCCCAGGGAGTCTCCGGAGCCTGTGGCTGAGGTGCCTGTGGGCTACAAGACAAACAGACACAGCTGAAAAGCAGCTCGTAGGTACTAAGTAGTAATTTTAGCAAGTTGGATTGCAAGGAACCACCTTCGTGCAAACGTCCACATAGGTCTGACACACTAACCCTACTGAACAGCTTCAGTAATTCTTCCACTCAGAACTGATAAATGCCAGAAGTCAGACAGAACTGGAAGAGAAAGGAAAAAATTCACAAGGAGCTCACAAGGACAGATCAGAAATGGAAGAGGACAGAATGAAGAGATAACCAGGCCGCTTAGTTATTACATTATAAAAATCTGATGTATTTTTCTATTACTCTTTTAGCCTCCTCAGCAGGTTGCTTCCTTTCTTACAGCACTCACACTTAGTAGTTCACAGGAGTCATTGCAAATGAAAGAAAAAAGC
Source organism: Anser anser (assembly GCF_964211835.1). Taxonomy (NCBI): domain Eukaryota; kingdom Metazoa; phylum Chordata; class Aves; order Anseriformes; family Anatidae; genus Anser; species Anser anser. Next base: position 15,340,790 of record NC_139726.1, on the reverse strand, counting down.
AGAGAGTAGAAACAGCCAATCTAACCGGTCACCTTGAATACCAACAGAACATTGATTATAGGGCTGACAGGAAGGAGGAGTGGCAATGTTGGGACCATGAGTGAGCTGTGTGCAGTGTACACCACGGCATTTAACCGGGAATGCATGGTTTTACCCTGAACAACCCTGTGACCGGGGGAAGCATCGTTGTGTCCTCCCGCGACAGTGGGCTCACAGGCCTAATTCAGCAAAGCTACTCAAACTGCATGCTTAATCTAAAAGATAAGTGACGTGCTCCACCGACTTCCCTGTGATTGCACATGAGCTTAACCATCTTTGATGGCTCAGAGCCAGAGAGACTGCTCAAAGACACGCTGGAAAATCTGGAAATTGAACCTCAGTTGCTCTGGACCAGTTCAATTGCTCATCATTCCACTACACAAGTGCTCCTTCCTTTTATCAATGTACATTTATAAGAGATTTTGGCAGATGTGAACTCAACTATGCTAACTGACATTTTATTTATTAAAGCACTGTTCACATAAAGTACACCCAAACACAGGAACATTTGGAGCCAGACTTTGAAGCTACTTTATCCTTGCCAGGTGTAGTAATGAGTTCCAAATATCCCCCCAAATTCCCCAAATTCTTTGGCAAAGCACAAATCTGGATGCGGCCCCATCCCTGGTGAAAGCAGATTTACTATTTTTGATTAAAATGTATTATTGTGTTAGCTGCCTGGAACAAGGAATGGCAAACGGATGATAATTCATTTATTCTGCTTTGCTCATTGCTAGGCTGAAAGCCTAGTTTGATAAAAAGAAATCTGTAGAGAGATACAGATTCAGATAGCAAGTTCTGTTGATGTAAGCAATGGGTCCAATCCAAGAATATTAAGCAATGTATGCAAAGCTGTGATGCACACCTCTGATGCTGCTCATAGGATAAACAAACCAAAAACCAAACAAAGGTGGGAGCTGCATGAAGCCAAGCAGCCTAAAGAGAAAAAGAGGTAGGTCCCCATCCATGAAAGTTTACCACCTATATGGCTCAAGAGACCCACAGTACAGGCGGAGCTGTGACAATTCAGGGGCTGTGTCACAAAGCTACCCAGAGAATCACTGTGCTTGCTGCCAAGCCTGTAAGAAACAGCAATAATCCACAGGTATGCTGGCAGAAAGAAGGCTTTCCAGAAAATACCATGACACAATCAATTTGGTAGGGGAGTTGGTTCGAGTAGTTTGAGCATGATGAACATGGACACGCTGGCCACAGAGCACCAGAAGAAAGCTGTGTTCAGCAGAGCCTGGCATGACCTATTTCAGCAAGGAATTAGTAAAGCAGGGCACGGGATGTTTATTCAAATGGCCCACTTTAAAATGCTGTGCATGCTAATTAGCCTACACAGGAGTTGGTAAGAAGTACCTCAAAGCCTGGAGGAGACAACAAGCAAAATCTAAAATGTCATTTAAAACTGAGAGAAGGCACATCCAACGCCTGAAGACCAAAAATAGGATGACAGAAGTCTTGAAGAGATATCAAGAGCTAATTGAATTAAGAACAGAGAGCAAGTTCTTGATTTAATTCAGTAGCTAGTTGGTGCTAAGGAAAGGCCCAAGAGAAGTCCACAAAAACTGCGAGACAAACTAAGCAGCTACTGGAGGCAGCAAGAAACTGTCTGGCTTGCCTACCATCCAGATCGATGCAGCTGTGTAAGAAGATGGATTAAAAAAAGAATTGTATGTACAAGATAGCATCTCCTTTGTTAATAATGCTGTGTGTTGGAGTAAGACTGTGATGGTTTCTCTCTATCACCCCATAAAAACATCTGAAACTCCACAAGATAGTAGCCAGTGCCTATTAGGAAGATAAGAGGGGTTAAGTACCTGTAGGCTGATGCATTAGGACACTTCAACATAAGAAAGAAGTGCCTTCACCAACTAACAAATGAAAAGGTGTTGGAACCCTCCAAACTAGTAGCTCTTGCTCTGAGGGAAAAGAATATGAAAAACATCCTTTTCACAGCTTAAGTAATTCTAACCTTTGTTGTTATACCCCGCAGCCCCCTGCCCTAAATCAACACAGATAAACCACTTTCAGCACTTAGCCATGAACATTTAGAGGTCAAAACAACAAGAGGGAGCTAAGAGAAAACAGCTGCCCTTTTGCGGTGTCTAACTTGTGTCCACAAAAAACAGGTCATTTCATGTGGCACAGCGTCTCCTGGATTCTCTTTCAGTAACATATGGACAAGAGCACGTGCATGCACAGTATAAGCACACGTTGGTTCTCCTTGGCACAGACACTCTGGCAGTGCCATGCCCCTGCTGCTCAGCACACCTGCTCGGCTGATTGGCATCTCCTATCCGAGCAGCTCCCCGCCTGACTTGTGCAGCTTTGTCTTGGCAGCAGCCTCCACCCGCTCCAACATCACTTCAGAATCACCTCTCATTAAAAGCAACACAGCCTGGGAAACCCAGAACTACACCTGACACTCAGGGAGGGCAGAGACTGAGTATTAAATTTAGGATTTGGTCTTGGTGCCTAGCTAAGTCATAGCCTATGCCTGTTTTGTTGTATTTGTGTTTTCAGAAAAGGGAGCCAGCATTCCTCCTCAGAAATGAGAGGGCACTGCTCAAGACACCAGTATCACAGGAAATCACAACAGTGATATTAAATTCTAGCTTGAGTTATCTGGTGAGAGTTTTAATATTATGCTATTTTGAAATATAGAGTATACACCCTGCAGCTATCTAATTACCATCTTTGGCTTTCCTAAAGCCCCCCCATACCATTTGACTACTTATACTCCTCAGAGTAATGCAATATTATGCACGTAGCAGATTTACCCTCTATATACAGTATTCCGTTTTAATTACAACATCAATTACTGGCAAAATTTAAGTATGCATAATTTCTCAGACATTGCCTTCCTTAAAAGTTGCATTTATTATACAAAACAGGAGTAAGAAGGCTACTACTCAGATCATCTTTTGGGAAACTAATAAACATGCACTGAGCACTAAGTGAGGACAAACAGCTGTCTTTAGCTCTGGACTGCTGGATTATCAGCCAAAGCCCACTGTGGCTTGTTAGCAGAGATTATCATTGGAAAGAGCTTGCAGCTGTTCTGCTTTGCTTCCAGTAGCTGTGTTCACTTGCTGTCACAGCACTGATAGAACGGCACTGCATATTACAGGGATTATCTGGATATTATGTGGGCAGGCAGGGAAAAAACTCACCCCAAACATCTAATGTTTCACACATGGTAGCCAAGAGATAACGACATCCTTGCAGAACTGAAAAGCATAATATGGTACAGGTGATGAAGTCAGAGCCTTGCTCTGTGGGCTGATCATCTCCTCAACATTGCTGGAGTTGCCATCTTGATCATTAATTTCTGCAAGGCTGAATGGACTAAATGAAGCTTAAAGACTATACCTAGATCTCTTCTCTTTGATCCACAGGGCAGTGCTTGCTTTCAGCATTCGTACCTCCTGATGCCAACAGGAACACCGCAGTCACTACATTTGTGGGTCCCTGTCTTGAACCACCTAGCCTACTACTGCTGAAGCCCCTGGGCTACCTGCAACCCTTCCCATGTCCCCAGCATAGCCCCACTGGTGCAGTAAAAAATTTATTTTAATCCAATTTTGCTAAGCCATATTATCACAGTGGTTTGCAACTTACATTGACTTCATTTAAATATTACTTCCTCGGCTGCAACAAAACAAGGGAAGGTTACAAAGGTTCTTCAAAACCCAAGAGCCAAGGGCTGGGCCTTACTGCTAAAGGCAGCAGTCTGGTAATGGCCAATCACAGCTCTCTCCAACAGCTCCACCAGCTTTGACAATGTGCTGATTTGCACCAGCTGAACATCAACTATTTAGAAAAAGGTGTACACAAACACACTTTCTCCTGTCCTCCTCTCTCAACTGCTAGTCCCACAGGCTCATTCAGCCCCCAAAATATTTACAACCGCACAGATGTCTTTAGGCAGAACAAGACACTTTCAACACCACTTCAAGTCATAACAGGAAACAAACTTTGTAAAAATGACTAGCAATCCAAGGTGCTTGTTTCTATTGCTTGTCATTGGAAAACACTCTAAATACTCCATCTGAGGGCTAAAGAACTAATGAGAACTGCGTATTTGGCACATACACTTTAAATAGAACAACCGAAGTCATACCTTTTGTGAGGTATTAAATTTAGGCACCTAAGATCATTGGAAATTTAAGCTGGCATTTTTAACAAAGCCAAGATCTGTGCATCTGCATTAATTTTGGTCCATAGTCAGTACCTTATTACATATGAAATGCAATTGTAAAACGCAAGGCATGCCTAACGTTTGTTTTTTTAGCATGCAATCTCTCTGTGCTAGTTTAGCCTGTCTCAGAGGGGTAGTTTTGTTTGCTCTTTTGAGCAGAGGGAATGAGGGAGAGATGGCTGATCCTAAACCATTACATTCTGTAAATAATGAAAGGTACATAAAAGGTGGAGTGTAGGAAGTTCAGTGCCTTACTTTTTCAGCCACTCTGCTATATCTGCTGCGGTAGCACCATAGTTCTCAAAGTGGAACAGGAACTTTCCTTTCCTGTTAAAGCAACAAAACAAGGTTTAGTGCTTGCCATGAAGATAAGAACATGCAATTATAGTTGAGTGTATGATTTCTTAAATAGTAGCAAAACATAACTGACTCAAAGTAGCAGATTGTAGGATATCCACGGACATTGTATTCTTCCTTTATCCTTTCAAATTCAGCAGAGTAAACATTCATCCCCGCAAGAACCTGAAAAAAAGAGCATAATTATATTGATTCTTACAATACAGTAGCAACATCATGACTTTTAAAGAGCAGTAAAGACAGCTAAACTCTGTGCAGATTCTGATTTCACTCATACTGCTGTAAAGCAAGGGTGACTTCATAAAAGGCAATGAAGCGTTTCTGATTTTGACCAAGGAAAAACAGAGCAATAGCCCACAGAAAGCACACACCATTCAGCCTGTCATGTACTCCTTGCTCTCGCAGCATCTCCGTTTCCTTTTATTCACCCCCTAACAGAAATAACAAAAGGGAATTCTCCGAATCTCGCTAGTAGTTTAAAATACAAATCTGCAAAGAGAGCACAAGTCCAACTAGAATTCTTTCTTCTTATGCAAGTATACGCCTTAGTTCACATGCGAACATTAACAAGGACACAAAGAGTTCTATCCACATTTTTTGGTTTACAGTCTCAGCTGATGTCCAGAAAGTCCACCTGACCAAGCACTGACTATCCCAGTTCAAAAGCGTGCTTACTGAATGGCAAGGGGGAAAAAATCAGCATTACTTCGATGTAAAACATGCTCCATGAGCCCAGGAAATGCCACGTGGCATTTATATACTTTTAATACGTTAACTTACCTGATTGGTATGGTGTAATGACAGTTGAAACAGCCTGTTCTTACAGATATTGAAAGACAGGCATGGGAGCACAGCAACTTTTCAGGCTGGTAAGTGAAACAGAAAGCTTCCCTTCCCTTTCTTTACCTCTGTCCCAACCCACCCTCCACACCAGCAATCCACCCCAAGCTTCAAGCTCCGGGCTCCTGTGCCCACTCCAACTGTCTTTCAAAGATTTTTTTCAAAGACTTTTGACCTGAAATTTTGAAGATAGGACTAACTCTGAGTTTCTGTGGGTTTGAGATTCACACTGAGGTTGTTCTGCAGTCAAACCTTCAGCCAGCCAGTTGCTGAGATACAACTTCAAGATTAACTTAGTTTTAATGGCATTGACAGCTTAGATCATTTTAGCAGCAGGGTTTTAATCCTAACACCTCCTCCTTCCCCCTCCAAAAACAGGATTTTCTCCTTCCAGCTGAAATATCATATCAGAATTTAATACCAGGTTCCTGACTGCAGCAAACTGCATAGACCAACCAAATGTGCTCGGAGCCAGCACGAAATAAATCTTGAAGTACAAAATCCATGTTTGAAGGTCAACCATTTCTAATAGTGTGCTGGAAAGTCACAAGAAGATGCTTTGTTTTCTCTCACCTATCCTGAGAAAGGATAAAGGAAAGCTACCTCAGAGAGAGGAGTACAGAAATAAGATTTATACTGGCTGGTCACATCTCTTACTTTGAATTTTCCTTGTAATTCTATCAACCAGATTGACTTCATTCATATGAGATACTAAGGCCCAATTCTCCCCTTCCCTTATCCTTTATGTCACCTCTTGAGGATAGGTAAATTCAATAGGATCAAGATGCAGCAGTCGCTTTATACAGTGAGAACTGGCTTCATTAATTCCCCCCTTTACACCAGCCTACCAGATTTAATATTTGCCAAGAACTTTCAAAAGATTTCCTAGGTTCTACATGAGCATTTCCAGCCATTTCAGAAACCCTGCTACATCTTCAGCCAGATTGCAGTATTGATCTGAGTCAAGAACGTGAATTCATTCTGGTGTTCATACACTGTATGACGCATGAATGACCAAAAGTCTATTACAATAGGTTTCATTTTTAAAAACAGAAGTTACTGCTTTAGCTGGCCTACAGTCACACAATCAGGTACCATTAAGGCTAACAGGGACCACCAAAATATACCTTCTACCCAAAGTCAGGATCCTCCCTCTATACCTAAGCTTCTTCTGCCAGATGTTTAGCTAATTGTCTTTTAGCAAATGACTGAATGACCCTGACTTCAATTGAGGTCCATTACCTCTTGCAATATCCACAGTAAACGCGAAGATCAGTTAATTTCTTTCACCTCTGCAGTGACATTTGACATATTTCAACACTTCACCCGCTCCCCACCAAGCTACCTGTATCTAAATCAACTTTGAACCTTTGCTAGCTGGTCATATCTTCTAGGCTTCTGACTTCCGTTCTCCTGTGACCCTCACATCTTGCTCCTTGATGGAGCAGAACTAGGGGAATCTCTTGTGCCAAGGATAAAATAAACCATTCTCTTCTGATTTGGAGCCACTCTTTTTCTTTTGTGCTAGGGTTAATGGAATAGAAAACCCTAAACTTAACATAATACTGAACCATACAGTCTTCCTCTCAGCAACTACAGCAAGATGGGACCAGTTCCAAAAGATTGTAGCAACCAACGACAGATACAGTTCACCTTTTCATTTTTATGACCTACTAAATAGGCAATACTGTATTTCATTTTCCTGCTATATAATAGCCGTAATCACTTTTAACCCTGGCACATCCTGACAGCTAACGACAGGTCTGATTAAAATGCCAAACCTTCAGCTCATCCAAAACAATCAAACTTTCCAGCAATGCCTGATCTGGAGGTCAACATTGCTCTCAGGCACCCCATGGACAATTTACGATGGGTACAGCAGAGTTAATTTTAGAAATGGCAAACCGTGTACACGTCCCACTCAGGAAGCTAACTAGGTCAGATTTAGATGAACAGATAGATATTTGTGAAAGACACTGGTGACAGTGGCATAACTGGACTTTCCTCTGAAATAAACCTGCACTAAAAACACTACAAGTGCAAAAAAGCACCTCTGACCGGTGTCAGACCCCTGAGCTGCGCAGGATTAGCCTAAGTCTACCTAAACTCTTTCCTTTCTTTCTTGGAAATTATCAAACTAGAACAGATCTGGAGTTTAAATTCTCTGGTTTGAATTTAATAAAAACAGAACTACATGTGGACAAGGGATAATTGCAGGAAAATAGTGTTTTGCAGCATGCCCTCTCTCTGGCAGTATGTGTGTAGGTGTTTCTTTATGCTTCAAATTCCTGTCCACCCCACGCCTTGTGATGGACCTGCTGTGCAGGACAGGAGTGCAGTCCCCCAGAAAACAGCACACCCTCCACAGAAGGGAGAGGAATTTGAATGCTGCCTGGCTGTATGGAAGCACTCTTGAAAACACCTTATTTAGGACATTGTAAACCCTTGAAATCTGAACAACTCCCACTGCTTTCAGCCCTAAGCAAACAAGGAATTAGAGAAAAATTTAGAGGAAACACCTTGAAAAACAACTAGCTGGGAAAACATGGGGGCGTCCAAGTGCTATCAGTGCTCATGAGATGCACTGACCAGAGCCACCCCAGCGATGTACTACAGTACTTCATCTTTTCCTCATCACATGCTGCCTCTCCTGAGGAAACTAACTTATAACCCAAGTGATTCAACAGGTAAAATCAGATCAAATCCAGCCAGAGCCATGGAACAACAATCCCATTTCTGTGTCACTCAAGTATTATTGGTATTATATAAATTATACATAGTGTATTACAAAAACATGACTTGAAAAACATCTTCATCTTGCTTAGAGAGATCAATATGCCCTATTAGTACAAACAGGGAACCAAGTTATTGCAGCTGCTGCAAATTGATTTTATTAGGATCAAAACTTGCTTTCATTTTAGCCTGGTATAAATGCTAACTTTGTTGACAAAGCTATAGCAATGCCTACACATGTAACGCTTATGCTTACTTGTTAGGAGGATGATCAAGGCAACGTACAGTAATCCCCCTCCCATGACACTGTGATTCTCCACTGAGCAAGTGGATTAATTATTACTCAGACGGGCATCCATACTTGTCTATGAAACATCAAGCCAAAAGGTGATCAAACCCACAATGGCAAATATTTCTTTATCTTTACAAAAACGAGCTTAAGAAGACTATAAACTCACCAAATAGAAGCTAGATAAAGCAGTGTCAGAGCCCACTTTTCCCTGACAAAAACCACATACTAGATATAAAGGGCAAGTGAGTAAATGCCTCATTATGCTAAGTTTTAGTAATAGCAAAAAAAGGAGATAATCCTGAACGAATGTGGAACAGCATCATTCATTTTTGGCTTTGTTTCAGCTTGCTTAAAAATTACCCACTTCAATAAATATTTGTGTTTTTAAATATTCAAAAAATAAATTGTTAAAAGGATTTTCTTAAAAAAAAGATTCGTTTTTTTTTTTTATATAAATCTTATCTTCTCACTTACATATTTACCCTTCAGTTCTGTGGCTGCCTGCTGATAAGACGGCATCATTCTCTTACAAACACCACACCCTGATAAAAAAGAAATTGTGTCAGTAACATGCCAACAACTCCATTCAGACTCTTCTACAGGACCTATGTTCCAAAGCATATCACAATACATGTTTTTATATACAATATTTTTTTTAATGAAATTCCTTATTTATTCTAAGTAATTATTATATTATTATTTTCTAAGGCTGCTACATCTTGTTATATACAGCTATTTTTGCTATTTTTTCATGCTGCTCAGCTTCATATTCATTTCTTTTCCTAGTTTTGGAAAGAGTAACACCATTTTACGTTCCTAAGGCTCTGGGCTGAGCTCACAGTGGAATGCAAGATGAAAGATGTTATGCTCATCAAGCCAAACCAAAAAGCTTTGTGCATTTTGAACGGGCACTCTAGTGACTAAGAAAGTCAGAATACGGTCTTTAATCAGGGGGGAGATGGGGGGTGCACTTCAGATTCATCTCAGTTTAACAGGTCTTTGAAACTCATTTGAGACATCTCCTAAACACGTTAAGCAGACATCAAAAGTTAAGCCATCCTCTGTTAATAGAGAAGGCGATAACTCAGGAGAACCAACAGCCCCTGTAATATACAAGAACTTTATATGCTGAGGAAAAGACAAATAGTGAGCGAGGAAGACTACATGCATAGCTGGAGCACACTAAGAGCTGTCTGATGATGCTCGAGTGCTAAGCAGATTAGCAATAAATCACCTTGTAAGCAGCAGGTTTCACCCTTGCCAAGTAAAATATGTGCACGCACACTGGGAAGGGAGGGACTGCAGACAGCATGAAAGAAAGGAGGCTGCAGCCATGCACTTCAGACACTTAGTACAGAGACTCACGGTCCACCATGGGACAGCAGTCAATACTTTTCTTCCGGTAAAGAGAGAAGGGTTTTGAAAGCATCTTCCATAAAGGAGGAACATATTTTGCAACCACTGGTTTAGGACCACGTCAGCGTGCCTGAGAGGAACATTCTTTAATCAGAGGAAAGAGAGCTCGTTTCTGTGGTCTTTCCACCTTTGATCTCTCCACTCAAATTGTCAGTGAGGCTGTTAAATTAGTGCTGTGTCAGATGATGGTTTCTTGGTGGGCACAGACCACTCATTTGAGGCCCACTGAACTCTCAACTTCATCCAAACCACTGGAACGGCATCAAAAGATACAAGCTGTTAACACCATCTTCTGGATCCTCTACTTCAGTTGTCTTTAGCAGGCCCCAAACTAGTGATCTCCCTCACTTCTCCTCCTGAACCTCTAACCACTCCCTGGACTCTCCCCCGGACTACAGAGGCATACCAGCCTCGTCCCACAGCCACCAACCACCCCACCATCCTTCCACTCCCATCCCAGCCCTGCCGCTGCCTTGAACTCCTTGCTCCCAAACCCACTGCAGTGGGACCTCTCCTACCCATTAACTTCTGCACTACACTGTTCAGGACTGTCAAGCCATATACGTTCCCATGCAGGCATACAAGAGTAACTCAACTCCTTTTTCTTCCATTCTTTTTTCTTGTATTCTGACTCAAAAGTGAGATTTTTAATTAAACACGTACTAATTTTTCCACTAGGTAACACTTCAATTTTTAAACCCCTGTTTTCAATGACATTTTAAACAGCTCCTTTTTGTTGCCAAATGCGGACCATCTTCTGCAGGAGCCTTCTTTGGCAGAGTTAACTATAAGTAAATCTGAATGCCTGTAAGTATACCTAATTTTTCATATTTAGTGCTGTCTGACTTATAATATAAAGTCCAAAAGTACAGTGAATGGTCTCCAAATGGCAGGTAATATCTTCTAAGGAAAAGGCATGCTTTTACTCTGAGTCGTTTCACCCAGACCAGGCATTCCTGAAATATTAAAGGAACTACATTTAAGTTTGCCGTCGCTTTCATCTCCCTCTGCAATAGTACGTAATGAAAGAGCCCATTTCCTATGAATCTGCCACAATGAATCTAAACCCTCTGCTTCCAGCCAAGCTGAGAAAGAATGCAGCCGTCTTCCCCATGCTTTCCTAGACAAAGGCTCCAACATCCTCTCCTGCCAAAGACCCTCCACCTCACCCCTCACGAGCAAGGAAATGAAGAACTCCCTTTAGTAACCGGCCTGGATTTGCTGCTCCCAGGTATGAACATTAACGCCCATGTCAGAAGACAGCAACCTGCAACTCCAGCTTCCCAAAGTCTGTATTTTAATACAACTGCTGGATGTATTCTGTCTCAAGTAAGTGGAGCAGGAGTAAGAAAAGAAAAATTGGATAAGAACCAAATCAGAAGGTCTCATGTGTTAAATAAAAGATGAGGGAGTTAAGAATCGTGAAGTCAGAGGGGGGAAAAAAAACCTTACAAGTAGGCTTCCTTCACAGCAGTTTAGAAATCAGCAAAAAGTATTACAGCACTGAAGACTAGCAGGTGTTTTGCCACTTCAAAAGAAGAGAAACTGGAAGGAGGAGGGCTTCTGGGGGAACGGTTCAAAGAAAACGAAGGGCTAGATAAGGCACATTTCAGGAAGAGACTCAGTTGCGAGAAAACAATTATTCAAGATACAGGTAAACCGCGACAGCTCTCCGCAGCGGGACGCTCCCCGAGGGGGCGATTTGCAGGCGGAGCGGGCGTATCGCCCCCCGCCGACACCGCGGCGGCCGCAGCCGCTGGCACTCACCACACGCCAGGCCAGGCCGCGCAGGCCCGGCCTGCTGCGGAGCGTGAAGGCACCGCGCTGCTGCTAATTTAATTAAGGAAAAAACATCCTCTGAGTGATGCATCAAGCTAAGTCTTGGGCAATTCTGGCCGTCTTGGTTCTACACAGATGAGACTAAAAAAGGTAGAATGGTGTTTCAGGCAATAATTACCAGAGAAAATACACTCAAACAGCAGATAATCCTGCCACGGGATGCTCATTTTAAAAGAGAAACAAACAGCAAATTGGTAGCAATGCCTCGCATCAATTTCACAACCAGGACAGCGCCGGGAGGCTTTTCCAGCTTAGGTCACACATTCATTCCTTTCTCATGGCTGCCCTGCTTTCCAGCTGAGCAACAACTCCAGCACAACAATATTTTGTTTTCAAGAACTGGAAAGCCTCTCATATGCCTGTCACCACAAAATGCGAAGAAGCAGTTGTAAATTTGTAAAATTAAGGAAGAAGCAGTCAATACAATGACAAGATCAGAGCAATGCAGTGCCAAGGTCACAAAAGAAATGCAGCGACTCCAATGTGTTCTTCTCTTTCCTTCCTGCCACCCCACCAATTAAACTCCATTTGTATTCAGGATACTCCTACCAGTGACAACAGAAACACCTAGGGTGCCTCCTGGATGGAGCAGGAAAAGTATTCCTGCTCTTGACCACTGCACTGTAGTTCCCTCTGCATCCAGTTACTGAGGACAAATAGAGCTTCTTTCAACTCCATGGCCTCCTCTAGAGATCTTCTGTTTGTGTGTAACCACTTGTCTTACGCCATGGCCCAAAGCGCAAAAGAAAAAAGCACGTACAATGCTCATTTGCACTTCCAGCTAGAAGCACTGAGGGACTACACCCCCTCAGAAAGCTGCATTAACACTAACGTGCTCAGCGTATCATGCTTCTACCACAATGCAAATGTAGAAAGGACAACAGGTAAAGAAATTACATAAGCTAACCCACCACATGGATTTCAATGATAAAGATGGGACAAGATGGCATTAGTAAAGCACAGGTGGGGCTTCCACTCAGCCTTGGACATCTCTCAGTGAAGAAGGGAACAAGAAGCGAAAGGACATGCTGGATTACTTACACGGGGCATAGAACATCATTAGAACGGGTTTGTCTTCCTTCTTCAGAAGCCTTCGCAATTCCTAGCGAACGAACCAAATAAAGTAAAAACAAACTTATACAAAATGGCATCTCTTACTATGACTAGTGTTAAAACTTTTAAGTCAGTATACATATTAATAGAACATGGGGTCATTTATCTGAGGGAATAGAAGGGTCATACTTCCTAACGGACAACACCACAGTTTCTTCTGCTTGCTCAACTGTAACTTGAAAGGAGCTGGCAAAACTTCTCATAGACACAAATATCCGCTAAATATTGAAGACTAGTATCTTTGGTGTTAAGATGTGGAAATTGTACTGCTTGATCAATTTTCAGTTCAGAACCTGTGACTGGAAACATTTTCTTCCTTGATCCATCCAAAAAATGTATTCTAACTCAAGAAGTCAGACTCAATAATAAACTAAAGTTCAGTTTCCACACTATGAAACCTGGTCAGGGCTATGAGAGGCCATGAGAATAGATTTTTCAGTACCAGCATGGTGGAGAAATGAGATGAAGTTTTCAAATTGAACACAACCCTTGGAAGACTTATAATAGAGTACAGAAGGTGAACATTAAAAATTAATCTCCCTACAAAAATCTAATGTCAAAATAACTGTTTCTAATATTAAAAATGAAAGCTAGAAAATTGAAAAGGCCCTTTACGAAATACCAGTGAGGGTCCAATCAATTAAAGTTTTAAAAATCAATAGGCTAGAAAACTAATATAAAAGACCAAGCTGATCATATTAGAGAGAAAATCATGGGGAGCTCTGTGGTGGCACTGGCTTTTTAAGGTAGTTTTATCTTATTTGCTGCTTTCCCACTTGCCACGGTGGATGATTACTGTACAAGGTTAAATCACTCCGGATCTGGAGCCTGTTCCTACCTGCTGCAAAGACTTCCTGAGATGACCTCAGGCACATGAGAGAATCTAAGCTTTAACTTTGACAACCTGCAGTTGTAAGAATAGCATTTTACCTCCTACTTGCCTCCTGCAGCAACTGCATCTTGGAAGCTGCTACGCTTCCTGAGACAAACAGGTCTCTTCCACCCCAACATCCACAATGCTTTAATGCTTGCTGTTTAGCTGACAGACTAATATTATGACCACACACAGGGCAGAGGAAGGAGGGAAGCAGGAGACCTTGCTCTGTGGTTATTACAAAACACAGACTTTGTCACGTCACAGTTTGGGTGCTTTAATCTTCCCTTCCAAAAGATATAATGGTGCTTCACTAAGAGTTTAAACAACCACGCACACTCCTCACGTTCCATATATTTATAAAACATACAGAACATTTCTCCAGCTGACGTACCTTTTCACTGTCGATGTGCACAATATCTTTGGCTTCGGGATCCTCCTCCCACAGTGGCGCACCTTCTGGATCCTTGAGAAAGGCTACCATGGACTGTAATAAAAAGAAAAAAAAGCTTTTAAAGCAAAATGAATGAGAACCATCAGACTCCAATCTCAAATCCATGCTGTCATGTGAAACCTATCCAATTAGGGCCTTTGTTTTTCCATTTTTACACTCATCTGCTATAGTGGAGATGAAAACAAATCTCCTATTGCAGAACCAAGTGACGTACTGTTGTGTACCTTCCTCAGAACTGATATGCCAGCTTACCAGTGCCTGCTTACACTGTAAAACTGGGGAAAACACGTGGAGGTGGACCAACATACAGACAGAAGCTTCAAGGATCCTTCAGAGAACTCTTTCAATGGTACTAGATCTGTAATACTTCCACAGCTACACCATGGCTGAGTATAAGAGATTTCTCTTTATGTAGAGGTCAGGTTTCCATGCCCTTCACTGCATCTGAGCAACTTTTGCATCCAATAGGACCAGCTGGAGGGCACACTGAACAAAAGTAATGAACTCCAAACTTATAGATCAAATTGCTCATTTGGTCAGAGGAAAAATAATCCACCAGTAGTTTCCCCTATGACCCGTTTACCTAGAAACCGCAGTCAGTGGATTTTTAAGTAGGAGTGTTACAAGCAAACATGACAAGAGAAGCAGGAAATATGAGACCCTATGGTTCTGCAGCTCCTTTATTTGACAAGCAGAATACTTGTGCAACCTTACTTTATAACTGCTCTACCTGACAGATGTACAACCAACAATTCCTGTGCTGGCAGATCACAGATATTCTCTTTATCACAAAGAAATAGTTCCTACTGATTCTGATTTCAGACTGAGCCTGAGGGAAACTCCAGCCCTCTGAAGTCAGAGACATTCTCCATGGAATTCAGCAGAGTAGCATTGCCCCCCATTTCCAGCCGTACGTAGGGATGTCAGCTGGATCACTTATCCTCAGATGTCTGTGCTCTAGGAAATGCAATCCTTGTATTTCCATGCTCATTCACAATTCAGATTGACTGCTTTTTCTTTCTCTGTGGCACTGCATGTAGGTACGCATCCAGTCCCTGACAGGAACTCTGCCACACCAGTCACACAGCGAGGTCTGAGCAGAAGGCGCTGATCTCTTCTGTCTGGTGACCAAGCAATAGGAGTCGAGGGAGTGGCATGGAGCTGCACCAGGGGAGGTTCAGGCTGCACTTCAGAAAGAGGTTCTTCACCAAGAGGGAGGTCAGGCTCCTCAGGGAAGTGGTCAAGCACCAAGCCTGCTGGAGTCAAGAAGTATTTGGACAATGCTCTTACATGTGGTTTGATTCTGGGGTGGTAATGCATGGAGCCAGGAACTAGACTCAATGATCCTTGTGGGTCCCTTCCAACTCAGGGTATTCTGTGATTTTATGATTCCCTTCATTGTAAGAGGGAAGTGGATGATGCCACAACAGCAGTAAGCAAACTTTACTTGCCGTCTAAGCAAAGAAAGTCATGTGAGAACATTCATTAAAGCCTTTATCAGCCATGGGATATTCTGCCAAACCAGTTCCTGACTGAAGATCAGAGCTGAGTATATGTTAACGCACACCAAGAGCAACCATCTTAAAGCCCACCTTTGTAAGCCATCTTCTCAAGAGCAGGTTAGCAGCACACCTGGTGACACTTGTCACTGAAACAGTCCCAAGCAACATTTTTGCCACCTCTCTGCCTTGGGTAGGGCTGCTCTGGTACAATACCCAAACAGCTTATCAACAGATAGCGCAGCTCAGCTCATTTTCCTGCATCTCAACTGGTACTACAAAGCTTGGGAGGACTCAGAGCTTACAGCAGGATGCATTTATGGCATTAATGTTTCTGTCTACTTGCTTAGCTAATATTGAAGAGATTGGTCTGATCACAAGAGGCAGCCTGTATTAGTCACTAGACAGCAAGCAAAGCACTTAATGTACCCAGTGAGAAGACCTAAGGAGTTAGGTAGTAGTGTTGGGACCACAAACACTTTGAGTAGAAGAAATTTGTTTTCATATGGCATTAGCAGAGAAAGAAGCCAGCTAGAAGAAATTCAAGTAATTTATAATGCAGCTATAGTTGTAAAAAAAAAAAATCCAGAACTAAAGGCATTAGCATCCCAAATGATGCTGTAAGAAGACAGTAACATATGGGTAAAGGACAGAAGGACAAAGCCAGGGAGATATTCCACATTTCCGAACACCTCATCAAGTTCTGCTTGCTCTCAGTCTGCACAGACGTCAAATATATACTGGCTGGGAGGAGAGAGGGGTCAACATTTTAAAAAGCTAATGAGTCCGATTGACTCCGTTAGTTTCAAGAATTCCTACGTGCCAAGTTCAGTGATGTAGAAACAGATGTGGTTAGAGGATGGGGGATTAAAGAGATTTAATTCTTGCAGCCTCTCCCTCTCAGCCAAGAAAGAAAAAAATTAGATGTGTAATGTCTTCTGGCAGGAGCAGGCAGTACGGTGCCTTGCACTCATTACTCCACTCTGTGAAGAGCACTTCCTGCACGCTTTTAAATGGGAAAGAAAAATCCCCACAAACAAACCATGGTGCTGTCTAATCACAGAAGAGCAGTGGTCCCCAGGCTGCTGGGTTAGAGACCTGAGCAAAGTCCAGGCCACGGCACAGCAGCCCCCATGCTGAAGAACCAGCTACGCTCCTGCCCTGCCGTGATGGGGTCAGGACCTGCTTTGACACTGCGGCCCCGACAGACCCATGCTGGGCTGTAACCTGCTGCCTGAACCCCTGCAACAGCTTTGAACCTCAAACACCAATTCAGCAGAACACAGGATGTGCCTTTGTCCAGCATACACTGCAAGTTTTAATAGCACAATAGCTGGCTATCATTTACGGACTCGTGTGTTAACCTGAAAAAAATAAATATGGAAACATCCTTGCACATTTCCCTCCTTTTCAGTAATGCAGTAGAGATGCTTATAAAGAAGCTTCCCATGATTTCATACACACACACCCTCCTACAAGAGGGAACTTGAAAAGGATACAGAGTTTAGAGCAGGTCTAATTTACTGGGTTAGTCTATTCCCTTTGCTAGTACTGAACAGATTTATACTTTAAAGAGTTTTTTCAACTTTAGAAAAAAAGATTAAAACTCCCCTGTACTTTACCCTCCAGAAAAGGCTTCAAAAAACAAACAGCCTGGATACTGGTCTTACAGCTACAGTGGATTAGGACACGGCGTGGCTAAAGCAAACAGTTATGATCAAAAAGTGATCTAACCTCAGGTCTCCAACAGCAGCTCACTGCAGATAATTGGGGGAAAACTACACTGGTACCATTCTTACATAGCATGCATAGTTTGGGCTCTCAATTTCTGGCAAAAAGTAATTAAGTTTATGGACTCTGCACCAGCTGTTGTATTCGCACCTCTGTTTGCTACCAATGGATCTATACTTTACGACTATCTAATACTGCTTCTAAGACTTAAATTCTTAGCTTTCAGAACATATGGCTACAAGTTCCACAACTACTTTTTTTTTTTAAACACAGCAGACTTGTTTCAAATCAGCTGCCTCAAAATGCCACTGCTTGCACTGAAGTTTTGAGATAAAGCAGGTAATCATTCCATTCTTCAAGCTACTCACAGTTATATAAATACCCGTCATAATCCCCCTCCATTGTCCTTTTTCCAAGCCCAAGAACCCTTAATGTAAATACTCAAGCCACTGATAGTTCTGATCATCCTTACTGCCCTTCTGCGGTACTTCCATGTCTTTCACTCAGTGGGGCAACCAGAAACACGTACTAGATGCAACATAAAAGAACCCAGCGGATTCTGATGGAGGAACGACATTTCATCTTCCACCCTCTGCTCCTTCACTAATCATTTGATTTTTTAAACTACTGTTAAGCACTGCGGCAATGTTTTCAGGCCATTTTTTGTCCTAGCTGATAATTCAAAACCTAGCCCGCGATTACTCCAGCATATTTGGAGCTGTGTCCCTTCCTTCCCTCTCATGTTCATTACCCAACAAGTTCTAGCTTTCATATTGACAAGCCACTTGGTATCGTGAGAGCCTTTCCAACCCTTCTAAGTTTGGGTTTGTTTTGTTGTTGGTGGGGTTTTTTTGTTTGTTTTTTATATCTATTCCTAAAAAATTTACATCACCAAACTTTGCTACCTTGCTACCCACCCCCGTGACAATATACACAAACAGCTCCGATCCTAACAAAGGTCTCGGCAGCAAGAGGTTTTGAGCACTAATGTCCCCCCACTGTGAACACTGAACTACCCTTCATTCCTCATTTTTCTAGGAGTTAACCCACAAGGACATCTCTGATAATTACATAAGGGTTTAGTTACTTCAAGAAATGAAGAGATTTTCTTAAGATTCTGAGTACGCTATCAGCTGGATCAGCCATATCTATGAAATTGCCGATTATTTCAGAAGAATCCTTTTACAGCGATAAAGCATTTCCTCTTCAGAGCTCTGTCCATTATTCTCCAAAACATCATATTAATATTTGTATGTCTGCTGGATGCCTGGGAAGGAGATCCGAGTTTTATTGCCACAAGCCTGCTGAATGATGTGAAACAAATCCTTTAATCTCCCTGTTCTTTAGTCTGTCCATTTGTCCATAAAATGGGTATGATACCTGATGTAACTGTATCACTCTACTGCTTGCTGTTTGTAATGTGCTGGAAAACTTGTCACAAACCCAGCTGAAGGTGAGAAAGAAGTGTCACTGCCTCAACACAAGAAAACAGGGAGAAGTGGTATGGAGGGAGAAATACAGACACCATTAATCATTCTGCTGCTGGCAGCTGTATGAAACAGTCACCTGAGTTTTGACCACTGCCCAGCTCTGATGCTCTGCCCAACCCATAAATCACCAGCAGCTGGTTTCACAGGGGCAGTTAAATTAAGAAAGAATAGAGCTCCTGGAGGAAGGGAGCTTCAAAACCCCACTTCTGTCCACATTGGATTCACACTTCCCTGTACACAGGGTCACCCCAGACCTGCTTCCTCCTCATCAGCTAGAGGAAAATACACCAGTGGGCAAGAGGGAAGGGGAAAACACTCATCACAAAATCGTAACTAAAAGAATAATTCATATAGTTCCTGTTCTGCTATGATTGCGTCTCAGCTGAAACCCTCCTTGGGGCTCTGCAGGTGCCTTCCAGATGATCCTATCTGTAAGGAGTTGAGTCACGGCACTAACTCCCAGCTGCAGTATTTTATGGAGAGCAGGAATGATATCTCAACCACTGTTCGAACCACCCTCATTGAGGCACCTAACAAGTCTCCATCACCCCACCCACTAACACTAAGAGGGCATGGGCATTTCCTCAGTAAGCACAGAAGGAGCCTCAGCCGTTTGCTGACTAGGCTAGGTATCTAACATTGCCCTTCTTAGTGCCAGGCAGCATTTCTACTGCAGGAGACGGGAAGGTGCACAGTCCTACTCTCCCCACTTTGTGTGAATCCAGCACGTCAACCTCAAGTGCAGGCTAAACAGATGATTCAAGCCATACAGCATTTCCAAGACAGACCCCTCCATCACCTACCCCACAGCAACTCTGCTGTGGACAGAAGGTAACAGAGCAGGCATGCTTAGGAGTAAGCCGCTCTGACAGAACTGGGCTCAAAGAGCATCTCACACTAGCTTTCTTCCATCCCAGCCCAGACCCTTGAAGGAAGAAGAAAAGGGAAGCGAGCGTAACCCTGACAGCCTGAATTGACTTCATCAAGCCTCCAACACGACCAGTGACTGTGCAGAGTCCAGATTTGCCGGAGAAAGAGGAGGAAGTGAAACTCAAACTGGCATCAGAACTAGACAGAAGATGTTTCTGGAATCCAAATCATCACAGAGCACTCCCAGCATTTCACCAGGGCTTTGCAAAGGAAGGTTGCTCACTTTCAGCATGTTTACAGTACATTTCCCCTGTCACAGAGATCTACGTATTCTTTTCAAATTTCATGTCTTTTTCCTTCCATTGTGCTCACAGAACATTGCTTCCTGTTGTTTTGTGTCAAGATTTGCAGGAAAACAAAGGTCATTTCATCCTTGCTGCACTGTGGGCACATCTATAGGGATTGCAGTTCCACGATCAAATCAAGATAAGGCCACTCAATTGTTTATAAACACAAGACCTAAAATCCTCAGGGAACTCCCTATCAAAAAGCAGTATCAACTAATACTTTTAGTTATACTGCCATCAATAGCATCTGGTAATCAAAACCAGAAGATCGCTATTTGTTATCAGCTTGAACATTAACTCACATGACAGTTTAACATGGGTTCAGTCTTGTTAATAATACACAGCTTTTCTGGATCTGTGCTTGGCAGATGCATGCACACAAAAACCCTTAGGTCATTCTGACAGCTGTTTATGAAGATTAACCCCATCCCTTTCATGCCTTTAGCATGGAGTACCACCAACACCTGTTTTTAATCCATGTCTCCCCCGTACCTAGCAAAAGAATAATAATCAAGTTTACCTTCAATGTGACAGCTCTGTTATATTCAGTATGAAATGCACCGTCCCTGTTGAACAAGGAGTGGGGAATAGTGTTAACTTACAGTAGCGTTGCTGGAAATCATACAGCTGTTCTCCCTCACTTCTCACTAACTAGAATAACATTATCCTGCCAAAGCCACAGAACTAAGCAGAACTGACACCACAGCAATTTAAGGAGGGAGGGGTAGGGAAGAGCGAGGAAAGAGGGAGGATGCAAAAACAATGTCATGCAAACAGGTCTCTAGTAAATAATTCCTCTCTGATGCTTTAACAAGAAAATTTACTAATCTTTGGAGATGCAGCTGCTTGGTGTCTCTTACATTTACAATACTCCCACTCCTATTATTTTCTGAAAAAAAAATAATCTTACACTCTCACTACACTTGCCTTTCCCCAAGCATATTACAAAGTACTGCCCCAAGGCAGAAAGGAAAGCACAGAGGTAAAGCCACTTCCCAAGGCACATGCCAGTAGGCAAGTGACAGAGAAAGCAAGAGATCCAAATCTCAGCCATCAACGCTGTGCGTTGGGTAGTTTTAGTTCACTGGACATCTCTCCCACAAGTCCAGCTCATGTTTTTAATGTATGCTATTCAACAGCAGAGTAAACTTAACTTCTGCTACAACGCATGCTTCCAAACTGAAGAAACCATGAGCAATTTCACATATCAGAGGGCACAGGAGAAACAAGAAGTCCTTATGCAGCAGCAGAACAGAGCTGCAAGGAGAAAGAATAGTCCTAACAGGGGCATCAACAATTAGGAACTACAAATACCAGCCCAGCACTCACTTATAATGAAGCAATTCCACTCCTTCCTCCTTTGAATTAGGATCTACTTTCATCTTCTTGCATAATTTTCGGCTTTCAGTGTCACTGCAAAAAACACATATTGGAAGAAAAATGGTTACAAGAAAAAGAAATCAAATGCATTCAGTTCTGAAAACTCATTGCACTGCTTCCTCTTCAGTAATTAGTTGCACCTAATGGTTAATTTAGAAGCTGCTCAGCTAAGTTTGTGTGACAAGCATTGCGGAAATCTGCATTAGCCAATTTAATTCTTTGGTTTGCCTGGTCAGGACACAAAGGACTATGTTAAAACCACAATGTCAGGCTCTGACCGTCAGAAAAGGAGTCCATTCTAGCATGTCCAAGTACCTCTGAGCTGACCTTCTGTCCACGGGATTAATATAAAATTCAGGAAATCAACTTTCAAGACTGTTACTGTGAGGGTGGTAGCCAAAGAGCACTGTTTGTGAAAAGATTCAAAGAGAAAAAGCAGGTCAGCTTTTGTGTCTTGCAGAAGATAACTCAAAAAGAAGAAACATCTCCGTGGCATCTCCAAAATCAGATTGGAAGTGGCCAGCCTTAAAAAGGTCTCACAGAAAATAAAAATCAATCCATATTTTGGAGCCCCAAGCCCAGCAACCCCATCCACAATACGTCTGAGGGATGTGGCCTGGGCCCTTACCAGGGAAGCAGGTGGTTTTCAAACCGGAAAAGAGTGAAGTGCTTTCAGCTCACGCCACATTAGGCTGAGTTAAGGAAAAGGGCCACGGGAGAAAACTGCACTGTTGGTTAGGTGGGAGGTAAAGGGTCTTTGTGGAATACGCTGTCCTAAATGACACAAATGCAGATGTAAGTCTGCTTCAAGCTGAAGCGAATGTGAAGCGACCTGGGGAGATGAGTGAAGCAGTGGGACTACAAAGAGAAGAGGATGATTCACGCCGATGAAGCTAGTCTTTGCATTGACAAACAGCAAGATTAAAAAGCTTGAAAACTTGTTCCCAGCAGAGGACAACTCGTACTTTTTGCACAGATAAATCAATTTAGAAAATGAAAACACTGAAAACCCATCAAGTTTAAACCAATTAGAGATACATTAGAGGCATTGAGATGCAAGGGTCCCACCAAATGAAGTGCTGCTGCCAGCACTGGTGCTAATTCTACCAATGTTCTCCAGCTGCCTTTCTGCAAACGGGAGGAACAACAAACAGTAAGTTTGCAGTGTGCTGAAGATGACAGCACACCTTTGTGGAAACTTCCCAAACGGTTATTTTTAGATGGAAATAAGGAAGGGGATACTATAGACACGTGCATGGGAATCAGAACGTTAGGCTGAAACTGAAAGGAATAATTTAAGGAACCAGCAAAGCACATAACCACCTCACCAGTACGGAGCACTTGCAACCCCCAATTCTAGAGAAGCATGTTTCTCCTAAGAGTGTTACTGATTCATGTCTATCCTACGTTTTCAGATCATAGCCAAAGCCAGTCACTGCAGCCCCTAAACACTTCCTTGGCTTCTCCAGGAGGTTGGAGATCCAAGCCTGAGAAGACAATGATCTTCCTATGGTTTGCTGTTGCCTTTTTTTCCCCCCAGACTCCAGTGGAAGACGGAGCTAAAACATGTCATCTGTTCACTGAATAACATGAACATCCCTCCTTGCAACCAAACCAGGTTGCAAAACAAGTAACCTGGATTTGGAGTTCGGCCGAGAAAGCCAGCCACACCACCAAACCTGGGCCCAGAAATACCCTGTCTTCGCTTACCTGCGGTCCTCCAACAGTCTTGTGGGCTAAACCTAGAGGACTCACAGGTCAACAAATCTCACGAGGAGACACCAGTTTCAGACCCCTGCCCCTCATCTTGCCCCAGACACAGATCTAGGGACACAGACCTATGGCACTGCTGGAGTTAAATGTTTGGCAGTCAGCTTAGGTCAGCCCACGTTAAGGTCAGTTAACACTTGTAAATATCCTTCTAGACACTCCCAAAAGCTTCCAGGATATACAGATGTTTGTGGCCACCTCAGCCTTGTCAAGACAAAGGTTAGGTGGTGGTGGAGGTAAAAACTGTAATGCTGAACACCTGCCTCTGGCAACAGGGTCTGTGACACCCCAGGATGTGGTGACAATTGTTCTGGCATGGGCAGAGGAGCAAAATGGGTGTCGAGACAATTCTGTTGCCAGTTCTGCCATCAATACAGTGCAACTTCAAAGAATGCGGAGAAAAATAGGGAATTTTTCCTTGTTTATCAGTTGAGTGAGCCTTTGGATCTCTAGAAAATTTCTGCAATGTGTATAGTTGGAAAGGCTGCAAAATATGACCCCTGCGACGTACCTGTAAGCGAGGCACTAGCAACTCCTACCACTCCAATGCCTACCAACTCCTTTCCCGTTTGCATGAGCTTCTATTAAAAAAGGAAAGATAAGAACAGCTGTTTCACTAGAAGGAACAGACTAAGCCAGCCCTGCTTTCAGGATTGCTCCATTTTTAGAGATCCCTGTAGCTGCTTGAGTGCACAGCCATTATCGCAGGAAAGCAAGCAGCAGTTTGCGCCAGTATGTCTCTTGCTATTTACTGGGCTGATTCTTTGCACCAGTGCATTGGGAGTTTGCTCTGTTTATGCAATCTATCCGCACTGATGCGAGGGATGGAAGAGGAGCAAATTCCCCGAATAGGAAATGTCCAAATATGTATCGGTAATTTTTTTTCATGCATCAGTGTAGATTTTTGCACATGCCAGACCCACCGATTCAGATGCTATGCTGAAGTTGCTCTGGAAAAGGCAGAAAACGAGACGTGCAGAAACAGCAGAGATGGACCCATTCTACTTTTCCTTCTTCTTTCATTTACAGCCAGACAAAAATAACCTGCAAAGAGCAGCCCTGCTCTGATATCACTTGGTAATGACCATTATCCTTAATACGAGTAAATATCAACACAGATGCAGCCTGCTCTGAGATTCGCCTCCGTTGGATCGCAGCCAACAGCCTCTCTCTGAAGACGAGCTTCTCAGCTCCCACATGGGAGAGGGTAATTAGGACTCCGGTTCTTACAATTTAATTATGCCACTTGAAGAGGCAATGTAAGAGTTTGTTATAACAACTGAAGCCGGGGGACGGGACGCTGATGGACAACAAACAAAATGCCCCCAGAATCAGCCCTCTGCCACCCAGGCCAAGACACTCCAGGTGTTGGCTTGAGGGTGGCTCAGTGACGTGTCCCCAGCAGCTGTCCTTGGCTGCCTCGTGGCATTTCTGTGCAGAGCAATTCAAACTTAGCAGATCCCTGCCGTGCTACTGCTGAAAGGGGCCCCGCTTTGCCTGCGGGCATTCCTAAAGCTTTCTCTCCCTGGAAAACCATCCAAAGCATCACCTTATCTGCAGTATCGCCCGAGGACCCAACCAGCAGCCACACGGTAATAAGGTCAAACTTTAAGTGGGGCATCAGCATGGCTTCCCTCCCCTCCCACAGGCGCATTCCCCACACTCCCCGCTCCTGCGAAACCAAACTGGAGCTTCAAAACACTCCTGGAGAAGCAAAGACACACAGCAGCTTGTATAAAAGGTCTGAGTTGGCCTAAGCAAGGAATCTAAACAACAAGGACAGCACGCATCGTAGGAACACCTCACCCTCTCCAGGCACATCCCGGTCTCCTCTACTGGTCGGCTGTTCTGTCATTGGGGGTTACGGCGGAGCTGGCAGAAAGCCCCAACAGCAGCACTCCCTGCAAACCTCTGAAGTCCCTTGTCAGTGCTAGCTGGCATGAATAACTGCTTTGCAGGGGCAGCCATCTGCTACCAGGACGGGAGGAGGGTGAGGGGCTTGCTAAGGAGATCTGACCTCCTTCGGATCACAACCGGCGAAGCCAACATCCAAAAGGGACTCGTTCCCACAGGCACTCATCAAGAGCGGTGCAGGATGCTCTGCCGCAGGCTGGGGAGCTGCTGGCTCGTGGCCAGAAGGGTGCAGAAGTGGGGAGAAAACCTGGTGGCAGGAGTTACCCACAGAGAGGCTTTAGCACCAGCCTGGTAAGGTAATTCAGAGAGGGAAAGAACAGAGCAGCTAACAAAGCTAGGCAGGAGGAATACAAAAATTAGTTTGGCTGCACCAGGTCCACACAGATTTCTAAAAACAAAACAAGTCCAATCTGGACAGATCCTGACTAAGAGACAGTGCCTGGAGGTAGCAGTACAAGACACCAACCTTGGGGCAAATTCAGATATTGTCCTGGCAGGTCACGAAGGCAGCAGGGTAAGACCAAACACCTGCAGCACCAGCCTTTCTCACAAGCACAAACAAGACCTTCTCCAGCTCCCTAAATACTGCCTTTATCATGTCCTGCTGGCCTCCGGCTCCTCAGCAAGATGGGAAAACAACCCCACAACCACTGCATCCTCTGGGGAGGAAGGGTCTGGAATGACTGTCAGATGCTCACTCAGCAATTGACGAAAATGCCATCAGGAAGTGGCCATCTCCAGTTGCCGACGTAGCAGCACCGTCTGCGTGTGCTGTGCAGCCATGTCACTCAGATGGTGCTGGCGTCTGCAACGCTTCGTGACGCAGACGGGACCAAATCTTCCTTCTCGCCTGTACCCACGGCATTCCCAGGCACCAGAGAAGTGATTAACAAAAACACTGCGGCAGCACCGATTTAAGTAGCAAGGTCAGTTTCTGTGCGTGCACCCACACTATCTTGCTCTCCCATCAGCATATTACATAACCGCAGGAACCACAGCTCTCACGGTCTGTGGAGCAGATAAAATCTGTTTATCTGTACGTCTCTGAACCAGGGCTCAACAACACTCCTAAGTGATGCTTCAGCAGTCCCTTGCATCAGTTGCACCTGTAGACCCCATCAGGATGGAGGCTCTGCTGTACAGAAACACTGCCACTGTCCCAGCAGCTGGAAGAGATGAGACTGAACAGGTCGGGAGGAGGAGCAGGCAGGTCTGTAGCGGGGCTGCCCATAAAACAAGCCTTCCAACACTGGAAAAAGCTTTGGAAGGCACCAGTCAAGGCTGTCACCAGGTTATCAGTGCGCTCTCTCGCTACTGCCTCTGCTGTTTAATTGCCTTCATTCCCTTACACTGTGGTGAAAAGCAGCATACAGAGAACAATTCCAGTTATAATTTCAGGGCAGTGCGGTTTCAGACTACCCCTCAGAATTGAATTATCAAACAGGGCTTCCCGGCCCAATGCACAGCCTTTGCAGTGCCCTCTGGCTATCTTCCAGAGAGTACCCTCTCCAGACAACAGGCTGATGAACATCCTGAGAAAGCAGGGAGTTGAGATCCTGCCAAACAACTAATTGAGCTTCTGACCCAAAACAAAAAAAAAAGGCAGCAAAAGGGGTGTCAACGCCAGAAATTTCGACAAGCCGCATAAAAATAAAAACCGCGTTTGTACTTGCAAGCCTAATCTGAAAGAGGAAGTCATTAGCAGTCAGTTGTAGTTGGATTTGCTCCTACAGGGTTCAGAAATCAAAAAACACAATTCATTAGCCATTGTGCGTTGGCCAATATGGCATTTTGACTATGCTCCTTCCAATCATCAACCCTAGGCTCCAACAAGGCCATTCACATCACAGCAGCTTGCATACTCTGCTGACCAAATGAAAACAGACCGACGTGCCCAAACCCCCTCCTCTCAGGCTGGGGGCATCGCCTCCGTGTCATCCTCCCTCCTAGTCTGGGGTGGCAGCTGCCACAACCTCTGCTTATTGCATCCCCCGTTTGTAAGGCTCCTCATATTCTCTAACAATCCCAGACCCTTCTGTATCACTCTTGAGACAGACCTGAAATAAAAAAAAAATAAGAAAAATCACTTCTCAGACCATCAGCCTGGCTTGCAAGAGCACTTCTCCAAAGAGCTGTGCTGAGCAGCCAGTGGCCGGTAACAGCTTACATCTACTCGAGCAGAAAACACACACACAGCTCTTGGTGCAGCCAGGCACTTAGATACCATGCTCAGCAGTAGGGTTTAGGAACCTGCAGACAAACAAAATAGGAACAGGACCCAAGAGAGATGGACACAGAAGAAATAAAAACAGGAAGCTTAAAACGTTGGATTTGTCTTTGAAGAGGAAGCAACGCTTTGTCACCGTTCTAGATTCCTTATGGAAATGAACTTACAAAACAAGTAACAAGAGCAGCAGGTTTCCATGGCACAGAACAAATGAGCAGCTCAAACAAGGCGGTAGACAAAAAGCTTGAATCTTTTAAGGGATGGAGAATGCGAAGACCAGAAAGGGAAAACACGCTGCTGGAAAGAATTAAAGATTCAGATTAGCAGACTGACAGGGCAGTCTCTCTTCTGAATTTAAGGTTTGATTTTCCCCTCCAGAGCACAGCAGAAAGCCCCTTTGTGACCCACAGGGCAATCTTTGGAGCCTTCTGCTCCAAACTCTCCCCCTGAAACGTGCCAGGAATGCAAACAGAAAAATCCCTGTGCTGTGGAGACCCAGCACCAGCAGGCATCCAATAAAAATGACTATGCCCATTAGTCAATTAGAGAGACCAAGAATCTATAGAAATGAGATCGAAAAGAAGTCTTTTCCCAAAATTAAAACCCATGAGATTAATTCTCACTAAAAGCAAGAGTGAGCTAAAGAACAGAAAGAACCCCAAGACAAAAAGGTGACAGGTATCATCAAACAAAACCAATTAAGGAAAAAAATTATACAGTGTAAGCTCCAGCCCTGTAGAAAGTCAGTAATAATGTATGTTACTTTCCATGGAAATATAAATTAGTAAGAGGCACTCAGCAGCACACGTACCTGCACAGAAATAAGGTGCACACCTGGCAAAGGAGCTACCAAAGGAACTTCTAGAAATGCAAAACACTTGAACTCTCTTTATAAAGATGAAGCCTTCCTCTTCAGACATGTCCCAGCCATCTCTAACCCTCCTCATCTAGGTGCAGAGGGACACTCTCCTAACCTGGGCACAAGAGCACCAACAGTGTACCTTTGAATTCATCCTAAAGAAAACCACATGAAGGCAGGTTCTGGATGTCCCACCTCCAGGCTCGAGGAAGCTGCAGCGTATCGTACTGTTCCTCTGCCACCTCTTTTATGACTTCTTGCTGCATGATGAGCCTGGAGAGCACGTAGAGGATTTTTGAAATGAAGTAGTAACTGCAGGAAAACCGAGGTAACTTCCTGTCAACTCTTAGCTCATTCACTCCTCATTAAAGACTGAAAAATTACAACATTGAAGATTCACAGTTAATCACTGCCTCGAGGCAAAACACGACTCGTGGCACACACACACGGGTAGGCTGACACCGCGATAGGAACCCAGACTTGTATGTCCAGGCACCAGAGTGGATTTCAGCTAAATGCTCTGTATTTCTGAGTTAGTGCAATACCCCAGACTGAACAGGTTTATTATGTTAGGAACCAAGAGCTTACCTACGGGAAGGTTTTTGAGGATGGAGCAGCACTTCCTGCACGGTCACTCTGACTGTGAAGTAAAATTGCTTTAAGGTGATTCGGCATCAACTGCACAGCGGTTACAAAAGAGATGGGAGGAGGAAGGCATTGGAAATCCGTGCTGCAAATGCACAGTTTGTCCATATAAATCCCACCCACACAAGGATCACATTGTCAGTACAACTATGCTTGCAAACCATTCCTTATGGATACCTGGCCTACTCTCCCCGGCCTGGCTGCGAACGGACTCCACCACTGCCCTTCACCTTCAGGGCAGCTGAAGTAAAAGGCAGAAATCCAAACACTGCAGACATACTCGAAAGGGGCTACCTCAGTGCAAGCATGCTCCTTTCTTCTTTATTTTTCTCTCCCCATTAGATCTGGTCAATTTTATTTGCAATTTCAAAGCTTTTCATCAGCTTTAAAATTCAACTACAAGAAGGAAGATGAGTAGACTTACTCCCAAATAACTCCTATTTCTGATCAGCTTTATGGGAGCGAAGGTAGAAACTAAAGAGCAAAAAGACACTTAATGCCATCTGTACCAGCAGCCTTGTTTCTGAAATTTCTCTCTCCTGTTCCAAGGCATTAAATAAATTAATTTATGATTGTGTATGGATAAAGCCTTACTGTATCAAAGCATTAGGAAGTGAAAAATTTGGGAAGAAAGATTTTATCTAAAAGGCATACAAACACAGAAACTGGGGGCACCCCAGAAGAGATGACTACTTACTAGGTTTAGCTCTCTTCTGAGCCAGCAGATGTTTAGATACGTAGCCTCGAAGGGGCCGCTTTACCAGCCAGATTTGGGTGGGATGCTGAGGGGAACACCTCACCCCTATGCTAAGTGTCACAGCATTGCAACACTTAAAAATAGCTTTTGGGGAAAGGGACTACGGGAATGACACAGGACACCAAAGCAGGAAAAGTGGAATTAAAACCAACCAAAAATTAGCCAGACATTTTAGCCATATGGCTCTTCCTCTTCCTAGCAGTCTGATGTGCTAAAGCCAAGCACATGCGCTATGACAGCAGATGGGAATCACACAGCTTTGTTTATGTTTGGGACCTACAGCAAAGGGAACCATGCAAGCTTGAGCAGGGAATATTTACCCAGAGCCAAAGAAACGGGTGCTTTTTTTGAAAATACCAGTCTACACAACTGGGTAGGAATTATGCTAAAAATCAAACACGCTCACAAGGAGCGCCACCCACATGCACTGCGTGCCTGGTCTGCAATTCCACAGGGCAGCAAGCAGACACTTTACTCAGGTATTTGATTTCTGGTAAGCAACCATGCTAGAAGAACCAGGAGTCCCAGACATGGCTCTCCTCTCTTTGAGAAAACGCCAGCGTCCCTCTGGTTCAGGGCTGCCCCATCAATAGTCTCACACATTCCCCGCTTCTGCCTACCACAGGATTTTACAGTAAGAGCAATTATGCTCTGGACAGAAAGAGCTAATTTCAACCTCTTCTGCTACCTCCCCAAAGCTGCACCTGACCATAACGCATCTTATAACCCTGCCGAACACTTTCCTCTCTTCAACACAGCCATTTTACTTTCCTTCCTCTTCCACACGCTATTTACACTCTTCCAGATAACTTTAGTCCTTGGCCACCCCATGGCCCCTATTGCAAAACCTTCTGAAGAAGAGCAGAGGATAACTTTATACGGATTGCTCTTCAAAACCAGATCTCAGAGAATCACAAGACAGGACTGGGTCTTTGTCTGCTTTAGAGACGAGCAACAAAAACTGCCTTTCATTCAAGCATTAAGCTCATCTCATTCTGCTCCCACACACATCACTTTGTGCCTTTTACTCACCACCATAAGGATTTGTCAGCAAGAGTTTCTGTTTTTACATAAAACTTTTACCTGAGTACATCTACGCTCAACCCCACTTCTCATATGGCTCAGAAGACGGGGGTTCAGCAAGAGGAGGGACTCTGCAGGATGCAGAGGCTCCGGACCACACGTACGGGATCAGCCTGCCCACGCAGCACACACCAGGTCCATCGCACCCCAACTCACATTGCATTGCAGCTGGATGTGGAGATCACACAGCAGGACAGCACACCTTCTCTTTGCAGGCATCTTAAGCTTTCGGCTCCCTTACGAATCCCTTCCATTTTCAGAACTTCTATCAGCCTGCTACTAAACAGAATTCAATAAATAATCCTGTCCCCATCTTGCTTACACGCCTACCCAACAGCATCTGAACGTGCTAAATGAGCAGTGCCCATTTGTGCTGCTGTAGCATTTTTCCTTTCAAAGTTCTCCAAACTCTTTATAAACATTGACTAATGAATCAGGCAATATTTATCCAACTGCTTGGAAAACAGATACACCTTTTTCTGTTTTAAATGGCACGAATTAATAGCAAGGACTCAATGGCAGAGCCAGGAACAGAAGCTGGGACAGACAGCTCTTGTAAGAAGGTGTCTCCCTGAGCACGAGTCCCAAAGCACTTGCTCACAAGACCGATCCATCTCTCTGGGACAGTCTGAATCAGATTTATCAATGTGCGCTACTGCTCTAGCCATGCTACCAGCCAGCCCAAACTCAGCTAGGGAGCAAGGACCAGGTATTACAGGGAAAAAAATAAATAAATGCAAGGTAGCAGAAAGCTCTGTTTAAACCCACAGCCACAAAAAGCAGCTACCAGGCAGGAGACTGTATCTTACCAGACATTAACAACTCAATATTCTGTCATCTCACACCTCCCTTCATTCAACATCAAACATCTCAGCAAGGAATTTCTAATTAAAACATGGAAAGGCGAGAATAAAACACATTTTTGTCACATCGTTTGTAGGTCTTTTATTCATAATTGAAATAACTTCATGTTTAATTACGTACAGAGCCACATAGGCTATCTCTGCACACAGGAGCAAAAAGTGACCGCTCCAATGCTGCGAGCAGCCCCCATCTGCCTGTGTGAACCAATTCAAAGTGCCTACGCACGAGGCCCTTAGCTGCAAAATCACACACACAGGCATCCCCATGTGCACTGTGCTCCCCACAGCCCAGCTCCTGCAAGGCACTTCACCGAGGTAAGCCTCCCTGTGCTGGAAGAGAGGTACCCGGCACGTCCTGGTCCTCTGTCACATAAGCCCCGGTGCTCCAGGGACCTCCGTGATCCTGCTGCAGAGCCACAAAGCGAGTGGCAGCCTCCTGAGACCACCCAACCTGGAACTGAAAGCTTGAGCCTAACCTCTGTCTCAGGCCACAGACCCAACCAAAGCTGAGGACGGGGAGCGTGGCTCCCACCCGAGCAGCAGCTCAGGCAGGCAGCCGCAGACCTGCCCGCCCCGCTCTGCTGCACGCGGTGCACAACGCACTGCTGGGACGTGGCAATTAAGAACCATTTCCATCAGCGGAGCAACGTGTTCTCTTTCTCCTGAATACGAAGGGAGGAAGGGGAATTATAAGAAATAGAACAAAAAACACCAAACCCACAGCCAATAAAGAGAAGAAAAAGACTGCTGTCACCGCCACAGGGAAGCGGAGACACAAACCACAACTCTGCGTGGATGCCAACCTTGCCAGTGCTTAGATCTGAAGGCAAAGAAGTGCGCTACAGCGGGGTGTGAAGCGCAAAGCCAAAATTCCCTGCTAAATATCGCTGCCAAACAAGCCATTCCTTGTCAATATTTGTAAAACAAATTGAGCCTGGGCTGTAAATATCCCGGCATCTGCGTGCAGTTTGCTTCTGCACGAAGACTTGCAGATAAGCCTCGCAGCACGCTTGTGCTGGGCAAATGGCTTGGGCAGCTCCGGCAGGACTCAGCTGCTCTGGGTCCCTCCAACCAGCCCTTCGTGACGAGTGGCAGACAGCACTCCTGCATCCTCTCTCCTTATTGTTGGGGTGATGCAGGCAGCGGTTTGCAGCCACCTGTATTAAAAGAAGCCGTAATCAAAGGAAAATAAGGAAAAAAAAGTTTAAAAGTCACTAAAAAGCTAAGAGACTGATTTCAGAATGCTCTAGAGGTCTAACAAGCAAATCAACCAAAAAACTTGGTTCAGGCTCAAGCCATTTGTTTTTTTTGTGTGTGTGTGTATATCAAGACCTCCTCTGCTACCTGCCAGTCTTCCAGCTCCCCTCGTCCATGGGACGAGCTCAAGGACTGTCAGGACAACTCTCTGCTGGCAGCAGAGATAGAAGAAAAATCTCGAGTTCTATTTTAAAAATTTTCATTTTTAAAAAACTCAAGTTTTATTTTACAGCAAAAACACCGCACTTCCCTCCCCATCAAAACCATTTACAAGTTCAGGAGCAGAGACTGAACCACTGAATTAAGTGCCAATACCTGCATGGATTTCAAATGCAAATCCTAAATGCTGAATCCTTCCTTTCCTGTCCCAGAACTAAAATAAATCCTGGAGATTTATTGCAAGATATTTGGCTATTGCTGAGTTGCATTACAGCAGCATCTTGAAGAGCCAAACGGCCTCCTCGTTCCAGGAGCTGCGCACACACACCGCTTGCACGCGCACACACAGAGCAAGCAGCGAGTCCCACAACATAGAGGCAGCCTAAAACAAAGGGGAAATAAGGGACACAAAGGTAAGGTGACCACTCTGCCGTCACAAACAGAGCTGATTAGAGACTAAGGCCAAGAATCCGGCCCACTACTCTATTCACTAGCCTTCATTACTAACAACCAAAAGCTGCTCATCAGTGCTTTCATAAAAAAAGGAGACCGGCTATCAGAGATGCACCACATCCCCCCGCAACTTTCCCCTCTTCGGGGTCAACACAATTTATTTGCTGGCTCTTCAGCAGGTGGGAACTGGGACAGGCTTCACCGACCTCCGAGGGGCAGCCCTGCTTCCTGCCAGCTGATGACTCGGAGCACTCCCCGCCACTTGGGCAGAGCTGCAAACGTCTGTGCACCTGGACCAGCCCGGCAGGACGCACACAGACGGCAGGAGCGCAGGAGCCTGCGGCAGGGAGAGCGGAGCCGTGGCAGGGGGGACCATGAAAGGTTAACCGCCGACAAAAGCACACTCACTCTGAGTTACCAATGATTTATTCTGGGTCACTGCTGGATGGACAGAGATTGGTTTCTAGAACACAATTTTCAGAGATGACAGATCTGTGCACAGCGCGCAATTTGTTCGCGCCGCGGAGACCCACCCAAACGCACAGGTAGCCAGCAACCTGCTCCTCTGCAGAGCACGAAAGAGAATTTGCCACCTGCAGGCAAAGCCCTCAAGCTGCAGAGGCAGAGAGGCACTGAGATACACAAACTAAAACCACAGGCAACGTGTTATGGGGCAGAACCATGTGGAAGGCTTTCAGACCTGCGCCCCAGAAAGCGCACACCTATTCATTTCATTCCACCACACACAGGCAACCATTTACAAAAACAAGTTTCCCCGCCTTCACGTTAAACGTTGTCATGGCCCTACAAGCACAGAGGAAGTTCTTTAAGAGAAAACACATTTTAGTGAGAAACAGAAATGGGTGGACACTTCAAAAACCAAGCAGCCCCACAGCACACGCAACGTTTGCCGTCAGAGCAGAACTGCACTGCCCTCCAGCTGAGGCGTAACGTGGGATTATTCCTCGCCCTGCCTGTGGGAAAGCTGGAGCAGTCAGAGTTTCCACGCTACGTGCCCCCCATGAAAGGCGATGCTGCAGAAGGGGTCCCCAGCCTCAGGCTGAAAGCACGCTGTCACAGAAGAAGTGACAACAGCCATAGGGGAAAACCGATCCCCCGCCAGCGGCCCGAAGGAAGGCAGAGGACGGTAAGATGTGGGCTCCCTGCGGTTGTGAACAAACTGCACAGAGCGATGTGGGTTCGGTTACAGGCAAAAAGCTTCAGAGCTAGCGAAAATGCTAAGTCAGCAACAAAAGCCAGAAGGGGAGGGTGGGGGGAAAAAAAAAAAAAAGAAAAACAGCGTGTCACATACCCACAGTCTATCCAGCTTATAGTACCTCGTCCTTTCACCTCCTGGGCCACACTGGACAGTAACCTGAGCGAGCTTTCCGCAGCAGCAGCTGGAGGAAAAAAAAATAAATCACCAACAGCATTGTTACTGCACATAGAAAACCACAGCGGTGCATTCCTTTGTTCTGAAGCACTGCAATAACATCATCCCTAATTTGAAGAAACCAGTAAGAAGGGGATCAGTAAAATCTTCTGTAAACTAGAAGGAATGCTGGCTACAGCTGAACTCGGGTGGCTCCTTCCTTCCAAACCCCCCCTCAAAGAGCCCACTGGAGCTCAGACCTCCATGCGCTCCCCGACCTACATTTGTGGAGCTGTGTCCTCTCCCGCAAACCAGCTTCCATCCCCACACTGTCTTTTTCCTGTGGCTGGGCATTAACTGGTTTCTACCACTAATTAGAGCACCTCATTAAGGACCTTCATCAGCTGTAAGGGCAAGTCGCTCAGTGTGCCTGCCTGCCTCAATTCCGTCCCTGAAATACACATCTAACAACATGCTGCTGTTCTCACAATAACCCTTGGAGAACTCGAACCAACAGTCGTGAGGAGCTCAAAACTATGAGCAGAAAGCACCCAGAGAAGACCCTTCCAAAAAAATGGCTGCATAATAAACAGTCAACTGAGATTTTTATAGTGTCCTGACATGTGATGATTTTGCAAACCATTTCCATTTCCAAAACACTCCCATAAATGGTATTAAAAATAAACAGAGAGGAAAAATGGGACAAGAGCTCAGGAAAGAAAGATACAGATTCAAATAAGCATCAGTTCCCCCAAAAGTCTAATAAGAAACTGTTTCCTGCCTCAATAAAACAGAAAAAAAAATCCTGGAACTACTTTACCTGCTGCTGCTCCACAACCAGTTCACCTAATTGAATTTAGGAATGGCTATATTGGGGCAGATCAAATGTCTACGTAGACCAATAACACGTCGCCAACAGTGGAGAAAATGAAGACCCATGGTTTGAGCAGATGAGGAGAGCCAGCAAGCAGTAATAGTTCCCCTCAAATAATTTCTAAGCCTCCACAATTTTTATCTCAACAATCTCCTGAGCCAGAAAGGGCTTTTTTGTATTCAACAGCCTTTGCTTGGGCCCGATGCCATCAGAGCCTTCAGCCCACTCACGTTAGCTCTCAGGAAACTCTCCTACCCCCAGTGCTGGTAACACTCAGCCGCCACCTCTCTCCAGCACAGGGATGTAGACAGGCGTGGCAATGCTTCCTGGGTACTTACAGCAGAACAGATTGAAGAACTCCATTAACGAAAGAATGCAAATTAAACAGACCTGTCCCACAAGACTCACTAGCTGTGCAGCCCTGGCAGGACATCCAGCTGGCAGGAATAACTAAACGCCCCCTGTACACAAGGACATCTCCTGAAACCACTGAATTTTCTGCATGGGATAGGGATACTCATCGAGTTATACTCAGCTGAGAAGCAAAGCCTTTGTTTCAGCAATATAATCGGTTGTTGGCCAATTTCTCATCACAGCTAGGGGATGTATACCTGGGACTAGAATTGCACCTCT
Source organism: Anser anser (assembly GCF_964211835.1). Lineage (NCBI taxonomy): Eukaryota > Metazoa > Chordata > Aves > Anseriformes > Anatidae > Anser > Anser anser. The sequence continues at coordinate 15,304,440 of NC_139726.1, read as the reverse complement.
ATTCTCATCTTTTTTTTTCTTCCCTTGCCTTTTTTCTTTACTGGGTGACAGTTACGCAAGAACTTTCTAATTGTGCAAGGATCGCTGTGTGAGGAAGAAACATTAATCCCACAGCCAGCTCTGCAGACAGTGCTTTAGATTGCTAAAACCAACCAATTAAATAATAAAAACAGAAAAAAAAATCTCTACAACATACTTTTAGAACAATGCCCAAAGGACAACATTTATATGATGAGTATCAGAGCCAAAGTGTTCTGGTTGGGCTACTAAAAATGAAAGCAACCACTACTTAAAGTATTAAGCGTAAAAAGAAAAGTTTCCCTTTAAAAAGCTGAGTAATACAGATGTCTCTTTTTTTTTAATCTAAAGTGTTCCATTCAAAATCAAAAAGCACTAGAAACTCTTTTCTGATTCACTTTAAACCTGTTACTGCAAAACCATTTGCTCGTTCAAGCACTCAAAGTTTCCCATTATAACAAAGCGCAAGTATTTTTGTAACAGAAATTTTCATATATGTCATTTTAACTATCTTAGAATAAGCCTGTCTTTACAAAATAAAGTTAATTCTGCGCATTTTTGTCTGCAAAGTTCTCTGATATTGGGGGGTAGGCTTGGGTCACCCCATACTGCTCTGATTTGATAAATTCAGAGCAATTCTACCAATGTCATTGCCTCTGAGATAAAACCTCTGCAACAGGTAAGGAAGAGAGTACCCAACCCACCAGAGTACCCAACCCACCAAGCAAAACGTTATCTTGCACCACTTGTCCTGCAGGAAAGTAAAGGAAGCAACACCACCAAAATAACAATGCATCTGAACAGTACTAAAGAAAATGAATTTAGTAATGCCTTTTTTTTTTTCCCTGCCAGCCAATGATTTCCATGGCCACAACAGCATTCTGCAGTTGCATACGGAGCTTAAGGTTGCTTCTCCATTTTACATGGTGCCACAAAAAAAGAAAGCACCAAAACAAACAAGGTGACAAATGAGAAAAGGTACAGAAGGAGCAGATCACAGCAAAAGGAAGAGCAAACAGACACATACAAGCAAGAGTGAACAACTATGAGAGCCTGAGTGAGAGTGAAGACAGCAAAGAAATTTAAGGGGACAGGTGGCATGACGTTAAAATGAGCCATTTTTCTCCCTCTTACACAAGCAGCTCATTTTTTATTTTTATATTTTGTTCATTAGAGTTGAAAGACAACTGTGGGACATCCAAAGCTGTCAAAAGCAAGGACGGATTGATTTCAGTACTGTAACTATCATTAAGCCTTTCAGTGTCACGAGGAAATCAAAGCTTGCAAACTGCTGCGATAAACACACCAGAAAGCTCTGACTGATGGCTTTTACAAGCAGCCATTTTGGAGACAAAACCAGAAGGTACATTTTTGCCAATGTGACAGGGCAATTAGGAGGCCAAATTAAGAAGCCTCTTCTATCTTGAAACATCAGGAGTCTCTGCACTAGAGCAAAGGACACAGGTCCTCATGTGCACACAGATGGTTGCAAACACTTGGTGGGCTGAAAGAGCTGTGGCGTTCAGAAGAACGAGAGAACTTACCAGATTTGGAATACAGAGCTAGTACGTTATTTCGTGTCCTGAGAAGCTTCTTAAAATCCTTGTGGTCACTTATTTTTTCGATGAGTGGAGACACCTTCAATGAATACCCAAATGGCGGCAGGAATGCCTACAGAAAAACAACACGAGGAACATTAGTAACAGCTTCCACACTGAGAAACAAAGCACAAACTGCTTTTGAAATTGCCTTGACCTGTATCACAATCTTGAGATGTGCTGCCTTAAATAAACTGCTATATTGATTTGATCAGCAAAACAAACAAACAAAAAAAAGCCATACACGTGATTTACTGAAACTGGACCAACACCACCCCTGGCAAGCATTCTGATGTGGAAAGATGAGGTAAACACAACGTCAATAAATGTGTTTTCGGTTAAGAAGTCATCCCCTTTACAAGTTTGTTCCTTAGTCAGATAACCAAACGAAAATTCCCATGTAAATTTAATATACTGTAACAAGAGAAGCAGCAAAATACCACTTCGAAAGCCCTCTTGTTCCTAGATCTCCGAATACTTTGAAAACCCAGCCAAGTACTTTCATACTCCACAGAAGGCAGAGAGAGCCACGAAGACAAATAACGAACCTAGGCTGACACAGAGCAGACAAATTCTGTTTTTGTTTCCTTTGTCAGTAACTGTGTCCGCATACAGCGCTAACAGCCACCACTAAAAACCCTCTCTCGTCTCAGTTCTGCATCTATGCAAAGAAATCATTTCTTTTGTTGCATCCTTTGGTCTATTTAAATCGCGACTGCTCCAGAGCAGAATTTGTCTTTTAGCCTGCCATAAAGTAAAACTAGCAAAATACGACCGTAACCTCAGCTGGGGCCTCCGTTGCTCATTTGTACTGCAATAATCTTCAATAATAATAATAATCTTATCCATCAGGCTACGCTGCCTCCCTTCTGCACAGTAATGAATTCATACTAATGGAATGATTATGGGAAGCTTAGCTGGAGAAATTATCTAGTTTACATTCACCTTACAGTAAAACCTTAACACTTAATTGCTTGGCTAAAAGCTTTAGTTCATTTGCCTAACACACACAAGAGGTTCAACGTTTCCTTAATTACGGGACTAATTCTGATCATGTCTCATTCCAACCGGGCTGTAAAATTTGCGTCCAGGGTAGATGGGGAGAAGAGCAAGCCTGTTCCCCTTGCATCCCGTGCACTACAGACGGCCGCATGCAAAAACAAGGCACTAAGCCAACCCAAGCCAGAGGACGCAGCCCCAGGCTTTACATTTCATTACAAATTCAGTTATTTGCAAACACCACGTCACTGAGGCACAGAAACAAAATCTGCACCTACGAGCCACGTTTTGCCAGCGCCAGAAGTTTTTTTCACATGCGGAAAGGGTGAGGAGGCGCAAGGGACCAGCGAGCTAGAAGGGCTGTCACCCTCGGGGCGGGCTTGGGAATTGGAAGTCACCAGAAGATGAACCTACAATGTAAAATACAAAAGCGCGAGAGGCGGAAGAGGCTTAGGGTGAACAAGTCGCCCCACTGCACAGGCGAGAGTCCCACAGATCCGACGGGCTCCCTGCAAGAAGGGAAAAAGCCAGCACGCCGCTACCTTCAGCGCAAACGTCCTCGATGCTTTATTTCAACTGACAGATGCTCATTCTTCTAAATCCAGATGTCCAGAGCTCAACCTTCCTACTTCAGGCTGATGAATGTGAATCATTTGTGTATTTTGTGAGATAAATGCATGGTGCTGTCAATCAGAGCAGACAAATATAGTTGTGCTAAGCGAGGTGAGGCAGCCGTTCACACTCACACTTCAAAATGATCGTAGTCAGGGGCTTTGCAGGAGGGATTAATCTAACGTGGACTTATGAGCAGATCTCTTTAATCCTAAATATTTTTAAACGCTTTCTCTTCAGCCCAACTTTTTGCAGTTATCCAAGTATCCTAAAGTTTTATTTCTATCTTGAGTTACAGAAGGCTAAGCCTAACCTTCACCGAAACCAAGGTTGAACACAGATGGAAAAAGTGAAACCGCAGGCTGTTCCCTCGGTTTAGCAAATCACAGTTAAATAAGGATAAGTAGTTATGAGCTCACTGCTGAGAAGAAAGAATTGGAGTACAAAAAAGCTACAAAGGCCACTTTCAACCTGACACCAAATGGTATTATGAACTTTGTGTAAAGCATCCGTACAGCTTTACCGATAGCTTCGAAGCACACGTATTTCATGTCTTTTCCAGATGGAAATGCTGTTTAGTCAATTTCAGAGATTTTTTTTTCTTATAATGGCAGAGCTATAAACCTTTTGAAAAATTGGATTCTGGAAACAGTGACAGCTTTAACTACTGCTTTGTCTGCGTTGCCACTAACAGAGAACTCGCTGCGCTGGTGGAACTGCGGGCACTTTGAGGGAGAAGCACATTGCATTGCAAATAGCCTCCGTTACTTTGCCCAATCTCTCCCTAGGTATCAATGCACGTTATTCATTTTGCTGCAGTTTAACTACAGCACCCTTCTCTGATGCTCTAGTTTAGAGCAAAACCCACTGTGCATCAGCCCTGCAGAATAAACCATTATCTGCCTTTTAATTAAGATTAATGTTGCAGCCTTTCCTGGGTATAAAAACCAGAGCTGAAGGCATCCAGTTGGGCAGAAATGCCCTGACTGCACATCTAAGGCAGCGGCAGCAATATGGGAGGTTATCAGCTGTGCTGAAAAGTTCACCGCCTTCCGACAAGCATTTGCATCGCGCGGTGTTTGCAAACTGATAAGCATTAAGTAGTTCTATGCTCTCCGGCTTTCTCCTGCTGAAATTAAGAAAAGCCCTCTCCAGGAATAAATAAGAGGCCGGTTTCCCATCAAACCTCCCAAAGAACCTGTGCTGGCAGCTCACAGAGACAAGCAGATATTTTCAGCGGGTGCCAGTCCCAGCCACGGGGCTGATGTGCCCTGCCACGAAGCCGAGGCTGCGACGCTCGTCTCAGCAGCTACACCCTCAGCTGGGCTGCAGCAGCCCGAAATGATGAGGGTGGGGAAACCACCTCATGGAAGCAGCTCTGCACTCCTCGCCAAAAGTCAGCATCACACTTGTGCACAGCCCACAGGCAAAGCGGCAGCGAAGACGAGGCTGATTTGCATGTTCTGCGCCGTACAACTGTAATTGTCAGACATGACTCAGGTAGATTTACTCCAGACGTTCTGCCAGAGTCTGCAGGAGAGCTCATCAGCCAGCCGGAGCGACCACGCTGCTTTTAGTTTCGATCCAGGGCACAAAAGGAGAATAAGCTCCTATTAAAGAAAGAAGAGGTCAAGAAAGGTGACGGTCCCTCCTGGGCAGGAAGGCTCCTCTTGCATGCCGCAGGAAGTGCTACACTCACACATATGGAACTCTATAAATAAGAAGTCAGTGAAACTCTCTTGTCACTTGAGCATCCTAAAAATTTAAAATCTAGTCACAACCACCGCTGAGAAGCTAAGAAAGACTCTAAATGCTTCAACTAAGAGCCTCCTCAAGCAGCTGCCTATCCCGGTCCCCATTAAAGCCGAAGACATATTAGGACCAATACATGCAGCATCTGCACCATCCCTCCCCAGGGAGGGTTACGTTGAGAAGAAATTGAGGTAAATACAGAGGAAGGTTTGTTTTATTTCACATTGTGTTCACACAGTGCCTAGCAGAACGGGTCCTCATCCACGGCTGGCTCTGAGCGCCGTCCCCAGTGCAACAGTCACCCGATATCCTTGGATGCAGGAAATTTCTCTAAGGCTTTCAGAGAAAGGCATACAGGAGGCAGGCTGCAAAATCCAGATCTGGTACCACTTCTTGTCTGCGTATTTTCCCCATCTCAAGATCTGAATCAGAATGCATTTTCACAGTATTTTGTACTGCGTAGGTCACGCAGCACGCACGTGGTCGCGGTGCCTGATCCAAGCTGCATCACGGATGCTCAGTAAGACGCAGGGGAACCAAACCCCTCGAGACAGCCAGTTCGAAACCGCTGAGGTACCGCTATTTGAAAACAACGCACAAAGCCACACGTGCTCTAGCTCCGCCTCTGCTCTTCAAATCAAAGCCTGTATTTAAATATTGAATCTTACCAGCTAGGTGGAAGCAGCCTGAGCAGTCAAAGAGGTGTGATTTCCCTTCTCTTCACCCACTCTCCAGCAGCTCCTTGCAGAGCTGCTGAGCATCCACATGCGTTGAAGAGCAGCGCCGCGCTCCACAGCCCCGCTCCGAGCTGCTACCCGAGACCCATCTGAGCCTTCAGAAACCCAGAGGCAAAGAGAGTTTCAAGCAAATAACTATTTGCTAATTATACTTCCAGGACTGACGCTATGGGAGAATGTGCTCATCCCTCAGGCCATGTTTTCTCAAAATCACCAAGGATCTGAGAAAGTCGGGTTTATTTCTCAAGTTCTTAATCTTCGCCGAGTCTTATTTGAGAATGAAAAATGGGAATATCTTTTAAGCAGCCATAAGAACATATTTTCATATTTTACATTTATTATTCAAATTAAATTGGATAAATGCTTAACTGCTGTTCCCACAGAACCAAGTTCGATTTATGCCTTGCTCCCCACAAAAGCTTCACAATGGCATGGTCTCTTGCTAAGGACAAGCAGCATGCCTGGAGGAGAAGTTTTTATCAACAGCAATGAAAACAGTTTTAAAAACAAGAAAATACAAATCATAGTTAAGTACGAAGTAACTATCAGAGGAGTAGCACTGTATACTGGACAGAAAAACTATTTCCTATTCTCTTATTTCCAGCTCAAATGCATGAAATATATATTTCCCTGGACACAAATTATGCATAAAAACTACAAATAGATATGTGGCTGAAACAGTGCTTCAGTGCCTGAATCCATATGTCAACATTCAACTACACTAACACTTGCATGTATAATTAGGTAGACAATTTGCAGACTGCTTATCAAGAAGAGCTAGGACTGATGTGAACACCGATTCCTGCGCAACTGCTGCTTGGCAGGAGCAGAGTCTTACACTCAAGCACAATTTCAAAAGCCCATTTTCCAGCAACATATTGACTTTGATTTCTGCCTTAGCTTAGTCGCCCACTGATGTCATTCTCATTTTGGGACAACAGCATTCAACCCACCATAAATATGGTCAATGAGTGACCCTGTGCATATGAAACAGATTGTGTCTGACAAGGCAGTTTAGGGGAATTTAGCTGAAGACCAGACCTGCCGCAGAATCCCAAGCAGTAACGGAGATCACAAAATTTAATTTCATAGTTCATTTCTCTGGAGGGGGAAGGAACGTTTCACACTCGAAAAAGATGTCTTGGCTGCTACATTAAAATGTGGTGGGGGAAAAAAAAGATAAGAAACCCCAAGAACAAGACCAGACCTCACCTGTCCTTCCCATCTCAGTTCCCAGAACAAAGCCTGTAGCAGGACAGGCACTTCACCTGAGGGTGGGTTCGGAGGCACATCCCTGTCCTGCAGTGGTGCCGCTCTGTAAACCCACAGACAAGGCAGCGACACAGCAGGTCCTAGGGTGCAGGTAGAGGGCTCGTACTGAACATAACAGCTCCAAGTTATCTCCAGGTGAGAGCAATAGAAGAACAGATGTGTTGCTCCCTTCCCCCCAGTTTGTTCTAGCTTAAAATACACGATGTTCAAATCCAAAGCTCTCATGTTTACAAGAATCACCGTTTGACTGCAGATGTTTTATCTTCCTTTTTCATCATACAAACCGCTCTTGACCTTGTGCAATAATTGCTTGCTTTTCACTCAAGCCCTCCCTCCTCTGCTATTTACATTCAGGGCTGTGCTGCTGTGATCACTGAGCCATTTGTAACAAATGTCTTCCAGGATGGATAGTGATAAGCAGGACAGTCCCCTGATTTCATTCATGATTAATATCTAAAATAGCTGTAAAAACATTTTAATCAAACCAGATGAGGGGAGACGGGGTTCTCTCTTTTACCCAAAGGTACCTCAAGGAAGCCTGCTAAGAATTGATCATTTGAAGGAAGGGCAAGAGATAGGGACACGCTTTGCCCTCCGATTTCAGCGGTCACACCTGAAGCCCCTACCATCCCACTGGGACCACACCACAATCTTTTCCTAAGGACAACCACCAGGGTTCCCATACTGCGGCGTGCTGATGGCCACCGGCACAGAGGCCACCGGACATCACCTGCGATGGGTCCGAAAAGCCGCTCAGAGGAACGCTCCAGCCAACACACGCTGCCAGAAGACCGAGAACCTCTGCATGAGGTGACTGACAGCGCTCAGGAACCACGTTCTTGCCTGACGGATTCACTTCTGCAGACAGTCCCACTGGACATTTCTGTTCCTTTTCTGTTCATTTCCCCTCGAACTCCATGGAAGAACATATTCTTATTCTGTATGTAATCCAGATCAATTAATTCTCACCTCAAGCCATACAAGGAATAAAAAAAAAAAACAAGAGCTGCTGACATTTTACTGTGGTGGGTCATGTCTGGAAGAGACTTCTGCTCACGAAGGAAGGCAAATTAAAATCCTGACACAGTGTCCTCATATTCTTTAAACTTAGACTGAAGAACGCAACAAATAAGGCATTCAACTTAACGTGGTACTTGCTATGTTCACTTTCCAAATATAGAAGATAGCAAAAATACCATGGCGACGTCAAGATTTGACTAGTCTCTACTGTTCATATTGTTCTTAAACACTGGGTTTTAAGGAACATAAGCTACAGGCATAATAGTCTGTATTAAATGTTGTTGCAAAGCTCCACGTAGCCAATTAATTGTATGGTTTATCTCTGGTTTTCAAATGCTTAGTGAAGGAAAAACCGTGCAACTATTTGCTAATTAACAACTGACTGTAATAGGGTCAATTACTAATGCTGACAAAGAACTTTCTCTTTATTATGAACACGAAGCTCACTCTCTCCTTTCCAGCCAGGCAATGCTGCAATATATATTAAACAAGCTGTTGACAAAAAAGTATTTCAGGTGTCACTTCTGAACAAGCACATTTGGATAACTTCAGGAACTAAGGGCACAAGGAAAGCATATGCTATAATCCCCCACTAAAAACTGGATTTTGAAGAAGTTTAAAGAACTATCGCCTAGCACAAGAAGCAGGTAGAAGATGCTATAAAAGGAAGACAAAGCCACTATTTATGGGACTTAACGAAGAGAGGGCAAAAAACGGCACCTGAAAATCCTTAGCACTTCATAAGGCATTCATTATCTTCAAAGCATTGCACAAATATTAACTAATTAATCCTCACATTTTTCTGCCAGGTGAGAGGCGAATAAGCTTAATTTAAACAGCTGGAGCAAAAGAAGAGATCTGCAAGAGACAAAACAAATGCAGCGTCTGAGCAAGCCGACGATCTGTGCAAGCTGTGCACAACCACACGCACATGGTGTCCCATCTCCCAAAAAACGAAGAGGTGGAGAGAAGGAGCCTATCTGCAACCACTCAGCAAATATGCTACAGGACTATGGACCCAAGCAGGCAGGACCCATGGCAGACCCAAAGAAAGATTACCTCATTTTCGTTCTGCAAGCACACAAGGCTCAGCGCTCTCCATGAATGCTACCTGCTGCTCCCACCTAGCAAAGCGCCAAAATTTAAGACCTGCTTTGCTATCACCATCTCCTGTGATTCACAAGCTCAAAATGGTGGCAGGATCAAAGTAAACCATACCTTACTTCCAGAGCAACCCCATCTCCATCAAGGAATTTAAGGCAATGTTAGGTTCTCATTGTGGTTCCAACCTGCATTGAGTTTTTCCATTCACAGACCTCCAAAAGCAGCTTTGAAGAAAGGTTAGTCTCAGTACCCCCATTTTACTGAAACGGGGGAACTCAAGGAGCCACGTCGCTGAAAAGCAAAAGAAACGGTCAACAACAGAACAAAGACAGCGTTCGTGGCCGAGTGCCAACAGCTCTCAGCAGAAGCATCACTGCTGGTGTCCACGCCGTGCCTGCAGCAATGTCCCAGTCCTTCTAAAGGGAATGGGAGTTTCGGCACCGATGCCCACGGATTCAAAATGCCAATCCAAAAGGTACGGAGCTGTGTAACAAAACCAGCCCTGAAAGCCAAGGTTTGCTTTGGGTAGGGCATCTGAGGAGATGGAGCACAGCCCATGCCACAACTTTTATAAAATCTATATTTAAGGAAGAAGCAGACAAAGCAGGAATAGAGGACAGTAAGTAAGGGATTTGCTCTCCGCAACGCCATTGCTCCAAGTGCAGCGAGGCACTTCCCAAAGCAGCACCTGCAGTACAAACAGTAACAGCGAACGAAGAGGCACTCCTCAACTCAAGCCCAAGGGCCACAACATCAAAAAGAGAAGCAGAGCAGCACCCTGCAGCCTGCCTGCAAACGCACCTGAAGCAAAGCCACCACTGAGGCCACCGCAGCCACAGCAGGGCTACCTGCAACACACAGGGAGAGCCACATCCAACTCCTCCACCTGCCTGGATGCACAAGTCCATGCCCCTGCTCACCAGGGCACAGCAGCGACGTTACCTGGGACCTGTTCAGATTTCAGGCTCAGGAAGCCTGGCACATTGCCTTAAAAGCTTTCTTTGAAGGCACCGCGCTTGAATGGCACCAGGGCGAGCAGCCTCGTGCTTCCTGAAGGCTGTAACTTGGCCACGTTCTCTTGACTCAGTTTCTCTGCTCTCACACCACCACGCAGAGCACTAACTGATCTTTGCCACGTCGGCCTGAGATAACATTCAGGCGGTGCTTGCACAGCAAACATATCCCAGATGTGCAATCCTGCTGGAAGCAGCGGCTGGCCTCTGGCAGGGAGAGGACACAGCACCTGACGCTTGGGAGGAATACAAATCCCCCTCGTTGAAGCAAACTCCTTCCCAGTGCCTCCAACAGCATGTTCAGCCCTTCAAGCACGGGATTTAGTCAACCACTCGACATACCGAAATAGGGAAGTATCTCTGAAGTGAGACCACAATTTCCCTATGACTCCCCAAGTCATTTAAGAAAAAAAACCTTCACGGCAGGCGGAGGTGGCCACAAGTCCTTCCTCACGCGCCACAGATTTGCAGCGATGCAGAAGATAACTGAGCATCTTCCCTTGGAAAACCTTGCAGCATTTTGTTCATCCAGCTTTGCAGCTTTACTTCGACAAACGCAGGAAGTCTCGCAGAGATAAGGACTTCAATTCTCGGAAGCTGCCTCAAATTTTGGGTCCTGTTTTAAAAATGACCCCTGTATTTTAGGAGCACCAAGCATGCAGAGCTCTAGCCGCTATCCCAGGTGCACTGCTGGCACTCAACACTTCCAGAAAAAAAAAAAGAAATAAATCATATTTGGGTACATAAAGAACTAGCTGTGTCAACCTAAACTGTAAACATCAAGAAGGGCAGGGCTACAAAGAAAGACAATGTTCTCGTTAACCTCTGTCCCACCAAGCAGCCAGCATTACCTGCACTTTAACTTTGCACACCGAGAACATCCTGATTTAAGCAGCCTCACTGCCTTTGCAAACATTGACTCAAGAAAAAATTAAAAGCAGGTTTTGCAATGTCACAGCTGTAGGCTAGTTTTTTTTTAATCCTGGCGTAGAGCGAGTTACATATTTCAAGATGAAAAATCACACCTTCAAGTGCAAGATAATGCAAATTGGAAGAAATAATTTAAACTACTTGTACACAGCAAAGGGGAAAGAATTAGCTGAATCAACAGCTCAATGAAGACATCTGCTCAGCATGCAGCATCACAGAGCAAATAAAATGCTCGGGCAAGTTAAGAAGGGGAAGAGAGAATAATGTGGATAAATTATAATGGCATCATACAATTTCACTGACAATGGCAAGCCTACTCTGCTCGTCTCAAAGGCAACAGGTCCGCAATACAAAAGGTCCAAAGAAGGGTAACTAGAATAGCTAGAAGCAACATATTCACAGGAGGGAAGCCTTATTTTACCTGGAAGAAAAAGATCTCTTCACCTACAAGGAGAACTCACAGCAAAACACTTGCATTAACATAAAATGAATATTACAGTAAATGAAAGTCCTACGGTCTCCGCAGACGCGGAAGGAAACGTTACACATAACTCCCCACGTTTATGTCTCTAAAAGGAGGGAAATTCAGTCCACTTGGTGCACAGCACATGCCCAGCGCAGGCAGCACGCTGCCACAAGGACCGCTGAGCCGAGTACCGGGCGCATCGGGGAGGAGGCACAGGCAGGTGGGGTGGGAAAAGGCACTCCAAGACCTCTCCAGCATTTCAGGAAGAGTTCGCCCTGCCCTCAGTTTCACTTTAACTCAATAAATAAATTAGCGAGGGCTCCGTCCGTGCTGCCAGAGTGGGCTCAGAAGGAGGCAGACGCCGTGCAGCACGCACAGCATTTCTCCAGCCTCCTGCCGAGCCCCAGAGGAAGGGTACCGGGGGCTGCCCGTCCCGCAGCAAGCAGGGGACGATCACCGATGCCGCGCTGGGGGTCGTGCCGGCGAGGTGAGCGCTCCCAGGTCGCGCATTTCAGATCTGGCGTGCTAAGAGAATTCCGGTAATTACGCATTAATTATTAACTCTATTTGCCCAGGCAGAAGGACGAGGTGGAGCTCACGCCCCGCAGCCAGCGAGGCAGCACCGCTCGGGCTAAGGGGGGCGACCAGAGGGCGACCAGGAGGCGAGCAGGACAAGTTCAGCGCGGCCGGCAGCCCCCGCGGCCCCGCACCCGGAGCCCCCCTCGCAGCAGCCGGGCTGCGGGAGCCGCACGCTGGGCGGCTGCTGCCCTCGGGCTGCGGGGAGAGGAGGGAAGCGGGGAGAAGGGGAGGGAAGGAGGGCGAGGAGGGGAAGGGGAGGAGGCGAGGCGCAGCAGGGCGATGCACCCCGGCGGCCCCGTCCCGCTCCCAACTTCGCCCAACTCCTCCCGCCGCGGGGCACGGGGACACCCCCGCGTCCGAGCCCCGTGCCGCGCCGCCCCGTCCCGTCCCGTCACTCACCGCCATGCCCAGCAGCAGCCCCAGCCCCAGCAGCGGGAGCCGCCCGCGGCGCGCAGCCCCCGCGCCCAGCCCCGCCGCAGCCATCGCCGAGCCCCCGCCGCTGCGGGATGCGGCTGCTGCCACGTCTGGCCGCGCGCGCGCGCGCTCCTGCCGCCCCGCCCCGCCGCCCCCGGGGCATGCTGGGGGTTGTAGGCGCGGCGCCCCGGCGCTGCCGCCTCGGCGCTGAGGGGCTTCTGGAGCTCCTGCTGGGGGGGCGGGTTGTGAGGAGAGGGGGACGAGGGCACAGAAAATAAAGAGAGGGGGGCAAGAGTTAAGTGGAAGAGAGGCGAAGGAATGAGGACCTGGTTTCCTCCTCCTCAGTTGTGCCCGCTTGCGAGTGTTAAATCCTGAAGGAGAGTCCTGTGGTCCTCACGTGTCTTAAATCCTACAGGAGAACCCTGCGGTCCTCTCACACCTTAAATCCTACAGGAGAGCCCTCCGGTCCTCACATGTCTTAAATCCTAAAGGAGAGCCCTCCTGTCCTCACATGTCTTAAATCCTAAAGGAGAGCCCTGCAGTCCTCACATGTCTTAAATCCTAAAGGAGAGCCCTCCTGTCCTCACATGTCTTAAATCCTAAAGGAGGGCCCTGTGGTCCTCTTGCACCTTAAATCCTAAGGGAGAGCCCTGCAGTCCTCACATGTCTTAAATCCTAAAGGAGAGCCCTGCAGTCCTCTCACGCCTTAAATCCTAAGGGAGAGTCCTGCCTTCCTCTCACACCTTAAATCCTAAGGGAGAGTCCTGCCTTCCTCTCACACCTTAAATCCTAAAGGAGAGTCCTGTGGTCCTCTCACCCTTTAAAACCTAAAGGAGAGTCCTCCGGTCCTCATGTCTTAAATCCTAGAGGAGAGCCCTCCAGTCCTCACGTGTCTTAAATCCTAAAGAAGAGTCCTGCCTTCCTCTCACACCTTAAATCCTGAAGGAGAGTCCTGTGGTCCTCTCACCCCTTTAAACCTGAAGGAAAGCCGTGCGGTCCAACAGTGCCAAACTGCAGGGGAATAAATGCAGGGAGCCTGACCCAGATCGGTAATAAACGCAGCGACTCTGACCTGGATCGGTCTGTGTGACCTCCGTTATAACGGCACTGTCTGGCTGCACCCAGGCCAACAACTCAGCCCATGCCCCCGGTTCGCCACACGCAGCGTCCCCGCTCTGCCTCGCCACGATATCCCGGCTGTCCTCTGGTAATCTGAGCACCAAAGCGGGTCAGAGGTGTTACAACTGGCTTCCCACAACCAGGCGGGATCCTCACCTACAGCCCAGTGGCCGCGTGAAATTCTTCCTTGGCTCAGAAACATCAAAGGGAAATCAAAGGCGTCTTTTTGAGTCTGATCCTTGCGGCTGGCTGTCGCCTGGGCATTACACCAAGAGGCTGGCTTCAAGGGAGCAATTTGTAGATCCATACAGCTGACTGATCACTTCAAGCGGTGATCATGAAAACTGAACACTGTTGACATTAACAAGTCCCCTGGTGGAGATGTAATTTTGCAAAGCAGAAATACACATCGAGAAAGTTATTACTATGAGCGTTTACACTTTTGTGGCATCTTTTGCGGCGGAAACAGTGCGTGCTTTCCTCAGTCACAGCTGGCTAACCTTTAGCAAACCATTTCACAGTGCTACACCTCGCTTCCCGTTTGCGGGAGGCCTCGGTTAGCCTGCCTCCAAATGGGGCTGGCAATCCTTAGCTTCACCTAAAAATGCTGGTGAATGTCCGAGCAGGGCAGCGCAGGAACCGTCAGGAGGTTGGGATGAGGAAGGATGCACAGCCAGAGAAAGACTTAGGAGAGGAAAGGAAAGGCAGGAATCTCTTCATCTACAGTGGAAGGACCCAAAACAATAAAATAATCAGCCTACCAGCAAAAGGCTTTGGATTCCCAGTTGAAGCCCATTTCAAACAAGCGATCAAACCTTCCAAGAACAGGCCACCTCTTCCAGACGCTGCTCACCTCCAGATCACTAGCCCCGAGCTGAAAGGCTTCTGCACACAACTACCCTGACTCATCCGGACCTCTAATCTCAGTTGGATATCCAGGTCCTCAAAGACTGTTTGAATCCTCCTGTGACTCCTTCGTGTAGGAAACTGTTATATCTTCTGACGCTTCGCATCACAGTTACCAGTACCAGGCAATGCAAAAGTAACCTCAGTGTGGTGGATTTTCTGAAAGATTATACAAAAAAAAAAAAAAAAAAGTCCAGTTTGGAAAGCCACAATTCTTATATAGAGAAGAAAATAAAGAGGGTATCCTTGTGACAACTACAGCTTCTTTCTTTCATTTCAGCTCGATATTTTGTATTGACATGACAGGCATTGCCTGAACTTAAAAGACAAAATCATTGAGCATTTGTCTCAGGTCAAAATAATATATCAAGTATCAGGTCTGGACTGGGCTTGCCAGTGCCAACTACTTAATCAATCTGGTTGTGCATTACTAATGAACTCGTTACAGTGGTATCCGAGTGGGCCACTATCCAGCACGCCAAGTTTTACCCTGTATCTATTTGGCATTAATATCATATTCCACTTGCTTCTTCATGATTGTAGTATTTGTATAGGGCACCTCAAATAAATGGGTGTCAGAGCACCCATTTATTCACCACTGAGAGGCAAGAAAGAATTACTGCCCTTGGATTATAGATCAGAAAACAGTAGCAGAGAGATTATGTGATTTGCCCAGGGCTATAAAACCAGACAGTTTCAGATGAGGTTCGCTTCCAAAGTCTGCATTGGGACTGCTAATCCTTACTTGTCTGTCTATATTCAAATGCCTATTTTACCAAGGATAAAATACAAAACTGGACTGACAGTATGTACGTCTGTAAGGAATTACACCTTCTGTATTTCCTATATGTTGCTCCTTTATTTGACAAGCTTTATTCTTTGTTCTCGTTTTAACCTGAGCAAGTCTCTGGCAGTTTCTCACAAAAGGTAAAATGAGTCACCTTTACCACACAAAAAAATGACAGTAGAGCAGACAGAAAAAGACACAAGCACTTTGCAAGCCAAACTGAATCCAGGGGCAATCCAGCATTCTACACTGGGACCCCAAACCACACAGCACCCAAAATGAAAGGACAATTCCCTCCCTGCCTTAACTGCATCAAGGTCTCCTCCTTCCTTCCAGCACCATCTCTTCCTTTAGTTCAGCGTCAGCCAACTGTTTTTAATCTATGGTCTTATCTCCTATAATTTTTGTGACATCTGTGTCATGGCACTGATTGCATCAGCTGAAAAGAGACATACGAGCTGGTTGCCATCAACAGATTGATGGTATTGAAGCCCTGGGCTCATCATGACCTTTCCTACAGCTCTTCTGTACATGATGAAAAGGAAAAGAGACAGAACTAGCCCTTGTAGGACTTTGCATGGGAGTGGTCTCAGAGAAGAGGCACAGCTGCACAGCGCTTTCCTCTAGCTGATGGCTGTCAGAGGGGAGAGCCTGAAGGCAGCTTTCCACTCCTGCCTCCTCAGCACCTGGAGCGGGGCTGCAGATGCAGTGTATCCATCACATCAGCTAACAAGTTACACGAAAGATCATTAGCACGCCAAAATGAGGGACACAAAGGTGCAGCTGTAATGTAGAGGATTGTTTCTTAGGCTGAACATTCCAGTTTCATACTTTTACATAAACTCTTTTTAACACTGTTTTGTTAATGGTGGAAATACATCATGAGTCTCCAGAGACTGCTGTCTGTTACTCTGCTGTAACACGTCTGTGATTTTCACCTGATTCACTCTCTGCAGTGAATGGGGATGGCATGAAGGCAAATCAGGATGGAGTTTAGTTTGAAGGCTCTTAGCCTTAATGCTCTGCAAGGATGCCCTATGCAACCATATCACTTAGTGTTTCCATTTTCTGCATCACACCCCTTTACATTTCTGAGGTCCTGAAGGACTGTGCACTTTTTGTACAGACCATGCACAGCACAAAGGAGAAATACACATGCTGTGAGCTTTCATGGGAATTTTACTTTTGTACTTTATATTTGTTGTTTCGTTCGGTCTAGAATCAAAGTACTTTTGGACCACAGGTAGACAGATGCTCTTTATATAGGAGAGGAAAAAAAGCAGTAGGTACTGCAGGAGTCAGTTAAAAGTTGTGTACAGATGTTTTCCAAACTTTTCTTCCTAGAATTTTTCCATTACAGATTTTATTGCTTTCTTTAACTCTGAGGTCTGCATGCCCCTTTAGGTTTAAGTGGACCTACTGTTAAGAACACTGTCATTTCTTTCACTGAATTTCCAAAACTGGATATAATGTGTTCCTGAGTAACACAAAAACCTTTACAGTATGGGCACCTTGCTGGCAGGTAGTAGATAATTTATGTCTCTCAGTTACCTGCTGAGAGAATAGTTTAAACAACATTAAAACAACCATTGGAGTCTAGCTGTTATGCAGTAACTACAGCAATACTGAGTGTTTCCAAAGTATTGCGGTTGAGACGGTTTTCTAGTGATTTGCAGAATCTTTATAAAACATTTGCAGGCTGTTTTACCTTGAATGCGTCATCAGGAAAGGGTCGAACAATGAACTTGTGAAGAGAGCTGAGATCTGAATCTGAATTCAGTCCATAGCACAACCACAGGTTTCCTGCATGAGGATTTACATCTCATATGATCTAGCGGGGGCTGACGTCTCCACCTGTAAAACAGAAATAGGTGCATTAGTGGAGCTTAGCTAACATCCCTTGGATTGTGATGGCACCTACATACCCCAGTAACAGGGACCCAGCTGGTTATTTTTGAAAAATATAGGTCTTTAACCTGATGGCAAAATGTTTGTCTTCACTCTGTAAGTTCACATACCGAGACTGATTCTGCCATGCTGCTCAGGGGTAGCCTCACACCAAGGGGTGGCAGTGGGGAAGTCGATGGGGCTTCTTGTGTGAGTGGAGTTATAATGCCTCTGGTCTGAGTACACGAAATATTCATGCATACAAAGGACTAAATATAAAGGTAAAATTGTAAATATATCACCAAAATATTGTTTGGTTGACCAAAATAGTGTTTGCACTACTTGCCTCAGCCTTCAATGGAGCTGCATCCTTCCACAGTAGCTGAGCATCTGTCTCTATATTGTACACAAAAAATGTATTAGCATTCAACCATCATATATTGTATATTTGCTGCAAACAATGTTCCACTAAAATATTTTTCATACATCTGTCCTATGAGAATATAGCCAATATATGCAATACACACATATTCAGTACTTTTTCCTCTCTGTATGTAGGTAGATAATTTTATAGCTACTTTTTCTATACGTATATATACACATATGCACACGTATACGTGGCATATATTAAATTAAACAGATGCTTTGTGGCAATTTATATCATTACATATAATCATAGTCATTATCCAGTCAATATGTGCTTTTTTTTCTCCATTTTTCAGCTTTCCTGGTATTAGTTTGTGTGATTAAAGTACTGCCTGTGTAAGCTCAAGATCAGCAGATGCAATTAAATGCACGACCGTGCAGTCACTAGTTACTATGTGCAGTAATGCAGACTTTAATGAGAAGGATTTCCTTCCTGACAGACCTCGTCTTTGCAAGGACCACCACTCACAGTCATATGAAAAGAGCTGCGTTGTGATGAAGCTAACATTAAAGAACAACTTTCCGTCAAATCCTTTGGCTTTTTGCAGTTGTGCAGCCAGGGTAGCAATTTAGCAACTCAGTAAGGAATTTACTAGGTCCTTAGGATTTTCTGTCTCTAAACCTCTTTCCTTCCTGCGTACTGCGGTAACCCATCTTTTAGTAGGGAAACACCACTGAGAATGCCGCATGTGAAAAGAGATTGTAGAAGAAGCAGGGAAGCAAGTGGGAATAAAGCCTTGATCCTAAACTCTTTGAAGGTAATGGATTGACTTCAGCAGGCTTTGGCTCAAGCCCCAGCTGTCAGAGAGAAAAGTCAGTAAGGGAGGGAGGAAAACAGTTGAGAAACAAGGAAACAAAGGAGGCAGAGATAAAAAATGCTGAACAAAAAAGGAAGGAAACAGAAAAAGTAAAAGGTAGAGTGCTAAGGAAAGTGAGGCAGAGGAGAGCAGTAGTGGACATCACTGAAATGTCAATAGAAAAGAGTGAGAAAAAAACAACAGCAAACAGGTTGTTCAGGAAGCAGATTTGCTCCTGCTTTTTCAGCTGGTTGTCTACGTAGCACTTCAACATTGCCAGGGAATCAGTTTATGTCATTTCTATACAGTCTTGTCTCTTGCCTCCACTGTAGCAATGAAAAGATTGTCTAAGGTGGGTCTCATAGGACAAGATTGTCTTGCAGGCTAAGAACAGGAGTTAGAAGACCTAAATTCTGTTTCAGAGCTCTGTCCCAGGGCCCTGGCAACCATTAATAAGTCTATAAAGTATTATTTTTCTCATTTTCTCCTCTTGAAATATTCATAAGCCTGGTGACAGGAGGTTACTCGGCTGCTGTTTGTGAAACAGGGAGATTTACAGACAGTTTCCACTGTGAAACCCTCTGGTAGGGTCTGTGTTGAAAACGGATGTTCCTACTGCAAAGGATCATAGTAAGGTTCAGTTGTTTTTCCAGATCTTCCGTTAAGGATATATTTATTTCACTAAGATAATTAGCAACACCTCTGTGTGGCTCTTGGTACTGTAATACAATGGTGAAATCCTTGCAGCTTTATAACACCGAGCAGGAGCTCTGCCAGCCAGGTAAATTCCTTCCTACACCTTAATTATCGAGGGTATCCACATGCCTACCCTCTCAGAAAGCCTTATCACACGGCTGTTTGCTGAAGCTGAAAAACGATTTTCTCCTCCTGGGGTTCAGCGGGAGACTCTGGAATTGCGGTACGGCCCCGGGACAGGCAGACAGCACTGTTCGCTGGGGCCCGGGAGAGGGAGGGGGATCTCCAGGTGACTTCTCCTCCCCTTGCTTCCCTGTGCCCCCAGGAAAAAGCCGAGCAGGAGGGCCAGCCAAAGGCTCCAGCCGGACGCCGCCAAAGCCAGGATCTCTGCACACGCAGGTGACGGTCTGGATTTTGCACTATAGCATCTTGGCTCTGTCTTCATTTGCGGCTTTCTCGAACTCTCTTGCTCCTACACAATTTTTTCCGCTCCTGCCTCGCAGATATCCTCTTATTCTCTTCTCTCCTGGGCCGTCTTTCCCTGTAATATCCATTTCCCAATTACATTTCTTTCCGCTTAGCTGACCTCTACATAAGATATTCGCCTCTTCCCTCCAAAGAAAGATGTAGATAAAAAAGTTCCTCTGCTGCCGTCTCCTTGTTCACTATCCTTATGCATTATATCCACTGCTCCATCTCGTGTCTTTTGTGCTGCTCAGACCATAAAGTCTTTGAGCCAAAGACTGTCTCTTGCTCTCTTTCTCAAGGGCCTACTTAGTAGGTCAGTCGTTAGGCACATACAGTAAACATCATAAATAATAACGATTCTCAGTTCCTTCTGCAATGATTTTCTCATTGGTCGCGTTTTTGGTTCCTGTATATTCTGGCTTCATCGGCTACACACACATAAAAATAGACAAAAGTGGCTTTAGAAGCCGGGAGCTTTCTAGCAGCTGGCAGGGTTATCTTGTGGTGAGTGGACCCAGAAACCACACCAGGTACGGAAAGGTTTCTGATACAACCTAATTATTTCAGGTATGATTCTCTTCATTAAATTCAACTGTTTGAGCAGAAATTTTTTATTCTGGGCATCTGCTCCAAGTTTAATTATTTTGGGAAACTTCTGCCAGAATTATTCAGCCATCTCTAAGCATTAGGCTTAGCGGATGAGGTGCCTTAAAAACTCCTGACCACCTTTACTTAGTCTGAAAGCCTCTAATTCCCTCCTCCCTTGGAGCAGGCATCTGGCCTTCATGGCGGAGTCATGCCCTTTGCAGTCTCTGTGAAGAACTGCCCAATTTTCCCAAATTAAGTTCAGATTAAAAAAGCAAACCAAAGCTGTCGTTTGCACGCGTGTAACAGCAAGCGCCTGCGTCCTCAGGGCCCCCATCTCCCACAGCTCCAGCAGGCCAGCCTGCAGCTGCACAGATCGGCTGGGCTGCTTCCCCACCCCATGCCAGAAACATAAGCCTCTTGCACGGGGGAAACTGGGTGCCTCTAGGCTGAGAAATACCGCCCAGGATCAGGAGAGAACTGGCACACGTCTGTGGGAGGCCAAGGCTGAGCAAGAAATTGCAACTTCAGATCCCCTCCTCCCCCAGATTCTAAGTGCAGAAGGAACAAAGTAGCTCACTCAAAAGTTGGGAAATGATAGATTAAGGATGTTTGAAAAACTGTATTGGCTTTCCTGAGCATGGTTTGTGAGGTGGAGTTTTTAATTACACAATTACGCTTTTTTATTTCCACAGACTCCCTAACCTGTTTGTTGCAATTGTTGGGAGACTTGTAATTAAAGGCTGGAGATAACTGGAAGGGAAAAGGCAGACCTATCGTTAATAAAACATGATCTCTATAACATTGGGCAAACTGCTTAAATGATTTTTTTCCACATCACCCCTAAATGTTGATATCTCTGCTTCTTGGCATCCAGCTTGGTATCTGATCAGATTTGCAGAAATGCTGAGCGCTCCTAAGAGAAACTGAGTTCCATCAGAGCAGTGCAGTGAGTACTTACACTGTACAGCTGACAGTTCTGAAATAAAAGGTCTTAGTTAGTTAAAAAGTATGCTCAAATATAGGGAACTCAGCCTTATATTGCCTTGTTTCAGTTCCCCCTTTATCAAGCGAAAGGGCATCCTCTTTTAAGCTACTATAATTGGGAAAACAAACTGCATGAATCACCCCATCTCTTTTGTGAAACATGCATCTGTGAATGTGAAACCCCATCTCTCTTTGTGAAACACTCTTTTGGGACATGCAAAAGACCCTGTGATGAATGTAACTCCCATCAAGGCAAAGTGTGAGTAGCATACCGTAAGGAGGCAAGCATATGTGCAAGACGGAGGATAGATTAAAATATGAAGAGCTACACATGGACTGAGCATCATCTATCCTGTGCACTGAAAGAGGAAGGGGACTGTAGAAAAAAAATGCTCAAATAGTAATGGATACCTGTTTTTCTAAGAAAACAATCTTGGAAGAAATGAACAGTGACAAGACAAGAAGGTGTTCAAAAACATTGTGTAAAAATGTGTTAAGGACCTATAAAATGGAGATAATGATACTTTTCCTTGCTAGTGAAGTGTTTTGAGAACTGCTGGTGAAATCTGCTACAAGGCTTAATGAATTATTCTTTTCACAGGAGCTATAAGACCTCGTAGAGTGACTCCAGGATAGCTCAAAGGATACTTCTGAAGGAAACTGCAGTCTAGTTAGTTAATTTCAGGAGTTTTGGAGCAAAATCCACGAGCCATCAAATCCAGTTTCATTTTATGAAGTAACTTGGTGTCATGAGCTGTAGACCCTAGAGACAAGACTACGGATTTGAGGTTATTAGGGTGACATAAGCCAGGATCTGGATTTGGTTTATTTTTTAAACAAGTTGCTTCTTGGCAGCAGCCCAGAAAAAAGCAATATATATATATATAAATAAGAGGAAGGATAGCATGGTAATAAAACAGCAACCAAAACTAGTTCTGTGCAGACTGGAGTCTGTGAAATATAAGACGAGGACAGCACTGAGACACTAATAAGGCATTGTCCAGCTGAACTAGTAAAAAGCAATACAATGAGGTTTAGTGGAGGCTGACAGGGTCACCTCAAGCTCATTTCCCCGCGTGCACCGCAGAAGGAACATCGCCGGAACGACCACTTTTTTTTTCCCCTTCTGTCAGTTATACAGCAGAAAAACTGAGCACCTGCTGAAGGCGCTTGTCAATGACAGGCAGCAAATGGTAGCAGTAAAAGTGCAAGCCGATGCAGCGAATGTGACCCAAGAAATACAGGCTGACAGTGAAAAATGCTGCAGATTTGAAGTGTGCCATAGCTCTCTGAGTTTATGAAAGCAGTAGATCTGGGCAGCTAGCATGGAAAACAATGACAGGGCACGTGTCTGAGACGTCGCTATGGACAGGCAAAAAATGCAAGGTCCTAAGCATCTCTTAGAAATGGAGTCTTACCACTGCAGTGACAAAAAGTAACCATATTCCCCATTTTTAACCTCCTGTTGCCAAATTCCCAGACCCCGCTCTATGTCATCAGCCAGACACATGGATCCCAGCACCGTCAATATAACCCATACCAGGCCAAGGAGCCACAAGCCTCTGCCTCCCACAGGCACGAGATCTCCCACGTGTGAGCTTTTATCTCGCTTTGCACACAGTTCATGTGAGCTACTTGCCACTCGGAGGAAGAAGGCTACATACCTAGTACGTGCCATAAGTACCAGGGCACGGCTGGGTTGTAGCTACTCTGTGTAGGTGAGGATTTGATAGACTAGGTGTTCAGGACCCCCAGAAGTCAGGGGAGCCCAGATATTTATTTGAATTGCTTACACTTAGAGCCTCCTCTGGGGGAAACGTGAGCAATGCTGAATTCAGTTAATTTGTCTAAATGAAAAACTACTAAATAACTCCTAGAAAATTTCCCAAGATGAGAGCTATAAGCTATAAGGTCTTGTATTCTGTTGCACTCTCTTTGGGAGAGGAATCCTCTTCATTACAGAGGCTTTCTGATCCGATTTATTGCTAGTGTAATGCAGCTTCATGACAGTAATATGTACTTTCCATTCCCTCTTGATTCAGTCTTGAGATGGTCAAAAAAGACAGAAGCAGGGATGTTCAACTGTGTGTGCCCTAGGTATTCTTCCTTACCACAGTCTCTTGGGTTTGTGCTTTTACCTGTGACATTAATATCTGTTTGGTTGTGTACTCATAAATGCCAAACTTTTAAGTGGGAAAGGATTTATTTTAATATCTTCTGTTTAAAGTAAGAATTTTAGGGTGAGGATTTTATCCTTATTGATATATAAACATAATTTCTTCATGAGGAACATGGATATATTCAGGTTACATAAATCAAAATACTCAGCCATCTGTACCACAATAGGGATGGTATGACTTATGTAAAGGAAAACTATGACTCTCAAATCTGCTGGAATCAAAAAAAAAAAAAAAACAACAATTTAATTCAAAATATTTTGGTTATATGTTTTTTTAATACTTAAATACTGCAATACATGTTTAAGTGCAAGCAAGATTGCATAATGAGACAGCAAAATAAGTCAATTTCTCTGTAATATTGACAAATGTTCTTGGTCAAAGCATGTTGTGTAACTTCTGATATGGTTTTGCTGTTGTAGTTGTGTTTATATACTGTAATAAAATGTCCTTTAAAATTTTCCTATTTTAAAATCTATTTATTGTTTTTCTCTTCTCAAAATAATAACACATGGATTTACTGGACAATATTACTACACTGTCTATTTGGTTTACAATGGCATTTTGACAGATGAATTTGTTAACATAAATATCAGATTTCTTCACCCTTATTACTAATAACACAATGCGTTCAAATTGAGATAATTTGAAAATCCATTTGACCTTTCACTTTTGATGGGTTGCTGAGTTCCTGTGCCTTTCCAAGTGCGTGAGGAAAACAGCTTCCTTCCTTGGGAGTCATTTTATGTTTTGTGTAGTAAGCAATGCAGAGGAAATAAAAGTTCTTTGTTTACAAACAACAGAGTCCCATTCAAGTGTTAAACAACTGTTATTATTAATTATTTACATTGTGATAGCTCTGCAGAGACATCATCATGGAGCATAGCTCTATTATGGTAGCTGCTATAGAAACACAGATGAAAAAGATTATTATTGCTATTCCTTATGGCATATACACTAAATTGCCCAAGGTAACAATGATTTGTTTATAAAAGGCAGCAAAAGGGCCTGGATTAATCCAAACAAAAAAGCCTAATTGTACTACTAAAACCATTTGTGATATGAAAGAAGGAAACAAAACTAGAAAAGAATGTGCTAGATTAACCTCACATCTGTTTATTGTTAAAATAATAGAGGGATCCGCTATTCGACACTTCAGAAGAGTCATTAAATAAAAAGGCTGGCGAGGAAGACCTAGCTGACTCATCTTTTGCCAGCTTTGGCTGAAAACTGAACAAGCACTTGTGGCTCTTCCTTCTGGATTTTTTTTCTTTCCCATCTATTTCTATTCTATCTTCCTTTTTTTAGCTTTTCTTTAGCGAGGGTTTTTCTGAGTTGGTCAAGATCACAGACCTTGTTGCTATGATGTTAGATAGATTGAAATCCCAGCATTCAAAATCCTGAACCCTATTTAGCCTTTCAGTACTGGTCATGAACACACTTTTGATTCATCTATCCCATCAAATTTAATACAACACCAATGCAGGGAGCTTACAATCTAGAAGCATTATATTAATCTAAAATTATAAAAAGATGCATTCTAATTTTGGACCCAGAGATATTTGAAAGTATTTCTGGTATTATTAAAATCAGCATCAATAAGGATTAGATTCCTCTGAGGATCTAGGTTTAAGAGACTGATGAAGGAAGGCTGCAATATATTAGGATACTGAAGTCTGTAATACCGGCTAGCATACTAATTACTGGATTACTTTTCTTTCTTCTATTGTATTGCTGTTTCCAGAAAATTTGATTCATCATCGTTGCTTCATTTTCAGTAATATACCAGTTTCATGGGACGCCAACACAATATACTGAGTTCCTCTGAATTCTCCAGAAGCAACAGCCTCCCACAAAAGCCCACTCCCTTCACAGTGCCCATTTAAGCATGGATTTGTATGTCAGGAGAGCAGTCAGGCATGGCTTTTTCTCTGTGCTTGCTAAATGATACTTAACCTACTGTTCCAGAATCTAGAGAAGATTGTTTTCTCCTCTGGACTTTTTCTGAGAAAAATTGTTTCCTTTCTCTCTAAGAGGGTCTTTTCCATTAAGCTTTTGGGGAAGCAATCTCTGCTAGAATGCATGGTCATGATCATAAATGCATCTCAGCACTGCAGTTCATGTATGAGAATTAGAGGGAACAACCCCTGTCATTTAATCTGATCCACAGGGGGCTGAGAAAGAAGCAGGCAGAAGCAGTGCCTGCTCCATTTATCAGCAGCAAATCTGATGAAAAAGTACAGTTCTAGCCTGTTTTTGGTGGAGAACGGAGCTTTTAACAGAATTAGTTTAATTAGAAATGTTTCTGGTTGGTGGTACTTGTTCTCTGCAGAAAACTGCAGCTGAAACTAATCATAACACTAGCTATTACAATTTTGTAACATTACTAAAGTCTTTCATACACATCCTATGATTGTCTTACACTCTTCTAATCGCCCTGGGTGCATTGTGGCCATGTCACTGCCGTGACGCACCAATTCCCTTTACAAATAAAATGAAAGAGAAGGGCATGTTGATCTACTTATTCATGACAAGGAACCCAACCTACCATGCAGAATACTGTTTTGCAACACCTGCACTACAGTTCCCAGGAGGCAACGCAGATATGTTTAGGAATCAAAATATTTTTCTTTTTCACTGCCACTTCAGAATATTCTATCTAAGAAACTCTTCTTAACTGCCAATTTTCCAGGCAGCTCTAACCAAGGATCCTCAATGAGACAATAGAGGAAATAACAGAAGGACCTAGCTAAAAATGAAAAAGAAACCTAGGCTTCCAGTTTTCATGTCGTCGTCTTCTAATGAGTTTATTTTCTATTATGTGAGGTACTTAGGCTGATTCTTCCAAAAAATGGATGTTAATAATGATCGATCTACATTTACTCTGCACATAACCGGAGAGGTTATGATGCATGGCATAATTGCAGTGTACTGAATGTTTCCTTTTTACGACTGGCTGCAGAGACTGTAATAGCCTGTTACTCATTTCTAGGTAACGGAGTTCCTCCTTCAGTTTAGGTGGCAGGAATTTTGTGCTTCTGCTGATGAGATTTTCAGGCTTGATTCTGACTGGCAGCTGTAGACAGCTACATTTAATTATCAGACACTCAACATTGTTTTGTCACATTCTCCTTTCAAAATGACCCCAATGTACCTGACAACAATACCATATCAAACAAACCAAAGACGCTCTTGGAAAGGAAGGAGTTTTCCTGAACGCTCTTCACTCTGAGGAAGAATTTATTACATGCTTTATGTGTTCATACTTCTTTGTTTCATTTTTCTTTCCCCAATACGTTACAAAGAAATAGAGAAGACTCAAGTTTAGATCTGGCATAATTCCAACAGCAGTCTTGCTGTTATTCACCGATTAATTATTTATCTGTTATCCTAACAAAGAAAATCAACAGGCAAACAAAACCAGGACGTATTATGTGTATTTACAAGCTAGGGAAACACAGCAAAGATAAAGGAAAGAAGTGTAAATTTAAAATATTCTTGAAGATAAGACACCAAGGATAAAGCGAAATTTCATTAATGTATTCAAGTACATTGGCCCAAAACCATGCTGGGTATTAATCCAGAGCTCACAAACGAATTTTTTTCACTGTTATTTAAAAACAGAACAAAACCCAGCTCCGGAGCAGTTACAGCGAGCTGACAACCTCCACACAGAGCACAATGTACTGGATTAGACTGAAGAAAACCCATTTAGTTAGATAGCTGCCACCAAAGAAAAAGGATGAGCTCGTAGCTACGGTTTTAGTGCACAACTGAGGAGAGACTGACTGTGAAAATCATCTCATCTCTCTGGGTCTGTTCCATGAGTAAAATAAATCTATTTTTAACGTTTTGCATTGTGATAACCTTCAGGGAAGACACGTTGTGCCATCATTCGAGACCAAAACAAGGCCTTGGAGAGAAAAAGATGCACCTTTTCTGCCTGAATGACGACCTATGGGGAGCCTAGTCCCACTCACCTTTACCTGGGTGATGGTTCTGACCATTTTAGCCAAAACATGGCTAAATTTTGAAGGGAAGAATGTAGTGATGCAGTTATCTGTGCCAACTGACAAGGGGATGAGCAACATTCACCACAGATGCCCACAGGAGGTGGTGTTGGCAGGGCTGCCCGGCCTCCCTGAGGCAGTGTGGTTGTCTGCCCCAGGCCGGATGCAGCCTGCTGGGCTGTTGGGTGTTAATGTCTTTTCCACCAAAAACTGTGACCTGGATGATCTTCCCCGAGCCTACCTGGCCTGCCCTTTCCCTCAGGACTTGGCGTGGCACCTTGACAGCGCTGGGTGGTGGAGAAGGGAGAGCGACCATCAGTGAGGCTGGCAGAGCTGTGTCCTGCTGCCACGTCAGGAGCTCTTCAGGGGCTGTCACCCAGGAGGAGGTAAGGCCTGGAGCCACCAGCTTCAGTCATGTTTGGGACAACAGGGAGATTGTGGTGTTCGGAGCTCCAGATCTAAAGGTATAATTGATTTTGTGCACCCATGAAAGGGTTTCCAGGGTTTGGGGGAAAAAGCTTGAGACCGTCCCCTCTGAGGGTGATAGGTCTTCAGCACCCCTCACCAGACACAGAAGTGTTTTCATCAGTCATGAAGGGACAGAAAGATGTTGGGGTGCTGCTGGGTGGGGGACAGTGCTGAACACAGCCCCTGAGGTCTGGGGTCCTGAGGGGATCGTCCCTGCTCGGCAGAGCAGCCACTAGAAACCTCAAGCTGAGGGCCGCAGTCAGCGCTGAGTGGGCTCCCAGCTGGCCGGGGGAAGGGAGGGAAGATTATTTGCAGGAGGTTTCTGTGTCAATTTCAGAAAAAGATTTGGGGAAGAAAAAGCCAACTGTGTGGTGTTGTTTCACAAGGAACGCGTGCCAGGGAGCCATAAGAGCCGGTGGCTCTCTGGGGACCAGGGTCTGCCTCAGGCAGCAGAACGTGGCCTCGCCATGGGGAAAACCCCAGCCCTGGGCACCGGGTGGCACCCTGGGGACAGGGACACAGCTTGGTGGGACCCATGGGTGAGGCTGTGGGCAGCTGGAGACCAGTACTGCTGCAGCAAGGACTGAGGGCCCCGGGGTCCTGGAGTGGGGTCCCGGGCTGTGGCCCCAAGGGCTGGTCAGAGCCATTCAG
The DNA here is from genome assembly GCF_964211835.1 of Anser anser. Classification (NCBI taxonomy): domain Eukaryota; kingdom Metazoa; phylum Chordata; class Aves; order Anseriformes; family Anatidae; genus Anser; species Anser anser. The sequence continues at coordinate 15,275,962 of NC_139726.1, read as the reverse complement.
ACTTACAAGCGCACTCAGAGCCCTGGCAGTGGGCTCTGTGCTACTGCAGTAACTGGAAAAGAGAGGAAATGAAATATCAAGACATTCCAAAAGAGACAGTGTCTGATAAAAATAAGCATTTTTTACTGAGTGTGTGCTTCAGCTGTGTAACATATTGTCACAGGAAGCCACTGAGGCCAAGAACTTAAAGAGATTCCAGAAGGTTTGGTCAGTTATGCTATAGCAAGGCTGTCCACAATTGGCACAATGTACAACAGATTTCAAAGATACTCTAAAGTGTATGCTCCAGGGAAGAATTGAGTATTTCAAGAGAATAATTTGAGATTTAAAGTAGATTAAAAAAGTATACCTATCAGATTATTGCACTGCCCTCCTAAGGTACCATTAGAGAGGATACTGATCTGAATAGATTGCCAGTTTTACAACATATGACAATTCCTATACTGTACGCTGAGTGAGAGTAGCCTTGAAAAACAACAGTGCGTGAAGCTCACAAGATTTTAGCTTTTACAAGAGCTGCAGCAACTTAGCTGCTGACAAGTGAGAGCATATCTGACCTGAGCATCTTTCAATCAGTGAGGTTCTATCCTTCAGAAAATGGGAGTAACTGAGGAAAATGTTATTACTTCCACAAATTAATTAAGGTTTCATGCTCTTTTGCCTGTGCATGGCCTTTTGTTCTCTCTCTCCCCTGCCTTCCCTTTTTAATCTTGCATACATAGAAGACAGGAATCCTTCATCATTTAGGTAGTCGCTTGTACCTATGAACCCAGTCCACTGTTAGGACCTTTCTGATGATGTGAAAAATTGCCTCTGGAAGTGTCAGGATATCAGCACAGCAAACAACAGGCAGGGAGTGGAATCCCATGACAACTCACATATGAGTTTAGACAAAATCCATGCAAGTGTTACAGCATGTGAACGTGAAAAGAGAGCTGCCTTTTGTACCAGCTGGCCTGAGGCCATTCACAGTTTAAACAGTAGAATGTGGGTCCCCAAAGTACACAGACTACAACTTGTGACCTTAAGGAATTCCTGTGTGAGCCTTAAAGAGAAGGTTGAATTTGTTGTGTCATGCTTTTTCCCATAAAGCACACATCTGTGTAAAAGATAGTAAGTTATAAACGTGTTTCTTTATAAACTTGTAACTCTTTTCCACCCAGCAAACTGCCCAAACACTTAGGAACTATTGGCATCCCTTTGCCTACCACTGAAATGCAGCCATTTCTGGGCTGCAAAATAGCAGCTGCTGCAAGATCCACTATTGAACGGATTGGACATTGCTTGTGAATAATACTATCTCCGGCTGAAAATACATGGCAAGTGTAACCAGTGATGTGTGGACTCAGTGATTCTCAAACATTGCCCTGACACAGTTGGTGCCTCTTATCTCTCCTATATTCTGTTTTTCCTTGCAGTGTCCCAATCCTTTTCTCACTATTTTTCCAACATACGTTGCAGCTTCCAGAAAAATAGTTGAGCAAAATTGGACTGACTCTAGGAAGCAAATGGGAAACCAAGCTTCCTTCGTCTGCTTTGAGGCAGCCCATCACTCAGCATTCTCTAACTAGAATGTTGCGACTTTAGACTTGTTACTACACTCACTTTTTCTCTTGCACACAGACACGTAATTTTCTCTCCAGGTCACTCTGCATGTTGGTTCTCTCCTCCCATTTTTTTGTTGCCTTTTTGTTTTGATCATTGGCTGAAAATTTGCTTCCAGCTGGATTTACAGCAGACACAGAAAGACATCGATGAAGTATGCTTTTATTGCAGGGTCTAGCTGGTTAAGGAAAAAAAAAAAAAGCATTTGGGAATCTTCAATGAATCTTGACCTGAGCTCCAAACCGCAGCAAGACATCACATCTCTGAGACTGACAGACACTTTACCACCGTGACAGCAGCGGTTTGGTAGATTATAGTTTAAAAACTGCTGCGTTCTCAGAGTCAGCAAAATTGGCAGCCTGGGAACTGAACTGCTAATTGCCTGAAAGCCTATGCAAAGTCTTGCCTGGTTATTGCTAATCAGAGGAAGAATTAGGGCCAGATTATGCGTGAAAATCTGGATTAAAGTGAACCTAAATTTTTGTAAAATGATGACCTTCTGCTGTACTTCACAGCTGGCTCTGACAAAGGATGTGATTATTCTGACCTAGCTTTCAAGCTCTCCCCCAATATTGAGACCTGAATCCAAATCTAACATCATTATCCAGGCTCATCAGCTGAACACCTCTGAGTAACTCTAAGTGGGGATAACGCAAGACATGCAGAGGATGTGTGCTTCAGTGCTGATCACTGTAACTTCACGAGCTCTCAGTGTCATCATTTGTAGCAATGTGGCACCAATCTCCAAAGCTTGTTTTGAATCATGCAGTGAAAAATTATTGGTACTTAGGTTGCACAATTTTTTCCCTTGTTATGTCAGGAGCAAATGACAGTTTGAAGTGAGTACCGCTGCTTCAGCTCAGCAGCTGATATGTTTGCTTACCTGATGCAGTGTTTTTTGGCAGTGATTAATGAGAGCTCTCGAGTCAGAGCTTATAACCATGATGAGCATTAACAGGTAAACCCACAAACAGTAAAGGATAAAGCTCCTGAGGGAGGGAAAAGCACTTGCATCTTAGTCTGGCTGCTTATATATCGGTCTCAATCAGATTGTTCAGGGGTTGTTACACTTCAGGCCAAGCCTTTTAAAGGCCTAAATACATTTTTCATGAGAATAAATGTTTATAGCCCAAACTGACCCTAGAGAAACTGATGTCTAACTTCTCTATTGAATCAGGCCCAGGCAGATGATTCATACTGGAATGCTATTTTTTTTTTTCCTGTAGCAAAATCAAACCTGTCTGCAGTATGCTTCTATACAGAAACAAGGAGATGCAGCAATGCCTGCAATATTAACAAATCTGGTGGGTATAATGTCTTAACATATAATGCTATCTGTTATATAGGGATATTCATGTAAAAATGCCCCTGGTCATTAGTGCATTTAAGCATACGCCTAACTTTAAGCAAGTGCTTGAAAACCACTGCTGTTCCTTGAACTTTAATGGGACTTTGGGCCACTGTTCAATTTGATATTTATGTTCCTTGAACACAGGAGATGGGCTTGCTTGTGACTTTTTTGCTTTGCTGGATCAGGGTTTATAAACTTACAAGTTGATTTCTATCCTAGTCTGTCTAAATATTTCAAGCACATATACAAAAATAAACCTAATCTTCTGCCAATATTCCACCTCTCTGGTCTCATGACAGCCAGGACACAAACCACTGATCTTTCCAATGATCTGGCTTACAAATCTCATTTTAGAAGGTACCGGCAGCTAATCACTCCTTCAGCTGGAATACCTACATTACTGCATCCCTGTTGCGTGAGACTAGCTTGGAAAATGAAGTTAAACTTGTACAATAGAAGTAATTTAATACATGATTTAGAACTTTAACCACCTTACTACAAACTAATTTGCATGCCTGCAAACCTTTACTTGTATGAGTAACCCGACGTGTTTTGACGAGGAAGGAATTACTGGTGAGATCTGGCCTGCTGACTGTAGAAATGATAGTATCGTAGATCAGTGATACTATTTACATGAAACGTGGCAGTTCCATTCATTGTTCCCGGAAAATCACGTTTTCTGCCCTTTTTTTCCTTTCTCTACCACTGTTGGATCTTGCATTTTTGAGGAAAGGGAGAGGAGAATCAAACCTCATATGCCAGTCTGTTATTGCAATCTGAGTGTAACATATAGGCAATCAAATAATTGATCACACTTAACCTGGTTACCTACCAACTGAAAGCACAGCTGAGATTTAGGTAGGTCAGTGTTCTAATAAGTGAATTCTTTTGGCCCCTTGACAGAGCTTTAAGCAACTGTATGACTGTCAGACGGGTTGCAATGCTTAGTATTTTACAGAACTGGATCTTACGTTGTAGGCTCACAGAAGAAAATGGGTTGGAAAGAACATCTAGCGGTCTGTAGTCCAAACTCCTGCTCAGAGCAGGGCAAGCTTCAAAATCAGATCAGGCTGCTCAGGGTCTTGTCGAGCTTTCAAAACCATCAGGGTTGGAGACTGAACAGCCCCTTTAAGCCCCTGCCTCAGCGATGCGCCCGTCCCACTGCGATGATTTTTTTTCCATGTTTCTGAACAGCATTTCCCTCGTTGCAGCTTGTGGCTGTTGCCTCTTGTCCTTTTGCTGTGCGTCTCTGAGAAAAGTCCGGCTCTGTCTTCTCCATAGGATCATGGTAGTGAAAGACTATTTATGTACCCTGATGGCCTTCTCTTCTCCAGGCTAACCAGACCCAGTGGCCCCAGCCTCTCTGTGTACATCAGGCGCTCCAGTCCCGTAACTCCCTTCTCTGGGGTCTTTCCAGCCGGTCAGTAGCTCTGTTTCTGCAGGCCCTGAGCTCCAGCTGGGGTCGCTCACAGCCTGGCGTGCTTCAGACTTGGTATGTGCCGTTGTTGAACTTCACATGGTTCTGGCTAGCCGATTCCTCCAGTTGGCTGAGGTCCTTCTGAATGCAAACCCTGCCCTCGAGTGTGGCAGCCACTCCTCCGGCGTAGGTGTCACTGGAGGGCGCGTTGTGTCTCAGCACCCCGGGCCATATGGCACAGCGGTAGGATAACATATTGCCTTAGTCAGCAAGAGAGATTGTTCGGCTTATCTGGCAGGAGTCGGATTCTTAATAACTGTTGACAAGAATTCATGGAATACTTCTGACCACCAGACTAGGCTGAATATACAGTGTACTTTGCAGTACATGTTCTGTTAATTGGAAAAACATGTAGTCATTGTATTTTGATTATACATAAGTTTTTATCTAGTGAAGCCATTTCTAATGGATAACCTCTCACGGAAAAGAAACATAAAATGGATAATGACTAATACGTAATTAGCTATATAGAAAAAGTGGTTGGAATTATCTGAGAAGAAGGATTACAACAGCACACTGCTAAAGCTCAATACCTGACCCTGCCCGCTCCAACCACCCTAGTCTGCGCTGTTGCAGCTGCGTGCCTGCAGAACCCACCGTGCAGCCTTGTTTGCTTTGCTCTTGTGCCTTATGTTTGAGATGCCACTGCTACACGTTGCGATGGCCAAGCTGGAGGAAGAACATGATGTTGCGCAGAAGGTGTAGGGGTTTTAACTGCTGAAAACACAAAGCAGAAAGCCTCTCTCTCTGCGCACTAGCCCACTCTGCTGCAATCATTTTTCTTTATTGACATCCCTGGCTGTGCCTGTGAGGGGAAGCAGACACTCCCAGCTAGGAAGCAGTGCGGTGCATAGTCTAATGCGACGGCGTTCCTGGCTTTCTGGTAATGTAACACTTGTGGTATCCTGCGATCTCTTTGCTGAGGTACTGTGAGCAAAAAGGTGGCTGTCTCTTCCAACTTGTCAAACCTGAAAGAAGCTGCACGCAGTAGTAACACCCAAATCAACCTCTTCCTGATGTTTACGTTTACCAGTGACAAGCTAACAGGGAAAATTCATGTGCCACATATTCCTAGCTCCTCTTAGGACAGCTTAGCGCAGGGCCAAGATTCCCATTCAGCACAGGACTGCTTCCACCACCCTGCTCCTCACGTGGGAGAGAAGAGGCCACCGTGCCTTAATGAAGTGGGCAGCGAAGAGGGCAGAGAGGGCTTTCTGAGGGAGACCTCCGTCCCTTCGTACTTCACAAGGACGTCTCCCTAGTGTTGGGCCTTCTGTTGCATTGCCAGGCCAGAAAGGGGTGACAAGTCAGAAACGGCCTTTCACTTCAGGAGGGACCAGGGCTACAACATGTAGATACGAACTGTTCTCCCAGGGCAGGAGGCAGAGCTGTTGGGTTTAGGGTTACATTTCAGGTTTCTTGTTGAGAAATGTCTGAACCTGTGAAGTTGGACCTACCTGCCTGAGTATTTGAAACCATGCTCTCCCAAAGCCTACGGAATTGTCTGCGTCAGTCCCAACGGGCCCATTTCTTAAGAGAGGAAAGGCTTTGTCACAACCATTATAGGTGAAGATAGAATACAGTTTCTATTCTAAGTCCTTATTTTAAATATCTGTCTGAAAATCTACAAAATGGAGGCTTGAACTTTTAACTAATTGGCCTCCGCCTAGAGATAAAATTACACTTTTAAAAACAGTTCATATGTCGAATAAGAAGGCTAGAAAAATGTTTCATATTTTTTAAAAAATACGATTTTTTGCTCCTGACCTTTCGGTTTAAACAGCCTTGCAGCCAAAGTGGGTGAGATTTGAAAGTCAATTGGTTTTGATTACAAGCAACTGAATATCACACACGGAGTACGTACAGTATGGATTTTAGTTAAGTTCATTAAAGCATGCAGGTATGGAAGTACACTGTATTAACTGAGTGCTCTGAACTTCTTAAGTCCTCGGAGTGGCTTTCTAGGTCAGGAGTTCAGAATACTGTGGGGGAATTAAAATCTGCTGAATGCATACGCAGTTTCTCCAGTACGTTCACATTGCCAGCACACCGAGAACTGCATTTTCCAAACTCGACACCGAGAGTTTCATTATCAAGACATTGCTCATCACATAAACAGGTGGAGGAAGGAAAGCTAATACCTTCAAAATCTGCTCATATTTAGATCCAGATTTCTCCATACAGCACATCACATGTTGGATACAGCAGTTTGTTTTATAAGCAGGCCCCTGTAAAGCTTTAAAACAGAATAGGGCAAGATACTGCAAAGGCTGTAAAGGGAAATTGCAAGTGTTGAGCTCCTGTTTAAGCTGAATTACCTACTGTTGGGTATGAAGGCAGTGGATAGGCTGGAAACAGTCCTGAATTAACTTTCTATTCAAATCCAGACCTTGTACAGAGTGTTCAGTGAGATGTCTTATGTGCCAGACAACATCTCTTTAAATTAAAGTTTAAGTCTAATTGTAAAGGTCCCTATGTCCCCCAAGAAAAAATAATCCCGCATGTATTTACCAAGGAAGTTTTCAGTCCTTCAGGTAATATCTATCTTAGATCACAATAAGGTCTTCAGTGGTAGGTTCTCCACTTCCAGTCTCAAGGCAGAAGTAATTTCTAATAAACACAGCCTGTGGCCCCAGAGCTTGAGTTAGAAGAGGAGAAAAAGCAGTTTCTGATGTGGTATCAGACCTCTTAATGGTGTTGTTCAAGACTAATTTTTCACCGTTCCTTTTATTTGCCAAAAATAGGTGACTGCTAGGTGCCGTACACAATGTGGATGCTCAGCAGGCAGTGACAAGTGTCTTGGGTTAACGTTCCCTCCTTCTGCTGTACCATGTAGTTAACTCAACCTGGACGTTTGATGAGTCTTTTTCTGCAAACAAGGACCTTCCCCCCCTTGTGAGCCTCGGTGGGAATACTCAGGCCTGCCTCTGTTAACTGTGAGGACATTTGCTGACTTCGCCGTGTCAGGCGACATATGAAAATTGGCAATTAACAGTACCTGTCTTCAGGGCGGAAAACAATTGTATATCACTTATTTGTAGGCAGCAGAGGCTTCAGATAGAGTTCTCTGAAAATGAAGCAGTTGTCCCAATTTAAGCTCATTTCATTTCTTCCCAAAGAAGTGAAATATAGTCGCTGCGGTGATAGTGTCAAGTCATCCCTCTGTATTATTCTATTTGTTCCATCACAGCCTTTTCTCTCCAGGGAGCTCATTTGTATTCTCCTGCTTTCAGGTCACCTGACTCTCACTTTGTGTCATGGATTTAACTTTGCCTTCTCTTTAGTATAAATTAAAATGTTACTGTCGCCACCAGCCTGAGCATGGAAACCACAACTGTGACTATTTAGCAACCTATTTTAGATTCAAGAAAAAAAAAAAGCCCTGTACCTAAATATTTAATGGCTAATGGCCACTTGGCTTCAGATCTAGATCTAAATATTCAGGATAATGCTTACTATCACTAGTGCTGCATGCCATTTCGTTTGAGTATTTGCTGATATTGTACTTAGAAAGGCATTTTTTCCCTTTTGAGAACACACCGCGCCGTCTAGAAGCTCCGACCAGCCGCCTGCATCAGCACAAAGTTGCAAAGAACATTTCGCTGCGTCTGGTGTGAGTGTTTTCTTCGCGGCAGCCCTTCTTCTCCCCTTGCAGTGCTCCTGGGAGGGAAAAACCCGTAGGCAGCTACCGAAGTGACCACCTGAACGCGTGTGCTCTAAATTTAAGCATCGTTTTAAAGTCTTGTCACTGACGTGCGCCCCTTCCCTCACTCCGTGTGAAATGCTCTGGCCACCTACAGCAAAATTGCTTTTCTAAGGCCACGGCTGCCGCTGCGGAGTCGCGGTCTAGGGATCAAGCGGGGGCGAGCGCTGTCGCCCAGTCTCCGGACGATGAGGCCAGAGTCGAGATTTTCCTCCCCATCTCCCCCAAGCCCCGTGAGGATTTTCTGAATGCCCACGGCAGCAGAGCTCAGCAGCCCCGTGCAGCCCGCCCAGCCACAACAGATTGATTTCATGCAGAACAACGCAGCCTGCCCTGCTTCGGCAGGCAAATGCAACACCGGCTGCAGTTCGGGGGGCTGTCTTTGGGTGACCTGACCCACCGTAAGCCCAGCTCCGGTGGCCTCAGCCCCCCCGGACCCCAGCTTTACGCCCGGGCTCAGCAGCGAGCTTCTGCTGCCCACCCCGCAGCCCCATACCCTCGCCCCGCTTCGTCCCCCCGGCTGTGCCTGGGGTCTCTGCCCCATCTCACCCAGCCCTCCCGGCACCCTGCAGCCAGCGAGGTGCCCCCCACTACCCCGGGACCCCCCTTTTTTTGCCCCCCTCCCCAGGCAGGGCAGGAGGCTCCGGGCCGGCCGCCAGTCGCGGCTGCAGCCGCATCGGGAGGCACCAGCAGCACCTAGCGGTGAGAGCCGGCCCGGCCCGGCCCGCCCCGCCGAGCTTTAGGATTTGGAGGTGGGAAAAGTTGGTGGGTACAGCCCGCTGGGCGTGCAGCGCCCCGATTTTAACCTGGCACTTCTTTTCTGAAGAAGCGGGACGGTAGTGCTTTGCATCAGGTGGCTGCTGCTGAAAGGAGTCAGTAGTTTCCCTGTCGGGGCAGAGGTTGGGAGAGGTCCTGCCGTGTGTCCCAGTTGCAGTATCCAGACCGAGAGGCCAAGAAACAGCCCAGGACTTCACTGACACCTTCACTCGGGGGTCTCTGGGCAATGCACATGGCCAGCAGGGCTGCCAGCTCTGCAGGGCAAAACAGCAAAACAGGAGAAGGAAAATGCTGGGAGATTTTCGGGCAAGCAATCTTTAATAGAAAAGCGCTATCCAGAGATCTTTAAATGTTGACAGAGGGTGGACCCCCCCTTAGTTTACCTCGTTTCATGCTACTCGCTGCTCATTGCTCAGTGCCTACTTTGCAGGTCTCAGAAGGAAGAAAGGCAGAGCTTTGGGGGGGACTTTTTGGGGTCCTGCTCCCGAGGCCTGGGTGAGCAAAGCACCCGCTCTGCAGCAGGACTGGAGAGGACAAAAAGGAAATAGGAAAATCCAGCACGGCCCCGCCACAGCGGTACCGACCTGCGCTGTGTCCTGCTCCGAACGCCCGGCCCGCTGTACGTCATTATTTAAAATTTAATTTACTAAATTGAACAGTATCATCGTGCGTATTAGGGAAACGGATGAGCTCAACAGTTATTTACTATTCACGTCAAAATTAATACAAACATCCCAAGAAGACGCTGTACCAACAAATCGGTGCGGGTTTTTCTGTAGGTCTTCAGAAGAGATGGGGGTGAAAACAGAGGGCAGAGGAGATGCTGTGGCACCCGGGGCAGCTTGCTCAGCGCCTTTCAGGCTATGCCCGAGTCGAGGCACATCCTTGTACCCGAGTTCTGAGCGGGACACAGAGCCACGCTGCGTTTAGTCTGCACCCGCTCCCTGCCCTCAACTTCCCGGTGCGTCTTTTAACACGGAAATCGGGTTGAAACCGTAAATTATGTATCGACCATTTCAGGCAAACTGTATCCAAAAACGCGTTCCAGCCTGAGGGGATGTAGTGATAGTTACTCGATTACAGAACTGAGGAGTTAAGACCGGGCAAATAATTACCTCCTGTGTAACGAGTGCCTCCGTGCCGGGGCTTTGCCCTGGGGGAGCCCCCTGCCACCCCAGCCGGTGGCCGCGGCGCTGAGGACCCCCGGCAGGGTTCCGCTGGTTTTACAGAGCACCGGTGGCCGGATCCGCGTGGGGAAGAAAAAAAAAACGAAATAAAATAAAGTGACCCCCGGCTCGTTATGCACGCGCCCCCACGCAGCGCCATCACGCAGGCCGCCCTGTCGGAGGATCCGGCAGCGAAATGAAGAGCCGAGGCAATTTTATCGCCTCAGCCGGCGATTTTCCCCTGCCACCAGAGCACGGGGGCCCGGTGCCCAAACTTTGACCCCCCCCCCCCCCGGAAAAATTTGGGGCCCCCTACCACCGTCCCCGCCTTCTCCCGCTGCAGCACCCCGCCCCTCCCCGCGCCTGCCCTGCCCTCGCCCCCTGTCCCCTCTCCTTCCCCCCTCGCTCCGCGCCCCCCGCGCTGCCCCGCGCCGCCGGGAGCCCCTCGGCTGCCACCGGGGAGAGCCGGGGCTCCCGCGCTGCCCCTAGCTCCCTCCTCCTCCCCTACCTCCTCCTCCTCCTCCTCCGCCTCCTCCTCCTCCCCTACCTCCTCCTCCTCCTCCTCCTCCTCCTCCTCCTCCTCCTCCTCCTCCTCCTCCCCCCGCTCTCCGATGGCAAGAGTTGGAGCCGCGCTGCTCGCAGCCGCCGGGAAGAGCCGGCGGAGCGCGGGGCAGGACCCGGGGCCCGACTTCGCGGCTCCCCGCTTCGCTGCCGCCGCCTCGCCTCGCATGGCCCGGGCCGGCGCTCCCTGAGCCCGGGGCCGTGGGGCCAGCCGTGGGGCGAGCCGTGGGGCCAGCCGTGGGGCCAGCCGTGGGGCCGGCCGCCGCTCCCCGCCGGCCTCCAGCGGCAGCCGGAGCGCGATGTGCCGCTGAGCCCCGCACCCGGAGCCCGGCCGACAGCCCGTAAGCGCCGCGCCGGGGCCGGGGGAGGGAGGTGGGAGAGCAAACTTCGTGCTGCGCAGGGGGGAGCGGGGCCGGGGGACACCCCGCGGGCTGTGGGGGCACCTTGCGGGCACCTTACGGAGCTTGGGGGCACCTTACGGGGCGCGGGGACACCCTACGAGGTGTGGGGACACCTTACGGGGCTTGGGGATGCTCTGTGGGGTGTAGGGACACCCTACGGAGCATGGGGACACTCTGCGGAGCGTGGGGACACCCAATGGGGTGTAGGGACACTCTGCGGGACATGGGGACACTCTGCGGGGCGTCGGGACACCCTGTGGGGACACCCTGTGGGGCACGGGGACACCCTACAGGGTGTGGGGACACTGCAGAGCATGGGGACACTCTACGGGGTTTAGGGACGCTCTGCAGGGCGTGGGGACACCCCACGGGTGTATGTACACCCTGCAGGGCATTGAGACACCCTACGGGGCCCAGGGAGTCCCTGCGGGGTGTAAGGGTGCGCTCGTGGCCCCACGCTGGGCTGGTCTCGCAGTCCCGGAGCTAGGAGGTGGCCCCGGAGGTGGCTTCGTTCCTCTTTCTGTCCTCTTCTCCAGCACCTTCCCGGCTCTCCCGAAACCCGCTGAGCGGGGCTGTGAGGGAAGGAAGGGGTGCGGTGGTGGGAAGCCGGATGGCTTGGATGGAGAGATATTAAATTATTATTATTTTTTTTTCAGATGGTAATTTGTCTTTGTGGTAGGGGTGGCCCATTAAATTTCAGCTCACGTCCTGATGGAGATCAAAAGCGAAGGGGAGAGGGAGAGGGAAGCAGAGAGCCTTGTGCAGCTCCTTCGCTCCGCGTATTGTTAGAAACTTGTGGGGCAGGGGGGGATAAGGGGGATTCCCAGGAACAACCCTAGCGGATCCAGCTCCGACACCCACACCAAAAGTTGGAGATGTGTATTTTCCAACACTGCCATCTGCTCCGCGGTGCTGCCCAGGAGCGTGCTTGCTGTTACGCCTCGGAGGAAACAAACAAAAGGTTTGCTTGCCAAGTCGGTGCTGAACCTGGCTGTTCACGGGCGTTAGGTGGAGTGCAGGGGAGTATCTGTGTCCTGAAGGCTCGCTGTCCTCAGCTGGCTCAGGTTAGACTCTTTTAGACAATTTCCTGTCCTAAAAAAAGGTCTCCAAACATGGTAGATGCCAGGTCCTGTTTTTTTTTCTTCCTTTTTTTCCTTCTTCTTGAACTATTTATGTCTGGGTATATCGGTTTGGGATCATAGTAAAGTTTCATTTTTTTGTTGTGCAAATGTTCCCTCTCATTACAGAAAATACTTCTCCTAAATTATAGTCTGAGCGGCAAGAGGTTAGCTCTCTTTGCCTCCGGATGGGTTCAGTGGTAGGCTGAGACCCCAAGCTGCCAGCACTGCGAATAAAATAGAACCCAACTAGGCTAAAAGTTATAATGGGCTTTGATTCTCACTGCTGCTTGAGATCAGTGGAGGTCCGGGGTGAGCGAAGGCAAGGAGGAGGAGTGCGAGTAGCTGGAACAAGCTACTCACGCAGAAAAGTGCTCTCGATTATATGTGTGAGTTGTAAGCACCCAAGGGAGAAAACTGGTCATAAACTGCAGGGAAGAAGGCAATGGGAAAAAGAAAAAACCTGCTGGTGTTTAACCAGATAACTCGGGATTTTTTAACAGAGGTTTTCTTTTTAAACAGCTACTTGAACCATCCGTATCTTTTTCCTTCCTTTTTCTCTCCCTTTTGGGCTCAAACTTTTTCTGTTCAGCTTGGGCTGAGCGCTAAGTTGGCTGTGCACGAGGCAGGCTGCACTAGGGGATCTTTGCATTTTCAATGCCGTGGAGGCAATTTCTCTTTTTTTTTTCTCCCCTCTCCCTGTATCTTGCCTTCTTTCCTCAAAGAGATTAAGTTTTTGTCCACCCCGCCAGCGACATGTTAATCCTGGAGTCAGGGGGGCGCGAGATCCCGCCGCCCAGCACATAGATATTGGCTTTGTTCGGCCCCCAGCCCGTGGGACCGCTGGAGTTGGCAGTGGCTGCCCTCCCTGACCTCCCGCCCTCCCCGCACCGAGCTGGGGCAGCTGGCGAGGAGAAAAGGAGCAAACTCCAGCCGGTGAAAGAGAACAGCCCCGGGAGACAAAGGGCTTCGGCAGGGAGACGCGGGGGGTGAGGGGCTGTGTGGGGAAGGACTCGTAAGGAGGTGGCCCCGTCGGATCCCACAGGCTGGAGGAGGTGGCGTGGGGACGGGTCCGCGAGGAGCCCGCACAGCCCGAGGGGGACCCCATGCAGGTGGTGCCATGGGGCTCTGGTTGTTTGCAGGAAGACGAAGCAAGTGCCCAAGCAAAATGGCTTTGGTAGTCTGGTACGATTGCTGTTTATTCTCCAAACAGAAAGCTGGCTTAGGGGAACGTACACCTGGGCTTCACGGTCTGTGCTTCTCTGTAGCTTACCCTGGAGTCAGTCGGAAAAGTCTGCTGGACTTAGGCTGGGACACGCTCAGCCCTTAGTGGGGAACGCGTCCTTGGAGAGCAGTGGCTGTGTGATGCTAAATGTGGCTCGAGCAACATGTTTCTACTCCAGCCAGGCTTAGTAATCGCGTGAGCAGTCTCGTTAGGGTTAAATAGGACCATCTGCAGGAGTATGTTTTGCTGGAAACAACCACACTGCGAGAAAAGTTTGTGTGTGAAGCCTAGGCTGTTGCCTTGCTGTTTGGCAAAAGGGGGCAGTATCAAACAATACCACAAAGAAATCCACCGTGCATCTGCCTCCCTGCCTCGAGGACTGATGCGTGCTGTTTCTGCTGGGACCTGGGAGCTCGGGCTGTTTTCCGGAAGCCCTTACTCAGGTGGTTCCTTACACAGACATCAGCGAAGTTAATTGAGTGCGTAAACGAGGCAGGATCAAAGCTGGCGCTCTTTTACTTCAGGGCTGCATCGCTTCCATGTGCTGGCCTGGCCAGGGAAGGCTCGGCAATGTAGGATAACATCGCATGATTTCAGAGCCACTTGGGTTCGCGTTCAGGAGGCTGGCAGCAGTAACCCTAACCTGCCCTTACACCGCTGATTTTAGGGATGGCGTGGTGAGGCCCTAGGCTTGGAGTGCCGGCCCTATAAATGCCCTTCGAGGAATTGTCATCGCTGCTTTCCTTAGTAAGAAAAGTGAACGTTTTCTCTTCTAAATTTAACTTTGTTTGAGAACTCATTTGCTTCCAGCCGAGAGAAATATATCGATCCAGCATACAAAATACTGCTTTTAGAATGCGTTCAAAAGCCTTTTCACCTTTTATTTATCCGCACGCCTGGAACCATTGGATCACCACCCACTAGTTAATTTTTTACTGAGCAGTGTTACAGAGGGTCTCTCGTGGGGAAGCCGTGCTGGGCTCCAGCCATGCTGGGTCTCGAGAGCAGCTCGGCCCTGGGAGGGGAGTGGTAAGGGATGGGGGGCAGTAAGGGATGGGGGGCGGTAAGGGATGGGGGGCGGTAAGGGATGGGGGGCAGTAAGGGATGGGGGGCGGTAAGGGATGGGGGGCGGTAAGGGATGGGGGGCAGTAAGGGATGGGGGACAGTAAGGGATGGGGGGCGGTAAGGGATGGGGAGCCGGCCGGCACCGCAGCCACATCCCGCTGTCGGAGCAGCGCCCAGCCCCACGGTGCAGGTGCTGCCCGGTGTGAAGGCGGCAGCTGGGTTTGCCTCGGCTCAGAGCATCCCTGACTCCTGGTGTAGGACCGAGGAAGGGCGAGGGAATCGAATGCAGGTAGTGGTGGAGGCGATTTGGGGCCGTTCTCCAGGGGTGGAGTTGGTATCACGGCCTGCTGAGATTGCAAAGTAAGGCCTGGGTGATGGACTTACCTCTTATAGACTGAATGCTGCGAGGGTGAACTGCCGCTCCTGTAGGTTGCATCCTGGTTATTTAGTGCCCTTTTAGGTTGCATCCTTGTTCTTTGTGTTGGTGTTGAACTCCATGGACACAAGCCGTGGGGTACGAGGGTGCTGTCCCTGCTGTGCCTTGAAGGGGGCTGTGTTCGAATAGGAGTGCTGTTGACTTTGAGAATCAAATAACAGTTCTTTGTTACTGCTCAGTTGCTTTTTTTTTTTCTTTTTAAGGAGGAAAATCTCACTGAAGAGCATGTGTCTCCTAGTCTTACTGTAGGTCATTGTTCCTCTTCCTTTTACGCTGTGGGCTGCTGACTTCCAGCACTCCCAGAACCAGAACTCATCCCATTTCTGCCCACGGTTGCAATTTTCGTTAGTTTCTGTGGTAGCTGTCTGCATACGAGATACGAGGCTTTGACAGGTATTTGAGCCTGCAGCTTCTGTGGACAGTGCCTTGCTTGCTGGAGGTTATTCTGCAAGCACGGTTAGCCTCGGTATTTATTTCACCTCTGTTCTCATCGGTGTCCAAAAAACACTGCCTGACAGCCGTTGTTCCTTAGCCCGGGCTCAAAGCGTGTGAGCAGCAGAGCTGGGAAGGCACGAGGGTGGCTCTCGGTATGCAAGGTCTCCTTGACTACAGCACTACGACTCCCAGAGTTACCTCTGCTGCAGCACCCGCACAAAGCTCTCGCTTTTAAGGCCCGTGCAAAAGAGCTCAAAGTGATTTTCCGGCGATGAGCGGCGGTACTTCGGGTACTGCTGTTACCTAATGTGGATCTACAAAGCGAACGGTTCTGTTTTGTGCCAGGCTGCAGTAAGTCTGGCAGGTGATTTGCATGTGAAGGATGTTACCAAGTTACAGCGTATGACTCCAAATTGGTGACGGGGCTATTCATGTGCTTATAATTAGGCATACCCCAAAGCACTGTGTTGGTTAAGGACCGGTATGTCTTTATTTACTTTTTAGTAAGCTTTAAATGAGATCGTAAGTAAACATGCTGATTGCTAGTCTTAATCCTCAAATCAGTTGTGAACACATCGGGAGTTTCTAAGTCATCTGTGTAATTTCGTTGCTTTTCAGTAAAGGGGTCATTTGTGGAGAGAGCAGGGGATATTTTCTTCCCATACGCCTGGTCTTGCAAGGTGCTGCATGTTCTTGGTTCTCATTAACGTTTCTCTGGGAAACAGCATCCTGCACCCCCAGACCCCGATAAACACAGGGCCCTGTGGGTCTCCTGCTTTGTGCAGCAGGCAAAATGCTTTGGGGCTTGGTAGTCCCCATATGTAGCGTGCTCTCCATTAGGCTGTTGCTAAAAGCCATATAAATTGCACCGCGCCGGTTTCAAAGGTTTGACTTTATCCATTGTGCAGCACCGTGTGACCATCTGGGACACAGCAACCTGCGGAGAAGAAGCGCAGTGAGCGGTTTGATCTCGGCCGAGTGCTGCGCTGAACTCAAAGGCTCAATCACGGCTTCGTATCCGCGAGGCAGCCTCAGCAATTGGGAGCAGCGTGTGGGGACCTGGTGCTGCAAAATGGGTCCTCCGGCAGCCTCGAGCCCTCTGTGCTACGGAGGAGAGGATCAGATGGCGAGCTGAGATGCTGTCCGCGCCCCTGCGCAACAGCCAGCCTGAGTCCTGCTTAGGCAGTCTGCGAGCCATTTGCAGTTTAAGGGTTTGTGGCTTCTGAAGTTTGTGTATTTTGCAGATTGCTCGTGCCATAGTCTTCAAAAACTGTTAGCTTTTCAGGCAAGCAGATGGCTTTAGCAAAATAAATTTGCTGGCACCTGGAACAGGTGGATCTGGAATCAATTTATGCGGTGTAATTTTTTCCACACCCCTTTTGGAATAATTTTATACCCTGGAGCCACCTAAGATGCTTATTATGTAGCCAATAGGGAGCTGCTTCTGTCTGACTACATAAGATTTTACACATCTTTTATAGCTAATGCCGAGATTGAAATGCAAAATTTAGTGCTGGGAGTGCATGCGAATTTGTGAAACTCCCGGGAGAGAATGTGGGTGCATGTATCAGTGAATGAATTATGCTTCTCCATAGACAGAGAGGGCTTTTTTTAGTGGTAACAAATGTCCTGTGTTCAGTGTTTGTCATTTTAAAAGTAGTATTTTTCATTTCAAGTGCGAGCCCCGTACAGGTTACTGATGTAGAGTAAAAATGAAAAAAATACCTTTAACTGCAGCTGAAAGGATGACAATCAAAGTTTCGGATGTGGTGCAAAAGTAGGGATGGAGCTGGCGTTTCCAGTACGGCTGTGACAGGTACGAGTGGTTACCTGAGAAGGGAAGGATGCTCTGTGAGAAGGGGAGGATGCTCTCGAGGGGCAGGGAGCAGACCCCGGATGAGGCCTTGGCCGCATCCTTGTTCTTGCAACAGAAGCAGGGCCAAGCAGCTCACCTGGCTGGGGAGGTTCCTGGTGACTCCAAAAGGGCTTTGAGCGGGCTCTGGGACCGTCTGCACAACTCAGGTGTTGGGTTAGGGACCAAATGTGGGAAGGGTCTGGGGCCAGCCCTCGGAGGGAGGAGGATGCTGCCTGCGGCCGGCCTGCTGTACAGGTTGAATCTCTCTGCTGTGTTTCCTGGCCACGTGGAAGTTGTTTAGCCTGCAGTTTCAGCTAAAGGTTGCTTATTTATCTCCTACAATGCTGATTTACAATAGATCAAAGATTAGCGGGAAAAAAGAAGACGAGAAAGGAAAGGGTAGGAAGTTCACTCTGGATAATTCAGTTTGACAGGCTAATATAGTAAATTCAAGAACGCCGAGCGAGAGGCGCATTTTGGAGCCTGTCTGTGTAATGCAGGGAAGGAAAACTTGGCAAGGTCTCAAAAGTTTGTTAGAGTGATTACAGATCCCCCCGCTCTGCCTCACGTTCCTTTCTCTGCTCTCTCTTCCTGATTGAAGGCGACTGTCTGCCAGAAGGAGATTTTCAAACACATGATTTGGACGGGGCAATCAGTCTGCATTTATAAATCACTTAATATTTCACTCTCCGACCTTTTTGGGGTCCGCTCCACATCTGAAGGGCATTTTCATTAAAAATACAAAGCTGAGGCTCAATTCCTGCCTGCGTCCAAGGTGCTCCTCCAGTCTAAGAGAGCTCAGCTTTTGTTGGTAAGTGCAGCCAGAAACCACCTATTTAAAATAAAAGACCATTAGTGGCTTGTGGTAGGATGAAACAGCTGAGAGATACATGCTTTATTCAACATGAGCAACTTAGGACCATGCACTGTGACTTCGGCTCTGAGCTGCTGTTCGTTACTGATGGAAGGTGCTGTCAAGTAGCATATAATGCAAGTGATGAGGAATTGCACAGTTCCTGATTTGTGACGATAATTAAGTGATACGAGAGTACAACTCCCCCTTAGTTCTGTTTTGACGACAGTGCTAGGCAGTCAGAAGTAAAAATCATCGGGGAGAGAAACTGAGGCACGGAAGGACTGCGGCCTGGAGCATTTTGTGCTCGTCTGTTAAAGGTATCACGAAGCGTAAGGAGGCAGATGGGCGCCAGGTAGGAGGGATTGCCAGGGACCGAAATCAGTAGGAATTAGACTTTGACATCTGTGGAGAGTCAGGTGTTACATGACTTGCTCGAGGTCACACAGCGAGTTAGTGGCAGAGGTAAGGTTACAACCCCTGGAAACGCTTACTCACATCCTTAACTCCAAATATGTGGTTACATCCCGTGAATTAAATGCTTCGTCTCGCTGCTTTCCTGGACCAGAGCTCTAGACTTGTGCCTTCCAAGACTACGCACTTGCTAAACATTGCCAGGAGGTTACCTGGTCCTGCGAATGCTTTACTCACCCGAGAAGTTCAGTTCGTTGGGGTGACTGCAATTGGAGAAAATGATTGCAGGTGCACAACTGGCCCCAATGTTTTGCAGATGGAACAGGGATCATTCCTGCATTATGTACTTTCATATATGCACGTGCACACGCATCTATATGGATTGAATTAAAACAAAAGCAAGTGATTAACGTCTTTAAAATTTAACATTTTCCCCCTTAACCAACAGAAGTTGTTCCCAAGAGAGTAATTTACTACATATCTTCGGTATTTGTACAGGACTGTACATCAGGAATACAAAACATGATGTTGCTAATGCTGTGTGTTCCCTCTAATGGGTCTTTGAAATATTAAAACAACTTATATTTGGAATGAGCTTTGCACACCTTCCTGTCTGTGGTTGCTTTGCAAATCCAGGCTTCACTGCTTCGCTTCAGAAAATTATGAGTTTATTATACTCCTGGAATGCTAATAGCACTTCATTTTTTCCCCAAAATTTCTTCTTCCTATTTATTTATTGATTCTTCATTTGAGCACAGTTTCACAGATAATGATGATGCTACTGAGAATAACTGGTATGAGTTAATTTTGAGGAGGCTGAAGTTACTGTGCCATCCTTCTTTGCCAGGAACCTCTCTGTAATATTCATAAGCTGAGGCATCTAGGATGCTGAATTAGTTAAGAAGACGACTGCATAAGATTACTCCCAATGTTATATTTCATTCTTAGATTCATAAAGACAAAGCGTGTCGAGGCTGACAAATCTAAATTTAATTTTTCATTGAAAACCCATTGGCAGATTTGCAGATGGCAGGATTTAGGCAAGCAGTCTCTGATGGTCACTTAGTCTTTACTCGGATGAATCACTTACTGACTTGTGAGTGAACACGTGTGAACCAGAGATTTTAGCATTTCACCCTTTAGTTTACATTTTACTTTTGTTTCCAGGGATTCCTCCCCATCCGAATCCCTCCTCCCACAGTGATGGATGAGGACTCCAGAAAGTGCTTTCAGTCATTTTCTCTGTCTTCCCTGAGGCCACAGGACTTCCCTGAGCTGATTCACGTTCAAGCTGGTCATTTGTTCTAAACAAGCACCCAATTTTGATTTAAATATTTCTGAAGGAAGAGAACATCCTGCAATTCTTGGTTAAATGTTAAAAATTCAGCAGCCCTCATGGTTATATTGCCTCTTACTTTCTCAGTTGCTAGCTTCTTGGACTTGTTATGCTCTCATCTGGAGAGCAGAGCATCCCATTTGCTTGCGGTGGAAGTACTTGTGAACTGCAATCAAGTCAGCTCTTAATTTCTCTGTGATACTGCAGTATTACACTGGATTCTTCTGTGGTTTTTCAGTCCTTATGTCAGCCTGATGGCTCTTCTCTGAACACTTCCTGAGGATGTTAGTGGCCAAAGAAGACAGAGTGATGATGCTGACAGCTGCAGAGACTGGGGAGAACTGGAACAGCACAGATTACAGAGCAGGACTGAGCAGATAGTAGGAAGTAAGGACTATATGGCAGATAAAGTTGGAAGGCAAAAAAAGAAGCATAGTGGCATACGAAGCTCCTGGCATGAGCAGCCTGGTTTAATTTATGCCTGGGGAAGAGCTGGAGTAGCTGTAGTGTTGAAAGACAACAGCATGTTTTTGCTGGCAGAGGAGGATGGCTGGGAGGTGGGCAAGGACTGCAGCAGCAGTAGTGCTTGTAAATCAGAGCAGCGTTGTATCAGAGGAGCTCTCTGTGGGAAAATTTCAAAACATCTGTCTGCACTTTGCTTGGGCACAACCAAACTCTTTCTTTCAGTTCAGTCTGAATTTCTGGCGAGGCAGCCGTTCTGTTCTTGCAAATGTAAGGTCTGATCCTGCCGAACCAAACCTACTTTTGCAATTTGTGCAAATGCACAAAGTGTGCACAAAGGAGTGCACAAATGAGTAACATCTGAAGTGTTACTCATTTCAGTGAAATGACCTGTAATGAGAATTTACTGGCCTGGGTTCTTGATTGCTAACACAAGGCAAGCACCATTAACTATCCCAAAAGTTATACCAGTGTACGGCTGGGCTGTACTAACCCTAACTGAGATACTTGTGATCTGAGAGGGCGAGAACCTTCCCGTAAGTAACCCGATTTCTGTTTTTAGTTTGGAAAGATGTTATCATTTAATGAAAACTCTTTGTTTTCTGGCAGCGTACTAGGCTATCCATTTGCAAAGCTCTCAAAGGACTTGGACATCTGTGAAAAGTGCAAGAGTTTAATTCTGCCCTCAGCTACGCTAGTGCAGCCTCAGTGAGGAGCTGCAGTTGTGCTTGACTGATGACTAATAAATAGTGTGAGTCCAGGTACTCAAGGACAAATTTGTACCTCTTTGTCCTTGTTGCACAGGGATGGTGTTGGACCAGAGGCACATTCCGAAATAAGGTGTGCAAGATTATGCTATTGCAAAACCCAGTGCCAAGAAAAGCATTTCCAGTTTTAATTAAAACAAAACCCCAAACAACAAGATCTCTATTTCTGTTGAATTGTAACCTTCCCAGACGTTTGGGCATGAGATGCAGAAGTAATCGATTAGAAACACAAGTAAAATAAGAAGACTTTTTTTTTTTTCTTTTTCCAAGCTGATTCAACTGAAAAAGGGGAAAAAAAAAACCTGAAGATTTTCCCTGGGTCGAGTAAGACTTCTCTCCACATATAGACCAAATGAACTGCTGAAGTGCTTCAGTGAAGTTAGCACAAGGCCCTGAGCCAGTGGGATTATTTACATGGCAGACTGCTACCTGGTCAAATCCGGGGTTTAAGTACATAGCCTGAAGAACTGGGAATAATCTGATGTCTGCAGTTCGAATGGCCTGAGGTATTTGCAGAAGAGATAATGGCCTGATCCTGCACCAAGAGATATCAGTAGCAAAAATTCCATGTATGTAAGTTAACACTGGATTTCTCTCTTAAGAAAAAAATCAGTACGCACCTTGTAGTTCTTATCGAAGGACTGTTTGGTTTTGAGATTGGCATACTGCCGAAGTCAGGACTGCATGAGTTGGCCCCAGGTTTTCAACCTGACAGTACCTCTTTAAAATGCAGCAGTATAATTTCAACATCTCTTATTTGTTTTGAATAGCAGAGCTAACATGTCTGTCAGTCACAATGACTTGATAGACGTGATTAAAAGGCAGGGGATCAGGAAAAATGTGTGCTTATCACAGCCAACCCTCCCCAGTGAAAAAGTAAGTGGCTCAGTGGCATATTTGCAATTGAGGTGTAACTGAAAGCATTTTTGGAAATGTACTTTGTAGACTGCTTTGAAATGGTGTTTTCTATTATGACCAGTTTCTGGAACAGATTATCATGATTGTAAGAAGCACTTCAAAGCAGATTGATGTAGGAAGATCTTTCCCTGAAAACTTTGGCTTCTATGTAAGACAGAAAGCTACAAATGTGTCTGCAATCTGTGTTGTTTCAGCTACAACAGCATTTATTTGATAAAAGTGGGCTGCTATTAATTTCCAAAATACTTTGTATTTTGCTGGTCCCTCTGTTTCACAGAGGGTTTCAAAGGCTGTGTTTCCTTTCTCCCATACGCTCCAAATTTCTGTTTTGTATTTTCTAAGGGCTGAGACTTAAACATTGTAATAAAATACTGAATTGCATCCGATAAACAGTCAGACGCTAATTTAAAGTATCAATGGCCAGACTTCCATAAACAGATCTTGACGCATCATCTGCGCCATTCCCTGACCTTACACAGGATCAGCTCCACCTCCACCATTCAGCTGCCATCAGCGGTAGCTAAATCTTGGGAGGAATTGGAGAATGCTAGCAGATACACTTCAAATATGTCAATCTCTGAACTTCCACCTACAAGGCAAGCTACATGGCATTTCAGCAAGACTCCCAGAAAACTTTACTTGTAGGCTAAGATCTATACCTGGGAGAACTGAAGTCTTCTACATACGTGCAAACACAGGAGCAATCTGTGCCACAAAAGGCCACTTTCTGGTTGGTATGAAACCAGGTGGTAATAATACATTGGAGTGTGGCGACACGCCAGTAAATAATTCTTGGTTTTCAAGGGTATTGAAAAGGGAGGAAGCTCGTGCAGAAAATGAAAGGCAACAGGAAGAAGAAAGATAAGAAGCAACTAGAACTGTTTTACTCCACTATGTTTGGTAGCACATGTAGAGGACAGGAAGAAGAAATTAAAAAAAGTTGTCATGTTACTTTGTATCTCCTCCAGCTGGAATATATCAAGCCCATTGCATCGCCCTTTATGTGATTCCTAAACAGACAAGTTTCCTTTTTACCAGGGAAGAAGCTGAGGGAAAGAGAACTTGAGTCACTTGTCTTAGCTCATCGAGGGAGGCAGTGTATGCGAGTCCTGCAGTTACAGTCACTTTTTCGTGCTTGACAGCAGAAGTATGATGAATTATTTGCGTTAAAGCAGAAGAGCCTTGAAGTAGTTCCTCCCCTTTTTGGGAAATTATTCTTTCCTATAAAGCAAGGCCAAATGCTGTGTTGATGGATCTTTTATGAATACTTATGGTAAAGGTTAAAAAACGTGATTTTTTTTTTTAATCTACAATGTCATCGAATGACCATTTCTGACACGTAAGTTTGAAATCAAAATATTATGTTGCTTTTCTGTTTCATTTCTTCCAATAACTAGAGCAATACTCTTTGTATGCTGTAATCCATGGAAATACTCGCCGTATGCTATAATCTGTGGATTCAGTTCAAAGTTGCCGTCTTGGTGTCAGAAACCCCACCAAGAACTTGCCTTTACTCTTTCGCTCATGTGGTGCTTGTCACCTTCCAGAGGGTGGGAGTCCATCTGGTTTCGTAAGGAAAACTGCTGTTGGCAGTGAGACTCCTCCACCCAGCTCATGCTGGAGGTTGTGTCTTTGCCTTCCTGTAGCCACACCGTGCCCAGCAGTCCCCGCGTAACGCAGGGATGGAGGGATCTGCCTGGGAGATGTGGTAGATAAATGAAGCGACCTTGTTTTTCTCTCTAAAGAAATGCAGATCACTTTTGAACAAGCTTCTAAAGCAGATAACTCTCTGAGCCTTTTCTTACCCTTTCTTTTCTCCAACATAGAAAATTATTAGCCAAGCACCGCTTTTGTCTGTATTTTTAGTGGGCATAAATTTATCTACTTAATACATAGTATGCTTCTTGCATCTACACATAATTAAATCATATTTGTTCTTAGAAACTATTCATCTAGTGTAAACCTGCTTCCTGAGTAAATATTCCTTTAATTAGTAGAACAAATAGATTGCGGGATTTGGAGTTGATTATCACAGCATTCCTTTCCCTGATGTCTGCTTCAGATCTGCACAATGGAGAGGTGTGCTAAATACAGCCGCGGAACACAGCAGCAAGCTTTTTTGCAGTTTGAAAATAAATACGCCTTCTGAATACTTCACACCTACGGAACCCTTCATTTGGGGATTACAAAGTGCTTCACCACGCTGTGTGGGTATTATTCGTTTCCCTTTTAGAGGAGGATAAACTGAAACGGAGAAATTAAGGCCAAAATGCTACATCCCCACGTTGTGTTAATAGGGGAAGCTGTACCAAGATGTGTACGGTCTCCAGCCAGGCTCAGTGGCTTGGGACGGGGGTGTGCAGGCAGTAGCAGAGCTGAGAGGGGAGTGCAGCCTTCCTGGATATTTTATGTTGGGACCGTATGGGGGCAACTCCCGAGAATTTAGGGGAGAAATCTGTTTCCTGCGGGAGGAGTGTTTAGGAGTTATCAGCGGCTTCATGTTTCCTAACTGCAGGGTAAGGAGTTCCTACTAGGGGAGGGCAGATTTTGAGCTCAGACTTGCTCCTGCTGAGTTAATTAACTTGACTTTAAATCAGTTCCTCTTCTGAGCTGGAGTTGCTTATGTGGGAAAGAGAGGGAAGAGGCCCCGGCCAAATGAAAGCCCCCGGTAAGGACGCAGGTGAACAAGGCTTGTAAATGACAGCCCTGAGACTGAGCAGAAGAGTGTGTCTGCCAGTGAAATGCCACTGTTTGGATGTATCCTTAATGAAAGGAAAGGTTTTACTCTGCAGTCAGCAGCTGAACATCCCTTCTGCTCTTTGAGCACGGCATGGCTTTGCTTCAGGGGTGCAGTGAACAGAGGTGGCATTTGGAGGAGACTCGGCAGTGTCAGAGCTGATGGATGGATGCCGTGAGATCCCGCGTGTGTGGGGACAGCTTTTTGTGTCTGCTTGGCTTTGGATGGGGGTAAATTTGTAAAACCATCCCGCCTCACGCACATACTGACTTCCAAAAATGCTTTCCTCTTACTGTTCCTGGAGCTATTAGATGTAGCTGAACCTGCTCAGATAATGGACTGTGAAGGAGGGAATATGTTGCTTAAACAAAAACATCTTTAGCAGCTAACAGGGTTAGTTGTTTTTATTTCTCTCGACATATTTACTCTAGCTCTGATAGCTCAAGGGCTCTCCTTCATGGCTCTGAAGGCTTTATTTTAGCAGGACAAGCATCAGCCGACCCGGTAAGCACCTCCTTGTTGGATGTTGGTGGTGCTAATGCAGCCCGTGCTTCGTCTCCTAGCTCAGGTGTGCCTACCTGCGTGGTTCTGCAGTGATAACCAGAGGGTGCCTTCCTGTGGTTTGGTGTAATCCTCTTAACCGCAAGAAGATGTTCTCATTGTGTAATACACTGTCCACTTGGGAGTTAGCAGGAAATACCTATTGCAATTCAGATTTACATCCTGGATTATTGGGCAATAATTTCCTCGTTGCAGGCAGGTTCTGCCTCCCTCAGAGGTCAGATGGCGCGGGGACGGGAAGTTTAAGCCAGCTCCAAGAGGATGTCTGACGAGAGCTCTTTGCCTCGACTTTCCACCGTGGAAGGGTGTGAGAGAGTACATGGGATCTGTTTTGTTCATTGAGATCAGAAATCCTTCTGGGATGAGAAGTTGCCCCACAAACATCAACGGCACCTTGTGCCGCGCCGCTGCGCTTCGTGTGGAACCACTACCTGCCTGTGGGACACGAACAGCAGCGGCAATCCGTCTGAAATGCAATGCCCCGTGCTTTAAATGCTTTCACTTTGTTTTCAGATAACAATCTCTTAGCTCTTTGAGGCATTTAGCGAAAATTGTTTTAGCATGACTGCAGCATCTCAGAGAGCGTTGTGTGTGTTTTCGTGTGGGTAGGAGCTGAAACCACGCGGTGCTGCCGCAGCCGTAGCGCTTTGCTGTGCTGTGGCAGGTAGGATCGATTTTACAGTTAGGTGAGACTGATTTCAAATGTTCCTTTATTGAGTTTATTGGCACCTACAACTAACAGTGTTAAAAGGTTAACTGGTATGCACGTTAAGCTGCACACAGCCCAAAAAATTTGTGTGGAGAATCAAAACAGTAGTCTCCTGTGAATGGTCCCTTCACCCGTCAAAATGTCTGTGTGCGGATGTTGAGGCTTGATGAGGTTGTTTAAGATCACTGGATACTGTAATCTTACAGCTTTTCTGTGCCTCTTGTGGATAATATTCCTGGCTGAACGCTGAACTGAAGGAAGGGCAGAGCGGGCTCTTGAGCAGAAAATAGATGGAAGACTTGGAGCATTCCCGAGACGTCTGGGATCCGTGGCTGGCATCAAGTTGTGCTACAGGCCTACTGCGTGAACACGAGCATGTCCCACACATGCTTCGTGCTTCCTTACTCAGCCCCTTAGAAAGCAGACGGTACTTCGGAGATGATATGAGGTTTCTCTGGGATTTGTAAAGCTCTGGGAACACCTTGTCTGGGCCAGCTACAGAACTGCAAGTACTGCTATTGCTTGGAGTCAGGTAGTCCTGTGAAAATGTCACCTCCTTTGGTCCACATTAACAGTTAGAAAGGGACAAGAACTGAGCGAGAAAGAGAGATGTGTGCTCTGATTGCTTAAATATCAGTGTGGGAATCGGTAAGTTTTAACTTCTAAACTCATCCCTACCAGCAGCTCACTCTTTGCCTTGGGCAAACGATGGGAATCAGCAACAGGCTCCTCAGTTGAAGTAATAATACATAAGAAAAAGAAGAGAAAAAAAAGACATTTTCTAGAGTTGTTGTGGGAATTAATCAGAGATTATTTTAAAGTATTGCCTGAAAAGTGCTACATATTTCAAATGGTTTCCTCTCTCTGCATATTAGTTGTATGCATAGGAGAAAATCAGTCTGAAGCACAGCTCTTGTTTGGTGATTTCGATTTGAAATGACCCTTTCTTTCATCAAAACAACAGAAAGGACAGATGTGTGTTATTAAAAAACAAGATGTTCTCGTTAAAACTGGCAGCATTATCTCTGAAACCCACCCTGCAGGAGCAGTGCTTGCAGAAAAACTGGATTCCCACCAGTTAGCTGCTGCTAACTCTTTCACTTCATGCTCCAAATTGCTTGCAGAGCAGCTGGCATTAGCCACCCTTATTTCCTTTGATGCAAGAAGTGTGCTTTTCCCGTTCTCAGATTCCTCCACACCTGTGCTCCCAGTAACAGGCGGTGATCGGCGGTGAGTCACTTGACACGCTCTGTGCCTAGAGTTGGCTTTGCTCCTAGTGACGTGTGCCAGCCCAGGCGGAAAACATAGAAAGAAAAAAAACATAGACCCTAAAGGCATGATAAGTTGAATTATTTCCCCTCAGCCCTTCCTTTCCCTTCCCGGACTGGAAATCCAGTTTGCATATGAAGTTCATGAACTGGAAACAAGCTGCTGACTCTGGCTGCTGTTGGCTATGATCCTCCAAACCTCAGCATTCAGACTGAAAGCCAGACCTCTCCGGTACATTAAGGCTCACACACTAGCTTTAATTGTTGAGCTTCCTTTCAGGACTAAGAGATTACAAAAGAGTTGCCAAGGCTCTCTTGTCAGTGGTCCATGTTCCCGTGATACCCTAGCTAACTTGACTTTGAAGTGGGCTGCAAATGAGGATGTTCTCCTTTCTCTCCTCTACAAGTGCACATTGCAAGGGTCTAACTGCCGCTGAAGTTCCCATCAACTTGATTAGTTGGCACCAGCTTCAATGTGGACTGAAACACCGAGAGCAAACCGTGTCTTTAGAACTAGCCCTCTAAAAGTTACCTGAGAAGTGACTGTGTTTGTTCCTCCTGAATTTAAAGCCTGTGGATTGGCTACGAGCCTCCTGCTATGGACCTGATCCAAAGATCACTGAAATGAAAGAGAGGGAGGGTGTCTTAAAATTCCTTCCCTCGGTTTTGGATCAGGCTGTCTTTTAAAGATACTTGTCCTCTCTTCTAATCTGAACCGAGTATTCTCGAAAGCCATGCATATCTTTTCTATTTCACAAGTTTGCGTGTTTCACTCCCACTGGCATGCCCGGCTCACGGTTCCTCTCATTTCGTATGGCTTGTGGTCTGTACAAGCAGGTTGGTTTTCATTACTGCATCAGACATGGATAGCTACCAAGACTGCATTTTAACAGAAGGTGGAATATATCAGTGTTGTACAACTGAAGCCAGAGCCAACAGCATATTTTACCTTTAAGCTAGCGAGTCTACCAAAGCCAGTATTTTTTTAAGCTGGATGGGGACCGTACATCTGCTGCGGTGCAGCTGGAATGCCCGCCGGTAAGGGCAGGGTGCCCTCTCCAGGGGCTGGGTGTATTGCTTACGGGCTGTCCACCTGCACCGGACGCCTTTCACTTGGCTGCACTGCACCGTGGTCACGTTTGAAAATAAGCAGATTTGTTGTTTAATACCTTTGGCAGTCTTACAAGGAGATGGAGTGAAAAATTGAGAGCGCACTTGGTTGGCATCCCATTCCCATCAGGAAGGGCTCGTGTAACAACAGGTCCCGAGCTCAGCCTCTCCTGCGGGGGCGTTGTACCTGCTGGGGGGAGGGGGACCCCTCGGACGCTGCTGTTTCTGGACAGCATCCTGCAGAGGCTAATCGTAGTGCCACCACATCTCAGAAAAAGCCTTTCGGCCTTGGCCGCTCTCTTTGGCAAGGCGGACAAGGCAGCGTTTTGCAGCCCGCAGCTATGTGTTCCCGAGGCAGGGAAGTGCTGCCGCGTTGGGTTGGCCTTAAAGGTCATGGTTCTGCTCCGTGCGTGCAGGAGGGAAGGTCTCTTCGGTTTCTCTGTGAGAAACCCCCCAAAGGCAAGAGCAAACTTCAGCTGAATTGTTTCTCTTTTTGGCTCTTTCGGCTGGAAGTGGGCTGAGCTCCAACTCCTCTCATGCTGTTTGCCCTGTAACCTCCGTTCCTTCCTGAGTCCCATCCGCACCGTCAGAAATGGGGCAGGTCCCTTCCTCTGCCCCGGCCCGGGGCTGTAGCGCTTGGACGCGGTCCCCTCAGCTTTCACCCGCAGAGCCATGCCCAGGCAGCGAGCACGGCCGCTCGCCATTACGCGGCACGCCGCGCCTCCGCCCGGCACGCTGCTCGGGGCGGCGAGGGAGCGAGGAGCTTTCAGCCCCGCCAACCTT
Source organism: Anser anser (assembly GCF_964211835.1). NCBI lineage: Eukaryota > Metazoa > Chordata > Aves > Anseriformes > Anatidae > Anser > Anser anser. Next base: position 15,246,869 of record NC_139726.1, on the reverse strand, counting down.
GGGCTGAAGTACACAGGCCTCTACTGACATTTTCGGCTGAATGCTAACGGTAGCCGCCGATGAAGCCAAGAATGTGTCTCTTCATGCCACTCGAACGCTGTACCGAGGGCGAGGGCACGATTAGTCATTCAGCAGGCAAACATCTGGTGTTCCGTGTGCCCTGCAGCTCTTCCTACTTAGCAGGCCTCACAGAGGCCCGCCAGAGCTGGGAATGTGTTAATGCAGGCATTTCAGTTTTGTATTTTTAACCACCACCATCAACTTCTGGACTGGCTACAGTTAGCCAGTGCGTTTTAAAAGAAGTAAAAACGTGCTTACTTGTCTGCTTTTTATTTTTAATTCTGTTGTTACAGCAGGGGACGGGTCCCTCACCGGACACGTACCAGCACAGTGCCACTGACTTCCACTCGTCGTGTCCATGCACTCTTCAGTCTTCCCAAGTGAGCAGAGCCCAGGCTCTAAATCTGGCCTGAGAGTTTAGGCACAGTTCTGAGGTGTCTGTTTTCTTTTTGGAATATATGCCTGGGTCTGGAGATGAGTGTCGAGGTATTATGTACAAGACTTTGCAGCTGCTTAAACCCATACAAGCTTCCTGCAGTTGCCTGAGGCAAAACTGGTTTGCGTATGTGGTCTTTTCCAGTTCTGTATTGTTGTGTTTCTAGATCCCAGCTCACTCCGGACAGCCAGAACCACTTATCTCTTTAGTAATGTGTGATAGATGAAAAAAAAAGAAACAGGATTTTCAGAGGGTTTCTAACCACTTAACACTGTCTTTAAGGCTGAATAGGTGTCAGAAAACCAGTGAAAATAAAATATGTCTGTATGCAAATCTCTGTCCCTTTCCTCCCCATGTTTTGTCTTCTGTTCTGAATCCCAGAGTCGCTCTCTGACCACGGGCAGTTCATGGCTGATTCTTTAATCCTTGAAAAACTTCTTCCTTTTGTTCCTTTTTCCTACCCTTGTTTCCTTCATCTTGGGCAATCCATCTGGGCTTTTAAGTGACATCAGGTTTCTTTGTTTTCCACACTTGGTGAAATGCCCTTTTCCAAATGCTTTTCTGTGCAGTACACCTGTAATAGCTGGCTTCTTCCAACTCAGGCACTTCCTTTAGCATATCTGATGTCCCACTGGAAGATAAAACTGCTCACAGTGCCTTTTGTTTGTCTCATGTCTTCTTCCAGAGGCAGCAAAAGACGTGCAATGGGTTTCTAGTCCACTGAGTCTGTAGCTGGTGCAGTGTGTCTTGAAGCTGGAGCCTGAGCTGGAGGTGTGTTACAGCTGCTAGGAATGCAAACAGTGTATGTAGACAGAGCCTGAATTGCCCCAGGTATCTCAGTAGATCTTAATCACAGCCTGTTTTCTTCATCTAGGCATAGCTTTCAAGCAAACCGAGTCTCAGAGAAACATGACAAAACTGCTCTGCTGTTTTGCAAAGTGCAAGCAGAAGTTGTAGTTAGTGACCCTCACCATCAGTTGGAAAGTACAACCTCAGGCAAAAAGACTTCGCTGCATGCGACTTCAGTAATGGCAAGGTGACAGATACGCATGGAGCACAGGGAGAACTTGCTCTCTCTGTCCGTTGTGTAACGTGTTTTTATGCAGACTAGTAAGCAGAATCGTGGGGGGTCCATTGGCCTTTTGACCAAAGAAGAATCATTAGTAAATCGTAAGCCAATTAGGGTTGGAAAAAAGCTGACAGCCTCTCCAGTTTGTCCCTTGCTAATGTGGGACTGTTCCCTACAGAGCATTTTCTCTTGTTGGCATTAAATGATGGAGCATCTATTGCTTCCCTTGGGAAAGTACACATTCACCATCAGTGAACTCTGTTTAACAGATAGCCTAAACCTTCCTTAGTTTCCTTCCCGTTTCCTGACTAACTCTTCTGAGATTTTTGCACCTTTTGAATAATTGTGGATAGTGCTGTTTTTACCGTATGTCATATCGATGATCAGTGTATCCTTATCCTTAAGATACACTCATCTACCACCAAATCCTAGAGGAGCCCTTCCTTTTGGTTGCATCAGATCTGAATTTGGACATAGAGCCAAATGGTTTCAGAGGAAAACCCTCCTTTTTAGACTATCCTTGCCGGTTTGATGATTAGACTACCATTTTCTTTTATTTCAGCTCAGTGACCAAGCAGCAATCTGGAATTATACATCATCCTGTTTCATATACTTTATGACTTGGTGTAAATTAAAAATAATCCTTTTTGGAAGGCTGAAATTTTACCAGTGGCCAAAGTTCCAGAGAATCCATTTAGAGGAAAAATACCAGTAAAAGTAAGAGAGGATAAAAAGCATCACTGGCTGTGCCTTTTGGTGTAAATCACATTCATTTCATAAAAGTCTTGAACACATCCCTTAAACTTTAATACCTGAATTTCAAGCCCAGCAGTCAGTGGAGTTTTTAGCACCAGCCAGAGAGTATTCATAGTTGGCAGGCAGATGGTCCTTTCCCCTCTTTTACATTCTTTTAACGCACTAACACTGCCAGTTGGGCATTTGAAAGCCTCATTAATTTTCCTCACTGTTTGGCAATAAGACCTTGCTTGTTCCTTGCTGTCTTCCATTACTGAAACCTGTGCAGTTTTCAGATTGCTCCTACTTGTTGCTTTGATGTGGGGCTGGGTTATTTGCCTTGCTGTGGAACCAAATGGCGGAGATGCTGAGTGATGCAGAAACACGCTGGGATGTGATGTCAAAAACGCAAGTGGTTAGAGTGCAGGGAGGAGAAATTTGGTGCGTGGGTACATCGGGTACAAGGAAGGAATTAGAAATGAGCAAGAAAGGATCATGTCAAGACAATATTGATGTTAGATCCAGCAAGCTCAGAGGAGACTGTAGCTTTCTCTGGTTACAGTTTCTGTGTTTTGATGTTATTAGAGGAACCAATGATGTTTCTTTATACTTTCCTGGAGAAGTCTCAGGTTTCTCTGGAGCTCTGGCAATACATGATGTGTCTGAAAATACTACTTTTACATAACTGCTTATTTTTCTTTTTTTTTTTCCCCTTTATTTTCCCACAAGACAAATGCTCCTTTATACAGCGAATGTGCAGAAATGGCAGCACTGAGCTGCATGTTGAGTGGTTTCGACTGGCTCCGTATCTCATTATCCAAGTTACAGGATGGATTTTTTGACTGCCTGCCCTGCAAACTCATTCTGAGACAGGTGTGTTAAAAATGCATGTGTCCTTGGTTACCTGGAGAGAGCAGAGGTGCTTTGTAGCTCTGAGTTAAGTTAAACGAATAGAGCCTGTATTATTCATCAAGACAAAATCATTTTCTGAAACTGAAAAAAAAGAAACTGTCTTGTCTGAAAATCATTTATCTGGCCTTGATTTTCCTGAGGGCAGTGAGCAGAAGTCAAGTTTAAAACAGAATAAAACTCTTTTTCTGTGGGATCAACAAAAGTAAATTGCCAGCAGAACCACTTTTGATCAAATAAGTGTCTACTGCAGGAATTGACTGTGCTGCCTGCACAGCACAAAGTTACAGCGTGCCTCTGCTCTCCGGTCAGTTAGCACCGCTTCCCTCTTCCTCTTGGCGTGCTTGGTAAATTGAGAAAGATGGATGGGTAAAAGGTTTTGTCTTTCTCATATGGACTTCTCCAAGGTGAAGAGCTCGCTGCTAGATCAGCAGTATACATCTGACAGCGTGTGTGCAGAGAAACCAGCAGCACCAGGAATTCGTGGTAGCAGCACCTCTGCTGATGGCACAGAGAAGTATTGCCCTTATGTCATGGCTTCAGGAGGAGTGATAATACTCTGCAGGTCTTGGCCTGGGGCATGATTGTCTGGGTTCTCCGAAGTGGAGAAGAGTCTGATAGAACCAGAACTGCAGGACAGAATTGAGGGTGTTAAATATGATTCATGTGCCGAGCTCCTCTTCCAACGAGGTAGGATGTCACAGGAGTCATTATCTTTAAGGTGAGATGTAATTCTGATATCCGAGCTGTCTTGTCATGGTCAGTATCCATGTCATACCTCAGGTCTCTTTGCTTTTCAGCCCCTAAGTCTTGGACAGATTGCAAATTGGAGCAATTTATATTCTTGCTGCCATGGTGAATTACATAGGAGAATAAATCTCCAGAGAAAAATGTGTTGGGCTTTTGTGTGAGTAGGCACTAAGCAACGTCACCACGGGGACCCGAGGAGCCACGGCTGGGGTAGGATGGAAACTAACAAAAGGAATATATTGATTGATTCCTCTGAGCTTTTACATCTGCGAGAGAGGGTCTGTGGAGAAATTTCTTCATAGAAAGAGTTAGGATTGATGAGTTTGGAGAATCTGGATCCATATTCACTTTTGGCCTATCGACCACCATTGCCCTCCAAAATTACCCTCCTCAGTCTTCTAACAAATAAGCTCACCAACCCGCTGCTGAGACATGGAACGAAATATTTTTGCCCTAAAAGTTCAGTTGATTCCTTTTAATCCTTGATGCCAATGCTACTGTTACCGTTCTTTCACTGATTCTCTCTACTGTAGCGGTAGGCAGTAAGGTAAACCCAAACCAGATCCAGTGATTAGCTTCCTCCTCAGGAGGAAGAGTTCTCGTTGTTCCCCGTACTCTTCCAGATACCCTATATTTGTGTCTGCACGCAATCCTCTCTAGCATTGCAATTAGTTATGGTATTCCTTATCTTCTCTCCCCAAATATTTGTGCATCTGCATGGTATATTGTTCGACAGGTGCTGTTTTCCACTCCAGACATGACTTTATTCCTCCGCAGGGAGGAATGGCTCCTGAGGACAGCCCTCAAATACTTCTCTGCTCTGAGTGCAAGGCAGTTCCACCAGCAGTAGTACAAATCTTGCCTCCTTAATAAATCTCAGGCTTATTTTCTTTATTTCTTTCCTGCCAGTCTTCTTCCTCTTTTGTGAACTGTATTACTTGTCACCCGGATTCTTGCAATAGCATTTTGTCTGGCTATTTTCTCCCCTTCGTTGTACGGCAGAATTTAATTGAACTGGATGAAATATACATGAACATGAAGCGGTGATTACTCAGCCCTGCTCCTGTTAATTCACAAATGTAATTTAACAATTTAAAACAAATCTTAACTTCACTCGGTAGTTTTAGCGCATTGATCACTAAATTAATTAGGGCTTTCTAAGTACGTCATGCAAGTTGTGCGTCCCATCCCAAATACATATTCCGTGTGGAATTTATAGGGGTCGGGAAAGGCTCCCTGCGGCAGCTGCCTGCAGCCTGCTGGTGTGACTGCTTATGTTGTGGGACCACAGCCTCAGGAGTTACTCCTTGGTGCCTGGTTCATTGTGCAGTGGAGGCTGCACTCCGATGCGTTGTCCTGGCTGGAGACGAGCTGGAATAAGATGTTCCTGCTCCAGCTGTTCCTCTCCAGCATCTCTCTGGACGTTGTGTCGCTGCCTCGCTTCTCATTTGCAGTGGGCAAGGAGCACTCAAGAGTCAGCTGGCGAGTGGTAACGTGCTACCACAAGGTCTGCTGGTGGTTTTTCATTCTCTAGGCTATTTGCTTAGGTTGTAGGTTTTTTTTTGTACCATGTTAAGACTCCTGTTTTTGAAGTCTTTTGTTTTCCTCTGCTCCCTTCCAAACCCTCTGTCCTCTAATACTGTAGTTTTGATTTAATCTTTTGCCAAGTTGTTTTATTAATTTTTAGATAAATGCCCTTTGGCTCTATCAGGTAAGACAAGACATAGAAAAACTGTGGTATAGCAACAGTTCATCATTTTGCCCCTGTGTAGTGCCAAGCCCAGTGGCACTGGTTCCCCACAAGGCTGTGGAGTCCCAGGGGCCCCTCAGAGATCACAGAATCACAGCATGGTTTGGGTTGGCAGGGGCCTTACAGCCCACCCGGTTCCACCCCCTGCCATGGGCAGGGACACCTCCCACCAGCCCAGGCTGCCCAAAGCCCCATCCAGCCTGGCCTTGGGCACCTCCAGGGATGGGGCATCCACAGCTCCTCTGGGCAGCCTGTGCCAGGGCCTCACCACCCTCTGGGTAAAGAGTTTTTTCCCTGTATCTAATCCAAACCTTCCCTCTTTCAGTTTAAAGCCATTCCCACGTCCTGTCACTACATGCCCTGACGGAGTCCCTCTCCTGCCTTCCTGTAGGCCCCTTTAGGTACCAGCAGGCAGTGCCTCAAGGGCAACAGAGGCGATGCAGGACTGGGATGAAATCTCTGGACTACTGACTCTGCTCCCCGCTCCTGAAAGTAACTGTGTTGTGCAGTCCTTAACGTGCCTGGAAAGCCCCACCTTTAGAGCAGCTACGTGTCCTATCCCTCTGTTCTCACTGGAAAAACATTAAATAAACTCAGCCTTTTGACGGTCAAGAATATTTTCTGAGGCGTATTGTAATTCTATTCAGAGATAGCTTATATCACCTTTTTCCTTTATGAACACTTTCTTCTAACCTAAATAGCTCTTTATGCCTGATATATTTATAGTCAGTAATCATCTCCCCTCTCGCCTTTTGTTTTACTAAGCTAAACAATCCAAGCTCATGAGATTCATAAAATGCTTGATAGCATGAGTAACTTTTCTCTGAATATACTCAAGACTGAATTTCTCTTTGGGCCCAGGTAGAACTGAACTGCACAGCACCACTCTTCCTTTCCTACCTCTGCTGGAACAATGTGTTTTCATACACGCTGTGGTTTCATTTTTCTTCTTAGAAACTATGCCCTGTTAATGGCTCAGGTGGTTGTGAATCCAATTAGAAACCCCAGTCTTTATCTTCGTCTTGCTAACCAGTGATATCCACAATATTCCTGCTGGCTTTTAAATCCTGTTCTTGCCCTTTGCATTACTGAACCTCGTCCTGCTCCACACCTCTTACGTCGCATATGATTCCCTCCTGCATCACCAGCATTTCTGAGCCGTGAGTCAGCAGCACCTTCCATTACAGCAGGTCTACGGACTTAAAGCGTGGGGAACTTTGAACTCAGGCTGCCAAGCTGCATGTGTAGCTCCTGCTGAGCATGCGCCTCATCTGCAGGGAACCCGGGCTGTAATGAAGCCATGGAAGCTGCAGGTGGAAAGTTTTCATCTTTTGCTCTTGGTAGCACACCATACATTTAATTTTGAATGTCTTTAGTTTAATCCCTACCATACACGTCATGTTGGTTTCCACAGTATTGCAAGATCCTGCGCTGTGCTCAACTATTTCAGTGTGTGCACACTCAAGGTACTCACCATCTGTTGAGATAAACCTGCTTTGCTCAGGACATTATCTCAACAAATGTTTCAAAAGATGCCTTTCTAGATGTGCTGGTGCAGGACTGTAGCCTAAATCGCTCCTGATTTGACTGTGCTACAGATGCAGTATGCGTGGGACTGTTTACATGTCCCCGTGTGTGTCGGGTTCGGAGGGCAGCTGCTGCCACTCACTGCCAGTCCATTAAGGAGATGGGGCAGGTCTGATTGACTTCAAAGCAGTGGGACTCCATATGGGTAAAATTCATGCCTGTGGAACTCCTTACAGGAGCATGATTTCATGCAATATTACTGAATCTACTCATGTAGACATAGGTTGGAAATTCCTTTTATTGGCAAAAGCCGAAGTTGATCAAATATTGCACTTGTCCAGTCTGCAGCCGGATCCCACTGACCTGGGGGTTACACCAGGGGATCGGGCCGGCCCAGTTAATTTAGCCTTGATGACAGCCGTTGTGCCGCTGATCTGTACGATCGTATCGTGTTCGGGCGTTGGAGGGCCTCTGGGGAATCCCACGTGATCCGCTCTGTGAAATTAATTTGATAATGCTCCGCATTGTTTTCCCTCAGCCCGATCGTTCATTCCCTGCTGAAGCTGAGGCACTCAGGGCTGGGTTCATCGTGTTTAGAAACCAGCTACAGTTTTCCATTTACAGGATGTCAGAATCCCTGTGTGGTCTCCCTCTTACAAAAACACAAAGCTCAGAGCCGTGTGCTGAAGGAGGCCTGCCTGAGGTTTCTGCCAGCGAGGAGCACGTTGTCATCCCTCCGGCTTGGAGCAGTGCAGCCCGTAATCGCTGCCCTGTGAAACACGGGCATCCAGCTTCCTCGGAGCTGGCCACGGGCGGACCTGCAGGTGCTCCTTCACGAGGTAACTGATGCGATCTGTGCTGGTGAAACGCAGTCCTGGCAGATTCAGGGGTGAGAGTCCAGTCCCTCCGGCCTGCAGCCTTCCAGCACCATGTCTGCTTGTTCCAGCTCTGCCAGCTGCAGGCACTGGGCCAGCGCGAGCCCCGGTGCAAGTCCATTAGCATCGGCTCAGTTGCCTGCACCCACCCAAGGCTAACCTCGGCCCACTGTGGTTAAACTTCTCGCAGTATTTCCGCTAAGCCCTTTTCTTTATTCACGGGTTTAGAAGCTGGCTGTAAAAGTGTGCTCCATGCTGACATTTGGCATACAGCATGTCCTCGTCCTGGGAGCAAGGATTTTCTTCCTCTGTAAAACAAAACAAAACAAATAGAAAACTCAAAGCCCTCCGAGGAATTCTAGTCTGATTTCCTGAAATAGGAAGGTGTTTGTTTCAGATTCTTTCTTATTCACCTGTGTCTCTGGGGTAGATTTGTGTTAAAGATTATCAAATGCATCCGTATGCAGATACAGAGAATCTGTTCTCATGTGCAACGTCAGCTCATATCGCTTGCTTTGGTAGTTGGGGGGAGATAATCCTTCCAGGAAACGTAAGTACTGCTTAGGGGCAGTGTGCCCATAAATCAGTCTTCTGCTGACCAGGTAGCTTCTTTGTGCTTCTGTATCCCTCACCTAAGTCAAAGCCACTGCTTCGAGCAAATGTTGCTCTGTTTTTGTCTTCACACAAGGGTTTGAGCCTTGATAAATTTGTTACTCGAACTGAACACACAGGCTTTTATGCGGACAAATTTCAGTTCTAGTGTTTCTTGAGAGTATTTCATTGCAGCTTTGTGTGGCCATCGCCTGTTGGTGACAATCGTGTGGTATGGATATGTCACATGAGAGAGAGTGTCGACTGAGTGAGTGGCAGGAGTACTCAGTAAACAGGAGGGGGCTTGGATGAGTCACTTGTGCAGGCACTCATGCCAAAGCACATTTACATGAGCATTCATGAAACTGCTAGGACTTCCTCTGTGATATGTCTTTGCAGAAGTTTTTGGTTGTTTTGGTTTTTTTTTTTGCAAATGCAGTCGCTTTCTGGACAACAATAAAATCAGCCTCACAGCTGGTTGTAGAAAAAAAAGCACCTGCAGTGTTTGTCGAGAGGATCTTGGTGGAAGGAGTTCAAGTGGAAAGTGAACCTGCCTGGTGCTGCTGCCAACACCACTACTGGGCAAGATGAGCTGCAAAGTGGATGCGGTAAGGGCAGACCCTGCTCTCTGCCCTCACGTCTGCCCTGGGATCCGTATGGCTGCAGCAGACCACACACGGGTGGTTGGGAAACCGAGGTGTGGGAGGGGCGTATTATTAGCATATTTATCTATTTCACAAGGATATGGCAAATTTTGAAAGATAGTCATGCTCATGCCTTTTAAACAGCTGTACAGATTTAGGTTGGTACTGTCTCTCAGCTGTTCATTATCTGCTGCTCAGCTGACTGATCATGTAAGTATTCCTAATTTGTTTCAATACAGAACGAAACAGTTCATTTAATGAAGCTTTTAATTAAGCTGATAGCAAGAAGGGATGGTCAGGTCTTAAAGCACCATTGTTTTCAGAAATATGCAGGACAATGGCAATGATATTTGCAAAAGCCTACGGAGGAGCAGAGGTAGAAATGATACTTCAGTTCTTATCTTTAAGCTATGTCTTACTTATGTCCTTCGGCTATATTGGTTCTGAAACACGTTATGGACTGCTTTCTCCCTTCTGTCAAAATACAAAGGTCTGGAAAATAGAATCAAATAAAACTGGAAAAAATGTTCTTGTAAAGTGCAGTCTTACTGAAAATTAAACCCAGACATTGCAGGAAGGCTTTCGATTCTGACTTAACAATGCTCGTGTTCCTTATTGCAGCACTGTTTACATGGCTGATGAAGGAGAAATCCCAATATGCACAGATCCTCTTTTGCAGACTAGAGCACCTTCACAGGTTTATCCAGTGCTTTGCCTTTTTTAGCTCCTAACGCATCAGTCCTGGGGAAGCGTATGTTCATGGGCCTGTTAGCAATAAGGCCTCGTCTGTTTTTTTGTAATGAAAATATCACAGCCCATCTGCTTTTCCAATTGTAGAGCTGTCCTGGTTGGTATCTCACTGGCAGACTGGCTGCAGGGAGCACAACGTACACGTTTAGTATTAATTTCATGTATGCTATACAATATAGCACATTTTCACACACTCCTTTGATAACCCTTATGCTTTAGTTTTCAGTACGTCTGGGGTTGGGGAAAAATCAGGCCCTAAGGGCATGCTGACTCTGCTTTTGAAGACTCCGAGCTTTCAGAGGAAGCTAATAGAAGCCATGGGTGCTCAGGACCCCTTAAAGCTAAGCCACAGATTGTGCTGCGCTCGCTCATACCAAATTAATACCTCACTGCAAATAGTTCGCCTTCCTTCAAAGCCGTCACGCATCGAGCACAGCGCTTGGCAGTATGATCAAGCCTTACGGCCAGGTGTAGAGGGAGTGGGAGTAAAGGACCGGGAGCCCCCCGGATGCCCCAGCTCTCCCAGTAAGGGTCTGACCCGTGCCAGCTGCAGGTCTGGTGGCCAGCCTCCTGAGCATACTCTGCTTTGTGAAAACCTCTTGGCGCCATGTTAATGCATATGAAATAATATGTAAACCCTGGCGTTGCCACTGTGATTAGCGTTTATCTCATTTTGGATGAGAAACTCAAAGTAGTTAACTTTGCTTTTATCTTTAATCAATTTCCCTTTCCAGCTTTGGGTTTTCTTCCTTTTTTGTCTTCCCTCTGCACTCCTGGAATGATTTTTAAATATTTGCGCAGAAACAAAAACAAGGTGGAATTGTTTGTAGATGTCATCCTTATAAAGAAAAGCTTGATATTATTATAAATGTTGGACGAATAACAAGTCTATACTTTAACTTTGAAAGCACTTTGTGATGCTCACTGTGTCATAGAACTGTATTTGTTAAAACAATGCAGCATTTTTCATGGTCTCTGGTTTTTAGTGCTCTACCCTCTATACGTCCTTTACTAAGTCCCGATCATTTTGGTACCTGAGCACAACTGGGGCTTGATGCATTAGATTATTATGGATTTGTATTTCTGCTTCCTATTAAATATGCACCCTAGTTCAACCTGAAATTACGGCCAAAATGCAGGAATTACAGGTGGTGTTCTGTACCTAGAGTAATTCAGGAGGTCATAATGGCCCAATCTGGCTGTAAAATATAATAATCTGTCTAAACCTTTGCAAGTACCCTAAAGTACTGCAAAGTGCAAAATATTATAAACAGAGTGAAGAGCCATCATTAGAGAGGAAATGAAAATAGCCTGGCTTGCCTAGCCTAGCAAAACTGAGGTGGAAAGGGGATATGAGTGTCCATAAATATATCAGGGGGGTTAATAAGAGGGAAGGAAAAGGACTTTTTAAGCTAAAGGACTAGGGTTGCACAGAAGTAGCTCGTATACATCGGTTGTGAATAAATCCAGGCTGGAAACTCAGGTTCCTGCCCGTTAGAGAAGTGAGGGGCAGGCTTCTGTAACAGCTTTTGAAAGGGGAATATGTTCAATGTGGATCATGGTTGTTTATGAAAGGGATCAGTGATGTGGTTGTGTGTGAGAGCAAGAGACTGGATGACCTGGCAGAGTTCAGTAAAAGAGCACAAACAGCCCGACTTTTGTTGTATGCATTTAAGGGCCCAGTTCAAACCAATGTCAGCAAACCCCAGCAGCGGCACCATTCAGATCGTCCTTAGTTTACCCCATTGCACAGATTTCCGTGACTCTGTGGGGGGTGAGATGTTATATGTGAGGTCTTACCTTGCATAAAGTACAACTTGACATTCCCATGATGGCCAGCAGACGCACGGTTGGAAAAGAAGTATGTTCGCCTGCTTGTCACTGCTCAATTTAGACATGACTGGGTATAATAAATCTCTCGAGTTATCTTCCATATGCAGTATTCTGTATCTTATGAATCCCTTGAGTGAAGTTTAATGAGAAAGCAAGGTCACAGAACAATAAGAGAAAATTGCCGCGTTCCAGCTATGAAGACAAAAAGATTGATCCAGTCGGTAGCCATTCAAGTCAGGGGAAACCTTTACATTGATTTCAGTGGAAACTGGATCAGAGCCTTAGTGAGTAAATTACTGTCTGGTCTCCATACCGTGAGCATCTGGTATCGTGATATAACACAATTATATCAGGGAAGACATTTTTCTCTTAAATTGCGTTATAAGGCGTAAGAAATAAAAGAAAAAATGATCCCAGTTGGAGCATTCTCCACAATACGAAGGTCATTAATTTTTATCTTCAGCTGTGAAATATAATTCAGAATCCCATAGAAAATGCACATTGGCATTTCTGATCTCTTCTTTAGGAACAGTCACTTTCCTCCTGAAGAAAGAGCAGCTAATCACTTTTCTTCGACCAGAAAGGAGAGCTCTGTACATCAGTGCATTCAATCAAATGCTGAATTTTCTTCCTTGGTGCTTTAAACTAAAGGTGGGTCCAAGCTGAAATGTTGGATCCTAAACCTAAGACTCTGGGCAAGTTTCTAGTTTTACAGCTCCTATACCAGGTAATGGCTATCTCAGCTGCCATGTTATTCTCGTTATTCTAGCAAAAAAACCCTAAGACTGGAGCAAGATCCAAAGAGCGGTATTGCTATAGTTGCCCTAAATTATCAGTACGCTTTTGAACTAGCTGTGACACATGCACAAACCATGTTCCTGAAGGCCTGCTGTGAGCTCCCTTTTCACGATGATGACCTGGGGCTCAGAGCAGGTATCAGAGGCAGAGCCAGAACTGAACCTGGATTGCCTCAGTTGCAATATGGAATTGTAAAACCACATGGCAAGTGAAACCATATTGCAATTCTGGACATTTTAGGGATGCTGATTTATTTTCCGTTTGGGCAGATTCAACTGTCTCTGCTTCTTCTGCTATTTAAATCAAACCACCACGTCTTCGGGGATGGGACCCTCTCATTAAAACCCAGTTTGGTGCGTTAGCGTTTTGTTCCAGGGCCATCCGCAGGGAATAATTGAATCTGACTGTTGTGTTTGTCTGTGCAAACAGACCCCTCGCGCTGCAAAGCCTCCACTTAGTATGCGCACACAGCATCGATAGCTTAGCCTGCCCTCCCCGGCACGGCGTATATATGTATCCTGCATGCACTTGCACGCACCTACCTCCAGCTGTGCCGGCAGGTTCATTTTGCACCATTGCTGGGGGCTTGTCAGGGCACAGAGAGACAGCACCACGGAGGAGGGAAAGCCGATACTCTTTCTGCTTCATAGCAGGTGCTTGTTAAGTGCTTCACCATTGCTAACTTGCAGATGTAAAAATTTTTGGTGGCTGTGTAAGAAAATACTTGCACCAGTAAGCAGCGTGGGCTGTGCTGGCTGTGCCTCTACGGGCTGGGCACCTGCCCAGAGCTCCCTTAATCCCGAGAGCCATCCAACATCCACCCGCTGTGCCGCGCTGAGCCCCGTGCAATTCGGGGAGCCCGTGTCGTGTGTGCAGTGGGACCTGCAGCTTCCCCAGGCTCCAGCCAGGAGCCTCCAGGCTCCTTCTCGCTCTGCACCCCGATGTGGATGTGTGCATGCCAGAGGGCTTCGGAGCTTTTCCTGTCGCCTGAGCCGAAGTGTCAGGAGGATTCCCTGTGCTGACCGCAGGAGCAGAGGAAACGAGAAGTCCGCGAGTGCCAAAGTTAGGCACACGTTTTCTTACTCTTCACAAAGCTGGACGACGTTCCCACAGTGCTGCTGCTTTCCATCTTCCACCCTCCTGAGACAGTTCAGAAAATACAAAGCAATCTTCACCCTTTTCACGGCATTCTCTCCAGCTTGAAAGTGTCAGAGCTGTGTTCCCATGTTCTCTTTGGGCTCTCGCTGTGCTGGGGTTACTGCCCTCTTAGGTCTGCTGCTCGTTTGGCGATGGGAATGCTCCCTGCTGTTGAGTGCAGACGAACTGCGTTAGGATATGCACTGTTTCAACTCAAGTTAAGTGCCCTTCCTGCTTCAGCTCTCCATTTATTGTTGACGTACGGCTTTGCTGGCCCCGTTGCACTGAGAGCTCATGTTAAGTTGCTTGTCCGCTCTGACCCCCTAATTCTTCTCCTGGAAAGCAGTGACTCTGCAAACAGTGCCTTTCCTTTCAGGGATGCCCTACGTTCTTCCCTCTAGATCAGTGATCCCCGCATTTGACTAAACTGCATTTATTTATTTTTTGAGTGCAACCAGCTTATAAAGAAGTCTGGAGCTCACTGTACAATTGCCTATACTGTAGGGACCAACTGAATGCATCTGAAGGCAGTTCCTGCTTTCTTGGTATTCCTTCACAAGTTTCAGTTTTTTGGCTGTGGTCCCAGTCTGTTCCTCAAAACCTGAACTCATGCAGTCAATATCCATGAACCGAAGTGTTATTATTCCAGGTAAGGGCCTGGCCCCGTGTTTTAGGGCCCTGTTTGGTGTGCCTTAGCTCTGCAGATGTCCTCTCTTGTCACTCTTTGTCAAATGTCACTTGTCAGCCAGATCAGCTCCGGGCTACTGGGGTCAGACAGCTCGCGCTGTGAGGAGAGCAGAGCAGAAACGCTGCTACGGTCAGAGGTGCACCTTCGAGATGGGCTGAGCCGAAATGCCAGGCAAGAAGAGACCCGATGAGTATGCAGATTTCAGAGGTGGCTGCTGCTTGCTGTCCCCATATTGGTGAATTTAGCCCTAAACTCTGTAGCTCAGACACGTCTCAGGTAGTTTCAGCAGTGTTGGTAAGGTAGGAGCTTCTTCAGGAGTCAGAGATGAAGTTTTTCTTTCCCTAAACTGGTGCAGGGCACACCTGGCAGAGATAACTCACAGGAGCCTCGCTGTTAATACGACCAGAACTGGAACAGATAGGACACATTTGCGAATCAATTCCCGACTTCCCCATGCATGTCTGTCTCCTCTGCCGTTTCAGCAGTGTGGTGGAAGCAGATAGTATCCTGAAGCTTTTCTTCATCTCCTCTCACATAAAACATGCAGCATATTATAGATGTCAGATCAGAAGTGCATGCTAGCATATTTTACGCACAAGCTAGCTTGCTCCTCAGGTAGGAGATGTTGAAAATAAACCCAGCACATTCAGAAACATCCCTGCAGCAGTTAAAGGGAGTTGACCACAGCAGCTTCCTGAAAGAAAAGCATAGCCGGGGATATCTGGGACTGGCCTGGGACTCAGGAGCTGGGCCACTATTTCTGGCTCTGCTATCAGTTCTTCCTGTGCACAGTTCCCCTGTTTGTAAATACAGACACTTATCTCCTTCAGGAGAGCTTTGCAATCCGTTGAAGAAAGTTGTGGGAGAGCTGCAGAAATGAAGATCCCGCTGGTGGCCGGAAGAATCTGTAATTTTAGACTTTTGTATTAATATCTAAGCAGGCTTCTGTGCTGGCCCTTCAGTAACACTGCGTTGGGAGTGGGACTTGAGGATACGGACGCTGCACGATGTACACGAGACCCAGCCCTGAGCAGAGGGCAGAGCGCTCCGCGCAGATCAGCTCCTGACCTCTTGCACTGATTGGGATGCTGCTGCTACAAACTGCTGGTGGGACGGGTACCTCATTAAAGAGAAGAGGCAACAAGTGAGCATCACAGTAATGGGGAAATGGGGAGGTAATTGTAGGAAGGGGGAGTGGGCGAGCAGCCTACATGGTACACGACTGGGTTTCAGCTTCTGGTTTCACTTAGAAAAATCCAGCTCTCTGTGCCTGCGCTTCTGCTTCCATTTAAAATTGAAACTCTTTTTTAAACCTCTGTTTATCTTCAGAAACCTATTTCTGCCTGTTTTCATTTAGTTTTTTAAAATTGCTAGTTTAGCCCAGTAAGACTTACCATGGATTTTCTTAAGGGGAAGAAATGGATTCTGCAATTTCAAGCCAATAATGATCTGTTCGTGTACAACATGAAAGAAAGAAATCGAAGGAGTTTTTTGACAAGGAACAGACGTCTCTGTAAAGTAATCTTTTCTAAGCCAACTGTGGAGAGATTTAGCTTTCTGGTGTTTCCCATGAAAACATGCATAACTCATTGCTGTTCAGCAATTTCAGGTCACTTGACTGGACGTAATTAGCATTCTGTAATGAGCTGGTGAGCCCGCTGATAGTCCTGCCAGGGAAATGTTTAGGAGCCTGCAGAATGTACTTGGTACATCACACGCAATCGTTTGATCCAGGAAGACATTTCTCCTCACCTCACAAGGTTCATTTGACGTATATATGTGGATGTGGAGTGTATATGAGGCGTGGTGCCTTGGAGGAATGTTGCAATATCAAAATTGGTGGTTCACTAATGACCTGCTTCAGGTGAGCTTGAAATACTCTTCTCGGTGATGGCCTAGAAAAGAGAAGCTGAGGGTGTAGGATGGGGAGGAGAGTAGCTGGAGCACAGAATACCTGCGTGTGCCTGTGGGGAGGGTATAAAGCCCTAAATAAGCAAAATAAAAAACGTAGTCGGTGCACTGGGAACGATGCACATTGTTAGAGCGAGCCGCTCCTTGGGAGAGCAGATGTCTTCTTCAGTTCTCATCACTGGAGTTTGGAAAGGATTTCAGGGAAATCCGCTTTAGACTCAGAGAGCAGCATTGCACGTGTTCTCTGAAATACTTTCTGACTGTGCGTGTTCAGTACTAGCAATAATTTAGGCCCCAATCCAATACCCACAGAAGCTAATGGGTGTCTTTCCGTTAACTTCTTTTTAATAGAGCAGGCCCATAAAGAGAAGACAAGCGTATTTTTAAGAGCCTGCTAATCTGTGGAGCATGTGTTGCTTTGAATGAAATCCCTTAGCACACTGTGAATGGAAGATTTCCAAAAAAAAAAAAAAGTAAATATCCATTTGTAGAAGCTAAGAAACTGTAAAGGCTGAGGAAGGAAAGGTCAGCTGCATTCCAGGCTAAAGACTGAAGATCTTCGTGGGTTTTAATGTGTTTTTTTCATGTGTGGGAGTATTGAAGATGCCTCGATATTAATTATATAGGATGTAAATTAATATTAAGAAGAAATCCACCCAAACAAACCCCAAAGCTCCTTGCTGTGCCTGAAAATAAATTGCATGAGTGCAAGGAGGGAAGGAGCCAACTTCCTCCATCCTCATACAGACATGAGGAAATGAAGGTCTTACCTGCTGTTTCATAATCAACACAATTTTTGTCTCAAATATGTATTCTAAAGGTTTTTATTCCAGAAATTGTTTGTTTTGTGGAATTACTGCGCTGCATGTTTGCATAACTCTCTTTCATATTTATTTTTATTTTTAAAGCCATAATGGCCTATAAGCATCTAGTCTGATAATGTGTTAAAGTACAGAACGTAGAATTTCCTGGGCTAATTCCAACTTTAAATCTAATAACGTGTGAGAGTGTAGTGGAACGTACTAATAAGAAGAAGTTCAAACTTAAGAGTGTGCAAGAAATGGACAACCTATGATGACATGCCAGGTTGAAGTCCTAGGCAAAGAGTAAAAGGTAAAAGGTCTGCTGCTTTCCAGTTTGTTTGTCTAATTTCACCTTCCAGTGCTTTGATCTTGTTATACCTTTGTCTGCCGGATTAAAGAACTGCCTGGGATCAGATACCAGATATTGTGTAGGTACTTACAGACTGATCAAATCTCCTCTTAACCTGCTCTTTGATAAGCTAACAAGATTGAATTCTCTAAATCTCCCGCAGAAAAGTGTGTTTTCTAGACCATGAATCATTCTCGGGCATTTGTTTGATACTATTGCACCGGTGTGAAATTGGAGGTGTCCAGTGGTG
This sequence comes from Anser anser, assembly GCF_964211835.1. Classification (NCBI taxonomy): domain Eukaryota; kingdom Metazoa; phylum Chordata; class Aves; order Anseriformes; family Anatidae; genus Anser; species Anser anser. The sequence goes on along the minus strand of NC_139726.1, from coordinate 15,229,004 downwards.
AGTCGAGCTCTGTTGATTTATTTACTTTGTAGAGGCTCTTGTTCTTTGAAAAATCCTAGGCTCCAAGTACGTTCCAAAATGTGACCAGCTCTGCATTTCTGCCAAAGGTAAACAGACAGAAGTCGAGAAGCATCTCCCCCTCTTGTGTAAGCCCACATCTGTAATTGTTTGCACACTTTTAAAGATTTCTTTAGCACTTCAGAGAAGCGGCGATGGTGAAGTAATGCGCACTGATCCCCAAGCTGTGCTTGGGAAACTTCTAAAAGAACCAGAAAATGTTGTGCTTGGCAGCAATGTGATATCAATGCCCATGTCGTGTTTTTGTCAGATAGGTAGCTGAATCACCTGTCTTCATGATCCTGTTGCTACAGAAATGAGTAGGACGTCCTCCACGCTCCACTGGTGGCAGGAGAGCACCTGAACAGAAGTCATGACTTCCAGCTTCCAACCCCAGATTTCCTAGCTAATGCCAGTTTTAGATCTAGGAATGCAGGTCTGTCCAACCCACGTGTTGAGATGTAGATTAACATTTTAGCTCAGTGCCATTCAGTGTGGGGTTTGGAAGCTTAAGCATTCTGAGTGGGGAGAGGGATTAATGGCTTACGGTTTAGCCAGAGAAACATAATACTTGTGCTCCCGAGTATGTTAGGTGGAAAGTAGCTCCTGAAAGGTAGCTCCGCTCCCTTATCTGCCCCAAAGAAAGCCAAAGTACAGTGTACATGGTTGTGCTGGTGATTTCCTGGTTGTAAAAAGGAATAAATTAACCCATGTCAGAGAAGTTATACCAGATTGATAACCAAGTAAATGACAGCAAGTGCTAGCAGAGAGCCTCCCTTTCCTACAGAGCCGGTCCCCAGAGGCTGTTCTTGAAGAGCTCCCTGGGACTCCAAAAGTCAGTAAGCGCTGAAGGCACTCGGGTGTTGGAATTTATGTTACTGAGCACGAGGAGTTCGGTCAAGTGCTTAAAATGCGGTGCAATTGTCTGTGCTACAAGAAGTTTCAGTTCTCTCCCTGTAGGCAGGAACCTGTGTTTTACTACACATGCATGAACGTTGTCAAAATGCAGCTATTGCCATTGCTAAAACCGTGGTGGAAGGTGTATCGATCCTGCATGAAGAACAGTTGTTTACGGCTGGCAGAAGCGGCTGCGTGCAGAATTCACCGGGGCTGGCACATTAAGCACTGCTCAGCCTGAACGCATGAACTTCAGCCTCCTGCGCTCCGCTTGGGTCTGCTTATATTTCAGATAAGCCACCGGCAGGTTGATGGTTTTAGTGGAATGCAATCTGAAAATCAATGTCCCCGTGTCTGCTTTCACCATTGTGCTCCATTGCTCTTTGTGGTCTTACGTTATTAAAATTACATCAGGTGTGTAGCTGTATTGTATGACTCGGTAGTTGGGACGCAGATAACACTGGGATTATTGGGTCAGACGTATTTATTATCCATTCAGAGAGAGCGGATATCTGATGTGAATTTCTGGAAGTGTCTGAGTTGATTCTGTAAGCTGAGAGCAGCTTCCCCATCATCGGCGGCTGTGTGCAGCCAGTCCTCTGGCTGCCGCTTACCTTCCCTTTATCCCGTGCTCCACTGGAGCGGAAGGAGCACGTAGATTGGAAATGGCTCGTGGTAAGTGTGGGGAGAGGCAAAAACCTGTGGACAGAATCCCGCAGCCACTGACTCCCTGGCAGAGGAAGAGGGGATTGGGTGTTTCTCCATCCTTTGTGCGTGCTGAGTGGGGCCAGCTCTCGGCTTTGGGGTCAGATGTTTTTTTATTGCTGGCAGTGATTGAGAGCCTGGGGAGAGGAACACGCGGCCAAAGGAGAAAGCTCCAGATAGTCACGGGCATTGAGCAATTGGGTGTGTTGTCATGACCCCTGCTACACCTAACTGTCTTACTGCCTTTTTGCCTTCTCCCAGCCATACTGTCTCTGGATGCTGCCTGTCTTCCTGTGTGCCCTGTGACGGGTGGGACAGCACGTACAGCTCTGCTGGAGCTTGGGAACGGGGTTTGCAGTCACAGATGGCCACAGGCACGGTGCAGGGGCACCATGGGCTCCGAGGTGCCCAGGTGAGTCCCAGAGGTGCTTGTTTAGCACCAGAGCCAGGTGATGACACCGTTGCGATGCCTTTTTGGGTTAACTAGGCTTCCTGGGAAGCAGGTTGCATTAGCTTGGCAGGGCGGTACGTCACTCCCAGGTGCCAAACAGCGGTGGTTATGTTGCTCACAAGGCTCGGCCTAGCTGCTGGAGAGCTGCCCTGGGTGTCTGCCTGGCAGTGCGCTGCAGACACCTACCCCTGCGGACGGGGCAGGTTGCAACAGCCTTGTCCTTGTGTGGTGAAGAGAGGGAATCATCCAGGCCAGCTCCACGTGGCTGGACTTGCACAGACGAGTCAAAGCCAGGACGAGCAATCTGGCCTCACTTGGAAGCTGAGTGTTGGCGAGGTACATCTGCGTGTGGTGGCCCACAGCTTGGGGCCAGCATATAAAAATCCCCAGCCCCTGCGGTCCTCAGTTCACAGGCAGAACCCTGCAGGTTTGATTCAGAGAGACTGCAAGGGGTGAATTGCATTGAATTAACTTCCCCTCCCCAAAAGCCAGCCTCTTCTTGCAGAAAGATGCGGGGTTGTCCTGCACCTCTGCTTCTCCACCCAGGTGCCTGCAAGGTTCGGTGCCTTCCAAGTGAGGAGATGTGCTCAGCCAGTGGTTGCTGAAAATCCCTATTGGGATCTGGAACTCGTAGGCATGAAATGTTGAACCCAGGTTCATCTCAAGTCTTGAGAATGTTTTACAAAGCCATATGCACATTACTCAATAAAAGAGATTGCACCTGGGCAGCCCTTGCAGCTGTACATCAAAGGGATGCACACACGGCCGAGGGGCGGGGGAGCTGGGAGACATTTCTCTTTAGATTGTTATCTAGGAGATGCTGTTCGCCTCGGCAAGCCTGTGGCTTCCAAGGTTATAGACAGGAGTTTATTTTTTTGCTGCGATCATAAATAGCTTCTGGCTCCTTGGTCTGACTTGTCAGTTCTTCTCCTTGGGGTCAGGTTTGGTCTTTGTCATATGCTTATCTGATTCTTCTCTGGCAAGGTCCAGTTTGCAGCAGCAGCTCTTTTCATCCCCCGTCAGTCCCTCAGGAGGACCCTAGCTTCCCAAGGATCCTCTGAGAACCCAGCTGAAGAGAGCTGTTCGATTCCTCAGTGAATTCCAATATCCAGTCTGCTGACTTGTGCTCCTTCCCATGCTTCCTTCAAGATTTTGCTCCTTTCTACTCAGTCCCACCCTTGGGCTGTGTACAAATTGTTACTGACTCTTTCCTTCTCTAGTAGTTTAGCTGAGTTCTCAAAAAAAAACTCCTTGGTGGTGGTGCCCTGTGGCGTTAGCACTCGTCCAGCACAGCTGCCTGTGCTCCTGCACCGGGAATGTTGCCTGCCCGGGGGAGCCCCCAGCGTGGGGAGGCTCCGGGCACCCGTGGTACTGAAAAAAAGGAGGCTCACACGTGTCTGGGGAGAGCCTGGAAGTTGCAGGCAGAGTGAGGAAGCTGACAGTAACAGCCCAAGGTTTATTAGTGTGCCACACACCTGAATGGACATCTCTGTACGCAGCAGTGCCTAAATTCGTTTTGCAAGCGGTAGCATCTAACTTCATTTCGAGGTACCTTGGTTCTGGATTAAGCTTTTGCAGAGTCTCAATTTTCTTCTTTCCCTGACTTGAAATTCCCAAAGCAAAGGGAGCACCTGGAGTGGATGATACTGCAGATGTTAGAGGCCATAAAAGCGTAGGATATCTGTTTTTTCCCTGCATGGGGTTTGTCAGCAGCTACACATCCAGATATTTCATTTTAAAGTATTAACACATTACATGGATTTGCAGCTTGATTTTCAGTGCAAATATTTTATAAAATATTGAAATTTAACACAGCTCTATATTCTCTGTTATAGGTTGGTTAAACCTCTAAGAGTAGTTTCTTTCTTTATCAAATCCTGCAGAATCCTATTAGTTGCTGAGCTTTAAGATCCAGTAGGACTTTTCCCCATAAGATCAGCTGAGAAGATACAGCATAAATTCAAAATATTAGCACAGACTTTAGCCTAGGGCTGACACCGTTCCCTGCAAGGATATAGGGCCTTCACTGTACTTACACTAATATTTGTGACATACCCTTTACCCTCGGCTTGAGACTTTGCTTTCCCAATCAACAAACCTATCTGCTTGAGGCTTATTTGATGAGGCAGTTGATGCATCCTGCTGTGAAAGTAAGCACAGCATTCAAGGGTCATTTGAAGTCCAGCATGCCCAACTCCTTGCTTTAAGACCACTTGAGGAGGGGAGAAAAATTGGAAGAAAACTCTCCGAAGAGGAACTTTGCACCGAATAAGCAATTTGGATGAGATTGTTATGCAGCCGCATGAAGCCGTGGGAAGAGATGACCACACGAGGTTAATTGCATCTCCCGAGCGTTTCCAGATTTGAAGAAAGAAGGAAAATGTTAAACCCTGCACATTTTCTTTCTCTTGTCTGCCAAGCCCATTAAGAAGCGTTTTAAAGGAATCTGCAGCTCGGTGGGTTCTTGCAGGCCGTCAGCACGTGTCGGGGGTGAGCAGCAGGGTCTGTGGGACATTCGGGTGCCCGTGGGAGAAGGCAGGAGCAGGACGGCGAGCACCACGATGCTGATGGAGCCACGGGTGGCTCTGGCACGGCAGCAGCCTGTACGCGTGGCTGGGTGAGGGTGGGAAGCAGCAGGGCACTGGGAGAGCGCCGCAGCTGCAGCCCCGTGCCCCAGGGGATTTGCTGACGTGCGCTGGGTGCGCAGGTCCAGCTGGGGGCTGAGCGCTGAGTCCCAGCCCTGTGAAACTCTGGGGGCTGGCTGAGGCCAGGAGAAGCTTTCTGCTTTGTCTCAGAGCTGGCCGTGCTGGCTCACAGCAGTGAGGTGTCTCTTTTCTACCTTGATTACCTTTTTTTTTGTTTTCTCTCGCCAGGGATATTCCATCTTCTTGTTACTTTGGATAGCAGAGCAGGGATGTTAGACATGGTCTCTTTTATCCACTTACCTAGAAGATAGGAGATTAACACACCCCTTATAATTGGCATCCATTATATCAATAAAAAGAGCAATTAACCTGTTACCCTTGCCTGAAGTTGACAAACCAAGGAAGAAAGTTGCATACAAATTAAAGTTGTTGCCCGGCTAAATGGGATCTATTTCTCAGTAATGGGGAAGTTTCAAAGGCAGTTCGCTGAGATCAAAAGAGAAACTAACCATACAGGGGGCTTGAACCAGGCAGTTTGAAAACCCACCTATTACTTCATTGCTTGAAGTCTTCTTTCATAACGTGATGTAGACTAAATATGTCTTGCTCCTTGAGTTCAGCAGCACGGATGAGCTTCACTCCGTAGCACTTCACACCGTGGGTGAGGTTTGGGAGTCCTGTGGTGGTACACTCCTGTAGGAATCAATGTGAGGGAATCAGAGCGGGTTCTTGGAGGGGATTGTTGCTTCTTTGGCAGAATGTGAATCAGCAACAGGTAAAGTCTACAAAAACATGGCTAGGGGGGTGAGCTGGGCCATTTGGGGTTGCCAGTAGGACAGAAAGCCTCACCTATCAGCAGTATGCAGCCGCAGCCTCAGGCACGTTGTGATCTTGCCAGATCTTGCATAGGAAGCGATGTCTGAGCAGCCCCAGTCCTAAAGAAAGGCTCTTGGGGTTGGCAGTTGATGAATCAGACGAGTTGTTCCCGCTGAGTCGGTCAGGGACAGTGTCACTAGTCCTCCAGAAAAGATACTAAATGAAGTTTCTGACATTTGAAATCATTAATTATCGCTTGGCACTTTTCAGAAGTGAAGGGGTGCCAGTTCCATTTTGCATGGTTATTTCTTGGCAGATTTAATTGAATAAGAAGTCATGTAGAATTGTCTTCTCCGTACCATTAAACAGCAACTGTGTGCATTAAGCAGTGGCCACAGTGACCCGTAGTCCCAATCCTCCTAAAATTCATCCCCTTTTTCATACATGAACCCTTAATAAATTCAGCTTAGCATTGTGGCCATTGTGCGTAAGGCACCATTACATCCCCTCAGGAAGAAAAGCACTGTAGAAATTCAAGATCCGTATTTTAAAACACCCTCTTAGGTCTGGATTCTTGCCTTAAACTCTATCTGAAAATAAGTAGAAGTGCCAGACACTGTCTCTTTTGCCCTGCCGCTGGCCCCCTTTCCTTCAGAGCAGATTAGGAACAAATGTGGAACTCACCAGCTCGCTTAAGCACTCCCATGAATTTAAAAGCAAACACAATGATAAAAAATCCGCAGGCTTTTTATGCAGTTTTAACTTTCTCCAACTTGTTAGCAACAATGAAGACGTACTGCATGAAATGGAAATGTAATATAGATTTCTTTCTTCATCCTGCTATTAAGATTCTTTGTGATGTCTCTATAGTTAGTGAAAATCAGAGTAATGGGGTAATAGAGGGGAACTATTTACGTATTGTTGGAGGAGATTGACAAACTTTTTTTATCCTCACTGCTATTTCCTCCTGTTTGAGCAAACACATTGCCTTTTTGATGATGTTGTGACTTTTGTCACGCTCTGCGTCTGAGCGTGTTTGTTAATTGGCACCTCTTGGATGAGTCTGTCTGTCAAAATCACACGTGGCACCTGGCTGCGTAATGTAACAAAACACTCGCAATATTTGAAAGAAATGCAGGTTTTAATATCAGTTTCTATAAATAAAGTCTCGTTGTTGACGCGAGATTGATGTGATATGCCTTTAATTAGAAAAATGAAAAGTCTTCTGTGCATTTGCTGCCTGATATTTAAGCTTCAGATATTTAAGCTTCCCAAACCAAGACGTAACTTAGTCCCATGAATAACTTCCATTGAAGTTATGGGCCATTATTACCTAGACAGATGCTTAATTTTAAGCATGTGCTTCTTAAATGCTGCAGAAGGTCAGGCCCCACTTTTCTGAGAATTCATCAGACTCTGCTTTCAGACTTTATTGGTGCTCTTGTTCCTGTGGACTCGGGAATGTCACTAAGACTGGGGTGGACTATTCGGTTTCCATAATATTGCTTTGGCCACAGTCCCGCAGCCCGATCCAGGAGAGTACAAAGTATTATCACAGGAACAGAGGTTTCCTGTATGCTGTGCAAATCTGTAATCCCCTTCCTTCCCTTGTAGAAAGCTAAACTTACATCCAAGAACAAATGAGCATGCAACCGAGTTCATGGAAGAGATCATTCACATCGAAGGAAGGGATCTCTATCAGCATTTGAAGTTTCCCAAATGAATTATGTTGTCTCTTCTAATATGCTGTGCTCCACATTAGTGGCTTTGTGGGTTGCAAGGTATGCCCAGACCTCTTCTTTAACAGCAACGACTGTAAGTAATCCAACACAGAGCCTCAGCAAAAGCCCACGGGGGTCAGTGAAAAGGTCCTTACTGACTGTGGTTTTGATCAGGCCCTTGCTTTCTGCTCAAACCAATGCCTCCTGATGTAGGAGCTGGGGTTGGGAGGAAATAACCGTCCCTTCATGCTGGATGTAGAGGTGGGTTTGGAGCCGTTTTCCTGGGAGGTGCAGATGTGTGCATTTCGGAGGGGGACGTATGCCACATTCTTACAGGCGCATACACAATGTGGGAAGGCTGAAGAAGCATGTGGCTGAGCATAGAAATGAAGGATAAAGTGCTTTCCTTGCCCTGGCGAGACTGAGCACACAGACAGAGAAGTGCACACAGACAGAATGAGCCCTTTCATGCGGGGCGTCATGATTTACCGGTGCGCCGCCTGCATACCAAGTGCAGCGGCGGCAGGAGCAGGGCGCCGTCCCCCTGGGAGCCCGGGGCGGCCGAAACCCCAACACCTTGCATCCCGTGTTCCTTACACCCACGTCGTTCCAGTGACTGCATGAATTTACAGCTGGCCTATACCAGCCTGTAGGTGAAGATTTAAGCCCCTTGTCCTTTCCCTCTATTTGCAGACTGGTACACAACTGGCAGTGAAGCGATATCAGCAGTTTGCATAGAGAGCGCCGGGCTGTCAGCGTGATGTGCTTTGCTCAGGTGTAAATGGCTTCGGTGGCCGAGATGCGGCCCCATTCCCTTTAGCATGATGATCACTTCTGTTGCTGTAGCCCCCGCTGGGTCCCATTCTGCTGGTTATTGCGGCGGTACCGAGGAAGGAGCAATCCCTTCGCCGCATCCAGGGCCTGACTCCGATTTCGTGTCCTCCGTGACAGGGTAAACGAGCTGAAGTCAGTGGAGCTGTGCCAGGTGAGGGAGAAGCGAGCAGGGAGCGTGATGGATCTGCCTGCCGAAGGTGCTTTTATGGCTCCCAGGGCTGCGATGTTTGAACGCCTCGCAAACTTTAAGACCACTCCAGTGAGAGAGGGAAGCAGCGCCGTCCCTGCCTAACAGCTGGGGAGCTGAGATACAGTAAGATAAAGTACCTTGGCCAAGGTCGCTCTGGAAGTCTGTCGCAGAGCAGGGGCTGCCAAACAAAACCTTGCCAGCTCTCAAGCTGCTGAGAGGGTGGCTGGGCCAGCTTTCCTCCTAGCATGGGGCAAATGGGCTGTCCCGGCCTCTGTCCCACCCCGCCTCGTCTCCCTCCCCTCCTTGGGCCACGTTGGCGTGAGCTGCTCCCCAGCAAAAAGGCAAAACCCAGCTTTGGGGATGCTCTCTGGGGTGCAGGCCAGGCTTTAGGGTCCTGGGGCGATGGGTGCCCGGTTCCCAGGCACGTGGTGATCCCAGGTCAGCACACCGCGGGGCTGCTCTTCACCAGGGTCTGCACCTTCCCCTCACACTGGTATTATTTAGGGTGACTAATCATAATAACAAATTGATTAAGGTTAACTGGATAAAGTCATCTAAGTCATATTTACTGCTAAACTAACTGCCCAGGGAGGTGAATTAATGATCTTTACAGAAACCTTTTATGGTTATTTGGCCACAAGGTGCGATCTGGTTTGATCTTTTATGCAACATAAATCAGTTTAATGGTTAAATCTGTGCAGCTAGCTGTTGAATTTAAATGAGGGCTTTTTAAATGAAGTATGATGCTTTTCCACACACAGAGGGACATTGAGCAGGTGTATATTGCAATTAAATGGGAAAACTTACAATTAGATAATGTTAAGTTTGTGACACTGGCTGACAGAAGCCTGGAGATTCATGGTGAAGGTCCATGATCAATCATTAATTCCTGCCACTGCGGAAGGAGTAAAAATGCAAATGGTCTCGGCTGAGGTCAAAGCAGTGTGGGAGAGCGATGCAGGTCATGCAGCGGGTGGCTGCTACCAGCCACTCATTTCGGTAGCCGTGGGTTCAGATGCTCCGTTGTGTCACAGATGGAAATGTGGTGGGCTTAGCAGGCAGCTCTCGGCCTTCCTAGCATTTGCATTTCTTTTGGCAACACCAGGGGAGGTCCGGCCGAGATCAGGGACCTGTTGTAATAGGCAGGCTACAAACACATCCTGGAGATGGCTGAAACATTTGCAGATTTTCTAGGAGGGGAGAAAGCTGAAGAAGTATCAGCAGCTCTCCTGGCACTTTGGCACCATGCTCCTACTTTGCCTGACGTGGTCACAGCTTCTCCTGCCCCATTCAGGCAGCACTGCTATCTGTCCCAAAAGCTCACTGTTGAAATCTGGGGAGATGAAGGCTGACAGACCTGTGCTAATGGATCCGAGGTCAGCAGACCAGATCTGGAAATGAAACCAGCGCTTCAGATCCACGGCCTTTTGTCCTAGCCACAGGACCGCGCTGACGCTGGATCTCGCAGGAATCCTGCCTTTGCCCGAGGATGGAGAAAGGGAGCAGCAGCCAGGACAGCTTAGCCATGAACTGCTTCTCAGCGGATTTGCTGAACTTGAGCACAGTCTGTTAGACACACCTATTTACTCAGGTGTTTCCTGAAGAGAGGGAGAAGTGATTGGGATGTTGATTGAGCACTGGGGAAACCTTGTTTGTAGTTGGGAAGACATGGAGAGGAGTGAATGGCTCCTGTTTGATTGAATTCTTTTCCGAGTGCTCCTGCGTTAATGTTTTACTGATAAAATTTCGGAACGGGCAAAGAGCTGGGGACAGGCAGTGAGCGGGGGCAGGTGGCAGGATTCATGGGCACTCCAGGAGGAATTGGTTCAGGGAGCCTGCGACACTTTTCCCCAGTCAAGTCGAAGCTGCTGATGGGACACAGTCCTCCTGGTCTTGTCTTGTTGTGGAGCAGGAAATAGCTGGCTGTTTTTCTCTGTAGGGCTTGGTCCCTGTGAGTGATGGAGCTCAAATGCTTGGTGATTCTGCCAACCCCCCTGCTTGTTTGAACTCCCTGGAGTGCCCCAGGGGAGCGGCACAGAGACATGCTTACGGCTGTGAGCTGGGACTTGGGGCATGTGGCTTTTCCAGTAAGAGCCTTGGCTCTTTTGCCTGGATGACTGTGAGCTTTCTGCATGTTTCCTGGCCATCTCCCATCATGGAAACCAGAGTCAGTAGCGCAGAGCCCTGGGTAAGTACTGCTTGCAAGCACGAGGATGAAAATGGCTGTGTGAGCGTTATCCTTGCTTGCCATGGGTGTGTATTAAGGCTCCTGCTAGAAGTTGGACAGTCTCCGTAGAAGATCCACCGGTGTGCAGGATCAGAGCATCTGAGGGCTCTTCTTGGGTTAGGGCTTCTCAACCCTGCCAGCTGGTTGGGTTTGTTCCTCTCCTGTAATCCACCTGTGATGAAGTTCTGTCCCAGCAACATCAGTAACAGATGTTTTTAACATTTATAATAAGAATCATTTACATCTTCAAAGCTCTTTGCAAACATAAGCTAATGGAAGAATCATCGTTAACCAAGAAAGGATGGCTTTGTCTTTTTGATTTTCGACTTCTTACAAAAAACACCTGAAATTTGTAAGAAATACAGCTCATATAGCAGTTAAAGGAAAAATCTGTGGATTTCTTTCTTCTTTTCTGGCCAAAACTGTGATTGATGAAGTTTTAATTCCTTTTTTCTTTTTAACTGGCTCAAATCACAAAAGAACAAGAAAAAGAAATTAGCTACCTTCCTCCCAGCCTGCTTCTGGAGTGAATTTGCAGTATTGGAAATTGGATCTGTTTGGGTTCTAATGCTTTTACCTTTTCTTTATTACCTTTTTGTACAGAAGAAAATAGAGAACATCAAAAAAAAATTTTTAGAGCCATAAAAACTGAACAGGGGGGTTTCAAGATAGTGCCTGAAACTACTTCAGACAACATCTTTTTGTACCACATTAAAATGCAAGTCGGTGTTGTTGCATTAAGTCTCCCACCACTTCGGTGAGGTAAGTAAATATTATGATCCTATTTAACATATGCCTCAAGCCACATAAAAAGCCAAACTGAGACTTGGCATACTTGGATGTAAATCATTAAAATTGCATCTCCTTAAATGAAGGCTGAATTCAGTCCAAAGAGGGAATGTTAGAGCTGGAATTAGACTCGGTCCTCAGCCCGCCTCCTGTACACCGAATTGTGGTTTAACAGCATAGCGGCGTTTAGAAAACCAGACCGATGACTGTGACGGCATTTTGGATTTTCACTGCCACGATCATTTCCCTGTTTTTAAATCAAAGCTCTTTGGTTCTCTAGGTCGGGCTCATATAAAGCCCAGTCCTAGGTCTGGCTGCCTTACACCTGGAGCGGGCATTGCCTGGAGCCCTGGTGCTGTATGAAGCTGCTAGCTCAAAACAAAGTTTGAAATCTTGCTTGGATTCAAGTTCAGTCGGTATGATGAGCAGTATAGGATTTCCACAAACGTGCATGGGGGGGCTTGGACTTGTGCAGAAATTGGCAGTAAAGTTTTTAAAGCGTGAAGCAGGGCTGTTGCGGTGAGCTCAGAAAGTGGTTTTGTTTGGAAATAGTCTGTTTTCTGTATAGAGACAGTCTGAGATGGGTGGAGAATACAAAGTGCCAGTTTCTTCCTTTGTTTTCGTAGTCAGGTATTCTATACCATTGCACTGAGAAATTGGCTGGTTTATTTTTACTATTGGGACTTTCAGGATTTTGAAACTGGACATTATGCTCACCCTGTGCTGAGCCTGCACTGGTCTTTCAGTAAAATGTATCTATGTTTCAGGCTTGTAATAAAAGCAGAAACCAGAGAAGCTTTGCTTTATTTCCAGATTACTACAGTAGGCTTGTTGATGTGTTTCTAATCTGGGGTTTGTGTGTGAGAAACGTCTCAATGTGGCAGCCTAATTCCGTCAGCAGAGAGAGTGACCCTCATCTGAAATATCTGGGCCTGACAAAAGTCACTCAAGGATGTTTTTTCCAGTCTCTGCTCTGATTTTATGACTTGATTTTATTGATTTGATATTTCAAGTCTGATTTTAAGAATAAGGCTGGTCCATTCTGCTGGAGGAGAGATGTACTCACAACTTGCCATAGCCTCCCAGTTTAGGAAGGTCCAAAGCATCTTCTCCTTTTTGTCCCAGTGGTTACGGAGGAAACCAAGAGGTAAGGATTGCCTGGGGACTCTTTCAAAACACACGCAGAGTCTCAGCAGTTGCTTGCTTTGGTCGTGCTTTTGGATTTGCCCTGGCAGAGCTGTCCAATTAGGAATAAAAAATAGCGTCGGAGCCCAACTGTGGTACCCAAAGAAAGAGACGGATACTGAGCATTCAGCATTGCTCCCAATTAGAGCTGCTATAAAACACGAAGCAGATGCTCTGTGGTGAGGCAGGCACTGGTGAGAAGCAAAGCGAGCGGAGGTAAAGGCGCCCTGCCAGGCCCCGTGCCCACCTCTCTGGCTCCCTGCCAGCCACACCACGGGGAGGGTGCGGGGAAGCGGCCCAAGCAGCTCAGGAGGTGGAAGCAGCTCACAGCTGGGAGAAGGGAGGTCTCTGGCTGTAGCACATCATTAATTGCCAAAGAAGATTACCCACTTGACACTGCTGCTCCACATGCTCGGTCTTCAGCCCTACCTGGCTACATGGTACCGCTCATTTTCTGCTTGTGCTGCAGGAAAGAAAGAAACCAGCACCGCCGTTTTCCCTTCCGTGCCCTTGAAAGGGGAAGGAGCTCCTTCCCAGGCAGAAAGGGCAGGCCTGGAGAAAAGGGACTAGCGTGGGACTTGGAGGGTTTGGGTTAATTCTTGCCACTGCCACCGATGGCTCGTGTAACCCCAAGCACGTCAGTTAATTTCCATGTCCTTTCATTGCTGCAGTTTTTACTACTCCTGGCTTTTTCCTTTCTTGTCTACTGTATGTGCTGCTCAGGCCACTTGCGGTCTCCTTTTCTTTTGTGCAATACAGCAGCTGAGGCGGTGCGAGGCCACGGGCTGCCGGAAGAATAAAACGAACCCAGGCAACCCCGAGCTGGTTCGGGCTGGGGGCAAATGAAATCTTGTGGTCTCGGTGGCTCCTGCTCTGCTCCCTTTGGGTGCTGGAGTTGGACTTGCGGTCATGCCCAACATTTCCACGTTGATGAGCTGGATGGGGACTCTGTCAGTGCCACATCATACACATGGCATCGTGAGTGGCTCCGCTGACAGGAGAAGTGTGTGCATGCTGTGTAAGTTCCTAAGGGCCTAGATACCGGAATGAGAAAGGAAATTCCTTTCTCTGAGGCTCCCAGCACCTGTGGTACGATTCAGATGAGCCTAGAGGCTAAGATGGGACGTATAACTCTGTACCACATTTATATCTAAATCTATAGTCACTGTTTGAGTTCAGCCTCGTGCTGAACAGCACAGCAAGAGGCTGGGGGCTCGTAGGGCAGAATTCCTGGGGCGACAAGCCACCCCTGGGCTGGCACCTGAACAAGTATGTCAACAAATCCCCATGTCCTGCTGTGACTGTGTTTTAAACGGTCTGGTGATGCTAGGTCACCCTTACATGCTGTCGTACCTGTTGAGACATTGTGGGGCTGTTAGCAATTTGTTGCTGAACACTCGAAACAGAAGAAAGCTCTGCGGGGTGGCATGCTCCCCGGCAAGATGAAGCAGAGCACAGAGGCTCGGAGGAAACAAACAACAACATGAAGAGATGGCCACCGGCCAGGTTTGATGATACAGTTTTTAGGAAATTGCGAGCGTGCACAGACGATTTCTGTTTTCCCTGACACCCTCATGATTATTGTGTCTGCGAGGCATTTGAGCAGAGAGGCACGATGAGAACTGGTATTCAGTCTGCGGGAACAAACGGGAACCTTGTCCTGCTGGGTGACAGCGGCTGTCCTTTTCTGCGGGGGCATGAGGAGCAAACCGCAAGCGGCCCGAGCAAGTGCTGCGGGCGGCTGAAACCGGCCCTGTTGGAAAGCCACCGAGAGCTTCTGAGGGGACATCGGAAGGGTTCGTGTGTTTGGTTGAAGTTGGCATTACTTCTGTCCCAGCGCAGATTGGCGATGTCCCCACAGCGCCCGGGGCCCCGAGCGGTGTGATTAACAAGGGAAGTGACTACGTTAACCAGAAGTTACATAAGGAATAATTTACCCCCAGCTGCGCACAATGACACTGCTGTAATGCCATCACGGCGCTCCGCTGCCATCAGAAACCGCCCGCCTGAAGTTGTGGCGTCTCGTTAATCCCTGGGGACTCGCAGCCACAGCCCTGAGGCCCCGGGCACAAGTCCTCCCCGTGGGGCTAGCTGGGGGAGCTCTGCAGAAGCATCTCGGTGGGTCCCGGTTTGCAGCCAGCCAGCCGAGGGCAGGGGCAGGTGGGGTGGGAGCATGGGGAGCGGGGAGGGAAGGGCCTCGATCCCTTGCTCGGGCCCCTTGGAGCGGTTGCGGCCCCGGGCCTGCTGTGGTGGGACCCGCGCTGACACCGCACGTGAGAGAGAGGTGGGACGAGGAGGAGCGAGGGAAAGGCCCCTGAGGCGATTTCAGCGAGCCCTCTGGCAGTGTGGCCGTGGGAGGCTGCCATGTATAATAAGGAAGCGATTTGTCTGGGAGTAGTGATTCAGCACGTAAAACTCTCCCTGGCTGACCTCTTCCCCGAGTCCCCAGCTCGGGGTTTTGCCGGCGGTTCCTGGCGGAGGAAGGCCGACCAGGCTCGGCGCTGTGCTGGGAGGAGAGGTCGGGGTGCTGATGCTGAGGCAGCGCTCTCCTGGCGGTGCGGGGGCCGCCTTTCGGCCCGGCCCTGTAGAAGAAGGTGGATTTTGCCCTGCTTGGAGACACATTAACCACGGGAACTTTCCTTTCTCCCCAGCCGGCCCGCGGGCTGGCTCTGCGTGTGGCCTCTCCCTGCCACCCCTCCGCCCGGGGGCTGCGTGCCCACAGAGCTGTCGGCCCCATCCCCTCCGACTTGCGCCAGGCCGCCGCCAGGCCCTGAGTGCGTCTGCTGGTATGTCCCCGAGCGGGTCCCCTCTGGTGGGTGGCCCTGGGAGGGCTGGAGGCTGTGGTGGGAGCTGCCCTGCAGGCACCTGGTGCTGGAGGGTTCAGAGGGGAAATTGGTGTGAGCTTTCTCGAGCCTGCTCCGGACATGAGGGTTGAATCGGTTTTGCTTCCCGGGTGCTCTGGGAGTTCCTCCTGTCCAGAGCTGTGAGTCTCTACCTGACTTGCACAAACGATTACAAACCTGCTGCTTCTGGGGAATTGAGCTGGTTTTATAGGTTGCCAAGCTCTCCCAGCAAGCGCTGTGCGTGTTTCCCATTCAGCACTCGCTGCCTGCAGCGCAGAGAGGCAGCGTCTCTGAAACTGCAAATACCGGCTTTTAAAATAGCAGCCACCCATGTGTTCTCCTTCCCTGGCTCCTAATATGCACCCCGACATTTTTGCTGCTTATTCCATCGAAAAGCTTTATAATCTCTTGGGGATGGGGTTCTCTTGCCGCTTGCTTTCTGCGGTTATACCAGTGCAAACTGGGCGTGAGGTGTGAGCGGATCAAGATGGACAGGGGTCTCTGGGCAGCCCGAAGGGGCTGCAGGTCCCTGCCTGCTGCTGCCGTCACGTGCAGAAGGAGCTGCTGTGCTTCTGTGCAGTTCCCTTCCACGGCAGTGCAGCTGTCTCCACATCCAGCCTCGCTCCTTTCCTTTTCATTAGCTGAACGTTGACATGGCCAAGATTCCTGACCCTACAAGTTCTGGGCAGCCTTAACTCTCCATGTGGCTGAAGGCCATCAAATACATACCGCATCTCTTGGGGAGCTGGAAGAGGAACCAAGAGTAATTCGTAGATGGGAGAAGAGACAAGCTCTGCAAAGGAGCGACCGTTCTGCTGCCAGATGGGGCTGGACTGGGCATGCAGGAGGGTTTCAGGGTAAGAAGTTAATGACAGCCTCATCAGACCTTTTCATCTCACGTCCCCTACAGCAGTGGCTTGTGATTATACCTGCTGCTTTGCTGGCAACGTAACCAGCTCAGCATGGGGGCTGCATGCGAACAACTAATGAGCACACAGCTAAAAACCCGCCGGTGGGCGCCGCGGGCTTAATGACTTCACAGGGTGCAAGGCCAAGGTGCACGGGGCGCCCAGCGCTAACCCTCGGCGAGGCTGACGCTCAGCAGTGAAGGAGATGTCAGAAGTTCAAGGCAGTACTCCGCGTTTGTGAATTCACCTTCTGAATATGGTGCTTTCCAGCTCCTCCAGTGATATCAGCACAAACTATAAGCAAAATAACTCCTTTCCCCGTTATTAGGTGATATCTATTAGCAGACAGCTCATTTTCTGTTCTCTTCCTGGCGGGGACATTTTGACCATGAGCAGTTTCCAATCTGGCAAGCACGACAAAAGTATTACAGGAAGGGAGAGAAGTCAAGATCCATGGAGGAAATGTTTTTATTCTCCTTTTCTTGCTGCTTTGAGAATAGCCCCCAAGCAGGATATCTCAGCCAGGAACCGAGCTGTCTCAAGTTGCCTGTTCGTATGCATCAGCCAGTAACAAGCCCACTCCGCAGTTCTGCCTCTTCTCTGGTTTTGGTGGGAATTTGGGGAGGAGCAGGCAGGACTGGGATTCCTGCCTGGGTATCTGCCGGGTCTGACACTGGCCAAGGCCTTGTGCTCTGTGGGGTGCGTGCGTGCATTAGGCTGTCCTTTGGGGACGTCTCACCCCAACTCCTCATATCCAGAGATGGGCTCTGACATATTTTTGTCACGAGCTTTTGCCTCTCGGCAGCTGCCGTTTGCTGTCCCAGTGCTGGATGTTCTCATTACCAATGTGATTGCCCAACTTGTGCGTCGTTCATCCCGTGGCTGCTGACACGGGTGCGTCGCAGCCTGGTGAAACCAACACAGGAGGTAAAACAGGGACTGTAGAGAAAATCAGCAGCTAGCTCAGTCATCATCTTCCTCGCACTGCTGTTGGCTTATGCTGCGTAGAACAAATCCCGTAACCTTTCTGTGTCTCGGTTCCTTTCTGTCTAATGAGGACAAATATTAATGGCTCCTGGTGACAGAGGGAGGCTGCTTTCATACTGACAAAGTGCTTTGGTAATCGCAGGTGTTCTGTCAGTGCCACATAATGTTATCCCGCCGTCTGGATGATCAGTGTTTCCTGACGTCTGGCTGCTGGGAGCTCGGTCTGTGGGCACGGCAAGGCCTGCTGCCTGCTCTGCCCGCGTGCTGAACAGGGGACAGCTGAGAAACTGGGGGGTTGTGTCACTGCTGCTGGATGTGACACCTGGGGCTGCACCGTTACTTTTCAGCCTGGTGCACTTGTGGCACGTGGAGCTGTCGTGGCAAGGACAACAAATAGCTGCACGGGGAGGAGAGGCTCACCTTGCTCGTCCCTCTTCCTCTTCCCATCACCCAGCCCAGGGTCTTTTATGCCACCTGCCCTGTGAGCCCCTGAATCTTCTGCTCTCTGTCCACGGCTTGGGATGGGTGAGTCAAGAAGCCCATCTGCTCAGGCTCTGTGATACTGCTCGTAGCCCCTGGCGTGGTGGGGGGCTTCCTCAGCAGTGTTTAACAGTGTGTGGTTCATTAGCACTTATGCCATGACTTTTCCGAGCAGTCTGTAAAGGCCACACCGGCCCTTTCTTCATAACGTTCTCCCCATTTCACTGTTGACTTAATTCTTTCAGACCTCATCCCAGAGGAGCTACTGCTCACTCACTGATGTATAAGGATTTCTTATCCCCTGGCTTTCTCTGGTTTTCATAGCTGGAATATTATTTCCCGTCTTGCCCTGTCCTCCCTAGACACTTAACACTTGATGTTTCATTTATAGTCCCTGTCTGATATTTTCTTTCAGCATTTTGTCTTTCCAGTCTTGTTTTTCTTTCCCAATCTCACTCTTCTATGCGGGAAAATGGAGTTTGGAGTCTTCCTAAATCATCCTGTAAAACGGGGCAGAGCCCAAGCTCCCTACAATGCAGCAGCATTCTAGGTGCTGCCTCAGAAATATTCCCACAAGCCTTTCATTCCTCTTTTTCTTCTTAAATATATATTTTAGGGTCACTTGTGGAGGACATGTTTGCAGCGCTGCAGAAGCCTGTTGGTCGCATTTCTGTTGAAAAGCCCAAGACGTGGCCACAAAGCAAGATGTGCAACCACAAAGGAAATGCTTCATTTTCCTCCTCCTAAGAGCCTTACAGAAGGTGGTCTTCACAGCAGCCCCTGCAACTGGGGTCTTGTGCAGATAGGAAAGCTGGCGACAGTCACTTAACCAAGGTCACTGGAGGAAATCAAAAGCAGAAGCGGGACAGGGATTGTTGTGGTGGTGCCTCCAGGCACGTTCCTGGAAGGCCTTCAGCAGGGTGGTGCTGCCGCCCCGCTGCGTGCACACCACGCACCCTTTGCTGCGTCCCGTGGAAGTTGCCAGCGGGCACGGACAGCTAACACATTTCAGGCAGGAAGAGTGGGAGGACTGAGGCATGCCTCTGAGAGAAGCGTGTATTTATTGTGATGCGTGGTGTGTGTTACCATACATGACACACAGGGGCATTTCGTGACATGTTCCTTTACGTTGAGTGAAAGATACGTACTTTTATTCAAGATTCCTGCTGGAAAAGCTTTCTGTGTGCTAGCAGCCAAAGCATGCACGTAAATTGCCCTAATGTAGCCAGCAAACCATTCCCCCCCACACCCCAATATTGTTATGAGGCACGGTGGCTTTGCACAGGATGGGAAATCCGCGCGGATTGTTTTTAGAACTGATTTGTCACGGTGTGTACAAAACCATCCTGATGCCCCTGACCAGCCAGGTGACGAGGAAGGGCCGTGCTTTGCCAGGCTTTGCCTCTCTGGAAGCACAGTTGCAGTGCAGCAGCACCAGCACTGGCTCTGCCCTTGGCTAGTGGCCGCCCCTGCGCCGCTTGCCGCTCTGCTGCGCTGCGTGGGGGATGCAGGGGGTGTTTGGAGCACCGCAGTGCTGTGGGTGAACCTCCCGCCGTGTGGAAGGAGAGACCTGGGACCTGGGCTGGTGCCTTTGAGGTCACCTTGGCTATTTCTGCTTGTTGCTGCAGCGTCTGTGCAGCCCAGGCTGCTGGTTTGGAGGTGGGAAGCGGGGATGCTGCTGCCTGCTGCCTTTTGTCTTTGTAATTGTGTTACCGAGGGGTGTGTGGACCCTGGGGGGACGCTGCTTTGGTTTGGAAGCCATCCAGAGCATAGGTGCTCTGAACATATGGCATGTGGATTGTTCCTTTCTAAGCATAAATGAAACAAAGCACCACCACGAAGGTGTGAGGTAGAACAGGAGCGCCCAGCAATTTCGGGTGCTCGGTTTTCACAGCTCAAGCCAGCATCTGCAGAACATAAAGGGTTAGCTGTTCCAGCAGTAGCATGATTAGGTGCTATGAGCACTAATGATCCAAAAAGCTCAGTTTTAGCTTACGTGAGAATTGTATCCAATGTTTTCATGCCTGTTAACTTTGCAGACAGCAGGTTTCCTACAGGAGCCGAGATCCAGGCAACTACATGAAAAGTTACTGAAAATGCACGTAGCGTCTGCCTAGAGCTGTGGTCTGCAGCGGGAAGTTAGACAAGGTGAGGCTGTAAAAGGCCGGTAATTGTACACAGGAGATGGTTGTGATTGCTTTTGAATGTGGAGCCATTGTCAGGAACACAGAGGAAAAAGCACAGCCTATTTGAGCGCTCTCATCTCAAACTTGTGGCTAAGTGAAGACAGGGAGCGATTTGGGAGTGCTGTGGTCCGTGCATTTTCACCTCTGGGATCTGCAGAAACTTGGGGTTCCGTGCTGCCTTTGGCATGGCTTTGCTCCCCTCTGCCAGATTCCATTAACCCCCAGCCAGCGGTTACGTGTTGGGGATGGCGTCTACCAGATGCGAATTCGAGGACCAAAAGGAGAGGTTTCAGTAATGTTTGTTTCAAGGCGCTTGAAGATTTTAATTTTGGCTCCCGAAACATAGCTGCCATCCTTTAGCTATTATCAATGGCATTAGAGCTTCACGTAGTAACAGCATCCTGGGATCCATGCGAGAGTGTCAGACTGGCTTGCTGCTACATGAAAAATGTCAAATCTTGCAGCAGCTCAGCTCTTCATTTTTGTCTGGTGTTTAGCACTTCGGAATTTGATGCCATCATCTTATCAGAGGGAAAACGTCTCAAATTAGAACTCGCTTTAAACAGATGCTTTGCAGACTCGAGTAAGTACAATTTGTAGGCAAAGCTCAGGGAGAAATTTAGTTGGTGAAGGCATCTAGGTTTATTTACCACATTTCTGGGACCCTGCTAGCTTTGTACTCCTGCTTCCCATCACTTCTTGAGCTGATCTTTCCCTGCCGGGGGATTCCTCTGGGTTTGCTCTTATCCCCGAGGCTCTGCCCAGCACAGAAGAGCACCGCTGTCACCCTGCCTCTGGGTCGCTCAGGCATTGCCCGTCCCTTGTGCAGCGGTACGAGCACTTCATTCGCTGCTGCGTGTGTGCAAAGAGCTGTAATTACGGCACGTTAAACGAAACAGTATGTAGAGTGTGGGCTAAGCTCTGGGATATTTTTAGTCTTTGTTGGCCTTGTCGTGGCCCTTGCTATATTTCTCTGGGAAACAGTTGCTGAGTAGCATCATTTAGCTTGTCCCACATAACTCCGGGCTCTTGGAAAGCTGGAGTTTCCTGCCAGGCTTGAGAGCTCTGGGACTGCTGCTTTCCCATTGGGAACGTGCCCATTTTAGCATATAAGACCTCATGCCTTATTAATTCTGATGAGTGTTTGGGGTGGAAAGGACCAGACGTTAAGTGTTGTATGGGGGGGTGGGATAAAAACCAAAGGTCATGAGTTTAAGTGAAGGCCAGGTTATAGGTGACAAAAATCCCCATCACCTTGCTCCTTTTTGCGCTCACTGCTGCCTCAGCTTCCTGGCAAGCAGCTTTGGCCACGACTTGTTTGAAATGCTGGGGTCCGAAATGAGGGCTGATGAACCTGGGGCCTGAGACATCGCTGTCGGGGGCCCTGGAGGATCAGCAGAGGGGAAGATAAGCCCATGCTGCCTCCAGATGCTGTGCAAAGCTCATCTTTTAGCTCAAACCGGAGAGGATGAAGGTGTGAACTGAGCTCTCTGGCTGAGGCTGTCGTGTTAAGTGCAGCCCCGTGTTCTGCTCTGCCCATTGCTCCGAGCGGTGCTAACCTCTGGCACTTGGTTGAGGCAGACATCTGGGGATGGCGATGCCTTACACTGCTGTAACACAAATAGCTGGGGCTCATCTGGTTTTTGAACCCTTAATATTCACCTTTTTCCTATCCTGAGAACCAAAAGGTTTTTTTGTTGTTGTTGTTGTTGTAACGGGAATTTCATGTAACAACATGGCTCTAGGAGCTGCAGCTTTTAAGATGAGAAGGTCAGGAGAGACTGTATAAAACCACCATGCTCTATTACATTACATAAAAATTAAATAATACCATACTTCAGAGACAGGGAGAAGCACTTTTATGGGCTGAGAAAACACACATGAAGTGTAAGCTTTCCATGCAACAGCACGAAAGGTGGGAGCAGGGCTGGGAGCAGAACAGACTTCTTCCGTCTCTGTGCACGGAGAAGGAAAGAAGAGAGCAGCCAACGATCCTGGACGTTGAATTCTTCCTCTGCTGGGCAAAATGTTGCATTAGGGAGAGTTACCTGAGTCATTTGTTTTCTACAGTCATTGCACTCGCTTAGAAAAAGGAGACCTTTATGTATTGTGATTTAATTGATCACTTTTAAAACTGCTAAGACTGAGGAGTGAATTTAAGAACGAGTTTTTCGAAGAAAAGCTGCTGGTCCCAAACTTAAGCAAGACTTGGATTAATCGCAGTCTTGTGTGCAAGAGAAGCCATTTGAGAATCCATCAAGTTCATGGGAAAGTGATCTTGGAAGAGCAACAAATAAACGCTGTGACCTTTTGACTCTGCGAGCCCTGGAGCTGTGGTGAGTTTGCAGTCAGGCACTTGGTTCCAGACAGGAATTTTCATTGCTGCAGCGAAGTAAATCACCGTGAGGAGGAGGCCTCGCCGGCCCTGTCTGCGTGGAGATATTTTCAGAGCTCTGATTCCCTGCGGGTGTCCCCTCCCTAAGTGACAGCGTAAATGGGAGACAAATGATAGATCTGCTCTGGAAGCTTGAAATACCAGCATTTTAAACCAGGCAATTAATATAGTCCCAGAAACCAGCCTTATCACCGTTGTGGTCTCCAGTGGGGGCTGTGGCTGAATCCCGACAGTACGGGATGGATTTGTCCCCAGGGCAGATGCGGTGGCAGGGCAGAGGGTGCTGCAGCGCCCTGTAACAGCACCGTCGTGGTGTGGCACAGCTAGGCACCAGAGGGACTCCGTTCCTATCCACGTCTCCTCAGCGCTTTAAAGAAATTAAATTAATGAGGGGAAGTAAAACAGCTTTTAGAAAAATCACTGTTTTTCACAAGTATTAATTTAACGATGCTTAGAAGCAAATGCTTTTTAAACCGTATGGTAGGGGAGGGGAGTTTCTCTGCAGTTAAATTGGCTGGTTTGGCTTTTTTGGCTTGGATTTTTGTAGGCTAGCCAGAGCCGTGTCTACTCTGGTTCGGACTCTCATGTCTCGTGTTTTATTTACAGTTAAGCTGCAGTCATCAAACCAAGTGTCATATTGCCAGAGTGGTTCTCAGACCTTGTGAGATCAGGCCTGGAAGGGTTTGAATTGTCTTACAGAGCTTAAAAACTGGGGAAGTGGCTAAAGGTTCATTCTGGTTTGACTTAGGTATTTTGCAGGGACAGAGGCAAATTTGTTACGGTTCAAATTTTCAGTTTTCTCTCCATCTGTGGTTCCAAATGAACACTGGAAGGAGTTAAGCCTGGTTAAGCCAAGGCAGATTTGTGTCGTGAGGTTGGTTGTGAACCCTGATGGATGCAGTTGGGTGTCAGATACAAGGCTGTTGCTTACGTGGTTTAGTTTAATAAAGCATGAGTTGACATTTCAGCCTTTCCAGGAGCTGCTCGATCTCTCTCCTTTCCTGTTTCTGTGTTGGATTCAAGCTGTTTGAGAGAACTTGCTTATCCCAGAAACTGCCGCCTTTCCCTGGTCTGGGTTAAAATTAGCTGAGAAGCTCCCAGATTAGGAGGAGGAAGAGGCAGACAGACTGCGTTGTGTCTCATTTCCTTAGGAACGGGGAAGAGCAGCGGTGTTTGTGTAACTATAGGAACTACGCTTTGGAGAAATGACCAGACAGTGCAAGGCTCGGGATAAAATCAAGAGTTAAAAATGATGGTTTCTCCTGATCAGCCATCATGTACAAGGAAATAAAAGGGCTGAATACCTCTGAGGCTGCTCAGGGAGACAATATGACCAAGCTGGATGTTTTTTATTCTGCTTGATTGCCTTCCTCACCATTTGAGCTCAGTGTGGCGTGTCGGGGGTATCACGTGAGGAAAGTAAGAGGAGTTTGTGCTCCATGCAGTCATTACAGGTTGTCCATGGAGAATACAGCTAGTACAGCTGTTCTCAGCGTTGCAGCTCCTGCTGGGGGGGGTCTTCTGCACCAGCAGGCTCCTCGCAGTTGCTCACCGATGCAGCTGTACGAGCAGAAGTCTATAGGGGATGCCCTGCCTTTGTCTTTGCAGTCTGGGTGGGCTCTGCCCTCGTCTTCAGAAAGAGACCACGCACATTAAGCATGCTGAGATCCATTAAAATGAGACCTTTTCCTCTAATGCCGGCAAAATCAGTACTGCTAAAAGGAGAGTCTTGCCCTCATCGTGCCTAAAAGGCTGTTATGGAGCAGCGCGCAGGGCTCAGCTGTGAGTGTTAGAAACCTCTGGAAGAAAATTGCTGCTGCTGCTCTTCCCCTTGGCAGAAGCAGAGCTGTAGGTGTGAGAAAGGCTCTGCCGGGTCAGCTGTAGAAGCATCCTCTCCTTCCTCAGCTCACGCATGCTCGATTCGAACCTGTGAAATGCCCGAGAAACAATAGCTGTAAACTCACTTCTCCAAAATACTTTGTTTCCCTCTTTTCATCCTTCTCCCATCTGCTCTTTTCTTGTGTTTCTGTTCCTTTGGTGCTGATAAAGACCCCTCATATTCATCCTGTGGATTCTCCTCCCTCTCAGGGATCCGATGAAAAACACAACTGGCATTTGATGTAAATCAGAGTAAGATTCTGCTGGTTTTCCCCCTACTTATCTCGCTCCAGGCATTAGTATAATAAAAGAGAAGGCAGTGACTCTTCAATTTACATTCCTCAGGGCAGATGCCTTCAGCATGTGTGAAACGGGAGAGGAATGGTCAGCGTGGAGAGGCGTGAATGACGAAGCCAGGGCTGAGGGCTGGTCCTTCACCCACCTAGGTGAAGGCAGGGACGTGCCTCACTCCCTTTCCCCCGCAGTGATTCACCCTGAGCGCAGCAGCTGGGGAGCAGCCCTGTTCCAGAGCAGGAGACCACAGCTGTGATGCTGGTCTACCACCAGCAACAGAGCGAGAGCTGTGCCAGGGACTTTCTTGCACGCAGCAAAGCCAAACGGGAAGAGCTGGGCTGGCCTGGCTGGCACACGGGTGCAGAGGGGCAGAGAAGGGGGATCCTGCCCTCCACTCCACCCTACGCAATATTTCCTCCCGCTCAGACCCTGCAGGGTGGCCACACGCAGCCCGGTGCTCGCTGTTTCTTGCAGCTTTTCTCAGGCAGAGCTGAAGGGGCTGGAGCTGCTGAGCCACACGTTGCTCTCTGGGTCCTGCCGACTGGGAGGGCTGGTGCCAGCCTTTGCTCAGAGCAGATAATGGCTTCCAAAGCAGATGTGATTGCACTATTACGATTTTTTTCCTAGTCAAAAATGGCTCTCCGATGATGTAAAATTTTTCATTCTGATTGTGCTGCGATGCGTGTGTGTGCCCATCACACTCCTCTGCTCCCCCAGCTAACCATCCTTTCTGGCGGACAAAGGTTCCTTCATTCATGTATTTGCCATTTTTTGTCTCTTCTAAAAACTCCTTAAATTTCAGTCACTGGGAAAACATTTAACTGCCTTAACATTGCATCATGGGGCTGAGCCTGATTTGTTGGGGCTTTGAGGCCAGACGGCTTTATTAATGACAATGGGTTCCTTTTCAGATAAATTCTCCTTTTCAGAGAACATCTTTCCTAAAGAGTTTCACAGCCGATTATGGACACAAATAACTCATCAGAAAAAGTTAGTGATACTCAGTGCTTGGCAAGCCCTGAATTATTATCCAGTTAATGCCGCGGCACTGTGCACTTCCAGCTGTGTTGCAGTGGCACGCAGACCCCAGCAGCTGGTGCAGAGCTCATCAAATAGCTGTTGAGCATCATCCCTGATTTGTCATAAACCTAAAGGTTCCTCTGGGGAGAGAATGTTATCGCCTGCCACAGCCCGGCTGCACGACAGCGATGCTCCGGCACTGTCGTTATCACAGGGGTGATGGTTGTTTGGATTCCTCCCCTTTCTCCTTTTTCCTTTTATTATTTTTCCCTTTTTCGGGAGAATTGCGCTCACATTATTCATAGCCTTATGCTTCTAAGTGGTTGGACTGGAAATGCAGTTTGGTGTATGCTTTAGGGCTACCTACTTCCATTTCTTAATAAGAAGCTGAGTATATATTTTAAAAAAATATTTAAATGCCTAACAATACCAGGAGGCACAGAATGGAGTTTTTTTGAAGGGCTCAGGTACCTTATCCCTATGGACAGGAATGGAGTTGGAGGTGCAGGTTGTGGGCTGGACAAAAGCCATGCTTTGTGTAGGATTTCAATATTTGCTCTTATTCTGATTAGGGACAAAACTATAAAATTTCAAAGCTGGAAAGGAAATTCTGGGGGAGAGAAAAGCATTAGTTGGGACTCACAGAAATACTTTGTTTTAAGAAATGTTTATTTTCGGACGCATGATACAGAAAATGCTGAAGCAAAACCTTATTTCAGGATATTTTATATTCTCAAAGTTTTCCATGACTGGTTTTGCCATTGGCAGAACTTTTCCAGTTTCCTTCCTTTTTGCCCTTTCAGACACAGCT